>NC_138065.1:5156299-7899737 GCF_964194185.1 Rhinolophus hipposideros
TAAAAACAAATTTGGCAAGTCACCGCGCCAGTGTGTGAAAAGTATCGTTGGTTTTCCTGCGTTTTCAAGTTGCCCGTCGTGTCCCACGAGCAGGTGGCAAAGTCAGTTTGAAAATGGGAGCCGCGTATCTTTAATTAATGAGACGGACCGGGATTGAAAACACCCTAAGTGGGGGGGGGGGGGGGGAAGAAAGAGTCCTTTTGTACAACTTGTTTTAATTTAGAGATGTATATGAATGTGCAGTAGGTAGTGATCTAAAATTCTTACTGTAATTTGGAGTCAGCAGAAATCAGATCAGAGCTAGGGGTTCGTGTAGTGATACTGTACCTATATGTAACTGTTGTATCCTTTTCTTCTGAAATAATGAATCTAATCTAATGCAAAGAGAAGAGCAAAACACAAGACCCAGGCTCAAGTTCCACCTGTGTCATCTTCTGGCTGTGACCCACATTCCCAGGTGCCTCGACCTCGCCAGGTTTAAGTCTCTTCAACTATTCCAACAGGAATGTTAAAAAAAGAAAGAAAGAAAAAAGCCCTCCCTCTCTGCCTCCCAGGGTTGTGAAATTAGAGTAAGAGGAGGTGAAGGAACGATGAGAACCCTAAGCCATTTAGGAGCCTGGGTGTTCTTACTGCCCAGGCCACACAGTCTACAAGCTGGTGGGGAGTGTAAAATCATTCACTAGTTTTTGTGTGTTGTTCCTTTTCTTCCACGACATTGATTGATATTAATGTCACTAAAATTTACATCATCTGTGTTGTCGATGCTATTAACAGATTTATGACCACTTGGAAGGCCCTGTTCTAAGCCCTTTGGGTGGACTGTATTTCTCTCTTTTCGTCCTCACTGCGATCCTGAAGTGAATACAATTATGATCCTGCTTTACACGTGAGACGCGGAGACAGCCGCCTTTTCCTCCCTGGAGCCGTCCTTGTTAGTGGTCAGGAGCCCTGGCCCTACCCGCTGAGGGGCCTCAGGCGCCCCCCCGCCCCCCCCCCCCATCATAGCAGCCAGGACCCTGGACGTCTGTTTCCCATCCCCGCCTTGCCTTACGCACTTCACTCCCTGGCCTTGATTCTCTAGCACATCTCGCCAAGATGCAGTCAGCAGGGCCGAATCCGAAGTCTTTGGAGGATATAGAAACGGGCATTCATTCCCCTCCAGACGACCTGCTTTCGGGAACAGATTAGAGGCGCAGGTCAGGGAGCTCTTTTCTCAGTGACTCTCACGAGGAGCAGGCTAAGCGTGGGGCTTTCACGGGCAAGGGGCACCTGGGCAGTGTTTTGTGTTCAGGGACCCCGCCAAGGACCTTGGAAGTTCTTCCCAGCGGTGCAGTTCGGGTCCGTCTGCTCTTGGTCCGTAACTTCAAGAACCCCAAGAGCGGGGCCCACAGGAGGCCAAGAGAGTCGGAGGTCAGGCAGGTGCATTAGACCCCTCGTGCGGCTACGGTGTGCCAGGCACTGCTCGGGTGCCGGTGCCACAGAGGTTGAACAAGGAGCAGGGCCCAAAGAGAGGAGGCGGAAGAGGAGCAAGTTTGGGAAGGGAAGGGCTACATGAGGCTGAATCTTGAAGAAGGAGCAGGGGTTCTTAGGGCTCCCAGAAAGGGTAAGACATTCTGGACAGGACAGAAGGGGTGGAATGTGTGAAGACGTCGCAGAGGTGGGGACTGCGGACTTGTAAGTCACTAGTACTTCCTGAGTCAAGTCCGAGTGTACAGACAGACCGAGGCCCAGGGATCCAGCCGGCAACTGGGGGCCTAAGCTGGTAACGAGGGTCCGGGCACGCTCTGGACCTGGCCTTGATCCTGAAGCAGAAACGCGTGGCGACCTGTGTGTACGTGTAGTAGGAGGGGGTCGCGGCCTGTTCCCCTGCTGTCCCCTCTGACAACATGTCAGGAGACGCAACGGGAGCTTTAAAAGACGCCGAGAAACCACCGCGTCTGGGCAGACTATCCAGACCGGGGCGCTTTCGGAGACTCCTCCCGAGTTTCGCTCTGTGGACCCCGGCGGGAAACGGTGCGTTGGAGGCCCGGCTCACCGGTGGGTGGCCTCGGTCCGTACACATCCGAGGCTCCCCGCGGTCTTGGTCAGGAGCACCCACCGGGGAGGTGTCACCCTACTGGCGAGTGAGGCCCGAAATGAACGACCATTTAGCGAGGCAGGGACCGGCCTCACGGACGGGGCGATTTCCGTCCCCTGCCCTCGCTGCGCCGGGGGGACCACTTCGGGTGGGGCGTGCGGTCCCTACCGCCTCCTCCCGGTGTCGGGCCACTCATTCCAGAGCCCGATTCCCTTCGTCCCCTGACCGGACAGTTTACAACCCCTAATCCTGGGCCTTGGCGCCAAGGAAAAGTGACAGGCCCGGAAGCGCGAGCCCTCCGCTGCGCCTCAGAGGGGACACCGAGGTCCCGCGCCCGAGAAAGCGGCAGCCGTGGCCAACCTCGCCCGCCAGTCCACATACACCAACTGGTGAACCTCCCGGGGGTACGCAAAAGCTAATGAAGACGCTCCGGGAGGCGACCCCGACGGCTGCTGGCCCTTCCTCGACTCCGTGTGCTGGGAGCCCGATGGGTCTCTCCAACCGCTCGTGACCTCCCCCGCCCAAGGCGCCGGGACCACGGAGGTCAAAGTGAAACAGCTTCTTCCCAGTGCGGGTGTGGGTGGCTCTGAAAAGAGCCTTTGGATGCGATGGAACCTCGAGCCGAGCGCGCAGTTCTTAAGCCCGCTCCCCGCGGATGCGGCGGGCCAGCTGGATGTCCTTGGGCATGATGGTGACGCGCTTGGCGTGGATGGCGCACAGGTTGGTGTCCTCGAACAGCCCCACGAGGTACGCCTCGCTCGCCTCCTGCAGCGCCATCACGGCCGAGCTCTGGAAACGCAGGTCGGTCTTGAAGTCCTGCGCGATCTCGCGCACCAGCCGCTGGAAGGGCAGCTTGCGGATCAGCAGCTCCGTGGACTTCTGGTAGCGCCGGATCTCGCGCAGGGCCACCGTGCCCGGCCGGTAACGGTGCGGCTTCTTGACGCCGCCCGTGGCCGGCGCGCTCTTGCGGGCCGCCTTGGTGGCCAGCTGCTTGCGCGGGGCCTTGCCACCGGTCGACTTGCGGGCAGTCTGCTTGGTACGGGCCATGACGAACTGAAGCTGGAGCTGAACGACACAGCGGCGCGCGGGAAGAGTAGCGGGGCCCTGGCCCGCCGCAGCCGACTTTATAGGCACAGCCTCTTTCCGATTGGGCGGGACGATAAAAATTGAAAGTCCCGCGCTGGCCGTCCATTGGCTACGGCGTCGTCCTCCCTGGCGTCCCCGATTGGCTGGGGCAGCACCCTCCGCCCCCCACCCCTACATGCCCGCCCCCCTCGCCCCCCCCCGCCCCCCCCCCGCCTCTCTTGCCACTTTCCCGTTTGCCAACAGTCTTTCGCCTCCCTTTCGGGCCGGGCTGAGTCGTTTGTCTTGTCGCAAGTGTGTCAGAATGTACCCCCGCAGCCCTTCACTTTCTCAGGACACGCTACCCGCGGTGCCCCGTCCCTTTCCACGCCTCGTAGCTAGCTCCCCAATCGAAAGTCGTCAGTCTCCCGCTTGTCCGTCCCCCGCCTCCCTCACACCTCGTTACCTTTTTTGAAGCCCCTCAGTTGGTCCGAAGAACCGCTTTGCCCGCCTTTCGGCGCTTCTCGGGTCGGAAAGTTGTCCGTTTATCTATCCCCCGCTCCCCTCCACGTGGAAGATTTCGCCTCCTGAAACCTACGTGGGGACCCCTATTACCTCCTCACTTGAAACAGGCCGGCTCGGTCAAGCCAAGCCCCAGGTCCCGCCCCACTCGCGGCGGAAACTGCCCGGGGCTCCCCTACCGACTGGGGCGTCCGTGTGGTGTGTTGTGTGGGTGTTTATGTGTACACATGCCCTTCCCCACTGCCTGCTAGGCCTCAAATCTTAGGGCCAAGGCCTCGGGGGACGACCGGGGTAGCGTGGCGCTCAGGACTCGAGCGAGGAGGCAAGTCCTCGAGACCCACGGACGGGAGAAACGGTTGGGAGCCGAAACTAAACATGGCACTGCCCCCTCCTCCGCTTGGGTGGGCGCGGCCCAACGCGGAGCAGACAGGAACGGACAACGATTACCGCAACAGCCCTTTTTACTTGAGAGGGTGGGTGGCTCTGAAAAGAGCCTTTGATTTCACAGGTGCCCCTTCGACACGGGGGCTGGGGGAGCTTCCAGACGTCAGCCTCACTTGCCCTTGGCCTTGTGGTGACTCTCCGTCTTCTTCGGCAGCAGCACGGCCTGGATGTTGGGCAAGACGCCGCCCTGGGCGATGGTGACTTTGCCCAGCAGCTTGTTCAGCTCCTCGTCGTTGCGGATGGCCAGCTGCAGGTGACGAGGGATGATGCGCGTCTTCTTGTTGTCTCGGGCGGCGTTGCCCGCCAGCTCCAGGATCTCCGCGGTCAGGTACTCGAGCACGGCCGCCATGTAGACGGGCGCGCCGGCCCCGACCCGCTCGGCGTAGTTGCCTTTGCGCAGCAGACGGTGCACTCGCCCCACGGGAAACTGAAGGCCGGCGCGGGACGAGCGCGACTTGGCCTTAGCGCGGGCTTTGCCTCCTTGCTTGCCACGACCAGACATGACGGCGATTAGGCACTGCGAGCAGCTTCCACCTGACGACCGAGGAAGTCGCCCTCAACGGCCCCGCTTCACCCTTTTATAGCCAGAAGCGCGACTGTCCACGGAGCGCTTTGATTGGCTGAAGCGTATCTTCGCCCTGGCCACCAATAGGAGAGCGCACGCAGAATCCACTCATTTGCATGATCTCGTCCCCCTCCGCAGGAGCACCGCTGAAAACTCGCCAATCGCAACGCGGCGTACTCACAACCCTCATTTGCATGCGGCCTCTATAAGTACCGAGGCGCTTCCGGTAGCCTCGGTCCTGCTTGGCGTGTTTGCGTGCTTGGTCTGCTCTGTTCCCGCACCTTCCCGCTATGCCGGAGCCGGCCAAGTCCGCCCCGGCGCCCAAGAAGGGTTCGAAGAAGGCGGTCACCAAGGCCCAGAAGAAGGATGGCAAGAAGCGCAAGCGCAGCCGCAAGGAGAGCTACTCCATCTACGTGTACAAGGTGCTGAAGCAGGTGCACCCCGACACCGGCATCTCGTCCAAGGCCATGGGCATCATGAACTCCTTCGTCAACGACATCTTCGAGCGCATCGCGGGCGAGGCCTCCCGCCTGGCGCATTACAACAAGCGCTCCACCATCACGTCCCGGGAGATCCAGACGGCCGTGCGCCTGCTGCTGCCCGGGGAGCTGGCCAAGCACGCCGTGTCCGAGGGCACCAAGGCCGTCACCAAGTACACCAGCTCCAAGTGAGTCCCTGCCGGGACGCGGCGCTCCTACTACGAGCGGACGCCCGCTTGACCCCCCAAAGGCTCTTTTCAGAGCCACCCACTTTGTCAGTGAAAGAGGCTGTTGTCTCGGTCCCGTCCCCCACCGCCTACCCGGTGCCCAGACTTTGAGCGTGACCACGGCGGAGGTACGGGAGGGAGCTCCTGGTAGCCTCCGTCCGCAGAGCACCTGCCCGCCCGGTGTGTGTGTGTGTCTAGGTGACCCAACCTGGCAGTCGAAGCTTCGTTTTGGTAACGCGCGACCCGACCCGCCCCTTAGCGCTGGGCCCCTTCTGCCGCCTCTCACACGTGCGGTGGTAAGTGTCTTGACCCGAGGATCGTTCCTGGGGAAAGCTTGTCCAGCCTCGGGGGCGGCCACCTTTGCAAGGGGAGCAAAGTAGGAACGCCCCGTTCCTGGAGCGCGGGAAGGGGTCGTGCTCCGCGGGCAAGGAAAGGAAGGTAATTATCACCCCTGGCGTGGTGTTGATGTCGTTGCCATATCCTACACTTCTCAGTTACAATTACAGTCCCTTTTCCCCCCCCAGAATTGTTTGTAATGCTATATACACGTCTAGGTGTATTTTGCTTTTATCCCATCATTAACTCAGGACACGAGAGGCCTTAACATTTCTACCTTTGTTAGGCTTCCAAAACATCTTAGGTCAAATTGGGAACACAAGGTCAAGTAGAAATTAGAAACACAGTGCAAGTGTGCTACTTCACCGTCTTGCTCGGGCTCTTTTTGTTTTACGTACCAACATAAAATCCCAAACATCTTCCAGCATTATTGTCCTTCGTTCTTGTCTGCCCCACTGAATTATATTCAGGTACCTTACGGTACTTAGGAGTTAGCGTACTGAAGCCGTCTCTTTTCGATCCTTTGGCCCCAGGAAACATTTTGCAGCATTATTTATGTCTTGCTTGGATCTACTGAGATGAGGTGGATTGCTTAAGCTTTAAAATTTCAGGTAAAGCAGTGAGATGGGAAGGGAGAAGTAAAAATGGGAGATACTGAGTTTACAGGATAGGAATATAACAAAAAACATTTTAAGAGGCACACAGATGTGCAAATAACCTTGTCCAGGCTCTGAGTACTTGAGCACATCTGCAATTAGGGAGAAAGAAAAAACACCCATTGCATCCTGAGACAAACCACGTTAGGTATACAGCAGTAAACAGCAGAAAAGGTCCCAGTCCACATAAAGCTACATTCTAGTAGATGAATGCTGAAAAGCAAAAAAATATGTAACAGTATAATATTAATGGAGTGATATGTGCTATAACATAAAGCAGAAAATAGAGTGGAGTGTGGATGACAAGACTAATGAGCTCATTTGATCAAAGGCCTGAGTATAGCAAGACAGTGAGCCACAGGATAGCTTGGAGAAGAGTATTCAAAGAATTAGAAAAAACAGCAAGTGTGGAGACCCTGAGACAGGCAGAAGTTTGGGGGAGTTCAAGGAATAAGCAAGGCCACTGGCTAAAGCACAGTCGGCAAAAGAGATTTTCAGGGAGATGATCTCACAGAGAATAGTTGAGGGTCAGATCATGTAGGCCATTGAGGGACCTCACAGGCCATTACAAAGACTTTTATTCTAAATAAGGTAGAGTGCTTTTGGAGAGTTTGATTTGAGTAATGACATTATTTGACTTACGTTTTTTAAATCTCACCCAAGATGCTATGTTAAAAATAGAGTAGGAGAGTAAGAGGAGAGACAGAGAGATCAAGGAGGCTACAGTCATAGTTCAGGAGAGAGAGGTAGTAGCAGTGGAGATAAGTAGGGATGTATTTTAAGTGAAGTTACTGAATTGAGTGTAGATTGTGAGATTTTGGACTTGGAAAGAGGTGCAGTTCACTTACATGAGTGACAAGTAGGTTTAGAGGGGGAAAACCACGAGTACTGGCTTGAACGTGACTGTGAGACTCCTGGTACCTATCCAAGTAAAGATACCAAAACAGGAAATACCCAATTCCCAAGTGGGAATGTGAAATATGAGAATCTGGAGTTGAGCAAAGAGCAAGAGATGACATTTATAAAGTCTGATTCTTGCTTTTGTAAGTGATCTACCCTTCTGGAAGCATTTGGAATCACTATAACATGACTAAATATGTCCCCCCCCCCCGAAATAGCTTTAGTTTCAGTATTTGACTAAAAGTCCCCTATCCAACTTCAGTTTCAACCTCAGATTTTCAGAAGGCAGAATAACCTTTGCAAGGGGAGGAAAGTAGGAATGCCCCATTTCTGGAGCGCGGGAAGGGGTAGTGCTCCGCGGACAAGGAAAGCCTCTGTTTTTGTCTTAAGTGAAAGACGATGGTTGAGTGTAGAGTTTTGTCTCAAGTGCTTTCGGTTGTTTAGAGCAGGACTCAACATGATCTCGTTAATTTCAGGAAAAAATCAACTGCTTACGGGTTGGATAATAGATTGTCCACAAGTAGAAGCAAGGCTTGAGAAAACTAGGTGTTGGAGTTTTGTAGATATTTTTTAACCAGGCTTGAGTTGAATGTGTCAACACTCTTCACGTTAAAGACTGCTTATCACTTTTCAAAATTGGGAAATACCATTTTTTAGAAGGCTTAGCAAAGGGGACATGGCCCTAAAATTACACGAGTTGAACTCAGCTGATGTGCAATTCTGATCCATTGCATTTCCCACATGCTGCCGTCCAATGAGCTGAACAAGTGTCGGTAAATTGTAGATCTGTGTGATTCTTCGAGCCTGATCTCCATACCAGCAGCATCAGCTTTACTTGAGAATGAAAATTTTAGGCCCCCGTAATCTGGCTAATTCTGATGCATGCTAAAGCGTGAGAACCACTGAGTTTAGACATGGATTGCAACGGGGATAGCAATGGACAGGGTAAGAAATCTTGGCATTATATTGTGGAGGTAGAATTGACAGGTCTTCCTGAGGAATAGGATTTTCCTCTTCCTATTAGGAATAGGAAACCCCTAGGGGTTTGGCACTAGGTAGATTCCTGTTTCTGTAACCGTATTCTAATTTTCACTAAGGAATCCACTTAATCCTTTAATGTAGGTAGGCCTCAAGTTTGTCTGATGTAATCACCTAGGGAACTTGAAAAATATTGATGCCTGGGTGTCAACCCCAGAAATTCCTGCTTAAAGTTGTTTTGCGCCCTGGAGGAAGAGACCATGAGCTAGCCTATACCTGGGGTAGGTGAATAAGCTCCCCAGATGAATAATGGGCTGTCAAGTTTAGGAACCACTGTCATACAGTGTTTCCCAGATCTTAAATGAATCAGTTCAGGAACCTAGACCTATCTACTTAGCACAAACATTTCAAGAATTGAACAGAGTAAGTGAATAGGGAAGTGTAGATTGCACTTATCTATTTGAAAAGTTTGTTTTCAAGAGGCGGCAACAGGATGGAGTGTTCTGTGGGTATGAAGGGAAGAATGTTTACAGACACTCAGGAGGGCACAGCTGATGGGGTGGATGAATGAAGTGAGCCATTCTTGGGAGTTCAGCCAACCTCTGAGCCCTGCTGTACGGTTGAACATCCAGTTAAGCTAGTTTGTCTGACATACTTTTATGTAAAGTACTTTGCATCTTGCTCCAAGTACACATTTGGTCCCCATGTCCAAGTGTTATAATGAATATTTGACCAGCACCAGAAATTAACAAGAAGGAATGTCTAGAATTAAAAAAAAAAGTGAAACTTTAATAAAAATTTTAAACAATAATTCCATTAAAAATTTTTAGGGTTGCATTAGTTTCTTATGGTTGCCATTACAAAGCATCACAAACGGAATGGCTGAAAACAAATTTATTCTGTCATAGCTCTGAAGGCTACAATTCTGAAGTCAAGGTGTTGGCAGGGCCCTATCAATCAGGACAGGATCCTTGTCTTTCAGCTCCTAGTACTCCCAGGTATTTTTTGGTTCTAACACTATTAATTCCTACTTCTCCATTTTCTTCTTGTGTGTTTCTACGTCTTATAAGACCACTCATATTGGATTAGGGCTCATACTAATGGCTTCATTTTAACTAGATTATATCAGCAAAGACCCTATATCCAAATAAGGCCACATTCTAAGGCACTGGGCTGTTAGACTTCAACACATCTTTTTGGGGGATACAACTCAACCCATAAAAGTACAACAGCTGTGGTAGGCTGAATATGGCCCCCAAATACATTCACGTCTAAATCCTTAGTGTCTGTATTACTTTAAATGACAAAGGGGACTTGATTGACATGATATTTGAGATACGAAGATTATCCTGGATTTGGATGGGCCCAGATGTAAGCGCCAGGATCCTTAGAATCAAAAGGATAAATGGAGAAAGAGGTGATGGAAGCAGATACATAAAGACGGTATGATGTTGGTTTTGAAAATGGAGGAAGAGATCATGAGACAGGAAATGCCCCTCTAGAAGCTGGAAAATGCATAGAAATGGATTTTCCCCTACAGAGAAATTAGGAGAGAGAATTTTGATTTGCACTTGGTGAAACATTTTGTACTTCTGATCTCCAGAACTGTAAATGAAATCTTTGAAGCCACCAAATTTCTAGCAGTTTGTTACAGCAGCCATAGGAAACTAATTCAACAGTTGTATAGGATTTTTTTTATACAGTCGGAGAAATCTGAACATAGATACCATGTTTTTCTGAAAATAAGACTGGCTCTTATATTAATTTTTGCTCCAAAAGATATGTGAGGGCTTATGTTCAGGGGATGTCCTCCTGAAAAACATGCTAGGGCTGATTTTCCTGTTAGGTCTTATTTTTCAGGGAAACATGGTAGTACGTTAATATTGAATCAATAGATTTTGAAGGTGTAATGATAGTATTGTAGTTACATTAGAAGAATGCCCTTATTTTTCAGACAGACATGCTAAAATATTTAGGGAGAAGTGTTAGGTTGTTTGCAACTTTTCAAATGGTTCAGAAAATGTATGTGTGCACAAAAGAAAAGTGCAGCAAATAATTGGTTAATCTACATGAAGATGTTTGACCATTGTACTTTTTTTCAGCTTTCCTGTAGGTTTGAATTTTCAAAAACAAAAAATTGAGAAAAGTGATCAGTCTTTAAAAACTGGTAAAGAAACAGCCTTCATAAACATTGAATATTGTTCCTTTTAATATGTTAATTGGTGAAATTTCAACATGACTATATGATTTTTCATTCCTTTATATTTAAAAAGCTTACTTATCATGTTTGAGAGTGAGCATTCATATATTAACTGGAACTCTGAATGATATCCCTTGTTCATTATACTTTGCTATACTCATTGGAGTTAATGGTGATTTATGTGATTGAACAGGTCCAGGGATGCCCAAATATCATTAATTTAGACATTTGGTTATTCTGCCTTCTGAAAATCTGAGGTTGAAACTGAAGTTGGATAGGGGACTTTTAGTCAAATACTGAAACTAAAGCTATTTCGGGGGGGGGGGACATATTTAGTCATGTTATAGTGATTCCAAATGCTTCCAGAAGGGTAGATCACTTACAAAAGCAAGAATCAGACTTTATAAATGTCATCTCTTGCTCTTTGCTCAACTCCAGATTCTCATATTTCACATTCCCACTTGGGAATTGGGTATTTCCTGTTTTGGTATCTTTACTTGGATAGGTACCAGGAGTCTCACAGTCACGTTCAAGCCAGTACTCGTGGTTTTCCCCCTCTAAACCTACTTGTCACTCATGTAAGTGAACTGCACCTCTTTCCAAGTCCAAAATCTCACAATCTACACTCAATTCAGTAACTTCACTTAAAATACATCCCTACTTATCTCCACTGCTACTACCTCTCTCTCCTGAACTATGACTGTAGCCTCCTTGATCTCTCTGTCTCTCCTCTTACTCTCCTACTCTATTTTTAACATAGCATCTTGGGTGAGATTTAAAAAACGTAAGTCAAATAATGTCATTACTCAAATCAAACTCTCCAAAAGCACTCTACCTTATTTAGAATAAAAGTCTTTGTAATGGCCTGTGAGGTCCCTCAATGGCCTACATGATCTGACCCTCAACTATTCTCTGTGAGATCATCTCCCTGAAAATCTCTTTTGCCGACTGTGCTTTAGCCAGTGGCCTTGCTTATTCCTTGAACTCCCCCAAACTTCTGCCTGTCTCAGGGTCTCCACACTTGCTGTTTTTTCTAATTCTTTGAATACTCTTCTCCAAGCTATCCTGTGGCTCACTGTCTTGCTATACTCAGGCCTTTGATCAAATGAGCTCATTAGTCTTGTCATCCACACTCCACTCTATTTTCTGCTTTATGTTATAGCACATATCACTCCATTAATATTATACTGTTACATATTTTTTTGCTTTTCAGCATTCATCTACTAGAATGTAGCTTTATGTGGACTGGGACCTTTTCTGCTGTTTACTGCTGTATACCTAACGTGGTTTGTCTCAGGATGCAATGGGTGTTTTTTCTTTCTCCCTAATTGCAGATGTGCTCAAGTACTCAGAGCCTGGACAAGGTTATTTGCACATCTGTGTGCCTCTTAAAATGTTTTTTGTTATATTCCTATCCTGTAAACTCAGTATCTCCCATTTTTACTTCTCCCTTCCCATCTCACTGCTTTACCTGAAATTTTAAAGCTTAAGCAATCCACCTCATCTCAGTAGATCCAAGCAAGACATAAATAATGCTGCAAAATGTTTCCTGGGGCCAAAGGATCGAAAAGAGACGGCTTCAGTACGCTAACTCCTAAGTACCGTAAGGTACCTGAATATAATTCAGTGGGGCAGACAAGAACGAAGGACAATAATGCTGGAAGATGTTTGGGATTTTATGTTGGTACGTAAAACAAAAAGAGCCCGAGCAAGACGGTGAAGTAGCACACTTGCACTGTGTTTCTAATTTCTACTTGACCTTGTGTTCCCAATTTGACCTAAGATGTTTTGGAAGCCTAACAAAGGTAGAAATGTTAAGGCCTCTCGTGTCCTGAGTTAATGATGGGATAAAAGCAAAATACACCTAGACGTGTATATAGCATTACAAACAATTCTGGGGGGGGAAAAGGGACTGTAATTGTAACTGAGAAGTGTAGGATATGGCAACGACATCAACACCACGCCAGGGGTGATAATTACCTTCCTTTCCTTGCCCGCGGAGCACGACCCCTTCCCGCGCTCCAGGAACGGGGCGTTCCTACTTTGCTCCCCTTGCAAAGGTGGCCGCCCCCGAGGCTGGACAAGCTTTCCCCAGGAACGATCCTCGGGTCAAGACACTTACCACCGCACGTGTGAGAGGCGGCAGAAGGGGCCCAGCGCTAAGGGGCGGGTCGGGTCGCGCGTTACCAAAACGAAGCTTCGACTGCCAGGTTGGGTCACCTAGACACACACACACACCGGGCGGGCAGGTGCTCTGCGGACGGAGGCTACCAGGAGCTCCCTCCCGTACCTCCGCCGTGGTCACGCTCAAAGTCTGGGCACCGGGTAGGCGGTGGGGGACGGGACCGAGACAACAGCCTCTTTCACTGACAAAGTGGGTGGCTCTGAAAAGAGCCTTTGGGGGGTCAAGCGGGCGTCCGCTCGTAGTAGGAGCGCCGCGTCCCGGCAGGGACTCACTTGGAGCTGGTGTACTTGGTGACGGCCTTGGTGCCCTCGGACACGGCGTGCTTGGCCAGCTCCCCGGGCAGCAGCAGGCGCACGGCCGTCTGGATCTCCCGGGACGTGATGGTGGAGCGCTTGTTGTAATGCGCCAGGCGGGAGGCCTCGCCCGCGATGCGCTCGAAGATGTCGTTGACGAAGGAGTTCATGATGCCCATGGCCTTGGACGAGATGCCGGTGTCGGGGTGCACCTGCTTCAGCACCTTGTACACGTAGATGGAGTAGCTCTCCTTGCGGCTGCGCTTGCGCTTCTTGCCATCCTTCTTCTGGGCCTTGGTGACCGCCTTCTTCGAACCCTTCTTGGGCGCCGGGGCGGACTTGGCCGGCTCCGGCATAGCGGGAAGGTGCGGGAACAGAGCAGACCAAGCACGCAAACACGCCAAGCAGGACCGAGGCTACCGGAAGCGCCTCGGTACTTATAGAGGCCGCATGCAAATGAGGGTTGTGAGTACGCCGCGTTGCGATTGGCGAGTTTTCAGCGGTGCTCCTGCGGAGGGGGACGAGATCATGCAAATGAGTGGATTCTGCGTGCGCTCTCCTATTGGTGGCCAGGGCGAAGATACGCTTCAGCCAATCAAAGCGCTCCGTGGACAGTCGCGCTTCTGGCTATAAAAGGGTGAAGCGGGGCCGTTGAGGGCGACTTCCTCGGTCGTCAGGTGGAAGCTGCTCGCAGTGCCTAATCGCCGTCATGTCTGGTCGTGGCAAGCAAGGAGGCAAAGCCCGCGCTAAGGCCAAGTCGCGCTCGTCCCGCGCCGGCCTTCAGTTTCCCGTGGGGCGAGTGCACCGTCTGCTGCGCAAAGGCAACTACGCCGAGCGGGTCGGGGCCGGCGCGCCCGTCTACATGGCGGCCGTGCTCGAGTACCTGACCGCGGAGATCCTGGAGCTGGCGGGCAACGCCGCCCGAGACAACAAGAAGACGCGCATCATCCCTCGTCACCTGCAGCTGGCCATCCGCAACGACGAGGAGCTGAACAAGCTGCTGGGCAAAGTCACCATCGCCCAGGGCGGCGTCTTGCCCAACATCCAGGCCGTGCTGCTGCCGAAGAAGACGGAGAGTCACCACAAGGCCAAGGGCAAGTGAGGCTGACGTCTGGAAGCTCCCCCAGCCCCCGTGTCGAAGGGGCACCTGTGAAATCAAAGGCTCTTTTCAGAGCCACCCACCCTCTCAAGTAAAAAGGGCTGTTGCGGTAATCGTTGTCCGTTCCTGTCTGCTCCGCGTTGGGCCGCGCCCACCCAAGCGGAGGAGGGGGCAGTGCCATGTTTAGTTTCGGCTCCCAACCGTTTCTCCCGTCCGTGGGTCTCGAGGACTTGCCTCCTCGCTCGAGTCCTGAGCGCCACGCTACCCCGGTCGTCCCCCGAGGCCTTGGCCCTAAGATTTGAGGCCTAGCAGGCAGTGGGGAAGGGCATGTGTACACATAAACACCCACACAACACACCACACGGACGCCCCAGTCGGTAGGGGAGCCCCGGGCAGTTTCCGCCGCGAGTGGGGCGGGACCTGGGGCTTGGCTTGACCGAGCCGGCCTGTTTCAAGTGAGGAGGTAATAGGGGTCCCCACGTAGGTTTCAGGAGGCGAAATCTTCCACGTGGAGGGGAGCGGGGGATAGATAAACGGACAACTTTCCGACCCGAGAAGCGCCGAAAGGCGGGCAAAGCGGTTCTTCGGACCAACTGAGGGGCTTCAAAAAAGGTAACGAGGTGTGAGGGAGGCGGGGGACGGACAAGCGGGAGACTGACGACTTTCGATTGGGGAGCTAGCTACGAGGCGTGGAAAGGGACGGGGCACCGCGGGTAGCGTGTCCTGAGAAAGTGAAGGGCTGCGGGGGTACATTCTGACACACTTGCGACAAGACAAACGACTCAGCCCGGCCCGAAAGGGAGGCGAAAGACTGTTGGCAAACGGGAAAGTGGCAAGAGAGGCGGGGGGGGGGCGGGGGGGGGCGAGGGGGGCGGGCATGTAGGGGTGGGGGGCGGAGGGTGCTGCCCCAGCCAATCGGGGACGCCAGGGAGGACGACGCCGTAGCCAATGGACGGCCAGCGCGGGACTTTCAATTTTTATCGTCCCGCCCAATCGGAAAGAGGCTGTGCCTATAAAGTCGGCTGCGGCGGGCCAGGGCCCCGCTACTCTTCCCGCGCGCCGCTGTGTCGTTCAGCTCCAGCTTCAGTTCGTCATGGCCCGTACCAAGCAGACTGCCCGCAAGTCGACCGGTGGCAAGGCCCCGCGCAAGCAGCTGGCCACCAAGGCGGCCCGCAAGAGCGCGCCGGCCACGGGCGGCGTCAAGAAGCCGCACCGTTACCGGCCGGGCACGGTGGCCCTGCGCGAGATCCGGCGCTACCAGAAGTCCACGGAGCTGCTGATCCGCAAGCTGCCCTTCCAGCGGCTGGTGCGCGAGATCGCGCAGGACTTCAAGACCGACCTGCGTTTCCAGAGCTCGGCCGTGATGGCGCTGCAGGAGGCGAGCGAGGCGTACCTCGTGGGGCTGTTCGAGGACACCAACCTGTGCGCCATCCACGCCAAGCGCGTCACCATCATGCCCAAGGACATCCAGCTGGCCCGCCGCATCCGCGGGGAGCGGGCTTAAGAACTGCGCGCTCGGCTCGAGGTTCCATCGCATCCAAAGGCTCTTTTCAGAGCCACCCACACCCGCACTGGGAAGAAGCTGTTTCACTTTGACCTCCGTGGTCCCGGCGCCTTGGGCGGGGGAGGTCACGAGCGGTTGGAGAGACCCATCGGGCTCCCAGCACACGGAGTCGAGGAAGGGCCAGCAGCCGTCGGGGTCGCCTCCCGGAGCGTCTTCATTAGCTTTTGCGTACCCCCGGGAGGTTCACCAGTTGGTGTATGTGGACTGGCGGGCGAGGTTGGCCACGGCTGCCGCTTTCTCGGGCGCGGGACCTCGGTGTCCCCTCTGAGGCGCAGCGGAGGGCTCGCGCTTCCGGGCCTGTCACTTTTCCTTGGCGCCAAGGCCCAGGATTAGGGGTTGTAAACTGTCCGGTCAGGGGACGAAGGGAATCGGGCTCTGGAATGAGTGGCCCGACACCGGGAGGAGGCGGTAGGGACCGCACGCCCCACCCGAAGTGGTCCCCCCGGCGCAGCGAGGGCAGGGGACGGAAATCGCCCCGTCCGTGAGGCCGGTCCCTGCCTCGCTAAATGGTCGTTCATTTCGGGCCTCACTCGCCAGTAGGGTGACACCTCCCCGGTGGGTGCTCCTGACCAAGACCGCGGGGAGCCTCGGATGTGTACGGACCGAGGCCACCCACCGGTGAGCCGGGCCTCCAACGCACCGTTTCCCGCCGGGGTCCACAGAGCGAAACTCGGGAGGAGTCTCCGAAAGCGCCCCGGTCTGGATAGTCTGCCCAGACGCGGTGGTTTCTCGGCGTCTTTTAAAGCTCCCGTTGCGTCTCCTGACATGTTGTCAGAGGGGACAGCAGGGGAACAGGCCGCGACCCCCTCCTACTACACGTACACACAGGTCGCCACGCGTTTCTGCTTCAGGATCAAGGCCAGGTCCAGAGCGTGCCCGGACCCTCGTTACCAGCTTAGGCCCCCAGTTGCCGGCTGGATCCCTGGGCCTCGGTCTGTCTGTACACTCGGACTTGACTCAGGAAGTACTAGTGACTTACAAGTCCGCAGTCCCCACCTCTGCGACGTCTTCACACATTCCACCCCTTCTGTCCTGTCCAGAATGTCTTACCCTTTCTGGGAGCCCTAAGAACCCCTGCTCCTTCTTCAAGATTCAGCCTCATGTAGCCCTTCCCTTCCCAAACTTGCTCCTCTTCCGCCTCCTCTCTTTGGGCCCTGCTCCTTGTTCAACCTCTGTGGCACCGGCACCCGAGCAGTGCCTGGCACACCGTAGCCGCACGAGGGGTCTAATGCACCTGCCTGACCTCCGACTCTCTTGGCCTCCTGTGGGCCCCGCTCTTGGGGTTCTTGAAGTTACGGACCAAGAGCAGACGGACCCGAACTGCACCGCTGGGAAGAACTTCCAAGGTCCTTGGCGGGGTCCCTGAACACAAAACACTGCCCAGGTGCCCCTTGCCCGTGAAAGCCCCACGCTTAGCCTGCTCCTCGTGAGAGTCACTGAGAAAAGAGCTCCCTGACCTGCGCCTCTAATCTGTTCCCGAAAGCAGGTCGTCTGGAGGGGAATGAATGCCCGTTTCTATATCCTCCAAAGACTTCGGATTCGGCCCTGCTGACTGCATCTTGGCGAGATGTGCTAGAGAATCAAGGCCAGGGAGTGAAGTGCGTAAGGCAAGGCGGGGATGGGAAACAGACGTCCAGGGTCCTGGCTGCTATGATGGGGGGGGGGGGCGGGGGGGCGCCTGAGGCCCCTCAGCGGGTAGGGCCAGGGCTCCTGACCACTAACAAGGACGGCTCCAGGGAGGAAAAGGCGGCTGTCTCCGCGTCTCACGTGTAAAGCAGGATCATAATTGTATTCACTTCAGGATCGCAGTGAGGACGAAAAGAGAGAAATACAGTCCACCCAAAGGGCTTAGAACAGGGCCTTCCAAGTGGTCATAAATCTGTTAATAGCATCGACAACACAGATGATGTAAATTTTAGTGACATTAATATCAATCAATGTCGTGGAAGAAAAGGAACAACACACAAAAACTAGTGAATGATTTTACACTCCCCACCAGCTTGTAGACTGTGTGGCCTGGGCAGTAAGAACACCCAGGCTCCTAAATGGCTTAGGGTTCTCATCGTTCCTTCACCTCCTCTTACTCTAATTTCACAACCCTGGGAGGCAGAGAGGGAGGGCTTTTTTCTTTCTTTCTTTTTTTAACATTCCTGTTGGAATAGTTGAAGAGACTTAAACCTGGCGAGGTCGAGGCACCTGGGAATGTGGGTCACAGCCAGAAGATGACACAGGTGGAACTTGAGCCTGGGTCTTGTGTTTTGCTCTTCTCTTTGCATTAGATTAGATTCATTATTTCAGAAGAAAAGGATACAACAGTTACATATAGGTACAGTATCACTACACGAACCCCTAGCTCTGATCTGATTTCTGCTGACTCCAAATTACAGTAAGAATTTTAGATCACTACCTACTGCACATTCATATACATCTCTAAATTAAAACAAGTTGTACAAAAGGACTCTTTCTTCCCCCCCCCCCCCCCCACTTAGGGTGTTTTCAATCCCGGTCCGTCTCATTAATTAAAGATACGCGGCTCCCATTTTCAAACTGACTTTGCCACCTGCTCGTGGGACACGACGGGCAACTTGAAAACGCAGGAAAACCAACGATACTTTTCACACACTGGCGCGGTGACTTGCCAAATTTGTTTTTAAAACGCACTAACGAGTGCACCTCTGATAGAATAACCTGTTCCTTTCCCACTTCCTTTTGCAAGTGCTCTCGCACCTTTCCCAGTGAGCAGTGTAGCGTCACGAGACCCCATCCGATGTGAACAGGGCCCCTAAACCACCCGCGCATTCCCTCCTCGCACAGGTGGGAAGCAAAGCCCCCACGGAATAACTGGAAAAGCTCAAAACGATTAAGTGGCAGAAATGACACCTCGGGACTGCAAATCTGGGGCTTGCTTCCCACTTTGACCAAGCAAGAGTCAGGGTGACCTGAACTCGCAGCGTTTTGCCGGTTTAAACTTCACTTCCCACAGCCCAGTAAGACGCCAGATCGGGATGGACGGCACGCCCTGAAGCAAACCGAAATGAGGTTTTAAGACCGGACGCCATCCTCAGACTGCGAAGGGCGAAAGTTGCCCGCCACCACCCTAACGCAAACAGGAGTCGCAAAGCCGGGATACCTTAAATGGGAAAATCCTAGCCTCGACTGTCGGAACCGCCCAACAAAGAGGGGAGAACACAAGGAAAGCGCGTTCCGTGGAGACGGAGGGGAGGCTGGCTTACGTAGGGACTTGACGGGCCTCCTACTCCCCACCCCCGGCCCCACCCGCGTCCCCGACTGAACCCTTTCCAAGCAAATGAAGACTCCGAAACACGGCAGGTTTGATTGGTCCAAGTAGCACCGTCCCGATTGGCTGGCTCCGCGCATCCTGACTTCTGGAGGCACTGATCAGTCGGCAGGGACGCCATTACGTGGAACTAACTGCACAGCTCGGATCGCACGGGGCAGCTCACGATCCCTCAGCACAAGACACAACAGCAGCTCCTCGGGCCGCCCTTCCCCGCCCTACATTGGTCAGTTAACTACGAAAACAACAAAATTCCCCCACACAAAATCACCCCGGGTCACATCAAGTGTCCAGCTCTTCCGAGGACCATGTGGTTGGCCCTAAAAAGGGCCTTTGGGATTGCCAAGCGTCCAGCCTGTACGGGCAGCCTAGCCTCCGAAACCGTACAGGGTGCGTCCCTGTCGCTTGAGGGCGTACACCACGTCCATGGCGGTGACCGTCTTGCGCTTGGCGTGCTCCGTGTAGGTGACGGCGTCCCGGATCACGTTCTCCAGGAACACCTTCAACACTCCGCGGGTCTCCTCGTAGATGAGCCCCGAGATGCGCTTGACCCCTCCGCGCCGAGCCAGGCGCCGGATCGCGGGCTTGGTGATGCCCTGGATGTTATCTCTCAGCACTTTACGGTGGCGCTTAGCGCCGCCCTTGCCTAGGCCTTTGCCGCCCTTGCCTCTCCCGGACATGGTCACCCAGCTCTCACAACACCACACCGAGACCAGACACGGCGGCTGTGCCCCTGATATACAAAAACATCGGACCGGATTGAAGACCACAAGCGCGGGGGCGGGAGGCGGCCTCGAGTGTCCCCGCCCGCCGCGCGTTTCCTCATCGCTCTTCCACTCCGCCCTCTAGCGGACTCTATTTGCCACGGTCCCGGGAGAATTCCGACCTCAGCGCCGAGCTCCCAGCCCTTTCTTTTCCTCTCTGTCTCGCCATCTGTGCGCTCCCCCCACCCCCGACATTAGATACGGGCCAAGAGGGAAATTCCACCCGCAGCACTTGTGCGTTTTGGGGGTCATCTCCGAGGAGCATTGGGAGATCAGAACCCTTGCCTCCGGGGGCTCTCTGCCTGGACCGCACGTCCAAACCGTCTGACCGACCCACGCTCCCAGCTCGCTCGCTCGGTCTCCCCACACCCCACCCCACCCCGTACGGGAATAAGGGCATTCCGGAACGTCCGAGGAAGAGACGTTCCGCCCGCCTGTTGCCGCGTGGGTCAAAGGCTCCGGGAGCCGTTTCCTTTCCTCCTCTTCCTGACGCTCCTTTTGTGTTCTGACCCCTGCTAGACGGCGTGCCTGCTTCCGCCGGCCAACACGGAGGAGGTGGTTCCCGGTGTCCAGAAGAAAGTCCGTCGGTTCCCCCTTCGACTTCCGAGGCAACCCGGGGCTCCTCCGGGGAGATGGCGGTCTCGTCTCCTGGAGCTCTTGGGGGAGTCCCTCGGCCCCATCGGTCCTCGTCTTCGAGGGCCATTTGGAGACGGGTCTTGTCCCCGGCCTTCCCTCTCGGGGGTCGGTGAGGGCACTTCCCCGTCCAGGGTCCCTCCTGCTTACCGCGCTAGGCGCGTCGGTTTGGCCCTGGCTTCGCAGCCTGCGGACCCGACCCGTGGTGGCGGCCGGGGTCCCTTGCCCGGCGTGTCTGCTTTCCTTCCCCGCGCTGACCTGGGTCCCAGCGCGCGGTTACTGGCCAACGGGGCGGCTCGCCTCTTCGCCTTCGTGTCTCCTTTCTTTCCCTCTGCCGCGTGCCCGTTGCTGAACACCTTAGAGGTGATTGCCGTCGTCTGTGAAGGGTCCCGTCTCGGGCCCCACTGCCCGTTTGGAGTTTCCTCCCGATGTCCCGAGTGCTGGGAGAGACGGAGTGGGTGCCCACGACCACCTTTCCGGCCTCGCTTCCTCATTCCAGGGGCTCCATTGCGCACGTCCTCTGAACCTTTGCGTAAAGGCGGGGACGTTTTCCTCAGGCCCGGGTTGGGTTTTCCTGACCGTCTTCTGATCGACAGCCAGCCGGCGTTCTGGCTGCTTTTGTGCCTTGTTAAATAATTTTCCTCTCCGTTTTTTCAGTTTGCGCTTTCTTTGTGAAGCCTCATCCAGGTTAGAGTGCTGTGAAGCGCTCTGCGTACAGGATTTTGTCCCCTCTTCTCGTTCTTTTACAGAACAAATATAAGTGTAAGATAGTGCTACGTATATAAGTGACCCATGTTCGGGCCGTGTCTCCTGGTCCTCTAGCTGATGTGGGGGAGCCAGGTAGTATTACAGAGAAACAGGAGTTGTTTCTTTGTCATAGGGCAATCACCAAACATTTGCCAATACTGGGGGAGATACCCTAGAAGGCTTTCCTCTGGGAGGGACACTTTATTATTCCCTATGTTGTGAAGTTGGGGTTACATTACACACCTGCTTCCAATCCCCTCAAGGGTCTGTTCTGATGGTTAGTGGAAATGTAATTACCACAATTTTTAACATAAAAAAAGGTTCAGCCTGCACTGGAACTGATGGGCCCCCCAGGGTGAGATTAAGGTGATGGACACTAGGATCAATGGATATAGAAAAGGCTTCCCAACATTTTGGCCCCACAAGGTTTTGAAGAAGTAGGGGCTCAGGACAGTGTACTGGTCAAGGCAGCCATAGGGAAGGACCTCCCGACCTCCCCCTTTTGGGAGGAAAAAACCAGAGGAGGAAAAGGTGGGGGAATGAGTCTGGCTGCTGGAGTGCTGCATTGACAGGCAGGCTGGGCTAGAGGAAGCTTATAAACTCGTTTTCCCTTCAAATTCCTTCTTTAAAGCCTAACGTCCTCTGAGAGCTAATAAGAGATTTATTTCATATATCTTGACAAAGGAGCATATAGGATAGACACAGGTCCCAGCAATGAGCTACTGGGACATCCAGGGCTGAAACAGGAAAGGACAGAATGAGATAGGCAGTATCAGAACCAGAAAACCAGGTGTCATCCCCGACTTTCTAGGCTGGCCAGGTTGCTCCTTTTTAAAAGCAGCCAGAAATTTCTCTGTTTCAGCCTTATAAGGGTTGGGCAGCTTTTAACCAGAAAAAAACAAACAGAAAAACAGATGATCTCTAATAAATTTCTGTAATTGTAACCAATCATTCTCTTGTAAGGGAAACACCCACCAAGGCAGTCTAGAGATACTGCATATTGTAAAAAAAGATTTATTTCTCCAGTATCCATGGGACAGGATATTATAGCTAGTATTTCAACTCCAATAAGTAATTATGTGCTGCCTCATGGCACTAGATTACTTATCTTTTAATCTTCTGGAATAGTAGCCTCAAATCTGTGGTGGGTTCACAGGAATAAGTTTCAGCAGTATTCCAGATGTCAGCTGGTTTTTCCCTGATGTGATGAATCCATGGGATGATGCCTTGTAATTTAAGAGGACAGGGTTAACAGCATTTGGTAAGGCCCAACCCAAATAGGTTTTAACTGGTCCTGAGGCGACCCTGTTTTCCATGTCTTCCTGTACACCCAGTCTCTGGGCTTGTGCCGGTAAAGAGCTACACTACTGGAGAATGGTTGAATTGGGTAACTGTGTCTATTAAAAGTTGTTATTACTTGGCCTAAACTTATAATATGCTCAATAGCTGCTTCTGCTCCCACACCTGGAAGTAGCCCCTTTCGGAGTCTGGGAAGGTCCATACATCATTTCAAATAGGCTAAGGTTTAGTTTCCCTACGGGAGCTGTTCTAACCATGGTTACCATAGGACTATAGGTAAGGGCTTTCTCCAGTTTTCCTGGGTTTCATGACGTAGTTTAGCAAGGTTGATTTTTAGTGTCCTATGGGGTCTTTCAGTCTCTCCAGAATATTAAGGTCACCAAGTAGAGTGAAGTTTCAGTTGTATTTTCAATGTCTTGTAGATTCCCTTTATAACATTAGAAATGAAGGCTGTCTCATTGTAACTGAATGGAGCAGGGCAAGCCCAACAGTGGGATTCTTTCCTTAAGTAGAGCCTTTCTTACCTCAGTTGTCTTTTCAGTTCTGTCTGCAGGGGAAGGGAAAGCCTCAGGCCATCCTGTGAGTGTATCTGGGAACACTAGTAGGTACCTAAGTCCCCCTGGTGCTTTAGGCAGGACGGGGCAGTCTAGTTGCCAGTCTTCTCCTGGGTAAGTCTCTCGGACCCGTATGGGCGCACAGGTGGTCAAGTTTGGGAGTTATTTTGCTGACAGCTGATGTATTTTTCAGTCACTAGAGAGATTGTTTAAGTCCTGGGGCTCTAATGTTATTTATGAGCCAGTTAATAATAAAACTTCAGTTTTATAAGGGGTGGGACTATTGGCATATTGTCTAATGGGGTATACAATATGCTTAGGAAGTCAGACTCTTCCTGTCTTATTTACCATCCACCCTCCATATTCAAGGTTTTCTTGGCTATTTGGCTTTGGTTGCATCTTTTATTCCCCCTCATAAGAGGGGAATATTGGTATAAGGGCAAGACTGGGGCTAAAGGTAACTGTAACATCTCATGTGAGAGTGCAGCCTTTTTAGCCATCTTATCTGCCATATTATTTCCGTGTATGATCTCTGATTCTCCCTTCTGATGCCCCGACAGTGTACAACTGCCACCTCTTTTGGAGTTTTAATGGCTTCTAACAGTCTAAGCGCTTCTTTCCTATATTTTCTGGCCGCATTATTTGCATTCAACAAACCTCTTTCCTTCTAGATGGTTCCATGAGCATAAAAGGAATACCTAGAATCAGTGTATATTGTTAGGCTCTTGTTCTTTGCCAGTTTGAGGGCTCTCGTCAACGTTCTATGTTTAGTTTTCTAAGTGGAAGTGCTAGGTCTTAGCAGCTTTATTTCTATTACCTCTCTTACTGTTACAATTGCATACCCAGCTTTCCTTCGATGCATGGAAGAAGCTACTATGAGCTACAAACTATATTTCCTCAGAATTAGGGAGAGACTCACTTTTTTTTAGATCTTGCTGCTAGCGTACACCATATCTAGCATTTTCTATGCATTTATGAACTAAGTGCTCTTTTGACTCTGGTAAAAGAGTTGCGGGTTTCGGAGTCTGGCATGGTTTTGGGGTTACCTCTGGGATGTCAAGGAGAATAGCTTGATATTGGGACATACGACTCGTGGTCAGCTATAGCTGGCCTTTAGCCTCTAAAACATCAATCAACTGATGAAGCATCTAAACCATGAGGAGTTGTCCCAATGTTAACTTTTCTGCCTCTTTTATTAGTAAGTAGTGGCTGCTGTTATCCTTAGGCCACACCCTTGCTACTACGCAGTCATTTGGAAAAGTGAGCTACTATTTTTAACCATCCTAAGGTTTGGGTGAGCACTCCTTAAGGCCATGCCTTCTTCTTGTGTGCATATAAGTGAAAAGGCTTTTCAAAATCAGGCAGTCCCTTAGGAAGAGCACTCGGGAGCAAGTGTTTTAGTTTATCAAAGGCTCATTGCTAGTCTATGTCCCATTCAAAGTGATTTGTTTTTCTTGTAATTTATCACATAAAGGTCTGGCTATGAGTCCAAAATTAGGGATCCAGATTCAACAAAACCCCACCCATCCCCAAAAGTCCCCTTAATGGCTTATGGACTCGGGATTTCAGACAACATATGGCCTGTTTACTTTGTGGGGATAGTTTTCTTTTCAATCTTGATATTAGGTAACTTAGGTATTTCACCGTGGGTTTTGACAACAGCACTTTTTCTTTAGACAGATTGTATTTCTTGTTATCCAGAAAGTTTAAAGTTTTTATTGTATTAATTAATATCTGAGTCCTCTTTGGTGGGACTGTCAATTAATAAGTCATGTAAATACTGTATTAATGTCCCTTTTTCTAATTCTAGTTCTGTGAACCTCTGCTTACAATTTCTCCAAAAATAGTGGGAGAATTTTAAAGTTCTTGGGGCAGGACCAACTGTCGAACAAAATCGTTTGTAGTGAGTTTCTGGGTCCTTCCATTAAAAGCAAAGATTTCTTCAGAATTTCTGAGGATATAAAGGAATATATATTTCAAATCTAAAACAGTGTCAAATTGACTGTTACTTGGTATCCTCGTCAACAAAGCGTATGGGTTTAGCACTACAGGGTGTATATTCTGTGTAGCTTCATGTACAGGCCTCAGGTCTTGTACGAATCTATATTCATCTGACCGTGGCTTCTTGACTGGCAAGCTTGGGGTGTGACAAACAGACCCGCATGGTCTCATGAGGCCCTGATCTAGTAAGCGATCTAAAACAGGTGTAATTTCCCTTATAGCTCTGGTTTCAAGGGGTACTGCCTAACACGAGGCCATTGGTCCCACTCCTTTAAAGTTACCACCATAGGGTGTGTTCTAAGTGTTCCTACTTCACCGTGTGTCCAGGCCTCAGGAGACCCTTTTATGAAAAAAGTTCTTCCACAGCTTTTGGATCATTCTCGAGGAATATCAGGAGATCTACTCCCTGTCTCGGGATGGCCTCCTTAACTGTATGTCCAAATATACTCACTGATGCTCCTTCCTGACTTAGTCAATAAATCTCTTCCTGTAAAGGAACAGGGCATTCTGGGACGTATAGAAAAGAGTGGGTGAGTGACCAGAAACCTGTTTCATAATTTAGAGGCTCCAGAAATCGGTTGGTCTCTCCTTTTCTGATAATTCCTTGTATCTTGCAACCTTTGTCAGACAGGGTGCCCCTTTTGGTTGTAATACAAAGTAGTTCCAATATCCAGTAGAAATTCTACTGGTTCTCTCTCAACTTCTAAAGTAACTCAGGACTCCTCAGGGGAGATGATCCTGTTTCCTGGAACCTTTTGGGGAACCCCTTAGCCCTGTCCATCTTCATCTTCAAGAGGCATTTGGAGAATGGCAGTGCCTCCTGCCTTCCCTCTTTGGGGATGATTAGGGTATTTCCTCTTCCAGTACAGTTCCTGTTTGCATTGGCCCTGCCCTAGCTTAGGGGCCTATGGACCTGTCACAGGATGGGGGCTGGGGTTACTCACCAGAGGCAGCTTCTTTTTTCTCGGAGTGGTTACCTGGTCCTGAACAAATGGCTACTGCCCACAAGGCAGCCTGCTTCTTCATCTCTGAGTCTTTCTTCTTTTCTTCTTCCATGTCTCTATTACTAAACATCTTAAAGGCTGTTCCACAATTGTTACCAGACCAGACCGGGTCCACAGGTTTCTGCCAGTCAAAAGTAAAATCACCGTTCAAATGAAAAATGGTTTCTATTTTGTCCAACAGGAATCCCGGTATGTGTTCATACCTGCAGGCACGTATGTGAGTTTGCAGAAATGGGAACCAGGTCTCCTGGCTCTGAAAGGAAAAGACATGCAGTGAGTGGTTTGCTGTGGTAGGTGGCTGAGAGACATAGATGAATTGTCTGGAAGTTCAGAGGGAACTTGGAGGAGAACTTGGGATGGGACAGGGAGTCTAATCCAGGTAGAGGAACAAGAAAAAGACAAGGAGAATTGTGAGTGGTGGCAGGTCCACAGAGTGGGCCAAGACCAGGAATAGGAAATGACTTTTCAGTGGTGGGAACTTTAAGGGCAGCTTATGGGGGTGAGAAGGGGGTGAATGCCAAACTGGGGAGGGGATAGATTTTTCCCCTGTGAATAATGCAGGGGGAAAGATTATAGAAGAGGAAGAAAATTAACATATATATGTGGAGATGCTCACAAATATTAGTAACCAGAAAAAGGCAAATTAAAGCAATAATAAGATATCGCTCTACACTGGATACTCAGGAAAATATTGAAAAGCTGAATAATTCCAAGGGTTAACTGGGTTGAAGGGCTTAAATGGTTGGCGCCCTGCTCGTGGGATATGTACTAGAGCAGCTCTTTTGAAGAGCAGTCTGGTACTTAGGCCAATTATGTTTACACATCGGAGGCAGCAGCAGCTCTGCTTCTGTATATTCATCTAAAAGAAATTCCCACCCGTGCCTATCAGGGAACATGACAAGGATGATGGGACATTGGAAATTATGTCAGTGTGGGCATTCATCACTGAGAGTAGAGAAACCAGTAGATTCACTTCATGGAGAACTCTACAGCAGTAAGAGACAGTGGATTATATAGAATATACATGTAAAAATGGGAGTAACTGCAAGAATTTTGTCAGTAGAGAAATGAAACCAAATTGACAATTAGCTTCAATACATACAGTCTGCTGTGGGCAGTTGATTTGTCAATGGAGAAATGAAACCAAACAAGAACAACGAAACCCAAACTGTTAACCGATATATTATCTTTTGTTTGTTACAACAAAATTGTCTTATGGCCAATTAGTTATGTGGGGAAAATGTTTGCTGTAAAAATGCTTGAGGCAAAGTGGCTTATGGCAAAAATACTTGACACAAGTGATAAGTCAGCTGGGGCCTGTGTTTGGTTAACGTGACATTTTTCTGGTGTAATCCTGAAAATTCTGGCCCTGTCAACCTGTGCATACCTCATCTTTACCTACTGTCTGCCTTCATCTCTAAATTCTGGCTACACGGACTCCCTCCTTTCCCCAGTGATTGTAGAGCACATAAAAACCAATTGAGCGAAGTAGGCAATAAATACATCAACTTTGATTTCATGTCACGTCACGGCCTCAATCTTCCCTATAGAGCATCTCATTTGATCATTAAAACATTCCTGTGGGGAAGACAGGAATTCTCAGTACCACGAAAAATAAAAAAATTGATCTTTGGCAAAGCTAGAATTAGCCATGGTTCATATAGCCTAGATTATCTATCTATCTATCTATCTATCTATCTATCTATCTATCTATCTATCTATCTATTCATCCATCTATCTATCATCTTTCTATCTATCATCTATCATCTGATTGTTTTGGAGGAAATTATACATGCTTATTTTAAGAAATTCAAACAATTCAGAAATGTTCAATGAATATAACAAAACCAACACCTATAAATCATACTTAAATTTGTATGAACATTCTTCCTGATAATTCTCTCTATAGTCATACATATTTATATCTACTAGTAACCTTCTGCATAAATGATAATTCAGTTCTTTTGGCTCAAGTAGAGAAATAACACGTGCATCAAGAGCTGGAATATAAAGTACAGAGTAAAAGGTTTCAAAGGAAGAAAATAAGAATGCAGTGGAAGGTGCCTCAGGAGCACCCAGCCTGGGTGCCCAGAAGGACAACAGTGCTGCTATTCGGAGAAGTAGAGAGCCTAGAAAGGGGAGGGAAGGCTTCAAACTGGTCCACTGAGGTTTGATTAGCCAGTGGTGCCTCTATGATGATGGTAATAGAATCACAGACTAAGTTCTATAATCATTTACAGATATTCTACTGGAAGTCCTGAATTCACCCAGGAAGGGAAGAGTTGGCAGCCAGAGAAGGCTTTTGCAGAGCACCTGAACCACTCGGGAAAATGAGAAGGGAGTTGTTTTGTTAGCAATCAGAAAAAAAAGAAAGAAAAAAAATAGCACTGTTACAGATAGTCCAAAAAAAAAAAGCCACTTATTAATGCAAAAAGATGTACAATGTATATTCTGTAATTCGGCAGTATTCAGAGGCTGGATACAGCAAACAGAGGACTCAGTTAAGCCATATCATAACAGTATTTACTATGGAGCAGACAGGCTGGGAACAGAATCACTATTAACGTCACTATAAAGAAGATGTATAATTATTAATTAAAGGACAAGATCTTGGAGACACTTAGGAAGAAAAAAGAAACATCCATTGACTGCAAAATTCAATACTATTAAAAATACAGACCAATAATAATATTTAGTGAAACAAGCTGATTACATTTTGTATTCATACATCTTTTTTGCCCCAAATACTTTGAGAAAATAAGCTTTTACCTTTATCCTCCTGTAATATTTTGTACTACAGCAAATTTCATAGGATAATTCACGTAATATTTTTTCCTACTACAGAAAACAAAATCCAACATTATGGAAGACAAATTAGGGCAATATATATTCAGATTCTAAATACTTCTGTTTTACTTAAAGAAAAAGCAATACTTAGATCAGTGGTTCTCTAACCTTAATGTATATCAGAATCACCTGGAGGGTTTCTTAAACCACAAATTGGTAGGTCTCACGCCCAGAATTTATCATTCAATAGGTCTGGGGTAGGTCCAAGTTTATACATTTGTCACAAGTTCCCAGGTGATCTGCTGCTCCTAGATTAGAGACCACTTTTGAGGACCAATAATTTAGACAGTGGACAGGTTCCCCACCCCCATTATTCTTTGATCTCTCTTCAAATCTTTGACACGTCCTTCTCCAGAGTATTTCAGTATGTTCAATCTACATTGCCTTTAAAGTTAAAAAAACAAACACACACACACAGATATTTGCAATAGAAATTCCATTAATTGCAGGTGAGATTTTAATTTAAAGGGAAAATGAAACATCTCGAACAGCGAATCCTCTGATTTCTCACCTGGATACCTTCACAAATGTTATTCTAGCCACTCTTTTCCTGGTCCTCCTCCTTCTCTTTATTGTGTATCTCAGTAGGATGCTCTTTCTTTAAAGCCTAACACAAGCCCCATCTTCATAGCCAAGATTTCCCCAGTTTCCCAGCAGCCAGACTTACGTAGCATTAGGATTCCTATAGTAATTATTGCCTACATTTCTTATCATACTCAGTATGTGTTACCATGTGCTGTTCAGCCATATATGTGTATGTATTTTATGCATTATTTTACTTCCCCATTATGATAAACTCGTAGGCAGCCAGTCACATCCTTTGCTAGGCTGGTATTTCCATCACTAAGCACCCATGATTTAAAACCTAGTTCACCTTCAACTGATGCTAATGAGAGCAGCCAAGTGTGGAGACCAATAAAGCAGGAGCCGGATTTTCTTTTGGGAGCTGACATAAATTTTTTCTCTCTCAAGTACATATATACCGTGTTTCCCCGAAAATAAGACCTAACCAGAAAACAAACTCTAGCATGATTTCTCAGGATGACATCCCCTGAACATAAGCCCTAAGGTGTCTTTTGGAGCACAACTGAATATAAGACCTGGTCTTATTTTCGGGAAAACACAGTATATAGCCAAATTTAGATGTAAAATTAAGAGCTTAGAATGCTGAAGAAAACTTTTACTTGCAAATATAGTAACCACGCAACTAATTGGGTTTAAGGATTAGACGTGTGGACCTACATTTCAATCCAAATCAGGACAATTTACAAAAGGAAGCACACAGAATGGCTTACTGTATTCTTTTCCATGCTGATATGGAATAATTTGCTTTCGCCTTGTCAAGAATTAGGTTGTGCTTTCTGTATTGATGGTGGGTATGTTCCTGCAGGCCTCTCATTCTAAGCCATAATAGGCCCTAATGGAAAAGTCACCTGAATTATCTATTTCTTGAAGACTGGCTTTCAAGACATTAAGATTATATAGTTTGCTCAGCTATTATAGGACCATATTAAATTGTCGCCGTTATCTGTATCTTTGCAATGTTGTCACTGAAAGACAGTATCTCATAGGTCCTTCACTACATTCTCTCTTGAATGTAGCACCAAAAAACAAAAATTAAAAAATAAGGTACATTGTGAGGGACCTTATTTAAATACCAAAAACAAGAAATCACGTATACTTTTCACGGTGGCTAGCTAACTGCCAAACTTTTTAAAACTACAGTAATGAGCTCATCTCTGACCTAGCAACATCTCTTTCATGTTTGAAGTCGATTGGATTTTCTTTTCTAAGTGCACTTGCACCTTTTCAAGTGAGCAAGCGTATTGTTACACCATACAACAGGGACCCTGAACTATCTGGCTCACACTCCCTCATTGCACAGGTGGTAGGTTTTAAATGAAGCTCAATTAAAAACCATCGGGAGGCAGAACTGCCAATCTCAGGACTGTAAACCTACGATTGTCTTCCTTCTTTGCTCAGGCAAATGTAGCGAGACTACAGTGAGGATTACTCCACTTTGCCTTCATTTGCTGATTTCTACTTTCCATGCCTGGAGCCACCAACCACAAATATAGTAAACCAACAAGCAAATCCAAATACTGCTTCAATATGGAGCTGTAACACAGATCAGCTCCTAGCAGGGTTTTGGACTCAGGCCTTAAAAAGACAACAGAGCCGTACATAGAGGGTTCATACCAGTAATATTCTAGAGACAGCCAGTGGAGATGCAGGAAGCAACATCCGTCCTCGCTGGAGCAGCCGCGACAGCTTTGCAGCATGCCAAACAATAGTGGCTTACTGCCAGCTGATTACATAAGGGCTGACACAAGGGGGAGATGGGGGGAATGCGTCAGCAGACTGCGCATGCACCGGTTACAAGCAGAGCCAGTACTTTTGTGTGGGTCGGGTCAGGCTGTCTCGCTCTCCTGGACCCCGTCCCAACAGGGGCGTAATTTTCTAGTAACAAAAATGGAAGTAAACAAGCACCTATTGTAGAGCGACTTCCGTTTTCGGGAGTTAGTGCCCTGGTAGTCACTGCCTCCCTTAAGATAAGGCTGATACAAAGCAACTCTACAGTGCCCCGCCGCCTATACGTATCAGGCAAATGCCCAGCTCCTTTGAAGACCATGTGGTTGGCCCTAAAAAGGGCCTTTGGGATTGCCAAGCGTCAAGTCTGCAAGGACAGCCTAGCCTCCGAAGCCGTACAGGGTGCGTCCCTGTCGCTTGAGGGCGTACACCACGTCCATGGCGGTGACCGTCTTGCGCTTGGCGTGCTCCGTGTAGGTGACGGCGTCCCGGATCACGTTCTCCAGGAACACCTTCAACACTCCGCGGGTCTCCTCGTAAATGAGGCCTGAGATGCGCTTGACCCCTCCGCGCCGAGCGAGGCGCCGGATCGCGGGCTTGGTGATGCCCTGGATGTTATCTCTCAGCACTTTACGGTGGCGCTTAGCGCCGCCCTTGCCTAGGCCTTTGCCGCCCTTGCCTCTCCCGGACATGGTCACCCAGCTCTCACGACACCACACCGAGACCAGACACGGCGGCTGTGCCCCTGATATACAAAAACATCGGACCGGATTGAAGACCACAAGCGCGGGGGCGGGAGGCGGCCTCGAGTGTCCCCGCCCGCCGCGCGTTTCCTCATCGCTCCTCCACTCCGCCCTCTAGCGGACTCTATTTGCCACAGTCCCGGGAGAATTCCGACCTCAGCGCCGAGCTCCCAGCCCTTTTCCTCTGTCTCCCCATCTGTGCGCTCCCCCCACCCCCGACATTAGATACGGGCCAAGAGGGAAAGGTCTTTCTCGGGGGTGAAGACCAGAAGAAGCGCACATGGAGTCCAGAGACGCGAAGAAGACCAGAGCCCCAGCGCCGGGCCTAATCCCGACAGGCGGATCCGAGGCTCCCGAACCGTGGTTACGTAAAAGGGCAACCAGGCAGTTCGGATCCTTAGACTGATGGATTTACGAGGCGACCTACAGAGATTGGGGCACCTGGGATGTGCAGGGAGGGTGGAGGGGAAGGTCGCCATAATGCGAGCCTTGTTTCTATTTTGGTGGTAGGAGGCCTGGAATTGCACCTCCCCCAGGAGAAATCAGATCCTAGGAAAACTGGACTCACTATACTATCAAATCTGATGGTTATCAGTGAATCCAACGCAGTCACAAAGCTCTGCTGGAAAAAGCAATAGATGCAGAAAGAAGACAACAATCTATAACTCCTTTCTACATCCTCCCTTGTTCTCAGCCAGGATTCAGTGCCCAGGTTGTGTCCCGGTTGAGGCCTCATATGGAACTCCAAGTTAACTGAATTGGATTTCGCAAGAGGACATCTGCTACATATTGTGAGAGTCATTACCAGAAATTGCCCTGTGAAATTAGGGGTCTTTACTGATAGTGTTCATGACCAGGGTCTTTTCTGTAGGCCAATCCATGAGACAGTGGTTTCTGTATCAAAATTATGGTTTGGTTCCGAGAAATGTTTATTATTTTAAAAAATCCTATGTGCCTTCTTTCATCTCTTCTTTGGCTCTACGTCTCTGTAGGCTAATGAATCCCAAAGCTTTATCCAGATTGCTATGCTCCAGATATGTAGATCCATCCTCCTGGTTCTTTAGTCATCTTAAACTTAAAACTCAAAGTCTCCAAAAATCAGAATATTTAAAGTGAAAGTTTCTAGGTGTATCTCTAGGGAGCTGAGAGGATTCATTCCTCCCCACCTTCCCTGTCCATGGAATGGTGCCACCATGCATCACGTGTCTGAAACATCCTGGAATTCACAATACATGTTGAAAGGTAGTAGACATGCAACCAGAAAATATGCTTCTTTGGTATACTATTTTGAGCCATAGGCACTTTAAAAACAGCAAATGCGGGGAGCGGCTTTCTTTGAACTCCCTTTATTTACTTTAAAGACAGATTCCCCCCAAAGGAACTCAGTTCCCCCGGGCCTAAGAATTAAACTGACATAAGACTGATCAAAATTAATAAAGCATACAAATTTTAATGTTTATATATGTACACAGGAGTCTTCATAAGCAAAATGAAGACCTGAAGAGCCTGATAGGCCCCAAAGCTTATATACCGTATAGTATATACCTTTTAAAACAAAGAACCATAAATTATAGGGCTTGGGCTAGGAACAGCAAATTGTGGGATACATATGGGGGAAATTCATGAAAGAAAATGATTATTTTAGTAGTTTGGTTTTTATAGATTCATTTTGTCATCGACTCTGTGTCTGGTGAAAAGAATGTTCTTTTCCTGGTACTGGGAGGGTACTTCTCAAGTGGGAAAGTTTATGAGCTGCTCTTAGGGAACGGGCAGTTCCTGCATCTGCCATTCCTCAATTGACTTCAGCTCAAAATCAATATACTAAAGTGGCATATTTTGGGGTGGCATGTGCTGCACCCCCTCAAACTCTTAGCTGCTGTAGGGGAGGCAAAATGTTACCTCTGCCTTCTTAGGGATTTTGGCTATGCCGGAGAATTAAATTAACAGAATACAGATTAACAGGAGAAAGCATATAAATTTTCTCACTGTAAGTTTTACTTACCATGGGAGCCATCATAAGGAAAGGAAGACTCAAAGAAGCAGTTAGAGTTGAACACTTATATACTGAATTGGACAAAGACTAGTACATCAGGAAAACGTAACAAGACAGAAGGGCTGCGTTTGGGCATTAATGGTGGAAAAGTGTCCAGGAAGATAAGGGTTAGTTTAACAAAGTTTGTACAGATTTCTCTCAGCTTTGACTCCCACCCTTAGTGATAAGAATGTTATTTTGTTCCTTGTAAAGAGAAGACATCTTCCATATGGAGGTTTGATTTCTTGTTTTTAGGAAAGAAGGAGGAGAGCAGACCACCTCCTTGTACATGCTATTTTTCAAGTGCCTTTCGCGGAAAATAATCTTTATGCCATATTTTAGGTGTGGCATATTCTGCCACTGATGCGGCTCAGGACACGCTCCACCAAAATATGGCACCTTAGCATATGGAGTATTTTAAGCTGAAGTGGCCCTTCCCGGGACCTTCTCCCTTGAAACAGGTCGTAGAAGCCTCTTGTGAAAGGTACCTTCCTTATACCCGGAGGAAAGGAGCATTGTTTTCTTTGAAGACAAAGGGACACACAGAAGAATCCTAACAAACAGGTCTTGCGGTTTCTACCAGGTTACTGTACTTAACCGGTCCGTTTTCTATGTGACTGCCCACTCTTCATTAAACCTAGCATAAAAATACTCAGGTTTGTTTTTTTCGGATCTGCATTTCCTTACAAAGGTTCCTGTGTCACGTAAAACTTATATTACCTAAATTAGTGTGTTCATCGGACTTTGTCAGTTTCATTTTCAGATCTAGCCAGAGACCCTAAGTGCGTTGAGAAAAAACTTTTCCCTCTCCTGTACCACCGTTCGCTCTACAGTACAGGCAGTAGTCTTAAGGACAGGTAGAAAACGGGGAGTTTTTATCCAGTGAACAGGATTTTGAGGGAATGAGTTTAATCTCAGAGTGGAGTAAGGAAAGCTCAAAATCCTATGGCTTCTCAATTTGGTTCAGGGCTACAGACCACTCAAGATGAAAGGGAATCAGGCATATGGCCTGACCAACCCACAAACCAAAGATTCAGTCTCATCTTCGTACCTGATGCCCTTGGGGGTACTTGAAGTTAAAGACTAAACACAAACTGTCTTCCTGGAACATATATTTTAGTTCAGTCCATTACTTTTGTATTAAAAACAAACATACACATATAAAACATTATAAGCCTAATAATTCACTTAACATTTTCTTTTGCCTGCTTATTTCCTATGGTAAAATTTAGCTCATGCCTCTTTGTTTTCCCCCCTTCACAGTACTAAAAGATGAAATTTCAGTGCTCAGTCTCGAAACTGCAGATTTTTATTATTTCTGGGGAAAGAAACCAGAAATATTAGGAGAAAACTACTCCTCTTCCCTACAGTGGCAGCGGTTCTTCTGCATTATGAACTTGCTTCTGATAAAGTGGTATATTAAGAAGTATCACTGGAATACCACTCTATTGTCCAATGTGGAGACCAAGTGGAAGTGAACAAATATGGATCTGGATTGTTATGAAATGTGACTTCAAAGGCAACCCATCACAGATTGTTATATGCTGAGAAGTGTTACCTATACCTCATAAAACTTTACTATTCTGATTGATTATCGTATTCGATTTGTTGCCCTGGAATTAATATTTAAATTGGCGTCTGTTTTCTGAGAAGTAGAAATTCTTATACAATTTCTGTATTAAGCCAGAGGAAGACTCTTGACATTTTTCTTATTCTCTATGTTATAAAGGTAAAATAAATCCTGTAAAATAAATTATATTCATATAGAATCCAGATTCTATATGAATATGTGTGGCCACACAACAGCCTAGATGTCTGTCCCCCCATGCCTTTCCCTAAGAAAGGAAGGATTTGTGGAACTGTGCCTCTCTGGGATTGAGTTTATTACACCTTGTGTCTCTCCGCCTGGTCTTCAGATGATGGGTTTGCAGTCAAAGACGGGTAAGATTTCTCACGGGAGAAACAACCTAAGCCAGACGGGACCCCCTGGACCCCCAATGAGCTGTATGAAGATTGATGGGAAGAGGCTACAGTCATTCTGACTCTTGCCTCTCCCTCTCACCTAATTGTGAGAGGATCATTAGAGCGATAAGATCAAGCTCTTTCTGCTCACCTCAAGGCTTTCTTTTACCTGGAGAGACTTTCCCCACCCCAGGGAGGTACATACCACACCTTAGTTATCATGGCACTGGATACCTTGGCTGTTTTGGGACAAATAATTGGATTTTAAGATCATTCTATGTAGTTTAAGAAGTTTCACAAACCATGCCTTAAATCCTAAAATCTTTAAATCATGTGACTTTGTCTAAAATCAATAAATACTGACCGTCGGCCTGATTCGGGGCCCCAGTCTCTGATACTGCGGGTCCCCTAGTTCTCTAATTTAACTGCGTTGAGTCTCTGTCTATTTACTACAACTTAACCCAAAGCCGCCCCTTCTCACCTCTCTACAGCCTCTGTTGCGCAGGACGCGACAAATATGCAGCTTGAGAATCTTTTTCTTAAAAAAGACTTCCATATATCATGGCCAAGCATGCATACATTAAAAACAAAAGTCAGAACAAAACAAAACAAAAAACATTGCAAAGAAATGTGACACGTCTGTGGGCTGCTTTCGGCGATCATCCAGACCCCATGGTAGTTTCTTCTGATTGGAATAGTTCAGTGGAGAAGTTTGAGAAACATTGAGGGATTTGATTGCACGACGGGAAAATTATTCAGTGTTTTAAAATGTACCCCAAGTCTAATGAAACTGGAAATGCATTACAATCTCATTCTTGCTTTAGCTTGTTATGCAGGCCTTGTTACTTATCTGGGACAAGCCAAAATTTCTCTGAGACTCAGTTTCTTTATAAAATGAGGAAAATAACATCTACTTCACAGAGATGTGATTAAATGAGAGTGTATACAGAAGAATTTTAAAATACTGAGGAGTGCTCTCTATGTAAAGCATTCTTACAAAACCACCACTGGAAGAGGTAACAGCTGTTCACATCAGTTACACTTCTGCATGGCATTTCAGATCTCCCTAGAGCAGGTGATGGCTGCCCCCCACCACTGCAGAGCAGGTGATGGCTGCCCCCCACCACTTATATCTTGAAGATATAAAGAGAACACATTTCTACATTGTGTTGTATTCAGGAAATCCTCTCAAAATCACTTATTTGACTTCAGCAGGAAGATGATAATTCACATTCACACCATCAAGATGAGTTTTAAGCTACCTGGGCCTGCTTTTGTTCTCAGGGTTGAGTTTTTATAAGGTTTGGATGCAATAAAATAAGCATACATTTAAATTTTATATTAACTATTACAACTTTAAGCACTGGTAACCTTACATAAATGTTTTATGACGCAATTTTCTGAACAAGAATTCAAAGCATGAAATAACTAAAAGGCAAAGGATCTTCAATTTTCTTATAAAGAATAGAAAAGATGAAACTTTTAAGCATTAGAAAACACCTTACTGAAGGACTCATGCTATCAACTCAGTAGTGAACGAACAATTTATTTGCTTTGAATCTGTTTACCATTGTAAAGGACAAATTAGTATTTCCGGTCTTATCTTCGTTAGAAGCGTTTTGTCTACAGGACATAGTTGGCAATTGATGGTTTGAGGAGGAGAGAACCTCATGCCAGGGGGCAAAGGCTACAGAAAGGCTGAAGGCTCTACTCTGCGCGTTGGGACAGGTCTGCACACGGCTTGGGCGGGTTTCGAAGTCAGGTAAACGTTAAGTTCAACTTTGGGTTCCTTCACCTACATATTGTTTTGCTCAACCTCAACCATAACGCGCTTAACAGTGTCGGGCACTAAATAAATCTTAGCAATGGGAAAGGAGTTACAGTAACTGGTGACTGGAAATATAGACTAAAACGTAGCTCATGGGAGGGCATGCTTGTGTTTCTAAGGAATCTTTTAAAACATAAATCCCAAGCCTGCAAAAATTACACCAATTTAAGATTATAAGATTATAGAAAAGTATGGGGCAAGGGGAGTAATAAGGAAGAAAGGACTAGCACAACTTCAGTCCTATAAAAAAGGATTGAATTCTAGCCAATGAGATCACAATTCTGGAAATTCCTGGTTTTCCTGACCCAATCAAGCCGAGGCTGTGTCTATAAATATGACTGCTTAGACCTCTTGGAATAAAACCGGTGACATCATGGCTCGTACCAAGCAGACTGCCCGCAAGTCGACCGGTGGCAAGGCCCCGCGCAAGCAGCTGGCCACCAAGGCGGCCCGCAAGAGCGCGCCGGCCACAGGCGGCGTCAAGAAGCCGCACCGTTACCGGCCGGGCACGGTGGCCCTGCGCGAGATCCGGCGCTACCAGAAGTCCACGGAGCTGCTCATCCGCAAGCTGCCCTTTCAGCGGCTGGTGCGCGAGATCGCGCAGGATTTCAAGACCGACCTGCGTTTCCAGAGTTCGGCCGTGATGGCGCTGCAGGAGGCGAGCGAGGCGTACCTCGTGGGGCTGTTCGAGGACACCAACCTGTGCGCCATCCACGCCAAGCGCGTCACCATCATGCCCAAGGACATCCAGCTGGCCCGCCGCATCCGCGGGGAGCGGGCTTAAGGCATGTTTCTAAGCAGACCATCTAAAGGCTCTTTTCAGAGCCACCCACGTTTTCTTAAGAGCAGCTGTACTGCTACCTTTCTAGCTGAAGTCAGTTGGTGTTCTGCCCTGCTGTGGGCAGACGGGTCTGTGGTGACGGGTGGTTGTGGACTTAAATGCCTGATGGCTACAGGTAACAGCGGACAGGCACGTCCAAGTAGTTTTAACCAAGCCTGATAAATACGCTGGTTTCACTTTAAAATACAGGGTAACAACCTTGCTAGTAACTTGAAAAATTGGCAAGGAGGATGGACCCTTGTCAGTCCTTTGTGATGTGTATTTAGTCCAAAACGTGGGCAAAAATACTAGATATTGACACTGAAAATTGTTAACTGTTGGGATTGGTAATCTGGATCTTACTCGCTTCTAAATAGAACTAAATCGGATATTGGTTTAAAAACCTATCCCCAAGTAGTTCGGCATTCTAACATTGCGCTGAGTCACGAGATGTAAGGTCCCGCGGCGGGCAGAGGCAAGAGTCTTTGCAAAAATTATGAAACTTTTTGCTGTCTGCTGGTTTGTGCTTGAGGGTAATATTCCAAGTTCTAGTATCTAACTTGTAGTGTAATACAAGCGACGCAAACGAGAAGGAGAGTTTCAGGGAAATCGGGTTTTTTTAAACTGAGATGAGCTATTCCAAAAGTCAAAGCAAACTTCCACAAAGTATACAGCAAAACGATGCAAAAATAAAGTCTTTAGCGGGCTCTTCAGATCTTTTCCGTACACAACTCTACATTGGAAGTGAAAAGCAACAGCAGAAAAGACCCTCCGAGTTGAAGCCATTACTTCACAACGTACTGGTTTGTGTGAAATAGGACGTCTTGATTGGCTAACAAGACGTGTGTTCTAATGTCCACTAAGGAAACGCGGACAGAATCTTACTTACATGGGCTCCACCTCTATGACGACACTGTTGCAAGTTAACCAATCAAGATGCAGTATTGTGCGAGTCTTCATTTGCATACAGGCTCTATAAGTAACGCGGAACCAACTGAGCTGGTTGTTGTTGGTGGTGTTTCTCTCAGTGTGAAGTGATTCTACGTGGGACAATGCCTGATCCGGCGAAATCTGCTCCTGCTCCGAAGAAGGGCTCTAAGAAAGCTGTTACGAAAGTGCAGAAGAAGGATGGAAAGAAGCGCAAACGCAGCCGGAAGGAGAGCTACTCCGTTTACGTGTACAAAGTGCTGAAGCAGGTTCATCCGGATACTGGCATCTCGTCCAAGGCTATGGGCATCATGAACTCCTTTGTCAATGACATTTTCGAACGTATTGCTGGTGAGGCGTCCCGCCTGGCGCATTATAACAAGCGCTCGACTATCACCTCTCGCGAGATCCAGACGGCCGTGCGCCTGCTGCTGCCGGGCGAGTTGGCCAAGCACGCCGTGTCCGAGGGCACCAAGGCTGTCACCAAGTACACCAGCTCTAAGTAAGCGCGCGAGGAACGCCATAGGAAGCTGCTTTACCCCAAAGGCTCTTTTCAGAGCCACTTCAGTTATCGGAGAAAGTGCTTGTAATCACTTGGGAGCTTGGTAAGCTTTTGGCCTGGCCGGGTAGGCCCAGGATCACGTGTTTGGTTTGGGGCTGGAAGATTTTTCAGGGTATTTGAACCTCGCACTCTCCTATGGCTCAACAGTGTACTTGTAGATGGAGACGACTCTGACTGGTAACCAGCCGACAGTGCTCAAGGAATCCTACCTCATATACGGGGTCCTGAAAGCTTAGGCATACATGAGCGAGAATTTGGTTTGACACCGTGTTGTAACTTTACTGGAGGGGTTGAGCTGTTGGACTCCTCGTGTCTGATAAGTCTAATAAACGAGCTGGAGTATGTTTCTGGTGTACGGATGGGAAGCGTTCAGTTCCCTATTTGCCACTGAATTTTTAATCTACCGTTAACATTTTATCAAATTTGCTCTAAAAATTCGATGGTTTGTATAGTCTGACCTACTTTAAGGCCGGCCCAGGTATCTTAACTCCTGCCCAGTAAAGAGCCAGATATTTTGTCCCTCAGTCCAAAAGACATTTGACAATATCCAGATGTCATCACCGGGGTGGGGCGGAGTGGGGAGGTGAGGGGTACTACTGGCATCTAGTGGCTGGAGAGGTCTGGGATGCTGCTAAAACATCCCGTAATGCATAGACCACCCATAAACAAGTCATCTGGTCCATAACGTTGCCCCCCGTGTGGAGGTTGAGACCCAAGACCCAAAGATTTTAATTCTCAGTTCTGTCAAACTTCAGTCCTACCCAGCCAATGTTACTGCTCTTGGTGAACGCTGAGCAGTATATGTTTACACTCCTGCACAGGAAAATTATCTCCAAGGCTAGGGACCTTGTCGGTTTTGCAACAAGCTTTCCTGGTTATAAAAGCTACCTTGGTGCTTGTGAAACACATTTCCAGGTGCGTCTCAAGTTTCTTAATGAGACTGAGGAGGTGGTTTTTAGTGTTCTCCGGTGTTTTTTTGTTCGTTTCTGGCAGGTTTTGAGGCATGATGTACAAAAGGCTACAATTAACACGGGATGAATTCTTAAGGGCCTCTCTGTTCAAAACTTGCATAACAAGACTAATCCTGACAGAGGCCAGTGAATGTTTTACCAAATAAAATATATCCTTGAGGCAAAAGAAAAATCAGTTTCCAAGTCACTTGACAAATCAAGCTTTGAAATTAAGTGATTCTTGATAATTGGGGGATTTACATGACAACTTTGTGCTTAAAATGGTTTTTTAAAAAATAACGTAGGAGTTCAAATTTACATCCAGTTAAAAATTGCATAAAATGGGACATTTCTTTCACTGGGAAATTAGGATTCTCAGTGAGTCACCTTTCCCTGGCAACTACCAGACAAGAGGCCAGGGCAAGGTGACTCAACTGAGAATCCAAAATTTTCAGTGAAAGAAATCATTATACAGCACATTTTATGGTAGGAAAAATTGCTCAGTAAGTGAGAAGGCTACGGTGGTCTGTCTTCCACCCATTCAAACCATCAAAGAGTATGTCTGGCCTCTTCTCCTACAATCCTGAAGTTCGGGGGCTCTCTTCTCTCTGAAGACTAGGGACCATGTTTTTCATGGTCTTTTGAAGTCATTATGCATTGTCAATTGGCTCACCTCATCAAAAGCTATCATTAATTTTCCATTAGGATTAAATCCCAACTCCTAAAACCAAAGGCCTTCCAGCATCTGGAGAAAATTTACCTTCTTCAATTACTCATTTTTCCTAATCCTCCAGTTTAGCTAAAATGTTCTATTCATTGCCCTATAATGTATCTTAATTAAATTTATCATCCTTTGTGCTTTTGTTATATCATTCTAAGTAGCAGTCGTACTCAGTCGTTCTCTGGGCTAGTCACACTACCAACTTGTCAGTTCTTCAAACTCTTGCTCAAATCTCACTCTGTTAAGCCTTTCCATCCCGTTCTAGTTCACAGGAAAGTCTCCTTTTAACTCTTAAGGCTTTGTTCCTTGCACAATGAATTCACAATTAACTGTGTAACTTTGTGAACTGTGTAGCCTTGTTCTTTATTTTTCATTGTTTTTACATTTTGTGTTTGTATTATATAGGGAAACTGCCCCCCCCCTTTTTTTTTTTACTTCTTTGGGTCTTCCTCAAAGCCTATACCAGTACCTGTGATAAAACAGCTTCTCAGTGACAGTTTGTTGACCTATCGCCAGAATGCTGACAAATTGATCTGAGGATGACAAGCTCAAGTATGCCAATTAGCTTTTTAATTCATTTTCCTAATTTTTTCTTGCTCCTTAAACCTGGAACGCTCTTTTAACTGCCCTTAATAATTATTGACCCAGATAAAACTCCTGTTACAGATTCAAAAATCCTGAGAGTGGCAGATAAAATACTTCCCTTCAGCCAATGTATCTTTGTGGTCAAAATGATGAGATTAGAGGGGAGCTTTTTCCGCCTCATTTTAGGTCCTGCTTTTCCAGCATTGTAGACACAGATGAGGAGGGAGGTGCATTCCAACAGAAGAAAAAAAGAGTGTGGTATTAAGATAAGGAGCTTTTAAAGATTAGGTCCAGAAAGCAAGTGTTGCACATGTAGAAATGGGTTTGGCTGATGTCACGTCAGATGTCAGCCAAATTACTTAACTCATCTTTTTGAGGATTGGTGACTGCATTGTGATAGGTATAGAATATAAAGATGACAATTTAATCTGTGATGGGTTTTAGACAAATATTTCATTTTTAAACTGGGTACATTTCCTAAAAGTGATCTAAAAGTCAAGCAGTCTCTTCAGACAGATTACCTGGTTTGTAGCCTAGTCCTGCTCTCTTTATCAGTACTGTGACTAAGGAAAGGTCTTGAACCTTCTGTTTCAGTTTCCTCATCTTTAAATTGGGGATAATAGTAACGCTTACTTCAAAATGTTTTTGTGAAAGGTAAATGAATAAATACATATAAAAAGGCTTAGACTAATGCTTGACAGTAAACATTGCAAATGTTAGTTGATGTTGATAGTCAGGAGATCCTATTGAATGTTTTGCAACTTTTTTTCATCTCTAATGTACCAGAGAAAGTATTTACTTATTCAAGATAGTATACTAAATACATCTTGTTTTCTTCCCATCTTCCACCCCAAATTCCTAGAAATAATAGAAAATTGACCAAAAAAGACAGTAGAAGGGATAAAAGTGAATCGTGCAAGAAAAATTAACTAGAGATCTTAGAAAATTAAAGTTTGGTTGTTGACACAAAAATGTAACAGTAGGACTGAATCCAGAATAGAATAGGTATAGTGGGGAGAAACATGAAGGCCAGAAATCCTCCCCCCAATGCCATATAAAAGGATACAAAGATAGAAAATAAGAAAAAAAGGTAAGTGACATAGATGATAGATTCAGATGTTCCAACATTCATCCAGTAAGAGTCTGAAAAGGAAAGAACAGAAATAATGTAAGAAATAAAATACAGGCCTACCAAATAAGTTTTGCTGATTGTGTATTGCACAGTTTCAGGAGCACCATTTAAGTTATAATCTTTGCGAATGGTGTTCCCTGCAGTTGTGCAATATACAACCTAAGTGGCCATACCTGGAGGTCCCGGGGAAATTTTTAAAAAAGACTTCCACAGAATGTGCATAGGTACATATTTACATAAATCCTCAGACTGCAAGTTCCCATTAAATGCTGAGCATATAAGGATGAAATAAAAGCACCTTCACCTAGAGACATGGTGGTTAATTTCAGAACATAAAGGTTAAGGAGAAAATTCTAGACACACCCAGAGAAAATTCTTACAAAGAAACAGGAATCAAGTTTATATCAGACTTCTCATTTGAGCAATACTGGTATAAGAGGATACTGATGCAGTATTTTTTTTAACCTAGGGAAAATACTTTTGAAACTAAATTTCTATATCCAGTCAAACTTTTGGGTAACTTTTCAGGCCCTTCCTGAAAGAATTTCTGGAGATATATTCCAGCAATAATGAGAAGATTCTAAGAGGAAGTTGTGGGATACCAGAAGCAAAGATGGCTATGTACCCAGAACAATATATTACTAAGTATAAGGAAGTTTAGATTCTAAAAAAAATTTAAGTCTTAGAATACTTGGTCTTTATTCATCCAGCTAATTTTATAATGGAATAACTTTATTGAGAAATTAGAAATCAGGTGGTAGGAGAGGGATGAAATAAATGAATCAGAAAAGGTTCAATTAACAAAGAGATATATATAACATATATATACCAAATTACTTGTAAAACAAACTTAAGAAGCGGTGAGGTTACAGACACAATTGACATTGTTTACGATATCCTGGGCCATACAAGTAGCATTAATTTATTGTATCCATCATGTTTGCATTGAAATCTCCCCTCTTGTTTTGATTAGTGATTCAAGTTTGGATTTTAAGATTTTGTTTAGGTAACTCTGTGATTACAGAAACTTTTCACATTTATGGTCTCTGCTCCACATTTTGTCTACTGTTTTGAAGAAATGAGCTCAAAACTATTACAGGAACTTCAAATGCAGCCATCGTTTGGTGTGGATTCCCCAAAAATTTATTTTTAAAAACCTGCAGTTCAAATTATAGATGATATTGACATGGGGCAAGAATAAAGAGAAATAAAACAAGCTATGATTTACATTATATTCAGGAGGAGGATATAATTAACTCTAGAAGTTGTTAGAAAAGCATAGATTTAAATATATATAAAAATACATACGTATATGTGTAAAAGTTGAGTAGAATGCACTAGAAGAGGGCTATTTCAAATTCACAAAAGCAGCAGTCCATTAAGGAGAGCTATGAATTGTTCGCACTTAACTCAAGTATACACATGTATGTACTTACATGAATGTGCACACAAAGATTATTACACTTGATCTTAGCCAAAAGGCCGAGAAGCGATACAAAGATTATTAATAAAGCAATCATATTGGTGGTTAAGTTAACATAGATACACCGTTATCAGGAACTGACAAATCAAGTCAACTAAAACTTGTTAAGGGTATAAAGGATTTGAAGTACATAGTTAAAAAGCTTAATCACAACTATACTTATACCTATATCATCTTATATCCGAAATAGAAAAAGTACATGATTTTAAAATTTACATGGAATACTGGTAGAAACTGACCAAGTGTGAGATGACAAATGAAAGCTCAACAAGTTTTGAAAAAGCTGGCACCATACAAGACATCTTCACTAATTATAATGCAATGAAATAACTAAAACTACTCTCCTTGATTTATACTGTAAGGAAAAGCACATGGATTATAGAGGATATCAAAATAAAATTACATACGCTTCAGAAATAAAGAGAGCACTACATATTAAAAACTACATGAAGCCGTCAGAGGAAAATTCATAGCCTTAAAATTCATTAGTGAGAAAAGAAGAACTATTAAAAATAATGAATTGTCGCGTCCAGCGCAACACGGGCAGTGAGGGAACGAGAAGGGGAGGCGTTAGGTTAAGTTTTTAAGCAAAAATGAAACAGAGACTTAATGCAGTTAAATCACAGAGGGCCAAGGGTCTCGCAGTCTTTTAAGGACTGGAGCCCTGAATCGGGCCAACTGGGGGCTTTTATTGATAAACATACAAGGAAGTAGCACTGGTTTTTCCACGGTCTGTGAGTCTCATACATCATACAAGAAAAATGATGTAAACCGATCACCCTCGCCTGCAAACAGCCGAAGCAGAAAGTTCCGTGATGACTTAATTAAGGTATGTACCCTCCTGGGGACAAGTGTCTCCTGTTGAAACCTTATTGTTGAGCTAAACAGGGAGAGCTGATGTTATCGCTCTCCTCGCTTCTCTCACAATCAGGTGAGAGGTCAGCAGTGGCTCTCTTTGAACAGGGGAAAGAGATAATGCCCCTTTCCATATTTTTCATGGTAGCTCATGGGGGTCCCCACATGGTTCTGCCTGTCTTAGGTTGTCTCTCCCGTGAGAAATCTTACCCGTCGTTGGCTGACAAACCATCTTTTGGGGGCCAAACACAGAGACATAAAGCATAAGCACAGAGGTGAAGCAAGGTCCCAAGAAGGCACAGTCTCACAGACTTCTTTCCTTAAGGAAAGGCATGAGGAGACAGTCGGCTAGGCTGCTGCGTGACAACATCTCCCCCTTTTTGTTTTTGAAGCATGAGAAACACAGACCGCGCAGATTATTCATTTACTGCCCGTCGGAGGGTGGCTTGTCCACTTCTGAGTACTAAACAAAATAAACAGAAAACAATAACCAGAACAGCAATAACACCCGCAAACCCTCCACCCAAAGTCTTTATCCATTTGACAGGATTTCAAGTAGAAAGTCCTTCTGCAGCCGTAGAAAGTGTCTCTTCTCCAGGGAGGAGCGGAAGTTTGGCATTAGACATCTGATCCACTTCTTGTTGTAATTGTAAAATGTCCACTGTGAGATTAGGCATATGTCTCAAAAGATGAGCTCGCACCTCAGACCATGGGGTACGAGTTTGATTATAAGAAAAAGGGGTTACACAATAAGAAAATACATTCCAATCACATTTTAAAGTAACCATTATATGAAGATTTTCTAATTGATCACCAAGAGATACAACAGCCATTTCTAAATCAGCTAATCTGACATTAATTTCCTGATCTATCTTAATTTGTTGATTCCAAGATTTACTAGCATTTTCATGCCATTTTTGTACAAATTCAGCGGTTTGAACAGTCTGGTGTAAAGCAACGCCAGAAACAGCAGCTACAGTGGTTATAGCAATTATACCCATAATAGCAGCAATTAACAATCCAATAAACCTTTTAACTCTATGGAAAATCTTAAGAAGCAACTGAAGAACAATATGAACGGTGGGAGAGCCCTCCCATACCCCAGGGGCTTGAACAGGAATCCATAGACCCCTTCTTCTTTTTAAAATCATAATACTATCACTAGAAGCATTATAAATGAGAGGATCAACCCAGGTATATAATCGACATTGAGAACATTGAACTAGCTTAGAGGGTTGATCAACAAGAATATTTCCTACTAAAAATACAAAAGGAGTTTTAAAATAAGCCCGTAAATAAAAAAGCTTTGTTTTTTGAAACTGAAAATCAGTTTGATTTATTCCCTTTTGGGAACTATTACCTTTCCATACTTGCATTTTTTCAAGGCTCAAAGCTACTTTCCAAAGAATTTTTTGAAACGGGCCTCAGATGGGCTTAATCATTCTCAATTGAGGAGGAGCAAGAGCTCTGTCCCACCAGGAGACGGTGACGTTATATACTGATTTAAGTACTCTAGAATGTCCTCCTCCAAAAAACAATTCACTTAAAGGTCTTTATCCAGTGCATCTTTTCTTTGAGTGAGGCTCCGTAAGGATCCCAATCAACTACGGTCCCATAGATGTTATTAAACATTACACAAGCTTGGATTCCTCGACATTCTTCCCAATGAACATTAGACTGATTATTAACTATATCACTATTTTGAGTACAGGGAGGAATAGGTGGAGGAAAGCTATGAGTGCTAAATTGTTGAGTCAAAAATCCTATTCCAGAAATCATAATTCTTTATATGTCTTATTTTCTTTTCCTCTTGGAATAGTCCAGGCATAATCTGTTAAAGGAAGACAGGGAGGAGCAAGCCCAATGCAAAGAGGAGTATGTAAATAACCTAAAGATGTATGGCCAGAGAGTATAAATTCTCGGCCTTCCTCTTCAGGAAACTCTGGGCCTCTCTGATCCTCAGGTCCTGGAAGCCAGGAACTATCATTAATATAAATTAAAGGAGGCTCATTATTCCATGTCACAGGTGTCAATAATGGAGGATTGGGAACATAAGCCCAATAGGTAAAATCATCAGTACTAACACTTATTGGGAAAAAACTCACAATGGAAAGAACTGCCATCATGGACGCCAACACGTTGGTATCGGTTTTGGGAAGTTTTTCTCTTATTAAATTTTTTTCAGCCTCCCAAGACAACTTTCTAAGTTGTGTCCAAGTAGGAAGTGCAGTAGCACTTGACTCAGGTGCCTTAATTGGAGATGACACTGAAGGAGCCGGAACAATTTGTGGAGCCTGTTTATAAGTAATAGGAAAACGAGCTCGAAGGCCTGCAGCATTTGTATGAGTTAAAGAATGAAACTGTTGCCTCGGTAACAAGGGCATTGGCTACTAATGAATTAGCAACAGCATTGCCACGCGTCACTGGTCCCAGTGAAGGAGTATGAGCGCAGATGTGTGTAATAAAAAATGGATGTTGACTGTTTCTAACAACCTGTTGGAGTTGATTAAAAAGAAACTGGGTTTGAATTATAAGACAGAGAAGCCGTCTCAGTGTTCTGTACAGTGTGTACAGCATAAGCAAAATCAGAGACAATATTTAAAGATTCATTATAATCTTTTAAAGCAGTTAAAACAGCTACTAATTCTGATCTTTGTGCAGAGGCAAAATTAGTCTGAATGACTTGTTGATTTGTCTCACAATCGCTGCTCTGCCATTATTAGATCCATCAGTAAAAACTGTAACACCTTGTGAAATAGGGATTGAACTTAATTTTTTGGGTAAAATCCAATTCGTTCTTAAAAGAAATTGGAACAATTTATTTTTTGAATAACGATTATCAATTTTTCCAAAATATCCACAAACAGCAGTTTGCCAAATTTCAGAATGGGTATTTAAATGTGTAATTTGTTGTTTTTTAAACGGAACTACTATTTTACTTAGTTCTATTCCGTTTAAATGAAGAACTCTAGTGCAAGCTCAGGATACAAGTTCTGAAATTAACTCCAAATAGGTCGGGAGTGTCTTAACAAAATTATTAGGCAGAAACAGCCACTCCACCAGGTCACCTTGTTGAACAATGACTGCCGTAGGTAAATGAGGAGTGGGGTGTCCAGATCTCTGCTCCCCATTGAGCGAGCAGGTCTCGACCCCACAGACTTATTGGAATGTCAGCGATAAAAGGCTGTAAAAATCCTTTTCGTCCCTGTGGTCCGTGGCAAGGAAGAATATGAGTACTTTGGAACAAGCCAGAGGCTTGACCTATGCCAACAACATTAATGTTAGACTGTTGTACTTGCCAATTTGTGGGCCAATCTTGAGAACTAATTATAGAAATATCAGCACCAGTATCAATAAGTCCCCCAAATTTTTTGTTCTGTATTTTAATTTGGCAAACAGGACGGATTTCAGAAATTTTTTCTGCTAAGAAAGTACCTGCTGTGCCGGTACTCCCAAATCCACCAGTTTTTCTTTTTTGGGTCCCCCTTTTTCTTGGGGGTATATAGGGAATTAAAAGAAGTTAAGCAACCTGTTCTCCTTTTTCAGCTGACCAGGGAACAGAGGTGGACATTATAAGTTGAATTTCTCCCTTATAATCTGGATCTATTATGCCAGTATGAAGTGTAACTCCTTTTGATGTTAAGCTTGAACAACCAAGGAGAAGTCTAACTGTATTTTGAGGGATTGGTCCAATTATTCCTGTGGGTACACGAAGGGGAGCTTCCCCTGGAAGCAACAGTATATCTTGAGTTGTACAGATATCAACAGCAGCACTCCCTTCAGTGGCAGAGGTTAATTGTTCTACTAATAATTTTGAAAATGAGGCACCTCCTGATAATTTTGGGGCGTCGCCTGACTCACAAAGGCCCCAGTTGTTGTCTGGGCCTGAGCCTGGCCCCGCTTTCTATTTCCCTGAAGGAGAGTTCCGTCTTTATGATATTTAGATCTACATGCTGATGACCAATGATTTCCTTTTTTGCACCTAGGACAAACTCCGGGTTGTTTAGGACCCTGAGGAGAAGAGGAATTTTGTGGCTGAGAGCCGCTTTTATTTTTGCGTGGACAATTTTTCTTTGAATGACCAGCCTTTCCACAATTATAACAGGTGCCAGAAAATTTATTTTCTCCTTTAGTAACTCCTGTGATATCATGTGCCAACACAGTGGCTTTAAATTCTCCAGTCCCTACCTCTAGGCATAATTGAAGATATCCCATTGCATCCGTTTTTCCTTTTTGAGTACCAATAGCTCGCTTACAATCTTTATTTGCATTTTCAAAGGCCATAATTTGTAAAATAATGTCAGCGGCAGCATGATTGGTAATTTGTTTATTAATGGCTTCTTGCAAACGAGCAAGGAAGTCCAAATAAGGTTCTTGTGGACCTTGTAAAATATTTTGGAAAGAGGAGGGGGTTTTATGCTCTATTTCAATCTTTTCCCATGCTGTTATGCAGATTTGTTTTAACTGTCTAACCGCCAATTCTTTCATGTCTAACTGATCACGGGTCTCAGCCCAAAGTCCTTTTCCTAATAACTGGTCAGAACTAATGTCTAGGTTACAAGTCTGATTATGTCTCCCTTGTGTTTCTGCACCATCAATCCACCAGGTTTTAAATTGGAGATATTGAGAAGGAGTAAGGCAGATTTTTGCCAATGCATTCCAATTTGTTGGAACTAATCGATTGCCGTCGGCAATACCTTTGAGGAGACTGATAGTATACGGTGAAGTTGTTCCAAATTGTAAAACTGCTTGTTTTAACTCCTTGAGTAATTTAAAAGGAAAGGGCTCATAGACTGCCTCATGACTCCCATCAGGATTGTCTGCAGTAGGGGTTTCAGCCTGTCTAAAGACCTCGGGAAAATTAAGGGCATCTATGTCTCCCTCTAATCTAGCCTGACATATGCCACGCTCTATAGCTGATAACGAAGAGCGCATGCCCTTTTTAGTTATCTGAGAGATACTTTTACTGAGAAGGGGATTGTTATTCCATATAACCGATTTGGAAGGCTTCAACCTTTGTTCCATAAAGGGTGATGGTGGTGGTGGTGGCAGAAAAGATGCAGGAGGAGGACAAGCGTCTCTACAACACTCGTCTAAATCTGGATACAGATTTTTAGGTATGATGGTGGACGCTGTCTCAGACCCTTCGTCTTCATCCTGACTATCTTTTGTCTTGTTTGATTGATCTTTGTCATCTTTTTCTCTCTCCTCTTCTGAGTCTGTTTGGAGCGGTTCCAAAACTGAATGAACTAGCTCCCACGTTTCCCAAATCGAACCTGGCAACGACACTCCGTTGGAATGTAATTCACGGAGGTCTTGGCTGACTTCCTCCCATTTATCTACGTCAAGCGTTCCAAGGTTTAGAAACCAGGAACAATGAATTTCAATCACTTTAAGAAGCTCCTCTAATTTCTTTTCTGAGGTTTTATGTTTTCCCTTTTTAAGAAGCTGCTTAAGCAGGCCAATATAGGGCCTGTACTTACTTTCTGCATTACCCATGTTAGTAAAGGATTAGACAAGAAAAGAAAAGGAGTTTCACTCCAATTCCACCCTGATGCTCGTCTGGCCGCGTCCCTCGCGGGACCTTAGGATCCGTGGTGGCTAAGGTGCGATCGTATAATTGCCGAACCAGGTTGGCTGTTTGCCAAGTCACCGTTATGCCATATGATGTGACCACGGAACTGCAGGGTCGAGCCCACTCAAACTGTGTAGCCAAAGGCAGTGGAGTTATAATCAATCACTCACACAATCGCACTCTTACACATGAAAGTATTACTAGTTATTTTCCTTTCACTTCCCCCTTCACCTTGGTTAAATTCTCCACGTCCTTAGATGACCTCCTTACCCCAGATAGTTGTCGCGAGGGATACTCGGAGCCCTTCAGCTGTATCTGCAGACCCTGCGACTCAGAGTCATCCTTCCCTTCTCGTGCCGGATGTTGGGCGCCAGATGTGGTCCAGCGCAACACGGTCAGTGAGGGAACGAGAAGGGGAGGCGTTAGGTTAAGTTTTTAAGCAAGAAAGAAACAGAGACTTAATGCAGTTAAATCACAGAGGGCCAAGGGTCTCGCAGTCTTTTAAGGACTGGAGCCCTGAATCGGGCCAACTGGGGGCTTTTATTGATAAACATACAAGGAAGTAGCATTGTTTTTTCCACGGTCTGTGAGTCTCATACATCATACAAGAAAAATGATGTAAACCAATCACCCTCGCCTGCAAACAGCCGAAGCAGAAAGTTCCGTGATGACTTAATCAAGGTATGTACCCTCCTGGGGACAAGTGTCTCCTGTTGAAACCTTATTGTTGAGCTAAACAGGGAGAGCTGATGTTAGCTCTCCTGACTTCTCTCACAATCAGGTGAGAGGGAAAGCCAGTGTCAGCAGTGGCTCTCTTTGAACAGGGGAAAGAGATAATGCCCCTTTCCATATTTTTCATGGTAGCTCGTGGGGGTCCCCACCTGGTTCTGCCTGTCTTAGGTTGTCTCTTCCATGAGAAATCTTACTTGTCCTTGGCTGACAAACCATCTTTTGGGGGCCAGAGAGACATAAAGCATAAGCACAGAGGTGAAGCAAGGTCCCAAGAAGGCACAGTCTCACAGACTTCTTTCCTTAAGGAAAGGCATGAGGAGACAGTCGGCTAGGCTGCTGCGTGACAACAATGAATTAAGCTTTTAACTTGAAAGCTTATAAAGGGACAACAAAACCTGAGGGAATTAAAAGACATTAGGACAGAAGCAGAATTCAGTGGAATAGATGATAGTTGCCCACTCCCCCAAAATAGAATTAAGCAATAAAACCAAAACCTGGTTCTTTGAAAGAAAATTAAAGGGTTAATCCTTTGGTAAATTTAGTATTGAGAGAAAATACAAATATCAGCAACATTAGATGTAGAAGACATTAAAATTGGTATGTATATTTTGATAACCGTATTCACAAATGTAGATAGAATATTTAATTTGCAATACAAATGATCAAAGTTGCCTAAGAAAAGTAGACTACCTTAATAAAATGTAGCTACAGGAGAAACTGAAAAGATTGGCAAAGATCTACCCTTAGAAGCAGCACCAGGCCCATAGTTTTACCAGGGGAGAGAGAAAATATTTATGTAAATTGATCAAGATAATAGGAAGGATGAAAAGCCACCTACTGGTATTATGGCAATGATAGCAAGAGATATTAAGTTAATATCCCCTGCAAATAAGTGTTTGCTACATCAAAATAATCCATAACAATTAGATATTAGGGGCCACAATATAGATTTCAAAGTGGGATGAGAGATAATTGGGATAAGAAACTACAATTTAAACAGCTATTATGTGTAGGGTTAAGATTTGAATTATAGTTTATTGTGCCCAAAGCCTGTGGCATTTTAAGATCTGATTGAATTAAAGTTATAAAATGATTATTTTCTAAAATAAATGTGGCACTTTCAAACCTGTTGTAAATGTCTATTTCTTCTCTTTGAGGCTTTTTCTGCCCTTCCAGAAGAAATGGGCCTCAAAGTCCCAACCAGACTCCAGATGATTGCTGTTTCACTGGGGATCATGTTAATGCTTCTTCAAATTAAATTATCTTTCAGAAAGTACATCTGGGGAATTTCTTTCTCCAGATTGTGTAAACCAGTTATTTCTAGCGTTTCTGAACAGATTTTCTACCTCCATTAGCTCACATAACGTGTTTGGGAATTTCTCCCTTTATTTAACAGATACTCCCTCTCCACGACTTTCTTTCTATCCTAAGTCTACGGGTTAAGGAGTAATATGTGCTTAGTGTGATATGGAGGTGTAAGGGGAAGGCAGGAAGATGGACTTGTTACACTTTGGGGGCTTGACCCCATCTTTAGAAACAAAGCAAGAAATGAGGAATAAAGGAAGGACAGCAAACAATTTTATTGGCTCCCGTTTATGTAAAGAGGTCTATATCTAAACGACCTGATGGACAGGATTTTCAACATCCAGCTTTCCATTGCCAAGCTTAATATACAGTTCTCTTAGGGTCTTTCAGTTTTTATACTATTATAGCTATGAGACTGACAATAATCATTTAAGATTCTCACAATACCATTTACAATAACTCTCCAAAATGAAGGACCTAGAAATCAACAAAAAGATGAACAACACTTCCAGATAGAAAATTCTAACTCTTGTGAGATATTAACAATGACATAAAAAATTCATGCTCATGAATTAGAAGTCAATATTGTAATGATGTCAGTATCCCCTCCCCAATAGAACTACAGACATAACGCAATTCCACTCCACATCGGATATTCTCAGGAGAATTTGACATCGTTGATCACTTTTTCTTGAGACACTTGTTTCTCCTACCTTGTCAGCAATACCCTCTCAACATCCTTTGCTGCCAACTCTTCTACACAATCTTTAAGATTTGTCATGTCCCATCCCAGGGTTCATTCAGCCTTAGACCTTTTTCTGTTTTCTATCTGTACTTTCTGTGTACATTGTCTCTTCTAGTCCTATGGCTCTGAAGACCACATATATATGACTCTTTAGTCCAGGATTCTTCCCTGAGCTCCACTCAAATATCCACAGCTTTTCAACAGTTACACTTACATGTCAAATAAGAATCGTATATGTCCAATACAAAAGTTTTGTTTCTTGCTATTCTCTTCCCTGCTCCACTAACTTGCTCTTTATCAGCTGTCAGTGGAATCAGTATGTGGGGACAGAGCCAGGAGTGCAGTTTCCAGGCTCTCGGCCTCACGTGGAAAGGTGCTGGCTCAGGAAGTAAATGGCCATCAACTGTGATTGGATGGCCATCAGCTGTGCTAGTTGGCCGTCAGCTGTAACCAGTGAGCCATGGGCCACTAATATAACTGCCATGGCTACGCTAGCAGAAAATGGGGTCTAGCAAGGAGATGGTGGTTGAGCTAACAAGCGCGGATTGCAGTTAGCATGGCGGACTGGAGCTGGCAAGTGGGGTTGATTGGCAAAAACAAGTGGATGGTGGGTTGCAGATCATGTGGCTCCTGCCTCCGGTGTCTCCAACCCAGCTGCCAGAGAGACTTTAGTGGTATGACTCGCCTATCTATGGCTCCGTGTGTGTTCCTTTTTGGCCTCACCATATCCTGCGTTCTTATGTGGGGAGCAGGAACTGAGACCCCGCATGCCACCCCGTGTGACACAGTGTATTGCGCAGACCCCAATTCTAGCAGTTTTTCCTTATTCCTTTTCCCCACATTCCTTACAGCTAATCAATCAGCAAGCTTTTTTGGCACTTCCTACAAAATACATTCCAAGTGTAACCACTTCTCAACATCTCCAGTACTAACTACCATGGTAATCCAAGCTACCATTATCTCACCAGGATTCCTGTTTTGCTTCCACTGTTGTCCCCTTCTTGCCTCTGGAGTCTGCAACTAAACCTGGTGGCAGTGAGGGCTGTCAAACCCCTTCCAGCCAGTTGCTTGGAATCATAAGACAGGTCTGACCATCTTTGGCTCCTCAGCAGGAAAATGCCTAAGTCCGAAAGGCACTGGGGTTTCTCCCAACAGAATGTGGGAGCCACAAAAGACCCAGAATGGACCCAACTCTGCCTCTTTTACCCCAAACCTAGCCTGAGAAGGAACCCCCTGACTGTTCTGAAAGGGCTGTAGAACCTCCTGTGGTCCTAGAATGAGTTGTAGGGCTCTCCCTAGGGAGCCTGGAAGGTGAGAACACCCCCCCCTCCCAATTGACCCACCCTCCTCACAACCAGTTCCCTGTTCTCCATTACTGTCTACTCTTGGGTGTGGTGCTTAGGTCTGGGAGCTCTGAGAATTACTGGGTGGGCCCTGGGTATTGTCCCTACTGAGTCTGAGGGAGACGAAAGAACACCCCACCTCCCTCCCCAAACCCACCCACCCATCCTCCTCCCTCCCCAAACCCACCCACCCATCCTCCTCCCCACTAGTTGCATCAGTCCCCTCCAGGGCCTTGTTCTCCGTCCTGGAAACTCCTTTGTCCTCCGGGATAAAACACTAGGCCTTGGACCCGAGGGAGAAACCCCGTGGTTCCCCCAGTGCATTTCGGAGCAGCCCTTGAAGAGCCTGCAGGCTCCCTGCCCAGCGGCCTGCCGGCCCGGGGGCCCCTTCCCGGCGGATGGTGGTGGGTCCAGCTGGGAGGTGGTCTGTGCTTGACTGGACCGCTGTCTCGCACTCTCCACCTGCTCCCTCCCTGCTGCCGCCTCTTTCCTAGGCTTCCCCCGCGCCGGGGCCCGCACCCCTCCCTGGTGGTCGGCCAGCCGGGGTTTCAGCCACAGCCCCCGCGGAACGCTCAGCCGCGCGCGCTCTGCGCCTCCCAGCAGCCCCTGCGCCAGGCGGCGGCCGAGGCTGCAATGTCAGCAGGCGGCCGCGGGGTGGCGCCGCCGCCAGGTCGGCGAGCAGGCGGCCCGCCTTGGCCTCGGTAGTTTTTCCGTTCCTGGAGGCCGCGACCATCGCCTGTGGCTTCCCGCGAGGCGTCCTGCCGCTGCCTACCGGACCCACCACGGAGCCGGCTTCTCACATCGGCCGGCCCCGAGTGAACAATTGCCCACGACTGCTGATGCCGACAGCGCACTCTGCAGCTCCTTTCTTGCCCCTACCGTCTCAGAGAAGCAAATTTTCTCACGGAGTTTTGGGAGAGGTTGCGGAAAGCGTGCCGCTGACAGCTACACGCAGCTGGGTCCCCACGCACGCGCGGCGGCGGCCTCCGTGGCGAACTCGGGTCGCAATGTGCACAGGTGGCCACAGCGTGGCGCCCGGGCCTTCCGCGGGACACGTTGGGAGCACACAGCCTCTGTCCGTCGTCCGGTTTTACATCCATCACAAACCAGCTCAAAAAAATCAGATTTGATAAGGTATTAAACAAAGAACACTCACAGGAATATCAAGTTTATTCTCCTGTGTGTGCCCGGGCTTTATTGTTACCAACTTGTTTTGTTCTGTTAACTATGTCCCTAGAAGTGTTATTTGAACAAATGGGTCTTATAATACTCCAAAGACTTTATAAATTGTTGCAGTGGCTTACAAAACACTCAGATTGGACTCTCTGGAAGCAGAAGCCAAGACAGAGTTTGGGGTGCAAGATGTTTATTAGGGATGAACCCAATGAAGGGTGAGGAAATAGGATTGGGCTGAGGAAGAAAAAGACTACAATGAAAACGTGATAAAGTCTTGATCAACCCCCTAAGTAGCTCTGGAGCAAATATTGCTCTCAACCATGTCCTGCTTTGGGCTGAAATGGCCTGTTTTGTTCAGGCACGAGATGCAGGACGCTCCAGGTAGGGTATGACTTTAGGGGAGGCAACTGAAGCAGACCCTGGGAGCTACCCTGTTTCCATGAAAATAAGACCTAGCCGGACAATCAGCTCTAATGCGTCTTTTGGAGCAAAAATTAATGTAAGACCTAGTCTTGTAGTAAAATAAGATTGGGTCTTATATTAATTTTTGCTCCAAAAGACGCATTGGAGCTGATTGTCCGGCTAGGTCTTCTTTTCAGGGAAACACATTAACTAACAGCTGGAGAGTGCTGAATGCATTTCTTGTGCTGGTCATCAAGCCATTTCTTGAAAACGGATTTGAACAGCACATCTCCGTGTCCACTGTCATCCCCCCCATCCCTGGATCCACTGAACCACAGAAGTTTGGGAAGCACCCCTTCCAGGATTCTACTGGGCATTTCTTCCTGAGGTACAGTGTAGAAGAGTGAAGAATGGGAACTACAGCTCCCAATTCTGCACTTGGGCTCAGGGCCACAATTGCCACATACTGTCTCAGAGGCTAACCCGATGGCATGACCCCGGTTTTCATTCCTGAGAGTGCTGAGTACCTGGTCACTAAGCGCTTCTAAGCCTGCAGTTGCTGTATCTGTCTATTCAAAGTCAAAATTGGGAAGGGACTAATAAGAGGCATCCAAGTGGATTACCTGAGTTCCACACCTATTCCTCCCTACCCCCATTGTGCAATAGCAGCTTTATCTCCTGCTGATTTGGATCAATTATCCCCATCAAGACAAAGACCCCTCTTCTTGCCTACTGTTCCCTGGACACAAGGAGCCCCAAGTACCCAGGCATCAGCTATGACTTGTAACCCCATGGGCCTCATGCTGTGTCCCCAGGTGAAAGTTTGCCCTCTTTGGGACTAGGGCCTCTACCCCTGCAGAACCCAGAGTTGTAGGTTTGGGAAGCACAAAGTCCCCCCAGTGGGTCATTAAGGGCAATAGTAAATGGAATTACTCTTCCACTTCTTGGTTCCTGGACCCATATATTCTTCTTACTGGGACACAGTGAATATATGGCATTCTGGAGAATGGCATCTCAGCTGTATCTTCCAGTTGTTCCTTCAGGAGGCTGTCCAGCTCTTTACTAGGCCAACCAGCAGCTTCTGGGTGGTACAGTATGTGATCTGACAGTGGGTCCTGGGTCCATGGCCCACTCCTGCATTTTCTTCAATGTGAAGTTGGTGTCCTGGTTAGATACCATGCGGTGTAGGATTCCATGCCTGAGGATGGAGAGTGGGGAGGGAGGAAGCACTTCATAATGCTATAGCAATGATTAGCTCCATTCCACCCAGATCATTAGTGCCCTGTCTATATCCTGTCTGTCACCCACGTTCTGCCCCAGGGACCCCTTGGAATTCTCCACCCTGTGAGGGTGGCAGAGGTCTCTCCTCCGCGTTCAATGTCACATCCTGCTACAGTTCCCAATTCCTCAGGCTAGAGTCCTCTCTGGACAGTACCTCTACAGAGTGTCTTTGGGCCTCATTCCCTGCAGCTCCCATTTCCCCGTTGCCCCAGTACACAAGACCAAGCATTATGTGCAATCGATGAAGTTCCTGCCATTCCTCAGACCATGTCCTTTAATACAAATGTTGGAGTTGTTGTACTTCTATTTAAATGGTAATTATTGTATGTTTTTCTGAAGGTGAGGGGGAGAAGGGCATTCTCCCTGCCCATAGATGCTTCCATCTATTTCAAGTCTAAGTTGCTTGAGGGTTTTTCTAGGTGGTGCGTGTTCAAAGTAGGCCCTGCCATGTGGAGCCAGAACACAGGCTAGGCAGGGAAGTGTCCTTGCTTGGCAGATAAGCTACATTTTTTAAAAAATCAAGTAATCTCTAATTCATGTTGGTAGGTTTGTTTATACCTTTTTCATTTTTTTCTAACCTTTAGTAAAGTCACATAAACATATTTCAGTTTTCTCTCAGCTGTCTTATGGAGTAGCAGGGAAATAGTTTGTCTCCAAACTGGAGCCCAAGTGGGAGAGAAGTGTTATCTTGAAGCTAGTTTGTAGTCATCCAGAAAATCAGAAAGGTAAAGTAAATCTGGAATTACAAAATGGAGCTTTGTGGTATCGTTGCCCCTCCCCACTTGAAGCTTCTCCTTTACAATGCCATGCTTGGAGATCTGGGTTTAATTCATTAAGGAAAGCAGCAGTGATATTCTGCCTTTACATGGGCAGGGGACTGGGACAGACAAACAGGACCCCTGGTGTCTCGATACAGAGAGGGCATGAGAAAGCCTCAAATGAAAGGACAAAAATAATGCATCCATTTCTTATTGTGAGTTACTCCCTTGTATCTCTGAAAGATGTACGGACACATCCCCTGCAGGTGCACTAAACGAGAAGAGCTGTGAAGTAACCATCCTCAGCACCACACAGGTGTGAGCTCTCATTCTCAAAGTCTCTCACATGTCATTTGTAAGTTACATTTCTTACTTTTTGGTCTGTACTATTGCCTCTTGTCTCCCTCATATCCTCTTTCTCTGTTTCGCATTCTGTCTTTCTGCCTCTTAATCTCTTGTACACATGCACACAGTTACCTTTTCACCCTGTCCTCAGAATTATATTATCGTTCAAACTACCTAATAAGATAATCAGGTCAGACTTGACTTCCAAGCTTTTAATCGCTGTAGAGTGGGTCTCATATCAAATCATCCCTACTTTTTACATTTCCAAATTTATCTTCATTGATGTCAACTCATTAATTTGCTTTATTTAGGAGTTAGTCCAATGTCATGGGACTCAGAGTTCCAGCATCTTTCAGCTTTTGGATATTTGTGCCCCAACGTTTACACGGAGAGGAAAGGGAAGCACCTGTCTAGACCTGTGGGCACCCACTGAGCTGCTGCCCTGCCTCCTGGGGCTTCTGCTGTGTCTTTTCTTGCAGCTGTTCTTCTTGTTCCTGACATTTCAGCTCTTCTTCTAAATATCGATTTTTTTAAAGGTAAGAAGTTACCTTCTTTCCCTGACCAGAGTCCATAGGGATTTCTAAATTCCACTTTTTCATTCTTTGAAGTTCCTTGTGTATTATCACACAGAAAACAGTGTTCACCAAAAATATGATTCCCATTGCCAGAGAGAAAATGACATGAAACCAGATGTGAGTTGGTGACTGAAGACCTGAAAAAGAAAATGACAAAGAGAAGATGTGCTTTTTAGAAAGCAGAGGAATATGACAGTTATGTTTGGAAGAGAAGGTTGGCTGAGTTTGGCTGAGACCTGATATACCTGTCCCCAATGGAGACACCGTAATTTCAGGGGGCAGGGAGGAGTTGGAGGGGGCTCCAGCTGAACTATGTGGCGTATGGACAAGAGGCAGTCTCCTCATAACAGCTTAAGTGCTAGGGCTCTAGCACTTACTAGGGAGTAAGTCAGGAGGCTTACTCCCTAGTTGAATAGACAACTGCGATTTTGATGCCATTTAATGCTTGAAATGAATTTGGATTGAAGATAAACTTTTTTTCCCAAAGAGTCTTTGTTCTGGAGCTCACCATCCCTCCACCTCAGCCAAATATAGACACTTAAGCAGATACTTATGTGCAATCCACAAAATCCCCATCATACCAATCTACCATGCGAGCTCCTTGAAGTGAGAACTGCACCCTAGTGTCTTTATATCCCAATCCCTATGACAATAGATGAGAGGAACTCAATATATTGTTGATTCAATTGCTGGTGAGTGAGAGGGGGAGAGCAAGGGAGTGAAGAAAAGAGAGGGGGGAGGGAGAGAGAACAGAAAATATAGAAGAGAATTGTACACCTAAAATCTATGTAATTATACTAACAATTGTCACCCCAATAAACTTTAATTTAAAAAAAAAAAGCAGTAACAACTGATTTAAAAGGACAGAAAAAAAAAGAAAATATAGAAGAAAAGAAGGAAGGAGAAAAGGAAGGAAATAAATAGAGGAAGGAAAGGAAACTGATATTTACATGGAGAATAGTATAGTTTTTCATCAAGAGTGGAAAGGCCTGTTCATAGGTTTTCCCTGGCTGGCCCATGAAATCTCTGGAACAGACCTCAGTTCCATAAGGGAAAAGGGAGCAACCACTCTTGTGCCAGTCAGTTCCCATCATTCTCACTCACCAAGCACTTGAAGTTTCAACTCAGGGCTGTGCCTGATGATATTTCCATCTTCTGTGATGGCCTCACACCAATATAACCCAGAATCTTCTCTTGTAGCATTGAGTATCTGGTATTCAGAAGATGTGGTTCTATTCATCAGGGTCTTATTGCCCACGTAGAAGGAGAAGTAGAGCTGAACCTCAGGGCTCTGTGAGAGCAACTTTGTCTCACAGCTCAGGTTAACCGGATTCCCCTCTAGGAGGGGGAACGAAGAGGATGCTTTCAGCACTGGGGCTGGAAATTGCTCTAAAAAAAAAGAAAAGTTGACAGTTGCCTGCTTCAGAGTCAAGGTTCTTTCTGCAGAAGATATAGCCGCTCCCCCTTCGGAAACCTGCCCCTAGAGAATGCATCCATAAGACATAATTTTCCCCACTTTCAACAAACAGGTATTCTTGGGGTTTCCTCAGAATACCCCAGGTCATCGCGTGGCTTTTGGTAAGGCAGTTTACCTCCCTGGAATTCAGTTTTCTTATTTGCAAGTCAAAGCGATGATTTCTGATGGTTCTGCTGCTCTTTAAAACTATAGCTCTATGACTACTCAGATACAATACCTTTTATGGTGATCGACACTTCTGCTGATGTGAAGCGATGCTTTCTCATCATGCCTGAGCAGTGATAGATGCCATTGTGACTCAGGTTGGTTCTCAGAATGGTGAATTTGGATTCCCAGGGAGAAAACTTAAAGGTCTTGCCGTTTTGGTAGAAAAGCATATTGTAAAGCTGGTTATTATCCCATCCATGACACCTCAAGGCCAGAGGTTTTCCTTCGGTGACGACTCTGCTAGAGACCTGGAGTAGTACCCAATCTGGAAAATGTGGACCCAAAATGTAGGTAGGTATACAGTGGCAGAGGTACAAGGAGGCCAAAGCTGAATCCGTGGGGCTTTATCTACTTCTCCTTCTCACATTCCAACCTGGAGCTCTGCTGAATCTGAGGCCTGTCCCCTATTCCTCAAATAGCTTTAGATTTCCTGGGAAGAAACGTAATCTTGTACACAGACCGACTGCCAGCCTCCTGCACTGTGCCAGCTGAACCCCCTTATATAGTTTCCTGGAATTATTTCAACCAATGGCCTGAGATCTGCCCTTTTCAACTGGGCAATGTGCTCATTTGCATCTTTACTGACTAATCAGAGCCCCTCCATAATGACCAATCAGGACGAATAACCGACCAATCAGGACAGTGCTACTTGGACTAATCAGACTATAAATTTGGATTCCTCATTTGCATAGAAATGACCAATCAGGGAACCAGAGTGGGAACTTTATAAAAGTGGACCTCCCCTTTGTCTCAGAGGAGCACATTTTCAGTGTCCTCTGGAGGCTGTCTTATCCTATTTGTAAACTGTCACCTGAATAAAGTTTATCTTTTTTATCGCACTGCAGATTGGGGACTCCTGTTGGGATTGGATTGGTGGCAGCACTCTTTTGTTGACATAATGTAATAATGTCATATACAATATAATGTAGAAAATAATGTGAAAGATATTATTCTTAATAAGTCACCAATGCCGGGGGTTCTAGAGGCAACAAAAAACGACCTCTTCCCAGGCCGAGTTCATTATTTGCCATTTGAACCATGAAGGACTTCTGCTGGAATTACATAAAGTCTTTTGAGAAAACAGTGCTGTCATCTCCCCTCACTTCTCTAGCATAGGAACTGATTCCCAGAGTCCTAAGAGACACAGGAGAAATGCGTAGCATTTCCTCTGACATTCTCCACATCCTTCAGCTAAAACACATTTCCTTCAAAAGCAACCTAGTCCGCATAAATCTAATTCTGCCTCCAGCATAGATTAACTTTTGCATTATCGCTTACATAGCAGTTTAACTTATTGCTTTCGAATAACTAAATAACCCATTTGAATTATTTGTCCTCAATAATAAAACATTTTGCCCTAAAGAGTAGTTTCCATCTCTTGGTAAGTAGAAACCTCTTGCAGACTTAAGTGGATGATGGGCTGTTTTTCTGCTTCTATTCATCAAACTTTAAAATGCTTAAAGTCTCATAGTGATTCCATGTCCAGAATATGATCGTACAAATGTACTATGAAATGCATCCCAGATGATATGTATAAAGATGTGTATTACAGCATTGTTTATAAAAGCAAAGAATGTAAACACACCATAAGTTTACTACTAGGGAGAATGGTTAAATCAATTATTGCACAGCCATACGGCAGATATTTGAAAGTTCAAGGTAGATGTCAATTGATATAAACAGACCTCCAAGGTATTTTAAGTATTAAAAAAGAAAGTTTATGTTATTAACAGTTTTGTTTTTGTGGCAAGTGACGGTGGGATTAGGGGGTTGGGGTGGGAAAGAGATGTTATTGTTCATCGTTGCACATTTCTCCAAATTAGTATTATTAACTGTGGGCAGGCATAACTTTTTTCAACAAAACTAGATATTTTGAATAATGATAAAATCTTAGGGTCTGAGTTTTACTCTAGATACCCTATTCACAGCGACTCCAGTTGGGGTGCTTTGGGGGCACAGTTTAAGGACTCTAATGTGATGTTTTGAGTATCTTGACTTAATTTCACTTGATAGACACATAGAGCTGAGACTCACATTTAGATAAATCAACAAAGACACATGTGACATCCAGAAAGGAGCAAACATACAGGAAGACCTCATGATTTCCAGCCTTCCTGCACCATGCTATACTTACCTTTGTGGATTTCCAGCTGTACCGGGTCACTTGCCATTGAGAGGCCTGTCTGGCACCTGTATTCACCAGTGTCATTGAAACTGGCAGCAGTGATGCTATAGCTGGGGGTCAAGGTGCGAATGGCTGTGTCATTGACCAACCACTGTGTAGAGCTGTCCCCAGGCAGGCGGGGTCCTTCACACCATAAGGTTACGTTTTCCATTTGGAACACATTGACCCATGGAGGTTGCAAGGTGATCACTGCTTTTGTGGGGTCTGTTTTGTTGGGAGTGGATGAAAAGTGGATTAAAAAGGAAGGCTCTGAGTAATTGGTAAGGTTTTGTGTACAGCACAAGGGGAAAAAATGTATATTTAGATTAGATTTAAAAATAGGCAAGTGAGAACCTACAAAAGTCAGCCATGAAGAATGTCTAGACCTTACTGCAGAGAGCTGTTCATGTTTTTACATCTGGGTGTTAGGGATTTTGCATTCCTGAGAATTAAATGACCAATTTAGTTCTCACTGTTGGTAAGCAATGAAGCAGGGTTTTAAACTGGGGCAAATAGATTGGAGGTGATTTTCTTATCCTCTGTGCTATCCTCACTCTGAGGGGTAATCTCAGGTCTTAATTAGCGTCTGCATTGGTAACCAATATCCAAACTCCTCACTTCGAAGCTTCCAGTTCCTGCTTGATTCTCTCTGAGGATGAAAAAAAAAAAAAAAAAAACCTGAGCTTTCTCCTAAAGGGAACTAATTTGGGGCATGTTGAAAAAGCCTTAGAGCTACTTCTGTGCATTTGCAATTCTGGCCTTTTCCCACTATTTCACACACACACACACACACACACACACACACACACAAACACAAACGCGAGGTCTGACAATAAAGTTCGCAAACACATCCTAGAAAAAGTGCTACATACCTCATTGCTGAATATCACTACGGTCACCTTCGAAGTCCTCCCCTTGGGAAGCTATGCACCGACACCAGTGCCTAGTCCACCCTTCAAAGCAATTTTGGAACTCTCTGAAATGGCCATCAGAGCTGTCGTCGTATTACCCTTGATGTCCTGAATGTCATCAAAATGTCTTCCTTTCAATATTTCCTTTATCTTCGGGTAAAGAAAGAAGTCGTTGAGGGCCAGATCAAGTAGGGAGGGTGTTCCAATAGAGTTTTTGTTTACTGGCTAAAAACTCCCTCACAGACAGTGCCATGTATTGTCTTGGTGCAAGAGTCATGAATTGTTGGTGAAAAGTTCAGGTCATCTAACTTTTTCACGCAGCCTTTTCAGCTCTTCCAAATAGTAAACTTGGTTAACTGTTTGTCCAGTTGGTAAAAATTCATAATAAATAATCCTTCTGATATCAAAAAAGGTTAGCAACATCGCTGCAAAAAGGTCACGAACTTAATTGTCAGACATCTTGTGTGTGTGTGTGTGTGTGTGTGTGTGTGTGTGTGTGTGTGTGTAGGCATTTAGTCCAGAGGTCAGGGCTTATTTAGGAAATCTTAGAAACTTTGAAAACCAGGATTTTATCAAAAGCATACTCTGAATATATGGACTTTACATAATTTATAAATCTTTCTCCTTTCTATTCTCTCCCCATATTCTCTTCTTCAGGATAATGGAACCTATCTTTTGAAAGCAGGAATGTGCCAGAGGAAGAGAAGCTGAGTTAGACAGTACTCACCCATTTGCCCACCAACGGGAACTGCAAGAGACCAAACAACAGAGACATTTGTTCATCAGTAGATGACAAGGAAGAGAGAATTAGGGAGACAGAATTAATATAGACTCTGAGGGGCCAGCTTAAGTCTCTTTAGCTTCTCTCTATCCCCTTTCCCAAAATCAGGTACCAGTGGCTCCTAATAGCCTACAGATGGTTATTGATGGGGCTTTATTTTGAAACGATGCTTTCAAGCTGATGGTCTCCTTTCTCAGAATCTCCTTTCCCATCCTTTTGCTGTAGTCAACACCAATAAACCATGGACACGCACAGATACAGTTGTCTCCATGCTCATGAGTGTTAGCTTAGGATACTAAAGGAAGACAGAAAATTCTGAATCCCCACAGACAGTACCTGTACCCTTCTAGTTACCCCCTCTAAGCCCAACTTACCCCAAAGGAGCAGAGCTGTCAAGAGCCACATGTTGTCTCCAAGCTAATGGGAGAAGTGAACTGCAAGACATTGAAGAGATTCTGCTGGGGACACTGGAGCCAAGATTAGAAAAGAGGAAGGAAATTGCCTCTTCTGACCATTTTTGTCATGTTCCTTTTCTGTGAAACATGCCTAATTCCTGTAGCATATGCTCCCAATTCTCATACTTCTTAGCCCATCCCCCCACCCCCAGTTTAAAATTCTGGGCATGAGATTTATGAAATTCTAAGGATCTAAGGGAAGGGCTAATGTTTTATTGACAGTCTATTCTGATTATATTCCCCTCTACAAATTATGTTGCTTGGGACTGGAATATGGCAAATCCCTATTTTAAAAATTGGTTCCAAGACTGGCTAATCCCTCCAAGACTTGATCATTTAAATCCAGATTATTCTACATCAGCCTCTATGAGATATGCGAAGAGTTACTCATCTACAAGAGCTCTCCTACTATAAACTAGCCTCTACTCTTCTGGGAATATATGCAACAACCTCCAATTTTCATTAAAAAAAAAAAAAGCCATCTTCCTGAAACACATTATGAATTTGGGGTGTTATCTTGGCTATATCCAAGGAAACAAAATATTTAATGCAAATGCTGTAGAGAAGAAAAAGAATTCATGTGTGAGTGGAAACATCTAGAAGAAAGGAGTTTCAGAATATAAGTGGGAAGCTCTATGTTACCAAAATGAGTTGGTTCCTGGGGCCGATATGAAAAGCTTTTTTAGGTATTCTGTTAAGAGAGAAAGAAAACTAAACAGAAACTAAGATGAGTTGAATGAGTGCAAATGGAACTTGGGTAGCAATCTCACCGATAGAATTAAAAATGATGACAATATTGTAGATTGAATTGTTCACCCCAATTTTTCACCCTACCCTGAATCTACACTATTTGTACAGCCTCAGGAGAGGCTGAGGTCAGGAGACCCTGACCCTGAGCTTTGGCTCATCCATGTGACTTTCATTGGCCAATGAAATATGGGTGGAAACACCATTGTGCTATGTTCGAACCTAGACCTTAGGAAGCTTCACACATTCTCTGTCACCCTCTTGGGCTTCTGTGATTGTCGTGACAAAAACATGCTCTGGCTAGCCAGCTAGCCATTGTAGCCTGAAGTAGAGCTGCCCCAGCTGCCCTGCAAACTTCCAGTGAGAAATAAATGCTTATTGTTGTATACCACTGAGATTTTGAAATTATTATAGGCAATAAGCTGACTGATGCAAAGCAAGGAAGAAAAGTCTAAGAAGAACTCAGGAGATTCTGAGAGAGACAAGAAACTACGAGTAGACACTCTTGTGATCTCCTTTTTACAAATGAGGGAACTAGTCAAGAGAAATATGGTAACTGGGCCAAAGTTATAACAAGTAGAAGCAGACAGTTTGATTTCCTTTACACTTTCACAAATAGAGTATAATCGTACCCACCCCACCCCTTACAATTTCTGCTTTGTAGGAAAATAGCTGTGGTTTGAAAAAAAAAAAAAAAAACATGGAGGAATGAGTATTGTTGTGGAAGACAAATAGAAGTGATTCATGACCTGGAAGGAAATCTTTTTTCTCTGATAAGTTTCCAAATGTTGAGGAAATAGCCAGCGATGTAAGATTGAATCCATGTAAAAAGAACTAGGAGGTCATGGAACAAACATTGTAACTAAGGCAGACAAGTCTCCAGTACTAATGGCCAGTGAAAATCATGATGCTCATAAGGACCATTAGAATTTATATCTATATGTGACATTTATATCTCCATATATTGATGATATTTTATAATACCATCATACTCATAGGATTCATAGATTTAAAATCACTTCACACATACACTTTTCTCAAAGGTAGATGCAAAGTCTTGTTTGCCTATTTTAACTAAAATTGTTCTCTTCTCACAACAGAAAATAATTTGTAAACAATTACTTGATATATTTTTTAAAAGGTAAGATTATTTAAATCTCATAAAGACCAAAATTTTATTTTTGTATTCATTAAAAGTGAAAATCAGAGAGCTAGAAAGGGAGGTGCAGAAATACAGTGCTACCCAAACACACAGGGGGCTGATTTTGTCCTTTCTTAACGTTCACTGATTGGTCTGCTCTATGTGGTTAATATATGACTAAATAATTAATATGTCAAAGTAATTATAAAAGGGTGATGATCATTTTGAGGAGTTATATTCTTGTGCTTTTTAACCACATAAACCCGTTACCTCCAATAGAAAAGGAATCATAAAAACATTGATTTGTTTCCATAATAATTGCTTAGGAATATCAATCTCATATACGAGTATATTTATATTTTCCCCTACTATATTTTGTATTCACCCATTTTCATTTTTCTTCTCATTTCACTTTTTTTCTTTCCTAAAACTATTCTGGTTCCCCAAAAATAAGACCTAGCCAAACCATCAGTTCTAATGCGTCTTTTGGAGCAAAAATTAATATAAGACCCACTATTATATTATATTATATCATATTATATTACATTACATTACATTACATTACATTACATTACATTATATTATATTATATTTATTATACACGATCTTATATTAAAACAATACCGGGTCTTATATTAATTTTTGCTCCGGAAGACACATTGGAGCTGATGGTCTGGCTAGGTCTTATTTTTGGGGAAACAAGGTTGTTCTCCTCTGGATCTGCCCACTTTCAGTCTTTCTACCTCTCTCATTCTCTGTCTCCTCTGGGTATTTCTCTAGCATTTCTATACTCTTATTTTCTTTTAACTACCCATTCTGCTTTCTAAGACAGTCAGTTATTTTTCCTCTTGATTATCACTTTTCTATTGTCATTATGTTTGTTTTTATCTTCTCATTCATCTTTTTTTCTCTAACCTTTTTCTCCCTTTTATGCCAAAAAAAAAAAAAAAGTAAAAATCAGTCAACAATCTTTTATTCACTACTCATCCCTTCTTTAACAACCACATATTTTAGGAACTATTGAAATGTGTCAACTAAAGTTATGTAAGTAATTGTATTGAGTAATTTCCTACTGCACAGTTTTGCTTAATATGTTTTGTCTGATGTAGACCATCTCTTGAACAGCTGAAATATATTACCTTTATATACCTGATAATACTGGAAGTGTTTTTCAGGAGATTCAGATAAACTTTATCTGACGTTTTTCTTCAACCACAATTCATTATAAAAAGTTCCCCCCTTGTTCAATTTCATGTTTCCATTAGAAATTCAACTTATTTTTTATTTTTAAAAACTGGCTTAACACAACACAAATTTATTGTTTTACAGTTCTGTAGGTCAGAAGTGTGCAATAGATTTCACTGGGCTAAAACCAAAGTGTCAGCAGGACTGGGTTCCCTTCTGGAGGCTCTAAGGAGAAACCATGTCTTGCCTTTTCCAGCTTCTAGAAGCCACCCACATTCCTTAGGTCATGACTTCCTTCCATCTTCTAAGCCAGCAATAGCCAGGTAAGTCTTTCTCCCAATGCCATCTTTCTGGTTCTTATTTTTTATTCTTATTCTTACTACTTGATCTATCAAATCTTTCCTTGGTTACTGCATCCTCAAAGTGATTCCATCAACTTTTAAAATTTTTATCTTCTTCTATAACTTTCTGTTTTTATCATCTAGTCTTTACAGTTAATTTTTTGGTGGTGTTACAATTTGTCTTTTATAGATTGTTTCAATTTGGGATGCCCTTGTCCATTTCCTTTTCCCCTAACCCCACCTTTTTTGTCATCGTGAACAGATTCATCAAGCCCTTTGTCTAATTTTCCTGTGTGCCCTTGAGATTTCTTCCTAAGCTTTTTTGATCAAATCATTATAAATCTCTGTCTGCTTTTATATGCATTTTCCATCATTCCCAAGATAGCTAATCATTGCATTTTGATTTTGTTCCTGCCCCACAGCAACAAAGGGTTCCGGCCAGATAGAAAAGGCTAGAGGGGAAGGTGAGAAGGGTTCAAATGTTTATGTAGCTTGTGTTTCTAAAAATAGCTGTTATCTGGAACATGAACTCTTCCCATGAACCCCTCCCCTAACTTTTCACTGGTAGTGTGAGTCAACACTATTCGGAAAGGCCCTCATCTAGTATTATAAGTGGTTTGTGGGATCTTAGGGTATGAAAACTCCTGCTCTTTCCTGTACCCCAAGGTAGCATCAATTCCCTCAACCATCTTAGTGAGTCAGGAAAACACGCTCAGTGACATGGGGAATAGGAGAGAGTTGATCAAGATGGGGGCTTGTGAATAGAAGGAGTAGAGAAGTCAGGAAGTAGTGGGGGTAGGAGGTTGCCACAAACTCTTCCTACTTCTTTTGCCCTTGTTCTATCCCCGGGGAGAAAAAAATCTTTCTTTTCAGAACTTTAAAAAATTTATGCAGAAGGACCTTTCTAGCTACCAAATAGGATGCTGCCCATTCATGAATCACTAAATAAAGCCAATTAGATCTTAAAGAAAAAAAAGTTATGCAATATTTCATAGAAATGAAAGAATGTGTATATGGTTATGAGGCACAATAAGCAAATGAACACTTATGAAGACACCACTCAAATGAAGAACTAAAATATTATTAATCACACACCAGATTTCTAGTCAAGATGGAGTAGCAGAGATTAGATTTATTTTTCTTACCTAAAATGATAACAAAATGAAAAAAAATATATTAAATAGTGGTTTTTCAAAACAGTGGTCATTAGGTAACAAAGCACAGTCATCCCTGAGGGATGGGAAAGAAAAGGTATGAGCCCAGCTCACTGTGTTGAGAGGGTCTCCAGGCTGTGGTGCAGGAAGGGGGAACTGAGGCACAGCCTAGCCGAGTCCCTAAGTTGAGAAGATGGAGATGAGAGTCTGGAGAGACCAAGAAGGCTAGGAAAAAGAGAAAGCTGTTCAGAGAGAGAATTTCTCAGATCTGCAGGGAATTCCCCTCAAACATACAGCAGAGCAGTGATCAGTTATGAGAAAAATCAGGCCTGGGAAAGAACCATTTGAAAGGATTAAATGAAATAGCACTCAGTCCTTACACTGCGCTGGAAATAGCACCAGTTCCCAACAGCCAGAAAGAACATCTTACTTCATCAGGCATGTGACAGAATGCTGAGAAGAGTCATATATCTCAGCTAAGGTGAGTCATGGAAGATATAAAAAGACCAAAATCTGACTTCTGTAGATGAAAACTGATACATTGGATGGGATTAAGAGCAGATTAGATATTATAGAAGAAAAGATTAGTGAATATAAAAACATCATAGCATTAGAACCTATCCCAAATGAAACAGAATGAGAAAGAATATGAAAACAGGACCAGAGAAGTATGAGACAACTTTTAGTATCCTAATGTGTACTTAGGATACTTAGGAGTCCCTGAAAAAAAAGAGGGTGGGTTGTGGACGGAAAATATATTTGAAGAAATAATGGCCAAAAATGTTCCAAACTTGATGAAAACTATAAATTTGTAGATCCAAGAATCTCAACAAGCCCCAAGCACGTACACACACACATGCGCGCGCATACATACACGCTATGAAGAAATCCAGTTTGGAGTGTAGGAGGATTTCCACTCTGGCTTATTGCTCTTAAACTAAAACCTGTGATCCATAACTTGTCGCTGACTTTGGTCCAAATAACAAAACATCTCAAGTTTTGGATACTCCACAGATTTGCATAAATGTGTTACCTGGAATAGTCCAGAATAGTGAAAATGTCCTTTACTGTACACTGGCCAGCTATACAAAAGCTATTTTACCTTTTTGAAGTAAAGACTTAAAAAACTGATCAATCTATCAGTTAAAAAGTTCACAATGTTAGTTAAGATTAATCAAACTGATTCTTGGGCCCTATACTCATGTTCAGGCCCAGTCTGACTAGAAAAACGGGTATAAAGTAGATTCCAAATTTCTTATAATATTTGTGATCATACTCACACTTTTTTGCCTTCTTCCACTCACATTCATGTGTTTAAATGTTGGTACAGAGCCATTATCCTAGGGTAACATCCAAATGATTCTTATGTATCAACAAGAGACTGATCTAATTGTCAAACTGTCTCCATTAGAAGCAGAATTTTGACCAAATGCTGGCAAGTTAAAAATTCTGAAGAGGAAAATGGTACAAACCTGGTTTAAGTGTTCCAGCAGATGGACATTTGCAGAGATAATTCGTCATGTACAGTTTCTAGCTAAACTTTCAGTGCTATCCAGAAAACCCCCAAATCACTGAAATTGGTTTCCCCCATGACCCAATGAAATTGCTCCCAGGGTAGACTGTTCAGACTTTCCTTTTAGAGATCCCAGAATATCAGTTTATGAGAGAGAGAGAGAGAGAGAGAGTGAGAGAGAGAGAGAGAGAGAGAGAGAGAGAGAGAGAGAGAAGAGAGATCTTTACCATTCCCTTATTATGTTTTCTTTTCTCCCCTCTCACCTATTTTGTTTTAATATAATTTTTTTTGGAGGGAGCTTTGTTTGAAGATCAACAATTCTTTCTTATGTACGAGAGTGAATTATGTACGGATAATTGCCTCTGAATTATTTTTTAATACTATCAATTAATATAGACACATCACATACAAATGTATACACACATTTATAAATCTCATGATTAACTTTGTAAATGAAAATGTGAGTTTACATTTATACACACTGGATCCTCTAAAAAAAATGCAGGAGGGCAGCAGGATGAAGTAAGCAGAGTACAGAAAGCTCTCAGTAGAAATCAAGAGCAAAGAGAATTCTGCTATAAACCAAAAAGCTAAAAGCCATGCTGTAAAAGAGAAATATATCTCTATGGTTCAAAAAAGCTGTGTGCTATGCTGAAATACTTTTTTTTTTTAATGTCCAGAGTCTCTCTAATGCTCAGATCACAAACCCTGCTGGAAAAAAAAAAAAAAAAAAAAAAAGAGTTCTGATCCTACTCCCTAACATTTGAAGCCAGTGGAAACTGAATTAATTAAACAAAACCAACCCAGCACAAGACACACTGGATTGACTCAGCCCTCCATACTAGAGGTCTGATAGAAAAATGGACTGTCCATACCTGGGAGTAAATATTTACTTCTGTCTCTACTGTTCTGTCACACACACTGTCTGGCATATATTAAAAAGTTATAAGAGGCACAAGGAAGCAAAAACAGTGACATTTAATCAGGAGAAAAAGTTAATCAATAGAGACAGCCCCAGGTGGCCTAGATGCTGGACTTGGACGTTAGACAAGGACTTGAAAATAAATGTAAGAACTATGTTAAATGACCTAGCAAATAAAAAGTAGACAATACATGTGATCAAGTGAAGGATTTCAACAGAGCAATGAAAAACTATAAAAAGTAACACAATGGAAATGTAAATAAAACAGTATCAGAGATCAAGAATCTATTCATGGCATTGACAAAAGACTACATACAACAAAATATGAAATGGTGAAATTGAAGCGGAGGTAAGAGCAATTATAAAACAGAAACACAATGACAAAGGGGAATAAAAACGGCACGGGGCGAGGAGGGGGGTGAGAAGTAAACAGTGGAAACTGACTCACATGATTCACCTGTTGGAGTTATCAGATAGGAACACTAAAATATATGTTTCAGGTAGTGAAGGCCATAGATGATGACAAGATGAAAACGTACACCAGAGATTAGCAATTAAAAAATAAAATGAAATTTTAATTTTAAAAAATTTAAAAAATTAAAAATAAAATGGAAATTCCAGAACTGAACTATATAACTCATTTTAAAAAGCAACATATACGGTTTTATAGCAGTTTGGACCCAGTAGAAGAGGAATTAGATATTGAAAAATAAATATAAAGTATCTAGTTGATGTATAGAGAGCTAAAAGGAAGGGAGCTTCAAACAGGAGAGTAAAAAAAGTATCGGTAATGTTATAAAGGGCTAACATAAATGTATTCGAAGTCTCATGTAGGAGATGGAAATTGGATTAAAAGCAATTTTGTAAAATATAACGGCCAATTAAAAAAAATAACCGATGAGCTTTAAGGCAAATGTACAAAAAATTCTATCAACTCCAAACAGGTTAAAAACAAGAGAACTGAATCTAGAGACATGATTGTAAAACTGCTGAAAATCAAAGGCAAACAGAAAAGTCATAAAAACATCCAGAAGGAAAAAATTCACAGTGACTATTAAAGGGCTAAAATACTACAATTTTTAATTGACAACTTTATCCCTGACAAAATATCTTTCAAAGAAAAGATGAAATAAAGATCTTTCCAGATAAGCAGCCGAACTTCACTTCTATTTAGACCTAAACGAAAGAATAAACAAATCTGTTAAATTTACGAATCCGCCCCACATTAAGTATCCATTACTCATATTCAAGGATATGAACAAAATATTTTAAGGACTTTAACAAAGTGGAAAGTAACAGAATGAAAATCAAAATAGTCACTAACAGCATGTAACGTTTATAGAGTTTTGGTGGTTTTTTTTTAAGCAATGCACAAACTATCAACTACAAGTAGCGAAGTTCGTTGAGGGTGGGAGTTTGGAAGGTTAAAATTGACTTCATGTTAAATGAAACCCCTACAAGTTTCCCTATTGGGAGAGAAAGAAATCCAACATTGCATTGGCATACATACATTCATTATTATGGGATGAAAAAGTAAAACATCATTATGCTAAATTTATTAGTCAGACTTACAGCATTATACTCCAGCGTTTGATCACTATGTTCTTGAAAAAAGATGGAGGGGTCAAAATCTGGAGAGTTCCCAAAGAGGAACAGTACAAATCACTATAGATGCTTTTAATAATTCATTTAGGGGGAAAAAAAACACGAGAATTGTTTCTATTGGAGACTGTCTTCAAGAAAATAAGTGTTGAGAAAATATCGTTTTGATATTTTTCCAGTAAAAGCAAGATTGAACAAGGAGAATATGCTTAAAAGTTTCTCTAGAAATTGATTGGTTGGTAGTATGAGCAAAAGGGTACATAGATATTAAAACTGGCTGATGAAAGAGGTGGTCTTTCCATTGATAGAGCTGTCCAGGGAGAAACTGGAAGCCTTGTGTCGAGTGTGGCCAGTAATCAGAAGGCCGAGTTTCCTCGGGTTCTGTAGCTACCTCTACATTCTAATTCTGATTATGGCTGGAGACCTGGCACCTTGAGTCATTCCCATGGCACTATCGTTCGTGGGTCAGTGACTTGAGATTTGAGCTTTGCCATCTAATGCTTTGTTTCTGTCTTCATGACTCTCAAAACTTGTGGGTGATAAAAACGTTTCCTGAATTCCGAAGAGACACTTGCAGGGAACTTTATTTTAACTGTAAGTATCAAAAATACTCATCCCTTAGCCCACTATGAAGCCCATTTGTTTTCATCATTGTTTGCTTGTTTTTTTCTTCTAAAACACCTCTGGACCCCCCTCTTCCTCCTCATAGCAGGATCTCTCCCTATTTGCCGGATCTTTCCTCCAACCCAGTGGGTCACCAGGGTCCTCACGTCTGAGGAGGAACTCTTCAAGGGAGTATATTATAAACTTCATTCTTTACTTCCTTGGAGGTTCTGCTCTTGTGATTTTCATGCCACTCTTTATAATCCAACTTCTTTAAACCATAATTTTGTTTTGATACTTCTGTGTATCTTTGGGAAAAAGTCTGGCTATTGTGGAGGCCCAGACACATTTCTTTCCATCTTTCTTTTTAAAGGAGGCAGTAACAGGGTTCTTGGTGAGAAAATGCTCCAACTGAAGGCTGGGATGCATCAGCCCTTAGAAAAGAAGGGGCCTGCCGAGAAGGGAGTGAAAGGGCAGATGACTCTGCCTGAGGAAGCAGGATTCTCCTCTGTGTCGCTCAGCAGGTAAGAGATGCTTTGTTCAGAGACTTCCACTGTCAGAATTAAGCCATTGCCATCAGAGCAGTTTTCAGTGTCTGCATCCGGGCTCTGTACCTTAACTGCAGGGCTTTCTCTTAAGACCTTCCTGCAAATTCCTTAGAGAAAAGTCTATAGTATTTTCATTGTTAATTATATTATTCAGAATAATTTGGTGTTATTCTAACAATGTATGTATTCAGCAAACATATGATCTTGCAAGCACATGGGTGCTTGAAATTTCTTGGAAATCTCCAGTCATGTGAGTGGGAGCACGCATTGCTGGGAGCACATAAGACTCTCCTGTTACCTCAGGTGTTAGCCTGGTGAATACTGACCCATCCCAGTGCCAGAGGAGGTAGATTTATGCAGAGGCTCCTTTATCTCCACTCCGTTCTCTACAGAAGCTCATGTCCCTGGTTTCTGGAAGGGCATTTTTGATAAGCTCATTTTTTAAAATAAGCTTATAAAATTTCCAAATAATGGCCTGTTGGCTAGAGTTCTCAAACTACCTTTAATGGTAGTTTTCCTATAACTCTTCAAAGATATTCAAATAATATGGGCTAATCCAGTATGCATTTACCTGTGATGAGCACCAGTTACTGAAATACTAGATGGTCACTAACTTGCTTACTCATTGGGGCACAGCTTTGGAGGCGATTAAAATTGTTCATGCTCTGTTATTGGGTCACTGTCCATCTGTACCACTTACATTTCCCTGACCCAGAGAATAACGTCAGAGCTAGAAAAACCTTAGTCAGTCAGTTTCACTTCCTCATTTCAGAAATGAGAACACGCAGGCCCAAAGATATAGTCAATCACCTGATAAAAGTTGCACAATAGCCTTGGGGGAAATAGAATCCTGGGCTCTCAATGCATAAAGCCTATCCACGCTTTGTCAAATACATTTTGAAAATGTATATTCTTGTAATTATTCTTTTTAAAAAACAGACTTTACTTTGGAGAAGTTTTAAGTTTAAAGCAAAATTTACTGGAAAATACAAGGAGTTCCCTGTACACCCTATCCCCACACATGCATAGTCTCCTCCCCCACTAACAACATGTCCACAATACAACCTATGTCAGGTGCAGTAGCATTAAGGTGTGGATGGAAAAGGGGCCACATGTTAAATCTGACAAGCTCAGGAGACTGAAAATAACCACATAGAATGGCGTAAGCATAAAAATTCCTAACTAAGGTGGGCCGTGGCGGGAAGTCACATCCTTGGCCTGTAGCTTCCTTGACAAAGGTCAGTCTTTACCTTAAGTGAGCCTGTCTGTTGTCTTTTTGCAACTAAGATAACATACCGTTGGAATGTCAGAGGAATTCCTTTTTCTGGACCCCCCAGGGGGCACAACCCCCCAGGGGGCACAACCCACCAGACCAGAGCAGGAAACTACAAAATCCCTCATTGTTATCTTGTTCCCCAAATACCATCTCGATATGTTGTAAAATGTTATTAACAATCCCATACCCATCAATGTAAAAGTATGTGTCTCTCCATTTTGCTTTTTATCCAATCCCAGAGATTCCCCATCCCCCGCTTTGCTTTCTCCCACCCCCTTAATCTACAACCAATGGATTTCATGTAACCCTCCTCCTTTGATTCTAATGTATAAAATAAGTTGCAAAACGGCTATTTTATGGAGCATTTTCTTAATCCGTTGAGACTTTGCTTCCTGGGAATTGTGGTCAGTTTGGCTCAAACAAACTCTTACAAGCTTTCTCTTAGGCTGGATGTTTTTTTGTTGACAAAGTTTTTCTGTACATGGGGACAGACTGCCAGCAATGAAGTTTATAGTGGTTATGGGACATCCTTTAGCTTCCAAAGCTTCCTCCCAATACTAGAGAAATTGGCCAAAAGTATTAGTTGAATGGCCAATGGATGGATGCCCAATGTTTTTGTAAAGCCATTTTCCTGTCATCCAAGCATGTATAGGAGCTGGTTCTAATATCAACTGAGAGTCTTCCTGAGCAACTATTTTGATTAGTAAAGAAAGGTATGTACTGAATGGTGGACCTTAGTGGATAAAGAAAATCCCTAACAGAAAAAGGAACATGAGTTTGAGCATTCTGTTAGGTTGTAAAGCAGAAATATCACAATAATTGCCATTAAAGTAAGTCCCAGAATAGAAAGAGGACCCAGCAGAATCTTGTTCTGTGGCCTTGGGAGTAAGCTGGCTACCTTGTGTTGTTGTCTGCTTCGAGGGAAGATTTTCCCCTGGAAATCTTTAATTTTAAGTCAGCCATAGGTTGACACGGCTAAGAGTCTGGGGGCAGAGAGGAGGAACTCTCTTGAATTAATAGATATGGACCCAATGTTCAATATCCTATAATTTAACTGCTGTGTGAGAAATTAAAAGAACCTCCGAGGTCCCTTTCAATTGAAGTTCAAGGCTGTTTTCATGGATATCTCTTTCAGAACACCCATTCTCCAGGTTCCAGCATATGGGTGGAACATAGTCACACAACAGCCTAGCCAACTGTCTCCCTGTGTCTTTCCTTAAGGAAAGAAGAGTCTGAGACTGTGCCTTTCTGGGACTCTGTTCCATCCTTGAGTTTACACCTGATGTCTTTCTGTCTGGTCCCCAAAAGATGGTTTGCAGCCAAAGACAAGTAAGATATCTCACGGGAGATACAACCTAAGCCAGGTGGAACCGAGTGGGGACCCCCAATGAGGTGCCTTAGAAAAATATGGGAAAGGGCCTTGCCTCCCTTTCCCCGGGTCTAGGAAAGTCTGTTGCCGGCTCTGGCTTTTCCCTCGCACCTGATTGTGAGAAAAGTCACGAAGACAATAAAGATCAGTTCTCTCCCCTTATCGCAACGGAGCTGTTACAATATGAGAGACTTGACCCTGAGAGGGTACATACCTTAGGTAAGACATCATGGGACCTTCTGCTTCAGCTGTTGACAGACAAAGGGTGATTGGAATAAACATTTTTCTGCTATGATGTATGAGTCTCACAGACCGTGTAAGAAACAATGTTACTTTCTTGTATTTGTATACCTATCAATAAAAACCTCCAGTCGGCCTTATTCTGGGCTCCAGTCCTCTGAGACTGAGAGACCCCTGGCCTTCAGAGAGATTTAACTGCATTAAGTCTCTGTTTGTTTCTTTCTTAAAAACTTAACCCAAGCCGCCCCTTCTCACACCCTCACTGCCTGTGTTGTGCTGGATGCGACCTGGGTGTAAAGACTTCATGAAGTGGAGGGTCTCTGAAAGCTTCCACAATCTGTTGGATATAAGCTTTTGCATATTGCATTAGTGCATTACAGTATCGGGTTATATTAGTATTTACAAGGGCAGGATAGAGTTCTATCATCAAAGGCATGGGTTGCCCAGTGATGATTTCATAACGTGCTAATTTACGTTTCACAAGAGGCGTTGACCTCATTGTCATAAGGAATAAGGATAACGCCTTAGGCCAAGGTATTCCTGTGGTTTAAGTCAATTTTGCCAATTTTAGAACATCACTGGTATGTACAACCTTTCCTAAAGACTGAGGATGATAGTGCCATAATATTTGAATACGCTTGTTTAGTTGTTTTATAACCTGTCCAGTAAAGTGAGTCTCTCTACCACTTGAAATTTCATTTGGGATTCCCCACAATGGAAAACCATTTTCTAATAATTTCTTTGCTACAGTGGTGGCATCAGCTTTCCAACATGGGACAGCTTCTACCTATCTAGAAAATAGACATACTGTTACAGTACATATTAATAGCCCATAGAAGGAGACAATTGAAAAAGTCTAATTGTAAATATTCAAATGGTTCAGAAGGTGGGGGAGAAGACCCTGGAGTTATTTTAATGGTTTTAACCAAGTTATGTGATTGACAGTTTAAACATTGATTAGAAACCTGTTGTTCTAATTTAGAACAATCACCCTACTAATATTTTTTCATAATTTGAGTCCTTTTGTCAATTCCCTGGGAGGTAGTCACATGAAGTGCTTGCAAGAGTAGTGATTTCAGGAAGCACCAGGCAGCCATGTGGGCCCTTCCAAAAGTCCTCTTTTTATGTGAAATTTGCATCTTTGATGCAACTTTTGTTTTTCAGCATCAGATAAAAAATATTTGGTCTATTACACAAATTGTCTTAAGCAATCTGATTTGGATCAATAGTGGACCATAAGTTGTGGAAATTCAGGAAAATGGCTTTACAAAAAGGTTTGGCATCTTAATGAGTCCAGTACCCAGCAGCTGTCTAATGACATGCGAAATGTTGGACAGAACTGTAAATAAAGTACAGGGTGGTTTTAAAGATTCAATGTTGGGGAATAACCTGCCCTGATCCCCATTCTGGCTCCTTCCAACACCTGAATTACCTGTTCCAGACCCATCACTGACCAGTGACTCTGAGCCTGAGGCAAATGTCAGCTTCTCAGAAAACAGCTACGTAACACCTATGCCCCCTGCTGGCACAAAACAGACAACACTGCCAAGGTCCCACGACAAAGGGGTGAAATCAGAAGCCACTGGATCTGCTCTGGCACACCCACAGAAACACAGAGGATGTGGAGTTGGCCTCGTAAGTTTATTATTACCAAAGTAACGACGGATAATCTGTCTTCTTTTTGACAAGTTCAGTACTTACAGTCTTTTCTCCACTCATGCCAACATTTAAAATAAATTTCAATCCTGACCATATTTCTAAAAAGGCAATGTAGGTATTTTACCCTCACTTTGCAGATGGAGAAACTGAGGCACAAAGAAGTAAAGTGACGTCTCAAAAATGCCATGGGAGGGTAGAGCGCACTGGGGCTAAAACCCAAGCCTGTTGATTCCTGCTACATACGTCTAACCTCTTTGCCTCTCTCAGGAACAAGATGAACTAAAACATTTTCTTCTGCTCATTTCTATAACAAATAGTAGTTAGTCAGCCAGGATATCATGGGATTCTAAGTCAGTTCAGATCATTTTTTGGAGATCATTTTTTTCAGATTATCATTTTTTTGAACGCCTATGGGAAAAAACACCATACTAGCTAGTTACATGGAAGGATACAGAAGCAATAGGGGGTCCTAATGGAAAATCGTATATATCTTCGTCAGATGACATTTACTAGAATATTCACACTAACATAATGTGTTAAGGTCAAAAATTAGAATCTACGTGAGAGCCCACCCATAGTAGAAAGGGCAAATACATTCTGTTATATTCCAAGAGTAGATATTATAGAGCAATGACAAATGGATAGAGCATGCTTGTCATTTGGAGCAGAGTGCTGAGGGCTACACCTCTGAGTGACTCCAACCAACCTTGAATTTGCCTTGAGATTAAATACCACTTTCAAGATCAGCGTGAGAAGCCCTTAGGCAAGAAAGCTCTAGGTAAATTGGTATTGAACAAGGCCTTGAGGAAGATGGAGGAGGAAAACGAGGAAATTCGTGGGCCACTCTGAGCTTCTCCGGAGCACAGGGGCCACAGAGGAGTAATGGAGAGGGATCATCAGTCCGTTGCAGGACTGATTCCAGATAGTGAGGAAGGTGAGGGGAACAGGGCTGGTCTCATCTCAGAAGACAGGTCCTTCCATTTGTCATTGTAAATCCAAGATTAGGTCAGGGACACTTTCAGCACTTCAAGGTAGGAAATAGGGGAGTTGTCGCGTCTAGCGCAACACGGGCAGTGAGGGTGTGAGAAAGGGCGGCTTGGGTTAAGTTTTCAAGAAAGAAACAAACAGAGACTTAATGCAGTTAAATCTCTCCGAAGGCCAGGGGTCTCTCAGTCTCAGAGGACTGGAGCCCAGAATAAGGCTGACTGAAGGTTTTTATTGATAGACATACAAATACAAGAAAGTAACATTGTTTCTTACACGGTCTGTGAGACTCATACATCAAAGTAGAAAAATGTTTATTCCAATCACCCTTTGTCTGTAAACAGCCGAAGCACAAGGTCCCATGATGTCTTACCTAAGGTATGTACTTTCTCAGGGTCAAGTCTCTCATATTGTAACAGCTCCGTTGAGATAAGGGGAGAGAACTGATCTTTATTGTCTTTGTGACTTTTCTCACAAACAGGTGCGAGGGAAAAGCCAGAGCCCTCAACAGACTTTCCCAGGCAGGGGGAAAGGGAGACAAGGCCCCTTCCCATATTTTTCTAAGGCAGCTCATTGGGGGTCCCCACTCGGTTCCGCCTGGCTTAGGTTGTCTCTCCCGTGAGATATCTTACCCGTCTTTGGCTGCAAACCATCTTTTGGGGACCAGAGAGACATATGGTGTAAACACAATGATGGAACAGAGTCCCAGAAAGGCACAGTCTCACAGACTCTTCTTTCCTTAAGGAAAGACACGAGGGGACAGTTGGCTAGGCTGTTGTGTGACTACAAGGAGTCAAATATGACCCCCCCTTTACAGCTGAGAAATTTGTTATATAGACAGCAGTGACAGGGTTAAGAATAATTCAGGCCTTCTGAACCCATTTAAAGAGGGACAACTCACAATCTCCAACGGTTACAGTGAGAAGGCTAGCCCAAGACTCGGCTGTAGGATGCTGAGATCATGTCAGCAAAGCAGGGAGGGTGTGTGTTCCCTGTTGTCCCTGTCATGTGTGGGAGCATGGATGGGGAAAGGAAGAAAGCAGAGCTGGGCAGCAAAAAGAATGTATGTTTAGATGCTGCCTGGAATGCATCCTGAAGGGAGTCACTTTGCTCCTCTGCACTTACTTCCAGAAGCAGCTGTAGGCAAAGACAGAGACAGTGGGAGCTCAGGGCTGAACAACATCTAGCAGGCTGTACACCGCACAAGCAAGCAATTCAGCGCCAGATCCAAATCCTGGGTTTCCCAGGTAGGGGAGGAATACTCCTCTTTAGATTCCCATGCTCTTGTGTGGGACTTGACAGCGGAAAATGCCATTTGGATCTGGAAAGAGATGCCATTTTACATAAATGGCTTCCCAGCCCCTGCTCCAACCCCCTTTCTCTATTTTTCTAACTCATCTTCTGCTCTCACAATCCTGTTCTTTGCACTCTTTTTACCCTTTGTAGCTACAGTTTTAGGAGCATTTGCTACAGTGAAAACAAGACAAGACAATGGCAACTTCTTCACACTGTCTCTTAAATGCAACACAGAAAACAAGATGGAATCCTTGGAAATCCATGATGGGTTGGTTTGAGAACTACTGGTGGGACCTACTTGGCGAGAAGTACTGGCTAAGCAACTCTAAGAGGACCTGCGTGCCACTATACCAGGGGTATTTCTCAGGGGAAGCTCCTGTGTTAGAAAAACAGGTGGGGCGGGGGCAATAAGGGGATTCGGGTGGTGTGGTGGGAATCTGACCAACCACTGCCCCAAACCCACTGCCCCAAACCCAGGATGTGGGCATTGTAGAGCAGCAAATGGAGCATTAAGAGAAAACCCTGTCAAATCTCAAAATGTGACAGCCTCGAAGGAAACACTGCTCTCACCCACCACCAAAGAGGGGCCGCTGTGTTATCCTTCAGCTTTAGGGTGGATGCCCCAGCCCTCAGAGCTCAACTTAAGGAGAGCCATCCTAGAGTACACACTGGACCACCCAGATCCAGAGTGGGCATGCATCTCTACCTGCCCAGTGCCATTTAATAGTCACTTCTAGACTGACCACACATGTAACACTAAATTGTTAAAAATAGAACATGGATCACTATTGTCTCCTGCAGAAATAGCTTGGCTTTTTTCACCCCGTGATATAGGTATCTTGGAAAATCATGGGGTGAAGGAGGTTTCCTGGGGATGACTCTTCCTCTCCTGCATAACAGAAATAGGAGACAGCTAATCAATCTAATGGGAAGAGCTCAAGTGATCAGTCCTCCAGGCACACAGCTTTTGGCCCAGGCTTTGGCTATTAAGGAGGTAAGTAGTTGGCTGGAAAAGGGAAACCACACCAGATCATTTACCATGTGGAAATGATTCAACAGTAATTGGGTGCTTAACATGCAAAAAAACAAACATCAAGTTAAAACAGGTAAAAAGAGCAGGAAGCAGTTACCATACCTGGGGCTGTTGCTAAAGTCTGGACGCTTGGTTGGTTGAGAGGTCCCATGGGGCTGGAACCCAGAGAGAGCTCTGAGGGTACTGTCTAGCTATTGTTGTTAGCACAGGCAATCAGAGGGGGCCAGAACTAGGACTGAAACCTTTGGGTGGAGGGTCATTACCTGGCTAGTGCTGGTTCTTCCGGAGTTAGGAGGCGGGACCCTGTAGCGCTGGCACCTGGCATCCAAGGGGAGTGGGGGGGGAGGGGGGGAGAAGTCCACCTTTGTGTCTGCAGAGCCTGAACAAGGCCCCCGGCAGAACGGAGACCCAGACCTCTGGGGTGGGGGATGGGGACACTGCCAAGCTGGTGTTGGGACTCCTTTTGCCTGGAGGCTACCGGAGAAGCGCAGAGGCGCAAGGGCAAAGAGCGCGCAGGTCCCGCGCGTCGGAGCAGAGGGGAGGGAAGTGGGGAGAGCGGGACCTCCGGTTCCTGGGTAGATTCCAGGCACCGGCCGATCGTCAAGAGCCAGGAGCTCTGACCGCCGGCGCCGTGCAAAGGGCCCGGGCGGCGTGTGGCCCCAGCCCGGGAGGTCAGTGTCCACACCGCTGGGCGGCGCGGGTGGACACAGACGCACCCCACCCGCCGGCTCCTGCAGCTGCCGGGAGCGGAGGCATCCGTGGGGGCTACTCGCTCACCCCGACGCTGAGTTCAGGAATGGAAACCCGCGCTCGATGCGGGATCCCGAAGCCAAACTTTTTCTTGCGGGGGGCGACGGTGCCAGGGTCCTCGTTTAGGAGTAGGCGCGGCACCCCAAGCAAGGGCCTCTCGGGAGCCCCCGCCTCCTGGTCTGAGGGATCACCGGTGCTTCCCGGGGCGCTTTTCAGTTCAAAACTTTGGTAGCCAGAAGCGTTGCAGCAGGTCCTACGGTTTCCATGAGGATGTCAGTGGCCCCCTCTCCCGTCCAGGTTTCCGTAGTGTAGTGGTTATCACGTTCGCCTAACACGCGAAAGGTCCCCGGTTCGAAACCGGGCGGAAACAGTACGCTTTTCTTGAAAGTTACATTCACGTTTAACAACAAAAAAAGAAGGGCAAAAGGGTGGGCTTCGGAAGCCTACTCAGCTTTTTTTTTCCAGTCACAAAACACGTGGCTGGAGTTCAATTCTCACCTGAAAGCCTTGCCACCACGACGAACCGGGCCTCCTTTGTCTCCTCTAAATCACACTGGAGCACCCGCCACCACCACTTAGTCCGACCAGGCACACTTCAGGTTACCCTTAGATCGAGAACTCCACTAACCTCTCGTCTAGCGCCTCAATCTTCTCTGGCTGGCCTTATGCCCCTGAACACCAGCAAGTTCTTCCCGGGGAAGCGCACTTGGCTCTCCTCCATCCCAGCTAGCTTGTGGAACAGGTTGATTTGTGTGATCGAATAAAAGAAAACCAACCGAAGTCCGCATCTGCGGCTCCAGCAAAGAAGTTTCATGCTCCCCTAGTTGAGCTGGTCGGGACACCAAAAGGGAGCCCGTACACGTGGCGTCATCCGGAGAGCCCCTTGAGCCAGTACAAAGATCAGGAAGTAGACGGACTCCGCTGGCCCCCCGCTGTGAGCCACGTCCGCACCCGACTCACAAGGCAACCGAGGCCGCACACAGTGCTAAAGCTGGACTAGAACACAACCCAGCTCAGTTACCTTGTAGTCTGATCTCAGAGCCCAAAGCGTCCTCCAGGCCTGGGAGAGGGGAAGGGCGATGAGCAGCTGGGCAAGGGCACAGCTGCGTTCAGTCCCGAGCCGCTGGGAATGGCATTCAGTTCTGCTGCCTGTTTCAGGAAGCGAACCTTCACTTTCAACATTTTTCATCTAGAGATGCTAGGTGAGGTTTTCCTCGTGGCTCCCTGGTGGTCTAGTGGTTAGGATTCGGCGCTCTCACCGCCGCGGCCCGGGTTCGATTCCCGGTCAGGGAATCCCGTTTTTATTTATTTATTTTTTTTCAGGACCTTTTCTACTGACTTCCTAAACGCTGGTGGGGCGAGATCCAACGGTTCCAGGCATCATCGCCCAGGCTGAGAGAGGGGAAAGGGGACAGATTTTTCCTGGCCTTTGCCTGTCTAGACTCCAGTCTAACTCCAAGCAAACACACATCAATCCTGATGTGTGGTGCTATTCAGTTGTACCTCCTCACAGTGGGAAGCCTTAACCGAGCTTCTGTTTCCAGGGTCCCATGGAGTCCAAGAGTGGGTTTAAAAAATTCTAGCTGTGGCCAAATCACTGGTTTTAGTGCTAGGAATGAGGAATAAGGGGGAAAAAATAAAGATGATAAAAGGGTGAATCTCAAATGCTTTTAAATACTTTAAAGAATTCTAATAATTGACATACAGTGGCATAGAAAATTTTTATGTCATGTCATATTTCTAAAGATAGTTTGTATGCATCAGACCAGTTTAATACCTTCACTCTAAAAACTATTTTTTGTTGCCTCCCAGATTTTCCAATAATGTAGAAAATATTGGTAGCATAGTATTCTGGTTTGTGTACGTCTTGGACTTGTTTTCTCTTCAATATCTTAATTTTGAATTTCCTAAATTTCCTATACTGGTTTTACTGGCCAAATAAGAAAACTTTAAGTCCAATAAACATTTTTTTATAAACTTTAAAATTATGTGTTCCAGGAAGGAATTCTGCCTCAAGAGTGCAACACAGAAATCCCAACTGAGTTTTCAGCCTGCTGGCCTTCCCTATGGATTTCCAACTCAAGACAGCAGCAGCAACTCTTCCGTGAATTTCCAGCCTGCTGTACTGCCCTACAGACTTCAGACTTCCAGACTGTACAATCTCACCGAGCCAATTCCTTAAAATAAGTAGATAGATAAAGAGATGATAGTTAGAGAGATAAACAGAAATATCTCAATGCAAACAAAATAGATTCTGATGGTTCTGTTTCTCTCGACAACCCTAACTAATACACCTCTTGCAATATTCTGTGCATTAATGATTAGCTTTCACTTATAAATTTGCAAGAAAATGATCCACATAAATCTAGACTATTATATAACCTATGTTCAGAGATTGTCAGAATGATAGTATTTCATTCAGTTTTAACAGAATTTTGACAGGCTCCTTCTCACAGCCACTTAGCCAAAGTGTCTTTTTCTTTTTTTTTTTTTTAATTAAATTTATTGGGGTGACAATTGTTAGTAAATTTACATAGATTTCAGGTGTACAATTCTGTATTACATCGTCTATAAATCGCATTGTGTGTTCACCACCCAGAGTCAGTTCTCCTCAAAGTGTCTTTTTCAAAGAGGTAGTGGTTTTTCCTTATTAGCAGTAACATGTGGGATTGTGTTTATGTTTGACTGCGTATAGTGTATACCATCAAAGATGATTAAATGAGTCATTTAAAACAATAAAAAATATAAATAAATAAAATTATGTGTTCCAGCAAATAAATATAGCATATAATGCCTTTTAAATGGAGAGTAAATCTTATAATTCTACAAATCATAGTGACAATTATTCCATTTACAATTTTTGGGTAAGCATTTTTAGGAATCGTATGATTCCTACGTGCATTTCTCTATTATGTGTCAGCTCAATTTGCCATTTTAAGATCTACTGTTAACTTTAAGTTCTTTGGTATTAAATGGAGTTAATGTGTAATCTTTACCTGGAGAATTTCTAATTAAGATAGAATAATAAATCACTGTTTTAATTAATGCTGCCTCATATTTTTATGGATTATAGAGTGGCTGTATGTAAACAAGTTAAGGGGAGGCATGGATACCATTAGGAGATTCTGGTAAGCATGGCCATTATGTCACTTTAAGAAGTGTGAAACAGGGAGCATTTGAGATCTTGCTCCCCAGCATATATCATCAGTTTGGCTCAAATAAACTCTTATAAAAATTCTCTCTTAAAAAAACAAAACAAAACAGAATAACAAGTGTAAAACATGCAATCACGTGCAATGTCTGCTCCAGGAAGTAAGGAATTATCACTGGAATCACTGGAGGCCTGCTGTTTTCCTAAAGTGCTTGGATATTAAATATATATATATATATATATATATATATATATATATATATACACACATACATATATATGTTAAACATATATATAGATATGTGTGTGTGTGTATATATATCTGCCCACTGATAGTGCCCCTAGGCCAAGGCAGGCAGGTGCACCTGGAAAGGTCACAGCACCAACCGGTTGTGCTCCCACAGTGGTGCCCCTTTGAGGCCTCCAAATGTGGATTCCACAGGGCAGGGACCTTGGGTCTGCTCATGAGGCATCATCTCTCCCAGAGTAGGTCTGCCACCTACTAAGTGCTTAATAAGTGCTCAGTGATTGAAGGCTTTCTAATGCAAGGTCCTGGAAAGCTGAAGAGGAAGAGAATAAAGTGGGTAAGATTGGAGGCCGTCTAGAGTATGAGGAACAGAGACAGACAGACAAAGACATACAGGATAGATAGATTAGATAGATAGATAGATAGATAGATAGATAGATAGATAGATAGATAGATAGATAGATAGGCAGGCAGGCAGGCAGGCAGGCAGGCAGGCAGGCAGGCAGGCAGACAGACAGACAGACAGACAGATAGATAGATAGATAGAATAGAAAATGTCCAAAACCCAGATTTAGTGTGCAAAAGCCAAAGAGTTCATTTTTGCTCAAGAAATTCAACAGAAGAATCAAGGGAAGGTGAGCCAGTAACTCTGAGGAGCCAGGCCTGCCTGCACAAGATGCATTGCCAGGTGCAGGATTCTTTGGTTCCAATGATTTGTTTGGATACTTCGTACAGAACCAGCCAAACACTGTCAAGGAATCACATAGAGACAGTCGTCAGCATGCCGATGCACACTTGAGTTAGGAGAAAGACCAGTCAGTAGATCGTGTGCATCCAAAGAAGGAAAAAACACAGTTCAGAAAGGAAAGGGAAAAGGAACAAATATCTGGGACCAGCTTATACACTCCCCTCCAATCCACTAGCTGCAAAATCCAGGGTTACTCTGGCCCGTCTTCTCTGGACTTGATTAAGTAGGTCACCACCGAAAACAAGTACAATTGTTAGGAGACTTTCTAAACATCTTGGAAGTTTAGCTGCCAAACATGTGAGATAAGGTATCTATGGGTAATGTTCACATTGTCCTGTTTTACCTCAAGAGGGCTTAGTTGAGTCAGGAGGGCACCACTCCTCTTGTTAGAGTATCAGGTAGGTGTGCAGAAAGTCCATTGTGCTGGTAAAAACAATACAAGGGAATAGAAATTGGCACAGCTTCTAGTGAAGTCAAACTAAGAATATACAAAGAGATGCCTGCAGCTTCTGGCAAAAATGGAGTGACAGAAATCAAGTTTACCCTGAAAGTTAGCCTGAACTTTCACCCTTCCCTCTCCCCTCAAAGGAAAGAAAAAGAAAAATACATGAAAGACTGGTTTCCCAGGCACTGGAAACCAGGCAACAAAGGACAGCAACCCTGAGAGATGAGAAACAAACAAAGTAAGCCCCACTGTTGGCCCAGCTTTATGCTTTCAGAGAGTTTCCAGGGTAGAAATGAGGAGGGGGGCCTGAGACCAACTCCTTGGACTGTAGAGGTGAAGCCGAATGTCCATGGAAAGCAAGGCAGCTGGAGTTCATGGGACAAAGATCCAGTGATGAAAGAAGGACACAAAGAGAATCCAGGCATATGGAAAGTCTCTTTCGAGTATTCAGCACAGTACTGATCAAGGCATGTATGTGAAGAAACTATCTGAGGCCAAGGGAAGAAACTTCTGTAAAGATCAGAAGGTTCAGTGCCTGAAGCTTGCACAGGACAGGAAATCATACTTATTCCCACCAGCCAGACTGGACTACTCATAATTCATGGGCCACTGGGAACAACACTCAGGAAAGTCTTGCCTCAGTTGTGGGAATAATCATCCTGAGACTGATCTACCTCAAAATTCATAAAAATAAGCTCCAAGGGAATCAAACTGTTGACAAATCACTTAACTGTACTCCAGAACAAAACTCGAGAAGAGTTATAGGACCACCAAAATAGCCAGTACCCAAGAAGGTAAACTATGACAATGTCTGGCATTCAAGCAAACAATGGAAGGTAGGCAAAGAGGCAGGAAAACAACCCACAATGAGGAGAATCATCTATCTATTGAAATTGAGCTAGAACTGGAACAATGTAAAAATGAGCAGAGATGATTTTAGTACAGTTATTATGACTGTCTCATGTCCAAAGATTCATTAGAAACATGGCACCCAACTTTAGGGATGGAAACATCTGAAAATAAATGCACCGGGTGGAATTAACCGAAGATTAGAAATTGCAGGGAAAAGATAGGGAACACAGAGCAAGGAACAACTGGAAATAACCAAAATGAAACCCACAGTACTAAATTTTTTTTCTTTAATGAACATAGCATCAGTGAATGGTGGGACAACATTAAGAGGCCTAATATACGAGTAACAGGAGTCCCTGAAAAGACTGGGGGAGAAGAGACAATTTTTCAGGAAAGCATGACAGAGAAATGTCCCATCCTGACAAAAATGATAACCCCACTGATCCAAGGAGCCAAATGAACACAATCAATGGAGCCCAAGAAACATGCAGGAAACCGCATCTAGTCAGCTCCTAATGAAGTTGCTCAAATCTATTTAAAAAGGAAATAAAATCTCCAAAGCAGCTAGGGGAAAGAGACATGGCACATTCAGAAACCAAAAATAAAGGTCACGGCAGATTTCTCATCAGAAGCACCGCAAGTGAGAAGACAGTGGGGCAACATCTTCAGAGGACTGACAGGGGGAAGTCAAGGTGGAATTCTATGACTCCCCGCACTCCACCCCCCAAAAAAGTCTTTCAAGGATGAAGGGGAATGATGACATTTACAGAGGCACAAGAAAAGACTTCATCACCAGCGGACCCCACGCTGCCAGGAATGGTAGAGTCCTCGTAAGAAGGACACTGATACCAGGTGGAAATCTGGGTGCACACGAAAGCATGAAGGACGACAGAAGTGGTATCTGCATGGAAAAGTCCAGAAGATGTTTCCCTTATTAATGAAATCTCTTTAAAAAACAGGGGGACAGCCGAAACCACAGTCGGTAATAACGATGGGTTGTGGGGTTTGTAGCACAAGTACTACTACAAAGCATGACGACAACAGCATAACGGCAGGCAGGGGGGAGATGCGAAGAGGCGCGACGTCACTCGAAGGCGGGCCGTGGCAAGTTACAGATGTGTCCTATGAAGCCCAAAGCGGTCGCTGACGTAACAAAGGAAACGGAGAACCGATGGAATCCTTTGGAAACCTCGTTGGAAACCTCGTAAACGCCTCGATAGAGCACTTGCTCTTCCGGCACTCTGCCCTACAGAAATCCCCGTACGAGTGGCCAAAGACGTGTGTGCAAGAATGATGGCCACAGCACGCTGGGTAACCCTAAAATCGCAGAACCCGCTAACCTTGAAAAGCATACGGAAAGGGTTCAGTAAACACCAGTACAAACGAAGACTTCGGGATTCCCGCCCGAGCTCTTTCTGTGAGGATCGTGTCTGTTGCGCACAGGACAACAGAAGACGGGAGGGTAGGGCTGGTGGAGGAGGCCTCTGGCCGCCTTTAGGAGAGAGGATGTGCAGAAGAGAAGACCGCAGCGGCTCTGCTTCCAAAAGTTACAGCCACGTCCCTGGGTGGGCTCGAACCACCAACCTTTCGGTTAACAGCCGAACGCGCTAACCGATTGCGCCACAGAGACCACGGCCACCGCGCCCTCAAGCCAGCACAGAGCAAGCGCCCAGTCACTGCCAGGCGGAGCCACCCGCCCGTTGCCCGACGGCCGTGTCCCCGGCTCCAAAGCCTGGGACAACCCGACAGGTGGGAGTCCACGCTGCATGTTGGTCGCGTTTGAAGCCCGTGCTTTGGGCGATCCAGAAGGCAGAGGGGCAACCGAATGGCCTCGCCGGGCCTTGCTCCACACCCGCCTCAGGGCCAGGGCCGCGGCAGACGCCGGTGTCCGCGACCCCCCGGGGCCTGCGCCGAGTGGGGCCGGAAGGAAGCTGAACGGCCCGTGGGCTCCGTGATGGCTCTCCCCGTTTGCTCCGGCGGCACCCGACCGTCCGGGGTGTTCTGTTGTATCATCACCTGTCAATTGACAGGAAGGGAGGGGCAGACGGAGAGCGGGCGCGGCAGAGACACGCATACGAGCTCCGGCCGTGGTCCGAGAACCGGGCAGCGCGCTGATTCGAGTGGTTTTACGCCAAATGACAGCGCGAGGCCGGGCGCCGTGGCCGAGGCTGCGGCGCGCCGTGATCGTATAGTGGTTAGTACTCTGCGTTGTGGCCGCAGCAACCTCGGTTCGAATCCGAGTCACGGCAGTGTCGTCTGTCGCACCTGGCGCTGGTTTCCCTTTTACACGAGTTCGAACCGGCCCAGGCTGCTCCTCTTGCTTATCCCGTGGCCACAAGCCCCGCGCTTTCCGCTGCCCATCCCGCGCCACCACCTTCCCGTCAGGGGAAGGGAAGGAACCCCTACACCGCAGCCACCTGGGGAGCGGGTGGTCCTCCACTCCGTCTCTCAGCACGAGGAAACTCACGTACAGCCTTTCTCTCCGCTGGGGCCCCCAAAATGCCCGACTCCTTCAGGCCAACTGCCCGGCAAGGACGCTCATGCGTCCAGAAAGTGGTGCTTCTGTCTTACTCAAGTGCCGAAGGATCTTAAACACCCGATTTAAAATTTTTTAAAAACTTTTCATCAGATAAGCGGCACCTCCTCCACAGACCTTGTTCAGCTGTTTCAACCGTGGCTCCTGGGACCCTGCTCGGGGGACTTTGGCAGGCCTTGGCTATCGCTCTCCTATTCTCACCTAAGAACCTGTCTACGTAGTGGACTCTCAGGGGGTTAAATGCCTGCGGGCCGCCCCTCACACGCCGAATGGTAGCGGTCAGGCTCGCGCAACTGGAAGGACGGAGCTTTCATCCACGAGGGTGGGGACAGTGCGGCTGCGGCGGGGGGCGGGGCGGGGCGGGGCGGGGCGGGGAAGAGCCCGCCTCCAGGTCCGGGCCGCCGAGCCTCGCTGGAAGCGCGTTCCGTCCCCGGCCTCTCGGTTCCCGCGCGCACCAGAATCTTTTCTGAGGTTGGAGATCCCGGGGTCTCACCCTCCGGCACCTCGTCCACTGCTCGGCGCCGGCGACCTTCCCTCCACAGGCGGCCGCCTCGCAAAAAGCGTCCCCCGGGCGGTTCCGAGAAGCGGCCAGGACGGGACATCTCGCTCCGGGACGTGTGGACCTCGGGGGCTTCGGGGCGCTCGGTGGGCTGTCTGCGGGCTGCTTGGTGAAGAGGCAGGGAGGGAACCCCGCCTCACGAAAAGATTCCTGGACGACGGGAGCCGTTACCCGCCTCCGGCCCCAAGGCCTCCCGGAAGGCAGCGGGGAATATCCGTCGGCTCTGAATAAAGGAGCCGAGAGAGGCCCCCGCGGCTCCCTGGTGGTCTAGTGGCTAGGATTCGGCGCTTTCACCGCCGCGGCCCGGGTTCGATTCCCGGTCAGGGAACCCTTTTACGCCCAGACGTCGGCCCTCCTGCAAGAATGTGCCTTCATCGCCCCACCCCACCCGAGGCGCGATGGCGCGTGCTCCCCGCACCGAGTGTTCAATCGCACAGGGGAAGGGACGCGGGGGCGGGCCGTTCTCGGGGCTCACCGCTCCTGCTTTTTCTCCATGCCAGCGACCCGCACGAGGGACTTCAGGGGCTCCTCCGCGTCTCGATCAGGTTTACACGGCCGTGTGGCGCTCACATCCCGGTGGGCGGCACCCGAGCCCGCGCTCCCGGCCGCCGCAGGGGCGTCGAGCACGCGGAGCCCCGAATAACTGAGAGGGTGGCGAGTTGGTTGCGCGCCCGAGCCACGCGCGGGGCCCGCACAGGAAACGCTAAGCCTTCGGAAGAGGTGCCCGAGGGCGACCCCCGCCAGGAAGGTGACAAGGAGGCGAGCGCTGCTGGGTCAAGTCCTCCAGGCCTGTCTTGTCCGTCAACTAAACGGTGTAGGGAGGTGACGTGAGCGGACCCAACAAAGGCACCGGCTGAAACAGGCACAAAGTGGGAAACGCCGACCGCTGCCGTAAGCGGAAGACAGGAGCAGAAATCAGCACCAGAATGACCCGGCATCGGGTACCACAGTCAAATCCCACCACGGCGACGACCGCTGTTGCCTTTAGGCCCCGCAGACTGCAGGGAGATTCCTGCGGTTTGCGGGGACGTGTGGGTGTTTGTACCCAAGAACACAGGTGGGTGGAAGAGGAGAAGGGGGAAGGGGAAGGGAGAAGCCGGGCGGGGCCTCAAGGCAGCTGGCTAGCCCAGGAGTGGAAAGGTCGCGCGGGAAAGGGAGCCTGTGGGCAAATGAAGGCCTCCGGCCTCCTGGTTCCTGGAAGGGCTCCCTGGTTGCGAGCAGGCCCCAGTGGGACTGTGGTGCGCGAGGCCTTGTGGCAACGTGTGCCAAACTGTCCAGGCAACGCGTACCGGTGTGGCCCTTGTGGGTGCAGAGGCGGACTCACCGCGGGCTCGCGCGCACGATCGCACCGGGAAGGGCCGTCTGGGGAGAGTGCGTGAACCTGGGGCAGGTTTGGGACCGAGCGGAGAGGGGCCCAAAAGGCGCGCCCAAGCGCTTCGGCCGCGTAACAGGACAGCGGGGAAGGAAAAGTGGTGCGGCGTAAGGTGTAGCGCAGCCGGTCTCTTCCAGGCGCAGCGCGGCGCCACAGAGGAGGCGTCGTCTATCATGAGCCCCGGGAATACCAGGCGAGAGCCCGGGATTTCACTGTAGTACCCGATGCCAGGACATTCTGGTGTTGATTTCTCCTCCCCTCTCCCGCTTGCGGCCGTGTAAACCTGATCGAGACGCGGAGGAGCCACCGAAGTCCCTCGTGCGGGTCGCTGGCATGGAAAAAAGTAGGAGCGGTGAGCCCCGAGAGCGGCCCGCCCCCGCGTCCCTTCCCCTGTGCGATTGAACACTCGGTGCGGGGAGCACGCGCCATCGCGCCTCGGGTGGGGTGGGGCGATGAAGGCACATTCTTGCGGGAGGGCCGACGTCTGGGCGTAAAAGGGTTCCCTGACCGGGAATCGAACCCGGGCCGCGGCGGTGAAAGCGCCGAATCCTAGCCACTAGACCACCAGGGAGCCGCGGGGGCCTCTCTCGGCTCCTTTATTCAGAGCCGACGGATATTCCCCGCTGCCTTCCGGGAGGCCTTGGGGCCGGAGGCGGGTAACCGCTCCCGTCGTCCAGAAATCTTTTCGTGAGGCGGGGTTCCCTCCCTGCCTCTTCACCAAGAAGCCCGCAGACAGCCCACGGAGCGCCCCGAAGCCCCCCAGGTCCACACGTCCCGGAGCGAGATGTCCCGTCCTGGCCGCTTCTCGGAAACGCCCGGGGGACGCTTTTTGCGAGGCGGCCGCCTGTGGAGGGAAGGTCGCCGGCGCCGAGCAGTGGACGAGGTGCCGGAGGGTGAGACCCCGGCATCTCCAACCTCAGAAAAGATTCTGGTGCGTGCGGGAACCGAGAGGCCGGGGACGGAACGCGCTTCCAGCGAGGCTCCGCGGCCCGGACCTGGAGGCGGGCTCTTCCCCGCCCCGCCCCCCGCCACGCCCCCGCCACGCCACGCCCCCCGCCGCAGCCGCACTGTCCCCACCCTCGTGGATGAAAGCTCCGTCCTTCCAGTTGCGCGAGCCTGACCGCTACCATTCGGCGTGTGAGGGGCGGCCCGCAGGCATTTAACCCCCTGAGAGTCCACTACGTAGACAGGTTGGTAGGTGGTAATAGGAGAGCGATAGCCAAGGCCTGCCAAAGTCCCCCGAGCAGGGTCCCAGGAGCCACGGTTGAAACAGCTGAACAAGGTCTGTGGAGCAGGTGCCGCTTATCTGATGAAAACTTTTTTAAAAACTTTAAAATCGGGTGTTTAAGATCCTTCGGCACTTGAGTAAGACAGAAGCACCACTTTCTGGACGCATGAGCGTCGTTGCCGGGCATTTGGCCTGAAGGAGTCGGGCATTTTGGGGGCCCCAGCGGAGAGAAAGGCTGTACGTGAGTTTCCTCGTGCTGAGAGACGGAGTGGAGGACCACCCGCTCCCCAGGTGACTGCGGTGTAGGGGTTCCTTCGCTTCCCCTGACGGGAAGGTGGTGGCGCGGGATGGGCAGCGGAAAGCGCGGGGCTTGTGGCCACGGGATAAGCAAGAGGAGCAGCCTGGGCCGGTTCGAACTCGTGTAAAAGGGAAACCAGCGCCAGGTGCGACAGACGACACTGCCGTGACTCGGATTCGAACCGAGGTTGCTGCGGCCACAACGCAGAGTACTAACCACTATACGATCACGGCGCGCCGCAGCCTCGGCCACGGCGCCCGGCCTCGCGCTGTCATTTGGCGTAAAACCACTCGAATCAGCGCGCTGCCCGGTTCTCGGACCACGGCCGGAGCTCGTATGCGTGTCTCTGCCGCGCCCGCTCTCCGTCTGCCCCTCCCTTCCTGTCAATTGACAGGTGATGATACAACAGAACACCCCGGACGGTCGGGTGCCGCCGGAGCAAACGGGGAGAGCCATCACGGGAGCCCACGGGCCGTTCAGCTTCCTTCCGGCCCCACTCGGCGCAGGCCCCGGGGGGTCGCGGACACCGGCGTCTGCCGCGGCCCTGGCCCTGAGGCGGGTGTGGAGCAAGGCCCGGCGAGGCCATTCGGTTGCCCCTCTGCCTTCTGGATCGCCCAAAGCACGGGCTTCAAACGCGACCAACATGCAGCGTGGACTCCCACCTGTCGGGTTGTCCCAGGCTTTGGAGCCGGGGACACGGCCGTCGGGCAACGGGCGGGTGGCTCCGCCTGGCAGTGACTGGGCGCTTGCTCTGTGCTGGCTTGAGGGACGGTGGCCGTGGTCTCTGTGGCGCAATCGGTTAGCGCGTTCGGCTGTTAACCGAAAGGTTGGTGGTTCGAGCCCACCCAGGGACGTGGCTGTAACTTTTGGAAGCAGAGCCGCTGCGGTCTTCTCTTCTGCACATCCTCTCTCCTAAAGGCGGCCAGAGGCCTCCTCCACCAGCCCTACCCTCCCGTCTTCTGTTGTCCTGTGCGCAACAGACACGATCCTCACAGAAAGAGCTCGGGCGGGAATCCCGAAGTCTTCGTTTGTACTGGTGTTTACTGAACCCTTTCCGTATGCTTTTCAAGGTTAGCGGGTTCTGCGATTTTAGGGTTACCCAGCGTGCTGTGGCCATCATTCTTGCACACACGTCTTTGGCCACTCGTACGGGGATTTCTGTAGGGCAGAGTGCCGGAAGAGCAAGTGCTCTATCGAGGCGTTTACGAGGTTTCCAACGAGGTTTCCAAAGGATTCCATCGGTTCTCCGTTTCCTTTGTTACGTCAGCGACCGCTTTGGGCTTCATAGGACACATCTGTAACTTACCACGGCCCGCCTTCGAGTGACGTCGCGCCTCTTCGCATCTCTCCCCTGCCTGCCGTTATGCTGTTGTCGTCATGCTTTGTAGTAGTACTTGTGCTACAAACCCCACAACCCATCGTTATTACCGACTGTGGTTTCGGCTGTCCCCCTGTTTTTTAAAGAGATTTCATTAATAAGGGAAACATCTTCTGGACTTTTCCATGCAGATACCACTTCTGTCGTCCTTCATGCTTTCGTGTGCACCCAGATTTCCACCTGGTATCAGTGTCCTTCTTACGAGGACTCTACCATTCCTGGCAGCGTGGGGTCCGCTGGTGATGAAGTCTTTTCTTGTGCCCCTGTAAATGTCATCATTCCCCTTCATCCTTGAAAGACTTTTTTGGGGGGTGGAGTGCGGGGAGTCATAGAATTCCACCTTGACTTCCCCCTGTCAGTCCTCTGAAGACGTTGCCCCACTGTCTTCTCACTTGCGGTGCTTCTGATGAGAAATCTGCCGTGATCTTTATTTTTGGTTTCTGAATGTGCCATGTCTCTTTCCCCTAGCTGCTTTGGAGATTTTATTTCCTTTTTAAATAGATTTGAGCAACTTCATTAGGAGCTGACTAGATGCGGTTTCCTTCATGTTTCTTGGGCTCCGTTGGTTGTGTTCATTTGGCTCCTTGGATCAGTGGGTTTATCATTTTTTTCAGGATGGGACATTTCTCTGTCATGCTTTCCTGGAAAATTGTCTGTTCTCCCCCAGTCTTTTCAGGGACTCCTGTTACTCGTATATTAGGCCTCTTAATGTTGTCCCACCATTCACAGATGCTATGTTCATTTCAAAAAAGATATATATTTTAGGACTGAGTTTCATTTTGGATATTTTCAGTTGTTCATAGCTTTATGTTCCTTATTTTTCCCTTGGAATTTCTAATCTGCGGTTAATTCCACCTGGTGAATTTATTTTCAGATGTTATTGTTTCCATCTCTAAAGTTGGATTTCAGCTTTGTATTCTACTTAAGAGTTTCTACTTTGTATTCTATTCATCCAAAGAGTTTCTACTTAACTCTTTGGACATATGTAACACAATCATAATAAGTTTTTAAATCCCCTTGCTATCTTTGACCTCATGCCACTTCGGGATCGGTTTTGATAGACTGATTATTGTCCTCATTATGGGCCCGGTTTCCGTGCCTCTGCATGGCTGACAGTCTTTGACTGGATGGCAGACATTGTCAAAATTTACTGTCTTGGGTAGTGGCTATTTCGGTAGTCCTATAAATCTTTAGTTTTGTCCTAGGGTCCAGTTAAATGACTTGTGAACCATTTGATCCCTTTGGAGCTTGCTTTTACGTTTTGTTTTGTTTTTTTTTTTGTTTTTTTTTTGGTTGTTTTGTTTTGTTCTTAGGTAGGTCAGCCTAGAGCTGATTATTTCCACGACTGAGATGAGACCTTCCTGAGTGTTGTTCCCAATGGCCCATAAATTATGAGTAATCCAGTCCAGCTGGTAGGAGCGAATATGACTTCCTGTGTGATCTCAGCCTGTGGAGAAGATGTAGGAGATAGATCATGATCATTGTCATGGGCGATTCTGGATCTAAAGGTAACCTGAAGTGGGCTTGGTCTTTAATGTGACTCAAAGGAGCAAACCGAGTCCTGCTTCGTTGTGGTGAGTAGCCTTTCAGGTAACAGTAGGACTCCAGCCATGGTTTTTCCGAATGGAAAAATGCGGCGTGGCACACTCCCCTTTTTGGTTCCAACAATAAATTTCGCGAAAATAACAGGCTGTTTCCGCCCGGTTTCGAACCGGGGACCTTTCGCGTGTGAGGCGAACGTGATAACCACTACACTACGGAAACAAGGCTTACGAGCCGTCCTAACGCTGTATCCCTGAAAACTTTAGGACCTGTCACAACTACCGTATTCTGGCCCATCTTTTTGAAATGAAAAACGCTCGAAGTATCGGTGATTCCTCAGACCAGGAGATGGGGGCTCCTGAGAGGCCCTTGATTGGGGTTCCGCGCCTACCCCCGAAGCAAGGACCCTGGGGACCTCTCAGTTTGGCTTTGGGATCCCGCATCGAACGTGGGTTTCCATTCCTGAACTCATCCCGGTGGTGAGGGGCACAAATCGCCCCCGCTGGTGTCTCGGCTCCCGGCAGCTGCAGGAGCCAGCGGGTTGGGTGCGTCTGAGTCCCAGGCGCACCCGCGCCGCCCAGCAGTGTGGACACCGCCCTCCCGGGCTGGGGCCACACGCCGCCCGGGCCCTGTTCACGGCGCCGGCGGTCAGAGCTCCTGGCTCTTGACGATCGGCCGGTGCCTGCAATCTACCCAGGAACCGGAGGTCCCGCTCTCCCCGCCCTCCTCTCCTCTGCTAAGACGCGCGGGACCTGCGCGCTCTTTCCACGCAAGCCCTTGCGCCTCTGTGCTTCTCCGGAGTCCTCTTGACAACAGTATGTGTGTGTGTGTTGGGGGGGGGTGTCTATTTGGTATACTTTGGGTAAAACGGACCCCTCCCGGTTCCTTCATGGGCTGCTTGCTCTAAAGCCATTGACAGAGGCCTGTGGCCATGACCATCTAACAGATCCAGTAAAATCTAGGGCAGGGAATGGAGGCATGGAAAGCAAGCACAAGAAACCGTTTTAAATGGCACAGAGCTAAAGAGTGGCATAGCCGTGACTGGGAAGGGAGGGTTATCACCTGACACTCCTCATTTCATAGGCACCTATTCCTACCTGGAATTTCTGAGTCTGAGACTTGAGTGCGCTGCCCTGGAGTAATCCTCTTTGGCTCTGCTGCCAGACCTGAATAGGCTAGTGGTGACACTTGATGTGACCACAGCCACCTTCATCGATGCAATTAAGAATTTAAAACAAGGTGAAGACAAAAGCCCTAGAAAAACAGATTTTTTTTAGGTTGTTTCCTCTTTTTTTCTTCCAAACAAGGCACAACTCAAAGTGGCCCATGCAGGGATCGAACCGGCAACCTTGGTGTTAGGGAGGCTCTCTAACTAACTGAGCTATCCCACCACTCTTAAGTTGTTCTCTCTCCTACGTCTGAATGCATGTATTACTGTGTGATATTGATTGGATTGTACTTTAGCACAACCACTTTTCTAATATTGGGCAGTTTCTCTTTATATTTTTAAAGTTATACCTTCCGTTACCTGGTAATATTACTTCTATTTACTTCCCATGAAAAATGAATGTGTGCATCAAAAAAGGAGGTTCTACAAAAACATAACAATGCCATTTGTAGTAGGCAAAAACTGGATAAAACTCAAATGTACATCAACAGGACAAGTGATATACAAACTATTGTATATTCACATGATAGATCAATACTCCCTCGTTAAAACAACCAACTATGGATCAGACAATAATATGGATAATTCCCTTCAAACAGAATGTTCAGCAAAAGATGGCTATCAATAAATATTTTTGCATTATGCTAAATGAAATAAGTCAGTTGGAGAAAGACAAATACCATACGATCTCACTTATAGATGGAATCTAAAGAATTGAATAAATGAGCAAAGTAAACAAATAGTCTCAGAGATACAGAGGAAAAACTGATGGCATAAATTTTCAGTTCTTTAATTAGGGATTACACAGCACAAATTCGTAAGTAAGTACAATATTACCATGGGGATATGAAAGACAGTTTGGGGAATGCAATCAATAATATTGTAAAGATTTTGTAGGTATCAGCTGGGCGCTTGTCTTATTAGTGAGACCTCTTCATGGATGGTGTAGATGCTTGACAACTGCACTGTACACCTGAAGCTGAAAGCTGAATAATATTGTATGTCAGCTATAATTTAATATATATATAGTCACAGGATATGGAGTATAGTATAGGGAATAGAGTCAATGGAATTGTGATAGATATATATGATGTCAGAGGGGCAATAGATTGGGGAAGGGGGGTTATCACTTTGTGAGGGATGAAATGTCTAACTATTGCATTATTTGGTACACCTGAAACTAATAAAAAATAATTATTTTTGAACACTTAAAACATATCTATTTTAATGTACCTGTCTGATAGTCCTATGTGATTCCATGTCCGGGAAGTATCAGAATAAAAGAGTGATTCCCTCTTGGAGATATTTTGACGGGAAACTTCCTGGGTTGATAGAAATGTTCTATACACCCATCTGATACTTACAAAGATTTATACATTTATCACATTTCACTGTATACTTTTTATATTTATATTTTTGACATAAAAAATAAGGTCAGTTATTTTTAAAACTAGAGAATTCTCAAAAAGAACAATTGTTTTAGGTTTTGGTTTTACTCTGAGATATATGTATATGTAAAATCTGTGCAAAAGATTTTGATATAAATTAGAACTTTTTACATCTCCTAGGCAATGCTAGGACTTTGGGACATCTTAATTCCACTTATTCTCCTCCTAATTTTTGAGCTATTGACACTGATTTTATTTCAACATATATGTATTTAAAATCACATAGGCATTATTCTTATTGTTCAGAGGGCAGTATTTGTTTGCTCATATTTGACCTATCCATTGCTCTTCATTCCTTCCTTCCTTTTTCACATTTCCCTTAGGATCATTTATTAATAACTTCTGCTTAAAGAGTGGCCTTTTGCATTTCCTTTGGTTAGGGCCTGCTGTTACCAGGTAAGACTTTCATTTCACTTTCCTTTGACAGGTACTACTAGGTCAGGGATTAGGAGCCCCATGGTGGGCTGGAATTACACTACGGTAGCCCTTTTAAATACATTTTTGTTTTATTCTGGGGAATGTTTAAAGTCAGAATGTTGTAATGAGAACGTTAAGATCTACTCTTTCAGTAACTTTAAAGTATACAATACAGTATTATTAGTTACATGGCTATACTGTACAGTATACTCCCAGGACTTATAAGTGAAAGTTTCTACCTTTTGATCCCCTTTACCCACTTTGACATCTACCCCCACCTCACACCTTTGGCGACAATGAATTCACCAATTGAAGGACTAGGAAATAGATAGGCGTGGGAGAATGCATTCCCTGAGAAACATCCTTCCCCTCCTGCCTCGTCCCACTTTTCTTCGTACTAGAGGATGTTTCGAGATGTGCTGTGGTCACACAACAGCCTAGCCCACTGTCCCTTCATGTCTTACCTTAAGGAAAGAAGAGTCTGTGAGATTGTGCCTTTCTGGGACTCTGTTCCATCCTTGAGTTTACACATTATGTCTCTCTGGTCCCCAAAAGATGGTTTGCAGCCAAAGCCGGGTAAGATATCTCACGGGAGATACAACCTAAGCCATGCGGAACCGAGTGGGAACCCCCAATGAGTTGCCTTAGAAGAATATGGGAAAGGGCCTTGTCTCCCCTTCCTCCTACCTGGGAAAGTCTGTTACGGGCCCTGGCTTTTCCCTCGCACCTGTTTGTGAGAGAAGTCATGAGGACAATAAAGATCAGTTCTCTCCACTTATCTCAATGGAGCTGTTACAATATGAGAGACTTGACCCTGAGAGGGTACATACCTTAGGTAAGACATCATGGGACCTTGTGCTTCGGCTGTTTACAGACAAAGGGTGATTGGAATAAACATATGTCTACTATGACGTATGAGTCTCACAGACCATGTGAAAAACAATGTCACTTTCTTGTAGTTGTATACCTGTCAATAAAAGACTTCAGTCGGCCTTATTCTGGGCTCCAGTCCTCTGAGACTGAGAGACCCCTGGCCTTCTGAGAGATTTAACAGCATTAAGTCTCTGTTTGTTTCTTTCTTAAAAACTTAACCCAAACCGCCCCTTCTCGCCTCCTCACTGCCCTTGTTGTGCCAGACGCGACAATGTGCATGTTTTCTTTGGACCTGAGCTTGTCTGCAGTACCGGCAGGATGTGCCCACCCCTGTGCGCCGTTCTGGAGGTGGCCAGGACAGCCGAAGTGCTCCTTCCCGAGAACCACCGCCTTTTTCTTGGTTGAGTAAGGATTTCAGCCGAATTATTATACATTCCCCCAAACTTTGTCGGTCAAATGTGAGTGGTGCTAGAACGGAGGTTCCTTAAATTTAGTCACCACCACCTCGGGGTCGTTCTGGGTCATCCTAAGGCCTGCACTGCCCAGACGTCGAGGAACCGGCTGTGGACGCTCAGCAGCCCCACGTCGGAGCCATCTCATTCAGTGTCCTCACGACCCGCAAGTCTCCTCCTGACCAGAGAGAAACGCATCCGTGCATCCGTGCTTCTTGCGTTGATGGAAAAATATACTCTGATCTTCCTCTGAGACTGTGGAAACCCATTAGAATGTTCTGCTGGCATTCATTACATGCAACGGGCGGAGGAGGGCAGAGGAGCGATAGGAAGGAAAGATGGTGAAGTGACGGGCTGGGGCAAAGGGATGAGGAGAAAGAGAGCAAGAAAAGAGAGGAGATGAGAGAGAGGTGGAGCAATAGAATGGGAGGTGGAGGGACAGGGAAGAGGAGGAGGAGGAAGAGTGACATTCCCAAGGTAGTTCAGTTCATGGGCCCCATCACAATAGCTCCCACCACCACCACATCCCCACCTCTGACCTTGGGCTCCCAGACCCGACAGGCCCCTCAAGGGCAGTCTCCCCATCAATCGCAGTTCTCACCTCATTGTATTCTCTCCCTGAGAGAGCCCGGTTCTCCGACTTTCCTGGCCATTCTGTGATCTTTCAACACCCTTCCAAGAGATTTATTTTCTTCTTAAATGAACCAGAGTCCATTTCTGTTCCTTGCAGTCATAAACCTTGACTGATCTTAAAGTTCTTTTGGAGAAGATCTTTGTGGTTTGTTATTGCTCCACTTCTTGGTTTTCCAGAAGGAAATTTCGTCTTCTGCAAGTTTAAGGAGAAAAAGTTCATCTCCATAACAAGAGTAGCCTCTGTGCCTTCTTCCTCCTTGATTCAACCTTCATCTAGTCTCTAGGAACAAAATACCTCTTCCAGTAACACCGGGTGTCTTTCTGTTTTTTACTCAGCAGATTTTTCTTCTTTTAATGCTAATTTTTCTGTTCTGTGTACTAGGTAAGGGAAGAAATGGCTTTGGGATAAAATAAGTAAAGGCGAAGTGAAATACACAGATTATTATTTTGAGATATAATGTAAATTTATATCTATTATACATGTAAATATTTAGATTGGTGTATTTTGTGTACATAAGTATTATATACACTGTAAGACAGCTTAGGTATACATACCCTATGGCCCAGCAGTGAATTCCATGAGTACCTTATTTTAAAAAATAACGTTCATTTTAAAAAAACAAACATGCAATTTTCAGGTCATGATGTATTGAGAAATTGAAATGGAATTAACTTGGCCAAGCTCTCAGAAAACAATCTGTGGCTGTATAAAAGTTGATGGTATGTAGTTGTTTTTGAGTCACTACAGGAGAGTATGGCCTGGTTTGTCTGAGTGTTTTATATGAATGTTAAATGGTTGTGGGGACAGAGCCAGGAGTGCAGTTTCCAGGCTCTCAGCCTCACGTGGAAAGGTGCTGGCTCAGGTAGTAAATGGCCATCAACTGTGATTGGATGGCCATCATCTGTGGCTAGTTGGCCATCAGCTGTAACCAGTGAGCTGTTGGCCACTAATATAACTGCTGTGGCTACGCTAGCAGAAAATGGGGGCTAGCAAGAAGATGGTGGCTGAGCTAGCAACCTCGGATTGTGAGAGGCGGATGCCGCCAGCGAGAATGTAGTAGTGTAACTCCCCATCTATGGCTCCGTAGGTGTTCCTTTTTGGCCTAGCCATATCCTGTGTTCTTGTGTGGGGAGCGGGAGCTGAGACCACGCAGGCCGTCCTGCATGACAATGGTTGATTAAATTGCATTGTAAATTTAACAAATGTACATTTGTCATAAGAAAAAATTACAATTAAAAAAACCCAGACATGTATGAAGAACTCTGCCTCCTAATCACTCTCCACTGCCGACACACCTTTATATATCGCACGTAGGCTGTTACGGTGGCTTTAGAGTATGATGCGTGTTATGTGGCCAAGGGACTCAAGAAGTCCCACGTCCTGCTCTGGGACAATCATCTGCCCTCTCTGGGCAGTGGGAAAAGTCTGAAAGCAACGAAAAGGAAAATAGCATTATTATTTTCAGAAAGTTCACCTCAGGACAGGAAACTGGTAAACTGAGGCAGAATATGTGATTTATGGTGGAGGCTTAACGGGCTCTTCACTGGCCCTAAGCAGAGAGTGAATTTTACCTCATTTCCTGAAGTGCAAGTGAAATGACAGAACTCAAAGGAGAGAGGCAGAGGAAAAGCAAGTTGATAATCACCCAGGCAGGTCAACTTACTTAAGTCTTGTCTAATCAGTAGAAGCAATGCCTCGGAATTGTCAGTAGAAACTATGGGTGCTAAACACAGTAACTGCTTATACATGTCTGGTAAGTAAACAAAGGGCTCCTGACAAAGGTGGTATTGCATAATGGTAAGCGTTCTGGACTCTGAGTTCAAAGCTCGGTGGGGGCCTTTCCCCTTAGTTAAAATAAGGACTACTTTTTACTTCTCAAAGAGGGCCTTGCCTTTTCGCCCCCGCGTCCACCCTCGGGTCCTCTTTCAGGGTGTCCTCAGAGTGGCGCGGTCCATAGGGACATGGCTGGGAATGCCGGTGACCGAGCCTGTGGGGCTTCATGCAGCTCCGCCTGCTGCTGAGCAACGGAGGCTCCAGCCTAGCCACCGAGCTAGTGCCAGCCTGTCAGGGTCACCCTCAGGCCTCGGGGATAAAAAGCAGGGGCTGCGTCCACTGAGTTCTGGCCCGCGAGGGGTCTGCACACGGCACATTGTTTATTGCGCAGATTGTCTACGAGTATATGGGAAGCTTGAGACACTGTGACCTGGCAGTGCTATCATTGGTGACTTTAAGTTTGGGAGTCCAGGATTCGAGACGTAAATTGGAAGTACGGTAATTTAATTAAATGACCTATTTTGTTCTGAATTTTAACTTATTTTATTCTGATTTATTCAGATTTTATTCAGACTTTCTAGCCCTTAGTCTCCATTGGACACTAAAGCCACCATCACACTAAACTTGGTAACCTGACTCCAGGCCATCTCATCTTTGGTCCCCAGCTTGGGGACTATTATAAACAAAGCTGCTATGAAGTCCCTTTTGTGAACATGTTTTATAAATTCCATTTTTAATTCTTTAATACTAACTTATTTTGTGAATGGATGTTCCATTGACGATACAAAACTCATTTAAATGTTACAAAAGCCTGAAGCAGAAGTCTACAATTTTTTGTTATATTTCATAATGTAAACAATAATATAAATGGAACTGGAGCTGTCTTACCAGAACCATCTTGTACATCTTATGTCTCAAATCTTTAGACTGTTAAAACAGCAAAATAACCTCTGGGCTGGGCCTAAAGCAACCTTGTGCCTTGCAAAAGAACTGTTCACAAAGAACAAGAAAGCAGATATATTATGATTACTGGAGTGATGACTACTGAACTGAAAATTTAAAACTTTGTTTAGAATTAACATCACTATATTATGTGTGTTATCTGCATCAATAGAAATTTCTTCCTTCTATTGATGGAATTGTTCCCTTTCATTTCTCATAAATACCATTGCCTTTGTCTTCTAATTGGAACATTGTTTGGGCTTCTGCCTGACTCAATGATTCCTGAAGAGCTATTTGTATTGATCTCAAATAAATGCTTGTTTGCCTCTGACTTTGAAAGGCCTTTTTATTTTTAGGTTAACAATAATTAAAGGGAAAAAGCTTATTTTGGATAGTTTCCTATCAGCACATACTTAATATAAGCCATACACTATGCTAGGTGTATTATTATTAGATTATCTCAGATAACCTATGCAATTGTACGAAGTACTTAATATTGTTATTTTCATATGAGACTTGCAAAACTGAGCCCTAACATTAAGGACCTGGCCCAAGGTCAAACAATAGACAAGTGGTGGAGCCAGGACTTGAAAGGAGGCCTCCCAGAAGTTGTGCTAACACAAACCCAACCTAATGTCTCTGTAATGACCTCAGGATGTCTCACAGGCCTGAAAACCAATATCCAACCAGTATTGGTCTGCAACTTTTGGTCAGAAACTCCTCCATCAGGGATCCGAAACATAGTGCAGACAGCCCCAGGACTGAGGAAATCCTTAAAAATCCTAAAAACCCAGTGTTCTCAGCAGTAAGGCACTAAATGTTGACTTCTCGGTTCAGATTTGTACATATTACATGAACAAGGAAACCTCCCGCTGCTGGGAGTTCATGCTCTTCATCACACTGGATAGGTCCATAGGACATACAGTTTTCTACTGGCAATGTCCTGAATACTCGATAGGCTTCCTATGTGTCTTAGTTGGTTTTCTTTGGACTTACCCTTATGTGCCACCCGTTCCACATCCCGGTGCCCACTCCCAGACCCGCGAGGGTCTCAGCAGTTTCTGGGGCTGAGCGGACCTAGGGGTGCCGTCTGCGAAATAGCCACGAGGGGGCGCGATAGTCCCTCCTGCGTTCCTTCTTTTCTGTTTGGACAGATATTTTCTATTTGCTAGGACACAGTGGATCAGAAGAAAGTGAGGTTAAGAGAACACACCCCGGGAAATGCCCACAACTGCCAATACTGGACCTGAGCTTTTCTTCTAAACTAGCTCAATATTCCGACATTTTCAGATAGGAAAAAGCTAGTTATTTCTCACAGTGAAAAGAAAGGTGTTATTAAAATTTCTACTGCCATTAAGAAGGGATATTAAGGAAACTTCCTAATTTTGCCAGGCTACTGATGCATGTCAGTGCAATTTGGAGTCTGAGAGCGCGCTACTGTTTCCTGCTTGTGAAAGTCATGGGGAGGGCCTGAGAGAAGAGGTGCGGGGAGAGGAAGCTGGAGCAAGAAGCATGAGGAGGTTGCTTTGGGGTGGGAAGGATGAGTGGGCTGGTGTCCAGGGAACTGGCTGGCAATGGTGGTAAGGGTTCTGGAAGCAAGACATCAAGCAAGGCGGCTGACACTCAAGAAAAAAGCCCGAGAAAAGATCAGACATTTAAAGGGCAAGAGTTAGGGAGAAAGACCGCCCAGTTGCAGCCTCTGCACAAGGTAGGCAGGTGAGCATCTGGTCTGGCTCCTCGCAGGACTTCCTGTCACATGTTTCTGGGAGTATCCCAGGGAATTCTGTCAAGACTCACATCTGACTGCCACTCTGAGCCGCTTGGCCGGTCCCGGGCACCTGGGTCGGGCTGCTCCCTACTGGGCAAAATGTACGTGTTGTGTTTCCGCGTGAACTTTCCTTGGGCCAACGGCCCTCTAGATGCTCTTACCAAGCTTTCCGAGTGAAAAGCACTGAATCCCGCCGTGCGCACAAATCGCGAGTATTAGCTCAGACGAAACAACCCAAAGACACCCTGCAAAAGCTTCGCGAGAGTGACTTCGCAAGCAATAAGCACCTGCAGTACAGTAAGTCTGTCTTTGAACCTCAAGATCAGGGGAGAGCGCGAACGCAGTCCCCCACTACCACAAATTATGCAGTCGAGTTTCCCACATTTGGGGAAATCGCAGGGGTCAGCACATCCGGAGTGCAATGGATAAGCCTCGCCCTGGGAAAACCACCTTCGTGATCATGGTATCTCCCCTGCCAGGTAAGTATGAGTTGTACACCTTCCGCCCCAACACAGCCTCATACCCTTACACTGTTCACGCACGGTCACTTTGCTCCCCGCACCCCGGAGCCTCCCTAGCCCTTCCGTACAGCTAGGACACGCAGTTTCAAGCAACAGTCCGGGACTCGCTCCCGCAGCACGGGAGATCGTGCCGTGTTCAAGCAGCAGATGCCGAAACAGCAGCCCCCGCGCTGCCACATCTACATAGGGCACGCCCTACCCGTCGCGTCACCAGTACAGCCTTTCCCTTTCAGCCCACGTCCCGCCCTTGACCGCTGCTCTCTCCTGTCACGCCGGCCACCAAACCAGCTGGCCAAGCAGTTTCAAGAAAGACATCGGCTTCAACAGTCTCGGACAAAATCCTGCACAGGACAAAAAGGCAAAGAAGCCTGGCAGAGAGGGTGGGAGGGAAGGTGGGAGAGGCTGACGTCACTTCCCCCACCGGCCTGCCGAGGGCCGAGGGCCACGAGCAGGGACTATTCCGGTGACGCGACGGGTAGGGCGTGCCCTATGTAGATGTGGCAGCGCGGGGGCTGCTGTTTCGGCATCTGCTGCTTGAACACGGCACGATCTCCCGTGCTGCGGGAGCGAGTCCCGGACTGTTGCTTGAAACTGCGTGTCCTAGCTGTACGGAAGGGCTAGGGAGGCTCCGGGGTGCGGGGAGCAAAGTGACCGTGCGTGAACAGTGTAAGGGTATGAGGCTGTGTTGGGGCGGAAGGTGTACAACTCATACTTACCTGGCAGGGGAGATACCATGATCACGAAGGTGGTTTTCCCAGGGCGAGGCTTATCCATTGCACTCCGGATGTGCTGACCCCTGCGATTTCCCCAAATGTGGGAAACTCGACTGCATAATTTGTGGTAGTGGGGGACTGCGTTCGCGCTCTCCCCTGATCTTGAGGTTCAAAGACAGACTTACTGTACTGCAGGTGCTTATTGCTTGCGAAGTCACTCTCGCGAAGCTTTTGCAGGGTGTCTTTGGGTTGTTTCGTCTGAGCTAATACTCGCGATTTGTGCGCACGGCGGGATTCAGTGCTTTTCACTCGGAAAGCTTGGTAAGAGCATCTAGAGGGCCGTTGGCCCAAGGAAAGTTCACGCGGAAACACAACACGTACATTTTGCCCAGTAGGGAGCAGCCCGACCCAGGTGCCCGGGACCGGCCAAGCGGCTCAGAGTGGCAGTCAGATGTGAGTCTTGACAGAATTCCCTGGGATACTCCCAGAAACATGTGACAGGAAGTCCTGCGAGGAGCCAGACCAGATGCTCACCTGCCTACCTTGTGCAGAGGCTGCAACTGGGCGGTCTTTCTCCCTAACTCTTGCCCTTTAAATGTCTGATCTTTTCTCGGGCTTTTTTCTTGAGTGTCAGCCGCCTTGCTTGATGTCTTGCTTCCAGAACCCTTACCACCATTGCCAGCCAGTTCCCTGGACACCAGCCCACCCATCCTTCCCACCCCAAAGCAACCTCCTCATGCTTCTTGCTCCAGTTTCCTCTTCCTACACCTCTCAGGCCCACTCCTGACTTTCATAGGCAGAAAACAGTGGCGCTCATCCTTCTCGGAATAAGGCTTTTAATAATATAGAACATTGAAAGTTACAAGATAAATTCATTAATTTCAAATCCGAAGGCTACCACAGTCTGATGGCCCGGAGAATGAGGTAGCTAATTCTTAAGCTGGTTGGCTGAGCTTATCCCAACCCACCTCGCAGGCCTGTACCCCAGAGGACCCTAGAGTTGACGTGGACAAAAACAAGAAACCCTGGGTTCCTCCAGTCTCAGAGAAATTGAAACTACTGGACATTATTATTCCAAACAGAAAAAGTAGTGGTCCCTGGGCCAGTTCCAAAAGGAAGGACTACGCGCCCCTTCGTGGCCACCGCGGGTACCCAATCCAAAGAAAACCTAATAAAACGCAGTGGCCGCTGGGTCACGCTCAAAACCTTGAAATTAGGAGTCGTGCGCTCTGCAAACTGAGTTTTGGATGACGCGAAGAGGGTGAGCTTTTCCCCCTTGCAGCTTGGGGTCAGTTGCCCAAATGTAAATTATCTGAGCCCAGACAGAAAGCAGACTTGGTGCATTGCTGATGAGGAAAAAAGATTTGTACAGTTTGCTCCCGCCCGGGCCTTCTGATCAGCACTAAATCACTGTCCAGGCCTGCGATCGTCCTACTTCTGAGTTCAAGCAGAGACCCGAGTGGTGAACTGAAACTGCTGCGCCCAAGTGAGGTCGGGCCTTTTAGAATGGGCTCTCTTAGTGCTCATTTCCACCCAGACGGACCCTCGGACGTTCAAGAGAAAAGGATCTGTTTCAGTCCATCCCAAGAGATCCCACCAAGACTTCCCACGGATCCACCTCCTTGGTCCTGTAACTGGAGTTTTCCAACTTTCCACGACAATCGTGGGTGCTTTTCTCCAGGGTCTTTAGGCACAAGAGAAAGTTCATAGGGCGCCAAGTGCACTTTCTGTACCTCAGCCCTGCGCGTTCTCGCCTCTTCTCTAGGGGCTGTTGGGGAAATGAGGTATCTAGACTCAAAGGAACATGCATATGGATAGGGTACTAGCTAAATTTATTATTGGAGTAAAAAGTATCAGAATGCACGCCTGCTGGCAGCCCGCACGAGGCTATAAAGCTATAGGGGACCTTCAGCTCTATTTATGTGGAATTACACAGTTGTCATCGTCCTACTCTTAGTAAACAGCGTTACTCAGCTTGCACCAGTAGTGACATTCAATTTCCTCTGACGTTCTGTTCTGTACAATCCTTTATTACGTAGTATCTCTTACAGTTCCCTCCAATAGCACGTCTAGATGGTACAAATGGTCTTGTCACTTTCTTCAACAGTCCCCTGCAAGGCACGCCCCGGGGGGGCTGGGGCGGAGTCAGGGTCCCCCTTGAGGATGCTTTGCAGCCTTTCCTCCCCTCCTGCGGTACCCCGGCATTGTGCGTCCGCAACGCAGGATCGCAGGTGCCTCGCCCGCCTGCTCGGAGGTATGGGCTCCGGAAGTCGCCAGGTTGAAGGGGTGACATCTCAAGGCGTTGCCGTCTTTAACCACGCGAAAAAACATCGTGTTTCGGACTCGAAAGCATACACCGTACACGCTCACGGTCGGAGCGGTGGTAGACAAAAAGACGGCAAGGGGCGGGTGATCGAGTTACTTAATAAAATTGGCATGTTAGGGTTTTTGTTGGCCTTTTTCTTTAGTGGCTAGAGCGCTCGCTCGCTCTCCCTGCCCCTCACCAGCCCCCACTCCCCGCTTTCTTCTCTGCTGCAGTTTTCCCTGTTCAACACCCGCCCCCTTGCACCCCCCACCACCCCGAGGACCGACGGTCCCAGACAGAGGCAGCGTCACGGTCTAGGGTAGGGAGCTCAGTTCGGTCCCAGCACGCACGTATCCAAAGTCGGGACCTTTGCTGTGCTCTCAGTCAGCTCCGGGAATAAAAGCGTGTCTGCCTTGGAAAAACCTTTCTGGTTTTCGCATTTCGGGGTTCCTCGTAGAACTAAAAAGCTCTTGGTTTCCCTAGGAATGCATTCTTCCTCGAGCATTTATTGAGCGCCAGACTCTCCTCGGGGAAAGGGGGTGCGGGGGCGGGTTTCATCGCGAGCAAATCCCAGGTACTGCTGGCTGGAGTCCTAGAGGCATCGAAGCCGGGAGAGCGGGGGTGGGGGGAACGGCACAGGCCGTTGGTGTCCTTCCCACCCGCGCCCGCCAGGTCCTGCGGGGACCCACTGTTGGCGCGAAGGGTGAAGCGAAGCTAAGAAAGGGAGATGAATGACTTCAGCGGGAGAGGCTGCCGTTGTCACCTGGGGCCCGGCGACTGAGGCGGCGAAGAGCGGGCGGCGAGGTCGTGGATCCCCCAGCTGACTCCCGCCAGGTATCAATGTCCAAACGTGCTCAACGACACGACTCTTAGTCTCGGCGTCTGCCGCGACCCCGATTTCTAGAGTATTAGAATGAGGATGTCCCCGGCCAGGAGTTGGAAAGAAATTTATGCGATCAGGGAAGGAATTTGAGAGGCCAGTGCTTTGTGTCTCTGTGGCGCAATCGGTTAGCGCGTTCGGCTGTTAACCGAAAGGTTGGTGGTTCGAGCCCACCCAGGGACGGTCCCTTTTACTTCCTCTAAATCCTTCCTATTTGCAATCGTAGGTACTAATCTCTGAGTGACTTTACGCTTGGAGTCCTCTGGACCTCTGTCCGCTTTAAATCACACTCCAGATTATGCGGTCCCAAGACGCAAGTTAAAAAAAAAGTGCCTAAGAAGGAATTTTTCAGCAAAGGTTTTTTTTTCAAGGGAACGGTGTCTCGGGCTTCAGAGCTTACACCCCAGAGCCACTGCGCTGATTCCCTCACTTCCTGAAGCTGGGCTTTTACAACTGCACATTCTGAAACCTGAACTTCCTAAGAATTGGGAACAAAACCCCAGTCTTCACTTGTGGTGAAGCTTCAAGTTATGGGTGGAAATTTTGTTTTTTCCACGATGTGATTTTTGACCCAGTTATTGAATTATCTGTGCCTCAAGTTCTTTGTCTATAAAAGGGGGCAAATAGGAGTACTTCCCTCATGGGTTAATCTAAACTTTAATGAAATTGACACATAAAGCATTTGACTACTCATTAAATATTAGGTACTATAATTCTTTTCAATGACATCTCATCACTATTTTCATTATTTACTTCCTCTTTTTAAACAACTGCATATCCTTTTGTGGTATCGATGGCCCATTATTAATTTAAACATTCCTCAATAAATGGTCATGACATTGGATCTAATGTTTATTGTTACAATAATTCCTTAAGAACATTTTTATACAAATATCCTTATCACTTCCCTAAAACCGATTCCTGGAAGTGAATTTACCTGATCAGAGCATTTATGCGTTTCTAAATTTGCTAATTCCTGACTACCCTGCAAAGAAGTTGCACCTAGTCACATTCACACATTCACACATTCTTTGGCAACCCTACCTGGCATGTAATAGTACAAACCCATCACTTTGCTGGGGGAATGTATTGCTTGTTGGTCCCACACATTGCTCTGACTCTTGTAGGTGAGGGGCTGGGGCTGTGATGGTCTCCTTTGTTCTCTGGATCCCTGGGGATTCTGGGGAAGGGGTTCCAAGGTCGGAGTCAGCAGACTGTAGAGGCGCTCGCTGTCCCCAATGTTCCCATGACAAAGAGCCCAGGCTTGTCCTGCTGAACAAGAACCCAGAACAAACTCTACGGAGTGGGACCTTCATGGTGGGTCCTGAGCCAAATACAAACTGGAAGGCGGGTACTTGTAACATTTTCCTCAGATTGAGATGTTAGATAATGGATCTGATTTTCTTGTGGCGGCTCTTCATAAGACTCCTACTGTCATGTTCTGGGACGGTCACAAGGCCCTCTGACTTGTAGTAAGATTCAGAATAGCTTCAGGTCAAGCCTTTGCCTGTGTGGTCTGTGTGAATATATACGAGATCACCTGGGCTCCACAGCAGAGCCATTCCCGATAGGAAATTCGAAAGACAACAAATTGGATTTATTTGTTATCAAACTTACATATGCACATAGGTTAGAGTCAAACACGCTTACAAAGTTTGTAATGAACAACAGTTCCCTGACTCCCTCTCTGACTTCCTGCTTCCTAAGGGTAACTACTTTAAATTCTTTTAATCAATGACTAGCTATTTACTTCCATTTCTGTAAATAAATATTAATTCTTGATTTTCTAGTTTTAGGCAATTTATCTCTGCATACTCCTCCTACAATTACCACTCCATACACACACACACACACACACACACACACACACACACTTCCCATTCCTCTGTTTTCCCAATTGTGATGGTTAATTTTATCAGTCTGGATGTTCTTGTGAAGGTATTTTTTAGATGAGTTCAACATACATCTTGGGTCATGGTCCCCCAGTCTCAAGGACCTGTTACTCGAATCCTTGGCCCGGATTACTCTTTTTTGTGAATAGAGGTAGTTCCTGAAATCATTTACAGAAGTTTAAAACAATAGTGACCACAAAGGCTAGTTAGAAAGCAGCTGATGTCTGTCGGAAATTCAGTAACCACACGTCGGAAGGAAAAACGAACTGCGCCCAACGTGGGGCTCGAACCCACGACCCTGAGATTAAGAGTCTCATGCTCTACCGACTGAGCTAGCCGGGCGCCGCTGGGAAAACCTTTCTTTTATTGGTATACCTTCTTTTAAGGGACCGGATGTGCAGTCACGATGTACACTGAGTAGAGTGAAAGAAATCTCAGGATGCAGAATTTTGTAGACGCAACACCAGCCTTTACCACCAAGGAACCCGAAGTTTCGACAGAGTAATGGGACTGCGCAGAGCCAGGCGGGCTTGCGGAGGACGCAGGGTCACTGGTTCCGACGCCTCGATGTTTCCGCCAATTTTTTTGGACGCGGTCACTTTGAGAAGAACCTGGCATCTGGGACCCGCAGTCCTGAGGAGGCGGCGAAACCGCGCGAGGGAACCGGGATAAGAGGCGCGGACAGCCGCGGGACTCGGAGCGGCGCCGGGACTAGGGCTCGCAGCCTTGGGGCTGCATGCAGGCCCTGCTTCCTTCTTCTCCACCCGAAGCCCCTTTTCTCTCCTAATCTTGACGACCTGGGGTGTTGACACGACACTGTGGAAAACAGATCCAATTCGCTCTTCATCTGGGGCACGAGTTTGGTTTTAAATACCAGAATTTTTAAATACCATGTTCATTGCATGCGGAAGTACCGCCGATGTAAAGGCGGACAGGATTCAGAGCCGCAGGCGCCCGGGCTCGCGGGAGGTCTCCCCTCCCCCAAGCGTTCCTTTCCCCAACCCCTGGAAGAGGCGCTGAGCGGGGCGTCCCTGCTCCGCTCAGGTGAAGCCGAAGGTACCTGACTCTGCAGCCAGGCTCGCCGCTCCAAGGCCCGGGATCCCGCCCTGAACACTCTCGCCAGGACTGGTTCAGTTCCCTTAGGTTGGCGAGCCGCGGCGTGAGCCGAGTGGAGACAATTATTCACCCACTGCATTGGCTGCACTTCTGGGACGCTGCCTCGCGCAAAAGCGGAATTATAAACGTTTCCCACCCTTAAAAAGTTAAAATACACAGCCGCCAAAGCCAGCTACACCCATGTGCCGTGACTCGGATTCGAACCGAGGTTGCTGCGGCCACAACGCAGAGTACTAACCACTATACGATCACGGCGCGCCACCCGCAAAGCGGCGGACTGGGGCTGGATTCAATGCCTTTTGAGACAAGTACATACTTTGCGCTGCTATTTTACCTGTTCAGTTCGAGAGATCCGTTTAGGTCAAGATCCCATACAGACGTTTCCATTCTGCAATCTCCAACCCCCGACGCCTGAATCTGGTTCTGAGCCCCTGAATCCCGCGGGGCCGGCGCCAGCATCACCCGCTCCGCGGGGCGGCGGCGCGCCCAGGTCCTGACTGCGGCCTGAGAGCGGCGGCTGCGGCCGGGGGACAGCGTCCCCAATCGCCCCTCCTCATGGATCTGTCTCCTCTCTATCCCCTCCAAAGAATCAAACCCACCCGGAGGATTTCCCTATTTACATCTCCAACTTGGACTCTGGACTTGAGACGTCTGTCCCCGGAATGGCGGACCCGGAAAATAAGTGGAGCTGGTGAGCTGCGGAAGGGGGTGATGGCCACCCTTTATTTTTTCTTGCTTCCCGAACTGCGGCAAGGAACTCCGCGAGCTCTGTCTCGGGAACGCGGGCGCTTGAGCTGACTTCCTTACTCTGACTCAATAAAACAGAAACTTTGCCTCCGAGAATTAAGTAAAACAGACCTGACAATCCTCTATTGCAGAAACTTCCTTAAAGACCCCCCCAAAAGACAATTATCATAAACTGGGGCGAAGCCAGCGGCCGAACTCAGCAGACGGACTTGACTTGGGGGTGCAGCTACAAAAAAAACTGGAGATTCACTCTCGGAAGAGATTCTCGCAAGGACGCACAGGGTGGTCAAAGACCTTTTTTGGGGGGGTCTACTCAATTTGTGAGAAAAGCGAAAAGCTAAGGATGCGTTGGCCGGGAATCGAACCCGGGTCAACTGCTTGGAAGGCAGCTATGCTCACCACTATACCACCAACGCACACAAGAGGCATTGTTGGTGTGATTGCTTATGAGGACTAGTTCGTCAATTCTTGATCCCACTTTTCTTTCCTATTTTGAGATTCATGTTAAGAGGAATTTTCAACACAGAGCCAAAGAAAAAGAGAAAAAGAAGCTCTAGAATTTCTTTTATAATCCTAATGAAAATTCTGTGGTAGTTTCTCATTTCACAGGTTTAAGGAAAGTCAATTCTAGTTTATCGTTTGAAGGGGATCTCTGAAACCCAGGGGAAGAATTAAGGCTCTACTGCACGCGAGTTATTTCTGTACACTTGTGGTTACGCATTTGAGAATGTTTTCTTAGGACAAATGCATACTGGTAAAGTTTCAGTTGAAAACATATGCACATTTTTAAGCTTTAGATACATATTACAAAATTGCTGGGTGGCGAGAGATCACCAATTTTCACTATTCGATGAAGTATTACCAAATTACATCAGTCAACTGGATATCGTCACTCTTCATCTTTACAAAAATGCAAGATAAAAATATGGAGTGCCATTTAATATTCATATATTCTATTACTATTGAAGTTGATCATTTTTCATACCTTTACCAGTTATTTGTATTAGTCTTCACACTTACTAAGTCATATGCTTTGTCTATTTTTTCTATTGGGTATTTGTTAATATAATTACATTTATATTACTGATTATACCAGTTTATCATTTGTCTTTTCAGATTATTTATAGGATTTTTAAATAAGCAGAAGTTTCCTGTTTTTATGTGCTCTGATCTGTCAGTTTTATCCTTTATAATTTCTGTTTGCTTTTTTATCTTGGAAAAGTCTTCTCTGGCCCAATTTTAAGTAATTAATCCTTTTTTTTGTAGCTTTTGTTTTAGTTCTTGCATTTAATGCTTTAAGCCATTAATATGAAGTAGTAATTCCACTTCAAAGAATTTTAAAAAATATCTAAGGATACACACAGAGATATAGCTACACAATGTTCATCTAAGTGTTATCTATAAAAACAGAATTTTAGGGGGTGTGGGACCTAAAAGTCCAAAAATACAATTGAATAAATCAATTTTGATGAAAACCCACATGAGTTTTTTTTTTTAATGATTTTTGACATTGTCCATTGCTGGTGGGAACGTAAATTGGTCTGACCTCTGAGGAGGGCATACTGGCACTATCCACAAATGCGCATACCTTTTGAACCAGCATTTCAATTTCTCACATGTATTTCCCACACGTGCAAAATGACATATATGCAAGGTTATTTATGGCAGCATTGTTTGTAATAACAAAGGTTTATAAAGAACCCAAGTGTCCATCAATAGGAAGGTGGTTCGATTAATTATGGAATATTCATACAATGGAATACTATGACATGAGACAGAATGAGGAAATTCTTTATGTCTAACCTGGAATCAGTTCTAAAATACATCATTAAGTGAAAAAGGAAAAGTGCAGAAAAGAGTGTATAGATTTGATATCATTTATGCAAGAGGAGGAACATATTTAAATATACACGTATTTATGCAGGTACTCCATTTACATAAAATATTAACGACATTATACTTAACGAAAAACAATACTAATCATTTAAAAGGAATGCTATAGATTAGTATAAGAACAAAAGAGACTTGTTCCCTGACCGGGAATCGAACCCGGGCCGCGGCGGTGAGAGCGCCGAATCCTAACCACTAGACCACCAGGGACGCTGGTGGCAGCCTCTGATAGAGTGTATATAGTTTCAATTCTGTGTTTCCATTTGTTCTTGCTGATATTATTTTAATTAGGTAGGTTTCTGAGATGTTTTTTTGTAATACTTGGGCCTTCCCCGTGTCGAAACTTTCTCCTATTTCTTTTTTGGAGTAGAAACCCCGTGACAGAACTGCTAGGCCTGGCTCCCAGAGCTGAGGGAGGATCGTGTACACATGATCAGTCCCCACAACCAGAGACAAATGTTCGGAGAAAAGAGCAAGAAACTGAGAAAGGAAGCTCTCAGCTTCACGTAGTTGCAATGATTCCCTGAATTGTGATCAGCAGGAAAATAAAGGTCTCCAGTTGGGGCTTTGACAATTGACCAGGAACTTTTCCTTAAGGAATATAAAGGCTGTTGTGTGAGTGACACTGGGAGAACCAGGTCTCACACCAGCTTTTTTCCATCTGCTGTGAATTTAGACCAAATTCTGTTGGCCAAAGCGATATTGACAAGTGAAGTTGCTCATCCTAAGGATGGTGGTCAGCAGGATCTGAACTTTTTAATTAAGAAGAAGGAAGAGAGGGAGTGAAGAGAAAGAAAAGAAAACTGGGGTGCATGTAGGCATGTAGCCTGGGGAATGAAGGAAATTTTAAGACCAAACCCATCAATGTATGCAAATTAACTTCATGAGAGAGAAAAGAATGCAAATGTGGAACAATGTTAGCTATGAATCCAGAAGGAAGATGAATAATGAACTAATTAAGTGTTCATTAGTCTATCCTTTCAGCTTTTCTGTAGGTTTGAAATTTTAAAAAATAAAAAGTTGAGAAAAACAAAAATGAAACAAATAAACAATCAAAAGTCTCCATTAAGGTCTTGTTTGGTCAGATGACTGCACTGTGATTAACTCTTTGCTCGAGTTCGAATACAAATTTTTAAAGGCAACATGCCCCCCACCTTAACATCAGAAAATACTTTTGATAATAAATGAAAAAGAGGATTCACAATTAAATCATCAATGATGTATACATATCAGCAGGACAAAAAATGGGTGGTAAGATTATGGGGTCTTTGTGGGAATTTTTTGTTGTTTTGTTTTGCTTTTAAAGTATCAATGTTAAAATTTTGTTTAGGAAAAAGTAATCCTCAAGTCATCCAATCTTCACCTTCCTATGGGTTTAAATGCCAAAAATTAGGGAAAAGAGTAACTAAATGCTAGACATTTATTTTCACAAAAACCAAGTTATCCTGTTGTTACATGTCACCAAGGAGCCTAAGAGAACCTACCTCCTCTTACTCCAGCTCTGTTCCCACTGGACAGCTACCTGTAGCCCCCGCCAAAAAAAAATGCATAACCTTCAGAGTTGCATCTTGGAATTGTACCCAGGCCGGGTACAAGGTAACAGAATTTATTTCCCCATGTCAGAAATCAGCCTCTTTAAGTTGTGGTTCATTTTCATCGATTATTCTGCCACCTGCTGGTAATTTTTGGTAACACATGAGAACCTAAGAAAGCTCTGGGAGCTAGACCCTTTCAACATCAAAGCACCAAGAGTAATCTCATCATTCCGGATGGGATTTAAGCCTCCTCTTCCTGGCACTGCACACCTAAAAATGGATGAGGGGGAGTGTGATTCATTCATTTTATTCCACCATCTGTTTTATTTTTTCCTTTTTTCAAGCATTTACAGGTTATGTGCCAGACTAGGTACTGAAGATACAAAAATATACTTAAAAGAGCTCACAATCTAATGGAAAACAAAATAAACAAGTGAATAAAAGAAAACAGATCAGGGAAGACTGATTAGATATATTTTTCTCTAGTCCTCTTACTACCATGTTTCCCCGAAAATAAGACCGGGTCTTATATTAATTTTTGCTCCAAAAGACACATTAGGGCTTATGTTTAGGGGACATCATCCTGAAAAATCATGCTAGGGCTTATTTTCTGGTTAGGGCTTATATTTGGAGAAACATGGTAATACAATGAAAAACTCTGGACACTCCATATGAAATAAACATAAGAGACTCTGAAAGATGGAGAGAAAGAGGAAGACCAGCTAAGGGCCTCAGAACTCAAGGAACCACACAGTGGTGATTTCCTGGGGTTGGTTTATTGTTTGGTTTTTTTTTGTTTGTTTGTTTGTTTTGCCTCATATATCCCAGACTTGGAGCTGACGAAGCCAAAAACTTGGAAATGTAATGGGTACAGCAAAAAAAAAAAAAAAAAAAGAAAAAGAAAAAAATAGAAAAACAAACAAAACAACGAAAAGCATGCTCTCTCTAGCCAAAGGACCAGGAAATAGACAGCCTAGCAAAACTGAAAACTTTTAGATAATAATCACTCTACTCCAGCCAAACACCACAGAAAAAAATGTGGCTCACCCCTACCCACACCAGCAAAAACAGAATGGGGTGCCTAGACTTCACCCTCACCAGGCCTATAAAGAGATGCTTCTCCCCTTCCCTGCTGGATTGGTATCCAGGGAAAATTAGTAGAGAGTCAATACTTTTACCAACACCTGGTGATAACAAGGCCACCCCCATTCCCCAGTCAGTGGAGGCCATGTAGGGAGCAATAAAGAGGCACTCATCTCTCTCAGACAGGCTGGTATCAATGAAGGCCTAGTGGGGAGCTGCAACTCCTACTCTGCCCAGCAGTAATAAGGAACCCCTCTTCTCAGGTGTAAATGGAGGCCAAATGGGGAGCCTGGACATCTACATCTACCTGGCACTCCCTTCCCCGCCCCCAACACACACATTTCCTCTGCCTAGGCAGCATCAGAGAAAGCCAACTAAACCTAAACTTTTAAATATGATCCAGAGCACAAAATGCTCAGGTTTTAATTAAAAAACACTCAGCATACCAAGAATAAAAAATATCTCAAACTGGATGAAAACAGACAATACCTATATGAAAGAGATGTTAAAATTATCTGACAAAGATTTTAAAGCAGTCATCATAAAAATGTATCAACAAGCAATTACAAACATGCTTGAAATAAATGAAAAAAATACACTGGCCCAGCAAATAAATTAAAAGTTTCAGCAAAGAAATAGAAGATATAAAGAAGAACAAACTGGAAATTTTAGAACTGAAAAATTAAAAAACATAAACCCACCTCAATGGATGGGCTCAACATCAGAATGGAGGGGACAGAAGAAAGACTCAGTGAACTAAAGACAGAACAACGGAAATTACTTGATCTGAACAACAGATGAAACAGAATGGAAAGAAAAGAGCAGAGTGACAAGGACTTGTGGGATTATAACAAAAGATCTAACACTTGTGTCATTGGATTCCCAGGAGAAGATAAAAAGAATAGGACTGAAAAAAGACTATAAAAAGTAAGGCTGACAACTCCCCCAAATTTGCAAGAGGGACAAACCTACAGATTCAAGAAGCTGTGGAAACCCCAAAGAGGATAAACCCAAATAAATTCATGCCAAGAAACATCATCATCAAATTGCTGAAAGCTAAAAACAAAGAAAAAATCTTGAAAGCAGTGAAAAATGACACCTTATCTGTGGGGGAAAAACAATTTGAATGACAGCAGATTTCGTATCAGAAATATGAAGGCCAAAAGAAGTGGCACAAAATTTTTCAAGTGCTGAAAGAAAAGACCGTCAACCCAGATTCCTATACCAGCAAAAATATCCTTCTAGAATAAAGGGGATACAACTCAAGAACAAAAAGACAAGCAATTCATTTTAAAAATGAGTAAATGATTTGAATAGAATTTCTCCAAAGAAGATATTCAAATGACCAGCAAGCACATGAAAAGAGGCTCAATGTCATCAGTCATTAAGGATATGCAAATCAATACCACAGTAAGATACCACTTCACACTTTCCAGGATGGCTGTAATTTTTTTTAAATGGAAAATAACAATGTTAGTGAGAATGAGAAATTAGAACCTTTGTACATTGCTGGTGGGAATGTAAAATGTTGCAGCTGCTGTCGAGAACAGTTAGGCAGCTCCTCGATAAGTTAAACATAGAACACAATCCAATAATTTCACCCCTATGTATTTATTCCAAAGAACTGAAAACAGGTACTCAAACAAATAGTTGTACATGCACATTTATAGCACATGCTATTCACAATATCTAGAAGGTAGAAACAACCCAAATGTCCATCAAGGAACGGACGGTTAAAAAAATTGTAATATATACATGCAATGGCATATTTTTTGGACATAAGAATGAATAAAGTACTGACATGCTACAACTAGGATGATATCCAAAGCATTATGATAAATAATGAAAGAAGCCAGACACAAAGGTCACATATTATATGATTTCATTTGTATGAAATGTGCAGAATGGACAAATCCATTAAGACAGAAAGCAGATTGGTCATTGCCAGAGGTCTGGGTGTGACTGCATAATGGGTACATGGTTTTCCTTTAGGGCGATGAAAATGTTCTGGAACTAGATATTGGTGATGGTTTCACATTTTGAACGTACTAAATGCCATTGAATTGTACACTTTAAAATGGTTAAATTTATGTTATGTGTATTTTACCACAATAAAAAAATTAGTAAAGCGAAAATCCTAGAAAGATTTCTTTTTAGATGTAGACAAAATTATTCCGAAAGTTATATGGAAAGGCAAAGGAACTAGAATAGCTAAAACAAATTTTGAAAAAGAATAATTAAGTGGGAGGGATCAGCTTACCTGTTTTACTCAGGATTTTACCCAAGACTTATTAAAAGGCTACACCTGTCAAGATGGTGTGGTAGTGGCAGAAGGATAAATACACAGATCAATGAAACATAACAAAGGACCCAGCAGTAGACCTACAAAAATATGTGCAACTGATTGTTTTGTTTTACAAAAGTACAAAAAGTAATTCAATGGAGGAAGAAGAGCTTTTTCAATACACATTGCTGTAGAACTTGGACATCCATAGGCAAACAAACAAAAAACCCTCCCTAAGTCTCAGAGCTTACATAAAAACTAACTCAAAGTGGATCACGAACTTAAACGTGAAGCGTAAAACTTTTAGAAAAAAACTCTTCATGATCTAGAGCTAGACAAAGATTTAACATCAAAAACATTGTCTGTAAAAGGAAAATCTTATAAAATAGACTACATCAAAATTAAAACACATTTGCTCTGCCAAAGACCGTTATGAGGATGAAAAGACAAGCTAGTGATTGGGATAAAACATGTGTAAACCACGTATCTCAGGAAGGAGTACTATCTAGAATAATATATAAAGAACTCTCAGACTCAACAGTAATAAAACAACCCAATAAGGAATGAAGAGACATTTCACCGAAGAGGATATATAAATAAATAAGCACATGAACAGACATTCAGCATTATTAGCCATCAGGGAAATACAAATCAAAGCCAAAATTAAATATCGTTACACACCTATCAGAATGGCTAGAAAAATACTGACAACATCAAATGCTGGTGAGAATAATACAGAGAAGCTAGATCATTCATATATTGCTCGTGGGACTATAAAATGGTACAGCCACTCTGGAAAACACGACGGAATTGAGTTCTACCCAAATAGTTAATAGAGAGTTTTCCCCTCTGCAAGACCTCAAGATAGAAATAAACGTAAACCAAATAAACAGAACAAAATCTATGAAGGCACACAGTGTAATGGAACTACTTGATGGTCAGAATAGAATTACTTCAAAGTCAATGTGAAATACTCTTGGAGCTGAAAGAGCAGAATCTGTTTGCCTATGGTTCTATTACAGCTCTGAGCTAAGTATTCACTGAGTACTCAAGGTCGATTTAGCAAATGTCTACCTTGCCCTCACTGCTAGCCACAGTAAAAGGTGGTTCCCCGGTGATGCAGTGGCTAGCAGAGGTGCCCTCTTCATCTTTTTTCTTTCTTCCAAATTACTGTGTTAATATAAGTCCCAGTCTAATTTTACTATAAGACTGGGTCTTATATTAATTTTTGCTCCAAAAGATGCATAAAAGCTCATGGTCCGGCTAAGTCTTATTTTCGGGGAAACACGGTCTGTTGAAGAACCCAGGACATTTGTGCTCTAGAGTATTCCCACAGTATGGATTTGCACCATTTGATGTCTCCTGTATTTCCTGTAAATTAGTAGTTAGCTCTAGACTCGAGCTTGATCAGATTCAGACTGAAGGGTTTCTTTACAAGGGTACCTCATAGGTCGAATTGTTTACTGCACCTATGACCAGCAGGACATAATGTTTGTTGCTTCTCTTCTGATGGATAACAGCCATTGTTGATCATTGCCTAGCATCATTAATTCAGTAGAAGTTACAAAAATACTGATATTCTAATTATGCCATTTCTTCTTCATTCGTTTGCTGGAAATTTTCTATCAAGAGAAATTTCCCCCTCATCTTGAGTTCTCACAGGGAAAAAACAGGATCGATGCTTGATTCTTTCCAATTACTAGCAGTTTTCAAAATAATGAGTTGATCTCCTAGCATTCTCCAACAGTGACTAATAAATTTGTATTTTTAAGTATCACTGTGATCTCACAGATTTAAACATATCAAATATGTTGCTGATAGTGTCCATTTTGACACTCAAATTGCCCATGTTTGGCTAGTGGAAATTATTCTAGAAGCTTCTGAGTCCTTTTGATACAATTTTAACAGTCCATTGAAAGCTTCCTTGCTTATCTTGGACAATTCCTGCCCCACACCTGAAGTTAGTCATTTCTCCAAGAGTTCCTTTTAGTGAGAAATAGTATTTAGATAGCTCAGTCTGAACACTAGGCATGTTCATTGCTGAGTTATTATTTTTAGACCTTTTTAGGATAAAGCTGGGAAATGCTTTAGGATAAAAACACCATGAGCTCCAAGTTATATTTCCAATTTAAATTCAGAATTATAGACTTTTTACTTACTTTCATCAACCATAAGTCTGTGTCTCTTTATTCTACACCAAAAATCCTAGTTCACAAAGACACTAATATTAACACTCATTCATTTTACCCCACAACACGTCCACAATAGTTTCAGAATAATAATACCAACACTACCACCAACAATGTGACTACTTTAAAATATTTTCACATTTCTTTTTGTCCTTGGGTATATCTCACTTGGGACGACATGGTCAAATTATTGTGTTTTGAAGTCACTTCAATAGTTGGACTGGGGGGCATTTTACATTTTTGTGATAAAAGCCTTATGATATGGCCTCATGTGGTTGAGAGAAAAACTATATTTGTCAGATATGTATGTATAATAAAAAGAAGGGACTTGTGTGGGCCTCTAGATTCCGAATTAAATGTAGAGTCAATTAATGCAGCGGCCTTAGTGACACTTTCTGGAATCAGCCCTTGTGTTAATTTCACTTGGCAGGTACTAAGAGATGATCCCAGATGCCTATGGCTGCAAAAATATGACATGGCTGAATTCTTTGGGTTCAAGTAACTTCACAAAATCATCTTTCTGAGTCTCGTTTTCTCTCAGTTTATCTTACCAAGTCCACTCCCCTGTGAATTAGCAACCTTCAGAAAATTATATCCCTATTCCTTCTCCACCTCTTTGCCCCTGTTAGTCTCCCCCTACCCTCACTCCTAGCCACTCAGAAGGTGTGTGTGTGTGTGTGTGTGTGTGTGTGTGTGTGTGTGTGTGTGTGTGTTGGTGAGCAGGAGGGAAGAGAAATTTGCTTTACAACTAAGGGAATGAAATGGAGGCAGTAGGGGGATAGACAGCTGCAAGGACCTGAGCTGGTGGACTGAAACAAACCCTCATCTTAAACAACTTACAGCTCAGATTTCTTCTTTGGACAGCTGGCTTTTCCAGTCATTCTGCAATATTCTGCAAAGATGGGGGAAGGGCTGTGAACTATACCTCTGCTACCGTGTTTCCCTGAAAATAAGACCTAGCTGGATAATCAGCTCTAATGTGTCTTTTGGAGCAAACATTAATATAAGACCTGATCTTATATTATACTAAAATAAGACCGGGTCTTTTATTAATGTTTGCTCCAAAAGATTCATTAGAGCTGATTGTCTGGCTAGGTCTTATTTGCCGGGAAACACAGTATCAATCGTATTTAAAGTCAGCTACCTCCTAGATCTACTCCGTAGAAAGTAAATGCATATTCAATATAGTAAGAATGACAGTGGTGAACGAAAGGCATACAAAATTGCCCACTCTAATTTTTAAAGGCCGGGAGCTCACTATTGACCATGCTGGAGGGCTGCCTGGAGTAGGCAATGACTAGTCTCATATAAGTTGGAATGAGATATCTGACTTGCCTGTCCTATTTCTGTCCTCCTTCCCCCGTGTGGCACCTTATACTTCATATTCTCTCTAATCCTCCCATCCTCCCCACTCCCACACCCTACCCCCACCAACACTCCTGGAATTTTGGACTTAGCTATTTTTAAAACAGTCAACTCAGTAGCCACCTCCCTCCCCCACTCAGCTGTCCAGTGCTCCTGCCAGCCATATACTCCCCCTTCCCCCCCACACCAGACCTCCTCTGGCTCCCTGACCTCACTGAGATTGCAGCCGATTTGGAGACCTGGGGGAGACATGGAGAAAGACGGGGATCCCCTGACTGGAGATGCCTAACAGAATAGGCAGTCATGGCTGGAGAACCGGATATCAGAGTAATGTTTGACCTCTGGAAACAGTAAGTCAAAATGAAATTGCAATTCCTTTAATAAGCTTTTGGTTTGAAGTTAAGACTTGCATAAAATTGCGACATCTACCTGGATGTCTCTGGTCCAAAAGCTAGGATCTCTTCCATGCTAAGGTGCCCCAATCTCCATTTCTCCTTCTGTCTCCTTTCTTTCTGGCCTCGGGCCTCTGCCCATTTGAAGTTTAATCCTCCAGTTCTCCTCTGGCAGTCTGAGCTCTCTTCTCATCTTGTTACCTCAAGACTTCTGATGAAGTGTCCTTCTTTCAGAGGAGTTTCCCACATCCCCCAGTCTGTGGTTTTCTCACCAAGGCCAAATATAGCCTCAGATGATTAGTCACTGATACTCTACCTTGCCCCTGCTTAGCAGTGCCCTCCACTTTGGGCTTCTGAGGGTGGGGGCCACTCCTTGTTGTAAATGATTTCTCCCCACATTCTAGTCCTGCCATCGTATTCTCCCTCCTGCATGACTGTTCCCCCCATCATTTCCTTACCCTAAGGGAGCTGGCAGGAGTGAGCTGACCCCTCCCCAAACTCTGTCCCCATCCAAAGCCTGAGAACGTCCAAATTTTCCAAGGGAAGATTAATGGAAAGAGTGATTCTTCCTGTCAGGTTTGAAATATTCAAGAACTGCGTGCTTGGGTTGCATCCCATTATCCCGCGAGAGAGGGAGACTTATACTTGCAGCTCTCTAGAATAGATGAAAGAGATTGGTTCCCTTTTCATTTGAATACGGAGGAGATGGCTATTCCACCCTTACTCCTTCTTGCTCAACATTCTGACACAAATGAATAAAAGAAATGAATGTTCCCTGGAAAGTGTCCCCTCCTGATGGGGAGGAGCAAATAAGAGGTATGTTTCTGAGGTATTTCCAGATCTTTATTCTACTGGGAAACCCACTGGAATGACTGAGATCTGATCGGTCCCCATGATTCCTCCTTTTTTGATATTTCTGCTGTTTGGTAGCTCAGAATGGGGCAATACAGTGGACTCTGCCCCTCCAGTCCACTCAACGTTCCTTCCACCCCCACCTAGGGGTATTGCATAAGGGACCTGAAAGTGGCCACAAGAACAGGGCACAGAGGCTTAACAGCCACACTTACAGTCTGCTTAACCTCTAGTCTGTTTATCCTCTTCCTGATCTTTCCAGATTCTCTTCACATCATCCTGAACAATCTTCACCTCTCCCCTTTCCTCATGCCCAGCCAAATTTCTTTTTTCAGACACTTACAGGTCGGCGGGTCAAAATTCACTAGGTAGGAGGGCCATCAGCTGGAAAGAACTGGAGCCCGGGGGAACCTGGCTGGACAGGTATGGGGGAGCCAGGCCAGTCCCCTAGTCCGCGGTCCCCCCATGGCAGTCCCCCAACTCTAGGCGCTCTCACTCTCCTGCTGCTGCTCTGTGGACATGGTAAGGCAGGGCTAAGGGAGGGTTTGGGATGCTAAGGGTAGGCTGTGTGGAGGGGTGGGCGTGCGTCAATTAAGAGATGGGTGCTGAGGTCTCACGTGCCCCACTCTCAAACAGGAACATGCTATTTCCCATTCAACTTGGGGAAGGCCACTAGGAAAGACCTGGGTGGCCAGGGACAAGAGATCTAGCGGGTTGACACACTTTTAGCAAAACTGAGTGAAGACAGGACTAGGGAGCTGGGGAGTGGGGACGGGAAGACCTTCAGTGGTTCTCGGAACGGATGGAACCCCCTGATGAGAAGTGGGAGAGCAGGGACCTGGGGACCGTCTCACCATCCTCTCCCTCCTACCCTCAGCTAATTCTCAGTGCAAGATCCTCCGCTGCAACGCTGAGTATGTATCGTCCACCCTGAGCCTCAGAGGTGGGAGCTCCCCAGGAGCGCTGGGAGGCGGAGACGGAGGCGGCGGCCGGGGCGCAGGGATGGGCTCGGGCGGCCTCTGTCGAGCCCTCCGCTCCTACGCGCTCTGCACGCGGCGCACGGCGCGCACCTGCCGCGGGGACCTGGCCTTCCACTCGGCGGTGCACGGCATCGAGGACCTGATGATCCAGCACGGCTGCTCGCGCCAGGGCCCCACGGCGCCGCCCCCGCCCCGGGGCCCCGCCCTGCCTGGCAGCGGCCCGGTCCGCTCGTCCGGCCCCCCCGCCCCGGACCCCTGTGACTATGAAGGCCGCTTTGCCCGGCTGCACGGTCGTCCCCCGGGCTTCTTGCATTGCGCCTCCTTCGGGGACCCCCACGTGCGCAGCTTCCACCACCACTTTCACACCTGCCGTGTCCAAGGAGCTTGGCCCCTGCTGGATAATGACTTCCTTTTTGTCCAGGCCACCAGCTCCCCCGTGGCGTCGGGGGCCAACGCCACCACCACCCGGAAGGTCAGGACTCGTGCTCCCCCAGGCCCTCGCATGGTGCCCCCACGGTGCCACTCCCTCCCACCCCCACTGGTCTCCAGCAAGGCTTCCTCCTCAACCACTCCCGCGTCGGGAACCACTCCCTCCCGCCAAGCACTTGCTCTTGCAAATCACTTCCCCTTGGTGGGAACTGCACTCAAATTCAGAAAACACTGAACAGAAAGTTGGGTGGGGGGGGAGCTGAGGAGCCCTGGGTTGGCGTTCCAGAAGGAAACCTTTTCCTTCTCCTGTGGGAGTGGCCCAGCGGGAGGCCAAAAGGCGGAGAGGGGGGTGAGCAGGGATGCGGCAACACTACAGCAAGAAAGAGAAGAAGGGATCCGGAGTGAGGGCCGTGCTAGGCCCGGCAGCTCTGCGGGAATCGGACCCCTGACTGGGGGGAGGGCAGGGCACGATGCCCTGCGCCCAGAATGACCTGCTTTCCCTCTTGCCTTCACAGCTCACCATCATATTTAAGAATATGCAGGAATGCATCGATCAGAAGGTCTACCAGGCAGAGGTGGACAACCTTCCTGCAGCCTTTGAAGATGGTTCTGTCAATGGAGGTGCCCGCCCTGGGGGCTCGAGCTTGTCCATTCGAACTGCTAACCCCGGGAGCCACGTGGAGATCCGCGCTGCCTATATTGGCACAACCATAATCATTCGGCAGACAGCTGGGCAGCTCTCCTTCTCCATCAAGGTAGCAGAGGATGTGGCCAGGGCCTTCTCAGCTGAGCAGGACCTGCAGCTCTGTGTTGGGGGGTGCCCCCCAAGCCAGCGACTCTCTCGCTCAGAGCGCAATCGTCGGGGAGCTATAGCGGTTGAGACTGCCAGACAGCTGTGCAAGGAAGGGCTGCCAGTCGAAGACGCTTACTTTCATTCCTGTGTCTTTGATGTTTTAATCTCCGGTGACCCCAACTTTACGGTGGCAGCACAGGCAGCTCTGGGGGATGCCCGAGCCTTCCTGCCAGACTTAGAAAACCTGCATCTCTTCCCCTCAGATGCCGGGGTTCCTCTTTCCTCAGCGACCCTCCCAGCCCCACTCCTTTCCGGGCTCTTTGTTCTGTGGCTTTGCATTCAATAATTAGGCCAAGCCCATTTGGAAATGATTTGGGGGAAGAGATTGGCAGGGAAGAACACAAAGAATCACTGAAGGAAACAGTGGGGCCTAGGAGACGCATGAAACAATGACATGGGTCCAGAGTCAGATAAGGCTGCAGCCCGGGGTGAAATGACCACAGAATAAGGATTCTGGATAAGGTTTCTGCATTCCAGACCTCTGTAGGGATTCTCCACCACTTTCCCCAGGCCCCTTCACAATAAGCAAATTGTTCCAGTCCATCCACTCCTGAGCGTACCCCTAGAAGTTAAGAGGTTATGGGGGTCCTGATGATCAGCAGAAAATGGAAGGATGGAAACTTTTAAGGGGAAAGAACTGAAAGAGGAACACACGACTGTTACCTGTAAGAAACTCAAAATCTAATGAGATTTTTCTCTTGGAAGGTGGAAAGAGGAGGAAAGGATTCTGGAAAAGAGTCTATTTGATGAACATATGTGGGTAAGATGTGTTCTGCTCTCTCAGATCAGAAATGCAGTGGGGCTTGTCTGGGTCTTAGGTGGAGGGAATCTCTGCCTCTGGAGAATGGTACAGACAGGAGAGAAACTACCATCCCCACCTCTAACTAACCTGTTATTAAAACTATGAACTCTTCACATCCTCCTCTGTTGCCTTATGTTGAATCTCTTTACAGGTGCTTGGCTTGGAGTGAAGGCAATGGATTCACTCCACTAAGAGGGCTGAGAAGCATCAGATACCGTTTCTGCCCTCAGAAAGGTTACCAGCTGGTAGGGAGACAAAACTGACGCACATGAAGGAGGGATGAGTGTGTAAATTATTCACTAAATTCTACGCGACTGAGAATTCAGATGGGAAGATGGTGGATGAGAACTCAAGAAATAATAAGTAATAAGAGGTGGCTGAGGAGATGGGATTTGAAGTGATCTTTGATGATTGGGGAGGGTTTGAATTATTAATATTAAGGACCTTCCAGGCAATGGAAACCTCTGGAGTTATGAATAGATCCATGACCCAGTGAGGAAACCCGCAACACTCAAATGAAGTAGAAAAGAAGTAATGGGATGGAAGGGCAGAAGCCTGATTATGAAGCTCCTTGAAAGTGGGGCCAAGGAGTTTAAATTCAATTAACAGCTAACATTTACTGAGAGCTTAAAACCTGCCAAGCAATGTTTTGAACACTTTTAAATTATTCACTCATTTAATGCTCACAGCTCTCTAAGGGGGTTAATATTCTCCTCTCAATAGAAGGAAACTGAGGTACAGGAAGATTAAGCAACTTGCCCACAGTCATACAGCTAATAAATGGTAGAGCCAGAAACGAAACCCAGCCATTTGGCTCAAGCGCCTTAACTCTTAACCACTACACTACCTTGTCAGGGTTCTCTGTCATGCTTGTAGAGCTGGGCAGGAAAGGGGAGCTGCAGCGGTGGCTGCCACCACACAAAAGCTGCTTTTTCCTTGTCATATGAAACCCAAAAGGGAGAACTCAGGGGCGGGGAGGGAGGGGACCCAAAATTGAAGGACTCGAGTTTGTAGAAGAGAAGACTGAGAGTAGAGGCTGTTCTAGTCCGAGATGCTCTAGAGTGACAGTGCTCTCTCTATAAGACTACGAAGGATGTAACTTGCACATTCAGTATTTCCCCCTTTTTCCAGGCCTCAGTCTCCCCCTTCAGGGACTCCACCATCTAGGGCCTGCCCTTCATCTAATCACATACTGACGCTTATCTTCGCCCTCTTCTCTCAGTCTCACTCAGCTGACCATATACACACTGTCCAGTGCTTACCAGACAGTGGCACGCTACCTGCTCTGCCACTTCAAATTCCCTTTGCAATTCTTCATCCCCCACTCTCTCCTCTCCACGTCCTCTAAGGACCACAGCCACTCTGCCATTTCCTCAAAGCACAGTCTCTCTACTTTCTGAAATGATTGTCAGCTAATCTAGAAAACAATCTGATGGAAGAAAACGGGAGGAAGACTACCTAGGGCTCTGCCCCCTTCACTAACAGATAACATAGGCATTCTGATTCAAAACATCTTTTTTCAGAAACTGCTCCTTATATTGGTTCTCTTAACTCAAAAGTAATTTTATCCCTCAGGTGTAGGAATTTCAAGTAAGTTAAGAAGAATTCATAGCCAACTGGTGAATGAGATTCTTTTATGGCACCTGTCATGTAATACTGCTTCCTTTGCCAACATTTAGGGTTAGCTCTGTTACCAATGGAGCATTTAAAAGGGGTAGCTCAAAATAAGTTACATGAAAAGATGCTCAACATCATTAGGCATTAGGGAAATGCCAATCAAATTAAAACCACAATGAGAAAATACTACAAAACCACTAGAATGGCTAAAATTAAAAAGCTTGACCATATCAAGTGCTGACAAGATATGGAGCTTTCACATGCTGCTGGTGGGAATGTAAAACAGTATAACCACTTTGTGAAACAATTTGGCAGTTTCTTTAAAAGCTAAGCATACACTTACCATACATTCTAAACATTCCACTCCGGAATATTGGCCGAAGAGAATGATGACATGTATCTGTACAAATGTTCATAAAAATCCTGTCTGTAATTAACCAAAAACCGGAAACAAGCCCAATCTCCATCAACAGGTGAATGGATACACCTGTTGTAGCAAATCCATACGGAGAATACAACTAAGCAATAAAATGAAATAAACTACTGATATACAAGTACACAACAACATGATGAATCTCAACATAATGAGAGTGAAAGACGCCAAACAACAACCAAAAAGAGTACATACTGTTTGCTTGATATAAAATCACAAAAAATGAAAACTGTAGTGACAGAAAAGAGATCAATGACGGCCTGGGGTTGGGTGGAGAGAGGGGGGAATGGATTACAGAGGGACATGAGGAAATTTGGGGGAGTAAACATTGTTCATTATCGTGAGAGTGGCAACAATTTCATGGGTATACATATGTCAAAACCCGTGACATTATACGCTTTAGACAGTGTGGTTTATCATACATAATGTATGCCCGATAAAGCTGTCATTTTTAAGAAAATGGGCAGCCCACCTTTCCCTCTTCCTTTGGTGGGTCACAGGAAGGCTTAGAATGACCGGAGCATAGAAAGAAAGACTAGAACAGACTTTCCTTCTTCTAGGAAAACGGAAAAGAAGGGGATGACGGCGTAAGGGCAGAGAATGTTTAATGATTTTACATTCTTTCTATCACAAGGATTATATTCCTTTCTCCAGACTGTCATTCTCTAGGTCAGAGACCATAGAAAAGACATATTCCGGTTTAAAAACGTGCACCCTGTGCCTCATAATTCTGTCTTTCCACTCCACCAACAGTCAGCAGGTGGCGTTGGTGACTAAGAAGAATTAGTGGGGATGGAGTAAGTCTCCAGGAAAAAGAAAATTAATTTCTTAGCTTATCTGATATGTTGCCCATTTGAAAGAAAATATTAATAAGCATTTGGCAGAATTGGCATTTCAGAAATAAACTGAAGATAGGTTCATAGGAAACTAAATGAATTGTTTAAATAAATTATAACTTCACAACAAAGGGTTGTTCAAGACACGAAACAATCAAAATACTCTACCTGGCTCCACATGGATATTATTTACACAGTGACAATAATGTAAACACTGCCTATTGATTTAGTCAAAATTGTGATATAACGATTGGGAGGATGAGGGAAGAGAAAAGGGAAGGTAGGGATACAAGGAGATGTAAAATGCTTAACATTTCAATTACTATAACAAACAAAAAAACAATAGACATATCTAATATTTCCAAACTAAGAAATGAAAGAAGGAATATATGGTTTAGAAATACGAAGTAAATACCGGATGAAAAAGCTGAAGGAACTGGAAGAGATGATCTCAGTCAAGGTACCGGAAGACTGCTGGTTTTTGTATAAGCATTAAACACTACGTGATTTCAACTACATTATAGTAAATTATTTTGACCTTTAAAAGGGAGGGTATTTCCACCTTGGATGTCCTGAACTTTTCCCCTTCACTTCTTAAACTTGTGGCCACCTCAACCACTTCTCAGATCCACCCAACCCTTCCCAACTCACTTTACCTCACCTTGTATGCTTCATGGCAAGTTCTTTCCCACATTTCTTCTCAAGGAAACAGAAGTCATTTCCATGGTCTGCAGCAGCACCTGAGGAGAGGAAAAGAAGGCAGAACATTACAAAATAAAAGGCCTTCCTTAAGTTTTCTGCCTGCTTCCAAACCAAGTTATTCCTCATCCTCCCAACAGTTAAAGGGAAGGAATAAATTAAATATGTTTCCTGAGATAAAATTTGTGTGTGAATGGAGAGTGGGAAAGTGAAAGAGAAATCAGGAAGGATAACTAGATTCTCCACTATGGGCTATTTTGTAATCATTCTTTGCTAACGCTGTATCAAAGAACTAATATTTTTAATATCCAGCGTTTTGTGTAATCAGTCTTTGATACAGCACTTTTCTTCTACTCTGACCTCTGAGAAATTAGTAAGTCAGATTTAAAAAAAATTAATCAGCCTTTTCATTTTGCCTTCTCATCCCACCTTACCCCAGCCAAGAATTGAAAGGCCGTTTACTGAAATAGAAAATGTTCTGTCATGGTTTTATGTTCTCTTTATGGAGGTCACTGACCTGGACCTACCACAGCCAACCCTACAGCCAGGGCAGTACCGTCAGCTTCAGAGAGAAACCAAAACCAGAAGGATGAGCAATGGCATGGGTTATTTATGCTACACATTAGCTGATCAGGCTAAAATAATCCTGTGGATTGATTTTTGACCCTTCTGTAGAATTTTTGAAGCACCTAAACTATGCCAGACCCTAAGACAACATGGTTCCCACCTTTGGGGAGCTCAGTTTGCTGGGAAGGAACAGACAGCTAAACAGATAATCACAAGATAAGTGATCAACATCATAACATACAGAAGTATGTCCAACATGCTGTGGGAATATAAAAACGGTAACAATTAAATCTGCTTGGAGAAATCTTTACCAAGGAGATGACTTTTTAAGAATCAGAGCTGCTCTAGTGGAAAGATCTGTGAGCCACAAATCAGATGATTTTTGTCCTAGCTGTGTGAACTTAGGCAAGTCATTTGAGCTCTGTGAATCGCAATATACATTCTACAAAACATCTGCCTGCCTATCTAGTGAGAATCAAATGTTTGTGCAATTGCATCATAACACACATGCGTAGCTGGCTCTACGTACACTGTAAATGTTAACAAAGAAAGTATTGTTAAATGTTAGTCTGGATAAAAAACAAAAAACTGTTTTAATATGTGGTTTCTTCCTCTCAGTCGTAAACACCACATTCCTTCCTCCACTTCTTTTTCTCCTAATCAAAGAATCATCTTCACCACTCAGAGGAGCAGTTTGGGTCAAGTTTCAGGTCTCAGAAAAGTTTGTGTGTTTTTGAGACAATTCTTGGACGAAGGATCTTGACAGTACATTCATTTACCCACTGGGTGGCAGGGCTGAGCCAACTGGATCACTGAATTGTGTAAGAAAGAATTTCTCAGAAAAAGGGAAGTCGGGCTAAGTACGAAATGTACCATTTTCCTCATATTTATAAACATCAGCACAGTCCAATTTTCCCCTCATAGAAAAACAAGTCATTACCTCTCACCTCCTTACCGCCCTAGGCTTTGAAGAGGGACTGGTTATAAGTTACAGTATAGCAGAAGGAACTCAAATTCAAGTTTAAAGCCTAACACTGATAAGAAACAATACTAAATTCTGAATGAGTGGCAGATTCTACTCCCGACACATACCTCTATTTATCAATTCGATTTGTAGTTAATAATATATTTACTCTATGAAATGTACTCTGCTAGATGCTATGAAGAATACAGAGATAAAAAAAAATACGGACATAGTTCCTGCTCTCTAGGAATTCCTTATCTAAGAGAGAAAAGGAAATTTACATGTAAGTTCTATGTGAGAAATATAAACAACGTGCTATCGAGTACTCAAAAGAGAATGAGATCCTATTTGGTCACAAGGTGAAAGATGAAGGGATTGGGAATCGAGAAAGGTTTCGTAGAGGAAAAGTCATTTAACTGTCTACTGAAGAATGGGAAGGATTTCAAAAAGCAGAGATGGGAGGAAAGTCAGGCATTCCAGGTACAGAGAACAGCATTTTTAAAAAAGGCAGAGAAGGATATATTAGGGGAACACTGAGTACTCAGTGTTAATAACATTTATAGTGTATGTGGAGCCAAACACTGAAGTTTGGCTGAGACATAGGGTACATACAGGAGGAAATAGTGGAAAATGAGACTGAAAGTTCCGTTGATGCCAACCAAATGTGAAGGCTTCAAATGCCAAGTTGAAGTATTTGAATTCAATTGTTAAGCAATGGGTTTTCGAGCCTCGCAGAAACAGACTGGAACTCAATTTTGTTAGATTAGTCATAAGGCTATAAATTATAGCAGAAAGATCAGTTAAAAGCTATTAAAATAATCTCGGCAAAAACTAACAAGAACATGAACCAGAGTGGTGGTAGTGGAATAAGAAATCAGAGATGCATTCTAGAAACACTGGAAAGGTGACCTCTACAGAATTTCCTTTGCTAGTTGACTGGATGTGGGGAATGTCAGAGAGGAAGGCATCAAAGACAACTCCTGGATTTTAAGCCTTGATAACCGAGGGAATGTATAATAGTTCCATTTGAAAAACAAACAAAGCAGGGAGCCCTGCGGTTGCCATCTGCTCATGGGGCCTGGCCATGGCACTGTAGCTCTCCTGGGAGCAAGGCATCACACCAAAATCGTAGCAGAATTCTTCTCATTTGGCATCAACGGCATTTTAGATCAGTGTGACATACGCATACGTCCATCTGAAACCTTTACTCCAGTGCAGAAATACGGACTCACCTTACTTGTAACTACTGATCCTGAGGTCATGAAATACCTAAATAATGTGGTGAAACAACCAAAAGATTGGTTACACAAGTGTTCAGTTCAGAAACTGGTGGTAGTCATCTCAAATACTGTAAGTGGTGAGGTCCTTGAAAGATGGCAATTTGGTATTAAGTGTGACAAGAAGTCAAAGAGGACAGTGCACCCAGAGAAGTCTCAGAAAGCTATCCAAGATGAAACCGGTTCACTGATCAGACAGATCACAGCTACCGTGACATTCCTGCCACTGTTGGAAGTTTCTTGTTCATTTGATCTGATTTATACAAAGATTTGGTCGTACCTGAAAATGGGAAGAGTTGGGACCACAGTTCATTACCAACTCTGAGCAAGTCTGTGTTCCTTCCTCGCTACCACAATCCACAGAGTAAACAGCATGGTGACCTGCAGAATCCCTGTGAATGACTGAAGATGAGATGAGAACAATAATGCAATTCTCAAATGTGCTTTTCCTGAAACCAAGTCAAATGTAGTTCATATGTTTTATTTCATTGGTTAATTTTTAGATGTGGAAAACTTAATGCATTTTACTGAACTGTGCATAACTGTCCCATTTTTTGGTACCTGTTTAACTTTCCAGAGTGTTGACATAATTTTTTGTATACTGTTCAAAAGGGAACCAGCAGATTACATCAGCACTGTAATGTCAATTCCTTTTAAAGGTGGTCACTATAGACGGAACTTTTCCTATAAAGCTAAATGCCTTCCTAAATCAGAACTTATGGTTAAGTAGTTTGACTCAGAATATAGGTAGGGAGATACCTAAATATGAAACACCACAAAACAAGTCTGAATATTCAGAATGTTTGTTTAGGTCCTAAAGTAACAGATAAGCCATAAATAACAAAATATTGCTATTAGGTCCTTTTGTCATTTACTTCATTTGTATAGTTTCCATATTGAAAAAACACCTCCAGTTATTTGATTTTAATTTATATAATTACACCTACAAAGCTATCAATATTTCTGCTATTTAAATTCTGGTGATACAGAACTCAAAAATGTCTTTTTGTTTTATACAATCAAGCTTTAAATGACAATGACAAATAAAGTTAAATATGTATGTTCAAAAAAAAAAAACAACAACGAAGGGAAGAACTGAGTTTGAGCACAGGAGGAAGATTATGAATTCCATAGTGGACAAATTAAGTCTGAAATGCCAGCTGGAATTTTGGAGACAGACTAAAGGTATAGATTTTATACAAGTGGTGTACAAATAGGCTGTACCGAAGAGCAAACTTAAAAACAAAAAAGGGAGAAGGACCAAAGACAAGCCCTTGAGTAAAGCTTTCAGGGGGCACAGAAAAAAGGAATTGCTACAAAAGGAGAAAAGGATAAAATCCAAAATTTTTGAAAGATGGCAGTTTTCAAATTATACAGGAGTCAAGGAGAATGAGGCCTAAGAGACCACTCTGGTTTCCTCTGGAAACCCTGAAAAAACCATTTCAGTGGTAGAAGTCAGACTACAAAGGGACAAGTTTAATCAACAGAGAAAGTGGTGTAAGTTATTTATTCTCTTAAGAAATGTTACAGGAAAGAAAACAGATGTCGCGATAGCATTGAGAAGGTATTAAGATTTTTTTAAATATAATAAGGCAACTTTAACAAATATCTTAAATGAGTCTGCAATAGTTCTGAATAAATTAATTCATCTCTTCTCCCCAGCTTTCTCTGAAGTGGGACAACTCCTAGACCTCCATTCTTTCCTCACCGTAGTAGAGAAATAGACCCAATACACATGAAATTTGGTCTTCCAAATGAGGTGGGTTTTTCGGGGGTTTTTTTTGGTACAGTAAACATACGTATTAGTTTCAGGTGTACAACATAATGATCCAATATTTATACATATTGTGAAATGATCACCACAATAAGTCTAGTTAACATCTGTCAATATAATTACCGGATTTTTTTTCTTGTGATGAGAACTTTTAGAATCTATTCTCTTAGCAACTTACAAATATGCGATGTAGTATTTTTAACTGTTATACATTACATCCCCAAGACTTATTTTATAACTGGAAGTTTATGCCTTTTGACTTCCTTCACCCATTTCACCCAGCAGCCCCCCCCCCTCCTGTGGCAACAACCTACCTGTTGAGATGAGGTTTTTAATAATTAAAGCTAAACTGAAAAAATAAAAATACCCTCACAAAGTATCCTAGAGACAAGAACTCTAGATTAAGTATTAAGAAGCCTGGGTTTGGAGAGTGACTCCACGAGCTGTTTGTCCTAGGGCAAATCGCTTAAATAAAATAAGGGAACTGTTGTTGTTTTTTAAAGAATGTTAGTGTCGTCTTTATCTCTAGAGCTTTATGTCTTGCCCTGAATCCTTTATACTGAAGATCAAACAAGATACCATGTGCTTGAGCACTGCTCAGGTAGGACAACATATTGAAAAGAGTACATCCAGTGCTTTAGATCAGACACACCTGGGTTCAAGATCTTGCTCCATTTACAAAATCTGTGACTTCTGGCAAAGTACTTAACCCTTTGAGCCTGAATTAATCACCCCTGAGTCACAGGGTTATTGTGAGAATTAAATGAACAGTGTAACCTTAAATCCTTTCTGGAACAACATGACAGATGAACTTACAAATAAAATATCATTGACATAATTATGTAAAGGACTTTGTCCATTACAGGTGCTCAATAAATGCATTTTGAACTCAAGATGCCACACAATTATTAATGCATTCTTATTTGTCTGAGTTAGAGGCACACACACACACACACACACACACAGTTAGGGAGTCTCAGTTCCACACTACCTTTCAAACCTTTATTTGCCTCATATCTGGAGGTGACAGAAGTGATTTAAAGGACAAAGAAAGGGGTTTGTTTTGCCTTAGGAACCGAGTCTTTAGAGGTCTTAAAGGTTTTCAGGCCAGAGGTTAAAGAAAAGAGAAGTGCAACCAGCCTCTTGTCTCTAACTGGTGACAGAGTGCTGAGGGCACTTCCCTCCCTTTGGCTTCACAACTCAATCACCTCTGGGAAGGCAAACAACAGTCACCACCTTGTTTCCTGTTGGCACTGGGACTGAAGAGAGTGGGGAAGGAACAGGTAAAGATGATCTCACTTGCAAAACTCCTGCACTCAGCTCTACTTAGCTCCTGTCCCTTTTCTCCCCTGCACCCCACAAGTGTTTGCACCCTATTTTCAGGACAGGAGTTTACAAGATTCCTTCTTCCTTCCAATCAGGAACTGAGAAAGAATCAGGGGGCAGGCTTTTATCAGAATACCGGGCTACTAGGTGAAAGGTCGTGAACAACCCTGTCCAAGAGAGCTCCATTTCAGAACATGCCTTGGCCACAAGCCTGGTAAGGCAGCTGCCCGCTGCCAAAACAAAATAGTTTTTTGGCATTTAAGGGAACCCAGACATAACAGAGAGCAAACAAGTAATCTGTACTGAATTCTGCAAAATGGGAAAGAAAGAAAAAACTGAAGCCCAAGAGAGGAGCTTAGAGCAAGACAGAATCATACTCAGATTTTTTAAAACTCAAAAATTCAGCATTCAGAGATGTGCCCAAATAAATATCAGCATTCACTTTTTCTAAGATGTCCCAAATCAACATCACCCTGATCTATTAGGTTGGTGCAAAAGTAATTGTGGTTTAAAAGGTTAAAAATAACTGCAAAAACGCAATTACTTTTGCACCAACCTAATATTACTACTCTGGCTCTCCTCCCATCCTCTCAAAATGTACATGGGTACATATCACAGAGTTTAACAATATTGAGTCATGTATTTCTTTGTAAATATTGTGATATTTCACATTTATGTACACTTTCATACCCATCAAACTAAAAATTCTCCCAGAAGCCATAATTTTGAATTTTAAAAATTCCTTTGGTGAGTTCCATCTTCCCTGCTCCAGAAAATTCAGTCAGTATTGCATACTGATTGAAAACTCAGGCTTCACTGGTTAATTGTCTAGAACAGGGTGTTGCCTCAAACCCCCACACTCTAAGGATCAACATGTTCCCTTTTCTGTTGGTGGTAATTGGGGTGTGTGTGTGTGTGTGTGCGCGCGCGCGTGCGTTCTCCAACAGTTTTGATGCCTGATTCTTGGGCTTGCTTAATATTGGGGTTGAGCTATAACTTGTTAGCCATAGGGTGTCCACCCAGTAGGAGGTGTGAAAAAGAAGGATCTTTAAGAACCACCAATAGCCTTCTTTTTGCTGAGAGGGTAGGATTTCTGTATATTTTAATGCTTCTTTACTTCCCCATCTTCATTTTGGGGACATTATCTTCCTCTTTCCAGAACAAGAAATGAGGTAATAATCTCCTGATGCCCCACACAGAAATGAGAGGGGCTCAGGAATCAAAGAAAAGGAGAGGAAGAATCCCTGTATCTCTGCAACTGTCACCTTCCTGCATGTATGAATAAGTTCTCAGGAGTCAGCTCCCAAGACATCTCATGGCGAGCTAGGGGACAACCCTTCTGACAGAAAGCCAAATGACAATTGCACAGGATGAGTCAGGGTCTCTTTTAATTGGAACGTATGATGTTCTAGTGACCCACCTCTCTTCTTTCATTTCTTACGGATTTCTAAACGGCTTAGGGAGAAAAAACTTGGAAAAGAGAGGGAAGTTCTTCCTTCAAACAGGAACACAGCTATCTCCCCACTGACACTTGTTATAAACAAGAGACCCTTCCTGCTTTTAATTAGAAGGCTGAGAGGTGTGAGGGCTACAGATACACACGTACATGCCATTGATGTAGTGAGTTGGAGAGGGAATGAAGACAAAGAGTGAAAGAAACTCGGAAGAAAGTGAAAAGAGTGAAGCACCCATCCCTCCCTTCCTTGAGATGGGGGCGGGGGGGGGTGGGAGTGCGAAATAATCAAGTCTTCAGAACGCACCTTACTAAAGAGGTCAAAAGGTAGTTAGGGGAACATAAACAATGTGTTCCCCAACTATGCAGGTAGAAACTGAAAAGATGAGGGAATAAGCAACAGGATGTGAACACGCCCTTACTATTTCCGTTCGAGAGAACAGTCTGGAAAGTACAGGGTGGGGGGGGTGAGAAACAGCACAGGCAAGAGGGCTAGAAAGGGAGGCCGATCATTTACACACAGCCGCTTTCCCAGGAGGGCTGAAGAGAGGCTTCAAATCTGGGACCAGTTCTGCTTTGTTTTGTTTTTGAACACAGATGCGGAGCAAGAGGACAAAGGGGGACCTTCCCGAGCAGTAACATCAACATTCCCTGTCCTCCACCCCATCCTCAAGTATTCTTGGAGCTCTGGGGTTGTTTTTCACACGACTAGCGATTTGTGGGCCGGGAATAAACCGGCGCTTCTACATTAATTGTGCTGGTTAAGGCGAGGCACGAAATCCCTCATAAGCACCTTCTCCTTTTACCTTCAAACACTGCTCCCCGCCCTGCATCGTCTGCACCCGCCTTTCGAAGGCCCCTGGCCCCGGACACATTTTTTAGGGTCATTGAGGTCCTCCTTCCTCCGGGACCCAAGGGAAGCCGCCCCGCAGCCCTCCGCCCCCTCCCGCCTGCGAGGCAGCGATGCACAACAACCATTTTCCCCGCCAGGAGCACACCGTGTCCACGCGCCGCTGCGACGTCGCTGATTGGCCGGGCTCCTGGTAAACAAGGACCGGGCAGCCAATGGGAGGGCTGTGCACGAGGGCAGCACGAGCCTCCGGGCTAGCGCTCGCGTGGCCCAGCCAGCCCCGCTGCTATATAGAGCTGTTTCCGGATCTCGGTTGGAACTCCCCTCTCATTTTTGCAGACGGAGTGTCCTCAGCCAGCCGGCCAAACCCAGAGCGCTTCTCCAGCTATTGGGGAAAGCAAGCTTCTTTTTCTCTTGAAATTCCGTGGCATACCCAGCCGCTTACGTTGTTTTTGACATCTTTTCAAAAATTGAGTAGAATCGAAGAGGGAAATAATCTTAGATTATTGCAAAGGGTTCTTGGATTTAGGATTTGGTTTTTTTTTTTTCCTTCTTTGGTTTCTAACCCTTAAGCCAACCCAGCCCAATCATGGTGATGTTCAAGAAAATCAAGTCTTTTGAGGTGGTCTTTAACGACCCTGAAAAGGTGTACGGCAGTGGGGAGAAGGTGACCGGCCGGGTGATAGTGGAGGTGTGTGAAGTCACTCGAGTCAAAGCTGTCAGGGTTTTGGCTTGCGGAGTGGCCAGAGTCCTCTGGATGCAGGGATCCCAGCAGTGCAAACAGACCTTGGAGTACCTGCGCTACGAAGACACGCTTCTCCTGGAAGACCAGCCAACAGGTGAGTAACCCAGACATGCTCTGCTGGAGGGTGAAAGCTGATTTGAGAAGAGGATTGAAATGAATAAATGGAGCCTGTACTAAATATTTTAAGTGGCTCAGGTTGAGTGCTTTTGAGTTCTGTGCTGCGGCTCTCTTTTAGTTTTAATTTGCAACCACCCCGAAAAAGTGATGAATACAGCTTCTTAGGGTGCCGTGTTCTGGACCTGCAAGGATGTTGCCTTAGGTCTTTAAAAATATTTTTTGTGTGTGCACATAAGGTGCTTATTCTTTGTTTCCTGTTTGAGGTGATAGTAGCTTAACCCTCAACCTTGCAGGGCTTTGCAATTTTCTGCCCAACAACATGTATCAGAATTTCTCGTTTAAAAATAGGAGGGGTGAAAACTAGGGTACTACAATACTCTTGCATGCCACCTAAGAATTCCTGATCACAGAGATGCATTTTAAGTGTAACAAGAAACCTAATGGCTACTCACTTTTCTCTCCCTTCAGGTGAGAATGAGATGGTGATCATGAGACCTGGCAACAAATACGAGTACAAGTTCGGCTTTGAGCTTCCTCAGGGGTAGGTATCAGCTAAATGCATCTTTGCACTTTCAGTCTGTGAAAATCTTCCCCTCCTTTGATCATCTTCTGTTCTTGGAGAGCATATTTAACTTAATTATAATATTTGTTTTTACTTGACACAGGCCTCTGGGAACATCCTTCAAAGGAAAATACGGGGGTGTAGACTACTGGGTGAAGGCTTTTCTTGATCGCCCCAGTCAGCCAACGCAAGAAACAAAGCAAAACTTTGAAGTGATGGATCTAGTGGATATCAATACCCCTGATTTAATGGTGAGGTTCATTTGAAGATTGTATGGGTCTCAGGGATAAGTCAAATGTCTTGGGCATTAGATTGAAGCACCTCAGGGAATCAAGTCCTAAGTCATCAAGGTGGGAGGGTTGCCTACCCTAGGTAGGCAGGGGAAAGGAAAAAGAAGCAGAGAAAAGAATCTCTAGAAATTCTCAAAAAAACCTTTTCTCCTCCATTCTACTTAGGCGCCTGTGTCTGCTAAAAAGGAGAAGAAAGTTTCCTGCATGTTCATTCCTGATGGGCGGGTGTCTGTCTCTGCCCGCATTGACAGAAAAGGATTCTGTGAAGGTAAAAACCTAGAGCTTAAAACAGTAGACTGATAGAACAGAAACCATGGGTTTGGGGGTGAGGACAGGGATAGAAGAAAAGTCATTAACTTTACTGAGCATCCATTTTTATTTTTCTGATCGCTAGGTGACGAGATTTCCATCCATGCTGACTTTGAGAATACATGTTCCCGCATCGTAGTTCCCAAAGCTGCCATCTTAGCCCGCCACACTTACCTTGCCAATGGCCAAACCAAGGTGCTGATGCAGAAGTTGTCATCAGTTAGGGGCAATCATATTATCTCAGGAACTTGTGCATCATGGCGTGGCAAGAGCGTTCGAGTGCAGAAGATCAGGCCTTCCATCCTGGGCTGCGACATCCTTCGAGTTGAATATTTCTTGAGGGTGAGTGAGTGGGGCTAGAGAGAGAAATTGTTCATCTGTCAAAAGACAGGGATGTCTTCTCTAGACCTGTAGTCTAACAAAGTGCCTTCTTCCTTTTATAGATTTATGTTAGCGTCCCTGGCTCCAAGAAAGTCATTCTTGACCTACCCCTGGTAATTGGCAGCAAGTCGGGTCTGAGCAGCCGGACGTCCAGCATGGCCAGCCGTACCAGCTCTGAGATGAGTTGGGTGGATCTAAACATCCCTGATACCCCAGAAGGTGAGCCAGACATCATGTCTTTTCTTCCCCTCTGGCCTGCTTGGGTTTGTAAAATTGTGAAAATTCTTGGCCAGGCTTCTTATCCCCATACTTTTTCTCTCCAGCTCCTCCTTGCTATATGGATATCATTCCTGAAGATCACCGATTGGAGAGCCCCACCACTCCTCTGTTAGATGATACAGACGGTTCTCAAGACAGCCCTATTTTTATGTATGCTCCTGAGTTCAAGTTCATGCCACCACCTACTTACACTGAGGTGAGAATTGTCATTTTACCACTACGTTTATCCCAGGCCTTCTATAGGATGATAACTTGGAGGGATTGCTAAACTGGGGTTTTCTTTTATTTCTAAAACTAAAGGATCTTTTGTCTTTTTCTCCCTGCAGGTGGATCCCTGTATCCTTAACAACAATGTGCAGTGAGCATGTGGAAGACAAGAAGCAGCTGTACCTACGTGTTTCTTTCCACCTCTCTTCCTGGACTCGAACTTTTTCAGAGACTGAACTGAACAGTCTCTACAATGGGCGATGGGTCCACCCTAACCTCTGACTCCCGAATGTAGGAGATCAGCAGGCAATCTCCTGGGCCTTAAAGGGTGTGCACTCATCCTCAGCCAGCGAGATGTGATATCGGGGTGTTTGCTAGGTGGGTTTAAAAACGCTAGAAGAACTCAGGCCCACCCCTCCTCTCAGATCTCCTTGAAAATTGAAGCATCTTCAGTAGTTTCGAATAAGGGGTAGAAATGGCCTTCTGGCATGGTCTTCCCAAGTTTTTTTGGAGGGGAGTATCGATCGTTATCACAATATCAGATCTTGAACTTTGTACCATCAGGAGCACGGCCAATTTAGCAAATGGGGAAAATGAAAAAAATCATGGCCAAAACTTTGGAAAAGGAGGTTCTTAAAATCATTGTTGCCCTTTGTTTCTACACTTACAGAAAAAGAAAGAAAAACTTGGCCTAGACTTGGGGGAGAGCTTCTTATGTGAATTACAGGGAAGAAGCTCTAAGGTTGTCTTTGCTTAGAATGTACTTTAATCTGGTTTAAAGTAGCTGTAACTATGCCCCACCAAAGGTCTTAAAAGCCATTTTTAGAGCCTGTTGCACTGTGTTCTCCTGTTGCAAACATCTTCCTGTGGGAGAATGTGTTTTTCTTACCATGTGACTCCTTGGAATTGATTCCGAGGGGATGTTTTTAGCACTTTAGTTCTTGTCATATATTTTTTAAATTTTTTTTTACTATCTCAAATGTAAGCTAAAACTGGTCTACTGTGTCTCTAAGGGTAAGCACACGGACAAAAAAAAAAAAAAAGTATTACGCATTACTTTTGAGACTCCCAGTGTACAGAATTCTGTAATTGTGACTAATGTTATGAGAAGGGTTGCTGCTATCAGCCATCAGCTGTGCCCACTGTGACGTCTCTAAACCTTAGGAGGAACTCGAATCAAGATGCTCCAACACTGATCCTCCAGCCTTGCCATAAGAAACTAGAGGGCAGGTGTTCACAGAAGCCCCAGGGACCCTTTCCTGCTCAGTGTTAGGGGGCCTGGGATGTTGACAGCCCTCTCATTGCAGCCGCTAGCACTTGGAGTCCCCCTTAGCCTTAGCACTTTGTTCACTAATCTGTGTCAGCACTGAGCTTCCACCCTTTTCTGAGAAAGTATGTGGGCTGAAGGTGGTTTAGTTTTTTGTTTGTTAATTGTGTACCTTTTTGTATGATAAGAAACTATATTTTGTACTTTACCAGATATATTTTCACCCCAGGTGGGGGTATTCTTTGTAAAAAAAAAATAAATAAAAATAAAGGTGTTTTTTTTAATGGCAAAAACTTGTTTTTTTGTCTGTGAGATGATGCTGGAGAAGTTTATTAGCAAGTGTGCCCGAAGGAGCATTTCCCTATTTCACAATTCATTCTTGAAAATTCTGTAGAGAACATTACAGAATTAATCCTAATGATTCTAGTCAGTGAGGGGTGGAAGGTGGAAAGGAGGAGGAATCTGAGCTGCATTTAGTCTTTCCAATTCACTAAAGAACTAGCGGGATTCTGGTGGTCTCAGCTATTTTCTACATCCATAGCTAATCATTACTGAATTCCTTCAATTGGAATGTGTGAGCTGACTTCTTTAAAAGGAGCTCTTGAAATACAGGGAAATGAGGTTTGTGAGGGTGTTTGGTAGGAAAGGTTTACGGTTCCATGTTTTACAATTTGGCTTCAGTTTCCAGTGTAAACCTGGTTTATACACAACAAGACGAGGTAATTACTTACGACTTGAGGATTTAGAGTTAGGAGTATTAAATTATTTGAAGGCTGCTCCTGTTTTTATCTCTGCAGTTTCTACCACAGTTCTATCTAAGCACATAATCACAACTCAGTAAATGTTTGTTGAATATTCAACCACACCCTAATCCCTTAGGATATGTATGCTTCTGCAGTTCCTATTTCTTCCTTGTAGGGTAATAAAAATAGGTTGATACCACAATCCCACCTCTATTTGAAATGATTTTTATTCCTAAAGGAGTGACTAGGATGAGAAACCCTGAGATGGCAGGAGTTAATGTACTTTCTAATTTCTGAGTCGTTTAAATGGGAGATCCAGTCCTAGTCCTTGAGTGGGGTTTGGCTTTTCTGTGGGCCTCCACATACTAATTCCAAACATCAGACTTCTGGAAGTTCATAAAATCTATGTGAATTGAACAGAAAGTGAAATTGATTCTTTTCCACTACTATCTTTGTTTCCGTCTCATTCTCAGTACCTCTTTTGCCCTTTCCTGGCTCTTTGTCGGTTTTTCCTTACCAAGGTATCCCAAGTCTCTAGCTCTTACCACCATGATGACTCTCACCTTTACTCTCATCTCTGCTTCCTTCTTTAACTTACCTATTCAAGAATTTAGTAGCTCCTCCCTTTTCAAATCTGTGACCAGGAAACTAGGTCAAAGTTGTTGGAAAAGTTTCTTTCTGCAGCTGATTTTGCAGAGTCTGGAGGGGTGGAACAAATACAAGAGCAAGCCAGAGGGCAGGACAAAGGGATGGAGACACCATGGCATAAATTGTTGTGTGCATGGCCTAGCTACTGGTACTTGATCTGAGAAGAGGATGGCATGGAGAGGGTAGATAACATACACCCAGGTCTGCTAGAGATTTGATCCTCCAAGGGCCAGAACATATGCATTCTCTCCTGATACCTAATACCTCAAATCCAGTACCCTATGACAGAACATTCGATGGTGATGGAAATGTTCTATATTTGCAATAACACAGTAGCCACCAGCCACGTGTGGCTAATGAGCTCTGAAATATGGCTGCTGTGACTGATGCACTGAATTTTTTTTTTAATTGGGGAATATTGGGAAGTGTTCTTTTCCAGAACCCATCAGCTCCATGTAAAGTCGTTTTTCAATCTAATATGTTTCCCCCAAAAATAAGACCTAGCTTGACAATCAGCTCCCATGCGTCTTTTGGAGCAAAAATTAATGTAAGACCGAGTATTATATTAATTTTTGTTCCAAAAGACGCATGGGAGCTGACTGTCTAGCTAGCTCTTATTTTGGGGGAAACGTGGTAGTTGCGGGGGAGCACAGCTCAGCTCCAAGTCAAGTCATTTTCAATCTAGTTGTGGAAGGCGCGGCTCACTGGCCCATGTGGGACTCAAACCGGTGATCTTGGTGTTAATGAGCACCACCCTCTAACCACTTTACCAACCTTTTGCCCACCTGTGGCTCAGCTCCAAGCTCCAGCCGTTGCTTCTCACCAGGCCATGTGGAAATCGACCGGCGACCTTGGTGCTGTGAACACTGTTCCCTAACCATACAGAGCCAACCGGCTGCTCTGAATTTTTATTTTTGTTCAACTTCATTAATTTACATTGAATAAGCTCCATGTGATTAGTGACTACCATATTGAACAGTGCGGCCAAAATCTGAGGAAGGAAATAAGTAGCTCTAGCTGTTCACCCAGAGGAAACTCACCCTTCCTTTAGAGCACAAAAGGCCCCACTAGACTTTCTTTGCCTCCTATACACAGCTTCTACCTACCCCAGGACTTTTCTTGCATATATGCTCACTTAAATCCACTTTCCTGGGTACTGGCCCGGCGGTTTCTCCACTACCGAAAGTGGGCAGATATTTTGGATCTTCCTTCTCCATGCTCTTCTCATATGCCTTTTAATTTTTAAAGTGCTATCACTGGCATGTACAGCCATTAGAGGAGATCCAGTTCTTGGTATCATTTATTCATTAGGTCCAATCTGGTATAGGAAGATTTGAGAGAGGACAGGAAGAAAATTACCTAAAGAGAGAAGAGAGCTAGAGAAAGTGAAATGAACAACAGAAGGGTAGATACTTCCCCATCCCGGGTCCTTGGCTACCTGGATATTCCAGAACAGACTGGAAACATAAGGATGTAATAACTTGGCTAAGGCACAGGGAGACAAAAGTGTGTGGAAAGGATCTGACTGAGAATCTGGTCAACAAAAAACAATCCTGGGAGCTGAAGTGTACAAAGTGGGGTGAACGAGTGACTTTTGTGCAGTTCTTTCAACAGCATACAGCGCTTTTCCTGGCATTCTTCCTTGAACCATCTCTAGATGACGGAATGCATAAGATGGACATGGAAAATATTTTACCGACCTTCCAACGGCTGAGTCCCTGTCCCAAGCACCCCGACCTCAATAGTTTGGGACTGAGAGAGCAGAAACTTGTGTCCCATTCTCTGTTCTGACTCTACATCTGCTTCCCTTTCCTAAGCTGAAAACACAACAAAACAAAAACTCCTCAGAGATGGCTGCAGATCCAATAGATAAGTCTATAGCCTAGAAAAAGTCCAAGGATCAGCCTTCCTATGCTGTTAATATTAAGGAGAGATAGTGTAGTATGGTAGTTAAGCACATGTACCCTGAGGCCAAACTGTCTAAATTCAAATCTTACTTCTACCACTTGACAAGCTGTATGACTTTGGGCAACTTTTTAAAGCTCTCTGCTACAGTTTGTCTGTAAAACGGGTGATCGTTACAGTACCTTCCTCATAGATTACTGTGAAGATTTTAAAAATATATGTGAGGTGTTAGAAGAATAGCAAGTACAGTGCTTGTTATCTAAAATAAAAGAGGAGGGATACCCACCACCACTGGTACCTTGATGAGTTCACTCCCAAATTGTTCTTCCCAAATTGTCCCAAATTGTTCTTGCTCTCTGACCTGTCAGAAGCAAGGCCATTCTTTCCTTGTTCCCCTGGATTCCCTTCTTGTGTTTGGGGGACAAAACAGTCTGAGAAGAGGTATAGAAGCTAACTCAGCCTGGAGTTTATTTGGTAGGGGACAGGTCGCCCACTGTTGGGACTGCCATCCCCAGGCAGGGATGGGCCCTCTACCCACCCCTGGCATCTCATGGTATGTAGATCTGGGGGCACTCGAGTGTTCTCTCTCATACTCCCAGTGTGCTTCTCAGGCCCCTGGGACCTTCTGAATTTAACTAAGCTTTCTTAACTTTTTAGTGTACAACTCCAGGGGAAAGCTTCCCACCATTTGGAGTGATAAACTGAGGAACAGAGAGTGTTGCTTATACAATGTGACACTACAGAGAACTCTCAGACTCCTTATTTGAAGGTATTGCATCTGGTTGGATTTTCCCCCCTGAGGTGGACTAGACTGAGAAGCACAAAAACCAGTGGAGGTGAGCCCACTGATGAGACCCAAGTTAGCCTATTTAGACTATTTCTGTTTTGTCATGACCTTGCCCTGGGCTTGACCCTGTTGTACTCGCCATTGGGCCTGTTATGTAAGAAGAAAAAAAATAAACAGACTCTGAAGGCTGGGATTTTTCTGATTACCAAGTGTTTGGTCATCTCCGCAATGAAGTGATGGGAGAAAGAGGAGGACGGAAAACACAAGACATCATTGTGAATCCCACGTGCTTTGAGCTCTGGGATGCCAAGCAAGGTCTATTCTCATTCCTTATTGGATGACGAAGCTGCTGACTATCTTTCCAAGTCAATCAAAGGGTCAGTAAACAGGTTCTTGGAAATGTCTGGCTGGGCGCCTAGTTTGGATATTTTTAACCTCCTGGACAGATGGACAGATGAAGGGTTTCGGTTGCTGGGAGGGGAGGTGGGGTCAGGGTCGTGAGAACTGTGTTTCCCTTTTATGGCTCTCTGGCTCAAGTGCCCTCCATCTCCACTTCACCTGACTAAAATTCGGACTTCCTCCTTCATTTATCCAGACTCACAGGATTTCTCTCCATTCCTGGTTTTTCATGCTTGACTCTCCTTCCCACTGTGAGGAATCTTTGATTTCTGTTACAGACCACAAAATATGTTTTCAGCTCCCTATCCGTGTAGATCAAGGAAAGGGTGGTTGGGCAGTGACCCATGCTCCTTTGCTCCCCTGGATAAAGGTGTAGCCTGTCAGAGGCTTCTCTTCAGCTCTAAAATCTCCAAATTCTCCTGCAACCTCACGCACCCCACTAACTCCCAACTCGTGGGAACAGAATTTGAAACCTTGGGAGCCCAGATTTGGGCCTCATATTCCTTTGGAAAGTAGAAGAAATGTTGGTAGAGGTCAGAGGCAGCAAACAGGGGGTCCATAAATGGAATCAGCTTGCAGACATTTAGAAACCTGTACAGTTTCTCCCTAAAAATTTCAATTCGTTATAAACATTGAAACACCAAATTTCACTAAACTCTACTGTTCGGGCTTCTCTTAAATGGCAATCATTTGCTAACACTGAGCCCACATTCCTTCATAGCATCAACCTGCGGGAGCTGAAGGGGCCAGGCAGGCTCTTATTTACAAGTTCTCACGGCTCCCTGCTGCGTTGCACTCACCTGCTTCACTCCTTTGTACCTACCTGCCCGACTCCTGTCTGGTGCCTTAGATTTGTCTTAAGTTGTCACCTCTGCTCTAAGTCATGCTTCTCAAATATTTCCTCTGAAGGACCCCTAAAAGTAGGGAGAATGAACTATTTTCCCCGGGGCTTCCAGAGCAGTCCAACGTAGCCTGTCACAAGCCAGAAATGTCTTCGAAATATGTATTTTAGGTTTCAAAAGTGCACTATTTAATTTATGCCATATAATGTATTTGTGTAGTTTAAGTATAAATATACTTTATCTCCCCCACCAAATCTCAAACGTAAAATTGACATTCTGGAAGATGGGCCATGTGTATTCTGTGGCTCCAAGTATTCCTCACCACGTCATCCATGAAAAATCCACTTTAAGCAACACATGAGGCAAAGACAGGACACTAAAGACATGAGGCAAAGAGGGACATGGAAAGAAAGACATGGAGAGAGAGTGGAGAAGAGGAAAAGACTCTCAGTCATTAAGGATGAGTCTGAGAGACACGCTCTCTCTCTCTGGCCATAAGTCACTCCTCCTGGCCTGGCCCAGGCCAGCTCCTGAGGGGTCCGTGGACACCCCTGATATCTCTGGACAGGTGTTAGAGTGGTTGCTCAGAGTGAAAAGCAAGTCTCAAAACAGAAGCCAGGCCAAGTAAGGGAAAGGTGAGAGGCCAAGAGCAGCCAAGTATGATTAGACAGGAAAGATTGTCTAGGGGTCAGGAGAGAGGCTTGGGGACGGAGAGGAGGGCCTTGAAAAGGGATGGTCAGCATTTGCCTTTTCACCCACTGAGCCCGTCTTTGTTTCATTTCCTCTTACCACCCCTGCTGGAGAAAAATGAGGTAAAAGAGTTACTTTGACCACCTTAGATGAGGTAATTTCCTCTCCAGAATGGCTACATCTCTGGCCATAACAGAGCTTAGGAGGGTAAGTCCCAGGGCATCTTTCCCTGTCCAAATGGGATTTCATCTATTCTCTGCTAGATAGGAGTCCCCCAGATCTGTGTCCTGGACTTAGGTGAATTCCTCCCCGCACCACATCCACCCCCTTCCCTTTTAGTAAGACTAAGGCAGGTCTAACTAATCTCCCTCCTATTCTAGTACTTTCAATGCCGCCCTGAGTGTAACAATGTCACGGACAGGGTGGGGATATTTTCTCCCTTTGTCTATTGTATACCAAGAGAAATGGAATCACAGGATGTGAAGATGCAAGGATAAGCAGGGGTCAAGGTTTGGGAGGTCCAGCCTACAGCTGAGATCTGGGAGGAGGGAGATTTGAGAACTGAGACTAGTCCCACACTCAGAGGTCAGGGGGACACAGCCCTACCGTGCATTGGTCAGAACGAGGTTTGAGGAATCTCTGGATTCCTCCCCCAGAGTCCTGGGTTCCCAAGGTGATCACACTTAGCCCCTCAGGTCCTGCATTACGGTTGTTTGATTGTTTTCACAGTGATTCCCATTGGGTTTCCAGGGGCACCCTCCCTCCGTTCCCTCCAGGATACAAAACAGCAAATTAAGTCCTGTTGGGTTTTTCTAAGGTGATACTAGGAAACTGGAACTCTTATTTCCAGCTTTCTCATCTCAAACGACCTTGGGGAGAAAGTGCACCTCACTAGGGAAAAGGTTAATAGAGAAGGGGTCACCCCTGGTCTGGCCAGACTAGGTAACTGAGCTACAGCATTCCTGTCTGACTCATTTCTGTCCTATGGCCAGATATGATATATGAGGGAAAGAGAGAAGACCTGCCTCGCCAGCTCCCTCCTTCCTCAGTCAGAAATATCTTGGTGGTCTGCTTAATTTGAGTCGTGGCCTGAAGATCATGACCTTGAACTCTTCTGCAGGAGTTATCTCCTTCCTTGCTAGTTGATGGAATTGCTGATCCTCCTGCTACTCAGGCTGAAGCAGGTTCTTGGAAAGGACTGGCTAGATGCCTGAGTTATCTTTAGCTTGCCCAAGCTGAAAATAAGGTGGGAAATCCAGTGGATGGAAGGAGTTCAGCAAAAGCTGGACACGTCCTGACCTTTGTCCTCTGAACCATTTGGACTCTTGCAGGTGGAGCAATATGAACTTAAAGGATTCCCAGTGGACATTCTAATCCAAAATATGTTTCATACAGGAGGAATTTGAGACTTGGAGACCTGACATGACTTTCCTGAGGACACAAAGCTATCGAGCGGAGAAGCTAGGACCATAAACCAGTGCTTTGCCCAGCTGAGATGGCAGCCCCCTCCCTTGGCTTTGTTCTTAACCAGCCTATTCCTGCAAGCCACCCTTCCTTCCATTCAAATTGTCTTTTTCCTCACCAAACTGAGGGGTTCCTACCCACTGACATTTGACCCTCAAATTTGCTTTGGTCTGCACTCCCAATCTTCTAAACTGCACGTTGCTTCCAGGTTTCCTATTCAGCCCTGAAACTACTTGGGTCCCTGCACTTAAATTTGCAGACCCCACTCTCAAGCTTCCTGCCCAAGATGGGAGGGGGCCAGGAGGCTAGGAACATAGGGTAGGGAAAGAAGATTCTTGCCAGAGAACCTACCCTGGCTGGGGCCAATGCAGCCCAGCCTACAGGCGTAGGAGTAACCTGTTCAACATAAGCAGGCCCCAGCAGGTACGTAGTACAGGGCTGAGCAAGCACTGCGTGGGTCCTCTCGACATGTTTACAAGCAGGACCTCAACCTCTGCCCTCTCACTTGGTTCTCCAGAGGAATAGCAGCCCTGTCTGACAGAGCCTGTGGAAAGTGGGGGAAAGGTCAATGGAAACAGTCTAGCCCGTGGTGGGAACGGCTCTGGAATCTGGGAAGCTGCTGGGTCCCATGTCTCTGGCTTTGTTAGCAAGGTCACCTGACAGGAGGTGCAGGAAGCCAGATAGGAAAGAGTCCAAAAAAAGTCCCATCTGTCCGATGCTTGGTCTCTGAGGCAGTACAACTGATCTCAAGTGGTAATTGTAACCTTTGTCCTCCTTTCCCCCATTTCATGGGAAAAGGGGGGTGGTGTATACAGGTGGGGGGCAGGGATGTGTTCTAGTTCTCCTCTACTGTCTCTTGTCAAGAATCTTCTTTGTTCCCATTCTTTTAAGTTCCCAGGCTGGCATTAGGTGGGATTTAGAGGGCTGGATATGACCCCAACATGGACAATCATATGGCTAACCAGGTTAGGACTGGTATGTGTGTGTGTGTAGGAGAGAAGGGCAAAAGGAGATTTTCCAGGTCTTTTACTTTTGTTTCTTATCCATTTCTCCTTAGCTGTAATCACAGGCTATAGTGGGATTGTGGGGAACCCCAGTGACAGGTTCTCTGGCCCTTCCCCCCACACACTTACTCACAACACCTCAGAGACCTAAAAAGGGAAACACATCAATCATCACAAATTGCTCAATAACTCTGGAACGTTCTATTTCTATCCCTGTTTTCTTCTGTTCTCTTGGCTTCTTCTACCGGAACACCTACCACCGTACCCATACCAGGCTTGTCAAGTGCTTTCCCTCAATGGAGTCTGAGCCCCTATTCATTCTGTACAGTGGGATCAGAAATATCTGACATTAGATTGCCAGTCACTGTCACTCGATGCTGTAGGGAATTCAGTTTGCCTGCCTGAATATGGGTGGGGAATTTCTTGAAATTTCTCCTGCATCCCATCATCCCGGCTTTCACAGGTTTAGTAGGGTTGCTCTGACAGCTTCCCAGCTATCAGCGCCTGCCTTCCTAGTCAGTCCCTATTGTGGACACGCAGCTAGCCCGTGACTGCAGCATGTCAAGTGGCTGGAACCAATCAGCTCATCGAGGGCTTCTTCAGAAGCCAATCAGAGCTCAGGGAAGTGACCTCACCCCAGGGAGAGCTGTGTGGGCGAGAAATCACCTCTTAGAGCTGTGAGTGTCCCCAAGTGTCCCCTCCTCCCTACCCTCCTTACTTCCTGTAAAGCAACGCTGCCGACCCCCTTCCCCCTAAGAAGGGAGTGAACTAACTAAAGCCTAACTAAATTGCAGAAAGGAAGAACCAAAAGAGAAACTGCAACTCAGCCACACAGTGGCTTCTAGAAGTGGACAACAGAATATTTAGGGGGCTCCCTCTGCACAGACGTACCTTTCAAAGTGGGGTCTCCAGGGCCCGGAGTGTGCTGAAGAATCGGCACCTCCTCCCTATTTCCTCCCCGCACCTGGCTTTCTTGACTCTCCCCACAGAATCAGCTGCAATCATTCTTTGTAAACAAGGACAAGATCAAGGTCACATGTGGGAAAGAAAGGGCCTGTGTCCTTGTAAACACATGCGAACAGACAATCGTGTCCCCATGGCCTGAGGACCAGAGGCTCAGACACCAGCTGGTCTTTAGGGCGTGAGCTATTCTCTTCTACTCACTCTGCACATCCCTGCAGCTGAGTTTCCCGAATGTTCTGGGCAGGGCTAGATTGGGAGCAGGTGTCAGAGGACAGGAAGGGGCAGAGGACAGGAAGGCTGTAACCCCCCCAGGGTGTCACACTGGACTCTGACAGGTAAGGAGAGAATGGTTCAGCCAGGCACCCCCTTCATTCCTCCAGCTCTCTCCCACCAGGCCTCACCCTGCACACAGAGACAGATAAAAATTCTTTATTTAAAAATATAAAACTGGCCTTGTTTCTCCTAACTGCTCCCACCCCCAGTGATCTTCACAAAGAACTATAAAAAAAAAAAAATGGGTAGGGGCTGTCTCAGCTCTAACAACTCCAGTTCTTATTTCAACCCTCCCTCTCCATTTCATACATTTAAGACATTGGTTCTCTGTCTTTTCCCCAAGACAGCAGAGGTGATACAAAGGTAGAGGGAGGAGAAAGGGAGAAAAGAGAGCTGCCTGTCATCATTCTCCATTTCTATCTCCAGGGACTCTGAGCACATGATTTGCTTGTCCACAAAACTAAGTAAGAGGGACAATTACTCTCTGTATCCTAAATCAAGAAAGATATGAAGGTCCAGGCTGTTGTTTAGGGTCCTTCGTCAGTATATAGCCTCATCCATGTTGTCATCACTGTCACCCCCAAAGTCCTCTCCGTTGTCGAAATATGACATGATGTAATCGGTTTCCTGAAACAGAAAATAAAGAAAAGTCAGGCGCATGTTCGGCATTCTCCTTCCTCCCTGTGTACCAGGCCCCCTTCCCTCCTAATCACACCCTTCCAGGCTTGGAAATCCCTTCCCACAGTCCTTCGCTCTTGAGAAGAGCCTAGGGACAGATAAAGCGGAGGGCACTGTCCTTTGGGAGCATTCTCTCTTATGGTCCTCCCTCACTGAAGAGAACACTCCTGATTGATGGAAAGAGCTGACATCCCTAGAGCTTGTGAGGGCAAGAGGGCAAGCGAGAGGGAGCAGGTGAGAGGAAGTTCTCTTCACCTCTTCGTGTTCTTCTTCATCATACTCTTCCTCCTCCTCCTCTTCCTTCTCTTCTTCTTCCTCTTTCTCCTCATCTTCCTCTGAAGTTACTTCTTCCTCCTTCTTCTCCAGGGTCTTACGTGAAGGTGAATAGGAAGACAAACTCAACCTCAGCTCCCAGAAGGGAAAAACTGAAACACACACCGGCCAGAGCGGAGGAAATGGATCTGGGGCTCAGGCGGTCTCTACGCACATTTTCTCTTTACCTCTAGTTTCTGTATTGTTTCCTCCTTATCTTCTGGGGTCTTAGGGGGCCTCTTGGGGAGTAGAATGGTGGTGCCTGGTGAGGGGATCAAAAGGGGAACATCAGAGAGCAAACCTTGTTTGCTTCCTACCCACCTTCCTGTAGAGAACATGTCGCTCTGCTGCCCTCATGTGGCCACCATGGCCACCAGCAACAATACTGGGTGGTTTGGGTAGGAATTGGGAGGGCGGGCAAGACCACCAGCAGTCTGGGCCCTACAGCTCATGAAGGAAACCTGCTTTTTCCATGCACTCACGCTCCTTCTGTAACTTCCGCACTCGGATCTTCAGCTCCCGGGGTAGACGTCGCCAATCTGGGAATAGTGGGAATGTAAAATTCAGTAAGATCTTGTCTGGGGTCTTCTAAAAATGGTGACTGGTTTTAAAGGAAAGATAAGGGTTGGGATGAAGGTGAGAAAGAAAGGAGTTGGGTCAAAGTTTCTTGGAACAAAACTGTGTCTTGGATGCCTCCCTGGGAGTGAGGGCTCTTTAATAGGTTTTGAGGTAGAGCCTGGGAGTGTTTATAAGCACATCTAAGGATTGTAAATACTGAATGGAGTGGAGCAGGGACAGAGGAGGGTGCATGGGCTGGTGGCTTGTGGCTTGAGGCATCTCAAACATTTGAAAGAAGGGCAGTCAATAAAAAGGCCCATCACCTACCAGGGTTCCAATCGATGGCATTGTCAATCGGCCCTGACATCTGATATTTGTCTGAGTAACGCTCCACATCTGAGGGGTCAGAAGCCAAAGGTCAGTTTTATCTTTTCAGAGCCCTAGAACAGGCCCAGCCCTCTCAATATTCAGGAATTGTCTGTTCCCCCTCAGCCCAAACCCAGAGCCCAGGGTATCAGCTTCAGTGAGGACTTTCAACACTCTTTGCCTGTCCCTTTGCCACCCCAAATTACAATGTTTTTGTTATCTCCCTTAACCCAAAGGCATAACCATATTGAGGGGTAGTGTAAACCATATTGTGGGACAGTGTAAAGTATACGAGAGAGCAAGAAATCAGGGTTTCTGTCTTGCCTTTATTCCTTGTTAATGGGGCTAATTTAGACAAGTCTTTCCTCTCTCTGAGCTGCAGCTTCTAGGGCTTCAGAAGGAAAGAACCGGTTGTCAATAAACTGAATGACTATACTTCCACAGAAGTTGGTGAATATCCACTACCCCAAGTGGCCCCTTCTCCAGTCTCTTCTGGTCCCCCTAACCTCTCCACCACCCACCAACCAAAGAGGTAATACTTTAGTTTGCAGGGCTTCTCAGAGACCCAGCGCTTGCCTCCCTTCTGATTGGTTGGTGCCTGTAATATCCAGATTGTTAAAAATTATAATACATCTCCCCCATTTATACCTGTGAAATGGATGTCTTAATACTTAACCTCCTACTGTCCCAAGACGATTGTGAGACTCAAAACAAACTATGGATATTGTCATGCATTTCAAATGCAGGGGTAATTATTATGATCTCCCCAGTTAGACGGACTCCCCCATTAGTCCGGCACCTCTTCTGGCATCTCTGGCCCCCAATGGTACTGAATATAGGGCACTGCTTACAGAGGCATTCAGAACACAATGACGCTAGGATTCCAACTGACCTCTCTTGGGGACAGCTGGCCGGATGAAGTAGGGAAGCTGCCTCATGGCCCCTCGGAGCTCTTGCTTCAGTGCTAGGACATATTCCCCTTCCTCTCCTGAGGGCAGAGGCACTGGACGGAACTCCAAGGGCTAACAAGGCAGGGACAGTGGTCAGTCCAGGGAGAAAATGCCAGAGTACAAATCCAGAAGGGTGTGTAGCACAATTCAATCCAATGCTCCTACTGAGCAAAGGGCCAAAGGAAAATGGGGGGGGGGGGCAACACAGCATTGTGAAAGCTGGGGAGCTGGGAATGTGGGAAGTAAGGGTAGACACTTCCTTGCCTGGAAAACATCCCGTGTGAGTTGGAAGCATAGAGACACGGAGGGGCAAGATGAGGATGGTTTTATGATGGCCCAGGAGAAACCCCGGATCATAGTCAGCCAGGGGTACTTGGGAGGGTTGGGAAGGGAGAGAAGGCACTCACCGGGAAAAGTGGAGAAGGTTGCAGGGTAGGTGGGGGCAGAGCATCCCCCTTCCCAATGCCCACAGCCTCCATGTTGAAGGTCAACTGGCCCCGGCCCCGACCCCGGCCCCCGCCCCGGCTGGCCATGGTGGAGGGGGCCTGGATTGTCAGAGATCCAGTGAGAAAAACCTGATAAAGACAAAAATTAAAAGTACAGTAGAATGGATAGGAATCCAGGGAGGTACAAGACACTCAATCTTTTCCCCCTTGGACCTGAAAAATTTTGACTGAGAAGGCATAGTGTCAGGCAGGGTATTTCTGGAACTATAAATGTGGAGACATGGTCCCAACAGGACAGATAATTGCAATATAGTATAACTGTAGCACAAAGGGAAAAGTGATTGGATCTTTGGATAAAACTTCCGTACATCTCTAAGAAAATTTGATATTTATCACCATCTGCATATCTACAGATGACCTTTGAATTCTTTCTCTCCCTGGCTCTTCAAACCCAACCAGGCCCCAATTCAATCCAATGCAGTGCATTTCAACTAAACATTTATTAAGCATCTACCATGAAAATAGTAGTGTGTGTCAGGCATTGTGGGGACAGAGGGATAAGTTGGTCTTGCTGTCAGTGAGAAGGGGGAGCAGGAGTAGGGAGAAGAACCATTACAATCAAATTAACATCTTTTTAAATATCACTTAGAAGCACAGAGTCTTAGAATTGGAAGGACCCATCAAGTTATCTAGTCCAAACCCCCTCCCAGTGCAGTAGTCTATTCTATAAGTCAGTCAGCTTGTGGTGACATTTTCCTAAAGAGATGGGGTCCAGTCTTCCCCATTCCAATGTAATCAACTGCTGAATTGAAAGTTCCTCTTGCTGCTGAATTGAACTCTGCCTCTTGTCATCAGTCCTGAGGGGCCAGTCAGAGGCAATCCTGCTTTAAAAAAATAATCTCCCCTCAAGATATCATCAGATACAGAGGTATAAGTGTCAGGATGCTCATCAGAGAGCTATTCATGGTAGTAAAAAATCTGAAATAATATAAAGGGTCCAAGAAGAAAATAAATGGTTCAGATATCCATTTTAGACTATTATGTAGCCATAAACATGACTTCAAATAATATTTAAAGGCAGAGAAATGTTCACAGTTTAAAGTGGGGGGGAAACATAAAATTGTATTTATTGTATGGCCCTAGTTATGTAATCTACACACACATACACATATATGCAGAAAAGAAATTGAAAGGATACATGTGAAAGTAATAATGGTTATCACAACATCATGGTTGCAAAATAATAGGCATTTTTATTTATATTTTTATGTTTCTGAATTTTCTAGAATAAATGTGTATTACTTCTATGATCAGAAAACAAAAGGGATGGTTTTCTTTATTTTTAAGAATGCTATCATTAGGACAGCGCTCCCTCTTTGACAGTGGAAGTGTGGAATGCATTTCATTGAGCTATTATATTTGTTTAGAATATGTTTGATATTAACTGAAGGACAAATATCCAAAAATGGAATGATGTGCAAAGCAAGATAAGGAGTTCTCTTACAAAAGACATTTAAATAGAAGTTAGATAACAATTTACCAAACATGGTTTATCAGAGGAAGGATGAATGTCTACTGTAGAGGATTCACTATGATCCCCATTGTCTAGCATTGTGTCTGGCATATAGTAGATGCTCAATAAACATCCATTGAATGAATGAATACATGGTTTCTAAGGGCTATTCCAAACTTGAGACCTTGTGATTCATAAAGCCTCCCTTCACCATCCCAATCTTCTTAGCTTTCTCCTTTCTCTGAACTGTGGGAGCAATTATATTATGAACCACTAATTTAAGAAATCTTAATTATATACTATATTGCATTTTATTTTGTCTTTTATTAATTGTTCCCTAATTACGCTAGGAGTATAAATTCTTCATCCCCAATCAATTCCATTCAATTAACTTTTATTGGGCACTGTGTATTAAGTACTAGAACCTGCCCTACAAAACCTTGTATTCTAAGAATAGTAACATTAAAAACTGCGTGCACTTAAGTACTGTCATACAGGTATGCATAAAATGCTACCATCAGACTGGAAACAATTAATTCTGCAGACAGGGTGGTCCAGGAAAGCTACAGGTAGGAAGGAGGTAATCTTTCAGCTGAATCTTGATAGGTAACAGGAGTCTATCAGACTCTTAGACAGGGGACAAATATTAACAGATTTGGGGGAAGGTGATGCCATTGCAAAGAGTCAGAGGAACAAGAATAAATCTTTCTCACTTTCTGCTTTAATATCATTCGCCTATGCACAAAAGAAAACTACAGCTCTCTGGTATGCAATCAATGCAGCAAGTGGGAACCCAGAGGAGAAAGGGTAGGGAGCCAGAAGGGGGCTGATCCAACAGACTGCCAGAAAGCGTTGTCTATGTATCTCGCAGCTTTGCCCTGGTGAATTAGTTCGGGAAATGTGGGACCGAACCGGGTCAGAGCCACCAGATCGGTGCCTTACCTGCTGCTCCTCCCCCACGCGGAGCCAAAGCCGCAGCCAACTTGAAATTTCCTTGTCTTCCTCAAACGGGTGGCGTTCTAGGTCCGCCTCCCGGAGCTCCCCATTGGTGAGTTCTCCCGGCCAATCTAATAGAAGCCGAGGAGGGAGGTCCGCCCACTTCCAGCCGAGGAGAAGGAGGGAGGAAGAGAGTCGCCGGAACCCAGGCTTAGGGAGCCCGGCACGGAGAGAGATGGGATTGCAGAATTAACCAGGGGTCAGTTATTTCGACCTCATCTTGCATGGAGGAGACCCTGGCTCGAGAGAGTTCACAAACGGAACCTGACACTCAGATCTCACCGAGGGACTCAGTTGAGAGAGCTCCCACAGAGAAATGAACCCCTAGGCAACCTGCTCATTAAGGAACAGTCTTTTTGTGACTCTGGTTTCACAGTTTGGCCTCTCCTCCATTACTCCAACCTTCCCTTCAGTCCTACACTGCTTCCCTCTAGCACCACCAATCAATACTTTTTTAAAAAAAATGTTTCCCCTGTGGGTTGTTGTCTGTGAGAAGTTGGGAAGAGGGTTTGCGGAAGGAAAAATTAGGAATCAGAACCAGAGTTGGGGAGGCAGAGCAGGAGCCCAGTGTTTCCTGCATTTCCCACTGCCTTGCAGCTTCTCCTGGCCCTTGGCAAAGGGGGGCACGGCGGGAGAAGGAGTCCTACTTGCACAAAAACAGAAAGAGGGAGTTAGTCAAGAAGAATATCTCAGATGTCGAGGAAACGGCCCTGGAATGAAGCCTCTGGACTTGGAAGGCTGTATGCAGGTGTAGTGACAAGTGCCCAGTCTTTGGAACAGGACAGAAGCAGAACTATGAGGCTTTGAAGAACTTGCTTAGCTTTACTAAGCCTCAGTTTCTTCATAACAAGAAGATAATTCCTACCGTATAGCGTTGTGGGGATTGGGTATCATGTATGTAAAGTACTTGGCACATTGTTAATGTCCAATAAATGGTAGCTAGTAAAAATGGGTAGCTGCCCTGCAAATAGTTCTCTCTCCCCCTTCTTCAGGAACATTATTTGTAGTATCTTATGTCTGTTGGCCTCCAGCCTCTGAATTCTCTCAGGTCAGTTTTCCAAATCCTTAGGATTTTTTTTCTTCATCCCCCCACTCTCCCTGATGCCTTCCAGCTGGACACAAACTCATTCCTAAAATATGCAGATGGAGCTATGGTAACCATGGAGACAGGGCAGGTGGCAAGAAGACGCAGAGACAGAGTGAGAGAAACCGATTGCGACAGATAGGGAAGGGTGAAGACTTAGGGAGCGATTTGGACAGAGACTTTCAAGTAAGATGAAAAAATAATGAGACTAAGTGAGACGGAAAGTAAAGAGGTGCAATGAGAAAGGATGTGTCACAAGGTTCTCTCTTTTCTCTTCCCCTTTTCTATCCCCCACCCCGAATATGGGGAGGAAACATCTGAAAGCCCCTTGCTGTACCTACAACTGGCCCCAGATATCCTCCTCATACTTATCAAAGATGTCTGTACAAGGAGCTGAGGTCCAAGTTTATCTGTATTGTGTTTTCCATTTGGGGGGAAGTGGAGTGAGGATGTACCGCTGTGTCCGACTCCAGCTCTCCCTGACATTTAAACTATGAGAAGCCAGCCACATCTCTTGCCTCTTTCCGCACATTATGGACTCCGTTTGTGGATCCCAACCGCCTCTCTCCACCCCTCTTCAGTGTGCCCTGTGCGGTTTGTGGTAGGTCAGGTCAGGCGCACAAGCGCACATAAACACACCAAGCGCGGAGAATGGGGATCTGAAGCTCAGCGAAGAATTGGGGTGGTCCCAGGCTGGGTCGCGGAGGAATCTCCTAAGGAACATCTAGGTTTGTTGGGGCCGAGAGGGAGGTCGGCTAAGCAAGAGAAGTCAGGATTGGAGCTTCTAGGTTTAGAGGGTTTATATGTGCATGGGTGGGGGAACGGTTTGGTGCCCGACGCCCCCACCCGCAGAGACTAGGCTATAAATAGCAAGGCAGAGCTCCGCCCTTCGCACCCCCCCCCCCCAGCTTCTCTCCTCCCGAGCCGGCGCTGTGCCCGGGGCGCACCGGGAGGAGGGACCAGGATCCTGTGCCTGGGCGCAGATACTGACACCAAGGGAATCCGGGTGCCCCCCCACGCCATGTGGGCCCCTGGGAAACCGGCTCCACCACCCCGGTTGCCCGGTGGCCCTGGCCTCAGTCCTGGCCGGGCGGAGATTCTGCGGACATTCAGGTATCTATTTGGACTCACAGCCTGGGAGGGGAAGAGCAAGGAGTGATGGGGAACATAGCAGGGCAAAAGAGCCCCCCAATTCTCCCCCCACCCGTTTTAGGTCCCAAATGCAAGCTGCTTCCCTCCCCCCACTCAATTTATGGGGCTGTGGCAACCTAAAAGAGGTTAGGAATTGGAATCTGTGTGTGAATGTAAGGGTGCATGTGCGTGGGTGGGTGGCGTTCAGCATCCTAGAAAGGGGGATTCCAAGTGCGGATAAGAAAAGGGGGATGCTGGAAAGGTCTGATAAGCCGTGGGGTGAGGGTGGGGGTGCGGATATCTCTGCGCGTGCACGTACGCATTTGCACGCGCGCTCGTTCTTTAATGCGGGTGCACCCTTCCCACCTCCTCAGGCATGCGCTGGGGGGAGGGGTCGGCTCAAAGGCATGAGTTAGTAGAAGGACCGTGTGCCTTGCAGTGAAGATCTCCCCCGCCCCACGCTGGGTCCTTCCACCGGTGCCTCAGTTTCCCTGCCTGACTCCATCAATAAATCTCTCTCTTTCTCGCAGGGATTGGCTTCGCCATTGAGCCCTCAGGCCTCTGCCATCCACCACCCCCACACCCCTAGCCTTCTTCGGCAGGTCCCAGTCCCGGTTCCATCGGTGCTGTCGCCCCAGCCGCAGCTATGCTGCACACCGAGGGCCACGCTCTTCTTCGGGCTGTGGGTCAGGGTAAGCTACGCTTGGCCCGTTTGCTTCTGGAGGGGGGCGCCTACGTGAATGAGGGTGATGCCCAGGGGGAGACTGCGCTAATGGCGGCCTGTCGGGCCCGCTACGATGACCCCCAGAACAAGGCGCGTATGGTACGCTACCTCCTGGAACAAGGCGCGGACCCCAACATCGCAGACCGCCTAGGGCGCACCGCGCTCATGCACGCTTGCGCCGGGGGTGGGGGCGCCGCTGTAGTCTCGCTGCTCCTCGCCCACGGCGCAGACCCCTCAGTCCGAGATCACGCGGGCGCCTCGGCACTTGTCCACGCCCTGGACCGCGGGGACCGCGAGACCCTTGCCACGCTGCTGGACGCTTGTAAGGCCAAGGGCACCGAGGTCATCATCATCACCACCGACACCTCGCCTTCGGGCACCAAGAAGACCCGGCAGTATCTCAATTCCCCACCGTCCCCGGGGGTGGAGGACCCCGCCCCCGCTCCTCCTAGCCCGGGGGTCTGCACGTCACCTTCGGAAATCCAACTGCAGACTGCAGGAGGAGGACGGGGGTTGTTATCCCCTCGCACCCAGGAAGAAGAGGAGAAGCGGGACGTATTTGAATTCCCTCTTCCTAAGCCTCCCGATGAACCCTCCCCTTCTGAACCGCTCCCCAAACCACCCCGTCACCCTCCGAAACCACTAAAAAGGCTCAACTCCGAGCCCTGGGGCCTAGTGGCTCCTCAACCGGTCCCACCCGCGGAAGGGAGGCCGGGGATGGAGCGCCTGACCGCCGAATTTAATGGCCTGACCCTGACAGGCCGACCCCGTCTTTCCAGACGTCACAGCACTGAAGGCCCGGAGGACCCGCCCCCGTGGGCGGAGAGAGTGATGGGTGGAGGTCCCCTCTCTCGCCGAAACACCGCACCAGAAGCTCAGGAGTCTGGTCTCCCTTCAGGGCTGAGGCAGAAACTGAGCCGCATGGAGCCGGTGGAGCTCGACACCCCCGGAAATCTTTGCCCTGACTCGCCGGAGTGCAGCCGCCCATCCCTGGAACGCCGCCGATACAGCGCCTCCCCGCTGACCCTCCCTCCGGCCGGCTCGGCTCCCTCCCCGCGCCAGTCCTTGGAGAGTCTGCCGGGGGCTGTATCTCCGCTGAGTGGGCGGAGGCGAAGTCCTGGGCTGCTGGAGCGGAGGGGCTCCGGGACATTGCTCCTGGACCATATCTCGCAAACGCGGCCAGGTTTCCTGCCCCCGCTCAACGTCAGCCCCCATCCTCCCATCCCCGACATTCGCCCCCAACCCGGAGGTCGGGCGCCTTCGCTGCCCGCCCCTCCCCAGGCGGGGGCGCCAGGCTCTCCCAGGACCAAGAGAAAGTTGGTGAGGCGCCACTCCATGCAGACTGAGCAGATCCGCCTGTTAGGAGGCTTCCAGAGTCTAGGCGGGCCAGGGGAGCCAGGGCGCTGAGCAGAGTGAAAGGAGCCAAGGAGGGTGGGGGGTCAGGACTTTGATGGACAGGCGAAAGAACCAGTCACACACACACCACGGACATAAGGGTCTCTTGCATGTGCTCCTGGGCACGGTGCACGCACACATGGGCAAACGTGTCCACAAGCACAGTTACTCTTATTTGCAGGGAAGGGTAAGTACTCTATTTATTGGGCATATAGATACATGCATTCATGCCCTAGTCACTTCACATGCATATGGGATTAGTTGGGTACCAACAGGCACTGCAAACACTGGGCCACTTGTGCTAGGGCCCCAAATGGGTCCCATACTCACTTGCATTTTTGTTCAGAAGCAGTACGGAACCCCTACTTATGGATAGTCTCCAATCTCTTTGCTCTCCCTACAGAAGCAATCCCTTGTTTTCCATATATGCCCCGCAACACACCCCACTCATGATTTTGCACACTCTACCCTCTTCGTGAATATTCCACCCTGTTCTGCAGGTCTTGCTTCTCTTTCCAGCCCAGGCTCCTTATTCACACCCTGCTTCTAGCCCTCACCGCTGTTCAAGATATCTTCTTCACTCTCCTTGGGGGTTTCCAGCAGCAACCCCTAGCCTCAGTTCTGCTGCTGCTCTTCCTACTCTCAGCTTTACTTCTCAACTTCCTGCTTTGTATTCCCACCCTGTTTCCCCAGCCAGTACAACAGGTTGTCTCATTTTCCCCGGGGGTGGGTCATGGGCTCTAAGCTGCTCTTCTGTGTGTCTGAGCTTATGAACACCCCCACAGGTAGAAGTGGGGAGTAATCCTAAATCACTCCTCTCTCCACTTGACATATCAAATAAATGTGTTCAGAAGTCTCTGTTTTGTCACTTCTGCCTGGGGGTGTGGGGTGTGGGGAATGAGGAATGGGGAAGGACGGTAATGCTAACTATAATGAGCTAGGGGATACTTAGAGGTCCCACTCACTTTCTTTCCAGGAAACCAACTAACCAACTGTGGTTGTAGAAGAAAAGGCAAGTGTCCGGTGTCCTGGAGGTTTTAAGGCATTTGACAGGCTTTCATTTCCCCCAGTATCCCCTATGTCCATCCTCAAATTCTTTAAGATTCCTACGAAGAGTCCCTCCCTCCACCATCAGCAGATGTATCTCAGTAGATTAACTGTCCCTCTTTCAAGCATCCTATTTCTTGAGCACTCCTTAGTTTTTCCTCAGGGTTCTAACTTTCATCTCACCGGGTTCATTTCATCCATTTTCTTCTACTTCTGCCTTCTATTTCCTCATCTTTGATTTCAGAGCCACAGTGGGGTAGAGAGAGACATATTGAGAGGGAGAGAGAGGAGAAAAAAGGAGTTACTATAACCTGACCTAGGTAAAAATGGCATGATATGGTCACCTGACAAAGGATGTGTGTGTGTGTGTGTGTGTGTGTGTGTACACACGTGCATAAGAATCATCAGAGGACCCTAGCCTGACAAGTTCTATGAACAAGGGTACCTGTCTCAGTCTGCCCCCTGGACCTCTCAGTTTGCTGGTTTTCTGCATATATTCTAACTCTTCCTCACTCTAACGGGAGGTCAGAGAGCAGCCCATTTTACTCTTTCTTACTCCCCCAACTTAAAACAGATGAAATCAGAAAATTACCCAACAATGTGGCATAATGAAAAGATCAAAATATCGGGCATCAGAAGACCTATGTCTGACCCTCCCCTTTGCCATCTCCTTGCTATTAATTTTGGGCAATTTTATTTAGTCTCACGGAGTATCAGTTTCCTTATCCATAAAACACTAAAATCTAGTTAGTGATTGTGATTATTAAACAAGACAATGCACTAGGTGCATTGCATAGTGCCTGACATACAGTAAGTAAATATTGGCTCATTAAATGCCAGCATCGTTCGTTCATTGCTTTAACTCCACCACCAATTGCATGTGATGTTGGACAAGTCACACCACTTCTCTGAGCCAGTTTCTTCATCTATAAAATGAGTAGTCAGACAAATGATCTCTAAGTATCTTCTCACTCTACAATTTCCACAGACTTGCTTCCAGGCCTATTTCCCCCCCCACGCCCCAGCCTCGCCCCAGGGGTCAGCAGGCTTTCTAGTATTCCCAAAGACGGCGCCCAAGCTAAGCTTCTCTCTGGTGGAGGCTATCGCTTTCTCTCTTTGCAATTGGGTGCTCAGAACCTCCGCCCTCCTCAATAATTTGCCTACGGCTGAGCTGCAGCCCGCCAGCTCCCGCCCCCCTTTGGTGATTGGCATAGGACCTGGCTCGTCCCCGCCCCCGCTTGATTGACGGCTGGGTTTCGGCACCGCCTTCAGTCCCTGGGCGCTAGCTGGCGGGGGTGGCTGGGACCGTTAGCTCGCCAGGCTGGCAGGCTCCCGGCCGCTACTCCACTGGCGGCAGGGATGGAGACTATGCGAGCTCAGCGGTTGCAGCCTGGAGTGGGCACCAGCGGGAGGGGCACTCTGAGAGCACTGCGGCCTGGAGTGACTGGGGCCGCGGCTGCCCCCGCCACACCCCCCGTGGGCCCCCCGCCGGCCCCACCGCCCCCCGCACCGCCCCCGCCGCCCCTGCTCCTGTCCGGGGCCTCCGGGCTGCCACTGCCTCCCGGCGCCCCAGGCAGCCCGGCAGTCCTGCGGGAGGCCGTGGAGGCCGTGGTGAGGAGCTTCGCCAAGCACACGCAGGGCTATGGCCGAGGTGAGTGCGGGTCTGGCCTCCTGCGGGACACCCTCTGTACGGGAGCCTTGCTCCCACCGTCCTCTGGATCGCTTTTCCTGGCGCAGAGCCCTCACATGCATTTCCTTTTGGGGAGTTTCCTTCTGGGCTCCACACACACACAGACACACACACACGCACGCACGCACGCACACACACACTCATACACACGCTTAAGCCTCTCACCCCCTCCCCTTTATTGAGTTACTACTATTTTCTCCTGGGATTCCTTTTTACAGATAGAGCCCTCTTTTCTTCCCAACCTTTTCTCATTCAGAATATAGAATCCCTCCTGTAGCCTTAACATCTCTCTGCCTTTGAGGACGGCTACCTATTGTGCGGGATCCTATCCTTTATCTCAGATCCAAGACGTTTCTCATCCATACCGTCTCAGTCTTTCTTCTGTGATCTCAGCAATTCCTGGACTCCCCATGTACACTGACTCCATCTCCTTGATTTCTTACTTCTTTTCTTACTCATCGTCACTGTGAAATTTCCAATGCAACTTCAGATTTACTGGGAAATCGGTAGAGCCTTCACAAGTCACTTATAATAATTGTGTTTTTAAATCTGGACCCATACTATTGAGCTCACACCACCTTCCTGTGACTTAGTACCTCACTTTGGTGTCTTTTTAAGTATGGAGCCTCTCAAGTCAGGCCTGTCTGTCTGGCCCTGTTTTCCTGGCGCTTGCCCAGGAACTGAGGATAAATCCCAGGCCTTGGCTCTCTCCATGTTAAATTCTGTGGAAATGAGCCAGGCAGAAACCCGATTTCCATTAGAAATCTTCATTTTAAAGATGCCTAATTTCTAGGGCTTCTGAGAAGGGAGATTTGAGGATTTTCTTTGTTGTTTTTGTTTAACCAGTGCGGCATTTCCTGAGTTTGAGCTCCAGATCCATAGTGTAATAAGGAATATATAGTGAGGGGTGTGGTATATAGAATTTAGGTCTGGAATTTCTGATACATCACTTCTCTCTGGTTGGACAGGTCCTGCCTGACCTGGAAGTGACTATATCTTTAACTTTCTAGCTTAATAATAATGTAGAGAAAGGTTACAGGGCTTTCTCTATAGACAGTAGTTTTTTTTCCTCCTCTCCCTAAAAAAGTGTAGGGAAAAGAGCACACACATGGTTTGGAGTCAGACAAGTCTGGATTAAACCCCTGATGAAATTTCTGTCACTTGCCAGCTATGTCTTTGGGGAAGTGACTTAACCTCACTGAGCTTCAGTTTCCTTGTTGGTTATGTGGATTAAATGAGATATTGCACCTGACACTTGATGGATACTTGAAAAAATGATGAGTATTATCTCGAATTAACTGGTTCATAGTTCTTTGGGAAGAACATGTCTCATTTTGTCCCACTCTTAAATCCTGACAGTGTAAACCCAAAGATTCCTATGAAAACAGATTTTTAGATCCATTTTGTTATATGTGCCCAATGATACGTTTACCGTCCGTTTCCCTTTGTTCAACACTTTGAATTCCTGCCACGGGGCGGTCACTCTGCGAGGTGCTGGGAATACAAATGTGTATGATGCTGGATTCATCAGGAGGGAATACAGTTGTTTTTCTTGTTTAATTCCTACATTTAACAGGGCTGTGATGGAACTGCCATCATCTATTGTCCTGCTGCTTCAGGTTCCTTTGAGACCAAGGGAAGGTCTGCCTCAAGGAGTAGCCAGGAGTGGTCACTCTAAATGTGAATCCTTCCTCTTGGACACTTACAGGCGTTTATTAAAATTGTAGAGGAGTTACCTTTACCCTTTTTCTTGTCTGTGTTACCTGGAAAGCCTCTGGTTTGGCATCTACATTGAGTGTCCTGTAAAAACTTTTTCATTTCCTCAGAAAAGATGAGGGAACAAGGGGATGGAACTGACAAAGAGCAATCAGCCGAGCTTCAGACTCTGCAGCACTTCTCTCTTCCAACCTCCTTACCTCCCACCACAGTCCTCATTATTTTTGAGTTTCTCATTTCCAGTCTGGGTGTCCAGCCAGTACTTTGGGAGAGTTTGGCAGATAGTTCAGCTTCAGGCAAGCAGAGACTCTCCCGATTTGGCTCAGGAGTCCTTCACCACATGGAATCACTTATTCTGCTTCGATTAATAGGCAAAACTGCCACTGGCATGCACCCACATACCCTTGTGACTGATGGTATGGTATTTGGGGGCTGGCTCTACTCCCCTGAATATAATTTACTTTGGTCTTTGCCCAGACCATTCCCCGATCCAGCAATACTTTTACTACCTCATCTTCAATTCACATCCTTCATCTTCTGACTGTGCCAAATTCACCTTTTCCAGCCATGGTCTTCGGCTTTACCTCCACTCATGTAGGATCTCAGCATTTATATATATTTTAAAAACCTTCTGTTATTTCACCTGCTTGTCCTATATCTCCCCTCTCCTCCCCACCACAATATCCCTGCCCAAGATACACACATAACTCACTATGTTGTAGGATTGTAGTTTGTAGTGCGTGGGATTTGGAATCAGAGAACCTGGCCCTGTCGAGGAGTGGCTGTGTGATCTTGGATAAATTGCTTAATCTCTTTAGGCCTCAGCTGTTCCGCTCATTCGTCTAACGAATATTTATCGATCACCAGCTGTAGTGGTGAACAAGACAGACACTTAGTCCCTATCTTCATGGAGCTCACAGTCCACTTTACAGAGCATGGGCGAGGATTAATGGCGAAATAAAGCAGGGCAGTAGAATAGAAAGAGAGCTGGCTTTGCAGGCAAACACATAGTGGCTCTGAATCCTACTTCTGCCACTGTGGCCTGTCCTTAGCTTGTTCACTTTTTGTAAAATGGATTTTATAATACCTATCTTGATGGGTTTGTGTGGATTAAATGAGATAATGAATGTAAAGCCTGCAGCACAGCACTCAATGAGTCGTTGCTATTATGCATCTGGAAATGCTTTGCAGACTGTGCACATTGCAGCTATTGTTAGCATTACCATTCCCTGTACCCCGTTTTCCCACATGGCATTTAGTCCCCTTCTCCTAATGTTTGACAGCTGGCATGAATCTCTAAACTGGCATGAATGAGTTTCCTTGCTAGGTAACTTCTGCATTGCCCTATTCAAACCTGTTTTTTTTTTTTAATTATTGCTCTCCATGTTTATTACAATATGGTTATGTGATTGGAAATTCTGCCCAGCTTTCCACTAGGTTGAACAAGTGAAGCTTGTGTGGTATTCTCTGTTCAGTTGTTCCTTTTCCTCAGAATCACAGAACAGCTTCTTTGCCTGTAAGTGACCGTGGAGTTAAGTTGATTGGTCTGAATATTTCTAATTTTTGGAATGTTGCATTACACCCTGTATTAGTTTCCTGTGGTTACTCCAACAAATTATCCCAACTTTGGTGGCTTAAGACAACAGAAATTTCTTCGCTCGCAGTTCTGGAGGACAGAAATCCAAAATCAGTATCATTGGGCCCAAATCAGGGTGTTAGCAGGTCTGTTCTCCCTGCAAAGCCGCTAGGGAGTAATCTGTTTCCTTGCCTCTGCCAGCTTCTGGTGGCTGCCAGCAATCCTTGGCTTGTGACTGCATCACTCCAGTCTCTGCCTCCATGGTGACACTGCCTTCTCCTCTTCTGGTTTCATCAAATATCCTTCTCTAGGGACATCTGTGATTGTATTTAGAATCCACTTGGATAGTCCAGGATAATCTCCCCATTTTAAGATCATTAACTTAGTTACATCTGCAAAGTCTTTGCCACATAAAGTCACATTCACAGGTTCCAAGGATTAGGACATGGGCATCTTGGCAGGGTGCATTATCCAGCCTACCGTTGTCCTTTCCCAAAGTCACTGTCACTTTACAGTCCCTCCTTCCAAAGATTCTATGTACCTTGGGCTATTCAGGGGTACCTTCTACAAATTGAAGTAGGAAACATCAATGAAATATTGTTAACCAGCTTGTCTATTTTCAGAATAATGTGAATTAAGCCAGGATAGTTTATTCAGCCATCCTTCACCAGAGAGAATCTTCTCACTCACCTTTCCATTTCACTATCTATTAATCCATTCTCCTCCACCACAAAATTATTTTTATGATATAAAATTTTAGCTGTAATTTCCTGTGCTGTTGTAACATTTTTACTCTGGTAGATATGCAATCTGTCCCTCTCATCCCACTTAGACAGTCATCTGATATTTTATCTCCCAAGAGCAAAAGTGAAATTATTCTCCTTTGGTTGCTGTTCAACGTCATGGTACAAGTAATTAAATCTTCCTCGCTATCTCGGTCTTTCTTGTGCCTTTAGCACAGCGTCCATCAGTGACTCCCAAATAGCAATTGTAGCTGTCAGATATGTATATCTTAGTCATCACGAAACTCCTGCCTCCCTGTTCTTGACCCATCCTTCTGTAAACCATTATATCCATGGTTCCTCACTGAGAATCTTCTGAAAACTATGGGCACCACCCTCTCCCCACACACATATAAATAGTCATATGCACACACACATAATTTTGTTAGAGTTTTAGGGGACTTTTGAACCCCCCATGAAGCTCATCCATGCACTACACCTTGGGCCCTGGGTGTAAGATTCCCAAATTGAAAAAACATTGGCATCAGGATATCTCCATTCATGCCCCTGACTCTGCCACAGCTGTGTGACCTCAAGCAAGTCACTTACCCTTCCTTAGCTTGAGGTGGACTAGATGATCTCTAAGGTCCTAAAAATAAATGAGGCTATGAGCATTTTCATATGCAGATCACAATTAATTGATTTTTTTTCCTGAGCACGTACCCAATTTTCCATTTCATATTTATATTTCTGAAATAAGGCTCCCTATTGCCTTTGCCTTTAAGTAATCATGGAAAAAAAAATAGTCCTGTACTCGGTGCCAAAAGGGATGTAACTGGATATAGAATGGACATATGCTTTTTAGTGGGACCTTCCCCATTATAGTGGTCTCCTCCCTTCCCTCTTTATTTCAATATTCGCCCTGTTGTTTGCATGTCAGGAGAGCTGTCATCCAGTTCATTGTGCTAAATTGTCTCAAACAGAGAACTGGGGCTGAAAAGATCTCAATGGAAAGAACAAAGATGGCTAAGCTTTCTGGGCAGCAGTGACCTTTGAAGAGCCCCTGCCAAAACGAAGGGTGGGAAAGAGAGTTTCCTTTTCATGCTGTCTTTTAATGGAAGAATGAACATTCTAAGAAGTCAGTTTAATATAGGGTGTTAGAAAAGAGCTTATGCTGCTTTTCAAACTCTGGCTGGTACACAGAGGCCTTGCTCCAGTTGTAGAACAGGTGAAATAACAGTTATTATTGACCATTCGATTTTTTAACACCTTGCTGGCAGGGATGTGTTATTCATCTTTGCATCTCTGATGTCTCAAATTTTTGTGCTATTGTGTGCTCAAATTTTTGGTTAAAGTGCGTGTGGCAACCATGCAAATGTGCTGTTCCTATCTCCTGCTGCAGGGAGCATAATTGACTGACAGTCGTAAGCTGCTGTCCCCTCTAGGACCATCACCACGTGTGCACTGAGGCTGCATGTCCTACAGGCTGTTCCCAGCCAGTGACTGAGCACAGCAGGGGTTCTAACTCGGGCACATCCTGGTGAGATGTGGGACTCCTTTGGCTTAAGGACTTCCTATTGGCCTGGCCAAACCTTTCTTGGCACAGCACATTTTCATGGTTGCCACACACACTGATGCAGTCTCTCATATCCAAACCTCCTTTCCTTCTCTCCTTCCACAGGTGTCAGACCTTCTGCATGGTCTGAACGCTCTCCCTTCTCCTCCTTCCTCTCTAATAAATCCTTTGCATGTCTCCCTCATTTTAATGTCTTCTCCTTGGCTGACCTGAACTAACACAACATAAAAAAATGAAAGAGTCCTCATTGTAACTGAGAGTAGAGAGTGGTCATGTTGGAAGAGAGTGGTAACTTATTATGAGGCTTTAGTTAAAGCCGTTTGAAACATTAAAGTGATTCTTTCCAAAGGCAAACTGATATCTTCCTTCCTTCCATGTAAAACCCTCCAATGGCGGGCTGGCCCGGTGGCTCAGGCGGTTGGAGCTCTGTGCTCCTAACTCCAAAGGCTGCCGGTTCGATTCCCACATGGGGTGGTGAGCTGCGCCCCCTGAAAGGACAACAACTTGAAACTGAACAGCACCCTCCACAATTAAGATTGAAAGGACAACAACTTGACTTGGAAAAAACAGTCCTGGAAGTACACACTGTTCCCCAATAAAGTCCTGTTGCCCTTCCCCAATAAAAAAAAATATATATCTTAAAAAGAAAAAGTCTCAAGGAGAAATAGCAAACCTGAATATTCTGTAACATTAAAAGAAACTGAATCAAAAAGTTTTAATAAATAAATAAATAAAACCTTCCAATGGCTTTCCATTGTTCTTAGGATAAAGCAAAAACTTTATTTTTTAAATACTCTAACATGGCCTACAAGGTCCAACCTGGTCTGGTTCCTGCTTCCTTTTGCATCCTCATCTTACATTACATTTCCCCTCACTCTCTCTTTTCCAGCCACCCTAGTTCCTTTATTCACCATACTCCCTGCTGCTACAGAGCCTTTGTACATGCTGCTGTTCCTTCTGCTCGGAGCACTATTCTCTCACCTTCGCCTAGTGAATTCATATTCATAGCTACGCTTATAAATATCACCTCATCAGGGCGGCTTTATTTGGACCTTCTTAACTAGGTCAGATGTTCCTCCAACATTTCCCATCATCTAGCCCTCCTTTATAGCACGTATCACACCGGCTACTTTTCATTTGTGTGAGGTTATTTGGTTAATCTCTCTCTCTGGCTTTGGACTGTAACCTACATAAAGGAAAGGAACAGTATATGGTTTTGCTCCCGATTGTAGCCTAGCACCAGTACAGAGTCTAGCACACAGTAGGTACTCAATAGATAGTGGAATGATTGAGCCCAAGTATCGGGGGATGAGGGGAACTGTTCTGGAATACAGTGTCAGGGCTGGAGTTTGATTTTACCCTATCTACAACGAATGGGTTAGCCAGTTACTGTTTCACGGATGCTGGCAGAAGTCAAGAGACTGGATCAGAGACAAAGGACTTTATTACTCACAGCACAGCAAGTAGCATGAGCATTATGCTTGTTTGCATCGGTTCCCCTTGCCTCCCAAGCCTGATGTGGGGGCCTCAGGCAGACGCTTGCACAGGCCATGAGTTATGTTACACGAGAGGAATATTAAGTTTGGGGAACCTGACATTTTATAGCAAACAGTAAGCAAGCTTGTTCTTTGTCCCAGAGAGATACGTGACCTATCTGTCAAGGTTTCTTGCTGCATACACAGCCCTGAGAAATGGCCCAGATAAAGAGCAGTCAGGCCCTTGAAATCTTGGCAGGGCCAGCAAAATGGAAATGAACGCAAGAGACCTGTGGAAGAGTATCTCCCAATATACAGTTTCTCCAAAAATTATTTATGTCTAGGGAAAGCCTCAGAAGAGAAATTCATTTCTCTCCGTCTTTCCCTTCCCCGCTTCCTCTCTCTCACACATACTATACACACAGTATTCCAGGATGGAAAAGAAACCTGGCCATGTGTTTGCTCATCAGAAGCATAGGCTTGAGAATAGCTAATAAGACTGTATTTCCTTGAGTGGCAGAATTGCATAAAGAACATTGACTCTGGAATCAAGACTGCTTGGGTTTGAATTCTTGCTCTACTACTGTAGCTATTATATCCTTGGACAAGTTATTTAACCTTTCTATGCCTCGTTTCCCTCATCCGTGAAATGGGGATAATAAAAGTACGTGCCTCATAAGGTCGTTGTGATTAAATGGGTAAAGCACTTAGAGAAATGTGAAAGCACTTAGAGAAATGTGTGACGTACAGTAAGTGTTCAGTAAATGTTAGCACTTACGATTCTAGGCCAGCTGACCAATAGTGGAATAATCTATTTGCACTTCATCAGGCGGTGATAACGGTCTGCTGCCTTTGGAAACTCTGCCTCCAACATTAAAGTTATTCACCTTTGGTGTCTATGACTCATCAAAATGGGAACTAGAGAGGTGCGGAAGGAGGGCAGGCGTACTCTGCTCTTCCTATGCAAATAGACTTAATTACAGTCTAGGTTTATTAGTTAAATGCTTTCAAATGGTGATAGGTAGGGAGCTACGGAGGGTAGACGCAGTGTGGGTACCGGTTTCAGATACTGTGTGGAAGCAGCGCGTCCCTTCGAGGTGCTCTCATTGCTGAACTTCACCACTTCTCTTTCTGCAGTGAACGTGGTGGAGGCACTTCAGGAATTCTGGCAGATGAAGCAGTCCCGTGGGGCTGACTTGAAGAATGGGGCTCTCGTGGTTTATGAGATGGTTCCCTCCAACAGCCCTCCCTACGTCTGCTACGTCACCCTGCCTGGGGGAAGTTGCTTTGGGAGTTTCCAGGTAAGAGTTGTCAATCGGCAGTAGCAAGGATAAATGCTTAGGTGCCAGGAATGGCTTTCTCCATCACTTTGGTCATTAAATCTCTGTCTGAAATCACATATGTGAGGACCTGAACCAATTCTGGGCAAGTCATTCTGGTAAGCACCTGGGGTACATTTGACCACAAAAGAACTTCAGTTCCTGCTTTCCTTTCAGCCTCCAATACTTCAAACCCACTTTGAATGCGGGCAGTTATGAAAATGCCCTTACTTGGTATATCAGACTACCTAACCCATATTCTGATCTGGCTTTCCAACTTCCTGCCATCTCTTTTTGAGGACATAGACTAATATTCCTTATCAGTACTTTTTTTTTTTTTCATAGGCAATTACTAAGGAAAGCAATGTTTGAGTTCTCTAAGAGATCAAAGGGGAGGTACTGGGTGGTGGAAATAGTACTTATATAAGAATTAGACCCAAATTCTCATTTCCCTGACTTCCATCAAAGCAAGTCAGGTAACTTCTCTGGGCCGCAGTTTCCCTACCTGTAATATGAAGGAGATAGGTTAGATTGTTTCTAAAGTCGTTCTAGTACTAGCATTCTCCAATTATACGAAAGACCTGTACTACATGATGACGAAAAGAGAGATTGCTATTATAGTGGAATGAGAAATTTGACTAGTGTGAACATTATATCAAAAACAGATTTGTCATGTTGCAGATAGGAAGGTAGCCTTCTGAAATGTCACCTTAGAGTCGGAGTGGAATTTCAAGAAGAAAACAAAAGCGTCATGTGCTATGTGCTTCCATAGCACCTCGAATTCCCGTCATATCACTTATCACAACATATTGTAATTGATTGTTTCTCTCTCCCAGTGGATGATACTCCATGGAGGCTGAGACAGTGTCTGTCTTCTTCCTCATTCAGTTTTACATCCCAACCACCAAACTCACCACCCAGAGTGGTCACTTAATAAATCTATTGCACGAATCAGTGCCGTCGCAGATCAGTTCCTTTCTCAAACACAAACAGTCCTAAGGAAGCTTCATTTCAAATCAGGTGACTAAGTTTTTCCCCTTAGAACACCAGCTCTTTCAGAGAAATAAATAAATGTCCAAGGATGACTAATGTTTATGCTTTCTCTTCTAGAGAATCAGATCTTTCCTTCCTTCTCCCACCTCATCATATTGTTGAAGAAAGATTTGATTATTTTATGGTGATGCTCAAAGCTGGACCATTATAGTAATTTGATTTCTGTTATTTCCTGAAAGAGTAGAATTATCTGTCATGGCCCCTTTTAGTTGCTCTCTTTTATATCCACTTCAGCAGGTGACATTTCTCCCGCTGGTTTTCTTCACAGATAAACCTTTTCAGAAACAGCACTATACAGTAGAATGGGCAGCAGGTTAGTAAATAGAGAAGTAGAAACAGAGAAATTGAAGAAGCAAGAAGGCTTAGGATTAATGTGCGTCCATATGCTGTCTCAGAGAGACCTGTCAGTTAAAGGAAATTGGGAACTATTGATATTAAGGACGATTAAGTAGCGAACATGTCTTGGTCTACTTTTTAAAACTGTAATATCACTTGTCTTCCTTTTCTCTAATCCTAATCATAAACGACGAAGGGCACAGAGGCCTTTGAAGCAGGCAGTGAAAATGAATTATAAAGGAATACTACGGTGCGTAGAGATCTGAAGTCGAGTTATTTAAGACCTCTGAAAATCAGACTTGTTCTGTGACACCTACTCGTATGCTGGATACAATGTGAAAACATGATTTAAAACATTTTTTTTCTTGCTTTCCTTGGGTCAGCTTTCCTTCCCCTAGCCACTCCTTGCTTCTAAAAAAAAAAAAAAAAGACTACCAATTCCTTCTTCAGACCTTAGATTCTGTTCAGGGATAGCTCCTTGACTCACTACATTATTGGGGGAACTGCCTGCTCATAGCTAAAAGTCAAGTCCAAGAATCCCAGATGGGATGATAGAAACTCAGAGGTCTCCTCTGCAGAAGCAGCCTAGATGCAGCTTTGTTCTAATCTTAGGTTACCTAGAGGGATGAAAAAAATCTTGCCTGTCCACCGAACAAGAAAACAAGATGCAGATTTCTAACAAGCTGGCCAGAATCTGGCTTTTGGTAATTAATTCTGTTGACAGTTGAAACGGGGCTATTTTTCACATCCAGTGATTATATGCTGACTTCAGCAGCCTTCCTCATTCTGCATTTGAGCTACAGCCATCTCCAGTTCCTTAATGACTTCAGGATGTTGAATCAAAATTATGTTTCCAAATGCCCCGACTTTTTTACAATAAAAACTTTGGAGGGGGTGTTGAACAAACTGATTTAACCAAAGAATGTCCAAGTGTCTTCTGTCCCAAGTGTTTCCCTCCCATTGTTCCTTTTCTCTCTCTGATGCACATACACTTTTTTTTTTTCTTTCTCTCTACCTTCCCTAGTTTTGCCCCACGAAAGCTGAAGCCCGGCGGAGTGCTGCAAAGATTGCACTAATGAACTCTGTTTTTAACGAACATCCTTCCCGAAGAATCACTGATGAGTTCATTGAGAAGAGTGTCTCTGAGGCCCTGGCATCTTTCAATGTAAGTTACTTGGAGTTGGAAGGAAGGAGAGTGGGGATGGGAGAGCTGGCTGATTGGGAAGTCTTGTATATGACTGGGAAAGGAAGCATGAAGTATTGTTTTCTTTCCTATCTACATCTCTGTTCTTTCTGTTTATTTCCCCCCTCTGTCAAATCTTTTGTATTATATGCTCCATATGTCTCAGTCTCTGTTCTATATATATGTTTGTTTTTGCTGTTATTTTGTCTCTTGATCTAGAAACCTTCAATCAAAATTTATGGAAGTTTAGAGATATTCCAAAATAAAAATTGAATTTTGCTTTTCCCAATTTTGGTTGAAGACCGTAGTCCCTTCTTCCTTCACTCTTCTTTTCTTTTCTTAGATGACTGTTTTTGTTGTCACTTGTCTCCTGCCTCCATTACTTCATCTTATTAATAAAGAATACTTTATAATACATGGTCTTGTCTTTTTTCCTTTCTAGGAATGAGGAGGGTAATTTATTTACTCTCTTTAAAAAGAACATGTGTTCTTTCAGATGGTGATGACGATGATGATAAGCCATAGCGAATCCTAATTGAGCATTTACTTTGTGCCAGGGACTATGCTAGGGATTTATATGTATTTTATCTCTTTTGATCTTCACAACAATCCTATGAGGTATAAGTACTATTATTATCCCTGTTTCAGGGATGAGGGAACTAAAAACACAGAAATGAAGTTTTTACCGAAAGTGACAGAGCTAATAAGTGGTAGAGCCAAGACTGGAACCCAAGGTGACTTACAGGTTTTTCTAGCTTAGGGTACATTTTAGAAGTTAACACTGCCTTCTTCTTTCTTCCCACAAGTTCACTGACAGGGTGATACAGCCAGAGCAGTTTTCTGTTCTCTTTTCATTTAAGATGTAATGACATATTCTGCTTCAGTTATGTGTTTTGTGGATTAGTGTTGAATATTTTAAACCATACATTACTAGGATCCATCTGTTTTTCTGCCATTACTCTTTGCCCCAGTGAGCAGTGTCTGCAGGGAATAAATACATTTTTATATTAATCAAAGCCAATTAAAATGAAGAAAGTACATGTGTCACCCTTGTCACCTAATATAAAATGAAATATTAGTTTGGATCATAGAAAGTAGTGGTTATGAGCATTGGCTCTGAATTCGTTGTTTTGGAAATTATGGTTCTACTAGTTATGTGACTTTGAGCAAGTTACTTAATCTAAGTCTCAGTTTTCTCATCTGTAAAATAGGACAACAATTATACCTGTCACATAGGATTATTGGATAAAAGAGAACATATTCAAGCACTTAGCACATGTTATCTATTTAGATGCCTTTGGATGCAAGTAATAGAAAATCTCACTTCAAATTGACTTAAGGGAATAAATAAAGGAACTGAATGTATTATCTAGCATGGATAGGAAATCCAGAGTAAGGCACATTTCAGGGCTGGTTGAATCCATGGATCAAGAATGTCATTATCTACTGTCTCAAATTCTTTCCCTCTCTCCACTCATTCATCTTCTAGATATTGGCTTTGTCCTTGGGCTGGCTCGCCTCAGGGTGCAAGGTGGCTACAGAATTCTAGACATTAAATAGACATAACTACATTCAGAGACAGAAATAGACCGTCTTCTCTGGTGTCTTTAGTAGTAAAGAATCTTTTCCCAGCAGATCTCCCCCTTCTACTTCCCAGTGGCCAGAATTCCCACCTTAAAACCAATTACCAACTCTCCCCGCCGCCCTCAAAAACAAATTACAGGCAATCGCCCTATAGGGCATTAGGATTTACGCACTGGAGTTAGGATAAAATCACTTCCCTGAGACCCATGGGAGATGAGTAGACACTAGAACAAAATTAAGGTTCTAGAGAAAGGAAAAAGGAAATAGATGTTGGGTAGTTCACCAACAGTGTCTACTCCAAAGTACAGTGAAAGTAAAGAAATAAAAGTAAACTGTTATTATTCTCATGCCACTATTCCTCTTTGATTAACCCCCAAAACTGAGAACTTAATGGATTTCTCATGAATATCCCAATAGAATCCCCCTTCTCCAGAATAACAATTTTCATTTGGTCTTAACCATGGGGAAAGAGTGATGACCACATTCTTTGCTTTTCACTTTTGTTCTTCATAAGTCCTGAATCTGACATTATCGTATACTATGTCTTGACAAATCACCTAACCTCTGTGGGTCTGAGTTTCCTCATTGGTAAAATAAGTAGATTGAATTAAATGAACTCTAATTCCTTTCCAATTATATTCTAATGTGCTTACCGCTTATCAAGTATTCTGTGATTAAATGCTTATTGAACAGACGGAGTTCATTTATAACCATGTTAGGTATAGAAGTGTTATGTGAGGTAGAACTTTCCGACTGATGGGTCATGCCACTCTGGTGTACTCCAAATGGGTTACAGATGTGCCATAATGTTGATCCCCTCCATTCTCAGGGGACAGAACAAGGCCTGGAGCAGACAGTCTCCTCTGCCCCACAGCCTCCGCTGGCAAGGTGCTCTGCCAGCACCCTCCTCTCTATACCCAGCTGACTGTACAGATATGATCATTATTTTCTATGTGTCGTATCATGGACAATTTTGGAGGTACTGAATAAGGTATCATTTTGGACAATTCTAGACAAAAATGAAAATGGTTGCTTGCTTCGCAGCCTTAAATCCTAATAGTGAAGGTTATCTTTGTCCTTCCTCCCTCTGGCTTTTCACTTCTAAATCCCCAACAAAGATTAACTATGTGCAGCGTGGTTGTTTCTTATGAGCCCCAAAAATCACATGGGTTGCTCTTGAGTAGTTCTGACTTCTTGTTGATTCTAGCACAGTGAGAACAAATAATAAGTAATAATAGTAAGTAGTATACTTGTGGTGGACTTATTAAGTGCCTGGTGTTATTTTAGGTGTGATACAAATACAGTAAAACCCCATGATAATGTGCCCCACAATGTACCAAATTTGGATATAACTTAATTGGTTCCTGAACTCTACCCTGTCCCCTTTCTCAAAAACAGCAGAATAAAGTTCTTATCTTGGGAGGTTGGGGGTGTGGTGTGGAAGTGGCTAGAAAAAGCAGGCAACTTCTGAGGGAACAGGAGGAGGAAGTTGGGTCCCTGTGTTCCTGGTAGTCTCCTGGCCTTATTTTCCTTGGTTGACATAAGGGTCTCCAGTAAACCAGGAGAGACTCTTCTTTTGGAAGTCCCAGCCAGCCCCAGGATTTGGAATTATCCTCATTAATAATAAAGCATCACCAAATAGCACCAAACCAGAGCCTATACCAGAACGAATTTAGGTTGTGTAACTGGACACCAGGTCCAGTACAATAATGCACCCACATTTTATATGATTGGTGTTTTTAGACCACATTTATCGCTTTTTAAATTTAAAAAAATTAAATATATTTAATTCTCAAAACAATCCTATAAGGTAGATCTATAATTACTCCCATTTTACAGATGAGGAAACTGAGGAACAGAAAGATTAAATGACTTCACCTAGTCCACAAGAATAGTAGGAGCTCCAGTCCATGCTCTTAACTTCTATATAGTATTGTATTTTTGTGCACACTAGGCTTGCAAGTAGGACGATGTGTCTTAATTCTACCCCTGCAGGGTCATGTCACCAATAGAAGACACATGAGGCGAATGTCCAGGAGGCCAGACTGCTACCCAGAACTTGCCGTGCTTATGGGTCCTACTGTCTCCCTTTAAAATGCATTTGCCCAGTTGTCCTCTAGGCTATTCCAATGAACTCTCACTGTGTTATTTTTGCTAAATCAGGGCTCTTCTCCATGTCTCAGTGTTCCCCACTGTAAAATAGGGAAAATCAGATTGACTTTGCTCTATCACCCCAGTTACAATGTGCAGTGACTTTGGAGTCTTCTAGGTCTGCACTGACCAGTGGAATAGCCACTAGTCACATATAGCTACCGAGGACTTTGAAATGTGGCTCCTAGGAACGGAAATGTGCTATAAGCATGAAAGAGACACCATCTTTTGAAAAGTTGTACCAGAAAAACAATATAAAATATTTCATTAGTATTTCCATACTAATTACAGTTGAAATAATATTTTGAATATGTTAGGTTAAATAAAATATGCTATTAACATATATTAATTACATTTTTGTTGGACAGTGCTGCTTAAGGTGATAATCCTGATTGAAAATCTATCTTTTGCTTTTCTCTGTTACCAGGGCAACAGGGAGGAAGCTGACAATCCAAATACAGGGATTGGTGCCTTCCGATTCATGTTGGAATCCAACAAGGGCAAGTCAATGTTAGAGTTCCAGGTACTATTTCACCTACTTCCCTAGCTCTAGTAAATCTCATAACGTGTCAGCCTGTGTGTGTGTGTGTGTGTGTGTGTGTGTGTGTGTGTGTGTACACGTACGTGCCTCCTACTCATCCCTTATACTTTGATATTCAATTGCAAAGGAAGGGAGAGAGGCTGTTAGAATATTTTTCAAAATATAAATACCTTCCTTCCCCCAAGGGCATATCACAAGAGGCCTCCACAAATACATTTTGTAAAGGTTACCCCTGTAATTCTGATGCAACCTCCCAATATAAATCACTGTCCTGGAACTTCATATTTTCTTCCCCCAGGAGTTAATGACAGTTTTTCAACTGCTGCACTGGAATGGCAGCCTGAAGGCCATGAGGGAAAGACAGTGTTCTCGGCAGGTAAGAGATCCCATGGGTGAGGGGAGTCTGGCAGAAGGACTATTTTGAGGAGGCTGTTGTGTTAGAAATAAGCAGGCCTATGGATGGATACCAGGTAATGAATACCGAAAGCCTGACTTAAAATACCCTCTTCACTCTTATTTATTATCTTTCCTATTTAAATCTTAGCTGTGAGTCTTTTCGGCCTTGCTTCCTGCTCCAGGAAGTTTCCCTTAAGAATCTTCTTAGAGGACTTACGTTGACTTCAGTTAGGACTCCACGGCTGAGTTCCTAGTCCCACTTGGGTCAATGTGGTATGAACCTTGACCTTGTCGGTGATCTTCGCATTCCTTTCCCCCTCCAGGAAGTGTTGGCTCATTATTCACACCGGGCCCTGGATGATGATATTCGCCACCAAATGGCATTGGACTGGGTGAGCCGGGAGCAGAGTGTGCCAGGGGCACTGTCTAGAGAGCTGGCCTCTACTGAGCGAGAGCTGGATGAAGCCCGGCTGGCAGGCAAGGAGCTGCGCTTCCACAAGGAGAAGAAAGATATTCTCATGTTGGCTGCTGGGCAGTTGGGCAATATGCATTCTTCCAACTGCTAGGTATCCACCCACATACTCTCCATCCTCTCCAGGCCCTTTTTTATATGTCCTTTCTAAGACTTAGTGTGATTTCTGTACATACTTTCTCAATTTTATACTTTAAAATATAGATATATATATATGTGTATAAATTCTATACCTGGATTCTACACCTGGATTCCTATTTGCTAAGAGATCCCCTTTCTTACTTCTAGTTTTTGGATGTAGTTTCATTTGAAACATCTCCACACCACTTTACAAGAAGAGTAGGCTGTCTCTGGAGCTTTGTTGGCTCTTACATTCCTAGTAACTATGTAGTCATTTCAGTAGCATGAGGTGATGGACTAAGTGTTCATGTCTCCTCCTTTTAAAATTCCAGGGAGCTTGAATAAGGGCTATGTGCCCCCCACCCCATTCCTGCGTTTCTTAGACTCAGAGGGGGCAGGTTATGATGAGTCTGAAGCCTTTTGCTTTGGTTTATCTTGAGTTGGGCCTACTTGGTACAGAATTGTTCCTCCAGTAACGGTATTTCCTAACTTACACCACCCCTCCCCACCACTACCTTACTCCCCTCTCTGACTCCTATTGGTCTTTCATTTTGAGGCTTCTTTACTTTATTATTTGGAAGGAAGTGGAGATATGGTTTCTCGTTTTTAAAGCATTCCTGAGAAAGTGTCCAGGAACAAGAGGAAGTATAAGCACAATCTGTAGGGGTTTATCACCTAAGTTGCCTCTGGGGCATAGATACCATACCGGTAGTCCAGATGTCTGGACGTACTCTACACTACAGAAGGGGTCAGGGTTGAAGTTGCTTGTTTTCAGTATTTCATTTTTCCCTCCTCTTCCTCCCCTGCTCACACAGCTTACTTAAGCCCTGTATTTAGACCCTCCTGCCTGCAGAGATTGGTGAAAGGTAAAACCTATTTCCCTCTTCTCTCTCCTCCCATCATTTTGTTCTTTGGAAAAATGATCTGTCCTATTTGGAGAGGACCATGTTCTTCTCTCTGCCATGAAGTTGCTGCTGTCTACTACCTTAGATTCACATTTGTTTTCTCTCCTCTTCTTCCACACTATTAGAGCATGAGTAGATCAGGAAAATCAGAGAACACTTTGTCATTATGGCACTTCCTAATTGGAACCTTGGGAGACCGCAGGAGGGGAAAGAGAATCAATAATCAGCTATCAGTGATTTGTTTTTAATACCGTTGTCTCCGCCCACCTCTCTCCTGGGTGGAATAGGAGAGATGGGATCTGGAGTACAGCTAAAGCATTCACCTTTGGGAGTATTTTTTGTAGGTCTTCTAAGATATAATTCCCCCTTGTTTCTGTAGTCTCCTTTATACTATAGTATAGCTCAATGCACTTTCTAAACTGAACTTGGGAAGTATAATGTGCTTACAAGTAGACTTCCCATTTAACAGTTATACACTTTGCTTTCAGAAATAGGTTAGGAAACAGGCCACTGTTTGTTCTTTTGGATCAGACAGGGACAAGATGGAAGTCAGCTTTCTTGCTTTTGAAATCATCTTGGTGACCAGTACATATGGATGGGATCAGAGGTAAGGACTCTAGCAACAATTGTTATTAGTTCTTGAAAGGGACTTCCTTGAATTCTTCACACCCCTTCTCTCTAGTCCGTGAAGCACATGTAGGGTTGGAACAGGCTCCGTTAAAAAATAGGTGTGTCTATTCAGTTTTTATTGATATTTATCATCTGGAAATCACAAACCCTCATTTATCCTATGCTCCTTTCTCGAGGAAGTGTTAAGGGGTGTGAGTTGTGGGAAGAACTTGTCCTTGCACTTCCTGGATTTGTTTTTCTAGAATACCAACAAGTAAGATCTCAAAGGACTTGAGAAAAATTGTTCCCTGATCTGTACACTTTTGCTGTTAAAGATTTTACTTACCTTTTTAGTACTTTCTATGTATTTTATATGTATAATTTTATACAATTAAAAATAGATTTTTGTCTAGTGAGCCAGATTGACTCTTTCTTGAGATCTATGTATCAGAGGAGTTCGAAAATAACCCTTTCTCTTACATATAGGTATACTAAAAAAGAATTTTTATTAGTATTTTGTTGGGTGGTAGAAATAAAATTGTACTGCTGGGGGAAGACATCTTGCCTCCCCTCCTCCAGACATTTGAGGAGCCTGGATTTTGTCTTTAATCCTTTCTCCTTGAGCTCTACCCATCACCACTGGCAATCTCACCCATTATGGTGGTCTAAACTGTATCATACACGATTCTCAAATCTATTTCTTCCACCCCCAACTTGTTTTGAGTCTTAACATCTATATTTCCATATATTGGACATCACCACCTGAATATAACAGAAGCTCTGTGAGCTCACATATCCAAAATAAAATTCAATTCTCCATATATGCTCCTGATTCCCCAGATCTGTTATTGGAATTATTATCTACCCAGTTATCTAAGCTAGAACCCCAGATCCATCTTCAACTCTTCCCTACCATCATCTAATAAGCCACTTACTGTTGCGTTTACCTCCTGTGTAAACATTCTAATCTGTTTTGTCTATATTTATTGCCTTAATTCAGTCCTTTGTCATCTCTGGGCTGGACCACTGCAATAGTTTCCTAATTAGTCTCTGCCTTCATTTTTAACATCTTCCACATTACTGTCAGATTTCTTTCTAAAATACGACTGTACCATTCCTTTGCTTAAATGATCACTTAGCTATCTTCACCTTTAGCAGTATTTCCCAAAGTTTTATATGAGAACCCTTACTATTACCTGTGATGACTTTGGGTGGTAGATGGGCAAACATTTTTCATTTTTACTAGTTATGTTTTTATCTCAATTTGTAGTAAAAAACATAGGTTTTCCACTTATGATAGTGATATCTAAATGTAGTGTAAATTTGTTTAAAAAGTCAGTCTATTTCAGGAAAAATGCCAATAAAAATAGAATAACGCCCATTTACAAATGTTAAAAATAATGAATATGCAAATACTTGAAGTAGGGAAATTTATTTCCTTCAGGATAAGTTCCAGAATCCTCAGCATGGCATGCAATTTGGCCTTAAACTGTATTTCCAGCTTTATTTCCTAGTCACACAGCATCAAGCATACAGAATTCCTTGCTATTCTGATAATCATTAATTCAGTAAGTAGCAAATGTCTACTTTGAGCCAGGCACTGTTCCAAACTTTGCGAATGTAGTTGTAAATATGAGTCTCTTGACAAAAGGATTACATTCTAATGGGAAAAACAAACATTAAACAAATTAGAAAGTAAACAAGGTAATTAAGGATTCTGATTTAAGATCCATGAAGGCATAAACAGAGTGAAGGATAGAATAGAGAAGACCCCTTGGGGTGACCATAGTATTTTAGGGAGACACAAAGGGTGGGGTTGAACTAGCCAGGTGAAGAGCTGGAGTAAGACCATCAGAAACAGAAAGCTGCAAAAAGTCCTGAGATGGGAAACAGTACAACACAACAGAGTGGAGGGAAAGTGTAGGGAGAGCTTAATGTACGCGAGGGAAGAATGGTGATGGAAGAGGTTGGAGACCGGGCACGGTGTGAGTTTGAACTTTATTCAAAGTGCAAAAGTAATTCAAGGAAGGGTTTTTAATAGGGATGTGACCAACTAATTTTGAAAAAGATCACACTACCTACTGTGGAGAATAGATTAGTGTCTCCTGGTCTCAATACAACTGCATTGACTGGAAAACGACCAAATCCTAAAGGCTCAGTTCAAAACCCAAGCTGTCCCTTACACGGACTTTCCTCACTCCCAGTCCTATTAGGCACTTTCTTTGCACTGCTGGAGTCCTTTGTGATAGCAACTATCACTTACAATTGTAATTATGATTGTTGATAATGCAATTATTTTTCCTTGTATTGCCAGCACCTCCTCTAATATTAGACACACACATATATAGGCACTCATAACTGTTTGATTAAAAAATTAATCTGCAGTCTACTATTGTTTCAGGCCTATGTCGGGGTTCCAGAATTTGGGGACAATATGGGTTTTGCCTCTTCTCCTAGGTGTTTAAACGTGAAATACCCGCACGCTCCTCAAAAAAGCTAAAGCGCCTATTTTGTTTGAAGCCATGGCTTTCCCCCCCCCCCCCCTTTAATTCCCAGAGGTGGTGGGAAGCGCTTGGGAGTTTAGCTCTTAAAAAAAAAAAAAAAAAAAAAAAAGTTGGCTTATCAGTCTCACCAATCCTGTTTCAAGACAACTAGGTTTGTTAGTTTCTTTAAGAGACAAATTCGGTGCCGTCATTGTGTGTTCCAGAAGCAGCTCTTTGAGCCAGCATTGCTGACTGAACCATTTTTTTAAAATGCTCCCAGGAACAGGGTACAGGCCTGGAAGTTTAGAGAGAAAAACCTTTTATCAATTTCCATTTCCTAGTATGGGGTGAAAACAGACGGAGGGCAGCCATCTACTAAAGAAATCAGGCTGAGCTCCATCGTCAGTAGTTTTTCTCCAAGGCAGCCCTAAATAGGAGGAAGCCACCACCTCCGCCTACCCCTAGCTTGTCTCTCACGGCAAAACTGTTTCCAGCTCACGACCCGCTCAAAATGGCTACAGGAACACTTCCGGCTCTTCCCGGACTAAGCCCGCCTCCAGGGCGTATTTTCACCGCACCGATGGGCGGGACTTAGAGTAGGCTTTTGATTGGTTATCTTGACTGGCGACCTTTCCCCTCCGCGACAGTTTCCCGAGATGCTTAGTTCCTGAGCGGCACAGACGAGAATTAGAACGAAGGCAACATGGCGGACGTGCTGGATCTTCATGAGGCCGGGGGCGAAGATTTCGCCATGGATGAGGATGGGGACGGTGAGGACGGTGGAGGCGGCTGCGGGAAGCGGGGAAGGTGCGACAGAAGGGAATACCAGGAAAACAATTTCCATTCTTCCCGGCAGGGAGGGTGGGAGCCGGGGAACCGGGTTTCGGTTGGAGTGGAGACTCCGCCCCTTTCGGGGCGGAGCCTGGGGGCGGGACCGGGAAGGGACTGGGATTGGAAGTGATGGGGGTCCGCTTTCAGATATTGTCTTGGGAGAGAGACTATCGTGTTGTTTTTGTTCCTTACTCTTTACTTATGGGGCGCAGAAAGCATCCACAAACTGAAGGAAAAAGCGAAGAAACGGAAGGGCCGCGGCTTTGGCTCCGGTGAGTGTTTGTGGGGAAAGTGGGGTCTGGAAAGGCTAGAGCTACGGGTTTGGGAGTCCCCGTTCTGATTCACGGGGAACGGTGGGAGAAGGGATTTGCGGTGATCTCGTGTATGTTTCTCATTAGAAGAGGGTTCTCGAGCGCGGATGCGTGAGGATTATGACAGCGTGGAGCAGGATGGCGATGAACCTGGACCACAACGCTGTAAGTAAAATGGAGCCTGTAGGTATCGGTGTAGGAATTAGGGACTAATAAAATAAAACCAGTAGGAAAGGGGTCAGCGATAGCTTAACCAGCCTCTGGAGTTCACACCCCTGTGGTCTTGCTTGAAGTGTTTCTCTCATGGGCGCAAACCACCTCCCTCCTTTCCCCCAACAGCTGTTGAAGGCTGGATTCTCTTTGTCACTGGAGTCCATGAAGAAGCCACGGAAGAAGACATCCACGACAAATTTGCAGAATATGGGGAAATAAAAAATATCCACCTCAACCTGGACAGGCGGACAGGATACCTGAAGGTCTCCTAAGTTACACTCCATTGCCTCTCTTCCCCCATGACCCTTAGACAGCATTGTTAGGTCTCCCATGTTTGGTGTGGTTGGCCAAGAGCAAAGCTGAAATAAAAAAACATTGGAAATTGATTTTGTTACGACAGAAACAGACAGACATATTGTAAAGACAGTAGGGATATACTGGGGGCGCCAAAAAAATGTATACACATGACTTGTATTCATCTTTTGTTATCGGTATATATTGAGTATTACAATTTTAATACAGTTTTTCCTTAAAATGTTTATGTATATTTTTTGGCACCCTCTGATATACATTCGTTGATTAAAGTTTATACACATAGACTGTCCTACTTGAGTAGAAAACAGCTTGGTGGAGTAGGAGGGTTTTGATACCTGCCTTTTCACTTGCCCTAGGGCTATACTCTAGTTGAGTATGAAACATACAAGGAGGCCCAGGCTGCTATGGAAGGACTCAATGGTCAGGATTTGATGGGACAGCCAATCAGCGTGGACTGGTGTTTTGTTCGGGGTCCACCCAAGAGCAAGAGGAGGTAAAGTGGAGAGGGCAAACACTGTCTTGGGGAAGGGAATACGAGTGAAGCGGAATAAGGACATTGTATCGTGTCCCTCTGATGGACCTCCCCCCGTTCATTTTCCCTAGAGGTGGCCGAAGACGCAGCAGGAGTCCAGACCGGAGGCGTCGCTGACAGGATGTCTGTTGCCCGGGTGTTCTCTCCAGAGATTCCAGCCTTGGAGACATAGGGCTGGGGTCGAACTCACTGTTTGTATTTAATCTCTTACCTTATTGTTTGGTGTTTCTTTTGAGTTACGAATAAATGTCCTGTTCTCGTTTTCTACATTGAAAATTACTTTCCTGTTCTAACATTGTAAGCTCTGAAGTGCTATTTTCAACAAGGTAGTATGGGTCACTGTAAAGATACTTCTCCCAGTGACTGAATTCTGTGTGAATTTCTACATTAGACATAGTCTCAAGTCTCAAAGGGTCAAAGTAGAGACACTGCTTAGTATTTCTTTTCCTTGGAAGTAAGAATAGGAAGAGCAGTGAGATGTTCTCATGATGTTAAAGAATAATTATTCTGTTCCTATATACTCTGTCCGGAGCAAATGGATGTTACAGGAATGTTTTTCATTTCTGCTGCTGTTGCTGCCATGTTTGTGAGTACTTCCATCTGTCTAAGGGTCTGAATGTCCCGTCGGGGAGTTCTTCCAGACCCTCCTTCCCTGGAGGAGTCTATACTAAGTTCTTGGTGCCCTCTTCAGCATTCAAGGGCGAATGCCCCATGGAGGACAATCCAGAGCAGCATTGAGGAGACCAAAGAGGAAAAGGATGTGGCTGAGGCTGGGCGGCACTGCAGTCAGCATGGCAGGAGAGACCCAGCAGGTAATAAGATGTCCAGCAGAGGCCAAAGGTCAGCAAGCCAAGCAGGGCCAGTCTCTGGGCCCACAGACGAACGCAGGGGCGATTGTTTAGACAGAGTGGCAGAGGGCATATTCCCCTGACCTGAGTATAGGATGAATTCATGGATGGGCAGAGATAGTGAGAAGGAGCTCTTTCCCTGCAAGGAAGGGAATGCTGCAAACCCTCTTCCCCTTCCCAGTTTGGGACTGTGTGTTCCTCTCCCCCCCCCCAAGATTATGACACATGCTGGAGAAAAGGTTTGATTGAGGTGCTGTGTCACATGAAGCTAGTAAGTCTACTTGAAGACTTGATGGTGTCCCAAGAGTCAAGGAGAATACTGATCACCTCCTTACCCCTTGACCAACTGACTCAAGTTCAGAGGATGGCTAGAGGCTGGTTGGAATTGAAAGCATTTAGTAAAATTGGGTGTAGCATCAGGTACTAGAAGTATGGTTAGGCTCTCGATTTGACTTGATAAGTAGCTTTCATAAATGAGGTAGCGGCAGTAGTTCCAGGGTACGAATTCGGGCCTGGGGATCGGAGTCTCATCTTCGCTCCCCTTCCTTGTCTGGAGACTAGACACACTGAGGACATTGTGGCTGTAGCAGATAGTCGTGGCAGTCAATGGCAGCAGAAAGAGGCAGGAGAAGGTGAAGAGGTTATAGGTAGTCTCTTGCCGTTGAGCTTTGAAGTTGCCTTTGGTGACACACTGAGTGAAAGGGACTGGGCCCCTCAACCGGTGCGGTAGAACAGGAACAGCTGGAGTGGGCTTGAGGACTATTAGAACTGGTTCCCCTTCCACCTCCTCCCAACCTACCCACCCGTGTCACACTGTTTCTTAATTCATCCTTGTATTTATGCAGAGCAGTACAGAGTTACGGTGTGTCAGTGGTGCCATATTTAATGGTTAGAAATGTATCTTGAAAATTTTTATCTTCCCCTTAGGCTGTGGAGCTAACCATTAAGTTTGTTATATCCTGGGACTTAAAGAATCCTGCCTTCTCAAGTACTATTTGAAACATTGCACTTATACTTATAAAAGGATAGCTTTACCACCTCACCAACATTTTTAGCTGATGTGATTTTCCTGATGTGTTTGTGACTAATTCTTTAGAAAAAAGAAATCTCGGATAAATAGGGTGCTGCTAAAATTTCAGGCCATTTTGCAGCCACTCTGAAATGACCTTTAGGAGGAGTATTATGTACAAGAATTATAATGGTGAAACTGATAAATAATAAAATTTAACATTTTCCAAATGCTGTTGGCTGCCCCTCCCCCCTTTTGGTAAATTGCTGGGTTTTTGGTTTGAATCAATAAAGTATTTTTCAGTTTTGAGCTTGGTTCAGGTAAAGTAGGTTGAGTCACTTAGTTTGATAAAAGACAAGCTCTGTAGCTACCAGGTTCCTAGATGTTAGGTATTTGGAAAGTGATTTCAACAGGCATGAGGGACTTTTAGGAAAGATGGTAAAATGTCAGCCATAGACACGTGGTTTTATGAAGTGCTTGGAGTTATGTTGGTGCTACTCTGAGCTACTTGGGGAATGGTCTTTCCTTTACCCCTATCTTGAGTTCTTAACATTTCTAGGTCTTTTTGGTTTGTTTCTCTTGTTTTTGTGCACTATGCCAAGATAAATATTTGACACATTGTGAGGAGGGGTTTAAAAATCAGCTAGGCTCCTAGACTTAAGTTTGATGTATGTTCTACTTCTGCCTCTTCTTTTCCCTGTTTTCTACACAATTTACCACCTATTGTAGAAACCTACCTTTCAACTGTTTGATACTTGGAAACTTGAGCCTATAAAACTAGTTTCTAATTAGCCCAATACTCCCTCATTACACTAACAGCACACTTAAAAAATTTTTTTTTGCTATACAACTGTTGCACCTAGACAGACAGTCCTTCAGGCCCTTCTAGGCTGATCTGGACTGTGAGTAACCCCTCTTTTCCAAGTTCTCCCAGAATAAAGGTTTCCTTCAGGAAAAAAAAATTTTTTTTGACACTAATATTTTAAATACAACACATATGGGCAATGCAGAATTTACACAAGAGGATACTAATTTGCAACTGAAAATATCACCTTTTGCACATGTATCATAATGTTACCACTAGTTTGCCATTGAAGCACATGGAGATTGCAACTGTTAAGTTGTCCAAACTGTAAGAAAGGATGAAGTTCATTTCCTATTTCATCATCTTGTCCAGGGGTTTCAATGATTTAGCCAGTCACAGAGCTAGTTAATGGTAGAACCTAGACTCTGAAAAATCACAGCAAAGTAAAACAAGCAAGCAGTGCAACAAAAACAGGCTTCTAACTCCCAGTCCCCACCTAAAATTTGCTTCATATAAATAAATAATTCCTTTTGTACTTGAGGCAACAAGCTGCTTTTTAAAGTTTGGGGTAGCAGAGGTCCTGTTTGCAATATACTTTTGGAAGATGTATGTCTTAGAACTATTGTCGGACTAACTTTTTGGTAGTTAGATTTCTAATAATGTAAGGATTTACGTACGGATCACATTTTAAATCTGACTACAAGAATAATGCATTATCACTCAAGAGTTTGAAATTTTAGCCCCCTTCCAGACATAATCCTAATCTCGACGTGCTGCTCTACCCATCCCCCATGGTAGTAGTGGTTTTTGTTTTGAAGAAAATTACTTCATATTTAGCTTTTTTCTAGATTCTAGTTTATTTTCATAATTGAGATTTGATTAACTGGTACTCAGGTTCAGATGCTCCCTTTTTTTTCCAGTTTTGACACCCAGTCCACAATAAAGCCAGAGTAAAAAATACAAATCTGATTATGTCACTCTACTTTTTACTTTAGTATCTGTCCACTGCCCTCAGAGTAAAGTACAAGCTTAATATTTGTGATCTGACTTCCCCCTCCAGGCTCATTACTTACCATTTTCTAGCCCTCAACTTTAGCTGCAACCACTCTTGAGATCCACTGCCCCCCCTCCCTAGCATTCCTCCTGTTTTAACTTGTCTGACACCTACGCGTATCTTTCAAGAATCAAATTTTAGCATCTTTGGGAAGCTTTTCCTGACTTTCCAAGAGGGGGTCAGACACTCCTCATTGTTATTTAGCTCCTTATGCTCACCTTTAGCATAACACTTCACTGTACACTGTACTGTACTGGTTTGTACTGAATTGTCTCCTGCACTAGTCTACATTTCTTGAAGGCAGGACTTTGTTGCTCTATCTTTAATAGAGCATTTGAATGTACCTGGGGATGATGCACATTATTTTTTGAATCATGAATGAATATACCACAAAATTTTCCCAAAGTCTCTGGCTTCACTGTCTTCTTTCTAGACCCCATATATGTTTCCTCCCTGCTCTAGAGTTTTGCTGCAACAATCCCCTGTGGAAGGATACAAAAAGGGGGAAGCGAAGTAAAAGCTGAAGGGAAGAAGCACTGTGGGGACAAAACCCCAAAAAAGCAGTTTCCAGGCTCTCGGCCTCACATAGAAAGGTGCTGGCTCGGGTAGTAAATGGCCATCAACTGTGATCAGATGCCAGCAGCTGTGGCTAGTTGGCCGTCAGCTGTAACCCGTAGGCCATTGGCCACTAATATAACGGCTGTGGCTACGCTAGCAGAAAGGAATGGGGGCTAGCAAGAAGATGGTGGCTGGCAAACACGGACTGCTGTTAGGCAGATTATGTAGATCCTACTTCCTGTGTCTCCAGCCCAGCCGCCAGCGAGAATATATTGGTTTGACTCCCCTATCTATGGCTCCGTGGGTGTTCCTTTTTGGCCTTACCGTGTCCTGCGTTCTTTGGCGGGGAGCGGGAGCTGAGACCCTGCACGACAAATGGCGCAGCGAGCAGGGTACCCCGCACGACAAGCACAGATAAAGGGTACTGCTTTTAAGAGGTAGGCTCTTAACAAGTTAACATGCAGTGATCTTAACTAGCAAAAGAATTATTAGATGCTCCCCCCCTGAGGATTAATGGCTGACCACTGCCAAGCATACCCTTTGTCTCCGTAGGCTCATGTTGCGTGCCCAAATTTTTGTCCAATTTAGCCCTGAGTCCAGACAAGCCACTCAACCTGGGGCAAAGCAAGCAGGAAACTAAGTCCCCTGGCCGCCCCCAGAAGTTTCCTTCCAGCTAAGCGAGGTCCAAGTGGGTGGAGCATTGCTGCCTGGAAGTCGAGCCCATTGACCACAGGCCCTGCAGCACAGAAGCTGCAGCATACGTGGCCGTTAGTTTAGGAACACAAGTGTCTGACATACGATATTCCCCGCCAGCCATTGAACAGCGATATTCCGGGTGATATCTAGGGGCATAACCACAAGAGTAAACCGGCAGCTGCTAAATGGGCAAACAGTCGCCCTGCTGGAGAGGGGCGAAGCTGGCTGCATTGCAGTTGTCACACAGCACCGCCAGTTCCCTCCACCGGAAGAACAAACAGCACAGTGGTCACTCCCACTCGGACCTTGGCCGCAGCAGAGAAGGTGGGCAGCTCTGAACCCTCCACCTCCACTCCTGATCCCGCCCAGCCCTCTCCTCCCGCCCCTGCCACCGCTGCTGACCCCCAAAGTGGTGCCACAGCCTGTAGACATGGTGACTTGGAAGGGGAAAGGGGGGATGAAGTGTGAGTTTGAAGAGGTTAGCTCGGCCACTGATTCGTCACCCTCCTTTTTAGGGTCTGGAGCTGGTTATTGCGAAATTCTTCCCAAAGCCTCTGGACTCTCCATCTGTATTCTGGAGGTCACCTAAACCAACTGTCAGGGTTGTGCGGAGAGCCTGGTACTGCCTCTCCTTCCATAGGCTTGTTCAGCCCCCAAATCGCTGGACTTGACCCGAGAGGCGCGCGCGCGTTGGGGGTGCTCTGCTCGAACCTCCGCGGGGTGGGGGGGGCCTCCGTCGGCCGCCGCGGCGAGACCACTACGGCGCCTTCTTGCCCCGCCCCCGCCCCTGCAAGCCCCGCCCTTGGTCCAGACTATTTCAAAGAAAACGTGCGGCTGGAGCGTGCCAAGGAAATAAGGGACCCCTGGATGAGACGGCCGACGCAGACAGCACAAAAACACGCAGGCCCACCCACCCGCGCGTCTCCTGCTGAAATTCCGCTTCGGGGGCCGTCTCCACGCGCTCTTCTCCGGCGATGTGTGTCCCTCGCGAGGCACCGTTGGCTCGTCCGGGAGGCGTGCCGAGGGGCGGGAGCGGGGCTGCGGAGCCTGCGCTGCTGCTGTCATGGACGCCTGGGTCCGCTTCAGTGCTCAGAGCCAGGCCCGGGACCGGCTGTGCAGGTGCGGCCCCACGAGGCATGGCGGGAGGGCGGGCCAAGGGAGACCCTCGTGAGCGAGGTCAGGTCACACTACGGGGGTCAGCCAGGGTCAACTCGGGCTACGGGGGCCCGGACAGACCGCGACAAGCGGATTGGAGCCGGCCGTGCGGAGATGATTCGTTTCTGCTCCCGGGAAAGATGGGGAAACTGAGGCACGAGTGGGCCAGCGGGAGGCCGCTCAGGGTTGCCTTGTCCACATACGACCAACACTTCCCTCGTTGGGCGGTGAAATGTGGAGCCTTCTCCCCGCGGTGGATTGCGACCCGGACTCTGTCCCCAGAGCTGAGGAGTCGCTCCAAGTTTCGGTGTCCCTCACCCCGCTGTCACCGGGGAGCTCCTCTGCCTCCGCCTTGTCTTCTGGGCTCACTTCAGCTCGAGGGCCTTGAAATCTCTTAGTTCACCTAGTCGGAAGAATCACCTGCCCCCCGACTGTCCCCCACGCCCTCACATATCACAGACGTGTCACGCTGCTGTGCTCGTGATGGACCCCGCTGCTTTCACTGTCCCCTTCGGTTCTCATCATTGTTGAGTCTCGTTTTCTCACCTCTTTAGTGCAGCCCACCCCCTCCTGGCTCCTTTTTATCCTTGTGCCTTTGCCTTCCCCTGGCCTGGAGGAGAAGCGGTGAGTTATAGACCTGAAGAGGAGGAAAGGGAGTGGTCTCCACCTGGGAAAGGGGAAGTCCACGGTTGCCTTTTGCAGGACATTTTTGAGGGGGAGGTTCGGGGGGTCTCCACCTCACCTCGTCTGTCCTCTCCTCCTCCAGGGCCGCCCAGTATGCCTGCTCCCTTCTTGGCCATGCGCTGCAGAAGCGTGGGGCCAGTCCTGAGTTGCAGAAACAGATTCGACAACTGGAGGGTCATCTGAGCCTAGGAAGAAAGCGTAAGTAGCTGTGCGTTTCCTCCTATGACTTCTACGCTCCCTCCTTCCCCAGCTAGTCTCCCTGAGTCCCTCCTTCCTGTTTTTGACCTTCTCCGCCAGTTCTTCTCCCTCATTTGGCTCTGCACGTAGCCTCTACCCAGGCCTCCCACTTGAGATAAAAAGAACGGGAGCAAGAGAATAAGGAGGGATTGGAGAGACTAGGGCAAGTTTGATAAAACTAAACTGGGACACAAATTCCTTAAAATTTGAAGTAAAAAATACAAACTGTTTCTGCCCTTTTTAAAAATTGTTTGTTATTGTTGTTTCCGCCACTTGCTCAACTTTACCCTTTTGCCTTGTCTCTTTCTCTATGTCTTGCTCTTTGTTTGCCTATTTCCAAATCCTTACTTTTTCTTGCTAATCCCCACTAGTTCTACGCTTGGGGAACTCAGCAGATGCCCTGGAATCAGCCAAACGAGCTGTGCACCTGTCAGATGTTGTCCTAAGATTCTGCATCACTGTTAGTCACCTGAATCGAGCCTTGTACTTCGCCTGTGACAATGTCCTGTGGGCTGGAAAGTCTGGACTAGCCCCCCGTGTGGATCAGGAGAAGTGGGCCCAGCGTTCGTTCAGGTTTGATATTCTTTTATCCTACAAGACCTTTTGTATTCTGCACACTGCATAGCTTGCCTTTGATGAGAGAAAACTCTCTCAGGGTCTTCCCAGAGTATGCACGTCTTAATCAATCACTTGGCTTCCAATCTTCCTTTATATCTTACACTATCAGAGAATAAGGAATGGGGACAGATGGAAGACAAATGCTCTTCCATAATGAATAAGATTGGGCAAGATAAGACATTATACGGCTTTAATTCTGCTTCTGTCTGTACCATTGGGTACGCCCCTCTCTACCTGATCATGCAGTCATTCTAAAAATATTTAGTAAGTGCTTACTGTGATCCAGGCAATAAAGCAAAGAGCCAAACAGATACGGTTCATGCTCTCACAAAGCTTCTAGTCTAGTGGGGAAGTATAAAAAAAAAAAAAAAACATAACTGCCCATCCAAGTATTTGTAGAAAAGTACAGGGTGTTATGAGATATATAACAAGAGAAGCTAATTTAGATTGAAAGATCAGGGAAGAACACTTTGAGAAAGGAACATTTTAGTTCAGACCTGAAGTTTGAGTAGAAGGTAGACAAAGCGAACAGTAGCAGAGATGACCTTGCCAAACAGAAATTAGCATGTTCTAAGGCCTTGAAGCAAGAAAGACTCTGGGGAATTAGAGAAACAAAAAGAAAGCCAGTGTCATGGACAGTACTGAGTAAAGAACACAATGTTCAAACTGGAGAGATAGGCGGGGGCCAGATCACTTACTTTTAGTCAATAGTAAGATTTTTTCTGTTTAGTTTTTTAAAACTTTTATGCTAAGTACCATGGGTTCTGAGCAGGGCTGTGACATAATTCAAATTGTGTTTAAAGAAGATCTTTCTTGCTGCAGTGTGGAAAATGGATTGCAATAGGGCAGGAGGAGATGGCCTATTATGTCCAAGAGTTGATATTGGCTTGGAGTAAGGACCTAGCTGGTAATGAGGATGGAGAGAAATATGATTTGGGAATAAAATGGTCTGTATACGACCATCTGTATTTGTTTTTTGTTTTAGATTATATTAGCATCTTTCGCTCTCTCTTTGTGTGTTGCTTTTCTCTTCATCTCTCTCAGTGATTTACAGGTATCACATGGCTTATGATGTATGAGGGCTGAGGATGGAGGCCTGGCTGGAGTAGTATGGGAAAGCAACTACCTAGAAGAGTTTCTATGCCACGTTTATTCATTTCATTCATTTATCGAGCTCTTCCTATGTGCAGGCACTGGTGTAGACACAGGGATACAGTGGTAAAGCTGCTATGGTGCTTACGTTGTAATGAGAGGAGACAAAGATAAAGAATAAATAAGAAAAATGTCAGGTAGTGGTTAAGTGTTATGCAGGAAATTAAAATAGGGTCATGTGGTAGAGAGTAAATGGCTCGCTACTTTAGAATGGGGGATCAGAGAAGGCCTCTCTGAAAAGGTGACATTTAAGCTCAGACCCAAAGAGCAAGAAAGAGCCAGGTATGTGAAGATGTTTGGAGGGAAACTATTCCAGGTGGAGGCATTCAGTAGTATAAAGCTCCTAAATCAAGAACAAGCTTGATGGGATCAAAACACAGTGGTTGATGGAGAGAATGGTGTAAGGTGGAGTTAGAGAGGCAGGCTCACGTGGTAAGTTCTATAAGCTTGTCTCAGATATCTAGATTTTATTCTAAATGTGACAGGAAGGAAACCATGGAGAGCTGTAAGAAGGGGAGTAATAATGTGACTTATGTTCATGCCAGCTACCACATGAAATTAGATTGTTGGGGGCAGGGGGCAAGAGTGATCATCAAGATACCAGTTAAAAGACTGAAGTTTTAGTTCAAGCAAGAGATGACAGTGGCTTAGACTGTGGTGGTGGAGTGTAATGGAGATGCTTGAATTCAGGATGTGTTTTAGAGGTAGGACAATTATATTGAGTACTGCTGTCGGGGTGGATTAAAAATTGAAAAAGAGTGTTCTTCAGGAGTTTCTAATAACAGATTTGGCAAGCTGCTTAATGCCTCTGGGCCTTTTTATTTTTTTAACAAAAGGATTGAATTTAAATTATAAAATGTCTGACTCTCTGGAACAAGTGAAGCTTGTTCTTTCAAAATAAATTCGTATTACTATAGTTCAAGTTGAATGTGTATGTGCTAATGGGTTGCCGAGTGGAAAAATGAAATTTGAGGTTGGTGTTGGACGATTTGATGATGCTCGTGAATTTTAAGCCAGGATCTTAAGGTACCCAGAAACTCCTATTGGTTATAGAAAGGGGGGGGGGGCATTTCTAACAGTGGGTACTACCGTTCTTTTCTGGTGTTCTAATGTGTAATCCCTTTGCATTATGGGGGAAGAAAGGTTTGACTGTTCTATTGGGTAAGCTAAGTGGGTACACGTGCCTTTCCTGAACTTTCTTCCTGTGTATCTCAGGTATTATCTGTTTTCCCTCATCATGAATTTGAGCCGTGATGCTTATGAGATTCGCCTACTGATGGAACAAGAGTCTTCAGCTTGCAGCCGGCGACAGAAGAGTTCTGGAGGAGGAGTCCCAGGAGGAACTGAAACCGGGGGACCTGGGGGTCCAGGGACTCCAGCAGCAGCCCTGCCCCGACTGGCTCTGAAGCTTCAGGTCCGAGTCCTGCTCCTGGCTCGGGTCCTTCGAAGCCATCCCCCGCTTCTGTTGGATGTGGTCAGAAATGCCTGCGATCTCTTCATTCCACTGGACAAACTAGGCCTCTGGCGCTGTGGCCCTGGGGTTGTGGGGCTTTGTGGCCTCGTGTCCTCCATCCTGTCTCTTCTCACCCTAATCTGCCCTTGGCTACGACTCAAGCCCTGATACTCTGGTACAGGATAAGGAGGGCACCTGAATTGGTAAGATGGAGTCTTAGATCGTCTCCAACGTACCAGCCTCCTTGGTTAAAGTTAAAATCCAGAGAGTTTGGGGTAGAAGGAAGAGCTTTGTGAAAAATGAGGTGAGGCAAAGTAACTTCTGTAGTCAGCAGGATGATTCTAATGTTCAGATCTGTGGGAGCTTTTGTTCTTTTCCTCCTCCATTGCCTCGTCCGTGTCTCTCTTGACTCTTCACTTTGTCTCTCATAAGTCTATTTAAGATTCTGTCTCGGCACCTCTTTTGTGCCTTCTCAGTCCCCTGTCTCAGTCCTAGGAATCTGGTCAGCAGCAGAATTACTTTTTGGTAGGGGAGGTAGAAGGTGTGGTCTGTAAAACTCTAATTGCCTTCTTTTTCCTGACAAAGGTGGCTTGTGGCAGATTTTACCCTTTTAAACGCCAAATCATAATTGAAAGGCTTTATGTCCCAGCGGACTCTTCCCTCGTGCACCAGAATGGGTTTAATGCTTCCTTCACCTCCCTGATGTCTACCTCACCAACCTCCCTTGTGACTTGGCCCGTATGTTTCCCACGACTCACAGCTGCAGATTTCTGCATACACTTTCATTTCAGGGCTTTGTTCCTAGCCCGTTCTTACCCCTTCTTTGCCTATCCAGAATGATGCTGTGTCTAGCTAGCATCTTGCTGTAAATATTGTACAATGATTCTGTGTAAATAGTTGGGACCCGTGCCCACAATGGAGAGCAAGCCTTCTAGGTCAGCAAATTAAAGATCAGTTTGCTTATTGATGTTTGGTTTGGTCCTATGTGTTCTGGTTATCTGAGGCCCTGATTCCTGTTTCTTTAGGTTTTCCGTAGAATTAGCCATGGCATCATCACCCACAGACTTTCATTGAGCTTCTAAACTATACAGAGCATAATGCTAGATGGTAGAGCTACAGAAAGCTAAGAAACGCCATGATTCCAGCTTCAGACATTTATAGCCTACTTGGGAAGATGGGGGGGGTGGGGTCTAATGTTAAAGTCATTATACTGATTCCACAAAGAATCCCCCACATCAGTTCATATTTTATAGTCCCTTCAAACACTGATGTCACAAGGCAGCATAGGCTAACAGCCACAAACAGAACTAAGTGGAGTGGGGCTGGTAAGGCTTAGTCTGTGTCTTCACATTGGGTCTCCCCTGGGTGGGTGGGGAAATGATATGACTTACCAGCTCTTTCGTTTTCCATATCTCAGATTGACATAAATAAGGTTAGGAAGTAAAAAGTATCTATCCCCCACTCCTACTTTCTATTCCAAACCCAAAGAAAACATGATTACCTGGCAACAATAAAGGATAGAACAAAAAAGGAAGAGAAAAAAGGCAACAACAAGAAAAAAAGGAAACACCACCGTGTTCTCTGGATTTTGAGATGACGCCTCCAGGGGGCAGCACCGAGGCAGAGAACTAGACTAAGATCCCTTAGCCCTTCTTTGCGCTTGGTCTGGGGCTCCTCACAGCTCCCCACCATCACTCCTCCCATTCCTTCCAACTTTATTTTTAGCTGCCAGTGGGAGGGGGCAGGATGGGAGGGAAAGTAAAGAAAACAGAAAAGGAGAGAGTGACAGAGGCACAGAGGACTTTTCACAGGGACAGAGAACAGCCAGGCATGGAGCGCCCCCTCATCTCTCACCTGTTCTTGCCCCTGATGTTCCTGACAGGTGAGGAAGGATAACTTCTTGGTTTCTGGTGGGAATGAAAGATGTGTGGATTGTTTGTCATTGGGATCTTTAAGGTTGAAATTCTTCGGGAGTTCGGGTGAGAGGTTAACACTGGTTCTACGTCTCTGTGTGTGTGTGTGTGTGTGTGTGTGTTTGCGTGTTTGCATTCTTATGCCCACACCATATGACTGCTTCCATACTGAGACTGGGACAACCTTGTGTAAGATTTGTGTCCGATTGTCTAAACCTTTGTCCTAAACCCTGGAGAAGTGAGGGGACCGAGAAGAAACATGATGTGAACTTTCACGTGGCTAGTCTGATTCCTATTACCCTCCTCCCTGCTTCTCCCTACCCTTGGTGGTCTCTGGGGCCTGAGGCATAACCGACTGTGTGGTCAGAATTCTGGGTTTAACCAATGAGCTACAGTTCCTGGTCATACAGCCCTGCCTGTTTCCTCGATGCAAAAAGGCTCACATACAAAACACCTTTCTGAAAAGGCGCATGATCTGAGACAGCTGGAGCCATTGGTGGTGGTGGTGGTGGGGTGGCCCGAGAGGGGGTCACTGAGAAGGAAGGAGCAACACACAGGGAAAGAACCATGGGAGGGACCAGAGGCCTGGAATTTTTCCTCACCAGTGCCCTGTAATCTTCGTTTCCTAAAATACCAGCTCTGATTTGAAAGGGATCGAGGTTGGGAGGGAAGAATCAGCCAGGACATGATTGGGGGGTCTTTAGAGTGGGTTGAGAGTTAAGGAAGAGATTCAGGTAAGTAGGGGGCAGTTGGGAGGGTGGATGAGTTAGAACAGAGGGGAAACTTTGGGGTGAAGGGACCTTTGGTAAGGATGGATGGCAAACCATGTGTGTGGGCAGGCGAGTGACCCCACCCAGTTAATTGCCACAGAGGTTTCCAGAGCTGGAATCAACCAGAGGCCTAGACACTGGAGAATGAAAGTGAGCATGTAACAATGACACCAGGAGTCAAGAAGAGATGGAAAGAGAAGGAGAGACCCAGACGTGTTGTGCCCCCTGGTCTCCTCTTGCTCTCCCAATGCTCCTGGGTTTGGGGAGAATTTGGAAGGAATAGTTGTAGGCTCCAGAAATGCCCTCTCCCTCTTTTGACCCTCACAGTTTGGCGAAGAGGGTGCGTAGGAGGAATGATGTGGAAAAGAGGAACTTGACCCTTTCAGACATGTCTGTAAATGAGATTTCAGGGCTGGGAATGGAAATACAGCTGTGCGCTAGCATGGCAGAGGGCCCCAGGTTAGACAGCTGGACTCAAACACAGGAAGGAGATCATCCTTGCTTGGAACTCTGAACACATGACGTTGACAGAGGCCAGGACAACTGATGAGTAATAAGCTGGGCGACAGACTGACATCAAAGCATTCCCTTCATGGCGTCTCTCTGGTTGTACCCGTCTGGGCATTCATTGGCCTCTCTGCTTCCTGCTAACCTACCACCCTGGCTCCCTAGGTCTCTGCTCTCCCTTTAACCTGGACGTGCATCACCCACGCCTCTTCCCAGGGCCACCCGAGGCTGAATTTGGATACAGTGTCTTGCAACATGTTGGGGGTGGACAGCGATGGTGAGGAGGAAACCAGAGGGCTGTGGGATTGGGACCGATAGAGCTGTTACAGGGGAGGCGAGGTAGATGGGAATCTAAACTAATCTTTTGGAAGAGACTGACGGATGTTTGGTCTTTTGGAAAATACCGGAGCTCTAGATTTCCCACCCCCATGCCCTTTCCCTCTGGCCTATCTCAAAGTCATGCTCACCCCATGCTTATATTCATGTCCTCCTCCCAGGATGCTGGTGGGTGCCCCCTGGGATGGGCCTTCAGGAGACAGAAGGGGAGATGTTTACCGATGCCCTGTAGGGGACTCCCACAATGCCCCATGTGCCAAGGGCCACTTGGGTAAGAAGATGCCTCAATCTTCCACTCCTAACCCCTAACCTGGATACACTAGTAGCTTTGACCCCTTATACCTCACTTTATTCAAGCCAGTATCCTACATACTCCCTGTCCCTGACTCTATCCTGATCTCATCCTCTTCCAAAATCGCCCTGAACTCAAGGACCCCATCTGTGACCCCATGACCTCATTCTCTTCCACCCCCTCCCACCAGGTGACTATCCACTGGGAAATTCATCTCGTCCTGCTGTGAATATGCACTTGGGGATGTCTCTTCTAGAGACAGATGGTGATGGGGGATTCATGGTGAGCTAAGGAAAGGGTCTCTGAAGGTTTGTGGCAGAGGATAGAGCAGCATGGTAAGGGAAACTGGTCTGTGTGGCGGGGTCAAGGAGTTAAAAACTCTAGAAAGCAAGGAGGGGAATCTCGGGGAGTGGTCGCAATGCCTCCTACTGGGAGCATGTTCTGAGGGTGCTCTCCCAAGCCTGGAAGTAACTGTTTCCCCCATCCATCCCCAGGCCTGTGCCCCTCTCTGGTCTCGTGCTTGCGGCTCCTCTGTCTTCAGTTCTGGGATATGTGCCCGTGTCGATGCTTCGTTCCGGCCCCAGGGAAGCCTGGCGCCCACTGCGCAACGTGAGCCAGAAGAAGGGCCTGAGGACTCAGTCCTCAGAACGGGGTGTAGGATGGGAAAAAGATGGGGCAACAGCATATGATGCTTGACAGGGGGCCTGCATGGCTATCCTCACTGCTACCTAATGTACCTGCATAAGCTCCATGTTTCCTAGCAGATTAGAATTCAGACTCTGCCAGGGCAGCAAGACTCCATGAACTGGTCAAACCAACTTCAAGAACTCAGCTCTCACTACATCCCTTCCCACCCTTGGCCATAGCGTTTACCTCACCATTCTCCAGTGTGTCATCGATTTTTATACCTTCAGCTCCTTTTGTTGCAAGAGTTCACCCAAATGCCTTTCCTCATATTCTCCTCAAACACCTTCAGTCTCCAATATCTTCTTAGTCGCTGTCTCCTTTGATTCCCCACCATCAGAACTGACCCTCTTTTGTTCTCCCACAGCATAGGGTGGAGCTATATTTCTACCTAGTGTTTAATTCTTTTTTTGTTATTTTAGTAAATTGCACGTATGCCCCTCTCCTCTTTTATTCCTTTCTACATTTACCCAGAGCCTGGCAGACTCTCTTCCTTGCATGTCTGAAGTGCCTAATAAACGTTTCAATTGAATGTGTCCTCCCCTTGGGAGGGAGAATGTAACCTCTTCTCTTGATGGCCTCATGCCCAATAACCTTGTACCCCTCTGTTCTCCATCACGCCCCCCTCCTCCTAGGCTGCCCCACATACATGGATGTTGTCATTGTCTTGGATGGCTCCAACAGCATCTACCCCTGGTCTGAAGTTCAGACTTTCCTACGAAGACTCGTGGATAGACTGTTTATTGACCCAGAGCAGATACAGGTAAGCGAAGGCAATATGGACGGGCATGGAGGGGGAGAGGAGTTAAGTGTAGGCAGTGTTTTCCAGGTGCTCATCTCCCCTCCCTCGCGTGCTTGCTTCTCCCTCCCCACCTCCAAACACACATTTCATTTGACTGCACGTTTTATTCTCAGGTGGGACTGGTGCAGTACGGCGAGAGCCCTGTACATGAGTGGTCCCTGGGAGATTTCCGAACCAAGGAAGAAGTGGTGAGAGCGGCAAGGAACCTGAGTCGGCGAGAGGGACGAGAAACAAAAACTGCCCAAGCAATAATGGTGGCCTGGTGAGGCATTGGAAAGCGGTGTGTGGGAGACCAGAGTGAGGAGGGCCTAGAAGGGTTAGGGGAGGGTTTAGAGGGCAATGTGTACTCTAGGGTTCAGTGTGTACCCAAGGTGCTTTGCGCGCTCATCTTGGCATGCACACTAATGGTGGGTGGGAGAAGGCTGATTGGGCTGTCATTGCACTCCCTCTCGTCACATTTCTACAAATATGTATGTCTGTGTCTCTCCATGTTTCTGCTTTATTCATCTCTGCAGACAGAACTCTCTCTTTCCTTCCACTCCCGCTTTAATCTTGACCCTCAGGTTCTCCACTACTCATGACCTAGCCCACTTTCCAAACGTGGTTCAAACTTTCTGGGGAGATGCACGTGACCTAACCATTCTCCTTTCTTCTACATTCCTTTGTTATTTCTCCGCTCAAATGCAATATTTGCTGAATGAATCTAGCAATGAATGGATTTTGTTCTTATTTGCATTGATGATATGCAGCTCTATGCGTTCAATAACACTCAAGCATTGAGCTCCCACTGTGTGCCAGTCTCCACGCTAGCCACCGTGGGGGAGATGGTCCAACAGGCAAGATGCCTGACCTCGGTGAACCGCTGACGGAGTTAAGTCCTGCGTGTGACTATCTGCCTACACCTGATCACACCTTACTCTTTTCTCTCTCTTCTTAGCACAGAAGGATTCAGTCAGTCCCATGGGGGCCGACCAGAGGCTGCCAGGCTGCTGGTAGTGGTGACTGATGGAGAATCACATGATGGAGAAGAGCTTCCCACAGCACTAAAGGCCTGTGAGGCTGGAAGAGTGACACGCTATGGGATTGCTGTAAGACTCTACTTTGGATCTGGAAGGGTGGAGGGGGTGGGGACGGTGACATTGAGAACTGGGAACTTGAGGGAAACAGGCAGGAACCACTCCCCAGACCTCAGCCACATTTCCCGTCCTTCGATGAGTTGGCTGTGTTCTGTACTAGCTCTAACATCTCACTCCGCACAGCTAATAGACCCCACCTTGACTTCCTGACCCCAGGTCCTCGGTCACTACCTCCGGAGACAGCGAGATCCCAGCTCTTTCCTGCGGGAAATCAGAGCAATCGCCAGTGATCCAGATGAGAGATTCTTCTTCAATGTCACAGACGAAGCTGCACTGACTGACATTGTGGATGCACTAGGAGACCGGATTTTTGGCCTTGAGGGTAATGATCACCCTGGAGAAATAGAGGCCAGGGTGGGGTGCGGTCTTAGAGTAAGTTCAGTAGGTCAAAGGTGGACCTGTCTTCCCTGATGTTGCTGATGTTTCCTCATGCTCAAGGGTCCCATGGAGAAAATGAAAGCTCCTTCGGGCTGGAAATGTCTCAGATTGGTTTCTCTACTCATCGGCTAAAGGTTGGACAGACTCGATTCCTCTATAACCCCTCTCGACCTCTGACTCCCTCCAACCTCTGGCCCAGATAACTTCAACCCCAGGGCTCTTCTAGATTCTTCCTTTAACTATATGCACGCTGACCTGCTCATGCCTTTCCAACTGACCTCAGCATACCCTCAGTGACCCTCTTACTCCCAGAGAGTCTTGTCAGTGACCCTTTCTGGTTCTGTCCTACAGGATGGGATTCTCTTTGGGATGGTGGGGGCCTATGACTGGGGGGGCTCGGTGTTATGGCTTGAAGACGGTCACCGCCTTTTCCCCCCACGCACGGCCCTGGAAGATGAGTTCCCCCCTGCACTGCAGAACCATGCAGCCTACCTGGGTAAGTAGCAGAGTGCAGGCCATTGGGAGGTGGGGGAAGGCTCCCATGGAGGAGGGTATGAGGTACGCCCTCTTAAATCCTGAAGTTTTTCACTGATCTCCTGCTACTCTCATCGAGTCCTCCTCCAATGCCTTTAGGGACCCTCCCAATTGACCTGTCTTCTTTCCCTTTCACCCCTGATTTCTAGGTTACTCTGTTTCCTCCATGTTTTTGCGGAGTGGACAACGCCTCTTTCTTTCCGGGGCTCCTCGGTTTAGACATCGAGGAAAGGTCATTGCCTTCCAGCTTAAGAAAAATGGGGCTGTGAGGGTCTCCCAGAGCCTCCAAGGGGAGCAGGTAGGGCATCCAAGGAAGGGTGGGACCCTCGGATCCCTCCCGAGGAAATCCAGCTGTGGGGGAAGAGAGTAGAGGGGCAAGAGTGGGGCCTGAAGAGTCTGTGCCGAATTCTGGTTGGCTGAGTCTGTCAAGGGTATGAGGACCTGATTGACAAACTGGTGGGTGCTTCCCACTTGTCCACAATCACCGTCCCTTTCCTCTGGAATCACCACTCCCCAGATTGGCTCATACTTTGGCAGTGAACTCTGCCCATTGGATACGGATGGGGATGGAACAACTGATGTCTTACTTGTGGCTGCCCCCATGTTCCTGGGACCTCAGAACAAGGAGACAGGACGTGTTTATGTGTACCTGGTGGGCCAGGTGAGACTTGCTGGGCTCCCCTAGAACTTATTTGCAAGGGGTGGAGGGAGGCAGGAAGGGAAGGCACGTTTGAGGGCTGGCTGTGAGGTGGGGACTATCGCATCAACATCTTCTTTCTTTCCCTCATCTCTCCCAGCAGTCCTTGCTGACACTCCAAGGAACACTGCAGCCAGAACCCCCTCAGGATGCTCGCTTTGGCTTTGCCATGGGTGCCCTCCCTGATCTGAACCAAGATGGTTTTGCTGACGTGGCTGTGGGGGCGCCCCTGGAGGATGGGCACCGTGGGGCACTGTACCTGTATCATGGGACCCAGCATGGAGTCAGGCCCCGTCCTGCCCAGGTCAGGCGTGCCCACATAAAGCAGGGGCATGGTGGGGGGAAGGGAAAGGGAACTGTGCTCCCCAGGACTTGAGACCCAAACTGAACCAGTGCTTTTTTATCAGTACAGTAGCCCCCCGTATTGATGGGGGACCCCCAGTGGATGCCTGAAACCGCAGATAGTACCAAATTCTCTATATACTGTTACGTTTTTTCCTATACAGACATACCTATGATAAAACATAATTTATAAAGTAGGCATAGTAAGAGATGAACACCAATAATGAATAAGAACAGAATAATTATAACAATACACTGTAACAAAAGTTATGTGGCTGTGGCATGATTAAAGAAAATAAGGCTTGCTTGAACACAAGCAGTGCCATGCCGTAACAGCTGATCTGAGAACTAAGATGGCTGCTAAGTATGTAACAGGCGGGGAGCGTATCCAGCGTGGATATGCTGGACAAAGGGATGATTCATGCCCCAGGCAGGACAGAGTTGGACGGCGTGAGATTTCATCACTCTACTCAAAACAGTGCTCAGTTTAAAACTTATGAATTGTTCATGTCTGGAATTTTCCATTGAACGTTTTCGGACCATGGTTGACCATGGGGAACAGCAGAAAGTGAAACCGTGGATAAGGAGGGACTACTGTAGACAAAAAGGTGAGGGAGTGGTGGAGGATACAGGTTGCTGTACTAGGGACTCCTGAACACAGGCAAGTTTCTCTAATTTCTTCCCATGCCTGATGGGAGGATTAGAAAGAGCCAGGTAGGCGGCCTGGGAAAGCAGGTGTGTGAGTCCCTGCTCAGTCTCCCCTCTCTTCCTCTCAGCGGATTGCTGCTATCTCCATGCCACAGGCCCTCAGTTACTTTGGTCGGAGTGTGGATGGCCGGCTAGATCTGGATGGAGACAGCCTGGTGGATGTGTCTGTGGGTGCCCAAGGGGCAGCCATCCTGCTCAGGTGAGCGGTGCCAGCTCAGGTAGCAGTGGACCGCATAACACAGCAATGAAAAGCAAGGGCTTTAGAGGCATAGGCTTCGATTTGGATTTCTTGGTCAACTTACTCTGTGCCTCCATTTCCTAGTTTACAAAATGGGAAGAATAACGTACATAACGAACGTGTAGGCTTATTGTGAGGATTAAGTGCGCTGATCCCTATAACAATCTTCACACAGTGCCTTGCTCATGACAAGTGCTTATTAAATGTTAGCTGTTATCTGACTTCTGTCAGAGGTTCAGGGGTGGGTGGCACGTGCTCCTAACCCCTTATCCTTTCCTTTGACCTCAAGGAGGTAAACACTGAGAGTGGCCTTTCTCCCAGACTTTCCTCCTACTGCTAGAATTTCCTTCCCACTCTGTTCCTAGCTCCCGGCCCATTGTCCACCTGGTGCCTTCACTGGATGTGACCCCGCCGGCCATCAGTGTGGTTGAAAGGGACTGCAGACGCCGAGGCCAGGACGCAGCCTGCCTTTCTGCAGCCCTGTGTTTTCGAGTGACATCCCGCACACCTGGCCGCTGGGATCGCCGTTTTTGTGAGTGACTTCCATGTATCCGAGGCAGCTGTCCACCCCTTCCCTACCTGCCTTGGTCTCTGGACCCTCTCCACCCTCACTCTTGCCTGCCCCATTCAGATATGCGGTTCACAGCGTCACTGGATGAGTGGACCGCTGGGGCCCGTGCAGCGTTTGATGGCTCTGGCCAGAGGCTGTCCCCTCGGCGGATCCGGCTCAGTGTGGGGAATGTCACTTGTGAGCAGCTCTATTTCCATGTGCTGGTGAGGAGGGGACTGGAACTGCTTTGCATCAGGGCCTGGCAGTGAGGGGAAGGCTGGATAAGAGGAGGAATTTCTGCTGGATTAGCAAGAGAGCCAGGGAAGTGAGAAAGTTCAGACTTTGGAGTCAGGCTGACCTGGCAAGTCACATAACCTGCAAACCTCAGTTTGCTCACCTGCCAAGAGGCGTTAATAATAATAACTATGTCATAGGACACGTATTAGAAGTAAATGTGATGATATTGACAATACCTTAGGACAGTGCCTGGCACACAGAAAATGCTCAATAAATGATCGGTGTCATTATCACATTCCGCCAGGGAGCCTGGCTTCCCATGATCTTTGCCTCTGGTTTCCCTCAGGATACATCGGATTACCTTCGGCCGGTGGCCTTGACTGTGACCTTTGTTTTGGACAACACCACAAAGCCAGGACCTGTGCTGGACGAGGGCTCGCCCACCTCCATACGAAAGCTGGTCAGCTGCACCAAGCCCTGTCCCCGAGACCCAATACTGCCCTTCTCAGTGAATTCAAGAGAAAGAGGAGGGAGGAGACATGAGATCATAGTGACATCTGACCTGGGCCCCTACACTTCTCTTTCCACTTTTCCCCAGTTGCATTCCTTTCTCCTTGCCTTCCTCTCAGCCCTCAGCCTCTTCCCTCTCCTCTAGGTCCCCTTCTCAAAGGACTGTGGCCCTGACAATGAATGCGTCACAGACCTGGTGCTTCGAGCTAATATGGACGTCAAAGGCTCCAGGTGGGATGGCCGTGAACTGGCCAAACCAGGGTGACCCGAGCCAGACAGGAAGGGGCTTGAAGGGAGCTGAAGGGTTGTTTCTTGCCCAGGAAAACAGAAGTAAGGTTTTTGGCACCCTGTCCACTCCTGAGCTCTTATCCACCCTCCTAGGAAGGACCCGTTCCTGGTTCGAGGTGGTCGTCGGAAAGTGCTGGTATCAGCAACTCTGGAGAATAGGAAGGAAAATGCCTACAACACTACCCTGAGCCTCAGCTTCTCTAGAAACCTCCATCTGGCCAGTTTCACACCTCAGGTACCTTTGGGGGAGAGGGTTTGGGAGGAGTTGGGGAAGGAGGAGGAAGGAGATGGGGGTATTATTGTCCTCAGCTGCCAGGGGCTCTAGAGAAAGGCTCAGTGTTGAGAGGCTGCACACAGGAGAGCAGCAGTAGCCCCAGCTCCAGCCTCCACCCCCATTTCTCGCTCTCAGAGGGACAGGCCAGTGAAGGTGGAATGTGCAGCCCCTTCTCCTCATGGCCGGCTCTGCAGTGTGGGGCATCCCGTCTTTCAGACTGGAGCCAAGGTAAGTTGGGGTCCAGGATGAGAAAGGGGCTCTGGGAGACCAGGGGCTGGAATCGCTGGGGCCTGGGAGTTTGGGGAACGAGGCACACAAGAGCTTCCGTTCCTCTGCCGTCGCCCTGTGAAGAGGAATGTACCCTGACCCCATGTCCCTGGCCCCCAGGTGACCTTTCTGCTAGAGTTTGAGTTTAGCTGCTCTTCCCTCCTGAGCCAGGTCCTCGTGAGGCTGACTGCTACCAGGTGAGAACAAAGGGCCCTCCTCCCAGCTGAGTCTTGGGGTTGGTCATGGTAGGTGTGTTGGGGGAGGGGAATGAACAGCACTGACTCCTCTACTCCAGAGAGGGGTGTGTGAGAGGGATGTGAGCCTCTCCCCCTGACTCTACAGCAATAGTCTGGAGAGCAATGGGACCCTGCAAGATAATACAGCCCAGACCTCGGCCTACATCCAGTACGAGCCTCACCTCCTCTTCTCTAGGTATGGCTGAGCTCCCCTCTGGGACCCCATTCTGACCCCAGACTCGTGTGGTTCAGTGTCCTCCAACCCTTGGGGTTGCTCCGTCTTTTTGCCTTCAATCCCACTCATGTGGAACCTTCTCTTTTAAGCGTCTTACTTTCTTCCTAGGTATAGGGCTTTGCTGGGCCCTGGGGAGTGGAGCTGGAATGGGGGGATATGGGATGTAGCCCTAAAGTTTGTGCCAAGTCTATGTCATGTCCCATTTCTGTCTTCTCTGTGTATCCCCGTCTCTTTATACATGTGCTGGCCTTGCCTTTCCCGAATCCATGGATATGTGCTGACCCTGTGCCTCTGTGTCTCTGTCATGGCTGTGACCTTGGACTTCCTGACCTGGTATCCACTCAGTGAATCCACTCTTCACCGCTATGAGGTTCACCCATATGGGACCCTCCCAGTGGGTCCTGGCCCTGAATTCAAAACCACTCTTAGGGTGAGAAGCTGGAGGGGGGCAGCTTGGCATAAGGAGGGGGCAGGGAGGAGTCCTGGAAAAAGACAGGAAGAGTCTCTTAGATTTCAGTGGTATCCAGGGTGAAGGGGAACAGATGAGGCAGGGTCTTCCCATTTCCCATCCTCTTCTCAGGTTCAGAACCTTGGCTGCTATGTGGTCAGTGGTCTCATCATCTCAGCCTTCCTTCCAGCTGTGGCCCATGGGGGCAGTTACTTCCTGTCACTGTCTCAGGTCATCACAACCAATGTGAGTCTGGGCTAGGGTTATGTGGAGCCCTCCCTCCTCGATCCAGTGGACTCACCAGTTCCCTGTCTGCTGGGTCACTGCCCTCAGGGCTCCTCCCCCTGGGGACCTTTCTTTGACACACATGACTTCTTTGAGAAGAAAGGGATTCCCCCACTGTGGGCGGTATGTGGCTGCTCAGCCTGGCATGGCTGTCCTCTCCCCATCAAGAGTCCCTCAAGTTGTATCTTCCCGTAGGCAAGCTGCACGGTGCAGAACCTGACTGAGCCCCCAGGGCCCCCAGTACATCCAGAGGAACTTCAGCACACAAGCAGACTGGTATGAGTCATAAGGTGGTGAAGAAGGTGGCCAGAGTGGGGGAGCAGCAGAGTTTGGAGCCTTGGGATGGCGGCGTGGAGCTTGGAGTGGGAAGTGGGGCCTCTTTCCACCCCAGCACCTGATCCGTCTCTCTCTTCTGGTAGAATGGGAGCAATACGCGGTGTCAGGTCGTGAGGTGCCACCTTGGGCGGCTCGCAAAGGGGTCCGAGGCCTCTGTTGGACTACTGAGGCTGGTTCACAATGAATTTTTCCGGAGGGTAAACTTTTCATTTCCTATTACCCTCCCCTTCTGCTCCTCTCTGGACCTTGAGTGTAGGCTTTGGACTTAAACCCATGTTTAAGTCCCAGTTTTGCCTCTTGCTAGCTGTTGGACCTTGAGCGAGTTATTTCATCTCTCTATGCTTCTTTCTGTTCATCTCTACAATGGGGAAGATAATACCTATTTTAAGGGGTTGTTGTAAAGAAGAAATGAATAATGAGATGAGCTCATTAAAAGCTAGTTATTGTCATTGTATTTTCCTCCATTTATCATCCCTTAGTGCTATATCAATAATCAATCAACACTGATAGGGCATCTAAATCCAATCAATAATCCACCTAGAATCTACTTTATAAAAGGTCCTATGCTAGGTGGACACTCTCTACCAAAGAGAAATAAAGAGAGAACCAGACTTAGAGAAGGACAGTCCTTCTCTCCATTACATTTAGTACCGTGCTTAACACATTGTGGGAACTTAATACGTTTTTGTAAAATGAATGAATACATAGCTGATATCACATGCAGGATATGTATTGGAGAGTAGCTGGAGGTAAGATTATATAGTTGATAGGGATTTGGATTATGCAAGTTCTCTAGGCATTGAACTTAATATGATTGGCAGTCAGGAGTCAGGGTGAATGCCTGAGCCGGAAATAACACCTAATTATAACACGTACTTGGTACTAGGGGTTTTACTGTGTTTCCCCATAGACCATCTGCTTTGACTTACACAAAATCCCGAGGATGTACTGGTAGGCCTATGTTTTTGGGAAGTTAACTCTGACAGACCGTCCTCTAAGTCTGGTTCTCTCTTTATCTCTCTTTGGTATCCTTTTTTCCATTCATTCATCTATCCTTTCAACAAAAATTTATTGAGAAATCGCTAGGTATTTGGCACTGTGCTAGGCTCTAGGCACTAGGGACACATACTTAATGAGACACAGCCCTTGACCTCAAGGATCTTATAATTCAGTGGTGAAAGCCAGCAAAGTAAACAGAACGTTATGACCTTATCCAGGGTGGTGGGGGTTAGGAGGAAATACTTCCCTAAGTCCCAGAGCAGGTGACATCTAAACTTCAACCTAAAGGAGGGGTAGGGGTCAGCCAAAGAAAGGGGAGTTGAATACATGACAGGTAGACCAAACAGCATATATGAAGGACCAGTGATTTTCCATCTGTGACCCTTCTTCTCTGTCCCCATTGGTCTCCGACCTTTTCTTCTGGTCTTGAGGGCCCTGGAAGTGGTGCATGTCCGCCTCTTCTTTGCTTTTGGGGTTTCAAGAGCCACACCACCTGATGATGGCTCACTTGAAATGCCTTCCCATTCACTTGTTCCACAGGCCAAATTCAAGTCTCTGACGGTGGTCAGCACCTTTGAGCTGGGAACGGAGGCGGGCAGTGTCCTGCAGCTGACGGAAGCTTCCCGTTGGAGTGAGGTGAGGCTGGAGGCTGAATCTGAGAGCTGTGAAAATAGTGAGGGTGGGGACGGGGGAAGGGTACCCGTGGGCTTTTGCACAACAGGTGTCTTCATTAGGCAGCAATCGGGGAGCCAGAAGTGATACATCAGAATTGTTAGGGTCCCACTGCCTCCATTCCTGCCTCAGGTTTCTTTGGCCTTGTATTCTTCTGTTTTGAAGCTGGCTTTGCTCTAAGGTGGGGTGCGGCTCGCTGGGTGAAAGGGTGCGAGTTAAAAACAACTCTCCTCTGCCTACAGAGCCTCCTGGAGGTGATTCAGTCTCCCCCCCTCCTCATCTCCCTGTGGGTCCTCATTGGCAGTGTACTGGGAGGGCTGCTGCTGCTGGCTCTCCTTGTCTTCTGCCTTTGGAAGGTAAGCACTGTGTTAGTGGCGAGTAGGGGGCATGGTGCCCACGAGTTGAGGGGTCCTTGATTACAGCAGGGAGAACTGGATTAGTTAAGCCGCCTGTGGATTCCCTTGCCTGTACTCCGCAAATGTTGGTTGAATTAAACTAAGCCAAATAAAATAAATTTGAGTCTCATATTTGGAAGCAGAACAAAAGTGAAGACTTCAGATATGTCTGAGGGCTGTTGGCAAGGTCCCCAGGCAGGGCATTTGACGATGACTCTTATCTCTTCCTCTACAGCTTGGCTTCTTTGCCCGTAAGAAGATCCCCGAGGAAGAAAAAAGAGATGAAAAATTGGAGCAATGAATGTAGAATAAAGCCCTCGAAAGTCCTCCCTGGCAGCTTCTGCAAAAGACTTGCATAAGAGTGGAGGCTTCGTGGCTCACATGGGACAAGGAGAAGCCTCTGGACTCTTCTCCCCGGACCTGCAACCTGACTTGACTTTTGAGTCATGAGGACTCTGTTGGCAAGAGATGAGGCCTTACCTCAGACACGAAGGGCTGGCACCCACACCAGGAACACTCCCACCTTCTGCTTTCCTCCTCATGATGCTGGTTCCACAGCCAACACTGGGGGGCCCCTTTTGCCCTATCCCCAGGAACCAAGAAAATTTTGCCTACGTCCCTGACTCCTTTCAGATTCCCTCTACGTCCTCCCTGACAATTTGGCAAGAATGAGGGTTATCTTCCTCCGTTGCCTGCCTCTCACCTTCCAGCCTGCTCCCCACTCCACAGGAGGGAGCTGAGGTTGGCTTGAAAGAAGTAAAGTCAACATCTGCTGCTTTCCTGTGGAGTCTGGTGATTCAGAGAGCCGGATGGGGAGAGTCAACAGGAAAAAAGGAGGGAGGAGGAAAAGCCACAAGAGACATTCTGTACAATTCCAAGGAACAGAGAAGCCTTTAGACAGGCAACTGCCATCCCCCTGAAACCTGAGACTTCGTGGTGCAGTCGCCCGCCCTCAGGTGCTAGTGAAACAGCTCCCCGAGGCCGGCTGGGTATGGCTTTCCCCACTCACACCCTTTCCCAGGAGCAAAGCCAGAGCCGCCGGGTGCCCGATTCCCTGGAGCCAGGGGCCCCCACGTGGCTAGAACTGGAATAGCAGAGAAGACTTGCTACCCCAAGCAGTGTTTTCTCCTCTCAGGCTGAACACACTTTGGAGCCCTCCTTGGGGCTTCCTTACATAAACAACAAAGAAGGAAGAAGATTGCTGCTTGGTGGTGGGAAACCCTTTCACCTTACCAGCTCTGGGAAGCAGCAGCCCCAAGGGGTCTGAACAAGTGGGGTCTGCATTAAGGAGGAAGCCAAAGTGCGTGGCAGGAGGTCTCTGGGGAGCAAGCCTTTCCTTGCTCAGCACTGGTTGTGTAGCACAAATAGCTCCTAGGAGAATGTTCCTGGGGCAACTCCAGTCCTACCTGGTAGGGCTTCTCTGGTGAAATCAGCTTGTCAGCCCTGCCTAATGTTTACCAGCAATTCTCAAGTGAATGTCTATCTCTGGACTCCCCTCCCCGCTTCCCATTTTTTGGTCATGGCCAGTAAAGAGAATTTGATTTCTCATTGACAACTGGGTAACATATTTCTTTGGATACCAAAGCTGGTTGTGGGTCTCCAGAGTGCAGCTCTGACAGCCACTGGGAGAATCAGCACCCATTTAGAGCTGAGAAGAGACCTGATCAGGCAGTTGACTGGCAGCCACAAAACCTGTCCTCCAGGGGCATTCTTGAGGCCTGGCCACAATATTTATTTTGGCATGTCTCTGGCCTTTTGCAGAGGGCATTGTCTCTACTTCCCAGCAGGGTGGACGGCATATCAGAAGGCCAGAACAAATAAAGTTCAGTGTCAAATGACTGCTGGTTCTAATCAAGTTCCCTAGCATATGGACGGCTCAGGAATGGTGAGAGGCGAGTCTTGGTTCTCCTGAGAACTTATACAGTTGAATTTCTAGAAGGTAAAGTTATGAAGTATTTAAAATGTTTTCTGTGACTTTACCACTGGAAATGTGCTCTAGCTTCCTGCAAACCGCACCTACTGAAGTGACCACAGAGTGTAAAATGTGCAGATTTGGGAAGCACATAGGCCTAGATTGAAATCCCACTTCTGCCATGTATTCGCTATGTGGTTTTGGGCAAGTCCTAACCACCCCAACGCTCAGATAACAATAACAGGCTGTGTAATACAGCGGTTAAGAATGAAGACAGACTTGGGTTTCAATCTAAGCTGTACTATTAGCACTTGTTTGACCTCGAACCGATTTAATTTCTCTAAGTATTGGCTGTCTTGTCTTTAAACTTAGGGTTGTGAGGACTGAATACGATGATACAAGTAAAGTGAGCATTTAGTATTCAGTATGAGTATTCAGTAAATGGTCGCTATCGTTATAAAAATAGTTTGTTATTACCATGTGTTGTGAGGGTAGTGAGAAGGTATGTAGAAGCACCAGGTGGTGACTTGGCCCGGTTCACAGAGTCTGAAGATTTGTTGCTTCTGTGGTATCGTCTCCTCGCACTAAATCTTACCCTGTGCCTCATCTCTTTTGAAAGAAGCCCTCATGCCCTCTAAGGTATTGATCAGCTAATTAACTTAAGGTTGGAATGGTAGAAATCAAACCTATTTGATTTCTTGGACACCCAGGGTTCTTCTGCTGGGTGTGCACTCAGTAGAAGGGCCATGTGCACTCCTGCAAAGGACTTTTAGAGACCATGTCTCTGCCTCTGTTCCCTAACCCTGAGAATGGTGGCCTGTCCGGCCTATTAGGCAGGGGCAACCATTCTGTGGCATGCTGGTGAGTTATTTTGTGGCAGGAAGGAGTGCATAGTGGCCCTGAGTGCACCTCATGGAAGCTGTAGCTTGATTCACCTTTGTGGAGCGTAGTGTTTCTGGGGCTGGGACCGAGGCCATCGTTATGGTGACAGATCTCCCCTCTTCGTCCCCACTGAGCTTCCAAAGGGAGATGGATTTCCTTGAGGACTGGTTCATCTAATTCTTTACCCACATGATTAAAAGAGCACTTGTAATATTTTTGTCCACCTAAAGATCCCTCTCTATCCCGCTGCTCCAGAGTGGGACTTTCTCTAACCCCAATCTATTTTTCTATAAGCCTGTTACCTCTTCCTTTGGAATAGGGCCAGTTTGAGAAGTAACTGTAGAAACCACAGGCTGTCCCCAGACTCATGAGTGTTCCTTTCTTCTCATTGTTGCTCCTTCCTTCCTTCCTTCTTTCCTTCCTTCCTTCCTTCCTTCCTTCCTTCCTTCCTTCCTTCCTTCCTTCCTTCCTTTCATTCACTCATCAGACATCAAGTACCTAATATGTGTGCCAGGCAAGGAGAATAAAATACACCTCCTGCCATCAAAGAGCCTAGTCTAGTAGAGGAAACAGACATGTAAACAAATACTGGCAAATACAGAGAAGTGGTTGCTATACAACACAGCAGTGTTAGAAAGAAGTGTGTCACACACAAGAGGCACACTTTTTTGGGCAGGGGTGGCAGGGTCTTGAGGGAAAACTTTTCAGAAAAAAAAACATTTGGCTTGAGAGGCCGCCAAGTGTGAGGAGGCATTCCAGGGAGCATCAATCATGGGAAGGCAGCTGGAGGAGGTAGAATAGCCTGAGCACCCGGCTGTGAAAGCAGTGAGACAGGAGACTGGAGAAGGCAGGGTGCGGGGCAGGTACTTGGAGCTTTATCCAGGAGGCTTTCTTATGCGTTTGAGGGGCTTGCTCTGGCTACCGAGAGGAGGGAGAAACCAGGAGACCAGTTGCGATGGACGCTGAGAGTCTGAACTGAAAGGGCAGTGGAAATAGTAATCACAGTTTTGTGGATTTTTTTTTTTTAAAAAGAGAGGGTGCTTAAAATAAAAATTCTCTCCTCCCCCCCTGTCATTTTCTAATTTACAGGTGTGTTAGGAGATTAAGCCTGTTGTTCCACTTTCCCTCAGGTTTTGTTCCCCAGGTTGCGACGGGTCGTGCATCGTGGGTGCTCGCGGCAATCTCCTCTCGTTTCCAAACTGTGCGCTTCAAATCCTCTTTTGTGCTTGGCTTTGGGGGCAGGGAATGGGGTGGGGGGAGGGAGGAAGTATTGGTAACGAAGTAGGCCAAAGGTCTCTGCATATAACGAAAGCGTCCTCACCAGTGGTTAAACGCGACAGTTGTCAAGAGTGCCCAGCGCCAGCGGAGAAGCCGGGACCTGCTCTCCTCCGGCTGCTGCGGCACGGAGGGGCGGGGCTGAGGCGGGGTTGGGGGCGGAGCTACAGCCTGGAGCTGCGGGGGGGGGGGTGGGGGCGGAGTTTCAGCTGGAGACCCCCGGCTTCCGACTGGGATGGAGCAGGTGGGAGCTCCTGGCGGCTTCGGTTGTGGAGGGCGGGGTTTGAGACCGAGCCCCCGGTCGCAGCCGGACACCGCAGGCTTTTTGCTTGTGCAACGGCGGAGAAGGGCAGGGCCAGGGGCGGAGTTTTCAGCCCAGTCCTTAGGTTCTGGTGTCTGATTGAGCGGGACGGGTCCTGGGGCGGGTCCAGCTCTGCTTTTGACAGCTCTCTCTTGCACAGCCGCAACCGAGTTCAGTGGGTTTGGGAACTTTTGGCCCCGCTCTCCGCGCGTCCCCGTCCCCCCGTGGCCCTGGCCCTGGCACCGGCCATGAAGCGCATCTTCTCCTGCTCCAGCTCACAGGTGGCGGTAGGTACCAAAATGTCTGGGGAGATGGGCATGGGGCTGGGTTCCAAGCCCTGTGGTGGCAGAAGTCAAGAATCCCATCTCTATGCACCATTGCCTTTTCTCTTTAGTGGTTTTCCAGCTCTTCCTCTCCCGCAATGCAGCTCGCCAGTACTGCCTTCCTCAAGACTAACCTCTGGTTTCTCCGAGGTCCTTTCCCTTGGCTTGTTCTTATTCCCAACTTATGATGTTTCCTGCAGCCCCTGCCCCCTCCTGAAGGCTCCGTCCTCTACTTTTGCTCTGCATCCCAGTACTGAGCCACCCTCAGGCACCTGCCCTGTCCCCAGTCCCTGCTCAGCCCCAAATTCCATTCTGTCTCATGGTCCCATTTTCCAGCCCTGCTTTGTCCTGACAGCCCTGCCCTCCCATATGCCCTCCCTATCTTTGCTGTTTCCTCGCAGCCTAACAAATACTCCCAGCCCTGTGCCTTCCCCTAGCCCTTCTTCATAGTTTTCTCTATCCCCGACCCCATCTCACCCCATGGCACTTCCACTCCCATTCCCTCATCATTACCGCTGGCTCTCAGACATCACTCCAAACCTTTCTAACCGTGCTCCCACAGCAACTGCCTTCTCCTGTTCTCCCCTTCCACCTCTGCCCCTCTCTGGCGAATGGTTTTCAGTCCCACTTTTCCCTCTTTTGCCCGGACCTCCTTCTGCCTGCCCTCTGTGGGTTAATCTTGCAATCTGGTCAGCTTGACAGGCACTGCTGGTGGAGGCAAAATTGCCTAGCTGCTCCCCAAGGAAATAGGTAAGTTGCCTGCAGAATCCACCCTGGCCAGTTCACTGCAGTGTCTGCTCATCAGACTGGTTCTTGGGCCAGTCAAGGCCTTCTGCCTGCTTCTCCCCAGAATCTTTCTTCATTCTAAACCCTCACCCCATTGTTTAGGGCTCATACTCTGCTTCCTTTCACTGAGTTGGGGAAAAGTGATGTGAGAGGAGAGGAGAAGAGTGGATATGCTCTGAAAGTTCCCAGTAGAAGTCCCTCTACTCCCCATATTCTCCCAGAACAAAGCATAAGGAAGAAGATTCCAGAAGGTGGTGGCTCAGGGGAGGGTATAACTTCTTCTCTGAAGATCTCTTATAGAGAGACCCCCCCCCCCAATTTGGAGATGACATTTTTCTGTGGAAATTGGAATTATGGCTCATCTAGAAGTGAAATTGCCAACTACCTAGAGCAATACTGCTTAGCCTAACCTGACTTAGTGATGTCATTCATAAGCAAACATGAGAATGCTTAGCGTCCTCTGCATGGGCAGGCCACAGAAGCCTGAAAGCGAGCTATGGGGCAAGAGTAGGAACTCTGTTGAGGCCTGTTCTTGTCCCACTTACATTTGCTTCTCCACTTAGTTTCCACATGTTGATCAACCAATCAAAAGGCATTCACTGAATGACTACCATAGGTACCAGAAACAGAAGCTACCCAGGCTCTGTCTTAATTCATAAATACTTTCTCATTTGCGTGGACTCTTCTTGTTACTGAAAGTCCTCCACATTGCCCTTCCCTTTCAGGTTTGTGGAGTCTGCCTGCTCCTTAGGAATGGAGAAACTATTTCATTCTTCCTGATTCTCCAATCCTTGGTCAGTGCCTCCTTTCCAAGATGCTAGGGTGAGCAATGGCCTGAATGTTGGAATTGGAAAGTTTTCCTCTGTTCTTTACCCCAGCTTTACAAAGTTTTGGCCATGAAGAATTTCCAGCCATTTCCAGCTCTTTTTAGTACAAGATTATAAGAAATAAATTGGGTGGGTTTAGAACTATCCAGCTGGAAAGATAGGATGGGATTGCCAAAAGCTTGAAAATAGGCCAGTTACAGCTGCAAATTATTTCCTCATGAAACTTCCCCATACTTCTTATGAAAAATTTCTCCACTCCCTGAGTAGCTAACCACTCCGGACCCGTTCATCAGAGAAATAGTGTGACAACCTTCCTGGCCACGCCCAAAGCCTGGCTTCCCAGTCAGACGGAAGTTTGCCCCAGCGCATCCCCACTCCCACCCCTGTGTCCAGGGCCAGAGCCCTGCGCTCTCAAATTGAGATAAGGACTGAAGGATCAGTGATCATTTAAAAATTAATCTAAGTTATCCATCATATAGGCAATTCAACAAACAAACAAAACCCCAGCTCTTATAATCTCATTTTGTTTTAGTCAAGTAGAGGATGCCTTTGAGGGTATCTTACATATTAGCTTATTCTGCCTGTGTAGGAAATAAACCAGAAAATAGCTTTAAACAGTTGGACCTGGATCAGCTTAGAGGAATGTCAGTTACATTTTGAGAGTCAGCTCCTGGTTCCTCCAGGGCAGCCTTTCCATTTCAATTCACCTGTCCTGCAGCGGTAGCCACTCTTTCTCTATTGTTGGTGTGTTCCATCTTGATAGGAAGTTTGCAGGCACACAGCCAGAGATAAAGAGAGGCTGCAATTACTTCTACAAAGGCCCCCTAATCTTGACTACAGACATACAAAGCTTATTCTTGTGTTGGAGTCTGCTGATTAACTTGGTGATCGCTCCCTTGAGGCTATGATGATAATCCAGTGCCCCTTTTCTGAGGTGCTGAGTGAGCAATGGACCGGATCTTGGAATTTAGAAGCATCTCTCTGTCCTTCTTCCCCCTAGTTCTGCAGAAGTTTGGTCATGAAGACTTACCACCTCTTGTAAATTCTTCTTAGTATAACAGATTATAAGAAGTAAATCGGGTAGATGTAGAACTACCTAGCTGGAAAGAAAAGTATCAATATTGCTAAGAAGCCCCTGTACCATCTATACATAAGCCTGACTGTAAAGCATTGGCTGATGTGAGCCAATGAGCCCTTCCTCCCACTCTCCCGATGGAGAATCCTGAGCCCAGGAACATCCAAAATGTGCCCAGCAAGGCTAGGAAGGATGGAGATTGGAACTAACATTTATTGTGCACCTACTATATGACAGACACAGTACTAGGTACTTTATATGATGTTATGTCATTAGGAAACAGGTTCAGAGAAGTTGTTACATGCTGAAATTCACAAGGATAGACAGTGTTAGATTCAGGATTTTTAAACAGAGGACTTCACCCTGAGGTCAGCTGATGGCAGTGTCCTATGCCGGAGGCATCGTTCTAGCTCTCTGCTTTTTCTCAGGGTGACCTGGCCCCCAAGGGACATGGGATAATGTATTCTTACATCTCAGTCTGTTGGTATGTGGAGCAGTCATTTTGCTTATTTTGTCTTTTGAGAATTAACCTGTTTGGAGACTCTTGTGCAGAAAGTAGCGTCTGAGAGTGGGCGGCTTTGCCCGGGAGGCAGTCTTAGACTGGTTGGAAATAAGTAAACTGTCTTCCATCGCTCTGTAGTAGTATGATCTGGCACTGAGAACCAAGATGGGGTATCAAGTGGCCTGGGTTCTAATCTCAATTTTCCCACCATGTTGTGGTATGACTCTGGACAGTTATCTAACCTCAGTGTGCTTCGTTACTTCTTCTGTCAAGTACATAAAATAATATCAGCCCTAACTACTTTCTAGGGATATTGAGAGGCTAACTGCAAAGGCACTTGAAAGGTCTAGAAGGGATTACAGTGCTGTGCCAGAGTAACCTCAGAATCCATCTACCCTAGATAATTTTATGGTTGGGGCGCTTAAAATCTTCCTTGTTTTTGCTGAGTAATTTGTCCTGGCTATATAAACAGTATTTGGAAATGAGTTATTTGGCTTCCATAGACCCTATTTTTCCCCACCTCCTCCCACGGCCTCTTCCTTGTCCAGATGATACCTCATAAAATGCAATGAGCCACCAATCCCCCACCACTCCCTGTTTTGTCATAAGGATGCCATATACTTGTATGGCTCGTCACAGTTTACGAAGAGATTTTATATACTTTAGTTCATTTAATACACAACACGATGAGGTAGTTATTATTTCCCACATTTTATGGATGAGGAACCGGGTTAGAGGCGTTTAATGGTTTACTCTAGGTCACACAGCTGAGAAAGTAGCTGAACCAGACCCTGAACTCAGGCCTGCTGACAAACTATTCATCTAGGGCTCTTTTTACCCTACCACAAATTTTTGCATCCCTTTTTCCTTTTCTTTCCCCTCTCTGGATCAAACCAGGCTTTTCTGTGCTTTCAGCTCTGAGTGTTTTTACACAGCTCTCTCTTTCACACCCCGTGATACTTCTAATTATTGCAATTGCCCCACCTCCTGCAAAAGTCAAGCTGGAATGACAGAACAATGCATGCCCAGGTGTGGCTGTTGTCTGGGACAGCTGCTCCCTGCCAGGAAAAGAGAAGGGAGGTGAGGGAGAAGAAGGGGAGCCGCCTCTTGCTGTCTCCTCAGGCCTCGCTAGAGACCTACCTTTGCCTATTGGCTGTTATTGCCATGGGAGGGGAAGAGTAACTAGGTAAAGGGCATAGATATGAGATGGGAAAACAGAAACTCTATGCTTCTCCTCCCAGTTTTGGGGCCCAAAGCCAATAGGTAGTGATGGTATGACTAGGTATTTGGACTCCTTGTTGGGACCTGAAGCTAGGTGCCTTGATTCCTCACATAGCTGGGGAAAAAAGCAGAGCAGCGTCGGAGGGTGAGAGGCAATGTAAGCCCTGGGGGGAGTGGTCAGTTTGGTTGAATTTGTTCCAGCAAGACCTGGAAGGCAAAAGGGAAAGGAGTCATGGCAGGGACTGCTCTGAGGTTGTGCACCTAACAACAATAAACATAATGATGGTTAAAAAGACCTTTGAAATACTCCGCATTCAGCACTCACAAATGACTTCTAATTCAGTAGTCCCAGCACCTTTTGGTCCAGAGCTGCCAGTCCTGGATACCAGTCCTCAGTGGCACATGAGTTGGTGACTCTTTAACTGGCCCACCTAAAAAAGACTAAAAGATCGAGGCTCAGGAACTTGTGGGACATTGAAAGGACCTCAGGGATGTTCCTTTCCCCTTGCTTGGCATCTTCCTAACCACCCCTTCTTCTTTTCTTTCTCCACTCTATCCCCACCCCCGATATTCATACAATTTGTGGCTCTGGACCAGGTGGAGAAATGGAACCGCCGTGATCAGAAGCTGCTGGAAGCAGTGCAGCGGGGGGACGTGGGACGCGTGGCTGCCCTGGCCTCCAGGAAGTCTGCCCGACCCACCAAGCTCAACTCCAACGGCCAGTCCCCGTAAGTAAGTCCCCACCTGCCCCTTGGTATGGGGTTCCCTTTGGAAACCCCCAACCCCACTATGGTGTAGGACCACACAATGCCTACAACCTCAGCGCCCTTTTTGTGTTAATACGTATTTTGCTACGTATCAAGTGCCGCACAAGTGAGGAAAGAAGGTATTGTCCCTCCGCTTCACCCACCTCACAACCCAGACGTACAAAGCTGCCCAAAAAAGGACCGAAAGCCCACGAAACCAACAGAAAACTGATACATACACTAAATAGAGTATTTCTTCGTTGCACAAGGAGGGTGTGTGTGCTTGGGAAATTCAGAATGAAGTGGTGGCCAGGGGAATCACATGGCTAAGAAGGAGTGATTAGCATAAGGAGATAGTAGCCTTTGTGCCCAAGTCAGCTTTCAAATGTCCGGCCCTCTGCTCTGGTGGCTCCTTCTGTGACACTTCCAGTGACACTTCTGTGACACTGCTAAGAGTGCTGTGCTCAGAACGACAGGTTCCCTGGACACCCCTGTAATAGTCTGAGGTGGCTTAAGATCTGTAGCTCTTATTTCTGTCTTTGCTTCCAGCTTCCTCTTATTTGATGACAGTCAGCCAGATAGCCTTCTCTTTCTCAGAAAGTCAGGCCGGGGGTGCTTCACTGTCTGCTTCTGGGATTGGCTTTGGGATGAGGGAGCAGAGCAGGCAGTACTTATTAAGATTCTCCCATTCCTCCTCTCCTGGTCGCTTCATCCTTCTGCCTCTCGGCCTTGGTTCTGGCAGGTTTCATCTGGCCGCCTCCAAAGGCCTGACAGAATGCCTGACCATACTGCTTGCGAATGGTGCCGACATCAACAGCAGGAATGAGGATGGTGAGTTAGACTGAGCCTTGAGCCACGCCGCTTGCTTTTCCCTCTACAGCAGCAGTGGGCGCTGCCGCTGGGCCATGCTGGGGGTTCCAACTGCAGCCCCCCACCACCCCGCTTCTCTCCTCATAAGTTCTGGTCAGCATTCTTCCAGGGGTTCTGATCCCTGAAGGGCCAGGTATACCTTACCCACTCCCACCTCCACCAGGTACCACGCACTTGGGGAACAGGAATTTCTGGCCCCATGTGGCTGAGAGCTTCTCTCTCTAATCTCCCTCTGATTATCTGTGCGTCTCTCGCTTCCCTCCCAGTGAGTCATCGGCATGTGTGGGGCCACCCATCTCCCTCTCCCCCTCTTTCTCTTTCCAGGAAGCACCGCCTTGCACTTGGCCACCATCTCTTGCCAGCCACAATGTGTCAAGGTCCTGCTCCAGGTAAGAGCAACCCCTCGATACTACTCCTGTGAAGGGAAAAAGTGGACCCAGAGTCTCCTGTGTCTTGGTCACAAGCAATATTTGGTCAAATATTCCCGTCTCATCCCCAGTGACAGAGCTGGTAATCCTTTCCTCATTAATTCATGAACATGTATTTAACAGCTACTGTGTGTAGGCACTGTGCTTCATGCCGTCCTTGGGGGCGGGTCATCAGGCAGAATATCCGGGGTCGGCCTGGCTGTCAATCACTACGTATATACTGAGCTCTGCAAAGACTAACTGCTGAAGGCGGAGGTTTTCAAATTAAACCAAAATCCTACTGTTTTTGAGGAATTGGTAGTCTAGGAGCACGAAATAAAATACACATGTGAAATGACATGTGGACAATTTATACGTCAGTCTCCAAAAGTACAAAAGACACAGTGCAACAGGCCACTGGGCAAATGGCTGTTCTGCTTTGGTTCTTCCCAGCCCTTTCCAAGTTTCCCAATTCGGATCCTAAAGTCCCAGTCGTGGACTCAGGTGTTTTCCCACGCATGTGTATTTCTCTATAACCCGATTTTCTTTAGGCCCTAAGTTTAAGAACCAGGGCTGAAATTCAATGCCTGTCATTGGCATGGAATGGATTGGGTGTGCCTAGTCATTGGCCAAAGCCATGGTCCTCACACCCCTCCCCATGGTAATGAGAGAGCTGGTGACCCAGCAGTGGGAATGGGATGAAGGTGTTAACAGTATGCGCCCTGCTGCTTCCCTTTGTGGCTTTTGGCAGCATGGAGCCAATGAAGACGCTGTGGATGCGGAAAATCGGAGTCCGTTGCACTGGGCAGGTGTGTGCCGGGGGCCCGGTGAGAAACACAGATGCAGGGAGCATAGGGTGGAAAGGGAAGGGCAGGCCCGGGCTGAGCGCTGACAGGGTCGGAGGGTGCAGTGGTCAGGGTCTGACTAGGTGTCCTTCTCTTCCCGTTAACCTCATCATCCCTCAACCCTCCCAGCTTCCTCTGGCTGTGCCTCAAGTGTGCTCCTGTTGTGTGACCATGAGGCCTTCCTAGACGTCCTGGATAACGTGAGTGTCAGCTGGGCAGTGCCCTCCACAGGGAGGTGCCTGCTCGCTCTGAGCGTGGTCAGCCGAGGTCTGTGGCCAGGGTTCCTCTACCTCCTCCCCCTGCTCCTCCGCAAGAGGCATCTTCTGGATTGCTTCTAACCCTTTGAAAAGGAGTATTTAGCCTCAGGATCTGGGCTTTGTTTCCTGGCGAGGTGCGGGGAGAGGAAAGTTGGTAGGATTGTGTCAAAGCCCTGGCTCCCCCTGGCTTCTCACGCAACCCCTTCCCACAATCTGTGCAGGATGGACGTACACCCCTGATGATTGCCTCGCTGGGTGGTCACGCAGCTATCTGCTCACAGCTTCTGCAGAGAGGCGCCCGAGTTAATGTCACAGACAAGCATGACAAGTGAGAATTCCCCCAAATCCAGACCCCGACCAATGTAGGAAGGAGCCACAGGGCAAAGTGTGTGTGTGTGTGTGTGTGTGTGTGTGTGTGTGTGTGTGTGTGAAGGCAGCTTGGTCTCTGTGTTCTGGGTCTCCTTCGTTTGAGCAGTGACTCAGAAGATCTCTGCCTGCTGCTTTGCTGTTTCTTTCCCTCTTGGGGAGCTGAGAAAGTTTTCCTTATACTTTTTTATTCAGCTGCTGCCACCACCGTCTTCCTAGCATAAGTGACGCCGGAAGTAGAATCAATGTCTCTGGACACATTAGTTTAATTCACTGGTTTTCAAACTACCGTCTTCTAAGCAGTGGAATCCTTTTTTTCCAATAAAGAATTTATGCAGCACCTTAATACACACAGCAGAGGAAAACGGAGCCCTTTCTATTGGCCCCTTGCTTTCTATGCTGCAGCTCCAAGTAATGACATTTGAAAAGTTCTGGTCTCACCTAATGCTTTGTCATTGGCTCGTGTTGGTCTATGGTTCTCCTGCCCACACTGAGTGACAGCTGACCTTGTGAGTGGAATTTCTGCAACCAGGACTCCTGGATTCCACCGGGAAAGCCTATGCTCAGATTTGTCCCAACCCACAGATCGGCTCTGATCCTGGCCTGTGAGAAAGGCAGTGCCGAGGTGGCTGAACTGCTCCTGAGCCATGGAGCCGATGCGGGGGCGGTGGACAGCATGGGGCATGACGCGCTGTACTACGGTCTGCGTACCCAAGACAAGGCCCTCTGGGCGCTGCTGCAGCAGGCCATGAACCGCAGGCAGCGGCGAGGTAAAGCTAGTTCTCTCTTGGAACTTCAAGACTCTCCTTGATAGTCTTAGAATCCAAGATGCTTCTCCGAATCCCATTTGGTCCCATGGAAATGATCTAAATTATGATCATTTGACAAATAATTATCACTTTGGCGGAGCATTTACTTATTTATTGCTGCTACTATGAGATGACCCCAAATTCCCAAAAGTATGGTCGCCGAGTTCCTAATGAAGCCGTGTCTGTCACAGAAGATAACTCTGGCTAGTACTCTGGCTGGCGTTTCTGAGTTGTAATTGTACATCTCTTTGTGTGACTTGCTGCTCAACCTCTCTCTCCCCTAGTGGACTGTAAACCCCTCAGGGGACAGGCCATTTTTGTTTTGCTCACCATTGTTGTCCTGGTGCCATAACAGTGCCTGGCATAGTGTCCAATAGGTGAGTGAACAAAACGAATGGGATGGCCCATCTCTGGGATAGGGAACCAAGGTGGTAGGACAGTTAGGGACCCACTGAACAGGGGTGGCTCCTGGCACCTGGAAGACATGTGTGGTAAGGGTTATGACACTGCGGGGCCACTCCTCTCAGAGAATCTGAAGACATAGTGTGGGCCAGAAGCATGTGGGACCTGTTTCCACCCTCATTTTCCCCATGTCTTTTTGTATAGGTCACAGGCTAGTGCAACACCCAGATGCTGCGTCTAAGGTAAGACCCTAAGTGCCACCCCTTCTGATGCACCCCAGGCCATCCCACTGGGGTCTCTCCCAGACAGATCCATGGGGTGTCGAGACAGTCTAAGAGAAGAAAGCCCCTCCTGGGGTGAGGAGCACTGCCTGGCTTTACTTCACTGTTCTATTTTCTACCTAGGCCTCTCCACCTGAGCCTCAGGTGGGCTCTCCGCCTAAGAGCTCATGGAAAGCAGAGCCCGAGGAGGAGCAGGAGGAGGAAGAGGAGGATGAAGACCCATGCTCAGAGGAGTGGAGGAGGAAGTATGAAAAGGAGCAGAGGAAAGTTGCTCAGTTGGAGCAGGAGTTGGCGCGAAAGACACAAGAGTGTAAGGCTCAAGCTGCAGCCTACGTGGGCCTGGAGAACCAGATTTGGGAGCAGGTCCAGGAGCTGGGGCTCCTGCTATCCCAAGAGCCCAGCACTCCAGGAGGTCTCCGTCCTGGAGGAGATGGCATGGAGCAGGGTTGTCCCCTGGATCTGCTGGCTGAGCGCATACAAGAGCTAAAGAAGCAGCAGCAGGCAGCAGCCACAGCCACAGCAAACCCAGAAGCTCCCAAGGAGGCTGAAGATTCAGCCCCGGGCGAGATCCATTATGAAGCCCATGGAAGGTCCCAAGCAGAAGAACAGGGGCCACCCCAGAGGCCAAGGTCTGAGACCATAGGGAAAGTCACAGGCCAGCAACTGACCCCCAACAGTGGACAGGCCCTTGGCCCTGATCATACTGACCAGTTGCTTGCTGGCCAGGAAAGGCCCCAGACCGCAGGGGCTGAACCAACAGGCGCAGTGGCTGAGCCAGTGGGCATAACAGGCACCAACCAGCTCCTGCTACAACTGAGGGAGGAACTGGCTGCGGTGTGGCGAGAAAAGGATGCTGCCCGGGGAGCTTTGTCCAGTCTGGTCCTAGAGGGCACTCTGGGGACGCCCCGGGCTGAGGCTGCAGCAGCTGCCTGGGAGAAGATGGAGGCCAGGTTGGAGCGGGTGCTGGTGAGGCTGGATCGGGCAAAGGCAGGTTTACAGGGAAAACCTGAGGCTCCTGCCCAGGCAGCCAGAGAGGGAGCCCCGAAGGCAGGCCCAGAAACCATCAGCAAAGAGGAGGAAGTGAGGGAGAAAGGGGCTCCTGGGGCTCGCGGGGAGCCTCTAGGGGCCCCTGGTGGGGAACAGATGCCAGGAGGAGGCCTAGCAAAGGGACCGCTGGAGAAGGAGGTGTCTGCACTGAGACGGAGCAACAGTAATTTGCTGGACGAGCTGGGGGAGCTGGGGCGCGAGCGGCAGCGGTTGCAGGGGGAGCTGCAAACCCTGAGCCAGCGGCTGCAGCGGGAGTTCGTGCCCAAGCCAGAGGCGCAGGTCCAGCTCCAGCAGTTGCGACGGAGCGTGGGGCTGCTGACAGAAGAACTGGCGGTGGAGAAGGAGGCCACGGAGAAGTTGCGAAGGCGCCTGGCCTCCCAGAGCAGTGGCCTCCGAGGGCTGTGGGACTGCCTGCCCGCAGACCTGGTGGGCAAGGGGGGTGCCCCGGGCAAGGCGGCCGAGCCCCTGGAGGAGCTGCAGGCCTGCATCAGCACCCTGGTGGCCAGGCACCGCGAGGCCCAACAGGTGCGCGCGCGGCTGGAGGAGGAAAACCAGCGGCTGCGGGGGTCCCCCGCCCTACGCGGGGAGCCAGGCGCCTCCTCAAAGGTCCCAGCATCCTCCGAAGTGGCCGCTCTGGAGCAAGACCTGGGGAAGCTGGAAGAAGAACTGCGGGCCGTTCAGGCCACGATGAGCGGGAAGAGCCTGGAGATCGGCAAGCTAAAGCAGCTGCTCTACCAGGCCACCGAGCAAGTGGCGGAGCTGAGGGCCCGCGAGGTGGCCAGCCTGCGGCAGCACGAGAAAACCCGGGGCTCGCTGGTGGCCCAGGCCCAGGCCTGGGGCCAGGAGCTAAAGGCTCTGCTGGAAAAGTATAACACCGCCTGCAGGGAAATGGGCCGGCTGCGGGAGGCTGTGGCCGACGAGCATCGCAGGAACCGGGATCTGGCCGCCAGGGCCGCGGAGCAAGAGCGGCAGGCCTGCGAGATGCGTGGGCGCTCCGAGCAGTTTGAGAAAACCGTGGAGCTGATGAAAGAGAAGATGGAGCATCTTCTGGAAGCTTGCCGGGGCAAGGAGGCCAAGGTGAACAGGCCAGGCAGTGGTGGGGAGCAGCGGGGAAGGTTTCTCTGTGTTTAGGGGTTTGCTAACCTGTATCTACCTTTGGTGCGTCAGAGTAATACTCCCAAACAATCATTTGCAAGGACCATACTGTGTTCTCTGGCTCTGAGGGGATTTGGGGTTGAGATTAGAGGTGAGGTATAAATAGAAGAGAGAAGGGGACTTAGGTATTAAACTTTGGGACTCTGGCTTCAGAAGCAGTGTGGTCAGGGCTACCATTGGTGGAGTATATGGTTTATTAGCATTTTGACTTAAATCGTGTATTATTAGCCTGAGAAGAGGTCTGATAACATGGTGGGTTGCTGTGGTTTTGCTAAGGTTCTGAGGGGGTGACTCAAGGGCTGATGGATGAAGAAAAGTAGACTGGGCTATAGCCCCTCTTCTCCCCTCCCTTCAATCCGAGGAGGTTCTACAAAAGGTTTCCAATGACAAAGGGGGCACCAATGCAAAGAAAAAAGGTTTGAAAACCACGGTGTTAGGTACCTGAGTTTCCTGCTGACTGCTCCAAAAGTGAGTGTCAGTCTACGTGTTTCTCGCCGACATGTTTTATGAATTCTAAAAGAAATCAATTTATAAATGAATTGAATAATTCTAGAACTACCTGTGAAATGAATGAATTCAGGCTTCTTATTAATATTTGAGTACACGATCAAATTTAGAATGATTCAAAAATATAGGGAGTATATGTTTTACATACTATGGAGTGCCTGAAAATAGAAGGAATATTATACGGCATGCGAATCAGTGGGGGCTGGGGCTAATTAAAGGAGGGATTCTGTGTTGGGGTTGAAGGAGAAAATGAAAGAGGACAAATGAGCAAAAGAAAATAGACTCTGGACTGAGTTTGTCTGGGTTTGAATTTCAATTTCAAAACCTACTGATTGCTCTTGGGTGAGTTATTAAAGGCCCTGAGTCGCTAAGCCTCAGTTTTTTCATCTATAAAATGAGGATAATTTCATCTATGTCATGAGGATTAAAGTAAATAAGATATTGTCTTTCAAATACTCAGAATAATGTTTCAAAAACGGTAAGTACTCAATCAAAGTTAGCTATTTTTCTTCTTCTAAGTTACCACCATCCCTAACATTGCTGGTTATCATTAACCACATTTGTGCCCCAACCTCACAAACCACACAAATTCATCTCTATTTCTCTCAGGGGTCAATAGTCAGAAGTATGTCAGGATCCTGTACAGAATTGAGAGCATAGATCATGAATTCTGAGATCTTGGTCCAAATCATGATTTCCTCACTTACTAGCCATATGATTTTTCACAAAGTGCTTAGCTCAGGTTCCTTATCTACAAAATGTGAATAATAATACTTCTCTCAGAGAAGCATTGTTCTCCGAACAGAAGTAGAGCTGTTTTGAGGATTAAATGAGACAGAGCTGTGTAAAAGTATCTGGCACATGTTAAGTACCCAATAAAAGGAGGTTGACCTTGACCCTAGGTGCTGGTGGGGTAGGAAATGACTTGGGTCTCACTGGTTCCCTTTCTTTCCTTTTGGACTCAGATCAAGGAATTGTTGAAGAAGCTGGAGCACCTTTCAGAGGAAGTCCTAGCAGTTCGGGGAGAAAATGCTCACCTTGCCCTGCAGCTAAAGGTATGTTTGGCCCTCAGGGAAATGGACACTGCTGGAGAAGAGGGTGGACAGTGGAAGTGATGTGTATGTGGGAGAGATTCTGGGAATTGCAGAGGTCTGGCCGGGCAGTGGTCCAGGCTGGGCCAGTGACAGCTGGGGGAGCCTACTGGCCCAGCTGACCATTTCATTTTATTGTGCCTCATACTTGGGGGATCAGGGTGAATGTGGGAGGGTAGGCACATGACCCCCACTGATGCTCACTGCTAGGATTCCCAGAAGAACCACGAGGAGATCATCTCCACCTATAGGAACCATCTACTGAATGCTGCTCAGGTGAGCATGGGGGGAGGGAGAGACAGAGAGCTGGGCAGGGGCTGTGGCATTCACCCTCGGGGTCCCTTGTCTTACCTGCACATACTTGCCATTTCTTGGAAAGCTGGAATTTAGATGATCTAGTGCCGGGTCTCTGGATCTTATGAGGTAGATCAACAAGAGTTGTGTGTTGAATGTCAGGGGAGGAGGTATTTGCCCATCCCTTTCAACTCTCCGATCTACTATAAGGCGTTTTCTTGTCTCTTACGCCCTTTCTCAGTTCCCTCCTAAGCCAGCTTATCCCTCACCAAGGGAGAAGAGGTGGGTGGCTTGCCTCTTTATTAGGAACAGTACAAAGAACTGAAGACTTATGGTACCTCAGGTGCTCTGTTCACATCCGTAGTTGTAACCCTCTCAGCAATCCTGGAGAGTAGATATCAGTATCTTCCTTGAAAAGATTAGGGAACAGTCATGGAGAAGTTAAGTACAGTGAGGGCTCATACTTAACAAACAGCATTCCACCGTATCTCTGCCCATTTTCTGTTCATCTCCTTTTCTTTCTTTTCTGCCGCCTACAGGGCTACATGGAACAAGACGTATACAACATCCTACTACGAATTCTCAGCAAGCAGAAGGAGTGAGGCAGCCTGGGCCCTCAGGGGTGAGTCGTGGGTTGAGAGTGATGAAAGAAGCAGCTTGGAGAAAGGACTTGGGAAAGGAGGCATAAGGATGAGAATTGGAGTCTCCTTTGGGGGACCCCTGTGCAGCATAGAGCATTTGAAGTGATGTTATTGAGAAGCCACAGATGGGGAATCACTGGGTGGAGTCAGGAATTGGTGAGCAGGTAGAGGGTAGGGGCTGACATGGGATGGAGACTGAAAAGAGGAGCTGAGTGACTCTTCTAAAGTCTGGGGTAGAGAGATACCCGTGAACCATGGTGTGACAGGGGTGTGATAGGGGTACAGTGCCGTTTCCTGGGGTGGAGCGCTACAAATTCCAGAATCTCCTTCACTCCCCCACCATTTATTCAAACAGTAGTCATTCCCCATTTTCCTCCCCACCCGTATGCTGGTGGCCGTCTTTTCCAGGCCAGATAGATGAGGTCCTCTTTAGCATCTTGGCATGAGTGGGAGAAGACTGAGGCTATGGAAGTGTGTGCATTTCATCCTTGAATTTCTTCTTTCAGGGAGGAAGAACATCCTGGTTGCCAGAGGCTCCATAAGGCTGTAGTGGGTGAGGGGTTGATCACTAGGAAGGATGTGGGTGGGGCTTCACCTGACATCACGGACCCCAGACCTGAGAACCTGAGCTCTGGGATCTGGAATCAGCATGGATCTGACCAGAAGAGGTATGGGTGGAAGCCAGCTCTATGGAAAATAAAATAGGAGGCAGTGTGGTACTGGGTTGTCTTCATTTTTTTCTGTTTAAAGGGGAGGGGGGGAAAGAATCATAAATGGCCCCATAAATCAGCAGCTTTCAACCTTTGATTATGATCCAAAGTACATTGTATGTCCTGTGTGTACATAGTTGAAATAGTATGTACCGTTACTATTTCTATTCTAGTCTATTCTCTGCTACGATGTTCCACTGAAAAATATTGGTCAAAACACATCCACTAATGAATGGGTCGAGACTTTGAAAAACAGTCCTCTGTGAAAATGGGTATTGACACTTCCTTTCTCTTTCTCAAATCTGTCTCTTACCGACTGACACATTTCTACACATTTTTTTTTTCTACCTTGGGATTCCCGAGTCCACTGTTGTTCTTAAGGAGGAGAGATTGAGAGACCTGGATTTTGAGGTGTACAATCTAAAAGATTCTATCATGTATTAAACAGTGTGTTTTGAAGCACATGGTCTCATGTGCTCAGTGTTCTAGTCTGGAAGGGGATGAAGGGATATTCAGAGGTGGCTTCTTCCCTCCAGTTCTGTTCTCAGACTGAAAAAATGTATCTCCTTGGTCGCTTCCCATGGGTCTCCTCCCCTTTCTGTGTGTCCAACAGCTAGACCGTTAGGTGAGAAAGAGGCAGTGAAGTCCTCCAACATCTGGAGTTTTGGTTTGGTGGCCCACACTTTGATCCCACCCCATTTCTTCTCTTAGCCCGCCCCCTGCTGGGTTATGCTGGGTCAGCCAGCCGTGGTTTGGCAGTACAGAGACTGAACTGGGTTGAGAGAAGAGTGGGGAGGGGCTGTCGTGGAAGACGGGGCCACGCAAGGGCTGCAGAGTTTGGCTCCAGGGTTTGGCCAGAAAAGAGCAGTTGTATGAATGAGATCCTAGGAGAAGATGAGAGTCAGCTTTGGGATGTGTGTGGATGGGTACAGGACTGCTTTAAGGCAGGGAGAATAGAGACAGAGGGATTGATGGAGAAAGGGAGAAGGGGTACAACTGCTAGAAGAAGAGCCTCAAAAAGATCCTAGTCATTTCTATTAAGAGGAATGAACCTTTCTTTTCTTTCCTGCTCTTAGAGTTACCAGAAAATATAAAAGGCCTGACTGTTACATTCCTTATTACATGGGGTATAGGGTGGGAAGAATGCAGAAACTGCCAAGAGAAGGGTCCAGAGAGGGGGAGATCATTTGGCTAAGTTCAAGTATGAGTCAGGAAATAGCTTCGGTAATGGCAGCCAGGCCTCAGGCTCCCTCCGGACTCCTGGAAGCTGATCCCAGGATGGCTGAGCTGTGGAAATGGTCAGTGATGTTAAGATTAACGCAGGAGTAGAACCTTCCCCAGCCTTTGGTCTTCCCAATCTCCATCTATACAACCCCATAAACTGTGACCCAACAACCCAAGCCCTGAAATTCTCCTTGACTTCATAAATAAGTCTCTCCCAAAGTAACCGTAATCCTAATGTTCCCCCATTTCTCCTGGGCTGTCTGTTTCATGGGACAGCCACTACCGTTTCATTGGTAGCGGTTTACTAGTCCTGTTTCACTTTCCCGTCGCTCCCCAGCCTTCGGATGTAGGGGTTTATGGGTAAAGCTTGGTGGGCCATGATGAGGTTCAGATTCTGTCTTTGAATGTCCTCAATCTGGAACTTGGTCCTATTTGCAGATTCTCTCCTTTGTCTGGCAACATTAATTTATTACACTGATATTTAAAGAGTCTACTACGTGCCAAGCACTGGGGATAGAGAGTGAACAGTACCGAGAAGGTTCTTGACCTCATGGAGCTTGCTTGCAGGCAGGATCAGATTCAGGTGCCCTGCAGGGTTCCTAGTTTTCTAGCATCTTGTAGGGATGCCGAACTTAGAACTCAAATGAACTATTAAAGGAAATGCCTCCTTTATGAAATCACTAGGAACTAAGCTGAGGTTGACTTTCTTTTATATTTTTACAGCTTTAATGAGGTATAATTGACATACAATAAACTGTGAACTTACAGTGTACAGTTTAAGTTCTGACATGTGTATATACCCATGAAACCATCTCACCATCAAGATTATGAACGTCCATCACTCCCAAAGAGTTCCGTCGTCTCTTTCTTTTTTAAAATCCTCTCTATCCTCCTTCCCTCGAAATCACTGAAAATTCTAGAAGATACAAAATAGTCCATAGTCACTTTTATTTTTTTTTTGAAGTTAGAAAGTTCGTTCAAGAAGAAAAGCGCTGACAGAGAAGCCACCAGGGGCAGAGTCTAGATAGAGCAGACAACTGCTCCTAATAACTTTTGATATGGAGGAATGAACAGGAAAAACAATGAGCTCAGGGTCTGATGAAGACTCAAGTGTTGGAGACGATGGTTGGGCTTAGGGACCAAATACTTGAGCTTCAGTTTAGCTTGAGGTCCCACCATTGCTCGCAGCAAAGCAGCAAGGAAAGAACCCGAGTGTCAGGTGAAAGTGGACATCTTCTCTAAGGACAAAATCCACTAAGTAGTTGGGCATAGTGCAGTTTAGAAGGTACATGGGATATTGGTAGGCTGGCACCTTCAGGCCTAAGGCTTGGGTGGGGTCTCATGGGGGAGGATTACACTGAAGGTTTAAACTAGATGAGAGAATTATTATTATTTACTCAAGCACTCTTTTTGTATGCTGATGATAGGTTTAAGAGTCTTGTCACTGCTGCTACACTGAGAACTCCTGCAAGGCTTTTATATCCCAAGCATCTAACAATGTCTGAACAGCATTCAAATATTTATTGAACAAACACATTACCATTTAGGTCCCAGCCAACTAACTATAAAATGCTGTTTGTTGTGGGTAACTCGTTTGGGTAAACTGCCCGGAAGTTGGTGCTTTCAGGAGACCTGCATGTTTGAGTGATTAGCTTGGCTGAGGATGGGGCTTCTGGAAGGTCCAAAGCTTTGGAAGAGGGGAAGTAGTTAGTTGAGAAAGGGGCAGAAAAATGCCATATTTGGGCAAGAAAACCTCCCCTCTGCTCACCTTCAGCTTCACTAAAGGTGTGGGGTCTCTGGTGTCTGCCCGTGTATTTGCGGTAGGGGGTGGGAGACCACAGGTAGAGTTAGGGTTTAGGTCCACTTTGGATTCTAGCAGCCCAGAACCTCTTTATGCGGTCCGATCCCTGGTCCAGGCTGTCTCATTTCCAGCATGCCTCCACCTCAAGCCCGTACACCAGAGCAAGGGGTCAGAGCGGTGGTGAGAACGCTGAGCTCCGAGAACGTCCACTCTCCCGACCCGCTGACTCGAGGAGTTAACGTCTCCAGAGCTTGACTCCGAGTCCCTCCCTCTCCCGCCTCAGACTCCGCCCCCTCCCCTCTCGCCGGCAGTCCAGGCCGGCTTACCCGGGAGGGGGCGGCCCCAGCCGGAGCGCTGGGCCGGGCGGAGCTCCCGCTCGGGCGGAGCTGCGGCTGCAGCGTCCAGCTGCCTGACCGACCTCCAGCCGTGCAGCCAGCGGGAGCCGCGCCGGGCCCCCTCCCCCACCTCCCCAGCCCACCCTCTGAGCGCCCTCCCCGCTCCCCGCTACCGAGCTGGTAAGTGACGCTCTCGCACCAAACTTTTCTGCTGCCAAGTCTGAGTCCTGCGGCCGGACCACCAGCTACATTGTCGTTGGTGGTGGTGGTTGGCGGGCGGTGTGTGTGTGGGGGGGGAGGTTTGAAGGATTGAGAATAGCCGTCGTGAAATGAGCTATTCACGACTCCATTGCTTCCCTAAAATGGGTCGGATCTCACCCATTTCCCGAGTTGGCAGAACTCTTGATTTGAGCTGCTTAAACTTGTAAAGAGGGAGAGGAGGGCCTTTTGGAACTTCGCTCCCCCATCCCCCATTTCTGTAAGTTTTAGCAGTTCTCGATAGTTTCCCTCGGTATTTCAAGACTCTGGTTTCCCAAAAGCTCGTTCCCTCCTAACTCCGGCGTGGCAAAACCTCCTCCCCCAGGCACCTCCGTCCCGCCTCCTCTCCTTTACCCCCCGGAACCCCGCGATCTCTCGGGCTGTACACTCCCTCGGTGTCCACCCGTTTCGCATCCCGGCCAAAGACGTGCCGGGGCTGGGTCCGGAGTGGTGGGAGGGGCTGAGGCTGGGGCTTGTCCGGAGCCAGGCGGGCGGGGCCGGGAAGGGGAGGTGTAGGGGCCGGACGGGGCGGAGCAGGCGGCATTTGCGGCCGGCGCCGGGGTGGAGAGTTGTGCGCCGGTCCCTGGGCCTGAGCTCGGGCTCGGGCTCGGGCGCCTGCGATGTCTCAAGATGGCGGAGCTGGGCGAATTAAAGGTACCGGCCCCCTCCCCCATCCCCATCTGGACTGAGCCCGGCGGTCCGCCGAGTCAGGGGAGCGACCGAGACTGGGTGCTGACGGCTCGGGGGGAGGCTGGAGACGTGGCGGGAACTGGCTGCTGGGCACGGGAGAGAAGCGGCTGTGGCGAGGCAGGGGCTGCGGCGGGGCTCGGGGGCGGGGCCGAGGGGCAGATGGAGGGGTGGGGCCGAGGGGAATTGCAGCTGTTGGGGGCCGGTGCGCAGGGGGCGGGGACGCGGGGTAGGAGTCGGATTTGGCGGTCGGGGCAGATGGAGGGGTAGGGTCCGGGGGACACGCTGCTGTAGAGGCTCAGGGCGCGAGCTGATCAAGGCCAGGAGATGCGACAGTAGGGGCAGATGGAGGGGTGGGACTGGGGGTCACGCGTGCTCGAGGCTCCTCTGGGAAATGCCGCTGAGAGGTGGAGGCTTTGGGGCTGCTTTTGGGATCCCAGCCTTGGGAAGGACCAGTGGGCGGCTGGTCTAGGGGGCGGGGCTGTGCAGGCGCTGGATGGAGGGGTGGGGCAGAGCATCCCGGAGCCCGAGACGCAGGTCCTGCCCCACTGAGTGGTGTCTTTGGGCAGAGACAGGAGGCTGAAACTATGGGATAGAAAGGGGGGAGTTCTTGTCAAAGCTAATGGGAAAATAACACAGGACAGAGGAAATAAGGGTGGGCAGAAAGGTATAGGAGCAAGTGTTTTTCATCACACTCCTCGAGATTCACAGAAGGGAGTCCTTTAAGGAGAGAGCTTCTTGTGTTCTCCCACTCCCATACAGTCTTGAGAGTAACCATGTCCGAGGCCATCTCACAGAACCTTAAAAAAACCTTTGAGTTCATCCCCTGGCCTCCGGGCTTTGTTCTGCCCTTTGAAATGGAGCCATAGCCCAGGGCAGGCCTGAGGTCTAGTCACTGGGCCCAGCTGCCTTTGGGAGAGCTTGTGATTCCTCACCGGGGCCACCTGCCTTCTCCTCATTCTCCCAGGGCCTCTATTTAGAGTTCTGCCCTTTCCTCTTCGTCTGTGGAGGCGCGGAGGTGGGGGGAATCACTCATCTTTCTCTAAGAAGGAGACAAGCAGGATATTTGCTCCTGACAGATGGAGTAAACAGGCAGGATACCTGGACTCAGTGATTCACCGTTAGCCACGTCGCCCCAAGGTTTGGTCTTGTTTCCCTCCCAGAAAAATAGGACTGAGGGAGGGGTGGTTAAGTAAATATACTGAGAAAAGATTTGGGGAAGTTGTGAGCATTGAACCCTGATCTGAAAACCCTGGCTTGGGGAATATAGCTGAGGTGGACTGAAGTGTCTGGAGAGATGGGCGGGGGACACAGTCCTCCAGCCACCTGGCCCCCTTCTTCTCTGTGGGGCATCTGGCCTGAAACCTCTTCTCCCCCTCCTTCTCCCCGTGTCCTACCCTCTTCCCAAGAGGCTGGGGTGGGTCTGAAGGTCTGAGAAAGAGCAGGAGAGGAGATAAGCAGCTTAAAGGAGCGTCCAGGTTTGAGGCAGGGATGGAGGTTAGGAGCCTGTAGTGGACTCAGGTGTGCCTGAGGGTGGCTTGCTGTCTCCCCTGCCCCCACCAGGTCAGCTTCCAGGCACAGGGAGATAGGGTTGCTCAAGCTCCGGGGCTGGGGGTTGGGAGAGGTGGGGAGGTTGACTGAGGGTTGCTACAATGGGACTGAGCTGTCCCTTTGGCCAGGTTGGTTGTCTGACAGTAATTCACTGGCTGCAAAGCATCTTTATGATCAGTGCTGGAGGGAAAGAGGCATTGACCTCCCTGGTAGCTCCGCCCCAGGCTCCTTGGCAGGACAGGCCGTGGAAGGTAGGATTCTCAAGCTTCTCTGTTGCCTACAGCACATGGTGATGAGTTTCCGGGTGTCTGAGCTCCAGGTGCTCCTCGGCTTTGCTGGCCGGAACAAGAGTGGACGGAAGCACGAGCTCCTGGCTAAGGCCCTACACCTCCTCAAGTCTAGCTGCGCCCCCAGCGTCCAAATGAAGATCAAAGAGCTTTACCGCCGCCGCTTCCCCCGGAAGACCCTGGGGCCCTCAGATCTCTCCCTGCTCTCTCTGCCCCCTGGCACCCCTCCTGTAGGCTCCCCTGGTCCTCTAGCTCCCATCCCCCCAGCCCTCTTGGCCCCTGGCACGCTGCTGGGCCCCAAGCGTGAAGTGGACATGCACCCCCCTCTGCCCCAGCCTGTGCACCCTGATGTCACCATGAAGCCATTGCCCTTCTATGAAGTCTATGGGGAGCTCATCCGGCCCACCACCCTCGGTATGGCTCTTTGTGGTCCCTCAGTCTTCCCGGACTCCATGTCTCCAAGCCTCTCGTGGGCTTTATTCTTGTGGGATCAGCAGCCTGGGATGGGGGCAACTTCTGCGGCTGCCTGTGCACCGTCTGGGGAGTAACTGCCCTTTGTGTCCTCAGCATCCAACTCTAGCCAGCGGTTTGAGGAAGCGCACTTTACCTTTGCCCTCACACCCCAGCAAGTGCAGCAGATTCTCACATCCAGGTGCATCTCCCTTCAGTCCTTGTGCCTCATCCTAGGGCGGTTACCCCTGGCCTCGCTCTCTCTCCTCTCTGCCCCGCTCTCCTCCCTGGCCGTCCTTCTGCACCCGCTTTGCCTCTCGTTCTCTCGTATGTCTCATCTCTTCACTATCGTCTGCATATCTAAGTTCTGTGTCTCTGTTCACCTCTGCCCTCCAAGGGCCGCGTACTGACACCTCTCCCTCTCTATTACAGAGAGGTTCTGCCAGGAGCCAAATGCGATTATACCATCCAGGTGCAGCTCAGGTGAGTGGGCTCTCCCTCCCTCATTCCCTCCCTCCCTGCCAGCCTCCCGTTGGGGGTGGGAATGAAACAAAGGTCTGACAGGTACTCGTAGGAGATGTCCCCACCCTGCCGTGTCCACTGGCCCTGGGTCTCTTTTGGGTGCTGAGGCCTATGGATACCCACCACTGATTTTCTGAGGTTCCCTTCCTCTCTGCCAGATTCTACTCAAGAAACTGCCTTCTTGCCCTTTCATCTTCTCTCATCTCTTCCCAGGTTCTGTCTCTGTGAGACCAGCTGTCCCCAGGAGGATTATTTTCCCCCCAACCTCTTTGTCAAGGTCAATGGGAAACTGTGCCCCCTGCCGGTAAATGCTCTTTCCTTCTTCTGGCAGTAACCCCTTCCCTGTTTCAGTTCCTAAATATTAACTACAAACTTGGTATGAAAGAGACATGCCTAATACAGTGCCTGGCACATAGGAGGTTCTCAGTTTACTGACTGAATCACTACGATCTAGAAAGTACTAAGACAGCGCTGAACAAGGGTTTTTGTCAGAACCCAGAGGAGGGATGTTAGTTCATCCCAAAGGTTCTTCAGAAGCGATGACACCCAGAGCTGAGAGTTGGACGAAATGGGGCAGCCCTATTTTTCCTCCTCCGGAACTCAGTGAGTGGGTTCCTGTTTCCTTGGTCAATGAATAAACTCTCCTTTTCCCCCAGGAATGAAGCCCACACACCACCCTTTGATAGTGTCCCACTTTTGTGTCACAAAATTGACTGAGCTAGTCTTCCCTCTGGGAGGTGAGGAACCCGAGACAAGATGTCTTGACCTGTCCCTCCCTTCCCCAGGGTTACCTTCCCCCTACCAAGAATGGGGCGGAGCCCAAGAGGCCCAGCCGCCCCATCAACATCACACCCCTGGCTCGACTCTCCGCCACTGTTCCCAACACCATCGTGGTCAACTGGTCATCAGAGTTTGGACGGGTGAGCATGGCTGAGGCAGAGAGGCTGAGAAGCCTGCAGGGAGTGACGGGAAATCACCCTGTGTCCCGGGTTCGGGAAGTATCTTCCTCTTTATGGGTCTCTTTGCCTTAACCCGCTGTCTCTGGTCCTCATGGGACAAAGGGTAGGGGGGTGGTAGAAGCTAATTGTTTCCCCCACAGAGCAGAAGCTAATTCTCTCCCCTACCTCCAAGTAGAATTACTCCTTGTCTGTGTACCTGGTGAGGCAGTTGACTGCAGGGACCCTTCTACAAAAACTCAGGGCAAAGGGCATCCGGAACCCAGACCACTCCCGGGCACTGAGTGAGTAGCGTCCTGCCCCTTTCCCCTCTCTCATCTGGATCCAGTCCTTCCTGGCCCTCCATCCTTGACAATCAAACCCATACCCCTCTTAGGACAATTTATCTCACCTCTCACCTTAAGCCCAGGCCTCCCCTTATCTCCCTTACCAATTTTCATGGTTGTGAAGTCAGACTACTCCCATGTGCTGAGTGACACCCTTGTATTCCCAATTATCCATCTGCTTTGCACCTCCCACACCCTAACTCTGGCCCCCCTGGAATATGGCTTCTCCAGGCTGGAAAGAATCTTAAGGATCGTCTAATCTAACTGTCTTGTGGTGCTTCAGTTCCCCCTAGGTCATGTCTGCCAAAGTGTCACCCAGCTGTATTTAAGCATCTGCAGGGATGAGGAAATCTGTCCCCACCCAGCCTTTATAAGCCCATGTGACATCCTACTGGCCCCCAAAGCCTCTACCCAGCTGTCAGCCAGAGCCATCTGTTTCTGGCCTTGCCTCCTTCTTGGCTCCCTCTCTAGCCTTGCTGACCCCATGGCTCTGGTCTCACTCTTGTTTCAGTCAAGGAGAAACTGACCGCTGACCCAGACAGTGAGGTGGCCACTACAAGTCTCCGGGTGTCACTCATGTGTCCGGTGGGTACAAGAGAGAAGAGAAGCGTGAGGAGGGTTGGTTTAAGCCTCCGGACTTAACCCTCCTCTGTGAGGAGGGTTCCTGGGCTCCTCGAGGAGGTGTGGAGACGCTGACCAGAGAACTTTTTCTCCTCAGCTGGGGAAGATGCGCCTGACGGTCCCTTGTCGTGCCCTCACCTGTGCCCACCTGCAGAGCTTCGATGCTGCCCTTTATCTACAGATGAATGAGAAGAAGCCAACGTGGACATGTCCTGTGTGCGACAAGAAGGCTCCTTATGAATCTCTTATCATTGATGGGTAGGGGCCATTCTGCATTCCACGTTCTCACCGAGGACGGCCATGGGCCCCTCCCCCATATCTATGCTTATTACTGGGTATTTCCAGCAGTGAGGACTTACTGTACGCTAAACGTGGTGCTGAGCACTTTGCATGCCTTCTCTCCTTGAATCCTAATAACTCCATGACAGGAACTGTCGTGACAGGTGAAGAAACAGCCCTAGCGAGACTGAGTCTTTTGCTCAGCTCTATTGTTAAGTGGCAGAGCCAGTGGACCGAACTGTTACAGTGTTCGCCGGCCTGAGCTCTCCCTGAGCATAGCAGTCAAGTGCTTCTGAGGCGTGTGCTGATCTAGCTAGTTCTGACCCCCTTCCCGAGCCCACACTACAGTTCGTGGCCCAGTGCCCTTTTTAAGATGGTTTATGGAGTTCTGCATCCTTGTTCCCTTCGTCTTGTCCCTAGTACTACACAAAATAGGTGCTGAAAATGTGTTTATTTTAAAGCTTAGCATTTAAAGTTTGCAAAGCTCTTTTACATACTTTGTTTGGTTCGAATAACAACTCAGATAGGTCAGTAGGGTAGGTAATACCCATGTTTTATAGATGAGGAAGCTGAGGTTCAGGAAAGGGAGCCCCAGAATTCCCTGGGGACTGTCCCAGCCATCTCCCAGCCCATGAATTCCCTTTTCTCCCCACCAACCCCCAGTTTATTCATGGAGATTCTTAATTCCTGTTCGGATTGTGATGAGATCCAGTTCATGGAAGATGGCTCCTGGTGCCCAATGAAACCCAAGAAGGAGGCATCTGAGGTTTGCCCCCCGCCAGGGTATGGGCTGGATGGTGAGTGACCCCCTGTCCCCCAGCACAGCTAAGTCTGGGGTGGCCTCTTCTCTGAGACACAGTCTTCTTAACCACCCACAGGCCTCCAGTACAGCCCAGTCCAAGAGGGCAATCCGTCAGAGAATAAGAAGAAGGTTGAAGTTATCGACTTGACAATAGAAAGCTCATCAGACGAGGAGGACCTGCCCCCGACCAAGAAGCACTGCCCTGTCACTTCAGCTGCCATCCCGGCCCTACCTGGAAGCAAAGGGTATGAGGAAACAGGCTGAGTCTATAGCAGAAGGGGCCAAGGAAGAAGTCCACTGGGCCAACCCTGGGGCGGAGAGGCCATGTGGGAGGCTGAGCTGGGTCAGGGCATCTGTGGGTCACTGGCTACCCCAGCTCCTCCTCTCTCCTCAGAGTACTGACATCTGGTCACCAGCCATCTTCGGTGCTACGGAGCCCTGCTATGGGCGCACTGGGCGGGGATTTCCTGTCCAGTCTGCCCCTGCACGAGTACCCACCTGCCTTCCCATTGGGGGCCGATATCCAAGGTAGGACACTGATCACAGGGCGGGGCCCCACACTGCCACATCCTCCCCGGAACCAGATCGGAACCCCTGCTCCTCTTTAAGCCTTCTGGCTGTCTTTGCAAAGGGCCACAATCCATGAACTTCTTTGGTGTTTCTTTGGCGGTGAAGGGGTCAGACAGGAGGTTGATTTTCATTTTTTTTTTCCCTACCAGGTTTAGATTTATTTTCTTTCCTTCAGACTGAGAGTCAGGTAAGTGGCCCCGATCCTCCCATGGAGATGTCAGATCTCTGAGGCTTCCTTTCTGGGCCCTGATGGGCACCCTCCCTCTCTCCTTTTCCCTGGAGTCCTAAACCTGCTGCTCTGTGAGGGAAGGGGGAGGGTGCAGGCCGTTTATTTCCTTTCGAGGCCCCACTGGTACTTCCTCAGCTTCTCACGCCTTTCTGGGTCCCCGGTTACCGTTCTGTGTAGGGATTTTGGTCTAGTCCTGCCGCTGCCTGCTCACCCCCACGCCATGCGCACTTGAGTACCAGGCCTGCCCCAGCGGACATTCCTCACATTTCAGACGCCCACGAGGCCAAGAACCTAGCAGGGTGGAGGGGCTGTCTCCAGGCAGGGAATTGGGGTGCGGTGTAGGGGAGTAGGGAAAGGGTCAGAGAGAGGCTGTCCTGCTTCTCAGAGAACACCCAGAAGGCTTGTTTACCCCAGGTGCTATTCCTGAGGTGAGTGATGGGGAGGTGGGTGGTCAGGATACAATCCTAACCTGTGCCCTTGATTCCTCCCAGCACTATGGTCCCTCCGTCATCACCTCGCTAGATGAACAGGATGCCCTTGGCCATTTCTTCCAGTACCGAGGGACCCCTTCCCACTTCCTGGGCCCACTGGCCCCCACGCTGGGGAGCTCGCACCGCAGCACCACTCCAGCACCCCCTCCTGGCCGGGTCAGTAGTATTGTGGCTCCTGGGGGGGCCTTAAGGGAGGGGCACGGAGGACCCCTGCCCTCAGGTCCCTCTCTGACTGGCTGCCGGTCAGACATCATTTCCCTGGACTGAGTCCCCTGGATTGTGGAACCTTCGCTGTTTCCCAGTGCTGAGCAAGAATGCCGCGGCATCCGGACCCCTGGCCACTCTGTCTTCTGGGGGGGCTTTGGCCAACGCCAGAAAGACCTTCATGGACACTTGTTTTTGGCTTCATCTCTGCCTGACGAGGCCAGCACCCAAAGGAATAATATTTAACCTCTTTTTAAGGACATTTGGGGTCTATTTTTGGAAATGGTCTTTAGATGGCTGGCACATTCTTTTGGGGATGTTAACCCAGGCAGCGAGAAGCAGATGGGATGGGATGTGAGTTGGGGGAAGGGCTGAATCCTCAGCTTTGACTGTCTAGAACCTCGTGGGGAAGGGGCCCCTCCCTTATCCTCCAGATGCTCTCTCTTCCCATTCCCCCAACGCACGGCTCGGTTCCTTCCCCACAGCTATTGTTTCTTCGTGTCCATTCCATTTTCTTTGGCCAAACAGAACGGTGGAGAAACAGATAGGCAGACACATGGACAGAGAACTCTATTTTGGGTTGCAGATTTTTTGTACATACAGAAGAAAAACCAAAATACATCCAAAGATGACTTCCCCTGCCTCCTACTTCCCAGTATGACTGAGGAGGAGATAAGGCCTTAGCCCTGGTCCCCAGGGGTTTGGGAGCAGGGCCTGGCCTGTTGCCTGAGGCTCTCTCTATTTATGTATTTAAGTTCATGATGTCTCTTAGGCCGACCAGCCCAGGGCCTGAGCTTCTAAAGGCCCATGGCCCTGTGGGTAGGTCTGGCTCATTCTGCACCTTTCCTGGGAGGTAGGAGGACACTTGTGCTCTCCCCAATCTCCTTTTTCGGCTCCCCCAGGGCCTGGGACCTCTGTTGTAATTTTACTTTTGATTCCCAAAGGTGTAGCAAAGTTCTTACCCATAATAAAGGTTGTGAATGTTCTGTGAGTGTCACGGAGGTGGGCTGGGGAGGGGATTATGCACTTGGTTTTCCGGATCCCTGGTTTGGGGGGAGGGAGTCCACGTTCTCTTCTTCCTTTGTGGGCCCTGGGTCCACGTGAGCTCCACTTGCACACGGTCGGGGTGCCACACTGAGGATTTCCAAGAGCAGTTTGTTTTTTTCTTCTTCTTCTCCCCCATGCCCACAAAAACACCAGCGCATTCAGCCCAATGCCATGGAGCCGTCCAGCCCTTCCTCACTCTCACCCGCCCTTCCTCACGCTCGCCTGCTCAGATGTTGCAGCCAGAGCCTGAGGGCAAACTTGGTTCCAGTGCTGACCCTCTCTTCGCCTTCTGTGGTGGTTGGGGTCGTCCGGAGCAGTGTGGACATGGGCAAGGACAGAGGTCGAGCTCCTCCATCGTGCTCTAGTTCCACTGCACTGCATAATGACAGCCCGTCTGCCTGTGCCTGTGGCTTAGCGCACTGCCCTGTCCATCAAGTCATGCTCCAGCCACGGCAGGAGGGGGTGGGTGCGTGTTAACGTTTTACAGAAAGGAAACATTCAAGGAGGGTTAAATGATTGGCCCTTGTGGGAGAGGGGCACAAACCTAGGTCTTTAGCGCAAGCTAGTCGGAGCAGGAACCCTTGGAGTTCGATGGGCAGTGTCTTTGGTCTCATGTGCTCTCTTCATTTATCAGTTGACCAACTCACCCCCTAACTGCCTCCTACTGCACAGAATTCACCTCCCCCCCCCCCCCGCCAAGGAGGAGCTAGAAGCTTAACTTCTCAATGTGGTGTGTGTTGGGGGGTCAGGGATAAGCTCTTACTTACAGTACAGAGGGTGGTAGGCCCTGGGAGAGATGTCTGGGTGTCTCTGTCCCATCCTCTGTGGCAGCTACTGCAGCTGCCACTTCTGGTCCCAGCCACATAAAGGCGCTCACCTCACTGGGGTTTGGTTGGATCCGGGCCTGGGGCCAGACACGTTGATTCCCTTTATCACGGCCTCTCTTGGGAGGCCTGTTGTGATCACAGCCTGCCCACAGGTGGAGTGGGGAGAAACTTGGGGCAGAGGCTAATGGATTTCTTGGGTATCGCTGACTTTCCCCCTTCCCCACCTTAGGAATAGTCAGAACCAGTGTGCCGGGCCCCCCATTTCCTTCCTTCGCTGCCAGCCTTACCTGCAGCTGCTGCTGTGACTCCAGTGAGACCACAAGTAGGTAGAGAACGATGTGATGGTACCTGGGGAGACCCCAGCTCAGCCTAGGAGGGTAGGCAGACTACGAGAAGAAAACAGTGCAAGTGTGAACTTCCTGGCTCTTTTTGAGACTTTGTAAATATAGCTGAGGAAGTGGAGGGTAGAGATGGTACAGGAGGGACACAGGTGAGGATTGTGGGTTCAGGAACTCTAGACCACCCATTCCATCGCTAACCCTGCGGCCAAGGCAGGTAGGGCTGTTCTGTGGGTTTTGGTGGCTTAGAAGTTGCTGAGGTACTTTATTAGATAAGGAGAGACTTCTCTCAGGTCCCTGTCTTACCTCCCATAACCCCAGAGGGACCCAAGAGAACTGGCCCTGGGGTAGCTGTAGTCCACTCTCCTCCCAAAGCTCTCGAAGCCCTCCATCCAACAGCTGGCAGTGAGAGAGGGCAGGTCAGAGACCAGTGCCTGACCTCCAAGGCCTTTGCCCCTCCTCCGCCCGCACCCAAGGTGGTCCCAGACAGGTCTTCCGGTTCAGGTGGGGTCAGCTGATTGGTTACCTCTTCATCAAGTTCCACGTGCCCACCTGCAACAACAGTGGGCCCAATAGGTGAATGGCGGTGTTCCTGGCCAGGGGCCCGCAATCACTGTTGACACTGCCCCCCTCCAGTGGGCACAGATGCACTTGCAGCCTCTTGTGCTTATGGCACAGACCACATTTCTGGGCCTACTTCTCAATATAATGCCGGTCTCCTGAGACAAGGAATAGCATTGCTGGGTGAAGGTCAAGTTTCTTCCCTGGACTTGGGGCTTTGTCTTCAGGACGCTCACCTGGGGGTACCCAGAGGTTGGGGGAAACTCTGAGGGTGCGTGTCCTTCGGGTCAACAAGACAGTCCGGTCGCTGGACTGCAGAATGATGGCCACACCCAGATCCACGCCTCGATTCGTGGGCAGCTCAGTCCCCGGTGGGCTGGGCTGCTGGTTCAGGGCCGCAAAAGGGCAGAAAGGGGGTCGCTGGCGGGAAGGAGCCCCGTGGGTTAAAGCTTCAGAGGTGGGGCGGGGCTTTGAAAAACGGGGGGACACAGCGCGACGGGAAGGAGGGGCTTCAGAGGGAGGGCGGGGCTTTCAAAATCGGGAGCCCCCCGTGACCGGGAAGGAGTCGCCGCCAGCCCCCACCTGCGGCCCCTCGCCCGCCCCGCGGCGGCCCTCCTCCTGACCTGCAGCGGGAGCCTGGCCGAGGCGCCTGGGAACGGCCTGGCCGACAGGAGGAGCTGCCCTCGCTGCAGGCCGCAGTGCGTGGGCCACGGCCCGCGCTCGGGCCCGGCGCCCAGGAGGCCACACACACTCTGTGCGAAGCTCACCGACTCCGGGCGCCCGGACAGGAGCAGCAGCACCCGCGCCGCGGCCATTACGTGGCTCAGGGTCGCGGCGGCCCGCTCGGCGCCCTCTGCTGGCCCAGCCGCGCCGCCCCTGGGTCCGCGGGGTGAAAGGAAGCCAGGGGCGTGACCCTTGGGGATGATCCCTGGGTGTAACGTTAATGCGCGACAGAGGAGACCACCTCCAAATCCTCAGGTCCCTTTTCTAACCGCCTTCTTTGTTTAGGACAATGACCCCAGACTGAAAGACTTCTGGACTCACATGTCACCTCCCGCCAGCCATGGGCTAACTCTGAGCACCCCTCCACAGCACACGTTACTGCAGGTATCGCCTCGAATTAATTACATTGTCTCCTAACCAGACACCCAGAGAACATGTTGACATCTCCCCTTCTGAACCAAATGCAAGTGCAGCAGATTCTGCCTCCTTCAACTTTCTCAAGGCCAGGTCTCCCTCCAGCCTCCACTGCCCTACTTGAAGCCTTCCTCATATTCTGCCGGAGGTATTATTGCAAGTCTCCAAACAGCCCTGGCCCCCACCAATTGGTTCTCTGCAGTGCTGTCAGGGATTTTTCTAAAACACCCGTCTTTCCATTTTGTTTCCCATCGCTTTCAGGATGTAAGCTACTTAGCAGTGTAGGAAGGACTCACCAGTCCTTGACTCTACCTGCCTTCCAGCCTCAATTCTGGCAGGACTCATGCCCGATTTTCTAGTCATATCCTGTTTGCAGTTCCCACAAGAACCAGGCTCTGCTTCCCACTGGGATCCTTTCCCCCTTCCATCTGGCAAATCCTCATTTGTCAAACTACAGATGGTCACTTTCTCTACTCCCTGCCTGCCTGCCCCTTGTCCCTGTGGCTTCTGTACATACTTTCCACTATAGCCCCCAATACTTCCTTGTCCTCATTTGTCTCACCTTACTAGCCTGTATGCTCAAGGCTTAGTCATCTTTGGATCCCTGAGGCCTGGCCCAGAACTGGCCACATAATAGGTGCTCAGTAAATGATGCTGAGTGGCTTGAAGGCAGAGACGGTTATCTTACGATCTTTGTGTATTATATCTAGCATAGTTGCTAGCAATTAATTGGCACTCAAATGTTGAATGAATTAGAATTAACATTGGTAAGAAGAAACTGAAGAGATTATAAAGCAACGCTTAACTGCTTTAAATGAACTGAAGGGGCTGGGACACATTACATCAACCATATTAATCACGGTACTGAGAGAAAATTTAGAATTACCGCTTTTAAGGGACCATGGAGAAGAAGGAGGCAATGGTTTAACGGAGTACTTAGCAGATGCCGGGCATTGTGCTGTTTTACACACACAATTTCAGATGTGCTAGAAGCATGGAGCTGGCAAATGTGGCTTCCGTCCAGATTCCTGGGTGACTGCTTGAGCCAATCCATCTGAGTCCTGAAAGTAGTTTTTCACCGGTTCTTGGTGGTAGTCTTTCACGTTCCCTACATAGCGTTATGTGTGTTTAAGATTATAGCACAGCCAAATAAGTGTAATCTTTTGAAAATGGAATAACCTGCTTAGAAGAACTTTCCTGCTAGGGAAGTTCAAACACAGGCTGGGCTGACTTCTTGGTGGGAATTGATGTATCTGATAGACGGTTAATCTAGTTGATTTTTAAGTTTCTTTCTCCTGCCAATATTTGAGGAAGGGAGAATACGAGTATAGTGATGGGTTGAAGACAGGATTAGAAACTTGAAAGAAAAAGGCCAAACTCTTTCTGGTGTATTCTAGGTGGTAGGGATAGAGGGTCTCAGTACAAGAATCTAACATCCCATTGCAAAGAATGCATCCAGGCACCTCCTTTATTTTTCCTTCCTGTCCTCCCAGATCTTTTGAGGAAGACTCTTCTTCTGGGACACTATCTCTTCACGGTGCTCTCGATGTATGACTCCAGCAGGAAGATGGTTTCATCCACCTGGATCTCACTGGCATCCAACCTGAGAGACAAAATGAAAGCATTTGCCCAGACTGAATCACCATTAGCATATTTATGATTAGAGGCTGGGCTGGGTATGGCCATGGGGCATTGCTTGGCTTCCCCTGAGAGTTATGGGTAGAAAGCAGGACAACCAATAAATCACTCTCCCTTTTACTATCATCTCTTATATGCCAGGCACTGCAAATTTCTGAGGATGCAAAAGATATAGCCTCTGTCCTGAGAGAAGGTACAGTCTAACTTGCAACCAGGAGAGAGAATAGCACCTGTAAGGATACAGGTGTAAAAGGACCTAGTGTGTGTTAAAATAGAAGCTGCGAGTGGCTGAGGCTAAAGTGAGTAGTGATTAGGAATAGAAGGGAACTTCTTCAACATGATTTACGTCATCTAGGAAAACCCCACAGCGAATGTCATACTTAATGGTGAAAGACTGAGAACTTTCTCCCTAAGATCAGGAACAAGACAAGGATGTCTGCTTTTCACTTCCATTCAACCTTTTCCTGGCGGTTCTAGCCGGGACAATTAGGTACTTAAAAGAAATAAAAGGCATCCAGGTCAAAAAGGAAGATGCAAAGCTATTTCTATTCACTTAATCCTACATATTGAAAAATCTCAAAGTATCCGCAAAAAAAGCCCGACTAGAGCCAATAAACAAATTTCTGAAAGTTGCAGGATACAAAATCAAAACAAAAATTAGTTCTATTTCTATAGACCAGCAATGAACAGTTCAAAAATGAAATTAAGAAAATACTATAATTGCATCAAAAAAATAAAGTATTTAGGAATAAATTTATCAAAAGAAGTGCAAGACTTGAATACTGCAAATGAAAAAACATTGAAGACATTAAAGAAGACCTAAATAAATGGAAAGGCCTCCCATGTTCAAGGGTTGGAAGATTTAACACCATTAGGATGGCAACACTGCCCCAAGTGATCTACAGATTCAAAGCAGTCCCGCGTAAGGTGAATGGGGAGGCGTAACAGGAACTGAAGATGGAGAGACAGGCTGCTCTGAAACCGTAAAAGGCCCTATGTGTCATGCCAAGGAGCCTGGTCTTTATATTGTAAATACAAGAGTTAACAAAGCATTGAAAGTAGGACAGTGATATTAGCAATCCTTTTAAAGATAATAAATTAGAGAGCATTCTAAGAGATAGTTGGAAGAGGGATGTGACTGTCAAGATCTAGGAAAGAGGTGGTGGGGACAGCGTCCCAGAGAGCAGTGTCCAGGCTCTTGGCCTCACATGGAGGGGTGCTGGCTCGGTTATGAGATGGCCATCTGCTGTGGCTGGGTGGCAATCAGCTGTTACCGGTTAACCATTAGCCACTAATATAACTGCCGTGGGTAGGTTAGGGGGTTGGTTGGTTGGCAGAGAAGTGGAAGGGGAATTGCAGCTAGTAAGTGGGGTTAGCAAGCGTGGATCGTGTAAATCCTACTTCCTGTATCTCGCCCGGCCGCCAGCAAGACCAGAGTGCAGGAAGACTCTCTGTTGGAGTACTGGCGGGTGTTTGCTTTTGTGTCTCAACCAGCCGCCATTGAGAATATAGTGGTATGACTCCCCTGTCTATGGCTCCGTGGGTGTTCCTTTTTGGCTTCACCATATCCTGCGTTCTTATGTGAGGAACGGGAGCTGAGACCCTGCATGACAGAGGTGATTAAAGCCTGCATGGGGACCAAGATGAAAGGCCAGATTTGAGACACATCACTAAAGTTCAATCAATAGCCTTGGTGGACAAGATAGGGTGTGCGGTGAGGGAGAAGCGGAGGATGTCTTCAGAGTTTTTAGCTTAGGCAGATAGGTGGATTACATTCTGTTAACTGAGCTGGAAAAGAAGAGAGTGAGTTTCGGTGTGCTCGTGTTCAGTTGGAGGGGTTGCAGGATACTGAGGTGGATTTGTCTGGGAGGTATTTTGAAACAGGTGTAAGTGTGCGATGCTTACTTGTTGACGTTACGCTTCAGGGTTTCTAGCTGCTGCCGTTCGGGGGCTGTGATCATCTCCTCTATTTCTTGCAGCTGTGCCTCCTCCGCCCCTGTAGCCTGCATAGATGCAATGATGGCTTCTACCCTCTGAGACTTTTCTAGTAGACGCCTGCCAGACAAACACAACTCTGAGGCTTTGCCCCTAGCCTTGGAGATTCTCTTACCCTGTAGCCCTAGGGCAGAACTCCCCTTTTACCACGTTCCTGGTCAAAGTAATAATGCCACCCTCCAAGGATGTTTTCTACAAACTTCGTTAGAAATGTGACTTTGCTCCTGAAGCTCTTACTGTCGCTCATTTGCCCCTTACGTTTGGTGCCAGTTTATCCATTTCTCATCAATTTAATCTACAGAATTATTTCAATGGGGGTATATTAGAAAAGTGTAGAATAATGCGTGACTTACACCAAATCATTCAATGCAACTAGACTGGTTATTGTCTCTACGGGTTTCCATTTCTAGAGGAAATTTTCCCACCAAGACTTTGACCTTGAAAAATAATTACTCAACTGAAAATGCTACTCACTTGTTCTCTTTGGTTTCAAATTGCCTCCTTTCTATCAAGTTGGCTATGCTCTGAGGGGAGAGAAGAAAGACAAGAAATGCGCATAGTTCTGTTTAAGTAGCTCAGGTAAAATGGCTGAAGTGAGACTTGTCTGCGTGGAGGGAGTGGGGAGAAGGGCCAGGAGTTACCTTGTAGCACCTGTGCAGCAGCATTCGGGCAGCTGACAGGATGTTCACAGTATATAAATAGAAGGTCCTGGATGGGGCATGGTCTGGTGTTTTGGGAATTTCCTATTGGTCCATGGAAAGAAAAATAAGAGAAATTATACTGTTCTTCAGTATAGTAAAAACTTGTCGCATCTAGAGCTACTCAGCCCTCCTTTCACATATACTTTCCTCTTCCCCAGCCATTCAGCATCTGTGTTTATGGCCTAATCAGCCACACAGCGAGTTGGGTTGCCCTGTTTTTCCCATTTGACAGTCAACATCTTGAGTGGGGAAGAAAGAGAAGGCAACTAACATTTACTGAGCAACTGAGTTTGCCAGGCAGACTGTATTTAATGTTTACAACAAACCAGATTACTTTTATTACCACCATCCATCACTGCTTTACAGGTTATTTTTATCACCACCATCCATCACCACTTTAGATGGGAAAAATGACGGTGGGTAATTTGCTCAGTGTAACTGGGTAAGAGGTAGAGCTGTGATTTTTGACTCCAAAATCCACTCTACCTATTTCCTTGTAGATGCTGTTGATGGATTTAATCTGTAATAAACTTAAGGCTCGAGGAAAGGACAACTCAACAACGGACTAGGAGCTAAAGAAAAAGGGTAGGGTGGTTCTGCGGTGATTTCTTGGCTGTGCCTTTTTTTTACTAGGTTAGTTAGAGCACCACAATTATCTTTCAAGTGCTTGCTATGTCTTTGTTAACCTTTTTTTCTCTGTCTCAAAGCTGGATAAAGAGTTTGCCTGGGGTTCAGGATGTTTGCCTGAGGAGTTTCTCTCATGTTATGCTAGCTCTGCTCTTTGGTGATTATTATACTATTGGTTACCTGGAGCGATATGAAATTTTCTGAGAGCATCTTATAAAGCATATCCTTTGCCTCCTTTGCTGGAATCATTGCAAAGTCTTCTACCTGCTTCTGCTCCAGGTGTTTCTTTTGCAAAACTAGACGGAATATTCTGGCACAGCGAGACCCAAATCTGGAAAAGAATGAAGAAAGCAAATGGCATGCTGACACAAATTAGCTTTCGTTCCCAGTCACAGATGGTGGCTGCTCTGCTTCCATGTGTGGAGCCAGAACCAGAGAGAATCAGCGACCAGAGAATTCTCTCACAGCTCCAGACTTATGATGGTACTGCTAATTATGAAGCCATCACCAACTGCTGACACACGAGTGCCTCAGTTCCTGCGTTGGTAAGTACAAGCTTTAGGAAAGCTGGTTAACTGATATCACTGAGAATTAAGCAAGATATTTAGGGTGAAGAGTAGTAATAGATGGGATCCAAAGCAGTCCAGGGGGAAAATGGGGCAAGATGTGCCAAGGTGTGCCAATGTTGGTTGCTTATATAATGATTAATTACTCATTCAAATGGGGCATGGAGAGGAAGTGTCTGCCCCATCCCCAGGCACGGTGACCTCCTTACCTCTCCTGTACGACCGACTCCAGAGTGGCTGTGGCGAGAGATCCTAGAACCTTATGGAGGTCTTTATGTAGAGGGTTAAGGTCACTCAGTAATGTTCTGGCCTGGTCACTGTGATCTTAGTTTTTGTTCCTAAGTCTCTAATTTAAAATTTAAATGTTATTTTGTTTTTCACATTGGTCTCATTTATGGTATATAAATATTTCAAAACCTTAATGAAATAAGGTGTTTAAGTCAGGATTTTCCTTAACTAAAATTTGGTTAACTAAAAGTCCTATTTACTTCTTTTATCATCAATGTATTAGTTCAATTTTCTGACTTATTTAGTATGCTAAATATGTCAAATCTTTCATTAAGTCACCATTCTGTTTCATAGTCCAGCTGCCTGACTGTGAGGAAATAACTAGTAAGGATACTGATGACATACATTCCTCCTCCACTGTCGCCAGACTTTCCAACAAACTCTAGCTATTAAAAAAGAGAGAGAGAGCAAGTTAGCTAACTGAATGGAAAGTCCCATGATTCTGTTTCCAAAGGAGTAAAATCTGGCCAAGAGTCTGCAGCAGGTAACCCTCCCATCAAATGATGGTAGAGAAATTGTCAGAGTTGACTAGGTAGAGAATGAGACTACAGGAGAGTGATACCAGGTATCAGGGGCAGAAGTACATCATAAAGAGCAGCAAATAGAAACAAACAAACCCACAAAAACAAAAACAGACTCACTGGATCATCTGCCAGAAGGGTGAGATACTGATCAAGAACTTGCTTAGAGATATTGTAGCCAACAGGTAGGGATCTGACAATCTATGGAGCAAAAAGAGACAGTGAGAATGGGTTTGGGATCTTAGAATTGCTGACATTACTACAGCAAAGTTATTTTAATTTTAGATATCACAAGTATAAAAATGTGTAAAATTATAGCAGCATTGTTTGTAAGAGTAAAAATCTAGAAACAATTCAAATGTCTGATAATAAGAAACTGTTTAAAATAAAGTACAATATAGCCATTAAGTGGACTATAATATAGATATTATACAGAAAAAAATAGATCTATAAATACTGGCATGAAAAGATTTACATTATACCGTCATATGAAAGATGCAAGTTGAGAACAGTATATAGAGTACAATCCATTTTTTTTTTTGGTTAAAAAAATATATATATACCTACATATATATGAAATGATACATTAAAAAAAAGTTCTGAATAAAGATACACACCGAATTATTAACAAGGATCTCTGGGGCTGGGATTAGGCAAAACTATACATATACATATATGTTTAAATTGAGGCATGTTACATATGCTAAGAAGCACAGATCTTAGGGGTTCAATTTGATGAATGTTGACAATTGTACGTACCCATGTAACTACCACTCACAACAAGATATAGAACATGTCCAGCATTCCTGAAAGTTTGAGAAACTACAATTTTTAAAAAATTATACATTTCTATGCTGTTTGAATATAGGCCATATAATTAATTACTTTTGTCATCAGAAAAAAATATTTAAAATTTTGAAATTCTAAATAAATAACATAAAACTATAGTAATATATGTTATATCGGTAAATATAATTATGAAATTAATAGAATATAAATAAACGTTCGATAAATTAAATGTTACTATTTTAAGAAACAGCTGTATTAAAAACAAATTTAAAATATGCAAAATTAATATATTGGAAACCCCAAATATAAGGACCAAATCATGTCCTCAGCACCAAAGCTCTCAGATTCCAAATGGTGCATGCTCAGAATAGGAATAGATGTACTTTGACTAAAAGAACGGTTTAGGTTTTTAAAGGCTGGATCCCAAGAGACCAAATATTTTAGCTCCTGTCAACCTGAAGATACTCCCCGCCTCGCCTCAAACAACAAAGACTCTTTCGAGGCTCAGACCTCAACCTAATCCCAGGCTGTATGGATCATACTCACAAAGCACTCCCAGAACAGGAAACTCACCTCGTTGGAAGACAGTGGCTGGGTGAAGGGGGCGCTCGAGGGGGTGGTGACCTCACTCACCCGCAGCATGGTCCTTACAATCTCGCTGCTGGTCTGGGTTTGAAAAGTGAACTGGAATTCAGAATTCTCTCTGCTGCACTGGCTCTGGCTAAATGCCAGTGGCCACATCTGGCAAATAAGGGAATGTCCCTGATGGCCACCATCCCACCCACTTAAGAGATCACCTGGTCCATCCTGTTGGCAACTGCGCTGACAATGGCTTGGTCTCGGAAGTGCTGGTGGAATCTGTCAAGGTTGGCCTGCCAGTAAATCCCATCATCTGGAATGGGCTAAGGAGGAGAAAAGGATTAGAGAGAAACATCCAGATGCAGCGAAGAGTTTTCTGGTGAGGAGCTGGGGTTTAACTGGTCACCATTTCTTTTCCCGTACAGCAGCAACAAACTGGCTGCAGAGAAATCATCCAGTCATGTGGATTAGTACCTCAACGAATTCACAATCTCCGCTTCACACAGATACTCTACGCCCACCTCCAATCTTTCTCTATTTCATATTTTAACTCTTCTCCAGTATCTGCAAATCTCCCATTTACCTCACCCTTCTCACTCTCGGCAGATGACCTTGTCTCTTATTTTAGAGAGAAAATAGAAGCCATTCAACTTTGCGCACACGTTCCCACCACATTTTTCTTTTTGTTTTTAATTTGTATTTTTACTCACTTTCATCACAGTGGAAAATTGTCCCTTCTTTTACCTAAGGGTAATGCCCATGCTAGTATGCTAAACCTCCCCTCCTGCTCTGTTCTCAGGCACCCAACTCAATCAGTTTTCCCTCCTCTCCTTTAAGTCTTCAGCCTCTTTCTTTACTGTCTTCTTCCCATCAGCCTTTACCTTGTCCAAATCTCTTCTACACTAAAAGAATTCTTCTTCAACACTATGCCTTCCCTCCTTTTCATTTTTGTCATAGCCAAGCTTCTCAAAGAGTTGGCCATCCCAGCTGTATCCCCATCCACAGATGTACTCAACCTATTTCCACTATTTCACTGAAATGCCCAGGTCCCCGCGGACCTCCCTGCTGCTGAGTTCCAAGAATACTGTCCACTTCTGATCCTATTTGATCTTTCTGAAGCATTCAGCACAGATAGACATTTTTTCCTGTGAGGTAAATGGGAGATTAACTCTATGTACCCCTTGGATTTTATGACACCATTCTTGGTGCTCCATTCTTTCTTGGCGACTCTACCTTAGTCTCCACAGACTCCTTTTCCAGAACCCACCTATAAACACTGGTGTTCCTCAGGATTCTGTCCATAGCCTTCTTTTCTTTTTACTCTACACATTCTACTGAGGTGATTTTATCTGCTCTCAAGGCTTCAACTATGGATGCACTTCCAAATCTATTACTTAGCTCTAGAACTCTCTATGAAGCTCCAGATGCTTAGACTCAACTGTCAATTTGACACTCGCACCTGGTCCCCAAAACTGTTCTTTTTCAAAGTTTTCAGCTAACTAGACTACAACCAACCCAATTTCTTGAGCTAGAAACTTGAGTATCATCCCTCACCCCTTGGCTCTCCCACATCTACCATCCAATTAAAAAGTTCCATCTGCTCTTTATATTATCAGATGTCTATTTATCTTCATCCTGACTATCATTACCTTATTTCAGGCTCTAATCGTGGCTCACCTGGATTCCTACAATAGCTTCCTGTTTTTTTATTTTTCTTTTTAACATAGTGGAAGCTATAAAAAGGATAACTGGGTCTTTTGCTTTTAATCTTGTCCTTTGCATCGTCCTCCCTATTTCTCATAGGTTTTTTTTTTTTTTTTTACCATTTTGGGGTCACAATTCCCTTGAAGAATAAGGTATGGAGTGTTCTACAGAAAAATGCACACATATACAAATACAGGTGGACTCTGAAATCCATCCATGGAGTCGTACAAGTTATGAGCCATTGTACTATAGTCATCTTTCTAAAGTACAAATCTAGCCATTTCATTCTGCTGCTTAAAATCATCAATGGCTCCCCTTAGCCTTCCAAAACTCTGTTAGTCAACCAAGAAATATTTACTGATGTCTTACTAGTATTCCAGGCAGCAGGGTCAAGATACTGCCCTTAAGGAGTTTATAGTCTACTGGGAGTAATAAATAATTTCACCTATTTACAAATGCTGTGAAGATGAAATGGAAAAACGTGGTAGTGACTGGAGTAGAGTGGGCAGTGGTGTTTGAGCTCTAAGAAAATAGCATTTGAGCGGAGATCTGAACGATGAAAAAGAGGCAACTACATGAAAATCTGTGGAAAAAGCATTTGAAGCAGAAGGAATACTAGGGGCAAAAGCCTAAAGACTGGAAAGAGTTTGACATGTTTGAGGAATGGAAAGAAAGAAGCTGGAACACAACAAGAGGAAGAGTGGAATGGCTGAGGTTGGAGAGCCTATCCCCAGCAGATCATGCAAAGATCCAGCTCATATAAGGCTTCATTATCCATAGTTAAGATTTGTATTTTTTCAATGAGAAGCTACTAAAGGAATCTGTATTAGGATTAAAAAAAAAAAAAAAAAAGCAAACTTAGTCATTTTGGCTCTTAAATACTGGGGGCAAAAAAAATGTATACAAGTGGATACTTTGGTCAACGTTGTTCAATAAGTAGTATGCCGTCATCAGAAGTGTCTGGACGCAGATGGTAACCACTTTGAGCACCTCTTGTAATTGCAGATGTCAAACGTGATTGTATTCATCTTTTGTTATCAGTATGTATCGAGTATTACATTTTTAATACAGTTTTCCTTTCTTGAAATGTGTGTACATTTTTTTTGGCACCCTCTGTGGGTAAGAATACAGGTAGAGAGCCCATTTCGGAAAGTGTTAGCAAAGTCTTGACTAGAGATGCTAGTGGTTTGGACGAGGGTAATAGCAGTGGAAATGGTGAGAAATGGTTGGAATTGAGGTAGGTAATTTTGGAAATTGGGCTGACAGGATTTACTGTGAGATTGGATGGTTCCCAGGATTTGGGCCTAAGCAAATGGTGGTGTTGTAGGTGGTTGGCCGAGGTGGTGTGTCCTTTACTAAGATGAGGACAGCTGAGGAAGGAGTAGATATTTGGGTGGGGGAAAACAATTACTCTGTTTTAGCCATATGAATTTTGAGACGCATACTGGACATCTTTATAGAGATGCTGAGAAGGTGTTTGAATATAAGAGCTCAGGCCTATATATATATATCTTCCTAGACTCATCTCTCACCACTGGCTCTCATGGGTCTGTATGTTCCAGCCATACCAAATACTATAAACTTTTTCTAGCCCCGCACCTGTTTTTTTTTTTTTTTTGCATAAGCTGCTACGTCTGTCCAATGATTGAAGTAAGTTAAGCCTCCGAAGGGATTCAGCAATAGAGTTCATGTTGGTTAGGGTATTCCTGGCAATAGTTGATGAAATTCTTAATCCTACTACTTCTCAGCCCAGGAACCTTTAAAGTCTCCTGGGGCTTATCTCGATACTCGTTCTGGTTTGCGTTGGGGTGAGGACTCTAATCAAGAAGCCCCATTACCTCTTTGTTATCTGGGCTGTGTTTTGGTCTCTTGAGCTTGGGCTCCCCAGTAACATCATCCTCAGACGATCTCCTCCTTTTACCTTTCCCTGCCAAATAAAATAGTTGAACAGTTAGGCAACATCTCCGAGGAGGACAGGAAATGACCAAACATGAGAGCCAGTGTCTCTCCATCCCGAGGACATCTGTAGCTGGCTCTAGGTTAGAGTTGCTGAGGCGATGGAGTAGCTAAAAGAAATTCAAGTAAATGATGAAGTCATCTGAAACTCTACATGCTCTAAAAGAAATTCATACTGTTCTCCCTCAAACTGTTCCTGCTCCAGTGTTTCCTTTCACAGTGAATGGCACCGTCATCCTCCCACATGTCCCAGTCAGACACATAGACGTCATTCTTGATACCTGTCTCCCTCACCCCTTCTAGATCTAATTTTTCACTGGTTTGTCTAGATTTACCTTAGCCCTATCCTTTCTGCACACAATGCAAATTAAATTATGTCATTTCCCCGCTTAAAATCCTTTCATGGTTTTCCTCTGCTCTTAGGATAAAGAAGAGATAGTCTATGAGGTCTTGCATGTCCAACCCCTGCCTATATCTCTAACCTTATCTCATGGTTCGCTTTCCTTTGTTCACCATGCTTTAATTAACTTGCCTGCTTTTGCTTCCTCAAATACCCTATTCTTTTCTCAGTATACTGTTCCTTTTGCCAAAAATGTTTATCTTCTGTACTCCTTCATACCTTACCTCACTGGTTGGCTTCTACTTCCTGCTTCAAATCTGAGCTCAAATGCCACTTTCTCAAAGGAACATGTGCCCCAAGCCCCGAGTTAAGTCTGGTCCCCTGTTATATATTTGCATAACACCTCATACTTTTCCTTCACAGTATTTATCACAGTTTGTTAGTTATACATCTGTATGGTTATTTGATTAATGTAAGTTGCCTATAGTAGACTTAAGACCCGAAAGAATAGGGATCGTAATGGTTTTTCATCATTTTAGACCAAAGTATCTGACACAGAGTAATTGCTCGATTCATTCAGTCATTCACTCATTCAACAATCACTAAGAAAGTATTTGCTCGATTCCTTCATTCATTCATTTAACAATCATTGAGAAAGAATCTGCAATTAAGGCAAGTCCCAAGTCCAGGGGTTCAAATTCCTTACCTATCAAGCTCAGTTTAGGAACCAGGTACATGTCCTTTTCATTGATGACAAGAGTGGGGGCAGGTGGTGGGGGCCCAGGGTCTGAATTCTCAGTGGCAGGCACCAAAGGGCAACGCTGTACAAAATGTGTGTCTGCTAGTCGCACAAATGTGTTTGCTACCTCAGCGTAGTCCATGGTCTTGCCGTCTGTACAACAAGAGGAAGAAGCAGGTGAGATGGCCGAAGATAGCTGAGGGTCTGCTCCTGCAGCCAGCTAATGTATGCTTTTGCGAACAGCTGTGGATACAGTACTAACCCTCCATAGTCTCTGTGAGCCGGTCTGCCACTTTCTTCACGACAGCTGACATTGTCATTTTGCCATTCAGCAGCAGCTCCTCAACAATCAGCTCTCCAGTGTCATTATACAGTGTTTTGGTAGTATAGATATAGCGGGGGTACCTGAGGATTCTCAACACCCGGCTGCACTGGGCTTCATACTCCACTACACCGCGTTTGTGCACTTGATATATCACCAGGTTATGTTGGATGAGGACACAAAGGGCTTTTTTTACCTAGATAAGACCCAAAAGAAAGAGGGAAAAGATCTGGAGACAGCTCGTTATTGCTGGCAATTTTTGTTCAACAGTGTACTAAGCATCAGGAAATGACCAGATAATTTCTGCGCTTTCTTCCCTCCGTTGGAATAGCTAATAAAAATCACATGTCAATGTGAAAAATCACATGTCAATGGAAGATTCCTTGTTATGATGCTCATACTTCCCCTGATCTGTATCGTTCAAAGGACAATTAATTTCCCCTCTACTATTCTCATTCCTTAAAAGTATTACTGAGATTAATAGGTTCAACGTGAGTAAATGAGATATGGCAAAGGAAGAGCAGAGATTTGCCTAAGAGCCACGATGGGCCAGGAACACTGAGAAGCAGAACCAATCTTCGGGCTTAGGTCTCATCCTTTTCCCCCAAATAACACTGGTCTGATCCTAGAGCAGGAATTCCTCCTTTCCATTTTGTGAGGTAGGGAGTAACAATATTCAAAGGTAGGTAACAGAAATTAATGAAAGCAAATTAATATCCAAACATACCTGATCCAGGGATGTTCCTGTGTCATGGGCAATTACTCTTAGTGGCTGGCTGCCAGTTCTGATTAGGTGGACTCCAATTTTTTCCACTATCTCTCCAAAATGCTCTTGCAACAACAAAGAGCACAGTTTAATTTCTGCCTGAGTCATTGTACTGAGGGGTCTTGGAGCTAGGAAAAAATAAAAAAGACTGTATGATGGGAAGTTTTTATGTTGGGAATAGAGTTGCTGGGTATAAATTCATGGACTTTCTGGAGGGCAGTCTGACATTACATAATCAAAACTTCGTTTTGGATACTCTGCTCTAAGGAAATCATAAAAGGATATCACTGTAGTTCTCTTTAGAATACTGCTATAGTGGAAATAACCTAATGATTAACAATAAGAAATCAATTCAATAAATTATGGTATATCCACACAATGGAATACTACTTCAACATTTAAAATGATGTATGATATATACTAGCAAAATAATAATAATAATAATATATACTAGCGTCGAAAATTGTTCATTAAGTGAAAGCAGCAGACTACAAACCAAAATATAGAGGCATATTCAATACTAAAAAATCATGTATGCATATCAAGACCGGAAGACTATACGTCACATTGATCTTTATGGGATTGTGTGTAATTCTAATTTTCTTTAAAGATAGGGTTAGATGGTTTTGCAATGTCACAGACTTTATTTAGATTCCATACTTCGTTGTTTGGAAGACTTAAGGCCACTTCACAGCCCATTGGGAGTGAACAGGCAGTGTCATTCCCAGTCTATAAAGGAAATGACAACTTAGAAGTAATTAAGAGGTAAAGGAGAGCTTCGCAACACGGTGTTTCAAATAGGAAATGGGGTATGTTGTCTTCAGGGCCATATTCTGAAATTTCTACTTCTGGACAAAGTAGATACAGAAATAGACGTAGTTGAACGATATAATTACTTTCTTATTATCACAAGTGCTACCAAACATTAGTGTGTTCATTTATTTCTCCCAATTCCTCAGAAGCAAGTCTTTGCCTCTCGGCCTCAGTATCCCCATCCACACGTCTCTGCGGAAGCATCCCCACGCCCTTTGCCATCCTCGAAAAGGATTTGCAAGGAGCTCGGTTCCTGGCTCTTGACTCCCCTCACGCAGGTTCCCGATCGGGACTTGGTGCCTCGGTCCAGAGAGACGGCCGCCTCGTTCCGGCAGCCTTTTCCACTAACCTCTGGGTCAACGCAACGTAACGCCGCCGAGTTCCCCGCGGCGACTTCGTGCGGCTCCTGCTGCCGCGATGGCAGGGGGAGCCCGCGGCCCTTTCTCGCAGAGGCCCGGCACCGAGGAGGACCCGGAAAGGGGTAAAACGTGGGCCGCTCTACCCCCGCGTCTCAGTGGTTTCTGGAGACGCTCTTTCTTTCTTCTCGCTGGTAGGTTGGAGGACAGGCGAAAGGCTGCCGGAGGAGCCGGCGGGCGGCCTCTCCTTCCTGCGCCTCCTTAGTGCTGGAGGCGGGCCTTGGGGTCGCCGTCCGCGCCGACGCCCGGCCGCCTCACGTGACCGACCCGGGCTCTGGAGCTGCCGGCCTGAGTGAGGAAGCGGCGACCGAGGCGGCGGCGGCGGCAGCGGCAGCGGCAGCGGCAGCGACTGCAGCCGGGAGGTAGCGGCCTGGCGAGGGGCGTCCCGGCTGCCCTCTCGGACCGCCGCGGCGGCACAGAAAAATGGCGGAGGCCTCGGCGGCCGGGGCGGGCTCAGGCGCCACCGTCGCCGCGCATCGGTTTTTCTGCCACTTCTGCAAGGGCGAGGTCAGCCCCAAACTACCGGTAAGAGCCCAGGGTCCCCTGCGTTTGGCATCGGCGTGGATGCCTCGCCCCGAAGTCCCGGGACGGGTGTTGAGCTCCCCTCACACCCCGGACGTCGCGCTCCCGGATGCTGCCGCCCGCTGTGTCTGGTCGCCGGGCGCGGACCCCGGGCGCCCCGGCCCGGGCTGCTGTCCCCCCTCGGACGCGCCGCCTGCCCCTCCCTCGCTCTCCTCTCCTGACCTGCCCTCCTCAGCAAGTCCTCTCCCCTGACGCCTCAGTCTCCCTGCCCTCTCCCTCACCGTGTGTCCTTCCCTCCGTGACCTCGCCCCTGTCGAGACCCGTTCTGCCGCCGCCTCTCCCCTTCCTCCGGTTCCTTCTCCACTTTTCCCCAGACCCTCCCCCCACAGCCGACCCGTGACGAAGCCGCAGAGCCGAGGCAGGAGGATGGCCTCTATCCCGTTGTCTCTAGGGGCTGCGGCCCGGACCGAGGAGGCTTGCAAGGGAACTGGGGCGCAGGGGGAGTTTGCTCCGCAGCGCTTTCCAGCTGTTGGGGGCGTGCACGCGGCCGTGGGCGCGGGGCTCGCACGCGGCGCTGCCTCTCGCTGTCGAAGGAAGCGGCTCTAGGGAGACGGCAGGACGTGTTGTTTCCACGGGGTCGTTTGGGTGGCGGGGCTGCCGAGCCGCGTGTCCCTGCCCCATCGTGTCTCTCGATGGAAAGAGCCAGGACGGACTGCTGGGGACCGCCTCCTCCGACAGGAATCGGCTCTCGCCACTCGGTGCCAGCCGGCGCGTCCGGCCCTGGAGAGGGCGTGAGGAAAGCGCTCCTGCAGCCGGCTGGCCACCCCCAGAAGCCGTTCGGGTTGCGTTATGGTTGTTGCAGGGAGACGCACCTGCGTGAAGGGCAACCTTTCGGCCGACCATCTTTGGAATTCGTTCGCGTTCTTTCCCTCGGAAGTAGCCAGGTTCCGTCTGAAGACGGGGAGTCTCCGTAAGCGCTTGACTCGGCAGTGCCTCGGACACCACCTACGAGAAAGCCTACTGAATTCACGTCGGTCGGTGTCTTGTTTCTCGGACACGCGAATGGAGTCCCGTGAACAAGCGCCTCCAGGGTGTTGTTTTATAACCTTTTCGCCTAAAAGGGGTACCTTTTTTTTTTTTTAAAGGCTTTTGTGGTATTTTCTTTTCTTTCTATTTGCCCCAACTTCATAGTTTCGTCTTGTGAAACGCAAAATTGGAACTTCGTTGGCCTAGGCCTCAAGTCTTTGTAACAGAAAGGGTTGATTAGGCCATTGCCAGGCAGAGGAAAAGACCATCTTGGGGCATCAAGTCTAAACCCCCAGCTTGGTAGGAAAGAAGACATGTCCATCACCTTCGGAGTTTGCAAGTGTTTTGTTTTTGTTTTTTTATATACATCAGGTAGCAGGAAGGGGCAAGAAAGGTGTAAAGTATCTGAAAGAACTTACATTCCATTAGCTATAGGCATGGGGTGGGAAGTGGGGCCAGCTCTGGGACGGGCTCAGAGTCCACAAGAAGAAGTGTCCCCTCCTGTGGATTGGCTGTGGGCAGCAGTCCGGAAAGCCCACGTGTAAACAAGAAGTGGAGGCTCCCCGAGGTCAGTGGTTCTTGGCTGGAATAATCTGCGGAAATAGCCACCTGGAAATGAATCCGAAATTCCTTCAGGCAATGGAAGGAATGTGAGCAATCTTTTGTCAGAGCTGGTCCACAGCTATTAACAGGCCGACTGTTCTGTCACTCTGGCCTCTGTAATTGTAATTTAAAACATCTCAGATTTTTCTTCTTGTCAGTGTACTTGTTACTTAGTTTGCTTGCGGATTTGTATGTGCATGCACCTGTGCTTTATGCCGTGTTTCAGTGCTGGGGAGAGCAGGTGCCTTGTTTTTTTCCAGTGGACATCAGAGCCCCCAGAAATCTCGCTGACAACAAAGATGGAGCCTGGGATTTGTCCAGTATGTGTGTGACCAGTGACATGTTGTTGAATGTGATGCTTTGTTCAACATCGTGACCTTAGTTCTTCTGGTCTTTTTAATCATTGTTTACTTATTTGCCTTTAAGAGCTAGAAAACAGTCTAATTTTCCAGAACTTTTTGTTTTTATTTTTTAAATCACCTGAAGGCCTCTGTAAAGAGCACTGTAAAGGGCTCTTGAAAAGTGGTAATTTGAAAGACGCTAGGTGTTTTTCTAAACCTTAGTTTGATGCCCAGAGGTGAAGTTATTGATCTTTTTAGTCTGATTTATTATCTCTGATGCCAGGTTTGTAAATTGAGGCCTAACACAGTTGAATTTAACGGGACTGCTTCTGCATACCACAAGGTTCTAGGTTCTCTGCTGGGTGTCCTGAAGGCAGTTCCTAGGACTATGTGTCCTTCCTGCCCTTAGGGACCTCAAAAAGACCAGACAAACTGGAATAGTTAACAATAGAAGGTGACCGGGGATAGATAAGAAGTGCTTTAGAATTCAGGGAGGGAGATACCGTATGATAGCATTGGCCAGGCCAAGGAAAGAGTGAGAGATGGGTTTTAAATTGAGTTCTGCAGGCTAGGTAGAATTCAGATTGAGGAGAATAGCGTAGACTGAGGTAGGAAAGGAAGAGTGAGTTGAGGGAGAAGAGAGAAACATTTAGGAAGTCAGTGTTATGCATTTTGAAGAAAAGGTGCAGTGATGTCAGGGGTAGAGTTTTGATGTGTAGATCAGCCAGTGAGCTTCATTTTATTTCATGACCGTTTTTATATCCTGAACCCAGACTGTCATCTGGAAAATGTTGGTTGGAAGAATGACAGGTCAGTAAGTGGCTGGTTCAGTACGAATCTGTCTCTGTTACTATCTAAACACTAACTCAAACACTGTTAAGTTAGTAGTATGATTTTTCCTATGTATAGGACACACTGAAAAGGTTTTTAAAATAATTTTTCATATAAACTTGAGATTCCCTCCCTGTAAGGACTCAGCATACATTAGGCATGCATTGTTTCGTCAGCTGGATGAAAGTTTTGGGAAATCTGCATGTCTTTTTGAAGAGAGCTGGATCCAGCTTACCACGAATAAAGTTTTTCTTTGTCTTGACTTATTTTGCATTTCAAGGGGGTACTTTTGTGCAAGTTGGATCACGGGAACCATCACCCATGAGTGCTGTCCTCTGAACACCTGAGGCTGAGTACTGAGTTTTACATCAGCTTTTAATGAGCTGTAGCTTCCTAGGTAAGTTTCTTCTCCCGATCAGTGGGAAAGACTGCTTCACAGCCATCTCACATCTTGCCCTTTTATTCACTGCATAGCACAGTCATAATTGTGTTAGTGGGACTAGGCTGCGAGGTTTTTACAACTTGTACTTTTCCCTCATGCAGTCTCCAGGATGCAGCTCTTCTTGATACATTTGGGAGTGTGTGTAGGCAATAGCAATAGCTTGCCTCACGTTTGCCCTGAAACTACCTTAGGTTTTTATCATTTTTCTTGTCAGTTCTACTACTCTATGTTAGTGTCTATATTAGAAGAAATAGTTTTGGCTATAACTTCAGGGAGAAATTGGAATATGCCTAAAGCTCTACAGGTTAAGCCACATTCGGTTGAATGAATTTGGTGAAGTAACTCCTTACTGCTGATCCTAATCTATCCATTTCAGCTTCGTGTGTCTGGTTTGGACCCTCCCAGATAAGAGAACAGAAGTTTCATTTAGAAAGAAGATAGGAAATGTCGGGAAACCATGAAGGGAATTTTACAATGAAAATGATCGGTGCTGCTGTTATCTGTTAGGCTTCAAAAGAGTCTACGTTCTAGAATATTGATTTGGAAATCTCTTTCTCTAAGAGTGTTTTCCTGTTTACAGTGAAAACTAGTTCTCTTTAGAATTCTGATACACTGGAAGCACCCTAACGATTAACAGTAAGAAATCAATTCATGTCAGTAAAATTCAGTGAGTGCTAAACTTGGATTTTAAAATAAGAGATTTTGGTTATATGGTCTGAAACTCCAGGGTTTCAGCTTTATATGTGATATGGAGTAAAATGGTGTTGTGTATTGATCGTCAGCTGATAGAGGAAATATTTAAGTAACTTAAAATTATTTTCAAAACAACAGAACCTTCCACCTCACCTGCCTGTCCTATTGAGAGACAGTGGCAAGTCAAAGCGATGGAGTGACTGCTGCAACGAGGGCTGTGTCACAGAATGTAAAGGTGGAAATCCCTGTACTAACCCCTCCCCCCCTTTAAATCAGGGCCAGGGAATTTTACCTTATGAGATTGAATCTGGTAGTCATCATTAAACAGGTGAGAGAAATCATGTGCAGAGTAAACTACTTTTGGTATTGATGAGGTTCTTAAGTGTTTTAGTGAGATCAGAGTATCCAAATCGAGACAAGAGACCAGTCTGAGGACTGCCAGAGGATCGCTCACCTTTGAGGCGCTGCCTGAAGGAATTAGCAGGCTCTCTCCCTCTCCCATCTCTTTATTATATCACCTTCTTTGATCTAGTAAAATGTCATTCTTATTAATAAGTAATGTTACTTAGTTTGGCTTTTGACCTGGTGCTCCACGAGTCATTATCATTGTGCCGTAGGTACTCGTAATGCATCTAATACAGGAGAACTTCCTAACCACTCTCTGATAAGAGTAGCTAAAAAGTAGATTTCTTAAAGACTTTGTGACTCTTAAAACTCTAAGCTCACTGGCCTTGCTTTTTAAGTTGCATGATTCTTAGATCCCAGAGCTGCGTCTGAGTAAATTGGTAGTATTGTGGAACTGGGGGAAGGAATTTAGTGATTTGAGCTGGGTTTGAGAGGTTTTAATTATTAGGTTAACTTAAATTCTGCTGTTGGTGACTTAGCAGCTTAAAAAGTCTACTTGGTTATCTAGCATCTGTCTAATTCTACATGGCAGTTGCTCATTAAACGTTTCTTGAATGAATAAGTGATACGATGAGTTGAATATACCCAATAATTCTATTTAAAAAGTAGTGGCTTTAGTATTGTGAGATCTTTAAAAGGCTTTAGTGGTACGAAATGCAGGTTCTATCTAGCACATGAAGTTTTGAACATGCACTGCCAGTAAATAGCAATAGCAATAGTTTACCTCATGTAATACAGCAATAGAGCAATACTTAATATAATAACGTAATATAGCAATAGCAGTAGCTTACCTGCAAGAAGCCAGAAATAAGAAATATGTATTCTTATGGGTAGAAACCTAGTTCTAGTGTTGAAATTCTGCTGATAAATAGACCTGTACATACTGGGGAAATCTGTGGGACTTTTTCAGTATGGGGAAGAATAAAAATTTAAACTCACTGCGGGTGAAATGCCTTGTATTTTGGGGGGAAGTACTGATTGGATGCTAACACTTCATGTTTCTTTATGTTTAGTTGGCTTTTTATGACCTTTACTTATGTTCAGGGAGAGGATGCTAAGGTCTTTTAGACAGCCATTTTATTAAAAGGAAAGGTGTGGATTGCTTCTTATTCTCTATTGTCACGTTAGAAGGGGCCTAAGAAGGAGCTTGTGATGCTGACTTCTTGTTGATCTCTCCACAGCTTATAACAATGAGCAGTAAAGGAGACAGCTTAGAATAGTGGTTCTCAACCAGGGGCAGTTTTCTCCCTAGGAGACATTTGGCAGTGTCTGTAGACTGTTTTGGTTGTCGCAACTGGGGGGAGCTGGAGGATTGATTCAGGCCTCTAGTGGGTGGAGGAATGCTGCTAAACATGCTACAATGCGCAGGACAGTCCTCCCCGCCGCCCCCCCCCCCCAACCAAGAATTATGGGGCCCAAAATATCAAGAGAGCTGAGATTTGAGGAACCCTGGTGTAGAAGGATAAAGGCATAGTCATTGCTTTTTAAATTTTATTTTATTGGGGAATATTGGGGAACAGTGTGTTTTTCCAGGGCCCATCAGCTCCAAGTCGTTGTCCCTCAATCTAGTTGTGGAGGGCACAGCTCACTGGCCCTTGTGGGAATCGAACTGGCAACCAGAGCTTGCATTCTGACCAGCTTGAGCCATCTGGCCACCACGCATTGCCTTCTTAAGTCAGGGATGCTTAAGGTTTTGTTCTGATATAGTTTTGATTTCCGATTTGGGGATCCTGAGAGTTTTCAGTAAAATAGAGACCATATAATTTTAGCCAAAGCCCTGATGGGTAGGATTGTTTAGAATAGTGGTTAGTGGCTGCTGTTGCATTATAGCAGTAACTGCTGGGGTCACTTTCTCTTTTTGTGGTTACTGAGACCAGGGGAATTGGATCACTCCTCTCAAGTTACACACTGTGGGGTAACTTCTAAAAGAAAGGTAGCCCAATTTTTTGTCAGTTGGGAAGTAATTTAGGTAGAAACATTGTGTGTAATTTACTAAGACAACTGGAAATTTTAGTTTAAAAGTAAAACAAAAAGCAGACAAGCCTAACTTGTAGTTTTTCTATAGCTCATCAATCAAGTTTCACTTTCTGCGTTTTTCTTATAGCTCTTCGGTTTCATGAGCTCAAGAAATTCTGTGCTTAAACTTAGTTTCTTCAAACTGATGGTGGAGAGGGTGAATTGAAGTTATCAATCTTTGTTCTAATACTAATTCTTCATGTGACTGGTGCCACGTCATCTGACCCTCTCAGTTTACCTTTGTATATCTCACTGTAAAATGACACTCAGGTGCCCTTATTGGAAGCTTGAATGAGCACTCAGAGAAATGGAGCTCTGTCATCTTTGATTGAAATGTAGTGTAGGAATGAGCAATCTTTGTAGAATAATAGGGCCTTCGGACCTAGTAGAAACATTTTAGATAGTTCTTATAGTTTCACATGCAGAAGTTTAGGTTAGACTCTGAAAGATTTTTAAACTCTTGTTAGCAGTTCAAAGTTCCTTAGAGGTGTCCAGATGAGTGTGTATCAAATAGAAGTTAGTTGGCTCTGGTGACTTTAAACTGGGCATATTTTTCTAGTCTGTTAAATAGATTGTCCAGCCCTTTTTCCCAAAATAGGCAGTATGTTTTGTTTTCCTTGAAAATTTGTTAAGATGGGTAATCTCTCTCCTTGATGATTTCAACAAGTGTCACAAGGAAGTTCTTCCTAGACAAGGTTATTTTTCATCTCCTTGCCTTTGATGTGCAGATCTGAATAAACCTAGAGAACCACCTTCCAGTAAAAGTTTCATTATGTTGCTTTTACCATGCTTAGAATTCACATTCTCAAAAGAAAGAAAAAACTCCCATCATTCCATGCCCTTTTCTGCCTTTTTCAGAGTCAGTACTCAAGTTGTTTGTAACAGAACGATATTTGTATTGTAGTAGGTATTGGCACCAAGAATAAAATTAAACAGCTACCCGAGTAGACTGCCATGAGGGTATTTGCAGCTTAAATACCGTGAGAGGCAAACCACCAGAATGGTGAGCAATTCTTGGTAAAATTACAAATAAAGTGGTTTTCTCTCACTTTATTCAGTAGTTGTTTTTCTGGGCAGTTAGTGCCTATTAAAATTATGCAGAAAGACTTGGCATTTATATGTAGAGTGGAGCTAGGTCCTAGGCTTTGACAATTAAAAAGATTTTTTTATCTACTTAACTGTCCGTATGAAGTTTGAGACTAGAAACCTTTCTTTGTGCTGGAGTTTCCTGTGCTTTCCTGGCTTCTGCACTCTGAAAATGAAAACACTTCAATAGATGGCCAAAATGTCCCCTAGATGATTGTATTGTCCTCATTGAGAATGCCTGCTAGTCAGACAGGAAAACGTTTTCCCGTTTTATTATTCACCCGTCTTTTCTCTTGCTTATTATTCACTCCGTGCAGTACTTTTCACGTATTTTGAGATGCAGTCTTTGTCCTTTAGATTTGCTTTTCTTTTCCTTTAAAGTTCTTATATGACTTCAAATTTCCCATTTCCTCATCACTCTTATTATTGCTACTTCTTTTCCAATCAGTGTTTAGAACAGTGCCAGGTACATTCAGTAAGTATTTGTTGAATGAAGGAATTGTAATTGTAGGCTTTTTCTTCTTGCCACTTTCTGCTTTTATACATGTTGAAAATCATGGGCATACTAATGTTCATAAAACAAAGCACAGACCTGTAGGTTAACGAATAAAAAAGAAAGGTTGGCTCCCAGAAATGGTCTGATGGACCACTTATCATTAGTGGCATGCAGAGTTGGAGCCTCTTGCTTTTGAATATGACTTTGTTTCTCTATCTGACAGCTTATAAATGGAGGAGCTTCCCATAGTCACCTACCTTCCAGATGAACAGCTGATTGGCTTTTTAAGCAAAGTTATTTTAGTCATCATTTGTAACTGAATTTGTTGAATGAGATTTAACTGCTGCTTGTAATTTAAGTGGTCGTCTGAAGTACTTTATTCTCAGACAGATTTAGTAAGCTGTTGTTTCCTTGATTGTAATTTATAGTGCCAGTTATTAAGTTCTGATCTTGTAATATGATCACTGTGAATGTTTAGAGGCATTAATGTACCTAGTTAAAGACAAGTTAGGTTGAGGAATGGAAATTTTGTACTTTGAGCTTGTTGGTTTGAAAAACTATTTTGATTGCTGATCTAGTGTGAAAACTATACGGTACATTTACTTTTTGTTTAATAATATGTAAAAGGAAAATTAAGCAAGTTAGTTTTCACTGCTAGTCTTAATTTGCATGTTTTACATTAAAAAATGGTTGAAAGTAATATTAATAAGTGAGAATCATGTAAGTGTTTAATTCCCTAAATTTTTCAATCTTATTTTACTCATCACTAAAATTATTGGTTTATTATTCTATGCCAAGTGTAGTTTGCTGTTTCAATGAGGGAGATTTGTTTTAATGTTACAATAGCGTTCTGTTGTAACATACAGTTGATGTTAGAGGAGGAGATTCAGAATTCCCAAGGTGTTTAATCAGGTTAGCCGTGTAACATAGGTCTGTGTCACCCTCCAACACTAGTGCTATAAAAGGGGATGTCTGTTTCTATTCCTGAATGTCATCGAGTCTGAGTCTGGATATTTCTTTGGGGACACACACATACACCCTGTGAAGTATAGCACTTGGAAATCTGTGTTGGATAATAACCTTAACGTAATAGGCACTAGATCACGCAGTAATATCAATAGTCTATTTGCATTCATTCAATAATTTTGCTGGTGCCTACTCTCTTCCAGGAACCGTTCTAGTACTCTGGCTATGTGCAGGAAGAAGTGAAGAAATTCATAAAATGAGTAGTGAAACTAGGATTTAAATATTTTCTCCTTTTCACTTTCTGTTTAAACATTAAGATAATGTAGCTATCTCAAGATGAAAGTGAATGCCTTTTTGCCCATTTTGGGTCTGAGCTGTTTAAAAATGGTAGGAAAGGGCTTTCAGAATAAACTGGCTGCAAGTGGTAGATCTAATAGCCCTCATTTTGCAGCTGTTACCAGCCTTTTCTATAGTGGTTTTATTGATTTTATTAATTATATATAAATGGTACTATAGCACTGTGGGGGAAAAAAGTTTTATTTTAATCTCAACAAATTATTGACTCTTTCAAGGGCCTTAGTTTTCCTTTTCTGTAAAATGAAACATTCATGTTTATCACTATCAATGGTTTAGTGATTTGAGCTTTGGGGTATTTTTGGATTTTGAGTAAGAGAATTTTGTTCTATAGTTTTTTCACAGAGAAGATCATGTGCTAGCCACTGAATTATCCTTACTGGGATTTAAATTTTCCTTCTGAAGTGAATCTCCTTCATGAGTACAGACTCTTATTATAAATTGAACAGTTTTGAAAATATTAGGGTTGGGCACATCATAAAGCAAAGCAATACCAAGATTTTCCTTTATTAAATGAAGCAAAGCAATACATTCTTAATGCTGGTAATGTTGATTGAATAAATTCAAATCTCATTTTTTTTTTGAAGACTTGGGATTCAGTGACAGAGAACTTTGGCCTGGGATAATTTCCTTTTCAGAACTATTTTATAAATATCTCTCTTTGTTCCTTTTATTCTTAAAGTTCTATTCAGTTAACTCATTCTTTTCTTACTTTGTAATGGTCAGTGGCTACTTTCATCGGCTCAGTTTGTACGAGATCTTTCCTGACCTGAATGTTCCTGAAGTAAATGAGATCATACTTGTAACGTTTTCTTATCTCACTGATAGAAAGTCTATACTAGAATTCCAAGTGTTATTTGTATTTTGATGAAAAGGTCCATATCAGAGGTTCTGGGATTGCTCCATGGGCCCATGGGAGAAAGGAGGACAGCACTAAATTATTTTGTTTAAAAATCAGTCGTTTAATTTAATCCCATCTAAAGGTCTGTTTTTTATTCCTATCTTTTTGGTATAAACTGATGCTTTTAACGTGAAATGACAGTGATAATCTGTGGTGATTAAAAAAAGAATGTTTTTGCTTGTCAAAATAAAGAAGTTGACAGTCCTGTGTGGGTTCCTAATTTTTAAATTTTAAAATAAAACTGCTTTGTGGAAACTAAAAGTCTGGAAATCAGTAGTCTAAATCAGTGTTTCTCAAACTGTGTGCCAGGAGTTCAGAATCTTGGTAAAATGCTGCACACTGAATCTTCCTGCCTCCATCCCTCTACTTCCCCTACACAGAAGAGCATATTAATGGTTCTGAAAATCATTCAGTAAAGCAACGTGCTCAGTACTATTGTTTAATCCAGCCTTTCCCAGATTTATTTTGTTTTGCTTTCTTAACAGACCACTGATTAATACCTTATGGAGCATGGTTTTGAGAAATGCTCCACATTCAAACTGTTCAGAGGAATTTATTAGGATCTACAATTTGTTGAAAACTTCCTATGTTCCCAAGCACTATTTCATTGATGAAATGACTTGCCCAACATCATGCAGCTGGTTTGTTACTCAGTGTTTCCAGTCCCGTTTTGTTTACCTTCAGGTTTAGTCCTATTAACCACTCAGGCTGTTTGGAAGCATTGCTCAGTCCTCATTTTGAGGCTAATACTTAAGATTAGGATATTCAGAGGTTTGCTTTAGGCTCCTTTATTTCCCTAAGTGTGATTTTATTAAAACATGCACATTGTACATGATTTCAGTGCCTTTTAATCCCAGGTTATTTTCCCCATCAACACAGTGCTTGGAATGTAGAGCTTAGAATATATTTGCTGAGTACATGAATGTTGTCAGTTTGTGTAAGAAGATTCTATCAGCCGAAACTGAATGTAAGCTGAAATTTTCCTTCAAACTCAGGTGGTATATCTGAGTGTTAAAGATTTTGGATGGCTGAAAGTTTTTCTTAAAGAAAGGTTTTATTGAGCCAAAATGCTAGCTGAAAAAGACGAGTCTTAAGGTGCGAAGTGTAAACCACTAGCAGCATGGCTAGGTGGAAACCACAAGCGGGTCATTCCTATAAACGAAGCGGAGGCCCCTGGGGGCCTGTGGCGCCTGCCTGTTCTCTTCTGTCTTCTGGATAATAGTGGAAATAGCCATGTGGAAGTTAATCTGGAGTTCGACAGACATGAATGTGAGCTGTCTTTTGTCAGCTGGTGCATAGCTGTTAACAGACTAACTCTTCTGCCTCTCTCACTCTCCGGCCTCTGTCATTTAATTTAGAACATCTCAGAAGTTTTTTTCACGTCAAGCGCTGATGGCAAACGTTTTGACTCATTTACTATTTTGTGTCAACCTGTGTCACTGGGTTGTTCCCCTTCTTGCTGCCTTCAGTGGGAGGCAGCAAAGAACACTGTGACTAAATCTTTCCTGACTACGTAGTGTTGTGTGAGGTTAACTTTTTCTCTGATAATTCTTGTAGTTTAGTCTGTTTTTTTTCTTAGAAAATTTGGCTGCCTGTCCATCTGATCAAGCTTATATCAAGTAACGCTTTGTCCGGTGACCTGATTTTCTGACTTGCTACACAATGAGCTAAAGAAGGTTGGTTGATTCTATGCTCCTGTTTGGACTCCCTGAGAATGTCCATGTCCAGTCATGGCCTGGAATGAAGGAACAAAATGATGAAGATTGTGAATGTTACTATTCTAAGGGAGGGAGACCATAAATATCAAGGCAGTGTTATCGGCCTGGAACTGAATCACAGCTCCTCAAACAGTAATAGGTGTCTCTGTGGCCTGATGTTTTCTTTATTTGTAAACTGGCTTTATTCCTGATTAATAGGCAGGGGAACAATTCATTGCGTAAGATTTCTTGAGTTCAGAGAACGAATTCAAAATGCTTAAAATGGAAATTTTTTCCTTTTAAGGGGATGGGCCGCGTGAATGAGCGTGATGATTTTGTTTTCCTGAAGGAGAGTGGGGGAGACAAACAAATAAGGACAGCGTTTGTGTTCTAGTTTTACTGATGAAGAAACAATTCTTCCCAAAGATCATGAAAGTAATGGTGGAACTGGGAACAGAACTCAGAGTTCTGTTGTCTTTGTTTTGGGGTTCACTTGATGCTTTTGAAACAGGAGGAAGTGTAACCTGGCTTGAAAAGGGATAATTACACAGTTTTATGGGGAAAGGCTCTAGAAAAAAGCAGGGTCTCTGGCCTAGAGATGTGAGTTGGCATGACATTCAGAGTGTGGCGGCTTGTGGCCTAGGAGTTGTGATGCACTTCAGTTTGTGTTCTTCAGCCGTCTAACGAAGAGTTCCTGAACAGTGTTTTGCCATGTGATACACAGGGAATACAAGTACGAGAATATGACTAACAGTATTGTGATCTTAGATTTTCGACTGTCAGAAGACATAGAAAAAAGACTTGTTTTCGATAACATAAAAATCACTTAAGACACTGATAGTGAACAAGTAGAAAACAACGCTGTGGAATTAGGAAGTAGTCTTTCTCTTGTATTTTATATACTGAATAAATATTGGGTACAACTTTGCATAAAGTTCAAGGGTATATAAATTTCACAGTGGGACTTAATATAAATAGGTCCAGGTTTATAGCTCGTGGTCCTGCCAGAATCTCACGTTTTGTGATAATTGATCTCTTGGAGTATAAGAGAAGACGGCATTAAAACCATGTGGGGGCTGAAAAAAAATAGTTTTCCTCCCACCTTCTAAATTCGTCTAGGGGGAAAATAATCAGATTAACACAGATTAACAGGAGAGAATCTAATTTGTAATACGTATCCATGGCGAATTCACATAAGCATGAAAATGCCAAAGACTGGCAAAATTGGGTATGTGTGTCATTTTGGACAAAGGAGAAAAGGACGGCACAGGATCTTAGATTTCAAGAGAGAGAATGGGTGATTTGCAGCTAATTGAGAAAGAGCTGAATATACCTGGCAGGTAAATTTTTGCTAGGCAACCCAGAGACAATGAGACGTGGGGTAATCTAGTAAACGGGTCTCTGCGTGGCAACTTCCCTTCTACCTACTTAATTCAGATTAGGCTGAGGTGAATATGTCTTTCCTGAAGCGAGTTTTTCTGTCTGAATCTATTGGGCGGGGAAGGGGGTGTGTGTGTCAATGTTTTATTACAGTCTTTTGTTTCTTAAAAACCCACTTAATATCCCCAAAAGGCAAATCTTCCAGTCCCCTTAACCACCCGTTTCCGTTCTTCCCAGTATTCCAAGTGCTTTGCGTCCTCTTGGGCTGCTGTTCTCAGTTGGTAAGCGGCAGGGCTAAACTGTCCTTAGGGAGTTGTTCCTGATTCCGACTATTAATGGTGAAAACTACTGCTCCTTGTGGGTATTTTTAGATGAAACAGGCACTGGAACATCTGAAGTAGTTCTTTCAAGTATACCTGCTGGAGTAGCTTTATACCGGGCCCTGGGGGAAAGCAGCTTAGTTTGTTGGAAACAACTGATTCTGGCTGGATAAGTAGCTTAGGTTAGTTATACTCCTTTTTTATACATGGGACGCTAGAAGTGACTTGATGAAATGTTTTTGATAAGACTTTGTTGCTGTGGCAACAAAATATTGGCAATATTTTTTTGGGGGTGGTATGAAGACTTGATGTATTAATATTTCATCAGAGGAGAGATTTTTGTAGTGCCAGACATACGATGGGTGTTTAATTCATTATTATCTTTGTTTGCCCTTCTCTCTCCCCCCAACACAAACCCCTTATGATTAAAATTCAAAACTCTGTATCAGGATTGTAGTAAGGCCACGGCCTGGGTGTGGGAGGAGTGTAGAGGCAGAGAGAGGCTGATTGCTTCCTGTTTTCACCCTGTTACAAATTCTTCATTCATGGACATCCCCCCAAATTGGAGTTTAAAAAATTAGGAAAAATGAAAATACAGAGTTAGCCATCTTCAGAAGTGACCCCCCCCCCCAAAAAAAAGAAAACTACCTCAATAAAGTCTCTCTCTTTTATTTCTTTTTCTTTTTTTTTTTTTTTTTTAGCAAAAAAGAAGTGACCCAAGTTCCAAAACACTTAAAATCCAATCTGGTTGGAATCTCAGTGTAGGGCAGGACTCAATTGTGATTATAATTACGAAAAAACAGCCTAGTAATAGTATTATATTCTATTGGGAGAAAGAATGTGTCTGTTAGAAGGTGTGCCAATCGTTTGTCAGAAGTGTAAGAATACAAAAGAAAGTCAGAGGCAAACATAAAGTGCTTTTCCTGGTGCCTTTTCGGGAGGAGAGGAATCCCAGGTCTGGTTGGCGCTCATACTGAGGAAGGATCTATTAAGCTCGCCTAGCGTAATGACACAAGCCGGATACCCACTTCTCTTATTGCTGTGATTCTCTGCTTGTTTAACAAGGGATTATCATCTGGAATAACTATAGTAGCCGTCTTTATTAAATGTCTTCTGTGTAATGTGCCAGTCGCTGAGTTAGATGTTTTACAAGCATCTTAATCTTTATAATGCTGCAGTGAAGCAAGTGTCTCCATTTTACAGATGAGGAAATTGAGTCTCGAAAAGTGATGTGACTTCTTCCCAAGACTTCAAATCGAATAAGTGAAGTCCTGAGATTGGAATTTAGGTCTGTAAATTCCTAAGAGTTCCCAAAACTTTCCTCCGTTTTCAGGTAGATTAGCTTATTGAGAAACACTGCTGAATATGAATAGTAAAAGTAAACGGGCCACTTAGTAACTCTTTTTCATTGTAATTAAGTAAATTGGCCTTCTGGGCTTTTTATATGTATGGCCTCTGAATTTGCTTTTGTATGACTATGAATCTTCCTGTAAGAGACAGGTCTTTTCTTGGTCTGCTAAATGAGATTTCTGAGCTTGTAGGATTAAAGGTTTCAGACCCACGGTTGTAAGGGGGCTGAGTGGCTGCTGAATTTCCCAAGGCCTCCACTCATTTGGCCTTGCCATAAACTTTTTCATTCAGTCTACAGCAAATTATAGTTCCTGTTCCTTTCTCTAAAAGCATAGTTATTTTCAATCAATATAGTATAATGAAAAGAATGTATTTCCCAGATTTATTTTAATCGATAGTTAAAATACGCTTTTTTAAACTATGATAAGGAGGTTTCTAAAATGTATTCTTATCAGCCAAAAGCTTGATGTTATTTATTTAAAAGACTTATGGTATTGAAAGGGAGCAGACTTTGCCACCTCAAAATATGCCACTTTGGGACGTTGATTATTTTAGGTTGGTTAATTGTAAGAAATAGCAGACATGGGAGAAGCTGAAAACCTAGTAGAAGTACGCTTTGTAAAAGGACATTTACATTTGTAAGGGAAATCTCCATTTGTAAAGGTGTTTCCTTCACTGTGGAGAAGGCTTGGACTTAAATCTGCATAACAGTCTAACCCTTGTTTACTGTTTTTCCCGGTAACTTCCCCTGGCTGACTCTACCCCCAACGCCGTCTTCCGTCTTTAGCTGTGAGGGTAGTATTGAAGGTGTTGGCCTCGGTCATTTGGGGGAGTTACCCAGTGTTCCCGGGTGTCTGTCATATTTACAGGAGGTATGCGTGTGATTCAACTTTGTGTCTCTCCTGCTAGTCTGTCTCGTGTTCATTTATTTGTCCAGCCAGAAGAACCTTGAAGGGTACAGGATAATTTTTCCTCCCCGACAGCACTGAAGCAGATTTAATGGAATTGTTTGGTTATTTGAATTAATATTTCTATAGAATAACAGTGAATGTTAAGTTATTTCCTTACAGAGATTATTTTTTAATGGGGAGAGTTAGGTGATATGCAAGTAGATGAATGAACAAGATAATTTTGTATAAAAATACTTCATATGACATTTTATTTATTTTGCGGACCCTGTCTAAGAAAAATTCATTTGTCGTGAACCCTGAGAAGGAATTTATCTGCTAAGATGGACTCCCATGGTCAATCGAGGGCCCAAATTTTATAAATAATAAAGAGTCCAGTGGCCATTTACTGTCAGGGCTACTTTACTGTCAGGGCTACTCACGTACTCTGTACCAGGAAGAACTTCAGACTGCTTGTTTAGGCGTCTGAGTCAACCGCAGGGAGAAACCCTGCTTTGTCTTCCTACCAACAGATTGAGACCTGCTCTCTTCAGTCAGAACTGTCTGATTCGGGTGCCTCATTTACATAAGAGGGACCTAGTGGAGATCCTGGGCGGGACCGTTTGCACCTCCCCTTTAACTCCTTGGAATGAAACTTAGGTTGCTCCCTGAATCTGTGCCTTCCTGGCTGCAGCTCCTTTTGGCTCAGATGTTTTTTATTCTTTGTTACAGTCTAAAATTAATTTTGATTTACAATTTTTTCAGATTTTTCTATTCCCATCCCCTCATCCATCCCCTTTGGTAACCATCAGCTTGTTCTCTATATGAGTCTGTTTCTGTTTTGTTGTTTTGTTTTTTTTAAGATTCCACATGTAAGTAAGATCATATGGTATTTGTTTTTCCCTGACTTGACTTCGCTTAGCATAGTACCCTCCAGGTCCACCCATGTTGTTGCAAATGGTAAGATTTCCTTCTTTTTTATGGCCGAGTAATAATCCATTGTGTGTGTGTACACACACCACTTTGTCACTCATCTGTTGATGGACTTCTAGGTTGCTTCCATATCTTGGCTATTACTAGTAATAGTACAGTGAACATAGGGGTGCGTGTATTTTTTCAAATTATTTTGTTTTCTTCCAATAAATACCCGGAAATGAAATTGGTTGGATTGAATGGCAAAAAATTTAATTTTTTGAGGAATCTCCATGCTGTTTTCTATTAGTGGCTGCACTGATTTACAATCCTGCCAACTATACAAGGGTTCCCTTTTTTCTGCATCCTTGCCAGCATTTGTTATTTGTCGATTTTTTTTTTTTTATGATAGCCACTCTGACAGGTGTGAAGTGACATCCCATTGTGGTTTTAATTTGCATTTCCCTGGTGACTAGTGATATTGAGCATCTTGTCATATATCTGTTGGCCATCTCTATGTCCTCTTGGGAGAAATGCTCTGCCTTTTTTTTTAATTGTGTGTTTTTTTTGGTGTTAAATTGTATGAGCTCTTTATATATTTTGGATATTAACCTCTTATTGGATGTATCATTTTTGAGCATCTTCTCCCATTCAGTAGGTTGTCTTTTCGTTTTATTGGTTTTCTTACTGTGCAAAACCTTTTTAGTTTGTAGTCCCATTTCTTTATTTCCTTTTTCATTTCCCTTGCTGGAGGAGATATATATTCAAAAAGCTACTGCTAGGGCAGTGTCAAAGAGTTTCCTGCCTATGTTTTCTTCTAGGAGTTTTATAGTTTCAGGTCTAACATTTAAGTCTAATCCATTTTGAGTTTATTTTTCTATGTGGTTTAAGAAAGTGATCCAGTTTCCCTTTTTTTTTTTTTTGCATGTATATATAGTTTTGTCAAAACTACTTATTAAAGAGACTGTCTTTACCCCTTTATGTATCCTTGACTCGTTTGTCATAGATTAATTGACCATATCAGTGAGGATTTATTTCTGAGCTCTCTATTCTATTCCATTGATATATATATATATATATATATATATATATGCGCATGCTTTTATGGCATACCATACCATTTTGGTTATTGTAGCTTTGTAGTATAGTTTGATATCAGGGAGCATGATACCTTTACTTTGTTCTTTTTGAAGATTTCTTTGGCTAATTGGGGTCTTATACTCCCTTTATTTGGAATCATTGGTAATCAAAAAATAGATTAGAAACATAATAAAACTTCATTGTAAAATCCTAGTCTCCAAATTGATTTATGCTGTGATTCAGTTTGTCTCCTGTATGTACATAGTTAAAAAAAAAAAAAAGCAGTTTCTGTACCCATCAGTATCATATAATATTTTACTGCTCTGATATCTCTAGTGGAGCTTTTTCATTAGATATGAAGAGAAAATTAGTGAATTCTTTCCAGTTTGAAAAAAAGCCCAAATTAAAGGGAAAGAAATCTTTGACATCCCTTTCAACTCTCAGTGGGTACCACTTAAGAAGTGGGAACCTTATTCTGCAAACATCTTATGGAATTTATTTGCCAGAATATAAAAGAAAAAACTGTTCCAGGAGTGAGCAAGCACGTACAACATTTCACAGCATCAGCTTGTGTACTGCATGTTATTCTGAAACTACGTACTCAGCTTTCTAATGAAAGACTTTTATTTATTTCTTCTTTCTTTTGTAGGAATATATTTGTCCCAGATGTGAATCAGGCTTTATTGAAGAAGTGACAGATGATTCCAGGTATTGTACAAGCTCATGGTTAAAGCAGGCATTGTTACCAAAATTATTTTCTCTCAGCATTGACTGAAGAGAAAGGAATTTGTTTTATGACTTATCCTGTCTGCTGAGAGAAAGACTGGTGCAGTGGGGCGTGGCGGAGGGAAGGGGAAGAAAAACAGGAAAATTTGGCAAGTGATGTGAAAATGGGTATGATGGGATGTAGTTTTTGATTGTGTATGACATTCCTTGGAAACCTCTATATCCCTATCAGAGTATTCGTAAGTCTGGTAAGCGTTCATTTGTTTTCTGAGACTTTAGGATTGGTTCTTCTAGATTACTGGTTGGTTTTTAATGACCACTGTTGCTTGGAGGTAAACTGCTGTTACACCTCCTTGGTGGGTTCGGGAGCCACTTCAGACGAAAATATCTGATACAATAAACAGGCTGTTTTCTAGCCAGGGAAACTGAGTAATTATTCTGCTTTGAGGAAGCCTTGGGTCCTTGTTCTTATTAGGGTTATCATGGTCAAACAAATGCCATGCTACTGTGATATTAATATTTGGGTTTGTAATGCTTTAAATTGGCGAAACTGAGTAATTATTCTGCTTTGAGGAAGTCTTGGGTCCTTGTTCTTATTAGGGTTATCATGGTCAAACATATGCCATGCTACTGTGATATTAATATTTGGGTTTGTAATGCTTCAAATTGGCTCTCACTGGTCTTAAAACCTATAAAAAGGGGAAATACTTCTGAAAGTGACCGTATTATACATTATTGGTTAATATGAATAAAATTAAACATTTAATAAAAAGTAGAATCACATTGATAGGCTGGCTTATTTTGGCTGAACATAGTGGCACATTTGTTCTTTTGTGCCTATGTGGTTATACATTAGTTGGACAGTTGAAGAAGTACTGACTGGATGAAAAGACTCTGTAATCTGAAACTTCTTTTAATCTTGATTTGGGGGAGTTTAATGGCAGTAAATAATTCCTTTACTGTTGCTGTTGGCAGACTTTAGAGTTGAAGGTCCCTTCCACAACCAGGAAAAACTACACATTTTACAGTATGTACTATTAGTTTGACTTTATTAATGATTGGTGATTATATATAAATGAGTTGCAGCTTCTGAGGCAGCATATGGCATGGGAACTAGCTTGGTATAAGCACTAATAATCTTGGTTTTAAATAACACGGTACCAACTCTAAACCTGTAAGATTAGCAAGATAGCAAAATTAGCAATTTTGTGTGGATGGCATGCTAATTTGGCTCTGCATGTGTTAAAGAGCATATTGGTTGTTGGGGGTAATTAATGGACTTTATTTTCTTCTAAATTGTATAATAGTAATACTGGTTTCTTTAGGCCTATGTATGAACTGTGGTTATAAAGGAGATTGTGGATAACTGCAGGATGAGTCTTTTCTAGCAGAGAACTATGAATTCTGTGGATCCTGCTTCTACTTGAATTAATAGTTCTCTTATTTATGCCTTTGTAGGTCAAAGCTTGTCCTATGCAGGTATTATTAGTAGCAAGTACTCAAATGCAAAGATTATGTCTTTTGAAAGATTAGTATTTCAAATAGTTGAAGAAATCTTTTTCTTAATGTCTTAGAGGTAGCATGGTATTTCCTTCTGCTAAGTTAAAAAACGTTTGCTGATTTGAATGCTTAACAATTACAGTGGTGAGTAGTGGATGGTAAAAATTAATAAGAGGAAGTCCTTGCATGTAAATATTTCATAACGGGCCCTGTGTGCTACTAGACATACATACAGAGAGGCACCTGATAACTTTTCTTAAGCTTTGTAACATTTCTCAGAACAATATGGTTGCTTTTATTATCTCTTCTCTATGATCAGCCCTATCACTCATAAGATACCAAGGAATTTTAAGGAAAGGAAATGCTGAGGGATTTTCATGGGGTGTAGAACCCCAAAAGATAGTTGATAGCTTTAATTATAAGGTATTTGAATCCCTGAAATTATGTAGGAAAGGCAGTTAATGGCCCTGCGAGTCTATCTAGGCTTGAGCAATAAAATGGATACACAGACACGCAACTTTATTTTTTTTAAAGGTGTGTGGTAGCTTAGTAAGTATTTATTTGGCATGGATTGTACTTTTGGGCTTGTTCTACATTTGAAGTATATTTTACAAAAGCATTTTTAACTTCCGAAAAGAATGTGGATGTTAAATGGTTTCTAATCAGAATAAGGCCTGAGAATGATTACATGGAGAATGGCATTAGCTTTGCTTTTTCACTTGTGGTTCTAGACTAACCAAAGTGTGTTTCCTTAATAGGCTCAGCACAGTGCCTGGACTGGGATCGTAATTCTGAAAGTGAACGCTGTTTGTCGTAGTATGTGGACTTTGTGTCACACACAAACGTGCACATACATGTAGTGATATTTTGCAGTTTTTGTGATTCTTTCCATTCCCCTTTCCCCAAAGAATTCCCCAGATCTTTGCAAATTTCATGGAGACAATGGGATCTAACATTTCTTTGGGAATAGGTAGTTATTTTATTGTTTACACCTGTGATATTAATTTAACAACTTTTATTTTCAAGGTGCCAATATAGAATATGGCGTTGCAGGGTTTTCAAAAGTGATGAGTGATCTGTATAGTGTCTGACACATAATAAACACTCTACATATATTTGTGGTATTAATACAGTCTTTACCCTCTGAATTTATATTTATGAAAGGAGGGAAAGGGGTAGAAATGGATGAAAAAAATTCTAGGTATTTATAATACAAGGTAAAGTTCAGAATCAAAGAGTGTGGAGGGGTCTCGTTTGGTTGGTGAGTTCAGCAAAGACTTTATGGAGGGAGTAGCATTTGAGAAGGGCTCGGAGGATATGTAGAACAAAGAATGGGATAAACTATCAAGAAAAAGCAATGAGCCCTTTTATAAAGTGCTAAATATAGTACCAGTCCCCTCACAATACCGCATTTAACTATTCCCAAGAAATAGTAACTATTGTAGTCTTAAATATGTTTATCTGGTAGTTGAATGGTTTTTTTAGTGAAACATCATTTGGAGAATCTTGTTTTGTTACTTAGCCTCTTTCAGAATAAATGTTTTGTTTTTCTTCTTTTGCTAAGTCAAATTTGAATTGTGTTGCTGGTTGTGGGTCCTTCCTTCTGGGGTGACCCCTCTTCCCAATATTTCACTTGATTTTTCCTTTGTGTTGTAGTTTGTTACAATATTTTTCGTAGATTAATCCACATGCCAGTTCTTCATAATTTCCTTTGTAGGTGTCATGTTGGGATGAGTTATTTTTCCTTATTGGGTTTTGTTCTCATTGTACCATTCTATATTTAGGCTTCTGGGAGGAGGCTTGCTCCTGGGAATAGAATCACTACTCATTCCTTTTTCTCTTTAGTTTTTTAGGTGGTGGCGGAGGCCGGATGGACAATAGCACATCAACACATTTTGCAGAGGTAAGTTTTCCTTTGGCTGTAGGGATGCTTTATTTAGTGAGTGGGTGGATGCGAAAATCATGACATATTTTTCACTTCCCAGTGCAACAAAACAACAGAAGGGATAAGGAAAATGTGGGAAAGAGTAGCCCTTAGAAAGATTGGTATTTTTAGTAGCTGGGGCGTTGGCATAGCACTTTTGGGAAACCCTCGAATAGGAGAGAGTAATAGCCTCTGGCTGTGCTGTTTTAAACCTAGTGGTGTTTTCAATTCTGTTTTCTGACTCTTTATTGTGTATATGTTATGAAAATAAAAAGCTTGTATTGTTTTTTTAAATAGCAGTGTTGCAGATTCTGCTTTAGTGGCATGATAGCCAAGGAAAAGACAGGCCAGGAGAAATTATTCTAGAAGTCACAGTAAGGCACAGTCTTCAACTTTACCCAGAGGTACTGGTTTCTAGAGATCACCTCTAATGAGTTTGGCAATTTAGCATAATTGGGATTAGGGGGCCAGATTAAGGATAAGATATTCACTTGTCTTCCGGATCTCAAGATGGGACCTATAATTAATTTCCAGTCTTTATATAATGCTGCATCTATATTTGGGGGTGGGGGGTGTCTTAACTGTGTTTTTAAAATAAGGCATTAGTGTGCATCTTTGAATACCATTTTAGACTAAATTCAGAGTAATTTTCTTTTTTCACTTTATTGACTTAAAATTTTTGGGTTTTTTTGACCATTTTTAAGTGTACAATTTAGTGGCATTATGTACTCTTTGATTTTAATCATTTAGAGACTAGCCTTCCAGCTCAGCCTACAAAAAACACTGGTTTGCTTTGCTGCTATTGTCACAGAACTTACTTGGTTCTAGAAAGCTAAGAGATGCTAAAGGGGGAAAAAAGTTAAATCGCATAATTAATTTCTTTTTGTTTCAGGATCACATTAGCCTCTTCCCGAGGTAGCTCAAATGCCTTAAGCTAGCAAAATTTTGATATTTATTTGTGGGTAAATTAAAACTGTTTTAGCATTATATTTGAAAAGTGGTATTCAATTAAGAAGCCCTTAACACCCTAAGCCTCTCTTCTTTATCTTCTGAAAATTATCTTAAGACCTATAGCCCCTCAGATTTGTATGTTGTTGGATTTATGGTCAAGAAAATTGAAATCTTTGGGAACTAGTCCTGTTTTATTAAGGGCATTTTCTTTTACCTACTTAATAGCCAGTATTAAGTTTTTGGGTTAATACCTTGGTACATGGGTGGATAAAAGTGACTCCAGACAGATCATGTCTTTGAACTCCCATTTTCATTTCCTCATTTTGATGGATTGAAAACATTTAAAATTGATTCTGCTTGCCAGGCCTGGAAGTCTTTCTGATTTTAGTATGTTTTTTCCCCCTGGTACGTGCTATTCCTGATAACACAAATGGTCACTTACTGATTATGCATACGCAGAAGCAGCTTCGCCTGATTTTTCTTAAGTGTTAGTTCTCCTTTAGGAAATGGAAATACATTGGTCTGTCAGTTTTATAGATATGACTCACCAGGAGGAGATGCGCTAAGAAGAAAAATAAACATGTTCAGTCAGTTTCCTAACTTTAGCAGTGCTAAATCTGACGCTGATGGCATGAGCTATCATACTTGAGGTGTTGAGGTAATTTTGCTGAGTCATAGCTGTGACTTCATGTTCTTTAGGGTTTGTCGCAAGGTCATGATAATGCCCAGCTTTCCCTCTATAGAATTTCCTTGTCATCATGCATGATGAATATTTCAGTTTTTTCTTTTTTAAACTTTCTATTTTAAAAAGTAGAAAAAAATTGCTTGTTTTTATAACACAGAAGTTGCCAGGGTTTAAAAAAAAAAATCAGCTAAGTAGTCTATGTTGAGTGCTTTAGTATACACAGCATCTGCTAGAAGTAGGGGCAGGAAACAAACATCATGGTTGCTTTGCCTGCAAGGGACTTATAATTTATTTAGGGAACAAGTGAAAACACATATGAAACAAATAGGAAAACAGCAGAGAGTACAGAGAATATAATAAACTTAGTGTGGGGTCTGTGTAACAACCACGGTAGAGAGAGATTAGATTAGGTGGGCTGCAGTCTTTGGAAAGACTAAAGTCTTCAAGGGGAGAGATCAGATGACCGAGTAATGTACCTGGAACCAGACGGCCTGAGTTCAAATCTTGGGTCTGCCACCTAATGGCTATATAACCTGGACAAAATGACTCAGAATTTCTCTGTGTCTCTATTTCCTCATCTGTAAATTGGGGGAAATAATCCCTACCTCATAGAGTTGTTGTGCGGGTTCGGTGAGTCGATACATGGCAGGTGTGAAGGCCAGTGTGCCTGACATATAGGAATGCTTAATACATTTTAGCCGTGAGGAACACGTCACGGAGAAGGTAAAGCTTCGTGGAAAAGGTAAAACAAGGTTTCAAGTACTACAGCCTTGAAGAGTGGGTGGAGTTTAGATAAGCAATGAGATTGTACGCACAAGCTGTAAGGTTTTATACTCCTGTCCCTAGAGAAAAAAAGCTTAGAAAGAAAATTATCTATAGAAACCAAAGTTATTTTTCTTTTAGTTGGTAATTTCGGTGAAGGGCTTATGCTGAATTTTGCTCAATTTTTCTTCAGCCAGAGCTGCTGGTACAGTGAAGAGGTTATTTTCTGTAATTAGCATTTAGTAATAGCTGAATTCTTAAAATACTAGATATATTAGAAGAGTCTTAGTCCAAGCAACATTTCCTAACAGAATTAGTATTGATTTTTATTTTTATTTTTGGAGTTAAGAGTGTGAAAATGGAAGGGTGGGAGGAGGTCGGTTGCCAGTTAATGTGTGAGGGCCACAGGAGAGTGAATCTAAAAATGTTGCCAGCAGCTCGTGGAGAGAGAAGACATTGCTCTACTGAGGTCCCTGATGATAACCTGGGGAATTGAGTCCATGGCTACCTGAGGGTTTCATTGATTACTGGAGAGCTTCTGACCATGGCGTGGTGCCAATGAGACATCTGATCTGAGAGTCTCAGCTTACCCGAAAGGATCACTTCAGTACAAGAGTGGCTGTGTCTGCTGTCTCCGATTAGCAGAAAATAGATAGATGGCTTCCTAGAAATAGAGCTCCCAGTATGCACTAAAGGGCAGGATGCTCTGAACAGTCTGATTGATATTTATTTAAATAAAATTAGTTTTGGTACATACGTAGCATTATCATGGTATTAAAGAATATCTGGAGTCTCACTATTCTTCCTTTCTCCATAAATTTTCTTTTGGGTCTTGTCCTGAGGCATAGGGTAGATACTGAAAGATATAACAACATAAATAAATTTTTTTTCTTAAATGAAAAATCTCCCATCCTCATTACCATATTTTAGCTTTATTTTTTGCATAATACTTTTCATTTCTCACATGCATGCTTTGTAACTGTTTTCAGATGCAAGCATAGTGTGTACCATATTATATTTCTGGTTTTTAAAATTTACTTAGAACTATATCAGGTCTTCTTTCTCGTCTCCATAGTTTACAACAATTATGTATTTTATGACTTCAAATTCTTTCATGTCTGTACTATACAAGTACATGTCTGTACTTTTCATGTGTCTCACTTATATACATAGTTATTAAACTATTGTCCTGTGTTAAACATGTCTGGTTTTATGTGCTGGTTGGCCATTGGTTGTACTTCTTCCTAATACCCCTGAGTCTAGAACATATGGAGAAATATAGAAGCCAGACAGATAGAAATTAAAGTTTAGTTTCTATTTGGCCAAATTTGACAATACAGTTGATCTGTGGCCAAATGGATAGTCTAAGTCTTTACAGGATGACACACCTGAGAGAGGCTGTAGAGCGGCGCTCCGACTCAGAATCACTTCTCTTGAATTTGTGCGGCTTCCTAATACGTGAACTCCATCCATTGGAGAAATGTGAATTCAGCAGAAGGTAGGCTCTTGCCACTTACCAATCAGAAACATCACTTCTCTGATACGGAAGAGTAATGAGGATCAATGAAGAGGTCGGAGGTGGAAATGCGAGATCTGATTCTTCCCTCCTCTTCACCTGTGGGTTTAGTCATTTAAGCCTGTAGTTAGCTAGCAGGGGCCTGGGAGTAGTTTCTGTGGTGGTTGGGGGAGATCAGTAATCAGTGAAGACAGTTTTGCTTCTACCTTCATGAAGACCCTCTCCGATATCAAATCATGCTCCTTTGCGTGTACTCCTGAGACCAGTGGAGAAAGCTCTGAAATAATCGAGAACAATATAAAGTTAAATTGAACTAAATAAAATTCTACTGATTTTGATGCATGAAAGTGACAATTTTAAATGATTCAACCTAGAAAAAAGAAGTGAAAGATTTCAAATTATCCTTCCTTAGGTATAAACCATCCTTTACCTGTTCGCTATTCTCAGTCTCAGCCAGAGGGCTTGTACTCAGAGGCCGGGTAGAGTTTGGATTGTTTGAGTAGTTGGAGCTAGGATTGAATCTAAAGGTTGAATTAATTCAACCAAATCTTTCATGTGTCTCACTTTTTAGTATGAAGAGTTAAAAGAGCTTATTTCACAGGACCTGCTTCGTATCCAATCAATTTGGAAATGTCATATAAAACTCCTGAAGTCTTCAGCAATTCAAAGAATAATTATGTTTCCACAATCAGTACACACTAAGTTCACATGCCATAATACTGTTGTGAAGCTAAGACCATAACGTAAAGTCACTGGTAACTGAAGGAAGAAGGAAGGGTAAAATGGAAAATATTCTTGTGGTCAGTCAGCTTTGCCAGTTTTCTGTTCAGTGAATGCCAGTTGCCCAGAGTCCATGACCTGTAAATTTAAACTCATTTGGGAAGAGGTGCCTTTCAAGAGATTGCTCAGGGCATAGCGCTTACAGTGTTGGGGGGGGGGGCGGCGGGTGCGCACGCACATCATATTATCTCTTTGTGAATGGCATTTGAATGCTTTATGTTTTTGTAAAATTCAGGAATTTTCCATGGTGGTAACTATAGATTTGAGATTTTCTTTTGAGGGCCCTTTCTTGCCCAACCAGCATATTATAAACTTCTTAATTTCCATTTGCTTTTGAGCCTTATATTCCAGGTACCCTTGAACTGATTTAAGGGTGAGCACCTTTTTCTTTCATTTTCCACTGTTCTGGACACTAATTCTAATGCTTATTACTTCTTTTAAAAAAAACTTCTAATTTTTCCTTAATTTATTGAACAAATCTATTTCCTGGAGTCAGACCTTTTAAAGTACAGGTCTTTTAAATTGTCCTCTTAGCTTTTAGGTTTGTAATAGTTTTATTTAACCTTCCATTTACCTCTTATGTCCACATGCAGATCAAAATAAGATAAAAAGGTGTTTGGAGCAACTAATCTAGCCATTTAACTGCCTCTGATGGCAGTTTAAAGGTATAATGTTTCTACAGCCATGGTAACCACATAATAGCCATATTATTCATTTTCCAAAATGCGATACTTAGAGTATGAAAGATACAATAAAAATAATAAAAATTATATAATGTTTTAGAAATTTATTTATTGACCAAAAAATTGGTTTAACTATGTTGGTGGAGTTGTAAAGAAATTTTGTTCAAAGACTTTTCAAAATAAAATTCCAAAAAATCAAAGTAATTTAGATCCTCAAAACCTGACAGATATTACAAGAAAGGAAAACTATGGACCAGTATCCCCTCAGAAACATAGATGTGAAAATTCTAAACACAATTTTAATAAGAACTCAACAATATATAAGATGGGTTATACGTCGTAAGTGGGATTTATTCTAGGAATGCAAGGTTAGTTCAACATTGGAATGTTAGTTCAACATTTGAAAATCAACCAGTGTAATTCACCATAGTAACATGAAAAATAAAAACCATATGATCATCTCAATAGATGCAAATAAAGTATTTGACAAAATTTAACATCAATATTTTAAATGAAAACCCAGCAAACTAGAAGTAGTTGGGAACTGCCTTACTCAGACAAAGAATATCCCATAAAAACCAACAACATCATAATTAATGGTGAAAGACTGAGTTTTTTCCAGCTCAGATCAGGACCAAGACCAGATGTCCTCCCTCACCACTTGTGTTCAACATTGTACTGGAGGTTGTAGCCAGTGTAACAAGGTAAGATAGAAAGATAGAGACAAACATACAAGTGGCACCCAGATTGGAAATGGAGAGCTAAAACTGTCTGTTCACAGTTGACATTATCTTTTATGTAGAAAATCCGGTGGAGTCTATAAAAAAGCTAATAGAACTAATGAATATATAAGCAAGATTGCAGAATATAAGAAAAACATACAAAAAATCAATTGTATTTCTACATATTAGCAACAAATTAAATTCCAGAAAAGATATTTGAGAACTACAAAATATTACTTAGAGAAATTAAAGATCACCCAAATGAGAAATATGTCCTGCTTGTGGAACAGAAGACTTAATATTATTAAGATGTCATTTATAGATTCAATATAATTTCAGTCAAAATCCCACTCAGGTTTTTTGCAGAAATTTACAAGTAGATTCTAAAATTCATACGTAGAATAGTTAAAACAACTTGGAAAAAGAAAAAAGAGGACTAATACTACCTGATTTCAACATTTATTATAAAGCTACACTAACGAAAACTGGTATTGCCATCAGGATAGATCAGGAGAACAGAGGAGAGTCTAGAAAAAGATCCCACACACACTATAGACAACTGATTTTGACAAAAGTACAAAGACAATATAGGAGAAAAAAGGATAGCGTTTTAAGCCAATAGGTGTGGAAATGGGTGATATACACAGTACAAAAATATGAGCTTGGATGCGTACTTTAAATTATATACAGGAATTAACTCAAGATGGATAATTGACCTAAATGTAGAACTTTATATAAAATTGGGGGAAAACCTTTGTGACCCTGGATTATGCAAAGATATCTTCGACACCAAATTAGGATGCATAGAAACAAAAATTGGTAAATTGGACTTCATCAAAATTAAAACTTCTGCTCTTCGTAAGAATGAAAAGACAAGCCACAGACTAACAATTTTTTTCAAATCATCTGATACAGGATTTATATCTAGACTGTATAAAGAACTATTAACATGGAGTAAGAAAACAACCCATTTTTAGAAAATGGCAAAAGATTTGAATTATCTACTTCAAAAAAGATAGGACAGATGGCAAATAAGCATGCAAAAAAATTCTCAACTTCATTAGTCATTAGGGAAAGGCAAATTAAAACCTCAATGAAATACTACTACACAACTCTTAGAATAACTGAAATGTAAAAGAATGACCATACTAACTGTTCCTGAGGCCGTGGAGCAACTGAAATTAAATGTAAAAATGGTACAACCAATTTAGAAAATAGGCCAGCTGTTTTTTAAAAAGATAAAAATACATCTACCATATGATCCAGCTATTCCACTCAGGAGAAAAGAACGCATATATTCACACATATGCATATATATGTACAAATGTTTATAGCACAAATGTTATTTATTTATAATAGCTCAAAACTAGAAACAACCCAAATGTCCATCAATAGGTGGATGATAAACAAATTATGGTATATTCGTACTATGGAATATTAAGCAGTATAAAGTATGTGGAATACTCCTTAGCATACACCATTGATACATGTAAAAATATGGATAAATCTCAGTTAAGCTGAGTGAAAGAAGCCAGAGTACAAATATGATTCCTTTTACATAAAATTCTAGAAAATACAAATTTCTAAAAAATGCGAACCATAGAAAGGTCAGGGGTTGCTTGAGGGCAGGCAGAGGGTATGAGGGAGGTGATGGGTATGTTTCTTGATATGTTTTCAGCAATTCCTCAATTGACTCATCTTTGTAGACCATAATATTTTTTTGAGACATAAGTCACATACCATGTAATTGGCTCTTTTAAAGGGTACAGGTCAGCAGTTTTAGTTCACAGAGTTGCACAAGCGTCACCACTGTTAGTTCTAGATGTCGTCACCCCAGAAAGAAACCCTGTACCCATTGGTGACTCCTTTTTTCCTTTCCAGTTTCCCCTATTTATTTTCTGTCTCTGGATTTGCCTGTTTAGGACATTTAATAAAAATGGAATCCTAAAATACATGACCTTTGTGACTGACTTCTTTTACTTACTGTCATGTTTTTAAGGTTCATCCATGTTGTAGCACATGCCACTACTTCATTCTTTTGTAGGGCTGCATAACATTCCATTATATGGTTATTCTATATTTTTATCCACTCATCAGTTGATGGACATGTGGGTTGTTTACGCTTTTTAGCTGTTATGAATAATGCTCGTACGAATATTTGTGTACAAATGTTTGTGTGAACATATGTTTTCAGTTCTCGTGGGTGTGTAACTAAGAGTGGAATTGCTGGGTCATATGGTAACTTTAACTTTTTGCGGAACCATAACATTTTAAGAGGTGCTGATGTGATCATGGTCCGCTTATAGCATATTCTGCTGTATGGAAGATATTGTCCATCAAGTTACATATTGAAATATGTAAATATTTTAGCTCACATATTTTCAGAAGCATAATCTCATTCCTCCATTCAGAGTAACATTTTCAGTTCTTCAAGACAAAACTTATCAGATAAACTGTCTCTGCGATTCTTTTGAATGTTCCACCAAAACTTGCTAATAGGGTTCTCTAATTGTTTGTACTTATGTAAGTCATGTCCTGAATACCCAGTTTTGTTGTGGGAGCTATTTTTTTCTCTCATGCTTGTCTAAGTCTGCTCAGAGGCAAATGACCTGAAGCTATTCTTATCCTGAATGTTGATTTGGTATAAATTTTTGAAATGTGTTTTTTTATCCTGTGTTCTGTGGTCTGGGTGCAGTTATTTTGGGACAAATTCATGAACTGTTAATACTCATTTGCACTAAATTGCAGTTTTTAAACAAGTAACAAAATGCCTCATACTGATGTTGAAGCTACTTGTCAGCCTGCGTTCCTTCAGAATTTTTACTTAACATTAGATGTGATAATGAGTTATGTCGTTATCAGTACAGATTATTGATATGATGAGCGTGGTGCTTGGCTTTTCTTCTAGTCAAAATTTTCAAATATTCAGTTTTAACATAATGAAAATAATGATTGCTTTGAGAGTTCTTTTCCCAAAGCAAATGTGGAACTTGACATCATAAGGGAATAGTCTTTCTTCTATGTTTATAACCTAAGTGAAATAGATGATGGAGAACATAGACGGGGTTGCTCACACTTTCTCACTCATTGAAGGCAAGTATAGCTTTGGATTTTTAAATGTTGTATTTACTTTGGAATTTCAGGTCAAGAAAAACTGTTGTAGACCACTTTTCAGGCTAGAAGAAAGTAATTTCTAATAAATGGAAGCTGTCACTAGCAAGCAAAGGGAAATGAGTCTGATATGTAAAAATTGGCAGTTAAAATGAAAAAGTGCTTTACCTCATTAGTATTTTGAGAATTCTTATTATTTTTAGTGTGCATATTATTTTTGCTCTTCAGATTGGATATTAGAATTTAAGAAAAATGAACAGTGTTGTCAAAAGTATGGGAGACTTAAGCTCTTGTACGCTGATAGGAGTATAAATTGGTATAGCCCTTTGGAGGGTAGTTTGGTACTGTCTAGTGAAATTTAAAATGCTGTATCCAGTAATTCTATTTCTATACTATAGGGTGTTCTAATGAAAGAGAAGGAATGCTTCCCGATAAATTTTATGGGGCTAGTATATAACCTGATACCTAAACCAGATAAGGACAGTGCAGAGAATTACAGGCCAATTCTCTCATGAATATAGATGCAGGATTTCATCGAAAACACTAGAAATGGAATCCACCAATGTGTCATAAGCCAAATTGTAATTTGTTCTAAGAATTCAAGGTTAGGTAAATACCTAAGGATAGAAGGCAGTGGGATGACATATTTCAAGTGCTGAAAGGAAAAAAACTGCCAACCAAGAATTCTCAGTCCGCAAAAGTAGCCTTCGAGAACAAAGGAGAAATTAAAACACTCCCAGATAAACAAGAGCTGAGGGAGTTTGTTACTAATAAATAGACTGCCTAAATGAAATGTTGAAGGGAGTCTTTTAGGCTCACTGCAGATGTACTGAATTTACTTTCTGGAGTAGGGCCAAATAATACACACACTTTAAACGAACCCTCCTATGGATTCTTATCCACCAAAACCAAAACCAAACCTTATAATGAGATACAATTTTCTATCCAGCAGATTGGTAAAAACCGAACAAACAAACAAAAAATCCTATTGAGTGCTTGCCAGGATTTGGTACACACCTCTTGATGGATGTGTAAATTGGTACAACAGCTGTGGAAAACAGTTTTGGCATTACCTGGGCAAGGTGAAGATGCATGTACCACATTAAGGTTGTACAGACCAGTAATAGAGAAACTCTTCTATGCCTGCAGCGGGAGACATATGTTCACACTGGCTGTTTGTAATAGCAAAAAAACCAAAAACAATCCATATGTATATTGGAAGGAGAAAAGATTTTTTAAGGTGTGGCATAAAGTGTGTGCGAAAATAAATGCGTCTACATGTGGAGCCCAAAAAGCAACTGCTCTCATAAGGCACTTCAACAACATATCAGGCACATTTTATTTAGGGGTGTATACATTTGTAGTAACACTGTAAAGAAAGGCAAGGGAATGATAAGCAATTGAGGGTACTGGTTACCTGGGTAGGGTTAGGGGAGGGAGGGACACACAGGGTTTCAGTGGCTCTGGTGATGTGAGCTAAGATGGTTACGTGGGCATTTGTTTCATTATACCGCATTTATTATGTTATTTGAATATATCAAATACTACATGTTATAATAAAAATGTTGATGACTGTATAAAATATAAAACCCCCATGCTGTGCTACTGGTGCTAGGAATGATATGAGTATGTGTGTTCCAAGTCAATGCAGGCCTTTTTTCCTCCATAGCATTTATCCCTGTCTAACATGCACACTTGCCTTTTCCTTTTGTTGGAGGGAGGCACGTGTCTGTCTCTTCCCACTTGCAGGTGAAATCCATTAGGGCAGAGGATTTTTTGTTTTCTAACGTTTTGTTCACTGCTGTATCCTAGCAGTTCCCAGAAAGTACTTGAGACATAGCATAGTATGTGCTCAGTAAGTATTTGTTGAATGAATGAGAAAGAGTATGTGTATGCGTGTGTGTGTGTGTTACAAAATCTAGTGTGTGTATATACACACAGATACTTAAAGATCTGGCATCACACCAAGTTAACCTCTCAGTAGGGGGGTGGAATTAAGTAAGTGGTGGGGTTGGTCACATCTGAGTGAATAGAGACTATTGCACTTTATATTTTATATTCTATTGTGTATTTTTAATTAAAAAGGGACAAAACATCTTAAATTAAGAAGCAAATTGTAAACTGGGGAAAAAATAACATTATTGACAACTGTAAACAAACTCCTGAATTTCGAGAATTGTTTTTACAAGTTATTGGATGGTAGATTGAGAATAGATTGGGATCTGGAATCAGCTCAGCTTACCCTGCAGCTGGGCTGCTTACCCTTTCTCAGAGTGTTTCTAGAGGAGGTTGTTTGTTAATGTGGGTCTCTGGAAGAAAGGAGGAGTCTGGAGGGGAGGGGCTGTGTGTTTTAAGACATAGGTCATGTGCTGAGCTGTTTTGTGTCCCTGTTATTATATACATAATAACTTTCTGTTTCATTTCAAACTTTAAAACAAAACAAGAAGACCAGGGTTATATACTTGGTTGGATGGAGTGAAATGAGTAGTGTTCTACTCTTGCAATAGTAGATATATCCAAATCTATCTTGAAATACCCGGTGTGCAAAATAAAATCTATTTTTTCCATTCACTCTTTAGTGATTTCTTGGCCAAATCCAACAAGCACACACCACCTGCCACTCCTCCCCACTGCCAACAATGCCCTTTTAGTGATTAAATAAAAGTAAGTACAACAGAATGTCTTCTCAGACATTCCTGTACTGGTTTGACACTGCCCTTTTCTGATGAAGCTTCTAGATCAAAAGTATTTCCTAGACATCTGCACTTTGTGGTGATGATGCTTTTTTACAAGTGTATAATAAATACATCCATTTTATTTAAATCTTAGATGATTACATACCGTGTTTTCCCCGAAAATAAGACCTAGCCGGGACCATCAGCTCTAATGTGTCTTTTGGAGCAAAAATTAATATAGGACCTGGTTTTACTTTACTACAATATAAGCTCGAGTCTTATATAGTATAATGTAAGACTCAGACTTATTTTACAACAATATAAGGTCGAGAATTATATAGTATAAGACTGGGTCTTATTTTACTCCAAAAGACGCATTAGAGCTGATGGTCCGGCTAGGTCTTATTTTCGGGGAAACACGGTGGTGAAAATGGATGTCATTTGTGACAAGACACAAAGTTATAATGTTGATCTGAATGATTGATTATGCTTAGGACAGAAGACCATGATCACCTTTGGCTCCTGTTTTTATTTTAAAAGGGGAAACTGGTGGATATGAGCTCAGTGGTAAGGAAGGGGTTCAGCCATTGGCCTGTTGTTTCTATATGAAGGAAACTAAGTGTCGCCGTCTATTTGGTTTTCTTTCCCTTGTGCATCCACTTGAAAGACTTCTCTTTTTCTCCATAAAATTGTGGAAAACCTATACTTTAGAGCTGTTGAATTTCAAAATGTTAAGTTGTATTCCTCTTTTTCAATATTTCTTCTTTCCCCTGTTCTTGAAAATGTAACATGTGGTTTGTTTCTGGTTTCTACTAGTTCTGGCGCAATTTGGACCACACGATGATTATACAAGATTTCAGACCATTTCTAAGTAGCAATCCACTGGACCAAGATAATAGAGCCAATGAGAGAGGTCACCAAACTCACAGTGACTTCTGGGGACCAAGTCGGCCTCCAAGGCTGCCAATGACTCGGAGGTACAGATCGCAAGGAAGTGCTCGTCCCGATAGGTCCCCGGCCATCGAAGGGTGAGCACAGTGATTTATAGTCTCTTTCAAGGTATTTCAATGAAGGACAGTGGCAACATTTAGTCTTTATAAAGTTCTCATATTTATTACTTTGTGGACAAGATGGAGATATGTAGACTGAATGAAAATGAAACTAAATTGAATGTGTGCTTAACTAATACCAGTTAACCAATGATGATGATCTAAAAGATGATAAAACTAATGATGGAGGTCTTCCGGTTTTTTAATTAATGTCTCCGATTAGTATATAGGTGATGTTTGTTTATCTATCAAGATTCAGTAGATCCTGAAAAGGAATGGTCAAATTTTGGGGGTGACATTAGCATTCAAAAAGACCCCAGTAGATCGGAGCAATGGACTTAACATGAAATGTGTTAGGGATAACGGTAGAGTGTTGGGGCTGCAAAAACATTCATGCAGCACCTGTTTACTGAGTGTCTTTGAAGCCAGGGCATTTGTACTAACACTGGGGAGACACTGGTGACCCTTGATCTCACCTAGTAGGGATAGTGGACAATTTTTTCTAAGTGTTTGCCCTATGCATAGGACTGTGCTGCAGGCTTCATCTGCTTGTCTCATTTCATCCGTATGAATTAGTGGGTGCTATTGCTATTGCCATTTTATGTAAGAGTAAACTGAAACTCGGAATTAAAGTAAGCCGGATGGGTGGGGGACCCAGGACTTGAGCCCAGGGATGGGAATCTAGAACCGCATTATCCGATAGAGCAGCCACCGGCCACCTGAAGTTATATCAGTATAAAATAAAGTGAATAAAACTCAAAGTTCTGCTCACACTAGCCACATTTCCAGAGCTCAGTAGCCACAGATAGCTAGGTTATAGAACAGTTCTCTCATCTGTTGGGAGATCTCTCATCTCTCATCTCAAAGTCCTATTGAGTCGTTTTGTTCTAATGCCTACACTTCCTCCCACACACCTTCTAGACTTTACTATTAATATTTTACCCTAATTATTTTGTCACATATCTATCCATCTGTTTGTTCATTAGTTTGTCTTGCGTTTTGTGAATTTCAGTTAGTTTCAGACATTCCTTCGGACAATTATAGGATATGGCAATCCAATTGAATGGGATTGTCTAGGACAAAAGCCAATGTAATCTTAGAGCGTTTCAATAACTTCGGTGCTCAGAGGTAAATCCACTGTGTCCTGTGCCAGTTAAATTGCATGTAGATTACTTTCCTTTCTCCCATTGTTGAACACCTTAGTTTGCTACAGTTCTTCTAAACTATTACCTCCCGTGCACTTTTTTCCCTCCCACCCCCAATACTGCCAGTTTTGGATTAGTGCTGTGGTCTGCTTCTCCTTGCTCCTGTACCTGGGGTTGATGGCTCAGTACCGCCCGAGGAAAATCATTTAAATGAGCCCTTTGGCGCCCCTGCAATTGGTAAAGTGCATTTATTCTCCATCAGACTGTTAATGCTTTTGATTCATATTTATTTACTCTCTTTCTTCTGCTCCCGTCCCCTCTGTTTCAAGCCGTTGTTTCTCAGTTTAGTTGTGTAGGACACAGCTCCCTGGTCCATGCTGCTGTTATGAGCCTGGTGCTCCCCTCCAGCTGAGGCAGTCGGTCACCAGTTGTCGGTCGGCTGCCCCCCCTCTCACGATGGCTGCCGGCCACTCACCACTCACTGGCCGCTCCTGGCAGCACACAGCAGCAGTGGCAGCTCACGCTGACCTCCAGCTGCTCACACAGCCCAGCTCCAGGAAGAGCTGTTGTTCACAATCTTAGCTGTAGAGGGCGTAGCTCATTGGCCCATATGGGAATGGAACTGGCGACCCCGGCGTTAAGAGCATGGTGCCCCAGCCACCTGAGCCACCGGGCTGGCCCTTGATTCGTTCTTAAATTTGCATTCCCCTCAGAAATATTTTGAACTTTCACCGTATTTTACTCTCCAAATTACCTGTCCAGTAACTGATTCTCAGCAGCTGGCTTCTATTCTTCATTATGAAAATTGGGGCCGTAGGTATGGACTCCTCAAATCCCTGCGCCCAGCTTCTCTACATCAGTGTTCTTCTGGTCTCCTCAGATGAGGTGTCCTTTCTTCCTTTCTTTCTTTCTTTTTTTTTTCTTCTTTTTTTAAAGCAACTCCATCAGCCCATGTTTCTGACCCATTTCTTTGACCTATTTCTGCTGGGATTTCTTTTCATCCATTTTCTTCTCCCTGTTCTTTTTTTCTCCCTTTACTGTCTCCTGCCTTGTCTCCCCCTCCCCACCCCACCCTTACTCCCACCCCCACACTTTAGTTCTGTGGGTATCAATTCTGGTGTACATAAGTCTCACTGAGGATGTTTTTTAAAATCTTGATTACCCCGCCCCATTCTGAGTTCATTATTCTGTGTGAGATTTAGGCATTGGTAATTTTTAAAAGCCCCTGAGGTTATTCTGATTGTAGCCAGAGTTGAGAATCATTGCTTTAGTTATTACCCAATCCCATTTCCTTCCCTTTTCAATAAAATTTCTTAAGAGGGGTCTACGTTTACTTTCTGTACTCCCTCATCTCATTATTCCTGGCCCTCCTTTCACTAAATCAACAGTGACCCAGTAGATCTTTGAAATCTTTATTGTATGGGTCCAGTTCACTGAATTCAACATTTTTGGTCTTTTTGTTCCCTCTTGAAATTCTGTACTTCTGACTTTCGTGACATTAACATTTTCTTGATTTACCTCTTCTGACTTTTCCTTCTTGTGGATACTTCCTAAGTATTTGTTTTCCCAAGGTGTTTCCTTCATTTTGCTTTTCCCCTTACTCTATGACAGAGTTCTTAACTTGAGGACTATTGACATTTGGGGTACTTTTTTGTTGTTGGGGCTGTCTGTCCATTGTAGGATGTTTAGCGGCGTCCTTGGCCCTCTATCTGCTCTATGCAGTAACCACTTCCTCACCAGACTGACCTCCCCGCCAAGGTAAGACAACCAAAAATGTCTCCAGATATTGCCAGATGTCCCTTGAGGAGCACATGTTGTCCCTGGTTGAGAACCCCTGCTCTGTAAGGTCTGGCCATTCTCAGGTTCTCTCACAGTTCTAACAATTGCCTGTGTACTGAAGACTCCCAGATCTAAGTTTCTATTTTAACCTTTTCCTCTAATTTAAGGCTTGAATAGATAACCTCTTGTTAGACATTTCCATCTGGATGTTCCACAGATACTCCCAACTCACCAAGATGGAAACTAAACTCTTTTCTTCCAAATTTACTCCCATATCACCCTTGCAGGATTGTCTACCTAATTTTCCAAATCTGTACCCTCACTTTCCTGCATAAAGTCCATTGTCACAGGCTCCATGACTTCACAGACAAATCCCTCCATGATTTTGAATCCTCCCAGCCTCTGCAGCCTTGTTTCCTGTCAAGATTTCTTTAGTTGCTAAATGGGAGAATTACCCTAATTTGTTTCTTCTCCTGTACAAATGCTTAAAAATGCAATGTGAATGCCCTTGGGCAGGCTTACCGTATATCCTGTCTGCAATCTAAGAGGAGAAGGTAATTTTCTTTTTAACATCTATCAAATGCCTAGAGTTTTTTAGGCACTGGGCTATATATATATACTCTTTTCATAGAGCCCTTGAGCTGGGTACAGTTACAGTAAGTAGGGGTCAAATTTTAAAATCTTCTGCTCAAAAATTCCTTTCAGACTAAAAATATCACTGTGAACATAGTAGCTTGAATCAGTCAGTACTACTTGGTTGCTTTGCCTTTTTATTCCATAGGAAACTGGGGTCTACTCTATCACTACATTGTCCCTTTGACTAACAGAGTGGGAGAAAGATTAAGCTTCCGGTTCTCACATGTCCTTTACAGATAATCGTGTTTATATTATCTTAGTAACATGCAAATAACATATACCCTGATTTAATGGTGGCTTCAACAAGAGTGGTTTTCTTACGCTTAACAAGTCTCTAGGTAGTGTCGCAACTAGGTTAGGGTTGGATCTCGGTGATTCTCTTTGTCTTTCCCTCATACTTCCTGCCTTAAGGCCTCATGTAGGAAGACAGGGAAAATAAGTGACATGTTATTTTAGATTAATTGTAACGTAGGGTTAACATTTATTTTACATTAAACCATGTTTTAGCAATTTTCTGAGGATTTTGATCTTATCACTTATAAAACCATGGGCACCCACCCTTTTTTTGGGTGGGTGTTCGTAACTCAGTGATTTTGGCTCTAAATTAGTGTTCTCCACGTTTTAGACATTAAGTACTATTTTGATGAATTTCTCCCTCTCTATCAATATTATTTGCTGTTTTCTCTAAATAGACCTACCTGTTTTTTTAGCTTATTTGTAAACATTGACTATATATTCATTAGCTGGTTTTTTTCACTCATCTTTCTTGCCAAGTGGAGACCACCTTCTGCTTAGGATCAGAAAATGTCAGCATTACTTTCCAAGGCTCTGACAGGGAGGCCATAGGCATGTAACCCATTTCTCACCAACGGGACCTAAAGAGTCTGCTGGAAGGACTTCTGAGAAAAATTTTCTTCTCTTTTCTTCTCCTGAGGACAGTCCTAGCTCTTTACTTCCTGTGTAAGGATGTGATTCTTGGAGCTGCTGCAGCCATTTTGCAACCATGTATGGGAGACATGGCTGATATGCTGAGGATGGCAGAATGGAAAGATGGAAAGAATCATCTTTCATTGAGTTGCTATACCAAAGTTGGGACTGTTTGCCTCCAGACTATTTGTTAATTAAGGTAAATAAATGTCCTTGCAGTTTAAGTCATTTTTAGTCGGATGACTGTTATTTGCAGCTGAATACATCTTTTAATTCTCACAGTTTATGTGAACAGAAAAACATTTGCCATTAGTAGAAAGTAACCGTAAAAATACATTTAAACTGAAAGCAAAATTACTGAATTTTAAAAACAAACTGAGAAAATTTAAGATTAAACTGCATTTCATTCCTAAAGTAGGTTCCTGCCTACTTCTCCCAACTTTATTCCATACCTCTTCTCCCCTTGCTCTCTCCATTCTAACCATACTGGCCTTTTAAGTGTCCCATGGAATCTCTGTTCCCTTCATCCGCAGGCTTTTGCACATTTTGGTTTTCTCTGGGTTGCTGGAATGTTCTGCCCCCCACCTGACCCAACCCCGTTCCTTAGGTTAATTCAGACCTATCCCTTGGATATCAGTTCCTTGGGTATTACTTCCTCTGGGAAGCTTTTCCTGATACTCCTACTTGGTCCCTGACTGAGTATATCCTCACAGAACTCTGTGTACTGCTTTTAGCCCTAGTCACAGAAGCAGTTTTATTTTTTATGTGATTATTTAATGTCTCTCCCTCTTCCCCACTAAACTATAAGTTCCAAGAAGGCAGGGATCATTATTCCTCCAGAGCCTAATATAGTACCTGGCATATAGTACATCCTGAAACATTTACTGACCAACTGAGAGAAAGAAAACATTCTCCACAGTTTAAAGATATAATAATATGTTAGTGAATTTATGTGTTTTCTCTTGAATGTAACCTTTGCTGCTCTGAATTTTACAGTTTGTCCCCCAGGTAGTATTAAATTGGATTCCAGTGATTGCCCAAGTAAGAGTGGAGGGGTGGGGAATGAGGATGAGCTACTCTTAATTTCTTCAGGCCGTTGAATATTGTGGGGAGATTTTGAGGTTCTTTGGGTTCTCCAGCTCTGCAAATCCTCAGTGATACCATGTTCTCGGTCTCTGATTTTGACGTAAGAAATGTGGCAGCTTTTGAATTAAATGTATAACCATTGAATTTGTTTTTTAAATGTCCCTATTATGTAAAATCACCTCGTGGTAGTACAGCTGCCTTCAAAAACATCGCCCTAACATTTTCATTCTAGGTACACATTTAGGGAGAAAATAGCCAACCATTAGAGATGCATAGAAATTATTAAAATTTTTTTGCTATGTTTATATGGAAAATAAAAAATCCAGTTTATGTACCTGTTTGTACTTACGATTTTTCTCATAGTTTTGTGAGGATAGGGATAGTATCTCATTTTCTTCATGTAACAGTGTATCTTGTCCGTCTTTCCATGTCATTACTTACAGAGCTGCGAGATCTGTCACATTTAAACATAAAACTAGAATTCCATTTTATGAATAGTAGAATAATTAATTTAGACAATTCCCCAATGATGGACATTGGGGACCTTGTATATTTTCTTTTCATCATTATACGTTAAGCCATACTGAATTGACAGTCCCTTCTTGTTTATATATTTTTGTATGTCTGTGAAAGTGTGTTTCCATATTTTCCATTCTTTTCTCACTACTTCAGTTTGGGTATATTCTGTTGACCCACTTTCAGTATAATCAATCTTTTATCTTTTGTTAAACCTATTGAATGAATTCCTTATTTCAGATGTAATATTTTTCATTGTAAAATTTCAATTTGTTTGCCATATGGATTCAGATTCTTGGGTGAAATTCTCCATTTTTAGTGAACATATAGCTAAAGCCCTTTTTTTGTGACCAGTATCTGGACCACCTGATTCTATTTCTGTTGTCTATCTTTTCTTTTTGGTTTTTGGTCATTGGTCTTGTCATCTGGTGTGTCTAGTAATTTTTGGTTGACTATAGACTGTATAAGAAAATACTAGAGACTCCAGACAGTGTTACTTTTCTCTAGAGAGGGTTTGCTCTTTTCTTCCTGCACATATAGAATGGTGGCTGATCACTTTGGTTCTTTGAGGGACTGTTTTAAGTCAAGACTGGGTTGCAGCCCTGAGGAGGATGGCCTATCTGGGACTCATCCCTGGCCTCCGGAGGTTTCAGTTCAGAGCCCGATGTGTTCTGTAGGACCCTTCCTCTGGTGGGTCCTGAACTCTCATTTTGGTCTCATGAGAATGCTGCAAAGTTCGGCTCTAGTTTTCAAAGGTTTCCACTTAAGTTTTTTATTTGCTGCCCTGTATTGTCTCGGATTTGGTAAATATTCTGAAGGGAATATTGCTTTGTGCTTGAGGCCTCCTGAGCCTTTGCCAAAAGATGTGAATTCGCTGTGTCCCTCACTGAAGCTTTGCACAGGCTTCTCAGCCTTCTGCTCTTGCCCAGCATCAGCAAATGCAGTTACAGAAGTTGGTTCCTTCTTCCAAGGTTATTCCCTCTCTGTAGAGTCTAAACCCCTCTACTTGTCATTGCCTTAGCAGCTCTACTCTGCCTTCAAATGAGTTTTCTAAATTGTTCTAGGTATTAGTAGTTGTCTGCTGTCAACTGCTTTGTCTCACCTGAGGATGAACATCTGTGGAAATGTTTTTGTAGGATGAAATTCTAAGAGAGAAGGTGCTAGGTGAAAGGGTCTACCATTTAAAAATTGATATTGTCAAATTGTCCTTCTGAAAGGCTGTAACTATTCTCACCTGTGGTGTTTAAAAGTGCACTGTACATCGTTATCAAATTAGATGTTATCAGTCTTTATCTTTTCTAATCTGATAGACAAAAACATGATATTTTGTCTTAATCAATGTCTCTGATTTTTTTCCTTTGACCTAAGCTTATTTTTATATAACTATTGGATATTTATATTTGTTCTTCTATGAGTTGTTACTAATATCTTTTGCCCAGTTTTCCTATTACAGAGTTAAAAACAATTGTAGAAGTTATCTCTGTAGTAAAGATTTCATCTTTTGTATATACTGTAAATATAAATTTCTAGTCTTTCTTTTGTCCTTGGTAACTTGTATAGATGTTTTTAATTTTTAGGATATCAGATCTTTCAATCTTTTAGATTTCACACCATGTTTAAAAAGTCTCTTTATTCCAAGATTTAAACATTTATTCCTATATTTTCTCTAGTACTTCTTTATCTAGTGTGTTTTGGTGGTACTAGACAGAACTCTTGGTTATAAGCAGTAGAAGTCCAGTTTAATATAACTTGAAAAAATTAGAATGTATTGTTTCCTATAACTCAGATGGTTCTTGGCCATATCAGACCCAATATCTCCCCATTATAACAAATATAGTGCCCTCTCTTACTACCCTGATTTGAAATTCATTGATTATATAATCCATAAAACATCATTTTAAAAACTATATATATGTATATACATATATATATCTTGTATAAAGGAGAAATAAAAAGATAGTAATATATGAAAATAGGTGTTTTAATTTATACATGTGTGGCTGTGACTATTTTGGGAGACAAAATGAAATATCAGAGGCTTGCTTCTGTGTGTAGAATCATTACGAATGTGACGTCCGGCAGCAGCCACAAGTAAGCCAAGATGGGCACTTCCGAGTCCATCCAGGAGCTGTGGAGGAAGAAGCAGTCCGATGCAATGCGCTTTCTTCTCAGTGTGCTTCTGGCAGTACTGCCTGTGCTCTGCGCTCCACAGGGACACAAGGTTATGTCATATATCAGATTTGTGTGCACCATGGTGGCCGCAAATGCCCAGTTTCTTAAGGATGCAACCTGTGACACACCTGTCCATCGTGGTGTTAGCCAGCGAAAGTACTCGAAGCCTTCAGTCTGTTGCTGAGGGGTGAGCTGGATGCCACTGTCGGGCTCTGAAGAGTCCTAATTTCTTACTGGGTTGGTGAAGATTTCACATAAAAATTCTTTGAGGTTACCCTCATGGATCCATTTTACAGAGCTCTCAGAAGTTCTGACACTCAGTGGATCACCAGACCAGTCCACATGCGCAGGGAGATGGCGGGGCTGACATCTGCAGGCTTCAAGAGCTGTGGCCTTGGCAAGGGCCACAAGTCTCACCACACTGTCGGTGTTTCTCGGCCTGCGCCTTGGAGAAGGTATAATACTCTCCAGCTCCACCGTTACTGCTAATAGAAGTAATGTTTATTAAATTCTTACCTAATAAAATAAACTAAGACAATCGTGTCTGCTTATAAGTGATTTTTATTGATGAATTCAATGCAGTCGCTATCAAAATTTCAGTGGCATTTTTCAAAGAAATGAACAGTCCTAAAATTTTTATGGAAACATAAAAGACCGCTAACAGCCAAAGCGATCTTGAGAAAGAACAAAGCTGGAGGCATCATGCTCCCTGATTTCCAACGATATTACAAAGCTATGTAATCAAATCAGTGTGATATTGGCATACAGACCGACACATTTGTCATTGGCACAGAATAGGCAGCCCAGAAATGAGCAAACTCATATATGGTCAGTTGATTTATGCCAAAGAAGCTGAGAATATACAATGGGAAAAGGACAGTCTCTCCAATAAATGGTGTTGGAAAACTGGACAGCTTTGTGCAAAAGAATAAAACTGGATCCCTATCTTAAACGAGACACAAAAATTCATCCAACAAGGATTAAGGACTTGAATATAAGACCTGAAACCATAAAGCTCATAGTGGAAAACAGGTGGTAAGCTCCTTGACATTGGTGTCGGTGATGATTTTTTTAGACTCCAAAAGCAAAGGCAATACAAGCAAAAATTAACAAGTGGGACTACATCAAACTAAAAAGCTCCTGCACAGCAAAGAACACCATCAACAAAATGAAAAGACAACCTACTGAAGAGAAAATAATTTACAAGTCGTATCTGATAAAGGGTTAATATCCAAAATATAGAAAGAACTCGTATAACTCAATAGCAAAGATCTGAATAGACAGTTTCCAAAGAAGACATGCATTGGCCAACAGTTACATAGAAAAGACGCTCCACATCACTAATCATCTGGGAAATGCAAATCAAAACCCCAAGGAGATACCGTCTCACACCTGGCAGAATGGCTGTTTTGAAAAATACAGGAAATAAGTGTTGGCGCGGATGTAGAGAAAAGGGAATGAACCCTCGTGCATTGTTGGTGGAACTGTAAATTGGTACAACCACTATGGAAAGTGTATGCAGGTTCTTTTAAAAATTAAAAATAGGACTACCATATGATCCAGCAATTCCACTCTGGGTATTTATCTGAAGAAAACAAAAACAGTGATTCAAAAAAATGCGTGCCTCCCCCCGCCCCGTGTTCATTGCAGCATTATTTACAGTAGCCAAGATACGGACAGAACCCAAGTGTCTTATCCATGGATGAATGAATAAAGGAAATGGTATATACACACAATGGAATATTCAGCCATAAAAATAAAAAATGAAATCTTGTCATTTGTGACAACATGGATTGAACTTGAGGGTATTATGGTAAGTGAAATAAGACACAGAGAGACAGATACTAGATGATCTCCATGTGGATTCTTAAACAAAAAACCAAGTTAATAGAACAGGTTAGTGTTTGCCAGAGCGGGTGGGGAAAATGGGTGAAGAGGGTCAAAAGGTATAAACTTTCAGTTATCAAATAAATAATGGGGATGTAACGTACAACATGGCAACTCCATCATCAGGGAAGTGCAAATCAGAACCACAATGAGATTATTGTTTATTATAGTTAATCATAGTATTATAGGTAATAATACTGTATCGTACATATGAAAGTTGCTGAAAGAGTAGATCTTAAACATTCTCATCACAAGAAAATTTTGTAACTATACCTGGTGATGAATGGTAACTAGTCTTACTGTGGTGATTATTTGCAATGTACAAACATGGAGTCATTATGTTGTATACCTGAAACTCGTATGTCAATTACGCCTCAATAAATTAAAAAGTCACCAAGTCCAGCCTACACTTAAGGGAGGACTGTAAAATAATTTTTGGACATGTTTTAAAACAAACAAATAAACCAAGATGGAAGTCAGCTATTGGTGAGCCTTAGGAATAGGGAGGGTCTAATTAACTATTGCCATTGTTACTTTGATCGGCCTAAAAAGTGGGAACTGGGGGGTTAAAAGTACCTATCATGTCAGTTATAACTCAGTAAAGGTGTGTGTGTGTGTGTGTGTGTGTGTGTGTGTGTGTGTGTGTGTGTAGGGGGAAGTGCATATCATTCAGAAATCAGGAGACCCAGGGGAAAATTTCCTTCAGTGATTTTCTTTTGCTGAGACATTACCCCATTATCTCTGAGTAACAAAGACAAACTCATTAGGATGAAGTACTGGGTAGGTGTGCCATCTTACAGCATTCAGAATGACAAGTTTCAAGTGTGTATTTGTGTTATAAGTATCTGAAACGTCTGATATACGTGTGATAGGTGTTTGTAAGATGGAATTCTCAAAAAAAAAATTCTTTAAGGGCCCATTAAATAGTATCTTAAAGAGAAACCCAATGTGTGAAACATAAAAATGGAACTACCCTTGTGACAGGGAGATGGCCCAGAATCCCACTGACTTAGCCTCCTTTTCAGTCTCCTCATATTGCTGCCAGGGATCCAGAGAACATAGTTTGAAAACTGTACCGCACAATCAGATCCCTTTCCAGCCTAATTCACAAAAATCTGTTGATACATAAGGCAGCACAGATCAGAAAGATAGCCCTAATAGCAAAGTAACGCTGCACCAGGTAGCAGACTGATTTCTGGTGCTATCTTATTGTGTAATAGTCAGTGAAAAGCCACTGGGGCTTGGGGAAGGAGTTGGTGATGGGTCAGCTGTGGATATTTACACTTTCATTAGTTTGTTGTCTTACCTAATTTTTTTCTCCTCCGACAGAATAATACAGCAGTTCTTTGCAGGATTTTTTGCAAATTCTGCAGTTCCTGGGTCCCCACACCCTTTTTCCTGGTAAGTAACTACTTGCCTTCTGTCTTACTCTGCTGAAGTAGTAGTATTTTAGGTACTATAGTATCGGTGCTATAGTGAGAGAGAGCTGCGTAGGTGAGTACCTGGATGTGATTGGCAGGCTGTTAGCCATTGTTTGCTGAACCCAGTCTTAATCAGAACTTATTTTTTTGTTCAGGCTCATGAGGGCCCAGGGTGTCTGGGCACTGGATGTGTCTGATTCTGGGTTGTGTTGAGGTGTGGAATGAGATGATTCCTGTCAGGCTTGCTTTCTAATTTACGGGTTTCTCCTCATTCTATGGGAAGATTTTATTCCTTAAGAATTTCTGAAATTGAAAACATTCCTTGACTTCTTTTTTTCAAAATGAGAAGGTTTGTCAGAAGAAAGAAAAGCGTATGTAATTCAGTGACACTTCTGTACAGTGGGCGTTAAAGATGGAATTGCCTTTCCTCTGGATGATTGTTTCGCCACTTCTGACTTTACCCCAGAAGGCTTCTTGCTTAGAAGGACCTCAGTTCATCCACATAGTTACCCTGTTTCTCAGCCTCTAGTTTCTCTACACGTTCCCCCCCAAAGAGTCTGGACATCTGTCAACCAGGGCAGCGTCCCAGCCGCTCAAAAAGAGGTGCTGCCAGGTCTCTTGTAATTGCTCTAAGTTGTGCTTCCGAGAGACCTATGGCTCCTTCTCTACTTGAAAGCTCCTGTTTGTCCAGGCTCATGTCAGCCTCTTCGCCTGAGGGAAGTCTGCTCGATTTGGGCAGTCAGTCACAAAGGGAAAACTCGCCATAAAAAGCAGTTCCATCCATCAATGTAAGTGGGCACAGAGAAGACAAACTTTTCTAACCAGTGAGTCAGTCTTTTGTTCGTGTGTCATGTATTTTAGGCAGCTTCACATTTTAGGTTCCATTCAGTGTAGTAAAAACTCCTAGAGAATGAGGGACTACCTCTGGGTAATCCGTTTGACCTTGAAAATACTGAGAAATTCTTTGCCACTTGTTTCGAGAGAACCAGAGATTTTTCCGGGGTTGAGAGAGAACAGGATCCCTCTGCCAGTTGGTTTTCTGTGCTGTGAGGCAGGGCTGCTCACTCCATCTAATGCTGGCTCTCGTCTCATGTGCAGGAGCGGAATGCTGCACTCCAACCCGGGAGACTATGCCTGGGGTCAGACAGGGCTCGATGCCATTGTAACCCAGGTGAGGAGCTGCCTTCGGAGGGTGTCTGTCAGTGGGTCTCGTGCCACAGGCTTCCTGCTCTCCTTCTGCTACTTTCTGAAATGGGAGTCACTCTGCTTTCCCTGATGTTTTGAGCTGGTGGGTTTGCACTTTACTAAAGGGACAAACGGTGTACGGGTTTAGCTCGGCATCCATGTAGCTTCTAGATCCGAGGGGCTTTCCAGAAGATGGCTTCGCCTCCGTAGGAGGAAAAGACAAAACAGTATTTTGTAGTTTGGGTCTCTCATTCAGTCCTATGATGATCCTTTTAACCACTACTTCACAGAAAAGGAGGGTCTCACGTGCTGAAGCAGGGATTTCTGCTAGATGGGGCAAAGTAGGGCAAGGAAGCAGAGAAGAAGGTATTCCCTTGCCAAACGTGTATAATGGCTTCCACTTGTTTATGTTTATTTTAATTGGTTTTCATTTTATTTTAATTGGTTTTCATTTCTCTTTTGGATTGCTGAGAATAGAAAGCATGTGGTTTGTATCCAAGTCTTATAGGCAGTAATTTACCTATTTCTTGGCTTACCTTATGCTATTTTCCATACTCCCACCCTTTTCTTCCTTCCAGCAGAATGAAGTTTTGGGACCAGTTAAGTATCACTTTTGGTTAAGCTGTAGTTTTATTCATGACATCACAACCCTTTTGCTGTTTCTGAAGTTGCTTTATGCCCAAAGGTGTGCCTTGCAATGATGGGTCTGTCTGTAGAGTTACACTCATGTCCCTCTGAAATTATAAAGCAATTCTGAGGGTTCTGGCGGCAGGAAAGGTGAAACCTGTGCCTCCCAGAGCTTTGCAGAAGTAAGAGCAACAAACATTTCTAATATCTGCACTCTTTGTTCTCAGCTGGAGCAGCTCACTCCTCAGGAATAGTGAGATGTCTACTATTTCTTTTTCTGTTTTTGTAGCTTTTAGGACAACTGGAAAACACAGGGCCTCCCCCAGCTGACAAGGAAAAGATCACGTCTCTTCCAACAGTGACAGTAACTCAGGAACAAGTTGGTAGGTTCATTTTCGTAATTATTCTGTCATCTTCTGATCTGTGTTCAAAATTCTAGCACCTTTCTATGCTAAGGATTTTCAAGTGAAGCTACAGCTCTCCTAAAATTCCTGCCTGGGTGCCAGCTATGGAAGGTACCTCCCCTCTTTGGTAGGGTTGGTCGACAGGTATTTCCTGAGCAATTACTATGTCACTTTTCTAAGTGCCATGCAGGAAATTTAAAAGTACAAAAATACGTAAGACTTGATTTCTTGAAGAACTTACTAGGGGAAGCAGGAGTCACCAGTGATTAGATAACAGTGAAAAAATACTGTTGAGCAGATGTTGCTGACTTGGGAGAAAGAGGAAGAGGAGAAAATGAGAGCCTGGGAATTTGTTTCACATCTACTGTGCCAGATACAGTTAAGTACATTAGACGTAGATATTTTATTTATAAGCACTGGAGGAATTCAGTGATAAAGGGCATTCTTTTGGATTGGGAGTTTTCTTTCCCCACACATTCCAGTTTAGAGTAGAAAAGATTTTAAAAACAGGATGGGCCATCTTAGAGAGTTCATTCTATTTAAGGAAAAGTGAACCGATGTAAAAATGTCAGCATGGACATAGTGTTTGAATCAGGTATGAGGAGAGTGACCTCATTAGACCTGAAATAGAATCTGGTTTAGGGAGTAATGGCGGGTATGACTGGATAGGAAGGGGGGTTGGGGGGTGGGGCTTTGTTAGAGGATGTTGAAACTGGCAGAGTAGTTAGGAATGGATATTTTAGGTAGTAGGTAAGTTTTGTAGGTTCCCAAACGGAGGAATGAGGGAATTTAAGTGGCCTTCGGAGCAAATTTGTTTAGAGGTGGCGTCTAAAGTAGATTGGAAAGGGGAGAAAGCAGGAACAGGAATTGAAGGGGCTGCTGCAGCGTCCAGGTGGGGTTCAGGTGATGGTGGCAGTGCTAACGGAAAGGAAAGATCATTTTGAAGAAGGGCTTTCATCACTGATTGCATAATGGGATGAAGAAAGGGAGGGGGTCAAAGGTGATTCTCAGGTTTTTCAGCTTTGTAACCACAGAGGGTGCCGCCATCATAAGTGAGGGGATAGTGAGCAGGCCCTGGTTTGGGTAAGGAGGTGATGTTTGTAGTTTTGAGGTGCCCAGTGAAGGTGAGCTGGGAATTGCTATGGAACTGGTACCGAAGTGTAGGGTGTATTTGTTGGGTTGAAGGCCTGGTGTCAGGGTACTACCTGGGAGCCTGTTAAGTCGGCTCAGCGTAAGAAGTAACAAGTGAAACGCTAGAATGAGGGCAGAGGTGGTGGGGAGGGAAAGGAAGGAGTGAGTGCACTTAAGTGGTAGTCTTCCTCTAATGCCTGGAGTGGGGGGGCGCATGCAGCAGCCCCGGCCCCTGGGGAGAGGGACAGCTGGTGTTATTAGCCAGCTCTGGGGGACTCGGAGTTGGCTGCAGTTGGCTGCGGGTGCTCCCAGTTGAGTTGGTAGCCGTTTCCTCTGAGAAGGAGGGCTCGGAGCCTGTGCTGCTCTGGGCCCTGCAGTGCTGGAGCACCACCTCCTGGAGCAGCCTTTAATTACCGCCGTGTGCCGAGGGCTTTCAGGCAGCCATGCTGAAGGACGGTAGTGTGGGAAACCGTGGGCTTGCTGAGTGAGTCCCTCAACTGTGGGAACATTACCAGTGTGTCTCTAAGTGCCAGCTGCCAGGAGGCTGTCACACATTTGGGACGCTGCTGCTCCTGTTTCATTGAACAGCTAATCTAAGCCCCGGTTTATTTCTCCCGACTCTTTATGTGGGAAAGTAGGCCTCATACTTCCCATCTAGGTCTTATCAGAATAGGCCCATCCACCAGCCCTCCTTTTCATATCCGTCTACTACCACTTGAAGTAACAAAAGGGCATTTCCTCCTCCAACAGACATGGGTTTAGAGTGTTCAGTGTGCAAAGAAGATTACACAGCAGAAGAGGAAGTCCGGCAGCTACCCTGCAACCACTTCTTTCACAGCAGTTGTATTGTGCCCTGGTTAGAGCTGGTGAGTACGGACAGCGCTCATCTGTGATGGGGCATCTGTGCCCGGCACATTTTCCGGCGGGGGGTGGGGGGCGGTGATTGAGAGTAAGGGCAGCGTTAATGGAGAGCCGTGCAGATCGGATCTTAGTCCCTCGCTGACTCCTATAGCATCCTTATTTTGTTTTAGATCACTGCCTCTTTGGAACTTCTGAAGGGGGTTAGCAAACCACAGTCCACGGGTCACTGTGGGCTGCCATCTGCTGTTGGAAATAAGGTTTTATTGGCACACAGCTATGCTCATTTGTTTACAAAGTGTCCATGGCTACTTTCGTGCCACATCAGCAGAATTGAGTAGTTGCAACACAGGTGGGATAGAGCCTACAGAGCCAAAAATATGACTACCTGTCTGTTTACAGAAAAAGTTTGCTGACCCCTGCTCTAGGCCATCTCAGGGCACTGATTCTGTTCTCTTTGGTGTATGTGTTAGATGTTTTTTCGCTGTTGGCCTAGAACTGTCAGTTCTGCTTCAAGTTCTGTTTGGGAGGCGTCCTGGTGTTGCACGTTGGAACCCACCCAGTGTGCGCTGTGTGAGAATCATGCCCTTTTTGTTTTTCTGTCCTCTGACTCCCAGGGTTTCTGATGTGTTTAGTACCTTCAGCTTCTCCGGTCAGGTTGTTGACGTGGAGACCGATTTCTTTCTGTTTCAGCATGATACATGTCCTATATGTAGGAAGAGCTTAAATGGTGAGGACTCTACTTGGCAAACCCAGAGCTCTGAGGCCTCTGCAAGCAACAGATTTAGCAGTGACAGCCAGCTACATGATCGATGGACTTTCTGAAGCTAAAGACCGCATCTGAGCCAGGGCTGTGGTGTTCTTCCTGCAGCTGTAAATTGTATCACAACAAAAAGATAGTAGGTGGATTTAGGAATTGTATAAGAAACCCTGACCCATAATATTCATGCAATGAGTGTTTTTCTTCTCTGAATTTAAAGTTAGCATCTGTAGATGGAATTGTATCTACAACCAAATGCCTCTCCTTCCTGAATTCAGAGTGGTAATTCTGTAAGTGTGAAACTTCGTTATGTGGGTTTCCCACCACCAGAATAGAGTCAGTTCCTTAAGTCTAGCTAGGGTCCTGCTACCTGTCCTGTTACCTTGTAATGGATGCTTTCACCTCCTGTCCCACCTCCACCTACCACCCATTAGTGTGTTTTTCGGTAAATACAGTGGAACTAGAGCCCTAAAGTGCTGCTGATGTGAAGTCCTCCTGTTTTAATTGTACAAAAGCATATATTCTTGGCCACATTAGCTGTGACTTGAGGTCAGGTTAATTCATGAATCTAAGTAATGCTTTTGTTTTGTCTTAAACCGTCATAGAGCAAATCAAAGAAAAATTACAGTGGGAAGGGGAAAGTGGCGTATTATTGTACCCTTTGGTTTTCTCATTTGAACTTTTACTGTCTACTTCACAAGATGCTGTTTCCTCAGAAACCACCATGACACGTCGTAGGAGTCTTCTGTTGGTAGGAATCTGATTCTGGACCCTTTTGGGACTGAGTGGAGCAGCAGACAGGCACAGAAAGACAAATGTTTGAAGTCCTTGGTTCTGAAGTTTTTTAACGCTCCCCAGCTCGTTGTTTACTGTCTTTTGTCCTTAAAATAATTTGCTTCACAGAGATAGGATTATTTCATTATTGCTTCTTCTACAGCCATTTCACTGTTTTTAGTAATTCATTGGTCTTAAGGGATTGAGATTTTACATTGTCTCATTTTAATTTTTTAAGCCCTTTAATCATCTCTGAAACCTTTCTGTTGGCTTGGTTCTGGCTATACTTGGAATCAAACTGATGATTGCGATCATGCCCAAAACAGCTTGGCCCATGAGAGCTGTGGCTTGTTTTTTTAGCCTAACAGTGTCCTGTGTACATGCATGTACTTTTTGGAGCATTTGAAAATCAGAAATGTCCTTGGAACCTCAAAGTCTCAAAAGGAAATGATGGAGACACGTAACCACTGTTGGTGCACCCAAAAAGGGGACCAAGGAATTGCCGTTTATATGGTCACATCAGCCCTTTACAGTTAGGAAGGATCAGAACAGGAAAGCCACGTCTTGGTCAGTCTCTCTTGGCTAGGAGTCTTTTTCAGGTTTTGTTGACTATCACCCATTATACACTGATTTGGGGGCGGTAAAAGAAGGCGGTCAGAGATATCTTTGTACTTTGATAGATGATACAGGAGTGGGGGAGGGAAGAGAGAAAGTGGGAGAGTGGCTTGCTGAATTAATAGCCTGCCTGTAAAAGTTGTGACCATAAGATATGGTTTAGGTTGGGCCCAGGGGGAATAAAAGTTGTTTTTTCACATGCCTCTCATGTCATACCTCTGTAGAGATTGTTTCTTTGGAGAATGTGAGCTATTTACTAAGGCTATTGAAATGTAGCCCCAAAATACACATTGGTTTTGAATGGGGGGGGGGGTGAAGAGATGTGGGTGGGGTGGGTGAGGTATATATATTATGACTGTTTAATGGCCACTATTCAGCTGTCTCAGAAAAATTATGACAGCCTGGAAAAATTTGCCTGCCTGTTAATTTGTGCAGGTGCCAGGATAGGCAGTTGTGTTTTTGCTCATAATGGAGACCTAGAAAGGATTGGAGTGGCTTCACTAAAGGATGAAACACAGTACTGGGTAGGGATTTACCTTTTCAGTACACAGAATAGCAAGCAGCATCCATCTCAGTTACCTGCAGTCTTCCCTTTTTGCTCTGATAGAGGACAGTGAGGCTCATTTGGCCGTTTCTCAGACCCCTCCCATGTAAGGAAGCTGTAGTGCTTCTTCCTGGAATTGGCGCCCCTCAGACTTCCAGGTTCATTTAGGTTAAGGAGTGTTAGTTGGGGCTCTCTAGTGCAGCAGAGACTTATAAGGCGTTGGTTCACGTGATTATGGAGGCCAAGAAGTCCCCAGGTCTGCAGCCAGCGAGCCAGGAGGGGGTCGGTGGGATGGTTCCAGCCTGACTCCAAAGACCTGAGCATAGGCAAGTTGGTGTAAGCTCCAGCCCCCAAAGCCAGCAAGTTCAAAACCCAAGAGGATCTGATGTTTCAGTGTGAGTCCAGAGGCACTAAAGGACTGACATCCCCAATCCATGTGGTCAGGGGGAGAAATTCTCCTTGCCGGGGTCAGAGTATCAGCTTTTTATTCTGTGCAGGCCTTCAACTGATTGGATGAGGCCCCCCCACATTAGGGAAGGCAGTGTGTTTTATTCAGTCCACTGATTTAGATAGTAATCTTATAAAAAATACCCTCATGGACACACCTAGGGATAGTGTTTGACCAACTATCTTGGCATCCCATGGCCGAGTCAGGATGACACAAAATTAGCCATCACAAGAAAACTAGAAATGGTGCACACAGCAGAATACTCCTCCTCCCACTTTTTTGCCAGGTGAACAGTGTGTGTATGGTAATGTCTGGTTTGCTGGGAGATGTCAGTACTAGGGTTAAACAGTGGGAGTAATGTATATGGGATGTGGACCAGTTTGCTTTGTGCATCACGCCTTTTTTCCTCTTCGACCTAAATTCACCTGGAAGTGTGAGATGCCTCCCATTCTCGGAAGAAACATTGCGGATTCATTGGCCTAACACCAGAACGTGGCTGGAGTGAAGAGTTTATTTTTAGGAATGCCTTGCTCTTAAATTATTCAAAACATAGTTTAGATATAGTGCCCGCATCAGAGGGGTACGTAACCCGGACTTCTCAGGTGTTTCATTCCTTGATAGCAGGAAGGCTTACAGACTCAGAAATCTGGAACCTTCATAGGAGTCAAGAGAGTTGATTTAGCTCTCCCTGATTGTCGAAGAGAAGAGACAACTGTTGCAATTTCAGATCTTGGACCCGTAGAGTCTTGAGGCCTTCGCGTGTTAAATGGCCTACCCTTTGAGTCCCATGCAGAGCTAAACGGATTTTTTTATTCATGAATGTCTTCTTTGTCTTGTCTGTTATAATTTGAAATAAGGGGGAAGAAAACTATCTTTAGCACATAAATAGGAGAGGCTTTCTAGAAATGGGTAGACTTGAAAGTTGAAAGGTTGTACAGGGCAACTCCTTGCTTGCTTCTCAGGTAGTTTCCCGGCGGGTTAGTCTAACTCATCTTCATTGGGTTGGTTCTGGCTGGACAGAACTGGTCAGTTGAGTGGGAAGAGCAGAGAAGGGAACTTTTAGCTGATAGATTGCCAACATCTTTAAAGTTTCCAAGCTAATGCGTTGGGAACAGGGAGAAGGACTCATTCTGGCCCCCAAAATTACCTATCCCTCAAAGTTCCTATTGGCAGTTCTCTGAAGAGTTGAGAAACTTGGGAGAATCCAGAAAGACATTTTGTCCCCGTTGGTATAGATCCTTGACTCTTCCCTTACAGTAATATTTTAATTTCTAAGAGAAAGGAATTATTCTAGGTGGAGGATGTGGAAATGGCTAGAAATCAGCAGCTTCCTTAGCTTGTTCTAAATTTTAGTTACAACTGAAATTTAGTTACAACTAAAATCGTTGCTGTATAACGATTGAGCAAGTGCTCGTTAGATGTTTTCCTGGAGCACTCCTTTCTCTGGTCCAATAATTAGCTCTCAAGTTAGAAGGAAGATTTTGGGGGAACACCCCCATCCCCAACAAGTCTCACTTTAAGTAGTTGTTAGGAAAATTCCATGTTTGTGTCTTTGTATTGCACTTTCGTACGTGTGTGTGGGTGTGTCCATGTATATATTGACAGACGCACACAGATGCACGTGTCACTGTAGAGGAAGAAAGGATGTGATGGGCACTGAGGTAACATGGGCGGGTGTACCGCAGAGGGCTGCAGCCTCAGAGTCTGCTTCTCACTGCACACACCTCAGGCCCCCGTGTTTTTGTCGTTCTCGGTTACGGGACACTGTTGGCTACCCTGTACATGGTGTGGGGAAGGGTTCGGTAGAGAAAAAAGTCTCGTCGTTTCTGAGGGTCGAGAGTAAATGGCTTTCATAACCCTTTGCTTCTGTATTACAGTAAATTGAACTCAAATACAATTATTGTTTTTTTTTTTCAATTTTCTTGATAAATTATTGCTACCAAATTGACTTCTCTCATGACTGCATGCTTCATTTTCTCCCTGGTGTCCAGGTGCTGTTTCCTTAAGGAATACTAATTAAATATATCAGTCTAATGAGGAGGGACTCATAGTCTGTGTCTGTTCTAAACAACGAAACAGCCTCTGGGGTTTTTGGAGGTGAGGGCCATGTTAGAGTTGGATGTTAGAGCTGGTCTAGGCCGGCCACTGCCATCTGGGAATGAAGAGAGATTTGGGGAGGAAAAGGAGCAGAGCTGGCAAGTAGATGGTTGGATGTTAGTGGGAAACCCTCTTTGGCCTGTGGTAGGGAGGTGGGAGGGTCAGAGTGCTGTTTGCAAGAAGAACCCAGCGGAGATTCGGGAGTTGGGCCACTAGCAGGAGAGGGCCCTTGGCGAGTTTCCAAAATGAGTGTCACATAAGCTGCAGGCAGTTGGGGGAAAGAAGGCTTTAAGGGGGTACACATCCCAAGTGGCTATCCTGCGGGAGGAAATTGTAGTGATGCCAGTTTCTCAGCACTCGGGCTGGAAGCCACAGGGCTACTCCGGGGCTCTAAAACCTGAATGCACAGTGTACAACTGGGGATACTTGCCTTGTCTGAGCCAAAGGACATGGAGGTTTTGCTCTCTCGTACCTGCCAGACAAGTGGAATTATAAGCATGAGACCTACAAACGTGGTTTTGCCAGATTACATTTCCAAGGTATCCACGGGAGTGCAGTCTAAATGTTGCCTTTACTCTTTCAACTAGGACACTTGCATCTGTGAATCATGGGATGTCGGCTTGTGGGTTGTGTTTTTTTTTTACCATTTCTGATCAGATGTACCGTTTTTAAAATCCCGAAATTATTAGACTCCCTCCCAACAAGATGATAGTTGTATTTTTAGCATCTTGGTGAAAAAATACGTAAGAAAAAGCAGTTATGATTCCAGTAATGCTTTTAAAGCAGTTTGTCTTTATTAGCCACACTGGACCCTATATCCAGTGAATTGTACATACATATTTGTAAGACATAGCAAAACTTCACTGGCCCAAGGACGCACAGCCAGTATGTTGCCAAGCCAGAATTTGAATCCAGATCTTTCCACCCCATGCCTACACTCTTTTTAACTCCGTAAGACACACAATCCAAAATCCTTTGAGTTTGAGGTTCAAGACCGTCACTAATAAGGGTCCTACCTATCTCTTTCAGCTTTCTCTCTCTGTGTTCCCACAAACCTTAGCTCCCACATTTGGCAGGTCCTGGCCAAGGATCACAGGTAAGGTGTCTGTTCCCTTTCGATGGCTTGCCATTTAGCTCCAGTTAAATTGTCTGTGATCCCGCCTCTTCATTCATATAGTTCTTCCTATCAGGAATAGCCTGCCCTCTCCTCTCTGCTTAACTGTGACAAGAGGTCATCTGTTCAGAGAGAAACAGGATTTGTGAACTTAGGAGAAAAAAAGGCTGCCAGTATTGCTTTGGGCATTGATCTGACCAGAGACGTTGACAAGTACTGAGTTGAAGCTAGACAGCTGGGTCTGTGGTGTTCCTCCTCTGCACACACCTTCCTCCAGCTGTGCTGTGTGGATGCCGTCGAACGCCACGTTGTCTCTTCATTTCCTCATTTTCACACCACGCCTTTGCTTGTTTCCTCTCTCTCCCCTGTACAGTGTTAAATAAAAATTTCTTCCAAAAAAAAAATTGGTGTTCTCACTTTGTTTGACTTGCTTGTTTGATTTACTGTGTTGGAGGGGAGGCAGGAAAAGTTCTTCAGGGCACAAACACACACACTTGTCCAGTGTTTTAGCGAGAGCTGTACACCAGTCGTTTACTGGGGACTGAGCTGGGAAGGAAGGCACTTTTGCTCTCGTAGTGAGAAGGGGAGGTCATGGAATACACCTTTGCCCCACTTTATGTTCCACAGATTCTTGGCAAATTTTGCATCTCTTCCTGTGTCCTTTGCGGGGGGCGGGGGCGGAGTGGAGCTCTGTACATATTGTAATATGAAAGATACCAAGCTAAAGAGAGTCGGGTTTGTCTAGCTGTTAACTTTCTAAAAAGTTTCTTCTGGCCGGAGGCTTATAGAGCTGTAGAAAGAAAAAGGAAAGTTTGTATTAGTGCCACACAACGTAGAATAGCAATAACACCTCATGTCATTGGTCCTGGGATGTGTGTTTCTAGGTGCTCAAGACTAGAGAGGGAGTGGAAAAGGAAGAAACAAGGTATTATGTGCTGTGTCTTCCTGCCGACATTGCAGTTGTAATCTTTCTGCAAATCTGACTGATCCTGGTGGAAGTGGGGAAGGAGCCAACTTTTGATCTCCTTCCTGCAAGGTAGGACAATCAAAGAAGAAGCAGATGCCATAAAAAATTCAAGGTAGGTTTTCCATGTATAGCACTGAATGGTTGGCACTGTGACAGGACAAGAATATTCACTGAAATTAGTCATGAGCTAAGGGAGACACAGATCCAGGAACTCCCCCACCTTTTCCGCCACTGTGAGCATGATGATTTCATTTAACGTGACCCCCCACACTTGGGAAAATGTACTTTTCTGCTGAGCTCTACCTCTTCCATAATTCTGCTAAGTCTTGAGTTGGGGAAGGACAATTAAGGAAAGGAATGAATTCTCAAAATTGCATTCTCTTCACCTGATTGTAGAAGGGAAAGCTGCTTAGAGATTTTTTTGCTCTAGCATAAATTGGGAGTCAGAGGTAGTAGATTGTATGGCCAGGCTTAATTTCCTCTTCTCTTTGGAGTTTTTATTCTAAATGAAGAAATAAGATTTATTTTACTAACAGTAGTCTAACCATCGGAGGGAATTGCGACTCAATGAAGAAGCATGTCTCAAACGTCAGACTGCTTGATGTTCACGAGTTTCCTCTTGAAAAATGGCGTAGGCTACATTTGCTAGGGCCTTGCTAAGGGATCACCGATAAGGGTCTTTTGATAGTTTAAGGGGCTGGAAGAATGAGAGGAAGCTGTCTCAGAATGGGGAGGGTGGTGAAGGAGTTGAGAGAAGCTTATAGGTTATAGCAGGTGACTGCTGAGGACACCAGAGTTTAGAGTGAGAAGGACCTAACGTTAATTCCCGTAAACGGGGGCAACATTTAACCTCCTTGGACCTGTTTTCTGGTAAGTAAACAGGGAACTTGTTCCTGAAAGGGTTGTCTGAGGTTGTAGAACCATCATATGCAAAGCCTGAGCCATCATACACATTCTTTTAAACAAATTTGTGAAGAGCCTACATGTGCCTGCTGCTATTTGTTGGGGTAAGCAAGACAAAAAGTCCCAACATTTATAGAGCTCACCTTCTGGTAGCACTCCAAATGGTGGTTATTGATTTGAGGAAAGCCTAAATGAAATGGAATTCCGAATGCCAAGGGCAGGCAAGAATCTACATCAATCAGAGGACTGACTCAGCTAGAAGTGTTTAATAGACTCAGTCTGGCCATCAGCCTTTGCTGAAGAGCTGCATTGTTCAAAACCCATCAAACCCAGTCGGTCTGGCCCTGTTCCTTGTCACATCATGGCCTCAACTTGTAGCCCTCTGTTCATCCAGCAAGTAGAGGCAGCTGTATTTACCTGTCTCTCCCACAGGCCTTTCCTCACAGGTCTGACCTCCTTCCCAGTGGAAAGTGATTCATCCATCTTTGCCTAGTTAGTATGGAATCTTTAGTCTCTTTGGATCACTGGTTTCCTGTGGGCAGCCAGGGCTCAAGGAGCCTTTCCCTCTCCCACTCGGCCTCCTTTCCAGCCTCTGAGAATAACCAAGATGTCAAAGGTATAGAACCCTCATTGCTTGGGGTGCTTACGGTTTATCCAAACATACCTCGAAGGGCCACCAGGCTGGTCATCAGTATCACCCAGAGCTTTTCTTGCCGGAAGCCTGAATTGAAAGCACCTTTACTATGGCTGAACTCGTGGTGTCCTGTTTGTTTTGGTCCCATCACCGTGTAGTTCCCTGTCTCTGGTTCAAAAGAGAATCATTGGATCAGAGAAGGGTTTCAGAAGTAGTATCCCCTTTTGCATCGCCTCAGAACACCTTTTGATCTCCAAATATACCTGTCAGTATAATCCATTGCCCAAATAAGTATTTCTTTTTAACGTTTGTGGGTTATGCTGTACTTTAGCAGCAATGAATAAATATAGCATCTACTGTGTCACACTGGGGGTGCAAAGAGGCCTACCTTTAGAAGGAACTCTAAAGTCAAGCCAGAGAAACAGTAATAGTCACCTTGGACTTGGGTGTTCCCAGATCTCATTTGAAAACCGTCTTCTGGAGTGGGGTCAAGCAGTTTCAGCCTGTTTAAATCTGGGCTTTGGACTAGATCTGGATTTTTATCCACCATTTATTAGCTGAAGTTAAAATTACCTTTGAGCTTAAGTTACATAAGAGTGGTAGCTTTCTCAAAAGGCCATGAAGATATAATGAAATAACATATCACATAGCACAATCCCTGACACGTTGGTGAGCGTGCTTATATGCTGACTCAAACGTATGCCGAGAGGACGAAAAAGGCGTTGTGTCTTAGGGAGAACCACGACAAGTAGAAATATTAGGATATGAATACTAGATTTTAGAGAGCAAGGGCTTTGTTGTAACCCCATTCTGCTCTCCAAGGCTTAGCACTCTGCCTGGGGTGCACAATAATATGAATTTGTTAGGTGAATGAAAGTATTAAATAGGAAATTTTATATGGAGCTCCAGTGCCAGGAGGAAGTAGTTTGGAATGTCTCATAGATAGTGAAAAGACATTAAAACTGGATGATAGTGTGTCGTGTACAAATTAGCATTTCAGAAAGATGTCTGGTGGGAGTATGGATAGGAAGCAGAGACCGTCTTTAGAGTTAATGAACCATTTATTAGGCAACAGCTCAGTGCCAGGCCCTGAGATATGTGTGGAAGACAAATGAATAAGATGCAGTTGGATCTCAAGGAGATTGCCAGTGAGGAGACTACTGGAATAAGTGTGAGATGATGACCTTGACGACACCTTTGGAAAGAGAGGAACGAACGTGGGAAAGAACTAGTAGTACTTGGTAACTGATTGGATAGGGGAGGAAAAAAAGGAGGAACCAAAGTTTTGACAAAATCATGAACAGAAATACAGTCTCACGGACAGGTTTGGGTTTGAGGAGATGGTAGGGCATTCGGGAGCTTGTAGTCCAGTCGTCAGTGGAAATGTTTCACTGAAACTTAGGAAAGAGCTTAGAGCTGGAGGAGATTTGTGGATCAGTCTTGAGGAGATGCAGGTTTAAATCATAAGGGTGAATGAGAACTGGGGAGAAATAGAAAAGATGGAAGGCGTGAAGAGTCTTGGGGAATGAATTATGGTTGAGAGCTGCTTGAAGGAAATAGAGGCAAAGGAGGGAAAAGAATAGCCAGAAAGGTAGAAAGACCAGCGGCACACAGTCACAGAAGCCAATGGAGTTGGGAATTTCACAAAGGAAAGAATGGAAGTGCGAAAGGTGTAGCTGGGTCAGATGGGAAGACAGACACCAGCAAGCAAGAGGAAAATCTAAACCAAACTGAAGCAGAAAATTTGGATAAACTACTAACCATAGGAAGTAATAAAAGGCTCAGGCCAGGTTTTTAGTTTGTGTGTGTGTGTAATTTATAGCTTAAAAAGTACGCTAGTACTTGAAAATTGATAATAGCAGTGTCCTTTTTCCCTCCTGGGCTCATTCCCCAGAAACCATCACTGTCAATTCTCTGAGATGTTTCACCATATTCCTAAATAATAGGCTCATATTACCACTTCTTGATGATAGCGTTTAGACATTTACTGACTTTTCCTTATAGAAGACGAGGGTGTGGTTCTCTTAAGCCTCTAGGCACTTCCCTTCTCTGCACCTTTCCAGAAATCATTATTACAAATTCTAGTTAAATTATCGTTTACATAATTTGGATTCTGTAAATGTACTTATTACATATATTGTGTGCTGTGATTGTGTTTTCTTTGGTAAAGTTTAGTGTTTTCCCTGGAGATAATGGTCACCTGATTTTTAACCAGCAGATTATTCCATACCCATGTCTTCAATCCTTTGTCATATTTGTCATAGATCTTCAGAAAGATGATCTATCAATTCTATTTTTACCCCCTAGAGATTTCCTTTCAGAATCCTCTTTCTCCTGCTCTCCTCTAGATGAATTGCCCTTTGGGGCCCTTTTTCATTCTAGAATTTTCTTGTCCCCTTTCCTCCATTAGATTCCTTGCCTCCTGGATCCCATTTTGTCCACTCCTCTGATTTCCCTTTCTAGTTCTGCTGAAGCACATCTCTGGCAACTTCTTAAGAAAGATCCCATGGAAGACAAGTGTTTTTTTGAGTCATTGCATGTCTGACAGTCTTGATTCTCTCCTCACATTTGATTGGTAATTTGGTTGGGCACAGAATTCCGGGTGGGACAAAATTTTCAGTTTTGAAGGCTTGCTCCATTGGGCAGATAGGAACACAGAGCCACTGCTGGGCATATGAGGATGTCAGGTAAGTAAAGCTGAGGCTGGAGTGGCCATGTGGAGGCTGTGTCAGAGTAGGGACCACAGGGGCGCGTGCTCAAAACGAAGGAGATACGTGGAGGTGGGAGGGAAGCTTTGCTGCCCCAGACAGTAACTGTTTAGGGTTCTGCTGGCTTTCTGGTTTCTGATTCCAGAAACGAGCTCCTGGGGGCCCACCATACTTGCTTTATTATTTTTTCCCCTATAATCTATGGCAGTTTGAATGGGTTTCTGTTTTCTTACAACTAAATGCTCTAAGACAACCATCCATTTTATCTCAAATCCATCCCTCCATCCCAGCCTGAAGGCTCAGTACCTGTATTTAGAAATATAGGCAAACTTCAGAGAGAGCTCTGAACGGGGAGTCAGGAGGCTGAAATTCCAGACCTCTATCTGCTTTTACTGGCCCTGGTCAGTGAGTGACCTTGGACAAGTTGCTTTACCTCCTTGTAACTCCGTGTCAATAAAAAATGGGATGGCTCCCTCAGTACGATTTTTTAAAATTAAGGACAAAATGAGGTTAGCTTCCTATACATGCTTTGAGGAAAGCATTTACCAGGGGGAATGATGGAATAGGGTTGAGTAATAGGAAGCACACTTCCCCAAGGAACTAACTGCCTATCCAGGACCTGAAATACAACTCCTATCTCCAGCTGTCAACCCTGCTTATGTCGCACCTAGTAGTATTAAGGGCATCAGGAGCTCACCTGTGACTAAAACGGAGAAGAAATGGCCCTGGAGGCGGATATCTGGCTTCCGGCTTCTGGCACAACACTGGTAGGTCCCACTGTCCGACGGCGTGGCCTGGTCAATGGTGAACACCAACTGAGATGACGTTTCATTGATACCGTCTGTCCCAGGATCCCGTTTCAGCCTCAGTTGCTCCAAGCTGTTCTCAGGGGAGCAGTCCCCAGACTTGTCCTTGCACAAAAACATGACAACCCCCTCTGCCTCTTCTTTCTTATGACACAGAGTACAGATAAAGCTGAGTCGCTTTCCTTCCTGGGAAAAGGAGCTGCGGATGGTCATGCATCCTGAAATGGGAAAGGAATAATTGGCTGTGGGAGGTCAGGTATATATGGTAAATGATTCACTTACGTGTAAATGTTGAGGCAGAGATGGGGGCTACCCCATGGACATAAATACGACCCTTTTAGAAGAATTGTTTGTGAGGTATACCCATATCTCAGGGAGAACTGCAATCGCAGCTGTTCAGGAATGGTTTGTATTTTATTTCTATTTTCCATCTGCAACTTCTATAAAGCACTTTGACTACAAATCCTCATTATAGCCCTAGAGACAGGTGTTCTTGTTCCCGTTTTATAGATGAACAAACTGAGGCACAGAGTGGTTAAATGGGTTGCCAGAGTTGACAAATATTGTGGTGCCTAAATTTCATAAACTTAGAGTGTATAAATGCTTGTAGGAATCTTAGATTGAGGGACAAATTACCAGGCTCTTTGCAACACATAGCAGAGGCAGAATGTCTGATGAGGTGGGCAATCGTATTCTGACAAAAAAGAAAAACCACATTTTCCACCCTTTCCTTAGTGTCAAGAAGAGTGGGTCCTTTTCTTCCCCACCAGAAAAAAAGCATGGGACTCGACTGGACTGCTCATGAGTTCAGGATTCTCCCTGATGGCTGTCTCTGCCCTGGGGACCTGGAATGGGCTGTCCTTACCACCAAGCTGGAGGTCCACAATTGCCAGCAGAATGGCCAGGCCAAAGCAGTCTCTACCGGGTGCCATCAGCGTCTTGCTCCTGCACGTCAGCAGCAGCTCCAAGAACTTGAAGCAAATACTGGCTCTGTGATGTCCTTGGCCTCACTTTCCTGAAAGCACAGGGGGAGTCCTAAACAAGGTCTTCCAGGGCGCCAAGACTGTCTCCCTGTTCCAGGCACTAGCTTCGGTAGGCTAGAGTCTGATGGAGGTGGAAGAGGGCTGACAGTCCAGTTGGCTGGGAAGTGAGACACTAAATCAGGTGAGGTGTACTGGAGAGAAGAGTGGGGTAGAGAGAAGAGACAGAGACACTGAGGGCTGTGTCTTCAGATATTTTTCTAAATTAAATTTGATTGCTGGTTCAAAGAATATGAATATTAAAAAAAATTTTTTTTCTACTATGTATTATACACCTCTACAAAGGTGGTCAAGGTTAAGATGTTCAATAAGAATGCTTGATGATGTACATTTCTCCATGAGCTTGCTGGTACTGGATATTTATCTGTCTTTCATTTTGCCAACCCGAGGGATGAAAAATTAGATGTCACTTTTATTTTGCGTTTCCATGACTAGTGAGGATGAAGAGCTCTTAATGTTTCTTGGTCATTAACATTTTCTCTTCTGTGAATTGCCTGTTCATAATCTTTGTATGTTTTTTGTTTTTCAATTAACTTGTAGAATCTTTCTCTGTATTAGAGATATTAACCTATCTACCATTTTCTCTTAAGAGTACTTAAACAAATTTTTTTAAAAATTTTATTGGGGAATATTGGGGAACAGTGTGTTTCTCCAGGGCCCATCAGCTCCAAGTCATTGTCCTTCAAGCTAATTGTGGAGGGCTCAACTCAGCTTCAAGTCCAGTCGCCATTTTCAATCTTAGTTATATGGGGCACAGCCCACCATCCTATATGGGAATTGAACTTGCAACCTTGTTGTTGAGAGCTCGTGCTCTAACCGACTGAGCCATCCGGCCACCCCTCCAGAGGTTCAGCGGCAGCTCATTGTCTTCAATCTAGTTGTGGAGGGCGCAGCTCACTGGCCCATGTGGGAATCGAACCAGCAGCCCTTCTCACACTCTAACCAACTGAGCCAGATGGTTGCCCCGCTACCATTTCTTTAAAACAAATATTTCCTCCCAACAGGTTGTTTGTCTCTTGACTTTGTTTTTTTCCATAAGGAAAATTTATATTTGTATGCAATTAAATACAATCTATCTTTTACATCATCTGTTTCCTGTATTAAGAAAGTTTCCCTCAGGCCGAGGTTATAATTTTCTTCCAATATTTTTATTATTTTACCTTTTATATTTGTATCTTCTAATCCTGACTAAGAAACATTACCATATATATATATATATATGTGTATATATATATATATATATGTGTATATATATATATATATATATATATATATATATATATATGAAAACCAACCCAAACTGAACAAAAACCATGCCAAGGAAACACCAAATTTTCATCAATAGAGAAATTGTTGATTTAAGAACATGATATTCCACTCCATTTTTTAAGTCTTGTGTTTTGATGTGTGTGTCTCTCAGCCATATTTAGGTTTTATTCATAAAGGTCTTGTCCATTTGTTACTATTTCTGAATATTTTATATTTTTGCCACTATTGAAAATGTCATCTTTTTCCCATTTTACCTTTTTGTTTCTCTTTGTCATTTTTCTTTTATATCATTCATTATATTCTTTAACTCTTCATTGTTGTTCCTATGTGAAAGAGTGCTGATTATTATATGTTAATTTCATACCCAGTTACCTTCTCTTACTCAATTCTATAATTGTTTGTAATAATTTTTTAGTTGATTCTCTTGGATTTTCCAGTCACGCAGTCATATTATTTGTAAATAATAATTACTTCCTTTTCTATTGTTATATCTCTGATTTCTTTCTCCTGTCTAATTGTGTTGATGAAAAATCTCCAGAAATTATTAAGTAGCAGTGGTGACAATGAATCCCAGTCTTTTTTCTGAGTGTAATGGGGGATGCTTTAATTGTTTTCTTATTAAGCATATGCTAGCTTTGGGGAGGAAGTATGTTTCATTATATTAAGGAATATACATTTATTTCTATTTTATTAGGAGTTTTAAAAATACCAAGGATGAATGTGAAATGCTTTATTAATTGCCTTTTAAACGTCAACTAAAATGGTCATATGATTTTTATTTGTAGGTATATTAGTATGGTGGTCTGTGTTAATAGATTTCCTGAAATTGGTGCATGCATGCATTCCTAAAAAACAAAACCCAAAACAACATTTGTTCTTGGTATGTTATCCTTTTAATATGCTGCTGGACTCTGTTTCATTGTATTTTATTTAAGATTTTTGCTCCAATATTCTCAGAGAAGATTGATTTCTTTTTTATTTTTGGTATTCCTTTAGTTGGGTTTTGGAATAAATGTTATGCTTACTTCACAAAAAGAATTTGGAAACTTCTTTTTTAAGCTGAGGAACAATTTCCAATAGCATTCAAATAATGTGTTTTTTTTAAGGTTTAGTAGAATTCTCTAGTGATACTATGAGCTTAATACTTTGGCAGGGAGAAGTTAGGCCTTGATAAATTTTCTCTATTTCCTGTTTGGTAATTATTCTATTTCGTATTCTCTCTTTACTGAACCAGTTTTCTTGTATGGTTTTTTGTTTGTTTGTTTTTTGTTTTTAGAAAATTATCTGCTGTATCCATAATTTATATTCATGGAATTGAGAAAAGGAATCTTTTTGGTTCTTTAAGTTTCCTCTGCATTCATGGATAATTCTTTATTTCTTATTTCAAAAAGTAAAGAAAAAGAATACTCCCCATTTAAATATGTTAACGATTCTATAAATATACCAGGCTAAACTAAACAATTAAAAGACAGATCATAAGATAGGATTTAATGAAATGTAGCCATATGCTGTATGCAAAAGGAGCATTTAAAGCACAAGGACATAAAAAGTTTGAAATAAAAGGACAGAAAACATGAGTTAAATATAAAACAGCAAAAAGAAAGTAGCATATATTAATATCAGACAAAAAAGACAAAAATATTTAGAAATAGAAAAGAGTTACTATATGGTGATAAAAAAGATTCAGTCCACCAGGACAATCTAATTAGAATCGTGTATGCACTTAATAACATAATCTCAAACTATGTAAAGCAAGATTTGAAAGACCTGTAGGAAACCACAAGAAGATCCACAATAATAGCTACGTTTCCACACCCCTGCCTCAATTATGGATAAATCAAGCAGACAAACAAACAAGATGTAGAAGATTTAAATAATAATAAACAAGTTAATACAGTGGACATACAGAGATCTCTCCACATAACCATTAGAGAATTCATATTCTTTTCAAACACACGTGGAAAAATTATTCCATTGATCGTGTACTACTAGCCAATAAAGCAAGTCCTCAAAGAATCAGTATCATAAAGACCACATTCTCTGCCATAATGCAATTAGCATACATGTCGAAACCAAAAAGATACATTTTTAAAATCCTGTTTTCCATGAGTTGCATCATCTTTGCCTGTCATTCTCACTTTGTCAGTGAAATGGTGCAGGAGAGGAATGCACAGGTAGAGGGGCTTTTGGTTGTGTCCTATTTCTGTGGTTGTGCAATGGGCTCATCTGTGTTAATTACATTGTTCTGCTTTATGTTTTTAGATGTATGTTACCTATTTTTATATATATCAAATGATATATTTTAAAAGGTAAAGATAACATATGATAAAGAAAAAGTCATGTATATATGACGCTATTATAACATGTATATAAAACTGAGAACAGAGATCTGAGGAAGTTTACTACCTACCAGCTTTTGTATTACTCTAAAGAGTTAGAAAAGCTGGTTGAAATAAATAACTTTCTATGAGAATACAAATGACAAACGTGACAAAGAGAGGAAACCTAAAATGCCCAATAACCACGGAAAAAATTGAGAAAATTGTTTGGTACTATCTTCCTAGAAAGAACTACTTTGGCCAGTTTATAAGTAAATTCTTCAAGATATTCTGATGCTATTCAAATTGATAGCATAGCAGGAAAAGAAGGAAATCTTATTTCTTTTTACTAATATCAAAACCTTAAAAGAAAGAATAAAGAGGACTACAGACCAATCTCACATGAATATGCATGTGAAAATCCTAAATAAAACATGAACAGACTAATCCAGCAGGATATTAAAAATATAATATACCATCACAAATGGAGTGGGATTTATTTCAGAAATTCTTGGATAATTCAATATTAGGATTAATTAATATGTTACTAGATCAAAAAAGAAAATCAATATTCTGATTAAATATTTATTCCCACTAAAACCCTAAATAAAATGGTAGTGAAAGAATATTGTTCAACATAATAGAGAAAAATATATATAAAATAACATTGTAGCATCAGATTTAATGGTAAAATACAATTTCTGTTGAAATTGGGGGCAAGGCAAAAATACTTCCTATTACCTCTATTATTTTACTGTTTTTCTCTGGAAATGTTAGTCATTGAATTTAGACAATTAGAGAATAAAGTCAGGGAGATAAATATTGGAAATCTTGAGGCAAAATTACTGTTATTTATACATGATGTAACTTACATCTGGAGATTCCAGGAGAATTAATTAAGACTCTGAGAAACAATGAAAGGTAGAGTGTCTGAGTAGGCCGTTCACAAAAAAGGAAATGCAATGAAAAGTTGTTCAGTCTTACTAGTAGTCAGGGAAGTACAAATTTTTAAATTCAGAATTCATAATTACCACCCAACAGATGAATAAACATGAAAAAGATAGATAAATCTAATTCTGGTAAGGGTCTGAGCAAATAGGTACAATCATTCACTCTGAATAAAAATATATTCTGTACCTTTGGCTTTATCTTATAGAAATAAAAGCATGAGTATGCTGGAATATGTATGTATGAGGATATTCACTGAAGCAGTGTTTAGAATACCAAAAAATTAGAAAAAAGTGAAGACCCATTGGTTAGAGAATGGTTGAGTAAATTATGACATTTCCATAGTATGGACAATTATGTAACTATAATTTATATAAAATAATATATTAATGTATAAACATACAACAAAAATAAAACTTCATAAGACATTCCCTTATAACATGAATACATTAAAATCATTCATTTTCCTAGATACCATTGCTAGTCAGAAAATATGATAGAAGAAAAAAATCCCAGTCAGTATGGCAATAAAAAAATACTCCCATAAAATGCCCAGGAATTTAAAATGTAATAAGATTTCTATTAGGACCTATAGGATAAAAACTAGAAAGTGCTATTAAGGAACATAAAAGAAAATTGAAATGGAGACAACTGTTAATTTGTATTTAGCTATAAATTTGTCACAATCCTAATAAACCCCAGCAGCCTCCCGGTGGTCTGGGCCCTATGCTGTTGCTCTGGCCTTGACCTCTTGCTCCCTGTCCTGTGTTGTATGTCACACCTTCACGCTGCACCACCATGACTCCACCAGAATGGCCTGCTGACTTGAGACAAAACATTGAAAGTCGAGTGACATGCTTTTGTCCTAGCTACAAAGCATCATCTGATTCGAGAGGAAGATAAAGAGGGATTGCATTTACTCACTCAGCATAGGGTTGTGGTTGAAAGCATAGACTGCTTGTGTCCAACACAACAACTTACTAGTTGTGTGATGGGCAAGTTTCTTAGGCTCCTGGAACAGGAACTAAGCTAAACTCTTAATAAATGGCTATCTTTGGCACACACCCAGCAACGATGACGTGTCAGGCACCAGAGGGCACAGAGAGATGGCAAACAGCAGAGGCAGACTATCTGAGTGGATAAATGCAGCCTCTAGTCTAGTCAGGGCAGGTAGTCTGACTGACAGGTACTAACTGTCTAATGTTGGGCAAGTTTCTTAACCTCAGAAAATCAGCTTATTGATCTATGAAATGGTGATAATATTCTCTTCCCAAGGTTGTGTGGGTTAAAGGAGGCCACCAATGTAAACTGCTTACATAGCATACGAGTACTTCCCATGTGGTGCCTGGAGCAGAGTAAGGGCTCAGTAAATGTTAGCCATGATGATTTTTACGGTTCCTCATATTTGAGGCAATTTACAATGTCCCAAGTAAATCATGCATAGACGCATATATGATTATGTTTAGTTCTTCTAGAACACTGAGCTATTACGGTTATTTAAAAAGCATTGTGACTAGTTTGAAATCACAGCTGCTAAGTGGGGGTGCAAGGATTCTAACTCCCAACTTCTCCGGGTCTTTCTCTCACAGTTTCGTTTCCTTTGTCCCTCTTCTCACACGGCTGCAACGCCAGAACTGTGATAACAATAATAAGGTCATAAGTATACCAAGGAATTGGGAAGGAGAATTCTGAATGCAAGGTCTTGGAAAGGCTGCAACGTGGCAATGGAGTTAGTCCCCAGTGATGTTTGTCGACTTTGGGGCGCTGGTGCCTGATGGATACAGTGGTGAGGTAAGGTGGAGAGTGAGCTGGGGAGATTTGGGGAGTCCTGACTCAGCACCAGCTAGTGGTGACATGTTGAGAAGGTCCAGTCCCTTCTCTAGGCATGTTTCCTGAGGGACTAATGCAGCTGGATGGGAGGGAGGCGGGGTAGGAACTGAGACAAGAAGAGAATGGCAGACAGGATGGCGTCGTAGCCGCTGACGTTTCTTTGTGCCTAGGGTTTAGCTGGAGCAGAGCATATACGTCTGTTGTGGGCCGTTCAGGAGGACTGGAGGCCATGGGGAAAGGATGTACTTGGAATAGGTGACCTTGGTGTCCCGCAGAGCAGGCACCGCTGGTTCTGCACTTTGACCGCTAGAGGGCGCTGCCTCCCAGTCCTCCCTGCACTTCCCCTTGAGCCACGCGTGGCCCCTTGAGCCACGCGTGGCATGGAGTCGGGCTTGAGAGGCTAGCCTGGGAAAACTTGTAGTAGTGGAGGGGTGTGTGTGTGTGTGTGTGTGTGTGTGTGTGTGTGTGTGTGTCTGTGTGTACGCAAGATTGAGTCTGGTGGGTCCTAATGACACGGCATGTACTGGAGCTGCACCTGGCCCTCAATAGCGGGAAGAGGTAGTGTGGGAGGGACGTCTGGGGAGTTTGTGGGGCCATGTGCCAGGAGCAGGTCTCTTCTCATAAACCAGAGCGGGCACGCAGGAGGGTGCAGATTAGGTTAGCATCGTCACCTTCCAGCCTTCCCCAGGGCTTCCCCGTTGGCCGCCCGGGGCCTATGGATGCCCAGGATGGAGAGGAGGCAACTGGCTGTAAATATCCCCTCCCCCAACCATTGGAAGTGGGAGGCACGTGGGGTCCATGATTCACATCCAAGCTTCGTGTGATCTCAAGCCCATATGTAACCTTGCTCAGCCTCACATTCCTCTCATGTTTAAAGTTCTCTCATGCAAATATTGTGTGGATTAAATGACACCCGAAGCTGTCCCCAGAGTTTTCTGGGGAATGTGGACTGTCGCTGGTGGGGACAAGAGTGTAAAGAAGAGGCTACATTCTCTCTGCCACCAAAACCCAGATCTGGCCTCTTAGAGGAACTGGAAGGTTAACACTCAGCTCCACAAACACCTCTCTTTTCAGTTCTTCCACAAAACTGAAAAAGATGTCCCAGGCCCAGAAATGGGATCTCACCAACTGCCACAAACCTGACTCTTGAAAGCAGAACCAGACTGCAAGTAAACCAGGGTCAGTGTCCGGATGCCCTGGGAGCACTTGTCTGCTTTCTCAGGCTTCTGGCCCTGAACCTTCATATCAGTGTGCCTCGGACCCTTCTGGCTGTCTGCTGAAGTCTCCAGGTCCTCTTCTCAGAGTGACATTTAAAACGAGTAACATAAAATACACAGACCAACAAAGGAATCACATTATATCCAAACAGTTGTCCAAACATCAGAAGAATGTGTGATGGAGTAGGATACGTGCTGCTTTAGATCTAGCACGAGCCTCAGAGCTGTCGTAATTGCACAGGAGTGGTGACCGTACATGACATGTTGAGAAATCTATAATAAGCTGTCATGAGACTTGAAAATACCTGTGATTTTTATTGATGGCAGATTCTATCGTGGTTTGTTGCCTACATTCATAATTAAAGCAAATGCTAATTTTCACCTAGAGACTGGTGAAAAGAAAGATGGAATGTTTTCCCCAGATTCACAAATCGCGTGACTAAATACACGGCCCCCCAGTTAAGAATCTCTGCAGATTGGGCTCCTCATTTTACAACTAGGGAAACTGAGGAAAGCAGGTCTCCTGATTCCTAGGTCAAAGGTCTTCCCACTAAAGTGTATAATGTGGACCTGGGAGAAACTATCTTCAAACCATTAATTTCACCTTGCCAGTGGCCTGAAGTGGCCCTTGTTTGTGTCAACCCCCTCCCCTGCCCCCACAGCATCTCTCTGGGATGTGAACTGCCCTCAGAAGTGCCTCCCAGGGCCAGCTCCAAGCTCCATTGAGCCCAGTGGCTTGTCCCAGGCCAGGCTCTGAGGGCTCCAGAGGTGAGGCAATCCAAACCATGGAAACTATCCTCTACTAACTATCTCCTTTTTACTGACAAGAATGACCCTATGTCATTCGTCCCCCAGTGAGCACTGAAAAAAAGAAAGTAACCTGGAGGATTTAGAACAGTACGAGGGACTTAGGGTCTGTCAGGTACATTTCTTTCAAGGCGCTCACCTGGATTTCCCTCCCATGAACACACTGTATCTTTCTTTCCCATTTGAGGAAAGTGTCAGGGCGCCCATATCCCTGAGAGTCTGCTGGAGAAGAGCTAGCATGCTGGCCCAATTGGCCAAGTGACACTTCTCTTACCCAGGCTCCTGAGGGTAAAGGCATTTCAAGAACCAGGATTTCTCAGGAACCTCCCTGGAATCCTGTCTTTGCCTGAGCAGTTTCGTCAACTGTTCCATCCCTGCTCCCAGACCCCAGGTCCCCAGGGGGGCTCCTTACCTCAGGAAAATAGTTCTCTCCTGCTCTTAGGCGGGGGGCTCTGGTGACAGCACTTTGAAGAAGTTCTCAGCCCTTGACTTGTTCTTCAGTCTTGTGAAAACCCCATCTCCCACTTCCGTCATTGTTCTGCCTTCACTATGGGTATATATGGTCTTTGAAAACCACAGAATGGGTTTTTCTAGCCGTCAGGGGTCTTCCTGCCTTGCTCTCCTCCCCACCCACTGTGAGTGTTTTTCTCCTTTCTCTCCTCCGCCTCCTCTGCTGCTTTCTCCTTTTCCTTTCCCTTTTTCTTGTGTTAGAAATAGACGAAGACGCTGAGAAGGCTGAGGGAAAGAAACCTACCCTTTGAAACTGTTTTCTTCACCTTGTGGGACACAGATTTTTCACTTGATAATTCATAGTAAAGACAAGACTGGTAATAGAATAACAAGAAGATATAAGGACAGACTGTGCCTTCAAGTATAAAGAAAGGTGCCAAGTCTTTCCCTGAGAGGTTTTGCTTAGGAGTAGGACAGAGTGGAGCTGCTCCAGGCTGAAGCGGATGAGGGCAGGGAGGGTTGGGGAGGGAAGGAACGGGGGCAGCCAAAATGGTCCTGTACGTAGGGGTGAGAGATGGATGACTTACCTTATTTCCCCCACCTACGACCTTCCCATTTCTATTCTGTTCTGTTCCTCCTTGGTTGATGATGGCTGGGGAGACCACAATGGTTCTTTCTAAATTCTAGGGTTGTGCACGTTGGTGGAAAAGAGCTTTTGATTCTCGGCAAGGCCAGGCCAGGCCCTATGCCAGAGGGTACCCAGCACACAAGGAAGCCCCCGGGTTCTGGAGCAAGCACCTGTCATGATGGCCAACCAGTGCCGAGCTACCCAGGAGCCCAAGGAGTATCATAAGAAGTGAGGTTGGGGGAAATTCCTCGTGACTAATCTAGAATCGCTCTGACCCTTGTGTAGACAGGAAACTCCTGTTTGGTTGTACTCGTGGTCCTTAAGACAGTAAGGTGCTCTGGCTTTGAGGTCCTTGGAGGTGGCCGCATCAAAGCCATCATTGCAAGTGTTGTCCGGTGACACAGACAACAGGGACATCTCCTTATTCCATCACCTGTTCAGCTTTCACAACAGAAGGAGTTGATTCCAGGAGTCCATGGAAACCCATGTTGGGAAGGGGGAGCTTCATCCCACCTACATGTCTGTCACGACCATCCTGGTCACAGAACCGGTCTACCAGGAGACCTGACCCCACAGACATCAACTGCTACACTGGGCCTGGTATCTGGTAACCCAGTAGTATCCGTTGCTGTCCCTATAGTAGCGGTCACATTTATGACTTCTCTGTTCCCTAAAATGGAGATTTGTCCATGCTTGTCTGTGTGGGATACGTGGAAGGTTGGCTATGCGGGCGTTTCATTCAGGGCCTATCCGGCAATGATTGTTATGAACACGAAGAGGAGTTGAAACAAGGGCTGTAGGTGCATGAAAATGGGGCCACTTGAGCACCCGCAGACGCACATGTGTTTACACTGGTTATTGCAAACCCTCAGAGCTCTGCAAAGACCTCAGGTCTTGAAATGGAACCACAGAGGACTCACTTCCTTCGTATCAGTCGTGTAGTATCTGTCCATCCTGCAAACTGTTGTATATATAGTTTTCTGACAATGCTGCTTCTGATCACTCCTCACTGAACGGCATTGCATGTTAGGCAGTGTGGGGTTCACATGAGTGAACTCTCAAGCAGAGCACGCTTTGTTGAGGGGGGCCCCATCCCCACGAGATGAGGTAGAATGCACTAAGTGCTTACGCACCCCAGAAGTGAGAGCAAACCCAGAAAGGGGGGGGAGGAAGGCAAGAGGAAAGAAAGGGGGACTCCCTGTGTGCCAGACACTGTTAGGCACTTTAGTGGACAAAGGGACATTTGAAGGGAGCTTTTAAAGAAGGTAAGATTTCAAAAGGCAGGGATAAGTGTTTTTCAGATATAGGAACGACATAAACAAACAAAGTGTAAGGGACGTACAAGGAAACCAGTGTCCGACTTTGGGGGGCTGGTGCCTGATGGATTCAGTGGGAACCTCTGAAGTGACTTAGGTGGCTAGCATGTGGTCTGCCTCCTGGTGGGGGGGCTGGAGAGGCCGCCACTCACCCACAGCTTCCCAAATGACTATGCTGTCAGCCTTTGGATGTCTACAGGACCTGAGTCCAATTACACAATTTAGCAACTGATACATAGTTTTCAAGATCTTCCTAGTAAGTTCTCACCATTACAGGAAAATCTGGTGGGATAGTAAATCATATTTTTATCTTACTTCTATAGAACTGTGAGGTCTCAGAAATAGAAAGGACTAAAACAGCCATCGGGCAGAGCGCAGGCACTTCTAAGCCAGTGGTTCTCACACTTGAGCGTGTATGACGGTCACCAGGTGACTGTGAAAAGACAGATGGTGGGGCCCGGCCACGGAGTTTCTGATTCAGTAGGTTTGCGGCAGAGTCCAAGGCTTTGTATTCCTAACAAGTTCGCAGGTGCTGCTGCAAGCTGTTCTATGCAATGCCTCTTGTGTTCTTTGCTTTCCTCTCTGGTGGTGTGCAGCTCATTACCACCCAAAGCACCCCCCCGCCACACCAATATTCTTTGGCGAACACCTCCAGTTGTTGAAACATTCTTCCTCATGTCGCCTTCACACCTGCGTCCCTTTAACTTCCAACCAGTACTCCTAATTCTGCCGAGGGCTCCACACAGAACGTGTCTCTGGCTCTTGGTTAAGTCATAGCCACAAGAGTCAGGATGCCCGGTTCATCCACCGCTTAGGTGACCTTGGGCAAGTCACTCAACTTTTCTGAATTTTCCTCATCTGTAGAATGGGAAGAATAATAGCACTTACATCATAGGACTGATGTTTAGAGTAAATGAGAAACTGTGGAAAAGTTTGGAAAATAATTAACATGGTGCTTGGCACATAGTAAGTACTCAATAAATGCTGGCTATTATTACCGAGTTTTCCTTTTTACCTGGGAGTCCATCAAATATCTGAAGAAACTCAATCCTCCTATCTAATATTTCCTGGGCTAAATATTCCCAATTCCTTCAACTATCCCTTATAGCACAACTTCTTTTTTTTCCAATTTATTTTTTATGTGTTTATTTTTCAATTATAGTTGACATTCATTATTTGATATTAGTTTCAGGTGTACAGCATAGTGGTTAGATATTTATATAATTTATGCAGTGATCCCTCTGATTAGTCCCCACCTGGCAGCATGCATAGTTATTACCATATTACTGACTACATTGTCTATGCTGTACTTTGTATCCCTGTGTTTTGTAACTACCAATTTGTACTTCTTAATCCCTTCACCTTTTTCACCTGGCCCTTCAACCTCCCTCCCCTCTGGCAACCATCAATTTGTTCTCTGTATCTATGAGTCTGTTTCTGTTCTGTTTGTTCATTTATTCTGTTCTTTAGATTCCACGTATAAGTGAAATCATATGGTATTTGTCTTTCTCTGACTTATTTCACTTAGCATAATATCTTCTAGGTCCATCCATGTTGTACAAATGGTTAAGATTTCATTCTTTTTTATGGCCGAGTAATATTCCATTGTATATATGTACCACTTCTTCTTTATCCAATTGTCTATTGATGGGTGCTTCGGTTGCTTCCATATCTTGACCACTGTAAATAACGCTGCAATGAACATAAGGGTGCATATATCTTTCCAAATTAGAGTTTTGAATTTTTTGGAAAAATACCTAGAAGTGGAATTGCTGGGTCATAAGGTAGATCTTTTTAAATTTTTTTAAAACTTTTATTTATATAAGTGTGCTTTTCCAGGACCCATCAGCTCCAAGTCAAGTAGTTGTTTCAGTCTAGTTATGGAGGGCGCAGCTTACAGTGGCCCATGTGGGGATCGAACCAGCAACTTTGTTATAAGAGCAGCACGCTCTAACCAACTGAGCTAACCGGCCACCCTCTATTTTTAATTTTTTGAGGAACCTCCATATTATTTTCCATAGTGGCTGCACCAGTTTTCAATCCCACCAACAGTGCACAAGGGTTCTCTTTTCTCCACATCCTCGCCAGCACTTGTTATTTGTTGATTTATTGATAATAGCCATTCTGACAGGTGTCAGGTGTCATTGTGGTTTTAATTTGCATTTCTCTGATTATTAGTGACATTAGTCATCTTTTCACATGTCTACTGGCCACCTGTAGGTTTTCTGGAGAAATGTCTGTTCTAGTCCTGTGCCCATTTTTTAATTGGATTGTTTGGTTTTTTTGGTACTGAGTTGTGTGAGTTCTTTATAAATTTTGGATATTAGCCCATTATCAGATGTATCATTGGGTGAATATCTTCTCCCATTCAGTAGATTGTCTTCTCATTTTGTTGACGATTTCCTTTGCGATGCAAAAACTCTTTAGCTTGACGTAGTCCTATTGATTTGTTTTTTTCTTTTGTTTCCCTTGCCTAAGGAGATATATCAGAAAAAAATATGACTAAGAGCATGTCAGAGAGTTTACTGCCTATGTTTTCTTTTAGGAGTTTTATGATTTCAGGTCTTACATTTAAGTCTTTAATCCATTTTGAGTTTATTCTTGTGAATGGTGTAGGAAGGTAGTCTAATTTTATTTTTTTGTATGTATTTGTCCAGGTTTCCCAACACCATTTCTTGATGAGACTGTCTTTACCCCATTGTATGTTCTTTTTTTTTTTTTTTTAATTTATTGGGGAAGGGGAACAGGACTTTATTGGGGAACAGTGTGTATTTCTAGGATGTTTTCCAAATCAAGTTGTTGTCCTTTCAACCTTAGTTGTGGAGGGCGCAGCTCAGCTCCAGGTCCAGTTGCCATTGCTAGTTGCAGGGGGCAGAGCCCACCATCTCTTGCGGGACTCGAGGAGTTGAACTGGCAACCTTGTGGTTGAGAGCCCACTGGCCCATGTGGGAATCGAACCAGCAGCCTTCGGAGTTAGGAGCATGGAGCTCTAACCGCCTGAGCCACCGGGCCAGCCCCCCATTGTATATTCTTGTGTCCTCCTTTGTCAGAGATTAATTGACCATATAGGTGTGAGTTTATTTCTGGGCCCTCTATTTTGTTTCATTGATTTATGTGTCTGTTTTTATGCCAGTACCATGCCGTTTTGATTACTATAGCCTTGTAGTGTAGTTTCATATTGGGTAGTATGATACCTCCAACTTTGTTCTTCTTTCTCAAGATTGCTGTGGCTACTTGGGGTCTTTTGTGATTCCATATAAACACACTTGTTTACGTGGTGTATCACATTAATTGATTTGTGGATATTGAACCAATCTCGCATCCCAAGAATAAATCCCACTTGATCATGGCATATGATTTTTTTAATGTATTGCTGAATTTGGTTTGCTAATATTTTGTTGAGGATTTTTGCATCTGTCATCAGGGATACTGGCCTATAGGTTTTTGTGTTTTTCGTAATGTCTTTGTCTGGTTTTGGAATCCATTCAATGGTGGCCTCATAAAATGAGCTTGGCAGCCTTTCTCCCTCTTGAATATTTTGGAATAGTTTGAGACGGATAAGTGTTAAGTCTTATTTGAATATTTGGTAAAATTCACCTGTGAAGCCATCTGGTCCAGAACTTTTGTTTGTTGGGAGTTTTTTTGATTACTTATTCAATTTTGTAGTAATCAGTCTGTTCAGATTTTCTGTTTCTTTTTGATTCAGTCTTGGAAGGATGTATGTATCTAGAAATTTATCCATTTCTTCCAGATTGTCCCATTTGTTGGCATATAATTGTTCATAGTATTTTCTTATAATCCTTTGTATTTCTGTGGTTTCAGTTATTCAGTTCTCCTCTTTCATTTCTGGTTTTATTTATTTGGGTCCTCTCTCTTTTCTCTTGATGAGTCTGGTTAAAGTTTTATCAATTTTGTTTGTCTTTTCAAAAAACCAGATCTTGGTTTCATTGATTTTTTTGTTTTGCTTTTTAGACTCTATTTCATTTATATTTGCTCTAGTCTTTATTATTTCTTTCTTTCTATTCCCTTTGGGCTTTGTTTGTTGTTGTTTTTTTCTAGTCCTTCTAGGTGTAAGGGTAGATTGTTTATTAGAGATTTTTCTTGTTTCTTGAGATAGGCCTGTATTGCTATGAATTTCCCTCGTAGGACTGCTTTTGCTGTGTCCTATAGATTTTTGGGTCATCATATTTTCATTTTCCTTTGTCTTAAGGTATCTTTTGATTTCTTCCTTGGTCTCATTCATTGTTTAGTAGCATGTTATTTAGCCTCCATGTGTTTGTGTGTTTTCAGTTTTTTTCTTGCAATTGATTTCTAGTTTCATACCATTGTGGTTGGTAAGAAACTGGAAATCGATTACAAGAAAAAAAATTTTTTGTTGTTTATCTTATGCCCATGCCATATTATAGATGCTTGATATAATTTCGGTCTTCTTAAATTTATTGAGATTTGTTTTTTGCCCTAACATATGGTCTATTTTTGAAAGTGTTCCATGTGCACTTGAAAAGTGTGTATATCCTGCTCCTTTGGGGTGAAATGCTCTAAAAATGTCAAATCTAGCTGGCTTAATGTGTCATTTAAGGCCACTGTTTCCTTGTTGATTTTCTGTCTGAAAGATCTATCCCTTGATGTCAGTGGTGTGTTCAAGTCCCCTACTACGACTGTATTACTGTCAATCTTTCCCTTTATGTTGGTTAATATTTGCTTTATATATTTAGGTGCTCCTATGTTGAGTGCATAAATGTTTACAAGGATTATATTCTCTTATTAGACTTATCCCTTTATCATTATGAAATGTCCTTCTTTGCCTTTTGTTGTAACCTTTGTTTTAAAGTCTATTTTGTCTGATATAAATATTGCTACCCCAGCTTTTTTTTTCATTTCCATTCACATGAAATATCTTTTTTCATCCCTTTACTTTCAGTCTGTATATGTCTTTCAATCTGAGGTGGGTCTCTTGTAGACAGCATATGTATGGGTCTTGTTTTCTTATCCATTCAGTTACCCATTTACATTTAAAGTGATTGTTGATAGGTATGTAGTTATTGCCTTACGGCACAGTTTCAATATTTCTTTCATTATTGTCACTCTTCCCTGAAAAGAGTCTAGTTTGTCCAATTCCTTTGTCAAGTGCAGGACTGGCTTCAGCATAGTCAGAGCTTCGTCTATTCACTGCAGCCAAAAATCACATTTGCTTTCATGACTCATTTCCACATTTCACTCAATCATATTGGCCTTTCAGGCAATGAAGATACCAGAGATCATGTCTGCATATAGAGAAGTTTCGTTATTCGCTCATATTTGCCCTTGAAGCTCTCCTGGCTGCATCCACACATGGCTCTTACTCTATGTGAGTTTGTGGGTGTTGGGGAGAGCACCTCTGATCTTTAGTTCGATTTGGGGCTTATAACTGCTTCGTGACTGATGAGATGGTCAGTGGCCCAGCAGACTGTACGAAGCATGTCAGAGACTGACAAAGAAAAGGGATTGACTACTCTTCTCTGCCGTGGCCTTGACCCTTCTGGCAGAGCGAGCAGTTTTCTGGAAGGAAACCAAGCCTCAGGGCCAGAGGGCACTTAGAACAAACCTGGGCAGGCGTTTCAATGCCCTTTCCCAGCGTCTGTCCCCATTGGCCTTTTGCCCAGAGTCCTTGGTAATCTCATACGAAGAGGGAGTCAGGACTGTTTTATTGTGGAGATGGGGTGGCTGCCTCAGGGGGTTGAGTATCAAGATGACAGGGCAGGCGCCGGGTAGAATGCCTCTCTCAGCCTCCATCCTCATTTCCAGTCTGTAGCGAATGACTCCTTAAGTTCTGTCTTTCTAAACAGGAGGCAGAGAAAATGTGTCTGCCCAAACCCCTCCTGGTCATAGAAGATACCAGGCTCCTTTGTAGCCAGGACTCTGCTGGCGGTGACCAGGCCTGTGGGGCCCCTGGCTCCAGAACCCCTGCACTGTCACCAGTTCCACACACTGATTTGTGTAGGGATAACTTGAGTTTCTCTAGGACACGCCAGCCTGATGGCAGGAAGGGTTGTGGTCGCAGCTTTGTCTGTCCTCTGGATTGGGATGCTCCCTCCTCGCCACCACAAAGCCACTGTGCCGTGCGAACAAACAGGGAGAAGTCTCCTCTCCCCACCTCAGGGCCACACTGCCTACTGGACATCAGAGTCACACAGCACAGGGCCCCGTAGCTGCAGATCCCCATTCTCCCCTGCTTATCGCTTCCTGAGAGCCACCAGTGCTGGCTCCTTGCCAACGACGCCTGCCAAGCTCTGTCTTTGGCCAAAGGAGTGGAGGGAAGGAGCCTTCTATACTTTGTGGCGTCTGCACTTCCTCAGCCTCCCACAGCATCAGGAATCCCAGGCCTTTTTTTTTTTTTTGAGGTGTTCATATTTAATTCTACCAACATCACACCATAAAATTGGAGCACTCTGAAGGATGGCCGACAAGAGGAAAGCGGGAATGAAAGCCTCCGTATGCACTTACACACACGACTCATATTCAGTATTCACTTCTTGACTTCACTGTTACCACAAAGCAGTGGATTTCTGATCGTGTGGGTCCTGACGCAACATCAGACACTCCTGCCCGGGGTCTGTAGGTACTTTCCTCCCCACCCCACCCAGGCCTCTCAGTGCTGGCACAGAGCAGTCTTAGCCTCTTGTGGAGACTAAAAGTGATGGATGCCTACTTCTTTGAATCAGGAATCAAGCACTTTGCCCTCCAGGATAGTTTCAGTACGATCTATGGGGAAAAGGGAGTGTTTATCAATGGATACACTACCGAGGGCGGAATTGCAGACATTCCTATAGCGGGCTGATGGGTGGCAGGCACAGAGGCTGCATTCCATCTTAAGGCAGATCCCATGGGACCGTCCTCAACCTCACTTGGGCCTCCGAGAAGAAAACATACCTTCTTCAGTGGATAACGAAGGCAAGCCTTGCATTTTTTTCAGCCTGGCATATTAGAATTCTAAGCAATGGGAAAAACAGGGTGAGCATGGATTAATTTGCTTTCTAAACTAGAATGTTGGGGGGCACTGGAACCATTCTGATAGAAGCAGCACTTTGAGACAGGGTTGACTTTTAAATCATGCCACAAACTTGGACCCACTAGCTTCTCCTTGTCTTGATTCTCTCTCACCGGCCCTTCACCCCTGGATGGATGGTCCCTAGTCCCTCTGTGAGAGGTGGTGTCAGGCTCAGGCTGTGGCCTTGAGATCCCTGACAGTTTCCTTGCTGTTCTGTTCCCAAGCTTGTCTCTCTGGAGGCCCTGAGAAGCTAGCCCTTTAAGATGGGGTCCAGTCTCCCCAAGGTCACAATCATCGTTTTTGTGTCTCTTAGGAAGAGGCAAATGGAGACCCTAATCCCTCTCTGAGAGGGCCCAGACTTTGGTACACGCAGAACCCAGGATATGGCCTGTTCTTGCTCTAAACCTAAGTTTTTTTTTTTGTTTTTTTTTTTTATGGAAAAGGATTGTGTATTCTCCCCCCTCAGCTGCGAAGAGGGAGACTAAAACTTGCAAGTGTTAATAATTCACAGCCCTGCAAGGGCCCACAGGCCCCCCTGACCTGTCACCTTGTTGAAAAAAAAAATCCTAGCTCTGCAGTCATGTGGGGCCGCACTCATGAAGCAACAGAGAAGAGTGGCTTTGCCCTTTCTCACGGCCATCTCCTTGCATGGCTGTAGAATATGTATCTCGGGTCTGCATCTGGAACCCGGCTTAATAAATTTCTCCAAAGGCACGCAGACTTCTTCTTCAGGTGGTGGATGAGGCCAGAGCAATATGGGGAATGAAAGGGGGAACTGTCATAAACATGGGCTCAGGACAGGGACAGAAAACCACTGGAGCTTAAAATGCCCGGCTCCAAGTAAGTTAATGAGCTACTCAAAAGACAAGGTAATACCGGGACAATCAGATCTGAAATTGGAATAAAAATTTGGGGATATCAGAAATGCTGTCAAACATGAAGGGTGGAGGCTGGAATCTTGTATCCAGCCTGGAAGACTGGTGTAGTAGAAAGGGCACTGACCTTGGAAGTAAAGACACAGGGTTTTAGCCATGGCTCTGCTATGAACTTGGGTGACCTTGGCCAAGTCACTTCACCTCTCCAGTTCTTTATTTCTTAGTCAAAAAATTGAGGTGGTACAACTCAACAACAAAAAAAATCAAACAACCTGATTAAAAAATGGGCAAAGAACTCGAAGAGACATTTTGCTAAAGAAGACATACGAAAGGTCAACGAGCCCATGAAAAGATGCTCAACATTATTAATCTTTAGGGAAATGCAAATCAAAACTACAATTGGATGTCACCTCACACCCATTAGGGTGACCATCATAAAAACAAAACAAAACAAAACAGAAAATAATAAGTGTTGGTGAGGCTGTGGAGAAATTGGAACTCTTGTGTGTTGGTGGTGGGAATGTAAAATGGGGGGGACTCTGTAGAAAACAGTATGGAAATTCCTCAGCCCTTCTCCCAAACATAAAATTACCATATGATCCAGCAATTCCACTTCTGGGTACATATCCCAAAGAATTGAAAGCAGGGATTCGAACAGATATTGTACATTCATGTTCACAGCAGCATTATTCACAATAGCCAAAAGGTGGAAGGAAACGATTCATGGCTAGATGAATGGATAAATCAAGTGTGGTGTCCATACAATGGAATATTATTTTGCCTTAAAAAGGAAGGAAATTCTTACACAGGCAACAACATGGATGAGCCTGGAAGACATTTGCTAAATGAAATAAGCCAGTCACAAAAAGACAAATACTGGATCAAAGATTCTTGACCAGGGTGCCAAGGTACGCCAATGCCAAGATATTGATCTCTTCCAATTTTGAATAAGCCAGGTAGGGCTGAGCACAGCTGATACCCCCAGGTATGTCACTTCCAGCATCAGAGAGCTTCTTCTATTGATCCCAGTATGCTATACACATATCGTAGCTTTTAAAATTATCACCCTCATTAATTATCAGATACAATATTTGTACAGAAAAGGGCATAAAACTAAACTACACAGCTCAGTCATAAACACCTGTGTAACCACCCCTCAGTTCAAGAGCTAGAAGCTTGCCAGCACCCCAGAAGTCAGGACAGCGTGTCACTACCTAAGCATCTCCCAAGTTCTGCCTGGTATTTGGACATTATATAAACAGAATCCCAGAATGAAAACAACTGCACGCAGCAACGTGGATACTCTCACAAAGATAATTATTGAATGAAGTAAAACACACCTCAAAGGAATACACCAGAACTATTTATTGAAAAAACACCAGCCTTTCCCTCTGTTCTTTGTCATCAGTCAACCGTGTCATTTGAATGGGTCTGTTGTGGGGCTGTCTAGTCTATTCCATTGGTCCATTGGTCTATCTCATGCCCATGCCATATTGTAGTAATTACTGTCACTCTACTGTCCTGTTACCCAGCAGAGCAACTCCTTCCTTGTTCTTACTTTTCAGAACTAGCTTGTCAAATTCCTCCAAAAAACAAACAAATAACCAAAAACCAAAACAACCCACAGAAAAAACCCCGTGGGGAATTAGATTGGCGACACGTTCATCTGTAGATCAATGTGGAGAGGATTGACGTCTTCACAGCGTTAAAGTGTCAATCCGTGGATATGGCATTGCTCATCTTCATTTACTTAAGTTTTCTTGAGTGGCTCTCAACAATGTTTTATAGTTTTCTAAGTGCATGCTCAAGGACTGTTCCCCTCAATCTTTGGGGGGTCTGGGCAGAGCGGCAGCTGGCCCTCGGTCACTCCAGCCTTGAAAAGCCTCAGCTATGTACCCTAGTGAACTGTACAATTATTATCAATTTCTCTGTGTGACATGGTGGGGAAAATATTGGGGAGAATTGGCAAGTGTTTCCAGTTTTCTGTGTCTGACCACTTGCACACAACGCTGTGTTGTGAGTGGGCAAGAACACCACCACAATGCCCCAAACATCCTGAGCTCCCGAGTTGCCCACTGTACTTCTAGCCTGTTTATTTCCAGGAGCCTGTCTGTACAATGTGTGCCCATAAATTAAGAAGGCTTATTCTTGCAAAAACATTAGTAACACGATTATCTACTGAGCATTTACCTGGCTCTGGGTGATGTACAAATGTCTTCTTACTTAAGTCTCCAAGAAATCCTATGAGGTTGTTAGTATTATCTATATTTTACAGAAGAAAAAGCTAGAGTTTTGAGAGGCAAATGGTAGAACCACTTCCGCAAACATGGCAGACTAGATCATCTAAAACCCTCCCTCTTCAAAGTTCATAGAAAAACTGGGTAAAATATATCAAATATATTTTTTTTTCCAAATAGATAGTTGAACTTGGAAGAAAGGAAAGAAATCTATAAGGTCCAGAAGTGAAATGAAAGCTGAAACCAGTAACCTAGCAGTTTGTTTTCACACGGTCACTTTGGGACAGGAGATAAGACCTCGGAATTTCTTGCGTCCTGCACAACACAAGCCGTGGGAAGGCGAGGGAGGCGGCGAGGGTTAAACTATCATAAAGAGACAGAGACTCAAATATAGTTAAATCACAGAGGACCAAGGGACTCACAGCCTCAAGGGACTGGAGCCCCTAATCTGGTCACCGTGGGTATTTATTGATTTTTCACAATAGAAATCACCTGATTAGGGGCAGGGTCTGCGAAACTCTTACACCATACAATAATCATTCATTCCAAATCCCATAATTGTCCCAAAGCAACCGAAGCATACCATCCCCCAAATGATCAAGGTCAATCCCTGGGGGAACAAGTCTCTCAAGATAAGATTATCCCATGAGCCAAACAGGAGGGGCGAGATGTTATTGTTCTAATGGGTCCATTACACCTGAGGGTAAAGGACAGTAGTTGAGGCATGTGTCAGCAACTTCTCAGAAGGAGGGGCACAGCTACCTCCTAACTTTACATTAGCTCATGGGGGCCCTAGGGGGGGTCCCCTCTGGCTTAGGTTGTTTCTCCCGTGAGAAATCTTACCCGTCTTTGACTGCAGACCCTGCTTACAAGGACCAAACATGGAGACTTAGAGTAGCGTAAACTCAACCCCAATGAGGGACAATCCCACAGGGTCACCTTTCCCTAAGGAAAGAGTGGAGGGGACAGACTGCTAGGTTGCTGTGTGACTACAGGAATTGAGACCCTCCAAAGAACTGAAATCCTCAAAGGCTACATTCTCAGCGAAAGGATGAGCTAAAAACCAATCCTGTTGGCAAAAGGAGATTCATTTATTCACTTATTGACTCAGTAACATTTTTGAAAGCTTACTATAAGCTAGGCTTATATTCCAGACACTTGGGATACCGGGACAAAACAAATACAGATCTCTGGCCATGGGGAATTTCTATTCTGGTGGGGGAGAGACAGAAAATAATAAACATATATCGGTATGATAAAAGGGGATATGTTTATGGGAAAAACAGATCAGAGTTAGTGAGGAAACCATCTGTGGGCCTGGACTATGGGAAAGAAAGGAATTCTCTCCTGCAAATTTCCAGCCACAGATCTGCCCTTTGGGGGGGCTAGGGCTGTAACTGACATTAATTATTCGCATGATCTAGAAACACTAAGACAAGTAATTAACATAAATTGTCCCCAGGGTGTTAGTGTCTTCTCATTATTCTGGGGTTATAGAGAGGTGCTGGCTGACAAAACCCAAAGAAAACCCTCCACCCAGCCTACCAAGGGTTCCCAGAGATAAAGCCCAAACAAACTTGAGCTCACAGTAAAAAAAACCCCAAAATTACAAAACTATTAATGGCAGATGTAGGATTCAATACAGTATCTGTTTGATGCCAAAATCCATGCTCATAGCTTTACATGCTTTCTAGACCTTCACCAGGACTTATACCACCCACCCTCACGGGCTTGCCTTAGGACCCAAGGTATTTAGGATCACAGAATCTTAGAGTTGTAAGGGACCCCCCAAAATCCCCTATTCTGATCTCCCTAACCAGGCAGAACACCCTTCTGTAACGTGACACAGATCCTCAGCCTTTGCTTGCATACCTCCAGGAAACAAAACACACTCCCTCCCTGAATGGTGGGTGAAACAACACTGCTGAAGGAGAGGGACAGGCTCCTGAATCTTTCTGAGCCAGGTGACCTTGGACACGATAACTAATCAGACGAATTTCAGTGTTCTTATCTGTATAATGGGGATATTGTCTCATGGGGTCATGCTGTGACTAAATCCCCATTATAACAGAATAACATAAACATTTACCAGGCTAGGTAATCTGATTTCCCCTTCTCATTAATGTCTAGGTCTAAGTCATCGATAAAAAGACTTACTCTGCTTTGTGTGAATCAGATCAAATCCACTTATAGGCGTGAGATTTTTAAATTCAAATTTTAGTGGGGGGCAAATCTCATGCAGCTCAATGTTTCACTGGGAAAGGGTTTTGTCATTTAAAAAAAAATTGCTCATCTCCATGTAATTTTGAATCAACACTGTTTCTGCATTTCAAGGCCTCTCTGTTTCCAGTCTGAAGGCTTGTGGCTGTTCCATCTGTGCTGGGATGGAGGGCGAGTCTGAGAATTCTCTCGATGGGGGCTGGAGTGGAAGCTCCACTGTAAGGGTTATCTTTTTTTTTTTTTATGTCATTCAACTTTTTTTAAATTTCAGAAGGCTCAAGAATAGATTTTACTACTAGGGCTCCTTAATTTTAAAAACAATGGCATTATTTACATACACCATAATTCACCTATTCTAGGGGTACAGATTGGTGAAATTCTGGACTTGTAGACAATGAACTGCAGAGCCACCCCACACTCAAGATATAGAACAATTCTCTCACCTGGTATTACAACAAAGAAAACCCAGAAAAATTTTTTTAAAAGGTTAAGAAAAACAAAGTTTCCCCTTTAGGTCCTTGATTTTAAGAGGGACATTGACAAATCGACTGGGTCCAGGGAGAGAAGTCCTGAAGCCTTGGCATAGGCAGACCACCTTCAGGACTGAGGCTTATGGGGGATACATCAGCCCCCCAGTATTTGAAGGGCTGCTATATATCTACACAGTGGACATAGTTCAGCTCAGAGGGAGCCATCAGAACCTGTGGACAGGAGTGAGAGCTCTTTTTGACTCAATATAAAAAAGGAAACTTCTAAAAACAACGCAGTAAGAATTATTTATACGGGATGAAGCTTAGTGAGACTCAGAGGGAGAAAAAACTAGATCAAACACCTGGGAAACGGCAGTCAGAATTTGAACCCAGGTGTTTTGATCTTAATTCCAGATTCTCCCCATTCCTCCTTTCTACTTTGGAAGATACATAGGGAGCTCAGGGGGCCACAGCATCAGGTGGAGGTGACCTGAGTTAGCTGCTCAGGTGTTTGTCATTTCCAACCATGGACCCTCTGGCTTGGGCCATGTCTTTGTTGGAGGCAGCCAAAGCCCAGTGGAAACAAATGGCCCTTCCAGCATGGGGGTGGAGGGAGAGGCCACCCCCTGCTCAGCCAGTGGGTCGCTTTGCCTCACAGCCTAAAGCCATCTCTTGCCCTGGTTTCCAGTGTGGGCTGAGGATCCAGGTCAGTGAGGAGCCGGGTGCTGGGTTTGCCTGTGTGGGTGCTGCTGATAGGGATCAGCTGCTGGTCCTGGCTGGGGTGCTGAGCCAAGCGCGGGGCTCCCCCACACTGCCCAGGTGGCCGGCTGAGAGGAGCTTGTGGAAGTGCCTTGCACCTGTCCGGCGGGGCTTGCTGGAGAGGCTGTGAGTGTGGAAGGGGAAGACAGCTGAGAAGAGAAGCAGAGCACCCTCAGGTGAGAGAGCGAGCGCCTAGCAAGAGGAAGGGACCTGGGAAGTAAGAGCCCAGGCTTTACTCCTAGGGAGCCAGTGAGAATTCCCACCGCAGACAGGAAAAAGGATGGGCACGGGAGGGGCTTTGCTCCATTCACTGGGCTTCTTAGCCTCCTGGCCTTCTATTGGTGGGCGTCTCACAGGTTCCTGCTCCCCGGGCAAACCTCAGTGGGTGAGGATACTCAGGTGAGCCTCAGCCCTGACCTTGGGATGGAAGATAGTGAAGGCTCCTAAGGCTGTGACGGTGGCATCTGCTGAAGGGAGGGAACCAAAGAAGGCAGAGGCTGTCCTTCCTGTTCTCCACCCTCCTCCTTTCTGGGAGGGGCCGGCATCCCGCACAGTTAGGGAGGTGGGCCAGTGTGTTGGGTCTGCTGAGGGCTTTTGGGGTTTGTCCTGCTCAGGGCCAAGCTAGCTGGCAGGAAGCCGGACAGAGGTCACTTCAACTGAGACCATGCGTCTCTGTTAAATACATCAGCTTTTAAATCAATCCTCGTTCAAAGTCCAGTGAGTTCCAAGACTACAGCTCGCCAGCAGACAGTAAATTCCCCAGTACAGCAAGCCGCTCCTCTTCTAGACCCAGGTAAGAGCTGACTGTGTCCCACCTGGGCCCGAAGCACCTTCTTCCTTTCCCCTTTCCTTTTCTAAGCAGTAGCTGGCTGTCCAGAGCATAAGTCAGGCTCACGGTGGAGGAGCCAGGCCCCTTTGGTGGTGGCGTGGGGTGGGGTGAGGGATTGACCTCTCTCCAAGATTCTCTCTGTTGGAGATGCCCCAACCCTTGTAGGTGAGGATCTGCTTCACCAAGGAGTTGGTGACGATCCTCAGAAAAAGCTTCCCAGGGTTGTATGGGGCTTCGATGTCAGCCAAAGGGAGTGACACGACAGACCAAACAGATCACGAGATACAGCGCCATCCCTCTACGCAAGGGCTTTGGGTGTTAGAGGTTGTCTTAAAGGGTGCAACGGGCTTAACTTTCCCACTGGATAATGAACACAGGCATTGCTCCTCTTTTCATTACGTTGTAGCACGGAGAAATGAGGAGAAACAGGGATTTCTAGGCTGGCGGAATTTTAAAACGTAGACCTCCAGGCTTTACCCTTTGGATTGTCTACTTCTTTGGGTCTCGTGTAGGTCGGAAAAATCTGGGTTGTTTTTTTTTTTTTAGCACTCACCGAGATGGTTCTCCTGTGCGCAGGTAGGTAACCAGCTAGTAGCTTCTTTTCTAAGCAGAGAGATCAAGGGACTTACATGTGACTTTCTTCTAAGGACTCACCCGCCAAGGAGAATCCTGGTCTGGGCTGGCTTCTTGAGGACACATTCCTCCTTAGTTGTAGTCCCTGCAGTGTTGCACCCACATGCTGTCATTACTGTGTCCCCAAGTCGGACGCACTGATTGTGTCAGGTCATGATTGTCTAGTTACCTGGGGTCACGTGTTCTTTCCTGCAGCAAATAACTCAGGGACTTTGAGTTTGTATGTTATGACTAAGTAAATTGTTCTTATCTTTGACTCTTTTGCATGTTCTTTGCACCATCAACTATGAAGTTGCTAGTAATGATGTCTTGCGTTCATAGACCACTGGCTGGACAGAAGAAATAACGTGGGGGTGGATTGCAAATAACCTGGGGTTTGATTCAGTTTTTAGCGACAGGCCATTAGACAAATCACTTAGCCAGCTGCAGCCTCCATTTCATCATCTATCGAAGCCTCTCCTCTTTTGCTGAAGGCTGTACTGAAAATAAAACCATACTGATGTGTTTGAGTATAAACACACCCGTGCGTATGTCTCAAATGTGTGTATCCAAAGGCTCCGAGGATAGTGGGAGAAACAGCCTTGCGGTCCATCAGGAGACCTGGGCCCGTCTTTTAATCTCATCAGGCCTTGATTTACTCGTCTATTAAAAAAGGGGTTGAGACTAGACGATCACAGTTGTTCTGTTCAGCCCACCAAGTATGATAGGTCCTGGAGCTTAGACGCCTGGCTCCTTCTGGGCACTTGGGTTTTAATTAAAGGGTTACCTCCCCAGGAAGGGCCTTCCCCTGTCCACCCCATCGCCGTATCTCCTCATGGGTAGCCTTTATCTTCAGAAGTCGTCTTGTTTGCTTTGTAGATACCACCTTTGCCAGATGTTTAGCTTCAAGAGCACAGGGATCTTGTCTTTCGTGGTACTGTGCTGTGATCCCAGCTCTCAGAACAACACCTGGCAGAGAGTAGATGCTTAGCTATTTGGATCAATGGCAGTTAGTGTGGCGGGAAAGAAGCTGCAAGGACAGAATCGGGATGTTTTGATAAGCTGCTCTAAAGGAGAAGAGAAGTACTGATACTCTCCTGTCATCTTGTAACGGTGACACTATATCTTCTATTCTGAGATTTAAACTTCTAGTGGAATTCGATTTAATAGTGTAGTTTAGCTTGGGACTTTTTGAAAGTTTTCTTTGCTTCCCTCCCCTCGCACCAAACCTTAATGACTGTTTACTATATATTTACTATGCATACCAGTTTTTATGATTCTGTTTACTTCTGACCCTATGTATACCTGGCTCAATGACTTGAAAGAAGTTTTCATGTCTGTATAAGATCCACTCCTATCCCTGAAACAAACCAGCCTCTGGGAAGTGCCTGACCAACTTCCACTTCCCTTGGTTCTGCCTCTCCTTACCTGCCTATAAAACCTTTTGGCCATGCTGGGAGTTGGGGGGAATGCCATCCTCCCAGAGTGCCGACATTTTGAATACACTAACCCAGTTTCTCAAGCTTTGGCTTTTGTGCAGTGAGCAGCTGGACCCTTATCAAGGTAACAACAGTCTGAGGTCCCAAGTCTGATGGCGGGGAACTGGGCGTCTCTGGTTCACATCTTGGTTAAATGATTTTCACATTTGTTGCATAGAAATTTGATGAGATTGGCAAGTTAGAGGGAGACATTTTTCTCCAGATCTCAGCAGCTTCTGTCCTTCATGAGGGACCGCCCAGATTCTTTTCATCTCTTTGTCTGATGGGTGTCATGGCTAAATGGTTAGGAGCAGCATGCTGGAAATGGAAACCTGCATTCCAGAGCAGACAGACTCTTCTTCCCTAAACCTATTTCCTCATTGGTCAGATGGGCCTTTGAACATAGTTCCTAGTGTTATGAGGATTAGATTGGGGAAGTGCTTCGAGTCTAGCATACCTGAAGTCCTACTAATCTGATGATCTTCAGATAGCTTTGTGAGAGGCATGACCCCAGGGAAGGAGGGAACCCAGGAGTTTTGATAAGCAGGAAAGATAGCCCCTGGCTTACCCCCGAGGCAGCTAGGGAGGGTTTGCTCTTGCTCTGAGAGAATTACCAGCTTCTGAGACTCCAATCCTCACCCAACATAAACGCTAAAGCTTCTCTGTAATCTGTAGGACTGAGTCTAAGGCACTCTACAGTCTAACGTGACCTCCTTCTTCCTTTCAACATATACCTGTGCTCAGGGCATTCTGAGCCATTCACCATTCCTGAACTCACCTGTGCTATTTCTTATACCTGGGATGCCTTCCTCCTCCCAGCCTGACTACTTAGTCCCCTAACAGAGCAGACCCCTCAGGATTGGAAGGCTGGGGAGAGGGTGAAAGGAGCCCAGACTCCACTGGGTTTGAATCCAGGTTCTGTTGCTTATCCAAATAGCCATGGGAAACCGACTTAAATTTTCAGAAACTTTTTTTTCTTGTAAAGTGGACCATTAGGATTACATGAGAGCTCATATAAAAGGTACTTCGGCTGGTGCTTGGAGCCTAGTAGGAACTCAGTAAATTGTAACAATAACCAAACGTTTTCTTTTCTATAGTCCAGCACCCATGCTCTTCAGCATTTAAAATCATCCTAGTAACCCTCCCCCCTCACTCTGGGCTCTGAGGGCGGGACAGGTCTGATCTGGGTTGAGCTTCAGTATCTGTCCCACAGTAGGTGCTAAAAATTGATTATATAAATTATATAGTTATATAATTATTGATTATATAAATGATACTTGAAATTCAGAGGCTGGAGTGATACCTTCAGACTGTTGGTCAAGAAAGGTTTTGTATATAATCTAAAATTTGAGCCTTGAAAATAGGTAGGTCTTGAATTCATTCACTTGGAAAAAATGTTTGCTGAAGACCTACTATGAGTAAGTAACCAGAGTGGGGACAGTATTTCAGGCAGAGCATGGGGCCTGAGCAAGGTGCATGCTGGCTATGGCCGAGAGCAGAGAGGAATGAGGCAGGGCCTGAAGCCCTGAGCCAAGAGTCTGGACTTTTGTTTCTTGAGTGAGGTTTTAGAGACCAACATGGTGAGAGCAAGATAAGGAAGTGTGTCATGCAGCAGTGACTGGGAGCAACGAGAGGCAGGAGACTTTGGTACATACAAACAAAAGTGAGGGGGTAGAAATGCAGGTTCAAAGGATCTCATAAAACAAGATGCCAATTTGGGGGAATACCTTGTTCCAGCCAACCCTCAGGACGCTTTGACTATGTTCAGGTACCAGTTCTACCAGCCACACAGGGGTAGCCTATCTGTGAGGGCATCTCTGTTTCCACACAATATTAACTCCATCTCTCTCCCAGCCTGCAGAACTCTTAGATAAGCAAGTAAAGTGGGGAAGACTTTGAACTCCAGCCCAGAGTCCTGCCATATAGGACAAAGTATTGTTCATGGGGGTTGGGGCGGTATTTAGTACCAGCGGGCCAAATGAACTTCGAGATAACCAGATTCCATTCCTTATCGTAAATCAGAAAGAAGAATCACTCACTGGGCTCCTTGATCCCTCTTCTCCATGTACCGTGTTTCCCCGAAAATAAGACCGGGTCTTATATTAATTTTTGCTCCAAAAGATGCATTAGGGCTTATGTTCAGGGGATGTCATCTGGAAAAATCATACTAGGGCTTCTTTCCCGGTTAGGTCTTATTTTCGGGGAAACACGGTAATTCTCAATGGAATACATTTCACTAATTTCGTACATTTGAAATCTGTTGCTGACTAAGACCAAATAGTAATTATCACAGTGGGTAAGTACAGTTAGCAAACACGTATTTTAGGGCTCCTCTTAGCTGATATTAACTATTTAAAATTAATAGTGTTGAGTCTTTGAATTTCCACAGGTCTTGCTTTTCAAAGGAGGACATCAGGTGGCCTTAAATATATTATCAGCAGCAAAGGTACAGGCTCTGCTCTAGGTAAAATATTTCTGAAGAAGGATGAAATCGAATTGCTTCTATCTCTTCCTTGCTCGAGACATCTGTCAAGCTCAGCTGAGGTACAGCTGGACTCCTTTCATGCTGGTGGAAGAAATGGTGTGTGCTGAGGCTCTGAGGCAGGCTCTGGAAGAAGGCAGACAGGCCTGGCAATGGGCAGGTAGCCCTGGTCAGGACTGATGGCTGTGGAGAATTCTAGAACTGTCTAGAGTTGCTGATGTAACATCACCAGTCTCCACCAACTGTATCTTGCAACAAAAGTCCTGTGATTTGTCTCACCCTTTCCCCATGTGTGCAAATGGAGGAGCAGCATTCCTCGGGAGGCCCGTGGTGTGGCTCTGCCTGGAAACGCTTCCAGGAATGGTGCTTTCTCCTCGCTGAAGTTCAAAGTGTTTCATAGACCAGCATGGAGTTCAATGCATCCAGGTTGAATGTTACCCGAGGTCGCCTGTGCTCTCTTCCCCTCATGAAACAAATCATTTACTCTATAGTTACATCCTAGGTTATATAATCAAATAGTCTTCCATAGTCGCAGTAACTAGGGTTAAATATTATTCACCCGCTTTCTTGCTAAGGTCTTGCCGTTTAGTTTTTTCATGGCTCAGGGGTTGGTTACGTAAGTGCCTTGCGAGGAGCGGCTATGTTTTCTTTGCAGGTGAATGCTGACTGCATCATTGACCCCTAATTACTAGTAGATAGGACGGTGGTGAGGCCAGAGTACGCATGACTAACGGTAGTAGGTCACGATATTAATGGAGTGATCCTACTACATCCTGGACTCTGGGAGATTGGCGGAGAAGACCCTCCCTGGGCTCTTTCCTTCCTGCTGGTAGTCATTGTGCCTGGCTGTCACTGGTAAACAGCTCCCTTCTGTTTTTCCACCTCCAAGCAGAATGCTGTTTATCTCACAGTCTTTCTCTAATCTTTTGGAAGTTCAGGGATGCTCTCTAATGAGTGAGTCCCTGGTTATCATGGCTCATACCTGGGCCAGATCTCTCTCTATAAAGTAATTCTTCCCTCAACCCATCTCCTCCACCCTTCTCGGTTCCTTGGGTCTCTTCATGGTTTACCTTCTTGGGCTCACGTCTGTTAGAGTTCATCTGCCCCAGAACTCTGGCCACTGAGCCTTGAAGTTCTGTAAATGCTGCCTGGAATCTCACTCACACCTCATTGATCCACAGCACTTGTTCTATTTTTATAATTCCCTAGCTTTCAGACTTCATGAGACTTCTGGGCTCAGGGAAATCTGAGTTCATTATTTGAGTTTTATTTCAGTGGCGGGGATGGGGAGGTGGGGGGTGGGGAAAGGGACAACAAAGTCTTCCGCCCTGACTTTTTAGTCACAGTAATTAACTTTGCAGAGGGGGTCTGGAGTGAGTAGACAGAATCAAGATGCCCGCCCATCCCTAGTCCGTTATTCAGTCTCTCCTTGTCTGCTTTGAAAAGATGAGGACCACTGCTCAGATGTTCTCCCAGACAAGGGGGTTCCCATTGCATCAGGCCTCCCCTCAGAGGCCAGGTAAGGGGGTGATCACAGAGTGGGCCCCTCGGTACCAGAGACTGTGCTTAGATGTCCTGTCTTCAGGGATCTTCACTGTGTCCACGTGCATTGTCCATTCCGGGCGTGCTTCTATCTTCAGCTCAAAATTAAGGAAGTCACTCATGTTCTCACAGCTAACGCAAGGTGACAACACGATTGAAAACTGGGTTTCGGTTTATAACTTGTTCTTTCTAACGTCCTTTACCCAGACTAGAAGGCTGGGGGAAGATGGAAGGAAATGTACAAATCCCCTTCACATCAGTCATGTACCTATGTGGCACTAGAAACTTTTTGTTACTGGAAACTACTTTGCTCTAAGGCTCTTTTAAGATGACTTTTTCTGTGTCAACCCCTTAATTTTTGAAACTGCTCCTTCAGTCCCTGCTTTATTAGTTTCTGCCTGGTGGATATTTTGGTCCATATTCTCCAAGTTCCTGATTTTTCTCAACCAGTTTGCAGGAAAGATGGAAGCTGAAGTTAAGTGACCTTTATTTTCCTCTTTATCTCATTTTTTTTCTCTTCTTTCCTGTCCCAGTAAAAGTAGTCCATCTCACCAAGGCTAAACCCATTTTCTACGTGCACCGTATCAACCCCTCACATACAAACATGCTGACGGTTTCTTAACATTCAAAATAAAACCATCCATCAACTCTGCTTTTCCCTCAAGCTGCTCTCCCACCTGTCTCATTTATCTATTTTAAGATGTATCTATATCCATCACCTCTTATTTATTATCCACTTGTTTCTTAACCTCTTATCCATCCTGAACTTCCATTTTCTAAACTTAGTGGCATGTTCTGCTTTCATCTTCTTTACCTCTTAGAGTCATTTGGCATTGTTAACTATCCTATCTTGAAATTCTTCTTTAAAAAGAGTTCTGACTATACTGTAAGGCCTTCTGATTATTCCTTTTCTGCCTCGTCTTCTTGTCACTGAGCTATGGGTATTACCCACAGTTTTATCCTTGGCCCTCTTTTTTTCATATTCTCCTCGTAGGCTTCACCGAGCACGGCTGTGCAGACGCTAGTCCGTCTTCTCCTGAGCTCCAGGCCCACATTTCAATCCACCTGCAGGAAGTGCTGCCATGTCCTCTGATTTAAAACCCATCTCAGACTGACTTTGCCATCTCATTCCTCACGACTGCGCCATCGTTTAATGGAATCACTTTTTGGCCAGTCACCAAGGCATGAACTTGGTTTTCTTTGACCCCTTCCCTTTCTAACACCCAGTCAAGTGGGCAGCATTACTCAGATGTATTATTAGTCTCCTAGCTGCTGTAACAGGATTCCACAGACGGGGGTCAGGGGGGCTTAAACAACAGAAAAGTATTTCTTCACAGTTCTAGAGTCTGGAAGTCCAAGATTTAGGTGTCAGCAGGTTTCGTTTCTCCTGAGGCCTCTCTCCTTGGCTCGTAGACGGCCACTTTCTTGCTGTGTCTTCACATGGCCTTTTCTCTGTCCCCATGCACTCCAGCTATCTCTTCCTCTTCTTATAAGGACGCCAGTCCGATTGGATGAGAGCCCCACCCTGACGACCTCATTTAACCTTAATTATCTCTTTATAAGGTCCTATCACCAAAGACAGTCACCTTGGGGGTTAAGGTTTCAACATATGAATTTTAGGAGAGACACAATTCAGTCCATAACAGAAGGGTCATCTAGGGCTTGAAGCAGGAAAGGTTCAAGGTTGGTTAGTAGAAAAAATTGAGCTAAGGTAATAAATTCAGGGAAAGTATATGACTGGCCCTTATGGTGAAGCAAACAGAACAAGAAGATGCCTATAGAATTAGAGTATTCTTGCAACTCAAAACTGAGAGGAGCCAAAAGCAAGCTGTTTTCAAATGAGCTGTGGCCTCAGAAGATTTAACTGTACGTGCACCTCTCTGTACAAAAGAGGCCCCTTCCGCATGACCGTGAACCCTCGACAAAACTACATGAAAGTGAAGGAAGCAATAGTCAGGGAGAGTAACGGGCCTGTGGGCTCCGACATGCCTGGGAGCTGTAGACCTGTTGTACCTCCTGGATACGAGTCGTGGTCAGTGTGTAAATAAGTAGTTTGGACACCTACGTGGTTGCACCTGTCCTGTCTGAGGCCATCTCTATGGGGAGACGTCTGGGAACAGGGTTGAAGAGTTAATGCAATCTGTCACTTGGTCCTCACTATAATTCTTCCACCTGTCACCTCTGTGCTATTCTCACGGCTCCCATGCTGGGTCAGGCCCTTTATTGCATGTGAGTAGGATTTGCACAACCGTCTCTTACCTGGCCTCCCTCCAGTGTGTCTTTTGCTCCATATCACCTACTCTTTGTGGATCCCAGCCCTGATCCTGTCACCCTTGGCTTATAAGCCTTGAGTTTGGTAGTCAGTGCCTGCTGACTACCAAACTCAGGCCAGATGCCTTCGGCTGGTATTCAAGGCCTTTGCCATCTCATTTGTCACCCACGGATTCCCTCCTGTTGGCTGTTCTTGTCACATTGGGTTTTCAGCTCCTTTGACCACACCCCAAACTTTCCCACTACTATGCCTGATGTCCACACTCTTCTGCGTCTATACCTGCTTCTGTACCTGCTGAAATTTCTGTCCCTACCCATCTGTCGTCAAGATCTACGTCAAGTCCTGCCTCCTTTGTGAAGCTTCCCTTGTCCCATGTTGTAGGGCTCGTGGCGTTTATACTCTGCTCATAGAGGTCGCCGTTTTTGTACTGAAGCTTTTCTTTCACCCCTATTCAACTATAAAGTCCCTTGAGAAGAGAGGTGGTGTTTTGCTTTATTCCATCAACCAAATAACAGTGTTTTGCATCTACGTGTGAGGTGAGCATGAAACCAGGTTTGGGGTGACAGGACTTCTTGATGTTCTGTAGTAAGTCGAGGACCTGTGTTCATGGTCCTAAACAGACTTCACAGCGGCAGTATGCTAAGTGAAGAAGCTCATTGGGGAGGGAAGAGGTTGGTAGGGAGCATGAAGCTGTGAAGTAGGGCTGGCAAGCACCCCTCTTACTCAGGGGCTCCCAGGATGGCTGGTAGGGCCTCAGCCATGAATGGAGCTTGGGATTCAACCCACTGGGGGGTGGGGGAGGAGAAATGGTCTCAGCTCTCAAGGCAGTTAGGTTTAGGGGTTGGGGAGCGGTGCCTCAGACTTCTTTCACAGGATAAAGAGCCCCCGGGGGCTATTACAGGCTGTTTACATCTGCTTGATTCTAAGTTTGCCTGGCTCAGAGCTAGGACGTGGGGAGGGAGGCACAGACGTGTGTTGTTCGCTAGGGCACTGTGTGTGGGCAGAGCTGGTTCTTGAGGACGGCAGGATCCAAGCGCCTCTCCTAACCAGGCTGCCACCTTGGTTTCTCAAGTTAAGGTGAGCTCAGGGTGGCTGTTAGTAGTTCAGCCACCCTTGACCTTCTTCTCTGACCCCTGAGGGGGTTATCCCAAGACGGAGGGGGGGATGTTAGGAGCAGCAAAGGGTGGTTTTAAGCACTAGTTTTTTAAATTAGAGGGCTTTTTAGAAATGCTTATGTTCAGGTTTCAAGCCTGGGAACTCTGAGTCAGTAGATCTGGCGGGTAGGGAGGTCTGACATCCATTTTTATAAATCTCTTTAGGTGATTGGGCAGGGGGCAGCTAGGATTTAGAATCAAAATTAGAAAGTGATTGTGTGGATTAAATGAGATAATGTACCAGCTTGACCCATAATGTTCTCAAGTGGTAATGTGATTTATGATGATTGTCTATAGATTTAAACCATTTCTTCCATGAAGCTTATCTGTTTGAAGCCAGCTGGGGCCTCCGGGCATGGGTGGGCAACTTCCAGGATTGACAAGGTGAATGAAGGTCCTATAATTCTTACTGACTTCACTTCTCCAGCCATTGTCATTTCTTTTCCTTCAGAAGAATTTGCTTTCCCCTGCTCTGTGTTTTAGCTGGTCTATAGCAACTTCAGGATTCCTTTTCAAAATAATATCTGGGAGCTCATCGGAGTTAGAAAAATAACTCTGCTTTCACCACCATGCTCACTTTTATATTGGGAAATGCTTTGGGTTCTTGTCAGGTTCCCATTGACCCTGAGGCGCAAATGTTTCACAGGGGATCATGGATTTTTGATGAGCTAAGTGGCTTTAAAATCCTTTCGTTCCAGCCTTGTCCCCTGAGTAGGCTTGTGAGCAGTCACACCCGAGTGATTTTTTTTAATGGGACATTTCCACATTTGGCAATTAGCTTGGCATGGAGACCTTCTGGACACACAGGGTGACAGGGCAGGCACGCTTTTACTAGCAGCCCCACTGACACTGGGATCATGCGAAATGGGGTGTCACGCTTGCCCCAGCTAGCCCCGCTATGAAAAGGCCTTCCACAAACAGGGACAAATGAGATTTCCTCTCAGCCTCCGCCATCCCAGCTGAGCCCTTCTGGCTATTTGGGTCTTACTTGTATAGTCTGAGATTTCTCGGGAGCAGCTCTGGGCTCCGACTTCCTGCTCCCTCTGCAGAGCGTGGGTCTTGGCTCGGGACCCTGCCTGGACCTGTGTAGATGGCTGCCTGGGGGCTGACAACCTTGGCCGACCTTGCACTTGGAAGAGTCTCTTGGGTGCCACCCACCCGCGAGTCCTTTCCTGTGGGAAACTGCCCAGTGTCTTTATTTCTTTCTTCTCTGGCTACATCCAGATGTCTCACCTACCCTCTTTTGTTGTCACTACCTAGCCTTCCTACCTTCTCAAATGTGGCTAATTTTTCTCCTTGACCACGGGCATATTATAGTCTATCGTGATAGCAATCATCTAATCCTTTGGGGGAAAGGTGGGGTCTTAAGGTATGATTAGTAATTACAATTGATGAAAAAGAATTCTGTTCTCTTTCCCCCAGACAAACGACTTTGTTGTCTGGGACTGAACCCCCCCCCCCCCCAGCCCTCAGTCATAGTGATAACTTTCTTTCATTTCCAGTATTTCATTTTGCCTATTTGAACTGGGGAAATAAAGGCTGCTGAAGATTTAATGTACTCTGACTTTGGATGGTTGCTGATATGATAGTATAGAAATCCATAGCTCTTCCCTAGTTACATATCTATCCACTGTAGGGGTCTGATCTCCAGATTTTCTCAGGAAGCAAAAGACGGGGTTGGGGACTGAAGAAACAGGAAACACAACCCTTAAAAGGTCCTTCCGATTCCCAGCCATCGTCATCAGGCCACAGTGAATCTTGCTCTAGTGAGTGATCTCAGCCCTGATGTAGGGGCCAGTGTAACACCGGCATGTGGACGAGACAGACCCAGGACTGGAGCCCGACCAGAGCCCAGTTCCTTGGACTCCTAGTTGAATCTTCTCTCTACAAGATGGAAAAGGAGTAGCTTCAGGATCCCAAAGGCTCAATGGAAGGCTAGGCTTTGGGGGTTTTGATCAGCTTTCCCCACGGGTATACTTGAAGGTGTTAAATACCATTTCATCAGTTTGGCACGGGCACCAGCATGAAACCTTCGGTGGCTGAATTGCGGGGACAGCAGACATAGTGGCAGGAGGCAATCCAGGGCTCAAGCGATAGCTGTTTTCTAATCAGCACTTTGAGTAGTGTTTCTGTGGTGTGAACTGGTTCATTTTGGGGGGCTTCAACATTAGATGTAAAAAGAATCTCTGACCATAAACGCCTGAGGCATCAAAGAAATGCAGATCTGAGTGACTGTTTGAAAACTTCAAACAAACAAGACAACTTGAACTTTTGCCCGGAAACAGTGATCTGTGTTTCCTTGTTTATCAGGCTTTTGAGTATTGAGACACAAGAATACTTAGCCTCTCCCCCTCCTCCCCAAATGACTATGGAGATTTCATTTTCGTCCTGGATCTACAGAAAGAGATTAAGATCCTTGGCTGACACTGAAGGGTGTGTGTGAATGGCTGAATTTTAGGATAGGTTCCTTAGAAATGAGCACTCATATGTTGAACACAAACAGCCTTATCTCTTGATGAAAACAGTTTCCTGTAGCCTTTATTTTCATTATAAGGACGTGTCTCAAATTTCATAAGATTTGAATTTTGTAGGTTTCTCTGTAATTACCTCCAAATTTCTGAGGGCTTCCTCTCCCCTTCCTGCCCCCTTCAAGGCTTTTCAGCCCTAAGAAAGTGAGAGCTCATAGGGATCAAGAGTTAGTTTGGACATAGATGTGGATTTGAGCTGGAAAATGTCCCTGAGGCTTGCAGGCTAGACAATTAGCAGAAAGAGAAGTAAAAGGTCAGAGAGTCACAGGGCCACACACAGATGCCTGCAGGGAGGAACCACTCTCTGGTGCTGCCCTCTTCTCCTCACGCCCCACTTTCTCCATTTCCACCCAAAGCATTATCTTTCTGGTGGTTGGTCATGATATGGCAGAGCGGCTAAGCTTTTCCAGATGTGGCTGATGACCGCAGTGGGCATGGCTTCACTTTTCTTCTCCAGCATACTCAGTCGGGAGGGCTCAGGATCGCTTGAAACACTGGCTAGTTGTTTCTTGTTATCTGTTAGTCATTCTGCTGCTTAGTCATTCATGCCACTGGTGGTGTGGCCTGGCTGCCAGACTATGCTGAGAACACACAAAACAGCCAAGTTATCAGGCAGTAGGAGACGTTCTGCTCGGTTTGTACTGTACGTCTGTCTCTGTGTGCACGAAGGTCAGAGATGGCTATCTGGAATCACCATGGTGTGGCTTCCAGGGGGCCTGGAGCACTTTGTCTCCCCTTCACCCTCCACCCCCAGACCCTCTATGGTCATTTGTTCCTGTCCCTCCAGGAGGGATGGGACAGGCAGTTTAGTCTCTGAAATACTGGTAGGGAACACGAGGGTTTGCCCTGCAGGCAGTTTACCCAGCAGACTGCTGTCTTCTGCTTTTGGGCGTCTGCCTTCATCAGCACTTCTGGCCTCCATTTTATTCTCCTAGGAATGAAAAAGCTTAAGCCAGGAGGCACTGGAACTATGCTGGAGTCTTCCCTGTAATAACTGGGGGCCAAGCCCCAGCTGTTGGTTTCCACACTTGTCCTGTCCTCCTCCTGTGACCCAGGTCCTTGCTCCTGCAGGGGGCGCCACACGAGGGGCGGAACGGATGGAAATGAAAGCTGCTTCAAGGGGGAGAAATGGGACCTGGCCACGGGAATCCTTTTCTGTCGGGCATTCCTGCTCTGCTCTGACTCCAGGGTCCTGGAAAACCACTTTTCTATCTCATCTGCAATGTATCAGGCCAGCTCTGAGGCCTGGCTGCTCTGATTTTTAAAGTGAGGTCTTGTCTTGTCCTGACTCACCTAACTCCTCATCTGTCAGGTCTTGAACAAGTCATTCCTCCAGGAAGCCATTCTGAATTCTTCCCACCCCATTCCCTACTCCCAAGACCTTTTGTTGTATTCTCCCTTTTCACTTGATTCTTCCCTAGCATGTCGTTCACCACATGTAAAAATACATTCTCCCCAATAGGAGAGGGAAAGTATCGGTCTGTCTTGTCTGCAGATCTATCCTCAATACTTAGAATTGACAGGCTCTTCCAATATTTGAATGAAAGTGGGCTTGCGTTTTCTTAAAAATTGTAGGCCACGTATTTGAACCTTATTTCTTTAGGTCAGAGGACAAAGAGAAATTTGGTTTTGAAGCTATTGAAACGAAGGCCTCTGTGTCTAGTGCCCACCCGAATATAGGCATCTGAAACTCACATGAAAGGGTCACCCTTGGGGAGGTAGGTTTGGAAATCATGAGCAAGTCCTGGGAGGGGCCTCCTGTAGGCCCACGGTTGCCACTCAGTGTGATTAGAAGAATAGAATTCTAGGGCTCTCACTCCAATGCGATTTTCTTCCCCATGGATGTATCCATTTGCTTTTCAGCACAGAAATGGCCTCTGCCTTCAAGCCCCGAGAATGTAAGCTGTCTAAACAAGAAGGGCAAAGCTATGGCTTCTTCCTGCGAATTGAGAAGGACATTGATGGCCACCTGGTCCGGGTGGTGGAGAAGGGCAGCCCAGCAGAGAAGGCTGGCCTCCGGGACGGAGACCGAGTTCTCAGGATCAACGGCGTCTTTGTGGACAAGGAAGAGCATATGCAGGTGAACGGGACATTTGTGGCCCTTCCAGAATCTCTTCGGCCCCCGCATCTCTGCTGATTATCATTTTGGGGGGCAGGGGAGCTCTCCTGGCTGCCACCGTCAAGGCAGGATACCTTTAGGGTGTACTTTCTGCCAGCTGCTCAAGTCTCCTACACTTAACCAGAACTGTGAAAGCCCTTCCTAGATTTAAAGGGTCAGGTCTACAATGCATCGCATGTTTGCTGTATACCTGGAACTAGGCTCGGCCAATTCATGTTCATTATTTTGCTAAATCCTTATCCCTACCCATGAGGTCCTTATTGCCATTTCACAGATGAGGTGCAGAGGCTCAGATAACTCAGCTAGTGAAGTTACGTGTTCCTGCAGAGAACATATGGGAGTGCCTGACTGTACCCCAATTCGGCCTGCCTCCCAGGGGGTGCTCTTTTCACTACACCATGTGTCCCTAGGCCTGGGAGGACCTGTCGTGCTCTAGGGTAGCATTCATCCCTAGAAAGGACCGGTCCTTGTAAGAGTCCCCTGGGCTGGGCTTGGGCCATACCCCCGATTCCGTCGGTGCCAGACGCCCAGCCTCATCCGCCCGGGCTGGGGTGCTGTCTGCTAATGATCTGGGTGTCAGGGACCAGCCATCAGAGGCTTGGGGCCAGATAACGAGCCTGCATCCCCTCTGGCGGCTGATGGAGGGCTCCTGGTTAAAGTTATTTTTTCCTTTCTTCCTCCTAGGTTGTAGAGCTGATCAGAAAGAGTGGGAATTCAGTGAGTTTGCTCGTTCTGGATGGGGACTCCTATGAGGAAGCCGTGAAAAAACAGGTGGACTTGAAAGAGTTGGGTCCAAGTTTGAGTGATGAGAAGCCACGCCCTGTGATGAATGGAGGAGCGCAGGCGTGGACCCAGCCACGGCTCTGCTACCTGGTGAAGGAGGGGAGCAGCTTTGGCTTTTCTCTGAAAACTGTCCAAGGTGAGCCTGAGGGTGGGGCATGAACCACCAGCTTTCCAGAAGATATTATTATCAATTACTGATGTCTTTGAAAAACTTCTCGGTTGCTATGGATATCCATCCCACAGCAGCTGTGCTCTGCCCTTCTCCCTCCCCAGCCCTCGTGCAATGAGGGATCAAGACAGCAGGGGGGTAGGGGTGGCTGTGTGCACTCCAGGCTCCCCCCTCCGTGTTTGTTAGGCTGAGCCATTGAGGCCAGAGGGTTAGAGGGTTGATGTTTCTTTGTTATTCTTTTCTAGCTCCCTTAGGGTGAGGGTGGAGGGCAGAATGGGGAATGAGAGGCAAGACAAAGGAACTTCTGCATAACAGCTACTTTGGTCAAGACGATTATCTCTCTTCATTTCTCAGAGTGCCCAGGTGGTCACTCATTTATTCAACAAATTCTTGAGCAGCTACTGATGTGTAAAACAGTGTTTGAGTGTGGCGGACACGACAAAAATGCCCACCCTGTGACACGTGAACAGCACCCTCAGCCATGGCCCAGCCTCACTCTGAGGTGTTTCCCTGACCTCTAGTCGAGAGGTACATGGTGATTTGAAACACCACAACCATCAGGAAAAACCAGGAGTTCTGTTTCTAGAATTTCAGAGGCGCAGGCTGACCTGTGCTCAGGCAACCATGATTCTGTAATGGTGTCTCTGGGCGTGAGCTTGAAACCCTAAGAGCCGCAGTGGCCTGTGGTCTGCCTCAGATGCTGCCCCAGCCAAGTCCTTTCGGCACTGGTGGAGGGTCACAATTTGTTACGTGACAGAGAGACCAATGGTGAACATGACCTACTTTGCAAGGCTTGGTTAACCTGTAGCAAGAGATGTAAACTAGCCCTAAGAGGTGTTTCTCAACTGTGTTATTGAACACAGGGGTATAGATGGTTCAGGGCAGCTTGATAGTTCTTCGAAATCTGTTATCAGTAAAGCGGTTTAAAAAAATCATAATTCAGATTCCATTTGTTTGGCCCTTGGGCTACTGTACATGGTGGTTTAGGTTAGCTGTCTGGGGGAAATGTTTTCTCCATGACAAATACATAACAAGGTAACAGGAGAAATGTATTTAAGGAAGAAGCGTTTAAGTTACTTTTATTCCTTACATATAATTTATCTAGTCATTATAAAGCAACCTTTGCCTAGACTGAATATTAATATCTGGAAAGGACAGCATTTCTTTAAGAAGTGCCTAAATCACCTACCAGCCCAGCTTCCATGTGTGTCCGGTGCCCCTGTCCTTTTAGCCTGAGATTTACTGACTCCATTGGTCTGTGATGATTGGTGACAGCCTACTAATTCTACACATGCCGAGAAAGGCAGTGTGATACAATGATGTACCGTGAGCATGGCTTGGTCCTTCCTGCTTCAAGAGGCCAGTGCTACCTGAGATTCCTTCCTAGCATTTAGTTGGGCTCAGAAATTCTATTCAAATCACCAAAGACCAACTAAGAGATGGCTGTGCCAAGCTTAGCTGGGAGCTACACATGCAGTTGTCGATCAGAGGCCAACGACGATTGGAGTCCGCCCTAAAATCGGAAGTCCTAATTTTACGTTGGGAGAAAACCTTTTCCTGTTTGTTGTATTATACCTTCTATGTAATGGAGCTGTGACACTTGTCCAATCCCCTACTGTCTTTCAGGTAAAAAGGGAGTGTACATGACTGATATTACACCCCAAGGTGTGGCTATGAAAGCTGGCGTCCTGGCTGATGATCATTTGATTGAAGTGAATGGAGAGAACGTAGAAGACGCCACCCATGAAGAAGTGGTTGAAAAGGTATGTCCCAAATGGGTACTTGTCTTACCTCTGCTCTCACTGGAAGTGATGGGAAGATAGGAGTGGTGGTGTATGATGGGAGAAATATAATGATGAGAAGTTGCACTTTTGTATTAAAAGCAAAGACTCACTAGCGGTGTGAGCAGTGTTGATATAGGGTTTTGGAATAAGGCCTTTGCTCGCTTCATGTTATCTTGAAGAAAAGTGTTCTGAAGAACCATTATCTTTTGGGTCTTTGTTCCTGATTGGGAGACTCTTCTGAATTGATAATATATTCAATGTTGAGCCCATGTTACTCACATGTTTTAACATAAGCTGGACGATAATCAACGTGGCTATGAATATAGAGTTGGACATATGGAGAGCACAGGAAGTCCTGTTACTCCAAATCTTACGTCTTAGCATGGTGTGATGCAAGAAAACATTGTGCGGTTTTCCTCTGAGGTCATATGGAACCTTGAAAATTGACCAACCTTACTTCTTTTGGTAGAATGATCATTCAAAGTAGACCTCTGTTTTCTTTTCTAAACTCCTAGTCTTCACCAAAGTACGCTTTGGGTTTTCTGAATTCCAGCTCTCACTTGGTTTCAGTTAGCCTCTGTGTGGGTGATGTCATACTTAACCAAGGGAAAAACTACAACTGTGGAAGTGGAGGTCCGTAAATACCAGTGAGTTGGTAGGAAAGAGAACAGCTGCCACTCAGCCTGCCAGCCCATATTTTCTGTTGCCTTTAGAGACTGTGCCTGTATCGGGAAACTTCTCTCTTTCCCAGCATCGTTCTTGGAGATCGATGCTGGTCCTCACCTGTGTGTGTTCTTGCAGGTGAGGAAGTCAGGGAGCCGTATCATGTTCCTGCTGGTGGACAAGGAGACTGATAAGCACCATAGTAGGCAGAATATAAAATTCAAGAGGGAAACAGCCAGTTTGAAATTACTACCCCACCAGCCCCGGGTGGTGAAGATGAAGAAGGGAAGCAATGGCTATGGTTTCTATCTGAGGCAAGGCCCAGAACAGAAAGGTAAGGTATGAGGAGAGCAGAAAGTTTGACAATATAACCACCCAAGTCTTCATCCCGGTCTGATTCAAGTTCCATTAGGCCCCCAATTCCGCACCAGATGCACGAGGACAGCAAGAAGCTGGAAAGCATAGTTGGGTCAGTTTTCATGTCACCTGGGGGGCCAGATGATGGACAGCCCCGGGTCTCCATAGCAGAATGATAAAGCAGAATTTTGGATTTGGGCAGTAGTATGCTGGTAAATCGGCTCTCTGAGGGGAAAAAGCCCTAATTTGTGGCATTTGTTGATTTCTGTGGTATAAGTACTTCCACTGTATCTGGCTTCAAGCTGCCAACATGTCACAGAATGCGAAGTTGAGAAGTATTGCGCACATCTGGTTCTCATGAGCTGGTGTATTAAAAGCAAAGACCAGCTCCAACATACCACTAGATCTGAGAAACAGCGGTGGGTCGGGATCTGGGACTCAAACAGAACCAGGAGTCTTTCTGACTCCTTGTAAGCCAGCAAGGTAAGTACACAGGTCCTCCCTGGGAAGGTGACCTACAGGAGGGGCGTTGGGAATACATTCCATTGGGAGGCATCCATTTGGAGATACCCGGCAGCGGGCTGGAAAAGTGAAACTGAAGCTTGTTAAACCAGTGTGAAGGACAAAACTGAGATATGGAGGCATCTGGTGAGGGTGGTTAAGGCAGAAGGCTGAGACACATCCTTGAGGCATGCACGCACATTCGCAATAGCTGACAGGCCAGCAGGGGTTTGCTAGGGTCTGAATTCTTCGGTTTTGTTCTGCCCTTCCCCGCTTTGTGTGGCTTCTACATAAGTTGCATGGTTATGAGCATGCCCAATGGCTTCCTGGGAACTTGCTGACCCTTCGTGCTCAGCATGCTGTGTTGTCAAGACTGAATTCCAGGCACTTTTATTATAGTAACAATGATTCTTTTCATTAAGACCCTTTCATTGTTAATGGCTGGGTTTGTTCCTGGAGTGAGCTCTGAGCAGGAAATGAGGCTGCATGAAGTGCCCATAGGCTTCTAAGGATGTCAGTGTTTGTATTCAGCCTGCCTTTTATATCTATTTTATCAGGGCCTTGGGCTCCAGCAGAAATCCGAGGATTTTTGGGGTCTTTCTGATATCTTTATTTATTATTGGGGGTGCGGTTAGGTCAAATCATCAAAGACGTAGATTCTGGAAGTCCAGCAGAGGAGGCTGGCCTAAAGACCAATGACCTGTTAGTTGCTGTCAACGGTGAGTGTGTGGACGCCCTCGATCACGACAGTGTGGTGGAGATGATCAGAAAGGGTGGAGATCAGACTTCACTGCTGGTGGTGGACAAAGAGACGGACAACATCTACAGACTGGTAGGTAATACAAGGCCACATACTCATGCATTAAGGTTGTTCACTCACGCTCTCAACATTTGGCAAGTTACCACTTTTTTTTGAAGAAAAAAAATGTTTGGTCCATGGATAGCCTGTTTCCATCACCACGACTACTCCATTCATGAGCCCGTTGTGTCAGCACTGGCGTTCATTGTGTCAGCTGATGAGAGAGTCTGGTGGGTTTTGACTGGCTGGGTCATTCTGTCTATTTGGTTGTTTCAATTACCACTTTGATCTTCAAACTAGAAGGTGTAAAACTGTCATCCTTAAGGCTGCACTGAAGCTCAAGGTGGTAGTAGTGATGAGAGAATGCCAAGTGATTGGTACATGAGTTTTAAGTCCTTAGATTCAAGATTTTGAAAGAATTTGCAAATATAACTACAGAATTACTCTTGGTGATCTGATCTATGAACAGTACAGAACAACTGGATTTTAAACTATAGGCTAGTACGTTCCATCAATGATTTGAAAGGCTATTAAATGTGAGAAGTAGACATTTATTTTTGAGGTGTTCTATGGGGAGCTGGCTTTTGGCTTAGGACAACTGAAGCTGCTAGGAAAATGATCAGCCATTTCTGCAGAGTAGTGAGCTCCCAGTTGGTGGAAAGATCGAGAAGTTGGAAGGTCACTGCTCTGGCTGTTGTACAGAGGATCCTGGTATCAGGTCCTTTGCAACTTCTCCTAACCTTATGACAGAATGATTTAACTATAATTTTAATGTTTAGGTTAATAAGAGAGAGAACCCTGATTTAAAAAGAACCTCTTCCCCCCCGAAGTAAGTTGTATAGGTGGGTTGGGTCTTTGAGATCAGTGAATGAAACAAACACCTAAACTGGTTCTGGGAACATACTAGACACTCAAATATTTCAATGAAGAACGAATAAAAACTCATTAAGTGTATGTTACTGTACTTTGCCTCGAGGGTAGCTGCTACTATCACATAGAGTTGATTTGCTTGTTTGGGTGGTGATGTCAGAGGTATTTTTGCCTGGAATGAATCACTGATTTCCTCCATTTTAAAGAGAGAAAGAGAGAAAGAAATGTGGAACACTTGTACGTATATCACCAAAAGGACTGAGGTTAGTTGAACTGGGAAAATAGAAGGTTCTGTGCTGTACTACTCTCGATTAGAAAGGAAGATGTGGTCTTGTGGTTAGTAAGACAGATGATAACTGGAGGACCCCAAATCTAATTTTAGCCCGTCTGCTAAACAGTGGGTTTTGGGGCAGAGCACACATTGTACTCCCCTTCAGTTGCTTCATTTTGTATTCATTGCCTAACAAATGGACACTTGTGGGCAGCAGTTTAACTGCTGATCCAGGATCTCACCATACCCAAATCTACTCTTTTAATTTTCTCAATTAAAACACATAGCCAGCTAAAAGCCCTTAGTTCTATTAAAAAAAAGAAAGCCACGTTTCCTGTTCTATGCCTCTTCTATATTCAAGACCATCACTGCCTTCTTTTCAAGGATGGTCTGGGAGTTGAGATGGATTATAAGTATTTAAATATGGTGAGGAGTTTAGTTAGCATAACAGAAGTGTCGGCTGGCTGTAAGACTAAGCAGTAAAATAGAGTACAACAGATTCAGAGGGCGAGCAGAGAAGTAGCAAAGGATGGAATTAACTTCTGATACCATATGTGACCCTAGGATTGCTGCCACCATCCACCCACTCCCGATTAATTACTGTGTGTACTCCAGATGATGATAAAAATGGTGTCTTGTCTCTAAAGCATTTAAGGAGCTCTGAAGACCCTCTTACTGAAGGGGAAAGGCCAGATGAACCTACTTTGCATGAGATACTGAGCGAGTCATCCACTGTGTGTAACCACCCAACAGGGAGACGGCGTGATACCTATGTTAATTACCTATGTTACCTATGTTATTCAGTGACTTGCTCACTTAAGTCAGAAGAAACTAGCAATTCTGTTAAGACTTACTTTTGGGTCCTTGTACAACATCCTGTACTGCTTCTATTTTACGTTTGTGTGCATTTGTTTACATGTTTATACATACTACTCCATAACCAAGCTCAATCTTCCTTCATACCTTTTCTGGTTGAGGTGCTAAGAGAAATTTTACAGCCCACAATCAGATGTATCTGGAAGAGGAGTGGAACATGCACAAAGCCTTGTAAATTAAACCAGCACATGTCATCAAGGGTAATTCCTCACACTTCCAATTCATGTATTTCCCCTTTTATTTTCAAAAGGCTCATTTTTCTCCATTTCTCTACTATCAAAGTCAAGAGCTGCCTAATGGTTCTGTCAAGGAGGCCCCAGCTCCCACTCCTTGTCTGGAGGCCTCAAGTCCGGACACTACAGAGGAAGTTGGAGATCATAAGCCTAAACTGTGCAGGCTGGTTAAAGGTGAAAATGGCTACGGTTTTCACCTAAATGCGGTTCTGGGCCAGCCAGGCACATTCGTCAAAGAGGTATGGTAATCTGGTTCCGGCAGCCCAATGGACACAGCCCCGGTTGGGGGGGGGGGGTCTCAGTTTCTCCCACTCACTGATGGTTCTCCCGAAGGCCTGCATTGAGCATCTCACTTGGGAGATGACATAAATGCTGTCATGGTCCTGTACCTTTAAGATAGCTACGAGTCATCTTAAGTTCACATCTTTTGTTTCTTGAACATCTGTTCCACCTGATGATCTCTTTAGATACAGATGACTCTTGAACAAGATGGAGTGGGGGTTAGGGGTGCGGTATAACTTTCGACTCCTCAAACACTTAATTACTAATAGCTGTTGACCCGAAGCCTTACCGATAACAATGCTGATTAACACGTTTTGTATGTTATATGTATTATATACTATAATCTTGCGATCAAGTAAGAGAAAAGAAAATGTTATTAAGAAAATCGTTAAGATTTTCTTAAATAAATAAATAATGCTCATCTGAGATCTTGCTCCATGGCATATGTCATCAGTTTTGGACCAAATAAATTCTTATAAAAATTCTCTACAGGTTTGGCAAAAAAATAATCATAAGAGAAAATGCATTTACAGTATTTATTGAAAAAAATCCACATATAAGTGGACCTGCGCAGTTCAAACCTGTGTTGTTCAAGGGTCAACTGTACTTTTAAAGCAAATAAACAGTGAGCTGACATGACTATAGTTGACAGTCACCATCAGCTGACTGGGGTGATGCTTGTTTGCTTCTGTGCGTTTGGCATAATGCCCCTACCCTGTAGGGTTGCCAGTGAGAAGACGATCCCTAGAGCTCTCAAGTTGGGAATGATGCAGGGGACCTAGGAAATGTAATGCCTTCAACCAGAAGACATACAATGTAATAGTCATCCCCTGTAACACAGCTTGTTTCAGTATGGAGGGCGTAGCTTTCCTAAACAGAAAAGCATCAGAGCACCGCACTTAACTGCTTGCTTACTTTCTGGAACCTCAAGGAAACCAGTACCTCAAGGAACTGGTACCTCAAGGAAAAATAATAATATGGTTAAGAATAAATACTCCCACTCCTCATCTCTCCTCCAAGGGGAAGCTGGTCTAACATTCCCTTGTGCCTGGAAGTGATAACTCGGAACGTCTGTTCCCAGGTACAGAAGGGCAGCCCTGCCCAGCTGGCTAGGCTGGAGGATGATGACATCATCATCGAAGTGAACGAGGTGAATGTGCTGGACGAGCCCTATGAGAAGGTGGTGGACAGAGTCCAGAGCAGTGGGAACAGTGTCACTCTCTTAGTCTGTGGAAAGAAGGCCTACGATTATTTCCAGGCTAAGAAAATGCCTATTGTTTCCTCCATGGCTGAGCCACTGGATGCCCACCCTGAGCCCCCAAAAGGAACTTTGGCGGAGGCGGAGCATGGCTCGCATGCAGCAAAAGAACGAGTGAGTAACGTAACTTAGCAGAGTGTGCTAAAGCCCTACGACAGATGCAGCTCATGTTGATGTTTACCACAGATTGCCTAAAATACTGCAAAGTTCCATGTAATGATAACCAGCAAATCAAGTTATTATAAGAACAACAAATTCCTTATTTTTCATAGCATGGAGTTGACAGTCACTGTCTAGAATTTCTTGATAAACCAAGAAATAAAAGGAAGAAGTTTATCAAAATCATAAAATTCCAAGTTCCAAAATTATAAAGTTCAAAGGGAGTGGAACTTGACTCAGATGAACTTGAATCAGACCATTCAAGTATAAATTCTGGTTCTGCTTTGGGCAAATGGATTTATTCTCTGTGCCTTAGTTTCCTCACCTATAAAACAAGGATAATTTGTATAAAACAAGGATCCTGTTATCAGGATCATATTAACTAAAACTATTAAAGTGCTTTGAACAGTGTCTTGTTCACAGTAAGCATGAAAATGAGTGGTGGTGGTTAGAGTCAGTATTGTTTTTAAAATAACAGGCAGGTATTCAAGTTTTATTACGAGGGAAGAGTAAATTTTTCTGTATGGATTTGAGTTAGATAAATTCCTTGGTAAGTCTCAGTTTTACATTTTTGTCCAGTTTCTTTTCATATGTGAACTTGAGGTCCCAAAATGAACTTACCAAGTTCATAAAGGAAACATGGCAAAGCCAAGACTCTGAAAGTTTTATATTATTTTTCTTTCCATTACATTCATTTAATTCTACTGACTGGTGATGTAAACAACAAATTCTAATTTTTAATATACACTTAGTCTGTTTGGGCTCCTATAACAAAATACCATAGACTGGGTGGCTTATAGACAACAAACATTTATTTCTCACAGTTCCGCAGGCTGGAATTCCAAGACCCTGGTGACAACCGATTCGGTGTCTGGTGAGGGGTTTTCCAAGCTCAGACTGCCAATTTCTCGCTCTGTCCTCAGCTAGTGGAAAGGCTGCTAGGGAGCTCTGGGGGCCCTCTTTTATGAGGGCACGAATCCCAGCTCTGCCCTTAGGACTTAATCACCTCCTAATGTCCTGTCTCCTAATACCATCATCACCTTGGGGAGTAGGATTTCAACATATGAATTTGGGGGAGATACATTCAGACCAGAACACAACAGCCACTGACCACATTCTGGACTGCTTAACCAAGAAAGTATTCTAGTTGTCTTACAAATTCTACAAAATCTCTACAGGGAGTCAATTATAGTACTATGCTAGCTTTATAGAAAAGAAATACATACAGACATTTGTTCATACCAAACAGCAAGCTGGAAACCAAGCCAAGTGTAGAATTCCGGTCACCTGGCTTCTAGTGAGCGACTCTGCTCCCTGATGGAACAGACCGACCCTCTCCTGCTGTCCGCATTTACAGATGCTTTCTATTCTTTTGCACAGGCCCACAGTACAGCCTCTCATTCTTCTTCCAATTCTGAAGATACAGAGATGTGAGGCGGACAACTCGTGGCTTTGGCTGGTGGCTGTTTCTGGGTATTTAATAGGGAGCCATTCCCAAGGCATGAGCTGCCACCTATTTGCTGTCTCAGAAAAGAACTCCTCCGGAACCCAGCTCATCACCCAGCTCATCACGTGATTGTTTCCTGTTATTTGTCTCAGGGGCAGCTACTGCCGAAGGCATATTTATGGTTAACTGAGGAAAAGTGAAGGCGAGAGCCAGATTCTTTTCGTGGGAGCTCTTTCAGGCTTCCACTTAATTGCATTTCTCTGTACGATGATATCTCTTACTTCAATAGGCCCCTTGAGCACCAAGACTGATTCATAAATCTGTATATGTAAGAGCTAACTAAAGTATCTGCGAGAGAAGCCCATTAAAATGATGCTTTACAAAGAATGTTGTGGTTGCTAAAATAAATGCCCTTAACAATGCCTGTTGGGTATGCTTTGAATCTCCCATTAGCTGATCTAATCTTAAGAGTGCTTTTCTTTTAGGTAAACTTTTTAGGCTTTAACCTTCGTTTTGCCTCTAGAAAACTAAAACACAATCACCTTCAGAATAAAATCTTAGGAATAAACAGAGACTTCCTGGGAATGAAATTCAGGATTTTAAAAAATTGCCTTTCTGAGTGTTCTACATATTTTCCAACAGCTTCTTTTTCTAGGTGAAGAACTGGAGTTCTAGGATAGGAAAGTGACTTGCTCCAGTTAACATTTATTCATTGATTTACCCATAGCACAAGGGACAGGTGAAAAGGAAAAACGAGACATCCCTGAATTAAATGCAGAGTAAATTCACTCTTAAATATACGAAGTTAAAAGGAAGTCAAGAAACATGGCATACTTGAAATCTCTCCTAGTAGAATCCATATCTAGATTGTACCCTATCCCATCCCCAGAAAAGAACAATAACCTCTTGGTTATTTTAATGGGACTGGGGTTGGGGAGTGCCAACTCACGTTAGGTCACGCAATGTAATAAGTTATCCTTGATAAAATGAAGTTGAGGCCAAGTGTCTCAATCTCTGATTTTAGTGGCAATCTCCAGGGGAAGCCATAACCTTCTCATGTGAACCTTGACTTAAACAGGAATCCTGCATGTTCGGCCCAGCTACCTTAGACTTCTCTCACCCCAGTTCCAGTGTATTTCCCCCCTAGTTTCTTGGCTCTTTCCCCTCACCTCCCCCCAGGCTGCACCAGCCTCAAACCCTACGGGAAGCTTTCGGCTGAGCGCTGGCTTCAGTTCCCTTGCTCTCACGTTCTAGCCGATGCTACGCATGATGGAGGAGGAAGGCAGACCTGGAGGTAGAAGACGCTACCACAGCATCTCGTTTGTTTAAAAAATATCAGGCCCTGGTCCCCTCCATGTTTTCCTTCTCCTATCCAAACGCTGGCACCACTGGCCTGTTAGCAGTCTGTACTAGGCCTGTGTTCAAGGTGTCATGTGCTTCTCTGGTGCCTGTTTGTGAGCCAAATAGAGGAAGAGGATGCTGGAGAGGGCACTGACCAGGAAGATCACGTCAAACCACCGGTGATAGAAGCTGAACTGCAGCTCCCCGAGGACCTGTGTGATGATGGTGCGGTACTCCGGGGGCATGCTCATTCGGATCAGCAGCACCGAGGACACGAAGTACATGCCCTGTGGGCCAAACACAACAAGCCAGGAGTCGCGCGGGATGCGTGGGGACAGGGCGAAGGGAGTGCTTCAATATTTCCAAGCATAAACCCCACTTCTGGTAGTGTCCCGTTGTAAACATAAAGCCACTTCTTGCAACTTACCATTATCTGTGCTAAGAGCAGGACAATGACATTGGAAGACTTACTGCTGGAGATGGCGTAAAAGAACTGTCAAGAAAGGGAGAAGAGATGAGTTTCTGCAGCACTGCTGGATTGCGTTAAGCAGCGCTGTTAACATTTAGTTAAAAGTGTCTCTTCCATGCCATAGCCCTGTAGAGAACAATTCCCATGATCAAGGGTCTGGAAACAGAAGAGACTCAGACTGCCGGAAAAGCATCCATTGGGGTAGTTGGCGGTTTGAAGCATTACGTTATAACATGAAAGCATTCCAATCGCTATCAAACTTTTCAGAAACTATGTGATACGTATGACTTTCACATTCCTAACAAAACAATTACTCCAGGCCACTTCAAGCCTTATAATTGTTTCTGGGCTCCTGAGCTCTCTCCAAAATTGTGTCAGGTGCCTGGAGATCCTGTTTCCTCCTCTCCCAACCTCTTTTCTCCTTTCTTTCAAACAACTCTTGGACCTTGAAATCCATCCCTACCTCTTCTGCCAGAGAGGATTTACCTTCCATGAGGCTTTCTATGTTGATCAGAAGATAGCTGAACATTGTGCTTCTCCTCCTTCCATGTCCTTACAAGTGACCCTCACAGCTATTCTAACCTCCAACACCTATCTCATTCATTCATTCATTCATTCATTCATTCATTCTTTCCAGATATCTGCTGAGTACCTACCACGTGCTAGGTTCTGTTCTAGATGCTGGTGACAGACTGTGCTCACGTTCTGTGACCTTTGGCAAAAGTACTTATCTGATTGGCATATGATGTAAAAACATCATCATCAATTTACATATTCGTTTAACTTCTTTTCCTTCTGTTGTATGTCTTTCAAATATTTCTGATTGTTGCTTGAGATCTCAGAGGACAGAAATCTTAATTAGGTAAAATTATTTCATGGCACTCCATGTAATTAAAGAAGTACTTTTGAACTCTGGGACACAACATACCTTGGTAAGAGTGATCAGGAGTCCTCTGATAGATGTGACAATGATGATTCCAACCAGGATGAAGGAAATGTGTTGGGACCAGAACTTCACCTGCCACCATAACAAGAAAAAAAATCTCTGTGAAATCTCTGTTCAGAGAGATGTGAAGGCTAAAGAAGATGTATTCTGATCACTTGTGGCTGTGAGGACTTTCACTAGGCCCTACCTGATTTAAAAATGTTTTTTAGGGAGGGAGGAAAGCGAGTGAGTGACAACTGCAACACCCTGTGGGAAGACTTCATTATGTGAGTATCTTCATTAACAGACTTAATCAAGACGTAAGAACGGCACCAGGCGAGTGCACTGAAGTGATGAAAGTAACACGAGTAAGTCAGATGAAAAAGAGAGCTAACGATAGAGCTTCAATGTGATAAGTGAAAAGCACGAATTAAAAGGAAATTAAATAGCAGCTTCTTTTAAATATTTGTGAATGACGGTCAGTCCTCGGATCACCCAAGACTTTAGGAATTTCTCTTTTTATAATAAAAGAACATACAGACATTCTCAGCTACAGTCTAGGAAACAGCTGACCTTCACTGACTCACATGATGAACCTTTTTCTCCTCCTGGATCGTGTCATAGTGAGAGGTGGTTTTGGGACCCTGTGCTTGATTCACATCTGAAAAGTCCCTAAGGGAGAGCCGCTATTAATAACATCTAAAAGATTTTATTCAGAATTATGAAATATGAAGTATATAGATGGAATATATATATATATATATATATATATATATATATATATATATATATATATATATACACGCAGCCACTGAATAGCCTCAGAAAGCGCTGATAAGAGCATTTAAAAAAATTCAGTCCAGTAAAAAATATAAGAGGAAAACACTAGTCAAGCATACTCTACAGTGTAATTTGCATACGACTTGAAGGAAAGATACCATGCTACTTGGAAAAGTACATGCGACTGCGCTATCATCAAAAAATGTGTGCTTTGAGCTGTTTCTTAAGAGCTAGAGCTCAATTTGCTCTGGTCTGTTTTCATTTTATTCAGCTACTGGGGCATGTGTAGCTGAGATGGCTGGCTGGGGGTAGCATGCAGTCGGGGCTAGGACCACAGCACAGCTAAAAGGCCCTTACAGGGATTAGGAACGTGACGTTGGTCTTATTATCAAAATGCTCATCAGCCAGAAACATGGGCCATCTATATTCCTGGAAAATACACTATTTTACAAATAAAGATGATAAACTTAAATTGGGATGGGAGTGTGTTTAATGACAGTGATATTATAAAACATGTAGAAAGAAGACTAAAACAATTTGTGCAGAGGATAGTTGCCACCTTTAGCTCAAAGTTCACACGAATTAATTGATAATTTTTTTTACAGCAGAAATCATTTCAGTTTTAACACAGCACACTAATTAGTTAATTTTCTACCAGAGGAATCAAAGGTGAGTTGTGTGTCTGAAGATCTCATCAAGTACCAGAGAGGGAAGTATGCAAATATTTGGTGGGGGAAACTGGTGGGTGGTAGCTGGCTACAGAGAAGCAGAGGAGGAACTGTAGAAATAATCGGCATCTGTGACAATAGCAAGTACTGGTCATTACTTATGGTTTTACGCCTTTTACAGATTTGCCACACGAATGTCAAAATATGCAGAGGAGAGTGGGAAGAACACAGGCAGAGTCAAGCTCCTATAGTTAGGAATTAGAATTGTAACACTTTATAGCAGATAAAATAGAAAGAAACATAAAAAAGCAGGATCTTGTTATAACTCTTACATCAAATTGGATGCCCAGGTAATTCACAGTAATCTCAATGCCTCTTGTGACAGGATCAGTTTTCCCAACTCGGTCGAACACGATGTTAATGGTTGCCTGCAGAGAGAAAGACCTTTATGTTAGAGCAGGGGTGTCCAAACTTTTTTCAACGTTTTCCACCAAGGGCCGTATGCGATAAAATGCACAAACAGCCGGGCCACTGACTCGAGGTGAAGTACGTATTGCCTCACCTGGTTTATTTAAGTAAACTAAATATATTTTTGGAATTTGCTGCGGGCTAATTAACAATGGATTGCGGGCCGCAGTTGGCCCGCGAGCCACAGTTTGGACACCCCTGTATTAGAGCACCTCAACAACGACTGTTTCAAAAAGTGATTCAAAATAATGAATTCATCACCACAGCATATCTTACAGGTGGATGCCCCTAAAAATACAATTCTACTCTCAATCTGATAGAACCATAAATTTAAAAAGATTCAAATCTTACAAAGTATGTCCTCAGATCTAAATAAATGAAGAATTATGCCGTGTTTACGGACAGGAAGGCTCAATATTGTTAAGCTGTCATTTCTCTTCCAATTGATCTGAAGATTCAGCGACATTCTAATACAAATCTAGCAGGTGTTTTTGTAGGCATTAGTAAGATGAATCTAAAATTCATAATGGAAGTGCAAAGGACACAGAATTGCTAAAACATGTTTGAGAAAAGGACAAAGTTGGAGAACTTACACTATCTGAGTCTACAACCTATTATAAAGCGACAGTGATCAAGACAGTCTGGTGTTGGCAGAATAAAGGCAACTATATATAGCAATTAACAAGAATAGAAAGCACAGAGACAGACCCACACATGTATGGCTAATTAGACATTGACAAAATTGCGAAGTCAATTCAATAAATAAAGTATAATAATTTCAACAAATGGTGCTAGGTTGGATTATCTATATGTAAAAAACTGAACTTGGATCCATACTCCAGCATCATATTAGAAAATTGACTCAAGATGGATCATAGATCTAAATATAAAACCTAAAACTATGAAATTTCTAGAAGAAATCGTGAAAAAAAAATCTTTGTGACCTTGGGTTAGGCAAAGATTTCTTAGATTTGATACCGAAAGCATAATCTATAACAGAAAAAAAAAAGATAAATTAGACTTCATCAAATCAAGAACTTCTGTTCTTTGAAAGATACGGCTAAGAGAATGAAAAGCCATGCCACTGACTGGGAGAAAATATTTGGAAACCACATATTTGGAATATATTCAGGATTTCTGGAATATATTAAAAAACACTCAAAAATCCAATAATAAGAAAAAAAACCCAACATTATTTTTAAATTGGCAAAAAGATTGGAATAGATATATCACCAAAGAGAATGAACAGGTGGAAATAAGCACATGAACAGTTATTCAACATCATTAGACATTAGAGAAATGTAAATTAAATTCAACACCACTTCATGCTATTAGAATGCCTAAAGTTAAAAAGACTGACCATATGAAGTATTGATGAGGAGGTGGGGTAACTGGAACTCTTATACACTGCAGGTGGTAATGGAAAATGGCACAACCTCTTTGGAAAAGTTTGGCCGTTTCTTCAAAAGTTAAGCAGACATCTGTAATGTGACCCAGCTATCCCATATCTAAGTGTTTTCTCCCAAGAGAAAAAGAGAGCATATGTCTATATACAGACTAGTCCACAAATGTTCACAGCAGCTTTATTTGTAATATTCCCAAACTGGAAACAAATATCTATCAGCAGGAGAGAACTAAATTGTGGTACACCCATACTACGAAATACTACTCATCAATAAAAAGGAATAAACTATCGATACACACAATAAGATAATTATGCTGAGTTAAAGAACCCAGAAGAAAAAGGATACATACTGTAAGACTCCACATATATATATAAAGTTCTAGAAAATATACACTAAGGTATAATGACAGCAGATGGGTGGTTGTCTGGGGGTTGGGAGTGCGGGAGAGAGGTATTACGAAGGGCATGAGGAAATGACGGGTAGTTAGTTATGTTCTCTATCTTGATTGTGGTGATGGTTGCTGCACAGGTTTATATGTTTAATAAATGTCAATTATACCTCAATAAAACTGTTAAAAAAGATATGCTCGCCTAAAGGCTGCATCTCAGGAAAAAACTTTTAGTAGATTAGCTAATCAAACACACTGTCTTCATTCATCCTTTCACAGTGAATGAATCAAGATTTTAAAATGTCATCTGAATAGGTACTGACATCAATTTATTATCGCATTAGATGCATGAAATCCAGAATGCCCCATTCATCTACACAGATCAAAATTAACTAACAAGCTGACAAAGCTCCTCTTCGTGCAAACACAGCCCCAGTAGGAACGTCACTGAACCAGAAAATCCAATTGGCCTTTTCTATAATCACACTGAAATCCATTACCACCTGCAGATGAGTGACAAGTAAGGACAATATACATAAAATGCACACAGAGGGGGCCGGCCCGGTGGCTCAGGTGGTTGGAGCACCGTGCTCCTAACGCCGAGGATACGGGTTTGGTTCCCACACGGGCCAGTGAGCTGCGCCCTCTACAGCTAAGATTGTGAACAACGGCTCTCCCTGGAGCTGGGCTGCTGTGAGCAGCCTGAGGTTGGCATGGTGAGAGCTGCCATGAGCTGCTGTGAGTGGCAGAGTGACAACTGGCAACCGACTGCCTCAGCCGGGGTGAGCGCAAGGCTCATAACACCAGCACGGGGCAGGGAGCTGTGTCCTACACAACTAGACTGAGAAGCAGCGGCTTGAACCGGAGTGGGGGGGTAGGCGGAAAAAGGGGGGGGGAAATGCACACAGAGAATAGAACATTACAGGAGAGCCACAGAAGTATAAGAGCTATATACATAGGATGAGTTTATCTATAGAAATACATTTTAGAATTTACTTTGGACTTAGTGTTTTAGGTATATACACATTCTCAAAAAGGACAGGTGTTTTCTGTTACGAGCTTAAGGTAGGAGTTGAGTTACAGTCATACACTCATGGATAACACAGGAAACAGAATGTAAAGCAAGAAACTTTTATATTCACTTTATATATTTCATAATCTAAGACCTCACTGAAGATTTATGACAGAAGAAAAACACAACCTTCCTTTTCTAGGTGACCTAAAAACAAGGGAAAAAGAAAGTAGCTCAAAGATGTGAAATATCACATTCTCTGTTGACTCAGTTGGATTTGAAAATTAGATTGGAATTCAGTTCAATGCCTCAATCAAACCCACTTTTCTCTTTCTGCCATTACCAGGGAAAAATCACCTAAACCCCGACAGTTAAAAATAGTATACTTACCATGAAAATTTTCCAAACACAGTAAATAGAGAAAAAGTAACCCAGAAAATTAAAGTATTTTCCCTTGAAAGTTTTGGAGTATTCTATTCTCTCCTGAGGGAAAACAAACACAAAACATGGTCAGTCTCAGCGAAATGTAAATTTGTATTTAACAAAAATGAATCACTGTTCAGGCTGAGTTAAAAGACCACATGTGGTCATAAACTGCTTACGTTAAGCCAGAAAGTAGGGTAAGCACCTTACGTGCATTATCTACTTTAATCTTCACCACCACTCTTACGCGCGGTATGTTTTATCATCTTAATTTCACAGATTAGAAAACTTGCCCATGGGCACACAGCTAGGGAGTGGGGGAAGTGAGGCTCGGGTCTAGCTGTCTCTGTCCTCCCTTAACCTGTATCCTATAAGCTACTCCGTGAAGTGAGGCTCAAGGATTAAATTCCTTCGAAACAACCTGAATAGACTTTGCATATTTAAATTCTATTGCATTTTCGGTGTAAATAGAGAAGTTATTTCTTGTAGTTAGGTCATCTTGATCTGGACCCTTTAAAATGGGGCTAGATTATGGCAGATAGGTGTCTTACCGCTTTTCCACTATTACTAACTTTTAAGGGGACAGAAAGCAACCAGAGGTGCTGACATCTTCATCCCGGGCCTGTAGGAGGGGGGGTGTGCGACCTTTCTCTGTGAAAAGCCTCTTCTGACTATCCCACTTATGTGTATCATCGACTGTTCCAGTAAGAATTTTGATAGCGGTAGGAGCCATAGAGGACACTAAAAAGCGATTCAGTCGTGTTCTCCCTTCCATCATATTGGCAAAAAGCACAGGTGGGTTTCCTTGCTCTGTACCTTGGTGGCATACAGATCAGCTGTTTCCAGAAAAAGCTGCCTGCTTAATTCTTCCAAAGCATCCACTTCCTGTTGAATAAGAGTAAGATCTGGCACAAAAGGGCATCAAGGTTTAAATCACATAGAAGTTTCAAGAAACAGAGAACAAGAAGGCACATGGTTTTAGTTTCTCCTATCGTGGATTCTAGGAACTGACTGGATTTTCAGTTTCCCATTTCACAGCCAGCAGCACTGCTTCAGAGCAATTTCCCAACCTCAGGCACCAGTGCGTTCAACTTCTCAGACAAGGCCATCACCACCAAACACCTCAGTTTCTCATCAAGCCACTCAGTTTCTCATCAGCTCAAGTAGCTCAGATAGATGGTTTTGGTTATTTTTTGTTTTATCTAGCTTGATTAAGTCAAATGTAACCTTTGAAATCTCAAATGGTTATAGTAAAAACACCTATAATACAGCATGGTTTCTCCTACATTATCCGAATAAACACAACGTTAGGAAAGGAAACTAGTATTTACTAAGTTCTGATACAGGCTAGGTTTTGCAGACATTACCTTTAGTTCTTTACAGACATGAGGTAGGTGTTATTATCCATTTTGCAGATAAGGGAAGTAGAGCTCAGAGAGGCAAATAACTTGCTGAAAGTCACACAGCGAATAGTCCTGGATGCCTTACTCCAAGACCTGCTCTTTCCATTACACTATATCCCTTTCGGGAACTCGGCGAGGTCATTATTATTGTTCTCTCCATTTAGGAAATGGGCTCAGAGGTTAAAGAATCCTGATACTTTGGTTGACTTGACTTGTCACTAAGACAGCTTAAACTTAAACTTCGGCTTTTATGGATTTTTTGAGTAATATAAATAGTAAAGATAGCCCCTTTTTCTAAGAGAAGCATTGACTTTAGGTTAAATCTCCCTCTTCTGTGCTTTTTCCCACTATGACCCAAATCAAAACCAGTAAGTGCCCTTTGGGTCCTTCCTCAGCAGTGGCTGCTACTGGCGAGGTCCAGGTCAGCAAACAACGGGTTAACTAGTTACAGTTCTGCCTCTCTCGTGAGTTAGACGGTAAGCTCCTCGAGGAGATAGTCTATAAGCGTATTTACTCTGTTCATTTTATCCCTTAGCACTCTGGCTGGAAATAGACATGAAATTACTGTTTCTTGATCAAATGAATTTAAAGTAACCCTTTTTTTCCCCTCTCCCTCGGTCATCCTACCTTTCTTTGATCTAATTCTTACCTGAATTTGATACCAAGAAGATATGTCATAATTTACAGCAAGAACAGGTTACATCCCTTTCCTCCAATTGAAGCAAAAGGGAATTTATACTTCCCGAAGCCACCAGAGAAGGAAGCAAGAATATGCTTTCACATCCCTGGGCCCCCAAAGTTTTGACTTAATAGCCTGATAGCCACAACGAGATTTGGTTACTCAATGTGGGAATTAGTTTAATACTGCAATCAGCCGGGCCAAGAATAATCCATTAACCCAATTTCCTTGATTCTTTAAGCCAGAAAGTCCCTGGAGATACGGAGCCGCATACAATTTGTTTAGAAATGGGCCCTTACCATCTTACATACAAACCATGCATTTTAGAGAGCCACTGCATTTTGTGGTGGTTTTCAGAGCTGGGAAATGTAATAGTGTAGCGGAAAGAACTAAGAAAGGGAGCCCACACTTCTGGTTCTAGCTTTGCGACAAACCACTGTGTGACTTAACTTCTCTGGGTCTATTTTCTCACCTGTAAAATGGAAAGACTGACTTGTTAGGACCCCTTCAGCTCAAAGACAATGGCTTTATGATTTTATATCGTCTAGGGCTGTTGGAAAGAGGCCTCTGTACACACTGTATTTCCTAAGCCTAGCCCTGGCCAGCTGGACTCTGATGCAGTGAGGTACCGTAGAAAAGACTATCCCAGAGCTTCCTTTTCTTCTGCCCCTGGTCCAGAGTTGAGAAAAGGCATGTATGGTGCCCGGTGGGTACTAGACTCAGCAGGGATCACTTTGTAAGTTACATAAATGTCTACCCACGATGCTGTACACCAGAAACTAATATAATACTGAATAACAACTGTAATTGAACAATTAAAGGAAAAAAAAAGCCAATCAAGCAGAAGGATAAAGGATACTTTCGCTTCCTGGTGCAGAAGTGGTAACACTCTTTATCATTCCCCAGAATCCTGATGGTTTGTTATGCACCTCCCCCTTCTGGAACATAGTTCTGCGTGTCATGGCCATCCTGAAACAAAACAAAACAAACAAACAAAAAACCTCAGCAAAGAAGCATGGACCTTCATAGTCGATTCTCATCCACCTTCTAGTCTCGTAACTACCCTCTTCGTTTGCTGAGGTGTTCAGGGCAGGAGGCAAATTCTGGAGTCCCACTTTTCCACAACTTATAACCAAGGGGAAACCAGGATGTGGAGAAGGCAATAAATCTGAGGACTGGCTCTGCCACTCAGAAGCTGTGAGACCTTCGAGTTTTCATTTCCTCCTCTCTGGATTGTTGTACAGATCAATGAAATAATGTATAAGAACTCATGTTGTTGACAGCAAAGTGCTATACATACGTGAATAATTATTACTGTTATCAATTAAGGACTAAATAAAATAATAGCTAACACACGCAGCTAAAGGACCAGGGAAGGGTAGGAGCTCAATAAATGTGTCTTTCCAAAAGCAGACAAAAGAAAAAAAAACCCAGCAAAATCACATAAACTGGGACTCTTCTAAAAATATCCTTCTCCCTCTAACTCCAGTCTCGCCCTACTACTGAATAAATCAACAGGAAACTTACTACTCCTTCCCCTCATCCTTAGTCTATGGAGAACCCACCACCCCAGGGGTAGCTGCTGGCGTGTCCCATCTCACCACATGGGTATAAAGAAGAGAGTCCTGGTGAGGAAAACTAAGATCATTTGTTCCTAAATGGTTACTTGAAGGGTATATATAATGGGCCAAGGCCTACAGGCTGAAAGTAAACCAGGATGAGTCTAATAAAAACAGAATAGTGGCACTAAAGAAAAATTTAACTCAAGGGAGACATTTTTGGGTGAGAGGAGACACCGTGTTTCCCCGAAAATAAGACCTAACCGGAAAATAAGCCCTAGCATGATTTTTCAGAATGACATCCCCTGAACATAAGCCCTAATGCGTCTTTTGGAGCAAAACTTAATATGAGACCCAGTCTTCTTTGCAGGGAAACTCGGTAGATAGAAGTGTGAGGAGGAAGCAACTGCATTCGTATCTACGGCTGGGACCAATGCAACTGATACCAATGGTACCAATTACCCAATGGTATTTCTGTGGGCTTAAATTTTTAAGCCACTGGCTAAAATGGTATTAATAACAAAGAATATTAGGTGTGTTGGCCATGTTGACCTAACTGTTTCCTTCTCAAAAGGACCTTTGCCTGGATATTGAATGAATGGAATATAGGTCCAAGGTTGAGCTCTTTCTGACTTTTGCTGTAATTATACACCCATTCACTATAACCTAGCATTGTTGGAAAAGGCTCAGACCTAGGGAGATTTTGACCTGGCAGGGCTCACAACGCTTAGTGTTCCTACTTTCCTAGCTGAGAAAGTTGGAACAAGTATATATGAAAAAGGAAGAGATTCTGTTTCACTCATTTATAAGTTCACTGAAGCTTACCAGGCTGGATGAAAGGAGAGACAGTGGGGAGAGAGGGAGCAGAGCCCATTCCTACTGTCCTTAGTTTCAATGTCTACAATACAACCATGACTGGCTGTGGAGTTGAACCGGTTGATTATGTAAAGGTGACTGACACTGTACTGTGGCCCCGTAACAGGCAGAGAGGTACAATCACTAAAATGAAAGATGGCTGCAGACAGACCAGCATAACCTTGTTTTAAAGAACTCACTTTCACTTTCATCACTTAACTCTAAACCAATCTTGCTCTTATCAAATAAGTTGCAGATGAAAAATAAACATTCATGTATTTTAAAAAGAAAAAGTAACAATAACAAACTTCCAGATGTGGTGGAAAGGAATTAAAAAAACAATACGGGGCACTATAGAAGCAGATGACTTTTATCTTGAATTTGCCTTCATGGTCACCACCACCACCACCACCACCATGATCAATATTATTGCCTCTTTATAACAGGACAGTCCAGATCAAGCATATATCTATTATTAGCTGGATGCCATTAAGAAACCCAGTCTGGAAATATACACGCATTTGGCTGAGGTTTGGGGGCGGCAATTTGCAAGTGAAGAGGCGGGAAAATGTCTATTTGGTTTAAATGTGCCGTTCTGCAGTTGTCTGGTCCCCACTGCTTCTGGTGGGAAGCCAGCAATTACTTTTCTTTTTTAATTAAACATTTTATTTTGAGATAACTGTAGATCCACACGTGGTTGTAAAATAGTCTAGACAGATCCCGTGTACCCTTTCCTCGGCTTTCCCCAATGGAAACATCTTGCGAATTTCTAGTACAATATTCCAGCCAGGGTGTTGACGACAGAACGGAGAACATTTCCACCACTACAAGTATCTCTCACGTTGCCCGGGTAGAGCCCACTTCCCTCCTCCCACCTCCACCCCTCTTTAAACCCTGGCAACCACGAATCTGTTTTCCATTTCCATTTTGTCATTTCAAAAGTGTTATATAAATAGAATCATACAGTGTGTAACCTTTGTGGATTGGCTTTTTCACTCAGTATAATTTTCTGGAGATTCATCCAGGTTATATACATTTATCAATAGTTCTTTCCTTTTTATTACTCAGTAGTATTCTGTGGTACGGATGTACCACACTTCGTTTAACCATTTATCTATAAGGATATATAGGTTATTTCCATTTTTGGCTACTATAAATAAAACTGCTCTAAATATTAATGTACAAGTTTTTGTGTGAACATTAAGCCTTCATTTCTCTAGCATAAATGCCCAGGAATGTAATTGCTCGGTTGTGTGACAGCTGCATGTTTAGTTTTTAAAGAAACTGCTTCATAAACTGTATTCCACAGTTACTACACTATTCTACACTAATCAGCAATGTATGAGTGATTCAGTTTCTCTGCATCCTTTCTAACTTTTGTTGTTGTTACTAATTTTTATTTTAGCCATTTTAATAGGTGTGTAGTGATATATCTTGTGGTTTTAATTGCATTTCTTTTGTTAAAAAGAAATAATAGAACCAAAATGGAGTTACTTTTGCTAGGCCCCACCAAGACTTAATATCTAACCTAATTGCAGTTTTAGCCTCTCCCAGGAGTGGAATTTTAAACCAATCAACCTGGAACTTCCTGGTCAGGAAATCTGTTTAATAAGATCCCCTGCTTTCTCCTTAAGGAAGGTAGGTAACCTTGCCTGAAATAATCCACTTGCCTGAAATAATTTAACTTCCTGTCCCACTCTCCATCTGTCTATAAAAATCTTTCATTTTGTACAATTCCTTGGAGAACCTTTCTACTTATTGGGTGGGATGCTATCTGATTCATGAATTGCTCAATAAAGCCAATTAGATCTTGAAATTTACTTGGTTAAATTTTTGTTCTTTAACATTCTAATGACTAACAATGTTAAATATCTTTTCATGTGCTTAATTGCCATCGGTATATCCCCTACAATGAAATGTCTGTGCATGTTTTTTGCCCATTTTCTAACTGGACTGTTGGTTTGTTTTTTACCTTAAGTTTTAAATATTTAGGTACTAGTTCTTTCTCAGATATGTTGTTTGCAAATATTTTTCTCAGGCTTTCTTGTATTTACTTTGCACATGCATTGTTTGTGAGGAAGTAGGGATTTGGGCAGAACTTATATTCTAGACCTCAGCCCTTCAGCATCTCTCCAAAACTTTCCCTTTAAATTTCCAGTTACTCTGCTGATTTGAATTCTTATCAGTCTATGTATTTGAGTGGGTGTCAGGAGGGTGGGCAGTGAATGAAGAGCATTCCCAGGCAAGAAAACCATAAACATGCAGTTATCTAATACTCTTCTCAATTTTTCTACTTCTGTCTGATCATTTTCTACTGGCTTCGAATATTTGTTGTTACTATAATAATTTTTCTAGTTTTCATGATTTTCTATAGAAGGAATTGCTTGAACACTTTACAGTGCCATTCCCGGAAGTTTCCTTTACTATAATTTGACAGCAGCCGTGGTTGGTGCTGAAATTTCACCAGTGATGTATTTTTTTCCCTAGCCGTACAAATTTTCAAAAGAGAGCCTAAAAAATCCTAACGGTTAGAGGTTAAGATTTTTTCTTCATAGTAATAGCATGCATTTAACTTTTACCATGTTACAGTACTCTAGTTTTTTTTTTAATGTCATAAGCTGTGTAAAAATTATAAATTCAGAACTTGTGGGTTGAAAGAGATCCTAGAAACCTTTTAATCAACCCTGTCATTTTACAAATAAAGAAACTGAGACAGTCTAGTACTTGCTTAAGAGCACTTAAGAGTATTTGTAAAGCGATTATCTAGTGCGAGTTCTTTTTATTATACCATGGTGTAGTTGCACAGCTGTATTTTCTATCTTCCACAAAAAGCACAATTGCAAAATTGCACTCCTGTTGTTTGCGAATAGAAACTAGATGTCAGCTGTATCATAGATGCCCAAAACAAAACTCTAATATCTCAGTGAGCAGAAAAACAAAGCAAAATAAGTCACTTAATTCTCTCAACCTGAAAAATGCTGAAAGGCTTTGATCACTAAACCAGCTTGTTCAACTATCGGAACTAGGTTTTTGATGACTGTTTCCCAAACACTATAAATCTCATCTTCTATTCAGTGTTTCAAGTGAGAAGACAGTGTGTCTCTTTCCTGTCCCCATTTTCAACCATTACCTTTTTTTTTTTGTTGGTAACAAATGTTATTCTTCTTGTATGTTATCTCACTATGGCCCTCTGCTGTTAAATTGAAGGATGGTTTTCTGGTCACTTCCTTGCTGACTGTTAAGTGTGAAAACAGTTTTTCTCTATTTGGGTAAGTAGCAAAGGCACTGTATGAATTCCAGGCGCCCCAGTGTGGTCATGTTACCTATCTATTTGCCATATAAGTTCCATTGGGTAAAGAACTGTGATAATTAGGTCAAGTTGGGTGGCTGATTCATCTGGGAGCCACTCAAATTAATAAGACCTACTTACTGCAGGACCACAAGCCATCTCACATCCTGACTAGATGTGGCCCACAGGACAATTGTATGGATCAGAGCCAATTACTAACCAAGACTAGTGATGAAATGGCTTAAAAGTGCACAGCCACACTTGACATGGGTCATGACTTTATATTCATCTCTCTGCATGAATAAAAGAAATATAGTAAAAGGGAGAGTGTGCTTGGGAATCAGAATAGTAGTGTTCCCATATAAGTACCTTCCAATATTGAATAATGTTGCTCTTATTGTTATGGTTTAAAAATCTGCATTCGGATTCATTCATGTAAAATAAACTATATAGAATGAAGGTAAACAAAACATGTAAATAAATGTATACACATATGTATCTATTTCCAATATCCTAGTAAAGATGTATAGCGATGGAGACAAATAATTAGTTGGTGAATCTGGGCCTCTTTATCATCCTATTGTTATCGCTTACATTAAGGCTTCTTTGACTTGACTACTGGTCTTACTATAGAAAAGTGTGGAAGAAACACGAAATGCAAAAATACTCATGCAATTTAAAATTTCTATGCCGCCATTTTCATGTGGGTAATAACTTTAATAAAGACCGTAGACCAATAAGTTTCATGAAGGTAGGATTTGATTATCTTATTTATCATACTATTTCTATGTACTATTCAACATTTAGTACAGTGCATGGCATAAACTAGGCTTTCTGTAATTATTAAGTAAATGAACATATGAATGAGTAAATGAAGGCAAAACATTAAAACCAAATGATTATCCTGCAGAGATTACTAATAAATTGTTTTTCTTAGCTATGTATAATTCACTGTTAAGAGCTCTACATATCAACTCCTTGTTATTTAGCTTTTACAGGTGAGGAAACCAAAACATAAGGAGACAAAGTAACTAGCTCAAGGTCACTGTGACTTGTAGGCCAAGGATTTAAACGCAGACAGTCTGAGTCTAGAACCTATGCTTTTACCCACTGTGATATAGATTTCTAGAAACGCCACTTTGAAAACATAAATTTCAAAAGTACTTTTACAATAATAAAAACAACAATAGCTAGAAGGCTTGAAAAATCTTTTCAAGTACTTGGAGAAAAGGAAGTTGAAAAGATCGAAGTCAGGCAATGAAAAAGTTTGTAAAAATGCAGGACGACAGACTTTTAAAACATCCAGTGTAGAATACCTTCAAAGTTATTCTAACAATTCATCTCAAGAGAATTTACGCAAAGTCAGAAAGTAAGGTTGGATTTGAAAATTTTCTTTCACACAGGACTGGATGCTAAGTCTCTGATGGTACCTTAACGTACAATGAAAATGAGTAAGATGAAATTCCCTGTTAGCATCGGTGAATTCAGAGTCAAATTTTCTTGTTGAGAATTTCTATTGTAACAGCACAAGTTTTTTAACGTGCTGATAGCTTACCTTTTCTTTTTGCTTATGATCATATCCATGGTTTGGAGCAGTCGCCGTTCCAGGGCTAGAATATCTGTGTCAGTTACATTCCTACAATGAGTACAAACTGTTAGCAGTGTTTCGGGATCCCATCCCAAAGGTACAAGGCAGCTGGAAAAACACATAAACCTCAATTGTTACCCAGCAATTCAAGGATCTTTTGCTAGAAAATATTAAAATGACTCTAAGCAAAAATGCGTTTGCTGTCAAAAATCGTTTTTTATAGCCAGTACTTCTGGGGTCTTAGGGCAATGGAAGGTAACTAGCTCTCTCATAGTCTTTCTTAGCTTGCATTCAGTGACATCTATGATGCATGTGTCAGCACACTTTTAACTTGGGATTGTCCTTTATTGTTCCACGTTTGGAAGGACATGATTAGGTGAAGTTGGCATCCACAGAAATGTGCCTTTGAAAAGGCGGGATTAAGAGGGGGAGAGAGGGTCAAATTGAAATTGCCAATATAAAAATAAATGAATGTAGGACCAAGAAGAAGGGCAAGCAATGTAAGTGATAAGACGTACATCGAAAAATTCCTAGGCCAATGCACACAAGGACAGAGGAAAAGGATAAAAAGGCAGTGTCACAGATCTAATATGTAAGTATTAATGATGGTGGCATGGTATGACATATGTATTCAAGAAACAATGGGGTAAAAAGAAGAGACAAAGTTCTCCTTACCTGAGGAAGTAGGACATGTACGTGTATGGGCAATTGACAGCACCAAATCCAGACAGCAGAGCCATGAGAGTCACCCCAATCACACCTACCCGGCTGATGAGCTGTTCTATGGACAAGATCCCTGAAAATAGCAGAGCACATGAAAGCCAGGTAACACAGGTACGATGGCTCTCACCGTACTACGAAAGGAACCATCACTGAAAACATCCATCATTATGTACAACTAACTTATACAAGCCAAAGTTTACTAATACATAGATATTCTGTAATAAATATATAAAAGTCCATTGATTTTCCTCCTACCTCATATGCTTCCAGAATCATCTCCATTACTGTGTGATGGTAATATAATAATATAACCATAATTGCAAATAACAATTATTGACTGTTTACTCAAGGTAGTGTGAATCTAACAAAGCCAAGTACTTTTAGTAAAAGCTTTGGCAAAAAAAATAATAATAAAGAAATCTGCTGGAAAAGCATAAGCAGAACGCTTTGTACTATAGTTACCTTCGTTATATACATTTCCCCCTTAGTTCATAAGCTTAGATAGATAAAGCGACTTGCAGAAGACCGTGTCACCATAGCCATTTGCTCACAGATTCCTTCTAGCTTCATATGATACACTTTCTTAGTCTCTCTTATTCTTTCTCCTCATCTACCACCTTGGAGAGACTTAAATTTTTTTTTTCATTCACTGATTCAATAACCAGGTTTTAAATTCTTATGTGCTAGGTTCCATGCTAGGCGCTAGAGATACAAAGATAAATACAATGTAGTTTATGACCTCAGGGAAGTCACAGGTTAATGAGAAGGTCAGAAAAGGAAACAAGTAATTGGTGGGAGCAACTAATATCTTCTAATAATGGCCAGGAAAATTGTTTTAGAGGAACTGACAAGAGTTGAATATTGAACGAATAAACAGGCATTTTCCAAGTAGACAAGGGGTGAGGGATTGTCTAGGCTGATAGGACAGCTCTAGAAACTTCCAAGTAACCTGGTAGGACTGGAGGACAGACACACCGAGGGGAGCAGTAGTTAGGCCCTGGTAGTCTTGTGTACCATGCTGAGTTTGAATGTTTTTGGTAGACTGGTATTTCTCAACTTTTTTGGCCTTCTTTAATGTTATCTGAAATTTCAAAATAGCTAGTTTGAAAAATATATAGTTGTTTATGATGTTACATATGCTTTAAAAAATTGCACATTTCTTGACCTTGATCCTCCTTCAGGAGGCTCAACTCCTGCTGCAGGCGGTGAGCAGACACGGAAAGATACACGGGAGATGGGCAGAGTCTAAACACTGGTTCACTCAGCAGGATTCCAACACCTTTCCAGCATGTCTTCTTATCCTAAGAATCTGGAAAGCCAAAAGCTCTTTCCCCGATTTCCCTGAAGCGAAGGTTTGAATGTTTCCGAGGCTGCATCAAATGCACATGTTCCCGTGAGCCCTCACATGCAGAGGGGAAAAATGTGGGAGTGCTGACAGCACTTGGGAGCTGCAGCAGCTGGGGCAGAGGTTCTAGGTTCTAGAGTCTGGTCCCTGATGTCACAGGCCCGGAGTGGCAGGTGACAACTTCAGTGGGTTTTTCTAGTTCAGTACTGTGCTTATTTCTGTGGTGTTTCTCTTCATTACACAACATCTAAGGTTGACGTCTTCACTTTCCTAGGAGTTCTGTACTCCCTAAAGCCCAGTAATAAGGCGCTTTCCACTGTAAGCTAATTAGAGTAGATTCTGTTTCCTGCTATAAGAATCCTGGCAGATACAGCAGGAAAGTGAAATGAATAGATGTTTATTTTTAAAACAAGCTCAAGTATATGTATTACAGGTGAGCTCTCTAATTTATTTTGGACAGAATTGTATATATCTTTCTGAAGCAGTTAGGAAGAATTCGTTAGCCGAGAGATTTTTGTTCATTGTTTTTAGCACAGAAATTAGGACTCTGTCCATGACCTGTTCTTGTATTTAAAATGAACTTCTTTTTTTTTAAAGGACGGTGCAGCTCACAGGGACTCATGTGGGGATCGAACCGGCAACCTTGGTGTTATCAGCACCATGCTCTAACCAACTGAGCTAACTGGCCACCCTCAAAAAATGAACTTTTTTTATGTGAGGATCTCTCCTAGAAAGCTTTTCTCTTTTTACTAATTATGTTTTATGTCACCACTCTTTCCCAAAATACATACACTCCCTAAAGACAAAATCTTTATTATCACCTGAGCAGTGGCCGTTTATATTTTGGGTCACAGACCCCTTTGGGAATCTGATAAAAGCTTGTGGACATCCCGCCTCCAAACACATACACAAATATATCCCCATAATTCTGCACAGTAGCAGGAGATTTAAGGATACCTTTCTCCACTTTTTACTCCCTTGAAGTTCACCCAGTAAGCTAAGGTAAAAAACTCCTGCTCTGAAATGAAAGAAGTCTGTTCCCAAACCAGCATTGGACACTTCCTGGGATGATGGGGAAATTTGGTAGAAAACCAGAAAATTTTTAGAGAAACAATTTGCTATATTTCTCACCATCAGAACTTTAAAAAGATTTTTGTTTCAATATTGAAAAATTATAAACATCCCGTTCCCCATTCCTACCACATATACACTCACCGTGTTTTGGGCTGAGAATGGGAAATGGATCTCCTAGTTTCCAGAAGAAATACATAAAAGTCAACCATAAGAGACAGGAGAAAAGCAGTCGCTGTTTATGCACTAAAAGAGAGGGGACAAGACTGTAAGATTAAATAGATACATGGTAAGGAGCTTGCCCTACTGAAGGTATGGCATCATGCTAATTAATATTTGCTTGATGTATTCACTCAGCAAACGAGCGATGGAACTATACAAAATTTAGAGAAAGCATCCTTACCACCATAAGGGAAATCTGGCTGAAATTAAGATGCGGGTTGAGTTAAGGGAGACAATCTAATAGCAACAGAAATAAAACTGGCAGGACAAATAATCGAATTATTAGTTCAATATTTTTGTGTGTGCCAACCTTGTTAACCTTCTCTCCTTTCATACAACACTGCCAACCTTGTTAAGATGCTGTGTGTGAGGTGCCCCCAAATGACAATAACTACTCTGCTTCCCCCAAAATAAGACCTAGCTGGACAATCAGCTCTAATGCGTCTTTTGGAGCAAAAATTAATATAAGACCTGGTATTATATTATATTACATTATATTAGACCCGGTCTTATATTAAGACCCGGTGATATGATATGATATGATATATTATATTATATTAATTTTTGCTCCAAAAGATGCATTAGAGCTGATTGTCCGGTTAGGTCTTATTTTCGGGGAAACACAGTACTGAAAGTAATGTAGAAATGAAGCACTCCTCAGCCTCAACCCCCAAGAACACTCATCTCCAACTATGTGCCAACACGAGAGGGAAAAATACTCACGCAGTCGGATGTTGCTCACAATAAAATAGCCAATGTAAAAAGGCACCATAAAGACCAGAATCAGCAGAATTACACACAGGTTCATTTTCCAGTGAAAATAACGGGAGCTGAAACAAAAGCCAAAGACTATCATTAGGAGGGGAAGGAGCAGCACCTCTCATTCTCTTTAGTCTTCCAAAGGATAGTTGCTCTTTGAACTCAGTACTGAATATCCCCCATCTAATTAGTCGACAGAGCGGCTGTTTCTATCTGCTCATTTATAGAAATTCAAAAATACAAAGTTCTGAAAGGATATACATAATCGTCTTAACATAAAATTTTCACTTACCAAAATGAGAATATCAGTGCTCTAGTTATATTCATAGGCAATGTATAATAATATATCAACATATACTACTATTAGTAGAGCGACTTGTTTCAACCACCACGGGCAGTCTTATTCCAATATAAGCATTAACAGAAAATAAATGTTAACAATAACATGTGCCATAATGACTCAGAAATACTTCTTTTATCCCCTCAATATAATTCAACATCTGGTTTGCACAACTACTTTATTATTGAATATAAAATAGATTTTATTTATTGATAAAAACATTTCTAGGATTTTCACAATTTTATTGAGATCTAACTTACCATTTAAAGTGTATAATTCAATGGTTTTTAGTATAAAGTTGTGCAACCATCACCGCAATCAATTCTAGAACATTTTCATCACACCATAACGAAACCCTACACCCATTAGCAGTCACTCCCCTTTCCTCCCAACCTCCCCAGCCCTAGAAAACCACCAAAATATAATACTTGCTGTCTCTATGGATTTGCCTATTCTGGACATTTAATACATATGGAATCATACAACACGTGGCCTTTTGTGACTGGCTTCTTTCACTTAGCATTATGTTTTCAAGGTTCATCCATATTATAGCATCTCTCAATATTTCATTCCTTTTTAGAGCTGAATAATAGCCATTCATTAGTTTATGAACACTTGGGTTGTTTTACTTTTTAGCTATTAGAAATAGCAATGCTATGAACATTTGCGCACAAGGTTTTGTGTGGACATGTTTTCATTTCTCTTTAGGTATATGCCTAGGAGTGGAATTGCTGGTTCATATGATAACTCTAATTTTTGGAGGACTGCCACTGTTTTTCAAAGTGGCTGTACAATTTAAATTGTCTCCAGCAGTGTATTAGGGTACCAATTTCTCCACAGCTTTGCCAACACTTATTGTCTTTTTGATTACAGTCATTCTAGTGAGTGTCAAATTGTATCGCAGTGAGGTTTTGATTTGCATTTCCCTAATGGCTAATGATGTTGAACATCTATTGAAGTGCTTACTGGCCATTCGTATATATTCTTTGGAGAAATGCCTATTCAGATCCTCTGTCCATTTTTCAATTACATTATTTGCCTTTTTATAATGGAGTCATAAGAGTTATTTGTGTATCCTACATAAAGTCCCTTATCAGATATGTGGTTTACAAAATTTTTCTCCCATTCTTGGGATATCTGTTCACTTTCTGGATGGTGTCCTTTGTAGTTCTTGATTTTAAACTTACTTGTACTTAGGCCTGCTTTCAAAAATGGTGCAGTGGCTTATGAGGATATATATAAAACACAGGATGATGAAATAAACAGTAAGGAAATATAAAAGAGGAAAAACAATGGTAAAAGATAGGTAAAATATCAGGCCAGGCCTGGTAGCTATTATGAAAATGCACACCACGGAGTTCTAGAAACTTGCATTGAGTGGGTCATAAATTTAGCTTTAAGTTTTCTAAAGACTGATTTGAAGTAGAAAATTTGATCAGTTAGATAAATCCGAGTGTCTGTAAGAAACACAAATGAACTGCTTAAAGGAAACATAATTATTACTGATTTCTAATTGCTGAATTATTACTGAGATCATAACGAAAATTTTCCAAAGATTTCATATAAAATGTGAGGGCAATTAACAATGTCCTCAACAACATTCTTTCAAGGGAAACATCAATGTGTTTCAGAGGGCCCTTTCCTACTATTTCCCCTCAGCACAGATGACAGGAATCATGAAACAAAGAGCTATTCAGAGAGGCTACTCTGCCTTTAGTCTAGAGATATGGACAGCTTCTTGCTTGACTGGATTAACCCACTTTAGAGCATTCGGAGAAACAAACAAGCTGCACGTCCTCCAGGAAATCACACTTAGTATCTCAGCCAAGCTTCTGAAAGGAGGGAGGCAGTGGGTTTGAAATGACACTTGTAATCCACATTGCCAACTAAAAGCAAACCATGTATAATATTTTAACTAACTTTTGAGCTGAGGGTAAAGTGCCATTCTCTTGAGAGAATTAAGGGTCCTAACAAGATTATGTATTTGAATGGGAGGCCATGTCACTTCTGCTCAGAGGGGAATCCAAAGATTACTTTTGGTAAGGGCCGAGAGTCTCCTTTGAAAACTATTCTGATGCAGTCAGTGAACAGATATAATGCATGATCGAGATCCATATTTCCTTTCCACAGCAGGGACAAATGTTAGTATGGAAAAAAATAAGTGGAACTGAAGACATGTCTCAGCCACACACACCTAATCCCCAAAGGAGCACCCAAGAAAGAGTAATTCTAGCAATGCTACTTCCCTATACTCTTTTAAGAAAAATACATCAAAGTAACTGAGTGATGTGTCTTACTATATGGGATTATTAATTATAAATGAGCTAAAAGTTGGGGGACATAATCTACCAAAACAGGTATTTTGGTTTCAGCAAATATGAGCCATAGTCCTTCCTATCGATACCTAGATTGGCGGTCAGCAAACCATGGTCCCCTAGCCATGCCCATCTGTTGATATCCTGACTATGGTTGCTTTTGCTCTACAACACAGGCTTCAGTAGTGGCAATAGAAACTGTATGGCCCATAAGACCTAATATATTCATTATCTGGCCTGTACGAAAAAGTTTGCCGACCTCTGTTAGATAGTGCAACTTCCAGGTTGTGATAGTAAAATGTAATAACTAGCATGTAAAATAACACTGACCTATTCTCCATAGTCATAGGATCTGTCTCCAGCCCATCTAAGAAAGGTCTAGGTTATTAAAGAACAAGTTGAAACCAGGAAATTCCTGTTTTACCGTATTCTAAGTTCGTAATTTATCTACCAAGAGACCACCATGATCAGCTCTGATTCTCACAATAGGAATCTGACAATACAGTCTCCCTGTAAATCTCAAGTGTCAGGGGACTCTGGCGAGTTATACAGCTTCTCTCAGCACTGATTCCTGCCTACAGAGGTAAATACCATTTTCTTCTTAATAGCTGATGTACTCTACACATAAACATTGGCCTAAAAAAAATCAAGCCTGCAGTTTAACGAGCAAGAAATATTTTGGGTAGACTTATACCCATACCCATAACAGGTATGTTATCTGGAGGGGGATAAGAGTTTTAAAAAGAGTTTAAAAAATCCTTAACACTCTTAAGTTCAATCAGACTTGACCATGCCTATGAAATGAACGAAGCTAACTAAGTTAGTTAAGAACTGGAGTTTAGTCTTCAGTTCTAATCCTTAACTAGCTCTGAGGAATTCTGATCTTTTAAATCAGCAGAACAATATGGAGGACCATTACTGGGATTTAGTTAGAGAAAACCCTGAGAAAACTAAAACTGCTAGGAGTGAAGCCCGGGATGAGGCTTTCAGACTTGTTCTTAATTAGTATTTCAGAGCCAATGGCCCGATTTTTCCCCCCACTGTTTCACAATCTTTGTCAAACTAGTTACTGGGTGGTTGGAACCCATATTGGGTATTATTATTACAGTATTCAGACTAAACTAACCACCCGGTGGATTTTTTCAGCTGTGGGATCTAAGAAAGTCTTCTATGCAAAGAAAGTCACAGAGGTTTCTTCAAGAGGAGAGCTAATTAGTACCCTCACTCACCTGCTGTTCAACACGCCTAAGATTTCGAAGATGATGAGTTCAAACATGGTGCAAGAAAACGCAAAAGTCACTGAGAAGATCACCTGTACAACGTACTGACGTACCTGGGAAAAAAGCCAAACAGAGACTAAGAGTCATTTCCTTGTGTGAAGTACTGAATTGATAATCTTCTAATCTTACAAGTCAGAAAACTTATTTTGAAGAAATTCTCATGTCATTGGAAATGGGGCCACAACAGTAAGTCGCCTGGAGCTAAGGGAAGAGATGAGGAAGGCAATGCTTCTGATTCGTGGGTCACGAGTACTATCATCCTCTCGTGGAGGAGTTAAGGCACAAAAAAATGAAGTGACAGGGTCATAAGTAGAGTTCCTGATGCACAATGACCAAAAGAAAAAAAAAAAGACAGATTTAAATATATATAGGTTAGAGCTAAAAGGGTTTCTTTAACACTCTGCAGACCTTGGACCAGTTCTAGAACCTTCCCTGCGAGGCCTTAAAGTATCGAGCAGAACAGAAGCTCTAGAATCCTGGGCTCTTTCAGACAACAGCCCAAACTCCCCGGGGGAGAACATCCTAGAAATGACCCCAAAGTAGCCCATAACCATTGAGCTTATTGCTAAATGAGGAGGATTAACCGGGAAATGTCCAGTCCCGGCTGGCATTTTTCTGAATTCAAGGCTTAAGATAAAAACTAGGTCAGCCTTAGGATTTTGGTATTAACTTAGGATGTAAGATTGGTCATTTAACATTGAAGGTCAGATACTCAAATGAACAGGAACATTTATGAGACATTATAAGTTAAATGCCCTCCCAAAGAATAACTATCTGCTATTGGTGTGTGTACTGAGGAGTCCAAGGCATGACAATTCCTGCTTCTGGCTTCTGGGCTATACATGACTTGCCTCAAAACAAACAAACAAACAATCAATCAATTAAGCCTAATCATGTTCTCCAAGTTAAGAATTATATAGCACTCATTTGGCAAAAACTTCCTATCTTGGAAGTGAACATAACCTTTCTTTAATGGAGATATTCTTCTTGCCCCATTTTACAGCAATTTAAATTCATACAGTATTAGCAAGATCAAAATGATTTCTTCTTACCTCATAATCCTTAAACAGTTGGCGCATGAAGAAAAGCCACCCAAATCCAAAGAAGAGTATCTGTAGGAGAAAGAAGATAGAAGGTCAGTATACATAATCTTTCAAGGAATGTCATATACAGACTATTTGATGATAAAGTCTGCTAACTAGACAGTTTATTTCAGAGATTAAAGATGAGATCTACTCATATAAGAACTATTTATTAAAATCCTCAACCTTTCGGAGTAGAGATTGGAATGCTCTTTAATTTTTGGAATCATCCATGTTTTAGAATGTTTTAAGTTAGACAATTATTAAAATGTTTTTCCTGTAACCTTATGATAATCATTTTATGAGTCAGAGAAGTTAGCAAATAAAAAAGGAGTCAATGAAACTTGCTTTTTTACAGATGATCCCTGTTTGCAAATATTTAAAAAAAAAACTTATGGGAAAGGAATTAAGATTAACAACAACAAAAGAAAGTAGTAGAAAGACTGGTATTTTTTATGTTTTCCTTCATGGAGCTTTCTTAGCTTCTCCACTTTATATGGGTTGTGCTCCTAACCCACACAAAGTTTCCATCTCTGTGTAAAGCCAAGGGGTTGCAGGATCTCACTTTGCCAGTTTGGGTTTGAGCGGACATCAGGGATAGTAGCCACATAACAGCTTTTTTCAGTGTGCTAAAGCTTGTTTGTTTTTCACTGGTAAACAGAACCTTCTCTCTCTCGCTCGCTCTCTTTCTCTCTCTCTCTCTGGCACAACTCTTCCTATACTGGCTAGGGACTTCACGGAAAGTAAAATTCTTTTATGCCTTCCTACTGACTTCAGGAGCCAAGTGCTGAAGAAGGTATTCACCCCACAGTCAAAGGCTTCCAAACAAACAAACAAACAAATAAACAAAAAACCCAAAACACTGTTGAAGGACGAAAAAGGATTAGGCGGGTAAAAGATAGGTGATGTGGGGCTGGAGGACAGGGTTTTCTTCCCAGATAGCAAAGAGCACGAGTAAAGCACAGAGGTATGAAACAGCATGGCATATAAATGTCTATTTTGGATACCTGAAAGTGATAAAAAATGTTTATAATTTTAAAAATAGAAATAGCATGGCATATACTGGGAACTACATATGCTTCAGTGCTGCTGGAAGATAAAATTCAGAGAAGGAAGGGGTTAAGACTGAGGCTAAGCGGGGATCAGAGGACGAATGACAGGGAGCCCTGAAGGCTGCCCTAAGGCACTTGGGTTAGTGTTGGGTGATGAGGAGACGGTTAAGGAGGGAGAAGACGTGGCCAGGTTTGTTTTATATGGAGCGCTATGGTGGCTAGGCGTAAGCTCCATTGGAAGGAAACAACACTGAAGAAAGAGAAATAGTATAGGAGGTTGCCACAGTAGTTCAGGTGCGGAATGACAAAGGCCTGAATTAAGACACTGGTAGTTGGAGAAGGCAACTGATTTGAGTATTTAAAAGGTAAAATCCGCCAGGGGGAATAAAGGATGACGACTTTGGAATAAAGGATGAAGAGTGAGGCCACCAAATTTATATAAAGAATATTGGGGGAAAAAAAAGTTTGGGAATGGCGGTGGGGGTTGGGAAGATGACGCATTCACTTTTAGAAATGCTACGTGTGTGAGGGCCGTCCAGGTCAACACAGAAGACAGATTAGGAAGGCAGGACTGAGATACACCTAAGAGCTGAAACCCCCAAAGTACCTACAATCACCCAGGAATAGTATGTAGAGTGAGGAGAACAATATGCCAAGAAGAAAACACTAGAGGGTAGGAATGGGAAGAAGAGAGCAGGCAGGAGAAAGAGAAATAATGGTCAGAGAACTAATGGAACAAGGAGAGTGTGGTATCCTGCGACCAAGGGAATCGTTTAAAGGAGTGTTAAATGAAGCAGAGAGGGACAATAAGATCAGGACTGAGATCTGTTCAGAGGATTTGGTAACTTGGGAGTTCAATGCTGACCTTAAGGAAAACAGTTTGAATAGAGAGATGGAGGCAGGAACCAGACTAGCAGGCTGGGAGCGAATGGGGGGTGTAAGGCAGCAGAGACCATAAGCACAAATTACCACAGGGAGAGCCGAGAATGAGAGGAGACAGAGACAGAAAACTTTAGATAGTAGCCTAGAGAAGAACATGAGGTGAAGGAAAAGTTTATAGGCCCAGAGGAAGAAAGCAGTAGAGTAAGGGGCTAAACCAACAGAAGGAACTGATGGAACACAGAGGGTGAGGTGATGATATTAATTTATTATTAGGACTAACTACCCTTTATTGACCATTTACTATCCTCCAGGAACTCCAAATGCTTAGCGTTGTAATCTCATTAAATCAGAAAAAGCCAAGAAGGTTTGACCGGCCTCGTTTCAGAGAAAGCTGACGCTTACAGAAGTTAATCCATTTATAGTAAGTGTCAGAAGCGGGGATGGTGTGACTGACTCTAAACCTTGTGCTTTTAACCCTTCACAATAAGCTGCTCCAAGATCAAAGGCAGGAGAGGATGGCCTTCAACAGGAGTTGGGGGCACCCTACTCCTTTCTGACATGGGAGGAAAGGAGTTAGGAATGGCTGTGGACATAGGTGACAACGCAGAGTGAGACCAGGAAGTAGAAGGTCACACCTTTGGTCTCACTTTTGCTGATACAGTAGGAGTCAAAAGTCATCTATTAAGAGTAAGAGGTAAGGATAGAAAAAAGGGCTCCGAAGAGAGTGATAAAGACTCAGAGAAATTATGAGGGGAATGGAACAAGCAGCTAATTAAAGCCAAGAAAAAAGAAATGATTCAGTGAGCTGAAGTTGCCCATAAACTCAGGGAGTCCTCAATCTGCAGGTGTGGAATTTTCTACGGCAGCCTTCAGGCCCCTGAACCAGTAGTAGACAAAGTATAGCAGTGATTCCAGTGTGGACTTTTATATGTGGGTAAAGAAACAAGAGGGTAAAAGTAGCTTGGATGCATGAATCCGGACCGAGGAGAAAAGGATAGGGGCGAACAGATGGGAGAAAGTATCCCTCGACTACCTAGGAGACCCTTTGGTTATTATAAATCATCATCACCAGTGGAGACATTTAAATTCAGAATTTAGAGGCCACCTTTACGTGACTGATGAAGTCATGACTGAAACTAGAGAAGTCAAGCATTGAGAACTGGGAGTGGTGTGTATGACGGAGATGATAAGAAAGAAAATAACATGCATATTAAAGACCATCCTGAAATGGAACTTTAAACAAGAAAAACAAGCGAGAATGATATTCTACACGAGGGGATGGGAAATGGAAGAAAAAGAGAGATCTTTAATCTCTCTTTACCTTTAAAGTATTAAAGGTATTAAGTATACCTTTAATACTGAATAGTGGACTCCTTTCACAACGATAAGAAAGCTTTAAAAAACAACAACAAAAGACTTTAATACAACTTGAAAAAAGTTAACTAGAGAATCCTTTAATTCCAAGATAAATATAAATTCTGGCAAGATTATAGAGGATCTAAAAAGCATGTAGAAGGGATAAGCACTCTCAAATAGTTTTGCAAATAAAATAGAAGGTGCATAGCTTCTTATTCAAAAAGAGATTTAATATTTAAAAAAATTGTACAGTCTTGACCTTGGGACTTAGAGTGTACTTTGGAACTGATAAGTCTTATGACTATATAGAAGGTTCAAAACATGAGTTAGATAACAGTTGCTTTTACAAAAAATGACTCCTACATTAAACATTAGCTACAGATTAAAAAAAAAAAGAGAGACAGCCATTGGCAGGGCAGTTATTGAAGAACTGACTGAAAAAGGCCCCTTTCTCAGATCATTTATTTACTCTTTATTCATTTAACAAATATATATTAGTGCCTACTATGTGCCAGGTCCTAGAGCTAGAATGGTGAATGAGGGCATGGATACCGCTCTGAAGGAGTTTATAATGTATGGGAGAGACAGATAAGTAATTACAAAACAATGTGTTAGAGTTGTATAAGGGAAGCGGGCAAAGTGAACTATGGAAGCATGTACAGGGATACCCAGTCTAGGCTAGGAGACGCTTCGTGGGTGTTCGTGCTGAAATCTGAAGGCTCAATAGGAGTTAGCCAGGAGACAGAAGTGGAGGGGTACGGGGAAAAAGGTCCAAAAAGTGACAACAGACTGTGTGGAAATCTGAAGGCATGATAGCCTGGCCAGATTAAGGAAGCAGAAGAAGGCTAAAAGTAAGGCACCCTTTGTAAGACTAAAGTACAAAGGGAAGTGAGAAATAGTGAGAGCCAAGGCTGGAGAAGTCAGAGCTGGGGTCTCATCACAAGACACCCTATAAACTACATTAAGGATTTGAACTTTATCCCGGGGCATGGTGAACAATCTCTATATCAAGATGTTACTTGAGGCTGACCAGCTCCAGTATATGACCTCTAATTTCAGATTTCATTTCAAATAAATCTTTCAGTTCATACAAAACAGGAAAAGTGAGGGGCAGGTGTTTCTAAGGTAACCATGCCTCTCTAGACAGGTGCTTTTTAATAAGTAAATATTTAGTAGGCCTCTACTCTGTGCCAGCAACTCATCTAGATGCTAGAGAACAAGAAACAGAATATCCTGGACCTCAGGGAGTTTACAGCTGACAATCACACAAATAAACAATAGTGATAGATGCTAAAAAGAAATTAAAACAGAGAAAGGAGACAGAAGGTGGCTGGAATGGAGGCTATTTTGGGGGTGGGGAGTCAGGTAAAGGCTTCCCGAAGTAACATTTTTACTGACACCTAAATGATGATGAAGTAGCCACATAAATATCTACCGAGAATACTCCATGCAAAGGCGGTCTTAGTTCCTCATTTGTACAGAGCAGGTTTGAGAATTAAATTTGGTATTCCATGTGAAAGTTAAAGTATTATTATATGGCATAAAAGATCAGAAAGCCATTTTCACGGTTCAGCTTATCAATTACGTCCGTATTGAAAATCGTAGAGGCTACAATTCAATGCCAATTTCCTCACTGACATTCTTATTTTGATTCTGAGTGAAAAAAAATGCTACTTAAATACTGTCGTTTTCCTTGAGTTGATACTAGGGCTAAAAATAACCCGGAGTTGTCACCCAGGGCAACGGGAAGCCTTAGAAAGTTTGAAAGGAAAATTACATGTCCAGATTTTTGTACATCAATACATCTGAACATTATGCAGCTGATACAAACAATAATTATGAAACAATAATTATGAAAACTATATAAAGGATGGTAAATTTAAAAATAAAAACTTATTGGGTTAGGGTGTTCCTTGTTTCATACTTTCTAAAATGTTGCAAGAAAAGGTTTTTAAGAGACAAGGACAAAGTTCTCCTCCAAAGACAGAAGCATTAGGATGAAGCAAATGAAACCTGGATCAAAAAACAACGATGCAATTCACTCTAAATCCCCCAAATGAACGGTTTCTGTCGTTTGCCACTTGAAAACAAGAACAATGCGGAAAAACTAAATTGCTGCAAGAATGAGAGGGGAAAGATCAATAATTAGATAGTCTGAGCTTCTACAAATATTAACAATTGGCCAACATATATTTATCGAATGTTTGCACGGGGAGGGGGGGGATACAGCTAGGAACGTCTCAGCATCTCAAAAAATAAATTCATAAACAAATACATAAACGGCATCCGCGCTGTGAGAAATGCTACGAAGAAAAGAACATAGCGGAACTCCCGGAATGACTCCCGGTAACAGCAAGAAGCTCCCCAGAGAAGCTCCTACAGGGCAGGGAGAGGCCGTGTCTTATTCACGTCTGGACCCTCAGAGCTTTATACAACGATCGATGAAAGTTCGTTGACTCTGCGAATGAATGAACGTGGCTAATCCGGAAGAAAGGAGGGTCAGAAACAGATCCGGGACGCCTGGGCAGCAAACAGAGGATAAAGAACGAGGTGTCAGTGCACGACCGAAACCTACAGCTCGAAGTGATGGTGGCCAATCCCTCCGCACCCGGATGCAGCATTTGACCACCCGCGACGGGCCCACGTGTCCCCAGGAGCCAGCGCCGATTGGCCGAGGCGCACCCCGCGCCCGGAACCACCCTCTGCCCCACCCGTGGGCCAGCAGCTCCGTCCAGAGCTTCGGGGCGCTTCGGGGACCTCTCCCTTCTCGCGCCACCAGCTCTGAGCGCTGAGGCCACCTGATCCCTTCCAAGAATGGACGGGAAAGCGACGGGTGACGGGTAGAGGGAAGATGGAGGCTGGGTCGGGGCGCCCACGGCCACAGAACGCCTCGGGACGAGGGCGGAGGGGATCGGACTCTGCAAATGTCACACCCTCCCGGAGCGCGGGCACGGAGGAGGCAGGTGCAGGCCGCAGGCTGCGGGCGAGCGCCGGGCCGGCCGCATCGCGGAGGCCCCGGGACGATTTGGGACAGTGACCCTACGGAGTCCTGCGGCGGGAGGCAGTGGCTCACCTGGGAGGTAATCATGATGCTGGAGTCGATCAGGAAACTCATGGCGAAGTGTAGAAAGAGCGCGTGCCTCGACTTTCCACTCCCCAAGGCCGCAGCACCCTCCAGACTCCGGCCCCATCACACCCGCGGCCTTCGCCCGGGGCCACCACCAGGATCGCTGTTCGCCAGCCCGACGCCATCAAGCTGCGTCCCAGCCACCCAATCAGCGGCCACATCCAGGGCTTCCCGCCCCCGGCGGCCAGGAATGGGCGGCCGCGAGGCGCCAGGGGGCGGGGTCCCCGGGGGCGGGGCCAGGGAGTTGTCATTTTGGGGGCGGGGCTTAGTTAGCGGTGTTCTGGGCGAAAGGGGCGGGATGAGACGCTGGTCTGAAAATCCAAAAGCAAATGTAACGTAAGGTAGTATTTACACTTCTGAGGCTGAAGGAGGTGGGGCCTCGGCTAACATCTTGTTTTAAGTGGTGATTCCATTGAGTAATGGTCATATTGGTCATAGCTAATAAGATGAAGTTAATAATGATTATTATGATGAGTTAGACCCTAAGTCGGGCATTGCGTTTTAAATGTTAAAATTCATCCTGGGTTCCACAAACAACTGCACAGCTACAGGTGAGGGAAGCGTGGAAGAGCAGGTGAGATTTTAACAAACACAGCTAACCAAGTAAATTTCCGATGTGATAAGAACAAAAAAAAAAAAGCGAACCATCTGTAACAAGGGAGTGATAATCTCATACTTGGTACCCATTAGACCACGTCTGGAGTACTGCATTCTTTGTGCCACACTGTTAGGTGGCACATAGATGTATTGGAGCACATTCAGAGGTGAGCCACCAGGTGAGGGTCCATGAAAGGAACTGAAGAAGAAGACTCAGGAACATGATATCTCTCTTCATGTGAAAGAATATGGAGAATTGATATGGCCCCAAGAGACAGTGGTAGGACAAAAGACTGAAAGTTAAATGAAGTTTGATTGAATTCAACACAAGGAATAATTCTTTCAGACTCTGAAGATGAGTTATTTTAGGAACTCCCCCACCCCCCCCACACGGAGTTGCTCATATATGCTTAATTACTACTTGATCCATTCAATACTCATTTCGTGAAGGCTTAATTCACTGCTCTGGGACTTACCGGTTCCCACTTGGGCTCTAGGTAGACTTGTAGCCCCTGGAGTCTCATCGTCCTGGAAGCTGCCTGCGGCTGAGGGCAGTCACCCAGTGTGGGACTGGCTGCAGTCAAAGCTGCTGTCAATATCTAAGTACAGCCTTGAGTGGACCTGGCATCTAGGACCCGAGTGCTTAGACTACTGCTATCTGAGTAACAGACTCACAAATGTATTACACACAAGGGAAGGTGTCTCTCGTAGTTAGCATTGAACTCTGCCATCCTAAGCAGCCAAACTACCCATCAGATGTCCATTCCCTCCCTGATGCAGAAGGCCAGGGAGCAGTGGAGAGTCTTAAACCACAGAACTTTGTCCCTGGCTACATTTGTCAGGGGAGCAGGTGGATGCCTCCACAGATGACACTGTGTAGGCATTTACCTACACATGACGAGTTAGAATCCCTAACAGGCAAGGCCATGTGATAGAAGTGCAAAATGCTGGGACAGCTTATGGAGGCAAACAGCTTACCTTGGTGACTTACTGGGGTGCATGGTGGGGATCAGAGTCTCAGTGAACCTGGCATAGCGGAGAAAGGTATGCAATCCCGCTAGCCTCAGACCTGTGCAAAGCTTTGAATGATACCATTCTCCCTACAGCAGGATTCTCCCTACTGTAAGGCCAAGGACGGGTCTGGGTGACCCAGTGAACAACTACTCCCTGCTTTTGATTGCAGAAAGTCTCTAGAAACCTTCACAGTAGATGAATAGCTCATCAACGCTCCTCTCAGAGCAAGTCTCTTTCCCAAAATAGCTTGCCCTCCCATCCCTACCCTGGTACTATGCTCCCAGTCCATTCTAGCTGCTATCCTGTTCAACAGTGAGATCTGCTGCTGCTACCTCCGTGGACGGTCAGGACACCTGGGCTCTGACTGAGCCCCCAGTTTGTGACCCATTTTCCAAGGGTGCTATCCCCAAAATTTCATGTTCATGATTACTGTCTATTGTTTAGCATTGATCTAGAAATTGACAGCCAGACAGATCTGCCATTAAAGAGTCTACTGACAACATGACCCATCTATGTCCCTTGGACTAGTGTTTATTCACACCAATTCACTGTACCCTTTTCCATAGCAACTACAGCGTTAATACTTCCTATCTTCTCTCATCTTCCGGCACCATCCACATCCTGACAGCTAATATATTTCCCTCTTCCGCCAAATGTATACAAAAGGCTGAGTCCAGGAGTTGACACTAACACTGGGACCCTGTGAAACACCCTAGCACCCCTTCTCCACGCACACGTACAGCACCTGCCCGTGCCAGTGGCTAAATAACTTCTGTTAGACATTTTCTTTTTAAACTTTTTATTGTGGTATAGTAGTAGATTCATATGCAGTTGTAAGTTTGGGATCTTTTTTGATATATGACATTGAGATATATGACAATTCCAGGGCTTCCTACTCCAGCTGCTTCCCTCCACACACAGCCATCCTGTCGTGCAGCTTTCCTTGCTATGACAGGTTCACTGAGACCTTGGACCCCACCGTACACCCAAGTAAGCCACCAAGGTAAGCTGGCCAGGAAGCCCCAAATTGTCAGAGAGAAAGCACTCACCTCCCAATGGTCCCATGCACAGCTTCTACACGGGCATCTAGAAAGTGTATAGGGGCAGTTTTCTCAATGTACGGTGCTGTCACTGCCTGGGAAGCTCATTTAAAATGTAGATTCTTGGGCCTTAAGGCAGACAGACCGGTGGATTTCTGAGGGTGGTTTCTGGAATTTTTAACAGCTTTCTAGGAGGTTCTTACAGACTCTAACAAGGCCGGAGGACTGGCTGTGAGAATCAAATGTGTCTTAGAACAAATCAGGACCTTCCCAGTGGGTAAAGGTCAACTCTGATTTGCCTGGAGAAAGGGGCTGAGGGCCAGAGCGATGATAGCTGTGCTTTTTTTTTTTCTTCTTTTTTTTCTTTCTCTAGGCATGCTCATTCCACAGCCTGAGCATAGCCAAACAACCACCAGTGTTTTGGTTCAAAACATTCCCCTTACTTCCTTGAATATAATTAGTTCTTTCCCCTTATACAGTCTTATTTTGGATATGTTGACCCTGGCCCTGACCTGGTATGCTCTCAGGATGTCCTGTTCAGGGTCTTGAGAGGTTCAGATGAGTTAGAATTAACACTGAATCAAGTGCTTGGTTGTTGTTGAGGCTGTATTCCTGAAGAATGAAGAAGCATTAAATAATTGTTGGCCCCTGTGCAAGTTACTTAACTCTCTGTACCTTACTTCCCTCATCTAAAAACATAGGGATCATAATAGCAGCTTAGCTCATAAGATTATTATGAGGATTAAAACCCTTAGAAAAACAACTACTTTGTAGTAAGTTTGCAATAATTCTTACCCATTATTATTAAGAATTTACATTCACAGTTTTCCTTCATTATGAATCAGTCTAAATGTATATTTAAAACTTTTGGCTACCAATTATTCAAATTGAAACAAAAAGGCTGATAACTGTATATCTCCCAAATTTGGAAAGACTCGGAGACATTATTTAAAATATATAAATTTTTTCTTATTTATTAGAACTCATTTGCGGATTCCCTACTAATATACTTCTCATGAAGAATTAATTTGATCCATCTACTGTGTGAATTAAAGGGAAGGGTAGAGAGAGAGGAAATTTAAAATTGAATATGTAAATTAAAATTCATAATGAAAAGTAATAAGTGTTCATGCTCTTCCATAAGAACTGTTCTGAACTTCTCCACACTTAAATTTGGGTCTCCTGCCCTTTGGGCCTGGGCAGTGCTAAAGGTTTTCCGTATCTCCCCACTCCTTAGTACCCCAGAACTAACCCCTTAGGATAACTAATGATGGGAACATTTTCTCATTTTCCAGAAGCCCTCACCTTTATCACTGGGTGTGATTTACCACGTGACTTTGGTCAGATGATCACAAAAGAGCTCAATGCAGGCATATTTCTAAAGTCTGGAATATTCGTTCTTATTCTTGGCTACTCAGTTACACACCCATACCCAGGCACATGTACTTTTTCATTTTTGCCCAAAATGGATACAACAAGCAGAATGTTTTGCTATATACTGTTTCACTTAGAAATGTATCATGAGCATTTTCTCAGGCTGAGGATTTTACAACATTTTCACTGACTCAGTAATATCCATCATATGATTATACCATGATTTATTTCACCAGTCTGCTTTTTTCTTGTTTGTTTGTTTGCTTTTTATAATAAAATAATATTGTGGTGAAGATTTTGGCCCGTAAGAAACACTTACCAAGCCTTCAAGTTTCCCTGGGCATGGGGCAGTCACCACGTGTGTGATGTAGGAAATGGTTTATTTAACATGGCATTACATGGCCATTAGGTCAGACTTATACATTATCTTCAGGTCCCCCATATTTTTGTGTTCTATTTATTTGTCAAGATCTGAAGGAGGCTTATTAAATTCTCTCATTACTATTTTTCTGTCCATATCTCCTTGTATTTCTGGGGGCTTTATATAGTCCAATGATTTATTTTTCAGTGCAAAATCTTTCATGTTATGGCTTTGTTGCATACTATATTTTATATCAAGAAAAATAAATATTATGGTTTGGTTTGATGATTCTTCCTTCTTATTTTGTGTGTGTGGTTTTAATCTCATCCCCCCCTTTTTTGTTATATCAACTGTATGTTTCTTAATTTTTCCCCCTAGTACTTTGGGAGGCCTACATTTTTGTTTTAAAATAACACATGCAATTCTATATTTTTCCAACTACTCACATAGAGAGTAAATAATATCTTTGTAAGTTAAGAATATCATGGCTTTCTACTTCTTCATATTTCTTCTTCTCCCTTCCTCCCACTTCCCCACACGGTTCCCAAGTTTATGTTGGTATAATCTGGAGTTTTAAGCCTTAATTTAAAAAATTTACTATGTGTGGAGAATTATTTATGATATTTGTATTCTGTTTGTAACTATACTTAACTATAGTATGTTTAATTCATTTTCTTTTTTACTCCAAAGAGAGAAGAGACTATAAGTTTAATTCATGTTCTGCTTAATATCTTCAGTATTCATCACCAGCCTTTTTCATACTTTGCCTTCTTGAACTCTTTTTACAAATTCTTTCTCTTTTGGCTTGAGTGGATCATGACACACGTTTCTCTTTAAAGAAAGAATTTGTGGGTATTTTGAGTTTTTTCATAATTGAGAATGTCATTCACTTATCTTCACTCATAAATGAAATTTGGCTTATTGTGGAATTCTTGGCTGAAACTTTTCATACTTAACATTCTACAGATGTTCTATTCTTTTCTGAAACTTAATAAGTTTTGGAGAAGTATCAAGCCAAAATCTTCACCACAGTATTATTTTATTATAATATATTTTCATCCTTTGTAGGTAACTTAGTAAACATCTTGTTCATCCAAGTTGGAACCGGAGGGACTAACTCCACATGGGGAGGGATGGCTGAAATTCAGAGCTGTGACATTTGGGTTTCTTGTCCTCACCCTAGCTTTTCTTTTCCATTAGAGCTGTTACTAATCCCCATGACCAACAGTGGCCTCTCCCCCTACCCCTCCAGACCATGTGCACAAACCCTTCCCTTAAATGTCCATATCCCAGCTGAGTCTTATGTGTCTCATTTACTAATAACACCATGCTAAATGATAGTAATTATATCACATAGAATAATATCTGTGATGGTGATGATAGCTAATACTTACCAAGTGTTTCCCATGCCAGGTTCTGTTCTACAGTCTTGGCAGGTACTAACTCATGTACTCCTTAACTTAGCCCCTGACTTGCTTCCATATGGCAGAGGCCATCGTTTCCTTATCTTTTGGAAACATATTGAGCTCAATATGTTTGGATTCCAGGCTGAAGAGAATGGGGCTCAGACAGAGAAAGAAATTCCCTTTTTCCTATTTAAGACTCACTTTCCAACTCCTCTTTTTCTCATCCTAGAATCTTTCACTTTCCAGGACTTAACATTGAAACAGCCATTCTCTTCCCAGGAAGCCACACCTCCTACTCTACGTTCACAACTGGACAAGAATGTGAAAACATAACTGTTATGTGAAAACATAACACAAACCATGGTTTTCTTATATTTCTAAAATTGTAGAATCATGTCTTTATACTTGCAACTAAAAATTTATCTAGATGTTCCCCCTTCTCCTTTCTCCCCCATACACGGTAAATTCCTTCCAATTTGCTGTTTCAGGTCTTTGATCAGCGCAGAGGTCTCCTCCTGTTGTATGTTTGATGCTTATGGTTCACTTGCCCTGATTTTCCCTGAGGAGTACCAATAGCTATGTAGTGGGTTTCTATTGCCCTTTTCCATATCTATGATCTCCTCTCTGATAATTTTCATCTCTTTTGTTCCTCTTGGCATTCTGGGAGAATTTCTGATATTTATTCTTTACAAAACTGATTTGACTTTTTGCTAAGTCTGCTCTTTCATTCCTCTTAATTCTGCTGTGGCACTGTTTGCTAACTCTGCCAGCTCCTTTCCCATCTCAGTCTATTATCTTATTATCTTATATTTCATCTCTTGTTTTATAGAGTCCATGTTTTCTTTAAAAAATTTTTGAGAGCACAAAATAGATTCAAAGCTTACTTTTACTTTTTTAGGTAAATATCTTTGGAAATTATGCTATTCTTTTACTTTTGGTGCTCACTGTTTGTTTTCTTCTAAGGTCCCTGAAACAAAAAGACAGGTTGTCAGCTGTCTCTTTTTGTTATTTTCCTTGTCTGTTACTTATCTGTAAAGAGGAGGGTATCAATCCCAGTGTATATGTAGGACCACCCTAGACACAGTAATTAGGTCAACAGGATTTTTAAAAAGTCAAGAAGTGTCTTTGACTACTAGACAAGTCAGTACCTAAAAAATATTTAAAGGGAAGGCAATTGTCCTATAATTTAAGAAGCATATAGAGTTGTCCTATAAATTATTGTTTCGATGTAATACAATCATGAAAAAAAATTGGAGAAAGTTGAGGTTCTGATCTGGGAGACATTAGAGATATCCATGTTTGTTGTAAGGCTGTAAGAACACCCCTTGTCATTATATTTGCTTTAAAGATGTGATTGAGGATTTTTTTTTTTGGTTACATTATATTCTGTTGGTTCAGCTTACTTACAATTATTTTATCTCATCCATTTTCTGTTGGTTTTATTAGTCTAACTCAGTTCTGGAGGTGCCTCGTTCTTTCTTCCATCTACAGATCTAGCCAGAGTAGAGTTAATAGCTGTAGCAAGTAAGAAAGACAGAAAAATGCAACTGGAAAACTTGGATGAGTTAGAAAGACTGAACAGTTTTCAGGAAAGCTGAGTACAGAAGCTAGAGGAATCCCCCCTGCCTGTCCTCCCCGCTCCTCCAAAGGGACTCAAAACTGTTCTGGCCAATGGAGTCATGACCAGATATTATCCTGGGCTGAGGGCTTTCCTTATAGTGGCAATCGAACAGCAATCTGGAAATTGTGTTATCGTTTGTTGTTCAAATCCTGCCTACTTCCAAGATGCATTTGGAGCAGATTACAACATATATCATATGTACAATTAAACCATTAAAAAAAAAGAAAGAAAAAGGAGCCAAAATTGATGTCATTACCTCAAATCTTGCTCCTTTCTAATTTATTCTGTCCACAGTAGTTGGAGTAGACTGGGGGATAGTGACTGATATGATATGGTGGAAGTGATGGTATGCGACTTCCAAGGTTAGGTCATAAAAAAACATTGAAACTTCAGCCTTGATCTGTTGAATCACTTGCTCTGGGAGAATCCAGCCACCAGCTCATGAGGACCCTCAAGTAGACCCATGGAGAGGCCCAAATGGAGAGCAACCGACTTGCCAAGTGGCTAGTCATAGCCATGTGAATGAGTGAGTCCTACCTCCCAGGCAGCCTCTGTGACTGTAGGCCCAGTCAATGTCTGACTGTAGCCCCATGAGAGACCCCACGGTGCTCCAGGATTCCTGACCCACAGAAACTGTGAGAGATAATACATGCTTATTTTTGTTTTAAGCCCCTAAGTTTTGGAGTGATTTGTTAACCAGCAATAGATAACTAATACACACATCATTACAGGGGACATTTTTATAAATATTGACAGGGCACAGCCCCGGGCTCTATCCCTGTAGCCTTTAAATTTCATGTCTTCAGTACTCACTAGTTAACTGTTAAGACAAAGCCACATAGTTTAGGCTTCTGTTATAACTACTTTCAAACTCAATTTCTGTAAATAGGTAAGATAATGCTAGATCCTGTAACAGATGAATCTGGAGACCTTAGAGGATTAATACAATAAACGTTTTTTTTAATTTCCTGTAATGTTCAAAAGCCCAGTTAGTGGGAATTGGTAGGGGTGGAGGCCCTCTAATCTGCAAGCATTCAAAGACTCTGACTACCATCTTCCACATACAGCTTCCAAGGTTACTCTGAGTGATGATAGCCAGCAATTCATATGGAAATCTCTTTTCCCTCCTTTAGTCATGACAAAGCAAGCCTGCTTGCCTTCAAGCCTGGAACTCCTGGGACTGTTAGGGAACCTCTTCTGAAGATATATTCCTATGTAGCTTCAGCCCGCTCTGGTGCTGGGGAGTGTTTGGCCAATTATCTCCTTCCTGCCTTGGGAGATGTCTCAGTACTCATTCATTCGCCAAACACTACTATGTTCCAGGCACTGTGCTAAGTACTGAATAATCAGAGATATATAGGATAAAACTGCTATCCTAAATTTGCTTGCAGTCAGATGGGAGAAAAGCAAGAAATAAAACAATTTGGTAAGTGCTGTGAAAGAAGTGCACAAGAGTACTGGGGAATCACAAAGGAGGGAGCAACTAATTTTGTCTTGGGAAGTTTGTGAAATTTCATAAAGAAGGAGACAACCGAGCTGAATCTGGAAGGCTGAGAAGTAGCTGATCATAGAAAAAAAGGCAGGACAGGGCACAAAGAACATGGAATTCATTCATCACTATGTACCAGGTCTGTGCCTTCTGGGGACCAGCTGATGGTTCCATAAGGCTGGGGCAGATACGTGTGAATGGAGGTGGGAGATGAGGCTAGAGGAATGGTACATTAGTCAGAGGCTTGCATGCAACAGAGGTAATTTTGGCTATGTTAAATTTAACATAGTTAAACATAGTTAAATTTAAAACAGGGGGAGGGACTCTGGGGTAGCTTAGCAAATTGAAGGAAGGCTGATGAACCAGGATCAAAACAGAAGAAGCATCTCCCAGAAATCCACCAGGTAAGCAGGAACTAATTGTGAGTCTCTTCAGGGGCTTCTGTCAAGATAAGTCAATTTCAACCAAGTTTCAGTCTCTCTGTTACTCCACTCAAGATTCATATTTAGGGAGAGAGTGTATGGTTGGCCCATCTGAGTAAAAAAATAAACCTGACCCTTGACCAGGGGAAGTCACAAAAACATTACTAAGAGTCTCACCAAGACTCTATCCAATTGAGGAAGGTTATTTCCCTTAGGTAAAATTGAAATGTTATTATAGAAAAAAAGGAGAATCGATTCTGGGCAGGTAAAAACAGTCATTCTTTCTAGGTGGGTTGAAGTCAGTTATAATGGCTTTGTAAGACATGTTGAGGAATTGAGAATTTGTTGGATAAGCGATGAAGAGCCATTGAAAAATTTTAAGTAGAGAAGTGACATGATAAATCCCAGGCAGAATCGGTCAGCTAGCTTTATTTTTTAAGTTATTTATTTTCATCTATAATGAATAACTTTAACTCTTTCTACAATTCTCAATGACATGGAAATACCAATCCTGTTCTTTTGCCTCTTTCCATAAGGCCAAACAAGTATATGTATTTTTTGATTTTTCCTGAGGTTTGTGTAAGAAAGGGAAGAATACAATCTCAAATGATAAGGAAAGTTTTCATGTTCTTTCTGAATCAGGTACTCCTCCATTTCACTCAATGATGTGCTGGAGATGGCTTGTCCTGGTTCGTAAGCATCATTTGCTAAATTTCCTGAAATTTTGTGAGCTAGTTGTTAAGTACAGTCCTTATTAACAATTAAATTACGTAAACTTCACTTAAAAATATGAAATGCAAAGGTAATAAATACTGAAAGCTCTTCACTTCTTAATTATTTTCCTATTACCCATGCTCTCGAGGTTATGTATAGCTAGTGTGCGGTGGGAACATTTTATAATGTTGTGCTACTGCATCTCTCTTCCCATCTCTGTGTTCAGTGACACTGTGTTGCTTGAAATTGGTGGTGGTGGAGAATTTACACCAAGGAAATTGGCAAACGCTACAAGCCAGGGCCTCTTTACCTGGGGAGAGCTGGTTGTTGACTATTTACCAGCATACTACTGCCTCTCTCTCCATACCCCAGTCCATTTGTTCCCCAACTCCTTAATTCCAAAGGAAGAATAGTCAGAAACTGGGGCAGTTTCTTCACAGTCTAGTTTAGCAGACAGGTCAAAAGAAAACACAAAGATGGCAAAAAGTCAAGTTAGTTTTATTTGTTTTGTAACAGTCTTACACCTATTAGCTCTGACATAAAGATGTGGAAGGTTGGAGAATTCAAGACACAGTCCCAATAACGGCTGTCTCCTTTGCCAGGGATTTCTTAAGGAGATTATGAATGTGCTTCTTAGCTGAGTCTTTACTGATCCTATTTCATCGATGGAAAAATTTGCAGAGAAAGGCAATGGAGCCATCTGTTTTTCCTTCCAGGAAACTTTATGAATCCTTCCAGAACCCTCTTTGTCTTCACTGGAGAACTTCCAGAGGGCAATGGGGCTGGAGCCTACAGTTTATCCCACTGCTACCTTGGTGGCCATTGCCACAGCAGGGCACCACTTTGCCCGGGTTTGGGAGCTGCAACGTCTAGGACAGCGGAGAGTACCTTGTCTTTCATAAAAAGCTTTCCTTCCTCTTATCTAACTGCTGAACCCAGAATTTTGTTTCCTTTTTCTTCCTTCCCAATTGCATATTTACTTATAATACAATCATAACAAGAAGAGACGTTTCCCTGACTGTTTCACTATCACTTCTAGTCACACACTTACTTCATTTTACAGATTGTATTTACGTTCAGAAGAGTTTCCATTCAACCAGGCAAACCTTTTTCATCTAAACTTTTCTAACTTGGGTGGTGTGATCATTTGCACACAATATGCATAGAGAGGTAATTCAGGGTCAGCGGAAGGACAGAGGAGGAAGTAGAGGGAGTGGAATGGTGTGTGGGGGGACGCTCCTTCTTACACCAGCGTGCCCAAAGGACCCTCCTCAAGAACTCAGGGCCTTCCGTATGGTTTGGACCCAAGAGGCCAAGCGGCTCTTTCAGGACCCATGGACTCCCGTCTGCCAGGAGTCAGAGACTATCTAAGGGGCTGGTCGTCTCTACACGTGGGCCCTAGTAAGCTGAGTACCTGCAGTGCCACTTTCAACAATGAATTCTTGCACGATTAAAGACAGTCTTCTTTTGTAGTATAATTCTCAGGAATTCAGGACTACAGAAATGTTGACTTCCTCCCTCCCCTTTAATTTACTTCCTTCATTTTACTTATTGGCTCACTTTGTATCAGTAGCATAGTTAACAATCTGAGTGTTTGAAGGTGGTGACTGTCATTGCCTCAGTGTACATTTTACAATGAGGACTTCTGACCAGTTTGCTTCCTCCTTTTCCTTTTATTTCCAAATTAGTTGAGTTAAAAGAAACCCCACTTATTTCTTTTAGTATGCTCACAGTGTTTCCTGGGTATCGATTCACTTGATCTACCTTGTGAAGGGGGGCAGAACTTGTTACCCCCAATTAACTGAGGGAACATTGTCATATGGAACAGGTACATGACATCTTGGGGTTCCCAGAGTCAACACGGGGCAGCCAACATTTCTGACTTGAACTTCATTGTTCTTGAGGGAAAATCGGATCCCTAGGTCATGCTGACATTCAGAAATATTTGTCTAATTCTGTGTTGGATGCTTCACCTGTGTGGCAAGTGACAAAGTCATGGTGAAAAGCAGATAGGCCTTTTTCTAAGGCCCCAAATGCTAGGCATGGGGATTACAGAGCCAGGCTCAAAACTGTCTAACTGAACTTTGACTGACTCTGTCCCTTCTGGTCACAGATCTCCTGATGAAGGTGTTATAACTGCTGTTAAGCTATTAGCCCTTTTCCTCTGAAGGGAGAGGCACTTTTGATGTCCTGTTGCCAATGCTTCTTTTTATTGCTAAGTCCACATGCCCTATGAGGTTAGTTTAACAAGGGAAGGACCAGAAGTAGAATTTAAAGCTGTACCTAATGGAGCCCAGGGGGGTTCTAATCCTGAGTCAGTCATAATTTTTTGCCTCAAAACAGATACTGAGGGATCCAGGTGGATAGAGCATGGGCCTCCACACACACACAGCTGCCTGTGAATGGAACCTGGCACTAGTTGTGTGTCAGCTTAAGATGGGGCATGAAGGGACATTTTCCAGAGGATGAAAGTAACTGCCAGTCTGTCTCCAGACAGTTCTCAAGGTCAAAGAGCCTCAGGTTCCTACTAAACATAGGCGGTCAAGATTCTGTTTTGAGTCTTGTCTGCGAAAACTGATCTCCAGAGTGTCTATTCCACACTGAAAAACGCTCACCACGTAACTGCAAGGCAGATTGGGAGGGTCAGATGGAAAGTACTCAGCTCCCCTTCTTCCCAGTCTCCCTGCTGTTGGAGGAATCTCTCAGGGAAGGGCACCACTCAGCAGGCTCCAAGCTTGGAAGCCAACTCATTAATCCTTATGATATCCCTGGAGGTAGGTTGGTGGCAAATGCCATCTCTAGTTTGTAGACAGAAAACTGAGGTACAGAGAGGTTAAGGGATGACAATAACACAGCTACTAATAGCAGAAAGAAAAAAAAAATCCTGGCCCCTTGATGCCAACATCGGCTTCCTCTTTTGTTGGGAAGACTAAGGGAAAATGGCAACATCCATGGGTAGGCAGAGGCATTGAAGCAGCTGCATCTGCCTCCAAGGAAATACACTCACACACACACGTGTGGCCCAGCAGAGACGAGGGTAGCAGCAGCCTTCACCTACACCTACACAACGGGTTCCAAACAGCACCAGCAGTTTCCGCTTAAACAGAATGTAGGTTTCTTTTTCTTTTCTGGTTTGGATTAGGTCCTGGTTGAGAGAGATGCTTTATTCTGGTAAGGATCACACGATTCTCAGGCCCTGAGATTGTATCTTCTTAAAATTGCTCTCCAGGAGCAAAACTGTAGGAGCAATAGTGCAGCCATTTGGGTCAATGATGCACTGGCTGGTTCCCAGGCCTGGCATTTTGTTACCTCTCTCACTACACAGAAGAAGGTCTGTGTGGAATAGCTCTGGATAGAAGGGCAAGAATCAAGCAGCAGCCAGGAAGTCACATGTCTGCAAGACAAGTACGTACGCCTCTTTTTAGGCAACTGTCCATTGTCTGATCCATTCCTTCACTGAAGGTTGGTCACTTTGGATTAACCCAGGTAAGCTATATCTTAGGCTTTCTCTTTTAGAATGTAAATTTTCCTTGGAGTAATTATCAAACAATCAGACTTCAGTATGAATTTAAGTTTTAGACACCTCTGCTTTAGATTGGGGCACCAAAGAACGGGAACATATCACGGAGAGGAATAGTTTCAGAAAAAGCTTTGCTCTGGAAAAGCATTTCTAGAATGCATATCTTAAAAGGAAGGTGGTAACCAGAGGGCCACACAATGGATTTGGACACTTTGCGATGGCGCTGGGTGTGGGGGAGACAGAATGCAGGTAGTTTTTCTGGGTACCTCTTTTGGGTCCTCGATGGTCTCCTGTTTAGATCCCGGCCATGTCACCTTGGTTTTCATTCCCCTTACCTCAGCTTTGGCACTGTAGTCCATGAAGCATAACTGTGGTTTAATGAACCATCTTGGTGATCACTTTCTCCCTCTGCTCTGGGCTTTGATTAGCTCGAGGTAAAATGGCTCCCTGTGTGAATATGCGCTTGTACCTGAGGATTTCCTCTGGCTGGACTCTGTGTTTGAGGAGTATTGGTTGTGGGGATGAAGAATAGGAGAACTTCGAGACCCTTCTTGTTCCTTTTAGCTTCTACATACCTTCCAGGGAGGAAGCCTGTCCTGGGACTGGGCTTTGGGACCCTGGCTGTGGATGTCTGAGCTTCTACTTTGTAAGAGGCTCCCCCTAGTGCCACTCTGTTGGCCCTTTCTATACACATCTGGTGCCTGAGAGCTGACTCTCCTCAAGACAGGTCTCTGGGCAGGTATCCTCTGCTGGGCTTGTTCCCCCTTCCTAATAAAAGGAGGTGTAGATTTTAGGCTGAGCACCGACATTGGAAAAGGAGAAAAAAGAAAAGGGCCTTTGTGTTTCAGGGAAGAAAACTGTGACCAGGCCTCAAACCCTTTTTAGTTCACAGGGAGAGGGCTTCGGGTCTTGATTTCTTTCTCTGATGGTGCCCAGAGCAGAATTCCCATCAACATAAGCTATGTAATTGCATCAGAATCCAGGGACTACAGTGACCCAAGGGAAAGGACAGTGAGAACTCTGGGGATCTCCTGGACTGATGGTTTAAACTGAACACTCCAAAATGGTTCAATGGGGTTCAGAAGCCACAGAAACAAGTTGAAGCCATAAACAGTATGAGCAATTCCACAGGAATGCTGGGCTCGGTAGTATAAGCTGACCACCGGCTCGATTTGGCTTGCACACATTTTGTTTTCCCCATGTGGCATATTCAAAATTTAATTGGCAACATTAAAATGTTGGAAATTTCACGTGAAAGTTTGGATTTCTGGCTTCTCTCGAACAATCAGATGGCCAGGTAGACCTGCGTGGACCTGGGCAGCACCTGCCTTCTGCCCTCTGGGACTTTCACAGCCCAGCTCTCCATAGCTTTAGAACGGCCAGTTCACCAGCCAAAATCACCTGCCTGTATCCTGTAGGCATTTGCATTTGGAACCCTTGATATATGGTCACATGGCATCTGCTAGGGAAGGGCTGGGGTGACAAAGTCTGGCTGAGTTAGTGAGCTTGAAATAAGACTAGTAAAAAGCGATCAGGCAACCACAACTCTGATCAGAAGGATTTCTCTGGAAAAAAGGGGATGAAAGCAGAGTCCCCCAGAGCCATTAAGATAGAAGGGCAGGGCAGACATATGAGACGGAACTTTGATGGGACAATGGGTTTATCTTGGTAGCTGTTACGTACGAGAAAGACAGTTTCCTAGCTGTACAACATGCACTGTTCCATCATCTGCCTGTCCAACCAGAGGTGGGTGTGAGGAAAGAAGACTCACATCACGTTGGCATCTTTTTCTTTCATCTTGCCCTGTATGTTAGCTCTGCTGGTTTTTTTCGTTTCTTTTTTCTTTCTTTCTTTGGTACCACTTCACACGGTGAGGTCATCTGACCTGGCCCTGCTGCTGGCTTTGCTCAGCCTGCTCAGGGGTCTGATGTCATCCCCTGTCAGCTCTGGACACAGGGAAGGTGCCTTCTCAGCCAGCAACCCTTGGTTTGTCACCTCTTTCTCACCCTCCTTCCCCACTCCAGGGGTTTCCACTTTCTCCCCCTCCAGCACTGCCATGGTCTCCTGCCCTTCTTCCAGGCTCACTCTCTCTGCTTCCTGCCCTTTCTCCCCGACCTTGGGCCCTGCTCCCCCCTCCTTAGGCTGCTCCGCGCCCTCCACTTCCTGTGCTCCCACCTGAGCGTAGGAAGGCAGTGTCTCTTGGTAAGCGGGGGATAGGTCCCCAAGGGGCCCTGTGCCCATCTTCTCCCCCACCTGACTGAAAGGCTTGGCAGACAGTGGGCTGGTCTCCACCACGCCGACCTCAGTCAAAGGGAAATAGTGGGACACGATTTTCTCTTCTTGGAGGAGCTGGTAGCCCTTGGCTTTCTGGATGGAGGAGACAGCGATGGAGTGCAGGGACTTGTCGGGGATCTCCCCCAGCGGCTGCTCCGCGGGCCTCTTGAAAGCAGCCCGGATCGTCTTCAGGCCCAGGTGGCTCATCTCCAGAAGATTGAGGAAGAGGGACACAGACGCCACAGACAGCATGAACAGGATGAAGATGGTTTTCTCGGTGGGCCGGGACACGAAACAGTCCACCACGTTGGGGCAGGGCCAGCGGCTGCAGCGATAGAGGGGCAGGATCCGCAACCCGTACAGGAAGTAGTGGCCCACGAGGAAGGCCACCTCGAAGAGGGTCTTGAAGACGATGTGGCAGATGTAGGTCCTCAGCAGGGTCCCCTCCAGCCGGAACCCCTGGGTGCCTTTGCAGCTGCTGCTCTTCTGGATGTTGCCCTGGTCGGCGGGGAGCGGCAGCCTGTCGCCACGGTCCCCCGCCACCAGGGGGCCCAGCTCCGCCGCCTCGCGCTCCTTCCGCTTCTCCTGCACGCGCACGTGGTGCATGGCGTGGCCCACGTACACGAGCGACGGCGTGGACACGAGGATGATCTGCAGCACCCACAGGCGGACGTGGGAGATGGGGAAGGCCTGGTCGTAGCACACGTTCTCGCAGCCCGGCTGCTGCGTGTTGCACACGAAGTCGGCCTGCTCGTCCCCCCACACGAACTCGGCGGCCGTGCCCAGGATGAGGATGCGGAAGATGAAAAGCACGGTGAGCCACACCCGGCCGATGACCGTGGAGTGCTCATTCACCTCCTCCAAGATGTTCCCCAGGAAACTCCAGTCGCCCATGTCTCACCTGCCTGGAGGAGGGAGAAGGCAGAAGCTGAGGGGCCACAGAGCAGCCCCGAGTCAGTGTCTCCTTGCTAACTCTTGGAGAACCTGTCCTTTCTGAGTTGCTGGAACAGTCCACGTGTGAACAGCACCTACTGAGTGTGCCCTCGGTGCAGACTAGGACTCGGGGACGAAAGGGGCACAACATTACCTGCTTCCATTAGCTTCCTCATCTGTAAATTGGGTTTAATGGCAATCCCTGTTCTTCACAAGCGATCTAGAAGGAGAAATAGGGCAATATGTGTATGATGCCCTGAACTCCACCCCAAATAAGGGTTGACTATTGACGATAAATAGAAGCCCATGGTTCCATGGAGTTAAATCAAGACCATGAGCAGAACGAAGGTTCATGAAGCATAATGCTGGAAGAATACCGTCTACCACCAGGGTTTGGCCTCCCCCCCCCAAAAAAAAACTCTTGTACATATGAAATTGTCTGTAACTATCTTTACTTTTGACTATTTTAGATATATAATGATCATATGTTTGAAGGGAAGGGGAAGGAAACTGATACTTGTTGACTATCAATATCTACTTTGTGACAGACCTTTGACATTATTTCATTTCATCTGATCCTGCTAGACTGTCATCTTCATGAAGATATGGACCATACCTTTTTTATTTACAGCTGTATAGTCAATGCCTGTCCCAGGGCCCAGGAGAGCTCGATAAATGTTTGTTAATTAATTTGGTTCCAACACAGGAGACAACTGAGAGGTCACATAAATCATCTACGATCAGACAGCCAAATAGCAGCAGTCTGTCTGCCTGATCTCAAAGGCTGGGTCCGTTCCACTACACCACTGAGATACACTGCCTGCGATCAGAGCTACACAGCTCTCCGACTCCCGTATTCTTAACTTATGTTTTCCCTTTTGTAGGCTGAAATCTGTAAACTCTTCTTAACAGCTTTACAAATTGAGAGCAGTATTTTAAAATTATTGTTATTACTCTTTTAAACCCAGGGAATGGAGAGAGTGCTTTGGGAAGGAATCATGTTATAGAGTGAGGAAGGTTCACTAGGACACTTTCAGAATGAAAAGGTTTTAGGGTCTATAACATGTGGTTATTTTAACAGAGCTAAAAATTGATCTGTGGAAAACAACAACCATTAAACATGACAGTATATCATGCCCTAGCAATAGCGACGACTGATGGAGATGGGGTTGAACTGACAGGGGTGATATGGGCAAACTGGGTCATTTATCCTGGGCAAACCCATTGTGCAAGCTGGTAACCTATAAAGGATTATGATCAAACTTCCCCCTCGGCTTAGGACAGATGTTCCTCCAGCTTGATCAACTTTAGAGTTGTGACATTGATTCATCACTGCGCTTAGACCAGAGCAAGAGTCCTTCTGCGAGACGCTGCTCTGGGTTTCCTCCAGCCATGTCCCACACTATGCGATCAGAAGCCCATGGGGCCAAAATCACTGTCATTAAAAGCAGTGGGCATATTCCTTTGGCCGCCCACTGCTTTTAATGACAGTGATATTTGTTAAACACTTGAATGGGTGATGAAAAAGGGTGTCTTCAATTAGGTGTGATTTTCATCTTAAGGAGAGGATAAACAAAATGTCATCTTAAAACTTCCTTCCAGCCTGTGGTTTGGAGCCTGGCCAGACAGTAAGTGCGTGGTTGCTGACATTGATTGAAGGCATGAGCAGTGCCCAACCTGTGCTCTCAGAGTACGCGCACAATGGCTATCTCCTTCTTGTTGCAGAGCAGAGGGCGTTGCTCCTTTTGGAGCCCCAGAAACTCCCAGTTAGGTGGGGGCGTCCGACAGCAGCTCCTTTCTTCCTGGGAAGGTGAGAGCAGCTATGGTATCCCCAGGCATGACTCCAGCACTGGGAAGAGCTCCTTGGAGCAGTGGGGAATTGAGAGAAACAGAAGACTCTCTACTCAGAACCAGCGGTTCAGAATCCTGGTTGCATGCATCTACTGCTAACTAACACTGCTAACACTCCTCCAAGTACAGTTAAATCTAGTGCTTGCCCTTTAAAGAGAGGCAGCCATTCGCACCTCCTTCTGGAAACAGGTGGGAAACGTCACAATCAGGTAAGCAGCTCACGCATAAATCCTATTGGTGGCAGAGCCACCAATAGGTTGAACTGTTTGATAAGAAATTTGGTGGAAAATCCAAATTTCTTATCAAACAGTTCAATCTAACGTTCATGGTGAAACAACAATTTATGTAATTTACTCCTATAAGGTCAAGTCTGGCTTTAACATACTCTAAATCTAGCGTTGCTAATGACTTATTCCCACTGATACGTCAACTCAGTTTTGAAGTCTTACTTGTATTACACCCTGTTAGTCCTCTTGGATTTCTATGTGTATTTCACTCAGGTACCCACACGAATGTGTGCAGTGAGCCTTGTTTTTCCTCTTTTGGATCAAAAGGTCTCAGATTTTGGGACCATTTTGTCTTCATCTTCCATGAACCATCATGACACAGAACAGAGGCCGTCACAGACTGGGAGCTCATAGACATCAGTAGATGGGACCAATAGTAATTGTCCAAAATCTGAAATTCTCAATCCCCCAGTGCATGTAATGCTGCTATTACTTAGAGTCTAGGGAACTCCTGTCGTGTTTGCTGCAGGTAGCTGTGGGGAGATTGAGAACTTGCCAAGAAATGGTAACTACTGAAAAAGGATAGTAAATTGACCCTAAATTTGCTGTTTGGAGACATTGTTTTATACAATATCAAGTATATAAACTGGAAGGCCAGTGCCTGTTGACACATGAGTGTCGGGACACATGTTTATGACACACAAAGTCAAACCAAACTCAAACCTGACTCAAACCAAACAGGGCTGTCTCTTCCACACCCCACCTTGCAATGCTAGGATTGTTTGAGTATGCTTGTTTTTTAAAATAGTTACAAAGTTTCTTGTAATAATGGAAGGAGAGAAACCATAACTTAGGACAAAATCTTCTCATTTTCCTGCTATTGAAACAGGCCAACTATACTGTCAAGGTGAGAGTACGTGTGAGTGGAAAGTGCCCTTGGTTCTTGGTGTCTAACAATAAAAATTACACTTAAAGGAAGTCAGATCAGAATATATCTGAGCAAACTGTTCCACTGCAGTGGGGAGACATCTAAACTGAAGGAAAAAGAGTTCTCTTCCTGTCTTCAAAGAGGCAATTCTCTGTTTTCTTTTGCTTGTGAAAATTTAGTGAACAGAGCTATTACAGATGGAAACTAAACTGCTGGAGTTCAAGCGTCCACCCCCAGGGAATCCATCAGAACATCCCACCAGGGGGTCCTGGTTTTAAGGTGGCCCTTATCTATTTATAAATTATATACTTTCACATACCTTATGTCAGTTCTCATAACATCCTGTGAACTAGGCCAGTGGTTCTCAGACTTGGATTTCACAGAGTGGTACAACAACAACAAAATAGAGTGACCACCAAAGAGCTATCAGGTCCTTATTTTGCCAAGCAAGGACATAAAAACAAGAAAAGTATGAAATCACTAACTATGATTACTACCTATTTTTAACATCAGTTCATAAATGGGGAATTTTAATACAAAACCAGAAAGGACATAATTTCAGAATGAAAGACAGGCTTTCAAATCAAACACATTTAACGTGGTGAAAAAATGATTGCATTGTTTACTACATTATTGTCACATATTTTTTTGGTCACAGCCTGCTGAAAAATTCATTTGGACCAGAACTGACATGTCCACAGATGGATGTTTGAGAACCATTTGTCACCAGCCCCCATTACCAGATAGGGAGACAGACTGGGAGCTTAAGTCAGTCTCCCAGGACGGCTCAGCTAGTGAGGGCAGAGCCAGGATGTGGGCCCTGGTTGTCCAGCGACAAGCTCAGGGTGATTTCCAGTGAGGCATAGCCTTCTCCTGGCTTTGAAGAGGCAGAACAAGGCATATACAACCATATTAACAAGCATCCCCAGAGGATTAGATGGTCACTTAGCACTCTGGTGGGTAAGGAAGTGTAAACGTGCCTCCATTCATGTTTCTAGAGACCTTACTTCAACCAGCAGCTCCCATAGAGAAACAACAGAACCTACTCCCAGGAGGAGTTTTACGGTCTTTAGCCAGACCCATTCCCATTCGTGAAACGCTCCAACATTGAAAATGCTGAGCATGAAGCCTCCCCTTCACCCACAGCACTCAATAGTTATCACTATTACTCCCATTGCAGAGTTTGAACGAAAAAGTGCAAAACTCTTCCATAAACATCAAACACTTAGTTTAGGTCTCTCTGGATTCCTGGAGTCATGTTAATTCATTCTGAAAAATGAAAAGACCTTAAAAGCTCACGTTGTAGTTAGCATTTGGACATCTCTGTGCCCCCTCTCCCCCATTCCTACATTCCTTTCCCTTCTACATCTCTGCCAACTCTTCGGCCAATTCCAAGAGAGTTTTCAGAATTGAACTCTAAGCTATCCCAACCCAAGACCGAACCTGAGTGGCAACCTTTGTCCTTCTGGAGAAGCCCAGAAATGGCTCAAAGATTAGGCTTGGAAAGAAGCCGGGGTAGGGGCTGAACGGTAGGGGGTTGGGAAGGCTACAAACTAATAACAGCCAAGGAAAACTTGCCGGTAGGAGTCGGCTCCCCGGGAGAAATATGTGCTCTCTTTCTCTGTTGGCGCTCAACAGCAAAATGGCAACTTTGGCCTCTTTCCTTCGGTGCCAAAAAGCCCACCTCTCACTTCTCTACCCCGCCTCTACCGTGCTACACGACTGAGCAGAAATGACTGGATTGGCCCTGATTGGTAGGTTTTACTGTCCAGCGATATTTTAAGCTCCTAGCCAGACAGCTTTTATGAAGGGAGGAATGTTTGGAAAACAATAGAAGAGCAAGAATGGGAGAGCTGTATTGGGTGCTGAGGGGAGGAGGGTGAGGGAAAGTGGATGTGGGAAAGCTTAGATGGCACTTCTGCAGCCTCCAAAAGTTTCTTTTAGCAGCAGACAAGTCCTCCGGCTTCTCTCCAGGGGCACGAGTCCAGGGGCATCTTCCCAATGTCTCATCATCAGCTTAGAGAATCGTAGGGACAGTAAGAGGTCACCTGCCTGCATCCTGCTGACCTAAGTCGGACTGTGCCAAAGCCACCCCAGTAAGAGAGTGGTTGGTTTTTTCTCAAAGGACGATATTTCATCCTCCATTGGTGGTTTGTTCTTTTGTCTCATAACTTTCATCAGGGCACTGTCCCTTTTTGCAAAGGAGCCTTAATACTCCAAAGCATCTGGCGCCGTTTGTCAAGGTAATAACATTTCCCCCTTGTTTCACTGATAATTACAAATACTTCTGAAAAGCTGAAGAATCGAGGGGATTATGTGGCGCCAGCTAACAGTTTCAGACTTTAGCACCTCCATCTGTGAAATGGGGGTATGATGTTTTTGCTCACGAAGAGGCTCTCAGATGAAATACCGGTGTGGTTTAATGAGGAATGATGCTCTCCGCCTCCTGAGGCCCATTCCCTTCCCACTGTCTGGGGCTGACTATTGCAGTGGTATGAAAAAAAATGATTGTTTTGACCACATTTCCCAAATTAAAAATTGGGACATTTACTTCTACAAGTCTAGTTGTGGATACAATGGAATAAAAATAGTTGAAAGTGGGATTGTTTAAGGAAATCTGCAACGTATGATTACTCAATGGAAGGAAACTTTGGGGGGTAAACCAGAAAAATAAAAACTAAGCACTTGCCTCTCCCCCGTCACTCCACTGCCGTTTCCTGTCCTTTTTGGTGTCATGGGCGTATTGCATTTCGACGCTGACAATTTGAAGGAGGATGGAACCAATGTTGTGTGTCTCAGAATTCCATTTTTGTTAAAGTGTTCAGTAGCCCACAGCCTGATTAACTTTTGAATTCTGATTTCTTTTGAACGTCCAAGTTTGAGGGCACACACTGACCAGGACAATGGAATCCCTCAGTTAAAAAACAGCTGGTTGAGGCTGTTCCCCAGTATCCTTGAGGCAAGAAGTCAGAGGAGGGAGGGAAAAAACACACTCATTCTTTCGAGAACATTCAGTAAATGCCAATTCCCAAAGCTTGAGCTTTCCCGGAGATATTCCAGAACTTACAAAGCTTCTCTTGAGAATGAACTTGTCCCGTCCAGGGCTTCCCAGTTCAACGTGGCTAATATGGTGGCGCAACCCCATTACCTAATATCATTGTGGGAGAGATGCTAGTAGAATCCGGAGAAACAGGGACTGTCAACAGAGCCCCGAACCAATGTGGTGACTGCCATTGGGAGAAGCCTGTCAGGTTTGGGTGAATCTAGCTTTCTAATTTAGCACCTACTTACTTGGTTTATTTACTCTGCTGTCATTGAAGACGCTCTACTAATAATACCGAATTGATTGGATTATTTGTGTTGTCAGTTCTTCTGTTTGCAGCTGCAAAGTCCTTGAAAATAGAAGCACTCCATCCCATACTTCTGGAGGAACGTTTTGAAAGGGATGGGAGAGAGGCTCTTGTCTCAGCTGTCACTGAGAGATGCGTTGTCTACTCCTACCCTGCAGAAATCAGTCAGTTTCTCATGTCTTCTCACGGTGGCCTGTTGCTTCATGTGATGTAAAGAAATCTCTAGAACATGAGATTCACCACATTCAAATGCAAATTCCAATTTTGTATTCTGTAATCATATAGAATAGGTTATTAGATGATTGACATTTTAGATAATCTCACGGTGGCATTCTTCTGCCAGGGTGAATTTTAGAAACAGCGAAACAGTCATGTGTGCGAAGATTGTGGGATTTGCAGTCAGGAGACCTGGCTCTGGGTGTGGCTCTTTTGCTTCCTATTGGTAGGCAGCTTGCTCAGCCTCTCCCAGTCTCGGTTTTCCAATCTGTGAAATAGACGTGATAGTAACTGCCTTTCCTGTTTTGTGTAAAGGACTTTTGATAACGATGGTGGCTGCCTATCTAACCCATGCAACGTTGTGAATCCTTTTCATTTGTTGGTTACGTTTGCTGTAGTCTCCTCCGCCCCTGAGCATGGCTGTGTCCTGTGCCCTAGGGTCATGGGTTGGTTTGTTTCTAAGTGTGCCTCGAACAACGTCGTAGAGTCCCTGCTTTCCACAGGGAAGATACCAGAACTGAGAATGATTAGAAGAGATCATTGGTTCCACCCCCTCATTTTATAGATGAGGAAACCAAGGCTCAGGATGGAAATGACACACCGAGGTCATGGCACAGCTCTGAGGCCCAGCTGCCTCCATGTACAGATTCACCTACGCAGCAGGCTCTTTAGGGAAGACCAGGTAAGCCCTAGCTTGAGTGGAAGGGCAGGCGGATATATGGGGCCTGAGGGAACTGTCCTCAGTCAGTTCCTGTGGTGACTGCCATTGGGAGAAGAAGAATTTCTCTCTCTCAGCTGCTGGGGTGTGCAAGGGTGAATAGGTCTCTGAGAAAGCCCGGACCGGGAGCTGTGGGTGAGTTGGACCACTTCCCTGAATATTTCAGGCCTGGCTCTGAGCTCTGAGGGAGTGGGGGGAACATCCAGGGAGAAGGCTCTCAGCAGCAAGGAGGCCAGAGGGGCGGAAACAGAGCGGGTGAGACAAAACCGGTTGGGAAATGTCATTTGAGCCTCTTGTCTCTCCAGTTATGGTTCGTTCGCCCGCCTGTTTTCAAAACTCCAATAATACCAAAAAATGAGGTACTACCCAGCATCCAATGTGTAACTTTTCCTTTCCCATCCACCACAGACTTTTGCTAAGCAGTTACTGTGTGCCTGGCACTGTGCTGGGGAAGAGAGATGGCTGAGTCCTGGCACATGCAGTGTGCAAAGAGGTCTCACAGACATCTGCCCAAAGAGAGGGGAATCTGATCTCCCAGCTCCCAATCCCCTGATCTGGCCTTAGGGCTGGGCCTCCATCTTGTAGGGAACTGAGCTTGGAAGTGGTTCATGCCAGACTTTGGACTGACACCGTCTCAGCGTCACCACTGGCCAGATGACTTGGCATAAGTGACTTTCCTTGTCTCCACCTCAGTTTTCTCTCGTGAAAAATGGGAACCAGTGTCTTCCTCAAAGAGTTGTAGTGATGAACTAAACCATGGTGTGGAAAACTGAGTTCAGTACTTGGTATACGGTAAGCCCTTCTTGGAGGTTTGGATATTATTGGGGGAAGAGCCAGGGTTCTTTGCTTCGCCAGTATAGGGAGAAATACCTGCTTTTTCTTGTTTGTGCCCCCTGGAGCGGACTAGGAGCTGAGGCATGGCCCTCTCTGTCCCTTCTCCCTGGCTGGCTTATGGAGATTCTTGTTCATGACGGCCATTTGGCTGAGGTTCAAGGGCTCCCGTGCCCTGAGGGGCAAAGGGGGAGCTGGAGGGGGGATGGGGGACATTTTCACTTGGGAGAGGATTGCCCGCATGGACAAGTTGTCAGGACAAGGCCAGGCTCATCTATTGAACAGAGTAGCTCATGCGTGAGAGCAGACTGTGCCAATTCTATAGAGCACGACCCCTCGGCCCAGGCTTCTCCTGCTAACAAAGTTATCTTTCCCAATCTGCTTAGGCAGAAGGGGGACACACTTCCCGTCCTTGTGCTGAGCACACAGAGCAGGCAGGAGCCAGGCCAGGACGGGGCCTGGCTCTCAGCCATTCCCCCAACTCCTCTCCTCTGACCGCTAATAGTCTTGGGTTCTCCTCAGCTGCCCCCTCACCTTGGAGAGAGAAGCACAGACTATAGACACTGGCCATTCGCCTCAGGCACAACTAGGGAGTGTCCTGGCATTTTAGTTGCCTGGGGAGGTGTGGAGAGAACATTCCAGAAGAGGGGTAGGGAAAAAGGCTGCTGCAGCCTAAAATCCACTGGGGTGGAAGCAGTGATTGATGCTCTAGGTTGGTGGGTCTCACACTGTGGTTCCCCAGACCAGCTATAGCAGCACCATCCGGGAACTGATTAGGGAGGTAAACTCTCAAACTCTACCCCATACCTACTGAATCAGCAACTCTGGGGTGGGAGACCAGCCACCTGTGTTAACAAGCCCGCCAGGGGATTCTGATGCCTGCTACAAATTCAGAACCACTACTCAGGGTAGCCCCAGCTACTGAAACTGTTCATCCTGTCCGGTGCCCAGCCCAGGACTGTTACATGACAGCCCTCTCCCACACCCCCCGGCACTTCCTGACACTCTGCCACCAATACAGGGCCCTAGAAACATTTATTTGGGTCCATCCAGAAAAAAACAAACAAACCAACAACCTGTGGACTTCCCTGCAGTCTCTCCGCTGCCATATGAGCCTGTCCTGGGTAGGTAATATTATAAATCAGAAGGGGAGAAAACAGTTTTGTACAGTTATGACATGTGCATTGGGACTGAGGGGTATGCACTTTTATCTCCATTTACTGAGTATTATAATTTGCCTTGGTCAGAGAAAAGAGAGGGCAGGGCCAGACTGGAACCAGGTCTGCTTGACTCCAAAGCTCATGTTTGCTCTGGCTGTCCACACTGTCTCCTTTAATTATGAGATTGAATCCGACAGTGTTGACCTTTCAGAGCCTTTGGCGTCTCCGGTCTTTGTGCTAAGCAGTTCACATTTGGGTGTTTAAAAATTTTTGTTGTTGGTCTGAAAAATCAACACTGCAAATGTTTTCTAAATAGATTAATTTACTTTGTATATATCCATATATAATTTTTAAATTACAAATGTAATTTAATACTTACACACTGGAAAAGAAATTGAATAATATAGGAACCTGTAGGATAAAAAGTAACAATCCCTCCTTATGACTTTCTTTGTATCCCATCATCACTCTAATCATGCTTAACAGTTTGGTGTGTGTGCCCGCATTTCTTTATATATATAGATAATCAATGTGTTGTGTATTATTGTGTGACTTGCTTTTTTAATTTAATATATCTTGGTGATCTTTCTAGTACACCTAGATCAACCTCATCCTTTTAATGTCTACATTAGTATTCCATAATAAGGACATCTTGTAAATTTGTTCAGTCTATTTTCTATTGAAGGACCTATAGGTTGCTTCTATTTCTTTTCCTACTACTGATTTTTAAAATAATAAACATCCATATGTACATTTGTTTGAGCACATGTAGGGATATTTTTGGAGGATGTATTCCTACAGATAGAATCGATTGTTCAAAAGATAGGTACATTTTAAAAGTTGGTAGGTACTCTCAAAATAGAGTGTACCAGACTACACTCTAAATAGAACTTGTGAGAGGTCACTTCATCATATATTCTTACCACCACTGGCTATTTTTCCATCTTTATGATTTTTGACAATAAGCTGGGCGGAAGATATCTTGTTATTTAAATTTGCATTTTTCCTCTGGTTATTAGAAAGATGGAATGACTCATGTTTACTAGCTGTTTGCATTTCTTTTTCTTTGAATTATCTACTCATATCCTGTATTCATTTTTGGTAGGTTATTTACCTTTTCCTTGTTGATTTATAAGCTCTTTTTTACTAGACTATAGCTATTGTTCCTCTGTCACATATGTTATAACATTTTTTCAAACTATCACCCATAACTTTGCTTTGAGTACATTTTGCTGTACAGAAGATTTATATTCTTGCCTATTCAAATCTGCAGTTAAAAAAACGTATGGTTTCTTGACTTTGTACCTGTATAGAAAGGCCTCTACATTTTGTTAAAATTCAGGAAACCAGTTAGAAAAAAATTTTGCCAGACTACATTATTCTGTTTCAGTTCAGCATTTAAACCAGGATTCTTGAAACCCTGAATTGTCAGAGCAATATGCGTACTGCCTGCCTATTCTCCTCCTAGTTTATAGCCTCTTTTTTCTACTGACCTTTTAAATTTTAATAATAAGGGAATTATATAATTTTTATTCACCAACTTGGTGCCTTGGGGAACAGATTTCATCATAATCACAGTTTTTAAGGGCCTATTCTGATTTGCAAATCAGAAAACAAAACCTGGCGGTCATCTGTATCTTTCTGCTTCTTGTTTTTGTTTCCCCTCTTTATGGTTCCAGATGCCTGATTTACACTTATAGTCAGATATCATGTGTGGGTGGAAAAAGAGAGAGCAAGAATTTTTCTTCTTTACAGACATTTTTTTCTGCTCTTCTATGGGAGGAACCTCCCTCTTTTGTCTTTTCTTTATGACAAAAAACGTAGCTGTAGTCTGGGCCAGTTACCCTGAATTCCAAAAGAACCTCTTTCTTAATCCTTTACCACCTTTTTTTTTTAACCTAAGTAAGGGGTTTAAATCTGACTAAATTCATCAGACAGAACATGGAAAACTTCATTGTCTATGGATTAATCTAGTTGGTCTCTCAATCACCAAGGACTTCAGTTTCTTCACGGTTAAAGTAGGGATAAAGCCAATCGCATATAAATATCATCCAATATGGATCCTAGTCCAAAGAAGACTCAAAACAAACATTATTTCCTGTACATCCCTCAGTTTCCTGACCTGTAACACGGGTAAACAATGAGGCATACCTTGCTGAGTTGTTTGGAGAGGTAAACAAGAGAACACAGAATTTCACAAATAAATGTGACTCAGGTTAATCTTGCAAGCAAGCTTGGTTCCTTGCGGGAGTCATGCTTCACTCATACCACTAGATGGCGCCACCAACCCAGCCAGCTGGTTAAGACCCGCTGTCTGAAGCCCAAGCCGGGAGAGGGGATTCCCCACTTCATTTTCTTCCCTCTGAATTAAATAAGTTTAACAACGATGATCACAAATGTGACGAAGAAGCCTTCATTTTTGCTGTAAATCATTTATTACCATCAGATCTTACCTTAGGCAGTAGACTGCCCTGAGGCTTGGTTGGAAGTGAGGCCCAGAAGCCAGAGTGTCTTTCTGAAACACAAACTTGACCACATCCTTCCCAGACTTACGACCCTTCTGTATGTAGCTTGCTATCACATCAGAGGGATTGGTCAACCTTTTAATTGCAAGTTAAACCTTACTTTGGAAATCAGTACTATAAAAATTAGCCACTCAGATGGAGGGTGGCAGGCCCCTAGACCTGCCTCTCAGGCCCCTCAGAAACAAGGAGCCCCCAGGAAACAAGGCTCAAGAACCACTGTGGGAGGAAGCCAGGGGCCTTTCACATGGCGTACAAGACCCTCTGCCATCTGATGCCTGCCTGTTACTCGAGCCCCTCTCTTGCCAATCATAGCTTTGCACTTGACCCTCTACAGCTACAGTCCACTGAGTTCCCGATACACATCACCCTGATGCCCATGCAGTGCCCTCGACTTTGGGCCTCCCTTCCCCCAACTCTGACTCATCCATTACGATCACTGTGGGTTATTCCTTCTCCAGGAAATTCTTCTCTGGCCCTATCTACATTGTTGTTTGGATGATTCCTTTGTGTGTCTGTTTCCCCCACTAGTCTGTGAGATTTCTGAGAGCAGGAAGCGTGTCTTACTCATCTATTTTACGGAAGCTGGGGAAATGAAAGAAATGAGTGGGTTTTTGTTAAATGAATAAATGAATGACTGATAAGTAGAGAGAAAGGCATTCCAGGTAGATGAAATGGCAGGAGATGAAGATGGAGAAGTGGGAAAGGGAAACGAGGGTTTCAGGGAGTTGATGGTTTGAATTTGGGAGTAAGGGGAGTCTTCAGGCTCCAGGCTGAGCCCTCCACAGGAGATCAGGGTGAGCCCTGTCCTCTCAAAGCCCCAGTGGCAGCCCTCACAAGGAGTCACCAGGGGGTGGGTCACCAGTATATATAAATATATTTATATATTATATAAATATGCTTATCTTTCTTTGTTTTCTTCCTCTTCTGGGATGGGAAGATACCTGAGAAGGTCCACTGGTGGTCCCCTGAGAAGGGCAGGACAGTGTCCCTTGGGGTAAATGAAGGTGACCTTTTGTGGATGAGCAGATCCACGGGGAACAGCCCACATGGTTCTAGGAAGAAAAAGCTGCAGGAAGCAGGAAGGTGGATCTGGTTCTTGTGATTTCAGACAAGGGAGGTAGACAGCACCGTGTGTGAGAACCAAGGGAGCTGACCAAAAGGCTAGGATCCTTTAGTCTCTGACTCGGCAGGGCACAGGGCTTTCAAAACACTTGGAGTTTGCTTTCCTCCTAAAAATGGCAATAGAATCCTGCACCCCGTGACCTTGGCACTTCCTAAGAAGCAGACTCACTGTGCCAAGATGTTGCAGGTCCAACTGTTGAGGTAGTATGTCGCTTTCTCATGAGAATGGGACCACAGTGTTCAGTCAGCTGGTCCCTGAAGTTGGAGTCTTTACCTGCTCACTCTTGCGAATTGATAAAGAACTGAAAAAGCTTAGTTTGAAGGGCCTTGGCCAATTCACGCCCCCAGCCCACCCTCCCAGGTAACACTGGGGAAGAGGCTGCCCATTTCCTGAAGACTTTCTGCTCGAGGGCTCTGTACTTCCCCAGGTCCTGTGGCTACTGAGGAAGCTGGGATTTCCTTCAATGTCTGTGCTTCTGATGACTTGCCAAGGCCAGGCTCTGTGGGCACCAGGCCCCTTTTCTCCAGAGGGTCCACCAAAATAGGGGAAAGCCGGATTATACTCTCACAGGCATGAAGGGAGGCTGTGGGATCCCCAGAGGACAGACTTCTAACCCTCCTGACATTACCACAGTCATAGGGCTCCAGATGTGCCCCCGAGACCCACTGAGGCATGTTAGTTGCTCCCCCAAACTGTGTAGGGGACATCCTGGTAACAAGTTCCATTGTAGCTTAAGTTTGAGAGTTTGCAAAGGATACAGAAGAGTGTTGAGAAAGCTGAGATAGGAATTCTAAATCTACCAAAAAGAGGCGTTCTATTAGTAGTAGTGGGTAGGTACAGCTCATGGCAGCTTTGCTCACCACGACCCAGGGCTCATCTCTCACCCCCAAATGTGTACCTCCCTAGAGGGCAGAGGGGGCTCTTGGCCTGAAACTGGGACAGAAACCACTTGGATTATTATTATTATTTTTTATTTTTTTGAGTCGCCTCTTCATTTTCCTTCTGAGCGGGTCCCCAGGCATCCAAACAATGCCTCTTCAGGCAGCCTGGCACGGCTGTCATAAAATGCAACTGAAATCCGTATCTATGGAAACAGGCTGGCTCCTTTAGCCGCTGTTACTCCCTGCTTCTGGGTTGGCCAGGATGGGTCTGGACTCCAGGTTCTGGGCTCTTATGCAGGGGCTGCTTCCGTGGTGCCCTGACTACCCTCCCGTGTCCACTCTTCTCTGACCGGAGCAAGCTGGGAGGAAGGCGACCCCAGTGTGGTGGCCAAGCCTCAGACAGTCCCAGAGAGAGCACAGAAACATTATTTGTCTGCCTAGGGGTCCAGGGAAAGCAGGCAGCGCAGCTCAGGGAGACAGGGCTGACCTGGGCACCCCAAACTCGGTGCTCTGATCCTGGCTTTGAAGCTAAAGGCTCAGATGTTTATCCAGTCAACAAAACTCCTTCTCTGCCTCCACGCACTCTGGGCTTGGCTATGATTCTCTGGGCCTTTCTTTCCTTTGCCTAAACAGATAATTCATTATTCCTTAGGGGTACATATGTGATGGTATTTGGTTTGAGAGGTTTTTATTTATTTATTTGGATGTAAGACAAATGAAAATCGGTCTGCTTCAACTTGGCAGAATGGACAGAAATGGAAACAAAGACATCAGAACTCTCTTTTCCTTGCCAGCCCAGATCTGCTGACCTACCAAAGAGTGAGTTTTCTTGCAGGGGCAACCTGTCCTCAAAACAGACATTGCTGACGAGTCTGGCTCCTCGGTGCAGGAAATTGGCTGGGAGGGTAGTGGGGGCAGGGTGATGGCCTCTGGAGACCTCTCCATTCTGACAAAACATAAGTCACTGAACAGTCAGAGTTTCTAAGGAAGTCATTCCTATTCCAACAGTGTGCCTTCTGCCTGGGCAGTCCAGGAAAGCTTCCAGAACACCACGGAGTGGCCTCGTGTCACTAGGGGGCGATGCAGTCTCTTTTTTGCTCCATGCGTGAATTTTTAGGAAATCTTCAGAGACTGTGGCCAAGATAGAGGCCAATTCTATCTTTGTATCATGCCAGAATAGATGGGCCTGGTCTAAATGGGAGGGGCTGAGAGGGTAGGAAATGAAAGGGGCAAGACCTGGGCCTGAACTGGGGGGATTGTTTATTGTATGAACACATTTCCTGGGCCGGTCTTCTGGTTGCCTTCCCTTTCACTGTATAATGGCCTTTACACTGGTGGAACTTGTTGCCCCGGAGGGGACCCCTTTCTCCTCTTCTTTTCTTCCTATTCACTAGCCCCTTTCGTCACTGAAATAATTACCCTGTCTCCTTCCCCGCTAAAATCCAGCACCACCAAACCTGAGAGTCTCAAGATGCTCTGCTACCTTCCCTGGATCTGCCGCTGTCTCCTCTGGCCCCGCTAAACTCTACTGTACCCTTGTTGTATCAGGGGCAATATTTGATTAGGAAAGGGCAAAAGTAAATTATGTAGAGTGTTGGTTCACGTGATGGCGAAACAAAGGACAAATATTAGCAGATCGCAGACCCTGACCTCAGAGAGACAGAAACATTCTGGAGCCATGCTGGTTAAAGTAACAGAGTCTATTCCAAGAATTATGGCTGAGGCTGTGTGAATTTAACTCCTCTATCTGCATGCGACAGGCAGCCTCTCTTGCTGGGGGCAGGGTTGGTACAGCTCCTGGGGCCATGGAAGTGGTTAAGAAGGGGCCTCTGCTGTGAGCTGCCTATCCTTGGGCTTGCCTTCCAAAAGCCTGCTGACTGGTCCAAAGTTACAGCCTGCATCAACAGAGACTCCAGCCTGGCCCCTACTCATTCTGCCCGTGGCCTGTCTGTAATCCCATTGGAGTGAAGACTCCAGAGGAACTTCTCTTCTCACTAGATCCAGCAAGCGTGTTTTCATGGCCTCCTAGAGGATGAGGGGGTCTTGTATGGAAGCCTCTGTCATTAGAGTTCATTGTTGGCTTTCCCAGTATGGGTTAGTATTTTCTGTTTTCTCAGATAGCCTGGCTCTGAACCTATCGCTCACTAATATTTGGTAAGTTAACTCTTTTCAGTCTTGGTTTTAGCATCCGTAGTTGGAGATGATTGCTCTGGGGATTTGATGAGATAATCTGTGTAAAGTACTTGGGCCAATGGTGGCACATAAATGGTGGCTGTTATTATCTTGAAAGAGAACAGAGGTAGTAGCTAAGCTGGCTGGCTCATATCTGGACTCTGCCCCTTACTAATGGTGGGATATCAAGCAAAGCACTTAATCTCTCAGTGCCTCACTTTCCTTATATATAAAATGTAGTTTAATAACAGCACCCACATCGTAGGGTACTTTTGAGGGTTAAATGGCCAATGTACGCAGAACCCTGAAGACGGTTCCTGCTACATAGTAAGTACCCAGAGTAGGGGAGCCCTCATTGCCTGCTGAGTTGTGGCCTGGGTTATCCATAAGAGATCTGCATCTGGCTCTGGAATTCTATGATATGTGTTTTAAGAGAATTCCTTTCTCATTGGACTTAGTTTGCACTAAGATGAATATTTGTGTGTAGCTTGTATGACTGGTCAATGCTGGGGTCAGCGACTAACAACATGGCTGACGGATGCTTGTTAGAGACATGCAAGATGTGATGCAGAGTCTGGAAAACAGATAATTTGGAGGTGCTTGCGTGGCACCTTTTCAGCAGGGGTCCTATACAGTCTATCTTTTTACTATATATCAGTATGGAGAGAAAGATTTTCTTGTCATACCAGTCTTGCAGGTGGAGAAATAGGTGAAAAAGACAGATTGCGTCCTTGCCCAAAACTTGCAAAGGCGGGATCTATGCTCCACCCCATACACCAATTGTATTTAAAAATAAATATTAATCAAAGCAGCTTTTGGCACTCCCAACAGGCAAGGTCATAGATGGTGTGTTTGACGTGTCATTCAACTGTGTTGGCAGCCTTAGGCACAGCTACAGTGAATCTGGGGTAATGCCAGGAATAAAGCACATCTCAGGGCTTCTATCACACTTCCTTGGTTATTTGTTTATTTTTAGAGTCTTCAACAAGAAAATTTCAAGAGAGGAAAAAAAAGAAGAGCCTGTGGGTAGAAATCAGGAAAGAGCAATCTAGACAAATCTGAAATTTTCCTAAACATTTCAAAATATATGTTATGAATTTTAGGATGCTTTCTAGGTCCTGGGCCACTGTGATAAGACAATCTCTAAATCACATCCTTATCTTCTAGGAGGAGAGTCTTGAAGAATAGAAAGATCAGAATGAGAGCAATGAGCCATCCATCTTTCTAAAAAAAGTGAGGAGAATTAATCTGGAGAAACAACCTATTAGGGTTGACAACTGTTTAAGTAAAACTGATGAAATGGAATTGGGGAGAAAATACTCTGCTGACTTCTTAAATGGGATGATGATTCATTAGCAACGAGATAGGGGTGTTTATAGTCCTTTTCTGATTATCTGTGGAGCAGTAGGCTGGATTATCCAAAAAGATATTTACTTTTGGTTTTGGAAAATGTCATGGTGTTTGGGTTGGCAGTAGATTAATTTTCTAACTAAGCCTGTTGGCTTGATTAAAAATATTTTATTAGAGAGTGATGGGTGTATGAGTGCTGTAACTTTTTTTCATTCAACAGATATTTATTGAGTACCTACTCCATGTCAGGCATTGGTCTAGGAGCTGAAAGTTCAATGGCACACTAGCTAGACATGGTCCTGTCCTCCAGGAGATAGGCTTCAAACAAATAATGTACACAAGTAATCATTAAATTAATATTGCCTCAATGAAGGAGACATACAGAATGCTAAATATGTATGTAATAAAGAGTTGGCCTTCCCAGAGGGTTAGAAATATGAAAGTCCTTTGAAAGCTGTGACATGCTAATTAAAGATGGAGCAATTACCTACTCTATACTTTATCTGGATGAGTGGTTAGTCCCTGGATGGGCACAGGTTACTCCTGCCTAAAGCCTGGGCCACTGTTTCTGCTGGAATTTTCTCTCTTGAAGGAGGCCAACTTTATTCTCCAAACTCTACTGATAAGTGAGTGGGAAAGGCCCCAGGGGTGAGTGGAAATAGGTTGAGGAATGGTTCTGTCAGTTACTGGAGCAGAGAGATTGGTTCAGTTCTATTAATTCATCGTCCATTTTGGTTGGAACTCTGACGATGAAAAAAAAAAGGGAGCACAACAACTTCTTTTGTTTTCCACAACAAATTCTTGATCAAAACTATAAGCAGTAAAGTCTGCTGCTGTCCATCACTCATGCGAATTAGGGAATAACACAATGTAGTGCTCATGAACCAATTACATTCTAAGAGTTAGACATGCGTGGAAGTGAAAGTCAATGTTACTGTGAAAAATGAAAACATTATATACCTAAAAATTGAAGAGTCTTTTTTCTAATAGTTAACACTTATTAAATACACATTATATGGCTTACACCTTTACATACATCGGATCATTTAATCATCATGTAAGCCCTAGAAAGTAGCTCTTTTACTCCCATTTTACAGATGGGGGAACAGAAGTTAAATATAGTAAGTCACTTGCCCAAGGTCACAGTGCTAAGAAGTGACAGAATCAGGATTTATACCCAGGCCTCCTGAACTTGAGCGCCTGTGTTTTTTCCATTACGTGGTACCCGTCCTTTGGAGAATGTAGAGATAGAGATAGCAGCTGGAGTTCAAGACTCTGGTAACATTAGTTGCTTTCTCTTGATAAAGAAACAAGGAGGGGAGGGAAGGGAAGAATCTACAACTGAGCTTTAAACTGGGGATTAGTGGAAGCAGATCTTATATCACGTTAAGTTCAGCATGCTTTATTGGGTGGGCCCTGGAATGAAAGGCTAGAAAATAAGACTTCTGCTTTGAGGTGGGAGTAGAAGATCCTATACTTTCATGTGCCCATTCAAGTGAGAGATAATCAGTCAGGAGAGAACTTGGATAAAAGAAACTGACACACATAACTGGCAAAATAGAAAAGAGCATAAAAGGGACAAAGACCCAGACAATCACAGAGAAAAGGGACACATAGCTCATCGCCAAGCTTGAGTTATTTCTGTTTAGAGAGACACCAACGTCCTCCCCTAGCCCTGCTCCCTTAGTCTTGGTAATGTGAAGCTCTGGGGGTCATTTATGCTAACTCCTTTCCCTTTATGGCTCCCTGTATAATTAGATCCAACCTTTTAAGGAAGAGGGCCCTGGAAGATATGTCTCATGGTTTATGCATAACCCAGTTCCTTTCATGTTTCCTGCTGTAAATTTTTGCTTGTAAATTGCATTTTTGAAATCCTATTGTAACCATTCTTGGGTGTGGGAAATTTTTTTTATAACCAGACCAGTTGGCTGCTGTTTGGCTGACTGCTAAAGTAGATTGGAAGAAGAGGCAGTAGAAGAACTGTGCAGAGATAGCAAGGTAAGAGCATCAAGAAGATTAGTGTCCAATCTTCCCTCATCTCGTACTGTCCACAAGCAGTCAACCTTGGACAGTCTTCTCTTCTGAGTCCTTTCCAGCTGCCTTATAAAACGTTAAACTTCCAATTGTATGATTTTGGCTGTTGCCATTTCTTCTATTATTGGAAATAAAAGAACCTATGGTCCCAAAGGGATCTTTTTTTCTCCCTCTTGTTAGTTTTAAGTTTCATGATTTTCATAACCTCTTTAAACTGGTCTTTTTTCCCACTAGTATAGTCAAATAGAATTCATGTTTATATCTGCTCAGGAGGTAATTCGCTTAGTTTCAGAATGAACTCAATGTGGCTCTAACTGTAATTTCAGAACAACTGAAATAGTGACCACAATAATGATAACACTGAAACAAATTAGAGCCTGACTTCTCATAAGAAATCATGAAGGCTGGAAGAAAGTGGAATGACATATTTCAGAGGTGGAAAGAAAAACAAGCCCCGTCCAACCCAGAATTCAATATTCTATGACAATATTCCTAAACTATGAAGTGGAATAAAAGCATTTTTAGATAAATAAAAAGCTAAGAGAATTCGTTGCTAGCAGACGTACATTACAAAAAGGCTAAAGGATAGTTATTAGGCGGAAAAAACAATGATACCAGATGAAAATTCAGATTTACAGGAATGAACGAAGAGTGTAAAAATGTAAGTAAATGTAAAACACCATCTTTTTCCCCCTCTTAATTTCTTTAAAAGATAAGTGATCACTAAAGACGAAACTAATAAGAATATATTGTGAGGTATATAATATAAATAGCAAGTACAATATATGACAATAATAGCACAAAGAATAGAAGAGTAAATGGAAGTACAGTGTTGTAAGATTCTTACATTTCATATGAAGTGGTATAATATTGATTCTAAATAGATTATGATAAGTTAAGAATGCCAATGGGAATGTCTATAGCAATTACTAAGAAAAGAAATCCAAAGAAATATAGTTTACAAGCCAACAGAAGAAACAAAATGGAATACCGAAAAAGTTCAATTAATCAAAAAAACTAAAAGCAGGCAAGGAGAAATAGAGGAGGAAAATCCAGATGGGACAAGTAGAAAAGAAATAGCAAGATGGTAGACTTAAGCCCAATGATCTCAATAATTATGTTAAATGAATATGGACTAAACATGTTACTTAAAAGATAGATTTTTCAGATGGAATAAGAAAAATCAAGACTCAAGTATATGATATCTATAGGAGACACAGTTTAAATACAAAAAACAAACCTACATTTATAGTCAAAGGATGGAAAAAAGATATACAGTTAAATAGTAAATATAAGAAACTTGGTGTGGCTATGTTAATATCAGTAGACATTAGGCCAAGGAGTGTTTCCAGATATAAAGAGGGACATTTCACAATGATAAAAGGGTCAATTCATCAGGGAAACATAACAATCCTAAATATAAATGCATCTAATAAGAAAAGAAAGATGTGACAGGACTAAAAGGAATAAAGACAGATATCCAATTATAGTGGGAGATTTTAATAACTTTCTCTAAGTAATTTATAGAACAAGTAATAAAAAGTCAGTAAGGCTAAGAAACTGAACAACACAATCAACAGCTTGATTTAATTGACATTTATAGAACACCCCATGCTATAATAGCAGAATAAATATTCTTTTCAAGTGCCCAGGGAACATTCCCCATTTGGATTATATGCTGGGCTATAAAATAACTCTCAGAAGTTTGATATCTTACAAAATATATTCTCTGACTACAACAAAATTGAATAAAAAAACAATGACAATAAGGTACCTGGAAAAATCCCCTAATATTTGGAAATTGAACAACATATTTATAAATAACTCATGTCTCGAAGAAGAAATTACAAGAGAAATTAGAAAATATTTTTAACTAAATAATAATAAAGAAAATGTTGGTGCATACCTAAAGAAATGCTTGAAGGGAAATTTAAAGCTTTAAATACTTTTTTTTTTTTTAGAAAAGAAATGTTTAACATCAATGGTCTACATTTCTAATTTTGGAAGCTAAAACAAGAAGACCAAATTAAACACAAAGAAAATAGTAGGTAGGAAATAATAAAGAGCTGAAGTTGATTAAATAGAAAAAATACAAATAATAGAGAAATTAATAAAGCCAAAATTTGATTATTTGAAAAGATTAATAAAATCCATAAGTCCCTAGCAAGGCTGATTAAGGGAAAAAATTCAAAATCAAGAATGATAGAAAGAACGTCATTATATTAATAGATGATACAGGACCAGAAGAAAAATTTAGGGACAATTTTATGTCAATAAATATTACAATTTAGATAAAAAAATAGACAAATACACTGGAGAACATAACTTAAAAATTGATTCAAGAAAAATTTAAAAATTGAATAAAAATGAGAAAAAATCATAATCATAAGCCTTCTCACAAAGAAAACTGCAGGTCCAGATGGTTTTATTGGTGAATTTTATTAATCATCTAAGAAGGAAAAATACTGCTTCTACATAAACTCTTTCTGAAAACAAAGGAGGAGAGAATACTCCCAAATCATTTTATGAAGCTATACAAACCAGATAAAAGACTTTATAAGAAAAGAAAACTGAAGACAATTATCTTTGAAGAACTTAGATTAAAAAGTCCTCAAAATATTGACATATTGAATTTAGTAATGTATAAAAAGAATAATTAAAAATAATTAAAAAAATATATTAAGATGAAGCGGAGTTTACCCAAAGACTATAAGGACAGTTTAGCATTTGCAAACCAATCAATTTGATTTACTATATTTATAAAATGAAAAACTAAAGCTATATGACCAACTCAACAAATGCAGAAAAAAATTAAAAAATTCAACACTCATTCATGATTAAAATGCTCACCAGAGAAGGAATAGAATCCCCTCAATCTGATAACAGACGTCCATGAAAAATTTTACAGCTAATATTGTACTTAATAGTAAAATATTGAGTACTTTTCTCCTAAGATCAGAAAAAGTGCTCTCGCTACTTCTATTCAATACTGTATGGAAGGCCCTAGCTAGTGAAATATGGCAAGCAAAAGAAACAACAAGCATCAAGTTTGAAAAAGAAAAAGTAAAATTGTCTTTACTTTTAGATGGCATGATTGTGTATGTAGAAAATTCTAAGGAATCTAAAAAATACCCTACTGGAACTAATAAGTGCATTTAGAAAATTATGGGATATGACGTCAATATACAAAGATCAATTGTATTTATATATACTAGCAGCAAAAAATTAGAAGATAAAAAACGTAAAAATATTACAATGGTATCAAAAACATCAAATACTTAGGAATAAATTTAATGGGAGTGCAAAATTTCTGCACTGAGAAGCACAGTACATTGAGAGAAATCAAGAAGTCATAAACAACATGGATGGACCCAGAGACCATTATGCTAAGTGAAATAAGTCAGACAGAGAAAGACAAATACCATATGATCTCACTTACATGTGGAATCTAAAGAAAAGAATAAATGAATGAACTAATCAGAAACAGTCTCAGAGACATAGAGGAAAAACTGAGGGTTACTAGATAGGAGGGGTTTTGGGATAAGGGAGAAGGTGAGGGGATTAGAAAGCACAATCGGTAACCACAAGATTGCCACGGGGATACAAAAGTCAATTTGGGGAATGTAATTAATTATGTTGTAAAGATTTTGTAGGGTATCCGACGGACACTTGTCTCATTAGGGAGACCACCTCAGGGATGATGTAGATGCCTGATCACTGCACTGTACACCTGAAGCTGAACAATAATGAATGTTAACTACAAGTTTATATATACATATGTGTGTGTGTGTGTGTGTGTGTGTGTGTATTTACAAGAAGTGGAGTACAGTATTAGGAATAGAGACAGTAGAAATGTAATGGCTGTATGTGGTATCAGAGGGGTAGTAGATGGGGGGAGAGGGGTTATCACTGTGTGAGGGATATAAATGATAAATGTCTAACTCTTACATTGTTTTGTACACCTGAAACTAATAAAAAATTTTTTTAAAAAAAGAAGACATAAACAAATGGAGAGATATATCACGTTTGTGTGTTGGAAGAATCAATATTGCTAAGGTGCCCGTTCTTTACAAATGGATCCATTCATCTAGTGCAATTCCAATAAAATCCTAGTGGATTTTTAAAAATGTAAATTGACATGTTGATTCTAAAATTTGTGTAGAATGCAAAGGACTTGAACAGCCAACATATTTTGGAAAAAGAACAAATTTGGAGACTTCACATTTCTGAAAATGAATACTTTGAAACTATAGTAATTAAGATAATGTGGTATTAATGTAAGGATAGATGAATAGATCAATGGAACAGAATATAGAGTCCAGAAAGATATATATCTATATCTCTATATATCTGTAGGTATATAGATATATAGAGATATATAGTCAATTGATTTTTATTTTTAATTGGGGAATATTGGGGAACAGTGTGTTTCTCCAGGGCCCATCAGCTCCAAGTCGTTGCCCTTCCATCTAATTGTGGAGGGCACAGCTCACTGGCCCAAGTGGGAATCGACCAGGCAACCCTGTTGTTCAGAGCTTGCACTCTAGCCTACTGAGCCATCCAGCTGCCCCTAGTCGATTGTTTTTTGACAAATATCAATCAAGTCATGAATGTAGAGGAAAAGACAATCTTTTCCTCAAACACAATTATTTTTTATTCCATGAGTGAATAAGATTAGGAAGCACTGACTTAGACAGGAAGTGCTGCTGGAATTGAAACATGAGAGAGGGAACTCTGGCTGAGATGCTCTGGGTGGAGAACCCACGGGGAAGAATAACAAGAGAGCAAGGGAAGGGAGTATGTGGAAGGGGAGTGAAAGATGGATTGGAGTGAGACTGGCATTGACATGTTTGGGGACAGTGAGCAGAGCCACCAGGTTAGAGCTGGGCTTATGGACATGAATTAGGTTGGTGCAAAAGTAATTGCGGTTTTTGCAGTTATTAACCTTTTCAACCGCAATTACTTTTGCACCAACCTAATATTTGAGAGCGTGGATGCTTTTCAGGTGAAGGCCTCACTAAGAAACTGGAGCGCACTCTGCAGTACAAAGCCCCCTGTTCAGCTTTCACACGGGATTTAATGTATGCGTGTAGGAGGCTGGGGGTAGGGAAGGAAAAGTGTGTGTGTTTGAGAATAACAGGCTGTTCCTGGGCTGTGTGGCGGAGGGTTCTGCTGGATGCTGGGAAGGGCCAGCCCCTCAACCTGGAACCTCTGGTGAAGTCTGGCTTTCCTTTTCACACAGCATTTGTTCTCAGCCCCTGGCTGTCTCCCCCGGGGGGGACATCCGTGGGGACAGTTCCTGTTCCCCCCCGCCTTTGCAGGCCCTTGCCTTCCTGAACGTGATATGATTGTTTCTCTGGGCACAGTGCAGAGATGCCAGTGGAGAACGGAAGTATCTCATGCCTCAGCAATTTTTTTTTAAGGCAAAAAAGAAAAGGCTATTGAACTTGGGAACCCTGGACCTGGAGTCCTCTCTTCCTGGTGTGGGAGCAGGGACATTGTACACGGCCTATCAATCAGCCCCGTGGGCCAGAGAGCCAACATGGGAACGATTTGACTCCCATCCATCAGCTAAGCAGTGGAAATAATACTAAATTCCTTCTTGCTCTCAAACTGCTATATTTATGCTGTTCCCTTGGGGGTCTTGGGTATGGAAGCAAAGGACTTCATCCTCTGCCTCCACCCCCTCCTCTCTTTCCACATCGTCACCCCCTTTTAACATTCTTTCATTCATTCACTCATTTTACTCACGTGCTCAACACATATTTCTTGAGTATCAATTATGTGTGAGACACTGTGCTAAATATTGAAAACATAGCATTGCTTGAGAATCCCTGCCCCATTGTTGACCTCATGCATTTATAATCTGATGGAAAAGATTCTGCGTGGTGTGCAAGTATAGTTGTAGCAGGCATGGAGAGACTGCAAATACAGAAAAAGAGAAATGACAATATAAAGGAGTATATCTCAAAGCTCTTTGAAGGCTGGGTTTGTGTCTAATTCATCTCTGACCCTATAACAAAACACATAGTACAATGCATGGCACATAATAGGCGTATCATGATTGTTGAATTAATATTTACAGAGTGAATGAGAAGTAATATAATATAATATAATATAACATAATATAATATAATACCACTGTCTCTGGAGTTCCTCAGACCTGAATTTGATTCCCAGGTATGACCTGGGATAGGTTGTATAACCTCTCTGGGTCTCAATTTCCTCATCTGAAAAATGAGGATAATAATACCTATTGCATGGGAATTTGGTAAGGATCAATGAGTATGTCAATATGTAAGTATAGAAAGTACCTGGCACATAGAAAGTACCTGGAACAACAAAAAGTGTACATCATTCTTTGGTGTCATCAATAATGAAAAATCAAGTTGCAATGAATAGAAAAAAAAAAAAAGTTACCAAAGTATGGAGGAATGTGTAGAGGGCTGAAGCTCGCAGAGAGATGGGGAGGGACTGACCTGTGCCTGGAAGGTCACCCCTGTGTAGATAAGTGTGTGTGTGTAGGGGGAGGGACAAGGCAGGGCAGAGGGAAAAAGCAGCAGTGAGGTGCTGGGCGTAATCATGGCGTCCTTCCAGGAGGTGGTAGAAGAGGGAGCCCAGACGCAGCGGAGGGGATGGACTAGCATGGAGAGCTCCTTCAGGCCTTAATCCTAGACCAGGGGAGTCTTAAACGCAGACCTTTCATGTGCTAAGTAGTATTTTGGAATCGTCAGTCTGGGGCATCTAGAGGTAAAATTCAGAGAAGTGTGGGGGACCCCCTAAGGCTGCCAGCACTTCAGTTTTTAACTCTAGAGAGCTAGACCACACTAAAAACAGTTACCTTAGCTTTTAGGGGTCAAACGAATGTGACCTTTTGTTTTTTAATCGCGATCATCATTCGTTTATTCAAAAATGTTTCTTGAGGGCCTCAATGTGTGCTGCCCTGCGCTAGGCTTTGTGGGAGTTTTAAAAAAACGTGACATGGTTCTTGGCCTAAAACTTCACTGGCATCCTCCTAAATCCCGTTGTCCCCGCCTAAAGCTGTCTTCCACATCTGAAGCTGGTTTTTGCTCTCCATTTCATCCAATGTCGTGTAGGAGCTAGCATGTTGTTCGAATCAGACAGATCTCAGCCCAAATGCTGGTTCTGCTGTACGCCTGTCTCGTGCACATTTCTTAGCTTCTCTGAAGATGACAATAGCCTATCTGAATGGATTTTCATGAGGATTAACTTACAACCACATGGCACGTAGGAGGCAGTCCGTAAATGGTAGTTAATTGAATCATTTTTCTCTGATAGTACCAGAAATTGGTTGACGAGGTGCCACTGTCCCTGCAGAGCCTTTTCTGACCAGATCTAGAGTATATCTTCTACTTTGGAGTCCCGGAAAGCACCCAGGGGCACATCTCCTTTTTTGGCTGGCATCAATTCTGTTTTGTGGAAACTAGTAGACTGAGTACCTTAAGGGTAAAATTATACCTTAGTCGATTTCTTAATCTCTTTTGGTTTTAGCACCGTTCCTGAAACATGGTAAGCAGTCAAACATTTGCTGAATTGCAAGCAGTTGTGAGGCTTGAGAGCCCAGGTTTTGTGCAGACAGTGCGCTGTGAAGGGCAGTGGCAGGCAGAGGAACACCAAGGTTCTCAAATCGCCCTGCCTGGCTGGCTTTTAGAAAAACAGCTGCAGTGCTGTGATTCCAGGATTTAGTCAGAGACTCAGAGAATCTGAAGGACTGTGGGCTGCTGGGAACCAGAAGCCACCGCTAGCTGATCATTGGCAAGAAACTTGGAAGACGAGAGTCAGGGAGACTTATTCTGATTTTATCCATTTAAAGAAACTCCTCATGACCTCAGGAAAGCCAATGAGCTAGACATTGAAGAGGAAGGAAACTAATGTTTATTGAACCTATGAATTTTGCTAGCATTTACTACTAAGAAGGTCCCCTACAAAATAGTTATCATATGCCCATTTTAGAGATTAAAAAAAAATCCAGAGAGGAAAAGTGATTAGAGTGAGCTTAGTAAACAGTGATTTAAATCCAAGTGTGACTGCAAAGCCTGCTCTTTTTGAGAGCCACTCAATCCTGCCATTACTTATTGAGTACCTAATACATACTAATCTCTGTATTAGAGCATTAAAGATTTAAAAAGGTATAGGGCATAGATCTTATCTTTCAGGAGGCTGTAATCTAGAGTTTAGTTTGTGGTGGGTGAGTTGGTTGGTGCAAGATAACTGAATTTAATTAGAGACTGTGAACAGTCCTGTACAGACACACACGCGTGTGTGCGCACACCCATTTGTCGGTATAATAGAGTGAAAAAACGATTAACTGCAACTGGGAAGCCTGGAAAACGTTTCTTAGAGGAGACGGACGTTAAAGAAAAGGTAGGATTCTGATTGTAAGAAGGAAATCTGATGTCTCTCCCTGACCTCCCTCATGCTTCATTGTTTAATCCTGGGCTAAGTACACACTATTGACATTCTTAGGTGTGACAAGGATTAGAATACAGCTATGCTTGGTAATCTACCTGAACTCAGACTTAATTAAGCAGAAATCAGGAAATACTGAATTTTCAACCAAAAGGAGTACACTGTGATCGAACATAACCGATCCACGGAAGCTAACTTCCAAAGGCACTCAATAAGACGTAAGTGCTCTGCAAACAGCAAAAGACTTCCTACTTTGTGCAATACTGAAAGAAGAGTCAAGCAATATTCCTGCCTTTTCGTTTGAGCTACTGTGCAGTTCATTCTGGGATCCTAAACACGGGACTTTGTACTTATCTTGGTTATAGTTCACTTTCTTATCCTGGGCGATCATTTTGGATCCTGACTCTATCAATCTTTGGATTTCGTATTCTTAGCTTCATTTGGATTTTCATCCAGGTAATTGTTAAAAATGTCACACAGGCCAGAGCTGAAGCCAGCGAGCAGAGACAGGCAGTAGTGGATTGGTGATGTCTGGGTACAGCCACCTCCTACAGCACTGGGGGCACCCAGATGGACACCTCCGTCAGCACAGTGACAGAGATTTGGAACACACTTGGTTCCTTCTGTCCAGAATGGCCAGGGCAAACCAAAACAACCGCTTTCAAGTGTGTATGAAGACTCTGCAACTGTAATAAAACCCATCTCTGAGTTTTTGATTGCTTTCACATTGATTCTCTCATTTGGGCTTCATAAGACCCTCATGAAGGAGGGAGTACTGATTTTCAGACAATGCTGATGAAATCATGGCTGTCAGAACTGCAGTAACTTCCCGAGGCTCATGTAGCAGTCAGCAGGAGAGCTGGGTCTCAAACCTTCTCTCAGACCTGCGGTCTTTGTACTTGCCTAATAATAATAGCCATTTGCATGGAAAGGTAAGACCGTTTTTTTCCTTATTGTCACTTCTGAGGACTGGTTAGTTGCGTCTCCCCACTAGACTCTATCTATACTCCCTGAGAGCAGGGCCATGCTGGCCTACTCACAGCTGCACCCTTTGCATCTCTATGGTGGCCAGGATGGGGTATGTGCTCAATGAACGTGTCCAAAAACTAAACAAATGATCAGACACAAACGATTATCTGGAAAGTAATTGTCCATAATAATAATAACCGTTAATTTATTTAGCGGGACTAGGGTTTAAAATTGCTTCCTTCCACTAAGCACTGAATGACTACAGCAATATGGCTCTCCACTGTTCTCTTAACAAAGAACTCAAGACACTTGCTAAGTGCACTCTATTTATCCTCACACGCACCTTGACAATAGGTAAGGGCTAGTGGTGTTATCATCATGTCACCCACAAGAAGAGAGAGAGTCTTTATCTCACCCAAGACTGCACAGTTGTTCTCAGGAGCAGCTGTCAATAGATTTTATGTTTCTCTATATTCCGTCCATTGCGTAGGCTGCTAAATCCTACTAAAGCTATCAGGCATCAGAGCCTCAGGCTGCTTTGCAAGGGTCTACAACGCTCCCAAGTTAATTCATGGAGATGGCTTCAGGGCTGTGGAAAAACAGCTGGTTCCCTCCCAGCAGAATTAGCTGTAACCAGTTTAGTCACTTGCCGAGAAGAAGGCAGGAAATCTCCTGCACAAATCAGCACGATATAATAGCCTATCAATCTCTTTCTGAGGAGACCCAGGTCAGGCCTGGTTGCTTTAGGAAGATTCAGGGGGCAGCCAGAGATCTGTAGTCTAAAGAATATGAGAGATGTTAGAGCCAGACCCTGGTCTTTGATTTGGTGACTCTGTCACAGAGAAAGCACACATTTTTGAGAATGGCGAGAATGATTTGTCAGGGAAGTTAAAGCAGAAATGTGGACAGACAGAAAACCTTGAGCTCCACTCAGACACCCACTGCTGTTCTAACAATAGCAGCTCCTTTCCTTAGCCTGAGATCAGCAACAAACTATTGCCCTCCATTCCCACTTGTGGGAGGTGGACTGCAAGGCAGAGATGGGGGACAGCCTGTCCAGGGGGAGTCAGGCCATAGCCTATGGTTTTTAATAGTATGCTTTTGCATTACTTATTTTTGGAAAGAATCACAAAGTTCCAAAAAAAAAAGAAAAAAATCTACAAGCACTGTAGCAGTTAACTACTTTTCCTAAACCATTTGAGGATAGGTTGCCAACCTGCTATCACCCTAAAACTTGGGTGTGTATTTCTTACAAATAAAGACATTCTTCTATATTCCAACAATACAAGAAACAAAAATCAGAAAATTAACCGTAATACATTACCGCCACCAGACCCCATTCAAAATTTGTCAAGTGCTGCAATAATAGTCTTTGTAGCAAAATAATCCAGTTCAAAGTCACGTGGTGTCTGCATTAAGTCTCTTTGATTAACTTCAATTTGGAATGGTTCTTTCATCTTTCTTTGACTTCATGTCCTTGTCACTTTTCAAGACTACAGGCCAGTTATTTTGTAGTGTCTCTTCATTTAGGCTTGTCTGCTAAATGTTTCCTCAGGTTAGGTTTAGGTTATGTATTTTTGGAAGAAATAACGCAGAGATGATATTGTGTTCTTCTCAGTGCTTCAGACCAGGTTGTGAAAAGTTTCAATTTTTCCTATTACTGACATTAATTTTGGTGACTTTATTGGGATGATCTTTGCCAGTCTTCTCTAGTCTCAAGTTACTACTTATTTTCTCTTTGTAATTAATATTTTGTGTGAAAAAATGGAAACTATAATTATCCTATTCCTCAACAAATTTCCAATTTATTAATGTGTTGTTTTATATCTGTAAGGATTCGTGGTTTTTTTCCCTACTTTATGCAGTGAATTATAATCTTTTACTTTCATTACTTATTTTGTTACTCAAATTGTCCCCAATTTAGCCATTGGAAACCTCTTCATGCTAGTGTTTGGGTGCTTTTGATGTATCCCTATCATTCTTTGAGTACTTCCTTGCCTCTGGCAAAAAAAAAAAAAGAAAGAAAGAAAGAAAGAAAGAAAGAAAGAAAGAAAGAAAGAAAGAAAGAAAGAAAGAAAGAAAGAAAAGACATTATAGAATCATCTTATACTTTCCCTGCCCAGCCTTGTACTGGGACATTTCTCCAAGGATCTCTAGTTCCTTTAAGTGGTGAGTGTATTTAGAAACCAGAAGCTGGGCAATTGGTGTGCTTATTGCAGTTGGGGTGTCGTTTCTCCCAAAATCTCTCATGGGATAGAGCTAAGGAATTTTATATATATTTGTTTCTATATCTAGCTATCTATGTATTGTATACTGATACCTCCAATTCCAACCCAATGTCATAGAGTTCATTCTAATTTTCTGCTTTTCCATATTTGTGATTCCATTTTCTAGATAGTGGGAGAAATCTGACTCCCACTGTCTAGAACATATTTAATTCCTTAATCAATACCCATGTATGAAATCAATCTCTCGTCTCCATGGCTATCCCCTCACCTGCAAAAATGCCTTCCTCACTCTCCTCTAGCTCTAGGAAGAGGACCCCAAGCTACTGGCAGGAGACTGATTAATCGAGTCAGCTGCAAACATCGGCTACCTTTTGTGATAAAGGAAGAATGACTCAGAGGCAGAAGGCAGAGTCCAGAGGGTGGGGAGCTATAGAAGATTTGTTCCCAGGCCTTGAAACTTAATCAAGGAAGTCTAACACTTTTCAGAACTGTGATGAAGCAGGGACTCTTTTTTACATCCCATTTCCCCCATTTTTGAACCAGAGTGCCTAATGTTATCCTATGACTGTCCCACCATTGTATGTTGAGTATGTCGGGGGTGGACAATTTGTGCCTTTAGTTTCACAGGCCCTTACATGCGAAGGAATTGTTCCCCAGGAGCTGTACTTAATAGAGTCCACCCAGCATCCTCCCCAGAACCTGATGTAGATGATTAAATTTTGGACTTTGCTGAGATGATGAGATTTAGATTTCCATGACGAGATTTGCTGATGATGTAATAGGATGAGGATCACAGGATGGTGTCTTAGTCAGCTAGGGCAGCCATAACAAAGTATAACAGCCTGGATGGCTTAAACAACAGAAATTTATTTTCTCACAATTCTGGAGGCTGGAAGTCCAAGGTCACGGGTTCAGCAGGCTGGGTTTCTCCTGAGGGGCTCTGTCCTTTGCTTGTAGATGGCTGTTTTCCCTCTGTGTCTTCACATAGTTGCCCCTCTGTACATGTCTGTGATCAAATTTCCTCTTCTTATACAGGCATCAGTCATATCTGATTAGGCCCCACGCTCATGACTTCATTTTAACATGATTACCTCTTTGAAGACCATATGTCCAAATCCAGTCACATTCTGAAGTACGGAAGGTTAGGACTTCAACATATGAATTGGGGGTGGGACACAGGTTAGCCCATATCAGATGAAGGTGAGTGTATTTTACATGTGGGAAGGATATGAATCATTGGGAGCCAGAAAGATTACTGTGGTAGGCAGAATCCTAGGATAGTTCCCCAGATTCCTATCCCCTGTAAATATGATGATGTAATCACGTGATTACCTTATATTTGATAAGACTCCATCTCAGCAGACTGGAGAGAGTGAGAGTCTCCTGCTGGCCTTGAAGACAGAAGTGGCCAGGTTGTGAGAGGGCCACATGGCAGGGTACTGTGGGGGGAGGAGGGCCTCTAGAAGCTGAGAGCAGCTCCACTGACAGCCAGAAAGAAAGCTGGGACCTCAGCCTCAGGAACTAAACTCTGCCAACAACCGTATGAGCTTGGAAGAGAACCCCGAGCTCCAGAACAAAATGCAGCCCAGCCTTGTGAGACCCTGAGTAGAGGACCCAGCTACGCCATGATTGAGAACAGGAAGTGCTAATAGATGTGTTGTTTTAAGCTAAGTTTGTGGTGATTTGTTGCACGCCAATAAAAAACTAATATACCACTCAAAGTTTTTAGCTCTTGTGGGCTCTAGGCTGCACTTGCTACTTACCCTTTACCCCCAAATCTTACCAATTTTGGGCTTTCTACCAACCAACAAACAAGTGTACAAATGAACAGTTTTTTCAATAAGTATTGGGATTCATTAAACTCACTTTTGCTTCTTGGGACTCTCCAGGGTTGGGTTTCATGGAAGGAGCCAGCATCTGGTGCCAGTTTGTCATCTGGTCTCTGATCCCCAGATTTGCATTTGAAGAAGGTTGCTCTTGATTCTATGTGGTGGGTGAATTGGCAAGACCAGCTGCAGGGAGACCAGTTAGGAGGCTGTGGCAGACATCCAGGTGAGAGGTGGTGGTGAAGTGACTAGGTGACAGCACGGAATCTGGAAAGGAGGGCATGGATTTGAGGAAAGGCAATAGAAGTCACTGTCAACCTCAATGCCCGAGATCACCAGTGTTCTTGTTGATATTAATCACCGTAATATTTTGGTGTGTTTTCTTTCTGTCCTCTTTTTCTAGATACATATATATGTACAGTCGGGCCTCCGTATCGGCAGGTTCCATATCTGTGGCTTCAACCAACTGTAGCTTGAAAATATATTTTTTTTAAAGTTATGTTGCTGCTCATGTGCTATGCAGTTAGGCCTATTATAATTGCATCTGAACTGAACATGCAGACATTTTCTTGTCATTATTTCCTAAACAATATAGTATAATGACTATTTACATAGCATTTGCATTGTGGTAGTTCTTATAGGTAAACTAGAGGTGATTTAAAGTACATGGGAGGATATGCATGGGTTATACGCAAATAATATGCCATTTTATATAAGGAGCTTGAGCCTGGGTAGATTTTGGTCTCTGCAAGGGGTTCTGAATCTCCTCCTCCTCTACTGAAGCACGACCACAGGGCTATATTTTTATAGTGTTGGGATAACATTGTGTTTATAATTTTGTATATAGACTGTTATCTTTATTTTACCAATTATCTGAAGCATTAAATGTTACTTTAAAATATTTTTAATAAGCGATTTATTATTTCCCTTGTGTAGTTCCTGGAGTCACAGTAAAACATATTAATAGAACATACCTAGGAGAATTGAGGAGGAAAAAAAATGGAGTGAATGATGCTGAGAGCTACGCGGGCTGTATCCTGCAGATACCACTGATTCTCTTGCTGAGAGAAGGTAAGAGAGGTGCCATCTCTGTGGAGCTTATACCTAAGAGGTGTGGTTTGGGGAGCAGGACCTGGTCTCAATGGTCAGCCCCTGACAACAGCACAGCCCACCCCTTGCACCTGTCATGGCTCACTGTCCCCAGCTTCCAGGTGCTGGTTATAACCTATAGCATTGAATACCAGTCAACACGTTTATCATAGTGTAGCTACTTGCTGGGTACTTAAGGTGATCTGGGTGGATAAGGGTACATTTTCAAATGGCCTTTTAGAAGGGAAGCAAGAACAGGTTGGGTATTAGGAGAGCAGCTGGCTGTTAGTTTGTTTTTTAAAACAAGTCCATTAAAAACAACAGATCAGTCATCCCTTGAGAGCCTACCAGTTGCATTTAAGCCACGCAAATTTCCCTGCAATTCTCTTGTCAGAACTTGTTGTCTGCTTCTCAGGAGCACTTACATAGATTACACAAGACACACACACACACACACACACACACACACGCCCCTCCTGGCCCTCCCTCTTCTGCTCCCTCTCCCACACATGCAGGGCTAGTAGAGCAAGTGGCCAAGTTTGTGGAGACTTATCTCTGGTCTCTTCTAACAGTTCTCTCCTCCCACTTTGCATTCCCTAAACCTATCTGCCTTCTTCACCTTCCCCCACCAGGGACAAAGCAGGGTCCCTTTCCCACACACACTTGGAAAGTTGTCAAATAATTTAAGCCAAGGTGTTTGCTGATAACAAAGGTGCTGCAGCTGATAAGGAAAGTGTTAGCTGAGAGGCTTCACAGCCCAGAAATAATTGCATTTTCATTGGGGCCTTCTGGAGAGAGAGGTGGTCTTTGGGTCTCAAGGGAAAAAGTAAGTTGTTGGAATGGCTTTTGGGGGACTGAAATTTGGGAGCAGAGATCCCAACATAGTCTCCGACCATGCTAGTCCCTTTCAGATAAATGCCTAACTGCTGTGAGGGGGCGGTCAGAACCCCCACAGGCCCCACTAGCTGAATATCGGCCTTGCCCTCTGGCCTGCTTTCCTCCCGGTCTCTCTGGGAGCTTTAGGAAGAATGGCAAGGGTGAGGTGACAAGTGCTTGTTTCACTCTAAACTGGGAGACATAGGTCTATCAGAAGATTATTTCCTTCCCCCCCCGCCCCCGCATACGTATATTAGAAACAATTTTCTATAAAGACCATGATTTGACATGAGCTACCTAAATAAACACGTTGGACTATCAAACTCCATTTTTTTTATTGCTCTGTTGAATATGAATCTCCAAACGGGCCAAAAATTACACACCATTTAGTATCATAAAATAAAAATCCATCTTGTACTTTTTCTGTGCTTTGTCGCTGTAGGTTCTAAATATCCTGTCATAGGAAAAACTTACTTTTATTCTGAGGTTCTTTCCTATCTTTTATGACTCTATGACACACCTCCTTGCTTTTCTGCCACACTCCTTTCTCTTCCTAATCCCCGCAGTCTTTCAACTTTTCCTTCTTTCTTCTCTCTGCTTCTTTCCTCTTTGCTTCGCTCTCCCCACCACCGAGGGGTACAAAGGACACTGAGTCTGGGGCTGGGGTGGGGATGAGAAGCAGAGAGAATCAGACACATCTGGCCGAGGAAAGGCTAGCCCACTGGGCCGAGTTATAGCCCCCTCGGGCTTCTTCCTTCGCCAACAGCGCCAGCCCTCAGACTTGTCCCCCTACTGCCTTCCTCACTAACCCAGAGATTTTACACGCAGCAACCTCTCTTTGTCTTATTAGTATGAGTTCATCAAGAACAGAGAGGCTTTCCAAGTGATGGCTTTATTCACAGAGCCCTACGGAATGCAAAGTACTTTCTTCTTCCATTTACAGAACAAACAGCTGAGAGTCAGGAATTCTTCTCCCCACCAAGCCCTGCGAGCCACCCCTTCCCTCCTCCTGGCTTCTCACCTCTAGACCCCTTTACACCACAAGTGCACTATCATATGACTGCTGGCGTCCCCCAGGGAGGTGAAATTTAATCTCCAACCTGTTTCTTCAAGGAGATTGCTTTTCTGGAGCACATTTTTGGGAGAGCATACATGTTTGAGGTCTGAGCGTGGGCATTCCCGGTCCGGCCCATGGTCAGCCCCTATTAATGCGTCCGCTTGACTCCATCAGCAGTCTCTTTGTAAGCCTGCTCTGTTATCTCCAGCTGTACCAATAACCCTTCCCTCACTACATGATTCCTCCAGCCCAGTTTCCCTACATCACCTACATGTTTGGAGACCCCTTGTCGTGCGGGGTGTCCGGCAGGGCGGCCTGCGGGGTCTCTGCTCCCGCGTCCGCTAAGAACGCAGGACATGGTGAGGCCAAAAGGAACACCCACGGAGCCATAGGTAGGGAAGTCATACCACTATATTCTCACTGGAGGCTGGGTTTACACGATGTGCGACCTGCTGTCCGCTTTGCTGCCAACCGACCAACTCTCCTCGACTCTCCTTACTCTCCTTCAGTCTCCTCCTTCACTCTCCTCGGCTCCCCTCCGTAGCCGCGGCAGTTATATCAGTGACCAATGGCTTAATGGCTACAGCTGATGGCCAACCAGCCACAGCTGACGGCCATCTACTATCCGAGCCAGCACCTCTCCATATGAGGCCGAGAGCCTGGAAACTGCTTTCTGGGGCTCTGTCCCCACACCCCTGCACTGGGCATAAAGCCGGCTTCCCTGGGCACATCCAGGTGCACCGTCAGCCCTTGCCTGTCATGGAAACAAGCTGAACACCCTGTGCACGCTGAATACTCTCAAATAAACCAAGTCCTTTAATTGCTCGTGAACTTGAATTCGGTTTCTCGTGCAAGCATTTTCAGGAACTAAGAGGACACGTTTTAGAGAGTTTTAAGTTCACATGAAACACATGAACACATCTGTAAATCAAAGTTATTTTTTTTATATCCTTGTCACTACTAGTATTACTCAGATTAACGTTATTTTAGTACATTATAACAGAAAGGCAGTATTTCTTGAGTGTGTAGAACTAATCATGGTTGGGTCCAAATTGCCTGTGAATGTAATAAAGGTCTAGAGATTTTGTTTTCTGAGCCGACCTCAGTATGTTATGTCAGTAACTTCCAAGGACCCTGGGGACAGGCAACTAGTGCTATACGATCTTTCAAAAGTGATTGGCCAACTATTAATACAACTATCCCCAACAGTATGAATGAATTTCACAAACAAATTTTGAGAAAAAGCCAGCCAGCCATAAAAGATAAACTACTATATGATTCTGTGTTTCAAAGTTCAAAAGCAGGGAAAACAAATCTATTAGGCCAGATGTTAGGATAGTGGTTACCTTGGGGAAGTCGTGACTGACACGAAATGGGGGTGGGGGGTGCCTAGGGTGCTGGTAATATTTCCTAAACAGCTATGTTCACTGGAAAAGTTCATAGCGCTATGACTTGTAATTTTGCACTTTTCTGTATGTGTGTTATATTCTAATAAAAAGTAAAATAAAAATGGTTTGTCCAGCTTCTGGCTGCTGTGTTTGGGATCAGTGTGAGGTGAGAGCATTACGTACTACAGAACTAAATTATGTGTTTCAATGACTCTTTTATTTTTAAAATTTTTTATTAGTTTCAGGTATACAAAACAAGTAGTAGTTAGACATTTATCATTTACATCCCTCAGACAGTGATAACCTTCCCCCACCCCATCTACTACCCCTCTGACTCTTGAAGATGACTAGTTCCTTTCAGCTCCCACACATGGCTATAGAAGGAGGCAGGCCAGGGCAGACTCGCAGAAAAAGTACAGACAACAGTTTAGTGGTTACTAGAGGGTAGCGGGAGGGGAGATGGAGAAGAGGGAAAAGGGTGTCAAATATATGGTGATGGAAGGAGAACCGAGTCTGGGTGGTGAACACACAATGCGACATATAGATGATGTATTATCCAAATGTACACTTGAAACCCATATAAGTTTACTAATCAATGTCACCCCAATAAATTTAATAAAAATTTTTAAAAAATACATGGTAAGACGAGCTCTAGGAATCATGCTGGATATTTCTCACGCTCTTGGATGTTCTACTTCTGAATCCTAAAATGAGGGAGGAGGGTGAGAAGGACGACTCTCCCATGAAGAAAGCCAAAGGGGGGAAGATAGCCCTCCCACTCCTGGTACTGGAGGTGGCTATGTGGCCCAGTCTTGGCCAATGGATGCTTGAGCCCTGGTATTTGAATCTTTGGGGCAGTTGACAATATTTAAGGCAGCAGAGGCAGAGATTTGGGTGCCTAGGGATAATTCGGTGTTGAGGGTGCCGAAGATGCATGAGTCCCGCAACGGTGGAGCCTGCCACTGCTTCCCAGACAGCCTGTTTTTGTTGCGTGATCTAAATGAGTTCTCAGCTGTCCAGCCTTTTTGGGGTCTGTCTGACTTTCAAGCCTCCTCACAGTTCTGAGGACAATACCTGATACCCTTTCTAAATCCTGTTTCTGATTAAGATAATCAGAGTAAGTTTCTGTGATTTGCGTTCCAGAACCTTCGCTAGTATAACACCTCCCCACCCCTCACACTGGACTGGACCACAGCAAAAGATTTCCAATTCTGCTTTGCAATTCTGTACCCAAATTTTATCCCATGACTTCTAATTCACTAACTAGAAATTAGTTGGGGTTAACTTTGCTCCTGTTTGAAAAATGCCAACATTCGTGGAGGGCAATGAATCGTTCATACTTTGATGCTAATTCTTTCAATACAGTTGCTTTTTCCTTCATATCTACCTGAGATCAGTACAGAAACAAAATAGGATGGAGGAGGGCAGAGTTCAGGAAGAGTTGTTTGGAGCTTGGGGTATCTCAGGGAGGGCAGGAAGGAGATAGGGTACTGAGGTGGGGAGGCTTGGGAGGTCAGAGGGTTTCACGAGGTCACAGGATTCATATGAGGGTGGGAAAAGAGGATTGTCAGGAGATAGGGAAGGGATCAGAACCACTGTTAGAGAAGCAAAGATAAATTCTGCAATTCACCTTTAGGCTGGTCTTTTGCATTTAAATATTTTTTGTTTTGTGCTAGGCTAGCTGATTGGGAGTGCTGGCCTATGAGAGCTCTGGGAGTGATTACAGGTGATTTATCATGTTATTGTAACTCCCAGCTTATGTTCAGACACCATCAGGAGAAGCAGTGTGTTTTTAGGACCCACCCTGCCAGACTAATCTTTGTAAAACAACAGGCGCTCTCTCAGAACCAGTTATGCCAGACGAAGCTCATTTCCTTTGTTGACGGGGTTACCAGCCTGGTGGGTTTCAGCGGAATATAGACCTGTGAGCCCAGTACAGTTAAGTGGATTTGTAATTGGTTGAATAATCACACGCAAAGACTGATGATTAAGGAATCTGTGTCAACTTTAAGGGAGGTCTCTAGTCATTTGCTGCAGGGTCTCAGTCAACCTTTTTATTAATGACTTGGATGGGTTTACAGAACAAACTTATCAAATGTGCTGAGGGGGATGTAGGATGACAAGAGCAGGATTCAGAAAGCTCTCAGCAGACGAAAGCTGATGTCCCAGATTTAACAAGTTGGGATTTAATAGGGATACATGGGAAGTCTCACGCTTAGTCCTAAAAAGACAACTGTATGAGGTACATGGAGAGGCTGGAGGTGAGTTGGTGTAACAGAAGCACAATTGAGGGAGATTTACCCCGGAGCAGGGGCGTGATGTGCCTGAGTGAGGAGGGCTCTGCCTGCTGGCTGCTGCAGGGCCACACCTGGAGACTGGTGCGTTTTGGACGGTCCTTGAAGAGAAACAGGGACAAAGTGAAACATGTCCAGAGGTGGGGGTCTGGCCGTGAGCAGGTCTGAAGCCATTTTGTAGCAGAGAAAACAGCTGAAAGATGTCTAGCCCAGAGACAAGGGGTGTGGGGGGTTGCCTGGTGACAAGGCCACCTGTTTTTAATTATTTGCATACTGGTAAAGTAGAAGATGAATTAGGTGTGTTGTGGTGGCCTCAAAGGGTGAAACTCACAACCATGGGTGGAAGTTGCAGCTTCCACCGAAATTATAAAACTTAGTATAATGGAGGGACTCAGCTTCCTCTCCCCGCACGAGAACGCAGGACATGGCGAGGCCAAAAAGGACCAACAACGGAGCCATAGATAGGGGAGTCATACCACGATATCCTCGCTGGTGGCTGGGCTGGAGACACAGGAAGCAGGAGCCACACGACTTGCAATCTGCCATCCGTTTCTCTGCCAACCAACTAACTCCCTAGCGTAGCCATGACAGTTATATTAGTGGTTAATGGCTAACGGGTTATAGCCGATGGCCACCCAGTCACAGCAGATGGCCATCTGATTACAGCTGATGGCCATCTAATAACCGAGCCAGCACCTTTCTGTGTGAGGCCGAGAGCCTGGAAACTGCTGTCTGGGACTCTGTCCCCACACTTAGGAAATCTTCCCAATAACTAAGAAAGCAAGAATGTACAAAGGTAAGATCACAGGCTTTGGAGTTCGGCCTTGGTTTGAATCTCAAGTATGCCACTTATTAACTGCGTGTTTCGGCAAATTTACTTTTAACTGTTTTATTCTCACGAGGATTAACTGAGATATACAGCACCTAGCATTCAGTCTGCTACACAGAGGAACTCAGTACATGAGAGCTCTTTGTACGATGGTGGTTATTAGCGTTTCTTAGAAGTTGAAACAGTGGCCTCAGATGGAGGTGAGTTTAAGCATAGCTGGAATAACAGAGAGGGGATTTTTATGGATCTCTTGGTGGTGGTGGTGGAGTGGGGGAGAGGTTGATTAGTGGGGCCCGTTTAATTCTGAGATTTGAAGTCTTTTGGACAAAATGAAGTGTGTGTCCCGGTGGATGAAAGAACACATGTCTCATCTCTGTATTTTCTTTCAGATTTATTCCCAGAACAGCTAGGTTTTTGATTAATAATGCCAAAGAAATTTTTTCCCCCCTCAAACTATGTACATTTAAAACTTGACCTAGGGCCAGCCCGGTGGCTCAGGTGGTTAGAGCTCCATGCTCCTAACTCCGAAGGCTGCCGGTTCGATTCCCACATGGGCCAGTGGGCTCCCAACCACAAGGTTGCCAGTTCAATTCCTCGTCTCGCAAGGGATGGTGGGCTCCGCCCCCTGCAACTAAGATTGAACACGGCACCTTGAGCTGAGCTGCCTCCCGGATGGCTCAGTTGGTTGGAGCGCGGCTCTCAACCACAAGGTTGCCAGTTCGACTCCTGGAAGGGATGGTGGGCTGCGCCCCCTGCAACTAGCAACGGCAACTGGACCTGGAGCTGAGCTGCGCCCTCCACAACTAAGACTGAAAGGACAACAACTTGACTTGGAAAAAAGGCCTGAAGTACACACTGTTCCCCAGTAAAGTCCTGTTCCCTTTCCCCAATAAAAATCTTAAAAGAAAAAAAAAATGACCTATGGGCCAGATATAAACTATAATTCATAGTCTTAATAATGGCTTCTCTTTATTGAAGTCAGATTATAGTCTAGGAAGTGTGCTGATCATCTTCTATATATCTTTAAAATATTTTAACATAGGGACATAGGAATATTGTATAATAAATATTGTATAACACTTTAATAACATGGGAGTACTATATAATAAATGTCACAGGAACATTGAGAGGGAAGCAATTAATGCTAACTGGAGGATTAGGGAGGACTTCTTGGAGAAAGTGGCATAGGAGTTGGGTCTTAAAGGATGAGTAAGACTTTAATTGATGGGAGTCAGTGGGGGGCAAGGCCTTCCAGGCTGGGAAATGGCTTAAACAAAAGCTCAGAAGTAATTAGCAGAGATAATGAGCCATCTTCCCAGAGCAAATTCTGCCCTTTTTCTTAGGGATGTCTTCATCCTTGCCACCATAGAATGTTAATATGAAATTATAGGAAAGATTTCGCAGTCAATGGCTTCTTACCATTGACCCCCATGCTGAGGTCATTTTTGTTTGTTTTATTATTACAATGGGTGCAATGCCTACAATGTGTGCAGAGTCCTAAGGTCTGAGGCAGGTGACTCAGGATGGCTGGGAAGGGAGCTTCAGGTAGAAAGAGTTGCATAGCAGGAGAGGAGGTCTCTGATCTCAGGCTGGTGCAGGCTATCTCCACCTGTCTGGGAGGGCCTTTTGAGGCTTGGAGAAGGCCATTTCTGGTGGGACTACGTCCACCCTTGGAAGTTGCTCTGTGAATTGGAATCCATCCACACTCAGGCCTGGAGCCCTTCACTGTGCTTTTCATGCATTCCTTCATCTGCTGGGTAAGGCCTGGGAAGGCCTTTCCTGCATCTTTCCTGGGAAGATGCGAGTGACCAGGGGGAATGGCAGGTCACACGGCAGCAAGACCCAAGGCCAGGGTGGTTTTCCCATGAATGGAGGGAAAAAGACACCTCCTGCATACACCCCAGTCTGTTTGCTCCCAGCAAACCAGGCCCTCTTGGAGCAACTGCACCATGTCTAGACTAGGCTTAGGGCAAGATGGTGCTTGGCCTTAGCTCAAGTTTACTGCAACTGGCCTGTCAGTGACAAAGGGGCAGGGTTAACAATGACGCCAGTATTTCCAGATTGGTGGCACTGAGGAACAGACATCAAGTTGGAGGCAGTGTTAGGGTTCTTGTCTTGAAGCTGCTTTTGCAGAGTAAGGTCTCTGGATTTTACTTAGATTGTACAACTTACACCAATAAACAAAGCAACGTTTTTCAAATACGCTTTTGTTCTCATTTCACGTAAGACTAAGATGACCATTGTCCATGTGGATGGGAGAGGTGCTGATGGAGATGAAAAAGGATGAACTTTAAGCCACCCCTGAGCAGGTGGACAATGTAGGACCTGGGGCAGAGAACTGACACCTAGGGTTATTCCTGGCTCTTAGATCCAGCCTGAAATGGGATTCAGGGGCGAGACTCCAGTGTCCCCGGTGGAGAAAATGGTTAGTCCCTTCTGGAGAACTAGAAAGGAGCTCAACCAGAAGTCTGGTTGAAGAGGAGCAGCGACTTGGGGAACAATTCAGGGGCCCAGGAGACAACCCCTCTATCTTACCTGAGTATTAGTCCCATTTCTTCATTCGGCATTTATTGAGCATCTACTCTTTGCTTGACGTGGGGAACTATATCGGGTGCTAGAGACAGACACGATGCTGATCACAAATAGCTGCAAGTTCAGGGAGAGAGTGGTCAAAACTAAGTACCAAACTGAGATGGGAGCCAAGAACTAGGGTGAGGTGGGGGCAAGAGGTAAGATTGCTTAAATGAAGAGTAATAACAAAAGTCACCATTTATTGGCACTTATCAGGGTTCAGACCCAGTACTAAACTCTTTGTAGATATTATCTTGCTTACTCCTGACAACAACCCCAAAAGGTAGGCACCATTTTACTGAAAGGCTACGTGACTTGTTCAAGGTCACACAACTAGACTCCAAAGACTGTGCTTGTAACCACCATACTAACAGCCTTAGGATGGGTCTGAGAAATGGGGCAGGGCTAAGCATGGAGGGAGAATGATTAATTAAGGGGCAGAATTGTATTAGGCAGAGGCAGGAGCTGACCTACCCCTTCGGACTAACTGCTGGTAACTGATGTATATTTATCCAATGTAATTTTTATCTCCCCAAGAGTTTATTCTAATACGGAGAGGTAAGATTTTGGGCAGTGGTGAAAGTGGAAGAGGAGGGCTGGCAGTGACAGTGAGAAAAAGATATAGGGGAAAAAAAGAGTTTGATACATATTTTCTAATCTCATAGTTTTTTCAAGGGCTGACCCTCGCTGTAGAAAAGATTTGTCCAGCAACTGGGGAGAATTTGAAAATTGAGCCAGCTGAGATGGATACCACTATGTTTCTTAGTCTAGTCAAACTGGTGCCATTCCACCTGAGGAAGAGAAGAGAAAGCAGACGTAGAGATTTCTCTGTGGATTTGGGGATTAACTCTAGGAAGGATGGCTAATCAAAGGGAAACAACTACTGGGTCACTCAGCTTGGATGTCAATGTCAAATTTCTTAGGTAATTATGTCTTTCATTGAATGACTATCTTCTAGTTGAATTGTTTATTGAAGACACAGTCTTTGCCCTCAAGCAGTTTATCTTTGAGATAGTAGGAAGTGTGGGGGAGAGGAGAATGGGAATAACCGGTCTTTTTGCCTTGGATAAGGAATGTAAGAAGTGAGACAAAAATAAGCCATAGCATTAAACCACCCAAAGAAAAATAATAATACAGCAATTTGGCTTATTTCTCAACCTTACATCTGTTTATGTTTCTATTTTTGGAGAATTTTTCCCTTCGTTCCCATTGCTTGAATACTGACCACTTTCCAGGCATCTCAGCTCAGTAACACTCAGAGTGGATGTCACAAGATCTATGGGTCTGAGGAAATGGCAGCACACACAGCCAAGGACCGACATGTCTCAGGCTGCTTGGCAAAGAAAGGTCAATCCACAGCCTGCCACGGGGACATAGCATTTATTGTTGGCAACCAACTCGAACAATTCTTAGTGATTAGCAAATGCAGAAGGTGTGTCTATGAGGACTACAGGGTCTCATATAGCCCCACTGTCAGTCCTTCTTTCCTTCCTTCCTTCCTTCCTTCCTTCCTTCCTTCCTTCCTTCCTTCCACCCTTCCTTCCCCCTTTCCTTCCCCCTTTCCTTCCTTCTTTCCCTCCCTCCCTCCCTCTTTCTTTCACCTGTCTGAATTTGCTTTCTTTTAATGTAATTTAATTCTTCAAAAAGATAGTTCTTTGAGCATCCACCTGAATATGGGCTTAATTATTTTGCCTTATAACTTTTCACCTAAGAAAGTTAACATATCTGAAGGAAGAGAAATCCCGCCCCCCCCCGCCCCCCAGTCATCCTTACCGGGCGGCCAGCCATTCCAATCTTTGATTTTGGAAAATATGGTTATGGCACAGTTAGGAATCAAAGAAAAATTGTTTTCACTTATAAGAGGCAACTTTTTGTCAGAAATGGACTTTAGGCCAGACTAGGAGAGGTCAGGAATGTAACCTTGGAGTTTTGACATGGTAGCTCCCCAAAATAAGTTTTGGGATTACAGTCGGTTGAGAGAAGCTGGGAAGGAAACTAATATCCATGGAGCATCTCCCTGTGCCAAGTGCTTCCTACACAACCTCATCTAATCTTCAGAACTACCCTCTGAGGTGGCAGCATTAACCCATTTTGTAGATAAGGACACAGAGGCCTGCCTTTAGTGCCCTTCAAACAATGGATTCCTTAAGTTCAAATTTTCTTTTTACAAGATGTACCTACGAAGAAAGGACATTTTCCTAGCACAAGGAAAAAAGTAAGGGAAGATTTGTTTGCTTAGAAGGGAGAAGACTTCCTTCTCAGCTCTGCTCATGTCAGAGTCCCCACTCTTCCTCGAGTAAATCTACGGGTGATAAATCATTTGGCTCGATGACAGCTTTGGAGATGATCTTATATTTGCACCTTCTTCACACCAGAGAGGGAGTTTGGAATCTCCCCCAGGGCTGCCATATCTTGCATGTGAGTTATTTGAGATAACTCTCTGGGCTCAGCATGATAAATCTTTCCTGAAAGCTTCTGCTTTGACTCAAGAGAAACTAAATAAAAGCTTTCAGAGTGGCATTGTGAATTATCCACAGTGTTTCAAAGGAATCCCAAGTGGAGGATACAAGATATTGTTTTAATTACAAAGGGATAATAGCCTGAAATAAAGGAATTTTACCAAGAGGAAATGAGTCTCACAAAAGGTGCAAAAAAACCTATTGCAATTGTTACTATTGGTTTTATTCAGGGCCAGGCCTCAGTAAGATTGGGGACAGAGGTCAACTTGTACCTGAGCACCATTCTTCCCTGCCCCATACGCTCCCTTCTTCTCTGAGCACCTTTTCATTCCTCTTCTTTCATAATTCCCATAATAGAAGAGCCCAGTCCTTTCTATTAAGAGGAAATCCTGGGTTAAATGTATTTATACAAGAGTAGTAGGAACTTAATGTGTTACTTGTCCCAGAGGTATTTACACTTTAAAACTTTGGCCCAGAGAGGGCAATACTGAATGCAAAGGAACAAGTCTCCTCCAGTGGTGGGATTGCAGGATTTATGGGAGAGAGAATTTCAAGAGAGACTTTTGGAGAAGAGAATACCAAGGGTTATGATAAAGGAGGGACAATAGGATCGTCTTCCTTATTTTCATTGCACAAGGATAATAGCCTAAAATAAGGCATACTCTGAATAGGATGAAATTCTTTTTCCTATTTTCCATACCATGTTTATAGAGGTGTCTGTTCACCTTGCCTCTACATAGGGATGGCCCTGGTTTTATGTACTGCTTTCTAAATCAAAATGACTCACTTGAGGTGACTTAGCTCAACTCAAGTCAATTCAGCTTGAAGGGAATGTAAATGCACAATAGTGTGGTGCTGCAAAGGAGTAAAACACGGCCCTTACCTCCAGGGAGATGATAATCCCTCTGGGAGATGAAGGTGGTTCTCCTCCACGACATAGCGGAACAATATAGTGCATCACGGAGGCCATCTTAAGCTTTAAAACAATCTTCCATCTATTCCCTTTGCCTTTTTCTAGAAAGAGTGCCATCCCTAATATTTTATATAGAAAATTTGAGCCTCTGCTGGTTGTTACCAATTTGCTGGGGAGACAAACGCATTTACTGAGAAGTTTTATGGTGCCCTGTCTCTGCAACAAATCAGTGTAATGCCAGCCAGAGTTCTTCCTTTCTTATGGTGTAATATTGTGGTTTATAATAAGAAATGTACATTTGGTCTTCCTGTTTCTGACACAAAGCTCCTAAAACCCTTGGGATTTCCTGAGTGCTAAGAGCTATAAAGGTGCGTTTTTATTATCCATTACAAGCCCCTTTCAACCACCCCAGAGTTTATGTTAATAAAGTGACTTTTGGAAAACGCTAAGGATGGGGCTTAGGAAACCAACCTGGTGATTAGAGGATTGTAGCTTTCAGCCACTGGCTAGTGATGTAATCAATTGTGCCTAAAGGACTGGGTTCCGACAGCTTCCACGTTGGTGAGTACGTGGAGATGTGGGGCGGTTGGCACCTGAAGAAAGCCTGGAAGCCCCATGCCTCTTCCCACATCTCTTGCCCTAGGCGTCTGTTAAAAGATAAACTGAGACATATTCACATTGTTTAAGAGTTTATTTGAGCAAACATTGATTTGAATCGGACAGCAGCAAACCAGAAGTGGTTAGGAGCATTCCACCATCAGGAGATAGAAGCAAGGTTTTGACAGGCAAGACTTGGAAGCAAAGCAAGTTAGGATGCTTTCAGCGGCAAATAAGAGGAAACGACTCAAAGTGGCTACAGGAAATGGTTAATTCAGAGGCTCAATAACTTCTTCAAAGACCTTTCAATCTTTCTTCTTCACCTGTGTCAGCCTTTTCCTCAGGTTAGTTCCACTCCTGCTTGGAAGAAGAAAAAAAGACAAGATTAGAGAGAGACTACAGAAGAAAGGAAAAAGCTTTACTCATCTATTTCAGTACCTTTAATGGCAGGTTTTCCTTGCTTTTTAAACAAGCGGCTGTAAATTTTTATTTTGCCCTGGGCCTCACAACCTACGTCGTCAAACCTGCTCCGGCCATAATCTCCTTGACTGTAATTATTACTGGCACTGGCAATGGGTTTCCTATGATTGGCATAATGAATGAAGCCATTGGCTCTGACAAGGAGGATTATCAAAACAAAATAAGGATCTGTTAGGAAGGAGAGAAGGGAATGAATAATAGTTGGGTGGTGCAATGGACTGAATATGTCCCCCCCCCATTCATATGTCGAAACTCTAATCCCAACCTGATGGTATTTGGAGGTAAGGACTTTGGGAGGTGACTAGGTCACAAGGCTAGAGCCCTCATGAATGGGATTCTAAGAAGAGGCCGAAGAGTTAGCCAGCTCTTTTTCTGCCTCGTGAGGACACAAGGACAGGCCAGTTGTCTGCAACGTGGAAGAGGGTTCTCAGAACCCAACCACACCGGCACCGTGCTCTCTGACTTCCAGCCTCCAGAGCTGTGAGAAGTAAATTTTTGTTGTTGATAAGCCACCCAGTTTATGTTCTAGCTGCTCGAACGAAGACAGATGGGCAACCAACAGTGTATACTTCACCTGGATGTCTGTGTTTTTAACAAGCACTGTGGGAAATTCCCATGTACACTAACGGCGAGCACTTTTCCACATTGTGTTTAGCTGAGAAAGAGCTAAATGGGAGCTCGTGTCTCCTGAGCACGTTTGACTTCAGGGTTTCTCTTTGTGTTTTGAGCATCTTTGGGACTAACTGAGCACACTTTGAGAAAAACTCCTCCTTTCGAAGTTAGGGTTATCAAGACTAAAACTTCAGTGGTTGGGTTTTGCCCTTCGAGACACTACAGCTAAAATTAAGGTAAGTGACACCAGAAGAATAAAGAGACCTGTTTGTGACAGTGTGGGCCAACCTACTAGGCTTTTTTTTAGATGTGAAGAGCCTAGTCTCAGAACATTGAGTGTCTGTTTCTACGAGGGTTGATCCTCTTCTATTAAAATGTAGTTCTGTTAGAATAACTGTACATTTTAGCTAATGTGCCAGTCAACTGCTCTAACCTTCAGTTCTACACGTTTTCAGATGTTTTAATATCCCTATCGCCCTCCCTTCACAATTATTGAACTCTCACCTATGACTCCTTCTGCTCTTAACAGAAAGTCTCCAAAAACAATCAGAACAAACAAACTGCAAACGTAATTTGAGGTCTGATTATGGCATGTGTGGGAAAGGATCTCTAGTCTGACTTCCTTACTGTATAGATGAGGAAACTGAGGCCCCGAGCAGCAAGTGATTTAAATAGGGTCATACTGCAAGTTAGGAGCAGAATTCAGGTGAGACTTCAGGTGTCTCATGTTATGGTTTGGCTGGAGGTCCCACGTCCATGTGGCTTTCAGCATGGCTCCTGTCTCCAAACTCTTTCTTCCTACCAGTCTCAGCACTAAATCTCGCAGAACCAACTCAGAAAACAGCAGTAACCACAATGTGACTTGGTTGGAGTTCCTTAACCATTGTTTCTTTTCCTTCCCTTGACAATGTTTTCAAGCTCAAAACCATTCTCACGTGTTCTTTTTTGGGTCTCCTTTCTCCCACTCACACTGTGCCTTCAGTTCTCCCACCTCCTAGCCTGTCATCGTTCTTAGGTAACATTTCTTACGAAGCAGAATGAAAATAATGATCTTAATAGCTGGCATCAGAATTCCTGTTGGGGAGGAAATTGTCTTTATTTAAGAAAATCCCTTGATAGAGTTGGGGGTAGAAGACTAGAGATTCTGAGTATGGCAGGAAATAAGAAAACCATAAAGATCCCAAACTGCTCCGCATATGAAATGAACAGGGACCTGGCATGTGGGAGGGGTGAGGGAACGGAAGGAAAGGTACAGAGAGGCGCTCAGCAATTTTGACAGAAATTACCGGGAAATCGCAGAGGGTCTTTTTAAGTACACAGACTTTTTAATGTTCAGTTTTTCATTTGTTTGCATTACTGTACAGTAACTCCTCAAATCTGTTGTCCTCAAAATGTCAGCAAAAGCCTTGTCAGATTTGTGGGGAGTGTAAGTGAATCAAGAAAAGGGACCGAGTTTCCCTTTTGGGTTAGAAGAGGGGCCACATGCCCTGGAAGGTGCAAGTTGATAAACGGAACTGATTCCAGAACCAGAGGAGACCACAAAAATGTAACTGCCCTGAGAAAGTGCAGACATCTTGGGAAGGGCATTGAACTTTCCACAGGATGTGGACGAGAGAGTCAGGCCAATCTTATCTGGATCTCAAGTGGCAGGGTGCCTGCAACTGCCATTTGGGTCATGTTAGATTTTTGTTGTATTTATGTATTATATGAAATCCATTTCCTTGGCCCTCCATAGCCCTCCCTAACCCTGTGAAGCCAGCCTGTACACGGAATCCTGCTGCTCCAGCCAGGGTAATATTGGTGTAATCTCCAGAATACGTCATGCTGACTCAGGGCACCCGGTCTTGACCACATTTCCCCCTGAACCTCAAATACCCTTCCTGCCCTACCAGTCAAGCTGCCCTGTGAAGGTCTGGCCCCCTCAAGCCTGTACACTCTCTGTTTCTGTAATTCTCATACCCATGAATGAAATCTCTCTCTCTCTCTCTCTCTTTCTCTCTCTCTCACTAATAAACTTTATTTTTTAGAGCAGTTTTGGGTTCACAGCTAAATTGAGTGGAAGGTACAGAGTTCCCATAACCCCTGTTCCCCTGCCACATATTCAGCCTCCCCCAATATCATATCTCCCTCCAGAGGGGTACCCTTGTTACAATCAATCAACCTCTAGTGACACATTATTGTCACCCAAAGTCCGTAGTTTACTTTAGGGTTCACTCTAGGTGTTGTACATGCTTTGGGTTTGGACAAATGGATGGCATGTGTCCATCCTGATAATATCAAATGGAACATTTTCACTGCCCTAAAAACCCTCCATGCCCCATCAATTCATGTTTGTCTCCCCCTACCAACCACTGATCTTTCTATTGTCTCCATAGCGTTGCCTTCTCGAGAATGTCATATACTTGGGACTATGTAGTCACAGCCATTTCAAATTGGCTTCTTTCACTTACTAATAATGCATTTAAGTTTCCTCCATGTCTTTTCATGGCTTGGTAGCTCATATGTTTTTAGTGCTGAATAATATTCCATTACCTGGATGACGCACAGTTCCTTTGTCCATTCAGCCACTGAAGGACATCTCGGTTGCTGGGTCTGCTCTTAATCAACACATTACCTGCCACGCTGCGGACTCAGGAAGGCTATTCTTGTTTCTTGCATGCCCCACATTGCCTCGTCAGGTGCGTTGTATGAATGCTGGATTCTGACAGCGTGACATACACGGTCCTCTCTGGGGCAGTCCGTGCACCAGGCCCTCTGCTGGTTCTGTTGCCTTTAGCCTCTCAGGCTTGTCCTTACGTTCAGCAGCAAGGATCTTCCTCTTCTGGGACAGTAGAACCCCCTGCTCAGGCTCCCTCTCAGATCAGATTTCTCTGCCGAGGCACTCGTACCCCCGAGCTGAGGTGATGGGCAGCCCCTCACCCCGTAGAGCCCACAGGCCCTAATTCGTGAGTGGATAGGACCAGCCCTGGATCCGGAACGCCCTCTGCCACCGCCTGTAGTAGGTACTGTTCTGTCTTTGTGGGAAGGCTTTCATAAGACAGTAAAAAGTGCACTTAATACTCAATGCGGAATACTCAACCCACATGCACACGCTATGCAACCAAAAGTTTTACGAAACAATATTCGCTCTTACTTTGTGCAATGCACATTGATATTTTCTCTTCTGGTTTGATTTATTTTATTAAAAATGGTGATGGCAGCCCACTAAACTGATTTCATGGCTCACGAATGAGTTGTGATTTTCAGTGCAAAAACCCCTGTTCTAAAGGGTCAAAGAACAGTTGGCCGGGGAAGAGAGGGACCCAACCATTTTGAGGCCCTCAAAGGGTGGCCACTGCGGAGAGTGCCGGCTCTCAGTGGTCACTCTTCCTGCAAATTCAGGGAGAGTCAAGAAGCAGTGTGGGACAAACAGATCTGTCATTTAGATCTGTGTCATCTCACGGGTCTCTGCGAGTGGGCCAGGTGGGCAGGTTCCTGCAGACTGACATCTGAGGACGGGCATCGGGTTCTCTGGTGGGGAGTGGACACTGTGTGCCCTGTCACACTGTGAACTCCAGGGACACGTAGGACAGTGTCATGGTGGTGTTCAGTAAACGCTTCTTGAGCAAAGAACTGGAGAGTGATGACCTGTTTCTATAGTTCTCTGTCAGCTACTGATGAGGAAAAGGCTCTGGGGAGAGAGGATGTGGAGGAGGGAGGGCCAAACACAGATTCTTGTGACAATGGAGGATCAAGCACGCGGGTGTCAGTCTTGAAGAAGGCAGGCACCGGCTGGGGAGTTCCCCAGGCTCCCTCTGCATCCTCAGTGAGGGTCAAGGACAAACGCAGCCTCTTCAAGGTCTTTGCCCACGGACAGCGTTCTGGGGCTGAGCGGAGGAAAGGCTGCATGGGGCTGGAGGACTGAGGGCCCCAACACTACACCGGCCGTGGCATTTCATCAGAGATGCTACCTGCGCAGAGGGGAGACGTGATGAGGAAGAGCTAAAAGTCAACAAGGTGCTCCTGATGTGCTCCGGCCACCTCTTCCTGCCGGTCACTGTCACACAGAGTGGACACTGGCCTCCTCCCACCCTCTCCCCCAACCCTCCCCACTTCCCTGGTGGAAGCTCTGCTGTTCTCTGCCCAGCACCATCCCTGGGGAGCAGAGTGGCCAGGGCATGAGGCTCTGCTGGCCTGAAGGGTATAGGGGACCCTCTCCACGCTGCCACCTCAATGTTGGGAAGCAAAAGAGGCACTGTCATGTCTCAGCTGCAATCTGGGGGGCTTGTGTCTCCCTGTGTGTGGGAGTGCGGGCAATGACCCGCTCCAATGACCTTGAGCGAGTTATTTTAATTCTTTAAATGGGGCTTGACAATGCCGTGTATATATGTACATATATATGTATAGGTCCTGTGGAGATCCAAATGAGATTAATTTATATAAAATCCATGGCACAAATTAACTCAATTAATTAATTCGCTATTTAATGACTACCTTTTATGTAGTGCTCATTATTCTAGGTGCTGAGGATACAGCGTTGAACACATCCTGCTCTCATGGAGTTTATGTTCTAAAAGAGGCAGACAGATAATAAATGACCATGAAAATTATGTAAACATATATGTCAGGTTGTGATAAGTACTATGGAGAAAAGTAAATCAGGGTAAGGTCAATAGGAGTTTGTAAGGCAAGGGTTTGTCATTCTAGGTATGTCGATCAGGGAAGGTGTTGTGGACTAAATGTTTGTGTCTCCGGCACATTCATGTTGAAGCCCCAATGCCCAATGTGATGGTGTTTAGAGATGGACCCTTAAGCGGGTCACTTGGTCACCGGGGTAGGAAACCAGCGGAGTCCAGCAGAGCCACAGCCAATCCACAGCCCTGAAGAAAAATGTCTGTGTTCGTAAACCACAGAGATTTGGGCGTTCTTTGTCATTGCAGCCAAATCAGACTTTGCGCTAAGCACGTTCCAATGTCATTTCATTGAATCCTCACGCCAGCACTTCCCCGAGTAGAGGGTGGTCCCATCCAGTTTTGGAGAGGAGGAAGCTGGGGCCCAGTCAAGTCAAGCAACTTGCCCAGGATTATACAACCTTAGGTCTAGCTGACTCCCCAACTGTTAGGCCAGGTGCCACTTTCTTTCTTTCACGTGTGAGCCAGTGGAAGAGTACGAGACAAAGAGGTCCCCATGAGGATCCTAAATACCCTATGAGTAAGACCGGAGTTCTCTTTTCCCCATAAGCCCAATAGACTCCTTTCCTCCCCAAGCCCCTGTCCACTCCGCCTCCAATGCTCTTTGTCATTGTCTTCCAAAGGGCTCTACCCTCAGTCTTCCCCATCTCAATTCATGGCAAGTGTATCTTTCTGTGGAGTCATCTTTCCCCTACCCCATTTTTTATAAACACCTCACATTCAATTCTTCAGCAAATTCTGTTGCTTCTACCTTCAAAACATGTCTGGAATCCGACCACTTCTCCTCATCCCACTCCTACCACCTTTGTTATATCTTGCCTGGATGATGGCAACAGTCTTTTTCTTCTATGCTCACCTTCTACAGTGTATTATCAACATAGTAGCCAAGTACATCTTTTTCGAGAGTATAAATCCAACCATATCACTCCTCTGCTCAGAATCCTACAATGGCTCCCTGTTTCCCTGTAAAAAACAAAGTCCTCACAATGACCTATGAGACGTCTTTACATCATTTGGTCTCATTAAACGCCAGGAAAGAGGTAGCAAAGAGTATACCCATCTCCAACATGCAAAAACAAAGACTAATTTTATAGTTCAATTTACTTCTGCATAGAGAAAACATAACTCAGGAGCAGAGCTACTGTTCCCGACAGATTCCAGTTGCCCAGTGAGGTACAGAAATGCAGAGGAAATGAAGAGCTACTCCCATTAATTCCTTTGTCTTAAGAAGAATGCCAGAGTTCAGACCTGCGTCATTTTATGACAGCAGATTTGGGTGGAGACTGGCCATGCATGATCACTGCTGCTCCTAATTCTGGTCTGAGAACCTCTTACTAGTTCAAAGTCATTTTTAGGGGTCAACATTCCAAGTGTGTGTGTTGGGATCCAAGTTGTCCTGAGCTGGTTGCCCAGATGGCTGGCCAGCTCAGGGAGACATCCCTCTCTGAGAAACTCATTTATTTACGTGTCTGCATTCCTGACTTCACCATCTAATCAATTAAGTATCCCTGAAGGCAAACGTCAGAGATGTAAAGACATGGGTCCCCAGAAGAGTTGGTGTTTCTGAGCGCTGACAACACAGGGAGCTGAGGAGAGAAAGGGCAGAAGCGAAAACCTCTCCGGGCTAGAACAGCATCTGATGGTTGGGTCTTCCGCAGAACTGAGCTATGAAGGGCAGTTAATCTTCCATTTCAGTGTCTTCTTTCTTATCCGCAGCTCTGGAGGTTCCTTCAGCTCCCTCAGGCAATGAGTCCTGTCCCCTGGCCCCCCTCCCTTTGGATTGTCATCATCGGATTACTGTGTCTCCCCAACTAAACGGGGCAGGGGTCAGTCTTACTCATCTTTGTCTCTGCATAACTCTTTACATGGCCTGTTAGGGTCACACAATATTGGGCACGAAATAGCAACAGAAATAAACCCCATGTGGCCTCCGTCAAAGGGGAATGGCCATCCCATGGAGTTTATATGCCAGTTATGGCACCCATTTGCAGCTCCGACCAACCTGTGACATATTGTTTTTGGAAGAGGTTTACGAGCCCTTGCCTCACTGCCATGTTGCAGGTGGGACAACTCAGAACATGAGGCAGAAGGCCAGCAGCTGAGGGAGAAACTCAGCTAATAAGGGATGCTGGTGAAAGGCTTACCACACGCATCGGAAGGGATCAGAACCTTAGTAATAGCGAGGACACATTCTCTGTACTCAGGGTGCCCTCCAACCAAACTGCGGTGAAAACACTGAGACTTTCCTGAGTGCAGTGATGAGGCCACCACGTAAGGAAGTGTCCTGTCCCCCAGGTAGTGCTGAGACCAGGATAGCATGGGACATGGGAAGGATCAGCAGGATCTTGGTAAAGGAAGGAAACAAGGAGTCTGGATCCACCAAATCTGACATGGTCCGTTTGCGTACTACTGGCGGAGTTGTCATCTAGTCCTTCTTATTAAGGAGGGGTTGCAAGTGACCACCAGGGTCCCACTGTGAGGCGTGTGCTCCTGTCTATAATTACGTTTGCCATTTATCATACAGTAAACCATATACGGTTCTCATCCCCTTAATGTTTCCATCTCTCTCCAGATGTTGGATCTGAACCCTGTGGATGTGACAACTATTTTGGTCCTGATTCTAAAGTTCAGTCTGGGTAAGACTTGATTCTTAACAAAGCATATTCTTGTATGTGTGTGGTCTGGTTAAACCTGGAACGTGGGACGTACTTCATCAATGTTCAAGAAATGGATTTGCCTCAGGGGCCTGGTTCCATCCCTGGTACAGCCCACTCAGGACCATTTCTCCAAGGCCCCTTACTCTGGACTACTCACCTGTCCCTAATTTTTTTAAAACACTAAACAGATAGCTAAGCATTAAGGAATCAGTACAGTTTCCAGTACAAGTCTTTGCTTTGTCACTTCACTGAAGAGAGAAAAACAAACCTATTCAAAGGAGCATCTGAATGGCTGAAATTTATTCCATCTAATCTTTTCCTCAAGTTCAAGTTAAACAGTGACAGATTCTGTTTTGGTTTCCCTGCTTTCAATTCCCCAGACAGGAAACCATCTGCCTTGATGAAAATGATTTATCACTAGAATTGTGTGTAATGGGGAGAGAGAAATGGTCCACTTGAGTAACGCTGGCTATGGATTCCTTGTGTGAACCAAGTAATTCAAGACCATTCTGTTGGCGGCACTGTTGAGAATGGGAGCACGGCAAGCTGACTCCAGACTTTGGGCTCAGACAGCGCTGGATTTGAATCCTGGCTGTCATACTTTCTACCTGGAAACTCAGGCGTGCTCCCTAATGTTTCTGAGTGTCACCTTTGTCATCTATGAAATGGGGAATTATAATGCCTCCTTGATGAATAGCTATTGTGAAGTCATATTATTATGGGATGGAATCTCATCAATGGATTCACCCACAGGTACTGATAATGGACTTGAATGTAATGCACTACCTCCTTCCAGAGACATCTGAATAGGGCCCAGCGCCTCATTGCAGGGAATGAAGCTCTGATGTGATGTGGTCCCATCACACTTTGAGAGTCAGAAGAACAAGAACTTCCAGAATGAACAGAGCTAAGAGAGTGGACCTCAGAAGCAGGGAGAGTGGTGACCAAAAGGAATACAATGAATTCATTCAGCTAATACGTGAGTACCTTTTGTGTGTGCCAGGCGCTCTTCTTAGGAAGTGAATTGAAAGAGATCAAACCCCCACCCTCAGAGAGCTGACATTCTAGTTGAGAGGTGGGTAATAAGCATATACATAAATTAAATGTATGGTGTGTCAAAAGGCGTATAAAGCAGGGGAATTGGAGAGTGGGTGCTGGAGTTTCCAATTTTAAACAAGGTGGTCAAATAGGCCTCCCCCAGAAGGTGACATTTAAGCAAAAAATAAAAAATAAAAAGGTATTCGGTAGCCTGGGTGGGGGTGGAGATGGGTGGACAAGGGGTAAAAGCCTGGAGGGAAGAATTGTTAGTGGGCCCTAGTCCTACTCTCAGTGCCTGGTGATGGTGAGAGCGAAGGGCGGTCTCTATGCTCCTTATGTTTTCAGGGGCCCGCTGGCAGGGACCCTTCCTGTCTCCGCCCACCGGTGCCACACTGGGTCTCTGCCTGCCTCCAGCAGCCTCATTTCTAACAAAGCAGATGGATGAGCCCTTCTCTGAAGTAGGATTGCTGGGTATGGCGGTAGGGCTGCAGGTAGAGCTGCACAGGATGACATCTGAAGAAGTCCGCTTACATTTGAGACATCCTAGAGTGGTATATGATGATAATTTTCTGGCAGGTGGCAGTCAAGTGTCTGTTCTAACAAAAACAAAAGTATATTACAATACTTTTCTGACACTTGGAATAAAGCGTTTTGAAAGAGGGGAACCTTTTTCTAATTGACATTAAGGCACCTGGGAGCCAAGTGGTAGCCCCAAGTGGTACCTTTGGGTGAATCTGTTGATGAGATTTCTTCCCATAAAAATACGGGAAAAATAAAAAAATAAAAAAATAAAAAATAAAAATAAAAAAAAATAAAAATAAATAAAATATAAAAAGTCACGATATCTATTTATCAAGTAGGCATTATAATCCCCCACTTTATAGATGAGGAAAGTGACACTCAGAAACATTAAGGAACATGCCCGAGGTCCAGATTTCCAAAAGGTTCCACCAGTGGTTTGTTGGGGATAGATTTTATTGATTAAGTCAAGTCCCTCCCCTGCTGAAAATTCTGTGGTGGCGCCTGTCACATACTGGAGAGAGCTCCCTAAAGAGTCACAGAAGCAGTGGAAATTCCAGAATTTCTGTTTTGGAGAGGCTTAATATAGCCATCTTATTGGAGGTACAAGGGAATCAAGGAACCGTAGGCTGAAGCTGCAATTGCAGGGCAGGCGTACAAGCTTTGTTTAGTTTTGGGGGAGCAGCTGCTAGAGATGGGGAGCAGTCACGCGCCGCACACTACCCCTTGACTCCATCACTGCAGATGGATTCCTTCTCCCCTTGGTCTCTGCACCTTCTCTTGCCTCATCTCTCATCAGCTCTCGATGGAGTCCTACCCGTTACTAGAAGCCTGGTCACTCGCTTTGGTTTGCACAAAGTGCTCCTGCTGCTGGGGGTGGAGGGGATGTGTGTGTGCCCGCCATGTCCCTCCCTCCTGCCCCACCACAGCTGCCAGGGGTCATGACCTGCTCTGTGAAGCCTTCCGCATATCCAGATCCCGCTCCCTGTGACACTTGGTTGCTCCATTCTGGCGCTCACAAACAATTGATACTGGTTCCTTTTAAGTATTGCTTTTGTCTGTATGGAAACGACAGGTTCTTCTATTTGTCTCACTAGACCATGGAGCCCGTGGAGGCTGGACTGTGTGTGACTGACCTTGGTAAACCCTCCCTGCCCCTGTACTTGCTCAGCACCTGTGCTGTCCCGCACTGTTTCTCCTGTGATTGCTAAGCGTCTTCTGGTGATAATAATGAAAATGGTCCTTTGAAACACACATTTGAAAACCATGGCATCTGCCACAAGCAACTTCTAAATCCCCTAAGTCCTAAGAAGTTGTGTTTTCCATTGGTCATGTCAGCATTGAGCCTGACGATTTCTCAGGAACTGAGATGTAAATATGCATCAGATGAGTTCCACGTGCAGATAAGAATAAGCCTAGCGATCACGGGGTCACGGGTCAAATAGCCCAGGCTACAGTCTTCACACCGGAGGCTGTATGTTCGGCCCCCTTTGGGATGGAGAGAAATCCCATACCCCAGTATGACAAGAACGGCCCCCCAGAGCCCAGAGCCCCTGTAACTGGGCAGCCCCTGGGTGTTGCAGCCTTTCAGTTTCCGTAGGCCTTGATCGCTGGAGAAACGTACCGAATATGTGGCCTTCGTCACCCCAATGCATCAGTCTTTGTGCAAAGTTGCCATTCTCAGGCAGCAGGCACGTCCATGAGCAAAGTCCCCAGGGTGACTCTGGGACAGAAATATCCCAATTTAAAAATATTCTCCAAGTGGCTTACAAAATGTATACAAGTTCAATTACTCTCTGCCTCCATGTGCTGTGGCAGCTGTCCCATCGTGTTTATTTGTTCCTCGGAGTTGTGATTATTCAGAGGGACCGCATTTGTCTCACTGTCTCCTCCGTGAGAGGCAGGGAGCCCCTTAGACTAGAGGGCCGCAACCTCATGTAATTGGTGGGTCTGGTGGGGACATTGGTGCTCCAGAGATGGAGATCAAACAGTGTTGCCTTCCTGACATGGCTGGGGGCGGGCAGCAGTGGGCAGGGCTGGGTGTCCAAGTGGCGGTGTGATCACCCAGGGAGAACAGTGTGCTACTGTTTTTCCCACCAGCCATGGAAACCGGGCCTGGTGCCATCTTGACTCCACTGTAGGAGGCCAGTCCTGCTTTTGCTGTGTCCTTGGGGGCAGAGTGGAGGAGGGTGTCACTAGACTAATAAGGCGCAGCGTTAGAGGGGAGTCGGTAAACATTAGAAATGACTTACACAATAGAACCCACGGTGTCACAGACACACTGCCTTGTGTCAGTCTGATTTCCTCCTCACCTTCATGTGGTTCGTTACTGTTTGTAAAGCCTTTCACATCCCTGATCTTGTTCGATCAACACAGCCCTGAGAGGTAGGTAGAATTCCTAGCCCACTTTGTGGATGAGAAAACTGAGGCTCAGAGAAGTGAGGGGACGTATGCAAGGGTCACCCAGCTAGTAAGCAGGGGAGCCAGAACCTGAACCCAGACATTCTGAGCCTGTTTTTGTCTGACATATCAGTTATGTCCGTAAAGCATTGATGGCTACTTGAGTGTGTGTGTGTTTAATATTTAGTAGAAAGTATTTTTTAGTGTCATAAGTGTGAGCATGCCCTCCAGTACATGTATGTTTATGTATAAATTATAAAATATATGATGGTGTTAATATATTAAGTACATTATACAACATAAAGAAATATATTGTAAAAGGGTGAAAAAACAAAATAAATGATATATTTTTAAAAAACAACACCACATGGGAATTTATTGTATTATCCTGACTGTTTTTGCATGTGTGTGAGATCTTCTATAATAAAACATTAGAAAAAACGAAGAACTAACAAAGGGCCAATACACAGTCATTGACGCTTCGGCCAGGGTCTCAGACCTAGGCCGGGTACACAGGGAGAGGGTCCAGGAATAGCCTTTGCAATTGCCTGGCTTCTATATGGTAACTCTCTGTGAGCATATGGTGACAATGACAAGGGTTCGATTAGTTCTGCTTCTGTGATTTCAGCAACATCACTTTGTCTGAGCTCCTCCATCTGTGAGAGTCTCTGTGGTGTGGTGGTCAAGAGACTAGGCTGCTGGGTTCCTTATCAGGCCTCTGCCGCTCGCTACTTATAAATCCTGGGATGTTCCTGAACTTCTGGGTGCCTCACTTTCCTCCTCTAAAAGGGGATGATAATAGGAACGACTGCACTAGGGGGGCCGCTGTGAAGTCGGGACAGTGTTTGAAACTTAGTAAGTGCTGTATGTACTACATGCATTGTTATAATAGCTAATATTCCCTCTGTCCTTATCTTCCCAGACATAATGGGATGTGATTCTCAGGGACCCCGTTTCCCCTCTTTCCACTTCCGACTCAATCTCTGACAATGTCTGACGGAGGAAGATATCAGCCGTTTCTGAGCAAGTGTGATGTGGAGAAGGGGGAAACAGCTCTGCCATAGGCTACACGTAACAGGAAACAAAATCTGATGGAAAGTGGTGGGATGGTGATTCAGGAAAGCAAATTTTAGTATACGTTCAGCCACACTGGACATGTCCACTTCACTGGGCCCCAGCTTCATCATCTCTGAAGGGACTGATCTGGAGCAGGTGGTCTCAGAGTTTCCCTTCAGAGTTGATATTTTTGACTGTGGTCTGATTTACTTTGAGCTATGATTAGTTGCAGGATTTTGAATTTCAAATACTCTCCTAGATTTAGAACCTGATCGTAAGATCTCCTGATCTTAGCTTCTAACAGGTGCCATGTTACCATGTACCCTGTGACATATGCCAGGTTGACCTTCGAAATAACTAATCACAAATTGTGTATTAAGCTTTTAAAAGAACAGATGTGTCATGTTCTTCATTATACGTACATGCGGATGGGCTGATAATGTAGGAATTCCTACCAGAATGTCAAATAAAAACACACAAGTCACATAAGCTGATCTGTATTTACGCAGTTGTACATAGCTAGCCATATATATCTCTATCTACTTACAGATATTTTATGATACATGTATCTAGTTAAATATAGGTAGATAAATCTGAGATACATATCACATTCCAACCCTGTTTCTGGGGTACTGTTCCTTGTGTCATGATTATCTAGAACACGGCACTTAAAGGAAAGAGATGTGTTCATAATTTCAAACTCCACAATTTTTATCAAAAGTAACATGTGTCTCTCTATAGATATTGATACTGATATACTGTTTATTTAGAGATAGTCACAATGCTAACTGATTATTTCAGGGTGGTGGCGTTTCAGATGATTTTTAATTTTTATCCTATGGTTTATGTATTGTTATTTTCTTTTTAAACATTGAGTATTATTTATACAACCAGAAGAAAAAATCTTTTTCGTGAGTACCTAAAATTCACTAATTCAGAGACTGATATAAAGATAAATTTTAAAGGGAATAATTAGCAAAATGTCTGACGTAATAACTAAACATTACAAGTAAAGAATCCCAAAAATTTCCTAAGGCAATAAACCTCTAACACATGGTTTTAAATGCAATGTTTAAGATATTTTTGTTCCATGATTGAGTTGAAGGACTTCTTGGATGTCTCATAGGACTGACTACAACTGGGAAAGCCTAGAAAATGGTTGGAGCTGGGACAGTTTAGCTTTTCAAGGACAAACAAGTACTTGAAACACTCGGGTGACACATTTGCTTGTGAAGACTATTAATTTTCTTTAGTTTCACAAAACTACTCACCATCACATTTGTATTGGGTGTTTCAATATGTTAATACTGGGAAACCCTTAGATGGGACCCCATCTCAGCCTGTCCTCCCACCACACACACACACACACACACACACACACACACACACACACACACACGCCTCAGTCCTCCTATGAGAGAGAGCCCCTTCCCACTGCAGTCCTGCCCCTTCACTGGCCCAGGCTGTCTGGGCAGTGGTTCCCACAGCCTGGCTATCAGGAAAGTGGTGAGTGCTAAACAATAGTGGAGGAAGCTGGGGCAGGCTGTGAGCTGATAGCCTCCCAGACGGCATCCGGGGCAGGTGAGGGACCTGGGCACACTTCCTCCACGGTGGCGCTTGTCTCCTTTGCCCTGGATCAGGTTCTTCTTGGGAGCAAAGCAGCTCACTGAATGGAGTCTTCGTTGCCACTGCTGGGGTTGCGCAGGGGGAGACGAGGCGAACATCCTAAGAGCTGGTTCCTCCAGGACGCTTATCATCTCCTCCTTTGCTTCCAAAAGCCACTCAGGCAGTATCCCAGGGGGCTGGAGAAGAATTCCCCTTAAGGAGGCCAGCCTTGTGCTGTTTGAACTCACTCTCATTTAAAAAATTCTACTTAAAAACTCTTTTAAGTGCTTAATACAATAATAGTAGTGAATATTTACTAAGCACTCATAAAGTGTCAGGGGCCAAGCTAAATGCTTTACACGTGTGAGTTAGTGTAATCTTCTCAATAGCTCTTATCACCACCATTAAGTTTACAGATGAGAAAACTGAGTGATAGGGAGTCACTTTCTCTAAGTCACATGATGAATAAATAGCTCGGTAGAATTCAAACCCAGGTCTGTCTTTCCCTTGAACCCATGCTTTTGACCTCTGTAATTCATGGCCACTATGCTCAAAGCTGTGAATAAGACAGGCATCGTCCCTGCCTTCATGGAGCTCATAGACTAACAGGACGGAAAGACAAAGAAGAGTTAATTACATGTGCAAAACATGCGGGAGAGAGGAGAGGGCAAGGCTTACAGCACTCGCAGCAAAGAGAGCTAACCAAGCTGGCCAGATGGTTCACCTGTATTTGTGAAACACACTCTAGAATATTCTATGAACACAAGTCTCATTTAAAAGCATCATCTTACTTACCCAATGCCTTGTCTGAATCTTTTCTGTCAAGGGGCTGCAGGCACTTGGGTGACGCAAGGTTTAACATTATTTGGGACTGGTGGATAGCAACAAGGGGAGGTGGAAAGGCATGTAAATTCAATGTAAAAATTAGGAAATTTCTCTCCTGTAAATCCTTTGCTTCATCTTGCCCAGCAATCTTGGAATTCCTTGTGGCAAGGAGAGTGGGAGATTCTCTTCTCTCCAAAACACTTCTTTTGGCAAGTATCTGAGGCTTCTAAATGTGACCAATGATCCACTGAGCCTTTGTCTGAAAAGAAACTGAGTCCTCCTGGAATAGCACGGGCGCCGCCCTATATCAGTTGCATGCCCAAAATCTCTTTTGTTTCCAAGTCTGCAGAGTGTACAGGCCTGAGACAGTTTAAAGGGCTAATCTTTGAGTGTTGGCCTCCTGGAAAAAAAGTTAATTTCTAAAAAGTACACGATTATTCATATTTCTGTCTGTCTCCATGAAGTTATATTTCTATTCCAACCTCTCTGGTAAATAAAGGATTTCTTCTCCCTAATCTGTTCCTGCAAAGATAGCAGAAGATGGTGTCAAAAGAAGTTCCAACCGATGGCATTTCTACAAGGCAGGAAAATGGATTGGCACTTTATAAAAAGTGTTTATTAGGGAATGGCAAATGTCAAAGGTTTCATCTGAAGCTTATTAATTGCCAAGTCAATGATTTTGGAAAAAATTCAACCAAGCTCTGTGCTTCTTGGCAAATGCCATCTCACCATTTTGATTTATTTCAACACTCGATTCCTTAGTCCCTGCTACATTATGCAGTGGGAGAAAGGAGCTTTAACGTGGAGTCCGAACGTCTGGCATCTGAACCCATTTGTTAGCTGCTTGACCTTGAGTAAATTCTTTAAACTCTGTTCTTCAGTGTCTTCATCTGTTGAATAAAGATCATACTTACCTGACAAATTGTTGTCACTTAAAGGATCAATACAATCATTTCACGGGCCCAATAAAGGACATCCCCATTCTCCGTTCAAGTTTAGGAAACAACGGGAGAGACAGACACAGGAGCCAGGCCAAAGGAGGTCAATGTCACCTCTATTATTAATGAGACCAAGTTCAAAGGCTGAGCTTTGAGATGTTGCTCCCTGGCATACATCGTCAGTTTGGCTCAAATAAACCCTTACAAAAATAATTTTAAGAAGGTGTATACATTAAATGTGTACATCTTTTTTGCATGTCAATTATACCTCAAAAATAATACCAAAAAAAGAATGCTTATAGGAAAAAAAATTTACCCATTTCCCCCGACCCTGAGGAGGGTCTGTGCCAACAGCTTCTGGACTGCAGAGCCCTTGAATGTTACTCTACTACCTGAGCCTGAGGGTGGAAACTGGGCTCGGGAGGAGGATGGCACATGAGGCACCTGGGCTCAAGAGCAGTGGGAGAAACGTCCCTACCTCCCCGCCTGCTCCACCTAGGCTCGTGTAGAAGCTGACCAGACACGAGTGCCATACTTAGCCTGCTCTGCCCTGGAATCATGGGCATGGCACCGCACTAAGCTGTTTCTGGTTGTTGACATGCCACTGACAAACCTGAATAATTATCACTCCCAGGAAGAGCTTGCCCCAACACTTTGGAGAGCAGGAGTCTAATCGATAATAGCACTGGTTCCATGACACTCTGCATTTGGAACATAGTAGTTCATTATAACATTGTAATGGATTGTCAGATGTGGAACAGCCTTTTTACAATGAGGACACTGAGGCTTGGAGGGTTTAAGGGACTTGCCCTAATCCCACAGCCACCAAGTGACAGAGCTTGAGTTTGAGTTGAGTTTAGAGTTCTTTGTGAGATGTCTTGTTCTGAAGGCTTTGCTGGTGGATTATTCCTGTGGTCGCGTCACCTTGTCCTTGAGCCTGCAGGATTTCCGATAGCCTCTTTCTCAGTGGTCACACAGCCATTAAGCAGCAAGCAGGCCAGATGGGAGGGGGGCTGGGGGATGGATGAAAAAGGTGAAGGGATTAAGACGTACAAATTAGCAGTTATAAAAATAGTCATGGGGATGTAAAGTACATCATAGGGAATATAGTCAATAATATTGGAATAACACGTATGATGTCAGATGGGCACTAAACTTATCCGAGTGATCACTTTGTAAGGTATATAAATGTCTAACCACTACGTTGTACACCTGATACTAATATAATACTGTATGTTAACCATAATTGAGAAAATAAATTTAAAAAAAGAAGCAGGTGGCCTGAGAGCCCTTGAACTTAACAGACTTTCTACCTATAAGTAGGGGAACTTTCAGATGTAGAGACACAGCTTGTGACTTGAAAGACTCATTGTTTGGAAAGGCTGCAGGTGTGTCCTGGAGAGAACGAGAATAAAATGGTGAATTGGACGGAAGTCATGTCTTTGGGGGAGTCAAGTTCCATTGTCTATTCAGCCTTCCACTTACGAAGTTCAAGGGAGCCTTCCAATCGAGGGGTTTACTCTTAGAGATATTTCCAGAGATTCTAAGGAACATAAGTCCTTTGCTGACCTCCATGAGGATTTTCTCAGATTCAGGCCTCCCATAGTGAAAGCATTTCCCAGGATTCTATGGTAGAGTGCTGCCGGGGGGTGGAGGGTGGGGGGCGTGGGTCGGCCTGCCAGCTCTGTCTTCGAACAACTATGTATCCTTCACCTTCCAGCCCTGGACTGGAAATGGGACTGAAGTCACTTGACCCTGACCTCTACCTAAATTGCTGGGGGTGCTAAAAGCAAGGAACAGGTAGCCGAAGCAGAAGTGATTTTCTATTGGGTGTGATCCAAGATCAGGCAATTGAGAAATCATCCTGTAAATCCCTGAACACTGAAGGAGAGTCTTGACCCATCCTTTTCCTTGGCTCCCTGCTGCCTGCAGAACAAATTAATGTGGTTTGCAAAGCCCTTAACAATTTGACCCCAAACTCTGGCTTCTTTGCAAGCCAAGCTCCCACATACCTTTTGGTCCAGCTGTGTAGAATTATTTTCTGGTCTTCAAAAATGCCTCTTCTCTTTCTCACCCCACGGCTTTGCTCATGCTGTGGCAAGCTGCCTGGGATATGCTTCCCCTATTGCTTTGTCTGGAGAACTTCTACTCAGTCTTCAAGCCATACCACACATGTCATCTCCTCTGCGGAACTTCCCTGGCATTTTCATGATGCGCTCCTCTCTCAGTCCCCACAGCATACTGGTCTTACCTCTACGGTTGCCCTTCTCACATTGTGATGTCATTGTTTTGGTGGTTGAGTGCACAGACATTGAAACCAGACTGCCTGGATTCAGAGCCCAGCTCTAACCACTAACCATTTGTGTGACCTTGGGCAAGATCTCTGTTCTTGCTTTCCACCTGTGTAAAATAGGGGTGCTATTACCTACCTCACAGAATGATTATGAAAATTAAATGAGCTAATGTGTAAAAAGGACATAGGACACTGTCTGGCACTATAAGTGATGTTTATTATTATTTTTATTATTATTATATTATTATTATTATTATTGTTATAATTATTTGAAGTCACCTGTCATGATCTCCTCCTATTCAGGTCAACTTTCATTTCAACCATTATGATTAGGTCCCATGCAGGCCACAGTCAACAAGCCAGACCTGAAAGGGTATGGGATTCTCTCTCTGCAGCCTTGTGTGTAGACGCCAACATACATGGTTCCAGATTCCCGTGCTCTGTTCCTCTGAGATCAGAGCTCCAACTCGATCCCTTGGATAATCCTTGCCAGCCCCTTCCAGCATCACGGACCAGCCCCCTCAATCCAGATAGACCTCTTGGATATCACCGTGTCTTTGTAGACTTGGCAATCTAAACCAAGATAGCATTTTTCTTCCAGCTAGTTCTCCATGCCTGTGGGATTTGCAGGTGGTAACACCTCTGAGAGGGGTCTGGGAGCACCTGATGCTTTATGACACTCCTCGGTTTGGGTCTCTTTTCATGTCTGAGTCATGTGGATATCTAGTTCCCAGCACAGTGCCAAACTCTATGGGTTCTTCAAATGGATGGATGGGTGATGAAACAAATGAACAAAGAAATGGGTCGGTTATAAGTGGGCCACCTTAGCTTTAACACACCCTATAGTTCCCACAGTGTCGAGCTCAGTGTGGTTGACCTCACTTGGGTATTCTGTGACTGACAGCAGAAAGCATCCTGATTGAAACACACCTCCAAGCGTTTGCTTATGTCTGCTCTTATCTGGACTACCCTTAAGATTTCAATATAGTGCTACCATCTGGAATAAAAAGTGCCTAAAAAGATGTTTTGTGTTCCCCAGAGCGCTGGGTGATGAGGGAAGGCAGCGGCTGTAAGTGTAGACTAGTTGGGCAGCCAACACAAACTTCAACTTCTTCCAAGCTTTGGCTGCGTATAGAGAGAATCAATTACTTAGAATCACAGAGACATCGAATTTCAGAACTGCAAGGAAGAGTCAGTGGAATTTTGCCTCATCCCTTCTTTTTACCAAGATGGAAACAGAGGGCCAAAGAGCATTAGTGATTTCTCAAGGTCACTGGACTCTGTGTCACTTAGCACTTGAGCTCAGGTCTTCTGAGTCTCTCATGAGCATATTTCTCCCTGGCCTCTCACTGTCCTAGCAGTCTCTGTCTTTCACACATATCCTCGCCACCAAAGGCAGAGTTGGTCCCTCAGCCCCAGAAATTGTGGGAGCTCAGGGAAACCTGGGCAGGACTGAAGCAGGTGACTGTTGTTTTGGGGGCAGCAGGCTGGAAGGGAGTGGCAAGAGCTTTTACAAAGTTTGGTTTAGCTGTTCAGGATGTAAACTTCTACCCCGGTTTACCCATAGAAATCATCTCCCAAGATTTTTGAAGGGCTTTCTCAGCATCTGTCAAGGTCACTTTTATCTCCGCCGGTGTTTCACCACTCACCCAGCACACTTCCTTTTGTGTTTTGTGTGTGGTGGGGAAGGGGTTGGTTGAAAGGGGAAGCTTGTATTTTTTGTTTTGTTTTGAACTGTTTTGTTTAGAAATTCTACTTTTTCCCACGAGCTATTTGTAAGGCTTTGAAATGAGGGCTCAGAATTACACAAAGTAACTTATTTGCGGCAGAGAGAAGAATGTGTCAGCAGCACCAAATTACTTTGTCTTAGACATTGAAAGGGGAGTGCTACTTACCTTCAACATAGTGACATTTTTATTAACTGAAAATTGAAATACCCAATCATAGGGCATTAAATGAACTTTGGTAAATCCAAAGATTAGAAACACTATGTAACCCAAGGACTTAGCAATGGGTGGAGGGACATGTCTACTGGAATCAGGCTAGGGGGTACCACACAGACGCTTGTCTTTGGGAATGCTAGTACGGTGGTGCCATCCTTGTAGAGAGAAAGGCACAAACATTATATTGCCTTTGGGTGCCATTCCCTCTCACTGCACCCCAGATAATCATTTAAAAGGTGAAGAAGATATATATCTAGTGACATAGAAAATGTCCCTGACATATCGTTAAGTGAAAGAAACAGCAGATTACAATATAGTGTTCATAACACAATCCCAATTCCGTAAAAAAATATAAGAATAAAAATGTGATGGGTAAAAAGTAGTTATCAACATTTTAACAGTGGTTATAGTGATTTTAACTCCTGTTTATACTTTTTCTGTATTACTACATTTTTACAATGCCACACTATTTTGTTACTTTTTATAATTAGGAAAACACTATTAGGGTTTGAAAAAAAATAAAGCATTTTGTTTGCAGTTGGGTTCAGAGTTTGGTTTATGAAAGGGATAATGCTGAAGGGGTTAGTCTTTGCATTAAGAATGTTAGGTGATCAATTAATGTTAGTTCCCTTTCCTGTGAAGAGATGGGGGCAGGAAGAGGCCATCCCCAGTGGAGGTGTGGGGTAGAGACTCTAGAATCTGAAACTCTGGAGAGTGTAGTGTATTCCTAGAGTCCCCGGTCAGAACTTGGCATCTTTATTCCCATTCAGAGGCCATCTTAACTCGGCTGTTAGTCTTCAGTATTCTCAGCACTGTAGTTAAGCAACATCATGCCTTAAATAAACTTTTAGGGGCTAGCCTGGAACGCTAACTACCCTTCACAACATTCTTTCTATGGGAAAATATGCTCCAAATTCCACACCACCAAGTCACATTGGAGCTTTTAGGATACAACCATTTTCAGTTTGGAAGCCTTCTTGCCCTGTATTTACTAAATATTTCAAAAATCCCTCTTAGGGGTTGGCTGGATGGCTCAGTTGGTTAGAGCATGGGCTCTTAACAACAGGGTTGCCAGTTTGATTCCCACATGGGCCAGGGAGCTGTGCCCTCCACAACTAGATTGAAGACAATGAGCTGCCGCTGAGCTTCTGGAGGGGCAGCGGGATGGCTCAATTGGTTGGAGCATGAGCTGTCAACAACAAGGTTGCAGGTTCAATTCCCACATGGAATGGTGGGCTGTGACCCCTGCAACTAAAGATTGAGGATGGTGACTGGACTTGGAGCTGAGCTGCGCCCTCCACAACTAGATTGAAGGACAACGACTTGACTTGGAACTGATGGGCCCTGGAGAAACACACTGTTCCCCAATAAAAAAAAAAAAATCCCTCTTAGATTGTAACAGATTGCAAACTTGTGGACAAATCCTTTTGCTTATGCTTCATTTGTTAATCCAGCACACAAAGGGTTTCTAAGACTGGAAGGATCTTAGAGATTGGCACCAATAACTAAATTTTGAATGAGTATTACTTCTCATTAATTGAGCTGTTAGAGTTGCCCAGGGATTGTACAGCTATGTTAGTGATTTATGTCTTCCCTCTTCGCACCGTGATAGTTAATTTTATGTATCAACTTGACTGGGGTAAGGATGCCCAGAAAGCTGGTAAAATATTATTTCTGGCTGCATCTGTGAGGGTGTCTCAGGAAGAGATTAGCATTGATTTGGTAGACTGAGTAAAGAGATCTGCCCTCACCAGTTTGGGCTAGCATCACCCATTCTGGCCCAAATAGAACAAAAAGACGGAAGAAGGTTGAATTTTCTCTCTCTCACACTCTTCTTCAACCGGGACCTCCATCTTCCCCCGCCCTTGAACACTGGAGATCCTGGTTCTTGTACCTTTGGATTTTGGGATTTATATTATCCCTACCCCGCCCCCGCCCCGAATTCTTAGGCCTTTGGCTTTAGCATGGGAGTTACACCATAAGCTCCTCTGGTTCTCAGGCCTCCAGATCCAGACTGACTTATACCACTGGCTTTTCTGGTTCTCCAGCTTGTAGATGGCATATCATGGTGTATCTAAACCAATTCCCATAATATCTATCTATCTATCTATCTATCTATCTATCTATCTATCTATCTATCTACCATGTTTCCCTGAAAATAAGACCCAGCTGGACCATCCACTCTAATGCGTCTTTTGAAGCAAAAATTAATATAAGACTCCTTATTTTAATATAAGACTGGGTAATATAATATAATATATTAATATAATACCGGGTATAATATAATATAATGTGATATAATGTAATATAACATAACATAATACAATATAATACCTGGTCTTATATTAATTTTTGCTACAAAAGATGCATCAGAGCTGATAGTCCGGCTAGATTTTATTTTGGGGGAAACACGGTAGCGATGTGTTTATCATCTGTCTGTCTATCTATCTGTCATCTATCTATCTATCATCTATCTCCTATTGGTTCTGTTTCTCTGGAGAACTCTGACTAATACAATCACTTACTTTTCCCCAATTGTTGGGAGAGGATTTAAGAAAAGAATTCCTTATTTTAAGGCTACGCATTCATTTACCCAATACATTTACAAATTCACTGAGGTCAGGGCTAGGTCCTGTAATCCTGAAGCTCCCCTAGCATTTGGGACAGTTTCATGACCATCTGTAAGGTGCTTAGTAAACCCTTGGCAACCTTATGAGGCAGTGGAAAGAGCGCTGGACTAGGTGTAATGGACTCTGGCTGTCAGTCTAGACTAGCTGTGTGACTTTGGAGAAGTGACAAAAGCGAGAAACGGATCAACTGACCTCAGAGGGCCTTTCCATACCTGACAGGTGAAGACTGAGCTGAGAAGTTCACCTCATGTCTGTGGGCGGATTTCAACTTGTTTAATAAGAGGCTTGTACGTCAGGGAAAGGGTAGAACACGTTGACCTCTTAGATTTGTTTCAATTACTTAGGAGGTTGGTGGAAAATCCGCTTTCTTGACCTTCTAGACCTCGAGCAGTGATCTCTGATCTCATCTGGGTCAAGAGTGCTTTGTGAATCAGATCAAAACTATGGACTTTGTGTATGAATGAAGGAGTTTCTAGGTCCCATGAAGCCCACCTTAAATCTTCTAGGGGTCCATGCGTGTCATTTTAAGATCCTCTGGCCAAACTCCAAATCATCAAGTTCATGATTGGGCCAGAGATGTTTAAAAACAGTTCAAGTGCAAAAGTTTTGCATCTCCTCTCACAAACCTTCAGGGCTCTAACGTCATCTCTAGCTCCTGGAGACAAGTTGTTCCAAGAGGTCAAGAAATCATGTCTTTTCTCTAGTTTTTAATACGTTTATCTCCAAGGGCTTTCAGCTATGTGCCCGAGCAGCAGTCAGAGGATTCATTATTAATTAATTGCCCTGATCAGCTCTAAGGGAAGTCCCCAGGTTTCCTCCATTTTTTGAGAGATTTGGCTTCTGCTCCTGACCTTGGCCTTGCCCTCCTCCTCTGGTCCAGCTGCTCTTTAAGTTCTCTTCAAGCTCCAGTGTCCAGTTATCTGCGAGTCCTTGATAGCTGTGTGGCACTGACAAAACCTTCTAAGAACTCATGATTGTACATCTTAACTTTCGTCTGCTTCTGTCACCGAGGAAATTCCTATCCAGAGGAATTTCTAGAGTTCCCTGCCTGAGATACACGTTTCTAGAGGCCTTGAAGGGGAGGGCAGGGAACACAATTTTGAGGTTTTCTGCTCTGCTCTGGGAAGAACCTTATTAAGGACCATCTCAGAGGACAGATGTCCACTGGGGACTTGTTTGTATCCAAATAAACCCTCACCCAGTGGACCAGAAAAGGCAGGCCAGCATCCGGGCTTTAGCTGTTCCCTGAAGAAACAGAAACGTCCTCTCCACTCTCAGGCATTCTCCCACTTCCATGACTCACCTCCTCTCATTCCAGAAAGTCATGCACAGGAATTAATTTATGGGTCCTGTCCAGAGGTCTTTAAGTAAACAGTGCTACCAGTCCTTTCAGCTACCCAGACAAACTTGATTTCAGGCCCGAGGGAGGAAGTTAATGACTTGTAGTTACTTTGCTATTGTTTTCCGAAAACAATTTGACTTCCTTTCAGATTAGCCTCAGAATTCCTTCTTTACAAATTAAGGTACTGGAGCTGGGGAAGGGCTGAGCTCACCAGCTCAGTAGCACAATGTTCCAGCAAGATCTCCTTTCTGTGACAAGTTACAAAGGTTCCTTAGGGGTTGAGGGCAGGCGATGTGGAGACACAGACCCTTTTGGGAATGGAAGGGACCTCTGTCCTCTGCTTCTCTCCTGAGATCTCACCTCCATCTCAGAGTGTGCAATAATAACAAAGGTGGGTAGTGTCCAAAGAACAAACTTGTGAAGATGGTGTTATTATGACCATTTTACAGACAAGGATGTTGAGTCTCAGTGGTTTGCCTGAGATCACACAAATAAGGAACAGGGATGAGATTCTGTCTCCAGGTCCAACCTGTTTTATGACCACTTTTAAAGAGGCCATACAGATGCAAAGAGAGGTCATCTATCCAGAGCGGGCAGACTTTGGTCTATCTTCTGAGAAGTGAGTCTTCATGTTCGATGAGACTCCACATTTGAAATTCACTGGGTGTGGGGTTTAAGTGACAGATCCCTGTCCCTTCTCGTCCTCCCCTCTACGTACTCCAAAGCTGGGGTTGGGTTAGGTCTGGTGTTGGGGGAGCTGTTTCTGAATCTTCCTACTGCCACAGAAGCACCATGGAAGTTCTCAGCAGAGTGGTCAGGGCCTTCTGGCTGTAAAAAAAAGGTCCCCACTGGCTTTCTCTGGCAGTCTGAACCCCATGACAGAGACTTCTTGACTCCTTCTGGTGCTTGTGGGGACTTTTATTTTTGAAGGGAAGTAGACTTTCTCACTTTTTGCTCCTGTTGGTCACCACTGTGCCCTACCCACCCCCTACCATTTAGAAGCACAGTTGGAAACCCTCGAATTTCTTGTACCACTTTGTACATGTGCCTACTTGAGTGCTCATTACATCGTATTCTACTAATTGGTGTATAGGGCGGCACTCTTCCCAGTCATCTGGACAGAACTTGTGTCTCATTCACCTCTGCACACCCTGTTGTTGCACACGATGTGTCCTCAATACACTTTCACGGAATTAATGATCAGTGAATGAATGACTCCACAGAGCAGGTGCTGTTCCTCAGACTTTGGAAGGAAGAGGGAAATGCAGATTCAGGGGGAGAAACAGTGGCCATGCTCTCAGGTACAAAGGGAAGGTTATATGTGAATGGCACCTTCGGATGTGTGCAGCGTGTGGCCATTTCTTGTGGCCTTGAAGGTGGGCATAATAGTTACAATGATGGTAACACCATGTTTCCATGATAAAATGCTTAACTCTTTCCAAAGTGCTCTGCCATCTATTATTTTGATATTCACAACAGACATGTAATTCATTGCATGCTTTACCTATCTAGACATGTATGTTTTAATATGTACATTATATATATATTTAATTAGCACTCACTTCATGCCAAATGTGATATACATATGTCTCATTCAATCTTTATAAGCAATCTATACATTTGATAGTTACTATATTATCATCATTTTACAAGTGAGCCAGATGCAGTTGTAAGGGAGAAAAAATTTTTCCTCTGCCTTTAGGTTCCTTATGTGGGGGCATGCAAATTAAACTGACAAAGATAGATTGATTAATAGGAGGAAAAAAGGTTTATTCATATGCGTAGGGCAGCTAACAAAAGTAGCTCGCTCACTAAATGGTTAAAGTTAGAGGCTTATATATTTAACTTAGTAGGGAAGACAGGAGGGAGAAAAGGCTTCTATGAGAGGAACACATAAGTTTCTTTAGGAAAGACAAATAGGTTTTTAGAAGAACAAATGGGAGATAAGAAAGTGTGTGATAATATTTGTTTATGCAGGTGCAGTGGTCATTCCGTCATCTGCCATCTTCGCAGCCATGAAACTCCCTCAGAGAGAAGAGTATGGCAGCCTCATATGCCGGTAGTTACGAATTTTAGTCAGAAAAGGGAAGCTCTGGGAAGGCTTCTTTCTACATCTGATGAATCTCAAAAGTCTTCAACTTAAAATAATCTGCATACCAACTCTGGGCGTCCAAATGGGTCCCCACGTGGCAACGGAGAGTCACACAGCTGCTGAGTAGTGGAGCCCAGACCTGAATCCAAGCACTCTTAAACCCTGGTTACCAGCCCCTAGTCCTATCCATTCTGCCTTGAGTTACTGAATGCCTTTAGCTGACTGAATGTGAGACCAATCTTGAAAAAAAATAGGGAATAGTCTTAATCTCCTAACTGCCTCTAATCCTCTGTAATAACTTGACCCCAGGAATTAATGTTGACTCTAGACAGCATTTTGGGAGGAGATATAAAACCTTTGTTCTTGAATTAGGTTTTGACCATCACTGGCTACGTTGTCAAGTCAGGCTCGTGGTATTGGATCTCTGTTTTATAGGCAAGAAAACGCCTTTGTTTTGGAGCGATTTGTCTAAGGGCACCTGAGTTGTTAGCACACTTGGCAGAACGTTTCTTGACCTTGTATTTTATGATTTTTCCCAATAGAACAATACCTGGGACTCGACTGAAAACACCTTTCAAAATAAAGGAGAAACAAACCCTTTTTAGTCCTCGTGGGTGGGGTTGGATCAAGGATTTGTTAGAGGAGGAGGAGCTATGTGGCAGGTATGCGCTGCAAACCTTACACATTGGTTATAACTGAACCAAATTATCCTAAGACACTCAGACTTCTTGCTTTCTACGACTTCCCTTCAGAGCTATAGGGCAAATACCACCCCAAGATCTCCAGGGAAAAGTCCCAATTTTTGTCTTAGGGTGAAATCCCTGGACTTGGGACTTGCAGAGCTCCAAGGAGTCTGCCTCCTTCTGTTGCCTTCCTGCCCTGACTTCACCGAGACAGAATCGGGCTTGGCTGATCCTGGATTCCTTCTCCTCCTCTTAGTCTCACATCCATGAAGCCCGCTGGCCCGAGCCCACCATGAAAGAGTTCTTCAGTTTGGGATCCCAAAAGATCACATCTGCCTTCCTCCCATGCAGAGGTATGGACGTGACTTTGACCTTTTCTTTAGGATTAAAACTTGAGATGTATTGAGCATAGATTCATAGACCAAAGTACCAGAGACAAGGAAGTCTATGTTTGTTTGTTTATTTTTCTTTCTGCTTCTTGGAATAGCATGCTCTTGCCCATTTTAGCTACTATCTGGAAAGTTAAGCCTTAAAGGGGACGGCTTATGCCTGTGGTGCCTGCCTCTCCACCAGCAGGAACGTGTGACCTCAGCCTACAAATCATGGCTCCAATTACCCACTTATGCCCTCCAAGGAGGCCCAGGGGACTCACCGCTCTCACAATGAGATGCTGACAGAACGTATTGGTATGTTACCATTGTAGGCTCTGAGGGACAAGGCCCTTTAAACATCTGGACCACTGTGTCTTGGGAAGAATACTTGTAGAGTTAGAGATTCACTGGGGAGAGGAGACATTGGAAAGCCTCCTCATTTGCCCTCTTGTCTCTAAGGAGAAGCAATTTTCAAAATGACACATTTAAAAGACTGTAGAAGAGGGGGTTGTGTCTCTTCCTGGAAATCTCATACCGTGTAGCACCACCTTCATAGTTATGGCCAGACTCAATGTCTCCTGCTGGGGTTGGACTCCATTCTTCTTGCCGTCTGTTTGCTCCCACCTGCAGAGCCCTGTCCCCTCCTCTCTAACCAGGCCATTGGGTGTCATGAGAATTTCCTCTACAGCCCGGGGGAGAAAGCACCTGACCTTTGGCATCAGACAGAACTTTCCTCCACTTATTAACTGAATAATCTTGAGTAAGTTGCTAAATGTTTCTGAGTCTGAATTTTCTTCTCTGTAGAATGGAAGTATCACAGTATCTATTGCGCAGTGTTGTGAGGTGGAAAAGCCTGGTCCATGGAAGTCCTTCAATAAAATGGGCCTCTCCCTGGCCCCTTCATTGTAGTTCAACAAAGAGATCACTCTTGATGAACTTGTTTTCCAAATGATTTTTTTTCTCATGTAATTTAACACTATTATATCTTTATGCATTGAGGACAAGTACATACAGAATACTGTCATGTATACTGATTATTTTGTCTAACTAGCTCTTTTCTGCAACCAAAATGTCAGCTTCCTATGGATAAGGGATGGCCCTTGTCTCCCTTGGAGGATAGGCTGGGCCCATAGGAAGCTAATGAACCCTTGTCCAGGAGACCCTGATGGATAGTTCAGATGACCTTTAGAAGGTCATCTTCCTGTCTTTTCATCTCCAAGTAGAAGAATGTGAAGTACGCCTCCTTCAAAGCCTGGTACACTGTAGTCCATACCAAGTAACATCCCACTTCTGCAATCTTTCCTAGCATGTATTATTTACCAATTCTTTGATCAGATTTTGGCTCCCTCTCCAAATCCTCTTTGCATCTCCATATTTTTTAATGTGGAGAATACAGACTTCAACACCTCTTTCTAAGACCCTTTCTTAAGCTGAACGTGAGGATGCAGAGGAGAGCTTGGCAGACCCTTAGTTCCCAGCCTGGCCCTTGTCCTACCCCTCCTTTTCTGGGGCATTGGGTATCTGCTCACAGTGTCCTTCTTAGATACGTCGTGACAGCCAGATTCAGCCTCTTTAGACAATCACTCCGGATCCATAGCCCAAATGACATTTTCCTTACTTTCATCAGAAACTTACTGACCTTGGGAGGGACCCAGGTGAGGACTAACGTGGACTTCTGAAGACCTTGCCAAAGCAGCTTAGCTTTGGGCCATCAGAATACACTCTGTCCTAGATGCCATCCAGAGTGCAGTGCCTGGCAGGAGGGCTGCTTGAATTCACTGAGTTGGGATGAGTCGAGTTCAAAACCTTGATCTCCTCTCAGCCCTGATTCTGACTCTCTGGATCAACTCCAGCCACCCACCCAGTTTCTTCACCACTTTGCTCCTCTGCCTGCTAAGCAGGGTGGGATCATTTACCTTCTGCACCCCAGGCTCTCTCCAGGATCACGGGTGTGCCTACATCTCAGCAATTCTTTCCTTCTGGGCATTCAGAGGAAAATGGCACCCCCTTTTACCCCCAGCCCGATCCCCAGCGAGGCTCTCCCTTGGCAGCCAATGATCTAGGAATTAATAGTCCATGAAACCTTCCCCACTCTCAGATTATCCTTCAACTGAGACTCAGGGGTTCTCTAACTGGCTATCTCTGGGGAGTGGCTGAGATGTAAGAACAAAGCCAACTGTGGGGACAATCTTTGTTTTGGTGAAGAAACCGGGTATCCCCCAGGGCTTTCTATGGTTTCACATGCTGAATTCTGTCCCAGGAGTCTGGTCCAGCCAGGGTAGGTACAGGCAGGAGGAAATAGGTACCGTACTGTATTGTATTGTATTTTGCAGTCATATCCATAACACTTACCATGCCTCAGACATTGTTCTAAGAGCTTTACACACACTCATTAGTCCTCCAAACAACCCTAGGAGGTAGTTCTTATTATCCCCAATTTGCAGTTGTGGAAACTGAGATGCATAACTTGCCCAATGTCACCTAGCTAGTAAGCAGTAGAGCCAGGATTCAAACCCAGATGGGCTGGCCCCAGAATCGCTCTGATGCTACATAGGGAAAAAGGATGAAACTGGCTAAGGAAACAAGACTCCTGGGTTTGTTGTCAACAGGGCTGTTGCCTCCCTGGACACAGGAATTTTGGTCCCGTGTTCTTTCCTGTCTTGCTGACCCTAAGCTTATTCGCCTCTGAAAAATACTGCCCACCAAATAAACAAGCTGTTTCGCAAACTGTTGGAATGTTTGTATACGGTGCAACATATGAAGGTGGAATAAGGCATGGATCTGGGTCCTGGTCCTGCCTCTGCCACCGACTTTACTGCGTGTGACATTGACAAGTGGCCTTGAGTCTCCGGGCCTCAGTTTCCCTGGCTTCTTCCAGATGCTCTCTGGGGGAGGGGGTTCTTCTAGCTCACACAATTGGTGGGCTCTTGGTCCTTGACTTGTCTGGTTTCCATCCATTCACAGCAACCCCTGTTGTTGATATATATCACACTCCCGTGGGGCCAGCTAAGTGCGTCAGTTGAGGTGAGGAAAGTAGTTGAGGATGAGGGGCGTTTGAGGGGAGAGAGGCCTCAGTGTTTGAATCTGCTCATAGTGACAGTGATATCACAAGAGACAACCATACTTCCATTGGCTCAATTCCAGCTGGGAGACCTGCATGCTTTTGTGGCAAGAGCACAGGGGTGAATTTGGCTAAAACTTCTAGTCCTGACTCTAAACTTTACTAACTGGGTCACCACGATCACGTTACTTGATTTCTCGGAACCTCAGTTTCCTCAAACGTGAACTGTGGAAATGTCTACCTTGTAGAATTGGAAGTTGGGATGATTTAAGAAAAATAAAAATCATATACATATGTCGCCCCTCGCCTAGTACCTGGTACTCTCTTCTTATTGGTGGAGGAGGAGAAAACATGATCCCAAGTGGTGAGGATGCCCCTCCTTGTGCTTTGGGGTTGTCAGGTGACCCCTGGTGTCTATTCTGGGTGCTGGTGGATGTAATTCGTGAGACCGTGTTTCCCACACCAGCTGTGCTCAGCTCACTGACTTGAACACAGCAGAAGTCCCAGGAAGCCCTGCTCCATGATTGACAATAGGAAAAGGATGGGGAAGAGAAATCTCCTGGGTGGTGCCAGTTTTCGCGCCCTGGCCTGAGCACTTCAGGAGGCTCAGCAGAGAGGTGGGCAGGGAAAGCCAGAGGCGGTGGTGCACCACCAGCCAGGGTGAATGCAAGGACTGTGGTCACAGTGACAGCAGGAGGGCAGTGGGGGAGGAGAAGGGCTCTGTCTCCTTCTGGGGAGAACGTGGTGGTGAGGAGAGGCTACAAGGAGGTGGAGGGAAGAAAAGGTTTTAAATGAGCAAAGAGTCTAAGAGGACAAAAGAGAGAGGGGAGGGAGGGACCCAGAGGGAGAAGGGGGTGGAGAGAGAGAGTAGGAAGAAGTGGGAGGAGGGAGAGACAGATACCGATTAAAAAGAGGGTGAAAAAAGAACAACTGACGGGCTCCAGAGCAAGGGACAGTGGGCAGGCAGAGAAGAGGCGGCCAGAGGACGAAGAAGGCAACGGACATTCCAGCGAGGAGGAAGAGAAGGTAAGGGTGGACTTGAACTTTAAGAGATAAAACTACTAGTGCATGGGAAGGAGCCAGAGAGAGCCTGGAATTCCAGGCTGGGTAACAGCAACGCTTTCTCTGTACCTGTGGCTTCATTCCCTAGCCCTCTCCATGTCCCCTGTGATGGTGGTTTGGGTAGATTAAGGAGGCTGATTTATGAAGCCGAGATAAATTACTTACTTGGTTTACAAGGAGCTGTAGAAAGGTGAGTGGAGGGTCCCAGGAGTTAGTCCACCCCTGCAGAGTTGAAGTGCTCTAGGGACATCTTACACGGGGTCCCCAGTCCATTTCCAAGCACTGTTGTTAAGATGGAATTGGCCCTTTAAAAAAACCATCACTGTTTTACGATGCTTCCTCTAGGCTTGGAATCTTTTTTGAAATGCTTTCCGCAACATCTAGGGGAGTGTTTTGATTTTTTTCCCCCTAAGGCATGTTGGATGGTTTAAAAATATTCCCTGCTTAGTTTCCTGCAGAGGATCATGTCCCCGCTGTGCATTGTGAGTAATCTGGCCTGCCACTTGCTGTCCTGTCGGAGGAAAGAGGCTGGTGAGACCCGGAGCCGGAGCCGGGAGAGGTGCCCACTGCAGGTCTCCTTTCCTCCTGGGTGCAGGGCAAAGGCCGCAGGGCACAGGGGTTTGTCAGCTCCTTGCCCTCTCTTCTGAGCATGTGGTGCAAGAACCCAGGCACAGGGGCCGGGAGACCTGAGTTTTGGGGCACTCAGTGCCTAGGTGACCTTGGGCTGGACCCTTCCCCCATCTGGGCCTCAGTTTCCTCATGAGAGATTTGAAGTGGAAGAATCCCTTTGGTTTTATTCAGCAGTAACATTGTACGAGGCTATGATTCCTTAGGCTCCAACGCAACTCAGAATCACTGAAAAAGGGAAGCTTGACACAAGGTTTCTACATCCTTACTGTGCCTTTGTTCAGTTTTTCCTTTTCTGTCGCTGCCAGTATCTCATAACGGAGGGACTCCTGCTTCTTACCCCTCAGCATCTCACAGAGCTGTTTCCTGAACGAGGCTCTGGCTGGTGCACTGGGTCCAACTGGCTCGAGAGAAGGAAGGGCCCTGCGAGGGGCACTGGGTGTGGCATCAGGGGACCTGGGAGAGACCCAGCGGGACTGAACAGAGAAGAGGCCAGGCTAGTGTTTGGAGTTGCAGCACTTCTGCCTGCCTGGTGGGGGGGGGGGCCTCACTGCAGGGGGCACGAGCTGGTATTTAGAGGTGTCCCAGCCGGACTTTTACATCAGCAGGCCAAGCGGCGTCCATCTCTTCCACCCAATGCCCCCAGAGTCCCAACCCAGCCCAGACCCTGATTCACTGCTCTCTAGGGACAGCTCTGAACTTTCCACCTTCCTGCCAGGTTCCCCAGAGCTGCTCAGAGCCTGCTCCCCTGGCTGTCCCTCCAAGCGTTTTCCTCTCTCAGCAGCTGCCAAGGAGCCGTCCCAGTGACCACAGCACACATAGCAGAGACCACCAGGAGGTGTGCCCCCTGGTTTCCAACCGGGTACCCCCTGGGCATCCGCTCACCCAGAGCCATGGAGTAGCAGTCGTGCTGCCCCTGCTTGGCTGCTACCTCGGAGTCCCAGAGGTGGTCCTGCTGGGCTCCGGACACTGGTCCTCGTTCTCGTGTCCCAGCTGCCTCACTTCTGCCCCCCTCCTGGCCCTGGCCTCAAGTCCTAGGCCATTAGAACTGAAGAGGTCTCTCAGATTGCCAGTCACCCTCTCCTTTGACAAAAAATGACAACAAAGCCTAGAAAAGGGAAGTGACTTGTTGGAGATGACATCGGGCGCCAGGGCCAGTTCTGTTGCTCTGCTCACTCCCACCTCCGGCTCTTCCAACTTCCATCCTTGGCTGTGGTTCTGAGACTCTGTCTCTCCCCAAGCCTTCCTGCTTCTTCCACTTAGCATCTCTACAGCCCTGTTTTCTGCCAGTGACCCCCACCAGCCGACCCCGTTCCTCATCATCTCCGCTGGCTGGTGGAGGGCACAAGCAGTGGAAAGTTCTGGGCTCTAGCAGCCAGTGGGGCTGCCAGAGTGCAGCCTGGCCTCGTGGATACTGGCTGATCCCACTTCTGGGCCCAGCCAATTAAAACAGGACAGGGAGCCTGTCTGTTTCAGGACAGCAATTACAAGACCTGCAGTCCTTGGGACCAGTGAGACCCCAGGCCCCGGCTCAGTCCTTTGTCCCAAGGGGATCCCAGCAGCTCTCTGTGGGAACTGGCCTCATCTTAGGCTCAAGGATTGAGCTGAACAAAGGGGAGAGATGCCCATTCTTGCCGGAAAGCTTCAGGACTCCCAGGAAAGACGCTGACTTCCTTTCTGCAGTCAGAAGCTGCTGGTGCCTGGCAAATGACTGCTTGATGCCACTTTGAGAATCAGTTGTTTCTGACATATTAGCAAATTATGGGCAAGAAAACTAGCCTTCAACAATCCATTCACCTTCATAAGGAAAAGGAGTCGGGAGGTCTCAGAACCACAGGTATGAAGTTAGCGCAGAGGGACCTCAGAACTTGTGTTCAGGGCTAGGGCAGAGGGAAAGCCTGGGCATGCAATGTCACATGAGTTAGAATTTCAACTGTGTGACCGTCGGTGACTTATTTACCATCTCTGATCCTCAGTTTCTTTGCCAAAGGGGTTAGTAAATACCTTCCTTGTAAGATTTTATGAGGATGAAATAAAATAACGTATTTCAAATGGTAATCACATACTAAGTGCTCAATGAACAACAGAAAAATAGGGTGAATCCAGGTCACCCTGCCCTTGGCCCAAGTCTCTTTGAATTGCATCTCATTTGATGCAAAGGCCTTTCCACTGTGAATGCTCGCTCTGACATGTAATTCTGAGAAAGTACTGCTGCTGGGTTTCGATGACTGCAGATTTTTTTTCTGGGACTGCTTTTGCCGACCTCTAAGCTGAGAGTCAGAAAATCTCTATTCGCCTCTTGGCTTTGCCACTAACTTGCTATACCGTGACAATTGGGGGCGTCACAAAGTCCCCAGATGTTCTAACTTAGAGCTAGAAGGGCCTAAGCAACTGTCCAGCTCAAGCACTTAGTTTTACACACAAGTGAACTGAGTTTGGTCCTGTCCACAGTCACAAAAAAAGAGCTGGAACCGGAAAGAGCCTCTCTTGTGAGCCTCTTAGTCACAGAAGATTCTAGAATCTTCATTGAACCTGGCATCTTCATGATTCAGAGAGGGCAGATGTGGTTATGGGTCGGGACTCCCCTTCCCCTCAGATCAGGGAGCAGACAACCTCCCATTTCTCTTCCAAGTAGAACCGAGCCAGTTTCAAACCTGCCATTGTGGGCACGCCTTCAGATTGGTGACTAAATTCGAAAGTGTTGCAGCTTCTCAGAAGGAAGGAATCACGTATTTTATAACTTGGGCTGATGGGCGTCATCTCCAGGCTCAAAAGCTTGAATTAAAGAAAAGTTTGGCGGCAGCCTGGACCAATCACAGCAACGAGAGGAGCCTTATCTGAGCAGAGCCCTGCACCTCCCTACCTCTTCACCCCGGTCATTTCTTGCCTAGTGAAATAATTTATAGTTAAATAAAATCCTTCCCATTGCTTGTGTTTTCACCACCTCTGATAGTCCCCCTCTCCTACCTGGTGCCACGCGATGGTCCTCGCCGTGTCACCCTAACCATCCTGCTGCACTTTCAAATTCTGCAGCAAGTTGGATCATATTTGAGAGGAGATTTTATGGGAAGTGTTAGAAAAGAAAAACAAGCTAACATTATTATGTGCGATGTGTCAGATGCTGTTCTAGGTGACTCCACAAATCCACATGTTGTTTAATCTCCATGAATAATCATCCCCTTGTGTTTCAAATGAGGAGGAAACTGAGAGATTAAGTGACTTGCCTAAGGTCACACAACTGGCGCGGGATGGAGGCAGGGTTCGAATCCGCGATTTCTTAGGAACCAAGAGCCCCACCACCTCACTGTTTCTGTTTCCTTTGCTCTTGTTATGATTTGACATCAATGGAACACCAGAGCCCGGCAGTAGACACTGCCGCAGCCAAGAGCACTTACTGGCTAAAAAAGGAAATAACTTTCTATATGTGAATTCTGGCCAAATGGTGGCAGATGCAAAAGTCTGGGAATCCTGACCACTGTGGGCTGAGGGCCCCGAAGTAATCATTAATTCTAGGAATAGCATATGCAAGAGATGGCCAGCCAACAAGCCAGAGGCGAAACGGAAAAACCCTGGGCCTCTTCGGGGGAATGTAGAAAAAGCCCTGTGCGGGGAGTGAAGAGACTGGAGTTTTAGCCACGTGTCTGTCACCAGCTGTCAGTCCTAGGGCCGCCCTGATTTTCTTTCCCTTTTAGAGACACAGAGAGAATGTAGGCTTTGGAGTCAGGTACACTGGTTTCAAGTCCTTTAGGGGGCATTTGCCAGTTGTGTGACTTTGACTTTGTACGAGTGACTTAGCCTCTGAGCCTCCGTTTTCTCATCTGTAAAATGGGATGAGACTGCTTTCCTAGCAGAGTTTAATGCAAGGGTTAGAAAATAGAGCTGTACACAAGAGAAACACTCAACTTAGTGGTATCTATTATTGCTGTTACCTAACTTCCCTGGATCCTCGTCTTCATCTTGTAGAAAAATAAGGAGTTGTGTTTGATTCATCTCTGGATTCCTTTCAGCTTTACTGTGCTACGAATCTATGACAAGATGGTGGAACTAATAAGGAAATGTAAACATTTCATAAATATAATTTTCATTAGTACCTGCATAGGTGCGAATCAACCCCCTTGGGATAATTACTAAAGACCTCCCAATAGTTCCTTGTAATTGAAAATCTCCATTTGCCACCCCCTCCCAGCCACTCCTTATAAATATTTCTCCTGTCAACATGTAAAGAAGAAAAATGACTTACCCTAGCATAATTCTCTTTCTCCACTTTGCCTGCTCCTTTTTACTTCCTTGGCTTTGAGACAACTGTCTGCCTGCCCACAGGGTGTCTCTGAATGGATCACCCTGTCCTTGTCAGGATAAAACAATTACATTGAAAGAAAAGTTAATGATCTGCCATTGGCTGGAGTGGGAGGAAAACGAAAGTGATACTTTGTCTCAGCCATCTGTCTCTTTCTCCTCCTCTCTCACTCATCTCTACCTCCATCTCCCCTCTACAGTGATCAAGGTTCAGGGGTGCAGGCCCCCATTGGACTTCTAATTCTGAGACAGTTGCCCATACTGCCGAATTCAATCGCTGTAGCTGTATCAGACATTTGGTTGTCTTCCCTGAGGCTGGAGTGGGTTCCCCAACCCTAAGTCAGGGAAAGAAAGTAAACTCGAAATGGAGGCATGACCCCAACCATTTACAAACCAACTCCCTGTTCTAACAGTTACCTCCAAACACCCACATGGCAGTCATCTTAGGTAAGAGTGGTGGGACTTTGACTGGTAAGAATTTTCTAGAAAGGGACTTCCGGCGATTTAGGGAGTCTAGCACCGTTGTTGAGACGGACACCATTGCCAGACTGCCAGACAAGTCAAGAGCTGGGTTTGAAGCCAACTCCACCACTCACTAGCACTGTGAGCTTAAATCACCCTCTCTGAGCCCTGGAAAAAGGGGATGGGGACAGTCCCCTACTTCCTCAGGCCGTTGTGAGAATCAAATGAGAAAATATATGGAAAGAAGCTTGCAGAGTGCCTGGCACATGGAAGACGCTCAGTAAGTGCTAGCTTATTTTATTATTACTACGATCACCAAGATTCAAATTCTCTCTTTGTGTGACGCCGGGTGAACTAGAAAATGGAGCTGGGAATCTCCAAGTCTAACAAAGGTTACTGAGGTAGCTGAACTCACGTCCACTTTCTCATGTAATTCTCCCTATGGATCCATTTTAGGGAGAAACTACTGGGGTGAGGGGACATCTGAAAGATGTACACTAGCGAATAAGGTACGGAAGAGTTCTGAGATGACGGCCACACTTGGCGTTTGACTCGATAATGCCACCTGTGATGTCTGCCATGGCTCAGGAGTTCCATAAACACTTTCTGACCTGAGCTGCACGGACACGACACTGTGGCTAAGGCGTCCTTTGAGGGACGACCTTTGGGTCTTATTATAACAGAATTCTCTGAATTGGGAAGCAAGGCAGCCCTCCTCCCCCACCACATTCCACTGTATGGTGAGCAGAAGGACAGACAGTGTGGGGCCAGGGGTTGTTATTATTACTGTGAATAACGACCTTTGTTGAGAACCAGAGCTCTGTTCGATCCTGTCCAGAACATGTGTCATTGTCCAGAATTAGACTCAGACTCTGCAGAGTGGTCTTCTAATCTAATTTTGACAAACTGGGGTGAGCTCCCCAGTGCTCTGGGGGAGGGGGCGGAGGACTAGTCCTTGCCGGTGGAGTCTCTGCTCTGGACACATCCAGTCCTGATGAGCCAGGTGGAGGGCTCTCTCATGGGCAGAAAGAAGGCTCAGTGGTTTTTGTCTCCCTGGTATCCTGGCCACCATGGTTATCATGCAGGTGCCCCTGGGCTACCTTCTCAGGGACGCCCATCTGCTGTCATGAGGTGTCCTGAGTGAGCCAAATGCTGTCATTCATCACTGTTGTCATTCTCTCAAAGTAAATGAATCAACTACCAGGTGTAAGGCACAATATTAAACACTAAGGGGGAAGAAGCGTCGAGGAGATTTCACAGAAAGGATACAATCCTGAACGCTTGTCTTCAAGGAGCTCAGGGTTGACTTGGACAAATAATATACAGCCAGTAGAGCAAATAATTCACTTTGTGAAACTTAACTGAATTATTCTTTTCCATAATCCCCTCAGCACCCCTACTCAGAGCTGGTCACCTCAAGGAAACATCATAAACATTTGCTTGATTGCATAAAAGCTGACCCCCAGGTCTTATCACTAAATGGCAGTCATGTCTCCAATCACTCACTGCCTCAGGGTGGGCAGGAGCTTTTGACGGTCCAAAGGGGATGACGTAAGAATTAATGGGCTCCACCCTTGGAGGGAGATGGGGGAAGCTTTCTGGTGTGCACCAGACTTGATCAGAAACTTGGGTGAAACCCTGGATCTGTCCCTATTCGTCTTTGGTTCTTTGAACAAGTCTCCTATCTTTTCTATCTGTCTCTCACTCTGCAAAACAGGCAATAACCAGCAGCCCACAAAGTGGTCACGAGGCTTCATCCTTTCAACAATAAAAATTGACTGTCTATGTGTCTTTTTTTTTAATTTATTGGGGTGACAATTGTTAATGAAATTACATAATTTCAGGTATACAATTCTGTATTACATCATCTATAAATCCCATTGTGTGTTCACCACCCAGAGTCAGTTCTCCTTCCATCACCATATATTTGATCCCCCCTTACCCTCATCTCCCACCCCCCACCCCCTTACCCTCTGGTAACCACTAAACTATTGTCTGTGTCTATGAGTTTTTGTTTCTCATTAGTTTGTCTTGTTCTTTTGTTGTTTTTGGTTTATATACCACATATCAGTGAAATCATATGGTTCTCTGCTTTTTCTGTCTGACTTATTTCGCTTAACATTATACTCTGAAGATCCATCCATGTTGTCACAAATGTTCCTATGTCATCTTTTATTACCGCTGAATAGTATTCCATTGTGCATATATACCACAACTTCTTTATCCATTCATCTATCGAAGGACATTTTGGTTGTTTCCACGTCTTGGCCACCATGAACAAAGCTGCAATGAACATTGGAGCACACGTGTCTTTATGGATAAATGTTTTCAGATTTTTTGGGTAGATACCCAGGAGAGCGATTGCTGGGTCATATGGTAATTCTATTCGTAATTTCTTGAGGAACCTCCACACTGCCTTCCATAGCGGCTGCACCAGTCTGCATTCCCACCAACAGTGTATGAGAGTTCCTTTTTCTCCACAGCCTCTCCAACACTTGTTACTATTTGTTTTGTTGATGAAAGCCATTCTGACTGGGGTGAGGTGATATCTCATTGTGGTTTTCATTTGCATTTCTCTGATGATTAGTGATGTCGAGCATATTTTCATGTTTATTTGCCATTTGTATGTCCTCTTTGGAGAAATGTCTCTTCAGGTCCTCTGCCCATTTTTCAATTGGGTTGTTTGTTTTTTTGTTGTTGAGTTTCATGGGTTCCTTGTAAAGTTTTATTTTTTAATCACTGGACTTAAGAAAGAAGATACAAGCCTCCCTAGGATCACTCTGCAAATTTACCACTACACCATACAGTTTTTTTCAATCATTAAGAAAGCATTTATTATGTACCTAATGAGAGAACCCTAATGGAATAAGAATACAAAGTAGAAGACAGGGGCTTTGGACTTTAAGAAGTCTACTGCCCATTTGAGGGCAAAAGCTGTTAAATCCTTGAGGGCACGATTCATGCCCAATTTTAGTAATTCAACAGCAATCACTGAGGGCCAAACATGCGGCAGGCCTGGTACCTCTTTGGTATTATTTTCCAGTACCCAGAACAGTGGTGGGCACATAGCAGGGACTCAAAAAATTACTTGTGGGTTGGCTGATAAACAAGAACCTTTTGGAGAACACATGTAAGGCAGCATATAACCAAGTATGTACCCTACGTGCTGCATGGTAATTTAGGGTCTTTAGATTCCAGAAGATGTCAAAGAGGGCTGAGGTCTTGAGAAGACTTCTCCATGGTCTACTTAGATTTGTGGGGTCAGAGGAAGACGTCTTGCCTATGAGTTTATGTTTGGGTTGCTCTAAATCAGTTTTCTTTGGAAACACTAGCTACATAGGGAGGTAACAATGCCCACGTAAGAAGGAGCATGGGGTGGGGAACGTAGATACTGGAATTTTATTTCTAGCCATAACATGAAGTAACGCTATAAAATGATTCATGTCATGCCACACAAATGCCTTCCTTTGGCCCTTTCCCTCTTATCCAAGCAGCATATCCTGTTCCCTGGTGCGTCCTCCCAAATGTTTGCTTTGTCCCGGGATATGACACATCAAAAGAGGTTGTTGAAGAAACTTCAGAGTTGGGATGCGCTTGTTCAAGTTCTAGGGACCCTGGCTTTTTGCCTTGGGGACTTCAGAACTTGTATCAGTTGCAAAGGGGCTGCAGAATTCAATTATCCAGGGCTCTTTGGAAGGCCCTGATCTAATGAGGCCCTCCCCAGGTCCCTACGCCAGAGTCAGCCTCCTGCCATATGTTCTCATAATGCCCTGTATTTCCTTAATGTTAACACATCAAGCTTTACTGCAATTATGCATTTACTCTCTCCCCTTAATGAAGGGGAATAAAGGTGGTTGAGCTCGGTAAAGGCAGGGACTCCTTGATTGTCTTTTTAACTACTGTACCTTCAGTGCTTTGCGTGATGCTTAGCACCTGGTGACCACTCGATAAACTTTATTAAATGAATGAAAGAAAGGAAAGAAGAACACTGTAAGCAGAGACCATGAGGAGCCAAAATAAAAAGGTGAGACGTTGTGGGCCATGTACAGTATATGTGTGTAGCTTTAAGTATGAAGTATGCAGTGTTGAGTATGTGAGGGGAACAAGGGAGAAAAGGTAGAGTGAGGCAGTGCTGTGGAAGGTCTCAAGTGCAAGTTCGAGTTTGGACTTGGTAAGAGGTAGGATACCAGTGAAACCTGAAGCTAAAGCAGTAAGATATATTACCATTGTATTTGATAGAATCTATTCATGGCACGGGCAGTTTCCTTTGCCCCTCCTAACACTCTTCCTGCCAAGAAGTGGATAATAAATAATCTACAAAGCATTTAAATGCTGTACACCCAGTAAATTCCGTGAGGATCTAGTCTACAAGTTTCTTTGGCTAAGGTTGGGGGCCAGTGTAGCTGGGAAACTGACTTCATATCCCAAACTGAGCAGCTCCTACGTGGTAGCAATTTTAAGTTTCTGTGACCTTGCGTGAGTCATCCAGGAAGTCACAAGTGAGAGGTCCTTTACCCTTTGTGCCTGCAAAGCCCCACGGGTCTGCCCCACCCCCACCCATCCTCAGCTCGGTTCTCTTGTTCCCTCCAGACGAGGAGTGCTTTCCAGTACTGTCTTTCTGATGTTCCATGATGTTCCTTTCTGTATTTGTGCTTTACTTTTTCCAGGTGGGATTTCTGGGACCACATGTGAGGGACTCAGCTGCGAAGCCTCTTGGCAGACCAAACCAAAGCATCCCATTCTTTGCCTGAAACTGTTTTTAGACTTCCTTGCGGGACTTGCAAGGAATAAGTGACAGAGTCAGAAGATCAAGGGAAAAGTCTTCAGGGATTGAGAAGAGTTGGAAAACTTGCCCCAAATCCTGCAAGAATATGACACTTGTTTCTTTTTTCTTCTCATTTCCTTTTTATTTCCACTTCTGTTTTCCTCTCACTTTCTCCCCTTCCTGCTTTTCTGTCTGTTTCTCTCTTCTCTTTTGTAATGCACCTCTCTCTACTTTCTACTTCCATTCTCTCTCCTCCAATTCTTGTCCTTCCCGACCCCTTACCTTGCAAGTAATGGCTGCCTTTTATTCAGTTCTTATGCTGAGCACTGTACCAAGTGCTTTCTATGTGTCTCCTCAAAACACTCTGTAAGCTAAATAATAGTATCCCCATTTTGCAGATGAGAACATTGAGACACAGATCCAGTAACTTCTCCAAGCTCAGCACACATTAACAGGCATTTGAACTCCACTGAGCTAAATCCTAAGCCATCTTCTGTTAACCTTTACATGGTCTCTTTTTCTCCATTTCCAACTCCCCCTTGTCTTTTCCTTCTTTCGTCTCCTCTCTCCTTCGCTCAGACACTGACCACACCCTGTCCCCGCACGTGTGTGGCTGATTGTGAGGGTGCTGAACGCTGTGCATGTGCCCAGAAGAGATGACAGACCATTCAAACTCTTATCTAATCAACCATTTTCCTCTTGAGCAAACGCTCCACATTTTTCCACATTTGGAGGCTAAGGGAGGGGACCCTTCACCACTTTTGGAAAAGGGCAGATGTCTGATCACAAACCAGAGGAAAGGCCTCAAGACCTAGCTGGGTTTTTGATATGAAGGGGAACAGAGATAAGGCCCTTTCCGCTCGCTCGTGGACTCTGCCACTGCAAGTTACTCTGCATACTCTGGGGCGTGGGGGGCTGGGGGAACACAGGCCAGGAGGCTGGTCTTTGTCAAGGTATCCACTCGGAAGCCAAAGAAGCCTGGACCATGAAATGTGCCCCTCCCCCCCACCCCCCACCCTGTCCTTCCTCACACGAATGAAGAATGTTTGGATAGGAACTGGGGGTACACTGGCAACAAAGACGTCAAGGTCAAGGTTTGAACTTGGCAGTCTCTAAGGTTCCATCACAATCTGAGGTTTTATGATTCTAAGAAGGGAGCATTTATGTTTGGTTCCCTCCTACTTTTTGTTTTTCATTCTGTTGATTAAGAGTAAAGGCTTAAACCATAAGGACACCTTTGCTCATCAAGGAGGAATTCTGGAGGTTGGAGATTCAAGAGTTTCAGAGGCCTCAGGGCATTTCCGAGATTCTCTGGGCAGTTGAGACATCTTGGCTCACACAACCCTGTCCACTGAGGTTAGGTTAGGGAGGATTTCAGGTGAGAGGATGGAAAAACCTTTCCTAGAGCACTCCCTCCCCGTTGGACTCTCCTGGTACCTCACCGACGAGAACTAACTACAGTGGAGACTGAGAGCGTGACATGTGGCCTCTCACTCTGCAAATGGGACCCAGGCAAGGACTACAGAATTGGTTTGCCACTGGGTGGGAAACACCAGTGCTGCCACCCGCCTCGTTCCCTCGACTAAGATGTAACAAGCACCCACTCTGCGCCGGGCTCTGGGCCAGGTGATAATACAAAGGAAAGACCATCCCTGTTCTGCAGGAGCCCTTACAGGAAGAACACAGACGGACAGAGCATTACTACACAAGATGGCAGTGGTAGGAGAAGAGTGAGTGTTCCCAGTGCCACCACTGGAGCTGAAACAGGAGCTTGAGGGAGCAGAGAGGGCCTGGAAGAAGCAACGACTGGGTTGATTTTGAAGGATAAATGGGATTCAGCTAGGGGTGCGGGGGCACGTAGGAGGTGGTTGGGGGGAGGGCATTTGGGAATCTCCCAGGATTTAGCCTGGATAAAGGAAACTATTGGGGACAGGCAGGAAATGAGGCTGAAGGAGAAGGCAAGGCCCTGCTGAGGGCAGGTTCTGTGTGGGACCTAGAGGTTTGGGGCATTTATTCTGGACGTGAGGGTGAACAGGTTTGTGTGGATGCCTTCTGTATACACGCAGGAGGACAGGCCGAGCTGTACAGTTGATGGCTGCACTGCACTGAGGGGTAGCAGATTGGCACTGCCTGCAGCTTACCAGTGGGTAAACCTGGGCATGCATCTGTGGTACCTTTTGCTGGTGTGACTGAGACTTTTTGTTCGCCACCTCCCAATAAGCTGGCCCAAGCTGGCTGGTTCTCACTGTTTAAGGAGGCTCCCTGAGGGGCCAAATTCGCCACTCACTCTTTCCTCTTTCATCTAATTCTGCCCTCTGGAGCCATAAAAATGTATTCTCCCACCTAACAGCCATGCAAACACATGGAACATGTCTGGTATGATTTTCAGCATATCACATACCTCTCTCATTTAATTTTCAAAATCCTCTGGTGTAGCTATTCCCATCCTCATTTTGCAGACAAAGAAACAGACTCAGGGAGGTAAACGCCCAAGCGTCCCATTTGTAGACTCCAGTGCAGTGTTTCTCCAGGTGTGTGGTTCTCGGCCTGCCTGCATCAGAATCACCTGGGCTGCTTGTAGCAAATCCAGGTTCGGGGTTGGGCGGCATCCACACCTCCTGAAGTAGAATCTCTGGGGTGGGGGTAGGAGCACAGAATCCACATTGTAACACGCATCTCCGTTCATTTCTGGATTCATTGATGTGTACTCTGCTCTCATCTTGCTCACGTGACCACTTTGAATCTTCTCTTTCTTTTTATTTTTTTTCCTGGGGGGGGGAACAAGAGGCTTTTAAGGTGAATGTGACTCCTTCGTTGCACATTGGTAGGAACCAGTGGAATCCCACAGCAGGACCGGCTCTTCCGGATTTTTGCAATAGCATCTTTCTCTGTCTGTCCCCTAGGTGCGGAAGCCTTGGCGTCTGTCCTCTGCTGAGCCACGATGGGTGACTGGAGCTTCCTGGGAGAGTTCCTAGAGGAAGTCCACAAGCACTCCACCGTGATCGGCAAGGTCTGGCTCACCGTGCTTTTCATCTTCCGCATGCTGGTCCTGGGCACGGCTGCCGAGTCTTCCTGGGGGGACGAGCAGGCCGATTTCCAGTGTGACACGATGCAGCCGGGCTGCGAGAACGTGTGCTACGACCAGGCCTTCCCCATCTCCCACATTCGCTACTGGGTGCTGCAGATCATCTTCGTGTCCACGCCGTCGCTCCTGTACATGGGCCACGCCATGCACACGGTGCGCATGCAGGAGAAGCGGAAACTACGCGAGGCCGAGAAGGCCAAAGAGGTCCGGGGCGCTGGCTCTTACGAGTACCCCGTGGCCGAGAAGACAGAGCTGTCCTGCTGGGAGGAAGTGAACGGAAAGATCGTCCTCCAGGGCACTCTGCTCAACACCTACGTCTGCAGTATCCTGATCCGCACCACCATGGAGGTGGCCTTCATTGTGGGCCAGTACCTTCTCTACGGGATCTTCCTGGATACCCTGCACGTGTGCCGCAGGAGTCCCTGTCCCCACCCGGTCAACTGTTACGTATCCCGGCCCACGGAAAAGAATGTCTTCATTGTCTTCATGCTGGCTGTGGCCGGTCTGTCCCTCATCCTCAGTCTGGCTGAACTCTACCACCTGGGCTGGAAGAAGTTCAGACAGCGATTTGCCAAGTCACGGCAGGGCCTGTCTGAGTGCCAGCTTCCCGGTCCCTCGGCGGGCATTGCCCAGAGCTGCACTCCACCGCCTGACTTCAGTCAGTGCCTGGAAAATGGCCCCGGGGGGAAATTCTTCAATCCTTTCAGTAACAAGATGGCCTCCCAGCAGAACACGGACAACCTGGCCACTGAGCAGGTGCGAGGCCAGGAGCAGATTCCTGGGGACGGTTTCATTCACATCCGTTATGCCCAGAAGCCTGAGGTACCCAATGGAGTCTCCCCAGGTCACCGCCTCCCCCATGGCTACCAGAGCGACAAGCGTCGTCTCAGCAAGGCGAGCAGCAAGGCCAGATCAGATGATCTGTCAGTGTGACCCTCCAGTGTGGGTCACACTGGAACGAGGACCAGGTGGGAACAAAGGAGGCTCAGAGAGGGAAGATGTATCGCTCCTGACTCCATCACTCACATTCTCATCACTGCTCTGCTCCTTTCGGGCCCCAGGTCTCAATGGCATTGCTCATTTATTCCAGAAGGTATGACTCGGGCTCTGAGCGTTCAGTCAGAGACATGGTGACCCAGTCTGGATGCTGTCCTTGGCTCATGCCCTACCCAGTATACTCAGCGAAGCCTTTCAGATTCCTCACTGAGCAGGGCAAAGGAAGGCAATCATGGCAGATCTGGCCAGGGAGGGATAGGACAATTCTTAACATCCCAGCCACACACCGGCTGGGTTCTCCGAGTCCCTATGGCTTCCTTGACCTGATTACCCTTCCTCCAGCCAGGAAGAACCCAAAGTCCCCAGCCGATAAAGAGCATGAATCAAGGAACCTTCATTAGATGTGCTCTTGGGCCAAGCCTTGGAGTGGTGGTGAGGTCTCCTTGGACTGCCCTTGGCGGCCCTTCCCTCTACACAGCCTTACTTATACAGAGGTCCTTGGAACTTGACCAGCAGCCTCAACTTTACAAGTGCCTTGGTATATACGTCTGGCAAAGGTCCCACCTTGTCCATGTTGCAGCCTTTCCTTCTGCCAGGGTGTACACCCCGCCCAGGGGGCGCGAGCACTCCTAGGGTCACTGTGCACAGACTCCACTGGAATTCCTGCCACCACCTGTCATCCTGCAGCTCTTTTACAGTTCATCCCGGTGATAGAAACCATCCCTTCCCTTCCTCCCTTGGCTGTTCACCCAGTGCTCCCCTAAAGACCTTATCGACCGGAATGCCCAAGAAGCCGTCGTCCTCTCTCAGATCCTGACCAGATCACCAGCCACAGAGACCAGTGGAATTTCCCCAGGTCTTTATTAAAACAAAAAGGACATTGTGTTTCTCATATTCCCCTTGGGGAAAAAAATAATTCTGCTGTGAAGATGAAAATTAAAAAGGAGAGAAAATACTGGAAATTGACTTTTCCCTCCTATTTATTTCCCCTGCTGACTGTCACCTTGGAGTGCCAAGAAGAGGTGTGATGACAGCTATGGAGGCCCTCAGATCTCTCTCTCCCTAGAGGATTTAGCGGGGGCGTGGAAGCATGGGGGAATCTCCAGCTCTTTTGGCAGGGTTCTCGTTTAAGAGCAGAGATTCTTGTGTCTCCCTGGTGCTCCAAGGAGACTGCCAGGTGGAGACTGCAGAAAAACCCTGCCTTCCTCAGGCACTGGCCTGGTTTCTCTATTCAGTCCAGTCATCATGGGTTGCCATTTTGGATGAAAGTAAAGGGTGCTCAGAATTGGACACTGAGACATAGAGAGAGATGGTTACTTTTTAAAGTGTGTGTGTGTGTGTGTGTGTGTGTGTGTGTACCCGCTGACAGGGCGGATGAAGGGGAGGGGAGACCTGAAATAAGGAAAGGAAACCTTAGAGAAACTTGTGTCATTCTATCCTCCCCTCCGGATGCCTTGCGGAGGAGCTGAGCTTCCCTGTTTTCAGTGTCATCTATCTAAACGGGTAGGCTTTCGGGGTTGGGACAGAGGAGGGTGAAGGATCAGAAGGAGGTTGAACCTTTGCCCCACCTGTCCATCTTCTGGCTCCTCGTCTGATAGTTGGATATTATTGATAGGTGGAGAGAAGGATGAAGGTAGAGAGGTGGAGGGAACTGATTGGAATGTTATTGAGGAAGAATGACTGGTCATCCCAGGTCCCTGGAGCGGACATCGTTTTATTTATAGTGTGGCCCTGGCATGAAGATCTCTCCAAAACGAAACGAAAAAGACTCTCCATCTCTGAAATGTGTTTGTTTTATGAAATGAGTGTTCTTGAGTTAGAAATTCTATGAGATCAGTTTTTGATGATGGGGCTTTCAGGAAGGAAAAAGGAAAATTATGTGCAGTTTGTCTTAATAAAGTCTGGCCTTACCTCTAACTCTCCTTGTGTCCCTTTCATGCTGTGAGTACCAGAGAAAGATGGCAGACTTGGTGGGGGAGGGAAGCTTGGACCCCACCCATTAGCCAGTCAGTAAGACAAAGAGCTTTGGAGTCAGACAGGCAAGGTTTAAAATCCCAGCTGCTGATTTACAGCTAGCTGGACTCCAGCAAGCTACTTAATCTCTGAGTCTTAGTTTCCCCATGTGTAAATTGAACCTAGTAATATCTACCTCAAGGGGTGTTAAAGGACAGACTGTTTATCAAGAATTCAGCAGAGTGTCTGGAAAATAATAGTCTGTCATTAAATGGTAATTGTTATTGTTGCTATTATTATCTTTATTATTTTGTTATTATGTTGAATATATAGTATTTGAAAACCTGGTATGTTGAGAGATAATTCTGGAACTTCCCTTTGTGGAGCTCACAATCTACTTAAGGTGATCAAATAACTCACACAGAGGAAACAATTAGAATAGAATTAAATGGAAATTCACTTATTATCAATTCTAAGAACCATAAGGCTCCAAGAAATGATACATATGAAAAAAACTACATAGAAGAGGAGAGACCTTACCTGGGCCCTAAAGAGTGGCTAAGGCTTTAGAGAAGTGAAGACCTCAAGGATGACTCTGTGGGATAGGTCTTGGTATACCCATTTAACAGACATGGAAACTGAGGTCCTGACAGTGGGGCAGATTTCACTGGCCTTTCTGATTGGGATCACATCTCTTGGAAGAGGAGAAATGATTCTTGCTACAAAGAGTCCAGGGACCACCCCACCGTTCACCAACAACAGGGTGCGATTTCCTAAAGAAAGACACAAAGGCTGGAAAAAACAAACAGAAGTGTTACCTGAACTATCAATCTGTCTTGTTTATCAGGGCAGGCAAGCTTTTTGAAAGGGGGCTTGCAGAGAGATCACAGAACACATTTTGTGACACCGGTGTTCAGACTCGGGCTGCACGTGGCATCTCCAAGAATAAGGTGCTGAGCCCAGAGATGCCTGAGTAGTTCACCTGGAAAAAAGCACCTGGAATCCATTTTTTACTCCTAGAAGAAATGTATCTCATGGTTTTATAAACATTAACAATATAGTACACCCAGACTGCAAAAGCCAAGGGACCTGATTTGTAGTAAGATTTCAACCTCATCGATCTCGTCTCATTTTCTCTTTCTTTCCCCTTTGAAAGGTCCACCACTAAAGAGGGTAAACTGGATAATAATCTAGTGACCACTCTAAGTTGGTCTAAGTGACTCTAAGCTGTAGGCTCCTGTGGGCCCCTTTCCTTCAGTTCCTTCCTCCAGTGCCAGATAAGACCAGAATTTCTACAACTAGTGTTTCATCCTTACGGCTACAAGGTTGAAGTGGTTAAATGCTAATAATAATTCTAGGAAGAATCACAGCATGAATGAGTATCAGATTTTTTCCTAACAGCAAATCTTGATAGCAGAGAGAAAAAAACAAAGGAACAAAGGTGCTAGGTACCTTGCAGGTGTCTTGAAGGATTGCTTTCATGGATGTGGAAGATGAAGAAAACAGCAGGGCTGGAGGGGACTGCCAAACATAAGCCGCCCGCTTACCAACCCTCAGGAGATCTGGAAGCCCCCTAGTTGTTCCATGAATTGGCCCTTGACAATAAGCAGGGTTTACAAATGATAGATATGTAAACAGAATAGGATCAGTGGTTTTTACTCTTGTCGGTCACCTGAGGGTCAACAGAGATGGGTATGGTCTATACTTTTTTTTAATTATCATTTCAATTGGAAAAGTAAAAAATGTTTATTCAACAAATATTTATTGAACTCTGCCATCGGGCTAGGCACTATGTTAGACGCTAGGAATACAGTTTTATAAAACAGATAGGTTCCTGCCTTCCGGAGCTTACAGTGTGGTGGGGAAGATGTCCTAACACAAGTAAACAAACAAAATAAGTATAAATTGTGATCAGCGTCAAGAAGGAAACAGATAAGGGGCTCGCAAAAGTAGGGAAGGAAACTTTGGGGTGGGCGGAAAGTCGTTTCTGAGGAGGTGACATGATGCTGAGATCTGACAGCTGAGAATAAACCGAGCACTGATGAGTAGAAGAAGAATCCAGGTGGGGGAACCCAAGTTCCTTCCAGGAAACCCCAGAATACAGCTGTCCCTGACCTCGGTCCGGCCCAACATTTTTGAAAGACATGGAATTCAAGCAACACCTAGATGGCACCTAAAACAACACTGGTGCTAACTGTCAGAAAACACACACTTTTTTCAGCAAAAGCCTCGAAGGATAGAGAAATCTTTGTGCTCACAGAAGGAAAAGGAGCAAAGATCTTAATTAAACCCCAGTATATATTCGATACTAAGATTCTAAAAAGCCCTGTTTGATGTTGCAGCTATTATTTTCACCAGTACAGATTCTTGCAACAGGCCTGAGCCTTCTCAACCGGGCTTGTTCCCTGGAGTCCAGGCTGGGAGGCAGAAGACGGCATCCAAGGGGCTGGGAAGGGCCAGCAGGGCGTGGTGGAGAGGAGGGAATCAAAACAGCCAGACAACAAGTACGTGGGGGGTGAGGAGGGAGGAAGGAGGGGGCACACACCCGCGGGGAAGCCAGGCCACAGAAGTTGTCACCCGCGGGGAAGCCAGGCCACAGAAGTTGTACAAGACACCAGGCAGGCACCACCTGGGACATCTCTCAGCTGGAAGCAGGGCCACAGCCCCTGGTGTGGATTTGGAACTAGACCTCCAGACTCAGAGAGCTTCATCCTGGGGCTGGGTTACTAGGCAGGGCCCCAGGACAGAGTCTGGGACAGAGTACAAGTTGGGGGCCCATTATCCGAAGTACAGTGACGTGCTGATGAATAAAGTCCTTGGTGGGAATAGATATGATTTTAACAGATGCCGTCAAAGCCTTAAGCCAAAGGAATGACCAATCGCGAGACTTCCAGGCACCTCATCAAACATGGTGGTGGTTGGGGAGTTGATGTTTGGTGTGGAACCTAATACTGCTTTGAAATCCCCCCAAGCTGGCACCTGCGGCCTTCACCTACATGTTAAGGCCAGCACAGCCCTGGGAAGTCATGGCGGAAGTCCAAGGACACAAGACTTAAGTCTCCTCTGTCCCTTCAACCTGGATTCAAGACCCTGATGGGGCAGGTCACATTTACTTGCAAACAAGAACTTCCTCAGAGAGAAACCGAGAGCCTTTCATGAACCTGGTCAGGAGAGCTTGTCGCCCAAGGCTCTGCAGCCCCAGTCAAGACTAAATCCCCTCGACCAACAGCAGACTTTCAGGGCAGGCTGGAAAGTTGTTTTATGCCTTCCTGGGGTTTCTCTTCAAATGGGCTGAACAATAACTTGGTGGAGTTTAAGCTTACAAATGTTTACAGTAAAATTGCACATATGTCAACCAACGTAAGAACCTGTATAGGGTGTTGCTGGCTGAGGAAAAGTTTTTTTTTTTTTTTTTTTTAATCCACATATTTTGGTAGTAATCCTGAAACCAGCTTGCAATTGTGAAGTGCCAACAGTTTTCTAGGTGCTTTACTAAGAGGTTTAACGAATTATTATCTTATCCTGACCACAATCCTATGAGGTCATTTGACCCCACTTTATAGAAAAGGAAACAGAAAGATTTGGTAACTATACAACTAGTAGGTGGGAGAACGGGGCTTCGGACACCCATCTCTCTGTCTACACCATGCTTCTCGTACGTGCTTCTCATATATTCTTAAGTAAAGAGGCAAGAGACAAAACTGCATGTCCACCATGATTACAATGTGTAAAACTGGTATTGATAAGAACAGAGAAGGAACAAAGATGAAATAGTTGTGCCAATTTGGTGGATTGTGGAAGTGCTTTAATTCTCCTTATCTTCTAAACTGTTTTAATGTTATCATGTGGGGTTTTTTTATATGATAATTAAAAATTTAAAAATATATTTATATTCAACCTTTGGGCTAAATTTGGTGTTCCCCTGGGGTGGCTGCCAGGAGCTGCTGCCTCTCTTTATTTCTACAGTACTGATGCCTGGGAAAATTTTTCTGTTTGGGCTCAGACTGCCACCCTTAAATGGAATAAGCTTAGCGGGAGGCACCCACTCCGGGTCTGGGCTGTGGCTGTGGGACAACAGATGGTCTGCCAGCTGTGCCGCGAGCCCTTGTGTACCCTCAGTGTGGGGAGCGCGGAGAGCCCCTGCTGTACATCCGCAGGGCCATGGGCAGGCCCCGTTTGGGAGGATACCAGTAAGAAAGAAGCCTGTCCTCAGGTGCTCAGATCTCCTAGGAGAGGAGAACAATGCCACATCACGAGGGGGAAGCTCAGTGTGGTGAGAGAGAGAAAAACAGCCCCGAAGGCTCTCAGAGCAACGAGAGGACCCAGGGATGGACAAAGCCCGGGAAAAACCTCCTAGAGTAGGTGGCACCTGAAATTGGCTGTGAGAAATGAATACTATTTTATCGTGTAGAGAGGAGAAGACTTTCTAGTGAGTGGAAATAGCATGGATTCCAACAAACAAACCAACACCAGCACCAGAACCCCATGGTATGTTCCAGAAACTGGGAGTAAGCTGGAGGGGAACTTTGAGGGGAAGGTGAGGCCAAGAGGTGAGAAGAGCATATTCAGAGGATTCTAGAAAGTGTGCCTTTTTCTCTGTAGGCAGTAAGGAGCTCTCAAGCTCTCTGGGCATCTGGGGAGCGGGGTGACTAGCACTGAACTTGAGGTTGACTCAAGTCAGTAGCGGTCAGTGGGCTGCAGAGGGAAGAGCCTGGAGACTGGGAAGCCATGATCATCCATGAGACTTCCTTTTGAACTAGGGATGAAATGGAAGGACACAGACAGAGCCTTAATCATTGCGACTTGGTGACCGGTTAGGTTTGGGGTGAGGGTGTAGACAAGAAGGAAGTGAGCGATGACCGAGAGGTCTCTGTGACCACTCATTCGATGAAATCATTTAATTTAATACAAATGCGGTGTGGACCTGCTCTGTGCCCCACAAAGTGCCAGGACCTGGGGATTCTGAGAAGAAATCTGTGGTAAGACAGTGATTATTATGCAGTTGAGGGGAAATGGGTTATCAGACCCCTTTCATGCATCGCTCCAGGTGTTCTCAGCCTTACCTGCCTCTCATTTTAGTTGCTTGTGGGTGTGGACCACCCTCACAGAGGCACATCTAACTTCCCTCCAGGGTCTCCCTACTGACACAGTGGTAGAACTCTGCTCTGCACCTACGCCAACACGTGAACAACCCAGAAGTGAGGATTGATCAATGCAACATAGGGCAATCCGCACCAGTGGGAGACAGAAGTCCCTGCTCCTCCCCAACCCCCACTACCCTGGTGGTTCCAGGACCTGGCTGATGTGCTTCTCCAGGGTGCAGTCCTTTGGATGGAGCAACCAGTCTCCTTTAGTGCCTGGCTTGACAACATACCTTCCCGTTGGCTCTGCCTCCTTCCCTACCTCTCTCCCCTTGCTCCCCACTCTTGCCCCTGGAACTATACACCCTCACACAATGTTAGCACACCAGCCTCTGCCTCAGCTCTGCTTCCTGGGGAATCCAGGCTGAGCCAGTGATTCCTATTAGAAATGTAGCCGCCTTCACTCTACTCAGAATTGTATAGCGGTCAGACCAAGCCTGGAGCAGCCAGGTCCTACCTTCTACCCTCACTCCGTTAACTTCACTTTCTAGTCTGTCTTTGTAGGGATTCCCATAGTTTCTTGTATGTCTGCCCGATAGAGCTTTCCCTCCAAGACCCCGGGCCTCACAGCATGTAGGACAATGTTGGGCAGACAGAAGATGCCAGAAAACATCTGCCAAGTTGAAGTGAAGTTGTTCTCTTTCACTTCCCTGGGTTCCACATCGTCTTCTGCTGCTCCACGTTATGTTCAAACTAGTTTCCAAAAGGACATTTCCTTTCTCTCCTTGTCCTGACTGTGCATGGGGAAATAACATTGATGGAAACTTCCAGCAGATACTGTGTGATGATGGAGTGGTTTATCCAAGGAGCACCCCTCCTCCAAGCAGTGGGTCTGGAGGTACTGCCAGCCTGGTTGCTGCTGTCATGCCTCTATGTCCCCCTTTCCAAGACATCCCCCACTCCTCCGTGCCCCAAGCACTGACAAACCATGACAGCTCCCCAGTTTTGTCCTCATTTTTAGTGGGAAAGGAAGTTAAAGTGCAGAAAGAAATTATTCCCCCCTTCCCAGTAAATTAAGGACTTCACTGTTGCTAACTTCTTTCTCCTCCTCCCCACCCATGAAATAGTTTCAAGATTTGGGGAAAATGAAAAATGAGTACACACACACACACACACACACACACACACACACACACGTTGGATCCCCATCTTAACATTTACAGCCTCCTTGAACCCAAAGGGCTTTTGGGGAGTGGGAGGCAGCCAATGGCAGCCTTTCCCCCGGCCTCCTGTGTCAGGTTCAGGCAGAAACGCTGAGTGTGGAAGTGTTGAGTCGGGACGGCAAGGGCACTTCAGCTGGTTAGGGAGAGCGAAAGGTGTCCTCTGACAGCTGGCGCTGGGAGCTGTCAGGGCGTGGATGGAGCTACTCAGGAGGCAGCTAAGCTTTCAAAGAGAAACACCTCTGGCTTTTAAAACACGCACCCTTTCTGCTTCTTTTCCTGGTACCCACTTAGACCCCGCCATTCCAAGCCCCCTGCTCATTCCTTCCAACACTTTCCATCCACCCTGCTGGCTTTCCTCCCACCCAGCAGAGCACGGGTCACGGGCAGCTGGGTTCATACATGTACAACTGTCTTCCCAACTAAGCCTGGGACGTCAGAGTCCATTTGACTTTTCTGTCGCCCTCTGTCCCTAGCACAGGAGTCACAGAATTTTAGAACTGGGAGGGGCTCCTAGCAAATAAAGTTAACTCTTATTTTCCAGGAAACTGAACCTTGGAGAATCAAGGGTTCCAGAAGCTCAATGCTGAGCGGTCATCCAGCCCAACCTTACAATTGCTGCTGTGACCTTCTCTTCACTGCCTGCCAGGGGTCATCCAGCTTCTGAGCAGTTCCACTGGCAAAGCAGCAGAGAACTAAGGTTTGGTCGGCCGGGTTTCACAGACCTGGGGTCAGAGCCCAGCTTTCTACTAACCTAACCTCTTTGAGCTCTTATTTCTCATCTGTGGTATGGTAGAATCGTATCTAACTCAGAAGAACGCTGTGAAGAGTAAATTAAGCAAACGATACCTAGTTATCAAAGGATGACTTGATTAATGTTAGCTATTTTTATTGCCTTTCCCAAGACAGCCCAGCCTTTCTTCAGATTGCTGTGTTAGAAACGTCTTCATTTTCTTTTAGTTGAACTCTTTACTCCTGGAGTTTCCATCTTGTGTAAGTTGCCCAATATCACCCAGTGAGTTAGAGTTACTGGCAGAGCTGGGACCAAAACCCAGGTCTCTCCACAGGCCAGGCTGTCGCTGAAATATGTGCTGTATGAATGAGAAGGAAACCAACTGACCATAATGAAGTGCTATTATTATTGAGTCTGTTCTCATTTTAGAAGCTGAGACAACACAGTGATTTTCAGTAGCCTGAGAGCTGGTTAATGAGAGAACGAGTTACCATAGCATTTCTCCTCTCTAGTCTGGTGCTCTGTCGCACTATGGTGCAACTTTAATGAGGTTCTCTCTGCCCCTTCCTTTGCTGATCAGAGAGGGAGGTATTTGTAGATGCAGATAGATAACAGCGTGCGATGAGTTCTCACCCATCTGCCCTGCTCACACTTTCTCACCCTAAGGAGTTGGTTAAAGCACAGGAATAGTTCTGGCCTGCAAGTGTATTGGAGAGACAAGATTGGTCCTTCAATTCTACTGGGGCACGGGGTGGGGTTTGCATCAAAACTGCAAACACATTCTGCTTCCAAGAAGCCTATTCTGCAGGGATGATGGCCCCAAACATGGGGGCACCCTAGTGGGAGCACTCTGAGGCTTTGAGGACAGGGTGTGCACGCTGAGCAGCTGAGGTGACTGCTGGAAGGTTGTTTGACCAATTTTAGGGCCATAGGGTACATGAGCACAGGCTGAACCTCACACTTTCATTCCACATCATCTGTGATGAACAGAATATTTAAAAATCTGTCCATACATAAAACATTAGACAAAGAAGTCTTGGTGGATCAGACATAAAATCGTCACTCTAACAAAAGAAGAAAAAATAAAGAGAGAACCCAGAGTCACAGGCAAGGGCAGGAGCCTTGTGATCCATGGGTGGAGAAAATGCATAAACATCATCAAGACCACAGTTTCAATGCCCAGCTCAGGATAGAGGCCAGTGCTTTTGTTGGGAGCCCCATCATTGGCCAGGAGCCTGAACCAGAATCCCCGTGTAAGCTGATACCTAAAATAGGAAGTTGGAAGAACTCTATACTCCCTTCTGGAATTGCATGCAAAACCAAGGTGCCTACCAGGGACTAAGGAAGAAAAATTACTTGCATAATACTGAGGCATATGATGGGTTCAGGGCTCAGTATTACGGATTTTCTCAGAGACTGGGTCCTGAGCTAAGCTTCAAATAAAAGACCTACTTTGGTGCTGTGCACTGAAATTGCAAAGCTGCCCCACAGGGAGGACGCCATAGTCCAGGAGCAAATATGGGAGAAAATACCATGAAATGGGTAATGAAAAATTGATTGTGGTCGTGGATGTACAATCATGTGATTGTTCTAAAAGCCATTGAATTATATGTTTGCAATGGGTGAAGGGTATGGTAGGTGACGCTGTTCAACATGGCACAGAAGACAAACTCACAATTCTTAATAAAGAATTTGAGGAAAGTCAGCACCATGATACAGTCATCACACGTAACAAATTGGAAGAATCACTCCTGAGAAATAGAAATAACAGAGTAATCTGAAAAAGACTTTAAAATATGCACGCTTGAAATCCTCAAAGGAGTAAAGGGTGGAGCAGCATCCACAAAAGAAAAAACGGATTTAGGAAGCCAGAACATGTAAATACAAAACAAGCACACAAACAAGAACACAAGTGTATATCTTAAAAATGAAAAAATATAGCATTAAAATTTTAAAAAATAGTCCAAATTATAGATTGAACGGAGCTGAAGAGAGAATTAATGAATTGAGAAATAGATAGAATTTCTTAGTGTTTCAGCACAATGAATTAAAAAATAGAAAATCTCAAAGGGAATTAAAAGACATGGAGGTGCTCCAAGATAGTCCAATACGAGTTTATGGAGAGAATAAAGGAAATGAGAACGATGCAATAATTGAAGATAGAATGGTGGCGATATTTCTAGAACTGAAGAAAGACAAGAGTATTCAGCTTTATAAAAAAAAACCTCAAGTGTTAAACATGATGAATCTCCAAACTCCACATTATAGATAAACGACAAAACATAAAAAATAATGAAAAATCCTAAATGTTATAGAAAAGATACGTTAACCACAAAAAAAACAACAGCAGTTTTCTCATTAACAATATCAGAAATTCTTTGGTATAATATAGAAGGAAGAATCCAAAGATTTAGAGAGATAGAAATGTTGGGAGAGTATTTATTCTGTGGAATCCCACTCATTCACCCCCTACATGTGTCCCTCAAGAAGGCTCAAAGATGCCCTCTTTATCACAATATTGAGAAATGCATGCCTTTTGGAGTAAAAAAAAAAAAAAAATGGCATGGGAACTGATGTAATTCTGCAGCAAAGATGGAGAAAATGGTCTTTTCAATTATGGTGTTCTTTTCTTATCGTTATAGAAGTAAAATCACTTTCCAGATGAAGTTGCACTGTAGATGCCAGGGTATGTGTTGACTTACTCTGTCAAAAAGACCATCTTTGGAACAGAAGTTTCAAATGTAGTCTTCACCTGCTTTGGTTTATGATAGTCTACTACCATGTTCCAAGACCTGTCTGTCTTCTACATAAGCCAAACAAATAGAGTAAATGGGGATAGAATGGGGGTCATCCTTCTTGCCTCCTTCAAGCCTTTGATGGTGATTCTAATCTCTATGATTCCACAAGAAATGGGGCACTGCTTTAATCCAGAACTTAGTAACATGTCTCCAAGGATTCTACTTTCTTCCTAGCATGATACCCCGCACTCCACAGGCCAGGAGAAACATGATGATTGTTAGTTTTTGAGTATCTTTATTCCCAATATACACTCAGGATCTTGAGAAGAAACTATAGGATGTATTTATAGACATACTGAGACTACTGTGATAGGGACTTAGCCCAAATTCCATGTATTTCCTCCTTACTATCTTGGTCAGGCTGGAAGTCTGAGGTGAAGGGTCTCTACAACTTGACACCCCTCTCCAAAAGCCTCCACCCTGACTGGTGTGTTAGAAAGGTGTCCTGGGTTCTCAGGGTTTAAGCTCCGAGTCAGTGTTGAATAATCTCTGAAGAAGGTCTGGGTATTTCCTTCTCCCATTGTATAGTTACCCGGGAAATGGCTGTAGGACGCCCCCCCCCCCGCCCCGGGAAAGGCTAGAAAGACATACTTGTGGCAATATCTCAAGGTTCTTTCTCAGAGGCTTCCAGCTTTCCTTTCACTCAAAGAGTTTTGAGTCTTGGAATTGTTCCTGGTCTTGAGTCTCTACTGCATTGATTCAAGTCAGGCTTACATTTGCCAGATCCAGAGTTGAGTTTCTTTGGTTATACAGGTCAAGAAGGAATTTATTGAACGGCCCCATCTATGTTGTTCCTGGGGACCCCGCATCAGCTTAGCACTTCCAATGATTCCTGTGGATCAAACTTGCTGGTTACCACTCTACCCTTGATGTCCCTTACGGTAACCATGTCCATCCTTCCTCTGATGGTTAAGTGCTGCTACTCTGTCTTTTCCACGTCAGGATCCCATGATGATCTACGAAACCAGGGAGCCCATTTCAATTGCAGCATCTCACACTTTCAGTCCCTAAAAGAACCTGGCTTACAGATGGGTCTGCTGCTGTAGTGTTACAGCTCTACTTAAGGGGTGGCCCCAAAGGACTATAGGGGAGAGGAATCCTTCCATTGTGCAGAGCTTTAAGTGGTACTTGTCATACTGCACTTTATCTGGAAGAAGAAATAACCTGAGATCTGGATCTAAGCCAATTCATGGACGATGACAAATGGTTTGGAAAATTAGTTGTTAGGGACTTGGAAGGAATAAAATTGAAGGATTTGTGACAAGGAGTTTTGGGAAAGAGGTATATGAACGGATCAATCATAACATGTCCAGGCTGTGAAAATATATTTGTTCCATGAGAATGTTCTCCCAAAGGTGTCTACAGTGCAGGAGGCTGTCACCCAGTTTACAAGATATCTTGCCCTATAAATGTCAGTCAGTCAGCCTCTATCCCAATTACCCCAGTATTTGATCAATGAGTTTATGGACATCACCATAGTGGAAGGGTTAAGATTATAGGGAAGCTACAACATGCACTGTCCTTCACTGAGGCTGAACTAGTCACTATCACTGCTGAATATCCAAATTCCCACAGGCAGTGACTAACCTTGAATCCTGAACATGGTACTATGGCCTAGAGGTACTGGTGTACCACCTGCCTGGAAGGCTGACTCCATTAGATCCTCATGGAGGGGGCAGCAATTTTGTTCTCACTGGAACAGATATTTATCTGAATATGCATTTGCTGTCTCTGCCTAACATGCTTCTGTCAGGAACATCACTTAGGGGCTTAATGAATGGCTGATTCACTGTCATGGAATCTTAGGTGAAGTTGTTTCTCACATTATGGTAATGCTAGTTTCTATAACAAAAATCTTGGTCGTTTAACCCAATAAATATTTATTTCTTGATCACGTAATTGTCCAATGTACCTGTTTCCTATTGGGCGGTCGCAACATTCCTTTATGTAGTGTTTAGGGGCCATGTTGTGGTTCTACTATTTTCTAGAGACTCAGAGCTCTCAACATTCAGATGGCAGATAGGAGAAGAAAACGTGGCTATTGTTCATCAGTTTTTTAAAAGTCCCAGCCTGGAAGTGACACACCTTCCTTCTATTTATGTTCCATCAATGATAGTAGTTACATGGATGCAAGGGATGCTGGGAAATGTAGTCTACTCCAGTGTCAATTCCATGCTGTATGAATATTGGGCGGACAGCTAGCCATCTAGGTTTAATATTAGCAGCCTGCCAGGCAGGTAGACTGGTCATCAAATATTAGTGTATACCTTTCTTCCCACACTTGCATAATGAACACACACACACAATCTCACCCAGTGAGATTAGATACAGCTTAAAGTCCAGGATCTCTGGGTGATGTACAGTTCTCTCTAGAAAGTCTAGATGTATCTGCTTGTGGTTCAGAGACCTATGAACTAAAGAGAAATATCTTCCTTCCTCTAATCACCACTAAAAATAAATGTGGAAGCAGGAACAGGACAGCTGCAATAAAATTCCCTTTCAGAAAAAAGAGGGATGAGAGTTTGAGAGCAGTCACTTATTTACAGCAATGATAAAATCTTGCTGGATAGACATAGTAAACATTGCCTGCTCCAGTGTGAGGGTGAAATCCCTTGATTAGACCTTAATCCTGATCTCTGGAGGAATTTCCTGTTCCATTACTCTGCCTGGCACCTGACTCCATCTTTGGAAGTGTCACTCATGTCCATTTTCTCCATGGCCTCAACTGAAGTAAGCATTGTTATCCTTGGGACTACACAGTATTCACAGCCTGCTTCCAGCTAGTGCCAAATAGGGAGCTTAAAAGCCGTTTTATGTTACAAGATGGATTTGTGTTTTTAGTTTTGGTCTTGTTTTTAGCTCAGGATCATGACTTCTCTGATAACACAATTCTCTCAACAACAATAGGCTTCTCAGCTATTTGTTTCCAGTCAATTCCATGTGCCAGTAGCCATACCCAAGTCTTTCCTAGACAGAAGTCTCAATACTGACTTGTTTGTTAGCTTCCTCATCCTCATGCCTCTCTCAGCTCTTTGAAGGCTAGGTACCCTGAGGCCATCTGAAACAACAGGCGTGAGTGTGGAGGTAATAACTTGAAGTTGATGGTTTTCATAGACGGAGTCCCTCTATGTAACTATGAAATCTTAATGAACCTTTGTTGCACAAGTAGATTTTGCATCTTACCTCCCATTGAGGCCCAGATGAGCTGACTTTTGCAATCCTGCAAGGTCCCACCTCTCTTTACTATGCCTATGGCCTTTAATTTCCCCTCCATCAACAGATCCCTAAACCCAAATCATCTCTAGTGTCTCTTTGTGAGGAACTGGATCTAAGAACCTTGTTTATGTCCGCCTCCCTTTTAGGATGTAAAGTCCACCATGGTGAACACTTTGTCATGATCATTACTCTACCCCAGAGCCTAGACAAGTGTCTGGCACATAATGAAAGGTGCTAAATAATATCTACTGATTGAAAGAATGGAAGAGGCACCACTAAACATTTATTTAGTGAAAATAAATCTAGTGCTCACCTTGAGCACTAAAATATGTTCTGGTAAACATATTTTGTTTCATTCCATTATATTCAGTGATGTTTTACAGCCCAGTAATGTTATAGCAACCCTTATAGATTGGCCCTTTGGAATTTGGTTGGCCTGTGCCCAATTCTCATTGAATAGATGAACATGGTGTGTACCTAGGACTAGAAAGCTCAGAGGACACACAATGGGGGGAAATGAGGAAAAGCAGGGCTTGCCTACTGAGTGCAGTCAACTCGGGGCAGCTCCACCACTGGCAATCAGTACGGAGAGGGACCTGTGCAAGCTGCCACCATCCCTCTGTGCAAGCACCAAACTTCCTTTTGGCCAAGCAAGGAAAAGGCAGCCTTTCCTTGTAGAAATGTAGGAGAGAAGGGACTATGGCACCTCTGGGTATTTCCCTCCTAAGCTCTGAGGCCTGATGCCTGGTCCCACTTTCATCCATCGCTGTTTTAGGACTTTGCAGCGGCTGGAACAGGGGTGGGTGGCAGCTAATATTGGTTAAAAATACACCCTGAAACAGACATTGTCTGTTGGAAGCAGGTGCTTGGGGGAAGTGGAGTATGACTTCTGAAAATTAGCCCCTCCTAGGGCTTATGCAAGGGGAGACTGGGCACCCAATGGCAGCAATAAAATTTGCTGTCCTGTCCCAGACCCCCCAAAAGAAGACTTTCCAGGTGTTCTGTCCCATGCCCCATCCCTCATACCACCACATACCACACCCCCATCATGGCTCCCCCCTCTCCCACCCCGTTGCTTCATTACCTCTTGCCCAATATAGATTCACAAAGGCACCATCTTCTGACTCAAGGATTATAGAGTTTCTCAAAATAAGTTGGACTGAACAACTGCTGTACCCAGAAACAGACTGAGTGGAAATTCCAAGGCCTGGGGATAAGCTTCTTACACTGTCATACTAAAGTCCCTTCCCGTGTCCCTACAGGCGCCTGACCAGGAAGCAAATAGAAAGAGCAAATCTTTCCACCCCCGCACTCCATTTTTACATCAAAAAGAAGTTAGTCCGGTCCAGGTCAATGTGTTTAAAGCCCTTTTGTCCTGTGAAAGTCTTCAAATTCAATCTCCTGTAAAGCTCGGATATAAAACAGGCCTAACTGAGCAGCCCTGAGCGAATTGTGAGACAGGGAGAGGTATGCAGCGGAGCTAGCCACTTTACTCCAGTTCTGTCTTTCCCTCCCGTGGGCCTGGACTAGCTGTAAGAATCCCTTCTGTCATAGCTCCGGGAAGAAAAGAACAGTGTGAGGCCCAGAGAGTCTCAGCAGGGAGAGACACTCTGCACAGCCAGACCTGGAACTAAATTGGACACAAGGCAGGTGTCACACGGGGTGGCCTGCGGAGTCTCTGTTCCCACTCCCCACATAAGAACGCAGGATGTGGTGAGGCCAAAAAGGAACACCCACGGAGCCATTGGTAGGGAAGTCATACCACTATAGTCTCACTGGCGGCTGGATTCACACAATGTGCGACCTGCTGTCTGCTTTTCTGCCAACCGACCAACGACTCTCCTCAACATTCCTCAACTCTCTTTGACTCCCCAATGTAGCTGCGGCAGTTATATTAGTGGCCAATGGCTCAATGGTTACAGCTGATGGCCATCTACTACCCGAGTCAGCACCTTTCCACGTGAGACCGAGAGCCTGGAAACTGCTCTCTGGGGCTCTGTCCCCACAGCAGGTCTTTCTACCTCATGTCAGCACTGAACCAAGGGAGTTGGGCCAAACGTGTATGGGTGTGGGGCCGTGCAGACTGGGGGTATCTGGTAGCCTCAGAGTCGGGGACCCCGGCAGGGCGAGAGACCATCAGCAGACTGTCTTGGCCCGAACAGAACTACAGTGTTTATAGTGTTGGCATTTGCAGAAGCAGTGGAGAGGAAATCATGAAGGACCCAGTTCTTGGGCAGTGTTGAAGCCTGGATTTACTCCCACAGGCAACAGGGACCACTGCAACTTTCTGAGCAGAGGATTGTCTCACAAAAGAGCCCTCAGAAGAATAGCGTCTGTGTGCACATAAAATCAGCTCTCAAGAGGCTCATGTCTGGACTATAAAAATCTTCATTAGGCACTTCCCGCTGTCTTCTGATTCCTTCTCTCCCCTTCCATCATGTCCACCTAAGTTTAGATGCCCAAACACTGTGCCTAGGCTTCTGCTCAGGCCTCCTACGGGTGCCCACCTTCCATCACCTGGTCTGAGTCCGTCCTCCCCCCTGCGCTGCAGTGAGCTTCCTGCAACACAAACCTGGAACAATATGGCGCGCCCTCCTTCAGCCCCTTTGGTGGATCCTCCTTGAATAAAGTTCAGCTCCAAAGTCTGGCGTCCAGACTCCTCCACAGTCACACTACAGCCCCCCTGCCCTGCGCTCTCCTCACCCACACCTGTCCTTCCATGCTTTCCCACGCTCTCCCCACCTTTCTGGCTGATTCACTCACCCTGCACCTATTCTCCTCCCCCTTCAGTCTCCTTTCCCTGCTCTCAGAGCCTCTGTTGAAGACGTGTAATTCTCGAAGGCCTGCTTCTCGTTTCATGTCCCTGGAAACCCCTTTTAAGATCCTCTAGTCTGAAATAGCCTCTCTCCTCTCAAAACACTGCATTTGTGTATCTAGTGTATCTAGTCAAACACTTATCTGTCTGCCTAGTATCAGAGTTATTTATAAATGTCTGTTTCTCTTGTTATTTGCATGCTCTTAGAAAGCAAAAACAGAGTTAACAAACTAAATACTCGAATTTCTTGTATTGGCTAGCAGAATTTATAAAACTGAGGGGTGGGGGAAGGAATAATTTTCTACATAACTTAAAAGCTAAGCACAACCATCCCGAGCCCAGAACACACTGCACTTTCAAGACCCACCCACTTCCTAGCCCTTGTTCTATGGTAGGTGAGGTCAGCATTGGATAAGAAGGGCCCCCGAGTAGGCCAAGAATCCCCACAGCCCTCGCCGCCCAGTGTTGTGTCTAACAGTGGAGGCAGGCTGGTGATCTGGGGACAGGCGTGGCGTCAGTAGCAAAACACCAGGAGGCTCTCGTCCCTTTGCTTCCACTCTGGGTCTGTCATCTGAGGCTGAAATGCTGCTTAGTCTGTGCAAACTTCGGGGAAACACAAGCACTTAACAATGAGGAGAATGGTTGTTTCAAAGAGATAGCAGCCATCCCAGATCATTGATTGAGCATGTCTTATATGCTGGGCTCTGGACCAGAGATTACGGGAGACAAAACCTTGAAAGGTTAAGAACGATGGTCAAGCACAAGTTTGCAGCCCATAGGTAGGTTGTGTTCCTCAAACCACATTGGTGGAAACTTCACCTGCTTGCTTCAGAGAGATCTATGAACAGGAGAGAGACGCTCCGAGGCTATCCCCCAGGAGCCGATTTAACTCATGATGTAACTACCTATGGTACCGTAACACTACAGAACTCAAGCAGCCTTAAAATCAGATTCCAACAGATAAGTCCTTCTATCTCTGCCCCGTGCAGCCCTGGCACAGACTGGGTGCGCCCCTCCTCTGCCCAGGGCACCACAGTGGAGGGACTGGGGACTTCCTGTGCCCTCAGCCAATGTAAATGGCACAGAGGGACGGTGTCTGGAGCTTTTAGTGCCAATAAGTGGGTGTCTAAGGGTCCCCAGCAGTGAGGAGGAAAGGGGGGAATGCAAATGCTTCCTTCAGAGATGGGAGTCCCTGGCTGGAACGGCCATTTGTATGGATGGAATGGAATTCCACTGAGCATGATTTCCAAGGCACGAAGAACCTAGACACTTAATTAGATGAGTTGGAGAATATTAGAGCTGAAAGATTATTTAAAGTCAGCTAATCCAACCCCTTACGTTTTATAAAGGAGTTAAATGACTTGCCTATCATTACACAAAATGAGGGGCACAACCAAGCTATGATCCCAGACGTTCCATGGAGCAAGTCACTTCACCTGAGTTCAGTTTCCTCATCTGTTGAATGGGAAGGACGATCCCTCCCCCACCCCAGCGTTGTCAGGAGGTTTACATAAGGAGGACTTGCTTAAGCAATCTTTACAAACTGCAAAATGCCACGCAAATGGGAGCTACTTTTATATCCTTTACCTCAACTGCCTCTAACGCCTCTCTGCAAACTTAGTGGTACAATAAAGTGATACAGGAGCCAGGATGTGTGGGGACAGGATACCCCAGAAGCAGCCCCCAAATCCTGCTGGCCTACCAGCCTAAGAAGCTGTGTGGCCTGTTAACACCTGCCCCCTGTTTTTCCTTCCTTTTACCCCCAAAGCTGACGTTTCTCTGTGGACAGGCAGCAAGAAACATGCTCACTCTTCTGGCCCAAGCAAGAGGGGCTCGATTTCCTGGAGGAGGTTTCCAAACTTCAATGGAGACCCCTGCTTGCAGGGAACAACACTAGAAACACCCCCAGGTGCCTGTCAGAAGAGTCTGGAAGCCCCTGGGTGTCTCCCAGCAGGAAGCTCAAGGAAGCAGGGAGCCCTCAGCAGAAGACCCCTGTGAAAAAGCTGCTTTCCTCCAGCTGCTGACTTTACCCTTTCGAATACACTGGGTTAGGTTGTCTGCCATGTTCCATCCTCTCCCACTTGCAAACATTCTTGCAATAAATTCAACAATAGTTTGTATTGCTTGCCATTGACGGGTCACTGGGGTTTTTTCTTTTCTTTTCAATTATTCTGTGCCACTTTTAGAAGTATCCCATCTGCGACCACGAGTTCGTTATAGGGTTCTGTTAGCTGGTGAGAGCCCACACGTCTGCACGCAGACAGCTTGTAAGGAAGGCCTTGCTGAGTTCTGATTGGCTGGTTTTCCTTGTGGCCCAGTTGATCCCATTGCTCACAAGTCTGTTCACAAAATGGCAGGTAATGCTAACCTCTCTGACAGTGAAATTATGGAAACATTCCGAGGAGCACCATCTGCCCAAGTCACCCCCATGTTTATACTCATGGGTGCCTATCCAGTCTCTCGGCATGGGCTGTGTCTGCTTTTGTGGGTTTGGTACCCAAGCTAGCAGTGGACATTGCAGCACAGGTGACAAACCTTCCTCACTCCCTCCTTCACCCTTTCCTCCTCTGGCCTCTCGCATCTCCCTTCCCTCCTCCAGGAGGCCACCGTGTGGGGTCGTTTGTTGGCCTGATCAGTGAGTAGGGAACAGTCAGGAGAGGGAAGTGGGTGGGGGGCATGGCCGTCTCCTTGTCACCACAGGCACAGCTGAGACTGGGCCTCGTCCAGTCACACTCTAACGCCAGCTGCCACAGCAACCACACCCTCAGCTCAGTTTCCAAGAGTCAAAGTGGCTGTCCCTAGTGACCCCTGTGGTGCTGACAGAGCTGAAAACTCAGACTGAAAAGTGACTCGAGAGAAAATCAACGGAGGCAGAGCTTTAAAACGATGCCCTTCCCAGCCTGTCCCCCTCCCCAGTTCTCCTTGTTTCTATCTCTTATCCAGTAGATATTTGTGCTGTTTGTTCCATCCAGTAGAAGGATATGAAGCATATGAAATGATAAACTTGTGACGGTTCCTTAGAACTTCTCTGGAAAGGATCTAAGTAAACATGTGTGGCAGACACACAGGAAGCCTATTTGTCCAGAGTCAAGTCACACAGATCACGGGTGATCACGTGGCTTCTGCCAAGCTTTGAAGCTCATTAAATATTAATCCACAAAAACTCATTTCCTCTCCTTCAACGGGATAGCATGACAAAAATCTGGGGAAATATCTGGAAAGAAGAGTATTGCCAATTACAGAACAGAAACCTTCCATTTCAAAGGGAAACTGTATGTTCCTCTGTGTCGCCCGACCACCCCCATCCCATCTCCCTTTAGATGGTGGTGGATCTACAGATTGGCCTGAGAGGGTCTAAAGCAACTTTATCTCTAACCGGAGGTAGTGATCCCCCAGGCCCAAAGGGGACAAAAGACAGTGAGCCCACAGTTCTCACCTCCTGTGATCTAGAGAGTTCCTCACTCTTCAGGGGAGGGAGAAGACCACCCAACCTCACAGACGAGTCTCCACGACAAGAACAAGGCAGGCACTAGGGACCCACTCAGAGCCCACATTTCCTTCTTCAGGCAGATACCTTCTACACTGCTGCTTTGCTCATTTCCTGATTTGTCAGTAAAACAAGGTCAAAGTAACTTTAGCTCAGTGTGCGTTGCCATTCTGACCAGCCCTCCCACCTAGACCTGCTCTATGTAATAAATGCACGGGAAGTAAATTGAAAGTGCACACATTAAAAACACAGAAGCCGGGACCTGTGGGGCAGGGGCAAGAAACAGAAGGGGGATGAAAGGGGAAAAATGGTTTAAAAGGTCCTTGAATAAACCAGTAGTGATGGAGGGGCCATGAGCTGAAAAGTATGACCAACACAATTCACTACATCTGAGGTCCAATAGAAAATAATGAATAAATAAAGTAGTATGTTTCAGAATTAAATTATAAGAGAGTGCACTGGATTGAGATAGCACTCATTCACAAAATAGACAGCTTATTGGGTGTTTGGGAAAACTCACCCATACACCCCAATTCTGATTGGATGTATTTAAAAACATAAAAAATACCCAATTACAATACAGTGGAAAAAGTTCAAATCATTGTGGGAAATTCTACAACTTTTCTTGTGTCAAATGCATAGAGATATAGTAAAAATGCCAAGACAGGAAGAAATACCTGCATGTGCCTGTACATAGCAATTGCTTAATAAATATTTATTGCATAGTATACACAAATTCTGCAATGCATATTTTGTATACTGTATGTGTTATATATACACACTTGTGCATGTTTTATTTACTTATATTGTCTTTCTTAAACTGCTAAAATTTCCTTTCTTCATTTATATAACTCATGATATCTTTGTACCTTTCTTCCTTTAGTTTTTTAATTGACATTTGCTTTCACAAAATAACCTCAAGAAACTTATTTTCCAAGCCTCTCTTCTCAATGTATCTCTGTCCGATTTTCTCTCTTTCTCTTTCATACACACACACACACACACACACACACACTCACATAACACACACCATAATCTCACAATCTAGTTCCCTTTATTTAACTTCCTAGTTAACTCAACATAGATATTTTTATCAGAATTTAATAGTTTTCCACAAAACATTAACAATGTTTTATTCATTCATTCATTCATTCATTCATTCATTCATTCATATATTTCATTGTAAACACAATCAGTCTTGCTCTTCGCATATACTTAACAAGCCCAATGATACAAGTCTGAAGAGAACAACAAATAGTTATTAATTAACACATTAACAAATATGATTTTGATGGCATAAATTGTTTCTATAAAATGACTATTCTTGTGACAGATTTGAAACATGTTCAATTTTTTAAAATGCCTTTATGCCCTGTATTACATGAAAATTTGGTGATTAATAAGAATTCCAGGATTATTTTCAAAAATAGAAAATAGAGCATCTTACCTAACACCTGTCAATATCTAAAATGTGGTTTGGAGGATTCTATCTGTCTATTCATTGGCTTGGATAATCATCTGAGAGCCACACCCCACTGAGTCCTGGGGGAAATATATGTAAATATTTTAAGTAAAGCCATGCCTTGCCACAATACGAGATTCTTCTCAATCTGGGAATTACTAGTCCTGCTTAATCCTAATCTGACTTTCCATTTCTCACCTTCACCCTCCCTTCAAGTCCAGCCACCTCTTTGAATGTTCGCAGCTTTGTCCAGGTGGCTCCTAATAATGCCCTTAATAATCAGGCTGAAACTTCAAGACCCAGCCTCAATGTCCCTTCTTGTGTGAGCTGGACTCCCTTAGCCATGACAGGCAGAACTAGTCATTCTCTTCTCTGTGCTGCCTGGTACTCCTGTGGCACTTTTCACCCAGGGATGTGTATCTCCCTGTGTGACTTCTCTGGCTTCAGAATTCCTTGAGGACAAGGATCGGGATTTATTTGGCATTATATTCCCACACAGTGATTGGCATGCAGTAGACAGGCAATAAATACGTATTTGTTGAATAGACTTATTGAAGCATTTCTGGTCTGTATTCAGCATCTCTTTTTATACCTCTACTAATGATGCCCAACGGGTGTGCTTGAGGCCACTCCCCGCCTTAGGAAGCAGAAGCCGGATGTCCTAACTCCTTTGTTAGGTCTATTGCCTTGGCAGCAATGAGCAGCCCCTAATTCCTCCAATCTTCTCTTTTATTCTCTCTCTTCGGCTCATCTCTTGTCTGTGTTTCCCCAGAAATGAAAATGGGAACAACACTATTTGAAAAGGTTTACCTGCTAAAACATGTTTTTGTAGAAATGCAACTAAGCTACATCTTATATACTTCTATAGCCTTCCCATCAATGCCTAGCACAGTTCTTGGCTCAAAAAATATTTGATCGATTAATGCAGTTTCATTAATAGTATAAAATTCCAGCGAACTTAAGATATTTAAGATAGTAAAAATGACTCATGATTAGGATATCATTTTTGCAGGGTATATACATGGGATTGAGGAGAATAAGTGTCTGAAAACTCTGCACCTGCCCTATTATTACCCCCACTAGCTCCCGGGAGACTTGGCATAGGTTATTGGGGTTAGCAAATTTACTCCATAAACTTAGCAAAGATAGACTTCAATGCAACCCAATGTTTCAATGTTTCAATGTTTCAATGTGAAATATTGAATGTGAAATGGTGAAAGTAACACCAGTTTTGAATGAGGGTATCAAAATGGATGAAGGTTGATTGTACCATATACAGAACTGCAGCCAGCCCCACAAGCCTCTTATGGTTGGACCTCCAGCCTCCAGGCATTTCAATTCACCAACAGCATAAGGCTGTCATACCTTTAAAGCATTTTTGGTGTAGGAGGGTCTTTAGAGGCCATCTAGCCAAGCAGTTCCAGCCAGAGTGACGCTCAGGATACACTAGGGACAATGGGAGAGCTGGGACTATTTTCAATGTCAAAAAGTCCAGTGGAAATTATGCCCTTGCAAGGAAGACTAGGACAAAACGTCTGAAAAACAGTCTGGTTTATGTTTGCTTTTAGTTAAGCTTTTGTCAGTTCTGTGGGATATAAACTCTCACTTGCTGATTAAAGTCTCGGATTAATTATGAATGGAAAAATAAATTAATTCTTTAAAAATGGAGGGTTGGGGAGGGGGCAAGGGCAGATCGTGTCTTTCAAAACATGAAGTCCACGCAGAGAGAAGCAATAAAAGAGGTCTGTGGTGAAAAGCTTGCAAACTACTGACTGCATCCAACACACTCACTTTACAACCCAGGCAAGGAAACTGAGGTGGAGAGACTTGTCTGGGTCACAAGGCGGGGAGGTAGTGGCAGAGTCAGGGTGAACCTGGGCCGGTGCTTTTCGGGCTCCCGCACCTGAACATCCTCAGTTCCTGTCCCTGAACTTTTCTTTGCTTCCTGGTTTTCCTAACAGCGCTGGAGGGCACAGACAGTCAGGCGCACACTGCACCCAGAGGGTAGGAGACCCAAGCAGGTCTCCAACAGCAGGAAAAGCTGGAGACCAGCGACACCCACTGCTCAGGCTGTGATGAGAAGTGCAAGAGTCCCAGGCAAAGGACCTCAGGACAGGGGCTCAGGGGGATGGACAATAGCGATGACAGAGGTGGCTGAAGGAAAGTACATGGGACAAAAAAAAAAAAAAAAAAAAAGATAAAGGTGGCTTCTGTTCCCTGGAGGCAAGGCCTTCTTTATCAAAGGGGCATTGAGCATGTGAGGCATTTTGCTAGCTTATGATGGCATTATCATTGCCCCTGGAGTAGGGTGAGGAAGTGTTGGTTTAGGTAGAAGCCCAGAAAAAACAAATAAAAGCAAAGATGCAAAATGGCCACCAATTGTGTAGGGCACACATGTGTCTCTGGAGATTTCCCTGCTCTCCTCAGCTCCTCTCCCGTAGTACCTGATGCCTGTCCTCCATCACTGAGTCATAACAAACACTTATATCTAATGTGTATTCCAGACAACTCACTCTATCCTCACAACAACCCTATAAGTAGGTTTTACTATTATCCCCATTTTGTTGATGGAGAAATGGAAACAGAGCGGTTAAGAGATCTTCCCAATGTCTCACAACTAGTGAGTGGCAGAGCTGGGATTCAGATCTAAGCAATCTGGCCCAGAATCTACACTCTGTACCACATGCTGTATGATTAATACCCGTTGCCGAAGCGCTTCATTTCCCTCTCAGTCTCAGACCGTGAATCCCTGAAGCTCAGGGACTGGGTTTTACTCATTGCTGTATCCGCTCTCCTTAGCTGAGTGCCTGGCACATGGTGGATTCTCAACAAATGTTAAACTGAACCAGAATCCCTGAACCAAAATCCAGATTTCTGGGATTCCGAAACTCGCTCTAGCTGGCATAAATTTCCTCCCATCATCTCCACCCCAATCCCTACTCACCCAACAGGCTTGTTCTCATGATTGGTGACCCCTACTCAGACTATTTTTTTCTCTTTCCCTTCCTCCCACTTCCAACCCCCAAACCCCACAGGACCTCCCATTTGACAAAATCCTACACTTAACAATCAGAAATATTAACTTATGCTTATATTAATAGCTTATAACATGTTCCTTCTCTTGGTGAGATTTTGTGACCCAAATGCAAAAAGACAAATTCATTCATTGAGACAATTCAACAATTCTTTACAGTCTGATTCATAGAAAGTTAGGGCAAGACACAACTTTAGAGACCATCAAGTTCAATCTCTTCATTCTGCAAAGGAGGAATCTGAGTCCCAGAGAGGGAAGTGACTGGTCCTCGACCAGACCAGTTAGAAACAGAGCCAGCTCTCTTACGCCTCTACTGATGAATAGGAAAGGGTCCTTCCCTCCAAAAAGTCTGCAATGGAAGAATTGCTGCAGGTATTAGCAGGGGTGGTGTTGGGGTAGAAGGACCTTCCCAAGTCATTCCAGGGAGGTGGCCACCTACTTGGTTGTCCCCTGCCTAGTGGTTTCTAGCAATCTGGGCCAGAGGTGGGGTGGGTCCTGTGATAGAAGCCAGATGTCTTACCTCATGTGTGCTTATCGTTTCATACAACAGTGTTTCCCGAAAATAAGACCGGATCTTATACTAATGTTTGCTCCAAAAGACGCATTAGGGCTTAAGTTCAGGGGTTGTCATCCTGAAAAATCATGCTACGGCTTATTTTCCAGTTAGGTCTTATTTTTGGGGAAACAAAGAAGTAGCACCAATTTTCTGTAAATGAATTTGAAGATCTTTGAGTTGACAGAAAAGAAGAAGGCATTTATTTGTTTCAAGTGGTGAATTTTGGGGAACATTCCAGTTTAGTACATTTTTCTTCTAGCTAGTCCTCTCTGTTGGCTGCCCGTAAAATGCTGTTATTCTTCATGGCTCCATTCCCTTGTTTTTCACTTACACATTTTTTTCCCCCTGACTGATCTCATTCATTCTCATGGCTTCGGCTTCTAACTTGACACTCACATTCTGATCTACTGGCAGTTCTTTCACCTGAGCCCCAGATCTTTATATGGAATGCCTTCTGGACATCTTCACCTGGGTGACACACAGGCTGGTAGGCTCCATAACTTTTAGAAAGCCTTCATAATCCTTTTTCTTTAAGGCCTACCCTATACGTACCATCCCAGACTGATCAATATCCCTGATGTACTCTCACAGCACTTTGTACCTACAATTTATTATCACCGATAATAGCTGTGATGTTTCAACTTGACTGGGCCACGCGGTGCCCAGGTATTTGATCAAACGTTATTCTATGTGTTTCTGTGAGGGTGTTTTGGATGAGGTTATCACTGAAATCAGTAGACTGAGGAAAGCACATTGCCCTCTATAACCTAAGTGGGCCTCGTCCAAATAGTTGAAATTCTGAATAGAACAAAAGGCTGATCCTCCACAAAATAGGGACGATTTTCCTGCCTGATGGCCTTTATATTGGGACATTGGCTCTCCCTGGTTCTACAGCAGTCTGCTGGCGGTGGGACTTGAACTGGGGCATCGACTGCAGATTTCTGACTTGCCAGCCGCCATGGTCACGTGACTCAATTCCTCATAATAAATCTCATATATCTTATTGATTCTGTTTCTCTGGAGAATCCTGACTAATACAATAGTAATAGTTATTTATTGCCTTGTTTTACCATGGGCTATCCGCACAAATATATCCTCACTACACTTAACCCTCTGTACAACCACACGCGGTAGGTATTATCTCTATTTTATGGAGAAGGAATCAGGCGCACTGGAATAGTAATATGTCCAAGGTGCTCCCATTCTAAGCTCCAGAGCTACGCCTGCTAGGACTCTGATTTGCTGGGAACTGGTTTGTCCTGTCACCCTCACTGAACTGGAGGTTCCCTTCCCTCTCTCTGCATCACTCAAACGCATTATATCCAAAAAATAATTATTTCACCTTTTCCTCCAAGTTGCTGAGGACTTGTCTGAGAAAGGAACTAAGGAGTGTGGAGAAGACTAGAGGCCCTAGATTTTGGATATGCTGTAAAGCGTTACTGCAAAAGTCCGGAAAAAGTGATGGAAACTTCCCACCATCAACATACTCAGTACAATACCTCATGCCTGCCCACCATGTTAATATCTTCCTTGCCAATATGTTCAAGCCTGCTCATTAATTAACTCATGACTTTTAACCCAGAGAAGACATAACTCCAGTTTTATGATGAAAGTCAATAAAAAATAGAAAGCACTTCATTCACTCATTTATTCATCCTTCATATTTGAGTAGCTACCATTTGCCAAGTGTTGGGGTTGCCAATTGAGGTTGACGAATATTTCTAAATTATAGATAAAGGTAGATTACTCTTCATAAGAAATATATGTTCCTATAGGTTACCAGGCATATTTTATTTTCAGAAAAGAAATGGTGTGCTTTACAAATGCAAGATATGTTTTAGGGAATTTGAAGTCATTGAAGATTTTTGAGCAGTATTTGAAGTCTGAGAGCATTCTGAAGAATGAATTAGAGGGAAAGAAAGAGAGAAAGGCTAAAGGAAGGGACATAAATTAAGGAGCAATTGCAGTAAGCTAGAGAATCTTATAATCAGGCCTAAGGTAATAATATTCTGGCCTCAGGTACTGAAAGCAGGAATGAAGGGGGAGATGGATGAAAAAGGATTGCAGAAAAGAATTGACTGGATGTGGTGACTAGCAAATTTTAGGGAAGGAAGAAAAAGTGACTCTAGGGGCTGGCGTGTGGGTGACAAAAGAATGGAACTTTGGAAGAGGGAAGGGTCTGGAAGGAAAAGCCTTGTTTCAGATACACTCAGAGTGTGGAAATATGGTTTCTGGAGGGGCTGCCTCGGGGGAGATGGGTGAAGTGGAATATAGGTTTACACAAACCATGTCTTCTTGTGCAAATTACCCCTGTAGTTGATTCACAGAACTACTATACGTACAATCACTTAAAATGATATACTTGGAAGTATATTAACATGAAATGAAGTTTGCATACTATGTGGAAAAAGCCGGTGAGAAGTCTAGAAGGACTTACCCCAAGTGTTAACAGTGATTATCTCTGGGTGGTATAATTATGGGTGATTTTCTTTTTCTTTTCTTATGTATGGCTTACATATGGTACTTAGCATACATATGGTACTTTTGCCCTCATCTGAGACTGTCCCCAGGTTAGGGACTGAAGGCGATCTGCTGCTTCCTTCAATCAGGGTGGCTCACAGCCACATGGGCTGGTGTCCGGGAGCTTCCCGAAACTCTCTTCCTGAAGAACGCCCCCCTCCCTGCTGACAGGGCAGCCAGCAAAACTGCAGTTGCCAAGGCTCAGTATTCCTCCCCAGATGGCAAAGCGCCCCACCTGCAATGCGCAGCTGGGAGGGGCACAGGGATGTCCTGGGGACTGTCAGGGGATAAGGTCTGTCCTCAGTCCCACCCTGGGAGGCACCTTCCTTTTTGAAGAAGTCAGGCTGAGAAGTCATGTGGGGAGAACTGGTGAGGGGAGGTGTGACCCTGTCAGAACTCAGGAAGCTCAGAGCCTGTTTCTCCTCGATGAGCAATGAGACCTCTGAGTGGTCTCCAATGGCCCTGCCCAATCTCTCTAATCTGTCCCCATTTCCCAAGAACACTCTGAGTGTGGAAACCCTTTCCCCAGACCTTCCTGAGGCAATCAAACACCTTGGGATTGGCATCCAAGGGTGAGAATTTGCATTCTGGCTCCTCTACCTACTAAAGGAGTGTGAGCAGGCAATGCCACTCGGCACGTAGTAATAACTCTTTTAATCCTCACACCAACACTAAGAGACCGGCGACTGTGGCGTGACTATCTCCTGTCTCAGCAGTTCTCCCATCCTGCACTTCTGTCCTTTAGCTGCCATCCTACAATATTCCCCATCTCAGCTAAGCTTCTGTCTAAACCATCACTATTCTCCCGCTCTTTGTTTGCTTCCCATCCCGCTGCAACACTCTTCACTCCATGGTATCGGCAGTGACCTCCATGCTCCCAACTCCTGTGTATGTTTTCCTCCTTTTACATCATCTCTGGGTACTTGATTAAGCTGGTCAGTATCTCTTATCCAACTTCCAAGATACTCTCCGTTTCCCCCACTTCCCCAGCCCCATGTTCACCTGTTGTCTTTCAAAATCTAGTTCACATTCCAGGTCTCCAGAAAACCATCTCAGATTCCTGGGTCTCTCCTCTAGAGCTAATGACTCTTTCTCCTGCATTACCTCTGGACATTGTATGCGTCTTCTTTTTTGCTCTCATCACATGATAGTATAATTTGTTTACCTGCCTCTGTCCCTACTAAGCAGAGTGTTCCATACTCCGTTTCCCTATTTCTGGTATTTTATATATACTAGGCCCTGGATAAATTGCTTCTTGAATAAATTCATAAATGAATAAACTGATGAGGAAGGGCAGGCAGAGGAGTAGCTCATTTAATAAGTCTGCTAAGGAAAGACAAATGGTGGTTGGAAACAGGACCAAATGGAGAGGAATGTGCATTTCAGTGTGTGTTCATTTTATTTCGGGGATGGCTAAGACCTGACAAACAGTGGTCTCAGTAGAGAGGATGGGTTTTTAGGATAGGGGTCAGCTAATCATGTTTGCAGACTGTGGGGGAAAGTCTGTGGTAAAGGAAGAAGCAAGGTATAGGTGTGGGGAAATGGCTGAAGCAAGAGCCTGTGAGGAAAAGTCAGGATGGGCCCAAAAGCGGACGGCGAGGCCCGGGCCCTCTCCTCACCAGCTCGGCCCTGCCCTTCACAGCTGCCACCTGCTCTCTTACCTAAACCCCTCAGCGGAGGTTCCCACTTCCTCAGGTACCAGCATGTCCACTACCACCTCAGCTGCTGGCACTGCCATAGCAAGGAGAGCGGCGATACGTGCTGCTGCTCCTGTCAGTAATTCCTGGACTCTGGTGGCAGGAAGACTGTCACCCAGATGCTAATGGCTCCTCTCTTAGACCATAGAACAGAGCAATCATGGGCCATTGGTTCCCTTACAGCCACCCTACCACCAGAGCTCCTTCCTCTGTCTTTCTCCTACTTATCATCATTCCCTCCTCAGCTCTTAGCCCTGATGGACTCCAAAGACATTGTGTGTGCTTTTACCTATACTGGGCATGAAATGGTCACAGAAAAACTCTGTGTGTGTGTGTGTGTGTGTGTGTGTGTGTGTGTGTGTGTGTGTGTGTGAATGATGCTGGTGGTGGTGGTGGTGGTGCTCAGAGAGGGGTTCAATGAGGGAGAATTTGTTTTCAGCTTAGATCTCAATCAGGAAGTTATTCACTCCAGCAAAGGCACTAAATAGATTGGGTCAGGAAACAAAGATGGGTCACTGCGCGCTCAGAGAAGTGTAAAGAGCCGGCTGGAGCTGCGGCTCCTTGAAATTTCAGAGAGAGAAGGTGCTTCAGAATAATAATCAGGGTAGGCAGACAGGATTTTACAGAGCTTTATATCCAATTATTCATCTGACAAATAGTTAGGTGCTTACAATACACTAGAGACTATGCTGGTCACTAGAGATAGAACCCTCTTCAAAACAGATCGAAATCACCACCCTCAAGGATCTTACCGCTGGGTGTAGGGAGACCAAAAATTAACATCTGAAATAGGTAAATGATATGGCATGTTAGGAGGTGATGAGGACTATGGAAATAAAATAGAGTGAAGGTGTGGTCTCCAAGATGGCTCCCAGTGGTCCCAGCCCCTGGAAACACACCTGGTGTTTCCTCCCACATTGAATAGGACTGGCCTGTGAGACTAAGAAGTAGTGCAGAAGTCATGGTGTGTGGCTTCCATCGCTAGGTTATTCAAGACATTGCAGCTTCTGCTGGTTATCTCTCTGGTGGCTTGTTCTGGGTGAAGCCAGCTGCCTAAGCAGCAGCCCAGGAAGAGGTCTGTGCAGGGAGAAGCTGAGGCTTCCTGCCAACAGCCATTTGAATAAGGCATCTTAGAAACAAATCCTCTGGCCCCAGGGAAGCCTGAGGTTGACTGCTGCAGTCTGGAGTGACAGGTGACAGCAACCTCTTGGGAGATCCCACGACAGAACCACCCACACTCCCTAATTCCTGACTCACAAAAACTGTGAGAGGTAATATACGCCTCGTGTTGTTTTAAGCGATGGAGTTTTGGGGTAATTTGTTACACAGCGATAGTTAACTAATACAAAAGAGAACTAGGAGTGGCGGTAGGGTGGAGGCAATAACTTTAAACAGGATGATAAGAGGAGGTGTCTGGAAAAGGTGACACTCAAGTGGAGATTTTAAAAGGGTACCATGTCTGCATACCCTTTTAACATCTGGGGGGAGCACCGTAGGCAGCGGAAACAGCCAGGACAAAGGCTGGAGGACGGAGTGTGCCTGGAGGATTCAGGAAACAGTGAGGAATGTGGGGCTGGAGTGGGGGCAGCAGGGACAGAGTTAGAGATAAGGTTGGAGAAGTAATGGAGGGAGAAGCAGTGGCCAGTCACGAAAAATGAGAAATGACTATTGGATTTAGCTCCGTAGAAGTCACTGTTGACCTCTGACTAATGGAGATAAACAGCTGCTAGGAGTGGATTGACGAGATAATGGGAGAGAGGAATGGCAGACAGCAACACTTCCAAGGGGTTTTGCTGTAAAGGGGGAAAGAGAAATGGGATAGAGCTGCAGAAGAAAGAGGGGCCAAGAAAAGATTTATTTCTTCGATGGAGGAAGTAACAGCATGTGGGCATACTGGTGAGAATGACAACAGATGACAGGGAGACAAGCACAGGGAGAAGTGCTTGAGTAGATGACAGGGGTGAGAAGGAAGGCAAGAGTGGAGGAGAGAGGGTCCATGTACGTGAATGTCCGAAAGGCAGAGTATGTGGCACTGATGCTGGCAGGAGGGTGGAGGCAGGGGTGGGAGGCGGTGGCTGTCCCTGTCTGATTTTTTCTCTTTGCTCATTGGAGGAAGTCAATTTTCTTGGCTGATAAAAACTGCATAAAATAAACTAGCATCTAATAAAGACTGGGAATAAAGGCCCCAGTCGAAGAAAGACACATCTCAATGCGGCCTGTTATTTAAGGGGAAATGACAGTACATAAAAGAGAATCTACAGAATGAGAAGAAAATTATGAATTCGTCAAGAACCAGGCATTCTTGCAGCCAGACTTAAGGACTTTTACCAGTTCATTACCGTGTCAACTTTATATCCTTTATAGTTCCTGAACGCATTTATGTGGGAGTTAGCCAGCTGGGAAAATGTATTAAGTTCTAATTCCAGAATGTGAGTTTAGTGATTCTTATGTCTTCCCTCATATAAAGTCCCGTTATAGAGAGATATCCGGATTGGATGGGACTTACCTGATTTTCGAAGTCGACAGGCAGGTATGCCAAGTGGTCAGAACAAGCAAAGAGAGAAGGTATACCGTACTTTACGTCGTCACACAATGTTATATGCAAAATTATCTCTCCACTTACCCCAAACATGTCCCTAGATTGAGGAGGTACACTTGTCTGTACCTTTCTTCCAGCTCAAATATTTCAGTTTGGATCATGAAAAGGTATTCCTCTTATTGGCTGCAATGATTAAAATGGGGACCAATCATTAGCGCCAACCAGTTCTGGTCCCCTCTACAAAGCCCACATTCAAACAGGACCGGTGGCCAGCTGGTCTACGTGCTCTAACACACTGGATCTGCCTGTGCTCCCTCCACAGGCTGGCCATTCACGTCCTCCACCCTGGACCCGCCTACACTCTTTGTTTCATAACCTGACGGGGAGATAATTCTTTCTCATAAGACCCATTTACGATAAGCTTCCCTGGAATACCAGGAGTTATTTCCAAGTCTCCTTAGGTGGCCCTGGGGGAAGTTGGTGGAGAAAGGGGGGTAGGAGGAGTGTTTGACTACTGTTTGAAAATTGTTCAAAGACTTTTTAAAAGAATTAGATTCCTTCTCTATGTGACTTTCACTTAAACACAAAGCTCCTCTTTATTTAAGTTAAAAAAATGTTCATCGTACATTACCAAAGCCCTCATATTAAATTGCAAGAAAATTGAAAAAAATAGGGCTATTAAGATATTTGAGTTATTTATTGAAGTTGAATGAGGAGGAAAAAAGACTGTCCCAGATTCCTCCTACCTCTTACTCCCTATCCACTTCTCTCTCTCTCTCTCTCCCCCTCCCTCCTTCCGTCCCTGCCTCCCCCTCATCTGTCTGTCTGTCTCTCTCTCAATCACACTTCGACAGGGGAAATAGCTTTGGAGAATGCCATGCAGGCACCTCGGAAACACGACCTGCCATTTAACTGGCCGCCCTATGGACCCTCAGATGAAGTGTAGGGTTTGTCCTCTACCCTGCTCTACCTCTTGTCATCTTGTAACGTCATTCTCCAGGAGTAGCAGCTCACCCCACACACTGTGCCTGAAGTGTAGGCATAACCACATTTCTTAACTCCCCAAACATGACTAACACTGGTCTGAATGTGTAATAAATACCCTTGGGACAGGGGACGTACAACAGAGAGAGTAGCTGACAAATGCCATTGCATCTCCATGCCCGGAATCTAAGCCCCCACTTCCACCAGGCCCAAGTTCCTCCCATCTTCAGTCCAGAGCTCACCTCATTTCCTTGCCTGTGTAGATGGTACATCCAGTATCTTCCATCCTCTTACAGGTTACTTTGTGGCACCTATTTGTGACCAAAAAAAAAAAAAAGTACTAAATAAAACCACGTGGTGCACCAAGCACCTCACCCACGTCCTCCCCAGTTTGTTTCCTGGTGTGTAGCCGAGAAACCATCTGGCGTACGTGTTCCACCTGCCATAACCTGCTCTCCTGGTCTACGGATGCAAACGCTCGAGCAAAATCCCATCCTTGCCTTTCATGCACACCTGGTTTTCAGAGTAGCACAGCTCACAGGCAAGTGCAGAAGAAACTGTCTTGATACTGCAGTCATGGACCACACTCCAGGTGAGCGAACCAAATAGCATGCTGACCATGTCTGGAGCAGGTTTCCCAAGGATGACGAGTGATCGCAGAGAGGACCCTCTCAGAACAAGAGGAGGGTATTCTCAAACACACTCCAGCTTCCCCATCCAAGAGTACAGAGGCTGCTGCAATCCCCAGCTGGCAGTTTTCCAGCTCCATTAGAGTTAAGATCCACTCTTTACTTGCCAGCCTACTACTTACTGCTTAACCCTGTATGGCTCCTTCATTGCACCTATTCCTAATTCTGGTTTTTACATTCTTTAAGACAGCAAAATCGTCTTACACACAAAATGTGAATATTCTACGAAAATGTCCAGACCTACCAGTAAACTAAAAAATTCTCATAATGCAGTGGGGCTTGTGATGTGTTGTCTTTTATGCTTCTTCAATGTAAACGTGATCGTTTTAGTTTAAGGCTGTGTCTCCATGTATAGTCCGTTGAATGTGAAAATACTTAGCCTTTCTTTTTTTTTTTTTTTTAAGGAGGGCACAACTCACAGTGGCCCGTGCCGGGGATCGAACCGGCAACCTTAGTGCTACTAGCACCACGCTCCAACCAATTGAACTAACCAGCCACCCCTGCACTCGTTTTTTGTTAACCTTCACAGCAGTTCATGGCTGAGTAATGGATCAATCCCTGAGAGCGTGAGTCACTCCACTTATCCTGAAGACTAAAATAACTGTGTGAGTTTAGTTGGCATGAATCAGCCTTCTAAAAGTTGGACACGCCTGGGGTACTGATAAAATGGGCCCTCGGAAGCGGAAGACCAGACTCTATATTCTTGATGAGGCCCCAAAATGCAACCACAGCCTGAGGACCTTCCTCAGCCATCACTCAGCCTCTCTGTCTCTGACATTAGCAGCACTCAGGTGCCAATTAAGGACACTTTCCACTAAAGAACTACGAGGACCTTTTCATCAAATATAGTTTGACTGAACAGTACTGTCACCTACAGGACACCCTACGATTTATTTTCAGCTCTTGACCACTTAACTGCTGTCATGTTGTCGACTACCATTTATTGAGTTGCTACCAAGTGCCAATCTCTGTGATAAACTATTCATGTCTATTATCGCTAATCTTTAAGATAATCCTGTGATATAGGCATTCTTTTCCCATTTTACAGATGATAACATGTAAGTTCAGAATGCAAATCTGTCTAGCTCCAAAGCTGTCGCTTTTTCTTATTTCTGTTCTGGTATTTCCAGAGAACAAATATTAGTAGCCACCTGTATAAGTCAGACTGATATAAAATGAGATATCACATAGCACTTTTGAGGAGGGGAGATTTAATATATACAATTATTAAGTATAATAGGGATTGGAATAATGAGGAATTATCTAGTAAAAAGTAAAGAAGAACTGTTATAACTTAGTCATAGGAAGACAACTAATTTTTTTAATGGATGAAGGATTTGACTAGGTATTTCACCAAAGAAGATACATGAAAGGCTAGTAAGTGCATGAAAAGATGCTCAACATCACTAGTCCTTAGGAAAATATAAATTAAAACCACAACGAGATACCAGTTCAGAGCTGCTAGAATGTTTATAATAAAAAAGACAAACAATACCAAGTGTCCACAGGATGTGGAGAAACTGGAACCCCCTGCATTGCCGGTAAAATGGTGCGGCTACTTTGCAAAACAGTGTGGCACTTTCTTAAAAAGTGAAACCACAGCTTACCGTTTAATCCAGTGAGCCCACTCTGAGGGATTTACACAAGAGAAATGAAAATACAAGTGCACACAGAGTCATGAATGTGAACGTGCAGAGCAGCCAAGAACTTGAAACAACCCAGGGTCCACCAACTGGTGACTGAATAAAAACGTGGAATATGTCCATGGAGCAGATGATTATTCAGCCCTAAACGGCACTTCATTGGTGTGACGTACCAATCCATACCGCAACATGGAAGAACTTCAAAAACATCATGCTGCGTGAAAAGAGCCAGAGACAAAAGGTCACATGTTGTATGGTTCCATGTATGGGAAATGTCCAGAAGAGGCAAATCCATGGAGACAGAAAGCAGATTAGTGGTTGCCCGGGGCTGGAGGTGAGAATGGGGAGTGACGGAAAGTGGGCATGAGGGGTTTGTATGGGGTGATAAAAATGCTGATACAACTGGATTGTGATGATGGTTGTACAACTCTGTGAATGTGCTAAAGCTTATTGAATTGTACACTTAAAATGGGTAACACAATTTTTAAAAAAGAAGTATAGATACCTCTAAAGAATATAGGAAAAGCAGCTATTCCCTCTAGGGCTCACATAGAGCACCCTAAAATAAGCACTCTCAGCACCACCCATTCCACCCACACATACTCTCTCTCCTCCAGTCATCTCCCTTGTATCCGACTTCAAAGAAATCTGAAGCAAGCAGACATGAATTCCAACTTCCCACCCCTTCACCTGCAACTTCCTTCTCCTCCCCTCTCTAGACCCAGAGGGTGAAGGGATGCTTTCCGGATCTCAGAGCTGGTCACATGATCTTCCTCTCACCCTGCGCTTTCCTCCTGGGCTCTGCTCCTCAATCAGTCTCCCTGCCCTTTAAATGCAGCCTCTCCTCCCCCGCCGTCCTCTGCAACATATCAGAACAAAGAAAAAGAAAACCCCCTTTTCAGTTCTGCAGCTCCTCTAACTACTTCTTGAAATTCTTTCCTTCTTCTTAACTTCACAAAAGAATAGTTGGCAAATACACGTTTCTATTCTTCCCCATTTATGTGTCAATTCATAGCACTGACACTTCTGCCTCCATCCCTCCAAATGTATTGCACTTGGAAAACAAAAGTTATCTCCTCCCAGTTTGCCAATCAAATAGTCGTTTTCAGACCTCGTCTTACGTGTGTGTGATCTAACCACTCTCTTCTAGAAGCCCTCTTCCCCCTGGGCTTCTGAGACCCTAGTTTCTCCCGATACTTGTCAGGCTACTGTGATCAGCTCTTCTTGGTTTCCTGCTGACTGTCCTTCTGCCCGGTGCTCCCCAGTATTCTGACCTTGACCTTATTCTCTCCTCAGACAATATTCTCTCCCTGGGCATCTCTTCACTCTCACAGCTTCATGAACCCCCTCAGGGCTGGTGAAACAGCTGAAGGCTCTGCTGACTCTTCCTCTAGGCCAGGCCTTGCCACGGAGCCCCGGAGTCAGAGATCTAACTGCTTTCTGCATATCTCCATCTGAGGGGGCTCCTCTGCTCCCCTTCCATAGCTCCCTATCCCAATAAATCACCACCATCTACCTAGTTACTCAGAAAACTTGGGGCCACCCTAGTCTTCTTTCTCTCCCTCACTCCCTATAACCAAACTACTTAACTGGACTGCTTTTACAACACAGCTTAAAATTTCTCTTTATAACGGACCCCTCCTTTCCATCCTCAGTGCCACTGCCTGGCTAAGGAGAAATATCACTTATGTGTGTGTGTGTTTAAACTCCCACGTGGACTGAGCATCACTGCATGAAGGCCCTGAAGGTGGTGCCCCTTCAGTAATGCTGATGGGGAGCCCGATTGGGGACCCTCTCTTCTGGGCCAGGGTTTACCACAGAACAGAACAGGTATAATGAACTCAGTCCAGAGGACCAGGCCGGTCCCCCTCACTGGTAAAGCTGGGGCGGTGGGTAGACAGGAGAGAGGCAGGGACCGAGTGGAACTGGAAGGCTGTGATGCTTCTCTGCCCCAGTCAACTGCAATGCGGAAGCACAGGCCTAGAGTTGCCAAATATTCTAATTCCTCCCCCTCCCATAAAACTAGAAATTCAGATTTTTATCTAAAATCTTTCTTTTTCAATGTTGGAAATGAATTCAAAATATTTTTAAAACACCACGTTCTCAAAGCATATCTATAGGGCTGATATGACTTGTTCGTGACTTCCACCGGAGAAGGTCTGCTATCCGGGGAGAGGCATGGAGGAAGTGATGTTTCGGGAAGATGGTTCTGGCAGCAGTGTTCACAGTCCCACTGAAGGAGAGAGTGAAGGCCGGGAAAATCAGCCACAGGCCCAGGTATGGAGGGGAAGGGACGGGACTGGGGGGTGGCAGTGGGGAGAGCATGCAGCAGACATCCCCCACGCCATAAATCAACCAAACAAGACCCAATCGGACATGAGGTTCCTGTGGCATCATTTTCCAAAGGAACCCAGCGTGGTCTGGGTGCCTGCCTCCATTTCAAAGTCTATCTTCTGGCATTTGCCTACACCCCTCAGCCCCATCCCATCCTCTCGAGGTGCCTGAGGGACCTCAGTGCAATCCATATGGCACTGATGAGGAAGTCTGCCTGCTGGTCCCAGAGCTGCCATCGTCTCACTCCGTTACCTTATGCAAATGGCACGCACGAGGAGCCCGTTTCTCCATCTGGATACCCGGAGGAAAGCCTTCTGGACAACCCGAACTTCCTCTGGGAGACAGTGAAAAGAGCAACAAGGAAACATTTGCAGAGCCCCCCACACCCACCTGTTTGCAGTGGGAAGCAGAGCTGCTATAGAAATTATTAAGGAGACCGATCTGCACTAAATGGGAGTCATGGCGACTTCATTATTATGCGTGGTGTGTAGCTGCCTTTTGAATATTCTGCTTGCTTGGTTTCTAATTTCCTTTTCTTACGTGAGTCTTTCTTCCCTCATAAATCTTTGCATCTCAATGTTCTCTCAATGTTCTGAACTGGGAGTTCTCACAACCCCTCCATGGTTAATCTACTCCTGCAAACACTGCCGGCTCTAAGCAGCACGGTGCTCCTGAAGCAGGTAACAGCCTCTGCCTCCACCCTCTGGCAGGTCTGCCGCCTAGAAGGGAGGAGAAGGCTTGTGGAGGAGAGTGAGGTGGGCAGGGACTCCTCCCACCGCTCCTCCCACCCTTTCCCAGCTGGCCAAGGAAACACTCCTCAACCATTCTCTAGAACAAACCAACCCAGCACCAGGAGCCTTTTGTGAATCTCACAGACACAGACTTCCAGTCCCCCCAGGAATGGCACTTCGCACACAGCAGCAGTGCCCTCTAGTGACAATCGGAAGCACCCTCTGTGAGAGGCAAACTCTCCAGTCTTACCTGAAGTGGGTACTCAGAGAGCTTTAGCATAGGATGAAAAAAAAATGCAAATGGTATCGTCATCATTAAAAAACACAAAGAGAATTATCTTGACTGCTTCATACCAAGAGGAATCCAACATATGAGCAAATGTATGATGGTCTAATGAGGCCACATTTTTTCTGGCAGAAGCAGTATGCATGGGAAGGACCAGGACTCACCTCTGGGTCGGGTGCCAATTAATGGTTGCCAGGGGCTGGGGAAGGGAGGAATGGAGAATGACTGACAATGAGCATGAGGTTGCTTTTTGGGGTAATGCATGCACATCTTTGTAAATATCCTAAAAAATCACTGAATTGTATACTTTAAAGGGGTGAATTTTGTGATAAAGGGGTAAAGTCTAGCTCAGTTTAAAAAAATCCAGGTAGTTCTAACTTTCTGAAGACGTCCCTGAGCCCCTGGTTTGTGTTAACCAGTCCTTCCAGGGTACAACCTGTAGATCACATCTTCATTGCAGACTTACGTAATATTTCGGCACTATTCCAGCTTCCTCTGATGCTTAAGACTGTTCCTAGACATGCCTAGGTCTTGTCTGAGCTTGTGTCCCCAACTGGGCACAGCGCTTGAAACTCAGCATATACTCTACAGATATGGGTGGCACTGAAGACATTGTCAGCTTTCCAGGACTTTATAACGCACAGCCATATTGAGGACACCATTTTGGGATACAATAAATATCATGTACCTACCGTGTGTAAGACTTTGGTGATACAAAAAGGAAGATGTGTAGTCTCTACCTTTGAGGAACTTACAAATTTTTCATGGAAATAAGTATACTTAAATAACTATAGTACAAAGCAGGAAATGAGTGCCACGGGAATGGCAAAATGACCCACACCTAACAGTTCAATGAAGTAAAAAATGACTACCGTGGGGGTTGTAGGGAAGATTTTCTGAAGGTAGAGGCATGAATATGAGCTTTAGGGATGTAACGAGATGTTAAAATAAAAGTTTCAGCTGAGGCACATTCCGGAGCGATGTGTTGGACCAAAATGAAACCACTTCCAAAGCAGGCGGTAAAAAGGGGAGGGGGCGAGGCAGTAAGTCTTACATTGTCACCCACATCGGTGACATAAAGAGATGCTTGCTGAATGGGAGATAGGAAGCTTTTTGCAAAGAATGCTTTGGAGAGAACTGTTGGGTGTGAAGAATTCTACCCTCCTCACCAAAGGTGAGGGTGGGGGAGGATATCCACCCCTTACCTCACACCAAAGGACAGGACTTGTGGCAACCATGTACATAACTTAATGTGTGTCTCCCACAGTTTGAAGAACACAGGCTGCTGACTGGCTCACACCTGAGAAATCTAATCTAGAAGGCTGAGGGCTGGGGAAGCAGCCACACTCCCAGAGTTTCCCTGGGCAAATGGGGTTTCCTATGGACCAGGTGAGGTGGGGGGTGGGGGGGAAGGAACTGGTGTGCTGTTGCTCAGCCTCTGTTCAAAATGACTTCCCGCATTGCTGAGGGGCTTCCACAGAAGAGAACTGGAGGTGAATCGCTGCTGGATACCTAGGGTGCAGAAGCATGAGGAAAGGGAAGGTCTCTGAGGAAGCCATGAAAGTCCCTCAAAAGAGCAACGGACTTTCATCGTCTGCAAGGTTCACAGAGCAGCAGCTTGATTACCTCCACAGCACCCAGAATTTTGCTACTGGAAGTCCCCTCCCTTATCCTCGGCTAACCCCCTTCACCAAGCTCCAGATCCTGCAGGGGTGGCAAATGGAAGAAGAGAAGAAGGAACATGAAAGGAAGCAACGAAGAAGCCATGAACCCTTCTCTCCCTCACCTTCACACTGCAGATTTCTAGCCAGCCCAAGCTGGAAGAGAGGAGAAACTTCTACTTTAAATGAAGGTTGAAGTAATCATTCTTCCCTAGGACTGCCATATTGATTCCTGATTGCCTCTTTATTTTGCCACTTTATTTAGTCACTTAAGAAACGACTATTTCTATTACGTCTGAGAAACAATCTTTGTCTTTCCTAGGGGTACGGAGAAATAGCCCCTCACTGCAGGTTTGAAAAAACAGTGGGAGTCAAAAATGAATTTGCTTTAAGATTCCATTCTACCAGTTGTGCTTGTTCACTGTAAACATTCCAGGTAGAACAGGAGAAGGGGCATTGGGCAAAGGAATAGAGGTAGCCAGGTCCAAGCTATAATGGGAAACATACGTAAACAGATCTCTCCCAGGCATGAGGATAGTGGAAAGGCGGCTGGAAATATAGACAGCGGGCTCATGGGAAGGGACTCCAGACCCAAACTAAACAGTCATTTAAATGCTAGAGTAAAAGTTCAGTATATTTTGGTATTTATTTCGCATAATATATTTTAAGTACTTGAGATTAGTACAATGAAGTATTTGATACATTTCAAATAAGTAAAATGTAAATATACTGAAATATATATTAAACGTATTCTAATATGAAAATAAAATATTGCTTAAAGTAAGCATTACATAAAATAAAGTTCAATTGGGGTTAAAAATGAAGTAAAATTATAATCTTTTCCTAAGTGATCTTAGTGTATCAATGAGGTCATTATTGATCTGTGAAAAGCTTTCCAGTGGCTGAAAACTTCTTTCTGAATCTATGCTAGTTAAGGGAATGATAAAGCAATAGAAGAGATCGTTACAGGCTGCCCTTAAATCTTTTTCTCTAGCGCATTATTTTCAAACAATCCTATCTTGGTTGATAACTTTGAGGAGATTTGGGGTGGGGGGGCGGGCAGCGGCGCAATGTTTTGTTTCTTTGCAGGGACAATTTTTTATTTGTAACAAGCTGTATTATTTCTTTTTTTGCTTTAAAGAAATTATTTCTCATTTGTCTTCATCTTTCTATCTCGTCTCATCTCATATACATGGAGATTCTACTGCAGACACCATATTAATACCAATAAGTGTTCTGTTCATATCTCATTTGTTGGAAAGTCTTTGTAATAGATAAGAATGATTCTTGCATTAGAAGCTTGCTTTCGTGGTGGTTTTCTTCTTTTGCTTGGTGATTATGGAAGTAGAGAAGACAGCGTTCTAAACAAGCTCACCTATATTTGATTCAAAATTTTAATGAAGCATGTCTCTGGTATGTCTCAAGACATAAATGACGTGGGCTTTTGAAACAACAATAGTATCATACCAACAGAAATACAAGTATTCCAGGACTCTAAAACAGCATAGAATACTAGAGTAGTGAACCATTGAACACTGATATTGTAAATCATTTCTTCATGGGCTATGGGGAACCAATAAAGATGTTTAAATAAGAAAATAACAAAAATGTATAGACATAGACATTCCCTGTTAGAGTTGTAGAGAGTATTAAGCCCACCTCCTTCTGCCAAAAGGTCAGCAACTTCAGCAGAAGTCACTGACAATGTACATTGGAAGTTGATAAATGAGGGGAGGAAAGATGGGAGAAAGGCATGGAAGACATCTGTTGCTTTCCCCTCATCCACTTACCACCCCCTACGTTTTTAGAAGTAAAAACAGTTCTCTGAATCTCCTTTGAAGAAGTGACTGCACCCCTCATAGCTCATGTGGTTTGGGTGGGGTGGCTTCCCCTTCAACACCTGGGATGGCCGGAAGTGATTTGTTTCTGAATTAAGCACCATCCCAAATCTATCAAATGATTCTGAGGCCCAGGATTTCTATTCCGATGAGGGGAAACAAGCTCTTTGTTTCCAGTTACACTGATGAATGAAGAGAGTAAAACTGCTGCAGCAACTGTGTGACTCAGGGGCAGGCTAGGAGTCACCAGGTAAAATTTGAGGATAAAGGCAACAGTATGAGAGGTGGATTTGGGGGCCCGCAATAGAAACCAGAAACTGATAGTATTTCTGAGTTTCTACCTGCTAAGCCTGACGCAGTTCTAAAGTTTTCAACAACATGAGCTGATCAACTCCTTTCTTTTTTCCTGTTAAATCAGCCTGACTCAAGTTTTCTGTCACTTGCAACAGAAAGAAATCTAAACAATATTCAAGAAAAAAACACAAACCAGTTAGGAAGCCATCAATCAGGACTGAGGCGATGGTAGGAAGACAGAAGACTTACCAAAAGAAAAAGACTTACTGGTGAGAAGTCATGAAGGAAAAATAAAGTTTTGGTCTCGCACGTTAGAGGGGTATCATACATACTAATTATCACAAATTATCACATAAATTACTACCCTCTCCGAGATAGGAGTTTAGCAGTATAATATCTGGGGTTCATACAGTAGGCACAGGTTTAGAGAGACGTGAGTTTCAATTCAGACTACCCAGACTCTGCCAGTTAAGCTTTGTACGTCCTTCTCCTCTTGGTTTCAACACCCAAGTCTTGTTTTTTCTCTATCACTCCTCAGGCCTCTCTTTCTCTGCCCTTGCCTTAAATGACAGGGTTCCTTAGAGTCCAGTCCTGGCCCCCTTTTTTTCTCTCCCCACACATCCTGGGAATCTTACCCACTCCCACTCTTTCTTTAAAACAATGTGCAGAGGAGTCCCGTGTATATATTCCCAGACCAACATAATCAATTGTCTAGGCGGCATTTCTACTTAGATGCCTCACAGGTATCTCATAATGTCCAAATCTAAAATGAACTTGTTAACTTCTGCTCAACCATCTTTCAGGTAAATAGCATCCTGGTGCAACCTGCCCAAGCCAGGAACTTGGCAGTCGCCTTGACTCCTTCCTGCCTCTCCCTCTCTACTGTTAACTCTACCTCCTGTAGGTCTCACACCTGGAATGCTGCTGTTGCATTCCTAACTGACTTTTCTCCAGGTTTGCTTCCTTCCAAGCCAGGGTGATATCCTGGAGGAAAAGATCACAGTTAAACTGGCTATTAGGCTCTAAATATTTGCTGTAGTTAAATTTAAAATTAGCCTTCAAGCTTCCTGTCAACGTAGGCAAAAAGGAAGGAAAAGTAATCTCCATACATTTTAATGCTTGTTCTAATGCTAACACTTTAGCCCAAGACAAATTTCTCAGGAGATTTATACAGAGAGCAATAAGTGATGTAATGGACAACTCCAATGATAAATCCTATAATTTCACTCCACAAGTATTTATGGAGTACTTACTGTGAGCCAGGCACTGTGCTCAATACTGGAGATAAAACAGTGAATGTGGTTGTTTCATATCTAAGCTCCTGGTTAAAACCGAGTTTGGGCGTAATAGTAAATGCAACTGTCTGAAAACAATTTAGAGGGAGGAGGGATGATTTCCCAAACCAGCCCTGCTTGGTGGTAAAAGCAGGGTTACAATAACAAGGTTCAATTCCCCCATCCTCCAACTCCAGAGCCTTCCCCAGAGCATGATTTCAAGATTTCTAGCCTCTTTTAAAAGGCAGCTTACTGTCACTATCAGCACCACCATACATCACACACCAAATATTTGTAGGACTCCCCAAGGGTTGTCTCACATATGCTGACAAACAGTGCTTTCAACTACCAGGAATCTGTCATTTTGCAACTTAATGTGCTCTGGCTTCCTGCAGAGATCTGCTGAGCCATCCCTGGCACCCACTACCCACTCCCGCAACGACACACACACACACACACACACACACACACACACACACCCCAGCAGGGTGAGCCTCTGTTATTGCTCATACAGGTCAAAGGTACTACTCACGATACCTGACCCATATGTCGGGCCCAGGCTGCCAGAATGCAGGGTGTATAAGGGTGGCCTGTCCCTTATATAGAAGGTACTGGCACCCAGATGCCAACATTCCATTGCCCTGAAGGGCTCTGGTGTGCTAAATCTGTCCAGCACGCTAAAGCTGCTCAAATACCAGGGTCTTTCGTACTAAAGCTGTAGCACATTTTCACTGAATTGTAGAGAACAGCGGTCCCCAACCCAAATGTAACAGCAGTGCTGTTTGGTGCTCCTATGCCTTACGTGGGCTATAGGAAAACCGCTTTCAGTTTTTAAGCACTCAGGGAACACAGTAAGACTCTGAAAAGTGAGTCCATGGGCTAAGCTGGGGCGGGGGGAACTGTGACAATGTGCAGTGATTCAAAATGACCTTTCCCCCACAGAACATTCAGAACCTTCTAGCTTGGAGAACAAGTTTAGACTCAGGTGAGAGCCATACGTAAGTATAGCGTCCCACGTGGTCCAGTTTGATCCAAAGACAGAATTTAGAACGATGAAAGAACTGGTTACATGTCGTATACTGACACTCACCTTACAAATGACCTTTGCCTTGAGATGGGCACAGATGGTTTCACTGTGTCCTGTTGCCAAGATCTGGAACACAGGCTTAGGATAGTTGTATAGCCAAGAGAACCAGCCCAGCAGGTTCTCCTTAGTAAATTAAGGTGCCAAGTCACTGGGACACTTGCAGACAAGGCCTGGATTTTTCCACAAGAAATATTCTGGATGTTAAGTAAGCACATCAGTGAGCTCCAAGTTCTACGTGTTTGCCACGATTTAAGCCTCTTTAAACATGCACGGGGGACAGTAAGTAAAGATTACATATAAATCATGTAGTGCTGCCCTGGATTAAATATAAATCATGTAGTGCTGCCCTTCGCAAATGGTAATCAGTAAATAGGTGTCTTGGCTCTTCCCTTCAGCAACTCCTGCTTCCAGGACTTCAAAGAAGTCCATCACACTTTCTACACTCAAAATACTGCCCTCCATCAGCCAATTCTACCCGTCCTCACGTGTCCCACACTACCCGGCCTGACAAGCTCGCCGACTCACTCCCACTACATTGCCCACCTAGCACTGGAAACTTGCACCTACGCGCTGGGGCTGAGGGGCGAGGCCCACTGCCGGGGCGGGGCAATACCTCCCCGGGAGAGCCCCTCCGCGCTCAGCCTTCTGGGAGTTGTAGTTCCCACAACTCAGAGCCTCGGGACAGGCGTCAGCGCGGGACTCGTTTTCCCGTGCTCCTCTGCGCGGGCCCACTTGGGGCAGGTCCCTGGGTGCGAAGGAGGAAGTGAGTAGGAGTTGGCTTGCAGAAAAGTGGAATCCAGTCGTTTGTGGTAGTGGAGTCATTGCTGCAGAGGAACTCTCGGCTACTTCCTATCCCTTCAAGAGTGCTGGAGGCCAGACTTGGAATACACATTTAAGGTTCCCCAGAGGGCAAAAGATTAGGAACTGAGTCCCTCCCCCTTCCCCCCCCCGCCCCTCCCCCGGCCCGGTCTGCAGCTGGAGCAGCCAACGCCGATCCGGGTTAAAACTCCCGGGGACTCTGAGCTGCTCCCACTCGGGGTCCCCTTCGGGCTGGGCGTCTGGATGTGCGCTCCCTCCAGTTCCGGGGGCCTTGGAGGCGGCCGCTGAGCCCCGCGCCCGCGGAGGTCGTGCGCTCGCCTCGTGCAGCCTCCTCCCGGGGGGCAGCCGAGGGGCTCCCAGCATGATCGCCCGTGTCTTCAGGAGGCGCCTGTGGGCCCCTGTGGGCGTGCTGACCTCACTGGCGTACTTCGTCCACCAGCGGCGGGTGGCCCTGGCCGAGATGCGGGGGGCGCACGGCCAGCATCCCGTCGATCGGAGCCTGCTGGAGTTGAAAATGGTGCAGGTCGTGTTTCGACACGGGGCGCGGAGTCCTCTTAAGCCGCTCCCGCAGGAGGAGCAGGTGAGAGGTTGGACCGGGCCGGGACCGGTGGGGCTAGGACCGTGTGGCCAAACGGTGGGGGGCAGGAGCCTCGTCCCGAACACACACCTCCGGAATGCCACCCTCCCGGAGCAGGGTGGGGGCTCCAGACCAAGAGAAAACTGCAGTTGCCGGTTCCTCCCTGGGCCCTTGAGCAAAGGTGCTGGCCTGGACCCCTCCGCCCCGCACCGCGCTCTGCCCCTCGGGGTGCAGGACACCCCCAGAACGTCCAGTTGCGCCCGGGATGGCTGTGCTGTAGCACAGCTGGCAGCAGCGCGCTGCTTCTGGTGCATGTAAATCGTCTAGGGATCTTGTTAAAATATAGATTCTGATTCAGTCGGTGTGGAGTAGGACCTGAGATTCTGCATTTCTAACAAATATTTGGGTGACCTCGAGTACAAAGGTGTAGTGCATTTCTGTGTGGCCGTTTTGAAGGTTGTCAAAGGTTGCAGTGATGTTTGGGACAGCAGCCAACCTAACGGATCAACGTGAATAGCAGAATGAAGAGTCCATGACTTGGGAACAGATTTTACAGTAGCTGTCTTGCAGGGTTTGCTGAAGACCATTTGAGATCCTTTGGAGGCTTTTTGGTAACAAGCGTTGTGTCATGGGGCTCTCCTTTTCTCTTTTGGGTTTCTAAAGCTAGTTTGGAAGGGATTTGTGGTAGGAAAAAATGAAAAATTGGCTAGTTTTGTGGCTATGATGTCTGAAAATGTACCTGGTTTGGTCAGGAACATTATGATGAAAGCACAAATAATTAGGTTTTTAAATGATTACCTTTCCTGAATTTATTTCTTGGGGAGAGCAAGTGAAGTTCTCCCACCTCTCAAGGCATGCAGGCCTGTGACTGAAGAACTGGCTTCCTAGTAAAGATGAATAGACCACCTGAAGTCCTCAGGTCCCCAGCTGTCACACTTCCTGTGGAGTGCTTTTGCATTGTTGGTTCCTTCAGGTTGATGTTGGAGCAGGTTCAGTCGGATGTCCGAACCTGATATTAGGCATACTCTTAGGGCTTTGTGCAGATTGTACAACTGAAAACCCAGTGTTTAAAGCTGGCCACACATGAAATCAAGCCTTTCTGCCCTTTCCACATAAATAAATCGTGGGTGGCACTTAATTCCATTACCAGATTTCTAGTTAGCTTTTATATATGGCTATACCACTTTTTGGTACTGGAATTTCTTCTCTCTCTCTCTCTCTCTCTCTCTCTCTCTCTCTCTCTCTCTCTCTCTCCTGCATTCCCCTTAATCTATTTATTCTTGTTACAGAAAAGCTGGAAGATAATATATAGGAATAGAAGATTCGTGTTGAAGACAAAGTTATCAGTGGTAGCAGAGAAGTCTGAACGTCTAGACCTGGACTTAGTATGTACTGTATATGTACTCTCTAGAGAGTCGAAAAAGAGATTTAGATTCTTTTAAGCCTTTCTCCTGAGCCAGTGGGTGTGTGATGGGTGTCTTCTGCCTGTATGGGGAAGACACCCTTGTAGCTCAGGTAGAGCGCCAGCTTCATTCATCTTCTGTCTGTGTAGCCACAAAATATGGATCATCCAGGGCCTCGCTTTGCCATTAGGGAAGGCACATTACCTCTCTTGCCTGCTCCCATTCTCCAGACTTGAGCCAGATGCATTAAACATCTTTGGTTATCTCATATAAAGTCTTAAGCATAAAAGCCGGAGGTGGAACCAACTCTCCTTCAATTTAGGCTATGAGCTAGTGTGATCGGCCTGCTGTAACTTGTTTCTGGAGTTCCTTGCTCAGGTTTTCTTTTCAAGATCCAGTTTGATAGAGGCTGTTCATTGGGATTTTCTAATCTTCCTGGTTCTGCTGTTAATTATTGTCAGGAGGGACAACCTGGCAACAATTCTAAAACTGAAATTGCCTTTGGTAGATGTTGCCAGACTGCTGACTGGTTTATAGATTAACATGTGACAAGTCACTTCATTCAGTTATTTCATAAATCCTCAGAAAGTAGCATTGTTTAAAACTAGATAGTTTACTGAGTTGTTTTCCCATGGCTTGAATGGCTGTTGACTTGTCTTCCTTTAGCTGTGCTCTGGAAACACAACTCTGTAACTTAATTGACCATTTTTTCTGGACATTAGATTAGATCCAAGTATACATTCAAAAGATAAATTTGGCCCTGCTTTCAGATTTCCCTCAGCCGCCCTCCATACAGTGGTAAGATGGCTTCCAATCAGGCAGGTTCCTCGGTCTTTATAAAATAAATTCCAACCCATCGCAGCTCCACTGTTGATTAAGGCATTTGGGTCTATATTTATTTGGTAATGTAAATGAAATGGGAAGGATAATGCCAGTCTCATTGTTGCTTAATACCTATCCGGGGCTCAGCAAAGGGATTTCAAGAAGCATTGAATGAAGGATTTGCCAGGCAGTGTATTCATTCCTCTAGAGCCATGGTTCTTAACCTTGAAGTGACATTGGACTCAACTGGGGAGCTTTAAAAAAACACTGATACCTGGGTTCTCTCCCAGAGAGTCTGATTTAATTGGCCCAGAGCATCCAGACCTGGTTAAAGCTTCGCCTGTGAAGCTTTAGAAGGATCTGGATTGGATAGCATTAAAAAAAATTGAGGCCCCCACCCCCAGGAGGTCTGGATGTGATTATGTCAGGAGGGGGCTCAGGCATCGGTAACTTTTAAAAATTTCCCCATGATGCCAGTGTGTAGTCAAGGTTTAAAACCATTGCTTTATCCTAAAATCTACACCTGGAAGGTTTTTGTTTAGTTTTATGTAGATCTTTTTCTTTTCCCTAGAATGTAGTGTATTGATCCCAGTGTAGTATTGTCTTCACAGAAATGTGCTTTGGTGAGATGCTATCCTTCTGTGTTGAGGAAACAATGAGAAGCAATCCCACAGAACTCACTGCTGTGACTACTGAAAAGATCTTCATTATATTACTCTATCCTCTTTAGGAGGACCCTCGGGAGAAATTTGTCGGTTCGCATTAGAAATGGTGTGCTTCTCCCGAACAGTCGGCTTGCTTTTATCTTTAAGCTTGTCTAGCTGATCAAGTTTCTCCTTTTACATAAAAGCCAGGACACTTAGTGCCTCATCTTGTTTCACATCCAAATAGATGGATCTTCCTGATGTATATTTTTGAGTAACTTTACACTCCATCCAGTTTTTTGGTCCCTCTACACATTTGCTTTTTCTTGCTTGCCTACTTTGAATTGGTTGTTTTAGTATATTGTAGGGTGTTTTTTTTTTATCACCTACTTTAAGTTAGTTCTTGAAAATGGGGTACAAATGATTAAGTAAATTATAAATGTAGTCTTTGCCATTAACACGGAAGGAAGAATGAGCGTGTGTATGTGGGGTAGACACAACATGTGGCACTGATGTGTCGTCCATTCTTGGAAATCTGAAAACGTATACTCTGGACTTGACATGACCTAGACTTTCAAGAGTCACTTCCGGGAAATACCAAAAGGTCCTCTGTTGGCGACTGTGCCTCACAGCAGGAGATCTCTTAGCAAAGCTGAACAGGACCTGGTGTCAAGACCCGTGCTGAACACTGGGCTTATAAAGATGGCTGATTCCATCTCGGCTGTAAGGAGATTGATTACATTGGGATGAAGGAGGAAAGCAAAATAGATTCCAGTTGTGGAAATATGCTGGGAGCGCTGGGAACCCCAAGGACGTATCTCCAGTTTACAATGTTCAAAACTGAACTCGGCTTGTCAGCTGTTCTTGTCTTGGCCTTAGTTTTAGTCAAGGAGTAAGTACCTCCATTATTCTGGTCTCGCCTTAGCCACCCAGCCTCAAAATCAAAGTAATTTTTGTTCTTTATTCTAACTTGTTTATCTACCAACACAACCCCCAAATAAAGCGTTGATCTACTCACTAGCCAAGTTTGACTCAAATTGCACCCTTCTATTCCTACGGCCTTAGGTGGGACCGTAGGCTCTCTGGCTCTGTGGCAGACATCTTGAAACCGGCTTTTCTGCATCTAGTTTTCCCAGTGCAATCGTGATCTGTGCCGCTGGCTTTCAAACTGTCCTATGGAGACTGCAGGCTAAGGGGATGCTGAGTGGCTGTGGGCCTGGGTTCCCACTCTTACTTCCACCAGAGAAATCCCAGTTTTTGCCTTTACATATACAAATCTACAGTGAAACTCTCCTTGGTATTTGTTAATTAAAAAGTGTGAGAACCACTCCCAGGTTGAGACAAAGCAAACCAGTTCTTGGCCATATGCATTCTTCACCATCTCTGCTTTGCTGACGCTTCCTACCTATTCTGGGAGTTCTCAGCACGACCCTCTCTTGTTGCCTCCTTTTGACCCTTAGTCCAGGTCTTCGCTTGTTTAAATCCTATTCATGTCAAATGCCATTAATTCTATGAAACTTTTCCTGAATACTCAGCTAGAAGAGAAGGTCTGTCTTGCCTTTGAATTAGGGTGGTCTTCATCTGGTTTCTTGTAGCGCATAGTTTCAATTTTAGTTCTGCTGTCATTTACATTCATAGCTTGCTGTCTCCACTGACCTGAAAACCCAGAAAAGGCAGAGTCATGTTATCTCAATTTTGGTATCTTCCACAGGACCTGGCGAATTGCTGGCGCTGTTAATTGTGCCTAACGTGTGCCAGGCTCTTCGTTGGGCATCCAGAATGCAGAGGTCAATAGATGACCTGGTCTTTGTTCTCAGGAAGCAAAGTTTGCTGAGCAGGACAGACTGTAAAGGAGCTCTTCTCAGACAGTTCCATAAAGGCCACCAAAAAGAGCCACCAAGGCTGCTGTGAGAGCTTGGGGCCATGGTCACGGCTTCTGGGAAATGTAAGCTGTCCTGTGCAATGAGTAGAAGTCTTTCCAGATGAAAGGGAAAAGACAATTCCAGATAGAAGAACCATGAGGTTGAAAGGCCAGGACGTGTAATGGTGCCCTGGCAACAAAACAATGGAAACAAAGTTGGGTGGCTAGAGAGTAAGTGTGTAGGGCAGGGAAGAAGTAATGAAGAGACAGAGGCAGAGGCCATCGTTGCAGCTGTGAGCCCTGGAAGGTTTTATGCAGAAAGTTACAGGATCAGAACTTTGAAAGAAGGAGCAATGATGAAACGATAGTAGGAGGAAGTTCTCTGATCGCTCCATATTCTGATACTAGTTGCTACAGCACCAGTGGGAGAAGAGGCTCAGGTGTTGGGACTGGGTGCAAATGGGACTGAGACCATCCCTTTTGGAAGAATGGAAAGCTTCCTGTGTACGGAGAGAACCTGGGACTCCCAGGCGTACTCTCCTGGGATAGTTCTGGGAGGGGCCAAGATAAATATAATCATGTGTGACGTAGGAGGTTTTCAAATGTTAGTTTTCCTCTAACAAAACGAAGTAGTAGGAAATTGAGTTCAATATTGTTCTCTTGATTGTAAGTGCCTAGGAATTCAGATAAGAAGGGAAACTGGAGTAGTCACTGATGGCAAGGCAAGACGTGTAAATCTCAAGCAGGAGTCCCTCCGGGCGAGCGACAGAGAAGCTAGTTGAGAAAAGCCACAGAGGAAGCAGTGGGCATGGTCGGTTGGGGCTGGGGAAGGGAGGAGAGAGGCCGTACTGCTGGGGACAGGGCTGGGCCAAGGTGCAGAAGACCTGGGAGGCCACATGCTTATCTCTTAGAACATTAGCTCTTGATATGACAGTGGCTTAGCAAGGTGGTTATGTCTGGATGGATTGTGGGAATCTGTCACAGGCTTGTGCCTGAGGGAATAAGGTTTTATACTCTGATGGTAAGATAAAAGAAAGACTGTTGCAGTGACTTTTTTTCTAGCCAGCGATCAACAGGATTTGGTGCAGGGATGGAACAGTAGGGAGAGTCAGGGGTTTAAGTTTTGGGGTGTAAGAGAATTGTGTGAGTATTGAGAGAAACATTGTAAGTTGGGAGGAGGAGCCGGCCTATGGGATTAGAAGAAAAGACTCGTGTTTTGGAAATTGAAGTCATCACATCTGACTCAGTGAGTGTAAGAGTTTTATGGGCAGTCGGAGCTGTGACACCTATGGCTACTTGTGACGTTTTGAAAAACATTATAGGACAGGTGGGGCAGGCACCATATTGCTAGGAGTCGAGGAAAGGGGTGAAGACGCGAAGGTTTCTTAAAGGGCCGCTACTTGTTGAGAAATTGGATGAAAAGAAGGGAAATATGTGGTGCTTACAAAGGACATTCAGTACAGCCCTTAAGGGATGGCCTTAGAAACCTGTATGTTGATTCCTTCAAAATCCTTCCAAGTATGTGGTCACTGAGATTTCATTCATTCATTCACTCATTCATTCATTCACTGAGCATTTCCATACCCGGCAGTCGGGCCACTTCTCCCCTTTACTTCAGTCGGGGCTTAGTGCCAGAGTAGCCTCTTGACAGTGAGGACAGTGTCAAATGGCAGGACTTGGGCTCAGGACACCCGGAATAATAAATCCTGGTCTTTTCTTCCCTTCATTGGAGCTGGAGTTAAAAGTTTCTTTCCTTCCTTCACATGGGGAGGTTGCAGGTCTGGCGTCAGGGATTCCAGCTGGTGTTCCAAGTGCTGCTGGATATTAGTGCTGGAAGTTTCCAACAATGGGTTGTTTTCTGTGATCCCAGCAGGTGGAGTGGAATCTCCGGCTGTTGGAGGTCCCACCCCAAACTCAGTTTGATTACACCGTCACCGACCTCACCGGTGGCCCGAAACCTTATTCTCCTTTGGACTCTCAGTACCGGAAGACCGTGCTGAAGGTGAGCAAAGCCTCCGCTCTGGGAAGCCCATGGCGAAGCTTCCATGGTTTTCTCTGGGCTGGGCTTCACAGGCTGTGAGGTGTTTCTGTTCTCTCTCCTTCCTCCCTACCTCAGGGGGGCATGTTTGCGGGACAGCTGACGAAGGTGGGCATGTGGCAGATGTTTGCCCTGGGAGAGAGGCTGAGGAAGAACTATGTAGAGGACATCCCCTTCCTTTCGCCAACCTTCAACCCACAGGAGGTCTTGTGAGTTACCTGGAAAAGGGAGACTGCACCCACTTTAAGGGCTTGAGGAAACCTGTCCTGATCCCCCAGATGATTCCCACTCTCACCCAAGGTAGTTTGGGGGCAGGTGCCCCTACGGAATAGGATCCTGTGAACAGGTGGTCATTGGAGGTCACCGCCATTGGCTTTCCGGTCCATTGGGACAACCCTCCCCCAGAGAGAAAGGATTCTGCCCGACCCCATACCTCCCCTTCTGCACTCCCAGCTGCTCTGTGGAATAAGGTAGCGTGTATATAATTAAATGTTCTCTTTTTGAATGTCTTCACCTTTTTGGTTTTTTCCAGTGTTCGTTCCACTAACATATATCGGAATCTGGAGTCTACCCGGTGTTTGCTGGCTGGGCTTTTCCCACATCAGAAAGAAGGTTTGAGTTTGGAGTCTAAAGTCAGCCCCTGTCCCTGAGGAGATTTTTCTTCTCCATGCCAGAGCCCCCGTCTCTGTTGCCTTGGCTTCTCTCCCGTGCGTGGCTTCTGTTCTCTGCCTGCTCTGGTGGGTCCTTCCTGTCTGGTCTCCTGCTGCTTTGCCAGCCTGACTTCTCCATGGCTGCAGCAGTGCGTCAGGGATCTGACGGGCCCCTGCCTCCCAACTCCTGCTCTTGCACGAGCTGCATGAAGCAGCCCTAACCAGGTCCTGTGAACACTACCGGGGGCTCTTTGCCTAGGGGACACTGCTGTAAAGGAAGAAGGGCAGGAGGGATACTTAGCTGGACCCAAATCCTCTGCTCCTGCTCTGGTCTTGGTGAAAATCCACAGCATGACCCAGAGGGTGTCACCAGCCATTGGTTCGGCCTCCTTGAGAAAGTCTGTCGAGCTTAGGTTTTGACAGATACAGCCAGTGAATGGTCCCAGCTCGTGGTTCCCCACCTTTTCCCCACCAAGGACCACGTGTATTATTTTCCATCATGGATCCCATGTATTGGTGGCCTTTGACTAGCAAACGAAGTTGTCACATGCAGTTGATTCAAATTTACATTTAATTGCTGGTCTGAGTTTCCGGTCATCATGACCTCGTCAATATCAAAAGACTAAAATGGTGCCATAAGGCAAAGGTTCTTGTTATTTTGTTTAGCTTCTTTAGCAGTATCTCAAAAAGATATAACATTTCCATCAGGTTTTTAAAAATATATATGTAAAATGATAGAAACATCCAGGCCAGAGGAGGCTGGCCCTGTCCCCAGCTGGGTTGGGTAGCGCTGCTGATTCTGCCTGAAGTTGGCTGCTGACTCCCGCTGTGTCTGTAACACACAGCAGGCAGGGTGGGCTGCTCCTTACTTCTGGAGCCCCTGAGCTTAGGAAAATCCGCAACACTTGGCCTTCTGAGAGCTCTTCACTCACTCAGCTTCTAAAAGGCCTATGTCCTCTTCTCATGAAACACCAAAAGTATGAGTGAAACACCGAAAGCTATTTCTTATATCCGCAGGCAGGTCTCAGCCCGATGGTGCCGCAGGCTTCCAGAAAGGGGGAAGTGGTATCATCCCCAGCCTCTGGTGTGGCTGCCCGGGGAGCAGCTCCCTGCACGGGACCCAGACCTCCTGGGACTCCAACTGGACTTCTGTCTCAGCGACTTCCATACCTTGCCCAGTATCAAGGGACTTGAACAGACCAAAGAACCCCATGAGATGTTAGCAATAATAGAAGTGGTGCGACTTTGGGATCTTGTTTCAGGAGAGAGCTCCTAGAGAAATCTCAGAGGGTTATGTGTAAACTACAGAGAATCAGTCTGTGGCAGAAGCTGGACCACGTGGGCAGTCATTTATTCAATGCGTATTTGAGTGCCTTATGCATCAGAAACTGCATGTCCAATATCCAGACAGCAGATAGGAATTAATCGTGTTATGTTAAAGGTTTAAATCCTAGTTATTATTATTCTAGCATCTAAAGCACTTAAACCTAACATTATTCTAAGAGCTTTGCGTATGTTAACTTGTTTAATTCTCGTAATAACCCTGTGAGGTAGGTAACATTGTCACTAATTTACAGATAAGAGAACTAAGGCACAGAGAGGCTAAGTGACCCTCCCAAGGACACAAAGCTGGTAAATGGTGGAGCTGGGATTCGAACCCTGGTAGTCTAGTTTCAGAATCCATACTCCTCACGCTTATGTTCTGCTGCTTCTCAGAGGACATGTACCTTAGGAGAGGGCCTGTAATCCTTTGACCAACGAAGTGCGTCTGAATTCTGATATTCTTGTCAAGTTATCATAGGCTACATTTAAAGTCCTGGGGTTTTGACTATCAATAATTTGGGAATAATAGCTCTTTGGGGCTTAGAGTCACCTAATCACTCTGTGGATTAACCTCAGCAAATACCAAAGAGATGCTGATAGGAGCTCTTGCCCTTGCCCTTGCCCTCGCCCTTGCCACAGTGCCTTGCCATCTCTGGCACAGAATAAAGCATGGGAAGGTGTTAGAGCACCTTTCGGCATTGATGGGGGCAAAGGTACTTGTGAGCTCTGAGTGGCTATGAGCTTCTGCCAGGTGCAAAAATAACATTGTTTGTAGTCTAATGTTTCATTCCTGGCAGTTCATCTGGAAGCCTGGCTTTCATTTGGGGCAAAGCTATGGGGTCTGTGCATGTCTGTGGCCTCGGGGTCACCTTTCTTAGATTGTCATGTGATAAGTCACCATATTGGCCTATAGGATTGGACTTGGGGAACCCTAGTTCTGATAAAGTCAGAGGTGGCCCATTCTTTATTAGAAAGGCCAAGTGCTGGTTGTACCTTTGGAGGCGGGGTGTTTTGGAATGGGTCAGGGAAGTGCCAGTCTGATCCGGGTCTGTACCTGCTTTAGTCTATATGTGGCCCGATAGGAAGGGTCGTGCCAGACAGAACAAGGCTGCTGCTTGCTTTCCACATTGCTCAGATCACAGGGGAGCTCCTTTGGCAAGGCCAGGGCGTGTCGAAGGCATTCACTGTCCTTAAGGACTAAGCTTGGGATGGTCTGCCTCCTGGAGCAACTTCATCCGTATAGACAAAGAGAAGCAGAAAGGGGAGGGGATACTGGGAAGAACAAGCTGGAGCCCCTTCCTGCCTTTGCTTCCCACCTTCCTTCCAGGACCCATCATCATCCACACTGATGAAGCAAGCTCTGAAGTCTTGTACCCCAACTTCCAGAACTGCTGCAGCCTGCGGGAAAGAATCAGGTAACTGCCGCAGGTTCTTGCTCACCCGCAGGGGACAGACAGTTTAGCCTTTTGCTGACAGGACTCTGCCTGAACCAGGCTTCCCAGGCTGGTGGATAGGGGACCGGCAGGACCGCGTAAGTCACCCTCCGGTCCGACATCGCTGTCCAGTGAGAAAGCTCTTGCTTTCCCTTCCTGTCCGTGAAGGGACAGGAAGCCTGGGGAAGGCCGCATGCTGGGCTGGAGAGATGATGGTGGCGTACGGCCACGAGTGGGGCTGGGCCCTGTGCAAAGCCTCTCAACAGTCTCGAGTTCTCAGATGGGGCAGACAAAGAAGCTGACAGGTTGAATAAGAGACGATGGAGCGAGTCATCGAACGGCAAACGCGGATGACACAGATTTCCCTTCTCTTACCAACGTGTGGCGAGGAGAGAGTGGTTGGGCTGATGGCACTTTTCAGTGTTCACGTATTTCTGGGCTGTTCTAAGACGAGATAGCATGTGTTCCACAGAAGAAAGGGAATGCTCTGAAGCAGACCTGGGCCATGCTTGCATGATTTTTGGTATAATGAAAAAATGCTAGATTGGGATTTGGAAAATCCAAATTTTATTCCCAATAAAATCCCAAAGCCTTTTATTCTAGCTCTGGTACTCACTTATTTTACAAGTCATTTGACCTCTTGGGGCCTTAGTTTGCCCCTGTGTAAAATGGGAATAATGCCAGCTAATCCCAATGAGTTGTTGCTGAGGATTAAATGAGATCCCAAATGATGAATGAGACATGCTTTGTAAACTGTTAATCACTATACAATGTATGGGATGACTTTTTATTTTTTTGGCAGAGGCCGGAGGCAGGCCGCCTCTTTGCAGCCAGGAATCTCAGAGGATTTGAAAAAGGTGAAAGAGGGGCTGGGCATTGCCAGCAGTGATGAAGTGGATTTCATTGTTCTCCTTGACAATATGGCTGCCGAACAGGTGGGACAGCTGTCCTCCTCGGTTCCTGGGTAGGGGAGCTTGGCGCGGCCACCTGCATGGGCTGGCTTCTGAGTTGGAACTGGGTGGAGAGAAGTGGGTGGAGGCCTCCTGGTTTGGAAGCAGCCGTGAGGGGTGGGGAACAATCACAGACAGTGTAATCAATACCAAAGACCACACGGTGGGAAATGCTTCTCTGGATTCAAAAGTCGGACATCCAGAGGCTGTGTGGCCTGGGTCCTTCTTCCTTCTCTTGTTTTGATGGCAGTGTGCCCTGAAGAAGATGCACCTTGTGCTCGTGGGTTGGGAGGGTGTAAGACAAGAGTTTATAGGAAGTATGTACAGTCCATCCTTCTTAGAAATCATTCTGGGGAAAATGAAGGCCAAGTATGAATTTATGAATTCCTTGCCTTGTATTTTGTTCACCTTCTTTAAAAACAGTTTTTAAAAAATACAAGTGTTTTTCATTTTGGAGTAGATAGGGACATCAGAAAGGGAAGAAAACATTTGTTTGTCCTGGGCCTTTGGATCTCTAGGATTAGCTTCCAGGGGGCCTTGGGGGACATAGCTTCCCGAGTGGGGAAGGCCCTCCCCGGAGAAGACGGGCCCTTGTAGGCTCCAAGGAAGCCGACGTGCTGCCAGGCTCTTTCTCAGACTGTGCCTGTGGTCCTTTTAGGCGCACGGCCTCCTGAGCTGCCCCATGCTGGAGAGATTCACACAGCTGATCGAACAGAGAGCTGTGGACACCGTCTTGTACGTGCAAAGTGATGACAGGTGAGGGGTCTCCTCAGCTGCTGGCTGAAGTCATGCTTGGTCAGGGCCCCCAGAGAGCGGGCAGGGGGTCATCAGGCCGCGCACACCCGCCAGCTGCCACCTCTCTGTGCACACTGGAGGAAATCACCCCATGCTGCTGGCTCACTGAAGGCTCGGCCCTCGGTCCTTACACATCTAGGGCTGGGAACCAGGAGCCACCAGGACTGGGTTTCTCTCAATCACTGACTTTTTGCTCTAAGTTTCTAAGGATTTGGGTGCGGGGACCGGGGGGAGAATAATTAGTTCTCGCTGTGAGGTAGGTGGTGTTCCCCCTGGTGGGGCTGACGTCCTGGCTTTATAGATGACGAAACTGGGCCTGGGGGGTGTGGGCTACCTGCCCCGGCTCGGCTAGCAAGTGGCAGAACCACCACGGGGGCCACCGGGGTTACCAGTCCTGTTTTCTCTATATTACTGGGACTGAAGGCTCTGTTTTTGGACGGCCTGTTTCCTGACTCCCAGAATGGAGAGTTTCTCTCTTACCAAATTGCAAAAAAACACCTTTTGCTGATTAGTTAAGAACATTCAGCTTGCACTCAGACTAGGTGACTTGGTAGCGGAGGAGATGGGAAATGGAGGGACAGTCCTGGGACGGTGAGTGGGAGGAAAAAGCAGCTACATTTCCAGAACTGGCTGTCGGATAAGAGCCTCGGACTGCTTTCTGCCACTCGGAGTCAGCATGCCTACTTGTGCACCCGCCTAGGGCATCCTGAAGGCTCCAGCCTCGCCACGCAGCTGGCTGCCACCACCTGTGACTTGACACCTTCCCTCATCTGTTCCTGAAGTGGCCCCTCCAGACCTAAATTGTCACTGACTGTCCTCCCCTCCACTAACACACACACACACACACACACACACACACACACACACACACACACACACTCATAGTTAGTAAATATTTTAGGCTTTGCAGCCCATGCTTTATCTGTTGCTACTATTCATTTCTGCCCATGCAGCAGGAGAGCAGCCATAGATGATACGCAAACAAATGGGCACAGCTGTGTTCCAGTAACACTTTATTTACACAAACAGGTAGGTGGGTGGATTTGGCCAACACCTATAGTTTGCTTTGTCCTGGTGTAAAGCATGTTAAGTAAGACCTGATCTATTCTCCTCTCCGTTCCAATTAATCCTGGTTTTATAAAACGGATGGTTCTTCGAGGACAGAGCGTTACAAACTCACAATACCACCTGACTGGGCTTGGCCTGTGCACATTTTCTGGAAAGTATATGTTACATGCTGTATTGGGTGCCTACTCCTCATGCTTTGCTTCAACCTTCCTTGATTTAGAAAGGTGGCCATTTATCAAGATACCGTGAATGAGGATTGGTCTAAACCAATCATGGCAACCCCAGTCCCTTTTGTCAGTGATTGGATTCTGGGAATTCTGGGAGAGGTTTTGTTTTTCTCTTTCATAAAAAGTGAGAGGCACCAAAACCCCCATCTTCCTGCTTTGTTTACTACTGCGAGACGACAGGCTTGGAATTGCAGTCGCCACCTGTGATGAGGAGATGAATGCCTGAGAAGGAAAGTGGTGAAGCCACTGCACCAACCCTGCGAGCACTTCTGCTGACCTGACTGTTATATCCGTACATAAGAAATGTCCTATGGTCTAATCTCCAAAGTAGGGGGCCTGGCATATAGGAAGTGTAGTTTAGGATGTTGTTCCTTTAGATCGCTTTTCTAAGGGCTTTCTGGAATTCCTGGGAATCATTACACCCTGTCCTTCCCAGCTCTGTTCTTTTCTTCCTGAAGGCCTAGCTCTTATCCTGACTTCTCCTGGTTACCCACCTCTTCAGCCCCTGCCACCTCAATGTGTTCACAGCAGGTCTATGTCCTGTGTCTTTGCACACAGAGAACCCTCCAACCCCAGGCGGTGCCGTTTCTCCCCTTCCTGTCCCTCGTGCTTGTCTTCTTGTCCCCTCTGATTGGGCTCGTGAGGTCCTCGGGGGCAGAGCCAGCCTACATCCCTGTGTGCCCAATAACCGCGCGCTGCTTAAAGGCTGTTTCTTTCCACAGGGAAAGTCTTCAGATGGTGGTAGGACCGTTTCTCCACCTCCTGGAGAGCAACCTGCTGAGAGCCGTGGACCCTGCCACTCCAGCTGGCAAGACCAGGTACGTGGCACAGCGACTCGGCTCTGTGCCGCCGAGGGCAATGGGGGGGGCCTCTGACTGCAGGGAGGAAACCCAGGTTTTAGGGGGGGCAAGAACCAGGCTGTCAGTGACAGAGAGGTGATGTTTAAGAGGCCACTAGTCACAAAGACATTCACAACATTTTTACCTTTCTTCTGGCTGCACTCATGCTACCATGTTTTGAAATGTTTATCTTAGCTAAAAAAAAAAAAAAAAAAAAACCCTAAATTTATTTTTCTATTTTTTACTAATCGAACATGTGTCAAACAGAGTGGCTGGTTATGATATCACACTGCTTCGATATTATCATAGCCCAAGATAAAGATCATTGCTTAATAGATTGTCTCGTTTGAACACCTCCCTTGCGTGGATAGAAGAGGATGATGTCCCCTAGGCATTTTACAATGTTGGCTCGTGAACCTCCACAGCCGCTGTTACAGAGCTGGAAGCCCAGGTTAGGGACCACGGGTTTGGAATGTCACATCTCGTCGCATTTGCTTCGCAAAGTGTGGTCTGCAGATGAATAGCTTCACCGTCACCTGGGTGCTTGAGTCTCAGGCCCCAGCCCAGCCCCCTGAGTCAGAACCTGCATTTTAACAAGATCCCCAGGGGGATTTGTATGCGCCCTAATTATTAGAGAAGCACTGGTGCAGGCGGCCTCCTTGAGAGAGATTGAACTTAGCTAGGAACTCACGATGAGTGACGGAAAGGTAGTGGATAGTGAATTGAAAGAGGAACCTTCAGGAACTTTGAGCCAAGATTTATAATAGACGATCACGTGGATGCCCTTTCCCTGTCGTTCACAGTCCCCGCAATGACAATCCATTTCCCACTGGCCTTTGTCCCCTTGTCACCCTTGGCCTTGTGTCTATAGAGTACTGCGGGACCCAAAGCTACTCTTCTAGTTCGGGAGTCAACAAATAAAATCCTTGATCTTTTTCCAGAGACAGATACAGGGCTCAGGAAGATACAGATTAAAATGGTGCCTTTATTACTGATTAAAGCCATTTGGAGAATGTGTTGAGGGCCAGTAGGCTCATTAATATTCCTTTGAAATGAACTTCATTTCCCCCAAATGCGAGCTTCTCCGACAAGGAGGATGGCCAGCTCTACTAAACACACCACAAGGCTGAGAGTAGGAAGAACACTGGCCATAGGCAGGCAGGTCCCCAAGAGAGAAGAGAGGAAGGGCCCACGCATGCATGAAAGTCAACAGGGGAGAGTGAGTGAGTGGGTGGGTGGGCAGGAGGTGGCCTGAAGAGCTACTCCCGTGGGGATCCCGCCTTACAAAGGCATGGGGAGTGGGCATAAGGCTTCTCCCCATCATCTCCTTCAAAGGAGTTTTATTCCAGGCTCAACTGGTCACTTGGTTTCTGAAGCAAGTGTTCCTTCTGAAAGGAGGCAGGCAGTGTCCTGGCCTCCAGAATCCTGAGTAAAGATTTGTCAACTGTGCTCCCTGCAGAAAGCTGTACCTCTATGCGGTTCATGATACGACCCTCATGCCTCTCTTAATGGCCCTGGGGATTTTTGACCACAAATGGCCACCGTTTGCTGTTGACGTGACCTTGGAACTCTACCAGCACCAGGAATCTAAGGAGTGGTTTGTGCAGCTCTATTACCATGGGGAGGTAAGCCCTTTCAGGTGGGATCGGGTGGTGGCCCCCTGCCTCAGACCCCAGCCTCCTGTGGGCTCCAAGCCACCTCCCCGGGGAGCCTCCATGGGTACCATCAGCTCTCTGAGTCCTCTAGGGCGACGCACGGCTGTGGCCCAGGGATAAGGCCGAACTTGGCATATGGTGGGAGGCTGCGACTTGGGCCGTATCCCAAGTCCATTCCAGATTCCTTGTAGGAACGGGACCACCCTCCTCTTCTCCTGAGTGTCTGCCAGGATGTAAATCTGACCGGGAGGCCTGTTTTTAAAATGAATATGGTGTCTTTGGGATGCGATGTGTGCTGTCACACTCTGGGTACCTTGGCTGCTTCAGCAGGTCGCTGTCCAGGGCAGAGGCTAGAGCAGTCCCCAAGGATTTGACTTTCAGCCCTCCCAGCTCAAGGGCATAACGTCCTTGTCAGTTCAACAGACAGTTCTTGAGTGACTTTTACAGGCAGGCGTCGTACTCTTATTCTGGAAGCCGACCGAGTTGTAGGGCCTTACTGGCTGTCACCATCAGGTCAAAGCCTCGCCGACCTCTGGGCACAGCTGAAAACGGGGTCCTCAGTGGCTCCCCTGAGTAATGTCTTTTCCACAGGAGCAAGTGCCGAGAGGGTGCCCTGACCGGCTCTGTCCACTGGACAAGTTCTTGAACACCATGTCCGTTTATACCTTAAACCCAGAAAAGTACCACACACTCTGCTCTCAAGCGCAGGTGACGGAACTCAGAAATGCAGAGTGACTGATGGATCTGAGCAGGATGTGTTGACGTTTCAATAAAATGCCTTCTACGATGCCTCTGGTTGTTATGTTTGGGAAAGGCGGCAACAAGAGTTCATGTACTTTAACAGAAGGCAAAGGTATTTCCTTCCTACATAGGCATATGAAGGTCTCTTCCTGAAAGTAAAGGGGTGTGATGTTGACACCAAGGGGATAGTCCCTATTTGGGGGCTTGAATTCCATGTCCAGAAACATGCGCCTGTGACACGAACTGGGGACATCATGACCCTGGAGAATTGTGTTGATTTTGGACTTCAGTCCTTTTTTCCTCTTTTCATTTCACGAACATGTATAGAAAAGTTTCTGCCTTCAAGTTGTTTCAGACCAGAGGGAGAGGTCGATAAGTAAATCAGTGATGACTGCAGTATGTTTCCTTCTGAGATAAAGTACATCAGGGCCTATTGGGGTATAAACAAGGGACTTCTTTGTCTGCCACCCCAGCTGGCAGACAAAGGTGAGTAGGAGTTAACCAGGTGAGCAAGGAAGAAAGGGTGTTATGTGCAGGTAAAAGGTTAGCTTGAAGGTCAAGGAACATTCCTGGGTGGAGGAAACCCAGCGGAAGGATGCAGGAAGGGCTTGGCTTCTGATGGCTGAAACTCCAGGAGCGAGAATAAGGGCTCAGCAATGGGGGGGTGAGCGCCGCTCTCAGTGTAAGGGCTCCACCTTTAACTGGGCTCCACCTTTAACTGGGCCCCCATGGGTACATGGTGACCCTATTTCCTCATCAATTTCCTCATTCTCCCCCAGAAACTCTTTCAAACTTTCTCTGATCCCAAACAACCAATCCCTTTACCTCAGAAAATAGCAATCACGGAAACCTCTCCACTTCCTACCATCTTTATGTGGACAGCTCCCAGATCCGTTTCTCCAGCTCAGATTCCTCATCTGAGCTTCAGACCCTCCTGTCCACTTGGATGGCCACAGACACAAAATGTTCTAGGTCAAAATCAAGCCTCTCTCCTCAAACACATGGTGATGGAAAGAGAGCCAACGCTGGGTGCTGAACACACATGTGATATGTAATGCAGGATTGTACACCTGAAACCTAATGTAACTTTACTAACCATTGTCACCCCAATAAATTTTAATTAAAAAAGAAATCAAGCCCCTCTCTTCTAGACCTGCTCCTGCCACAGGCTTCCCTGTCTGCATGAAAGACACCTCCACCATCTATTGAGTTGCTGAACCAGAAACCTATTCTGTCTCCTTCCTTTCATGTTTCCCTAGTCTAATCAGTTAAGTTCCATCAATCCCATCTGTTTATTTCTTGAGTCTATTTCCATTGCTCCATCCTTGATGTCTAGTAAATCCCCTCCCCATCCTCACTCCGGTGATGATTACTATATTTCTAATTTCACTAAGATAGTAAAAGCAATCAAAAGAGAACTTCCATCTCCCACCACCACCGGCACCACCAACAAATCTACTAACCCAGGTGCGTTGGTGACCATAAGGCCTTTCTCCTCATACTAACAACGGACCATCTCTACTCCTATCCAACACCAACCCTCCAGCTTTGCATTGACTCCTACAATTATCTCTTTCCTGCATTGTTAATTTTCTCTTCCTGTCAGTTATTCCCGTGAGCATACACAGATGCTGTCTTAAAATTTTCCCACGTCTTTGAACAACTATGCTATTTTTCTTCTCCCCTTTATAACAGAGCTTCCTAAAAGAGTTGTTTATATGTGCCATCTCTGATTCTTCCCTTCCCATTCTCGCTTGAATCAGCTGTGATTAGGTACTCGCTCCTTGCACTCTGGAAACAGCTCTTGTCAAAATCATCAATGACCTCTGAATGCTCAGTCCAACAGCCAATTTCAGTCCTCTTACTCAGCTTCTCATCAGCAGTCTTGGAATTTTTTTTTTTTCATTTGGCTTCCATGACAAATGCCCTTGGTTTCCCTCCAGCTTCTCAACTTCTCAGTTTTTGCTGATTCTACCTTTCTCCAATCTCTAAAATGTTGGCGTGTCTCAGGCCTTAGTCCTTGGACCTTTTCTCCTACACCCACCCCCTAGGTGATCTCAAGCAGTTCCATAGTTTAAAATACTATTTCTAAGAGTTCTCCTAAATGTCTATCTTCAATCTGGACCTTTCTCCTGAATTCTCATTTCCAACTGTCTATTCCACATCTCTACACGGGTATTTAAGATACTTAATATGTATTAAACTGCCCACTATTCACCATCAGCTCTCAATTCTTACGCCTCTTTAAATGTACTTCTCTCACAGGTTTCCTAAACTACGTAAATGACACCACCATTCATCCAGTTGCTTGGGCCAAGAACTTTAGAATTACCCTTGACTCCTGTCTTTTTCTCATGTCTTTCATCTAATCCATCAGGAAATCCCATTGGATCTCTCTTCAAACGATTCCAGAATTGACCACTTCTCGAGACTTTCATTGCTACTGTCTTAGCGCCAACATCCTTTCTCCCCTGGATTATTGCAAAGACTCCCTGTTCTGCCCTCCCCCGTCCCCCAGTTTCTTCTCAACACAGGCATTGCTTTTAAAACAAAGTTAGATCATGTCACTCTTCTATTTAAAATTCTCTGGTTTCCCAACGAAAGAGCCAGTCATCATACAGATCCTCAAGGCGCTATAACCCTTTCCTGCCTCTCTGTTCTCTCTATACTCCAGCCACCCTAGCCTTCTTCCTTCTTGCTGTTTTGTATGCCAAGTATCCCCAAATCATGTCCTCACCTTGGGTCTTTGCACAGCTGTTCCCTTTCCCTGGAATGCTCTCCTAAACATTTACACGGTTAGCTCCCTCTCTTCACCCAGCTCTCAACTCAGTGTTGTCTCAGACAGGCCCCCCTGGGTTATTATACATAAAATATCCCAGGCCCTTCCCTGTTGCGTCCTGCACAACACAAGCCGTGGGAAGGCGAGGGAGGCGGCGAGGGTTAAACTCTCATAAAGAGACAGAGACTCAAATATAGTTAAATCACAGAGGACCAAGGGACTCACAGCCTCGAGGGACTGGAGCCCCGAATCGGGTCACCGTGGGTATTTATTGATTTTTTACAATAGAAATCACCTGATTAGGGGCAGGGTCTGCGAAACTCTTACACCATACAATAATCATTCATTCCAAATCCCATAATCGTCCCAAAGCAACGATGCATGCCATTCCCCAAATGACCAAGGTGTGGTGCATACAATCCCTGGAGGAACAAGTCTCACAAGATAAGATTATCCCATGAGCCAAACACAGGAGGGGCGAGATGCTATTGTTCTAATGGGTCCATTACACCAGAGGGTAAAGGATAACAGTTGAGGCATGCGTCAGCAGCTTCTCAGAAGAGGAGGGGCACAGCTACCTCCTAACTTTACCTTAGCTCATGGGGGTCCTAGGGGGGTCCCGTCTGGCTTAGGTTGTTTCTCCCGTGAGAAATCTTACCCGCCTTTGACTGCAGACCCTGCTTACAAGGACCAAACATGGAGACTTAGGGTAACATAAACTCAACCCCAACGAGGGACAATCCCGCAGGGTCACCTTTCCCTAAGGAAAGATTGGAGGGGACAGACTGCTATGTTGCTGTGTGACTACACTTCCCCCCGCTCTTCCTCCAGCCTTCGTTACGTTCTATTACTTTGTTTCATGGGGCTGAATTATATTTTGAAGTCCTATCCCTCAATACCTCAGCTGTGACTACATTTGGAGATAGGGCCTTTAAAGAGGTAATTGAGGTAAAAAGAGGTTCTATGGATGGGCCCTCGTCTGATATTACCGGTATCCTTATAAGGAGAGGAGATTAGGACACCAACCCAGGGAACCACCATGTGAAGACACAGGGAGAAGACGACCATCTGTAAGTCAAGGATGGAGGCCTCAGAAGAAACTAACCCTGCTGACACCATGATCTTGAACTTGCAGCTTCCAGAGCTGTGAGGAAATACATTTCTATTGTGAAGCCACCTAATCTGTAGTATTTTGTTATGGCAGCCCTAGCAAATCAATACACTTTGTCCTGTCTTCCCCCGCTCACCCCCATCCCACGGTTTTGGTCAGTGCTTGATATTACATGTCTGAATTTATCTCCCTCACTAGAACATAAGCTCCATGAAGACATACGTCACCTTGTTCACGGATTTCCCCCAGCACCCAGAATAGTGCCTAGCTCATGCTAATGCTCACACATTTGTTGAATGAAAGAACATATCCCCTCTGCCACCTCTCCTGGGCCCATAACCATCCTCCCAGGTTATTTAGTGGCTTCCTAATGGGTCACACACTTTCTTGCCTTCCCTTACCCTTAGAGACCTGGCCCCTGCTCAGCTCTCCAGCCTCATCCCTCGCACCCCCTCACACGTTCCCTCAGGCCATAGTGAACTGTGTTAAGGAAGTCCCATTCCCCTGACCCGACACACACACACACACACACACACACACACACACACACACACACACTCTTTGCCCGTCTTATCCCTGCTCATCTTGACGTCTCCGTGTTCCTGTTTGTCCCTCAGTAGGGGGCTGTCTGCCTTGTATGTTACTGTGTTCCTAGAGCTAAGTACAATGCTTGGCACAAAGTGGATCTCATTCAGCAAAGCTTGATTTATTGAGGGGGTTCTGAACTCCCCGGGGCCAAGCGGCTTCTGTGCACTCTTCCCCACTCACCACCAGGGGGTAGCATGGAGTAGAGGAAAACACCAGGCCTTCGGCTGGGTTCAAATTCTGACGCTAGTATTTGTTTTCTTTATGACCTTTGGACAGGTGTTTCTGAGCCTGCTTTTCCTCTCATGGAAAAAGGGGATAATTATACCTACTAATTAGGGTTGTTGTGAGAATTGAGTAAATGTAAGGGCTTTCAACTGCCCTCTCACTGTTTCTCCCCACTGCATTCATTTTTAGTTGTGACAGGTTTCCTCAAGTGGTTTGGGAATGCTCTTTTGAGCTGCCCTCTCTCTACTCTCCCCTTACTAAGAGGAGTCTGCCTGTGTGTACAGGGGACCCCTGGCTCCCCCACTCACCAGTTATGTGCCTGTGGCAAGTCACTTAACTTCTCTGAGCTTACGTTTTCCCAACTATAAAACAGGGACGTTAGTATTTGCCTACCTGAAAATTTGTCCTGAGGATGGCTGTGAAAAGCACTTCATAAACTCCTAACCTGCCCTGGCCTTGACTCCTATCTCTGAATGCTTTTAAAATGAGTGTGGTTAAGGTTAAAGTAATGTCTAGAGGGGGGTCTCACCCTTGGATGGCAGAATCGAGGGGGCCTCCCAGGCAGAGCCGTCTCTCCCCTTCCTCGGCGAAGCCGGACTTGCTCGGGCAGGTTGGCTTCATCATGAGTGCACCTGGCAGACCTTCCTGAGGGTCTCCTGGCTTATCCTACTCACAGCTGAATCCCCTTTAATAGTTTGCTGTAGATGGTTAGAAAGGACAGGGAGGGTTTCAAGACTCTGAAGGGCCCACCAGGAGAGAGGGAGGAAGAAGGAGTTCCCACCCCACCCCACCCCCAGGAACCTGACATGCTGACCTGTATTTCTGAAAGAAACTCAGGTCTTTACAAGTGTTACCTGGCACCCCTTCCCCTCAGCTGGAATCCTCTAGGGCACTGCCCATCTCTCTACCTGCAAAGGAGGCCGGGATGGGCTGAGACCGACTGCTTTGTTTACTACATGCCAAGGAAGGATCATTCTTCAGCTTGGGGGCTAGAGCTGCAGTTTGCTGTGTGTCATGGGGCTACTAGGGAAGTGTGTGTCCCTTTGGCTGGCTGGGGAATTCTCTGGGGAGAGGGCTGTGGATTCTGTTCAGACCCTGCCCTCTAGTGGCTGAGGGGACCAGCCATGCAGTCCCAACCCACCCAGGCCACCCTGCCAGCCTCTAGGAACCTGGTCCCTAAGGGTGGGTGGAGAGAGAGAGCTGAGAAACACTTTCCCCAATAAAAAGCTGATCTTCCCAGGACTCCTTTCTCTCCACCTGGCTTTTGAAATGTACACACCCCCGAAGGTGAGGGGTGGGCATGGCTTGGTACACAGTCTTCCTGTCTGAAGCAAAGATCCCAGCTGATGTCTGAGAACTTGAGAGAGAACTGCTCTGGGAATCACGAGCTCCAAGTTCAAGCCCTCCCTCTGCATGTACTATCTGTGTGACTTTGGGCAACTTCCTGTATGTTCTCGTGGGTAAAACAGGACTCGACTGTAGTACGTCTCTCCCAAAATTATCCCGGGATTGCCTCAATTAGGTACATAAAGCACCTCATAATATGAAAAGTGTTACACAAACACCTGGTGTCGCTCATCTGACAGCCAGAAAAACCTCCGTGTGGCTCCTTCTGAGTGCCCCTCAGGCCGTGGGTGCCCAGTCCCGTTGCTGTTTCACTGGGTGACTGTCTTAGGGGTGCTTAAGCCACTTGTAAGGTGGTGAGAGAAGCACCTGCCTTGGAGTAAAGAGCCCAGGATTTGAATTCCAGCTTCACCACTTTCCTGGGCCCTGTTACCTTGGGTGACTCACTTAACATTGCAGAGTCCCTTGATCTGTACACTGAGGATAATGACGCTCTCTGAGGTGGGAGGGGGCGAGTGGCGGAGAGTGTAAAGCAAAATTTTTGTATGAGAGGGTCTGGAGCATGGTAGCTGCTCAAATACAAACTTTGAATCTGCATCTTCATGTTTTTAGGGCTTCGAGGAATTAGAATTCAGAGGCTCACTATTGGCCTAGTGGTGCAGAGATTTTTAGAGAAGACAAGTAGGTACTTAATAATCAAAGGTACAGCCGAGGCAAACCAGTAAGGGAAACATTGGTGGGAAAGCAGGGCATTTTTCTCCAAGACAGGCTTTGCACAGAGGCAAATCTGGATTCAAGAGAGATTAAAAGTCTCAAAGATAAAGGAAGGCTGTAAGGCAATGGCCCGCACTGGATCGCTGCAAAGGACAGTATTCATCAGAGAATTAATTTGGAAGGAAATGGAGTGTGAAATGGCAGCAAGGACTTCGGCTCTGGGCACCGTGGCCTTAGCAGCCCAGTCAGTGCTTCGGAGGCCTGCCAAGGCCCAGCTGCGAGCTCCCTCCAGAAAAGCAGCTGGGGGATGCCGGGCGACCACAAATTGCTGAGCTCGGGAGCAACTGATTGAGTGTGTAATTAAGGGGAGGGTTGTATAACACTTGGCTAAGTAAACTTGATGGGGTCAAACCAGCAGGGCTTCTGGGAGATGAGAGAGCGTTCCCTGGAGCTGCTAGTCTTGGAAGCCAAAGTCAGATGCAGTTTACCTGGGCCTTGTGGAGAGAAGGATGGAAGAGAGCCAGAGGGGGAAGGTTGAACGAGTGAGTGCTCCCTAGATCCAAGTGTCCCACGATGTTTAGTTTCTGAGTGGTCCAGTTCTGGGGGAAGGTAACATTAGGAAGCAATGGAAGAAATACCCTGAAACTGAAGATCAGAGAAGCTGTCACTTGGCCAAGATAACATAGCAAGACGGTGATACAGTGGATTCTGAATCCTGATTGTGCGTCCTGAGGGTGTCTTGCTTGTACCACTCCGATGGTGACAACTGGGAGGGAACTGCTCAGTGTGTAAAGGGGGCAGGCATCTTTTGATCTCATGTAGGGATCAGGAAAGAAAGTCATTCGTGGTATATTTGTGCACAAGATGGCTCCGTGTAGTCTGGATACTGACGCTCTCCAATCTCATTCCTGGTCATACTCTTTCTTGTCCTTCCTTCAGATCTTGAGACATTGGCTCCTTCTTGTCATTTAGAATTCAGCTTAAATGTGACTCCACCTCATCTGGGACTATTTCCGGAAATCTTTATATGTATGTTTAACTTAGTGTTGATTTTCACAGAGGCATGATGGAAGCCCAGTGGTTAAACACACAAACTCTGGAGCCAGATTGCCTAGGCTGATGCTGTGTCCTTTAGGCTCTGTATGACCTTGAAAAAGTGACTTAACTCCCCTGTGCCTCAATATACTTAATCTCAAAAATGGGAACAATGATAGTATTTACCGCATAAGATTTTTGTGAAGAATAAACATACAAAGTATTTAGAACAATACCTGGCACAAAGGGAATGTTCAATAATTGTTAATTATTATTATTATTATTTTATTATCCTCCATCTCCCCCTCTGTAATCAGCAGGAACCTTGTCTGGTTTGTTGACTGCAGTATGTTTCTCTAGCATGTAGATTATGACCAGGCACATAGTAGGGCCTCAACACACACTTATTGAATCAATTTGCTGAATGAATAAAGTAACTAATTCAGTGGTCAGTCATTCTTCAGAGAGTTGTTTCATATGGCAAGGTAGGTCTCTGCCCTTTTGGACCTCTTTTTCCATGGTTTGCATAAAAATACAACTAAAGAAACAGAGTGCAGGCTGGTCACATTTACGAGAGATATAAAACGGGGAGAAATAGCTTATTGCATGAATGAGTGAGTGAGTGAGTGAGTGAAAAAATGCGAGGTGTGTTAGATCCGTCCATGCTGATATCTTTTTCTGGATCTTGGGCCAACTATTACGAGTTGAAACTTACTGGGGACAAATAGAGTTCTTGATCTCAAAGTCGACTGCCCACCACAGGATTGGGGTTATCGTGAGTGATTTGTTCATACAGCAGTGAACAAACCAGACAAGGTTCCTGCTGATGACAGAGGGGGCGGTGGAGGATAATAAAATAATAACGATGTGTTCCTTAACATTCAAAATGGCGCCTGGACTGAAGGAGATGATGGTCCTGCTCCAGCTGCACAGCCCAGAGCCCACCCAGAGAATTGTGCTCAGAGCCCAGAGCCAGGCGTGTAGCAGAGACAGACAAGCATGTCCACCGGGGAAGGACCGCCAAGGGGGAGGGACTAAAGGGACCGAGGACATGTCACAGATTTTATTCATGGGTGCCCCGAGGACCACACTCAGACCAGTATGTAAGCTACAGGGACATGTGGACTTCAGATCAATATAAGGAAAATCTCTGAACTAATCAGAGCCGACCATGGATGGATTGGGCTACCTCGGAGGGGTTCCTGCCACTGGAAGATTTTGAACTTACACTGGTATAAAAGGGTTCCACACCAGCCAGGTGGTTGGGATAAATGGCTTTTAAAGTCTCTCCCCACCCCGAGAAGCTGTGGTTCTATAATTCCACAGCATCCTTCATTCCCTGTGAACAGTCTGAGTCAGAGGCAGGCCTCGTTTTGCTTTTCATGTGGTCAGGAATAGGGTTTGGTCCTCTAATTTGATGATTCTGATCTTTAAAGAAGGCAGAGGGAAGTGCCTGAGAATCTGGTGACCTCAGGTTAACCCTATGGAAAGGGTTGTTACCTTGGGTGGCTGGGCTCTGAGATTCCAGGGACTGGTAGCTCTTGAAAACCCCTTCTTGGTGCTGCTACCCCCATCCCACCTTGAAATTTCCACTCTGATGCATTTTCCTCTAAAGCTTTTCTGTGCTACCTCAGTGCCCAGGAGAGCAGCAAGAGGGCTGCCTGGGAGTCCCTTCTGAAAAGAGAAACACAGTTTCCAGTTCCAGCTAGAACCTTCCTACCCAGCCAGCACATCTCCAGGGCTTTCAGCTTTCGCATTTACTCACTAGAGCAGCCATTTCAGATCTTCTCTGTATTGTGAGCCCTGGGATGAATCTCAAAAACCGCTCTGATAACTGAGCTTGTACTAGGCATATGCGCATGTTATCTGCTATCAGTCACAAAATTGTGACACCCAGATGTAAAGCAGCTGGCTCAGAGAGATCAAAGTCAATGATCCAAACGGAGGCAAAGGCAGGACTCTGGACTCTTACCTTCGACCTTGGGGTCACCTTGATTTTCTCCTCATATTCCCACATCTGTCCTCTGGGATGTGGCTTTCCCTTTGCTTTGTCTCCTTCACCACATGTGGTATCTTTGTCCTTGTACGTTCCAGGATCTTTTTTTCTCCAAAGCTTACCTCCACCTGTGTTCTGGTTCCTTTTCTGCTTCTTGTGTTCTTCCCGCCAAGGATGGCAGGAGTTATCTTGTATCCTCATTCCCTCTCACTCAATTGGTTCCTTTCTTTCTGGCTCAAAAGAGTAATGTTCCCATTATCTTAAACTTTACGTCTGCTCTCCTTCTAGCTATCATCCTATTTCTCTTGCCCAGTCCTGCCAAACATACTGAGGGTGTATAATCAGTACTTCCTTGTCTCTTTCACACCTAAACGCTTTCCCCTGATACTTCACCTTGCCATCTGACTTCCACTTCTCCTACTTTACCAAAAGTCCGTCTTTCATTTCTCAGTAGCATCCTGAAAGCCACTGTCCTACCCGCTCCAGATTTATGTAATGCTATACCTTTGTAGTTACCCTGGCGACTGACGCTTCTTTTACCTCGGCAACCATTTCCTCATCAATTACATGGGAGAGATGTTCTAGATCATTTCTAAAGTTTCTTCCTGTTCTGTGAATTTCAGTTTCTTTTGCTTAACCCACCTCACACCCCTTCCGACTATGCCCGTTCTTCATGACTTAGTTCTTGGCCCTCCACTTGGCTTTCTCTTCTCTCACTTCTGTGGAGGAATTCACATGTCTATAGCTAGTCCAAACCTCTTTTCCTCCTTCCCTTATGTCCCGCTGTCCACACGTGGATGTCACGTCACCCCTATACACTCAGTGCTTCCTCAAGCCCCAAAAAGCACTGCTCCCCAACTTCCCTAATTTTCACCCATGACACCAGAGGCTTGGGTGAGGCAGGATGGGGAGGGGAAGCGAAGGGCTTTTAAGCTATATTCTGAGAAAATAATGAAGAAGTAAAAAGCAGGTTGAGTATCTGGGGAAAAGGATTTAATAGAGGAGAGAGACAAAATGAAACCAGGGGAAAGATGGTAGCTTGAACTGGAGTGATAGAGAAAAGTCGATGGATTTAAGACGGATTTTGGAACTAGACATGCAAAGATCTGCTGATTGTTTTATGTGAGGACTCAAGAATGAAGAAAGACTCCCATGTGTCTGAGGTGAGAATTGGTGGGTGGACGTATATCATTTCCTGTGATGGGGAAGTGGAGGATGGAGATTAGATTTGGGGGAAATTCAGAAGTTAAGTTTAGGGCTTGCTATGTCCGAGGTGCATGCAAGTTACTCAAAAGGCAATCTTAAGGCGCCCGTTGACTAGATGAGTCTAGAACTCCCACAAAGAGGCTGAGCGGGACCTGGGAATTCCAGAGTCAGCACACAGGTGGTGTTTAGTGATTTGTGACGGGGTGAATTAGAAGAGAAAGCAGAAGGCCTGGACCAGGCCCAGGGCATGTTGTGAGCTGATGGAGATGACCTAAAGGAAGGAGAGGGATTAATAATACAGGAAGGGGGTCAGAGGTCTGCTCACAAGACCAATAATTTCATTCTGTATGGCCCTAGTCTGTCTTTATTGGCTACTTTAGTAATTATTTCTATATGGAATACGGTAATGCTGAGAATAGAATGTACTCATATTCTGCAGTCATTGCTAGTACGTATCTCTTCAATTACGTGCAGGTTCCTTGCAGGCAGCTATTAAACTTTCCTTATAATCCATTGTGACAGCTCAGTGCAGGATATAAGGTAGATGCTGAATGCTTAAATGAAGGTGTAAGACCTTCTAGTAAAGGTCCTTGTACACAGTGCTACAGGGCTTCTTTCCTGGGCCAAGCGATGCCTGGCTCATACTTTGTATGGACATGGTACTTGTCTTTCCTTATTGGTATTATTACACTTTTAAATAATAATGATTAAACTTTAACGGCCTGGCAGACACCAAGTACAATAGGAATGAAGAGAATTCTAGGGATTCTCTAGCTTCATTGACAAGGAAAAAACAAACTAATCTTCACAGCAGTGTGTTGACATTTCAGAACTGGCATTTAATTATTTACTTACCTTAGTATATTAAAAGGTACATATACACTTGTATAAATAAATCTGTGTGTGTGTATACAAATATTTTCATTGCTGAACTACTGACAGCTAGAATAGAATAGAGAACTTCACCAAAGCCTGGGAGACCTTTTGCCATTTGGAAAACAAGATAAATCCCAGTAATCCATGACCCCCTATAACCAAATATGTTTCGATGGAACACAGTAGTGATGAGTCAGCCTGTAGCAAAGTGCTGGGCCCAGCCAGACTGCGCTGGACGCCGAGAACCGAGCCACCAGAGGCCAGCACTCCAAGCTCTCACGGCACAGCTGAAAGAGTGGGCTTAGAGGCAACAGAAGCACGGGGACAGGCAGGAGTCTCCAGGGAAAGCAGCTCCCCGAGGAGCTGTGAGGGTTTCTGTGTTGGAAGCTGGGGGTAAGGAGGGGGATGAAAGCTCCTGGAAGTTTGGTAAAGATGAGAAATAAACACAAGCTCCCAGGAGACAAGAGCACAAAGAACTTAGACTGTGGCCCCAAAAAAGAAAAAAAAATTCTTGAAAACTTAAATCTCCCCTCAACACGCATTAATTAGACCCCCAAACACCACTGAGATTTAGAAGTTCTTTCCGCCCTTGACCTGAGCTGCAGATGTGGGAGAATGGAAGACATTGTGTAGCACAGCTGTGGGTAGTCTGTGCGGTATGAAGAACCACGCAGAGGCCCAGTGCCATCCAGGCCTGGCCCCCTTCTCCCCACCACAGAGACGGCCTGCACTTTCCCCGGGCAGAGTTTTCTTTAACCTGTTCTCTGGAACCCTCATAATTGCGTTGGGCTCTCAGGGGGCATTTTGCAAGGGAAAACCGAATTCTTGTATGTTTGGTGAATGAAGTAACTGAATTTTTCCATGCTTGAAATACGAGGTCAGACAATTAAGTTGGCGAACTTTTCCACTGTGTGCTTACACACGACCTGGTATGTGAGGAAATCATTTCTCAGCCTTCTCTTTATCTTCCCTTTCCTATGATCATACACTCACCGTTTCCCTATTGGTTGCCGAGCACAACTGAGCCCTGAGCCAGAAAGTTGACAGTTGAAGTGTGGTCACTTATTGGCAGCAAACAGTAACCCAGTAAGGAGCCACGTTAGAGAGAGAGAGAGAGAGAGAGAGAGAGAGAGAGAGAGAGAGAGAGAGAGAGAGAGAGAATTTTTATTTATATAACTCTCATTGCGTACCTTCTTTATGACCTAGTTTATTATTTAATTCCCTCCAATCTAAAATATTTGGCCACGAACTGGGTTTTGTGCTCTATACACCGTTTGCTTTAAATGTGCCATTAAAATTTTACCACCAAATGAAGATTCCGTGACTTTTCTTAAATAGAAGGGTTTGACTTTGCAAAAAAATTACTGGCCTGGGTTAGAGAAAAGAAAGTGGCAGTGAGTCTCAAGTTATCTAAACAGCATGGGAAATATGTATAATTTGATGTTTTTTAAAGCCAAAGAGATGAGTCTAAGGATTTTGTAGAATAAGCAAGTTTTTGCAAGTGATCTTCCTCTGGTTCTCTCAGCCCACCCCCACCCATCCTGTCATCCACATGCCAATGCAATAAGCTTTCTGAAGAGCCAATCTGATCACCTGATTCCCTTGCTTAAAATTTTGAAGTTCAAACTCCTTGGTGGGCCACACCGAGGTCTCTGTGACCTGCCCTCTCACTCTAGGCTCATTTCTTAGCTCCCTTAAAAAGCCCATCACTTCAGCAGGCAGGCCGTTGCTGCTCCCACTTTCTGCTTAAATGCCTACCACTACCCTCCACGCAGGAAACGCTCCCTCCTTCACCAGTAAACTCACAAATCACCTTTCCATTGAGGCTTCACTGCACCTTCTGGCCTGTTGCACTCAGTCTACACTTTCACTATCGTAATGATCAGATTGGATTGTAATGACCAATTTACATACGTATTTCCTCCTCTGAGTATTAGCACAGTTGACACAGCGGAGGCGCTCTCTAAATGTTGCTGAATAAATGAGTCCTTGCGTTCCATACAGCTTCCCTCTGCTCTCAGCGCTTTGAAAGTACTCAGAAAAGGAAAAGGAAATGACTCAAGTGTAGACAGTTTAAACGGAACACAGCAACCATCCTGCCGGGGTCACTCCTGGCCAACGGGAAGGAGAAAGTAAGAATCAAGACCACGGTGCCCGCCAGTATCACCCACACGGAGCTGCTACGATTTTTCCTACTCACAACAGCCAGAACCAGCTACACAATTTTTGGGGCCCGGTGCAAAACGGAAATGTGGGCTTCCCGATTCAAAGATTATTCAGAATTTCAGAAAGTGACAGCAGAACGTTAAACCAAGCTAGTGTCCTGTGCAGTGGCACAGCTCACACACCCACGAAGGTGGCCCTGAGCACAGCAGGAGAGGAAGGAGACTGGGAGAAAGTTTGGGTCGATTTTTGTTTTTTGAGAATAGTTTTAAAATATGTAAAATTGTTGTTTCAAAATTTGTTATTTTCTCATGCCCACCCTTGTGAGATGCCTAAATTCGTTTGCTTTCATTTATGATTGTATTTGGAAAAGGAAATTTTGTATTTCCTTGTTTTAGGGAAAATACCACATGCCCCTTGTTCGTCCTTAAGAAACAATGCAGTGGTCCACACACTGCGTTATCCTGCAATGAAGAAACACATCACTATTGCAATTCCTCCATTCAGGCTAGGTTTTCACAGGATCATGCTAGCACAAAACGTCTTTATCATCCTTTCACTGCTTTTGGAAAATCTTGCATCTTTAGTTTGCCACGCAATAGCATCCATCTCTTGAATATGAATTTATTTCATAGCAATAGTAAATGAGAAATGGTTATATTTAAACCCCAAATGAACTTAGTTTGTCAGATATTGTCATGATGAAATGTGTGAGTATATGATGATAATGTAAATGAATGAAAATTTACGAAAGGGTCTTTTTGAAACTTAGCTGTGTACTTGGAAATGGGGAAGCTGATTTGCATTGTGGCAGGTTCTCCAGCAGGGGGCCACATCCCCAGATGCCGGCTGGGGTCCACCAGAGGCCAGCCTTTGGCTCTGTCCTTGGGACAGTGACAATGCGACCACACACTGTTAGTGACCACAGCGCCATTACCTGCAACAAGGAGTGGGGCTGCCCAAGAAGCCAGACCAGTGGACCAATGCCAGGCCCAACCTGCTGGCCTCTCACGCTCCCCTGCTTAGCCATTTCCTTGTTCTATATACTTCAGAGCCAGAGAATCTGAGTATGGCTAAATTCCCGAAACAAAAGTCCTCATTTTATTCTCCTAATTTCTCCACAACATTAAATTTTCACCACCCAGGACCATCTGAATAGATCTGATTGTGTCAGAATTCTTCAACTAGTGAGCTCAGTTTTCTCATCTGCAAATGAGAGGATTAACACCTACTTCATGGGGTCCCTCTCAAGTTAGCAGAACACATGAGGGGGGGGTGCCTGGTAGAGTGGGTGCTCGAATGGACACCTCCTCCGTTTTGTTGTCTGGGGCTCTTGTGTTACTGAGAAGACAGGGCTGCTGAAGGTGGAAGAAAAAACAGCTCTCAAAACCACTTCTCAGAAAGGATCACAGGTAACTCAGACGGTGGAACACCAATTTGTCCCCGTTTGTCTGCAGACACTTGGCACCTGCTGCTACTCACGGAGGTTCTCACCTCAGAACAAACATGCACACACGCCCACTCACCCAGCTAAAAATGCCTACAACTCAAATACACAACCCAGAACAAACCCAGCCGCGCAGAAAGACAAACAGCGAGTCCCTTGGACACATCCCGAGCAGGATGCGCACTGACGAGCTGAAGGCGTGGGCTATAGACTGAGCAGGGCTGGCACTGGGCACACCGGCTGGCAGAACAGACCACGAGCTCACAGGCTGTGGAAACCCAGGGCTTGCATGTATGGTGAGAATGGTAAGAACCTTGTTCCTTAACAAGATCCAGGGACGTTTCATAGCCTATTCAAGTGACTAAATATACCTTCGGCCTTCCTAATTACTTCACACCATTGAATTGGCTCTCACAAAAATTCCTAGTCAAGACTATTAATCGCCTTGAGAGGTAACTGTCAGCAATGGAGGCCAGGGCTGCGCCTCTGCCCATGGCTAAAATGTCACGGCTGAGACAGGAACAGAACGGGATAAAGGGATGTGAGGTCACTCACAGCAAGGGAGACGCTTCCTCTGGCACTTGGCACACTGTCCCCAACCCGCACCGCCGATCACCTCCAATACAAAGATGTTATGCTCTTGGGTCACGTGGCAATTCATGTGCCGAACACTCAACACACAGGAATCCAAGGGAACAAAAAAGGCTGCTCAATTTTGTAAGAAACAATATATTTTATTTTTCTGACACCACAGCTCTGGTGAGTGGTTTTGTACCAAATTTAATGGAGGTTACACAGAACGTTTTACGCATGGGAGGGCGGGGAAGGGAAGGAACCAGAAAATTAAAAACAAAAACCAAAATCCTGGGTAGCTTTTAGCATCTGTTCCACTCCCACATTAATAAAATTCACTTGGGAATTCCTAAGAAAAGGAGGACGGAAAACCAGGTGGGCAGGGAAGGGCATGTTGGGGAAGAGAAGACGAAGGGAAAGGAAGACCCTCGAGCATACCAAAGACAGGCCTCTCCCTCGGGCAGCCGGGACCACCCCCGGCACGCAAGGCGAGCCTTCGTTATCGTTAGATTTATTTTCCCCAAAGTAACACCATGTATTGCAGCTGCCAAAGGGAAAAAGAAGGAGGGAAGCAGGGGTCACCCATGGGGGGGAGGAGGGCACAGGGGAACGAAACACACTGAACCAAGGAGGTGGGGAAGGAGGGGAGAGGGAAAACGAGAGAAAAATATTGACGGTGGGTTTGCAGACTGGGAGAGTGCTGAAGAGCACTTGAACTGAAAACCAAATGTCCTAAACGTCATTATTTTTAAAAAGAAAAATTTCCCCCCTCCCCCCACCCCTCGCTGAACTTAGTTCCTTTTTTTTTTTTTTGTGCTTTTCATTAATACTCTGCTCTGAGGTCGTAGTTTGGTTTTTCTATACACTGGAGTTGAAAGAAAAGAGTCCAAAGGTCTGAAGATGGATTCTCCACCTAAAGTAAATGGCCCAGCATTCCTGTTCTCCTCTTGTCCCAAAGACTCAAGTCTCTGCTAAAATCCCTTTGACAATATAGTACAGTACACACACACACAAAATAAAGCCCAAAGCAAAAAAAAAAAAAAAAACACAACAAAACCAGCAAAGAATCCTGGGAGAAGCCAGTCCAAAGGACGTAAACATACAGAGAACGGTGCAACACATGACCGATGGCAATTCTCAAAGCACGGCTACCGATTCCCAAAAGGAGGTGCCATCATGGGATACCCAAGTCCACAAAAATAATCTTTAAAAAATAAATCTTAAAAAAAACACACCTGTTGATTAAATGAATCCTTTGTTTTCAGGTAAATCCATACATTCTCGAGTTCCCCCCTCCCCCACAGCAGCCCCCGGGTCTCTGTTCTCCTATTGCATGACCAACAGTCTCCTGGAACTCCCCCGAAGCAGCCCTCAGGACCTGGAATCTCATCTTGACAAGGGTCGGCACATCCATTCTTAGCAGCTTAAAACATCATGTTTCCTGGGTTGCCAGGTCCTTGGCTAAAGCCACCCATGCCCACGTCAGTGGCCATGCCCCGGGGCCTCATCTGTGGGGGAATCATGATGTTCTGTTGGGGTCCCATCATGCCCTGCATGGACATCATCATGCCCGGAGAGCCCACAGGCCCAGGGTGGGTGTAGAGCCCAGCAGGCCCCCGATCCTTGCCAGGAATCATGCCCACGGCAGCAGCTGGATTGCTCATCAGGGTGGGCTGGCCGGGCATTGTCGGTTGTGCTGGTGACATCATCCGGTGGTGAGGTCCCATCATGCCTTGCTGGAGAAAGGCTGGTGGTCTCATTGGGTTGTGGCCTGGCATGGATGGAGCTGTGCCAAGGGGGATGTCCGGAGTTCCCACGGGCCCTGGACCTCCCATGCCAGGTAATGCTAGTCCCATCCTGGGGGCTTGGTCGCCCATCATCCCCTGCATGTGCGAAAACCCAGGCCCGGGCCCCTGCGGCTGTTTACGGCCTGGGACTTCCCCTCGAGGGAAATATTGCAGTGTCTGGCTAGGCTTCTCGGATGGAATAATGCGAGACAGATCAAACTCAGGTATTCCGGTGGCTCCAGGTCGGATGACCTCCTGCAGATCCGGGTCTGTAAACACTGAAGGCATGCTGTTCCCCAGGACAGCGAAGGAGTCGGGACCCCCTGGGCCTCCAGGCTTGCAAAGTGCTGCATCTGTTGAACTCTGGGGCAGGTTGCTGGGGCGGCCAAGGGGACCTTCTCCTGGGAAACCCATACCTCCTGGGAAGTTGCCCTGACCCCCACTGGGGCCGTTGTGAGGGAATGGAACCTGCTGTGGAGGAGACTGTACCGGAGGGAAGCCCTGGGGAAAGCCCATCCGTCCTTGAGGTACCATCGGAGGCTCCTGGGACCCGTGCCCCATGATAGGATTGTGTGGTATCAAGCCCGGCCCCATGGGGACCCCATGAGGAGGTATGTTGGGTCCCATGGCATTCGGAGAGGGCATCTGATTGGAGTGAGAAAGTGGCTGGGTCATTCCCATTGGGCTGAGGGTTGGCATCGGAACCACGGGGTTTGGACCTGAAATTCGAGGATTCTGTGTATTAATGCCCATTCCTAGAAAAAGAAAGATATCAAAGAAATCAACTTAACCGAAAGCAACTATAATAAATCACATTAACGAAAAAATTATTGTGCCTCAAATGTGCATGGTACTGTCCTGGGAAAACACACCACATACAACCCTTGCCCTCAGTGAGGTTAGAATACCTTCTGGGGCACACAAACCAACAGCTCTGTGACAAAGCACACTACTGAGTCTTCAACTGTCTGATGTATGAGCACGTAGAAGACAACTAGGAAGAAAGTCTCCTGCATATACAGTTACAAATTAATATGCTAATGATAGTCTTCTTCATTAGAGACGTTTAATATGGAAGCAAACAATTTGTCTGAATGACCTGAGTATGGTCTTTTTTTGAGAAACAGGATAAAGCCGGCTTACAAATCCAAGACTCAGAAATAACTACAACAAGGAAACTAAACAGGCCTTCAGCGACTGACATCGGACATCAAGTTACACTGCCTCACAGAGAGAGCATTTCAGTCTCGGTTATATGAAACGTTAAAGAAATAACTTTTTATGAAGAAGAAAAGCATGTGGACTCTACTAGAGTCTCTGGGACATTTATATAAGTATTTGGTCTATGGAATTAGCACTGAGAGTGGTAAGGATGGTGGCTTGTGCTGTCTACCCTGATTAATTGGGATTGCTGATCAATAAAGAGCATTCATAACAATTGTTTTCCCGAAAATAAGACCAAGCCAGACAATCAGCTCTAATGCATCTTTTGGAGCAAAAATTAATATAAGATCCAGTGTTATAATTATATCATATCATATTTGATATTATACTTACATATTATATGTTATATTACATTATACCCGGTCTTATAGTAAAATAAGACCGGGTCTTATAGTAATTTTTGCTGCAAAAGACGCATTAGAGCTGAGTGTCCGGCGAGGTCTTATTTCAGGGAAACATAGAATCACAATGGAACTGGAGCCAAAACCGGGGCGGAGAAGTCACGGTCGCTTTGCAGACCACCTTCACTATCTCAGATCATTCCCCGGCAGTGAGATTTGCAGGGGCAGGAGGTGTAGGAGTGAACGGGTAGGGAAGGGAGAAATTTTCTCTCTTGTCCTAAAGAAAGTGCTTCTCTAGGAAACAGGGGCTTTCCACTATCTGAAATCTTGCGGCCGCTTGTGGTTTGAGGCTGCCCTTCCAGGAAAATATTTGGGAACTAAAGACATTCCAATCAGCATGTTAAAAAGAAACTGCTTTCAGTATCGCTCTAGGAGGACCCCTCCCCCCCCACATACACACCAAAGCATCAGAACTTCTGTAAGGAAACTATAAGGAAACCTGTTTTCTTATAAGCATTTACTGAATCGAGCCAATAAAAAACTGTCATTATCTTCTCTAGTCAAGACACTTTAATTCTACTGAAAACTGACTTAGGTGGTATACTTTTCAACTTGTCTAACCTCCATCTACCGAGGTCTGTAGCTGTCGAGAAAACATGCGAGAAGCTTTTGTCCTACGTCAGCTCCAGATCCCATCTTCCTGATGTCTTACCTGGCATGTTATTCATTGATGGCAAGTTGGGAGAACGAGCTGGAGGGGAGTCGTCGTCTGAGCTGGCCACAGTCTTGATGGCATCGTGGTATAATGGGGTGGAACTGGGCATTGCAAACTTGGACATTCGCGACATCATAATGGACAGTGGGTTCTGGGACAGGGTCGGCTCTGGAGGCATCGTGTAAGGTGTGCTAGAGGGGAGACTTCCCGGGATGTTCACAGAGGCAGGCTGGCTGGCTGTAGGAGGTGGGGGGCCCCCTAGGAGAACACAGCAAAAGAAAACAAAAATGGGCAGTGAATTAGATGCCTCTTGAAGGCGAGTGGGCCTGTGATTATGAGGTAGCAAGGCCAGGATGAGACAGATGAACGGGACAGTGTTATTAGACCTGCGATACGAATCATCAATCTCCTAGTCAAGCTCGGTGTGTGTGCAGAGGGAGATGGCCGTGAGGTGCGGGGGTGACGGATCGCAGAGGGGAAGACAAACCACACCAAGAACACGTTAGAAATATTAGCTCAAGCTTGGAAAAAACATGGTTTGCAGACAACTACTACACTGAAAACAACACGAAATAAGTGGCTTGTTCCCTTGCCAATCGCAATTTAGAATTTGACTCAGGGACCGTATTCTGTGGAGCCAGACTAGCGACCTGACCCCAGGTACGATCCACATCACACTCCACACGCTCTTGATTCATTCCCACAACAAGGTGTTTGAACTAGGAAGGCCTGAGGGGGCTGTTCCACTGAACGCCTGTTGTGAACCGTGGTCCAACAGAGACTCACACTTTGGCTTGGGAGGATCAACCTCCTCCAATTCTGATTCTAGCCTTTCTCAAGCGGATATGGCTTGGACCTAGTACTTATACCTCAGTACTCATCTTCTCCTGACCACCTCTGGTCCCATTCACCAAACCACCATCATCAGTGAGAGCTTCTCCCAGGAAGAAAATACTAATCAACTGCAGCTGACCTGTGAGAACAGCATTCTACCAAGAAGATTTTGGTAACTGTTTCTGTGGTCAACACGTATTAATGAGAACGACTCAAATCTCTCGGCAGCCTCCCATCTTTGCTTGGGATTATCCTCCGAATCTGCTGATTTGAGGGCAGCCCCCTGAAGTGGGTGGGTGGGAAGCCATATTTATCCACGGTTCAGACATTTTATTTCAGCAACATGTGTTCACTGTACAAACGTAAATGATTCTGTGAGATGACACCGATTTCCCATTTTTCCCTCCTCCTTGGAACTGTCCTAGCTGATAAACAAATTCTGCACTAAGAGCCCGTGTATCTTTGACAGGACTGGACACTTGCTCCTAACCCCCTGGAAGCACTGATCACGCCCCTATGCCACAAATACATCCATCTTGGCAAAGGCTGCCACCTCCGGTTGCATAATCAAGTTAGGGACACCAGTTTTCTTGAAGGAAATAAAACAGGCTTTTGCAATGTCTAAGCTACCAGGTCCCACAGTGGTGCCAGCACACTGACCTGATTCCACGCTCCCCAGCATGGCGGGGGAGGCCATGGGCAGGGGCGCTTTATGGTTTGGAGGGATCCCTGGACTCTGAAGGGAAGGTTTTGGAGAGGAGGTCCATCCGGGTGACGGGGCAGGAAGTGACGGAGACTTGAGATGAACAGGCGAAGCAGCAGCAGACCCCAAGACAGGAGGGGACTTAATGGAAGCAGCGGCAGCTGGGCCCGCCAGCATGCCTGCCAGCTGCGATGGAGTCTGGGGGGACTTGAGGTTCCCAGAGGGCGAGCCCAGCATTGGTGACTGGACTTGGCGCATCGTGGGAGATTTCAGAGGGTTGATGCCTGGGGAGTGCACCTGGCTGCCTGCTACAGATATATCCAAAGGCTTCCGCCCCAGGCCGCGCTGCACTGGAGGAGCTGTGTTGAGGCTAGTGGGATTACTGGAAGGGTTGAGAGGTAGTGGTGGCATATGACTGAGCCGGCTGTTAGTCCTTTGGTCGGGCCCAATTGGTTCTCTGAGATTCCGCAAGCCACTGTTGCTGCCTGGACCCTGAGACATGGGAAGGAACGGCCTGGGGCCCATGCCATACTCTTGCTGAGGGTGCTCACCAAATGGCAGGGGTACCATCTTCTGCTGAGCAGGCAGCATGTCTGCACCAGCGGGGCGTAACTTCATCATCTCCTCAGGGCCCGCCCCAGCCTCTCTCACCTTCTGAGGTATCATCTGAGAGTTGGGTCCCATGTTGACGTTTAGACTGACGTCTCCCTTCATGCCACTAGGAACCATCCCAAACTCAAGTTCCCGACCAGGGCCCATCTGTGGGGGCATTCCTTTGGGAAAGTCACCCCTGGAAGGACTCAGAGGACCCTCAACTGGTATTCGAGGGAAAATGGGATTATTCCCAGGCTCCATGTGTCGCTGGGAGGCTGGGATCATCCGGCTCATGTCCATGTTGGGCCTAATGCCTTCGATGCTCATTCCTGGGGGGAGACCCAGCTGTTTCTCTGCCAGCTGCTGTTGAAACATCTCTTCAGACAATCCTTGGGGGTTGGGGAAGCGTTCCCCTCGGCCGGGACCACTGAAGACGCCCTGGCCAGGCGGGAAGTTTCGACCATCTGGGAGTTTTGGCACATCATCTGGCCAACTGACTCCAGAAAGACCTGGTCTAGAAGCCGGGGTGGGGACATTTGGCCCCTCCATTTCAGAGGTGATCATTCCTGCGAAGCCAGGGAGGCGCATCTGGCCCCCTGGCATGTTGGGGTGGGGGGCCATACCCCTCGGAGGCAGAGAATGTGGCATGTTGAGCCCATCGGCAAATGGCTCTGCACCCCCAGGCCCCCAGCCCTCACTGGGGGTCATCTGGTACGGAGGGGGGGGGCCTCGCACCACGCCCCGGGGCCCGTGCTGATGGGCCATCATGTCCTGCAAGGAGCACTGCTGCACGACCACTTGCTCCTGCTTCCTCCTCTTCTCTTCATAAAACTCCTGCTGCAGCTTCAGCCACGCTATCTGCTCAGGGGTCATGTGATCCAGGTGGTCGGGGCCTAGGGGCCCAGGCTGCGAGTTCATGGAAGGTGGAACCATTTCATCTGGAGCAAAGGGCACCTCTCTGTGTCCTTGAGGGCCAAACGGAGCTCCCACGTCTGTCCGGGACCCAGGTCCCTTACCTAGGCTTTGGGATTGAGCCATCATGGCCTGTATCGGCCCTTCTGGTTTTTTCTGAGGTCCGTCTAATACGCCACTGTTCTGCTGGGGTCCCCCACTTTGTCCTCCTGTAAACTCTTTCTCATCAGGGAAGAGCATTCGTTGGATATCTCTGAGCGTTTGTAAGGAGCGCTCCCGGTGCTCCAGCTGCTCCTGAGACAGACCGTCGGGGTTCTCTCCCAGCGTGGCGGGCTCTGCACTGGACACTGGTGGAGGTGGAGGGGCTTTGGGATCTGCTGAAGAACTATCGCCCCCCTGGGAGATAGGGGTCACTGCTCGGTTATTGGGTGTCGAGTTGGGCCCGGCGCCGTCTGGGGGCAGTGGAGCGGAGCTGGCAGGACTGGCGACAGAAGGAATCAGTTTGTTTTCTACCCCGGGACTACCCCCGTCCAGGGGACGCGGCGGGGCGGCAGGCTTGGGTGCTGGTGCCGGAATGGGTGGAGTTGGCTGCAGTCTGGTGTTCTGGGCAGAATTCTGGTCCTGGTTGGCTGGAGCTGGGGGCTGCTGTGGGAGAGGCTTCGGATCATTCCGAAGGGCAGCTATCTGTGTGTTCTGAAGATAAATGAGATTTTTACAAATCGTCGGTAAATTGAACAGAAGGGTGATTCAAAGAGCAAGATACGTTATAAAGGACTCGTCCCAGTCACATAAATCTACACTGACACTTGCGGCAGAAATTGCTCATGTCTAACCCCACTTTGGACATGGAGACATTTTGATTCCCCCCCCCTTCCTGTCAAATAGCAGCCTCTTCCCCTCGCTGAAGATTAGGTTTCAATAAGTATATAGGCATGCCAGGGGAGGGCCAGTCTGCCAAAGCGAATACATCTGAGTATCTATTTCGAGGAACAGGTTTGATATCACGTATCTACTATGTGTTTCTGATTCAGGGTGAGATTAGTTTCTTGGTATGTGGGAGGCTATTCCTAACACCTTTTTCTTTTCCCCGAAAGTACAACTAGGTCTGCAGACATCTCACTGTCCATCAAGAGGCCTGATGTTTTCAACTGAAAGAGAAAGTACCTGTCACAGCTCGGTCCTCTACCAGCCAGAGGCAGCAGGCAAGGCCGCCCTGTTTCAGTGTCTCCTCTGGCAGGGTGACAACCAACGTACTCCTCTCCTTGAGTTTCCAGGGGGCCTGACATCTCTGGTTTCTGTTTTCAGTTTGTGATCACTGATTCCATATTTGATAAGAATGTGTACATTAACTGTAGTAAGATAATCTGTAGGCAGGAAGCGTCTGTGGAGAAATCTGAGGCTATCTAGCTCATGGTGTCTCTTGATCTGTTCTTTCCAATAGACAGCACACTGCCCTTTTCACAGGCTGGATGATCGCCTTATTATTATTTATTAAGTACCAATGCTACACTGAGTCCTGGGTAAAAGCACTCTCACCTACGGCAGGTGACACGGATGCTGCTAGGTGTTTGGAAGAGGGATATACGTACAAGTCCCGGGTCAAATCCTTGGCACTCTGGAGGCTCTGAGGAGTGGGAGGGCCCAGCCTCAGGAAGCTTCCATCAGCCTCCAGGGAGCTGCACGGTCCCTTTGCGATGTTCATTTGCTCCTACCTGTTCACTTAATCCAGCGTGCATTTCCAAACCCCTAAGGCTCTTACTTACCACCCCACCTCCTCTCTGGAATGTTTACCTGTGTGCAAACTTGTACACGAGTCATTATGTGTATCTCTGCGTAGGAACAGTTTGTGTTGCATAAACACGGGACATAACTTCCAGGACTCATATTCTGTGACTGTGTGTAAACGCTTCCCCTGCAGGTATCCCTGCACATGTCTGCAGACAGAGATCGGGGTGGGTCAGCCTGGCTGACCTGTAAGACCCTGTATGGGCAAAGTATCTTCCACGCCCCATGCCTTAACTGGAGAGTGGAGGTCACCTCCACTTCCTTCCAGTGCCATTTTAAGTTTCATTTTGTTGGCCAGGTTTTATTTGTGTGTTGGAGGTGGGCACTGGTTTCCTATCACAAAAGAAATAGTTTAGTACCATCCTATTTTAGATTTGGAGCAAGGGTGATTTGACTATCCCCAACTCCTTCCTTCTTAACTCCTTTTCTGATTTCATTTAGTACCAGAGAAGGTTGGGAAGTGAAAACTGCATTAAGATCTCTTCCTAAGTCAATAAAATGTTGATTTGACTTGCATTGTACTTTATGTATCCTAGGACAACATAAATTTTGAATATGATTGTGTATACATATATAGTTTTAAAATACGTGTATGTGTATATACATACATACACACATACATATGTGCATACACACACACACACACATTTTACATATTACATATATCCATCCTCTTCCCTTGCACAGTGGAGATGCATGAGGAAGTGAAATTCCTTTTCTAAGTCTAGGAAAGCCCATGCAAGCTCTGTTATGTCAACAGACAGGGACTTCTTTGATATACAACGTAGACAAAATGTCATCTATTTTATCTTGAATTGTTACTTCAGTCATTTATTGTCATTTAGCTTTTCCCTTGGGTAAGATTCACCCCGGTATTAGATTTTTATATTTCCAGGGACTGTGTCTTGAACCTCTTAAGTGTCCCCACAGCATTTGGTGCAATGCCTTGCCAATGCCAGTTGTAAAAAATATCTTTTCATTCGGTCTGGAACACTACGGGTACTAAAATGGCTTTTTCTATTGTAGTTGACAGTAGGTGCTTCGGTTCCAGACAGAAGCAGACTAATGTTTATTACGATTTTAGAAATATCAAGGAATTAAAAACATTCGATGGTCCTCTCTCACTTTGAAATAAGAACGAATCATTTTGAAAGTCACCGAGACTCTAATTAGGGTATCATCAGCATGTCCTCTACTATTGCAGTTTTCAGTTGTTGCTTTTTCCTGTTCTTTAACTAACTCAAGACTGTTTGTTATTTTTTTAAAAACCTGCCCTACACACAAGAGCTGATTTCAGGTTTTCCCAGATATGGTTACGTGAAGGAAATTCTAAGGTATCTAAGTTAACTCCTTTTTTTAATTTACACCTTTTCCCTTCTAGTAATTCATCAATGTACCAGCATGCTAGTAGGAAAGGCCAGCGCAGTGTGACGTGCCCCAAACCATACAACACCAGAATTAGGTTACATGCCCAGAAGGCAGCATAACGCCCTATCAATGACGTTCACCATCTCTCACCCTTACAGTCACTGCAGACCCTTTAAACCGTTATTCCATTTCCACAACAACGTACCAGAGGGGCTGTGCTTCTCTCTGTCTTGCTGTTTGAGATGTTCTGGATGTGGAAAGAGACGATCGTTTCAACCTGGCCCTTTAGGACGGCTTCTGCAGCTCTGCAGAGACAGAGGAGGCGCACACACTAGGACTTGTTTCTCTTTCACTAACTAAGTCCAGAGCACTTTCACCCCAGACTGAACTTGTACGAGACAGGAAGGAGAAGTATAAAGAACCATGGGAAACGTGGCATGAGGAGAAACCAAGAGAAACAGGTTTTCATTATTTATGCCTATCATTTACCATCGAACTCCTGAAATCAGAAGATAGCCATGAGCAAATCTCCAAAGAGGCACTAAAAACAAAAATACAAAAAAACCTCCACAAGATTTTCTTGCTCAAACCAGGGCACTGCGGTGGATATTTTATTGGGAAACCTAGTTCAAAATCCCAAGCCCAGAAGGGTGAAAGTGAAATCTCACACCACCTAAACATCATCTACGGCTGTCAAGATTCACTTTGTATCTTAACCGAAAAATCTTCAAGTGAAAAAAGTGTCAGAAAACTGTATGTATAGTATATTCACATTTTTTATAAACAAGTAAAAATCCATTGATCCATCCATCCACCAGAAACATAGTATGTATCAAAGTGTTCATAGTAATCTTGAATAAGAGTTACCTTGAATTCAAGATTTTGTTTTTCCTTTTAATTATCTGTATTTTCTAATTATTCTAAAACAGACATGTATGACTTGGGTCATTTTAAAAAAAAGAATACTAAGTTGCAGAAAAGTGTATTGTACAATCAATCCCTTTTGCATTTAAAAAGGTACACATGTACGTTTGTATAAGCACAAAACATTTCCGGAAGGAGAGCCAAGGAAGTAACAAATCCATGGTTGCCTCTGAGGTTGGGGAGGGGAGGTTCCATATTTTATTCTACCTCTTTCTGTGCTGTTAACTGTAAGTGGTAGTAATATAAGTGGGCAAAAAAAAAAAAAAAAAAAGAAAAGAAAAGAAAAATCAATCTTCAATGGGCATAAGAATTTAGGTGCCCAAACACTCAGGCCCTGCCAAGAGCGCGACACAGCCATCGACTTACTTGTTGGCCATCTCAGTAGAAAACACATATACCACTTTGGCTGGAGTCTTCTGAGCAGGCGTGGGCTCTGGGGCAGTAGTCTGGCCATGGGAGGGGGTGGAAGACCTGGGGGCTGTAGCATTTGACGGGGTCATCGAGTGTGGTGTGTGCTGTGAATCCTGGGACTTTATGTGGTCGGCAGAATTACATTCTAAAACAACGGAAAGGCGCACGTCACACAAAGAACACAATTCACTTTCTTCTGCCAGCACATACAGCATCATAACACAAAACCCACCCTGAGAATTTCAAGGAGGAAGTACCTTGCTAAGAGGAAACCTCTCCTACTCATAAAAACGGAAATGCGCTTCTCCCGAAATGACTAACTGTAAAGCACTCTTCCTCCACCACCCCCTCTGTCACACATCCCCTCAGATACTAGCGTATGTGTCCCTTCTTCCTGGAAACCGTTTTTGGAACCTCTTAGACTGGACGGGATGCCCCTGCTGGCTGAACCCACAACCCTCAACTTCTCAATTTCAGCATTTATCAAATTTTACAGTAATTGTTTAATGTTCTGCTGTCTAGGTACACTCAAATCCTTGAGGACAGCAACTGTGTGTGGATTGCTGACCAGGCACCCCCAGCACGCAGCACCTAACAGGCCTCCCACAAACACCTCAGGGAGGAAGGAAAGATGGGGGAACGATCACCCAGGTTTTCATTGCGAATTTGCATTGGGGAGCCACACTTCCATTCCTTGAATGCTAACTTCATGTTCTGGCCTGCAGTGAGGACTTGGGATTTTATACCAGGAGGAAAAAAGCCGGAAACCACACCACTGGTCCCGAACGCGTGCTGCTTCACTCCGCTTTGGTGCCCACCCCGATCTCGACCACATGTAGCCACTCATTCCTGCCGCAGTGAGATCGGCTGTGACAAATCCGGCCTGGGGCCAGAGCTTCCCCTTGTGCCTACAGCTGTGGCAAGGTGGCAACCACACAGCACAAAAGCCAAGTGATGGAGGATGAAGCTGATGGAGAAGAGGGGGCGAGGCCAGAACAACTGCCCCCGTGTGGACTATTGGTACAGACCAGCTGGAGCAGCTGGCTCCATACGGAAGTACACGGAGCACGGAGGTAAGGGCATCTAGAAGAGCACGGTCAGGGCCGTGGGACAGGCTCGCGTAACCCTGAGACAACTGCATCCTCCAGAGCGAGAGTCCTCAACAAGTGGTTCTAAACTATTCTTCCGGTAGCAGGAGAATGAGAAGAAATAGTTCCATCTGAAACTGGGCAAACTCCTGAATCTGACACCTACCCTCCCCACTTGGCTGGTGGGCTCTCCGGCATCCTTCCCTCGTGAATACCTACTTCCCTCTGAGTCTCAAAGATCTTATAGACATACCTTTAATGTCAGAGTCATCGTTTGGAGTCCCAGGATCTCTCTGATCAAAGGAGTCGGCGGAAATACTTCGCTCCCTTTTCCCCTTGCCCTTGGCACCATTTCCAGCCCCATTCTTCAGCCCCATGCTCCCACCTGGGCCAGGGAGTGCTTTAGGGGTATGGCCCCCACTCTTGGAGTCACAGGGAGATGGCTGGGATTGGCTGGCTGAGCCCCCCTGTTTACCCTGATTGGAGAATTTGGAATCCAGCTGGGGGTTTCCAGATGGGGACATCACTGTAGGGGGACGAACCATCACCTCCTGCTTTGACTTAGGGCTACTAAAAGAGACAGACAACAGAGGGAGGTCAGACACTGCACGCAGCTGGTTGGCACAAGTCAGGGACAAGCAGCTTCTAGCATGGGTCAAGGAGCCCTCGAGGACTCAGCAAGCACCCCCAAGTCCCGTCAGCCACTTGCTTGTTCACTCCACCCCTGCTCCCATCTCAGAGTCCTCCAGAGACGAGGCTCGAACAGAGTGGCCTGCCAGGTCTCGGGAACCCTAGAGTCACATGGGGACCCATCTCCAGGGCTTCTGTCAACGGTTTCTATGTACACAGAGAAGTGACTCTCCAACTAAGACTGGCGCAGGGTAAACAAACAGGCATCGTGAAGATCAAAATACTCCCCACCCCTCGGCTGATGACATGGGACAGCTGTAACGGGAGCCCAACTTCCCTGCTGGAAAATACGAGCAGGTCTAGGAGAGCAAGGAAACCCACTGTGACTGGCAGGTTCGGGAAACCTTCCGGGATCCAAGCCCAACAAGCAGCATCACACTGGAGCAGATCCACTAACCACCGCCCCCAGGGGACCCGGAAAAACGATTTTAAAACATCAACTTAAGTACCGTGCGTGGACCAGAGGAAAAGCTTCGCAGTGGGAGTGCAGGGGCTGGTGTTTTAGTTCTGGGCCCTCAGGCCCCGTGCCTTTCCAGGCCTCAGTCCCCTCACTTGCCAAGGTTAGCACATTGTACTGGGTGGTCTATAAGGTCCTTTCGTTTGTGCTTTGGCGAGGAGTGGTCAGGGGATGATGGACAAAAGAACAGCAAAGGGAAACCCTTAACGTAAACGTTGACTGTACTGTGGCCTGTTTATTATTCTACTACTATTTCTTTGTCTGTTTTCTCTTCTTTGCCCGTTTGGGTCGCGCTGGCTGCTAACAGCACGTAGTGTTCTATCGATGAGTGTTCGCGGTCCACCTACGAAGTCCCCCAGGGGCCGCCCTTGCCCTTACCTCTGTGTGTTTCCTGACGGAGAGTTCCTCACTTTAGGGTTACTGGAATGCATTGATTGAAATCCTGAGCTTGCGTCACAAACAGGGACGGGCTCCCCGAGTTCCTCTCGGGCTGCAGCAGAAACAGCTGCTGAGGGCAGTGGCAGGGGCCCACTGCTTGCTGGCTGCGTCCCTTAGCGCTGGCCACCTGTATGCCTTTTTCCTCTTTGTTTTCCTCTGCTGTGGAAGTGGGTCCTTTCCCCTCGCAGCTCCAGCATCGTCTGGGTGTGTGCCTCCTGCCGCCAAAGGAAAATCTCGCATCTCCAGGGCACACTACGGGAAAAGGCCACCCCCAAAAAAGTTGGGAGCAAAAACACAGAGACATAAAACACCCTTACAACAGAGCCACAATTCAAGCACTAGCCAACTCCACGATGCACCAGCTAGATCATTTCTCAGCGTCCTCAGGGGTAAAGGAAAGGGCGACATTTGTAGTCTGGCCAACAGGCTCTGGTGGTGAAGTCGCAGGAGAGTGACGAAGGCTTGCGGCCAAGCATACGGGCCTCCCAGCCAAGCACCCTGTACCAGGTGCTCGTAAGCAGATTCAAGAAACACATTTTTGTTGTCAGCCACATAGTCTCCCCTACATTTCTCTACTTGCGAAAACAAAACCCTCCGAACCTCGAGTTTTTCTTTTTTCAAAACAATGCTCTGAAACCACTGGGGATTCTAAATGCATGACAACTACCTGCTGGCTCACCTCTGATGGCAAACAGTGGCACCGAGATGTAACGACCCCATCCTGATGGCAAACCGTGAAACAAACGAATCCATGTTTATGTTCTCAGGGCCTCGGGGTGGGGAGGCATGAACCGAGGCACTTCTGAAATCAACTATTGAGCCAGCACCAAATACAAACAATTCTGCCCCCATTTCCATGATCTTTCTATTAAATTATGCCGAGTATGTGCCTCGTGGTCTCACTGCTTAATGACAAGGCACTGCAGGCATGGGTAAGCATGGGAATGATCCGTAATGCTGAAGGTAAAAGAACATCTTTGATGGCTAAGATATTTTTTTGAGCCAATTTGCAAGGCTAATTTGAAGCATAAAGGTCAAGACAATATTCCCAAACCTAGCCAGAGAACAAACGAGAAAGCCCTTTATTTAGAGAAGCCTGGACTAAATATACCCTCAGTCACTGCTCCTTCTTGGGAAGTTCCAATATGGTTTCCTTGTAACCACTGCCTCTCACCATCCTTCCCACCTTCTGATCTTACTGATGGGTTAACAGGACTGAAGAAGGAGGATGTTAGATGCAGGATTAGTGGCTAAAGAGTCAAACGGAGGTAGAAGTAGGTTGGGTGTGACAGCTTACATATACTTTGGGAGACTCAAAAACTGGACTAAAATTGGGAAGATCAGTTATATTCTAGGTTTGGGCACTGAGTCTGGTTCTTCATTTTGGGCATGAGAATAATCATTATCAAATATGAAACGTCTATTTTTTTTCATTTAGAAATTTGTAATAGTTCCAGCTATTTGACCTAAGACACCGAGAGGAATTTATGGAAGTTCTGAGGGCACACAGTTACACAGTTTTTCTTTTTAAATGAAAAAGTCAGGGGAAAGAACGAGAACATGCTATGGAATGTTTCTATGCCGACCTTAGGAGAAAGCACCCCCCAAAACATTGTGGTCTTGATGCTATTTAAGGTGGTATTTTCATCCCCCATCACCTTAAGCTTTTTTCTTTTTCCAGTTTAGACTATAAAATTGATTGTGGTTGTCAAGTTTGACACACACGATCATAAACCATTTTGTAATCTCTCGCTGAACATCAGAAACCACTGGTAAACCGGAAGTAGCAAATGCATCTTGCATGGACAAAACCATCAGAAAACACTGACCTCAGGAGAAGAAAAGCAGGTACCACCTATGAGGGCCCCTTCTGCAACTTCCTCAGGTACCTCTGTCTGCAGCACACATTCAAGCGCTGTCATACGGAGTTCTGAATCGTCGTATGTGTATACTGTACCCCCTACGAAGACCGTGCTTTGAAGACGAGAACCTGGCTTTACAGTTCTTCGGTTTTTCTGTAATACTCAGCATAATGCACTAAGCATGTGGTTGGACCCTCGGTGACTTACTCAGCTTCTCCCAGAACAGAAACACGTGGCATCTGTGTGGCCCTCGTCTTCTAAAGGAACTTAAAACATTACAAACCTCAAATCACCTCAATCTGCCCAGCATTTCTGATGAGCTGGTAGCAAAGATTATTTGTAATGATAATACTGTGAACATAAACCACTGATTTTTGAAAGTAGTTCTACATAGTTTTCTGTTCTCACAATTCGGTCCAACCTGCTCAACAGGCATTTGAGACTAAGGGACAGAGCCCACAGGAGTAAATGGCGTCTCCAGGTTCCCAGTCAGTGCTCGCTGAGTCCGCTCTTTGCTCTAAGCCGTCTCCTTACCATGATTTTACGGGTGGGGAGGCAGCACGGAAGGCTGAAATAAGCATGTGGGCTCACCTAGTGATGGAAAAACCCCCGGTGTTTCAACCCCTAATCCCAAGGAGTTGCTGAAATAAGTCACCTTTAGCTTTAGCCTTCCTGACACTTAAAACAATCAAGCCAAAAAAGTCTGCCAAGTGTCTCATCGTATACTTCCAAAGAATGAAATTAGGCTCTTTTCGGCTCCTATGTTTGCCCTTGGTGCTCAACTGTTTACTTTTAAGGATTGGAAAAGATCTTACACAGAATGGCTAATTATAGCCAGAAAGAGATTCCCCCCAATATAACTAACTCTCCTAACTCCTTAGATCTATATGTACATTTCCTTCTTAAATAACACTTAAAACCTTTACTAACTGTGTGTCAGGCACTCTTCTAAGCACTGTCCATACATACTAACTCACAACCACCCCAGAAGGCAGGAACCACCATTACCCCTATTTTGCAGAAGAGAAAACTGAGGCTCGGAAATGTGAAGTGATTTGCCCAAGTAAGTTGGGTCGTACCCTAGTCAGTCCTATGTTGGTAAGAGGGAGAGCTGGCGTTCGGGGCCTTGGGGACAAGGTGAGCTAGGACACATACAGGATTCATTCAGCACACAACCTCAGCACTCGGGCCAACTCCTACTGTGACTACTACTGCCCAACAAGCTTACTCATCCCTTCACACCTTCTCCATCACTGTCACCTCCTCGCTCCCTCCCCACTTCAGGTCTTGCCCAGGACTTTACCGGGAGAAGAGACGTCACCAGGCAGGACGTCCTCACCAACAAATCAGCAAACCTATTTTCATCAGTGCCTGTCTCCTCGTTCTCTATTATTGAAACACAGAAAATAGCCCATGTTTCCCCACCGGTCAGTCCCACCCAAGGCAGTCTAGCCCCATCGTTTCCGGCTCTTGCTCTCGCTCTCGCTTTTGGCCTTCCCCTCTATCTCTTGCATCTCCTGGATATTTCCAATCAGCATTCAGATATGTTGTAGCCTATCTTACAGATTAAAAAAAAAAAATTAAAACAAACTCCAGCTCTAGCATTCTATTCCCCTTCAGAGCCAAGTTTTCTACAGAGTTGACACTTCCCTACTTGCCATTCACCCTTTGACCATTTTCAACCAACTTCCACCCACAGATCATAGAAACCACTATTTTTGTCAAGGTCACCACTGGCCACTCTTCTAACCTCATCTTATTCCATCTCTTAGATCTCGGCAGTCGATCACGTCGTTCTTAAAACTCTCTTCTAAGCACTGTGCACACATATAGCTCATTCACAACCAGTCCAGAAGGCAGGAACCACTGCTATCCCTATTTCACAGATGAGCAGACTCTCCTCTCCTGGTTTCCAGACACCACACTTCCCTAATTTTCCTCCTTCCTTTCCCTTTCCTCTTTGTCTGCTTTCTTTGCTGGCCCCTTCTCTACCCAATCTCTACAATTTAGCATTCTTTGGGACTCTACCCTGGGTCCTCTTCTCTCACTCTATATGTTCTCTCCATGCCAGCAACTCCCGATTTTATATCTCTACCTGCAGACCTGCCAACCCGAAGTCGCCCTACTCGTCTCAAACGTATCAAGACCAAGGATGAAGTCTTCTTCTCTATGTAGCCTCCCTCCCAGCAGTATTTTTCCTTCAGTCTTCTGCATTTTAGTCAATCGCACCTTCATCCCCCCAGCTGTTCATGCCAGTAATTTGGGAGTCGTTCTGGACACCTCTCTCCTTCACCTTAACCCAAATACTAAGTTTGAATACTTCCGCTGAATGAATGAAGTCTCAGCTTCAGTGTTTCTTCTTTAGAGAGGAATGATACGGGAATGCCACTGATCTACTTGAAATTCTCCATCACACTCTTTTCATAACATCCTGTGTTTTCCCTTCACAACCTTTCCCATGTTTTGTCATTCTGCAATCATCTGGGTAATATTTAGCTCTCCCACTAGGCTCCATGAAGGCAGAGACCAAGAGTGGTATATCCACCCATGTACTCCTGGCACTTACTATAGTGCATTTGCTCAGAAAATATCTGCTGTATAAAAAGGGAAGCTTCCCCCCGAGATCCCCTTTCTAAGCCAGGCATGCTCGCTAGTGTCATCACCATCAGGCTACTCACCGAAACCCCCAGGGTCACGATACTGCAGTGTTCATCCTGGAGGTAAGAAGCTGAAGGAGTCCAGGAGCCTCTGGCTCAAAGGTGACCCTCACCTAGATGAGGATAAAGAAGAAAAATTCCTAAGTGGATTTTAAAAAATGGCAATATTATTTTGTTACTAAATATCTTAAGAGAAGGACAGCTTTCCTGTTTATTCTAGAATGTGAGTTTAAGAGAACGTTGTCATCTCTCATGTAAACAGAATCAACTTCCAATTATTAAAGGGCACGTTATCCAATCAGCAGATTTTTCAAGGCCCTGGTGACTTTTCCTCCTGCCCAACTGCACATTTCATTTTCAGAGACGGGAAAAATACTAAGGGCAAATAAAATCAATTTTTCTGCTTTTTAAATTTCTGGGCATTTAGTAGGAAAGAAAAAATCCCTCCCATTTTTGCTTCTGCCCATCTCTTGTTAGAGAAATCGAGAGCTGACTGCAAAGGTGAGAGACGTAAGATTCCAGATATGCTTTCGAATTCACAAAGTGAATACCATTCATAGCTCTCCCTATTCTCAACTGTAACTCTACGTGGCAAGCATTCAGCAAGAAAATTTATTTTCATAGACTTTGGGGGGAACATGGACTGAACAACCAGGCCACATGATTTCCTTTGATTGACTACTGTGTATAAAATGCTACCCTAAATTGAGCAAGGTAAGTCAATAAAACACTGAGGAACAATTTCCTACAAGAGTCCTTGTAAATTAGAATTATAACGCTGAGCCTCCCCCCTCTGCCCAGAATTTACAGTTCTAAAATTGCAAGAACCAAGTTCCAGAGTGTCCTGCGGCCAACTTATTTAGGAATCTTTAAAAGAAGACTCTATACGGTTGCCACAAAGTTGTAAATAAATTCACAAATTAGCCTGACCAAGCCCAGAATCACCTCGACCATTCCAATTTCAACTCTTCCAACGGTAACTGCTTTCCTGCTCTAAGAAGTCAAGTTTATTACAACTATGTCATGTTTAACACATTTCATTTCTACGCTATGACCACTACTCCATAAAAGGCATAGTATCAAACTTAGAATGTGGAACTAAAAGGCCTCAGGATTCCATTCCTCTCTCATTCTTAACTTCTGGCATCCCAACTACTAAAAGGCTTCCTCTCAGAAAAAACATACAATAGGAAGAACCACTGTTCTCTCAACATGTAGTGAAAGCAAAGCTATGCAACGGGCATGTATAGAAAACCTTGGTCCAAACAAAATACTAGTATGTTTTCAGACTCACAGGGTAAAAACGCACATATGTCATCCTTCAAGCTCACAAACTTTAAGTTAGCAAACACAACTGTGTATCAAGCTAACAAGTTTTCACAGAATTTCAGCATTCAAAAATGAAATTCATCCACCAGCATTTAGAACAATGGCCACCCAAAGTAAACTTCCAGCAGAAATGACCTTTCTTTTGTGAACTTCTCCTTCATTCCCAACTACCTCCAGGAACGTCCTCTGTGGTCCCACCGCGTTATATTCACAACACTATAACAACACTGAAAAAACTGTGCCCCTGGGAAGTGTAGGGAGGGAACTCCTGGAGAAAGGGGGTGTCACCTCAGCACCCAACACCCAATAGAAACTCCGTAAGTGCTGGCTGATCCATGAAGGACAATGAGCGTGGCGCCTGTGAGCTGCTCCCCTTCCCTCACAGGCCACAAATCCATGACGACATGATAAACACCTCTAGCTTCTCATCAGCTGCCTTTCCTGCGAGGTGTGCTACTGCAGAAGGCCCCGCTCACAGAAAAGTGTAAGGAAAGTGCAGCTACAGTTCTGACCTGCATTTCCCCGATGCTCTTCATTTGGGAACTGGGACAGTAACAAACGAATCTCATGTTAACTTACAAGAGACCCTGCGGAAATAGACACAACAATACAACACACTCGGATTGAATCCCAGAAGCGATGGGCTGCACACCAGACTCTTTACCTTTCGAGAGGTCCAATTTGCTTTGTCTTCTACATTGGGACACAGAGGAACTTTCCAAGTACGATCTCTGCCTCCCACACAGAAGGGAAGTTCTCGGTCAAAGGCGAGTTGACACCAGTTAGTCCCACATTCAGTCCTACAGGGATGAGAAGGATGGAAAAGTTCATACTCCAATTCACACACCAATTGCAAAAATACCACCCATTCCCTCACGTGCTGAGGCCAAAACAATATATGGAAGAAGGAAGAGTAAGAAAGTGATTAGGTTAAAAATGGGAAAGGAAGGCAAAAACCACTAAAACTCAACATGCAAACTGGAGACTATAGCCCAAATCCATCCCCCAAAAGACTGGGAAGTACAGAAAAAGTAGAACCCACCAGACACAAAAGCCTCATTCTAATCATTGCTTTCAACTTTCTCCACAACCAAGAACAGTCACCACAGGTTGCAGAATGGCCTTTTCTTTTATGTCTTCTCTATGCCCTGCTCTTAGCATGGTGGAGATGATGGAAATATGTTGCAAAGCCTAAAATGCAAGTGGCTATAAGAGAATTTAACTTTCAAAATTCAGCTGGTCTAGAGCAGGAGTTTGTCGCCTGGGATTCACTGCCTCCCAAGGGGTCTGTGGAGAGACTGGGGTGGGGAAGTGGAGGGTGGGGGGGCAGCTGTGAACTTGCTGGGGAAAACTTGCATGTTTCTCCTCACTAACCTCTAAGTAAAAGTCGGTACTGCCTTCAATTGTGAACACAGGTGACAACGGGCAGTAGTATTGGCAATCTTGTGACTGTGCCACCCAGAGAAACCACAAAGATACTTGCACATCACATTCCAGCTGTTGCTGAGATGGCCATATAATATTTACGCTTATCACTACTTCAAAATTACAGTATCCTTAGACCTGCAGCTACATTTTGCTATTTAATGTGTTACAAAGTATATACGTGACCATGTCATCATTGTTTAACATCTTAACAACTGTTCCCATGTCCTATGGAATTCTATGCATTTTATTTTATGCATTTAAAAAGCATGATTCTCAGAAGGGGTCTTGTGCTTCATGAGATTACCAAAGGCGTCCATGTAACATGGACGGTTAAGAACCCCTGATCTAGAGTGCAGATAAAGTTTCTACAGACCCTAAACATCATAGTCACCAAGGCAGGCAGACAAGTCAGTCATTCTACCAGCATTATTTCATTGTTGAAGAAAATTAAGCCACCAGGAAGCCAAGTAACATGTCCAAGGTCACACAAATTTAGGGTCGGCATCAGCTTAGGTTAACACACAGCATGACTATTCTCACTCTCCCAAGGGGACCTCTGCTTACATTTCTACAACTGTCATCACCATTACTGACTTGCCCTAAATGGGGAAGAGGCATCACCTCTCAAAACTAACATACAATCAAACCCCAGACAATCGAATAGGACAGATGTGTAAGGTCATTTTTGTTCCTTAATCAAGCGTGCTGCTAATAATTGTTACAAAAGTTGAATTTGGTCTGTTCCTGAGATAGCAGTTTTTCAGAAGCGAGAAAAAAGTTGGGGTATCTAATCTCTCATGCTCAAAAGTGTTCAGAACATTTTGTAGATAGGCATTAACTTGTTAGGCGCTGCAATGCTTTATGAGCGGTCTGGGCAGTTCATAAATGGGAAAACTGGAGAATAAATGAGATTCGTTCAAAGTCACACATAAGTACCAGTGGGAGAGCCAGCTTCCTGATTCCAACTTCAAGGCTCTAACCATTTATACCAAGTCACCATGATCAAATAGGGGCTGATTAAAATGCTTGTGAAACCCCTGTACTTTTTTCCCCCTACAAGCCAGAGAGCATTTTCTTTTGACTCACAGGAACAGACACCTCTGAAGGCTATAGGGAAAATAACCCATAGAATTAATTCCACTGTACAGAAGTACTTTTTCACTTATGCTAGTCATCTAGGAATTCAGGTCAGGAATCCTTTGCTCAAAGCCAAGTTACAAAAAACTTGCCTTATAAGAAGAGAGCATTATGGAAATTGTTCCTTCATCTTTTAGTCAACGACCTCCTTATCTATCTATCTACCTATCTATCTATCACATTTGATGGCACTACTATCATCTTACATTCAATACTGTTATCACAAAATAATATTCTAATGGTTCAATACCATTAGATCCCAGACCCTAAAAGCTAGGAAATGTCACCCCTGTGTCAACTTTGCATTACGTTTTCTCTTCTTATCCAAACCATCAATTAATGGAATCCTCACTCCTCAAAGTATCCTCATGCCATCTATCTGCTCCTTTTATTAATTCATCTCTGCCTTTAATAGCTTGGGTCTTTTTCACTAGCTAGTTAGTAAGGAGGTTTTCCTTCAATTGTACTTAGGGCCATAACATAATTCACACACTAACGTTAATTCCTTGCTAAAACTTCCCAAGTTACAGTAAAAAAAAAAAGAAATCAACAGGACCATTATGTTGCACAATTTCCCTGAAGAATCAAAGTGAACCCACATGAGTCTTACTCACCAAAATCGTTTGCCCCCCTCCCCCCAACTGTTTTGCTACTTATCTTTCCTACCTGCTGAATTGGATTCATCACTTTTTGCTCAGTGCACAAGAGTCCAAATCTCTGGTGCAAGAATGAACACTTCATTCTTGAATATATCCAACGTTAACAAATACTTGATTACACCAACACGGATCAACATATAACTCTTTACACAGCTCCTCAGTCATTTTCCCACTAAAGTCACTGCCCAGGATCTATCCACGTCTGCCTTAACCAAAGTCTAACTATCCCAGTCTCTTTCCACCAAGAGATAGTTATGTCCATTTCTCCACCTTGACTAATAACTTGTTAGTCCCCAACTGGGCTGTAATTTAGGATCTAAGTCTCTCCTCTCCATCTCAGGCTCTTGGAGGGCAGATTTCAAGCCTCCTCCTTCACATAAGGCTCCCAGAAACAATATTACAGGCCCAGGGTGCTTCCCTCTGAACATAATAACCAGCTGTTGTTTTCCTTAGGAGATCTCCATGTCACCAGGCTCACCCAACACTAACCAGTGACATCTTACTAGACTTTGCAACTTTCAAAGGTCAATGACTGGTCCTCCACTTTGTAAATCACTGGTGGGCCCACGACCCCCACGATGACTCAGTCACCTAGACATCACCACCTCACCTGCTGGAGTCTTGACTACTCACAATCTTAGTAGCTCTCACTTTCCCCCACCCTTCAACAAGTCACTGGCCAGCAAAGTCCCCTTTCCCTCTCTATCCATCTCTGGGGTCTTACAGACCCCAACAAACTCAACGCGAATTCCTTTTAGCTCTCCATCTCGCCCCTCGGGTGCTCCTTCATCCCAGGACCCTAGGACCGTCCCATCTCATTTAGCCTCTCCAAGCACTGCTTGGGACACCACCTCTAAAAAAACGAGAAACGCCTCCGTCTCCCCACAGCTCAGGACGCACCCCCCCCCACCCCTCCAAGGTTTATACAGACTCAACTCCCTAAACCCGCAGTCTCGACCCCCGCCCCTTTTCTCCCCTCCCCCCTACGGTTTTCCGCGGCGGTGGCTACCCCTGCCCCCAAACCTGCTCAACACACGCGGACGCGGACCCGATCCCCCCAAGCCCCCGGCTCCGGCTCTTCCCCTCCCCCTCCCCCCGAGGTGCCACTTACCCCCGAGGCAGGAGTGGGGGAGGGGAGAGGAGGAGCGGAGCAGGGGAGGGGGCTTCGGTTCGGGGCGGCTCTCAGCCCCGGGGGGCCGGGGCCAGGGCCAGAGGCAGCGGCGGCGCAGCGTCTCCCCCCGGCGGCGGCAGCGGCGGCGGCGGCGCTGTCCCACTCCCGCAGGCACACATAGGCTCCATTGTCCGCCGGCGCCTCCCCCTTTCCGGCTACCCCCTCCCGGGCCCGCCCCTTCCCCCTCCCCTCGGCCCTCCCCCAGCCGCACCGCGCCACGAAAGGTACCGCCGGCCCCGCCTCGGACGCGAGCGGGGAAGTGTCCCCTCCCCCCGGCCCTGACGTCTCTCCCGGCGAGGGAATGGGGACTGCCCCCTCCCCGCCTCTGCGCCGGGCCCGCCGCCGGGGAGGCCCGCCCCTCTCCAAGGGAATGTCACTTGTCCCCCTCCCGGAACGTGCGCAATGGTACCAACCCGGCCGCTTCCTCCTCCCCCTCCCCTGCCTTCCCGGAGAGGCCCCGCCCCCAGCGCCCCGCCCACCAAGTAGCCTCGCCCCTCGACCCCGCCCCTCCCTCCAACATTTTACTACGGGACCGCCCACCGCCGGCCCCACCTCCGGCTTTGCATGGACACGCCCACCGGGTTCCCTCCCTAGTCCGTCACCCGGCCAGAGGTGACGCCCACTTCCCACCTTAAAGCGGCAGAGCCCTCTTTATCAACTAAAAGAACCTCCCCAAGGGCTGGCGGGGTGGAAGGTGCGGCCCCCCCAGGGAGGGCCTCTTCTTTCCCGCACCTTCCTCCCTACGCACACACGCACCCGAGCAACCCAAGGGGGCTGGAAAAGGCGCGGAGGGGGGAAGGGCGGCGTGGAATTTGGCCATCTTTGACAGAAACGAATTGGGAGCCGCCGAAGGAAGGGGTCTTTCCCTCACACTTGTCTGCCGCCTTAGCCCCGGCCTAGTGCTCAGTCTTCAAGGCTGACCTCCGCACACCTCCGGGGTGCAGTGCCACCCGGGCCCACCCCCTCTGCGGTCCCTCGTCTTCACCCCTCGAGCTCCGCACTGCCTTGGCCGTGGCCGTCTTCCTCCCCTCCCGGGGGAGCAGGCCCCTCTCGGGGTGCACTCCCCTCCACCCTGTCCAAAGCAGATTCTCGCCAGGGTCCAGCAAGCGCGGGGGCTGGTGCCGGGTCTCTGTCCACACGGAGCCCAGCCCCGCTCACGCGTCGCTACCGAGCGCCCCTAGGGCACCTTCGGCCCAAATCCTCGGATCGCTTCCCAGCCGCTTTTCACTCGCAGTATCACTCCCCTGATTTTTTCCGGAGGCCTCTGCTTTGGTGAGCTCAAGGCCGGGGCATCCCGGCACTGTCCCCTGTGAAGTGAGACCGTAACCCATTAGACTGCACTTTTTCTTAGCAGGAAAAATGACGGCATCGTGGTGAGAGCATGTGGCTGAATAAAGCTCAGATTCCGGCTCCTGCCGTTTTATCTTTGCGGCCCTTGTTGCTGCCGTGACCAACTGTTATTACAGACCTGTCTGCTCCACAGCAACCCCACCCCCCTACACACACACACACACACACACACACACACACACACAGAGTGATTGCAGCTCTGTGTTGGTACATGTCAGATGTTGCTACAACTACAAGCACTGGCCCCACAGCTTTCCTGAACGGGCTAAGTGAAGACTGCCAGAGTTATAATGGGCTGCGTCTTCTCCCTGTTGATAGTTGGAGGCAACGTGGCCAAGAGAAGTAGATACATTTTTTTTCTGCTTTTGCTTCCATCACCCATGGTTTTAACCAGGGCACTTACTTCTGTGTCAGTTCCCCTGTCTATAAAATAGGAAACCTTCCCTGGGGCAACCTTTTAACCAAATGGTGCTGGTTGTAAAGGTTGGTACAGGAGAACCGTAAATGATGAAGCTTTGGAAACCACTTACAACTCTTGACTCGTCATACAAGTTTCTATACCATGTCTCCCAAGCTTAGATCCTACGAAAAACTGTTTTTTCATAGCAAGATATTTTCACTTTGTCTTCCATTATGACTGAGGATATAAATAAAGAAAAAGGACAATAGTAGGTAAAACAATACAAATCTAAGATCAATTGATGGGTTCTAAAACGGGAAATAATGAAAATAAAATGCTACTTTGGGTCAGGTTTTGGAGACAGAACATTTGATGTAACATAGGTAAGAACCTCTGTAAAAGAAAGCAGGAAGAAAGTCAGGTATGGACATATGAAAAGACAACTAAACTCGAAACACTTGGGGTTGCTAATGCAGATGGGAAGAAGGGATTCACAGACTGTATAAAGGAAAGCCACTACTAAAAGAAGCGCTGGGCTGGAGTGTTCCAAACAAGATTACCTTTACTCAGAAAAGTCAAAAACAAACTCATTATAACAACCATACACATGCAAGAAATGTCTTAACCTTTTAATTAGGCATCACACCCCCACGGGACTGTATGTGTCAAAGTTCAAGACTATTTACTGAACCAGAAGAAAAATGTAAATGAATATTAAATGCAACAACACTAGGGGAAAAGCAATAATATTGAGAATTTAGGCATGTGGAAAGTCATGAAATCTAAAGTTTGGAGTCTCCACAATAATGGTAATTTAGCTACATTGCACATGAGATAGAAATGTGTTTTAAAGTGTGATTTATTCTATCATTCTTTGCCTATTTTACAAAATTTTGTCCTCTGAATTTTCTAACTGCCATGCATTTCCATCTCACTTGAGAACGAATTCTATCTGTTCTACTGTTTCCGGGTCAAGCATACTGTATCTACTGGTACCTAAATACTAACGGAGAATGATGACATCATTTTTGAAGTCATTCTATAAATAAAAGATTCAGACTGTTAATGCTACTCTAGAAATTTTAAGATAAATCATTTTTTAAAATCCAAATGGTAAAACTGTGTTTCTTTTCTTTTTTCCTTTTTTAAAAGACTTTTGACACTAAAGAGTCCTGGGTTTGATTTTTTCACTTACTGAAATTTGCTTCTCATGATGATAATAAGTACTTACTGTGATGGAAACATGGATGGTGAAAGACTGGCTTCTTAATTCTTCAGCTAATCTCAGCATCTGTTACTGAAGTTTGCCTCCAGTCTTTTCTACCTGTGAACCCCACTTTCAAAATGCTTTGTTCCCTTAACTCTTGGTGAACTTATACCTAAATTTTAGGATGGAACCCCCCTTCTATTTTACAGATGAGAATTCTAAGACAAAAGTTAAATGGCTTGCCAAGATCATGCCCATTTTTAGGGACTAGAATTCAAGTCAACACGCTACAGCACTGTTCTAACTTCCAAGGATTGTGCAATCATAACAATATTTATTGTTGTAGGAGAGAACATGAAGTTCCACCTTAGGAATTGGGAAATTAAGACTCAGAAAGGTTGAGCCCACTCGGCCAGCTGGTAATAGGGTTATACGAGGCCCTAACAAATTCTTGCCTTGGTCAAAACCCTCAGTTTGTCCATGATTTCCAGCTACTTAATCTGTGTCTTACCCACTCATCTGCCTCGCTGTCCAAACCCAAACTGGCGCATTTCAACCCCAGAGGAATACCACCAAGAGAGTCATCTATGACTGACAATGAAGGGTTAGAATGGAATAGCATCTCAGCTCTCACAGTGCTACTGCCCAATGCTGTAATAAAACAGGAAGTGATTTCTTCTTTAGGTTGCCCATGAAGGAGAAACAAATCTCCCTAGCCGAGCTTTCACCAGCCCATTCAAGTCAATGGGGAGTCCCAAGCTTCATCTCTGCCGGGGGAAATTTAAGGCTAAGTGTCTCTTTTGTAAGGCAGAAATCAATATTCCCACGTCCTTTCATCCTGTGGCTCCACCTGGGGCCACTGGAACTCTCATGTGAGCTTGGGTCTTGTTCTGTGTATCTGCGTATCTGCTGTGCGCAATTTGGGAGTCACAGGCACCCTATTTGTGAAAGCTCTGACAGATCTGTGACGTGACATTCCTTAAGAAGATATCACCAATGTTTCCCCCTTGATTTTCACACTCAAACCTACGTGGTTGTGTTTCCTAGACCCTCATGTCTGCCTGTGAAAAGTCATGCTTATGTGGCATTCAATCTATTTCCTGAGCCCTAAACGACTGATTTATAAAGGCTGATCCCCTTCCTCAGTTTCCAAATTGAACCACAGTCCATCATGGCTTAACAAGAAACAACCCAAGTGTGCCACGTGCTCTAACCATTTCTCCCCGAATCGCTTGATCTTCATACCAGTTCTTCACGTCTGTCCTTTATAATCCCATGTCCCTTTTCCTCCCCAATTCCCACTAATTCCCTGTTTCATTTCTTATTCTTAACCTCTTTCCCAACAATAAGTCTCTGTATTTTTACTACTTCATTTCATTTTCTTCTCCTAGATATTTCTCTAGGAATTTTGCCCTTCAGATACAACTATTTTATTTTTCCTGGGTTCTATCTTCACTGCTGGACTCTTCCTACTTCCCATAACCAGCCTCTCCCGGGCTTCTCTGGAATTGTTACCTAACCATTACAGCTTTGTCCTCCCAACATGGCTTGCACCCAGGGTGCTCTCCCTAGCCACACTGCCTTTTTAGAATCCTAAACCACCCATCATCCCAGCAATGGATATTCTTAAGGCCAAGAGGTACCCACTTCTTTTGTTTTCACTCCTGAGATGCCAGACATTACTGAAAAAAAAAAACACGAAAACAAGAAAATGGACCCCAAACAAAATTCAGGTGATGAAACGTCAGTGGAAAACTTTTTTTTTTTTTCTAGTTTATTTATGATAGCCAAAGTTTTCTGACAGCCCTGGTTTCTATCAATAGGAGGAAAATAAATAAAACTATGGTATATTTAAACAGGAAAAAACGAGAAGGACTTTAGTACTATTACTTGGCAACCCTTTTATGTATTCCTATCATCTCCTATATCATTTCCCACAGCAATTATTCCGAATTTTATCTACTACTTCACCAACATTGCCAGACCAATTTTGTCATCTCATCCCACTTCTGAAGGGTTTTGGTCAATTATCTTTCTTCTGTTTACGTACCCCTTGCTTTAATATCTTCAGTCAAACCTTTCTTACACCAATGCTCTTTTTCCCCCTTTCTTTTGATTCCCGACTTATCCAAAGAGTAACCTACATTCTCTGCCACCACAATTCTCTTTCCCACCTTGTAATAACCCAGCCCTTCTATCAAAATTCTTTCTCCTATATGGCCAAACCTAATCGCCAAATCCATCCAATGAATATCCTTTTCTTTCTGAATCTCTTACAGTTTGAATTCCAAGATACAATGATATTCTGGTATGGCCTTCTCCTCATCAATTTCATTGAGATATAATTGACATATAACACTGTATAAATTTAAGGCATACAACATATGATTTGATATATGTATATATTGTAAAATGATTACCACATTGTTTAACACTCAACACCTCACATAGATATCATTTTTGTGTGATTAGAACTTGTAAGATCTACTCTCATAGCAACTTTCAAATATATAATACACTATTGTTAACTATAATCACCATACTAGCCATTACATCCCCAGAATCTATTTATTTTATAACTTGAAGTTTGTACCTTTTGGACACCTTCACACCTTTCCCCCTACCCTTTACCCCTGCCTCTGGTAACCACCAATCTGTTTTCTGTTTCTGTGAGTTTGATTTTTTCAGATTCCAAATACAGGTGAGATCACACAGTATTTGTCTTTCTCTCTCTGACTTATTTCACGTAGCATAATGCCTTCAAGTTTCATCCATGTTATCACAAACGACAGAATTTCCTTTTTTATGGCTCAGTAATACTCCACTGTGTGTGTGTCTGTGTGTGTGTGTGTGTGTGCGTGTGTGTGGTATCAATCACATTTCCTTTATCCACCCATCTGTTGATGGACACTTAAATTTTTTCCCCCTCTTGGCTATTGTACATAACGCTACAATGAACATAGGGGTGCATATATCTCTTTGAGATAGTGATTTCATTTCCTTCAGTTAGATACCTAGAGGTCTGACTTCTTTATTAATTTAAATTCTTCCATTGTCTCCTAAGTTTGAATTTCCTTAAAGTCCTTGGTTCTTTGATCTTTTCTCTCTCCAGTTCTCCTACGATCTCTCTTCACCAGTGTGGTATAATAGGGATAATATTCACTTTAGAGTCACTTGGACCTGGGTTTGAATATTGGACTGAATTTTATTAGTCCAGTAATTTCAAATCAAAGAAAAATGTTATTTTCTTTTTCATTTATTTGAGTAGCAGGTATTTCTATCACCAATTTTAGAAGCTAGTCTAGATATGTAAACATTTAACATCATCTACCTTTTATTGTGGTTCCCAGTCTTCCACTATATTTCCAAGAGCAGAGTCTTACACCTCTTTGTGTTTTGCAGCCATTTGGTCATTGCTACATTCATTGGGCACCTACTTATGTGCCGGGCATCTTGGAGGGTACAAAAGTGAATCAGATATCCGACTTTGTCCTCTAAGTACAATCAGACTCATATGAAAGATTCATTCATTCATTCACCCAAATAAAAAGAGTTTAGCAAGTGTCTCATTTGTGGCAGTATTGTGCAAAGTACTGAAGATTCAAATAAATATAAGACATGTTCCCTGATGTTGGGATGTGGGGTCTTTGCAGGTAGGAACACAGACAAGTAAACATTTATACACAATTATAATAAATAGCAGGTGTGTGGGGCACACAGAGGAGAAGTATCTAATCCAGACAGGAGAGTCAAGTGATGTAAGGAGACCTGAGCAGAATCTTAAAGAATGGTAGGAGTCAGCCAGGCAAAGGGCTCAGTAACGTGCAAAGGCTCAGCTGTGTGACAATGTATATAAATAACCACAATACGAGATAGAAAGTAATAAATAAGTGGCAGAGCAGAGGCAAAAAGTAAAATAGCAATCAGAGGAGATCCATTATTCGGGGGCGGGGTGAGGTGAGCACACACTGCTTCAACGAAGTGGAGGCATGGGGGGGGGGCAGGGGGTCAGAGGTCAGGTTGATTGAGACATACAGCAGGGCTGGATGTCTGTCTCTTTGTCTTCTCAGCATTCGGTGCAGTGCGCTGCACACCACGGTACAGCACCTTGTCTGCTGTGATGATGATGATGATGATGACGATACCTCGGGTTTTTCTTTTCATGAAATTGGGTCTTCCATTTTCCCAGAATGCTTACAAGGGGAGACGCATGATTCAATAGAGACATTTCGCGGTGGAGGGGCTCTCAATCAGGCTGTTTGGCTTTGAATCCCAGCTCTGCCATTAGGGGGCTGTGTGACCTTAGAAAAATTACTTAACCTCTCCAGGGTTCAGTTATTTCTTCCATAAAGTGGAGTGATGATAATATCTGCCTCACAGGGTAGCATGAAAAATAAATGAGGGACTGCATGTAGGAGGAATAGTGCCTGGCACATAGTAAGTGCCCAATAAATGTTGGTTATTATTATTACATTTGGTCATCTCTGGATTATCCACAATGGAATTAGATTAAGGGGAGATTTTAGAAGTCTTAAAAAGACCCATCTCCTCAGTACTTCACTTATTCTCACACCAAACCTCACTCATTCTTCAACCCTCCTAACACACTCCTTTAAATTCTGCCAATAGAAATCATACCTTTGGATTTAAGATGTCACTTCCCCAAACCCTTGGGAAGGGTAACACAAGAAAGCGTTAGCTCTGTTTTGTTTTAATAATTTGTCTGGCCAGACCTCCTTAACTGCTAACTGTACTGGGAGAATACTGTGGGGAAGGAGGAAAAGGCGAATTCTGAAGCTTGGAGAACCTTCCCCAGAAATTCAAGCTAGAAGGAAATACGCAGAGGGCTTTCTGAGGGCAGTAGGTCCTCTGGGATTGGAGGAAGGGGTGAGATTAAAAGAGATGCCAAGAAGTGGTGAGGAAAACAAAAACAAGGTCATTTGTGTCAGCCAAGACAAGCTTTACTAAGTTAACAAACAGTACTGACCTTGATTTTGGGATTCTTCATCCACTGCCCCCTTTTCCACTCTATGCTGTGTCTCAGAATAAATACTTTTGCTCAGGATCAGCATTGATTCATATTAATGAAGGAGACTATATAGGGGATCGAGAAACCACTGGTTTTTAATTTTCATAATGATTTTTATACATTTACGTTCTCAGTTATTATCTATCAATCAAAAATTAATAAGAACCTGATACGTGTCTAGTGCCAAATTAAGGAGCGTGAGAATTTCATTAGAAGCTGAAGAAATAGTCCTGGTCAGAAATCTTACAATCCAGTTGAGGGGGGCAAAAAAGTTTAATAACAATTAATTCCTAACACAAACTCTGGACTTCTAGAAGGAAAAAAAAAAAGCAATGAGTAGAGATTGGAATAGCAAGTGATGATTTGAAATGGAACTGGGCCTTGAAGACCAGGATTTAGGCCGTTCTGGGAGGGGAAGATGACCCAGGAGGAAGACACACGGAGCCAAGCCAGGCAATGAAAGGACCGCAGCATATGTGTGGACAGAAAATGATAATAGTAGCTGGTGGCTACAAACAATCATGACAGCTCGTAATTTATCGAGCATTTATCATGTGCATGTGCCAAGCACTCTTCTAAGTACTACATTTATATTGTCTTATTTAATACACATAATAACCCCATGAGGGATGAACTGTTATTCCCGTTTTACAGCTGAGGGGCCAGATTTGTCGAGGGGTAAGGAACTGTCCTAAAGTCATGCGTGCAGCTAAACGGGAGGGAGCTTCGATGATGAAAACCCAAGTCAGCCTGAGGTGAAAGCTCTAATTGCCCCATATGACAGACAGCCTGTCGTCAGTGTGGGTCTTGGGAAGCAGTGGGGAACATGGCTGGTTGAATAAGGTGGGAGCTCATTCCACAGAATACGAGCATACGAGACGGATACGCGGTGAGCTACACAAGAAAAGCCACAGTTTACTGAACCCTGCTTATGGGACAGGTGCCTTCCTCACAGTATCATCCCGAATGTGATTTATAATTATACCCATTTTGCAGATGAGAAAACCAAAATGAAGGGGTTAAATGACTTGCCCAAGCCTCACAACATAAATAGTACAGTCCAGCTTTGAATGATAGGCTGGCAGCAACACCTGGGTTCTCACTGCCATCCTCCACTGCCTCTCTCCTTGAGCCAGGGAAAAACCATTGCAAAAATAACAGCACTGCAATGGTATGCTTCCAAGCATTTTCATATTCACAGCCACATCTGATCCTTGTGATACCCATATGATGACGTTTAGAAGATGCCGCCATCATAACGAATAATAATAATAGTGATGACAACCATAAAAATCGTATTAGGCAGCACTGAGTGTCCCCTGTAGCCTGGCACTGTACTAAGGACTTGACATGGATTCTATGGGTGGCTTCTAACAACTCTGTGAGAGAGGTTCCGTCATTATCCTTACCTCGCATGTGAGGAAACGGGCTCAGAGACGTCACGGAACTCAATGAAGGAGGCTGGGCTCAGGTAAGTTGCAGAACTAATTCAAGGTCGTATGACATTGAACTGATTCAAGGTCAATGAGTGTGTTGCCTGGCTAGAGCACAGACTCCCAATTCCACACCCATGCACCCCCTTTTCATATTACTAGTCTGACAATTAATCTGCAGCTACAGGAAGGAAGATTTGAAGACAGAACTCGAAGCAGCTAGGAGAGCAGCTGGAAGCCGGGAGACAATTAGGTGGGAGGTGATGCAGACCCAGGAGGGAAATGGAAAGGGGGGAATGAAGAGGTGGCAAATCCAGGTGCTCTCTGAGGAAGGAAGGCTACAGCAGCTCACTTTGGCAGCATGTAAATATAAGAGGAAGGAGAAGCTGAAGTTTGGTTTCTAGCCACGAAATTGGGGAAAAGGGGGCATTGTGGTCAGAAATGGGGGTGGTTCAAAAATGACACTGGTCCACAGTGAGACAACACTACTCTCCAACTAGGGATGGCTGTGATAAAATAAATAAATAAATAAATAAATAAAAGACAGACAATGGCAAACGTGAGAATGGGGAGAAACTGTAACTTTCATACATTGCTGCTGGGACTATAAAATGGCGCAGCCACCTTAGAAAAAGTGTCGTAGTCTCTTAAAAAGTTAAACAGAAGTTTACCATATGACCCAGCAATTCCACTCCTAAGAGAAATAAAAACACACGTCCACACAAAGACTTGTGTGTGAATGTTCTATAGCAGCTTTATTCCTAATGGCCAAAAAGTGGGAGCAATGCAAATTCCATCAACAGATGATTGGATAAATAAAGTGTGGTCCATCCACACAATGGAAGACATTCAGCACCAACAAGGAAGGAAATTCTGATACTCGCTACAAGGTGGATGCCCCTCAAAATCACCACGCTAAGTGAAAGAAGCCAGATACAAAAGACTACGGAATGTATAATTTCATTTACACGAAATGTCTGGAAAAGGCAAACAGAGAGAGACAGAAGGCAGATTAGTGGGGGTGAGAATGGGGAGCGACTGCCAAGGAGGATGAGAAGTCTTTTGGGGGTGAAGCAAATGTTCTAAAATTGGATTTGGGGGCTGGTTGCACAACACTGTAAATTTACCAAAACAAAGAAACAAAAAAATCATTGAATCATACACTTAAAATGGGTGCATTTGTGGTACGTAAATTATATCTCACCACAGCTTTTTTTTTTTTTTTAGAAAGGTGAAGCTGGTTTGCGGAGGAGGAAAGAAGAGAGTTAAGTTTTATAATGACACTTGAACACAAGTGGAGATGTCTCACCAGGTGAGAGGGGAGGCGGGAAGGAGGTACAGAGGTGAGAGCTGAAGCCATAAAAATGAATGAGCTCACCAAAGGAAAAGGCCAGCAAGAGAAACGGAAAATGTCAAGGGCCACATTTCTGGCGTCCCTACCTTAGGGACAGCGAGGATGGTTTGCCTGGGCTAATTAATATGGTGTCCGCCTCGGCAGGAACAAGTCTGGCTAATATTCAAATTTGCAGCTCCTCTCTAAGCATGCATGCAGCCACGGAGAGCAGAGGTAGGTATATGCTCTTCAGTAGAGTAAACAGGAGGGTAAATCCATCTGGGGGGACACTGACTCTAAGTGATTAAAATACACACGGATAACTGGGAATGGTCTGAATCTCTTCCCTGTATTTTGATGCTCAAAAGAGAACTGCACAAATACTTTCACCCAAATTAGAAATAACATCACCATTAGGGAGTGCGGTGTTTCAAGAGCAATGATATTTTACTCAGTCACTAAGCACCAAGAAGTTTGGGTAGTATCTTGGACCACCCCTGGAATCTGACTCTTCAGCCCCAAGATTGCCTTCTGTATTTAGAAGGAGTCAGCAGAGACTCTCAGGTAAACTTGGCAGCTGCTTTCCCATCTCAGAATGCCGGGGCCCCTCCTCCCCTCACCCACACCCCAGGCTTAGAACCTGGGGGGAGGGGACCCTCCCAGGGAAGGGACTAAAGGTCCCCTTCATCCCCAAGTCCTGACAATCCTTTTCATTTCTCCTTTTTTTCACATTTCTGGCGCAAATGAAGCAAATTTAGATTACTGTCCTTGGTTGTGAAAATAAAGAGTTAAAAAAAAATAAGAATCCGGCAGCTGAAGATAGAGGCAGTGGAGTATAGAAAAGGGAGCCCAGGGTTGAACTACACTGGCTTCAGGACCACCCACACCCCCCACATCATGTGGGGCGGGGGGGGGGCAACTAAGCAGCATCTCTTAACTGCGGTCTCCACGGTGGAGTCTAAGGCTAGAATTTGGATGGAGGAAAAAAAATAAAACCTTTACTCTCACTAACTTCCAAATGAAATTTATCATTTCCTTCAATGATGAATGTGGGCAATAGATAATAATAAGGTAGGAGCAGTCCATGATTTTTTTCACCAGTAGAATCACATATTTTCATATCACCTTCAAGTTGTGGCAGATGTCCCAAATATAGCTTATTCTCATCACTACGACAAAACTACAGTAGTTACCAGGTCTGCCAGTGGACCTTTTCATTCATGCTCTACCAAAGAAGCACAAATTTGATGTTTTTAATATTTTGATCATTTTTCATTATAGCTATTTTTTTGTACCGCTATTTATTTTATGCATTTAAAATCATTATTCTGTCCATAGGCTTCAAGGGACTGCCCAAGGGGGCCTATGTCACCAATACCTGGGCTGAAAAAACTACTTTCTCCAGTCCCCCTCCAGCCCCAGAATGAACCTCCCCACAATCTTGCAATCCCACCATTAGTGCCCATTTCCTTTGGGTTTTTAAGATTCCCATTAAAATGCAAATGCCCCCAAAGGAGAAGAACTTCTCGGAGTGTTATTTGTTAACCCCTTAAGTGGGGTTGTTTAGCAGCTGGCTGAGTGCAATACCTTACAAATGAATCAAATAAACATTCATTGAGCTCAGGCCACGGGGGGAGGACCCAGGTTTGGGGACAGAGAGCGAAATCCTCGGAGGTCTCTCCCTCAAGGGTGCTCGCAATGGAGTAGGAGGAGTAAAACACGTGCAGAAAAGACATGGGAAGAGAAATGCTACGGAGAAGCAAAGAGCAAACATGGTTCTGGGCAGGAGACTCCTTCCCATGCATGCGTTGCAGACGGACAGACTGAGTATCCCAGGTCGTCCGAATACAACCTTAGCCAAGTTCACTGCCTAGGGTTAAGTGAAACAGGTAAACCATGAGGTAAGCTACTGCCCTTGAGTTCTCCTTTAGGTATAAAGGGCGGTGGAACCACAGAGGAGGGAGTCACTTAGTGCCGGTGGGGGTTGGGGAGTCTAGAAAGACTGTTGGTTGTGATGAATGTGGCATGGAGGAAGTGACATATGAGCTGAGCCTAGTAGGATAAGTTTTGAGAGAGAGAGAGAGAGAGAGAGAGAGAGAGAGAGAGAGAGAGAGAGAGAGAGAGAGAGAGAGATGAGGGAAGGGAGGAGGGGGAGGGGCGCCACATTCCTGGCAGAGGTATGTGTACAGGGCCTGTTCTGAGACTGCATTTCAGTGGGAGTTTAGGGATGGTGGAATTGTAAAGCGGGGCTGTACCGCGTGAAAGGACCGTATATTCAGAGCTGAGGACTTTGCATTCTATCCCTTTGGAATAATCAGAAAAGGCTTCGTGAAGGAGGAGCTATTTGAGCTGGGCCTTAAAGCATGAGAAAAATTTCAACAGGTGGAGATGGGCGGGAGGGGAGTGTTCGAGGCTCAAGGAACAGCATGGCCAGGCACGGGGGCTGAAAGCGAAAGGCTTCGTAAGAACCGCGCTGGAGCAGTGCATGGTCGAGTGCGGCCGGTGCCTCACCTGGGGGCCGACTTGCGGGGTGAGGGCTTAACAGGGCTGCGTGGTAACCGCGCAGGTTCCGGGCTCCAGGAGCAGGCCTGCCAAGTCAGAAGGTCTCCGGCCCGAGACACCTGTTTACCAAGCTCCCCAGGTGATCGCATGTGCGAAAAAGTGTGCACTGGCTTAGTTGCAGAGAAGGCTAAAAAGGAAGGTGGTCTTGGAGAGTAGGGTAAGAATTTACACTTAGATTGAAAGGCAGTGGGGGCTCCTGAGAATGGCCCTGGAGGGAGAGGGGTATTTATGAAGGCCTGCTTAAGGAAGATTTACAGGACAGATGGGTTTTAGGATGGAAAGTGTGGGGGCCCAGGAAAGGGCTATTAGAGTCGTCCAGGCAGGGAGTCATGGAGCCTGAATTAGGACAGTGGCAGGGGGAAGAGGAGGGAAGGGACAAATGTAAAGAAATTTGGGGAACAGGACTTCCATGGCTCACTGGGCACCTGATCTGGGTGGAGGGGCTAAAGATCTGAGCGAGGCAGGGAGGAAAACAGCATTTAAAAGAAAAGCGGGAGTCAGGCGCCTCTGTGAGGAGGTGCCCATTGCGGTTAGTGGGATACAGGGTGAGGCCCAGGTGGCCGCCAGTACTGGGAGGGGGCAGAGGAAGGCTGCCAGGGCGGCCTGGGTCACCATGTTGTTGACCCCGCCCTAACAAGGTGACAGGAGCCCTGAGCTATAAGCCCAGGCCCGTCCCTTCTCCGGAGCTCCCGTTCCCTTGCTGGAAAAGCAGGTGATAATAAAACTTATCACCCACTCGTCTCAAGGGAGTGCTGCAGAGAGCAACCAATATACACACATAAATAAGTTTAAGGCACTCAGCGAGAACAAAGTGTGCTGGAAACGCTAAACAGTAATAAATTCAGCCACCTTCTTCGCCATGATAGTAAACAACGTGTCTTTTAAAAAGCAGATGTGGTTAACCAGACACTAACATCGAAGCTGTCTATATTGTCTCTAACAACAGGTAATTAAATCGAAACTCTTGATTTTCAAGAATTCTCTCATTAGACGAGTCTCAGAGTGGTCCTAATACCTCCATCAAACGGAGGCCTGGACCAGACAGCCTGGAACAGACAGCAATTCATCAACATGAAAATTACTTAATCAGCCCCCCTCCATTCTTGGTATCAGTGTGTGACTAATATTAGCATCCAAACTACAGGCTGTCCCCACCCTACCCCCCTAAGCTGTACTCTGTCACACCCCTGAGGTTCCTCTCTTGGCAGAATGGTGCCATATAAAATATTCAGATCCTAGGTAGGATGTGTGCAACCTACACGGGAAAGAAGGCTGTCAGGCAGAAAAACTGAAAAAAAAAAAAAAAAAAAAAAGCACTCCTAAAATGACAATGATTGCAAATCCGTTTTAAAGGAACACGTCTCTAATTATATGTTTCATGCATAGCAAATCTCTTAACAAATCCCACCACAGTCTCCACTTCCCTAAAGAGCAGACCTGATAGTTAATAACTCCCCTCCTCTGTGGTGAAATCCAATTTTCACACCTGGTAAATGAAATAACTCCACTGTGAACGGAGGTCGAGTTGGGGTGAGCCATTAACAGAAGGTTAGGGGTGTGCACCATGTAACAGCTCTTCTGGGAACCCCTTCCAGAGACTTGCTCTTTTTATGCCAGTGGATACTGTTCGGCCAGAAAAGCTCCAACCTCCACAGGTTACAAATGCTAAAGGCTCTGTCACCTGGAGTGATTATGAATGAGTGCCACAGTTCACAGGTCACATATGTGCGAGGCCTGGCCCTGGCCTTTATCTTTTGCTTGGTAGGAAGGTTCCTTACCATTTGTGTACTTTTAGGAGATAAGCTTATACTGCATTCCTGACACAGTGACCACACAGAAAAGGGGCGATGCTACTGAAATTTATAACTGTAAAGGAGTAATACACCAGAGGAACAGAAACATATAAATCCAATCATCCAGCCAGAATCTGTGTGCTATACAGGCCTAACCAGGAACAACAAAGTGGCCATGCAAAGTGGCCATGCGCAAGGAATCAACAGTGAAACACACACACACACACACACACACACACACACGCCATTAAAGAGAACTGGAATGTGGGCCAGGAACACATCCCAGGATACGTAAGAACTGGGGAAAGGTGAATCACAGATAAATAGGGAAAGGAAGGATTACTCAAACAATGTTGGAATAATTGTTCTACTGTTTGGAAACAAATTTAAGATCCTTGTCTCACATCATAAAATAAAAAAATTCCAGAGGGACTGAAGAGATATCATGTTTCCCCCAAAATAAGACCCAGCCGGACAATCAGCTCTTTTGCTAATGCGTCTTTTGGAGCAAAAATTAATATAAGACCCGGTCTTATTTTACTATAAGACCCAGTCTTATAATATAATATGATATAATATAATAACACCAGGTCTTATATTAATTTTTGCTCCAAAAGACGCATTAGAGCTGATTGTCCAGCTAGGTCTTATTTTCAGAGAAACATGGTAAGTATAAAAATGAATCAGTTTTAAAAAAACTAGGAGAGGGGTGACTGGTTAGCTCAGTTGGTTAGAGTGTGGTGCTAATAATACCAAGGTTGCCAGTTTGATCCCCACACGGGCCACTGTGAGCTGTGCCCTCCTTAAAACAAACAAACAAACAAAAAAAAAACTGGAAGAAAATATACATGAATATTTATCAGACCTTGGGGACAGGGAAAGATAGTCTTAGAATAAAATAATAAAGTAATAGATAAATAAATAGCTTAAGAGATAAGTAAATTCCTAAAATGTAAAATTCTGTATGTTAGAAAAAAAATCAAAATGAAAAGACCAATGATCTAATGGAAACAAAATATTTCCAGCAAATAAAATCTCAACAAATACGACTGAAGTTAATATTCTTAGTATATAAAGAACCCATACAAAGTAGTATGAAAAACATAAATACCTGAGTTGAACTTTAACATTTCGCACGCACAGAAAATTAACAGGAAGGGAAAAAAACACCACCTGAACTTATGAAAACATTCATTCTAACTAGTAATCAAAGAAATAATAAGTAAATTGTATTTTCGATGAAGGCCTGGCACAGGGCAAACACTTGATAAATATTTGTTGACTCATTCAAATTAACCCAGAATAGGAAAATCCCAATGCTCGGTGTGTGGTCAAATGAGCACCCATATGCAATTTGTAGGAATACACACTAAAAAGCAGGAGTCCCGGACTTTCTGTGAGGGGCAGACAGCAAATATTTGGGGGGTCGCGAGCCATACAGTCTCTGTTGCAACTATGCAGCTCCAAAGGGTGAGAGCAGCCAACAGATGACATGTACATGAATGAATTTGACTGTGCCAAAAAATATGTTATTTATGGAAACTGAAATGTGAATTCCATTTAATTTTAATATGCCATAAAATATTATTCTTCCTTTGATTTTCCCTCAACCATTTAAACATGCAAAAACCATTCTTAGCTCACAAGCTGTACAAAAACAAGCCAGGGAACAGATCTGGCCCATGGGTAGTAGTTTGCCCTATCCTAGAGTTACGTTTCTGGAAATCAATTTGGCACAATATATGGAGAGGCTTTAAAAAGGCCATACACAGGCTAATAATCAGGTGCAAATAGGTTTTAAGTAAAAAATTAAAAGTATATATTCTTTTCCTAAATTGTCCTCATAATTCCCTGGGAATTACTTATAAGGAAAAAAAGCAATGTGGCAACTCAGAACAGAAATTTATATAGAAGCATCTAGACACACAGCAGAATGGAAATGGTTAAATACACCTTGGTACATTCGTGCAGTGAAATATTACGCAGCCATTAATCTTTCACAAAAAATATTTTATGGCATGCAAAAAAATGCTCATGATATAAAGTGATGTGGAAAAAGCATGATACAAAATGTGTATATCCTTCTTTTGCAAAACATGTACATACAATTTATATAGATAGAAACATCTGTATAGAGGAAAGACGGAAGGAAATGCATTAAACTGTGAATGCTAGATTCATGTGTGATTACATTTTCCCTTTATTCTTATGTTCTCATTTTCTACAATGGGTAGCCATTACTTTTGTAATTAGGAAAATACACTAATATTATATTTAAAATAAACTGGAAAACAGAATCCAGAATCTGAAGTTCACACACAATAGTCCAGAAAAGAAGAAGAAAAAAAGCCTTTCAAATGCAACCTAGATGTAAAATCTCCGCGAAAATCTGCAATGAAAAACAGACCCAGGCAACTGAAAGTCACCAGGGTCTAAAATTCATGCAAAATCACCAGAGGAAGAAAAAAAGTTCTGATCAAAAGCAGCTGAGACCTGGAATCTATGACTGGCCGTGCACTGAGCATGTTCAGAAAAAGCAGCATGAGATTCAAGATTGCCTTCAGTCCACAGTGTGGCTGGGGCACTTAGATGGCTTTTTTCCCTCCCAACACCCGCACCATTCCCCAAACAATAAACCAAAAAAAACAACCCTTGTCTCAAGGTTTAGAAAGACAGAATTCTACCAGGAATGCTTACTTCTTTTGTTGTCATTATCAAAGAGGTATGGCTTCTCTCTTCCAAGTGACAGCATAGGCATTTACAACCTGGATGTGTCTTTTGGGTGAGAGTGAGAAGAGCAAAACAGGACAGCTTAAGGAAATGGAAGGTTCCCTCGAGCAAACTTCAACTCTTTCACAGTTTGGTCTTGAACCTGACCTATGCACAATTAGTGCACGGCTATCTTTGGGGTAGTTTATACCAGTAAGTGTGCAAGGCCATTACATCATTTGTTTCATTTAATTCTAATAAGCCCATAAAGAAGGAGGACTTTCACCAACATTATCGAAGCAATTGTCATACAAGTCAAGACATACTAGATAAGCTCTAGAGGGGTCAAATAATTTGCTCAGGGTCATTAGGTAGTAAGGGGCAGAGCCAGGTTTCAAATCGAACTTTCTAGTCTGTGGCATCAATGGCTGAAATACTTCTAAAACCAGATTTTAAGGGGAGGCAAACGAGGGCACAAGCGTTACCAGCAAACATACCTGAGTTCAAGGTTCAAGATAATAGTATGAGTTGATTGTTCGTAGCCTCAGTTTTCTCAGCTACAAAAAAGGACAGAATAGAACGTATCTCTCAGAATTTTTGGAAGTTCATAGGAAGTTTGTAGAATTTTTGCAAGAACATAGCAAGTCCTCAATAAATGATTGCTATTGGGAGAACACAACTACTACTAATTTTCTTTGCTAAGTCGAAAACTTAGTCAGAAGTTCTCTTCCAGGAAAAAACAAAGGAGAATTAAAGTCGAGTCAGGAAATTGCTCGGGTAACTTGGGAAAAGCCTGTTTTCTTCCCTTCATTTCCCAGAGAGCTTTAATTCTTTGCTTTTCTATTTAAGATAAGGGAAGCGTGTTTGGGACAACAGGTCTGAAAATGGGGATACTTTATGGCATGTTTATGCTTTAAAAATCAAGTCTAAATTCTTTAAGACCACAAACAACTGTGCGTGGTGCTTTTCTAGAAGAGTAGGAGCAATAAACATATTCCTATAGGCAGACCCAGTCTCACAGAGCCCATGAGATAAGCCAAAGGAGAATCTTCCACCCGCAAAGGGGAAGGTGGTAACGTCCTTCACTTCCTCTGTGGTTTTAACCTAAACCACAGCTCCTCCCTCTTAGTTATAAGTCTTTTCTTTACATACATTCAGATGTGTGCTAGCTTTCTTCCACCTCATATGTCACTCCCTTCCCTGCCATATGGAAAAATATCATATGTTTCTCTCCCTCCAAGGAAAGCTTCTCCAGCACACAGGGGTGGTTTTGAGCTGCTCTCACAACCCATCTATTCTATCCATAGCTGCCAGCATGAGAGTCCGTTCCCAGAGACGTCTGGAAGACTCCAGAGTGCTTCCACTGCCCAGGCCTGTGGCTTGGACGCAGGGAAGATGAATAAAGGTACTATACACCACTTGGGCAAAAGAGGAAAAGTTTTCTGCCTTGAAATGGATGAGAATATCAGGGTTTCCCATTGGAGATAAATAGAGAAAACAGAATGTCTTATTTGGGTTTTGCTGCTTCTTCTTTTTTTTTTAGAGAGAGAGAGGAAAAGGAAGAATGAATGAAAGGGGAAATTAAGTGCAATGCTCAAGCCAAGGAAAGGAAAATCAGAAAGTACCCTAAAAGTGGTGGTGGGTTCAGGAAGGTGGGCAGACTGCTCTCTTCTAAGCGGCTGTGGTTCTCGAGTTAATATTTGCCAGACTTAGCATTCCTGTGAGTGCAGTTGGGATAATGGGCCCCGCTCGGCATCACGTGAGTTCTCCATCCCAGCCGACCGACGGGATTTCAACCATATCACACACAGCTCTCATTACTTGTAAGGAAATGATCTGACTGAGGAAAGCAGCACAAACCATAAACACATTTACTTAAAAAGGCAGAGCTGTTCGGTGTACCCCTTAACTTCATCACTAATACGGTGTGCTGGTCTTAGCTGCTGATGTCCAACCCCCGAACGGCATTTCCCAGAGGGGATCCGAGAGCCCCTTGAGGTCGTGGGCTCTGATAGGAGAGGGTCACGCTTCAGGTTTAACTTTCTCACGAGAAGGGGCAGAATAGCAGTCATTCTAAGGAAGAATTTATTAAGTACCACCTATGGCAAACAGTATATCTATTCCATATTGTGGAACAAGGAAATTCTTTGAGAAGTTTATAATTTTGTTAGGGAACCAATATACCCCAAATTAGAATTCTAAAACTACAATCATGTGATCCATCCTTACCCTTTCATCTTATAAGTCAAACAACAACACTGAAACCTAGGGGGTTGAATGACCTGTCCTTGGTTACTCAACTAGTTAAATTAGCAGAAATAGAACCCAAGTTTCTGTACTGCAAGCCTTGTCACCTTTCCCTTATGCTTCACTTACACTTCAAAAGGAGTAGCTAGAACAAATAACGACACAAGTTAATACAATACAAACCATGTGTACAGAGTATTATGGAATGCAAATTAAAGGAATGCAAAGTCTGAATTGAATTAGTCCAGAAAGGTTTCTGTGGAGGAAGGTCTGAAGGATGTGATGGGAGGAATTGCCAGAAATTCAACAACCATTTTCTGAATGCATAGTATGAACAAAGCACAAGGCATAGAGAGAAGGAAGCCCAGGAAGACAAATGTCACATGGTCCCACCCGAAAAGACAGCAGTACTAACTACATTAATTAATGGTGAAAGGAGAAGAACTGAAGTAAGTCACAGAGACAGGTATTAGCCAGCAGGAAGAGAAAGGCAGATTCTTGGAAATATTATAATGGCAAAGGAAAGCTGGCCAGGAGCCATGAGGAGATACACTTTGAGAGGAAGAACTCAGACTGTATTAAGGTTTCACAGAGGAGGAAGGTTTTCTAAGTTGAAGCTGGGTAACAATCCATTCACTTATATTTCAAAAATATTTGGAGTTTGTCCTTATAGAGATAATGTCTTGATTCATCATATGGAGTCTCTCATCATATGGAGACTCGTTCAGAGCTTGATATCATGAAGACATTTAAATACATACACACACACACACACCACAGACAATTGGTAGAAAAACTTTGTAAGCACTGTTCCAAAGCTCATACTGGTAAAATGCCAAAGACAAAAGGGGCCTGAGAGATCAGTTGGTCCAACATTTCATTACAAATGGGGAGATTGAGGTCCAAAGAAACAAAGTAAAAGCTTATCTGTCCACTAAGGAAAGAAAAAGGCTTGGGCACCAAACCAGAGACACTTTGTTTCAGCTCTACTTGTTATATTTTCTAAACCAAAACTTGGGATGCAAAATACACGTACATTTACAGACAGAATATTTAAAATACAGAATATTTAAAATACAGACAAAAGCTTCCTGTGGTCCTACATGATGCTTCCAGAACATTCCACCACATTGGTCCTTTTGTTTGCCACAGGCACATTTCGGAAGAGAACACTCTGCTCAGAGTCACGAGAGCCTTCCACAGTCATAAAATAAGCATCAGAGTTTATTTCCATCCAAGGTGAGCCTTGGTGAAAAGAAAAAGCTACAGGGACTATAAGGCAAGTCTTTGATAAACAAAATGAGATGATAATAACTTAAGACTATCAGTTCTCAGGGCATCAGGTTTTCTACAGAGCCTACCATGTGCAGGGCTCAATAAATTCTAAATATAAACTACAGTAAGCTGATGATGACCTTGGTTAGTGCACTCGTTGCTACTCATACTGCAACAATTTTAGCCTGGTTTGTTATTTGTATAAATGCAAATCCAATTATTTTAATATCGTGGTTAGATCATTTCTGGTTATTCAAAAGCCAAAAGAATTCCCAAATATTAGTGTAATAACTGCAGGAGGCTTTGTGGATTATTCTTGCACTAAAATGGTCATCCAAGATAGGCATCAAGCCCTGTTCCACATAAAATAAAGTAACAAGGACGACCTTTAGATAAATAGACTTTTCTCTTTTGATGGTACCAGATTTGCATGAATTCATCCTTGCTTTCTCACCTAACTCCTCTAATGACAGAAACCAGCAGCAAGTGAAGTTGCTTACAGTAAATGAAGTCTATCACGTCTGCCTCATTATGCTGGTATCAAAAATAAAGAGCCATATAGTACCATCACCCGAAGAGTTAGTCAGAACAGAAAAACGCAGAATCAGGACTCACATTTGATGGTTTCATTATTGGCCTAAGTCAAGCAGCACGTCTCATTCATTAGTACCATATTTCAAATTTCAGTCTATTACCACGATGTTTAGCGGTAGTTTTGCAAGAAAATAGACTTACAGAGCGTGGTGCTTTTGGTTTCTATGTACTGAATTTCTCATTCTTACTTCCGGTCTTTGCCTAGACAAGGAAGTGAGCTAATTCACTTTTATGACTCAGAGTGTACCATGGTTTTTTTTTTTTAATCAAGAAATAACACCTTTTAGAATGTATGTATTTGCATATGCATAGAATAGCTCCAGAAAGATATATGAAAAAATGGTTATCTCTGAAGTGGCTGAGGGATGGGGCAAGGTGGAAGGGGACCTTTTCATTTACACCGTTTTGTGAATTTTGTATTTTGTGGAAGTATCATTTACTCATTTAAAAAAAAGTTTAAAAAACATTTAATGAGTAAACAAATGTCCTTGTTGAGCTTCTCAATCCCTAAATAGGTCTCAGCAATGGCTGAGATTAGATAGCTGTTGGTTTCCAACGTTTTAAAGGCATTGGATCCATTCTGACCCACCCTGTCTCTTATCGCTCCATAATACATCATGGGCCACATTTTCTTTTAAAAATCAAGCAAAGTTAATTTGAAGAAAAAAAAAATTGGAGAATTTTATGTCACTGTCCAAAATAACTGGACATTCTTGGGGTGTGTCAAAACCATAGCGGGGAGTCACTGAAATACAGAATCTGAGAGTGCTAGTTCCATTTTTTAAATTTGCAGAACCCAATGTTACATACATGCACATAAATTCTATCTGGTTTACTCTAATTCCCTTGGACGTAGTAGATCCAATTACCAATTATTTGCATTTGGGTAAAAATATCTCTAAAATATAATGTAAGGCGGAAGCATTATATAGATAAATAAGGTGAATGGTTAAGGGATCTTAAATTCAAAATCACAAAACAGCCTTTTGAAATGAGAGGAAAGAAAATCTATTCCCCAACCCCTCCCCAAAATACACATTCATTGGACTTGTACTACCTAGAAACTTAACTCTGGAATTTTAAACACTAAAAAATGAAAGCACGATGCTATGAAAACACACAGACTATACAGAACCGCACAGACTTTTTTGAATGACTTATTAGTTGGGTGACTTCTGACAATTCATTTAGCTCTTATTTGTTAAACACATGGTACCCAGCTGGCACTTCGCTTGGTTTGGGGCACTGGGCATAGCACTGTGAACGAGGCACAAATGAGTTTATCATCTGGTGGGGAAGATGGACAATAAAATTATAATGAAGTGAGTGAAGAAAAATGACAAGGAGCTATGCGTGGGAGCTAACTTGGTCTGGGGTCAGAGGTGGCCTTCGGGAAGACTAATGTTCAAGGTGAGACCTGAAGGGATGAGTTTGGAGTTAGCCTGGTGAGGCCACTCCCTCATCTTCAGGTTCTCATCTGTAAAACAGGGTTTGTAATAGCTATCTCACAGGTTTGTCTCTGAAGATTTAATGAGTTTTGATATTTAAAACATTTAGCACAGCATTTGGCACATAGTAAATGCTCAATAAATGATAGCTATTAGTATTTGCTGTTTTGTCCCGTCTCCTCTGGCCTATATATGAGGCAGCACTCCAAAGTACAAAACCCTCAAAATGACCCTTCAGCCCAATACTTACTGTTTTTTAGTTTTTAAGTGTTTAAACTTTAAGTCTCCTATAAATGCTACATGGCAGTGGAAGCAATGAGCAGACACATTCCCTCGGCAAGATGGCTCTTAGCTCAGGACTGCACACTCGCGGTGACCATGGAGGCAGGTCCCCAAATGTTTTTTGTCACGGGTTAACATGTTATATGAGTCAGATCTAAAGTCTTGGCCCCCTCAAAGGCTGCTGGGTCTCCCTGTTTAATCAGACATGAAACAAATCGCGTGCTGCGGCAGAGGCGTACAAACACGCTTTAATTACAATATTGTAACACCAATTAGAGATCTATCTAATCGAGGACTCTGCACTTCCTGCCTGGATATTACTCCCATGTTGGGATAATTACTGCTAATTAAGCTTGGAACTAATTAGGCTAAATGATCTCATTTATACCAACAAAGATGACTTCTAGGAGTTTATAAGAAAAACTAGGGTGATTTTATCATTCCTGGACTCTTTGGCATTTCACACTGGAAATAAAACACCATCCCCTACCATCAAGGTGCAGAGATAGTTTGTTCCTCTGAAATCCTGGTCCCAGATGGCAGTAGGATCTTCATTTGTCTACACAGATTCTCCTATATAGTGAAACAAATACTAGAAAGACACTGTCCACTCAAATCATACAGTGTCCTTCCACAAATGACGAGTCCACTAAAAGAAGTGACAGCAGTAAAGGGTGATCCGCTAAAGCCCTGTTCAGAGTCCCTTTTATTTTTCACTTACATTTAATATACCTCAGTCTTACCAGTCTTCACCGTGTAGAATAAGGCATGGGTCTGGGGTCAGACAGATCAGAGTCTGGGTACATTATTTATTCTACCTGCGCCTAGGTTTTCCATCTCTAGCTTAGGGACAATAATAATCCCAGGTAGTGTTTCTATGTGAATTGATAAGGGAACACCTATGGAATACTGGGTAGTACTTAGCACGTAACAACCCTCAACAAGTAACAGGAATTTCTTTTTCTTCAATATATCTTACTTGTCCTGCTGCTCCTTTTTTGGCACCAGTGCGGTGGTCGTGGAAAAAAGCACGTGACAGGCAGTTAGGAAACCTAGTTATTTTTAGGTTTACCTCTAGCCGTATAACTTGAGCAAGTTGCTTCTCCTTCCATGTGACATGAAATTTCTGACTGAACCTTTACAGAAATACTTCCCATTTTAGAGAGGAGGAAACTGAAACCTAAATAAATAATTTTCAAATACAAAAACCCCTCACTGCTGTTATGAAAGGAGAAGTTCAGGAATTGAACACAGGTCTCACTCCAGAGCCTACCTACTGTTGTAATCAGTATGATCACTGTTATACTGAATTGCCTCTTTTTTTTTTTTTTGGTCCTTGTCATTTGTAACTGAAGGCACTGGAAAAGAAGTCTCCAAGGTGCCTTCTGGTCCTGAGGATCTGTGTTTCTGTTCTATGGAGCGAGCCTCTCAATCTTACTTTTAGTCAACAATACTCATCAATTAAGAAATCTTTATTGCATGTCTAAAACATGCTCCATTGTTGGGAGAATAAAATGCTCCCTCTCCCCACAACGCAAGCACACTGACAAACTTATATTCATTAGACTACCTGCCTTAGAATTCCTACTTTGTGACAAATATTTGCCCCTATCAGAATTACGGATTGTAACTCTTTTCATAACAATGGAACTAACTTCCTTCTTGTGGAAAATCTTCACTTACCCTATTTTCTCTGGATTCTAGCATTTTGGTTTTATTTATTTATTTATTTATTTATTTATTTATTTATGCGCAAAAAGTTCTAGGGACTCTCTGGGTTTCTTTTATCCCCCAAAAGAGACCCCATAAATATGTGGACACACACACACACACACACACACACACACACACTTTCATGGATGATTCCGTCAGGGGGTGAAAAACCATCAAACAAAGCCCAAGCTTCTGTTCTCAAATATTACAGAGGATTGAAATCTTCAACTCATGGACCTTTTCTTCTAGAGAGGAGTTAAGGGGATCAGTATGCAATAGTGGCTTGTCACCTCTGGTCAGCTAGGTCAAGAGTTTCCCTCAGCCACCTGAGCTGCAACCTGTCTAGGAAGTGATTTCTTTCGATGCCAGAAGAGGCTAGAATAGAAGCACATTGGTCACCTGGCTTGTCGCGGCCTTTGCAGCAAAAGCCTCCTCTAAACCTGACCTCTCAGTCTATACCCCACTAAAATGTAAACTGCAGGAGGACAGAATTGTTTTGATGGCATTTCATCTCCACGACCCAGAACAGGGCTTCACATGTAACAGATGTTCGATAAAGGTATGCAAAGCAAATGTGCAGGGTACTGGGTTGCAGGGCAGGAGTTTGGGGCAGAACTGAGGAAGCCCATATACCTTTTCAGACGTGCAGAGGTCTGGGAAGGCGCATCTTCCCTCACCTTGGGCATGACCTTCCTGTGGCATCTCCACAGGGCTAACCCTGAGCATAAGGCTTCCTTCCTCATTTCCCACCGGTCACAAGGATTGGTTCTTTACCTTTGCTAAGGGCCCGGAAGCCCCCTATGCAGGGAAAGGCCCTTGGTCACAGGGAACCCCAGTTCGATGTATTAGAAAAGCACACTTTTAAGGACCTGAGAGAGAGCAGGGACCTGCCTCTTAAAACAGGCCTTAGCACATACCAGGTGATTCATGTAAGGGGATGAAAAGTGAATAAATATATTAATGAATAAATAAATGTTTTGGCATCAATGGAGAAACCTTTGATAAGAGGAATCATTGTGCTAGTGTTCTGATTCGCATTCTGTCTTTTGTGTGAATACAGAGACTCAATCTATGATTCTTGTTTCCTTGATACAGTGGTGATAACTCAGCTTCCTGCCTGGGGGCATCTGTGACTTGGGTGACGAGGGAAATATCCTGCAGCCCCAGATCACAGCATAGCAGGTCTAAGGGAGAATGTGGGTAAGTCGACCAAGCCCTTCATTTGACAGATGAGAAAAGTGTGGCCCAGAATGTTTACAGGACGGGCCCAACTCCAGTCCATACAGCTGTGCCCTCTGAAGACAGCATGTTGGGCTATTTGCCTGAGAAAACATCCCTGCTTTCCTCATCTGAGACAAAAGAAAATGAAAAATGTTTTATAATATGTTTGTCGCTTTAGGGAGAAAAAGTCAGTGAAGTCGCCCAAAACAGAGGTCTCCCATTTAAAGACATCAGAGAAATGGCCCGGTGAATATGGGACTCTGAGCCATCCAAGACTGACAGGTACCATGGAGGCAGAGGTGGCAGGAAATCCATGTCCAGTCCATCCTTCTCCCGTCTTGTGGCCAGGATAAGCCCCAGTGGGGCTGATTTCCTCCGAACTATGCATGTCCATCCAGTTCCCTTGAAGGAATATGCCTATCTCTGAAAATATGATCCACTATTATCTCAAGTATCAGTTAGAAAGACTATGACCACACATTACGGGGAAAGGGGCCGCTAAAGGCCTAGAATCTCCCTAGTGAGACCCTCACCTAAAAGTGCAACTTGAAAATGGGTCTGCCTCAGAAGTCCTTAAAGCCAGTCTTCCCTGGTGGTAGGAAGTGGTTCTACTTTGAAACTGGGGGTCTGATTCACAGTGTCCTCTGTATTCAAGCTCTTGCTCATTCATTTATTCACTTGTTCCCCTGGCATTTACTGGGTTCCTGTTCTGAGCCACACACTAGGGTAGCTTTGGGAATGTAATGTCCCTGCAATGAAGGAGTAATTACTCTCCAGGGATTACCCACATCTCTACCCCCTGATGACTAGATTATCTATCTCTCGTCTTATCCGAGAAACGTTTTCCTCTGTTGAAAGCATGTAAAGGGGCAAGTTCCTAACTGACTGGTTTAATGCATCGGATTTTCTTCAGGCAAAGATCACATATCACCCAACTAGAGCTAAACTGAAGGAGGTAGGTTGGTAGGCAGATAGGAGAGCAGAAAGCGCAGAACCACAGAGAGACAGGGTCCCACAAGCTTCTGGATGGTAAAGCAAATGTCAGCTATGAAAAGGTCTTGTTTGTTCATTCATTCAACAAATATGTGGTGAGCATGTGCCAGATGGCAGGCACTGTACCAGAGGCAGGGCTGTAAGATTAAATAAGGGAATGGCCCAGTGCCCAAGGATCTGGGATTGAGAGGAGAAGATATGAACACAGACAAAATTGTGATGAAATGAAGTCCTAAAAAGTACAGTGCTAGATGGAGAAGGAAAACGCTGAATTTGGAGACACTTTTAAGCTGGAGTCAATAGGTACTCATGACTATTTGGATGTAGAAGGTAAGGGAGAGAAAGAATTCAATGAGCACAGGTTTCTAGCGTAGGGGACTGGATGAAAGGAGGTACTATTATTTAACTAGGAAAGGGAAGACAGCAGGAGATTCAGTCTTTCTAGATGAAAGTGAATGTGTTTGTGCTTCAGGTACACAAGGAAGATCAAGGTTGTGGTGTCCACAGTAATTGAAAATGTATCTGGAATTCAGGAGAGAAATCAGTCATATTGTATTAGGGAGAGTGGGATTGGGTGAGGTGGGGTGGGGTGGGCAAAGGGGTAAGATGAGTAGGAGGAGTGAAGGGTCCTCAAAGGTTTAACCAATTTCAAATGAATAGTGCTAGGAATTACTCATAGAAAACATGATGAATGAAAACATCACTCACTCTGTACCCTCTCTGTCCCACTCTTGGCTACATTTCAGAAGCACTCTATTACTCACATCCTAAAGATGTATGTAAGAATCTGAAAATGTGATCCCCCTAAGAAGATGACAGTGCAAAGCTCCCACCACCTTACTTGGTAGAAACCACTTTCCCCCAGATCACAAATGGCTTCAAATCGTCAAATGAGAAGGCACTTTCCAGCCTCCATCTTGCCTGACTTTTTGTGGGTTTCCTTCAGTTCAGTCAATGCCTCTTGCAGTTCTCTCTCTAACGTGGCTTCTGTGATACCACCTTTCTAGTTCTCACTCTTTCTCAGCTTCCTTCTACCTTGTCTTTAAGTCTTGGGGAATCCCCAGAGCTCCATCCCAAGACTTTTCTTTCACCATGCTCTTCCGGGGTGATTTTCCATAGTTTTAGTCACCACTTATAAACGGCTGGCTCTCAAACCAGTATCTCTGGCCCAGAAATCCAGTTGAACACAGTAGCTGGCATATAGTAAGTACACAATAAACGTCTGTCTGCTGAAACGAACCGAGCTCTCGCTGGATTTTTCCAACCGCAAGCTCCATTGGGCATCGCCACCAGATGTCCCACCGAGTCTTCGGATCCAACATAAACAGAACGAATCTTCTCCTGTGGTTGATCCTCCTTTTATAAGCCACTCCCCCTCCCTTTTTTTTCATTCAGATAATGGCACCTCTAAAACCCAGGTGCCAAAGCCAGAATTCAGTCATCCTAGACTCTCTTTTCTACTCTCTCACTCCCACAATGTCGTACAGATTCTACCTCTGCAATGTTTTAAACATGCCCCTTTTTCCTCATTCTCACTGCCAATGGCCCTCACCTCCTCTCTCAATGTCTCTGACTCCCTATTTCAAAGTACTGTCAGAATCATACAGGATAAAGTTCAAATTCCTTGTCATGGGACAGTTCCTTTCTCTTCTGACCCCTTGCTCATTTCCTTCTACTCTCTCCAAAAAGAATCCTTTTCAAGAAAGTAATTATTTACTAAGAAGACTTGTTCTCAAATGACTCCACGACCTCGCACATTCTGTGCCTCCCTTACCAATTTGTTCACCCAGAAGACTCCTCTAGGCCGGGAAAGCTCAGTCTAAGAGTTGTCTCTTTCCCCTGCTTCCCCCAGCTGCCTGGTGGTCACCTTCCCTCCTCCAGGCTTCTATTAATAACTTTTGCCACCTTTTATTGGACTGTTGATTCATCACTACCCTACAGAGTATGCTTCCTGAAGGGAAGACATTTATCTTATGATTTCTAGGGGTCCTTAGCATCTGGCACAGTGGTAAGTACTCAGAAAATGACTGAATAGGTAAATGAATGGATGAGAATGATGGGAGAAACAGGACAGACATATAAAAAAGCCACAGAAGAAATATAAGCACTACACAACAACACATATAAAGAAATGCACATTCTCTTGGAATGCCCTATGCTAGGGCCTAGACAGAAGGTGGCCTTAATTCAAAGATGTCCTCAAGTCTAATTATTTCACTCCATCTTTTAGGAAGATCTGTGGGAAAGAGGAAAACAGGTAAGAGAAGATTGCCAACAGTCCTCTCGAATTTGCCTTCCTATTTCATCTGATCCCTTTTTGTATTTGAAAAAAAGTAAAAGTTTCCCCCTCAGGTAGGTGTATAAAAATCACAAACTATGAATTTTTGTTCTGATTGGAGCCAAGTGAAATGACTAAGAAACTGGTTTGTTTTGCTTTTTTTCCAACAACCTCTCTGGTTAAGCATTGCCCAGGTGTCAAATTTAATGAGAAGGGTTTAAGCATGCAGTTAGAAGTTGGACCAAATGGTATATTGTGATTTTTTTACAACTCTGAAATTTTGTGATTCCATGAAGCATTCTAGGTTGTACCATCAATAAGGCATTTGTTAGGAAGAATTTAAAGCCCCTCAAGGCCGTGGAACACATCTCTTCTGAGATAATTCGACCATAGCTTTGCCCTAAAGCACTTCCATCCTACAAGAAATTTCTTGGGATCAATGGGGGGGTAGCTTGGACATCTAAAAAGATAAGGCGCTGGCTACAGAGGTAGGTGGGATCATGAGCGTATCTGAAGCTTGATACGCAAGGGCCTCCATAAGAAAGAAGGCACCAGGCCTTGTCAAGGACAGTATGGGCTTTGCTAGTGTCTGGGTGTGCCAGTGAGTGGCAGAGCAGTGTGCCTACATTTGAAAGTGCCATGATCAGACCTGGAAAGGAACGTAAAATTTGAAATAGATAGGCAGCAGTAGAACAGAAAGGCAGTCAGATCTGCTGGGTTACTAGTAATGCCACCCTCAAAGTAAATAGGGGGTTTCTGTGTTGGGAGGAGGGAGAATGGTTCCCGAGATTGGGGTGGGGGTGGGGGGCCTAAGCCGAGAACGCACCTAGGCTTCATGGTGCAGGAACACTACTTCCTTTTACTTCTTATGGTCTCATTATTTCCTCCCATATTTCCCTTCAACAGAGTTAGGAATTATTCCTCACTGAGGGTCAGTTACACGCCAAGTTCGATGCTTTAAAAATGTATTGATTTTTGTACCATTAATAATTGAGCATATCTGGTTTTTGTAAATGAAGTGTTTGCTCCTGGTTTTTACTTGACTCAAAAATAAATGAATGGGTTCCACTTTGTTTTTCCGTCCTAAATTTCCCTCAAGCAGAGACCAAGTATGTGGGAAATGTCAACTCCATTAGAATATTTTGGAAATAAGTTATTTATGATTGTGAAAAGCAGGCCAGAGTAGACTTCTCTTCCTAAACTTACTGATGACGTTGTTATTGTAATAGCATCACGTTACGGAATTTTTAAAAAAATCTCTTCTAAAAAAGATGTGGTCCATGTATACACCGGAATATTACTCAGCCATAAAAAAAGAATGAAATCTTACCATGTGTGACAACACGGATGGACTATTATGCTAGGTGAAATAAGTCACACAGAGGAAGACAAATACCATATGATTTCACTTATATGTGGACTCTAAAAAACAAAATAAAACAGAAACACACTCATAGATACAAAGTACAAACTGATAGTCCCCAAATGGGAGGCGGGTTGGGGGCTAGTTGAAAAAAGGTGAAGGGATTAAGAACTACAAATTGGCACTTACAAAATAGTCATGGGGATGTAAAGTACAGATTAGGGAACACAGTCAATAATATTGTAATAATATATGGTGTCAAGTGGATGCAAGGCTTTTTGGGGGATCACTTTGTAAGTTATATAAATGTCTAACTACTAAGCTACACATCTGAAACTAATATAATATTGAATGTCAACTGTAATTAAAAATATTTCAATATTTTTAATTAAAAAAATTATTATCAAAGCTAGTGGACTTGTAAAATCCACTTGTTGGAGGGGTGTGTGTGTGTGTGTGTGTGTGTGTGTGTGTGTCAGAAGAAGGTTGAGAGGGAGTTGCTTTTTTTTAGAAAACGAGAGGAGATATAAGAATACAATATGAATTCGTTAAATCAAATAAATCTGCTAACAGATGTCAGTATTGGAGTGGAAGTCCTTTCCCCACATACCTGCTTCCTGTCAAGCTCTTAGGCTTCCTAACCACCCAGACTCTATTTCCCACAGGGTCCAATTCAGCCTTCTTTTCTAGCTTCCATACAAGATTAGTTAATAAAAGATGCCTGATGCAATAACCTGACACATCCAGAATCCTTCCATGATTAGCTTCCACGTGGCACCTCCCCTACACTATCCACATGGGACATCTTTCTTAAACATAAAAAAACACACACAGTTGGGCCTAAACCTCTCCACAAAAGACAAAAGCCAGTGTCAGGGCCGCTCATTTGCACAGGCCTCTTCCAAGGTTTTGTACCTAAGTAATTTTGAATATCCTTTTTCAGGAAGGTTCCCCACAATGAATAAGCTTCGGGCCCCACAAAACCTGGGCTCACCTCTGCGGGCAATTCTAACACAGGAATTCCAAACTGCTTTGTACAAGGTAGCATCTGCTGAAGTCTACCAAAGTAGACATTGTCTGGAGGATGAAGTCACTCACTGAGACACAGTTGGTTAAGTTGGAGACTGTAGATTTCGGATCGGTGATGGAGGCAGAAGCAGGGAAGCAAAGCCATCGCTCAAAAAGGCCCAGGAGCTGGAATGCTTTTCCTAACTTTTCATCTCCCGTAACACAGATGTCAAACCAGACCCTCTCTTAAGCTCTAATCCCACATGTTCAAGTCTTTCTTGCCCATCTCAACCTGAAGGTGACACCTGCATGAAAAGCCAATATTCCTGGAAGAGAACCTATTCATTCATTCATTCATTCATTCATTTATTCATTCATTCAATAACTACTTACCAAGCACCCGCTGTGTGCTAGGCTTGGTTCTAATAATTGGGATACAGCCACAAACAAGACACCCTCTTAAAGCTCATTTTTGGTAAAGGGAAACATACACAATGTAAACTAAGAGAATTTCAGATTATGATAATTTCAGATTACAAAAAGCAGGGTGGTGTGATAAAGAATGTCTGTGGGCGAAAGGTATGGTTATTGGTTAGGAAAGGCCTCTTGGAGGAGATGACACTTAAGCTGAGACCTGAGTGACAAGGAAGGGCCAGTCACGTGAGGGCAGAGTGATCTGGGCAGACGCAAAGGCCTGAGGCAGAAATGAAGTTGGTACATTTGAAGGACTGCAAGAAGGCCAGTGTGGCTAACGCTGAAGCACTGGAGAGTGCTAAGAGATGACGTTAGAGCAGATCAGGGCCCAGATCACGTGGAGCTTATGTTAGGCCATGGTAAGAAGTTTTATTCTAAATGCAGTGGAATGGCATTTAGATATTATTAAGCAGGGAAGCACTGAAATCTGGTTTGCCTTTTAAAAAGATTATTCCTAATCCTGCCATCCCCTTACCCAAACACATAAGTGTAAGTACACAAGTGCACGCATGCATTTTCTCTTGAGCTTCAGTCATTTTGCCAGTTATCTGTCATGTGAGTCTCTCCCCACCCCCATTTAATCTACTGCCAAATCCTATCAAGTCTGCCTCTAGTGTTTCCGAAGCTCAGCCCATTTGCATGTCCACTGCCACCACCCTTATTCAGGTCCTCAGCCCTTCTCACTGGAAGTCCTTCCATATCTCTCTACCTGGTCTTCCAGGCCCTTGTCTAACACTTCCACCCCACGTACCCCTGCCAGATAAATCTTCCAAAAGTAAAGTTCTGCTTGTGTCACTTTTCTGCTCAAGAACTTTCAATGGCTCCTCTCTGCCTAAGAAATTAAATTATAATTCTCTAACCTAGTGTTTAAGACCCTCTACCAGGGATCCCAAACTGCTATTCTTTCCATACTTGCCTGCATTCATCCTCTGCCACACGGTCTCCTTGCCCTTCTCAGAACATGCCTTACTTTTATTTATCCTGTTTCCTGGGCCTGGACTGATGCTTCCTCCAATTACATCTGCTGAGATCCTATACTGTTCAACCCCTGGAGTCAAACGATACCATCTCCATGATGCTTTTCTGCTCTTTCCGACTAGATGTGAACCTCCCACAGGATGTTGTGTGAACCTTTTTAAAGCATTTATTATATTTCTCTGCATATCCCAGTTGTCTGTATACATGTCTCGCTCTCTCCTAAATGATTAGCTCCTCGAGGAAGACAATGAATCTTATTCTTTTTTTATGCTTATTAGTCCCTAGCAGAGAACACGGCGTGCCGAGGTGCTTGATAAATATTTGTTGAATGAATAAATGAACACATAGATAATTAGATCTAAAATTCATCTTTAGGCGGCGTTGCTCAATAAGATAATTTTAGAAAATCATGAATAATCATAAGGGGGACTAAGAAGGGTCTGGCCCTTTAATCTTCACCATGGCATTTAAGGGCTCCCGGGAAACACAAATAAGCATGGAAATAGGTTTCCATTGTTTTACATGGAATGGATGTCAGGAAAAGTCAGTTGGGAGTTGCTGAAAATCATGTACTGTGTTAGCGATGCCCTAGGACATAGATTCCATGTCTGTGGGCTCCCCCCCTTCCCGTACCCACAGTCCTTCAATCCCCAAGGTAGGTTCATGGGAAATAATGTAGAACCATTTCCCTTAGCAATTAATTTTGAGTTGAGTCGTTCCTTTTCAGAAAAAGAAAAAAAAGTTTCAGCTAATTCCCTAATTCTTCATTGTACCATCTTAACCGTCCAGAAAAACTGTATGAGTGTTTGGGGGGTTACCTCAATCAATCGTGCTGGTGAGTTCATTTATCTGAAATGATTTTTACTTTGGAAGAAAAGTACCGAGTGAACTTCCTCACGGAGCAAAGGCTTCTACTGATGTAGAAAATGGCTACAACATTGGCTGGGGAAGCAAGGCAACCTTTCCTCCCTCACCATCTTTTGCTTCATACACTGACCTTGACTCTCTTTATGAAGGAGGAAACCACTGTGTTTCCCTGAAAATAAGACCTAACCGGAAAATCAGCCCTAGCGTGATTCTTCAGGATGACATCTCCTGCACATAAGCTCTCATGCGTCTTTCGGAGCAAAAATTAATATAAGACCTGTTCTTATTTTCAGGGAAACACGGTATTAGGTTGGTATAAAAGTAATTGCGATTTAAAAGGTTAAAAATAATTGCAAAAACCACAATTACTTTTGCACCAACCTAATGTCTCTGTTGTTATTTAAATTATCCATGTTGTTAGTACATTGTTTAGTTGCAACCCATCTGTTTAATTATGTCTGAGAATCATGACGCACCCATGAAGTAATAGTGCCTTGTTTGTATTACGTCTTAATAGTTAAAAAGACTCCTCCTGGGAGACGGCCAGTTAGCTCAGTTGGTTAGAGCGAGATGCTCTTAACAACAAAGTTGCTGGTTCGAGCCCCGCATGGGCCACTGTGAGCTGCATCCTCCAAAACTCGATTGAAATAACTATTTAATTTGACTTGGAGCTGATGGGTCCTGGAAAAACACACTTAAAATAAAAATTAAAAAAAGACTCCTCCTGGAAGATTCAGTCACTCAGCGAGAGAGAAACATGGCCATCAACGCCTCCTCAGTGTGTGGGTTACCTAACCCTGGACCGCCACCCCTCGTGAATCCCACCCATGCCAGCACACCTTCTTGCCTACCAACAAGCTGGGTACAAGTTGTGGTTTGAGTAGCAGGGGTGCTTCCTTGCATCAAATATGTTGTTTTTCTTTTCCTTTCTTTTTCAACTTTACAATACTAATTTATTCTGAAATACGAAGTCCTCATAGCATGTCCCGAGGAAGGGAATGAATGCAAGGCTTTCTAACTCTGGTTTCTAGAGAGAGAAGAGAGAGAGAGGAGAGGGAGAGAGAGAGAGAGAGAGAGAGAGAGAGAGAGAGAGAGAGAGAGAGAGAGAGGCTATTACCAAGAGTTTAGGCAACTAGCTTTACCAGCTTTTAAAAAATCACCCAGAAGATCAAGGAAAGAATCGTCTTTCTCAAACACAATTTTTGTATCGTTTCTAAGAGAGGTTGCGGGAAGGCAAGGGTGAGTCCTATCCTTAGAGCGAAGGGTGGTGTTCACTCTCTTGCACTTCTTTTATGACATTTGGCTCCTGGAGGTCAGAAGTGCTCTCTCTTGTACCTCAGGGAAATGAGGTAAGAATACCAGCTCTGGATTTCAGCAAAGGAATTCACAATGGGTACGGCCATGGCAAACATGAAAAGTAGGGTGCAGATCTGGTTCTGCTTCTAACAAACAGGTAATCCTGGGCAAGCTACTTCACCTGTCTGAGGCGCCGCTTGCCTACCTGTTAAATGGGAATGATAATATCGGGTATGTGGGGCTTTGCCCAGGTTAAATGGGATGGCATCTGTAAATTCCCAGATATTCTGTAGGCAAGATAGAGAAACATGGGGGTTTGACAGAAGAATTGGGTGGTCTGGTAACCAAACAACTAAAAGATTTCCTTCGGCCTCCCAGAGAGCTCTGTCTTTGGTCCTGTCCTGCTTTCTTTTTATAGCAATGATTTAGTTAAAGCTATAGAAAATATTTTTAAAAATCTCAGTTGTGGATGTTACAAATTGATACACATGATCATCAAAAGGAAAAACAAACAAACAAACAAACCCCAATGTAAAAAAAATCCTCAAAGTGTCAATTCCAACAAAATCATGTATTTAAAAAAAAGAAAGAGAGAAGAGTAAAGGAGAAGGAGCAAGAAAGAGCAGGAGAAGGAGGGGTTTACACTTCTGTAATGACGTGCTGGAAAAGTCAAACGTACTCCCAGCTTGTACCAGGAGAAGTGTGGCACCTACGGCCAAGAAGGTGCTAGTTCTCTGTTCCATATGGAGCAAAACGGTCCGTTCTGAATGCCTCTCTTTAAAAGGAATACAGACAAACTGAAGTGCATTCAGTATAGCAGTGAGAGAGAGAGAGAGCGAGAGAGCGAGAGAGCGAGAGAGAGAGAGAGAGAGAGAGAGAGAGAGAGAGAGAGTCCTATACTACGCCCTATAAGGAACTCAGAATGTTCCACTTGGAGAAAAGAAGTCTTAGAGGGATGCTAATAATTGTTTACAAATATGGGAAGGGCCACGTGGTGTTAAGACAGGGAGACCAAATACACATGTCTCCACAGACAGAACCAGGACCGGTGAATAGAGGAAAGCAGAGCTCCCAGCAAGCGTACAGAGCTGCCGAGTGGCCCTGTCCTACAGGTGCTTCTCAGAGGCTATGTGGCTCCTTAGGGAAGAGGTACCATCAGGGGTCCAAGCACCAGACAGAGACTGTACGTACTAGAGGAACTCCTCCTTCCACCCTTAGAAATCCATGGCTGCCATTGCCTCCGGTGTCACTCATAGTTTTCCCCCCGTGAGGAAAGGTCTTTGGGAGATAAGTCCAGCGGTAAATACTTTTAGTAGAACACAGTGCTTTTATTATTTATTTTTTAAAAATCTCTGAGTCCTGGGCAAGCACTGATTTCAATCAGCAGCATAGTGTTACGGAAAGGATCCTGGATTTGGAGACAATCATTTGGGTCAAATTCCAACTCTGACCCTTACCTGCTATTTGAAATTCCTTGACTTCTCTGAGCCTCACTTTCTTCATCTGGCAACATCAACACTTCGTTTATGGGTTGTTGGGAGGATAAAATGAGATATCACATCTCATTGATTTTAAGATGCATATTTTTCACATTTTAATAGCACTGAAATCAAGGTGGGTTTTAACATTGATGGTGTGCCATAGTTGAATTGGGAGTGGTTGTTTCTTTTTCCTAGCGGCACATAATGTAATGTGGGTCTTACAAAATTCAATTGCAACTTATATTCAAAGGAATATGCTAACACATAGGAAACACTTAGCAGAATGAGTGCACAGAATGAGTGCTCAGTACGATGTTAATTTCATTCTTCCTTTTCTAGACAACAGCTTCATGCCCTCTTGAGGAACCAGGTCCTCAAGAATTAATAATTAGAACTAGCCTACAGATTCTCAATATGGAAAATTAATGAGGAGGTTCACACCAGATCCTATGGAGAGTTATTTCTATTCTACACAATCACACACACACACACACACACACACACACACACACACACACACTATATATCTATATATATATTCCTTCTCATCCCATTTCCTGTGGTCATGTAAACTTTCTGTAATTTTCCAACTCTGCTTGCTCAGTACATTTTGATCCAAACATTTATTGAGCACAAGGCTAAATGTTTTTGCCTGCTTTATCTTAGGAAAGAGGATATCCCTGCCATCACTAACCCTCTACCCCCATCTCCCAAACCAATCGCTTACCACAGAATGTCTTTGTCAAGTTTAATATCCTTCAGATCTGATTTCTTTCCTCTTCGGGTGCTCAATTCAAGACTCTTTACTTTGTCAGAAGAAGCATATAATAAACTTAGCCCTGCAAGGATATATCAGTAAAGGAAATTTTTTCTTGACCTGGCTGGTCCTGAACATAATCATCAGAGAGGTTTTCTGTAGTCAGCTATTGTGGCTGTAAGTGTGGATTTTTTTTCTCATGTAAGAACACATCTAATCCTTTATAAAATGTTATAAAGCGTGTTGCCTCAGTGTTATTTTGTGTTAGTTACCCAGGTTAATTACACACGTTATACAACATCCACTTCTTCATAGCTGCCTTACATGGAACTGTTTAATGGTATATGTCATCTTATCTTATAGCAATATTAAAAATTCATCTGATAGCTCTTTCTCTCTCCTTAACCCAACTTCTGGACAGTGGGCTGTTGCTCAGGACCCCCACCAGAAGACGTGCAGTGGCAAAGTTGAGTTTTGTTTTTGTAGGTACAGCCAGTTAGCTAGTTAGTCAATGTTTATTCAGGGTCCACTATATACCTATCGCTGTGCTAAGTTCTGAGACTAACTAGAAAGATAAAAGTTAGACCTTTAAGGTATTTATCTTCTAAGCTAGACATGGAACAGGAGCCATACTGAGCGGGGGCTCTCTTAGGGGACCGACATTCCTGATTATTCTGTGGTCTCCATTTCCTCTGTAAACGTGAAGACATAAGGCCCATGACATGCTGAGAGAGCACAGCTCATCGTAGGCTAGTCTAGGATGCCCGCCCTCTGTTACTCCCACCAGTGGAGTTGTCTGCTCACCAGAAGTCAGCGTGTTTGTGCCCAAACATATTTATGCTAGTTCTTCCTCTCACTGTAATGACACAATTTAATTAAACGTACTTAAAGCAATGAAATATGAGTGCAAAAGAGATACGTTGTTATCTATAGGACCTTAGATCCTAAGATGGATGTATGGAAAAGGCAAGTTAAAGGTGAGTTCGTAAAAACAAAAAACAAAAACAAAAACAAAATGTGCTGTCAACGTAGGCGTGGGAAAGCCAACTGTAAAACATCGTTAAACCTGGGAAAAATCTGTCTCATAAAAATGTCTTTGAGAGCTTGCTCCACTTTAAAGATACCAAGACAAAAATCATTGTGAAAGCCTCAGAAGTGTGGCTTATACAAGAAATAGGACACAGCTCAAATGGGAAGCTCTCCGCTCAGAACAGGAGGCTTTGGCCCTCTATCAAAAACTTGAGGGATTTTTTAAGTTGAAATAAAGGATTAAGAAACACGTCCATCATTTTGTATGAGTCCTGCTTTAGCCAACTTGTTCAGCTAAATCACCAACTATTCATTGAATGGGGTGTTAGGGTTTCTACTGTTGTTAACATAATAATGTGTTAAGCGCTACAATACAGTGTGCTAAGGTAGAGAAGATGACATCTTCCAGGGGAAGCGAGGTCTTGGAACAGGCACCATGGTGGTGAGTCCTGAACTATGCGCCAGAGGGTAGAGTAGGGGTTCCTGGGGAAATAAGGAAATAAGAAAAGGCCAGTTCTTCCCCAGGGGAGGGATCAGGATAGTCACACCAGTCAGTTTTCTAGACTCTCTAAATCAACTCAGAGGCAAGATAGCATAGGTTTGACTCTTTATTCTGCCGTTACTACGTTCGTCAGTAAACTGTCTGTTATCTCAGTGTCTGAATCTGGAAGATGAAGGTAATTGCCGTCTGTACCTCAAAGGGCTATTGTGAAAATTACGGGAGATGACCTTTAAATAATCATGCATTAATAAAAATGTATGCAAAACAATCTTAAAGCGTTTTGGGAACAAGGAAATAGGCACACGGCAGATGACTTGAGACATGAAGGAAATGTTACATCCCTCTTCTAAAAGTCTCTTCCCATGAATATCAAAAGTAGACGATTCAAGAGAAGGGAAGGGGTGGTGTAAGCCCCCATGTGCTGGGAGCATGTCTGCTCTTGAGATGGGCAAGTCGGACGGGGAGGTACTCTTCCCAACCAACTCTCAACATCATATCTCACAGCTCACCAGCCACTTCCAATGAGCTCATTTAGTTCTCCCAACAAACCCGTAAAATAAATGTCACTATTATCTCCACTTTACCGATGAGGGAACTGGGTCTCATAGAAGGTAAGCATATCACTCAAAGTTGTACAGATGGCAAACCGAGAGTAGAGTCTGGACCGCTGCTCACCTTATTCCAAATTCCGTGTGCTCCACAACACCCCAGCCTGCCGTCCAGCTGCTTCCTCGTGGGCCGTTTAGTTCACAAACCCTGGGCTGCAGTCTGGTATTTGTTCATCTGTTAAAACTTTTCATAGAACAGGACGCTGCCACGAGTAGCTAAAATGAGGGTAGGAGATTATCAAGGATTTCAATTATCCTGCCTATCTCTGACCTCCATTACCAAGGATAATCAGAAGCTAGCTTGAGCAATTTTCTGAAACTTTCATTAATTTTAAATAAATTTATACAATGTCATCTCTCCCTCATTATCGGAATTAAAATGTCCTTGTCTTTTCAGTTTCTCATCACAGGCAAATCCCTTGTATATCTTGGAGAGAGTCTGTTGTGTTTTTTGCTCTGGAGCCTTTGTATTTCTGCTTTGTTTTCTTTGAAATGAGAAGACCCAATGCCAAATTCTGATTTTAAGGTGAAGTCATAACATCAATGTATATCATTAAAATGATTTATTGTAATTGCAGAAATAGTCAATGCCAAATTATGGGCACTATATTATTTTCTGCATTATTCTTTACCCCATTCTGAAAGTTAATACAGCCTATTATATCTCATTCATTCTTCTGACTGCTGCAGCACTGCAAGCAGATGTCTCCATTGAGCAATCCACAATGAATCTGAGATCTTTTTCCTTAGCACTTACGAGAAGAGTAATTCAAAGCCCACCAGTGAACGTGAGCTGTTTCAATTGTTCCTTCCAGTGTACATTAGCTCACACTTGTCTACATAAAATTTCAAAGAATCATAGATATTAGAGATGGAAAAGACCAGTTAGTTTATCAAGGCGGCCCACTCTGCCAGCAAAAGCACGCAAAGGAGGTAATTCTACCAGTTCGTGCTATTTGAATGATGCTTATTAATAATAATTACAATTGCGGTTTATACTATGGGGTTTCTCTCATCCTAAAATCGGTGAAGACACTTTTTTTTTTTTAAAGCAACATTTCTTTTCCAAAAGAGCAGAACTGGGGCTCAGACAGCAATGTTGCCATACCCAAAAGCAATCTAATGAAGCCAAGAATTAAATTCAGTTGGTTCAGTAAATATCTCTGAGCACCAGCCACTTGTAAGGCAGAAACCCTGTTGGGTGTTTTGAGGGATTCGTAGGTGAAAAGAACCTGAAGGAAGCCCTGCCCTCTTGTTTATCGCCTAAGAAGGGATTTGTCACAGCGAACACATATCGCTATTATGAATGATATAGCTATATCATTCCAAGAAAAGTGCAAGATGACATGTAATGAGAAAGCATTTGTTTTCTTTGAAGTGAAGAGGACCCAGTGCCAAATTTTGACTTTAAGGTGAAGTTATAACATCAGTGTGTATCATTAAAGTGTTTTATTGTAATTACAGAAATAGTCAATGCCAGATTATGGGGCTGGATTTAGGGATGGAGAGAGACTTTGTGAGGCCAGTGACATTTGCACCAGGGTTTGGAGGAAGGATGAGCATAATGTCCACTGACAGAATTTGGGAAGAGCAGACTTGAGCAAAGAACCAACCCAAACAAAACCAGAGAGATCTTAGCTGGGTTTCTACCTTACAGTGTAAAGACGAGTAAGTACATTCTGGCTGCAAATGGATCCAGTCCATATGCAGAAGACATCTCCTTGAGCCTCTTAAAGAGGATCAGCCGCGGAAACTCAATTTCATTAACAACCTGAAATAACACCCAGAACACACTGACTACCATCATGAATATCCTTATGGGGACAAGACAGAATGTTTCAAATCAGGACTGTCTCAAAAAATGAAAATTCATAAAGCCTGGTATTGCACATAAAGAAAATTGGCAAGTCTCAGCTACAGAGTAAAATCTCCAAGCAAAGTATAGATGGATACCTGACCCAGCTGCCATAACCTTAGTACCACTCCATAGCACACAGCACAGCTGAGAACTGACACTGGTGCACCATTTGGCCACTTGAGGGATTTGGAGGCCCCTGTTGGACTGCTGGACAACTACAGATCCCCAACCTACAATGCATGAAACAGAAGGTTCCATGTTGTGTTTCCTTTAATAGAAATATGTGTAAGTGCAGACCAGAAAAATGCCAATGTATGCTTATGATTAATAAGAGTACATATTTCTCCACTTTTAGTCGAAGAACCTAATCTTTGAACACACTATTATCTATCCAAATGTTACTGTAGTAGTTAGCTACTTTATACCACCCTTTATAAAGCCATTGCTGTGCAGACAAGGGAAAATATAGAAGGCTCCTGCAACTTTAGGATTCATCCCCTCAGAGACATTGCAAATGCCATCTCCTGCATGAAGCCTTCCCCGGGTCCTTCCATCACCATTCCTCTCACCACCAAATTGTTCTCTCGCTTGACTACCACCATCCTTTGATCCATGGCTATATGCGTTATAATGAATTGTATGAGCACCTATCTCCCTCCACCAGCGTGAAACCACCTTACAGGTAGGATTTGGCCTTACTCATCTTGCATTCCCACAGTGCTAGGTTCATTTTTCATTGCCTGAAACAACAGGCATTCAACACGTTTGCCGAATCATTCATCAGATCTGAGAGACCTTTTTTTTGACACGTTTCAATTATTTAAATTTTTTGTCCTTGGTACTCTTTCCACAATTTTCCCTCATCTATCTACTTACGGCACCCAGACCCCAATGCAGCATAAGTGTGTGTGCGCCTACCACTTACCACTATCCTTCATTCAATCGGCGCGTCTCTCTCATGGTGATCGGCAGAAGTACTGCCCTAAAGAAGGCCCGAATCTGGACTCAGTCACATTCACTTTCATCAAATACGTGAGTTTGGAAAATGTTGTAGTCACACTGACCTAAGTTCAGAGAGACTTCCACACAAACTCTGAGGGTCACTTACTAGTTGTATGACTTCCAGCAAGTTAAACTCCCAAGTCTTCAGTTTCCTCAACTATGACATTCATAGCACCTCACTTGGGTTAAATAAGCCCACACATGAAAGTGCTTAGCTCAGTGTTTTGCACATAGTATTATTATTGCATTCTCGTCATAAAGTAGAAATAGTAATATAAGTCCTTCAGGATTGTTATAAGGAATAAATGACATAACAAGCAACATTTTACCCAGCACGCTAAGTCAACGTTTCCTTCCTATGTGCTAGAATAATTGCTACCATTGACTGAGCACCTATTACATCCTAGATAATGTGTACCAGTCACTTTAAATATGTTATGCTATTTAATTTAATTCTTATAATAAGCTTTTGAAATAATAATCATTATCCCTATTTTATAGATGAGCAAACTGAGTTTTGGAGAGAATAAATAACCAATCCAAAGTCACATCACTAGTTTGGTGACAGACTCTTTCCAGAAACTAAAGGTGAGGGGGATTGAGCACAGAATAGGGAGATAGAGGGAGAAAGTATAGGCAGACACTCCCTAAGAAGCTTAGTATTTCCTCACCCTAGTCCCCAGTTGCAGGATTATGCTTGCTTTTTAAACTAGTTTCTGGGATCCATGTAAATATAGTCTCACTTTCACTATACACCTACACTTGCTTTTTAATAAATGCATGAAATGATGTCATTCATATGAGAACTAACTCTAATACACTTCCCTCTTGCAATTTCTTTCCTGGTTAGAAATATGTTATTTGTTTCCACGGTCTTATCTCAGTTATACTAATTGTCATCCATGAAACACTTTAATTTTTAATAATCTGGTTATCCTTAATTTCTTAGACTTCCATAATAGACTTATATTAGATATGTCAAATATATTTGTTGTGAGCTACATGGAAGGGAAAATGGCCCTGCCATAGTTTCTACTAAAAGGCTACCCAGTTTTATGCCAAGTGACAACCCACCTGCTCTACCCACTTCCCTTTGTCACAGCAAACTGTACTAGAGATATGTTTCTGACACTTGGGTAACTCCAACCCAGGCTGGTTAGGGACCTATTAGACAAGGCAATGAAAAGATGAATTGGGTTAATTGGATTCTTTCTTGGAAATGTGAATTAGGGAGCTCTGAGAGGATGAAGCTATTATCAGGGAAAAAGTACAAATGTTAAGAATATAAGGAAAGAAGCCATGAAGGGAGTAAAGTGGATATAGGGTAGAGTTTTGGACATGGGGGTCTTGGCAAGGCAAAAAAAAAAAAAAAAAAAGCAACATTTAGGTGTAAGCAAAAGATCTGAGACTGAGGGAGTTTCCTCAGAATAAAGCTAGAAGACCAAACCAGCTGGTAGTAAAAGGAGCCCTTATAAAGCAAACACACAGCCAGAGAACAGACCCCAAATCTTTCCTGTTCTGATTTCAGGTCCCTCTGGGGGCATCCTCTCAATGAATGCCCCTTGTCCTGAGGAAACTTCAGTGAGTCAGTTCTTTGCAACCAGAAGACCCTTTTCTAGAAGGTTCAGCACTTAAAACCCTCTTAGAAGATGAAAGTTAAATGGTATTGTCCCCTTCTTTGTTTCAGAGGAGTCGCAATTACAGAGTCCTGAAGTCATTCATTCACCTATCCTGATTGTCCAGACTTCTTCAAAGATATCTTCATTTTTCCCTGTTTCCGAGATAGAATAAACTTGTCCTCTTCAGCCACTACCTAATTATCAAGACAAACTTCACCAACTCCTTGCTCATCAGTGATTCTTTGACCTAAAACATAAACTCTTAGGTGAGGGAACAACAAGGTCCAAGAATGAAAACTATGACAAACAAGCTTGAGGGTAGAAAATTTGGACATGAGAAAAGGGAGGATTCTGGGGTATACAAAACCCTTTGCTGTGAATGCGTAATTTAGACTTTGCAAAGGGGAATAAGAGTGAATACCCTAACATAAAAAATTTCCTTTTGTTTAATGTAGGACATAAGGTTGTATAATTTAAGAATATGACCTGCTATTCTTTTTGTATTTAGTTAAATGTATTGGTACGTTACATTTCCATGTGAAGTGTTTATTCATTCAACATTTACGGATCACCTGCTGTGTTTCACCCTGTGCTAGGCACTAGGGGTACAAAAACTAAAGACAACGCCAACCCCAGAGGGGGCCACAGCTCAGAGTGGGAAGCTGATGAGTCCAGTACAGGGTAATAAACGCCACTAAGTGCAGGGCCAGCTCAGGAGCAGTGGGACAGAGATGGGGTGGTTTGGGTCTAAGAAACTGTCCAGAAGAAATACCCAGGATGAGTCTTGAAGGACCAGTGGGAGTTGCCTTGGAAAAGACGAGACAGAAGGATGTTCCAGGCAGAGGTAGCAGCCTGGACACGGGTACAGGAGCTAAAATCCCTGCATTCTTTAGACTACTGTTGCTTTAAACACCCTAGTATGTCACAGATTTCTATACAATAAATCATCAATCCAGACTTGCTTACAGCAATATGCCCTTAACCTTCATTCACAAAGTCCCTTTTCCACAGACCCTTAGTAAATTTTTTCTCTTCAAATGTATACTGACTACACAAGCCCAAAGGATAATAGGAAATCCCATATATCTAGTGTAGACAAAATAAAGCTACCTCAAAGTTCACAAGTTTCCCTTCTGAGCGAATGATGGCTTGGCTTCTTTCAACTGCCATTACTGTTAATTTTGAGTTTCTGTATTTATTTTTCAAGAAAAAGAGTGATTATGTTTTCATGGAAATTACTGAAGCGCCCTAAAGCTTGAGAGGAGAGGCATTTTGAGTCTTTAAGTGAATATCATAAAAATACTTTTGATAATTACTTAGGTCATTAAAAATTAGATTGACAATAATAATATTTAGAATATGCTTTTCTTATCCTTCATAGTATAGCATGTATCAATAACCACTGATGTCACATTTTTCTACAGAGTATATACTTATGTTCCAAAAAAACTTACTGGAGGCCTCGGGGTGCCTTGTTTTTTGTGGGGGTACCCCAGGATTGTGGCAGGCACCGTTGGTTAGCAGCATGGCCTCTCCCATACACCGCCAGGTTTAGCACAGGCAGCAAACAACCACAGATTGTTTTGTAGCTCCTACAAGGTAGTTCCTGGCCAGTCACAGAGTGAGCTGGGCCTGCAACAGAGCCCCTCCCAAGTGGCCACTTGCTGGGGGTTGGCTTCAGACCACAGCAGAGAACCATCCAACTAGCCTCACAAGTGGCACACACAAAGGCTGGTCTCAACAAGCACCAGAGCCTGCTGGGCAAGTCCTGCTCCATGGGTAAGCACTCCCACCACCCTGCACAACACCCAGTAAGCTGTGGATGTGGACAGAGCCCACAGCCAGTCGGCCTAAGGGTCAATCCCACCCATGTACGTGCCAATAGCAATCAAGGCTCAACTATAACAGGAGGGTGCACACAACCCACACAAGGGACACTCCTGGAGCACCTAGAACAGGTTACCAAGGAGACTGTGCCGCTGGGCCCGACAGGGTGCCTACTACTTAAGGCCACCTGGCCCAAACTGGGAGACATAGCAGATCCACCTCATACACAGAAACGAACACAGGGAGGCAGCCACAATGAGGAGACAAAGAAATACGTCCCAAATAAAAGGACAGCAGAAAACTCCAGAAAAAGAACTAAATGAAATGGAGGCAATCAACCTACCAGATACAGAGTTCAAAGCAATGGTTCCAAGGATACTCAAGGAACTTAGTGAGGACTTCAACAAAGAGACAGCAAGCATAGAAAAGGACATAGAATCCATAAAAAAAGAACCAGTCGGAAGTGAAGAATACAATAACGAAAATGAAGAACGCACTAGAAAGAATCACCAGCTGACTAGAAGAAGCAGGGGATTGTATCAGCAATTTGGAAGACAAGATAGCAGAAAACACCCAATCAGGACAAAAAAAAGAAAAAATAATTTAAAAAACAAAGGTAGCTTAAGGGACTTCTGGGACAACATTAAGCATAACAACATTTGCATCATTAGGGTACCAGAAAGAGAAGAGAGGGAGCAAGGGATTGAGAACCTATTTAAAGAAATAATGACTGAAAACTTTCCTAACCTGGTGAAAGAAATAGACAGACAAGCCCAGGAAGTGCAGAGAGTCCCAAACAAGATGAACCCAAAGAGGCCAATACCTAGACACATTATAATTAAAATGGCTAAGGTTAAAGGCAAAGGGAGAATCCTAAAAGCAGTGAGAGAAAGGCAACTAGTAACTCATAAGGGAGCTCCCATGAGATTGTCAGCTGATTTCTCAACAGTAACTTTGCAGGCCAGAAAGGATTGGCATGAATATTTAACGTTATGAAAAGCAAGGACCTACAACCAAGATGACTCTACCCAGGAAGGTTATCATGAAGAGCTTTCCAGACAAGAAAAAAACTAAAGGAGTTCATCACCACCAAACTGGTATTACAAGGAATGTTAGAGGGACTTCTTTAAGATGAAAAAGAAAAACAAAAAGAAATAAAACATATGAATAATAAAATAGCAACAATCACCTATTTGTCAAAAATTACTTTCAATAGAAATGAATTAAATGCTCTAGTCAAAAGACATAGAGTGACTGAATGGATAAGAAAACAAGACCCATCATATGCTGCCTATAAGAGACTCACTTCAGATCAAAAGACACACACAGACTGAAAGTAAAGGGATGGAAAAAGATATCTCATGAAAATGGAAAAAAAAAGAAAGAAAAAGAAAAAGCTGGGTAGTGACACTTATACCAAACAAAATAGACTTTAAAACAAAGGGTATAGAGGCAGCTGGATGACTGAGTTGGTTAGAGCGCAAACTCTGAACAACAGGGTTGCTTGTTTGATTCCCACATGGGCCAGTGAGCGGCGCCCTCCACAACTAGATTGAAGGACAACAACTTGGAGCTGATGGGCCCTGGAAAAACACACTGTTCCCCAATATTCCCCAATAAAACAAACAAACAAAAAAGGGTATAACAAGAGACAAAAAAGGACCCAGTAATCCCACTTCTTTATTTATCCAAAGAAACCCAAAATAGGGGATGTGTGCTTCCATGTGTTCATTGCGATATTGTTTACAGTGGTCAAGATGTGGAGGCAGCCTCGGTGTCCGTCAATGGAAGAATGGATATATGATGGAATACTGCTCGGCCAGGGAAGAAAATGGGTTCCTGCCATCTGTGGCAGCATGGATGGACCTGGAGGGTATTGTACTGAGGGTATTGTACTGAGTGGAGTATGCCAGACAAAGACAGATGCAATGTGATTTCACTTATATGTGGAATCTAAAGAACAAAATAAACAAATAAAACAGAAACAAATGCATAGATACAGAGAACATTTTGATAGTTGTCAGATTGGGGGTGGAAGGTAAAGGGGGGTGGGTGAAAAAGGGGAAGGGATTAAGAAGTAGAAACTGGTTGTTATAAAGTAGTCATGGGGATGTAGGGTGTAGCATAAAGAATATAGTCAATAATATTGTAATAACTATGTATGGTGTCAGATGGATATTAGTTTACTGGGGTGATAGATGGGAGGGGGTTGGTGGAAGGGTGAAAAAGAGATTAAGAAGTACAAATTGGTAGTTACAAAACAGTCATGGGGATGTAAAGTAAAGCATAGGGAATATAGTCAATAATATGGTAATAACTATGTATAATGCCAGGTGGGTACTAGACTAGTCAGGGGGATCGTGTCTTATTATATAAATGTTTAACTACTATGCTGTATACCTGAAATTAATATAAAATAATATTGAAGGTCAACTGTAATTGAAAAATTTTAAAAGGGAGGGAAGAAGGTAGAGGGGAATAAGAGGTCCATATTTCCAGGTATAAAACAAATAAGTCACGGGGATGTAATGTACAGCATAGGGAATATAGTCAATAATATTGTGATAGCGTGGTACGGTGTCAGATGGTTGCTGGGCTTATCATGGTGATCATTTCTTTAGGTACATAAATGTTGAATAACTGTGGTGTACCCCTGAAACTAACATAACATTGTCTATTAGCTATATTTTTAATAAAAATCTTTTTTTAAATAATAAATAAACAAAAAGCTTACTGTTATACCATTTCACAAACCTACTCCTGTTTTCCCATCTTTAAAGTCAAAAATATAATTCTCTTATATATCTACTTTTTAGGTTTGTTACGAAGTTAAGCAAGATGTCCAACAGTAGGAATTTTAAGCAACCAAGAATAACGGAACAATATAAGTCAAAAAATTATTATATATTGTCTTCAAAATTCCCTTCCCCAGTTAGAAAGTGATTATATCTTACATACTTTTTTTTTTCCAGATAGAAATAAGACCTATTCAAAGAGAGCCAGTGATTCACTAATTGTCAAAGCAGCTTTGAACTGGTCTCGCTTGCCACAAGCAAGATGTTTCAAAACATGGTAGAAGAAATTACTCTGAGGTTCTCCAAATTGCATTAAGAGCTACCAAGGAAATTTTAAAATGCTATCTTTTCACAGGTTTATCCCATTTCAAATGAATATTGCTTCGAATTACTCACAGAAAACATAATTGATGAAATCATCACTCACTCTGTACTCTCTCTGTCCCACTCTTGGCCATATTTCAGAAACAGTTTATTACTCACATCCTAAAGGTATATATCATACGATATATTTATCTCATTATATCAGCAGTCTTCTTCAGGAGTTGCGTATCATAAAGATTGTCAAAAGTCCCATTATGCCCAAAAGCATAGTGTTAAACACACAGCCTGTATCATCAGCACTACAGTTGCTTAAACTGGCCCCGTGCATTCTCAAAACGATATGTAAACATAATGCAAAAAGGAGCAGCACGATTTCTATGAAAAATCAGTGAGCATGGTGAAGCTAAGAGATGTCCCCAGTGCCCGTCCATTTTAAATTCATACTTGTTATACAGGAAGGCATGCATTCAAAATAGCCTATTCTTTTGAAAATGGTTCTTTAGTCTCCTTGCACATGTGTCTGCATGCTGACTGGCAAATTTTCTAAAAATCCATAAATTAAAAACCCATTTTTTTTTTTGCCTATTGCGCTTTTCACTTCAAAATACCAATATATTGTGCCTATATAGGAAGGAATCCCACATATCCGCGAAATTCACAACATTTCCCCTTTGGTAACCATCATTCTCGAATTGAGCCTTGTAGACAGTGACCAAAAGACCAGAGTCATGGTAGACCCTATTCACAGAATCAGAGAAATACTGAATCACAGAGCTTGAAGGAGATGATTTAGCCCAATGCCTTTATTCTAAGAGGTCCAGAGAAGTAGAATGGGGACTCCTCGGTCAGAGACTGAGAAAACTCAACCCGGGGAACTGGTCCAATGTACTTTGTAAAAAAACACGTAATTATTAAATTAGAATTGGGGCTCCCTCTTTTTTTGGTCAACACTCTACATCTTAGTCTTTAAATAAAGGGCAAAACGAAGGCCATTGTTTTACTGTCAACACAGTACCTTCGGCCTGAGTATCATGGTGATTGTGTCACTTCTGTGCTTCTCATCTCTGAAGAGGTTGACTTCACAGGGAAATTTAATCAGGTAGGCATTTCACCCCTTATTTTCTGTGTCCTTGAGTGAGTCACATAACCTTACTCAAATACAAAAGAAGGATAGTAATAGTACTTAATTCACCGGGCTATTATCAGAGAGGACTAAGCAGATACTATTTTAAAGTGCATCAAAATGTCCAGGCTTAAAGGAAATGGAGAAAATTTCCACTTTACATCTTATGTTTATGTCCCTTGTGGGGGGGGGGCGGGGGCGGAACCACGAAATTTCCTTCAATAAAACTACATGCAAAGGCAGTATTGTAACCAAGGAATTTGGGGAACGTCCTGCGTGTGGTGTTGGTTCCGCCTTCAGTAGGGACTAGAGGCTCAAGCACTTTCATTAATACAGAGCACCCACACATTGCACCTTTTTAAATGTCATCACAGTCTTCATTTTTATTCCCTCAGAGTTAAGGGTGGCGTGGATCATTGCTGTCTGGCTCCTCAGTTCTGGTAAACCTTCCCCCCAACCAGATCCTTGTTGGATTCACTTTTTAACTCCACACTCAGATGACTTCATGCTCTTCGAAGGAGACTCAGCTCGCCTCCCCCACAGGCAGCTCCCCAGTGAGTAACACATGGGGGGGTGTCGGAAGTGATCAAAGACTTGCAAAGGCAGTCCTGCAGCTCATGGGAGAAGGCAATGGCCACAGGTGCCAAATGCAGATGGAAGGCAAGCTCTGGGAAAAGTCCCTACGACGTGGGCGGGCTACTTCTCTGCCTGACAACGCGGGGGACACAGAAATGACTCTTATTTTGCTCATCACACGACTTAACCACACAACCTGTGTGGGTTCCCGACGTAGAGGCAGCAAACCTATGATTTATGTGTGGGTGCACACGTCTGTCTTCCTTTTAAACTACTAAATTAATCTTAAAAAAAGAAAAAAACAGATGGATTGACAGCACTGAAGGCAACACCTCTGAGTACTAGAGACAGACACAATGTTGAAAAGGGCAATAAGAGCGTGAACACAAACCTGTCTCCAAGGAAGTGACTGGCATTTCGACCTTACATTCTCTCCAAGGAAGACCACCAATGGAGTGAGAGCGTGGGGCGCAGGAGGGAGGTGCTCCTACCTTTGACTTCATCAAACCAGTAAGATTTTAATAACTCAACCGAACTGGGGCCCATTGAAGAAGTTTTAAACTGTTTTTCCCTTTATACATATGTGTCCTTGTTGAGAGGCATGGGAAACGCCATGTCATTACACCATTGCGTTTGGGATTCCAAGATGACAGCGACAACGGAGGGGTTTCCTGCAGCTAAGTGTTTAGTACCAACTGAAAGAACGATGGACTAAGTAAAACGAGACAAGAGCCTCACTGACCACACGTCCCTTCCAATGCCCAGTAGGGTTTAACCGCACACAGAGGCTATAACTAACGTGAATCACCCGGGTAATTACTATTATACAGGTTGGCTCACAGCAAGTGGGAAGTTCTTTAATAATCCAAGTGTAAAGGGTTAGCAGATACTATTCATGCGTCTGTTGTCTTGTGTGAAGAGGGAAGGGGTTGGGGTGCAGAGAGAGGGAATGTGCTACTGTCTTAGGAAATGCTGGACTGCGTGAGCAGGCACGCTACAAGGGGCATGGCAGTTGGCCTGGGCGAGAAGAACTCAGCCACAAAGAGAAAAGGAGCGTCAGCTCACGTCTAGTTACAAACTCTAGGTCAATTACTTACACCGCTTTATGTCCTGCATGATAGCATCCACATGCTGTTCATGTATATTGCCAATAGTATGATTGGAAATTCGTTTAACTCTGTGGTTAATGCTGCGTATACCGCCAAGACTGCAAGCTCCCTGAGAACAAGGGCATGTCAGCCTCAGTTCTTCCCTTCATCCTCAAGGCCCCGGCTCAAGGCCCCGGAAGGTGCCCCAACAATATGAGTTGAATACACGAATGAATTCATGTTGGGATGCGTGTCTGCCATGCTTGTGCCATGTGCCATGAACAGGCCTGACTGGGCTGCTATAATCTAGCACAGCAAGCAGAACTCCCAGAGGTGCCCCTCTTTGGCTGGCACAAGTGCTGGGTGTACAAAATCAAGTGTGGGGGCCAGGGAAGCATGCCTGGCATGGTGACCCTCAGGGCACTCTGAACCCCGGGATGTATAGCTTCCTTGAGCCCCCTCGGATCATTGCTGATCTTTCCTGGGGTTTAGTATCCTCATTTAAAACTTGATGAATAATCTTTCCTTTCCCTTGCAGTTCTGAAATTCTAACATTTTAGGAAGCTATCAGGACCCTGAAATCTTGCCAGAGATAAACCATAGTAAGAGCTTCTGCTTACAAAGTAGAAAACAAGTTTTAAAATACGAAGTTCAGTTCTATTCCAAGGAAACATTATGGGAGTGGGGGGAGGGGGTGCTTCTTGCCAGATCCAAGCTCGTTAACATCTTTCCTTCGTTCTTTCCCACACCTAGAAGTCAGGTTCTTCAGGCCTCCACGGGGAAGGACAAAAATGTTCTTAGCCAGGGCTGGTGCTTTGCGTCCATCTCTAGCCATCACAGAGAGTCAGATCTGGTAAACATTTGCCATTAGGATGGAAGGAGGCATAGCCTCCCAGACTTCCACAGATTTTTTTGGACCAGTAGCAGAGTCACAGAAAACCTAGAATTAGGTAAGAAAGCGAAATTCCCCCAGAGAATTCAAAGAGAGCTACAAACCCAGAACCTTGAAGCAATCACTGTGTAAGAACAGGAGAAAGGAAAGCCACGATTCAAGAAAATAAGCAGACATTTTTGTCTTTAAAATAAATCTTCAAGATGACTATTAGGCACTGATTTTAGCCCTCTACTCCCATCTCTCAAGATGTCACTTTAAAAAGCAAAAGGTTTTATCCACAAAACCACCAGTGAGTAAACAGCCTTCGCATTCTTACCCTCACACACGCAGTGAGATATTTACTCTCTGATAAACAGCAATTGTAAATAAATCTCATTTAATCTGTAAAAGCCACAATAAAAATCTTTAACCTCCAAGGTTGAGTATACAGATGTGTATGTATGCCCTGCCAGCGCCAGAAAACAGTCTTGAATAAACTACTAGAACAAGAGGCACATTTTCTCTCAAGCATCTCACACTGACCTTCTTTTAAAAAAAATATGTACAAGGGAGGAGGAAAGGGGAAAACCCAACCCCTCCCACCCCATTCTCTGTACAAATCGGCCAATAAATCTCACCAAACGACACAAGAGAAAAGGACAGAAGCCAACAGGTGGAAAAAGGCTTTTTGTCTCCTTAGAAATGTTCCGACACTTGATCTGTGTCCCCCGGTCTATTTGTCTCAGGGTGTCTTTAACGATGGTTTTATTATCATGATGGTGATGATCAAGACTAATGATAACCCTTCCACTTTATGATTCCCCAGCCTTCCTAGCTGGAAGATTTCTCCATGCGTGTTAGACAGAATGACCTGTCCTCTCGGGCCAAATTGCAGGGAGGCAGGCAGCCGTCCCAGTCCGCTCTCTGGGGTGCACAGACGGGGAAACTGAGGCACGGGGCACCCCACAACTCCTTGACAGTATCCACCCCCAGAGAAATGCCTGAGACTGGAAAAGTTTCTGGATTGCCTTCCGGCAGAGTTCTCTTGCTCTCCCTTCTTGCCTGCCATGCCGCTCTGCCTCAGAGAGTCTGGGGTACCTCCCTTCCACCACAAGGCACGCCAGGGGAGTGTGTGGGAGTGCATACACACAGCACACACACGCACACACGGACCCACGGGCACACTCGCACACACAAAGCTCCGTGCATTCCCTGCAGCCACTCGGCAGAGCCCCAGCCGCCCGGCTCAGCCTGAGAACGCTGGGCTTCCAGCTCGCAAGGCCGCCGTTGGCTCCCGCTGGGGCTGCTCCGAGCCCGGGCTCTGCCCTTCTCTCCCTCTCTTTCAGGCTTCTCTCTCTTTCCCCCCCCCCCACCCCATCACACCCTCCACCCTCCCACCCTCCTCCCACCCCTCTCCATCCACCCTTTCTCCCCCACCAACCCAGAGGCATAGATCGTGTTACTGGGGTTCCCTAGAAAGAGGGGCCATCCCCAGCCGGGAGCGCCTTGCAGACTTCCAGGGGCAAGAGCTCCAATCGCAGGACCCCAGCGCTCCTCCTGAGCAGCGCAGGAATGAGACCCCCACTTCCAGGCGCGGGCGGACAAGCCTGCCACAGAAGAAGGAATTGTAGGGCTCTTACCTTTTTTATGAGCAGAAATGCTGGAGAATCATTTCAGAAACTGAGGGGGGAAAGTGATTGAAGACAAAAAAGACCCTTTTCCTGCAATCCCCGGCCTCCTGGTATCAAGACACTAGGACAACATCAAAGCAACTTAGGGGGAACACTTTAGGGGCCTATTGTCTGCTCTGGTCTGATCTGTTTTTCTTCTGACTCCCCCTCTTGCTGCGGTGACACTTGGTACGGCCCAGGCATTCGTGCCAAGTAGCTTTCACACATGGAAGCTTGTCTCAAGCAATTGCTGACAAGCCACAAACAAGACATTCTCCCTCCCTTCTCTGCGCCCCCCCCACTCCTCCCCCTCCACCTTTTCCTCCTCCCCCCTTGTCTCCCCTCCTCCTTTCTTCTGAATGCAAACTAAAACTCTCCAGTGACAGGCAGGCTCGCGGGCTTGGCCTAGCTGCGCAGGCAGACACACACACACACACACACACACACACACACACACACACACAGAGTCTCTCTCTCTCTCTCTCTCTCTCTCTCTCTCTCTCTCTCTCTCTCTCCCTCTCTCTCTCTCTCTCTCTCTCTCTCTCTCTCTCTCTCTCTCTCTCTCTCTCTCTCTCTCTCTCTCTCTCTCTCTCTCTCAAGCAGCTCAGCTAGTTGCTGCTGCACTGGTGGAGTTAAGAGACAGGAAAAAGCCTGAGCTGAGTTGGGGGCAGGGAGAGAGAGGGAGAGGGAGAGCGGGAGAGCCGCCTCCTGTCTCCTGGTAAAATGGCAGAAGAGAGGTGAGCCCGTTGGAGAAACAGCAGTGGCCACACACGTGTGCACATATACACACACTGGGCAGCCGTCTGAGCTCCAGGAAGAGCAAAGAAATGACTCCACAAAGGGAAAAAGCAATGTCCCATCAGCTTGAGATTGGGGAAGCGGGGAGATCAGAGAGCTGGTAGACACAGTCCTGCCTGTGTAGATGGTTTTCTTCTTTAGAATAGAGAAAAATATGTTTCCTTAAGCATCTAGTCTTTCTTCAGTGCATAACTGAGCATAGACCTGAGCTACTAGTTAAAAAACCATGAAATGTGTAAATGTGCGAGTAAACTTAACTGGAGGTTCACCCCAGTGAAGTTCACCCCAGTTAAACACCCCAGGATATTTTTAAGTGGATCTTTTTTTTTTTTTTTTTTTGCTGCTTGTGTTTTAAACCAGAAACCCTGGAGAGCAGTCACAAGGAGAGTAGTAACAAGTAGTGTGAACTCTGAGAGCTGTGAGGTATGGTGATGCTAAAGTTACTGATTGCCAGGCTGCTGGAATTTATGGAGGGTGGGCATTGCAAGTCAGAGGGGGGAAGGGTGAGCCTCTGCGAGCTGTTTTCTAGGAATGAGGGGGAATGAGGTAGGATAATGAATATGGCAGAAGCAAGCGGGAATTTGATTGGTGTGGAGGGAGGAGAAAGGTGGGGGTGTAAAGGAGGGGAGAGAAAGGAGGAAAAAAAAACCCACTGCATTAAAAAGGAAGAAGAAAAATGGAAGCCCAGAGATTGAAACATGTGGAGTAAATGAGATGGCAAAAGAAGGCATAAAATGTGAGCAAGAAGGAGTACAAAGAATGTGCAAAATTTGCAGATGGCATGAGATCAGGAGGGCCAGTTGAGATCAAGAACGACAGGACGATTGTGTGACATTCATATCTTTACCATGTTGTGGGGGGGGTCACAGACCCGACTAGGTCTCCTCTGCCTAGACCAGGATGGGTACCCCTCTAGGAGCAGGATCTGAATGGAAGCTCAGCTCCTCACTGGAGCTAAACCAGTTCTGTATTTTGGCATGAAGGTGGCTTAGACTTCATTCCTTACAATCTTCCTCTGCAAAATGCAAATGACGTGAACACACATCATTCGCTCCTTGGTAGGGGTGCAATAAGGAATACCCGTCAGGTATGACTTCTTATATTTAACACTGGCTAAATGGTTTGTCACTGCCTGAAGCTCACCACACTGAAGACACGTCCTTGTTCCTGCTACCTTTTCTCCTTAGTTTGCTTCTCCATCATGGCTGACCCCTAGAACTGTCTGTCCCCACGACTCCCATGATGACAGCGGTGATGATGATGATAATACCAATTACTTTTGATGGAGTACTTACTTGAGTCTCAGCATTTTCCCAAGCATCTGAACCTTGAAGTCATTTCTATTAAGACCCACGCCATTTACAAATGATAAAACATGAGGCACAGAGAGGTTAAATAACTTACCTGAGGCCACACAGCAACGTAGAAGTGGAGCTGAAATCAGACTCAGGTTGCGTGATCCCAAAGCCCCAGCACTTACTCACCACTTTATGCCCTCGGACCTGAGTAGCCCAGCTTCTCCATGGCACCCCAAGTCCAGTGAGCCATAAAAGCGCACTGTTTCTTTCTGCAATCCAGGGCTGGGTTTCGATCCTCTCACTTTGAGCCAGGGGACCTTCTGACCTCCCCTGAACAGGCTACTGACTCACTGTCCACTTCTAAGTGGTGGTGACTCACTGTACACAATAAGGCCTCCTAGACAAGAATGCATGGGAGGGTCAACTTAACCTGTAATGACCGCACGATTTACAGATTGCCAGGCAATGGATTAAAAAGACACAGAAGTCTTCCCGTCCTTAAAACACATTTGAAAAGCAAACTGAAAACACCCACAACGTGTTCATGACGATGATGAGGACGACAGCTAACCTTAACCACGTACATACAGCACACAACCCCATAAGGTATAAACTGTTACCGCTCCCGGGTTCTAGCTGAAGAAACTCAGGCACAGAGGCTCAGAAATGCACGAAGTTCACTCCGCCCGGAAGTGCTGCCTGAGATAGGGGCCCCAGGCAGCCCGAGTCTCCAGAGACCATCCCTCCATGACTGAGCTGTCCTGCTATGGGAGTGAAAAGGGTGGCTCTAGTAATTAGAGTGAAAATCCAAATGTTCCATGAAAGAAAAAGGAGAGAGGCGATGAGCATCTTAAGATTTTCACATGTATTGTTTAATCTCATCATGTCTCCCATGAGTAGCTAATGAACAAGAAAGCATGTGCCAGGGCCACCAGACAGCCCCAATTTTCCGATCCCTCAGCAGTGGCTGAGGACCGAGAATCCCCTGCGCTGGGTCAAAACAGTTTGGTAGGAACACCAGGTCCGGCTATCTTGCCTCCAGCACTGATGGTTTCCACCTACCAACTCCAAAGAGAAAAAGGAAAATCCAAGTGGACGCGTGAGCAGGGTCAGTGCTTGAGTGTAAGTGTATGTTACAAGACTTCGCATGCTTGGATTCCTGGACAGAAGCTTGCATTCAAGTGCCAGTTCTGTCACTCACCAATGTGTGAACTGGTTCCCGCCGTCCGAGCCTTGTTTCCTCAATTATAAAATGAACTAATGACATTCGCTCTAGAGCCCTCTCCAGCACTGAAAGGCTATCATTCCAGTAATTGTCCAGTTGAGGAGGAAAAGATTAAAAGCCAAGGTAGCTGATGAGATGCATGTTTGGGTGCATGTGTGCTGGAGAAGCTGGTGGTATAAATGGATAGATCGAGAAAAAGCCTCATTGGGCTGGTCTACCCATATCGCAGCATCTCTCTTCCAAAATACCTTAGACATCATAGCTATGTTTCACTTTATTTTGTTTCACTGCTAGAATTCCTACCAATTACAAATTCACTTGCATTAATAATAATCTTTTTCAAATGAAAACATCTCTAGAGAGGATAAGGAAAATCGGCCTCTCTTACTTTAGTGTGAATTATTTCATTAGGCTACTTTCCTCCAAACACCTACTTCTTAGCAAATAGCCATTTAGATTGGAGGGTGTAGTGGAAAGACTAGGGGGAGCAGGTAGTTTTAGAACTTTGAAGACTTTGGAATAAGGCAGGCCTGAGTGGGGGTTGCCCAGAGGAAGAAAAAGATAAGGGGTCTCTAGGAGATGGCATAAATGATGACAGTCTGCTTCAGATTTTTATCTGGGGCAAGCCTAGAATGAAAGGAAGAAGGACCCTGGACTCATCATCCTCCACACTCCCACCTCTCCCGCTTCCCTGAACCTAGCACAGGCTTGTGATGGACTCCTATGGGGTTTTTGGGGTCGAAGTTCCATTGAAAACATGGGTTTTATGAGGGAAAAATGCTCCGTTTTCTAAACATCCAACTTAAAAATTAATGTTAAAAACCCAGCCCATTCATAATTTGATATCGATCTACCCTATATATTTAACTGGAAAAAAAAATGTGGGAGTCGGACAAAAGAGGCTTCTCTTTCCTCCACGTTTCTGGAAGGTGAATTGTCTGACATAAAGGAGAGAATCAAGCAGAAAATCAAGAAACAAGTTTCAAGATTTACCAAGATAAAGTAGCAATTTAGAGGCAGGCAAGATTAGAACTCACCTAATCTGAAAATAGCCCCCTCTTCTAATGATGAATCAGTTATATAAAAATATAGCCACCCCTCCATGATTAGAAGGCAGGGTGAAGTTCCTGGGTTTCGGAATTAAAAGATATCGGTGAGCTCCGATATCAGTGTGCTAATAAGCTAAGTGGACTTGGCCAAGTCTTTGCACCATCTGAGTCACAGTTTTCTGATACTTCCGATGATATCATGAAGTAGTGAGTTATTACGTCAATGAGCTAAAGAGTAAAATGCTATACAAATTTTAGCTGGTAATATGTACTAACATGTCACAAGAAATTGTCACTAACTATGTGCCAGGCATGTTCTTTACATGCATTGTCTCTTTACATGCATTTCTTTACATGCATTCTTTACAGCTAAATGTTCTTTACATGCATGTAATCCTCACATCTCACCCTATAAGAAAAGTACTATAGAGACACAATATCATGTGGTGTTTATGTGCTTGGTCTCTAGAGCCGGGTAGACATGGCATTGAGTTACAGGCTCTGCCACTCTGTGATTTCAGACAAATTGCTCAATCTTTCTGAGTTTCAATTTCTTCATTTGTAAAATGAGGATATTAATAGTACCTTCCTCACGGGATTATTTTGAGGAAGAAATGAGATAATGAATGCATGTGACATAATTAGCACAGTGTCCAGCACATAAAAAGTAATCAACGAACGTCAGATGTCATATTTGCTCTCATTTTACAGACTGGTTGAGATTAAGTGCTTTGTCCAAGGTCATACAGCTCATGAATATATGGGTCCCAAACCTGGTGCTGTTTGACCCAAAGCCTCTGCTCTTTACTGCTCTTTTATATTATCTATCCTGCCATTGAATTTTCTGAGCCACAGATCAGTGAAAGGACATACTAATTGCATCATCATTTGTTTTACCTAAATAAGTTCCACTTGAACTACTAGTCTGCAAACATAAACACTCAAGGAAAATATTTTCCGTACAGAGCATCTTAGAGAAATGATGTCGCTATTTAAAAACACTACTTGAAAAGATCCCTTGAAGTAATCCAGAGTAGAGTTCAAGCGTCTCAGAATAGCATTGTGACAAACTCATAGCTTAGAACTTAAAAATTATTAGTTTAAATTTCACCTCTTCTCAGCTAAGCTTCAGGTCAAGAAAGTGGCCAAAAGCGACAGTATAGGAGGAAGAAGACAGAGGCTCCAAGGTAATTCACAAACTGTAATATGATTCCCCCCAAAACTTGAAGAGATGGGTAGAGAATTGAGAACTATAGTTTTTACAGGCAAAATAAAAAAAGATGTTTAAGGGAACATATCGAACTTAAAAAATAGGTATTAATAAGAGATTCACATTACTGAACTCTGGTGAGAACTAGCACGGAAAAAGAAACCACCAGGGCGGTGAGAAATAAAACCCCCTCTCCTGGCGTGGCCGGTTGGCTCAGTTGTTTAGAGCGCAGTGCTCATAACACTCAGGTCGCTGTTTCAACTCCCACCTGGGCCAGTGAGCTGCGCCCTCCACAACGAGATTGGAAAAAACCACGACTTGACTTGGAGCTGATGGGTCCTGGAAAAACACATTCTTCCCCAGTAAAAATGAAAAACAAAACAAAACAAAACAAAAACCCTCTCCTTCAGAATAAACAAACACAGATTCTTCCTATTTCCTAAACTACAATAAATCAGAAGAATGGGCTCACAGTGAGTAGGCTGAGAGAACCACCCTTCCTGAGAGAACCACCATTCTGGAAGTGGCTGACAGACGAAATACCGCAAGGTATTAACACACCATTTTTTAAAGCACGGTTATTTCAATTTGTTCTAGTTCCAGGCAATTTTCTGAAAACGCTCTAATTGTTGCGAAAGACTGATGAATGCTTTAAAAGGAGCCTGATTAAACGATAAAGAATCGCCAGAGATTTGCTTGAGTTCATATGTATTTGATTCACATGTATAATTGGTACTTAAGTGGGTTGACTAATGATACATTGGAGTTCCATGCATTTCGTGAGGAGACACGGCACATGTATTCACACTCTCGTGCGGTCCGCTTGGGAGGACAATCAGCCCTGATCTACCTCAGTAAGTACCCCAACCATGAAAGTCTTAGACTGTCTGATATGATCAGAGTGTCCGTGTAATAATATAACTGGCGATTGCATGGGCCAGAAAAGTCACTTTGTCCTGTCTCCCCTCCCTTCCAGTCAAGAGGTGGAAGAAAGGGAGCTTAGAAGACCCCAAGAAGAGCCGTAGAGTTGACATTCGCCATGGCACAAACTGGGACCCTGGACAGTAGCTGTGGGCTGTATCTGTATCTCCCTCCCTGAAACCTGCTTCTGCATGAAGCTTACAACTTACTGGAGCAGAAAGAGGGAGCAGAGCCACTATGGGAGCAACTGGTTTTGGTAAACAATGAGCCGACTTCTCCCCCAAGGGAGCAGATCCGAGGAGATATAAGCAGCGATGGAGAGAAACTCCCCAGCAGTTAGGAAGACAGCTAGGAAAGGATGGATTGACTTGGTGGCTGCAGTGGCTGAGCTGCCTCGGCCTTGGTGGCCTTGGTGGCCTTGGTGGCCTTGGTTAACAGGCAGAGGGATCCAGGTATGATGACCTGGGGCACTCAGCTGCTCTCAGACCTTCTTAGACACCAACACAGGCAGCAGCTACCAAGGCCACTTAGTCACAGCTAAGTAATTCTCTGCTCAAACTGGCCTTGAGTCCACGTCAGGGTGATTCTGAGAGGGGTACACATAAAAGGATTTCCTACTAGCCTGGCTCCCAGAGTTCGAGTTGTTCCGCCCTGCAGAGCTGGAAAGAGATAATTGCTCTGAAACTATTAATGTTGCATTCATAGTACATCTGGTCCTGAGGTTGTTTGACCTCTGAAAACCTGGAATGGAAATAATGCAATTATCTGAGCTAAAGACAATTTAATTAAAAAAAGAAAACCTGAAGCCAGGAAAAGGACATTTATCTTTTATGCTACATGTCTTTTGCCTCGCAATGGAATGTGTGCCTTTTATAAAAATGAAAGATGCATTAAAGATTGGAGAGAAGGTGGTTTTCAATTCAATTCAATAAGCATTTGCTATTACCTATTGTGTGCAAAACCCTGCTAGGATTGGGGACACCAAAATAAGGGAGACTGTCCCTGTTCTAACAGAGTACGCTATCTAAACAGTGGAAAAGAGATGCCCGCAAATGACCACAATACAAGCCATCACAAGATACATGAGGCCAGCAAGTATTACAGGCATTTTGGGGTGTCTGTCCAACACATTCCCTCCATTCTTGAAGAATCACCCCTGAAGTACCCAGTCAGATAAGCTTCTACACGTTTACACCATGCATCCATTAAAATTCTCTCTCCCAAAAATTTAAAAATAGGACTTACAGAAGCTGATCTCTATTAGCTCTTGAAGTGAGAGGACTGCTGAGAAGAAAAAAAAAAGTAATGAAATCAACCTAATAAGAAAGATGGAGATGAAGGTCCATGTGGCTTGAGAGAGAGAGAGAGAGAGAGAGAGAGAAGATTCTTGGTTGTCAGCTTTCCAAACCATGGCTTTCGCGCTGGAGGCTTCCTGAATTTAGGTTCCTTAAGATCTTCCTGATTCTAAACAACCTCCCCCATCTCCCTCTAGACTAGTTCCAACGGGTTCCTTTTTCTTGCACCCAACAGAGTGGTAGGGAATCTCAGATGCCGAGCACGTCAGATAAACTGAACCCTCAGGTCTGAAGCCCTAGTAGGGATTCTGGTACAGTGTGTAATCAGTGAGTAATGCTACAGAAGAAGTGCTAAGAGAATCTGAGGAGAGGACAGCATGTATTTTTTCAGGGGAATTTTGGGATGGCTTTGTCCAGGATATGGCATGTGATCTAAACCTTGAGTAAGATTTTAACAAATTTGGTGACATGATACATTTCAAGCCAAGGAAAAGGTACTTCCGACTGAGAAGGCAGGAAGGTTGTATGAAGATATCATTTCTACTTATCATTGCCTCTCTAGTCTCAACCAGGCTCCAGAATGGCAAGCTGGTTTGCTCCCTATGACCTACGGGCCAAATCCAGCCTGTTGTGGCTTTGTACAATACAGCCTGCAATCTAAGAATGGTTTTTACAGTTTTAAATAATGATTGGGAAAAAAAATCAAAAGAAGAATAATATTTAATGATATGTGGCAATTATATGAAGTTCACATTCGAAGTTCATATATGAAGTCTCCATAAATAAAGTTTTATTGGAACACAGTTACCCTCCTTCCTTCACGTAGGTTGTGGTGTTGCTTTCACACTACGATGACAGAGTTAAGTAGTTGCAACAGAAACCATAGGGTCTGCAAAGCCTGAACTCCTTCTCTCTGGCTCTTTGCAGGAAGAGGTTGCTGACCTACACCTTAAATTCAGCCGTCAGAGGTTTCCTCTGAACGTTTGGGATGTGAAAATCAACTGTCCACTGATAGACAAAATGGAGTATCGATACGTACTTTGTAGGGTTGTTTTGAGAATCCATAATATTTGTGAGGTGAACAAAGAAATGTGAAAGAGTATACATATTTTGGATCCCAGATTACACGTAGATATAGATTAAGATAGAGATACAGATATAGATAGAAAAAAGCCTGGAAAATACGCAAGGAGCTATCAATATTGGTTACTTCTGAGATGTGAATTATGGAGAACTTTCTTTACAAACCAGCAACAATAATAATATTGATAATAACCACTTCATGTTGACCACTTCTGTGTGCCAAGCCCTCTGCTCATTGCTTTATGTATATGTCCCAAGAGCCCTGTAGTATAAGAACTATTATTGCCCTCCTTTCACAAAAGATAAAACTGAGCACAGAAGAGCAGCCCGTCAAGAACACATGGTTAGTAGAGTCACAATGTAAACACAAGCCGTCTGAATCCAGAGTGTTCCCTCTTGCCAGCACACCACACTTAACAATTCTTATGTTATACATTTCTTGTTAGAACTTTTTAACGCTAACCGTCTATTACTTTGGAAATTAGGGACCATGTATACTTTAAAAATAAATAAATATATGAGTGCATAGCGTAGTGCCTCAGCACATGGTGACAACGGTAGTGATGCAGATGATAAGGAAGATGAAGGAGGAAACTGATGATGACAAGTAACGTTCATTGAGCTCTTCCTATGACCCAGGTTCTGGTACAATGTACCAGGTACTTTGCATGCTAATTGAGTTGAAGAGGTGTTTGATAACTTGTTTTTATTGCCGTTCTTATTCCTCTTGCCATCCTGTGTTTCTCAGAGCCACAGAGATGGGCTGGGTCTGGGTGGGTCTGGGATGGGCACGGCACCTCAAGTCTCCATTCCAAGGGTGAGGAAGAATCTCTTCTTAATACTTCCCCCACTTCCTTGCAATTCTAGGTGACCGGAGAATGAGTGAGTGTAGATGGGTGTAGATGGGTATACCAGATGGCTGCTGGGGTCCGGTGAAGAAGCCTGCTAAATCTGGGGCTGGCACTTATTTATTAGCTCTGTGACCTTGCTCTAGACCTTACACTGTCCCAGTTAGACATATTCCTCCTGTTTTTCCAATCCTACCTTGTGTCGCAGGACAGTAGGTGTTTGAAGTCACGGGGAAGTCATTGGTGGGCCTCCCATAACCTGAGAGTCTCTCATGAATGAGTCATTTCTTTGGGTTAAAGCTTTGCCAAGGAGAGGTGATACCGTAAGCTACTGACTCCATGGCAATTTAATTTCATGGAATCATCAGATATTAAAGTTAGGTGTCACCTAGAGTCTAAAGCCTCATGGTTTGTGCCTCTAAACCCATTCTTTCCTTTTTCCGTTTACAATGGGAGAGGTGTCCCTGCTCCTGTCTAAGCTAGTCCTTCTCCCGGGACCCTGGAGCCCGCCCACCTCCTTCTGGAAGACCTCCCTTTATCCATTATACCTTCTCACTTCATACCATCACTCCCTCCCCCTTGGCTGGCTTCTTTCCGTCAGTATTTAAATAAGCTCAAGTCTTGTTCATCTTTAAAAAAAATAAAAATAAAAAGCCTCCTGGACCTCATACCCCTCTCTAGCTACCACCTTGTTTCACTTCTCTCCTTCTCAGCCGAACTTCTTCTAAGAATTGCCTATCAACTCCGAGGGACGGATGAAGAGAACTTCAGGTTTTCAGGCAGGCATGTGTTTTTTGGGGGGGCCTGGTTCAGCCTGGAGGAGGAAGAGTGAGTGGCACAAACATTGGTTGAGGAAAGTGGGAGGTTCCCGTGGGCAAACTGCCTATTTCATAATTTTACCTAAAATCAATGCTAACCCTTCACATTAATCAATTCTATTGGGTTCAGGTACCTGCTCTGAGTATGGCAGGAGGTACTGTGAGGCATACAGTCAAGTACTTTCCATATCTTGGAAAGTACTTAGACTTGTTCACTTTCATCAGGAAGGCAGGATATACACATTCGATTAAGGTACCAAGACAAGGCAGTATGTGATTAAGGCTAGATGAATGCTATGGATTCATAGCAGCAGCATAACTCAGGAATTTGTTAGTGATTGAATTCCTAGCCCCCATCCCAGGCCTGCTGAATCAGAAACTGGTGGTCTCCGCAATCTGTGTGTCACATGCCCCCCAGAAGGTTCTGATGCAGGCCAGAGTTTGAGAACCAGTGGTGTTAGGCTACGGGGACCTGTGGGGCTGGAGGTTCAGATCCACTCATGGGGCAATGAGATAGCGTGGAGGGTGGACGGAGCTCCGGGAAGGGGTTGCAACGCACAAACCCTAGAAAGGGTGGAGGGAGAGGGTAGTGTGGGGGAGCAAGGAGGGGGAAGATGGGGGACCCGGAGCAGTAGCCTGGCTGAAGTGGGGGTCCCTGCCAAGGATGAGGGCCGGGCCAGGGAGCCTGAATCCCAGCGATCCTGTGGGGAAAGTAGAAACGTCTTCTGGTTCTCTGCATAGACAGGGCTCCACCTACCACATCTCATCCTTTCTCTCCTTTCCCTTCACAGGCATTCTCTCCCATGCTCTCATCTCCAGGAACGAGCATCACCCCTCCCCTTTGATCTTCGCTGCTCGAATCCTAGATGGTGTCTCTTTCCCTGCCTTCCCCATCAATTCTTCCTCCCAACCCACCCCCTCGCTCCTACTACACATGAGAAATTATAAACCACTCCTTTGAAAAACTGTTCCTAGAGAGGCTGCATGATTTGAACAAGTTCCTATTCAAAGCGTCCGGGGAGCTACACCTGCCGCTTAGATTCTGACAGCGCGCACCGCGGTTTCATTCAGCCTGAATTAGAGAGTGGTTGTCAGAGCCGGCTTCACACAGCCGGGCAAGCAGACGTGGGGCGCCTGGGAGCTGCTCTCAGTGGGGAGTCCCTGCCAAAGCCCAGGGGAATGCTTGAAGGCACTCGGCCTTGTTTCCCAGTGGGATCTTCTCTCGAGATACAGCCTCCAAACGCACCTTTAGGCTCTGATGTTTAGAACACCTTATTCCCAGAGAGGCAACTTGATGTGGGATTTGCAGTGGGTGGTGAATACCCAAGGGATTCTTTTTCTCGTAAAAGTTTTCATCGGAAGACCTAGGTTGTAAGCCTGAGCTCAGTTTGCTAGCCAGCTGATTTTGTCCGATTCATTTAACTTCCCTCAGTTTGCCGTATGGGTACAATGGGGATAATAAACAGCAACGGACAGTCACCGAGGGTCAGACAGGGGAAAGGGCGTTATGAAACACACAACACAACAGCCCTGGCAGTGCAGGTCTCTTCATGGGTCTCCCTGTTCCTCTGTCCCATCCTCACTCCATTAGACCGGCCCAATGTGGGCACCTGGTGCCCCCTCCCCCCATAGGATTTTTATTATGTGGCAGGATAATATTTCAAGATAGTAATTAATATTTCCCACTCCATTTCATCTCCCCACATCTCCATTCCTCCTTCACCGTTTAGTCACAAGGTGCTATGAGCAACAAGAACAACAAAAAGACAAGCTGGGGCGTCTCTGGCCTCTCACCACCTCCAGACTCCTTGTCAGGAGAGACCTCGCGGTCCTGACAGGGAGCCGATGGCTGGGACCCTCGAGCAGCAGGCCTGCAGACCTCGACAGGAAGATATGTCAGGGACCCCAGCATGCAGGGTGACAACAGCCCAGCTGCGTCCCCAACGCTGGCTAAGCCGCACAGAAGGGGGTCTCTGCCCTGAGCCTGGGGGTGCTGGCCACTCCTCACTGACGTGTGATTTTCACCGCACAGTAGAATGGGGGCCAGAAATAAAGTCCTGCCTTCGTTCTTGGACGCTTTAGTTTGAGACTCGATGTTTCAAACGCTGTTACTGACCATGTTGCTTCCCTCATCAAAGCGCCTCAGTGAGTCCTTACTCTCTTCCAACGCAAATCCCTAGTTATCCTGTCAGCTAGGCCCGCTACAGTCTAAGCAGCCCTCCGCATCCTAGCCAATCCGTCAGACGTCCCAGTCCTGGCTCCTGCGTGCCTGCTGGGTCTGTCCCACTCCCCATGAGGGTCTCCACCACCATGTTCCACAGCTCCCTCAATTCGTCATCTCCACACCCACCCCCTTCATTTCTCATCCTCACCGCTGATGGCCCCACAAGAAATGCAGTCATGGAGTAGAAACCCGGGACTCATTCGCGTCCTCCCTCTCCTTTAATCTACACATCTCATCCATCACGACACCCCGTAGAGCCTATTACCTAAATAGTTTTGGACTCTGTCTCTTCTCTCCGTTCCCACCCCCACCGCTTTCGTTCTGGCCTCGTTATCTTTTATTCTGACTATGGCTCTGCCTGTTCCCTTGCCATTCCCTCCCCAACCCTCCGCATTCCTCCCACTCCGAATGCAGTCAGAGCAGTAGCAGAGTGCAGAGGTGAAAAGCTTAGCCTTGCTAACAGGAAATCCTCTTTCTGTTCCTTACTGCTTGAGTGACCTTGGGCAAGTTTGTACATCTCTCTGGAGATGATGAAGGTTATTGTGAGGTGGAGGTTTATAAACCACAGTTAGCCCTAAATCATGTAAGACATTGTTATCATTTTCTTTCCCAACGCAAATGTGGTGGGTCATTTCCCCTGAAACCTTTCACCCATGGCCCAGTCCTCTGAATAAAGGCCAAAGTCTGCAGACTGTCTTCTAAGTGCTTTCGCGATCTGATCTCTACCTGTCTAATGACCTTATTTCCCATCACTCTTCATCTGCCCTTTTACATGGCTTCCTAAAGAGTGTTACTGTCTCTTGCATCCCCTGTCACCCACTAAGCCCCCACTTCATTACCCAGGAGACTTATACCTTCCGCGTGCTACTTTACACACACCTTGACTGTTACCCTTCTCACACTGTAATATACTATTTATCTACCCCATTAGACTACAAACTGTCTGAGGGAAAGAATTAGATCATAGTCATCTTTCAGGCACATACAGGTATCCCCTGCTTTTTGAAAGTTATTATTGGGCCCCCTCGCGAGAACTTTCACTTTTCCAAAAAAGGCGAAAAGTGAAAATAGCACTCAGTGTTTGTTTTGCTGGGAGCCATTTATTACAGAGGCCGCTTGCACCCTGAGTAAGAGTGGCCCCCCGCCAGCTGCTTCCCCAGGAACCACACTTAGTCTCTCAGCATCAAGCCCCATGGGCTTGAACTGCGTCTGTGTCCACCCGTTTGCAGGATGTGTCCCAAGGTATCAGAGAAGCCTAAGAGAGCTTGTAAGAGTGTTACACTTCGTGTAAAACTGGACATAAGTAAGTGTATTTGGCATGACGTGGTAGGTCATTTTTGAGCCTGGGAACACTCAAAGATGTGTCCATGTAAGTGAATGGTAATTGCTTCTTTGCTTTACGTCATTTTGGCTTACAAAAAGTTTCATAGGAATGGTCTACTTTCAGATAGTGGGCTGGGGGAAACCTGTAATAGGTATTTCCAGAAAACGTTTGTACAATGCATTGATGAATCAGTAAAATAAAAGTCACGTTCATCTCTGCTTCTGTGAGTTTCCTCCTAGCGTCTTTCTGCTTGATGCCATCCCCTCCCCGCCACCTGTTTCGATTATACCAAACCTTCAAATCAAATCAAGCCCCACCATTCTCAGAAAGCCCCACGAGACTGCTCAGGTAGACGTCTCTGGTCATGTTAACACCAAGGGAGCCTCTGAAGCATGGTCTTGTTCTGCCTTAGATTGAAACCTTTCTCCTACAAATCGCCACCAGTTCCTTATTAAAATACAGGTTTCCCGAGGGCAGGCCTGTAGCTTCCTGAGCTCTGAATCCTTTATGGCCTTCTGCACAGGGGGTGCTCAGTGGGTGTGTATAATGAGTCAGTAAATAAATGGATGCGAGAAGGAACAAATGAACTGGTATATCCCTTGTCTTCACTTACTGTAGCAAGGCCCGGTTTTGTCCACTGTGGCATGCCTTCATACGTGATCTTGGTTTGTTATCTCACGTATTCTCTCCGTAAGAGATTGTAAGCCCCAGAGCCAAGTTGGCCTGCCAAGTCAGAGCCAGAGAGATGGCTGAGACCAAGCCCACCACCACCCCTGATTCGGGGCATGGCTTTACTCATCCTTAAACTATCCAAGTTCTTTTTAATATTAGCAGAAACGTTATTTAGTAATCCTGCTCTCTTCCATCTCCCTGACAATCTTCCCACCCCCACCCACCTCCCCACCACGTTCAAGACCTTCGCAGTCCTTGCCAGGAGGACGCTCTGTCTCACCTCAGCCTCCGACACGATGGCCGCTCCTCTGGCCTGTCAGTCTGCCTGTGTCATGGGGACAGTGAACACCCCTGCACTTCTTTCCTTTTCATTCAGTCACCCCTGCTCCTCTAGCCATTCAGCCTGGATCCATTTCTCAAACACGTATCCCTGTGTGATCCTTTCCTCACGCTTCACTTGCGAGGCACAAAACTCGACACGGTTTACATTCAGAAAGAATCACGCCTGTTGCCAAGATCAGAGTGAGTGGTCTGATGGCCCTTCTAAGCTTTCTGGTGGAGACCCTGTGGGGCCGAGTGGGCTGGGGAACCTGGCTGTCTGCAGCCTGAGCAAGTGCCAATCTGGGGTTGGTCTGGGGGTACTGGGAAGATGCCAGCCTTTCTTCCCGAGTGCTGAGATCTGGGGACCTAGGAGGTGTGCACAGGGGTCCCACAGAGGGTGATACAGGCAGACTGAGGTTCAGCTTTCTCCCTCCCCACAACCCTGGGCCCAGGAATACCCGTTTCAGCTTTCACAGAGGTCTGGGAGGAGGGGAAGCACAGGGTGGGCTGTGTCGCCCTCAGTGAAGTGTCCTGTACCACACAGATGTGGTATCCCCATCATTCAGGCTTCTGAGAATCTATGAAGATCCTGGGGGCTCTAAGTGAAGTCCCTGTAGGACTAACCCAAGAGAGGAGTCTGCCAGCAGCCAGAGAGGCACTGCCTTCCATGTGTCATATTTTACAAATTTTCAAATTCCTCTGTCTCTGGAACCGCTAGTTTTCAGGGATGTAGAGCAAAAGCAACAAGCTCATTCTTAACTTTAGGATAGATTTCCTCCGAGACAAGGGCATGTGTGCAGGGGAATCGTTTGGGGAAGGGTTGCTGAGGAATAGGATTATGGGATTTGGAGTATGCGAAGATTGGAACAGGGCAGAAAGAAGAGCCAATCCGTGATGAATGTATTTATCTGATCCTCCCTGCGGGCAACCAGAGCTCAGTCTTACTTAGGACCCACCAGAGAACCCTCGTGTAATACACTCAGACTTGGCAGACCACAGGGTGGAAGAGGCAAGTATTAATTTGCCAGCTTCTGCTCCCGTTGGTCCAGTGTTGTCTGTTGGGTGTTGGGAAGTTAGTGGTGCTAACTTCCACACACTTCCAGGTTTGCATGGGTATCAGAATGGCTGAGCAGGTTTCCTGTAGCCAGGAACAGCAAACGGGTGATGCTCTGTGCACACAAAGCTACAATGCTGCCAGGTGTCACTTGCCTGCAGCTGGTTGCCTGCAGCGATGACTGAAATGGTCCAATGGGTCTAGAGAATGTAGGAGGGGCACTGGATTCAGAAGAGGACTTCTCTTCCTACTCCCCTCTGCCTTCAGATTCAGATCTCAACAATCCTTCAAATTTAGTTCTGTTCTCTACCGTGAAGATTTTCCAAACAAATCTGGTCATAGCCAAGTTTCCCCCTTCCTCTCCTGGAGTGCATTCACTAATTAGCACTTGGTGTTTGATTTGTGTTATATACTACAATGGTTTTGCTCCTTGGATGACAACTTAAGGGCAGAGACTTCATGTACCCCACTCCTAGGGCCTTGGATGGAAAACAGGCCTGTCAATCAGCGTTCATTGAATTGAATGGTACAAACATTATTAGCAATAACAGCTCTGCAGTTTTCAAGCATCTGAGTGAAAGTGTTGGCTCTTTGTTGGCACCACAGGCTACTTTGTAGGGATGGAAGAGGGGAACTGGGGGGAAGGTTTTGTTTGGGGTTCTGGATTCTAAATTCAGCCTTTGGAACCATGACACTTTCTTATTCCTATCTCATTTAGGAAATCAAATTATCGCTAGCAGAAAACATACCCCGTGACCTTCTCTTTGAAGAGCTGACAAGTGCTGGGCTGGATGTCCTCGCTGCTCATTTCTTCCTGTGCCATTGCTCTCACTTCATCCTGGCTCATCCCCTCCTTCATATAAAGCCTTGGGATAGTTCCACTCAAGTCACTGAATACTGACCCAAAGCCTTTTGGATAACTCTACTGATTTTCTATCCCTTCTGGGAAAACATTAAAATAATAAGATTTTCTTCCCTATGCTGCTTAGAATTAGAATTAGTGATGGATTTGCTCTGCTCTATTCAAATTCTTTTGCTCGTCCCTTGCTGATGAGGCCAGCCTGTATCACTGGAAGTAAGATTGCTACTGTTTTGAGACAAAGGTAACTGGTCTTTTGATAACTGAATCAATGACCTTGACCTCAATAGCACAATGCTTTAGCTGACACGGACTAACCCATCACATACTCCTTGTTATCTATACTAAAGAAGGGGAGCACTGGACATGAATAATAGAAGCCACAGGTAATTCAACTCAACAAACAGCTAATGAGGGCATATGGCATGCCAGGCCTTGTGTTATGCGGGAGGGTGTTCTGAAAAGCCCATCACATTTGGCATCAGAAATCCTGGGTCTGAATCATGGCTCTGCCACTTAATAATTATGTGACCTTAGGTGAGTTGTTTGACTTCCAGAGGTCTCAGTTTCCTCATGGGTAAAATGGGAACAATAATTCTTCACTCACTGGGATTTTTGTGAGAATCAAATGAGATAGCATATGTGAAAGTGCTTTTAAACAGTTAAGTGTAAAGTATTATTAGTTTTCATATAAAAATGAACAAGACCCCGTTTGTACCTTTAAGGCTCTTAACTTTTGGCTGAGTATGACTAGGCTGAATTTCTTTCCAAGAGAAAATGTCCTTAAGAAACAAAGTCAAAGTCAGGGCCCCATCCACTTGAAGAGGGAACTTTCTTGTGGGAACAACTCTCTCCAACTCTCCAACAAATTATGGAGCATTGACAGACATATTTGGGTTGACTCCCCAAAAGATACATAGATATTTGGAAGAAATCGTTCTAGACAAATGGTTTAAAATCAAATTTCCCCACAATTGCCAATATGACAGATACCCTCTCTCCACCAATTCTACTTGAGAAGATGTATACATCCTGACTGGAGACAAATCAGACCTTTTATAACTAATTAAGTTGTAGAAATGTTAACAGTCATGCAATGTTTGGCTAGGACTTAACAAAACACATTAAGTAAGAAAGTAGTGTTACCCAAGTTTGGGAACCCTGGTTAGAGTTCAGGGAAGGTTGAAAACAATTGGAGAACTTTAAAAAAAAAATTAAGATTGGGGATTTTCTGGTGAAGATGGTGGAGTAAACGCTGTGCTTATCTTCTCTCACGACCACCTCAAAATTATACTACACTACAAAACAAACATAATTGAGAATCACCTGAAGTCTGGCTGAACCAAAGCCCTATAACTACAGAGATACAGAAGAAGGCTTGAGACTAGTAGGAGGAGCAGACATGCTGAATGAATGGTCTGGTTTCACACCTGTATGTGACCACTAAAAATCAGGAGGACTATCTCGGCTATGGAGCTCTCCCCCTACCCCAGCCCCTGCCCAGCCCAGGGTTCCAGTGTCAGGGAGAGAAGTCCCCACAATTTCTGGTTGTGAAAACCAGCTGAGCTTGTAGCTGAGTGAGATGGAGGGTGGCTGCACTTTCAGGAGCTCCTCTTAAACGGTTCATGCCCAGACTTACTCACTGATGGTCTCACTCGCTCTGAGGTCCAGTGCTGGGGCAGTAGCTCAAAAGGTGCCAGGAACATACGATGAGGAAGTGACTATTCTAGCTTCCGGGTGAGGGTTGGAGGGGCAGCTTTCTCCTGGATGGAGGAGCTGGCGGAAGTCATTGCTTCTTTGTTGAGCCCTCCCCATTCCCAGCATGCAGAAGCAGGTGACGGCCATATTTGAGTCTCTAGCTAACTGGCTAATGCCATTCATTTGCCTGAACCTCGTGATTCTGAGGCCACATCCCACCCAACTTTTGGGAACACCCAGGCTGCTTCCAGTGGCTTTTTTTGTACAAACCGTCGGCCGTGGCTCATGCTGCAGACTTTTCTAAAGTCTCTTGAAGGTTCACAAAACCAAACCTGCAGCATGTGGCTTCAGCATGTCCCATACCTCTGGCTGAGCAGCCCTAACCCCAGAATTAGCAGCAGCTGGCCTTGGTTCATGGCTTGGCCTTTTAAGGCACCTTCAAGTACAGCGCGGGCAGCAGCCATCTGCAGATTGCTTGGTTGCGCATACCAGGTGGCCCGAGGCAGGGCATTGGCTGCGGCTGAACTTGGCCTGCAGTGAGTCCCCTTCCAAGAGGTCCTGGGGCTGGTACACCCAGTGGCCAGCTTCAAACTGAGCTGGAGCATCACCTGGTCACCCAAAAGATGCCACACCCAAAGGACATACTGGGGCAGGTACCAGAGCCCTGTTAAAGCAAATCCTGCTCCATAGGGTCAGCCCCTGCACAGCGGCTCCTCCACCGTAGTCAGAGCCCATTCTCACAAGCAATGAACACGAGGGTAAGTCCCGTCCACTGACATGCAAATATCAACCAGGCTCAATTATAACAGGAGGATATATTACAACCCACACAAGGGACACACCTGCAGTACCTGACTCTAGTGACCAGGGAGACTGGGCCACTGGGCCCCACAGAGCCCCTACTACATAAGGCCACTCTACTAAAGACTGGGAGGCATAGCAGCCCTACCTAATACTCAGAAACAAACACAGGGCGGCAGCTAACGTGGGGAGACAGAGAAACATGTCCCACATAAAAGAATAGAACAAAGCCTCAGGGGCAAAAAAAAACTAAACTAAATGGAGAAAGGCAACCTACCTGATTGCAGAGTTCAAAACACTGGTTATAAGAATGTTCAGTGATCTCAGAGAAAACTTCAACAAAGAGATAGGAAACATAAAAATAGATATTGAAGCCCAGGAAGTGCAGAGAGTCCCAAACAAGATGAACCAAAGAGGCCCACACCAAGATACATCATAACTAAAATATCTAAAGGTTAAAGACAAAAAGAATCTTAAAAGCAGCAAGAGCAAAGCAGTTAGTTACCTACAAGGGAGCTCTCATAAGACTTTCAAATGATTTCTCAACAGAAATTTGCAGGCCAGAAGGGATTGGCAGAAAATATTCCAAGTGATGAAAAGCAAGGACCTACAGCCAACATTACTCTACCCAGCAAAGCTATCATTTAAAATCGAAAAACAGATAAAGAGCTTCCCAGACAAGAACAAGCTAAAGGAGTTCATCACCACCAAACCAGTATTACAAGGAATCTTAGAGGGATTTCTTTAAGATGAAAAAAAAAAAAGATCAAAATTATGAATAATAAAAGGGCAATAACTACATATCTATCAACAATTACTTTCAATGTAAATGGATTAAATGCTCTAATCAAAAGACACAGAAGGGCTGAATGGATAAGAAAACAAGATCCATACATACGCTGCCTACAAGAGACTCACTTCAGATCAAAAGACTCACACGGACAGAAAGTAAAGGAATGGAAACAGTTATTTCATGAAAATGGAAACAAACAACAAGAAAAACTGGGGTAACAATGCTGATACCAGACAATAGACTTTAAAACAAAGTCTATAAGAGACAAAGAAGGATTCAGTCATCCCACTTCTGGGTAGTTAGCTGAAAACAACCAAAACTCTACTTTGAGGGGATGAGTGCATCCATACATTCATTGCATTATTATTTATAATAGCCAAGATATGAAGGCAACCTGGCTGTCCCTGATTGGATGAATGGGAAGATTAGAAGATTTAATTCACTAGAAAAATTATTAAGCCAAGAACTAGAAAAATTATTAACCCATGAGACATAGAGAGATGAATGAAGACTTTACGTCATTTATTCCTCTGACAGTTATTGAATGTGATGTGGACGGATATGCTCTAGCTGCTGGGTTGTGGCACAGTTTCTCATTACCTGGAGTGTGTACCCATGTGCCAGCCATTAAGGACTCACAGCTGTACCCTTTTCTGGAGTCCCACAGGTGGGAAATATTGTCCCCTGCTTCCCACCCCATGCCAGGGAGTTTCTACCCAACCTCCTACACACACACACACACACACACACACACACACACACTCTCTCTCTCTCTCTCTCTCTCTCTGGGGGCAGCTTGCAGCCAATGACCAGTTACTGGGGGTGGGGGTGGTAAAGGCTCAATGCCCCTAGAAACTCTAGTGTCATCACTAGAGTTTGATGACACTAACTCTGGGATCAGGTTGAGGCTAGACTTCAGCTGAACCCCCAGCTGTCCTCCCCTTTCCCTGGTTTTATCTGAAAGGTCTCCCTCAATAAAGCACTTGCTTAAGACTCTTCATTTCAGGCTCCATTTCTGGGGGATCCAACTTACGGCAAAGTACAGCACTGAATAAATCAGAAGCAGTCTCCATCCACCCTCTGGGAACTTGTGATGAAGGATAAGGACAAATAAACAGGTATACTTCCATCGGAGAGTCACAGTGATGGCATCAGAAAATGACACGGTGCTCTGGGGTCAGGAGTGGCCAGAGAGCTTCTTAGAGATGAAACTTTCTGAGCTGAGAACTGGAGTGTGACTGGGAGCCGGCTGGGAAAAGGGGGATGGGAGAGAATTTGCCAGGCAGAAGAAAAAGGAGGTGAGGCACAAATGGGCAACACTGCAAGGTACGAGCTCAAAATCGCAAGTGATTCCATATGACGGCAGCCAAGGGTGCCACTGGCTAGAAAAGGGACCCGAGAGGTTCATATGGTCTCGATTGTGAAAGGCCTAGTGAGTTGTTAACAAGTTTGTACTGTATCCAGGGCAAAGGAAAAACAATGAAGGGTTTTAAGGGGAGGATACATGATAAGACTTCTATTTATAAAAAAAAAAAAAAAAAAAAAATTCCTGGGCTATAGAATGGAGAAAGGACTTAAAAGGACAAGGCTGATGGTAGGGACACAATGCCAGTCAATATTTCAGTTTTCATGTAATAATTAAGGACTAGAACGTTAGCATTAGAGAGACAGGGGCTTAAGTTCCAGCTCCAACACCTCCCACCTTAGGTAAGTTATTTATTCTCTCTAAGCTGCAGTTTCCAACTGTAGAATGGACTATGAACCATACGAAGAATAGGCACGAACACTGAAGAATCTAACGTATGAAGAAGACGTTATTATTTTTTTTTACAACCCTTGGCACCCTGAAAGCACCACCAAAATGATCCGATATTATCCAGGGTTCTGAACTAGGGCAACAGCAGTGGGAATGGAGAGAAGTAGATGGAGTCGAGAGTCGTAGGCAGTAGAACTGGAGAGACAGGTGACTGGTTGCACGTAGGAATGAGGTAAAGAGAGGTGACAGGGATTTCTGTTTGGGGCATCAGGTAGACTGCAGTACCCTCCGTTGAGATGGGACTTCCGGAGGCAGTGAGGATTCTGAATGGAAGCTATGTCCGTTTCTGGACGTGTTGCTTTTGAAAAGCCTGAGATACCCACAGCGGAATTATCTGGTGAGTCGCTGTATGTGTGAGCCTGAAATTCAGGAGAGACATCTGAGGGGAGACTCACTGGTGGGGTGGCAGAGAGAAGCCAGGGCGTGTGTACTGAGAACACAGAAGAGGGGCAGGTTCGGAGCTGGGCTCCGGAACTAAGGTGAGAAGACATGACTTGTGTGATCAGGAAACTGACGGTCTGGTGAGGAAAGCAGATTTCTAGAAAACAATGGCTATGTTTTGAACTGAAGCGACGTGGGGGATCCCAGGGGTTGAAGGAACTGAGGATGGAACAAGGACTCCAAAGGTCAAAACAAAAATCGGAGATTCAAGGGGGTTGAGGTTGGGGAAGGAAGGAAAAGGTGGAACAGCTTGGAAAGGGTTTTTTAATACTCTTAACTCAGAGATGAAGGCATTGACTGGGACATCATAGCATTAGGAAAAGCTTTAGTGCTCTTGAGTGCCACAACTCTCAGTCTGTGACATCAAGGAATCCTGAGTTCTAAGGCACCCCTGGAAGCAGAGGCTGCAGTGGTGTGGGGTGCGAATACCAAGCAGACACCCTGCTGAACAGAATGCCTGTCATTGTTTCAGAAACTGGGGCTGGGTGTAAGCTGTCTTTTGAAAAAACTGTTGTACCAAAAGAATGCAAGCTGTTGACTCAGGACAATGTACAGATAAGGACTCTGATACCCAGAGAGGTTAAGTAACTTGTTTAAGATCACACAGCTAATGAGCGATCAAGCTGGGCCTAGAATTTAGACTTTTTAAAAATTCTCAGGCCGGTGTTCTTTCTTGCGTTACCTGAGATCTTATATTTCTAACTGCCTGGTCCACGTTTAACTGTACGTCCAGATTTTCTGCTCTGCAGTAACAGAGATGTGTATAGCAGGCCCTCGAATAACGTCGTTCCGTTATCACATTGATGAGATGTGGTAGGAACCTAACTCTTGTTTATATTAATTAGCCTATGGTAAAACTGGTTTCCTTATATGTTGTTTCACTGGAAGTCGCTTGAAGTTCATTATCCACGACATTAAGTGAGAGCTGACTGTACTTTAAAATATCATGAGAATAAGGTGTGGGAGGTACTTATGGAGCAGCAATCAAAATCACTGACAGCAGGTGGTCTTTCATAATGAAAGAACTTTCACAAACGAAATCCCTTTCAATTCCTGTCATGGCAGCAGCTGAAAGTTGCAGTCACACAGCAACCTAGCAGTCTGTCCTCCCCAGTCTTTCCTTAGTGGAAGATGACCCTGCGAGATTGTCCCTCATTGGGGTTGAGTTTATGTTACCCTAAGTCTCCATGTTTGGTCCTTGTAAGCAGGGTCTGCAGTCAAAGACGAGTAAGTTTCCTCATGGGAGGAACGACTTAAGCCAGACGGGACCCCACTAGGACCCCCATGAGCTAATGTAAAGTTAGGAGGTAGCTGTGCCCCTCCTCTTCTGAGAAGCTGCTGACGCATGCCTCAACTATTGTCCTTTACCCTCTGGTGTAATGGACCCATTAGAACAATAGCATCTCGCCCCTCCTGTTTGGCTCATGGGATAATCTTATCTTGTGAGACTTATTCTCCCAGGGATGGTATGCATTGCACTTTGGTCATTTGGGGAATGGCATGCATCGGTTGCTTTGGGACGATTATGGGATTTGGAATGAATGATTATTGTATGGTGTAAGAGTTTCGCAGACCCTGCCCCTAATCATGTGATTCCTATTGTAAAAAAAATCAATAAATACCCCGGTGACCCGATTCGGGGCTCCAGTCCCTCGAGGCTGTGAGTCCCTTGGTCCTCTGTGATTTAACTATATTTGAGTCTCTGTCTCTTTATGAGAGTTTAACCCTCGCCGCCTCCCTCGCCTTCCCACGGCTTGTGTTGTACAGGTCGCAACAGAAAGTTCACCCAGGACGAAGCCCCTCAGCCTTGCTGGGGACTCAGGCTTTGCTTCCTGTCAAGGGGTCCCATTTCACCAGCATTAACGTAAGATTAAACCAACACAACAACTTGATGGTGACATGATAGCCCAACTATGCCGTCGGTTCGAATTCTCAAGAAAAGGTAAAATCGAGACTCTCAGATTTAAAATGAACACACGTTATAGATCGGATTTAATTTAATCAGTGAGGGAACTAGGCAGATGTTACAACTGATTCAAAAGCAAATCCAAAAGAGAACAGACCCATTTCTAGGATCAGGAATACTGAAATGAGTGTTCAGAAAGAGGCAAAAAACTGGCTTCTGGGATGGGGGTGTGGCAGTCAATCAAAACTCTACCAGAAGGGAGACAATTTGCACGTCTATAGACAAGAAATATTTTGCAATGATATCACTTATCTACAATTTACAGAGTTCTAAAATGGCTCCCGTAGAATCAAAATCCAATAACCCAAAAAGGTATACTATAGGCAACACAGTTTTCCAGTGATGCACAATTTTTCCACTCTACCTGTGAGAAAAGCAGAGGCAAATTTTAAAAACTTGGGGTTCCTTTCCCTGTGTTGTACATAAGAGTACACACAAAAATACACGTGTGTGTGTGTGTTTACATACACTTTTTAAAATAAGTTTCACAAAATACCACTTACCCTTATTATATACAATGCACCTTGATATTTCCTGTTCTATTCTCGTGTTAATGCTGGTATCCACACAAATTAATTTCGTAACTCTTTAATGGGTTACGCCTACTCATAGATCAAGGGTTCAGTTTGAAAACGGGACTAAATCCGTGCTCCTCAAACTATCTATTGTGGAGGACCAATTTTTAACTTTTTCATAACTTCAACCCTTCATCTACCGATACTTTTGTGAAATACAAGAAAAATTAGTTACTAGAAAAATAAAGCGGAAAAATTCCCACAGACTTACAACACAGAAGCTCACATTTTTTCTGGTTAGATTTCAACAGACATAAAATTTTATGTTGGGGCCAGGTCGAATTCCCACTGAAGTTTTCAAATGCTTACTCTCAGTTTCTGTTCTTAGTTCCCACATGCTGAAAGCTAGGTGGGTTCTGCTGGTCCTTGGACCACACTGTGCATGTAGTACTGACTAGATGTTCCCTAACCAGCTCTGACAGTCCCGGGATTTTTTGTTTTCCAGGAAGCACAGTCCCTTGGGCTACCTCAGTCACCGGGGGCTTACTGAGGCACATCTGGGACTGACCTCAGTCACCGGGGGCTTACTGAGGCACCTCTGTGGCAATGGGAGAGTGATCTCACAGAAGCGTTTGGCAGTAGTGACCTCACAGTGAGGGAACTGTCACGTGGGCATTGGGCGGACCCAACCCCAGAGGTGGTCCTTCACCTCTGTAACCACCAGCGTGACCAGGCTATTCTCTCAGGCTGTCTTCATCTTCTGGGTTCATCCTCTTGATGCTTCTCATAGCTTCGATTGCTTCCTTTTTGAAGTTTCCCAGTTCTACTTCCTGAGAGAACCTGATTGCCCTGTTTAATCATCATTTCAGTTGCTGCAGAACGTGGCTCATGACTGGGCTTACTGGATCAGGAATTGACCAGGCATCCGGGTCATAGGGCAGAGAACAGGCACTTGTGGTGGAGAACCAGCCATCCTTGTTCAAGGAACAGCCCTGGGCCTCTTCTCTCTCAGCACAGCAGGAAATGGAGGGCGAGGCCAGCTGATCTTTGAAGAAAAGATTGGCCCACCCAAAACACATTTTACAATTCTCCATTCCCAAACCCCCGTAACAGTGAGATGTTACTCCGCAGGAGACTTAAGGGCGAAGCTGTCACAGCAGCAGCTCTAATATAACTGCAGATACAGAACCCTCTGACTCGCACTGGTCTCCCCTAGATCTGGATTAAAGAGACACATCAGAGGAATTACCCGTACCCAATGGGGTACTTTAGCGTCTCTCTAAATTCAGGAGAACTTTGCTTTTGTGAAGTATACTTCTTAAGATCCTTGCAAGACATCAAACTCTCAGTTAAGACAATAGTTGATGCCTCCCACCCCCATAAAATGCAGTAAAGCATCATTTCAAAAGAATGGCAAACTCAGTGAACCACACAGAACAATGAAGTGGCATTGAGAGGCAGACAGTGAACAGCGAACCATTTTCTTCCCAAAGCTAAGAGAGAGGCATTGCCCACCATAAGTCATTCTCATAGCTCAGAAAATTCCAAATCCATCAGTGTCCTACGCCTTAAGGACCGCTCATGAACAGTCACAACTATTTATGTCAGACCCTTGGATGCTGAGGTATGTTCTTACATCTCTACTCCATATGCTTTCATTTATTTCATTTCATACCAAAATGAACGGGCATATTACTTGGTGTTTAGAGTTCCTAGGCTTGTCCGTATTTCCCATGTATAAGATGTAATGTGTATAAAGTGCTTAATACCTTATCTGCCACGGAGTAAGCACTCAATAAATGTTAACGCTGACATACATATGTATTAAACCTATACTCTCTAGATTGCTTGAGTTATTTTTTGTGCATGGGGTTGTATTGCTGCCTGCTTAGGTTATAGCTGTGTGTTCATTATTCAGTCCCGTTCGGCTTTCTCTTACGTTCACAGAGGCGTTGTTCTTCTGTGGTGGCTTCCTCCACTAGTTTTCAAGTTCATCTTGGAAGGTCTTTTACAGCCTGGCTAATTCTCGGCGGTTATTAGTACCAAGAACGGCCTGTGCACAGTGGGGCACCCAGCAAATGCTGTTGGCTGGCTGGCTGGCTGATGGATTTACTGCCACCACCCTCCATCCTATTATAATCACTCATCATTGCAAATATAAGCACTTCCTTGTCTCCATCTCCTACCATCCAGAACAGTCTTCCTAGATCTCCCTGCCTCATTGACTCACCATCTCATTCCTTCCTTTTCCTGGACCTTCTAACTTCCTTTTTCTCCCCCAGACTATCTTTTTAACTCAGTGCACACATGACGGTAATTAGTTTTGGAAAATGTTTCCCATTTGCTCCTATATCTTCATTAGGCTGTACCCATTTCTATGGAGGCTACCAGTATAAATAAGACAGTGGCTCAGAGGGCCACTGGTTAAAAATGAAAAGCTCCATGCAGATTGTCAGGGAAATTAAACACCCACCTACGCTCGATCAGAAGCTGCATCTACTGGAGAGAACGCTTCCGTAGCTCATCTTCGCTGTGAGGTTGTATTTGGGAGAATGTGTCTAGAGGAATTCTCTCAATATTGAGGGGGGATGGAGTGGGAAGAAGCCGTGGCCATCTGTATGCAAAAAACTCAGATGCTAAAAGAGATCCCTAGAGTTAATGAATTTCACAGTCCTTTGCCCTTCTTTTGCTTTTCCTGGTGTTTGCTCCTTGACCGGCCGGCAGAAGTAAGGAAAAAAAAGGAGGTGAAGCAAACTTCTCTGCAAACCGTTCTTCCTATAAAAGTGAGCAAGTAGCTCCAGGCGCAAAGGTAACCCACACAGCCACCTGGCTCTGCTGAGGGTAGCACCAACCGTCACGCACATTTACACACCTGCAGCATTTTTTTTTTTTTTAAAGCCAGGCTGGGTTAATTACAGGATTGCATTGTATTTTCATACGTATAATAATCTAGTTTACCTTGTAAATGATTCATTTACAATTCAATTAAACAGCCAAGGAGAACAAAATGTTAAAATAAACATGTGTTTAAATAAGATACAATATGTGTAATTAGACATCACACATACCCATATCTCAGTGTTTGATTTGCACAATAATACAAAACAGGTCATTCGAGGCTATGCCAAATATCAGGGATTAGATGACCTTTAAATTCCTGCCGAGCTGGAGAGTCTGTGATTTTGTGATCTGAATGAAAAATGAAAAATTCAGTGCGTCATCCAAATGTGTATAAGAATCCAGCTGTTTGATGTCAGGTAGACAAAACACTCAGACGACTGACAGAAGCATTTCATTTCCATCCAGATGTTTTTGCATTGTGTTGATTCAGCCTGACACACGGCAAAGTTAAGTGACTTGCTCAGCTTTGTGACAGTCTCCTGAATATCTCGGCAATGGAATCGTTTAGAAGTTTGTCATTTCAGTGGCAGTAGCACCCACGTTTTGTGACTACCCCACTGATACTGTGTTTCCCTGAAGATAAGACCGGGTCTTATATTTCTTTATGCTCCAAAAGATGCATGAGGGCTTACGTTCAGGGGATGTCATCCTGCAAAAACCATGCTGGGGCTGATTTTCCGGTGAGGTCTTATTTTGGGGGAAACACGGTAGCTTCTGAATCCATGAGACAAAAATAGTCCATTCAGTTCTCTCCATTCTCTAGCACTTTACTGTCTTCACCCCAGCCCACCAGCAAAGGTCTGTGTTAACCTGGTCTATGACCCGGGACAACGTGGGGTCCCCTGTCACTGCGCTGTGCACCCCAGCCCCTGTCTGTGAAGCTGCTTCTGTTCATGGTGATCACTGTGTCTCTGGGACGTCGTTATCTGAGCCAAGGGTCGGCCAGATCAAAATTTCTAGCCATTTTAAATGTTGCTTGCAGTACAGGCAATCACAGCCACCATTCATCCTCCCATTATCATGGTCAATAATACAACTCATCTAAATTTGGCTGTGATTCACAGGCCTGGCGGAGGTGACTGATGCTGACCAAAAGTCCTATCCACACTCCATAAATCTCAATGCCGTCCTTGAGTTTGCAGCTGCAGTTTCTGTATGCAGAGCCCTGTGCTGTTTGCAAATCAGCCTCTTTGACTCAGCTTCTTCCGGTTGCCTTGACCCCCAGTGAATTTCCCAGGGCCTGATTGCTGCCCATCCCAGGCCCATCTGGTCCCTCTCGTGCCCAGATGTCTCAAGCTTGACCATTCGTTTTGAAATTGTGCTTCTAAAGCATCTTCCTCTGCGATGCTTCCTGGCTTCTTTTTTTTCCAGCACCCGGCACTCTCACTTCCTTTACCGTTGTCCCCCTCCAGCCCTCTGCACAGACCCTGCTATTGCTACTCAAGCCCTGCCTGAGTCTGGATAGTGCGGCCATGACTGCCCAGAAGGCGGGTTCTAGACCAAATTCCCTATGTGACCTTCAACAAGTCACAACACGTCCCTGGGCCTCACTGTTCTTATCTGAACATGAGAGCGTTGGACTGAATCAGGTCTGAGGCTCCTTCCAGTTCTAAAATTATATTATCTCTCTAATACTGTTAGACTGGCTGCCTTCCAAGGTGTCACCGCTCGTCATTCTGTCTAGTTGTTATGCGGGGATTTTGGGGGAGTAGGGTGGAAGAAATGAGGCTCTAGGACTAATATCTTGAAAAATTATAAAATGCGTTTGCTACCCTTCTCATCTTCGTGAACCCACCCCCCTTCTTTTCTTCTCTGTTGAATTGAAAACTCAGAGACTTAAACATACATATTATGACAGTTCTGTCACTTCCCAGAATTGCATAGTAAAAACAGAGAAAGGTGCGCAGGTAAGCTTAGCACCTTGAATGTTATACAAGCAGTACTGCTTCTGGGCCCAGGATGGGGGCGGTGCGTGCTGGAAAGACTGCACAGGGAAGCCGAGGGGAGAGAGAGCAGAATGGGGAAAGAGAGACAGACAGAAGGTACCTACATTCAGGAGAATACAAGGGGTGTGGGTGCTCCCGTCAGCTTCCCATCAGCATTTTGTTTGGAGTTTAAATACGTTCATTCCAAATGCACCTAACACTTAACCAAAAGGAAAATTTGCACATGCACAGTGACTGGATACTTCCAGTGTTCAGACTTCCAGAGACCCGTCCTCTATGACATTAAAACCTTGTCCATTCCTGGTATGGATTGTCCAGGGCAAATCACGTTAAGGGCTTTCTCAGCATATGTTAATCTATGTTATGACATCAGGTTAATGAACATCCCAAGACAGTTTTCCGGAAGTCACCAAGGGTGTTAGTCTAAGAAGGAGGGGGTATTGGAGTGGAGAGGAGGGCACTTCTCCATCTTCTCCTTATGTGGAGAAGTTTTGCTGTTGTGATTGTGGTTGATTTTATAATTTGAAACCAACAGCTGATACAGTGATTGACTTTCCCACAACATAATCCTGGTGGTGATAATAAAAAAAAAAATCACTTGAGATTATCCCTGAATTTGGCCTCTAAGCTCAGGAATGGTTCTGAATAAGTAACCCTCTCTCCAAATTAAATCATAAGAGACCAAGTGTATGCCTTGTATAGAGTACCACTAGATGAGAAGGGACACCCACCTCTGTGTGGAGCTGGCCAGAGACATTATCCTGCTTTGGTGAGATGGGCCATTGTCAGTGGAACAAGGGACGACCAGGGAGGATTGATTCACTCTCCTTCTCACCCAACAACTCATTTGCCCTCACAGGTATTTCCTTGTTTCTCTCTGTCCCCCTTTTCTCATATCCATTTCAACCTCTCTTCCCTGTAATCCATTGGTTGAAAGTTTGCTTTAAAACTCTGTCAGTATTCTATTCCTCTCCAAGTCAACTTCCCCAAGGCCTAGAGAACATGAGGTCAGGATATCCCCTCTCCCAAAGTTTCTGGAGAGAGTTAAAGCAAGAGGGACCTTCAGAGTGTTTGGAAACCAAGGTGTTGATCATTAGTGCAAAGACAGTCACTAAGATTAGAGTGGGGAGAATCAGCCTAAAGAATTGAACTGGACTGAACCAGAATTGAGCTGTAGGTATGAAGGGGTGAGTATAAGGCTTCGGCACCATCTGCTGATTGAGCTAAGTTGGGGGTGGAACCGACAGAGATGAAGTGGAAGACAACCTGAGCAGCTCCTCGTTCTGAGGAGATCAGAAACGAGCCTCCAAGTGAGAGAACATGAGGCAAATGTCAGCTGGAGTCCCTGATGGGACTTTGATCGTCCTGATCTCTTGACTGTTGAAAATATGGTGGGTCCAGAAAGAGGACAAGGAATCTGGAAAAGTAGGAGAGATGAACCGTGTGTAGTGTTTTATTGTTGTGGGGGTTTGTTCTACAATTTTACAAAGTACAATCACCAATACTACCACCTCATGTAATTTCCACAATTACCCAATATCACTGAGTAGTTATAATTAACTCTATTTTGCAGCTCATTCATTCATTCAACATATTTTGAGAGCTTTTTATGTGCCACACACTAGGCTAGACACTCAAGATACTACAACAGAAAAGACTACATCAACAGTTGCAAAGTAATTGCAATGAAGTGTGACTGATTATGATTGGGGGAAATAAGGGTTCCAGCAGGAAGATTTAATCTGGTCTAGAAAAGTGTTTACAAAAGAAGTGACATGTAAGATGAGAACTCAATGGGAGGTAAGTAAGGTTGAGCTAGGTGAGGAACCAGGACTGCAATATGTAACAGTTAGAGGTACAATGGATGGAAGATGCAGAGAGAGGAAAGACAGAGAAAGCAAATGAGCTTGGCTCATTTTAGGAATTGCAATGGGGTGATTATAGCGAGGTGAAGGATATCGGGGCCGAATGAGAAGAAATGAGGCTGGAAAGAGAGGCAAGAACTAAGTCTTAAAGGGCCTTGAAACCTTGTTGAGGAGGATGAATGAGAGGCGGGAAAGATGACACTGAGTTTTCTGACTTGGACCGTTGGTAGATAGTCATGTGATTTTACTGAGATAGGGAGTCTGAGAGGAAGAACAGGTTTTGAAGAAGAGATGACATGTCATTCTTGTGACATCATGGTGTTGCTGTCCCGTGGGCAGTTGGAGAAAAGGTCTGGCACTCAGGAGAGGAGCATAGATGGAAGGCAGCCACGTGAAAGTATTTCTACGTGGACGGTTACTAAAAACAAAGAAGTGGGTGAGATTGCCCAGGGAGAGTAGACAGAAAGAGGAGAAACAGGCCTCAGGTAGAGCTCCAAGGAACTCCAAAAGTAAAGGGAGGAGCAGAGAAATAGACCCTATAAAGGACATTGAGAAGCATATTGTTTCTGCTGAGAAAATATGCTGCGGAATCAGACAACTCTGGCCATATATGTCTGGGCAGGTTATGATCCCTCTCTGACCTTGGTCTCTTCCTCTTCAATAGAGCAATAATAGTACCTTCCATATAGAACAGTATCTAGAAAGTTTAGCAGAATCCTGGCATACAGTAAGCATCAATTAATGCTAGTTATTAGGTTAATTATTTTAATAAGAAAAATAAGAATGATAACAATGAGAGGAAACAGTGACTAGAGAAGTCAGAGGAGTATCAGACAAAGGTGATATCATGAAAGCTAAGGGAAGAGTATTTAGGAAAAACTAGTGAATAAGGACAAATGTGCTGAGAGGTCAAAATACAAAGGCTGAAAAGAGTCAGCCTTTGGATTTAGTTGAGGTAGAACATTGATGACCTTGGCAAAATATGTTTCAGCAGCGTGGTCCAAGAGGGGAAAGACCTGGAGACAATAATTGTGGGAGAAATGGGTTCTCAGACAAGTCTGGTGGTGTAGCCAAAGTCATGTGGCCAGCAAACCCTGTTGTCATAGAGTGACCACAACTTAGCTCGTGAGACTCTAAATTGGTTTGCTTTCCACCTGTCGGACCCAAAGAAGGTGACTTAGCAAGGAAACATGACTCCATGACTTGTGCTGAGTTAACAGAGAGGGGAAGGAATGAACAAATAAGTAAGGATAGGGGAGGGGACAGAATGTGTTAAGAGGGATCAGTAGGCAGACCATTCCCAGGAGCGGGAGGAAGTTGGATATAAAACCAACAAATATTTATTGAATGCCAATCATGCATCACGCATGTGGGAACTGTTGATGAAACAAAGACATAAGACATGATTCCTGTTTCTAGGAACAAGACATAAACACATGAAAGATGTAAGGGCTCAACAGTTGTTAAAGGCAACACTAGAAGAGCTGTCACAAAGCAACATATGCTTTATTGTCAAATGAAGTGTAGCATATAAGGACTAGACAGACTTTGTCACCTCGCCACCGAAGGCTCACCAGAGAAGGTGCGATCCCAACTGCTGGCTTCCTGTGGGTAAACTGGCCCTGTCAGCAGGGCTCAGGGACTGAGGTGTCTGGGAATTGTGTGATGAGAATGGGGCTGGCCAGAGCAGAGCAGGGAAAAGAAGTGTTTGGGGGGCAGAGCCCAGAACTCCTGGCTGCCCCATAACCTGGCAGTAGGATGAGAGTATTGTGAGTATTGTTCTCCCCCTGGTGTGTGTGTGTGTGTGTGTGTGTGTGTGTGTGAGAGAGAGAGAGAGAGAGAGAGAGAGAGAGAGAGAGAGAGAGAGAGAGAGAGAGAGGGAGAAAACAGTCACAGTATAGAGAAGATGAGACCTAAACATACACACACACAAAGAATACCTGGAAGTAGTGGACACTCATTGGCTAAAGGAACAGAAAATCCTAGAAGACACAATCCAAAGTACATGAAAAAGGCGGAGCCACACACGCACCAGGAAAACTTTGGAGTCAGACTCAATCCCTACTCTTTGAACCAATCCTGACTCTTTGCACCTGTATACATTTAGACAAGTTTACTTGACTTGTCTGGGCTTCCTTTCCTTTGCCAGAAAGACAGGGATAGTAATACCTGTTTACTGGGCTGTCGTGAGGCCTGAATGAGACAATATATGCAGAGGGTGCCAAAAAAAAATGTATACACACTTTAGAAAGGAAAACTATTAAAATTGTAATACTCAATGTACGAGTATATTGATAACAACGAGTCACGTTTGACTTCTGCATTTACAAGAGGTGCTCAAAGGGGGTCACCATCAGCGTCCAGACACTTCTGATTACGACGAACTACTGCTTGAGCAACGCTGACCAAAGTGTCCACTTGTATACGTTTTTTGGTACCCCCGGTATATACATATATATATATAATTTCCAGCACCCAGTCTTGTCCAAAGACAGTGCTCCAGAAATATCAGCTTTCAATGACAGTTTAAGGTGGTTACAGATGGTCACATTTTGCTGAAGAAGTTCAAGATGCTTTATAAATATTAGACTGTGAAGCCTGATAAGACACCGGAAAAGTGGATAACAAATGTTATCATCCCTCTTTTATGCATGGAGAACTTGGCACTGAGAATCAGGGTTTTGCCTGAGGAATAAGCAATTCTGTGGGAGGATGGAGAAGGGAGGAGGAGGAGGAAGGAAAGCCTCAACAAGGATTCTTGAACACCCCCCTTCCTTCCCTACTGCCCCCCCAGGCAGCCAGCAGGTGGTGGGATCAGATTACACACTGCTCCCCTGCCCAGCCTCTGCCCCAGGGGGGCTGCAAGCGGCAGTGTAACCCTGGGCATTTATTTTTCAACAATCAGGCAGTATTAGGAGGATGAGCTCTGATCAGACCTAGCATTGGCTCCTTCTGAGAGCAGCCTACGAATCAGATTCTCTACGGCAGCCTTTCCCCACCTCCTCCATGACAGCCTGATAACAGTCCGTCCTGGTGGAATTTTCTCCCCCAGGACATTCCTGCAGCTGAGTTGCTTCACCCTTTCAAAACACGAGTGAGCAGAGTCCAGAAACTGAAACAGCTTTCCGGTCTCATTAGCGTTGCGTGTCCCTGTTGTTGGGATTTGCTTTTGTGTTTCCTATGTGTGAATATGATCACTTAAAGTGGTCCATTTATGCGATTCTTCTCTTTAATTTACCCCTATTACTCAGCACCCAAGAAATCGAGAGAAGGCAACACCTCACACTAGTGATGTCTGGGGCCCCAGTTGTCAGGGGCCCATGGGGACCCAGACCCTGAGGGCCTCCCAGTGCAAAACCAGTATCACCCCGCCTCTGCCCTTCGGTCCTCAGGGGAACGCCACCAGGGAGGGAAGGAGATCATCCTCATGGCTGACTTGAATATGTGTCCGTGTGTCAAAACTAAGCTCGTGGAGAATGCACGAGAACGAGGTTGGATGGGAATTACCCACCCATGTGCACTAGTGTGGTGCTTCAGCAAAGCCCAACAGGGAGAAGAAGCCTAGAATATAAATGAAGTGTGGGGCCTTGAAGGGTGCTTGGCACACAGTAGGTGTTCAGCTCGTGGTGGCTGAATGTGAAAAAAATAGCACCAAAGCAACCACAAGAAGGGGTCAGACACGGGGTTTTTAGGCACGAGACTTGGAATGAGTACTCTTCTAGTGACCCCAGGGCCTTGGTGAAAACTACTTCAGCAGGATAAGAATTTATTGACATTTTAAAGCTCAGAAAAGTAGGAAACAGGCACGTGATCTCCTCCCTGAGAACCTCCACCTCATGCCTTCTCAGGAAATTCTTTTCTCTTATATGAAGCAAGCTCGTTTCCTCTGGATGTGCCCTCACAGGACACGGAGAGGAACCATTTGTTGGCATCTCTTCCGGAGCCCCTGTATGCACGTACGTATACATGTAATGACTAGGGCCTTGACCTTTTCTTCTCCATAAGTGCTCGCCTCAGTTCCTTTTGTGTTTGCCAGGGAGCTTCCTAATCGCCCGTTTACATCACCCCTTTGCCACTGACCTCTCTTCTGTCAAGGGATAATCAGGTGGGACAGGATGAAAAGAGTGTTACTTGTCTGTCTCGCTCAGGCCAATGTCGGATTAATATTAATAACAACAGCCACATTGATAGAGCATTTTCCATGGACCAGGGCTATTCTATCTCACGTTATCTTTCAACAACCCTATGAGGAAGGAGCTAATATTATCCCCAAATTACAGACAAGAAAAAGGAGGCACAGAGAAGTTGCGGGACGTGCCCAAGGTCACACCACAGAGCGGCAGAGCCTGGATTTGAACTTGCAGTAGTCTGATGCCAGAAATGGTTCTCCTGATCACCCCACCATGAAACCTCAGTATCCTCACCTGTATGTCATGCTTTCTCCTCAGCACGCCTACTGGAGACGGGTCACGAACTTTGCTTTTACTTTCTTTTGTGCTATACCTTATGGCATCCATCTTTTTCCACCTCTGAGTGAGCATTTTACATTTCCTCTACAAGTTATTTTCTTCATACGTTCAGTTTGTTCAACAAGTATGTCTTGGTTACCTTCTGGGCGCAACAGTTGGTTGGTATCAACAGTGGCAGCTTCCGAAGCCCTGGTGGCCTTAGTCTGCTGTCCTCCATTTCTCATCTCTCACCCAGCCTTGCTTTATTCCATAGGAAAGAAAGTGAAGAAGTATTTTCAGGGTTTGACAGTGAAAGGATCTCAGAAATTATCTACCAACACTTCCACTTTACTTATGAAGCCCCAAGTCTACAGAGCTAATGTGTGACAGAGTCTTGTTCTAATTCAAACTGGTCCTCTTCCCTCTACTCCTTGCTCTAACCTTAGTACCAGGTACATCACAGACAATAAGTGTTACTGGGTCATCTGTATCAATGTGCATGACTCAGTTTTTAGTCTGTAAAATGGGAATGGTATTAATATTGACCTCTTAGGGTTCAAGTGAGGACTAAATGAATCCTTAGATTAGTGCCTAAATTAATAAAGGTTAATTTACTTTTTTAAATGCCACGTCTGCACATTTCATTATTCATTCATAAGTCAATAGTTCTAAATACTTGTCATATTAAGAGTTTGTACCAAACATGGATTAAAAAGATGAACTTCCTCTATTGACCTTACGCTGCTATTCATGAGCCAATAGAAGTTATTGTGCCTAATTTAAAAAGTACCGTTGGCCGGTACCCCCCTTCCCTCCCCAGACTTTGGCAAGGTCAGATAGAGCATTTTCTTTTGCTTCCAAGTACCCGAACCTTGAATCATCACTGTTTCACGCCCACTGCTCCACTCTGTGTGAAGCTTAAGGGCGTAGCCTAGACCTGTTCATCTTTTTATTGTCAGCTCTAAGCGCTCAGTAGCTGCACGCAGTAGGTATTTAGCACAGATTTGTTGTTGAATAAATGAATGAATGCAGCATCTGCATATATCTGTTCTCCCCTCTCCACCCTTCACCATCACCCCAAAGTTCTTTCTAATATCTATCTATCTATCTATCTATCTATCTATCTATCTATCTATCTATCTATCCTTTTAATTCTTTTTCTAATTTTCATCGGGTGTAAAACAAAAATATAAAATGTCAAATGCAGCCAGATAGGTGGCTTACACAGAGACCATAAAAAGGAACATGTAAGCAAAAATCAATCTCCAGTGCTAGAGAGGGGAGAAGATGGTGTGAGTATGGACAGAACGCTGGCTCTTTTGCCCTAAATCTAGAATATAGGACAAAGGGGTGGTTGAGAGCCATCAGCTTTGCAGTTAAATGCACCTGGACTTGACCTCTCTCTAAGCTTCTGCTTCACCACCAGTACAAGGGGGATGATAACTGGTACCCTTCTCCTGAGGTCTTGCAAAGACTGAGATCGTTCCTGTCCAGTGCCTGGCACATTGAGAGGCCTTGATAAGTATTAGCTTATCAAGCTAATTAGCTGGTCCCCAGCCTCACCCTAGGCCAGTGGAATGGTCCCTGGAGAACATCTCATGCCTTTTATTCCACATCTGTGGTCACAAAGTGTTTGGTCTCTTGAGATTTCTTGGAATTGGTGAGGGATCGCTCCTTCTCTATGTGAATGTGTTTGCATTTTGATTTTCCAATCATTCCTGAAAGGAATTTCTCACTTGAGACTTGAACCTGAACTGACAAGAGTTCAGACACAGACCCTGGACCTGTGGTGACTCTCCCTGTGCCCTCTCTCCAAACACACATACACAATTTAGCCACCTGGAGAGAATCTGTCAGAAACAGTCAGGCAACTCTCACCATATAAAGAGCAACAGCAGTCATTTTCATCATGACCATCATCATCATCAGAAGTTAATAGGGCACATGTGCATTAAGGACACATGTGAGCCATAAATATCACAATAATTTAAAGAAAATAAGATCATTTTAAGCCTACTATCCATCTTCCTGAGCTTCACTGAAATTATACGACCAAACAAGCAGCAGACAGACACTCGGTTGAGTATGGTTCCCAGAAAAACTCCCTGCCTTTGCCCTGTGACTGGCTGAGCATTTCCTGAGGGCCAGAGCTTTTTAAGCAGCTGGTACAAATGGATGCCTTTCTGAAATTAACCAGTTGATGAATGTCACAGGCACCGGGCTCCATTCCAGGGTCGGGCCAGGCTGTGCTCAAACTGCATGTTTTCCTCACAGCCTCCAGGGTCTATGACTAGCAAGGAGATGGATGGTCCCAGGCAGGTGGAGTGGGATGGAGTTTGGGGGGAGGGCGGGGCAGTTAGAAAGGAACTGTGAGGTGCTCAGCCCTGGGGGCTGGTGCTTCTCTCCTTGGTGCATTGTTGGATGTGTGTGCAGACGCTGTCACGCCCATAATTTCTAGACGTTTGTTCATATAGGGCCTGAGTCCAGGAGAAGGAATCCATGCCGTTTGTGTGTGTGGTATAAAGACTCAGTCTTCTGAGCAGACTTGACCTTGGCCCTGGTTCGGGTACTGACTGCGTGAACTTGTCCGAGTTATTATCCACTCTGAATTTCAAGTTTCCTCACTTGTTTACCTAGAAAGTAAGACCTGCTTCACATGGGCATGAAATGATATATAAAGCTAGCTTTACACCACCTGGAACACAGTCGGTGGCTCAGTACACGGCAGGTCAATTATTGTCCTTGTTATTACTACTGTTTCTGAAGGAGCCGAGAAAGTCAGCTGACTCCAGATAGCACAGACAAAATGTGCTCTTGTCAGAGACTTCTTTTTGGATGCTTCTCCTGGAGGGTCCTCTTTTAATAAATGGATACGGATTTTGCATATACTGCGGTGTTAGTAATGCATATCAGTCGCATATCTAAGCATGTCTCCGTTTTTTTTCTTCTTGGCCTGAAAGGGGTGAATAGTTATAAAACTAGCTTTGCTTACATCATGATTTTGCCCAGGGTTGGACCCAAGCCCAGGGGCCACTGAGATGAGTCTGGAGTAACACTGTATTAAAAATAAAAATGAATGATAACTGACTTGCTCTAGTTAGCTTGAGGAATGGAATGTACATGGGCAAATGCTTTCCAGTTCTGGTTGTTTCTGTCCTGATAGCACTGGGGTGGGGCCAGGAGGCTGGGCTGGTCCTAGCTCTACTTGGAGAGGCCACTCTCCACTTGGCATTGACTAGTTCTCTCTTTGGACCTCAGTCTCCTCATTTGCAAAATGAGAGGGTTGCATTTTATTGGTGACAGACGCCAGGAGTGAGGGAGAGGAATGGTTGGAAGAGCAGACAGAGCTGAGGCCAGGCCAAAGTTGCTGGAGAGGGCTAGTGAATCTTGTTATGAAGAGTAATTTCTCCTTCCAGAAGGACCAGCCCTTGGGAAAATAGCCACATGGGAAATGTTCTAGCCCACTCCCGAGTAGGCAAAACTGTAGGTGTCACCTAAAGAAGCAAAGGTTTTGTAAGGCTAAACAGCCACCCAGAGAGGGAATTCGATTTCAAAGTTTGGCCCACTTCTTAGCCACAGGCTGCCCCTGTCTCTCTCTTTCTTTCTATTAAGACAGGCTGCCCCTCAAACATCTACTGACCGTTAATGAATGGCCAGCAAATCAGCCAACCCACTGGTACTAACTACTAGTCCCAGCCTAAGAATTTGTGCAATAAATTGTATTCTTCTTCAAGGTTGTTAGCATATCCCAAGGCCAATTGTTGAGCTTGGCAAGGTGATATTTTAAGTATCTACTTACTGTTCTGGCCACAACGCCCTGTTGCCTAGAAAAGTCCTTCATGAAAACAGCGAAGTAAACAAGCAGTTGATCAAATAGGCACCATTTCAGGAACACTGATAGACATCGGTTGGTGGACATTCCTTAGGTCCGTCTAGGACTGTCCCCCATTTGTTCCTTCAGCTCTTGACCCCTGCCGTGGTACGTTAGAAAGTGCACTGAACCTCTTTTCAAGTCCAGTTCCTCTGTGACAGGAGGACAGGAGTCCTGGAACCAGAAAACCTGGTTTCTGTGCCCGCTCTGCTGCTAACCTGCTGTGTGACATTGGGCAGCCATCTACTCCCTCTGAGCCTCAGCTGTCTCATCTGCAAAACGGGCGATAACAATGCTCTCCCAGGCTGGTTGTGAAGGGCAACCAAGGTCGCCTACAGGACAAAACACATTGCAAACTGTGGGACTCCGTGAAACTGTGAGGTCCTTGAGGCCTGGTTGGTGATTCCCTTTTTTGTGTTGTATAGAATATCTAATTCAGTGGTTCTCAACCACATAAGAATCATCTAGAGAGCTTTTAAAGAATACCAAGGCCTGGGCTCCACTCCCAGATATTTTTATTTAATTGGTTTTGGGTGGAGCCCCAGCGTTGGTATTTTTAAAAGTACCCAGGTGATTCTAATGTGCAGCCAGGGCTCAGAACCACATTGGCTCCTCCCTGGAGGCTCAGCTCTGTTGGATGAATGAATGATTCTAATTATGACTTCTCCCTGCCCCTTGGAGGAGAGTGGTTTCTAGATGGGAGGGTTGTTCTCAGGTGCCTGGCTATTTCGAGAACTGCTTTGCAAGGGCATCTGGAAGGTCATGTTCAGAAGGTGCTGGCTGTGGCACACATGCCAGTGGGCTGCGCCTCTGAAGGCCAGTGTGGGGGCCTTATGGCCGCTGCACATGACCACGAGGCGAGTGTCTTAAAGTGGCGGTTGGCCAGGCCTGGCTAGGCGGAAGGGAGCTGGAATTCTCCGGCCTCTGATCTATCCCCACCAATGGGTCAGTTCAGTCCTAGGCTGTGTTAAATGCTGTAGGAAGTTCCTGGAGCCTTTCCGTTGAGGAGACTCCCATCAGGGTTACTATTATCATTCTTATTACTATTATTATTATTAATGGAACAACTCAACATGCAAAGCATTTCCTGGGCGAGCTGGTGGTGAGGCACATGGGTGGTGAGGCACACTGGTGTTAAACTCCAACTTTAGATTTTTCTCTTCAGCCTTTGACCCCACTTCCTTCCAGGAAGAATTCTTTTATGGAATTCAATCAGCCTAAGCGCGCTCGTGTGTGTGTGTGTGTGTGTGTGTGTGTGTGTGTGTGTGTGTGTGTGTGTGTGTGGTCCTCTCTCTTATACACCAAATACACCATGTTTTGATACATCAGATTTACCACAGAGAGACTCGTCAGGAATTCCTTTTTTCTTTTTCTGCCTCCGACCAAGCACTTTGAGCTTCCTGCAGAAGGCCTTTCAGATTCCCTCAGTCAGGAGCAGCCACTCCCTTCAGAGCTCCCAGGAGCCTTCCTTTCATGGTGCTTCCCACATTCTCACTTTTTTTACCTCTAGGCACCTCAAAGAAAACAGAGGCGGGGGCCCAGTGAAAGCACAGGCAGAGCTGATCATTGCCACTTACTTGCTGGGAGTACTACGACAAGGTATTTAAGTTCTCTGAGTCTCAGTTTCCTCCTGTTGAAAGTCAAGCTAATGAGGCCTGATAGCAGGACCCTTGTGAGAATAAATGAGACAAGTGAAATAAAGTGCTAAAGGCAGGGTGCCTGGGGCAGAGTGGGGATTATTGCTGGGGGCAGGATTCCTGTGTACCCAGCACACTCCTTTGTCCCTTCGACATACTCAGCAAACATCCACTGGTTGGGGGTGAAGAGACCCTGGGCATCCAAATCCTAGGGCGGTGGCAAAGAAGCCATTTTCTTTCCCCTGCCTCCTGGTTGAATTAGATATAAACACTTTCTATGGTTTTGTTTGTTTATGTTTTTTTAAGTGATATAAATATAGTGCCCTTTCTGTACATGCGGCAGAGTGTTGTAACCGGACGGGGTCATTTGTGTTCATTACTGCAAGTTGCTTCATGAGGCTATGCTAGCTTAGAGAGGAAATAGGGCCTCCGCAGAAAGGGGGCTAGGCCTGGGCATCTGATGAGTGTTACTAAACGCCAGGCCTCTCAACTATGCTAAGTTCCTAGTATAGCATGATAACATGGTGTGGCAGAGCACTCATACCCATCAAATAGATGAGAACACTGAGGTTCACACAAGTCAGGACATTTGACCAACTACACAAAATGAGACACTGCCAAAGAGGGGATTCTTGGCTCTAAAAACCAATTGTTCTAAAAACCCATTGCTTGCCATTATTTTGCATTGAAGTTTGAATCAGAGAACCTGTGATGTAACTGTAACTTTGTCACTAACCAACTGGGTGGCCTTGGGAGCGCCACTGCATCTTTCTGAAACTCCAATTTCCTCAGCCTAAATAAAGGGAGCGTGGGGCTTCTAAGCGATGGGGCCGGTTCTCCCATTCAGGTTCTCCCTGGCCTCTCTACCTGTCATTGCTAGTCTCTGCAGCCCTCTAGTGGTGCTCTGCAGGACACAAATGGTACCTTACCTTTCCGTTGCCATAGTCACAAGAAGTTGATGCAGACTCCCCAGGGCACTTGAGAGCTAGGTGCCCTTTTGGCCTTCGCGGATGACCAGTTCGCTGGAGAGAGAGAAGCACAGACAGGTTCCCAGAAAGGATTATTATTTTAAAACCTCTTAGTCCTGTTTGTTCTATGCTGTACCTAGAACTCTCACTCATTCTTCAATGATAAAGACTGAAAACCTCCAATATGGATTAAAAATTTAATTTTAAATTCATTTGTGGAACATACACATACCTGACCTCGCTTGAATGCCACTGACACTAATGATGATAAGACCATCCGAAAGGGGCTACCGGAGGGAATGCTGAGGGGACACTGTGCTGGGGGCCAGCACACATGGTTTCAAGCGCTGGCTCTGCTGTGTACGTGCCAGCCTTTTGATATCAATGGTCATTGCGCTTCTCTGCACCCAAGCTCTTCATTGATCAAATAAGGGGTTTGGTGGCAGAGCCCTTGCAATCTGACATCTTATGCATGTGCCTGAAGTTGCTTCTGCTTTAGATTGGCAGATTTTTTATCATTCCACCCAGTCTTTTATTATACTTGGCTATTTTTCACTTTTTTTAGCCAATGGAAACATGCTTTTCTGAGAGCTGGGATGGAGGGTATTAGGTAAACATGCTGCCTGAAGCTATGAAGCAGAGTAAGGTGAACAAATATGGCTTTACATGCCATCTACATGTCGATGACTCTCATATCTCCAACCTGGGCTCTTCCCTGAGATCCAATCTTAATGTCTACCTGTCTACTCCGCTTGGAAATCTAAGAGGTATCTCAAACCTCACACAGCCAAATAGAGCTATTGATTCTTCAGTCCCAAATACATTCCCCTCCTAATTGCACTAGGAACCCAACTGGATCCCTTTCTTTCACTCACATCCCCACATCTTGGTCTTTAATAAACCCTTTGGCTCTACCTGCAAAATATACCTCAAAGCTGACGCGTGTTCATCTCTGCTGTCTGTTGGAATACATCATCCTCTCTACACATGGATTGCAGCCACACCTCTTAGCTGGTCTCAAGTTCATTCTTGCCCCCGTATTCCATCCTCCCCAGTGGTCATTCAGAAGAGCAGAGCAGACTGTGTCAACCACCTTGCTGAAATCCCTCTAATGGTTTTGTCTTGGTGTAAACAGTCAAATCCAAACGCCCACTGTGGTCTACCAGGCACTGCCCTGTCCAACCCTGCCGCACTCGCTGGCCTCCTCTTCCCCCAGGCGCCCCTCACTCCCCTCACGTCACTCTGGCCACCCTGGCCTTCCCTCTGTCTCTGAGAACACCAAAGTCTTTCTTCTCTCAGGGCCTGTGCTGTCCTTTCTGCCTGAAATTCTCTTCCCACCCCACCCCCCACTCTGAGGGGCCATCCCTGGTCACCCTAAGGGAAGCAGTGCCATTGTCCCATCCCCATATTATATGCACTTTCTAGCCTTTGCTCGCACCTGAAATGATTTTATTGTTTTGTTTAGGTGTTAACAGGAGTCTCCACACTAGAATGTTGCCTCCTCGAGGGCAGAGAATGCATTTCTCTTGTTCACCGGTCATTCCCCAGAGCCTTGAATTGTGCCTGACACATAGTAGGTGTTCATAAATAGTTGATGACCAGTTAGCTGAGAAGCTAATGATCCTGGCCCCCTTCATGAACTCTACCTCTACACAGTTGGGTTCATCATTGCAGCACGTGCTTTTGTCATCCAGAAGAAAAAGTCTTTCCAATCACAGCCCTTTTGCCCCGTTCTCAAGAAAACCTGTAGGTATGATTCATTTCGGGATCTCATGGTAGCTTTGGGTTGGGCATAAAGAAACAAAACCTGAATAAATGTCTGCACTGGACCGGCAGAGATGGAGGCCATGAGGGAAAGTATTACTACATACGAGTATGTGTGTGGTGAGGGTGGATTTATGTGTGCCTGCGTGTGTGTTGAACAGGAGGATTTTGTTTTAGAGCTGAGCGTGGTAAATGACTTCAGTTGCACTATCTATTCCAAGCCTAACTTAGTGTAAATACGGCACCAGGTGGCAGCAGGGGAGTGTCACTACACTTTCTTGGCACTTAAGGCAATTTCCCAGTGGATTGGCTGCTGTACAAATGGACAATTAGACACAGCCTCTGCACAAAGAGCTTGCAATCTGTAGATAAATCAGTTATCCTTAAATAAAGGTCTAGATCTTCACTATCAAGAACATATATGTTGAATGTCCTTCTCTGCAAGATATAAGCCGAAGACGGCAGAATCTTAGCAGACCAGGGTGGGCCTTGCTCGTGGGAGATCAGTGTAGAAAATTTAAAAAAAAAAAGAAAATGTAGATGGCTGCACAGGCCCTGCACATGTTAAGGAATGATCGTGTATTGCAATTATTTGTTTACTTCCTATTTAAAATTTATTGTTTGTTTCCTCCTCGAGACTGAAAATCCTTTGAGGGCAGGAACGAGTCTTTCATCTTTGACCCTGAAATAATTAGCAGAGAGCCTATCACACAAAAGGGACTTGATGAATGTTTGTTGAAAGAATGAGGAAAAAAAAGTTAAAAAATGAAAGTGAGAAGGAGAAACACAAAAATGAGGAGAGACAATGAACTTTACTATACAGAGAGAATTAGGAGCATGCCTTGTATGAAATATTTGAATTGCAGGCTCTTAACCCCAGCTTATGGTTATCTTTCCTCCTTGTCTCCTCTTCAAGAAAAGGCACTAGTCCTTCCACACCTGACTTCAGTGGACTGTTGGCCATTGAGAGCTCTCCAGTTGAATGAATGAGATTACTACCCAGAGAAAACGCTGAAGACATGTTCCTGATTAGCTGACTAGCATCGTCCACCATTTTTTATAGCTCAAGAGAATCAGTGTGGACCTAGAGGCCACGTTCTGTGTTTTATAATCTTCGACATCTTAGATTTGATGATCACCCAAATAATGGGTCTTACTTCTCAGCACTTGAGCTTCTCTTGAGACAAGAGTTTCTTCATTTCTTTTCCATGCCAGCCCACCACCTCCCAGCCATGCCGCAAAGGGGTCCTAGAGTAATTTCTCCCTCTTTGGGTGGAGAGGTTGGGGTGAGGGAGGAAAAAATTGATAGACCTCAGAAAGAATGAAGCAGTCAGGAAGAGATGCAGGCCTGAGCCATCTATGGTACAGGGGAAGGGACAGAGGAGGACACTGTGAAGAAGGGGACTGGAGGGCGTCATGAGGCAGATTAATGCAGGGACAGCTTTCTCCGGGTCACACTGCCTCAATCTGTGAATGCAGGTTAGATTTCAGATTAGATCAGTATCAGGATAGATTTCGTCCCTAAATATAGCTTAAATTCTAAAGAGAAAAATCATTCCTATATGTCTCCTCCATCCCCAAATCAAATCCAGTATCCTCCTCCAGTTCAGGCAGTGAGTTTGAATTTTCCTCAATGAGGGGGAAAGTCTTTCCTTCCACAAGAGTAGACGAAAAGCCTTAAAGCTGCAAATGGAGGTAGCACATTGGTTTGAATGGATGTGAAATAATAGCTGAGAGTCAGCTCCTTTCCCATTTTGTTGGACGGGGGGGGGGGGGGGGGCGGGAACCACACAAGAGAAAAGTGGGGGCTGGAGACTTCAATTAAGCAGTTTCTCTTCATCCCTGTACAGAGAAGAGAGGCTGCCCACTCTTTGCAAAGAGTATCGTGGGCATTTCAGTGGCTTCTAATCTCTGTTTTCCCATTATCTTTTCCACATTTATGATAATCTCTTTAAAATAATATAAATATTTTCTGAATGATAGATGATTATCTTAAAAACAGACCATGGCCTCCTATTTTTGGTGCCTGACTGTGTCTGTTTAGGATCTTATTCTTGCCAAGTGAAGGCCAAATAATATCCCAGGTCATCTATACATGAAGGTTCTACGCTGGTGCAAGAAAGTAAACGCACTGAGAGAATTGTCATCACTACCATGTGATAGAGAAGAATAGAAATGTCAAACTTGAAAGAATCTGCACATATCAGAGAGTACAACAGTTGTACGGTATTAATATTTTAAATGTTTTACTTGTATTCTTTGTTCAGACCAACTTGCTAGAGTTCAGCAAAAAATACAGCAATATGCAATAAGCAATTTTTTGCTTAAAAGAATTTCAAAGAATATAGTATTTTATTTGGGAGAGGTGCACCCTTCAGTTGGTTGATCCATCTCAAAATAAATCTGGTTAGTGAGCCCCTTAAAAAAATAAGATCAGCAATGATATGATAATGATTGAAAAACGAGTCCATCTACACAAAAATCAAAAGAACCAAGTTAATAAGATGCTATGTTTTTATCAATAAACCCTGCATTGGCGGTTTTGCTTCAACAAAACAGTGTTACATGTTGCATTAACTTAATATAGTCAATTTGAATTTTATTGGTTTTGCTTATATTTATTTGGTAAATTGATTTGGTTTTATAGTTGCTTGTATAAGGGCTATAAGCAGTGGAGTTTATATCCAGTTTTATGACTGTGCATGTTCATGTAACTTTATAATAAAAGTAACCTAAGTCAATATTTTATAGGTTGTAAGTTCGTTAAGTGTGAGAAACCACTTTCTGGACTAGCCTTTCCCAAAGAATGTTTGTGGAATGCTAGTCCCAGGAATGACCACCACGAACAAAGTACATTTGTTAACCAATAAGTTTAGAAAATCCACCACATCGCCCTTTTGGGAATTTAGATTACGGATTAGCATATTTCTACATGAGAAAATTGTTTAATTTTTGCCTACAGCTTTCCAAAATCATTTGATTACATAAAACTATTTTTTCACGGAACAGTCACTAAGATCTTACAAAATTCTACAAAACACAGCAAAGAAAAATTGTTCTAGATGAGAGAAAAGCAGCTCACACACTTTTCCCTGAGGAGATGAACAAAATAAACAAGTCAGAAATTCTGATGAGGATTTGGCTCCAGGGGGTGAGGGATACTGAAAAAGTGAATTTCCTTTTTTTCTGCAAAAGCACATGGTTCCTATCAGGAAGAAGAGGTTGGAAGGCCCATTGGAAGTGTCCAGAGTGGCTGCACAGGCTGCTGTCCGATCTAGTCAACCCCAAAGAGGACCATTTGTAGAAGAGATGGACACACCCACCAAGATGATTACATCAATGTGGCCCAAATGAGCAGATGGTGGGGAAAGTGACAACAGAGGAGATTTCACTCTAAGACAAGGAAGACCATTCCAGCCATCAGAGATGTCCAAAGGTGAAATGACTGCTTCAGGGCATGGCCGGTGCCCTATCTCTGAGTAGCTCAGACAAAAGCTGAATGGCGGCATGGATAAAATTCAAATATCAATTAAGTGGTTAGACTCAGTGATTTTTAACCTTGAAGTTCTACGAGTCAACGTATCTGTGATCACAATAGAGATAGGTACACAAGATAATAATGCACCTTACAGGATAATAATAATGAGCACTTATTAAATGATACCATGTGCCCAGTATGTTATGCATATTGATTCTCACATCCTCCCGACAACCTAACGAGGGAGGTACTGATTTTAAACCTATTTTACAGATGAATAGCCACAATGAAGAAACACAATCATGCTCATGACCCTGACTGTAAATTAATGACCAAAAACTCCCCGTGGGCCCTGGTGCTGCCCCACTGTCATAGCACGTCTCCCTTCTATTTACGCTTCTGTCCTCAAATCTCCAACTCTCCTTCCCATCCTCACTCTCCAAGGATCCATACTTCCTTTTCACAGAGAAAATCAAGTACAGTGATCAAATGAACGTCCACAGTACCGACTCCACATCTTCTGCCTCCCCCCTTGTTTCTCTAGTGGAAGGACCTCTGCTCCTACCTAGACCACCTCTCGCACCTGTGTGCTAGACCTCACACTCTACCACCTACCCAAGGCCACCACTCCATCACCATCCTCTCTCCCTCCCAGGTTATCAGTTTGTCTCCTTTGACCAATCGTGTTCATCACACATCCATATCCTGTGTTTCTCCCATCTTTGATAAACGTCCTTTCTTCCTGTCCTTTCTTAACCCCATTCCCCTTTCAGCTACACCCCATTTCTTTGCTCCCCTTTATAACAAATGCGTCAATCAGCTAATGTTTAATGCTTCTCAGTATTCTCTTCCCATTCTCTCATAAACTCTTTTGGCTTTTACCTCCACTTTTCTAGGAAACCTGCTCCTGCCGAGACCACAAGTGACTTTCCCGTGGCGAACCCCAGCGGGCACGTTGCCCATGCCTCATCTCCGTTCGGCTGTCTGCAACATGTGATATGATTGACCGTTTCTTCCTCCTAGAAACACTTTCTGCATTCGGCTTCATGGTCACCACCCTTTTAGCTTTCTTCCTACCTCTCTGGCTGCTCCGGCACATTTACTTTGGCTGGTTCCTCCAGTCGTCTGAATTCGAAGCGCTCCAAGGTCCTGGTTTTGCACTGCTTCTCTTCTAATTCCCCTGGTGACCCCCACCTAGTCTTTTTTTTTTTTTTTTAATTGAGGTATGATTGACATATAACATCATCTCGTCTTACGGTTTTAAAAATGTCACCTCAATGCTGTTGACTCCAAATTAGTCTCTAGCCTAGACCTTTTACTTGATCTCCAAATTTTATGCCCAACTGACTACGTATCATCGCCACTTGGTTGTCTCATAGAATTCTCAAGTGTAACACAACTGAGCTTCGGATCTTCCGCAGCAAACGCTCTGCTGCTCTGCTCTTCCCTTCCGCACGGGGCCGCTCATCTCTGTAGCTGACAACAGAGTCCCAGGCTAAGAACTGATTTCAGCTGAAAGGGGTTGTCTCGCCTCAGGTAACTTCCTCCCTGGAGGCAGCTCCCTTCCAACGTCTGGTTGACGTGGGAGATACAGAGCCCTGGTCCCCTTGCCTCGATTTGAGACAACTCAAGGGTCACCCCTTTGGGGAAGCTTCTGAAGACAGAATTTGTTATTATCTCTGGTGGTTACAGTAAGCATGGAAGCCACTGGGCACAGAAGGCACGTGTTTGTTTTAATTTTATTGAGCCTGGAATGTTTTAATATGGACTGGCTGCTTTTGGGTCAGACATACAACTATTGTCCAAATGAAGTGAAGGGCGGTGGGATCGTGTGACACAACATGACTGTCCGAGGCTAATCCTTGGTTATGGCTGAGGGATGTGCCACTCCCTTAATGAAAAGTAGAAAGCAAATATACCATTGATGACTGAATATAAAGTGAGCCTAAAATAGAAGATGACCTTTCTTCTGTTTATAAGATTTATCCGTGTTGTTGCATGTAGCTCTAGCTTCTTTGCATTCTATTTAATATTGCAGTGTATGAATACGCCATAATTTATCCACTTTTTTCTGTAAATATCCATATGGAACTGTATTGCTTTTCAAACTGATACTTAAAATGGTTGTTTATACTGTCATACACGCAGATAAAATTGTGAAGTCATTTTGCTTCTAGGAAAAATGACTAAATCTATAAATTTGTCTCCCTTCCTCTCTCCCTCCCTCTTTCTCCTTTGCCCCCATCCCTTCTCTTGCCATTTCTTTCCATCAGGATATCTCTTAGATATCCAAATATTATTATTTGTTTGATGTTACTGAAGCTAATTAATCTTTCCCCACCAAAAGTACTTGGTAGTCCTGTAACACGAGAGACTTGGCAAATATCCTTCTTTTCTGAGTGAGAGTTTCGCAGGAAAAATATGTCCACAAGATACTTACACACAAATGTTTACAGCGGTTTCACTCATAATAGAAACAACTGGAAATGATCCAAATTTCTGTCAACAAAGTGAGTGGATACACATATTGTGGTATATTTATATAATAGAATACTAATTGGAATTAAGAAGTAACAAATTGATACACAGAATCTCAAAAACTTTGGTCATATTTGGAAGATCCACATTTACATGTCCACCTTCACTGGGTTATGAAGGCCCAGCAAAGCATAAAGGAGAGAGGGCTGGGGGAGATGCGAGGTATGGCTATATCACAATGGAAAGGACGGTCTATTGGGGGAGGATCCTTTGAGATAAGATTTTAAGAATGAGAATAAGCCAACGGTTTGAAGAGTTTGGGAAAGTACTCTAGACTAAAGGAACAGCAAATGCAAGGCAGAAAGGCAGAAAGGACGTGCTTTGTTGAAAGAGAGACTCCCAAGTAGAAGAACAAGAGAACACAAATTATGAGCTAGATAGAAAGTAATATGAGATAAGGCTGGAGACAGGAAGGAACCAGATTATGTATAGCTCTACAACCTATGGTAAGGAGTATACATATATGTATATATATATACACACATATATGTATGAATATATTTCTAAATATCTAAATATTATATTAATATACTATATATTTATAAGTAAATATATAATAATTATATATAAACTGATTATGCATGTAATTTACTTATACACTATTATATATGTGGGGTATAATTAGATATTATAAAGACATATCATATATAATAGAAGGTAACTATAAAGACTGTCAGTGGCTAGGCCCAGGTTTGTGGTAGGGTAAGTGAAATAATTTACTCATAGCTTATGTGCTCAATGAGGTTTCGGACTTGAGTGACTGATGGAAGATGAATAGAGGATCAGATAAAGGGCAGAGGGGAATCAAAACCTTTATTTGGAACATAGTGAGTTTGTGTTGCCCATTAGACATCTAAGAGGAGACATCAAGTAGGCAGTCAAACCTGTAAGTCTCCAGCTCAGGAGAGATGTACAGATCAGAGATATAAATTTGAGAGTTGTAGACATAGGGGTTTTAAAGTTATGAGAATGAATAAAGCACTTTTAAGTGGTGGGTGGTTAAAGTACTAAAACTGGACACTCCCTCAGGTAGGGCATGTATAGATTTCTAAGTTTTATTTGTAACTATCTAACTCTGGAAGATGAGAGAAGGTCAAGCAGATGTTGGCTTTATGTACGCAGAATGTTCAGTGCAGACCCAGTCAGTAGTGGACACGTAGCAGATGTCCAATAAGTTCAGACTGATGAGGAAATAATGCATTAGAGTATGGGGGAGCAGGACCAATGGCCATTACTATCCGCACGTTACCCAGGAGACCGGCCAGGTAAATAGCCAAAAGGACCAGGAAGACCAATGTCTATAGGTTGGAAGGTTAGAAAATCCCAAGAGCATGAATTCAATGACATCTGTTTGATTGTTCATTTCAAATGGAGTCACAGCTACAAAACAATGAGAAAAAAGAAACCATAAGGAAAACTCACAGAGAGCACCCAGATGGTCTTAGAAACTTGTGGGTTGTGTCAAATGATCTTGGTTCAAAGCAACCTGCACTGTGGAGGAGAGTGTGAGGGGCTGCCTTCAGGGAGACCACCACCGTGCCTCACTAGACAGACCTTGTCAGCTCGAGCCCAGGCACTTTCCACTTCTGCGGGCTTCTGTGGCTGCCAGAGGGTAAGACAGAATGCAGACTTGGTCCAAACCTGCGTAAGCCTTGCGTCAAAGTGAGCTCATTTCCCATTAACTATGCATAAGTCTCCCTCCTAGCACTGTCTTCACTATACTACTTAATTTATTTATGTAAATGTCTTTTTATTTTGAATACAATAGATGTTTATGGATAAAAACAATACAAAAATGGATGCCTAACACCCACAGAATCAATGTTTCATTTCAATGTAATTCTTTCTATTCTCATTCTCTTTTCCTCTCCCTGTCTCCCCTCACCCATTCTCTTTCTCTGTGTCTCTCTATATCTGTATATGTATCTATATTTTCACAAAATAGAAATCTTAGTTTATACTCAATTTTGTATCTTTTTTTTAAACTAATATCATTGCACAAACGTTTTTCCTTAACTTCGAATACATTTAAATATACAATTTCCAATGGCTGCATGACATTCCATTATGTTGAAGTACACATAAAACTGTATTTAATTAATCTCCTATTGTTGAACATTTAGGTTGCTTTCATGATTTTGCCACTATACAAGTACTATGATGAATATCTTTTACACACACATTCTTTGCTAATTTCTTCAAAATAAATGTTTAGGTTCTGTGTTTTTTAATAGGTTTCTTGAGAATTTGTTTTTGAGGGAAGTATTTTTTCTTTTGTGTAGATTTTATCTTTCTTAATAAGATTTTTTTCTCTTTTCAGAGTTTATAAGTATTTGGAAATTTTAATCAACCCATTAGTTTTAGGACAATTTCTTTAATATGTCTCTTCATTGATATAAACTTATTAAACCAGGACTTATCCTCTGTCAAATAATTTATTTTCTAAGGGAGTAATCAAAATGATTACCAACTTTCTGTTAGTTTATTCATTTAAACTTTGAACCAATGCTGGGTTCTTTTCCAGTGCATCTGTTCTAGGTTTGGAGACAGTAAACTGTAGTAGAAAGAGCAAACTTTGGTACCAGGTAGGTTTAAATCCTGGTTTTGCCACACTGTGATTCCAGAGAAGTAATCTGTCCTCTCTAAGTCTCACTTTATCCATCTAAAAGATAAAGATTGTAGCATCTACCTCATACTTTTTTTTGGAAGGATTAAATTTGATTCTTAGTCCATGCAACAATCTCTGAAGATACAATATTTTCCTCAGATCCATCTTTCCCATGTGTGTCCTCACCAGCTCTCCTGCTAACTGAATGTTCATTAAAAGTTACCTCAAACTCATTTCTCTGAATAACAGCAGAAACAGATGAATATCTTCAGTCTCTTAATATAACGTTGCGTGGCACTTGAATAATAGCACTTATGCATTCTGAGCAATATGAAAACGGAAGCCATTCTGAGGACGCTACCACCCAGCTGCATAATCTTTTTACAACTCAAAGTGGATTCTGTCCCCCTTTCAACTTGAAGCACTTCGGGGGCCCCCCATTCTCTATACCTGTGGTCCTCAAACTTGCCTGTACATCAGAATCACCTGGAAGGCTTGTTAAAATAGGCTTCTGGGCCCATGCCCAGAATTTCTGATCCAGTAGGCCTGGGTAGGGCCTGAGAATTTGTATTGCCAAAAAGGGAAAATGGGAAACAGGATATCTGGAAGGAAACATTTGTTGGATCATGATCTGCTCTGATGCCTGATGATATCCAAGGACTAAGAAAAATAAACTTAGCTACATTCATGGAATTTTGTACATAATTTCAAGAGGGAATTTCAGAATCATGAAACCCATTGACTTTTCGTAGTGGTCAATGGATTCTGAGGTTCAAAATTCCTCATTGAGATCTACAGAGCAGTCAGACCTGGAACTATATTTGAAAGGAATAGTCTGAAATGTGAAGATAGAGGTTTTGGAGCTTGGAGAGAGCCCCTGAAACAATAGTTCACAGCGTGGGAGCCATTGTTAGAGCAGCCTGGAGCCCGTGAGTGGGTGTGGATTTGCTGAGTCAATTTGGACAGTCCAGGAGTAAGGGGATGTCATTAACTGATGAAGGGAATCATGGAGAAGGAAAGGGTTTTGGAATGAAGACAACGAAATCATTTTGGAGTTTAAGGTGGTATGGACATCCATGAGAAAGTGCCCAGTCAGCAATATAGGCTTGGTTCTCAGGAGAAGGGCAGAAGCTAGCAGTTGAAGAATTATTGGCATGAAAGTGGAAGCTGAAGTCATGGCTGTGTGTGAAATGTGCCAGGAAGAGTAGTCAGAAGGAGAAAAAGGAAGCTGGGGATGGGATCCTCACACGTTTAAAATATTTGTCAAGGATGGATCTGCCATGGCCACCCAGATGCCTATTTCACTCTCCAGAGCGGCTGCAGGCACTGAAATCCCCAAGTCTTAGGCACTGATTTTTCAGTAAATCCATGTTTGAAATGGGTTAGGAATCAGTGCGTACTTGCAACAAATCCCTCTGTAATGAAGGCACAGCTTTTTTGTGGTCTTTATCATCTCTGTAGATGAACCTCAAATTCTTCCTACCTTGGTAGCTGGTATATTACTTTATCTCGTGACATAGAAAATTCTACCTGAATAACCCAACTGATCTAGGTATAGTTACAGAAAGAAAAGAAGTTTCCCTTATGGAAGGACACTCTTCAGTTACGCTGTCTCTCAGTTACTCTGAGAGACACTTGCCTAGTTCTTACATAACCAAACTAACAAAAAGGACATAAATTTTTAGGCGTCAAAGTTAGTTGTCTTTTGGAATTGGTCGCACTGCTTGTTTTATATGTCTTGGAATGTGACTCCTATTTGCTTGGAGATGAGCCCTGAAGAATAACAGTAGACCTAGTAATAAGAGTAGTAAACTCTTATATACAGATCACTATTCTAAATGTTCTATATATATTAATTCAGTTATTCTTTACAACAACCCTAGGAGATAGTTAATATTATGACCCCCATTTTACAAGTGAAAAAATGAGACACATAGAAAGCCAATAAGGTGCCCAAATTCACTTAGCTAATGTGTCAGGATTGGGATATAAACCGGTTGCCAAAGTGTCCTTAGATAGATGATTGGATAAAGAAGATGTGGAGACACACACACACACACACACACACACACACATCTCCATATATCTATATCTATATCTATCTATCTATATATCTATCTATCTATCTATATATATATATCCAATGGAATACTACTCGGCCATAAGAAAAGATGAAATACTGCCATTTGCAACAACATGGATGGATCTTGAGATTATTATGCTAAGTGAAGTAAGTCAGACAGAAAAAGTCAAAAACCATATGACTTCACTCATGTGTGGCATATAAAACTGAGAACAATAAATGAACAAGATAAACAAACTAAAACTCATAGACACAGACAACAGTTTAGTGGTTACCACACGGTAAGGGGGCGGGGATGGCCGAAGAGGGAAAAGGGGATCAAATATATGGTGATGAAAGATCTGGCGCTGGGTGGTGAACACACAATGCAATAGACAGATGATGTATTACAGAATTGTACACTTGAAACCTATGTAATTTTACTAACCAATGTCACCCCCAATAAATTGAATAAAAAACTGAAAAATAAACCTGGTTGCAGTGTCAATACAATGCTATGTATTCTCTGTCACAACTGGATTGAGTTCATTATAAACCAACAAATTCACAAGCAAACAAAACCTATGCTATTAATTTGAAATATACAACATTTTCACATGCCTGAATTCAAGTAGGATACTTAAGTTGTGGTGTGAATGTAGATACGTATTGAATAGTATTAATAGTACATAACACTTACTGAGCACTTTCTAGGTGCCAGGATTTGTTCTAACTGCTTTACCTGTATTAGCTACTTAATCCTAACAACAGCTATGAGGTAGAACTATCATTATCCTCATTTTATAAAGGAGGAATTCAAGACATAGAGGGATTAAGTAGCTATAACAACGTTAATAATAATACCTTACATGATCTCGTTATAAAATGATACACAAAACATAAATACAAAATAAGGCATACTTATTCTTTACTCTAAGAATTCAAGACATAGGATTAATAGGCAGGCACAACTTTCATTAAAAATTCCAAATCTCTGAGCCTCAAGGACCTTAAAGTATTTATAATTAAATAGGAACTTGACACCAAACTTAAAATTAAACAATTCCTATAACTGAATTTAAATGGTGAAAACCCAATAAACCAAGAGGCCTTAAGTAAGAAATAAATAATTTGCTTTGCCAAAATACGAAGTATCTTTTGAGTAAGCTGAGGGGGTTAAACTTTCTTTCCATGTTAATGTCAGCTCAGATTCCTATTCACAAGTTGTTTTATTTGTAAATCCATAAGTTTTCCCAGTGACTCTCTTGTGTGATTAGCACTATTTGCAGAAGTTGACAAATTCTTATTGAATTGTAATAATCTCCTCATCCTCATGTTTAATTGAAGCACATATAAGTTGGCACAGAGGTTTTGTTTTTTAATTTGTTTTTTGTTATTGTTGTTGCCGTTGCATTTGTTTTTCTGCTTTTCAATTCCTTGTTTCACTCATTTAAACTGAGCCAGCATTTTACAACTTTTAGGAAGTAATGAGCTCCTTATCACTGGAGAGTCTCAAGCAGGGGCTGGACACCACATCTGTTGAGATGACTCGTCCAGTTTCTACTAACCTTAAGCTTTTATTGTCATACTTACATGTTTATGCAATGTAAATATGGTATTGTGAAGAGTTTGAGAATTTCATGTTGCTTCTGAGTAGTTCAAATCAATTACTTCTGAGGAGCAGTAGAGAACCAACCCCTGGGGCCATGTGTTCCTAATACTGCCTTTAAATCTTCCTCTGATCTGTTATTTCCAGGACCTCTGACAAACCCTTACTCTGGACATAACGGGAATTTTCTTGAGTTTTGGTCATCCTGAGCACCCAGTGGACAGATGTAGCTCTCCATCTCAGCACCCCTGGAGTCCTCTTTCTGTGCTCAGAGAAAAAATTAGATTGTAAAAATAGGCCACTCTTCTTAACTTAGGTTTCAAATTAGACTTTTCCAGAATGGTTGCTTACTGAAGCTAATTAGTACATTCTCGGTCAGGCTATGTGCCTTGTCACCATCTTGTGACTATTTTCCTAGTCTGTGCAAACTTTCTCCCTTACTCTATTGCTTCTCCATCTTAACCATTACGTGTCTGACTATTGGGTACAGACAGTGAGTCCCCTTCAGTGGACTAAAGTCAGTCCACCCCCAGGCTACGGTCCCCAACTTTAGTCATCTGCAGAGTCCTGCCTCTTTCCGGAGAGCCTGTATACCTCTAAGAACCCTTAGACAGCCACACAAATAAAGGCTTCCTCTAAGCCTAGGAACACACAACCTTTATCTGAATGTCCATGAATGTCCACTCATTCAACAGCATGCACTTGAGTACCTGTCTTATGTCAGACCCATTTTAGGCACTGGAATGCTAGAAATGAGAAGACACAGTCCTGCACCTGAGAATCTCATAGACATATTGTTTGTTACACTACTGTGTGACTCTGAATCCCAAGTTACTATTTCCTGCTTTTCTGGACTCTGCTTCTTTCGTGTTCTCTGATGGCCAGTCTGAGCACCCTTCGTGTTCTCCCTATTGACTCTACGTGCAAACAAGCCTCTCATTTCTGTTTATTGAACCCATAGCTTATTTGGCTGCTCTGCCCAGATTTCAGAACACTAACTACAGCCCAACTACTCACTTAGATTCCACACATGGACCTTTCCCTCCACTTGAGCTGGAATCTTTGGACACCAACCTTGTTCTTAGACTCCATATCACACCTTTCCTTTTCTTTGTCTCTCCAACATAGACTGATCTGTACTTTGGTACCCATAGCTATGGTTCTACCAATGCATTACTTTCTCAGTCCCAACCCTTGTTCTGATTAAAACTGCTTTCCCAAATGCTATGCCTTCTGTCTTCTCCGCAGCTCCCCGTGGTTCACATTTCCCCTGACGTCCTGCTTGCCATTGCCCATGATTTGGTCTTAATACCAATTGCCTCTGGATTGTAGAAAAAGAAACAGAGAGAACCAGCAGCTCTTCAGGGCCAAGTTATGCCTCTAGGTCCAAGGGAAGGCAGTAGGCTTGGATAATTGCCAGTCATGTACTTCTCTGGGTGATTTCTTTTTCTAGTTTAATCACAATTCATTCTAGATATCCTGTAACGAAGGCTAAATAATTAACTACCAACCAACACTCTTTACACAGAATAGCAAGAGACAATGGGAGAAAGTACCTAGTTATATATATCCATACAGAGAGCAAAAAAGGAAGGAATTATGCATGGTTGTTCTTGTCCCGGCAAAGGCTCCAGACAGCAGCCCTATCTGTCACTGACACGTCAACGCCATTGGACCCGCTGGGTCATATGTGGCCCACTCAGGAGAGCAGCTTGCGTGACAGCGTGGATGTGTTACAGAACTTTGTTCTGGGAGCCACTCAAAATGAGTAACTTTTCAGATCATTCCCTAAATGGGCCCAAGTAACACACCCAAATCAGAAATATGTTGCCTCCCAAATCCAAAGAAGCCCACAGGACTTTGTGCCTCTTTTTTTTTGTTATAGGCAGAATAAGACACAACAATGTACCCTTCATCTTAGAAGGGATGCCTCACCCCATTGGACCCCTGGAAATCTCACTAAGGCAGAAGGCCCCTGAATTTTTGTTGCATTTATTTCCCACGCTCTGACACACAAATGTCTTACCAACAAGTCTAGAATAGTTGTTGTTTCTTGCTCAGCAGGTCCAACAGCATCAATATAATAGATTAGTGTGATATTTTGTGGAAGAGAAAGGCCATTAAGATCCTTACAAACTAAACAATTGACATAGGTCTAGAGAGTTGATACACCTCTGAGGTGGGATAGTAAAGGTGTGTTGCTGAAAGGTGTGTTTCAGCCTTGCCTGCTGAAAGCAGAATGCTTCTGGTGGTCTTTATTAATAGATGTAAAGAAAAACGCACTTGCTACATCAATAGCTACATACCAGATACCAGGGGATGTGTTAATTTGTTCAAGCGAGGAGCCCACATCTGGTACAACCACTGCAATTAGAATCACCACCTGTCTAAGGTAAGATGATCCACTGTCATTCTCTAAGATCCAGCTGCCTTCTGCACGGGAGGTGAGTTGGAAGGGAATGTGGTGGGAATCACCTCTCCTGCATTTTTCAAGCACTAATTTCTGCAATCCCTCCAGGAATGCAATACAGCTTGTGGGTTACTATTTTCTTCAGTAGAGGCAGTTCTAGTGGATTCCACTTGGTCTGTCCCACCATAATAGCCCTGACTTCACAGGTAAGAGAACCCATGTGAGAATTTTCGTAGCTGCTGAGTATGTCTATTTTAATTACGCATTTCAGAACTGGGAAATAACCACAGGATGGACTTGGGAGACCCCTTAGGCCTACTATAAGACAGACCCGAGTTAAAAGTACATTAAATGCCTGACTCCTCAAGTCCCTGCTCTGACTTGGGGCCGCAAGGATGCTTTGGGTCTCCTGAAATTAGTGTCAGTTCAGAGCCAGTGTTTAGAAGTCTCCAAAAGGTCTGATTATTTCATTTTCCCCAGGGCTCAGTTGCCCTGGTAAAATGCCACAGGTCTCTTTGGGGAAGGATGGGAGAAAGACCAACAGTGTAATTTTGGGTGTACCAAGGTCCTTCCTCAAGGAGACCTGGATCCCCCTACAGTCAAGGGGTTCTGGGTCTGGCTCAAGTCTGGGAATTGATTGAGGGGTGTGACTCTCTAATTGTATGATTCAGGTTAGACTTATGTTCACTTGACCTAGAACTTTTCTGCTTGTCCATATCAAGTAAGAACTGAATAGGCTTCCTATCTATTTCACTTCTAGGAAAACCATGATCAATTAGCCGGTGGCATAGATCTGTGCCAGTCAGACTGTCCTGCTGCTTTGACTCTATTCCATTATGGTATGGCAACCACACCCACTTTGCCTTTGGAGGTTGAGTGCCACCACTTGGTCCCTGTCACCTGGGATACACTTATTCCCATTGTGTTTAGGTTTCCCAGTTCAGTGACTGCAGCTCCCCCTGTAAGGTCAGGCCTACAAAGAAGAGGGACCACAGAACTCTTCAAGGATGCTGGGTCTCCCTCACAATTGATTTCGCACAGTCATGGCAACAGGTGTAGCTTCTGGCTCCCTCCAGGGTGGGTGAGTAGGTTTTAAATGACAACCCCACTCTAACATTCCGATCTCCCTAAGCCCCCGAATCCCTTCCTCTACATTAAATCAAGGCAGGCCTGGTATTTCTAACTTCGCTCACTTCGGGGCCACCTTTTGATCCATGTTTCAACCAAGAACCAAACAAACTGTTGGAGCCCTTTGGAACTTCTCAAGGGGCAACATTAAATGCAGAACCTATGCTCATTGAGCTCATTATCAATAAATTTGGCCTGATACCATTTTATATTCCTTTCACTGTGGTTCCCTCCCACCCCTCCCCATTTCTGTCTATATAAATCAGAAAACTCAAGTCATTCTTTTGGAGGGTAGTACACCTCCACCTGAGGTGCACCTCCACCTTTGAACCTCACCTTTATGAGGACTTGAGTGTAGTTATAGATCTAGAAGCAAAGTGAGGTGGTGGGGCTGGGTTCTGAGGACAATCAGTATTGTCTTGCAGGGCAAATGCTTCAGGGAAGGTCCCCTAAGGGATGGGGGGGGAGGTCACTTCTGGGAGTGGAGAGGCTGCTCCCAATGGCAAAGAAGACCCATCCGAATTTAGGAAATCCACGTCCCCAGCTTCATCAGGGTCTTCCTACCACCCCCCATTCCAACTTTCAGGATCCCATTTCTTCCCAAGCCACGCCCTCACTTTCACAGTAGACCCTGTGAGGCTGAGAGTCCAATTTGGAATTCAGCTGGTCCCAGGATGAGATTCTGGGTTTGATTTTGCAGGGATCTCTCAGCCCTGCTGGCTACAGGAGATCAGGGTCTCCTTCAGGCCACACACGTGCTTTTAGGTTATTTAGGCGGCACCTGAGCTGGGAATTCGAGTTCTTGATCTCATCCTTTTCTTTCCCTACTTTGTCCAGTGCCATTGGGAAACACCAGCCCATCTCAGGATACTCATTAGCGTGACAAAAGTGTTTGAAAGTATCCTATACACCCGTCACCTAAATCCTTGCTTCTTGTAAGTGGTTTGTTAGGATCACGTCACAGACCCGTGTTCTCTTTACTACTATACAGTCATTAGCAACTTCAATCAGATTAGAGGGCCAATTCAAGAAACCCCAGACCCGATTGAGAAAATTCACCTTTAAAATTCTGTTCCTTTAGAGACACACTTTGTACCAAACTCTGCTTTAGAGTTCTGCAGAGAAACAGAACCAATTGGATGTTTACGCAGAAAGAGATTTATCAGGAGGAGGATGGAGGCGGGCAAGTCCCAAAGTCTGCAGGGTGAGTCTGCAAGGCGGAGCCCAGCGTTTACTTTATTTCTAGTCTGGAGTCCGGGGAACAAGGCCAGACAGTGATATAGTCCTAGTGTGAAGGCTGGCAGGCTCGAGACTCAGGGAGAGCTAATGTTTCAGTTCAGAGGCAGGAGAAAAAGCGTGATATCCTAGTTCACACGCCCTCTGGCAGGAAGAATCATCTTTTACTGAGGGAGGGTTAGTCTTTTTGTTCCATTAACTGATAGAACACTGATTAGATAAGGCCTATGACTTGGTTGAGGCTTGCCAAAACGGCTTTACTCAGTTTACGGATTCAATCGCCCATCTTATCAAGAAACACCCTCACAAAAACGTGCAGGTTCATATTTGGGGCACCCCAGACCCCAGTCAAGTTGACACATAACATGAAACATCAAAACAGGCTAAATAATTCAATTAAACACCCATCAACTCTCTTCATGAAGAATAGCAATAAAAAGAAAGGGGAAAGATACCTCGTTAGTATGTACACGCACATAGAGCAAAAAAGGAAGTAAGTATGCCTGGCTGCTGTCGTCCGCATATCTGTTATGTCATGAGACCATAGTTGATATTTATAGCTTCCTTTCTCTTTTATCAATTCTTTGCACTCTTTCCTTTTACTTCTTGTCTCAGTGGAAGAAGTAACACAAACCTTCAGTTCTAAGAGGTATGAGCTGTGGAAGTCCTCCCTTTCAGATTACTGTAGTCTTCCATTAACTTATTTTACTGGTCGCAGTAATCCTGAGGCACCTTTAGAAACTCCATTTGGGCCCAGACCTAACCATTAACTCCACCATCATTTACCAAAACGATTTCACTAGGATAAGTGTTTTCTGTGGACTCCTAGCCTCTCCTGCTGGATACCAGGCAGCACCCATCCCTTTACGAACTTATATGAATGTGAGGTATGAAATCAAGTTCATTACTCACATGGTAAACACCAAAAGGATTTCTAGGGAGGATTCCTTTTAGAGTGAAGAAAGAGTGAAGCTTTGGCTTTTACTGTGTCTACGAGGTGAGGCCAGGTTGGGGGTTGCCTGGTTTGCGCTTCCCTCTGGTACCAAGGAAGGGAGTACATGGCCTTTCTTGTACGCATGCCTAGAAATGGGGCAAAAGGGGAAGGTAAAGGAATGGGACTTGGACTTTTTCAGCAGTCAAACATAAAAAAAAAAGGAGTCTTTCTTTTTGTTACAATAGGGAATAGACCCCCTAGGCAAAATGGGAATTTCCTACTTTGACTTTTGGTTCAGTTACTTCAGAACCCCAAAGGGCAGTGGGGAGTCTCAGCCTCTACTTCAATGGAATCATTGCTTTTTGCTATGGTCCTTATCAGAGCATGCCTCCTTGGTAAGGTGGAGCACACTACTAAAAAAGCCCCCAAACAAAAGTCCTAGGAGTGGTTATTAGGTAAATAGTGAAAGAAACAATTTCCATGTTCATCATTGGCTACAGACCCATGATTTCTGGCTATGAGAGAAACTACTCACTGGTTCAAAATATATATTGCATCTTGTCTACAACATTCAAACACTGCAAAGTCCTATTTCCCAGCTGGCAACTTAGCTAGCTGAGTCTTCATTTGGCTCTTCCAGCATTCTATACTGCTATTTGTCTGTAGGGGATGGAGTACATTGTAAAAGACCTTAGCTGAACGTGTTTTGCTGTGAAATGAGTTCCAGGGTCATTAAACAATGTCATGTGTGATGATATTATGACAAAATAGGCATCCTGCCAATTTATGAGTGACAGCACTAACAAAAGAATATGTTTTTTTCAGTATATAAACCTCTGCCCTCTCCATGATGGAAGTGGTCTAAAATAATCAATCTTTCACTGGTGGGAATAATGCCATATCAGGGGCTCTGAGTTGATTTCTACTGTTGGCAAATTGGGCACTCAACATGGGTTAGCTAAGACCTGATGAAGGGAAGCCAATGTTGTTGAGTCTGTGTATTGTCTCCAACCTTGCCACCACGATTACTTTGTACATGAGTCTACTGAGCAGGTATTAGGGTGAGCTGGGGAAAGCTGATTGACCTATACTGAGCATGTCACCAGACTGAGGGTTTTTTCACATTATATTGAACAGGTAATAATTTAGTAAGATGCCCAATTTATTTCAGGTTAAGAGATAACATGGTCATTTAGCCACTGCCAAAGATCTCTGAAGATAAAGCATTCTGATTTCTGCCCAACCATACGACCTCTAGAACTTTAGAACCTATCATCTCCACTGAAATAAGGAAACCCATTGAAATGATGGCATCTCCTCGTGTCACTCCCAGGCTGCCAAGGACAGCCACTGCAAGCATTATAAGGATTCTCCCTTTATCAATGTGCTTTGCAAGAGGCCTTATAGAAAAGGAATGTACTCTGGTCCCACCTCAGGTACTTTGTGAGTCTAGGGTGAGAGGGTCATAAAAAATAAATACATTCCAACATCTCATTTCCCTTAAGCTTTGGATCCCACCCTTTATATTATACCGGGGATATCTGGCATCTCAACTTTATTGAATGTAGTCCATCATTGAGTGTGGGTTTTAGTCAATCAACCAAAGAAACTGCTAGAGCCCTCTCAGCTGCTCAAGATAACACACTGAACCCAAAATTTCTGGTAAGTGGACCTATAGGAATGTATTCAAAATGACCCAGCAACATGTTCTGTCGTTTTTGGTCTAGGACCCTAAGAATCCCTTGTCGTACATGTTCTCAAGACTTCTATTCATAAAAATTAGTACAATCTTGAAATTTTATTTTGGTGTGAACATTATAATCTCCTGGGTCATACCTTGTGCTGTTATCCTGGCATTATTCTGGTGTTGGACCCCCATTAAGAGTCTAGAGGTAATGAGGGATGGTGGGTGAGCATTTTAAAAAGAATTAGCATTACTTGTAAGAAAGTTTTCTCAGGTGAGGTCATTACAGAGTTTCAACTAAGGGAAAGTTGGTCTCCTCAGATAGGGGCAGAGGTGTTGCTTCTGTTGGCAAGGAAGGTTAATGGATATTTAGGGGTTCAAGGTTCTAAGATTTGTCCAAATCTACTGCATTTTCCCATTCTAATTATCAGAGTGCCACTCATTCCTAATTCAGTGCCCTAACTAGCACATAAAAGACTTGGAGAAATTGTGGATTTATAATATACTTTGTAATCATGCAATGCACAGAATCAGATTTTTGTTCTGATAATAAGCTTTATCAATTTTGAGAGACAAAAGATTTTTCTAGCTGACCTTGTCTTGAGTGAGGAGTTTTTAATTCTGATTCTGTCATTTTTCTTCCTATAAGCTTCCAACTGCAATCAGTCATAAAAGTCAGTAAAGGCTCTTGTAATCTTCATTTCCACCATGAAAGTCAATTGTAGCAGTAATTTGGTATTCCAAAGCTTGGTTTTCAATACACATTTTATTTCTGACATGGACTGTGGATAATTTTAAACATCTGTTTTGTTAGCGCACACCCTGAACAATCAAATTCCCCATTTCCCATTAGCTATGATTTCATCAATACATTCAAACTCCATCAGATCAGATATCCAATCCCAGACTTCCATCTTTGAGGGTCTGTTTCCTAAACCACTCCTGCTAGAAATGTGGTAGCAGTTAATGTTCATATTGGAAATAAAAAATTACGTATTTCCACCTAGAGGAATTTAACATAGGAAATAAGTAATAAAATTGTTGGAAGGGCTGGAAGAGCCAAAAAAAAGGAGAGGGTAGGACAGGTAATATTACCTTTTTTATGGAAGCCTCTACGCTCACTATAGAGAGACACTCATTTCATACTTGTGTGACCTTATGCTTTAACAACAGCTGTTACAGGAAACTGCAAACATCAGCTAATTCTACCACAGGAGTCTGTTTCTATCACTGCAGCACTAGTCCACCAATGAAAGCCTGCTGGCAAGGGAGTCTTGGAAATAAGGTTTCCAGGCCTTTGGCCCCTGTGATGTGGAGAGAATTTAGAAGAAATGAGATGGTGCTGAGAACCAACACAAATTATCTGACACTTGACTTTGTAAAGTGGGAAAGAGTACTTGTAGAAAGATAGGAGAGGAAGGGGTTCTTGGGAAGATCAATTTTAGAAATTGGTATGTAGGAATTGAGGATCTGGATATAGACTCTCAAAAACTACACATGTTCCAAATACCTTGGAAATTTTCCCAGGTGGTTGTACACCACAGTTTGAAGGCCACTGAGCTAAACCTTAATATGGCCAGGGAATACACATCTTCCAGCCAGCTTCCTCAGGGCACCCTTGACCTCCTTGTTTCTCAAGCTGTAAATGATGGGGTTGAACATGGGGGTCATAACACAGAAGAGCACAGAGACCAGGATGTCCATGTCCAGGTTGTAGCCCACATTGGGCTTGCCATAGTTGACGTTGGCTGTTCCAAAGAAGATCACCACCACAGTGAGGTGGGAAGCACAGGTAGAAAAGGCCTTGCTCCTGCCCTGAGCAGAGGGGATCCTAAGGATTGCCGAGATGATGAGTGTATAGGACACTGTGATGAACAGCCAAGGGCTCAGGCCAATGGCAATTCTGGATACATGCAGCATAGCTTCGTTGAGAGAGGTATCTGAGCACGAGAGCATCAGGAGCAGTGGGATATCACAGAGAAAGTGGCTGATACGGTTGGGCCCACACAGAGTGAGTGTGGCTGCCAGCACTGTGTGCGCCATAGAATTCGCCAGCCCACACAGCCAGGACCCAGTCACCAAACAAACACAGACTTTCACACTCATGAGGATGGGGTATTGAAGAGGCTGGCAAATGGCGACATAGCGATCATACGCCATAGCAGCCAATAAGACACTCTCCGTGCCAGTACATGTCACGAGGAAGAAAATCTGGGATAGGCAGCCCTCGTAGCAGATGGTCTTCTTCTCCTGGAAGAAGTTCACCAGCATGACTGGAACGGTGGTGGATGAATAGCAGATGTCCAAGAAACTCAGGTTGCTGAGGAAATAATACATTGGAGTGTGGAGGACAGGATTGACCCTAATGGCTGTTATTATCAGTATGTTCCCCAGGAGTGTTGTCAGGTAAATGACCAAGAAGATCAGGAAGAACAATGTCTGTAGGTTGGGGTGGTTGGAAAATCCCAAGAAGATGAATTCAGTGACATCTGTTTGATTGTTCATTTCAAATGCTATCATAGCTATAAAACAATGAGAACAAAGAAGCTATAGTGAGAATGTACACAGAGCACCCCAAGCAGGTATGTAAACGTACAGGGCTGTGTCAAACACTGTCGGATACAGAACAGCCTGAACTGTGGAGGGAGGTGTGCAGGAGTGTCTTCAGAGACACCATAACTTCTCATCCAGCAGATCCAGCCAGCTCAGGCCCAGGGACCTCCCACAAATTTACACGGCTATTGGTGGGTGAAAATAAATGGAGACTTGGTTAAAACCAACAAGTCACTAACCCTTCCCTTAGTATGAACTCATTTCTACCTCCCATCATTGCCCTTTTTGTTAAGGATCTTATTTTTTTTTAAGAAATGAAATTTTATTGTGAGAAATTAACAAAATGTAGTAAGATACAAAGAATTTAATTTCCTTCAAAATCAGAATTAGTGCTACCCTTCAGTGTACTTCATTATAGTTTTTTTTCAGTTATGTAAATCTTGAGTTCTATTTATAGCTTTAAAAGATTAGGAGCACACTTTCCCAGATTGGAAAGGAAGGGGGTAAAAGTATCTCTCTTCACAGATGACATGATCCTATATATAAAAAAATACCAAGGAATCCACAAGAAAGCTACTACAGCTCATAAACAAATTAAACAAAGTTGCATACACACAAATCATATAATCATAGTTGTGTTTCTATACACTAGCAATGAACAATCCAAAAAGGAAGCTAAGAAATCAACTCCATTTACAATAACATCTAAAAGAATTAAGTACTTAGAATAAATCTTACAAAAGAGGTGAAAGACTTGTACACTGAAAACTGAAATGCTGCTCAAAGAAATTAAATAAGACATAAATAAATGGAAAGACATCCCATGTTCATGAATCAGAAGACTTAACATTGTTAAGATGTCAGGACTACCCAAAATGATCTACCGATTCAACACAATCCGTATCAAAATTCCAGTAGTATTTTTCCACAGAAATGAAAAAGCCAATCCTCAAATTCATATGGAATTGTAAAGGGTCCTGAGAGTCAATACCAATTGATAATGAATAATAAAGTTGAAGGACTCACACTTACTGACTTTGAAACTTACTATACAGCAATAGTAATTAAAAGAGTTTGGTACTGTCATAAGAACAGATATATAGACCAATAGACTAGAATAGAGAGCAGAAATAAGCAGAAATAAACTCTCACACATATGGTTAATTGATTTTCAGCAAGAGGCCAAGACCATTCAATGGGGCAAAGACAGTCTTTTTAAAAAGTAGTTCTAAGAAACTGGGTATCTACAGGCAAAAGAATGAAGTGGTCTCTTGTCTTATACAATACACAAAATTAACTCCAAATGTACAAAGACCTAAACTTAAGAACTAAATTTATAAAACTCTCAGAAGAAAACATTGGGGAAAATAATTATATCATTAGATTTGGCAACATTTCATGGATATAACACCAAAAATACAGGAAACAAAAGAAAAAATAGATAAATTTTACTTCCTCAAAATTAGGAAAGTGTCATCAAAGGACACTATCAAGAAAGCAAAAGACAATATATAGAATAGGAGAAAATATTTGCGAGTCATATATCTGATAAGGAGTTAATCTCCAGAATATATAAAGAACTCCTATAACTCAACAACAAAAAATAAAATAATTCAGTAAAGTTTCAGGATGCAAAATCAATACAATAATCTATTGCATTTCTATGCACTAACAACAAACTATCAGAAAGAGAAATGGAAAAAAATCCCATTTAAATTTGCATAAAAAAATACCTAGGAATAAATTTAATTAAGGAGGCGAATGACATGTACACTGAAAACTATAAAACATTGATGAAAGAAATTGAAGAAGACACAAACAAATGGAAAGATATTCCATACTCATGGATTGGAAGAATTAATACTGTTAAAATGCCATAATACCCAAAGGAATCTACAGATTTAATGTAATCCCTATCAAAATTCTAATGACATTTTTCACAGAAATAGAACAATCCTAAAATTTGTATAGAACCACAAAAAATGTCAAATAACCAAACAAAATTGGAGAAAGAAGAACAAAATTTAAGGCATCACACTCGTTGATTTCAAACTATATTACAAAGCTATAGCAATAAAAATAGTATAGTATTGGCATTAAAACAGACACACACATCACCAATGGAACAGAAAAGAGAGCCTAGAAATAAGCCCACGCATATATGGTCAATTAATTTATGACAAAAGAGCCAAGAATATACAATGGGAAAGGGATAGTCTCTTCAATAAATGGTACTGAGAAAACTGAACAGCCACATGCAAAAGAATAAAACTGGACCCCTGTCTTACACCATACACAAAAATTAATTAAAAAAGGATTAAAGACTTGAATGTAAGACCAGAAACTGTAAAACTCCTAGAAGAAAACATAGGCGGTAAGCTCCTTAACATTGTTCTTGGCAATGATTTTTTTTTTTTTGATTTGACAACAAAAGGCAACAAAAGCAAAAATAAACAAGTGGAGCTACATCAAACTAAAAGGCTTCTGTACAGTAAAGGCAACCTACGAATGGGAAAAAAATGTCTGTAAATCATGTCTGATAAGGGGTTAATATCCAAAATATATAAAGAACTGATATTACTCAATAAAAGACCAATCCAATTAAAAAATGGACAAGTAAATGAAAAGGTGCTGAACATCATTAATCTTCAGGATAATGTAAATCAAAACTACAAGGAGACACCACCTCACACCTGTCAGAATGGCTGTTATTAAAAAGACAAGAGATAAGAAGAGTTGGTAAGAATGTGGAGAATAGGGAAACCTTGTGTACTGTGAGCTATCTATTGGCTATTGTAAATAATGCTGCAGTGAACATGGGGGTGCATACATCTTTTCAAGTTAGTGTTTTAATTTCCTTTGGATAAATATCGAGAAGCAGAATTGCTGGATTGTATGGTAGTTTTATTTTTGATTTTTTTTTTTTGAGGATCCTCTATACTGTTTTTCATAGTGGCAAAAGTACATTTTCAACAACAGTTTTCATCTTTCTACTTCTTCTCTACCACAATTACAGTTCAGTATCTTATCACTGTTTATCTGGACCATTGTAACTGCCTTCAAATTGTTTCCCTGCCTACAGTCTTTTCCCATCAGGCATATACAAACATGATGAATGATTCATGAGGATTAAGTCACTTTCCTCATGATGATTAATTTGGAGGAGTAAACCTGGTTGGTAGTCACATGGGCCCTGGACCACAGATGAAAAGTCATGCTCACAATGTGTGTGTGTGTGTACATGCACGTGTGTGTGTTTTATTGGGGGAGGTGCCATGAGTGAGAACACTGCCCCATAAACAAAAAGATGGCAGGTTGGCATCCCAGGCAATCTTGGTAGCAGAAATCTCAAGTAAAATACACAATCTGGGTCTGTCCAGCCAAGGGCAACAAACTCAGGGGACTGGTGTTGTCCTTATGGTTATAGGATAAAGGACCCAGTGGTCTCTTTCTGGGACAGTAGTGAACTTCTCTGAGAGCTGTGTTACTACCAGGAGAAGGAAGGCTGCAGGGTCCTGAGCTCCACTGGCACCTCTTTTGCCTACAGTTGCATCCCCAATCCTTGGACATTCTTGTTAGTTACAGAGAGCGGGTAGGTCGACGCTCGCTGGTTGGTACCAAACTCCATCAGTGATTCTGAGAAGCCAAATGATTTTCACTTAAAGCACAATCTCATAAACTGCCCCAGAAGAGGTGTTGGGGAAGCAGCTGCCTTTGGGGAATAGGACTGACATGTGGAAACTGTGTCAGACCTGCCCTCTGAGTAAGGTCTTGAGGGAAAAAACAAAAAAGCAAAAACAACTGAGTAACCCTCTAACAGGGGTCTCAGAAAATATCCTCCCTCCTATTATGGGCCAGCAGAGAGTTCAAATGTCTGCCTGGAAGCCAGGCTTTGATGTGAGAAGGGGCAGGAATAATTGCAGAATTTCAACAATGACCCATAGACTACATTCTAGGTTATGGCAGACTAGAAGCAGAGGACTTCTGGAGGGTAAGAGCCTGGGTTTTAGAAAACTGTCACTTTTGAGTGACTGATAAAAATCTATAGATCCAGGCACAGGATCTTCCGTGTGATTCCAGTGGATTCATGTAATTGTGAAACCCATCCCCAGAATCCTTTATAATCTATGTGCCTTTGGGTAAAATGCTTTTGTTTAGTCCAAGAGAGTAGGAGAGTAGTCTGAGCAGTAAAACCAGATCAAGATGAAATAGTCTGCAACTGAAGATGTAGGGTTTTGGAGACTGGAGAAAATCCATGAAGCAACAGTGCACAGGGTAGGAGCCATATTTGGAGCACTTGGAAGTCGATGGGTGGTGAGGACATTGGATCAGCTTGGGCAGGATGGGACCATTCATTAAAACAGGAAATAAATGACGTGCAGTAGGCATGGGGAGAGGAGATAGTGGATTAGATCCGAGTAATGTTGAGTATTAGGTACCTGTGGGATATTCATGTGGAAATGCCCAACAGGATTTGTCTTCAGGAGACGGGCTATACCTGTTTAGAAATGGTTTGGGGAGTCACCATCTTGAGGTCGCTGCTCAATCCATAGGTGTACGTGAAATCAACCAAAGAGAATACATGGGGTGAGGAGAGAAGAAGACTACGGCGGGACTCTTGTGATCCCCCAAATTCACAGGGAGTTTGGTGGACGAAGAAGAAGGTTTACTGATACCACCCTCTCTAGGTTAGCTGTACGTATCTCTTCACTGTAAATCAGCATTAGAGTTGGGCTGGCAATCTGTACGTCATCTTAGAAAACCTTTACGTATACGTGTGTACTAGTTTTGTTTTCTCTATCAACTGCATAGATGGATTTCCAGTCATTAAAAAAATCAGTGACACATATATTCTCTTAACCCATGACATAGAAAAGATAGACAAACAATCCCTTTTATAGGTAGATATTTAGGTTTAGTCATAGAAAGAAAGGAAATTCTTCATGAAAGCTGGTCCCACAACAAGCAACTGATGCCTGATCTGTGTATAACTAAATGGTAAAAGCAAATTTTAAATGTTTAGGGATTTTTTTAGAAATATGGTTTCTGAAGTTGCACACACTGCTTATTTTAAATGTCTTAAAATGGGATTTTAAGTCTAACCCTGAGAACAAATTCATATATATGTATATACATATCCCTATGAATTTTCGGGGAAACACTATGTGTATTTTATAAAATACACATCGTGTTTCCCCCAAAATAAGACCTAACCGAAAATCAGCCCTAGCATGATTTTTCAGGATGACATCACCTGAACATAAGCGCTAATGCGTCTTTTTGAGCAAAAATTAATATAAGACCTGGCCTTATTTTGGGGGAAACACGGTATATATGTGTGTGTGTGTATATATGTGTGTGTATATATATATATATATATATATATATATATATATATATATATATATATATATATATATATCTCCATGCAGTGGAATCAGAACCATAACAATTTTTTTCTTGGTCTGACTGGCTAGTCTAATTTTTATGGGCCAGGAAGAAGAGTGCTATTTTACTCTCCATATTCCTATTGCTCACATTGTTTGTATAGGTTAATCATCAATGGTTAATCATCATCAAAATCCATGATACACAAGCATAACTTATACACTACAGTTCGCGTGATACTCTGGACCCTTTCCTCTTGGAATTTACAGACTATCGCATATAAATAGGCAACCTCAATCTCAAACCCTCTGCTTCATGGTAATGACCTTTCTCTCCACTATTTAGTGAGGATAGATTTTATAGAATAGATTGAGGGTGAGGTCTGTTATGATGGCTCTACATATAATAATGTCTAGATTGAAAGAAATCTTGATGAATTTAGTTCAACACAATCATATTTTTCTTTAAAGGTTAAAATAAGTTCGGTACAACTCACCCAATCAAAAAAACAGAACAAATCTCAATGAGTTATTTTGAAAAGAAGCAACATTTTTAGATACCTGAATTCAACCAGGATTTCTCAAACAAAGTAATTAGTAGAGACACACATTAGATAATAACAGCTAACACTTATGAATGTTTTGTTGACTAACCTTAGGGGTTTATGTTCTTCAAGGAAACAAAATAGGCATAATATAAACCAGGGTAATTGGTGCGATTGCGGAAACCCTTAGAGCACATAAGGAAACCATCTATTCACATTTAATTCAGTAATGCAAAGTAATGATTAAATTTTAAATATCATTTTCATGTTGCCTAGTAAATTGCCACACATACACACACACACACACACACACACACACACACACACACACACACTGATTAATAAAAGCATTCAAGATAGTTTTTCTAGAGGACAGTCCGGAAGATTTGAAGTGTCTGGCAAAATTAGTTTACTGCTGTGGACTATTTTCGCTTTGCCTCAGATTTCTATTGTATCCTTCCTTGTCATATGGGCACGTAGAACCAGATGAAATATTCAGAAGCCATCAAATAGGCAAGTGTTTCTTAAACTTTTTGTGCATGTAAATCATGTGTGTTTCCATCAGGTGAGGTGGGTAGAATTCCCTTTCATCTCAGCCTGTGGTGCTGTGGAAACATGACTTTGTTCTCCTCTATTCAGCTTTGGAAACCATCCTACCACATTTGTGATTAGCCAGTCAAGACCACCATAAAGTGGGCACTGTGTTGTCCTATCCTCTTGTACACATTGCCAACACCATCACTATGTCTCCTGTTGCACAGGTTTCTCCTGTGTTTCCCCAACAATAAGACCTAGCTGGACCATCAGCTCTAAAGTGTCTTTCGGAGCAAAAATTAACAAAAGACCTGGTATTATGTTATATTATATTAAAGACCCGGCCTTATATTATAGTAAAATATAGTAAAATATTAATTTTTGCTCCAAAAGACGCATTAGAACTGATGGTCCGGCTAGGTCTTATTTTCAGGGAAACACAGTATGTAACAGGCACGCTTCATGATTTACTCCAGGAATTCTCAAAGCAACTTGAAAGTGCAAATGCTGTTATTCGCTCTGTTTGCAGTAAGAAAACAGGGTCATACCTTCCATTCTGAATTTAGAACCTCAGTTAGGATCACTGAGCAATACTCCTTTCCCAAGCTCATGTATGAATGATGAGATGCCTGCTCACAACTCTATTCGTCTGCTTCATTTCAATTATTTCTTGGTAATCCACTTGGCCAAATTGTCAAATTTGGGTTGAACTGAAATCTCCTCACCCTTGTGTTTAATTTGTCCAGTATCCATCCTTTTTAGCCTTGCCACTTCTTGTTTCACTGATTGATTTTAGACCAGATTAGCCAAGCATTTTATAATAGAGAGAGAGTAATGAGATCCCATCACTGGAGGTGTTCAAGCAAAGGTTAGATTGCTACAGTTCCTGCAAAGACAACTGATTCAAGTTTCAGGTGAAGGTCATTTGAGTTTCTTCTACAGTTCCTTTCAGCCATGAGATTCCATTGTTCTACCAATGTCATTATACATCTGAAACATGGCATTATTAAGACGATGAAAATTTCATATTCTTATGATTAGATCAGACTTAATACATCTGTACTCCTTAGCATTCACCTACCTTGAGAGAATCCCTGTTTCATATTTATGAATATTTTCTGGGATGGCAACATTCCACATGACTGAAAACTTCCCTGGTCTAATGTTATGTCAGAGAGGGAGGAAGAGAAAGAGACAGAGAGAGAGAGAGAGAGAGAGAGAGAGAGAGAGAGAGAGAGAGAGAGAGAGAGAGAGAGAGAGAGAGAGGCTGTATTTTATTTAAAATTTACCTTTTACATTGTAGAAAACTTTTTATTTTGAAATACTTATAGATTCACAGGAAGTTACAAAGAAATATACAGAGAGGTCTCCTCATATTTTTTAAACTAAAAATTATATTGGATTTTAAATTTCAAAAATAGCACATGCTTACCGAAAAGTTTACCTGAGTCAAAGGCATATCAAATGAAAATGAAATATCTTCACCTTCACACCACTGTATGCCCAGCACAATTACCAGTTCAGTGTGTGTCCTTCTAGTCTTTTGTTTATATACATATATAATTGACCACATTAAAAAAAGAAAACAGCTACAAACCATTCCAGCTTTCTTTCCATCCCTGCGCAGTCCTGTATGAAAGTCCTACAGTGGTCAATGACCGTAACCCCAATACAATAGTATTTTTAGCTACTGCTTACGGACCACTTATGATGACCAGGCACTGTGCTGGGTGCTTTGTACATAATCTCATGTATTTATCACAACAACCTTAAATATTTTATTGGGGTTTGCAAGCAAGGAAACTGAAGCTACGGTTACACAGCTACGATGACCATAACTTGAAATTTAATCCCATCCCTCTGACTTTGAAGGCCATAATCTTTCCAGTTCTTTATGCTGTTAGAACATTTGATGGAAAAAGAGGACCAAATAGGGAAAATATCTACACCTTTTAAATTTCTTGACAATTCAATCAAATCAGTACACCCCCCCCCCAAAAAAAAATCAAAAATAAAAATAAAAAAAAGTTACCGGCCAATCCAATTTTTAAATTTATGCTTATAAAAAAAGTTGAATGATTGGCTCTTTTACTTTTCTACCATTGTCCCTACAATGGGGTACTTTTCTACCATTGTCCCTACCATTTTCCCTACAATGTCCCTACAAAGCTTCAGCATGAGAGCATGTAGTGTTTATTAGGCTAGGATTTCTCAGCATCCATCTCTGCCTCAAACTTGATATAGATGGTCATTACTTAACAAGTGTATTTAGTCTTTGGTTGGAGAAGAGGGTGGCTCTACAGGGGTCCCAAGGAAATTGTACTTGTCCCCTAGTCTATGCCATGGACAGCATAGAGCCATTGTTAAAATTTGAGTTCCTTGTCATGAGTGAAGGGCTGGCCTCCACTAATGACCTCTCCAGAAGAGGGCACCTCAGGTCCTTGACCCCACCATCATGGAGCCTGATACTCCCAATGGCATCTGATCCCCTTGCTGAATGGGGATCCAAACCTTGGGGTGCAAAGACTACTCACTAACCACCCAGCTTGAAGTCAGTGGAAAAGGAAAATAATAAACTCCAGCACTTCAATCAGGCCCACAGGAAAAAAAGAGATTGAGAAGGGACATCTCATCTGAACTTGGGAGGACATTTCTGTCTAGCAGTTCTGGTGCAAGCAGCCTCCTGACCTGAGAAAAATGACAGCCTACAGGGACATAAATGTGGCACCACGGCCCCTTGGTGGTCTTAACATTATCCTTTTCTGTAAGAGCTGTGGTTCCAGTGGAGACCGCATGGCAGCATTGGTTCAGTTTCCAGCCAAAGAGCAGCATCTCTACTTGTGTCTTTCCTAATCAATAGTCATCTCAAAGCAAACGAGTGAGAATGAAATTATATAGGAATAACCCTGAATCTATGCGATAGGAAAGATTGGGGCAAGTAAACGACTCACAAACTTTACAGCTCTATCACAGTTAATAAATTGCTTGTCACACACCTCCCAAGTATCAATGTAAATGTGAGAATTTCTAGCCTAGTGGAAAAACAAAGTTTAAATATGTGTTATTCAAATTTAATTATATTTTATTTAAACAAGTATTTTTCTGTGTCCTTAATGTCATACTATAATGTAGCATAGGAGATAATGCTTTCTCCTAGAAAATTATCTCTTTCTGTCTTGCTTGTAAAAATTATAGTAGGAATAATACTGTGCACTATATATTATTTACCAAGATTAAATTTCTCCTTCATATTATCTTACTTAAGAAACTCAGGTACCCCTCAGGCTTTCAAGTAGATAATCTCTAAGGTCATTTCGACTCTGATTTTGTTATTACTATTGTAGACATTGATACAAAAATGATATTAAATCTACGTCATTATATAAATATCATGAAATTGGTAATGAAAATATGCACAGTATCTTATAATATGCTCTTAAGAGGTAGGTGTATCCTGACACTAGGCAGAGTTTTTCTCAATTGTGATGGTAAGTAAACTACTTACCACCTGACTCTCGCCAAAAGCCTTGGATTTCTGCTTTTGGTGATGGGACTTGCTGTTCTCCACTCCTGTTCCTGGACTGGAAAGGACACTCTGGTAAAACAGGCTGTTGACCTGGCATACGTCATGAGGGGGACCTGCCATCCCAGGTGCTGCCTTGAGCATGCTCGTTGCCTAATGCAAGAGTGGAAAATCCTTCTTTGATGTCTCCATGAATTCATTTTGCTAGAATAGATATTTAAAAATACTTGTGGACTGACCTTTGGGGAGTAATCATGTAATCTCTCTCTAAGCAGCTGTTCTGGGACTGCTCAGAGTGCAAACACAACTCAAGGGCAAAGCCTGAATAGAAACCGTAGAAATGAAGAGCAATGAATTCTCTCATGGATTCATTAAACTGGTGGCAATTATCTTTTGCCGGCCTGCAATGAGGAGATCAGCATCTTACCTCTTTCAGGAAGTTTGTGGGTAAATTTCAGTACTAGATTTTTTTGTTAGCAATTGTGGGTGGCTAAGGCTGGAAGGACTGCCTTCTCTTGTTCCCCATTCGGGAGAGAAGGAAGATGTATGAGCTGGGCTTATGTGGTTGGATTCTACAAAGTGCAAAGGAATTTCCATTTGCTCTGGGAGCCATGCCCTTGGACCTCGGAACTAGACTCCTTCTGAAGCATGCTCTTCCAGGTGGATATGTAACTATAGCTCCAGCACTAACAGCCTACCTGCTGTCTTGGCACCAAGGCACTCCTAGTTAGGTTTGTTCACCCGAATGTGGTGCTTTCTTGCTTTCCCATCAGCATCATTATGTTTTCATGTCCCCTGCTGTCTGATCCTGCCACTATTCATGGCCTGGTGATGACACAGTTGCCGTGGGGTTCTAACAGAGAGAAGAAAGACAGAGCCATCAGACAGCTCTGTGTGGCCCAGATGGGGAGATGACTATAAATTTGAAAATCTTGCAGTATTTTTCCTTTACCAAAATTAGAATTTAAAATGTTAGAGAAGGTGAAGAGTTAAGTCTCGAAAGTTCAAAAAGCCCCTTAGCAACATGGGTTTTTCGGTATGTGAAGTGCAGTAATGGTGCTTATGAAAGACCTATAATTGTGGATTTGTCTACTTTTCCTTTTAATTCTATCAGTTTTCATTTAATACATATCAAAGCTCTGTTTTTTGGTGCAATGGAGTTGGTCAAGATGGTTAAATTAAAAAATTAGAGAAAGAAAGTCAAGAAATAGAAAAGAGTAGTTAATTCTTATCACAACTAGTGAATCATTTGAGTCAATCTGGAAAAATATGGAGGGGAAATAATATTTCTAAAGGGGAACTTTAAATGGGGGGCAGTGACATGACGGAGAGACCTAATGTGTTGCACGTTACGTTCACTCTTCTGTTATTCATTACTTAATTTCATCCTAACAAAAACTCTGCAATCCAGACATCATCCCATCTTCAACATGAATGAATTGAGGATTAGAGAAGCTAAGTAAGATGTTCAAGGTCCACAAATGACAAAGCCATGATGTCAACCCAAACTTGAGATCAAACTTCCAAACTCAATTACTTACACGGGGGGTTGGCAAACTTTTTCTGTAAAGGGTCTGAAGAATAGTTCAGGTTTTATCAATCATATGGTCTCTTTCTCAACTACTTAATTCTGCCATTGTAACAGAAAGCAGCCATAAACCATACATAAATGAATGGGTATGGCTGTGTGCCAATGAAACTTTATAAAAATAAACTGGTATACTAGATTTGCCTGCTGAAAACTGGTTAACACAAAGGAGAGGTAGGGAGTTACATTGGAGCAAAGTTTCTGTATACAACTAAAAATAAGTCAGTATTAATCTGAGCTAGCTTGATTTCAATAAGATACATATTGCAATCCTCATAGTAAACACTAAGAAAATAACTTAAAAATATGTAGTAAAAAAGCCAGTCACATGGAATATCTCTGTACCTTCCACTCAATTTTGTTGTGAACCTAAACTTTCTCTAAAAAATAAAGTCTATTAAAAAAACACACAGGAAAATAAAACAAATCACCAAAACAAACCAAAATCAATAAAGGAATTTAAATGGTACATTTAAAAAAATATCTACTTAACACAAAAGATGACAGTAGTAGAGGAACAACAAATACATAAAGCACATAGAAAACAAATTGCAAAATGCCAGGTATAAATCCTACCATTTAAATTATTCCATTAAATGTAAGTGCATTAAATACTAAAATAAAAGTCAGGGGTTGTCAGACTGGATTGAAAAGCAGGATCCGATTTTATATATACAATTATACAGGAAGTATATTTCTACAAGAGACAACTTTAGATTGAAAGACACAAATAGATTAATGTAAAAAGATAAAAAAAATCCATGCACAGAGCAACTAAAACACCATATATGACTATATATATGACTATATTAATGACTATATTAATGACTATATTAATATCAGGAAAAGTAAACTTGAAGACAAAACGCTTACTTGAGTCAAAGTGGGACATTTTATAATATAAAGGTCAATTTAGAGGGAAGCTATAATAATTATAAATATATATGTATTTAACAACAGAGTCCCAAAATATATGAGACAAAAACTGACAGAATTGAAGGGAGAAATAGATAATACAATAATAATTGGAAACTTTCATATCACACTCTCAGTAGTGCATAGAACTAGACAGAAAACCAGCAAGGATACAGGAGACCAATGACACTTTCAACCAACTTCACGTATCAGACGTCTATACAGCACTGCCACCACCAACAGCAGAATACACACTCTTTTCAATATACATGGAATAAAGCCCAGGATATGCCACGTACGAGGCCATAACACAACAATACATTTAAAAGCATTGAAATCATTCAAACATGTTCCCTAACCAAAGCGGAATTAAATTAGAAATCCACAACACAATAAAATATTTGGAAATAGTCCACAAATATTGGGAAATGAAGCAACATATTTCTAAATAATTCATGGATCAGAGAAGAAATTGCGAAAGAAATGAGAAAGTATTTAAAACCGAGTAAGCATGAAAACGCAACATCAAAATTTATGAGACACAGCTAAAGCAACACTTCAAAGAGATTTTATGGTTCTGAGACTTAGGTTCTCGTGTGGCTAGAAAGCTGGCTTGAAAGGAACAGAGCCAGAGCTAGGTTTCTGTTCAAGACCCCCTGACTGGGGTTGTGGTCCCCTCCAGTCATCTCCCTCCCACAGCAACCCAATTGCTGGGTGGATTTTCTGGGAGAGAGTGGATGTTTCATGATTCCCTTCGTTGGACTGAATAATTGAAAGTGGAGAGTGATAGGTTAGTGCTTCTTTGAAGGATGTAATTAGGTAATATCATGCAAGAAGGAAACCGTCATAAAGCTAATCAAATGCAAATGAGAAGGAACTGCAGCACTGCTCATCTGCGTCATCTCATTTGCAAAACTGAAGATGTAAAAATAGAGATGAACCAAGAAGTTATATATATTTATCAGAATTGCTGGAGAGTCCTGACCTCTGGCCATCAATCAAAGGGGAGCATCTACCACTGAAAGCCTGTCTTCATTCTAGTTGGATCTGAAATAGGAGGGAAGAGGGATACAAAGTGGTATGCTGAACCGATTAGAGGTCATTTTGTTACTATATCAATGTGATGAAACTTTCCTAACTGAGCTGCTTGGGAACAGTTGAGCATATGGTCAATCCACATCGGAGTTCTCTTGGTCACAGAGATGTCAAGGAAATCTGAAGCCATCTTAATTCCAGAAGCTGAATTTGAGCTGAATATATCTCAAAGTCATTGATGATTGCGTTATTCATAATTTACCCAAATGCTTTCGCAATATATTTATATTTCCTGTCAGACCTACCTCTCGAGCTAAGAAATTTATTTTATGAATTTCAAAAGATGCCATCTCCTTGTTCCAGGACTTTATAAGCAAGCTCATAATTACGTAGATTTAATTGCTTCCAAGTAATGAGATTTATTATTTCCAAAGTCCAAATCTAACCTTAAACAAAAGCATCCTTTTTTATTCCTTATATCTCCAATTATTTTGGACTCTTGTCTGGAACTTTTCAAGTTATGGAAAACTTGTTCTTGAGGCACAGCAGCAAGAACTATTAAATCCCTTAAGCAGACATATACTAGGATAAACTTTGTTTCCAGTGTAGTTTTTAATGGCTTTCTTTATTTTCTAGGTCTGCTTGATTGCTGCAGACTATTGGGTCCATATTCTAGGGTCAATCTGTAATGATCCTGGGTCTTTTTCTTGATAGAATCTGATGAGGGACTGTCTTTCATTTTATAGATGTATTTTAGATTATTTATTTCTAAATTCATTACTTTTTCCCCTCACACCCATTATAAAATCTTTTAAGGATCTGCCCTCTGACAGACTCATAATATTATTCTCTGTTCTCTCTCTCCTCTGGGTTGGCTGTCCACTGTCTGGAGATATTTGTGTATCTTGGAATCTGGTACTTCACTGTGGACTCCTTTCTCATCATCATTTATAAACCTGTTTCACAGTCTCTGTCCTAGTATGAATTCTTGAGCAATTCTGTGCCTCAATCTTCTTCATCCAGTGACATGCCTACCTTTATTCTTTAATTCCTGAGATGGAATCTTGATGATGAAAAAAATAATCCTCCATCACCAGCCTTCAGTGATTCTGCTCTGAATCATCTTAGGATATTTAATGAGTATCCAAAGATACTGGTTTTAGGAAAGCAATGTTGGTGGGTGTGGGGAGTTATCTAATAATGTCTAAAATCTAATGTAGACAAAGCTATGCTTTGAGAAACTCTAAGAGGGCAACAGGAAGTCTGCAATGGAGTAAGATAATCACCTGCACTGTCTGTCTAGGTTGAAAATCCAAGAAGAAATAAAAATAAAACCACTGGATTTTATTTCCTTATCTACTTATTTATTCACTTGAAGAATTCAGAAATTGTGTTGCCAGAGTTAAATAGTTTATTTTGGTCTTAACCTTGAAGTATCTAATTTGACTTGACGTGCCCATAATGGAGGAAGGATTTCACCACTTGTTTCACATTGGCGTTGTGGACTGAAAAAAAGGTTTCTACGAAAAGTAACTTCACAGGGTGATCTGATCATAAATGCCTAACTGGGCAGGTCATGGTGGGTCGTCCTGCCCCCAGCATCAAACTTCTTTAGAAAAAGGCACATCTTTGCCTTAAGCAAGCCCTGTCCATTGTTTCTGTGCATCTAGGTTAACACACCTTTGAAATCCCTCTTTTTCAGACCCCTCCTTCTAAAACTTGACCACCCTTAAGAGAGCACATCACCTTCATGATCACGCAATCCAGCCCCCACCTTGCTTTCTCCCACCTTCATGTAATCTTCCTCATGTTCCCTCCTTAACTCCAAATGTAAAAAAGAAGCTGAAAACTGTCATTTTCTTAGAAGCACTTATCTCAGCCTGTTAGGATCTTTCTTCCAGGGATTTCCTCTGGCTCAAATAAATCTTTATAAAAACTTTCAACAGGTTTGGTTGTTGTTTTAGCAACAGAGTCCTTCTTATAAGTGAAGGTCAATCTGTAATTCTCTGATCTCGTGGCCCAGGAATAGGCCATCGTGACTCACTTCCATCCTTGGAGACCTGTGGGTCAGACAGGTGCACACTGGGTGTCAGCCAGTCTTAGAGAACCATCTTCACTGCTTTGCCACGGTGACCATGAATAAGTCCAAGCTGAATGTATTTAGAACATCTTGCCTATGTATTTCTCCAGATAGCTTAACCCACTCCTTTCTACCTTTCTTATCCTTTGACCCTCAAAAAGAAAGAAAGAGAGAGCTTTTTAGATTACTGTGGATTTTAGAGGCGAAAGGAATGTTTTTTGTTGGTCCACTTTCAGAACTTACTGATAGTCATTTATTGAGCATCTAACATGCTGGACACAGAAATAACCACATTCTCTCCTGAGGAGAAACTGTGATGATAGAATTAATAGTAATGGAGAAAGGGGCCCACAGAACTGAGAAAAGTGGCCAGTGGAAAAAGGGAGGGAGACAACCTAGAGGCAACGTAGAAAGACAGTGTAGCCAATTGTCCCACTTTATCGGAGCCTTTCTGTTACTCTCTTAGAGTTTCTTAAGCCATAGGTTTTGATCACATTAGATTTTAGAGATAATTACTAACAACTCTATACCAAACAAACTTGCTCTCCTGAATCCAGAAATGTCCTGTTTCTCACTTCATTTTTTCATCAACTTCTTCTGTGATGTAGAAGAAACTTGCAAATTCAGTGTGTTTTTTAAAAAATTATTATTTTTTAATTTTATTGGGGAATATTGGGGAACAATGTGTTTCTCCAGGGCCCATCAGCTCCAGGTTGTTGTCCTTCAATCTAGTAGTGGAGGGCGCAGCTCAGCTCCAAGTCCAGTCGCCGTTTTCTATCTTAGTTGCAGGGGGCGCAGCCCACCATCCCATGAGGGAATTGAACCAGCAACCTTGTTGTTGAGAGCCGGCACTCGAACCAACTGAGCCATCCGGCTGCCCCTCCTGCAGCTCAGCGGCAACTTGTTGTCTTCTATCTAGTTGTGGAGGGCGCAGCTCACTGGCCCATATGGGACTCGAACCGGCAACCCTGTTTTCAGTGCTCACGCTCTAACCCACTGAGCCATCTGGCTGCCCCCCAGTGCACTTTCTTGAACATCAGCGTGTTTCAGCTCTTTAATGAGTGGACTATTCTCTGAGGCTGACATTAGGAACAACTACATGTAAGTTTGACAAATCAGGACACGGAATGCCCTTTTTAAGTGCTTATCAAATGATCTCAGCATCCAGAATTTAGTAATTAATCTGGAAAAGTAATTGACATGTGAGCAGGTGGAGCTGCCATTTAAACTTAGTTGTTCCTGTCTTCTAGACCCAAGTTCTTAGTTCAATTGTGCCAAGTTAAAATAAATAAATACATACATAATACATACATACATACATACATACATACATAAATAAATACATAAATAAATAAGAAAACTGGTTAGGTGCAGAAAAGAGTATGATTGGACCAGAAAATTTGAATCAGTTTATGGAAAAATGTCAAAAACTGGTGACTTTGGAAGAAAGCAGAAGTCTCTTGTCTGCTTTTCCCTGGGGCATCACTAGATCTGAGGAGAAAGTGTGGTCCGAGAGCCTTCTCGAGCTGTCTCGTCTAAGAAATGCTCCGTCGTTATGTTTCTGATCAATGTGTGATGTTTACAATGTTGTACAATAGCAAAGAAATAAAGTATGCGTTGTTCTAATCATACTATCGTGTAAGCAAGCAGTGCTGGCTGTTTGGATGCAGAGTCACAGAAAATATTTTTTAGAGCTCTGGTAACATGTATACAAATCACCTGAGTGATTTTTCCCAAGTGAAAGAGAGGCCATTATGTCAATTTACTTATATATTTTCCCTTTATTTACTTCTTCATGTTATTTATTTATTTATTTGAAGATTTTATTGGGGAAGGGGAACAGGACTTTATTGGGGAACAGTGTGTTCCAAAAAGGCTTCCAGGCCTTTTTCCAAGTCAAGTTGTCCTTTCAATCTTAGTAGTGGAGGGCGCAGCTCAGCTCCAGGTCCAGTTGCCAGTTGCTAGTTGCAGGGGGAGTAGCCCACCATCCCTTGTGGGAGCCAACTGAGCCATCTGGGAGCTCAGTGTCAGCTCAGCTCAAGGTGCCGTGTTCAATCTTAGTTGCAGGGGGAGGAACCCACCATCCCTTGCGGGACTCGAGGAATTGAACTGGCAACCTTGTGGTTGAGAGCCCACTGGCCCATGTGGGAATCGAACTGGCAGCCTTTGGCGTTTAGGAGCACGGAGCTCCAACCGCCTGAGCCACCAGGCCGGCCCCCTTCATGTTATTTTTAATGTGGAGATTTCACCCTCATTGTACTTCTTCCCTAGAGGACATCTGTGATGGCAGCAGCATGCATTCTAAAAATTTTGGTCAGAGTAGTTAAACAAAAAGGACCTGTCTGATGGAAACAGACATATAAAAAGAGACAACAAAAGTGATTAACTGGTCTGTGTTACCTTGGCAATAAATTATCTGGAAATACGTCTCTCAAAATTCATTGGTCTTGAGTTGGGTACAACTTCATGTTAACCCAACTTCTTGGTCTAAACAACTTAAGGAGAGTTCAAATCCTCCACATCCTTGTAGATACTTGTTATTTTCTGGGGGGTTTTGTTTGTTTGTTTGTCTGTTTTTGTTTTTTTATAGAATAGCCATCCTAATGGCTACGAAGTAGTAACATATAGTTTTGATTTGCATTTCCCTAATGACTAATGATATACAAATGCCCAATAAGCATATGAAAAGGTCAACATCATTAGTCATTAGGGAAATGCAAGCCAAAACTATATGTCTTTTTTTTACTCCATTCAATGTAAGCATAATATAATTTTTTAGGTGATTTTAAGTCTCTAGGTCCTTGTTTTATAAGCATATGCTATACTTATAAAGTAACTAATAATTGATATGTAATGCTGCTAACAAAATGCTCACAGCAGAATGTTTATTTTATTCCTTCCAAATTTGTTATTACCAAGTCCTTTGTCCTTCAGAAAGTGAGATGGATGAAGCTACACAGTTTGTCCTATTTAAGTAGTCCACAAAAAATTTTTTTAAAAAATGTCATTGATATAAAGAGATCAGGAAATACGTTATTCTAAATCAGAATCCTACTCTCTCATTTCTAGAAATTTGTTGAAATTTCTTATCTGCTAATGCCTACTTCATCACTATGCTGGGCTCTTCCAGTTTCTTTCCTTTTGTGCATGTCAGTTAGAGAGAAATAAACTAAAGGGTCAAATAAAAAGCAATCTTTATTAATTATAGTAAATAAAGAAAATATAGTAAAACACAAAGAGAAAAACTATCTTATTCCACACCCAGAGGGGTAAGCAATGGAAAATATATCTTTCTAATAATCTTTTTTTTTTTCTTATGGGGGATAGAAGGAGCCCATGTGACAGATTACCTTACTGGTTCTTGACCAGAAAATCCCAAACTGGTTAAGGTTATGTTTCTGGGAGAGGCAGAAACTGCAGTTAGATCAAGTATTAAATCTAGGTTTGGTGTCACAGACTTTTAGCACAAATGATGCCATTTAGGGCCTGTGGTTTTGTCCTTATCAGTAGGGAACAACTAGGTTCCTGTCTTGCCTGTGACACCTTTCTGGGTGGTGATACTCACCTCAGGCACCTGGAGAATAATATTAAAATGACATGCAAATTAATTGCTGCTGCTGGAGAATAAGACGAATACATCCCAGCCAAGTCATCACAGTGTCCCAGCCAAGGCATCCTAGACCAGCCAGCCTACTCCCAGACTTGAGAGAGAGCCCAGGCAAGGTCAGCAGAGCTGTTAATCTAACACACATTTGATCACAAAATCTTAAGTGAGCCTGGCAAAGACCTGAAGTACCCAGCTGACCTGCAAACTCATGAGCTAAATATGTGCTTATTGTTTTAGCCCTGAGTTTGGGGTTTGGTTTGTTACACACCATTATTGAGGCAATAGATAACTGATACAGAAATTGGAAGATCAGAGGTGCATGTGCTTGAGTAGGCATGAAGCTGGGCGTTGCCAAAATCTCTGACCTAATTCCTGTCGACACAAGAATATCCAGGGGGGCTGACCCGGTGGCTCAGGCGGTTGGAGCTCCGTGCTCCTAACGCCAAAGGCTGCCAGTTCGATTCCCACATGGGCCAGTGGGCTCTCAACCACAAGGTTGCCGGTTTGACTCCTCGACTCCCTCAAGGGATGGTGGGCTCTGCCCCTTGCAACTAAGATTGAACACGGCACCTTGAGCTGAACTGCCACTGAGCTTCTGGATGGCTCAGTTGGTTGGAGCACGTCCTCTCAACCACAAGGTTGCTGGTTGCAACTAACAAAGGCAAGTAGACCTGGAGCTGAGCTGCGTCCTCCACAACTAAGATTGAAAGGACAACAACGTGACTTGGAAAAAATCCTGGAAGTACACACTGTTCCCCAATAAAGTCCTGTTCCCCTTCCCCAATAAAATCTTTTTAAAAAAATGTATATTCAAATCTGTAGAGAATTATTATGTTTATCTGAGCCCAAACTGACAACATATGCTGAGGAGAAAGATCTCAAATGCTCTCCTAATATAATATTATATATATGTATGTATATATATGTATTATATATACATATATATTTCACACATATTTATATAATTTTATAATCTGACTTTCTCCATTAATGTATTGTAAACATTTCCTCATTTAAATAAATTCTTCAACACCATAATTTAAATGGTGTAATTATAATTAACTTAACAAATCTTCTATTGTTATTAACTAATGAAGCAATTAAAAGACAAATGAAAAAATAATTGAGGGTTTTGATTCATAATTTCACAGGAACATACTGGACTTCCCCCAAAATGTGTTAAGTCATTTCCAGCTCTTTTAAAGGACAAATGAGAAAACATGCAGAGCAAAACTAATCAATAATTCAGAAAAGCATGATAGAAACTACATTACCATAAAAAGGTGAAAGAACCCCGAAAGTTATCAGTTCAGTGGTCATATGTATAATCAGTCAAGCTCTCTGTAAACCACAAGAACTTAACTCTTTTTTCCACTTCCTTATATCCACAGATGCTGCCTACATTTCTTTTTGACATGCTCATCTTTCTAGTTTCTCCAGTCTTTTTTCCTTGATACCAAGAAAATTTGCTGAATCTGGGACTTCACCAGAGGTTCATTAAGGAAACTACAGGCCCTGCCCCTTTTCCCATTTATTTCCTGCTTCATTAACATTGCCTGTAATTTTTCTAAAATCTGTTCCGATTATTCGTCTCATTAACCACAATTATGCCAAATCAAATATAGATTACATAACAAGATTTTGAAATGGGGGGATGGACTGATTTTCATTTTCTGATATTAGCTGCTGAACCCATTGAAGGCCTGGCTCTTAAATAGAGGAGAGGTAATCAGGGCTGGTGAGACCTGGGCACAAACAAGCAAAGGTTAAAGTATTTCAACTATAAATATACCGGTAGTGTCAGAATTATTATGTTCTTTGCTTTTCTGCTTTGGTTAATGGCTCTCTAACAGGCATGTGAGATGAAAACAAATAAAAACCAAAAATAAGTCACGTCGATCTTCAAATATAGATACTGAGCCCTTTATGACAAAAGAAAAAGGGGGCGGGGAAGAGTGTGGTGAGACAGAAATGAGGGAACTCTTTGTTCTTCATGTGATCTTCATCCGAGACCTCTATAGTCAATTCTTTGCAGAGCCTGGCTGAATCCCCTAACAGCCTGCCTCAGGAAGCCTCAATGCTAATCAGTGGCAATTAAAAGTTTCATTGGGCACTATTAAAACTTTCAAAGTCAATGAGTTGGAGTAGCAGTGGCAAATGAGTGGCAATGGGGATTGTTAAATGGCCGCTGTTTGCAAGATCCATCAGTGGTAGGAGTGTGCAAATTAAAGATTTCTCCTGTGACACCAAGTAACTGGGAAACTCATTTAATCACATCCCTAAATAATTAGACGCTCCGTGCTTTCATTAAGAACCAAAAATAAGTGCTTGCACCATGTGCAGGTAAATGACAGCAGGGACATGCAAAAAGTTGTTTTCTAGTTCAGACTCAGAAAAATGTCATTTTTATTGGTGGAAGAGAAAAAAGAAACCCTATAATAATTTTGTGATTATGCTCTCATTAGGAGCCATGAGAGAGCTTAAGAAGCCCAGAGCTCTCATAAAGTCTCCTATTATTTCCATCTCCTCCTCAATAACAGTTTTATGGTAAAACTAACATAATGAGACTTACTACTCTTTAGCCCTTTTACCTGGGGATTCTCAGTGACATTAAACACATTAAAGTTAAGATGAGCCTCATACCAAAAATATCAGATAGCCAGAGCTCTATACAGCTTGCAATTGGATAGATTTTTTTCAAAGAAATTATACCTAAATTTCTTTGGAGGTTGGTTTGGAAAGAAAGAGCACAGAAGGACTAGGGGAATAGGTCATCTTCTAGCCATTCTTCAAAAGAAGGTAATATGTCCACTCCACCACTGGTGATGGTCTTTTGCATCAAGGTGTCATCTCTGCTGGGATGAGCCTCTGATAAAGATGCTAAGTTCTATACAACCTTGACAGTCTTCAGTTTGAGTGGAAGCAGAATGAGGTGACTCATTCCCTTTATAAATATGTACTGAGCTCCTATTAGGCAAAGAGCCCTGGGATAAGTACTGAGGGGAGTACAGTGTCGAATCACTTGCAAAACCTGACTTCGAGAGCTTATGCATTGATAGAGAAAATAAAGCAAGTTCCTCAACACGAATAATGCAAGATATAGAGAGAGGGATAATTGTAAGTGCCAGAAAGATTCCCGGAAGACTACAGAAGACTCTGTTAAAGGTCTCTGGCCAAAGGGGTTGGGGTCTAGGAGAGAGCTTATATCATCCAATAACAATAGAAGACACATTCTTGGTGAAAACACCCATCAAGATAGACCACATTCTGGGCCACAAAACATAACTTGACAAATTTAAAAGAACAGAAATCATACAATGTCTGCTCTTTGACCACAATGGAATTAACTGTTAATAACAGAAGATAACTGGAAAAATCCCCAAATATGTGCAGATTAAACAATACACTTAAATAACACATGGATTGAAGAAAGAGTCTCAAGAGAAATTTTAAAATATTTTGAATGAAATGAAAATAAAACCAACTTATCGAAATTTGTGGAATACAATGAAAATGGTTCTTTGAGGTAAATTTATAGCATTGAAGGTATATGTTAGCAAAGGATAAAGCTATAAAATCAATAATCTAAGTTTCCACCTCAGGAAATCAGAAAAAAAAGAGAAAATGAAATCTAAAGTAAGCAAAGGAAAATAATACCAATTATAGCAGAAATCAATGAAATTGAAAATGGGAAACAATAGAGAAAAATCAACAAAACTACAATCTGGTTCTTTGAAAAGTTTAATAAAATCAATAATTCTCTAGCCAGCCTAAGTAAAAGAGAGAAAGGGAACATAAATTACTAATATCAGAAATGAAAGGGACCTCACTACAGACCCTACTGACATTAAAAGGATAATAGAGAAATACAACGGATAACTCTATGCCCACTTATTTGAGAATCTAGATAAAACAAACCAATTCCTTGAAAGACACAAGCTGCCAAAAGTCACAAGAGAAAAAATAGACAATCTGAATAAGCTTATATCTAGTAAAGAAACTAAATCAATAATTAATATTTTTCTGGGAGTGGACGGTGGCTCAGTTGGTTAGAGTGCAAGCTCTGGGCAATGGGGCTGCTGGTTCAATTCCCACATGGGTCAGCGAGCTGCACCCTCGGCAACTAGAATGAAGTCAGTGAGCTGCCGTTCAGCTCCCTGGTGGCCAGATGGTTGGAGTGCGGGCTCTCAACCACAAGGTTGCCAGTTCAACTCCTCGTTCCAGCAAGGGATGGTGGGCTCTGCCCCCTGCAACTAAGATTGAACACGGCACCTTGAGCTGAGCTGCCGCTGAGCTCCCGGATGGCTCAGTTGGTTGGAGTGCAACCACAAGGTTGCCAGTTCGATTCCTCGAGTCTCACAAGGGATGGTGGGGCAACTGGACCTGGAGCTGAGCTGCGCCCTCCACAACTAAGGTTGAAAGGACAAAAACTTGACTTGGAAATGTCCTGGAAGTACACACTGTTCCCCAATAATGTCCTGTTCCCTTTGCACAATAAAATCTTTAAATAATAATAATAATAATCAATAATTTTCTAAAACAGAAAGCACCAGGCCACATGGGTTCACTGGTGAATAACACCAAATATTTAAGGAAAAAAATTATACCAATTCTCTACAATCTTTTTCAGAGAATAAAAGTAGAATGAGCTTGCTAGCTCATTCTTTGAAGCTAGTGTTACCCTAATACCAAAACTAGACAAAGACATTACAAGAAAACTTTAGACCATTATCTCTCATGAACATAAATGCAAAAATCCTCAATACAATATTAACAAATGAAATTCAACAATGTATAAATAGAATTATACAGCATGACCAAGTGGGATTTAACCCAGGTATGTATGCAAGGTTGGTTCAACATTTGAAAATCAATTAATGTAACCCATCACATCAAGAGATTAAAAAAGAAAAATCTCCTGATCATATCAATAAATGCAACAACAAAAAAGCATCTGACAAAATCCAACACTAATTTATGATGATCCAGCATTTAGGCCCCTTGGTATTACCCAAGGAAGATGAAAGCTACGTCCACACAAAAACCCTTACATGGATGTTTATAGCAGCTTTATTCATAATTGTAAAACTCGGAAGCAACGACGATGTCTTTCAGTAGGTGAATGGATAAATAAACAGTGGTACCCAGACAATGAAATATTATTCAAAGCTAAAAATAAATGCGCTATCAAGCCATGAAAAGACATGGAGGAACTTCAAATGCATATTAGTGGAAGAAGCCAATCTGAAAAGGCTACATACTGTATGATTCCAACTATATAACGTTCTGGAAAAAGCAAAACTATGAAGACAGTGAAAAGATTAGTGGGTGCCAGGAGTTGCGGGTGGTGGGGCGGGGGGCAGTGAAAATACTACATGATGCTATAATGGTGGATACATGTCATTATACATTTGTCCAAACCCATAGAATGTACAACCCCAAGCATGAACTGTAATGTAAACTACAGACTTTGGGTGACAGTGATGTGTCAATATAGCTTCATCGATTTTACAAACGTACCACTCTGGTGGGGATGTTAATAATGGGGGAGGGTGTGCTTGTGGGGACAGAGTATATGGGAAATCTCTGTACATTCTTCTTAAATTCTGCTGTGAAACTAAACTGCTCTAAAAAGAAAAGTCTTTATTAATAACAATAACAATAATAATAATAAAGGATCGGAGCGCCAACACATACTACACCTGGATGAACCTAGAAAACATTAGGCTCATAGAAGGAAGCCAGACACACAGGCCACACATTGTACTATTCCCTCATATGAAATATCTGGAATAAGCAAATTCATAGACATAGAGAAAAAGTTCGTGATTGCCAGGAGCTGCAGGGCTGGGGAGTGACTGCTATGGGTAAGGGTTTCTTATTGAAATGAAGAAAAGGTTCTGGAATTAGATTGTGTGATGGCTATATAACTTTGTGGATATACTAAAACCCACTAGATCGTACACTTTAAAAGGGTGAATTTTATGGTATATAAATTATATCTCAATAATTAAAAAAAAAAGCTCAACAACCCTTGAATTTGAATTAGGAGGGGAGGAAAATCAAGCAAAACACTTCCTTGGCTACATTATCTTGTTATTTGACTGGATCATACTGTATTAGTAGTCACTTTGGTCAAATAGTTAACCCAATAGCCCTACATAGTTTTAGTCAGAGGTAGAAGAGAGAAGGATCATTTCGTATCTTGACTGCCTATTAGACTTGAAGCTATGATGGTTGAGGCTATCTCTTCTTATTGCACTTGTAAATATGCACTCAGGCTCTCAAATAATGGACAGAGCCAATAAACATAATGAATAGATTAATAATAAAACCAAATCATGGAAGGAAAAGAGCAAATGACTGGCATACACTGTTGTCAGAACAAATTCACCGAAGTGAGAAAAACAGCCTGTTGGATTCAGCTGCTAAGGAACAGCAATTTATTTAGAAAGCAGCTGCCTTTCCAGAATGGATTGTCTTCTGATAAAAGTGATGAATATGTATGTATAAAAAGGGGAGGGGGGCTGGTTAAAGATTGTACCCAGGATAACTCAATTGATTCCTTTCAGAATTGTACGACCTGGCAATGAATCAGCATCAGGCGAGGTGTTGGTTTTTCTGTTGCAGTGTAGAATGGAAACACACTTTTCTACCTTGTTCTTCATGTTACATTAGCTAACCCCAACAGACAAAGTCCGAGAAAATATTCCCAGATTTAGGATAAAGTAATTTTCATGTTGTTCCTGTCACTAATATATTTTACGCACATAAACCAATCATCATCCACCTTTGAACCCCTTAGCCAAAAAGGGGAGTCAAGAGCAGGTCATGCATAAAGTGTCTGCAAAAACTAAAAACCGAAAACCAAAACCACAAAACTAATAATTACTTTTTATGCACCCTCTCCCCTCAGGAGTGGGTGAAGAGGTATGACAGAAATTGCTGACATTGGGTAAGCAGGTAAGGAGCCCCTCTTATCTAGTTTCCTGGTTTCTTTTGTTTGCTTTACTGACCCTTAAATAAAAGGGCAGAACTCTCAGCTTCTCCTACGGTAGTGGCTAAAGAGGCCTCCCCCGTTCAGCAGAGCCTGACTATTGGTCGGACAGAACCAAGGCCCCGACCCTGCCTTTGCCATATCGTCTTGGTTTATGCCAGCCAGGAGCTGTGAGATAGCTGACGGGGATAAGGGTCTTATCCCAGGCCTATATCCCAATTCTAATAACTATCTGACCTCAGGCAGGTTACTGACATGTTAAGCCTCAGTTTCCTCATCTATACAATTGAGATAATAATAGTATTTAATCTTCAGGAGTGTTAAGGGGATTAAGTGAGAAAATGCATGGAGCTTTGGACATAAAGTACTCAGTAAATATTAGCTATGATTGATATTAGGAAGGTATCTCGGCTGCTTGGTTCCCTCCCGGAGGAGTGAGGGAATGCTCCATGCCACAAGTCTCCCCAGCCTGGGGTACTGGTGCTGTTAAGAGGAGCCCCCATAACATCTGGCTGTGAAAAACAGTGGGAATTCTGACTATTCGGGTGGGACAGAAGGCTGCGGGAAACCCAGATGTCCTCTTAAATGGCCCGTGCACAGACTCACTCGCTCACAGGCACTCACCTTGGGCTCCAGCGGAGGGATGGTGAGTCAGGGAGCCTCGGAGGTATGCGGGGAGGCAGACTGAAATGTGTGGCTTTGTGGGGAGGACTGGAGGCTAGTCGGCATTTTCCCAGTGAGGGGTCCACCTTCGTGCAGCCAGCAGGCTCAGGCTCCATCTTTCCTGTGTTGATGCCGCCCCCTCCAGCCAAATCTGAATCTGATTGGCCTGGTGAGCTCTGCTGCTCCACCCTGCTGACTCACCCAACGCTCACACAGCTGGAGGCACTTTCTCCATGGAGGCAAGCCGGCCAGACTGCGTTGCATTCTTTCTTGGAAAACTATCAGAGTCCACAGGCTCTAGGTGGGCAGCAACTGGTCTCAGTGTGCTCTGAGACTTTTGCTGAGTAGTTCCAGGCTCAGCACTGGTACCAAACCAGAATTTACATTAACCTGGTGACCATAATTCTTCCCACTCTAATGACTCCTTGACACCTGCTTCAGCCAACATGCATCTGCATGAGGCCTTATCAGTGGCATAGCTGGCAGGTGGCAGCAGGCCTTGGGGTGTCCTGGATTTTTGTGGAGCTACATCAGACCTGGTACTGGTGGTAGATGTCCTCCGTGCACAGCGTGGCCTCTCCCACATGCCACGAGGTCCAGCACAGGCAGCAAACAACTGTGGATCACTTTGTAGCTCCTACCATGTAGCCCTGACTGGTCACAAGCAGGGGGTGACCTGGGACAACACTAAAGCCCCTCCCAAGAGGCCTCAGAACCAACATACTTGGAGGTTGGCTTCAGACCACAGCAGAGCACTGCCCAATTGGCCCCACAAGTGGCACACACAAAGGGTGGTCTCAACAGGCACTAGATCCTGCTGGGGCGAATCCCGCTCAGTGGGGTAAGTCTCCTGCACAACAGCCCATAAGCTGTGGATGTGGCCAAACCCCACAGCCAGTCAGCCCCAGGGTAAATACCACCCACTGAGGTACCAAGAGCAGTCAAAGCTCAACTATAACAGGAGGGAAGCACACACAACACACATAAGGGACACTCCTGGAGCACCCAGCTCAGGTGACCAGGGAGACTGTGCCACTTGGCTTCACAGGACACATACTACATAAAGTCACCTGGCCAAGACTGGGAGACATAGCAGATCTACCTAATACATAGAAACAGAGAGGCAGCCAAAATGAGGAAACAAAGAAAGGCATCCCAAATGAAAGAATAGAAGAAAAATCCAAAAAAGAACTAAACAAAATGAAGGCAAGCAACGTACTAGAGACAGAATTCAAAACAATGGCTATAAGGATGCTCAAGGAACTTAGTGAGAACTTCAATGAAGAGATAGAAAGCATAAAATAGGACATAGAAACCATAAAAAAGAACCAGTCAGAAGTGAAGAATATGATACCAAAGATGAAGAATGCACTAGAAGGAATCACCAGCAGACTAGACGAAGCAGAGGATCAAATGAGAGATTTGGAAGACAAGGTAGCAGAAAACACCCAATTGGAACAGCAAAAAGAAAAAAGAATCTAAAAAAATGAGGACAATTAAAGGGGCCTCTGGGACAACATCAAGCATAACAACATTTGTATCATTGGGATACCAGAGGAGAAGAGAGAGAGCAAGAGATAGAGAACCTATTTGAAGAAACAATGACTGCAAATGTCCTTAACCTAGTGAAGGAAATAGACACACAAATTCAAGAAGTTCGGAGTCCCAAACAGGATGAACCCAAACAGGCCCACATCTAGATGCATTATAATTAAAATGACAAATATTAAAGATAAAGGGAGAATCCTAAAAGCAGCAAGAGAAAGGCAACTAATAACTTATAAGGGAGCTCCCATAAGACTGTTGGCTGATTTCTCAACAGAAACTTTGCAGGCCAGAAGAGATTGGCACTAAATATTCAACGTGATGAAAAGCAAGGACCTACAAACAAGGTTACTTTACCCAGCAAAGCTATCGTTTAAAACTGAAGGACAGATAAAGAGCTTCCCAGACGAGAAAAAGCTAAAGGAGTTCATCACCATGAAACCAGTATTACAAGGAATGTTAGAGGGACTTTTTTAAGATGGAAAAAAAATCAAAATTATGAATAATAAAATTACTTTCAATGTAAATGGATTAAATGCTCCACTCAAAAGACATAAGAGGGATAAATGGATAAGAAAACAAAACCCTTACATATGCTGTCTACAAGAGACTCGCTTCATATTGAAAGACACACACAGACAGAAAGTAAAGGGACAGAAAGACATTTCATGAACATGGAAATGTGAAAAAGACAAAACGAAAAAAGCTGGGGTAGCAATATTTATACCAGACAAAATAGACTTTCAAACAAAGGCTACAAGAAGAGACATGAAGGACCCAGTGATTCCACTTCAGGATATTTATCTGATGAAACCCAAAATGCTACTTTGAGGGGACATGTTCATCCCTATTATCATTGCAGCATTGTTTACAATGGACAAGACGTGGAGGCAGCCTGGGTGTCTGTCAGTGGATGAATGGATAAAGAGGAGGTGGTACATACATACAAAGGAATACTGCTCCGCCATGGAAGGGCTTGGGTTCCTGCCATCTGTGGCAGCATGGATGGACCTGGAGGATACTGTGCCGAGTGGAGTGTATCAGATACAGACAGATACAATGTGATTTTGCTTATATGTGGAATCTGAGAACAAAATTAACAAACAAAACAGGAACAAACTCATAGATACAGAAAACATTTTAATGGTTGCCAGATGGGAGAGGGGTGGGGGTGTGGGTGAAAAAAGAGGACAGGATTAAGAAGCACAAATTGGTTGTTACACAGTAATCATGGGGATGTAGGGTACAGCATAAGGAATATAGTCAATAACATTGTAATGACTATGTATGGTGTCAGATGAGATTTGTTGAGGTGATAGATGGGAGAGGGTTGGAGGCAGGGTGAAACAGGTGATGGGCTTAAAAAGTACAAATTGGTAGCTACAAATAGTCGTGGGGATGTAAAGTAAAGCATAGGGAATATAGTCAATGATATGGTAATAACTATGTATAGTGCCAGGTGGGTACTAGACTAGTCAGGGGGATCACGTCTGAAATTATATAAATGTCTAACCACTATGCTGTACACCTGAAATTAATATAAAATAATACCGGATGTCAACTGTAATTTAAAAATTTTAAAAGGAGGGGAAGGGGAAGGGGAATAAGAGGTCTAAATTTCCAGGTATAAAACAAACAAGTCACGGGGATGTAATGTACGGCATGGAAATATGGTCAGTAATATTGTGATAGCATGGTACAGTGTCAGATGGTTGCTGGACCTATCATGGTGATCACTTCTTTAAGTATATAAATGTTGACTAACTGCAGTGTACCCCTGAAACTAACATAATATTGTATGTTAGCTATATTTTTAATGAAAATCTTAAAAAAGAATAAGGGAAGTCATGTCACTCATTCTTTTTGCTGTTACCTGTGCTGCCCTTTGCCCTCAGGCACCTGCTATACTACAGAGGTTCTCAACCTTTTGTGTCCATCAGAATCAACTGGAAAGCTTGTTAAAATTCAGATTTCCAGGTCCAATGTCTAGAGATCCCAATTCAGTGGTTTGGGACAATACCCATGACTCTTCATTTTATTTTGTTATTTTTTGAATTACTTATTTCTTTTTTTGTCCAGTTACAGTTGACATTCAATATTACTTTATATTAATTTCAGGTGTACAGCATAGTGGTTAGACCTTCATATAATTTATGCAGTGATCCCCTGATCAGTCTAGGATCTACATGGGATCGTACATAGTTGTTACAACATCACTGACTGTATTCCCTGTGCTGTACTTTACATCCCTGTGACTATTTTGTGACTACCAATTTGTACTTCTTAATCCCTTCACCTTTTTTCACCCAGCCCTCCAACTGCCCCCCCCACCCACAACCATCAGTTTGTTCTCCGTATCTATGAGTCTGTTTCTGTTTTGTTTGTTCATTTACTTTGTTCTTCAAATTCCACATATAAGTGAGATCATATGCTACTTGTCTTTCTCGGTCTGACTTATTTCACTACATAGCATAATGCCCTCTTAGGACTCTTCATTTTAAATAAGCACCCAAGTTGTTCTGATGTATAAAGTCCTTGGATGACACTTAGAGAAATGTGGCACTACTGGCCTTATGGCAACTTCCAGGACCCTAATAATGCCACCAATTAAAAGTTGCTCCTTAAAGCTGTGTTTAACTCATTTTATATACCTCCATACATCAATTCTTTCATTTGTTGACTCAAATTTGCATTAAATACAAAAACATCTTTTTTGGCATAGTTTGTATTTCCCAATTTTACTCCAAGCATTGAAATTACTGCTGCTTAATCCTTCTTGATGAATGCTTCTGACTGTATTTGCTCGGCCAAATCCTTTCCCTGAATAAAGCACTTACTGCGGGTGACACTTACTTTGATCATCTTAACGCTTCCATCATTTGGCTAACAGTTGTGGAAGGGAGATAAGGAATGTTTTGCCTTTTGACCTAAGTTACTTCTATTCCTTTTAGGTTAGAGGCAGGACATAAAAACATGCAACAAGTTGGGGTTAGCTCAGTTGGTTGGAGCGTGGTGCTGGTGGCAGCAGGGTTGCCAGTTTGATCTCCACATGGGCCTCTATGAGCTGCACCCTCCTTAAAAAAACACAAAAATGCAACAAATAAAAATGTTAGGCTGAATATTAAACTCAAAACTAGGAGTTCCAAATTAGCAATGTATCCTAAAAAACACAATAAAAATCCCAGAATACCAGAACTGGCAGAGAACATCAAGACATATTAGGCTGGCTGTAATAATAAGAACTACCATTTATTAGGTACCTACTATGTGTGGGGTATTCTAATTGCTTTGCACGCTTATTTCATCTAACGTTCAAATGAACATTTAAGGAAGGGAACGTTATTCCAAATGGAACCAGGGTCTTAAAAGCACCGAGGTAGGGGACAATTAATAGGAATACATGCAAAGCCACTTACCTGGTCTCAAAACCCAGCTGCACAAGTTTGGGATGGTAAGACTGGACTCCACGGAAGTTTACGTGAGATGACGTGTGTATTTCTTTAACTACAAGTTAAATAGGAGTCAATGGAACCACTGCCAGAAAAGCTAAGTGTTGCGTCAGTACATGAACGGAAGGTTTGCCAACTCTAGTCTCCTGGTACTACCTCAGTGTCGTGTGGGGGTTATTCCAGTCTCCACAATTTATGAGGCATTTTGGCCAAGCAGACCCCCCACAGGAGAGATACTGGATCTTGAAAGACATTTCCTCTGAAGAACATATAAAGAAATGCTGGCTATTCAAACCCAGATAACACGAAAGCTGCTTCAAATCCTCGAAGAGCTGTAAGATGGACATGGGAAGGGACTATGCAGAACTGTGAGAACAGCAAGAGACACCATGGGTGGTCCTCACAGGGAGCCCAACTTCAACGCAAGATAAGGACGCACTTTCCAACGGTGAGAGTTGTCGACCCAGGACGAACTGCAGACACAGCCAGCTCGGCCCCTGGAAGCCTCTGTGGGAGGCTGAATCTGCTTGCCCTGAAGGTTTGGGTGGAGATTTACCCCTGGATGTGGCATTGTGTCCTGTGACCTCTCAGATGCCCCCTGACCTTGAGAACTTACATTCTGGTGCAACAAACAGGTATTAGGAGGCCATTATGCGAAGGTCACATCCGGGCTTTGAAGCACAAAAATAAACAAGGCACGACCCTTGTCTTCAAATTCCTAACCAACCAGCGGATAAAAAGACAGGTTTAAAAATAAGTATCGTAATGCGTAGCTCACACTCCCCTTTTATAACTGAGAGGAAAGTCAATGAACATCTTCGTAGTTTCATTTATCGGGGAAAGAATAGAGATCAAAGCGATAGGATGAGTATTGGAGCATAGGACGTGTTGCACAAGCCAGAATGGAGGTTCTCTTAAGGGGTGACATCGATATTGTATTAAAGTGGCATTTTATTCAGGAGTTTCAGGGAGGATCAAGCCTTTCTCCTGCCCCATAACACCCCCACCACCCTCATTTACAAGATTCTGACGGTTATAGACAAAAGACAAAGAAGGCAAAGAAAGGTAAAGTAACACTGTGCAAAATCTGTAGTTCAGGCCCCATGTTGCAGTGGCCTTAGGCTATGCCCCTAAGATAAATTCTTTCTCTAAATTAGGTTGGCTGGAATGGTCTGGAAACAAAGCAGGCTGTGAGGCCCACTCTTTGCACCTTCCACAAACCCAAACCCTCGTCCCAGATCCTGCAACTATAACGAGAAACAAGGGAAAGACAAGTCTGTGGCGCAGTTCCCACATAAACTTGGCCTCTGCTGCCTGCCATGGGTCTTCTCAGTCCTGACCACCAGATGCTGCCATCACGTGGGAGAAGAGAAAGAAAGCTGGCCGAGGCTGGAAGGATGCAAACGGAAAGAAGAGGAAACGCCACATTTGTGCACGCTGAGGCTGTTTTCTTGAGAGCTTCACCTGCTGGTAACGGGACAATCCCAAGCTGGACTCCCTCTTAGAGGAGATACTTCTTCTGGACCCCAAATCATTGGTGAGACGGCGGGAGGCAGGGAAATGCTGGACGAGAGAGAGGCCAAGAGGGGCTTTGACTTTCTTCTTCTAGACATTTCCATGATATTTTATGTCGTGAAGTTAATGAAGTCCTTCTAGGACTCTCTGGTGTGTTCATCACATCCTTTTAGGGGCTATGAGCTCTTTGAAGCAACGTTAGCTGTGCTACGGCTTAAGCCTGAACAGTAGTTGGATTCTGAGAGAATAATTGTTTAGAAGATCTAGACAAAAATTTACTGAGCATAAACTATGGAACAGGCCTCAGTCGGCACCTAATAAATCAAAATCCCTTCTCGTAATAACCCTGTGATTTAAGGATTATTACTAGAATAACAAAAAGTTTTGCTTTTTATCATACTTCAGTTTCACACAAACATACATCTGTTCATTCTGTGGCAAACTGTATATTTAAGCAAAAACTTCTGAGAGTGTAGCTCTTAGCAATCTGAGATGTGTTTGTTTCACAGGTGTGTTGGATCTATACACATTTCATGTATCTTCTTTGCCAACACCCAGGCGTGGGTAATTCCTTATGTCTGTTTTCTCTGCTGTCATTCTGTCTGTGAGAATCTCTGTAAACCCAAAGCCCTACTCCCAGGTCCACTCTGACACATGCAGTCTTTCTTGGGCTGGACACTCACTGCTGTTCAGGGTGTCCCTTTACTCACCACTTGTATCCTGGATACATCCCTCCTAATATCTATTCTCCCCTTTTTCCATACTCTTCAGACCTCCTCCCTCCCCACTCTTTCTCCAGGACCACTTCATTCTTAGCAGATGGCCATTCTACTAGAATATGGCTCCCCCATTCCTTCAAATGGATGCTCCCCCGACTTCACTCCATAGAGACTCGATCACCATGGCAACCCCTGCCTGCTTTGGTCCATTTACTCAGAAATCCCAACTGGCAGAGATGGCTGAATCAGGGAAGTTTTACAGGAAAATGCTGGGAGCGCATGGTGGTCCTGGGGGCTGAAATCTCAAAGGCAGCTCTAAATTTAATAACCAGAAAGAAGCAGATTCATAAGCACAAAAGAGAAGCAAAGGATGTCTAGAAGCAGCAATCTCTTGCCCTGCCAACTTCTTAAGGAAAGCTATAGGTTCTATGAAACAAGAGAGGTAGAGGTCAGCTGGAATTTGAGATCCTGATATCAAAAGACATTATTCTGCCTTGCTTCATTCATTGCTTTGAATACACATGAAGAGTGCAACCTTTAAAGGAAGAAAATATCTGGCATTGTTTCTCCCTTAACTATAATTTCAGAACTGATTTATGAACTTCTGGGGACTGGAGTGTGACAGTTTAAGCCTATTTAACAAACATTTGTGGCTGTCTCCTTGGTGTCAGACACTGTGCTAGGTGATGGAAAAGAAGACCTACAATGTAGAATCTTGTACACAATTCTAATAGACGATATGTACACACTACTGGAAAACAAGAAAAGTTTCAAATTAGACGTAAGTCAGCTCTTGCAGAGGGATTTCTATCACAAAGCACAAGTACTTGCAAGCTACATGGGGTCTCCATGAGTGTGGGGATCTGTCTAACAAAGAAACCACTCGATCGTCATAACACATCCAAGCGACCAAAGCAGGTCATTCTTTTGAATCAGTTCACCATGAGGCAGTAGTTCCCCTAAAGGTTCCCCTATGAGGGACTTAGCCTTCACAGTCCTTGCATGTTTGGCTCTTATTTCTTCACTACCCCTACCCTTACTTGTAAAGCAGCTGAAAAAGAAACTCTCTCTTGACCAAAATTTGAAAACAGCAAGTTTTCAAGAGAGAAACTCTCTCTTGACCAAAGAAACTATAACAAAACACAGTCACACTATAACCTACGCAAGGGCAAAGTGCAGTGGGAACACAAGAAAGGGGGCAATTTCTTTTGTCCTGGAGACTTGGGAGAGGAAGGGCTGGCAAAAGCTTCACAGAAGAAAAAACATGAGTTGTACTCGGCCCTCCTCCTTCATGCCTAGGCGATATTTTAAACCATATTCTCCTTTTTGGGAAATTAAAAATAGCATTTCATAATAAAAGAGGTACATATATTCATAGAAATCAGAAAAACCCCTAACAGTTCAGATTCCAGTCCTCCACCCTATATGGATAGGAGACCATGAAGCTTAAGAAGACACTCTGTGAGTAATTTTGAGTATAAAGGATTTAGAAGCCAAGTGATAAAGATAAGAGTTATAATCAGAACTGAAAAAAAAAACAAAACAACACAACACCCATCCTCACAACAATACTAAATAGGAATGGGAAAGTTGGAAGGGATGGGAAATTATCCAGAAAGCCAATTCCTGTACAATTCTCCCCAGCCTCCGTCTAGACTTGCCAGAGGATCTTGGCTGGGTTACAGACACAGGTGTTTTTATTAGACTGCGTGGGATAGAGTCTTACTTTCTCTCTGCCCCAGAAGGCAGCAATTCCTGATTCACTCTCCATATCCCTTAAGCTTACAGGACTTAATTTCTTTCCTCCCATTACATTAGAATAAAAAATCTCTTATTAGTTTCCTCAATGTGTTTTGGAAAGATCAAGGAAACCATCAAATCTTAAGAGTGTTGGAAACCTTGGGGACACACATGACATTCAAATACTAAAGATGATGTTTAATGATACCATTTTTAAAAAGTCTTTCATTATTTTGCCATGTCCTGAAATCCCCAAAAAGCATAACAGAAAGGGGCTTGGGAATTTTACTAAATTAAAATTTGTTAAGAAGAAAGAAAAGAAATGATGGTTTCCTTGATTTTCACAATTGTTCATTCCAAATTTCAGGAAAAAGCGAACTATGAGTCAAAACTCACCATTAGATGATTCTATATTCGAAACTAAGACAAAGTGTTCAAAATTTAATAGGGCTGATGAAAGAAAAACAATCAGCCATCAAAATCTCAAGTTTCCCATTGGCAGCACGTTCTGTGTGACCCCCAAAATGTTTCTAGGGCTCTACTTATTACACTTCAAATCATCAACATCGCTGAAATCACTTTAAAGGTATTAATTATCTTACCCACTTTCCTTATTAGCGATGGAACACATCTCTGGAGAATTGGAAGGGGACGGGTATCAGGAACACCTCTCTGATGACAGGAAACCAAGTGACAAACGGGAGGTGATTTGTCCCAAGACATCCAAAGGCAGATTGGAAATGACAGCTCGACTCAAGTTTGGTTCTGTCTAAATAAAGAAAATTGCCGACACCTCAGTCATTGATGCCCAAATATTCGTGTTCACCTACAAAATGACTTTCTTTCTGGCTGAAATTTTTCCTTCATTCAGCCTCAGAGATAATACTAATGACTGCCAGCGATGGTACTGAAAGCCAAGCTTAATCACCATAATTGACAATCAAGTTGGGTAACAACACAGAGACAGGTGATTTCACACAAGGCTAATGAAAATGGGCTATTAAAATCCACACGCGTTTGGCAGCAATTATGAGCTCCTGGAGCCATTTGCTTTGAAATGTGCACATTTCATAGGCGGCTGCCTGCCAACGAGATAAGTCTGAGCAGGACCAAGAAAGGAAGAGGAAAAGACAGCGTCACCAGAGTTTTCCATAGGTGCCATTTTCTTTCAGTGGCTTGCTGTATCTTTATTATTACATGCCTGATATTTTAAAGCTTTAGGGAACAATGCTCCATCTCCCCACAAAACCACAATGGGCTCAGCAGAGGACCAGGGAGTGGGTGGTAACATGGGGGCAGAGAGGGGAGAGGATCGGTGGAGTAAGTGTGGGGGCCTGGTGGGGGAAGGCTGGATTTCCTAACTAGAGTGCACTGGAGGCCCCTTTCTGGACAGTTTTCACAAAATGTAAAATAGAAGTGATAATGTCTCTTCCCAAGGATGACAGAGAATAAATGCATTCAGTCCCCTAAAGGTACTTGGATTCAGAAAGTGAGGTCACCTTACCGCAGTTTCACACTGTGTCTCTGATTCACCAGTTACTCCCTTTCACTCAGTCGGCCATCATTCTGCTAAAAGCTGCTCTCCTGTAAGCTCATACCATCTGGATATACCAGTGAGCAGGGAAGTTAACCAGCCTTTTTTTTGTTTTGCTTTGATAACAAGTAACCAAATGACAAAGAGCAGTAACTAGTTGTCTTAAGGCAGTTAGGGAATAACGTCTATATTCAAATATGGCAGTTGAATCTTGTTTTTTATCCCCTCTGACAATCTATGTCTTTTAATGGAGGCATTTAGGCCATTCATATTTAAAATGATTATTGATGTCATTGGATTAATATGTTTGTTTCTTATTAAATTTTTTCATATTCATCACACTTGTTTATCTTCCCTACTTTTTCTGCCTTTTTCGGTTTCGGTTGAGCATTTTTATATGATTCTGTTTTATCTCTTCTCTTAGCGTATCAATTACACTTCCTTTGTTAATTTCTTAAGCGGTTGCTGTATAGTTTGCAATACACATTTATAATTAATATGTCTACTTCTTCGTGTGTAGTGCAGGTACCGTGTAAGAAAGTGTTTCTAGTTCCTCCCTCCCACCTCTTATGACATTTTTCTTTGTGCTTTTCTTTATTTTCTTTACTTACTATAACTAACACAGGTTGCTTTTTTTTTTTTTTTTTAACCTTTGGCATTGCTCTCTTGCTGATATGCACAAAAGAAACTGGAAGGGCTCAGAGTGCTAATGAAATAAACAAAAGCAGATGAGAAATTTCTAGAAGATGGCACAGTTCTGATCTAACATAACCTATTTCCCGATCCCTTTATGTCAACAGCATTTAAAACTTTTTGTTTGTGAATCACTTCAATGGGCAAAATGTGTGATACCTCATCCATCCATTTTCTGAAGGAAGAACTTGGTGATAACGCATTTGAAATGAATAAGATATATATGCCACCGTAAATGTTTTGCTAGTTGCTTTTATGAATCAGTTATCACAATATTTCCTTGACTAAGTATAGAATATGCTCATAAATCAAGGGCCCTCGAGATTTAAAAATCACCTAGAAATTATACTCTACTGACACTGAGTATGTGCTATCACTTTCTTAACTGGCAGAACTATGTAGGTAACGCTGACTTCTTTTCCAGCTTGTTCTTTTTTCAGCAATGTCCAATTTACTGATGCTCCCAATAAAAGCATTCTTCATTTCTGTTAGTGCTTTTATTTCTAGCATTTTCTTTTGATTCTTTCTTTGAGTTTCTGTCTCCCTGCTGACATTACCCATCTGTTCTTGTATGTTTTCTACGTTTTCCACTAACATTCATAACCTATTAATTATAATTATTTTAAATTTCCTCTTGGATAATGCCAAAATCTGTGCCATAGCTGAGTCTGGTTAAGATGCACGCTTTTGTCTCTTCAGACTTTTTTTGATTGTTTTGTCTTTCAGTGTGCCTTGTAACTTTTGTGGAAAGCCAGACGTATGTATTGGGTCATAGGAACCAAGGTAAAGGGCTTTAGTGTAAGGTTTGACGTTAATCTAGCTGGGAGTTGGGTTGCTTGATATTTGCTATAGTTGCAAATACAGGCTTCAAATTCCTTTGTCCTTGTTCGGGTCGCCTCCTTAAATATTGACTGTACCTTGGAGCTCTTTCAACTGTAATCTGCTGTTATTATTCTGAAGCGTTGTTGATGTGGAGGGAAGGTATGGGGGAGGAGAAGCATTTTATAATCTTGTGGTTAAACCACAGACTTTTAGTGGGCCAGAGTTTCTAGACTGTGACCTCCACAAGTGTTTTCCTCTTCCCTTTAGGGAAAAGCCTAGAGGTGGCTGAAGCTGGGTAAATGTCCTTTCTTCTAGATGGGATAAGGCTCTGACAGTCTTTAGCCTTGGAGGGTAGGCCATTATTATGGAGAATGCTTGGGGCATGTTCAAAAATGGTTACTTTTCCCCTCCCTCTGCCAGAGCCTTGAGGAAATCTTTTTACCTTTTAATCATGAAGACCTGGTGGGATTTCTGGAGACAAAACCCATGGAAATATGGAGGCACTTTTAAGTTGGTTTTCACCCAGGAAAAACTTCTACTTCTCACTGTAGATCACATTCAGCCTCCATCAATTCATCAAAATTCCCATTTAATTATTTCTGCCAGTTTATGGCTGCAGAGGCTTGTGCTCTAGTTAGCAGATCTTGGCTGTGATTTGTTGTATTAATATATTTGCCCAACTCTCCGGGTTTCAGTGTGGCAGTTTGCCCTGCAACCTCAACTCTGACGCATTCAAGATAAGTCACTGATTTGTTTCTCGTTTATTATAAGAATGGGATTGACAATTTCTGAGCTCTAAATCTTTTCTCTGTCTCTTATTTTTTTTTGGAGCCGAAACTGCTGTCCAATGTATTAAATTTAAATTAAGTTTAAAAACTGTTACTTAATTCAGTTACTGGAAAAGTTTAAGTATGTTTGGAAAAATTTGGGTATGGGAATCTATTTTTTTAACTGTAAATTTTATCAAATCCAAATGCAGAACATATGTTTCCAATGGACATTTACCATCAAACTGAGATGTGCTGGGAATATAAAATACACACCAGAATTCAGTCTCAGTATGAAAAAAGAATGTAAAATATCCCATTAATAATTCCTTGTGTTGATTACATATTGAATAATATTTTCAATACATTGGTTTCACTACATTGGGTTAAATAAAATATATCATTAAAATTCATTTTATCTGTTTTTTTTTTTTACATTTTTAATGTGGCTACTAGGAAATTTCAACATACCTGTGTGGCTCATGTACTTCCATTTTCCAGCACTGATCTGTAGTTTAAATATTACAGTCTACCATTTAAATTATAGTCTACCTTTAAATTATTATAGTCTACCTTTAAATCATAACACTGCACATATAATTTGAAACCCTTAAAGTATGTATCTGTTTTCCTCTCCTGTCCTTTGTATTACTCGCTGTCATACATTTTACTTCTACATCTACATGTTATGAACCACACACTAAATTATTTTGCTCTTATTATAGTAGTCAGTTATCCATCAAAGACATGAAGAAGGGAAAGTCATTATATACCCATATATCTGCGATTTCCAGCACTCTTTATTTCTTTGTGTAGATACAGGTTTACAAGTAACATTACTTTCTTTTTGTCTGGAGAACATCCTTTAATCTTTCTGGTAGTGTAGATCTGTGGCTGCTGCTGTTGCTGCTGAATTCTCTCAGCTTTTGTTTCTCTGAAAAGAAATGTTTTTATTTTGTCTTCATTTTTGAAAGATAACGTCACTGGATAGAAAATTCTAGGTAGAAAGGTTTTTATTGTTTTGTTTTGTTTTCCCTTTCAGCACTTGAAGTTGCTTTCCATTGTCTTTGGACTTACATAGTTTCTAATGAGAAATCTGTAAATTTATCTTTGTTCTCTATACAGAGGGTGCCAAAAAATGTATGCATATTTGAAGAAAGAAAAAAACTGTATTGATATATACCGATACCAAAAGATGAATACAAGTCACATTTGACTTCTGCAGTTACCCGAGATGCTCAAAGTGGTTCCCATAAGCGTCCAGACACTTCTGATTACGGTGAACTACTGCTTGAGCAATGTTGACCAAAGTGTTAACATCTCTTACAATGTGTATACATTTTTTTGGCATCCCCGGTATTTATGACCTTTTTCTAGTTTTTCCTATATATATATATGTGTGTGGTGTCTTTTTCTAGTTGGTCAGTTTTCTAGTTTTCAATAATTTGATTGTGGTATGCCTTGGGGTGATTTGGGCTATGTGTGTATTTTAAGAGTTCATTGAGATTTTTCATTCCATGTGTTTTAGCTCTCCAGAAAGTTAAAAACTGTTAAGCCATTATTTCTTCAAATATTTTTCTGCCCCAGTCGCTCTCTTATCTCTTTACAAGATAACCATTTTGTATACATTATAACTCTTTAACATTGTTCCACAAGTCAGAGACTTTTTTTCAGTTTTTTCTCTTTAAGTCATTTTGAATAAATTCTATTTCTGTTTTCACGTTTTATGATATTTTCTTTTGCTGTCTCTGACCTGCTAATAAATAACCATACCCAGGAAACTTTCCATTTCTGACAGTTTGTCATTTCTGAGAGTTCTATTCATATCTATGTCTACCATTTCTCTCTACTTATCATGCTTATGTTTCTTTTACTTTTTTTGAACACACGAGCATATTTATAATATTTGTTTTAGCATCTTTACCTGTTAATTCCACCATCTTTTTAATTTCTGAGTTTGTTTCTCTTGTCTGATTTTTCTCCTGGTTATGGGCCATGTTTTCCTGCCTTATGTATAGCACTTTTAATTGGAAGCTGGATGTTGTGAATTATACACATTGTTGAGTGCTGGACTTTGTTTTTAAAGGTTGTTGAACTTTGTCCTCACCAGCAGTTGGTACTTGTTTTCAGTTTGATTCTTTTGAGGCTTATTTTTGAGTTCTTTCAGGACAAATCTATAGTAGTCTTTGCTCTAGTGCTAACTTGGCCCCACTTCTAAGGCATGGCTTTTTTGAGGTTTACTGAATGCCCTGTGTACTCAGTGAGGTTTCTCTACCTTTTCATTCTGGCTGTAATGTTCTTCAGCCAAGTGCAATCTCTAGGAATTGTTTGTCTTCCTCCTAGCCACTGTTATTTGCCTGAAACCTGTTCTTTCCCAGCCTCATGGAGGTTTACCCCACAATACATAGATTTCTGGTCAGTTACTGATTCATAGAGCCCACGGTGCATATTTCTGTAACTCTTCTGTGTTTCTCCCTCCTACAGGTACTTTATACAAAAATTCAAGACTCCTTAAACTGTGGTCTTTTTTCTTTAACTCAACAATTTTTCATGCTTTGTTTGGATCCCCTCCCTGAGCCATGGTCCAGCAATTGTCTCCAAGAAGAAAGCTTAGGTTTGTTTCTTTTCTCCCAGGGATCACAGTTCGGAACTTCCTATTGTCCAATGTCTGAAAACCTTGTTTTCCTACTATATTTTGTCGTTTTCATATCATCTATGGGTGGGAACATAATTCTGGATGCAGTTACTCACTCATGGCCGGAAGCAGAAGGTGCCTCATAATTTGGGGAGCTATTTCTCGTAAAACCCATCTGACAACTTCTACTACAATATCATTAGCCAGGACTTTGTGACTTGACCACTTCCAACTGCAAAGGCAGCTGGAATGTGTAATTGTTTAACTGGATACATGACAAACACACACAGCTCAATAAAACAGTGCTCTGTAACATAGAGGGAGTGGAGGAAGGGAGGGAAGAGGATCAGGTTGGTAACTGGCAGTTTCCACTACATCCCTTTATCTTGTTTTTATCAACTGTATAAAACTTTTAAATGGCTACAAGATGTTTTACAATACGGAGAGATCATTTATTTGACCATTCCTCCTGTTAATGGACATTTAACTTGTCTGCAGCTTTTTTTTTTTTTTTAATTGGGGAAGGGGAACAGGACTTTATTGGGGAACAGTGTGTACTTCCAGGATTTTTTTCCAAGTCAAGTTGTTGTCCTTTCAATCTTAGTTGTGGAGGGTGCCGTTCAGCTTCAAGTTGTTGTCCTTTCAGTCTTAGTTGTGGAGGGCGCAGCTCAGCTCCAGGTCCACTTACCGTTGCTAGTTGCAGGGGGTGCAGCCCGCCATCCCTTGTGCGGGAGTCAAACTGACAACCTTGTGGTTGAGAGGACGCGCTCCAACCAACTGAGCCATCCGGGAGCTCAGCGGCAGCTCAGCTCAAGGCGCCGTGTTCAATCTTAGTTGCAGGGGGAAGAGCCCACTATCCCTTGCGGGACTCAAGGAATTGAACTGACAGCCTTGTGGCTGAGAGCCCACTGGCCCATGTGGGAATCAAACCGGCAGCCTTCAGAGTTAGGAGCATGGAGCTCTAACTGCCTGAGCCACCAGGCCAGCCCAGCTTTTTCTTTTTTTATTGCCACTACAAGCCTATATATACATACATTCTCTCATATATATATATATGAGAATATATATATATATATATATATATACATACACACACATATATATAGACATATCAAAAAAGAAATGGGCAATTTTCATTAAAATATTACCAAATATTCATTAAATATTATCGAAATCTTGACCTGAAAAAAAAAAAAGACATAGAAAGCTAGAATACACAAGAATAGATCAAAAGAAAAAGGAGTAAATCAAAAAAGAGCAAGTCCAGATGGTTAGGAAATATATAAAAAGTCGCTATACTTCACTAGTGATTAAGAATGCAAATTAAAGTAACAATATTACTTCTCTGCCAGAAATTAAATTGATAACGTCTACTGCTAGCAGTGTTTGTGTGTGTATATATACACACACATATGTACATACACAGATGTATCTATTATATACTGGAGTGATATTAGAAATAATAACAATCAGTATGTCATGGAACCCAACCAGCCAAAAGTTCTGCTAGCTCAAATTGAACAGCTGCCACCTGTACAGTACACAAATGGCATGGTTACGCTGGTGTTCAGTGATGAAAATTAGCTGTGCATACGTATGTGTACACATATCCTTCCATAGTATTTTTGCTCTTTTTATCTTTTTCATTCTTTTTCTATATCTATTCCACCATTTATCCCATCTTTTGAGGGTTTTTTTCCCATCTGTTTTTCATACTTAATATATTTGGTTATTTTAATTGGATATTGGAATAATTTTTATTGGAATAATTTTAATTTCATGTTGATATCTTCCCTTTGGTCTTTTCGTATATTTACTTATTGTAAATTCTTAGTTTTCCTCTTGTAATGTATCTTTTTTTTAAGGTGTTAACTTTTTCTGCTCAGGAAGTTTTAGTCCTCAGGTGTCCTATTAGAAACATCCCTGCGGATGTTCTGACTGCCTCGTCTGTCATTAGAAAAGGGTGGCTGTCCAGGTCCTAGTGCACATGTTCAGATTCTCAGCTCTGGTCAGCTTCACATAGGAGGGGATGAGCCCTCGGGCAAGAGCGCCTTAGACGTCACAGATTCACTCCCATCTTCTACCCGTTTATTTTATTACCCTACCTAGACATTCCTTAGAGCTGAGCTTTACCTTTGAACGCTCAAATGAGAAATAAAAACAGTATAAACAGGGGTATTCCCTAATTGTCATCTACCTTCCCTGGGGATTGGAAGTGGAAGGGTAGAAGAGTAGATGCCTGAGGCTTCTCATTCCCACTCTGTTGGCCCCAAGAGCTTTGGTCCAGATTTCACTGGTGGGGGCATCTGGGGGCTTGTCTTGGTTTTCTGCAGGGAGGTGGCAGACAATAATGGATCTGAGGGAAAGTCAGGGGGTTGGGTGGGGTGGAGGAAGATGTGGCATGATTGGAACAGCTCTTCTTGAACAACCTCCCCCTGGATTTTTCACGTTTCTGTTATTTCTTAGATTCCATGTTTCCATTTTTAGTTCCTTCGGGGTTGATTTTGGAGGAAGAAACCCTTATTAATTTGACATCTTGGCAGGAACTAGAACATCCTGTTTTGGTCTGAATTGGAACATGTGGTTGATGGATGCAGAAAATAAAAGTTATATTAACAATTTTGGTTTTTACCCTAAGAACAATGAGAAGCCATTGAAGGTTTCAAGATGTGTGATGACAGGATAGATTTTATTTTGAGAAGACTACTCTGGCTGCAATTTGACAATCAGATTGGAGGGGAACTAGAGTCAATATAAGGATAAAGTTATAAGGCTCTTACAGTCGTCCAGGTGAAACATAGTGGTCTCCACCAAGGTGATGGTGGAGAGGGGAAAAGAGTAGATGAACTCAAGAGATACAAAGTTAAATTGCTGGATCCTAATGATAAATTGAATTAATGGGGGATGAGAGTAATAACAAAGATAAGTCTTAAGCTGTAGGCTTGCCTAACTGAATGAATATATTTCATTTGGGAGAATGGGAAGGAGTTGACATTAACTCAATTTTGGGCATGTAAATTTGTGGTGGCATTGAAATATTTAAAAGAGATTGTCTAGTAGGAAGCTGAATATATAGGCTTGGAGTTCTGAAGAAACAGTTGAGCTAGAGATATAAGGAAATGACTTACACACTTACAAATGGATGAAATAGCCTTGAGAGAGTTCAGAATGGGAGAGGGATCCAGGAATGAGTTTGGAGGAACTCCAGCATTTAACAGCTGGGTATTAAAAGCTGAATTGTGTCCTCCAACATTTATGTTGAAACCTTAAGTCCCAGTAATGTGTCTATATTTATAGATAGTGCCTTTGAAGAGGCATTAAAAGGAGGCTATTAGGTGGGGCCTAATCCAATTTGAGAAGAAATTTGGGCACACAGACATACTAGGGGTATGCATATAGAGGTAAGACGATGTGAGGATATAGGGTGAAGGCAGCCATCTGAAAGCCAGAGACAGAGGCCTCAGGAGACACCAAACTTGCTGGTATCTCGATTTTGAACTTCAAGCCTCCAGAACTGTGAGAAAACGAATTTGTTTTTTAAGCCACACAGCCTGTGGTATTTTTTTATGGCAGCCCTAGCAAACTAATATACTAGGTAAAAAGAAGATGATGGGAAAAAAATTGTGCAAAGATGATAGAAGATAAGCTCCTGAAGATTGTGTTGTCACGGAACAGTAGCTTGTCACAGAAGCCAAGGCGAGAGTGTTTCAAGAACTAGAAAGCAGTCAACAGTGTTCGACTCTGCTCAGAGGTCAAGATGAGAACTGAAAAATGTTCTCTGGATTTTGGTGATTTGGAAGTCGTTGGTATTCTTCACACAGACTCCTGGTGGAGTTGATGGTGCAGGAAGTCAGAACGGTGTGGGTTTAAGGGTGAGTGGGAGGTGCAGGAATGAAAACCGCGACTATGGACAACTCTTGAGGTTTGGCTGTGACGGGGGAGGAAATAAGGAATGAAGGAAGTTATTGTTAATGGGAAAAACTTAACCTTGTCTGTAAGTCAATGGAAATGTTCTCATTTAAGGGAAGATATTGAATAGTAAGAGTAGGAATAATTGGTAGAATAACATTCTTGAGAAGGCCACAGAAGACAGCTCACAGCAGAGATTGCGGGGTTGGGACGAACCTTTTTGCTAACGTAGGGAAAGAAAGCATAGAGAAATGGTTGCTCATTTTCTGGCTGGTAAAGGTCCAAGGTTTTTAAGCAATCTTCCCTTCCCAAAATGAAATCTTAGTTCAACTTTGCCTTATAACTAGTGTCATTTCCTTTCACATTCTGGTCTTTGGTTGGTGGGTTGTTTATTTCCAGTGTGGTTGTTTTCACCTTAGTGCCACTGGTATTTTAGTGAGAAGCTGGGAGAAGCATCAAAGGGCAGTTCTGCTAGTCAGCCACCATAAAAATGACGTTTCTATATGCTCAAGTTTTATATTTAAGTACTTAAGCCATCTGGAGTTTATGATATATGCAGGAAGTCTAACACTTTCCCCAAATTGCTAGCCAGCTAGGCTCATACCATTTCAATTCAATATTTCAGTACCTACTAATTGCTCTGTGTGATATGAAAAATAAATTAGAAATCATCTTTCTCAAAGACCTTAGTATTTATGCAAGTGTTAAGTAAATATACCATGAGTACACTATAAGGTGTTAACAAATTAAGTGCCATAAACCCAATTACCATTAGTAGTTCAAGCACAGAGAGATTAGTGTTCTGGATTCTTAAAGAAGACCAGATTCGATAGGGGACGACAGAGGGTAGGGAAGGGGTTCAGAGGAGTAAAGCACTCCAGGGAGAGGTACCAGCAATGGGCACAGGCTCCAGTGAGAAGCTGTGATGCCTGTTAAAGAAGGTAGATTCTAGTGGAAGGTAACTGATGCTAGAGTCAGTTTATACTTCACTTAGTATACAAGAAAACAGTGAAAACACATTAACCTAGAGATGGTTTGGGGCTCAAAAATGGCTGATTCAAGCTTAATTAACTTAACAGAATGTCGTTTAGATGGATGGGACAAAATGATTAAACAAGTTATAGGCAGTTACCATGAAAAGTTTATTAAAAATAAAAAAAAAAAATTTAAGAGTGTACATATAGAAAAATTTCAAAAGATTTACTATTCTGATCAGATAGTATCAGATTCACTATCTGATATTGAGGGCACAAACATCTGTACAAAAGCTCATTAGTGAACAAAATCTTGTTTGTCCTGCTGGCCTCCTCTTAGCCTTCTCAGAGGGGAGGCTAGATGGCATCAAAGATATGCTGCGGAAGAAACAGAACAAACCCTTGGGATAAATAGAGTAGATCGCTTCTCTCCTTCTTCCTTCCCAGACAATGACAGCCCTTTGATGGGAAGAGTGAAGGGATTATAAAAGATAGGAAAGACTTACGGAAGTACAGCAAGGCAGCGTTTTTGACTCTGAAGAGCTCAGAGGCAGGCGAGGAGAGCAGGGAGTTGCTAAAACATGACACATTTAAGAGTGAATGTGCTACGTGAGTTTTCTGATCTCCTTCTGCGTTGTTTTGCCCAACTTGCCAGGAGACAGAGGCCCAGGGCCCCCAACCAGAGAAAAGGCCGTGCGGCTGGAGCACGGGGGACAGAGTGCAGTGAAAAGGAAGCCCTCCCCCCTCCTCAAAACCATCCCTGTGCCCCTGAAAAGGTCGGCTCTGCTCCCGTGGGGAGTGAGTTTCCTGTTCTAATGCTCCTCTCGTGTGCAGAACCATCACAGGCAGCCCTCTGCATCCTGCTCTAAGAAGCGAGGGCAGCTTCTGGACGATCGAGTTTTCTCTGCATCTGCTCACACCCCACCGGTGTGGACTCCGGCTGCTTTTGAAGGCACGTGCCCGAGGTGAGGACTCACTGCCTTCTCTCTGGTGGAGTCCAACTCTGCTTCCGGTTGCAGGACAGACTTAAGATGCCAGGCAAGAGGATGTGAGTTCTTCTAATAACCCACGTGCCAAGGGCTAGTGGTGAAAGTATTAGATAGAGGCAGCGAAAAGGAAAGGAGTAAGTTTTAGAAGAAAAATAGGAAGGAATCATGAATTCAGGGGCTAACAGGTGCTGAATTGTTGAGGCATGAAGGTGCCAGGGAGAGTCCAATAGACAGTACAACCCAGGTGCTGAAGGTACCACCTTCCTTAGAAGGTCGTGGTCCTGGCTGAGTCTCCCATTAGCCAGGGGTCCCTGAATCGAGGGCCCAGGACTGAGGCTTCTGAAGAGCCCCCCACAGCTGTGGGTGTGGAGGGCCCCAGGGCAGCAGAAATCAGGCTGGCTGAGGAGAGTCGGCAAAGACTCAGACCTCCCGGACAAAAGTGGGAAAAGCCACAGTTTATATGGTGTCCACCCCCAAGATGCCTTCTCCGGTGGTCTCGGACCCCTGCCTTCCCCATTCTGGCATTCTGTGGCAGCTCTGTGCCATTCCCACGATTCCCTTTTTTCTTGAGGCTAAACTGAGTTTGGTGGGAAAGGGAAAGAAGAGCCTCTGGCTTCCCAGTCACATCTGACAGGCTTTTAGGCCAACGTGCACTCTAGGTCTCGACGCTGAGCAGTGTGAAAAGAAGGGCAGGGGCCTCATTTCTCAGCCTCTACCGCTCAGCGTCTTATCATGGCATGAACTGGCCAAAGGTGCTTCCTTCTCCCAGAGCCACCCTCTTCTGTTACCTTTCGTGTCTCCTTAATCCATACAGCCTTTCCCTCTATAATGAAATCAGTCAGACGGAGAAGAAGAAAACTAGACTGAGGGGAAAGAAAGCAATGAAACCATTATTCAAACAGACATGCATCCCGGGGCCCTGACAACCTGCCAAAGGCCTCTCCTGAGTGAGGGCCACACCCCCATTACAGGTACCCGACCAGAGAAACCACAACCGGGAGAACCAAGGTAGAGTAGAGCCGAGGCCCACTGGGTCCTGATTCTCTCTGAAATACTGTTGCAGTAGCTCTGAGCAGGTCTCTTCTCAGGGGCTGTTGAAGACGGGTCTGAGGCTGGGCCGGTTAAGGCAGCAGCTGTCCTGAGGCAGAGGGGTGCTGGGCATGAAGGGCGGCAGCCTTGTTTCTAGGAAAGTAGTAACTGATAAGGATGGTCAAGGAAGGTAACCAACCCTACATCGCTTTAAAACCAACTTTGCTAAAACTACCAGTTGTCTAGATTAGTAAGTGCTGAAATAACCACTGCAGAATAATGCGCCTTAATTCCTTCTCACCGTATCATAAATCTTTCCCATGTGGTTAGTACTTGCTACCACTGGTACCTGACGCACTGCAAGTCTTCTGATACAGCTTAAATTGTGCAGGCGTACAAAACATGACTTCTCTGATAAATTTTTATAGTGACTTAAGGACCTTAAAGACCACTGCTGAGTGAATTCATTTCAGTAGTCTCTAAATAAAAAGATAGAGTTGCTGTCTGATGGTAGCATTTGGGGGTCAATTTAGCTTCTTCTAGTGCTGCTGGGCTCAGGGTAAGAGTTCAAACAATGCTAACTTTACACAGCAAGGGATCATCGAAGAAAACACTGGTCTAGCAAAACCACATTATATCCCAATGGTCAAATGAATTGCTCACTGCTCCTTAAGAATCCATTGACTAGGTTCAGAAATAAAGGAGTTATTTTTAGTGAACAGAGTGAAGTGAAGCGGGCCTTGGTCGACAGGCCTGAAGGATCTATAGAAAACTGAGGTGAGAAAGATCGACTGCGATACCAAATGGCAATTGTTCAATTCAGTCCCCCTTCATGTATCTTTTAATCTAGCGGTTGGCACCCAGAAACGCTAGCACGTATCTTCTCCTTGGGTATATATACAAGTTAGAACATGCTTCTTAGATTTTCTCCCATTAAAGAGGGCCAGAGTGAAAAACATGGCAGAACAGAGGTGGACTGGGCCTTGGATGAAATAGTGATACCAGAAAATATAAGACGTTTTCCCTTTTGAGCTGGGTGAGCACAGTATGAGGGTAACAAAAGGATACATGGAGGTTGGGATGCCTTTTGCGGCCAAGTGTTTCCGAATAAGTCGCTCAGTACCATACCAGTTAAAACCTTTCGTGGCGTGTCCAATGCGTGGGAGATGGACACTCGCTGTGATAAAGAAAAAAAAAGAACAGATCGTGATGTCTTCATCCAAGACTGACTGATGGGCGTAATATACATATAGGAGAAAAGAATCTTTCCTCTCAGTCACTTTGTGGTTTCCAGTGGACAAAACGTATAAGGATGGAGAGTTCCACTCAAAGCATACAACTATGATGTCAAAAATACTCTGGGAATGGATTGTGATGAAAAAAATGAAAGAATCCTTCTGAACACAAAGTATCTGGAAATAAGTGGGTACAACGGATACAGAGTATGACCGATGGTGGAGATGTAATTAAAATAAGCAGTCTTTAACAAGCCAGTGAGTTCCACAGACAGACACACTGGGTGTGGAACGCTACACTGTGGTTTTTGGCAGAGAACTGTCAGCTGATGTGGGCTGTGACTCTCCAGGACGGCACATGCTCAACAGCTTTTCCCAGCTGCTATGACCACTGGACCTCATCTCTGGTGCCCTGTAAAATCACGGGGCATGCACCCCAGTGGATACACACACACGGATATGGAAGTGATCTGGAGAGGAGAAAGGGCTTTACAAATACCACATGAGGGGGTGGTTACTTCTGACACCTCTCGCACTGGGGCTTACCATTACCACATAGACCCAATTGACTTTCGGTCTTGACATTTCTCACTGCCCCTGAAAAATGACATCACATGCCTGCAAACAGAACTCCATGTAACTCCTGAGCACAAATGGAAGAGCTTACCTCTCTTTTTCTTTGCTGCTAAAAATATCTTCTTCAGGCCTTCTTCTAGGGCTGCCATCTTAATGCCAGACAGGGCGTTGGAGTGGTCACGGTGTTGAGCCACAATCAAGGCCAACTAGGAACAAACCATTGTTAATGGTTGACATGGCACGTGATGGCCACAGTGTCAACTACGGGACCTGCCCACGGCAGGGGTGTGAGCAGCCCCCCGACAGGCCCTTTATGGGTCACTCAGGTTTCGGTTCTGGCTCTTTCGAATGCCCTGCCCGAATAGCCATATCCTAACAAATCTATGACCTCACGCCCCCTGGTAACTGTTTTATTTCCTGGTAACTTTATGTAAGCTTTTTTTCCTTTTAAGATATATAAAACCAGAGTCCAAGACGTGCTGGCCTTTCTAAATGCTCTCAAGGGTATAGGAGAAAAAATTTTCAGAATCTTAGAAAAGCCTCTAGAGGTCCTTGTACTCCAGCCCACGTGGTGGATGCTCGAGTCAGCTCACAACGCCCAGGACAAGCGGCCATTGGATCTCTGTTCCAAATGCCAGCTACTCCCACCCTGTCCATCCTAAGCAGGGCAAAGCTGGAGAGCGGCCAGGGAGCGTGTGGGGCCGACATCCCTATAGCCACAGTGCAGGTCTATCACTGTAAAGAGATTTCCTGAGTCACCAGAGTCTGAGCTCCTTACACACAACCACTGCGTCATTCTCACTTTTTATGAGATGACTGAACAAGCAGGAAGCACTGTGTCATGAGGCACACAGGCCACTAACCTCAAGAAAAATGTGCCCTGAGGCACGTGTAGTAAATAAAACACCTTACGGGAATTCCAAATGACAGGCAAGGGGAGAGACACTTACGATGCAAAAGAAGAACGTTAAAGCAGGCAGAGGAGATGTGGATTGGTCTGTTTATGGCTGGCTAGAAAACACAGTCTATGGCGGAACCTTTCATGTAACAAATGATGAAACCCTCAGAGTTGTTAGTCATGATTTCTTATTCATTCAGTAAATGCTCATGGAGCATTTCCTGTGAGTAAGCACTGCAAGTGGAATTGAGGATAAAAGATGAAACTAAACTCCCTGCACGTAGGAGGGGCTGCCACCAAGGTAAGTGGAGGGACAGAAAAAGCAGAGGACAGTGCTCCAGGGACTGTGATGATGGAAGCGTGGGGGCTGGGGGGGCACAGTGCAAGGTGAGGCCCAACCTGCTTGTGGGGGGCTGAATGGTGTCCCCCAAAATTCACGTTGAAGCCCTAACCCTCGGTACTTCAGAATGTGACTATCTGGACATCAGGCCTTTAAAAATGTAGGCAATGAGGTTGAAATGAGGCTTTCAGGGTGGGGCCTAATCCCATCTGACTGGTGTCCTTCTAGGAAGAAGAAACTGGACACACAGAGACACCAGGGACGCACACGCACACGGGAAAGGCCGTGTGAGGACACAGCATCCTCCCTGCAAGCCAAGGAGGATGGCCTCACAGGAAACCAACCTTGCCAGCACCTTAACCTTGGACCTGGGGCCTCCAGAACTGTGAGAAAATCGGGCCCTGTCTCTCAGGCCACCCAGTCTGCGCTATTTTACGGCCACCGGAGCAAACTAACACACTGCTGGAGAGGCCAGTGGGAGCGGGAGGGATCTCAAGAGGGGGTGACGGGAGCCAAATTTTAGCTCTGGTCAGAGGTGTGGTGTGCGTTTTTTTTTTTTATAACTTACCAAATCTTGCCCGTTGTTTCTTGATTCTTTATCGTCAATAGGAAATAAAAGGACACCTCCCAACTGCAAGTCTGAGGTAAAATAAGAAGTGACAGAGTAAGTTCATTAGGGACTGAACCCCTGGAGAGGGAACTATTTTGAACCCAAATCCAACCCAGGTTTCACAGCCATTTTTGCTCACTCTCCTGGCCTCTGTCGCCGTCTTAGCCTGGGACTCGCTTCACGGAATTTCTTCTCTCCTCGGAAACATTTCTTTCTACTTCATGCTTATCGTACAATAGTTTACTATCTACACTTATGGAGCGCCCTACTTTCCCAGGGATTGTGCTCTAAGCGCGGGATTCAAAGATAAACAAGGCAACGTTCTCTACCAGCGCCCTCACTTCTGTGTCTGTGAGGAGTGCAGGCCTACGAGAAGCTTCCCGCTCTCATTTCAGTGTCATCTGGGCCGTTTGGATGCTGACAGTTTGCCTGATCACATATTTACTACTGTCATGAGGCAGGGCTTACTTCCCCAAACAGCAATTTTTACAAAAATATCCTTGCTCCAGAGCCTGGCACAGTACCTTACACATAGAAAATATACTTTTTGAATAGCAATTACTTGGCTAAGGTAGATGAACATACTTCTTTCCTGTCTCACGCGTGTACAAGGTTTTATAGCATAAACGAATGTTCTTCTTTATTTAGAACTACAAATAGAATCAATAAGGCTTGAAAGAAAAATGTCTGTTAAATCGGTTCGAATGATATCTGATAAGTTTGAGCTCTGAAGGTAAAACCCACAATTGGGGTAATTCGCCCAAACTGGCGATTCAATTGTTTACTGTTTGTCTACAGGAAATAAAACCAAGGGGAGGAGAGACTGTCACCTTTTAAAATTCTCTGCAAGCAATTAAAAAGCTGTATTTTCTTCTAAGATTCAGAACAGATCCCGTTTCTTGGGCAAAGAGGTAATACTGATGTTTGGCTGCAGTGGGCCTGACCAGATTCTGGAACTCACACTAAGCATTAGGTTATAAAGGTATTTTTACACGTTTTTCCCCTCTCTGTGGCCAGAATGTTGAAGAATATTGTTAGGGAAAGTTTAAGTTTCTTTTTGTTTTTTTGTTTATTCCCATCCCCCTTCCTTTGCCTTTGGCAACTATCAGCATGTTCTTTGTATCTATTGGTCTATTTCTGTTTTTGTTTATTCGTTTGGTTTTTTTAGATTCTACATATGAGCGAATTCATATGGTATTTGTCTTTCTGTGTCTTACTTATTTCACTTAGCATAATGCCCTCTAAGTCCATCCATGTTGTCGAAAATTGTAAGATTTCATTCTTTTTTATTGCTGAGTAATGTTCCATTGTATATCTATATGTACCATACCTTCTTTATCCAATCATCTGTTGATGGACTCGTAGGTCACTTCTATCTTAGCTATTACTAGTAATGCTACACTGAACAAAAGAATGCAAATATCTTTTCGAATTCGTGTTTTTATCTGTTTTCTTCAGACAAATACCCAGAAGTGGATTACTGGGTCGTAAGGTAGTTCTATTTTTAATTTTTTGAGGAACCTTCATACTGTTTTCCATAGTGGCTGCATTAATTTGCAATTCCACCAACAGTGCACGAGGGTTCCCTTTTCTCCACATCCTCGCCAGCACTTGTTGTTTGTTGATTTATTGGTGATGGCCATTCTGGTGATATCTCATTGTGGTTTTAATTTGCGTTTCCCTGATGATTAGTGAACGTTGAGCACCTTTTCATGTGTACTGGCCATCTGTACGTCCTCTCTGGAGAAATCTCTATTGAGGTCCTCTGCCCATTTTTTAATTGGATTGTTTGTTTTTGGCGTTAAGTTTGTGTGAGTTCCTTATAAATTTTGGATATTAACCCCTTATCAGATATATCCTTGACGAATATCTTCTCCCACTCAGTAGGCTGTCTTTTCGTTTTGTTGATGGTTTCCTTTGCTGTGCAAAAACTTTTTTGTTTGATGTAGTCCCATTTGTTTATTTATTTTTTGTTTCCCTTGCCCGAGGAGACATATGTGAAAGAAGATGTCAAAGAGTTTACTGCCTGTTTTCTTCTAGGAGTTTTATAGTCTCATGTCTTCCATTTGAGTTTCTTTTTGTATGTGGTGTAGGAAGGCAGCCCACCACTGGGGCCTGTTTTCTGAGTGCATGCGTGGATGTACCTGGGAGCCAGCAGAAGGGGACATGTGTGGGTTTAGCACTCGGTGCAGTGGGGGTGCCCACGCACCTGGCAGGGAGATCCCCAGGGGCGGTCCTCCACAGGCTCTTGCATGTACTTCCTGCTGACAATCCCTTTGAGGCCACTTACATTTCTTGGCTGCCTCTTTCCCCATGCCCTTCCTCCCCTCCGGTCACACAGCTCCCACAGATGCTGGTGGAGAGAAATGGGTTTCTCCAGCTGCCCTCTGCCCGGCTCCAGTAGCTGGGCACTCACTCACCACTTTCCTTTTCCCTGTGGGAAAGGTCGCCTCGGCTGGATAAATCAGCCCCTTGCAGTGTTTCCTTGGGGGAGAGGTGGTACTAGGAAGGTTTCTCATACCACCTCGACTGCAAGCAAACTCCTAGTTTTCTTTGACTTTTCTTCAGTGCTGTGCTGGAGTCTCCCTTGGCAAAGGCTGGACTTCTTCACGTTCTCTCCTGTGTGTACCTGCCCAGGGCACCCCTCAGCCGATGTTTCTGCTGCAGCGGTGAGAGGCGGCTAGGCAGTTTTGCTGGCGCCCTGGTTCCTCAGCCCCTGTGAGGTTTCTCTGTCGCTTAGCAGTTGCAGTGGTGGGTCAGACATCTCCTCGGTCCCAAAAGGCCCACCAAGGAACTTCTATTTGTGCATGGAGGTCTCATTTGTTGATTAAAAGGGGGGAATGTTTTATGCCACCACTTTGTTGCCATCACCCCCCTTCACTCCTAGATGACAATGATCTCCTAATTTAATGCCTTCAAACGTTACCTACAAAGTACTCCTGCAGGCATTGGAAAGTAAACGTAAACCCCGAGGCAGGTGGGCGGCTGGGAGGGGAGACGCTATAAACTTCAGATTCCTTTAGAGTCTTGTGTTTGTCTCAAACCACTCAAATATTGCATTCGACTATATCTACTTGTACATTTTCCTACCTCATCCAAATCAAATCAAACTGATGCCAGAAAAATGTGCTGTTAATTCTATGGCTTTACATACTCCAGTTTGAACCTTTCCAAGCTCTCAAACCATTCTGTGTACCCCAATCTTTTAAGTCATTCTAAAATATTGGCTCTGCGATGCCACTCTTCTACTCAGCTCTCCCGCGACAAGTCATTACCTACTGGAGCCTTAGTTAGAGGGACATCTCTCTGGACAAGCCATCTACCGTCTTTTGTGAGGTGACTCAAACCTCTCTCTAAAATCTTAACTCTCCTCTCCCCCAACGTGCCTGGCCTACGCCCCATCCCCCAAACACACCCGCTGTGTGACTGTCTGGGTCATTCCATACCTTGTACTGGGACGACAGGAGTTGCGGGGATACCAAAAACAACAAGACATAGTTAGGGACTCTCTTGCCATTTCCCTTCATCTCTTTCAATTCTACCCATCTCCCTCGTCCCAAGATAATCTTCCCCACTTCCGTGAAGGCCTCCCTGGGAATTCTCACACACACTTTCATCTACCCTATTCCAATCCTTCTTCAGAGAACAGTGCATACTCTCACCTGTTTTCTTACAGACCACTTATACTTGAACTCTGTGAAACCAGATTTTCACCTTCGCACCCTCCTCTCAGTGCTCCCAGGTCAGGTGACTGCCCCTGGGGCAACAGCCTTTTCCCAGTGCTCATCCTCACTTCAGTGTCTGCAGACTACTTCCTGACACCTTCTCCCTTGTTATCTCAAAATACAACCTTCTCAAGGTTCAAGGTTCTCTTATTTTTCCGACAACTCCTTCTGTCTCCCCTCCTTGCCTCTGCTGCTGAATGGAGGTGTTTCCCATGTTTTGTTCCCTGCCCTCCCATGTCTCCATCCTGCCTCCCTCATGGTTTCAAACAAGAATCCAAGGAGGGACTCCTTGGTCTGCTTCTCTAGCTCTGACCTCTGGATTTCCTGTTTTTCCAGCTGCCCATTCAATATCTAGGTCTGGGGTAATTATTTCAATACACATTCACCCCTTCTTCTAGTCATCTGTTGTAGTAGAAAAAGTATTGACTCTAAGTCCTTACATTCCTTTCCACCCTAGAGAATTGGGCAGAAGCATCAAGAAAAATCCATCTCATCTCTAAGAAACCTGAAGGGCCCTTCTCTAGTGGACACGACAGCCCTTTAGCCTCTTCAGTTCCCCAGGAAATATCACAATAATAGTTTTACTTCTCTTGCCACTTTGTGATTTCTGCACATAAAAGGAGGTGCCCTTACCCCCCTTCTGTCTGCCTGCCGAGTTCCCCTGGCACCAAACAGTTTTACTGCCGTCTCCCGGGAGTGTGACACCCCAGTCCGTGCTAACTTCGCAGTACAACCTCCTTCCCTCTCGCACTTATCGGTGTGTCTGCTTTCTCTCCCTCAGGTCTCTGCCCTCTTCATGAGAGAGTCATTCCCTTACGAAGACGGGCTGAGGTGGGTACACAATAAAATGCTGAACGTCAACAGGCATGCAGCGATCGACATTTGTCAAAATACCTGCATTATTCTTCATCCTCGTTACAGTCCCATGAGGTAGGTGGAGTAAGAATTATTCTCAAATTACAAATGAGAAAACAAGCATAGGAAGGTAAGGGACTGCCTCAAAGTCACGTAACAAGAAGCCAATTGATGTCAGAAATCAGACTCCAACCATCTCGTCCGACTCCTTATTGAGTGCTTTGTAACCCACATGACACCTCTCCCCTCTTATTCCGTCCCTAACCCTTCTCTCTGCTGGGCTCCTTACCTTTCATTTTCCCAGCCAGCTCATATACTTTTCTTGGCTCAGCGGATCGTTTTTCCAGAGCTGTGAATAAACCACCTCTGCCCCAGCGGCCTGAGTCATCTGATAGAAGAGAAAATTTTCTTCTATAAGAGGCAAAGTCCAGTCCATCATTACAAACAAAACAAAACAAAACAAAGGTACACCAAATAGACTTGTAGGAGAAAGTTCCCCTTCCCTTTGAAAAATCAATCTAATCTCCTAGAACTATCAAAGGTTGCACTTCTCAAATATGTTTAGGTTTTCTGGAATATACCTGGCCATCATTAACAGTGAAAAAATTAGTGTTCTGAAAGAGCAAAATCTCTGTACTTCTGTAATTCCTGGGAGATGAGTGAGAAGGATGGAGAGGAGTAACAACAAAGCGTTGGATCACTGGTCCACGACTCCCATTTTACAGGTAAAGAGTAGGAAAGGTTAAATGACTTATTCAAGCTGGTGCTAGCATCGCTGGTTAGTATCTTGTATTGAGTCATAATCCTACTACAAATATTTGTTAATATGTGTTACGTATGGGGCACTGTTCTGGGCACGAAGGTTGCAACAGAGAACAAAAACAATAACCGCTGCTCCCACAAAGCTTGTTTTCTCGTGCGATGAAACAGTCAAATAAGCAAATACACATGTGACATGCCAGCTGGTGACATGTGTCAACAAGTCAAACAAGGTAGGAAAGCGGACAGAAAAAAATATTGGGGGGAGGATGGGGTCCGTTCTATTTGAGGCGATTGGGGGAACCTCTCTGAGACACGGACGTGTGAACAATGCTTGACGGTGGCTCCCTGGGGACAGAAGGTTCCAGGCAGAAGAAGTCAAAAGTGCCAAGGTAGTGAGGGGGAAATATGCTTGGGGTTTTGCTTTTTCTCTAAGGATTCATTCGTCTTACAGACGTAGCTTCCGTTCACCCTCTTAAAAGCCTTGTGCAGAGAACAGCGCAGGTATTTTCCCATAGTACGAATAAGGCAGTTGAGGCCCAGGAAGGCTGCGTTACTCAGCCAGGTACACCAGAGACAAGAGTCAAACCCACGTCTCCTGATCCTCAAATTGACACTTCTGTTTTGACCACACAAGACTGCACAGAGCCCATCAATCACCCCAGGTGAGGGTTCTGCCTCATCCTCCCCGGTTCTTGGCATGAGAAAGATGGGGTCCCCACCCTCTCCTACCGATGCAGTGTACGATGATCGCGTCCTCCGCCCCGGCCTGTGGGTGGGTGACATCACCGCTGACATACATGATGGACTTCGAGTCTGACTCTTCGTGGTCCAGTTGAGCAGAGCTCTCATCTTCCTGCTCTTCCGGGTCCTCTGATTCGCTCTCCTCGGAAGGCAGGCAGAACGACTGGTAATTGTGGGACTCCCACCAGGCCATCCTTCAACAGGCCGGAGAGAAAAGGAAAAGAATGGGATGCAGCTCCAGTCTTCCTGGACCACACTTTCTACTGCTGTTCACCAACGGTAAGTGCCACGCGGAAAGGCAACTCGAAACTCACCCTGATTGAGTTTTTTGCCTATTTGCACATAAACAAGGCGGCTACTGATTGGCCTCCTGACTATATACTTCAGTAATGAGCGGCCACCAGATGTCCCTGTTTTCAAGCACATGACTGAAAGGGAATGTTGGAGGAAAGTACTTTCTTTTAGACAGCTTCAGTAAGATCTTAAAATTTTCTTGCCTCCAATGGGTGCGCTTCTCTGCCTCAGGACTTTTTCAGTGACGTAGACTACTGTTCAAGTTTAGTCTTTAAAAAAGGAGTCTACCTCCACCAGGAGCTACCAGCTTTACACTAGTTCTCTGCAATTTTTACGTGATGTTCCACCGCGGATTCACTATGCGACGGTGATTCCTTTGCCAATTGTGACCCTCAGCTTTATGATCATACAAATAACACACACGTACTTTTTCTGATGTTCCGCTTCTTCCTTCTTCTTCTTTTTCTCCTCTAGTAGTCTCCTTCGCTTGGCTGCTGCTTCCTGTCTTTTCTTTCGTCTGTCCTCCAGCTCTTCTGGGCTTAGAATTCGCTTCCTTTTGGTAGACCCCTCCAGCAGGCCTGGGATGAGAACCTGGAGGGAGGACACGATCCCTAACTAGGAAGTTTGGGGGGGGTGCCTGTTCTTGCAGGAGTTTCATTCATTCCAAGACACACTCTGTATGGAAGCAGCGTGCTTAGTATGTCACAAAACACCGCATCTCCACACCACCTCGTGTGGTGGGACGTGGTGGCAACACTGTCACTTGTACTTCCATCACACATCTTCCAGGCATGGACCAGGACATTGTGCTCTAAACTCAACCAAAGCACTGCCATGCTTGGTACAGCAATACCTCGTTTGGGTTAATTTTATTAGGAACGAAGTACTTCAGAAGTGTAACTTTTCTTAAAAAATTGAAAGCGTACCTTGTAGGATGCCATTTTAGGCTTACCCATTTTTAATGGGAATCTTCCTACGACGTATTGTATTATTCTTTTTTAAGCAGCATATTTCAACATCATGACTATCTTAATGCTGGCTAGCTTTCAATCAGCCCATACTAAGTGTGTCATTAAGAGAGGCTCATGATCATAAGCAACACTGCTAATGACATGGGGTCACGACTGTCAACAGCAGAGGGTGGCATTTTGGTTAACAGTGATCCTTCTGGGCGGGCGGCCTAGATGGACAGAGTGGTAAAATATCCTCTTCTGGTTAATGTTTTTCATGCCAACTTTTCATGAGTTTTTATACTAGGGTACAGTAAATTAATTATACTTACATTTCAACAAACACATACAGATTTCAACAAACACTTACATATTTATTTCTTAATAAATCACTCCCCGCATCATTTTTTCGTTCTCTTAGGATGAGAGTCTGGGAGAAATTATTCTTTTAGGTAAATTAATGGTTCTTACACGGCCTTTATTTCTGAGTAACGGGCCCTCTTCACTAGTTTTCTCCAAAAGGGTTTTCTGCAGATTCACCAGATGCTCGAATGATTTCCTGTCTTCTTTACTAGGCTCCTTAGAATAGTCTTTCCCTTCAAATAAGTACATATGGTTTTCTAAGAACGTAAAACACAAAAAGAGTAACGTTAGATACTAAAGAAAAATGGATTAGTTCTATTCAAAGCAATAACCAAGGTGCCAAGAGAATAGCCTGTATTCTAAATGGGCCGATGACTGGTTTGTCACAAAGGTACCACATTTCTGATCCCACTGATGAGTGGGGGATCCACATGGGGTTCTCACACATTCCTTTTCAAAGGAGAGAGCATGGTCAAAGCCCTTTGGTCCATCACTATATGGTCCCCGAGTCTGTTAGACACCCCCGTCCTGTGGAGTCTTGGGTCACTCATTCACTCCACACTATTCCTTTGCATACATCTCCTGACACTAAGGGAACCAAAGAACACATTCTGAACACGCTTGTAATGCTCAACTCTTTCCCCCCTTTTCTGTCATGGTAAAGGAACAACTGGCAAATCTACGAAAGAAATGAAGACTCACAAATATAACCCCATCCGATTGACAATGTTCTTTCCAGAGCTCATGAAGCATCTTCATAAACCTGTCCACAATCCTGGTACAACTAACCCCACTTACGAAAGGGAAAACTGAGGTCAGGCAGGGAGTAAGGCGCTCTCCAATTCTCACTGCTAATCGAAGGAGACAGGACTTTCTGACTCTTAAGGCCAGTGGGGAGAGAACAGGCCAGCAATCAATAACCACAGTAGTAACAATAACGACAGCAGAATAATCTTGAATAGCATTTTATGCTATCAGAGCACTCACGTCCATCATCACATTTTTACAGCTGTTTGATAAAAGGATAAAGCAGACGTTAACAGCACCCCTTCGCAGACAGGACACAAAGGCTCAAAGAGGTTGGGTGGTCTGCTAAGATCGTGAATCAGTGACAGAGGAAAGTAATGCCAACACAAGACTGGCAACCACAGAAACGTGACATAATGATTTCTAAAGTGAAGCGTCGTTAATAGCACATGTTACCAGAGAATTCTTTTCACAGCATTATGAAATCAGCTATAAGTATGTTTTCTCTAGAGAGTATGAGAGCAAAACATTTTCATTCTCAAGAGATCCATTGCTTCACACTCCTACCCAAATCCAACCAGCTGTAATTCTAATTGGCATTTGCTAATTAAATCAGCAGGGGGCTTTCAATGAGGTGCTCTAACAACAAGTAGGAAAAGATAAAAGAGCTGAGAAGTGTCAAGTATGATCAACATATGTAGGTTCATATTAAACACAATTCTCAACTTACAAACATGCTTTTTAAAAAAAACCCTGGCATTCAAGGGAAAGCAACCCTGTTTTTTATTTAGTTCTGATTGGGGCTGCCTTAATTACTAGTCTTTCACTTTAATTTCTAGTATTTGTAATTGTGTTCCCTGTCTTCACTCTGCAGCCAAGAGGAGGCTAAGGACCACAGGCTTAGTCCCTCACCTACGTCCTGCCGGTGGAACCATCTACCACAGAGTGAACCTATGCTCACTGATCAAAGACAAAATTCCCAATTTTAATACAACTGGGAAATCTTTGCTGGCAGCTGGACTGCCTGAAAAAAAATAATTGTTTTTTGGCAGCTGGACTGACTGAGAAATATAATAATTATCTTTCTGATAAACAGTGAAATTTTATTTTGTTCTAGTAAATGTTAGAAAAATAAGCTGAAATTAATCTAGATGAGTGCAGAAATGGGTCCAAGCCTCACAGACGCTTTCAATGTATTCAAAATATAACTGTAAAAGAGGACCACGTGCACCTAGCTCTTCTTCTACCTAAAACTACTAACTGGCAGTAAAGGGTTTTTAGAAACATGTATGAGGCATCAGTGAATGAAACGTTCAATAACTTAGTGGAAATTGGGAGGTGGCTGGAGGGGTGGTAACAGATTAGGAGAACAGAAGCAAAACGCAGATGCCTCGTCAAGGGGTGATGAGAAGGACAGAGATCCTTCCAATCCTCCAAAAGCTTGGGACTTACAGGGACAAGGTACCACAGGGCGGGGACCCGAGAGAACTTCTGCACCCCAAATAACGGGAGGGCCGTGAGCCCGATGTACGCCGTCTCTTCACTTTGAGCAAAAGAGTTTATTCTAACCCCTACCCCACCTCTTCCAAGAAAGATATTAAAGCCTTCATCTCTGGAGAAACTGAGTTGCCCAGTGAAAAGACTTCACATACATACATCTGGGAAGACCCCTCAATGCGAAAGCTGGCCTCCCAACCAGTAATGCTGGCTTACCAAGCGCCCATATACTTGCTCAGACCAGAGCTGCCCGCCAGCGATGGCACGTCACAGGGACATGCGATCAGACAGCCAGAGGACACCAGACAGCCCAAGAAAACTATCAACAAGGGCACGCGATTCCAAAACAAATTTTGAAAAAAGCCGCCGCAGCAATTGGAAGACAGAGAGACAATGCAGGGGGCAGAGGAATACATTTTTAAAAGTTGTAATCAATATCCTCCCTGGAATACATTTTAGAAGCTGTAATCAGTGTCCTCAGAGAGGATATTATCTCCCTGAAAGGACAACAGGATACAATTAAAACAAGCAGAGAATAAGAAGAGTACTTGAAGCATAAAAGGGGATACTAATATTAAAACATGTAAAAGAGATACTACGATAAAAGTCAGAGGGGTGTCCGACACAGCAGTGCCAGCTGCCTCCGATGTCCCACACGTCCTATAACAACCATCCAGGTGAACAAGATAACCACCCAAATCCATGCCAATTGCAAAACAAGGACTCAAGACTACTACAGACTTCAATTCGCAGCTAAAGAGAAATGAACACGCAAAACCACCTGAGCCAGCCCCCAAACCCACGCTAGAGCAGAAGTCAGGAGCGATGGCACAGAAAAAGGAGAGTGTTTATAATTTAAAAAACAAATCACTGCTCTATTCAGAAAAGGAACCAGTCTGTAAAGAAGATCATACTAAGGACAGTTGGATTTACTAATAAATACAGGGGATATTTGCAACCAAGGGAGGAAAAGTACAAATTGAATCCTTGAGACTGTTACTACCATAAGCATTAATAATCAGCCAAGTTCAAGTTCAGTTATAAGGGAATAGGCAGACGACTTCCAGTCAGTCTAGGGAGAGTTCGTGGACCAAGTAAGTCTTATGCAGTGTGCCCAAGATGAGACTAGGGCTGGGTGGGGACCAAGATGTCCCCGGGAACAGTCTCCAGGATTTCCCCCAGGGACACACCGCACTCATATTCTAGCTTAGGGGAGCTGTACATCTGACCTGCTGTCACCCCTACTCACTTCCTTCCTCTTGCTCTCTGCTTCCTTCTTCTGCTGTAGGCAAAGCACCAGAGACCCACCGACCATCTTCTGTTTCTCCCAGGATACACTCCAGCTCTATGTCCTCCATGGTACTCCCCTCAGAGGACAGCAGTTTATCCAAACCGAACTTGAGGATCTCACTCAACTTGAATGGAGAAAACAAAACAGTCCGGTCAGTTCCCGTGAAAACACACATTGGGATATCAGGGATTTGCTAAGCGACTTACGGACACACCAGGCACATTCCTTCCCTGCGGGTCAGCCTTTCCTCTCTCCCCGTGAGAAGAAACCAACAGGGCCATTTAGTGGTTGGATGATGGGTAAGCAGACAGGTGAAAAAACCGTGATCAGAGATGCTGATTTGGACAATTCCCGATAACAGAAACAATTTATGAGTCTCCATTGTTTTTTGAAGAACAACAGTAATTTCCTGCATTACCTTAGCACTTCTCACAGGCGTTCTCAGCAGCCACAAGAGAATTCAGAGACCCAGCTGGCTACTCTCCCACCTTTGCCACCACCAAATTTCTTGGAAGGAGAAGGCTACGCAGGGTACCTTACCTCTACCATTCACTGACTTCTTTCCTTTGGCACTTTGGTTTCCTGCCGCAGTGCTCTATGGGAAACAGCTTCACAAAGACCAGTCACAACTCGATCGCGAGACCTGAAGGCCATTTCTCAATTCTCATCTCCTGGATAGTCCTCTGTGCCTCTTCCCTTCTCTCTAACGTTCCCTCAGCCCATTCTCCAGGGCTGCAGGAACCACCCAGAGAGTTCAGAGTATTTTCCTGGCTTTAGCTTCCTACTTCCAACTGTGCACCTCTCCAAGCACTACCTCTGAGATTCTAAACCGAGCTGGACTCACATCTTGGCTCCTCATCGCATCCTGTCCCTTCATGGGTCGATTACCTCTAGATGGTCTATTTTGTGAGTAACCTGGAAATCTGAAGGTATTCTGTAATAGCTTGAAAAAAGCTCAGCTCGAAGCATAAACACATCTGGATATACTGATAATTAACCTCGGTATTCATAACAAGGCGACTGGCTTTGGCAGCTGGCGCCCAAAAGAGAAGAAAGCCAACGATGTATGAGAAGGATTGGTCCATACCGTGACAGGGCACCTTGTATTTACGCTTTCACTTATGATGTGTCTCCCTCATTAAGGGACTCCATGCATTTGTGGAGAAGCAATCTATTAATATTACAACCCTTATGGCCATGGCTTGCAGGTTAGAGAGGACCTGAAGTCCTAAATCTGAATGTCCTCGGGCAAATGACTTAAAGGGGGAATAAAGATTAGTGCTTCTCCATTCTGTTATTCATATTCAGAAGCAATTAGAAAGAAGCGCGTCCTCCAATCCTTAGACACAGTAGGCATTCAGTAAACGTTCATGTCTGTCTCTGTTTCTACTCTGGCTCTCTGAGGACTTCAGAATCCCATACCCCTTCGATTTATGAAACGACGGTTACACCTTTTACTGTTGGATTCTTTTCATTTTACAAACAGAAAAACCTGCTTTCCTCTGAGACTAGGGCTCTGGGTTATTATTACCTTTGTTTCTGGTAACTGAAGAGATAACTGGTAGAGTCTGGACGGGGAAGAGATAAAACAGACATCAGAGCTAGATGTAACCTTCCGTTAACCGGGAGCTGGGCAGGATTCCGACAGGGCCCCTCTCAGCCAGTGGGCTATGTTCCCACCGGGACTGGGCCCACCGCAGGGAGGGATGCGGACACAATTCACACAGCTGTGCCCTGACTGAACCCCCAGCTCCTCCCCCACTGGGAGAGAGTTCAAACATCTTACTGACAACTCTTCCTCCTCCAATACCCAGAAGGTGGGCACTCCCAGGCTCTGTCATTTACCCTTCACCAGACCCTACGCGGAACTTGTCACTGTCAAGCTCCTGTGGAGAACTGGTATATGGAGAAGTGTATTTAAGTGTCTCTACAGTCTACTGTGACCTCTCTCAAGCTTTCATCTGACATTTGTCATGGCCGCTTAGATCAGGTGAAAACAAAATGTACAGCCTGCCCCGCCACCGTCATGGATAAGCAGGCACACATCAGTCAGGGACAAAAGAAAAAGGGAAAAACACACTTCGCACCTGGGGATGAACAGAAACCAACAAAGCAAACACAAAATCCACAGTTACTCTTTCTAGTTCTGGTTCCAGAATAAATGAAACCTTGAGCCTTTCCTTTACGGGAACCAGCGTTGAGTCGCGCCCTTTGCAAAGTCGATGTGTAAAGATACGCACTGGCCTTTAGGAATATAATCACCATGTGAGAAAACTGGCTTTTTTTAAACCCATGCTCAGACTAACTGTAAACTTGGTAACTCTGCTATACTACTGTGCAATTTTTCTTATAAATATTGTATATTCTGTTTGATAAACATGCTCTCTGATAGCCTGCTCTTACAAACTTTTGCAAATGAAATTCTTGTCTCTGAGTTTTTCCTCTAACAATAGTTTTGTTTCCTTTTTTTTTACTGCAGACTCTGTTGACTGAAGCCTAAACTATCTTCTGAAAACTGCCCTACCTTCTACCATCCTAATTTTCATCCTCATCACCCAGGTGTAAAACCTTACAGCTGGTGTCTTAATTTCTATCTCCCTGGCTACCCGCTTCTCAACAGGGAACGCCTGTCAGTTCTTCTTTTGCAATGTTTCTCACCCAGCCCCAAGCCCCTGCCCCTGCTACTGCCCGTCAGAGGTTGACTGCTCGCTTCATGCCTAAATCTTTCCAATATCTGAGGAGTTGGTCTCTCTGCTTCCAGGCCCTCATCCCTGAGTTAAAATGGAACAGCCTGAAACGTATCAGAATATGGGGTCTAATTTTAACCTAAGGGCTGCAATAGAATAACTCCTCCTCCAGAAGAGAGCTTTCTCTAAAGTCTTCCAAGCCCATTTGTTTCCTATCCAGTGTCCCCTTCTTCAAGCAATTTACTCTGATTCTTTCATCCATTTTTCCTACAGCATAATTTTGAATTCCCCACCTCGCTCACCCTCCTCTGAGTATGATGAAAGTAATATAAATCTCTGATCAAAGGGTCTGGGGTTAAGATGGAGGCATGGGGTTAGTCATTATCATGCGGGCTTCTTGATTTTATTTAATTCTCTTAAAGGCTCTCTGAGGTAACTTGCAGTATCTTCATTTTCAGAAAAGCAAACAGCGAGTAGACCAGAAAGGTTAAGATACCTGCTCAAAGCCACACAGCCAGAAGTGACAAGGCTTGGATTTGCATTCAAGTCAGATGGATCCAAAGCCCATCCTCGTTATCCTATATTCCGTCACCCTTTTCTATTACGTTTATTTTTAGCTCCTACAGCAGTTTGCATGCAGTAAGTGCTACGGCAGGCAGAGCTTGGCCAGGGAACAAATGTGAAGTTGGGGGGGAGGTGTGTGGCTATTGCTAGATCTTTTCATTGACTTTCTCATCCACAGATAGCACTGACTAAATCCTGACGTATTCTGAAGTGAAGAACCCGATCGTACCTGGAGGTCAGCATCGCCCGCAGGCTTCTGGGCTCCCAGGGTGAAATGGCCCCCCTCAATGATCGTGTTGGTGAGCTGCAGCTTGGAGGCAGCTTTCCTACAGACTATTTCTTCCACAGTATCTCTGCCAATCAGCCGAATCACTTTAACAGACCTGTACAGAAGTCAAAGGAGAGAAGCGTGCTATCGGGGTCTGCAAAGATGGGGGCAAGCATGCAAGGCTGGGACACCTAATAGGAAACAAACCCAAAACACCACGTTTGGGGTCCAACTAAAGGGAGACTACTGCCTGTGGACTAAGCATTTATGGGAGAGATCTGGCCTCACAAAGGTTCTCACTGAACCTTCCAAAAAGAGTCAAGGAAGGAACACTGAGGTGGCCATAGCTGGGATTCCTTATCGGTGGCAGAGGAGAACTTCTGGTAGATCTAATTATCCCGAGGTCAAAAGTCAGACCTTTCTGTCAGATTAGCTCCATAACTTCACTTTTTAACTGAATTAGACCTTGACTCAGGAGGGATAAGTTATATACCTTCTAATGGTTCCTTCTAGTCCTTTCACACTTTGATTTTGCTCTTTTTCACAAAGCAAGTCGAGAGTGAGAGAGTGCTCTGCCCGGCGCTACTGCAGGAGTCAGCAGCAAAGCTGGGCTAACCCGCAGCGGTCTCTCGCCCTCCAGTCTGGGACAGTCACCAGGACCGTGGTCTTCGCTTTCCTCCCCAACCCACAACTGCCGGGAAGCAAGGAAGTGGAAAAGTGCTGATGCTCAAATCTCTTACTTGTTCTGGCCAATTCGGTGAGCCCGGGCAGCTGCTTGCAAATCATTCTGAGGATTGAAATCACTGTCAACAAAAATAACTGTATCTGCTGCCGTTAAGTTCATGCCAACTCCACCTGAAAACAATGCACAAAACATGTGAGCGGCGGCTACACGTGGACTGGGAACTAGAAAAGAGACCCAGGCTACAGGGGTCAGACTTTTAAGCTGGTGGATCAGTCAAAAAGGCTGGCTTCTTCCTTCAAACTCAGGCCCCCGTGAAAAGTGCTGCCTGACTTGGGAACATTTAACGACAGAAAGGAACTAAATAAAGGGAGCAAAGGTAAGCGGCGACAATGGATACTTAAGTTAGTGCCAGGAAGCCAGTTCAGATTTCTTCCGTTTAAAAATCTTGGTTGGTTTATTTAGAATAGTCTGTGGAAAGGGACACATGCTCTTTCGTGAAAAAGGTTTAAATATGAGAGAGGTCTGCTGTGGACACTGTTAAGAGAAGAGCTTTTAACATCCACTGCAAGTTAGCAGTAAGCAGCAAGAGCCCTGATACAAGGTAATGAGAAAAGGAAATGACATTTATTGTACTCCCAAGCAGAATGGGAAATACCTCCCTCTCCAACCGGAGAAACTTTCGCCGTTTCTATACTTATTTCCACTTTCATCAAAGAGAAGCTAACAAAACCAACCACAGGACAAAAATGTGCCATGGGACAACTTTCTGGCCTTCCTTCAGCGCTGCTAGAAGAGGCTGGGGGGGCTCCTTGGCTGCGAGAAGTAATTGAGAGAACCGTGAAGGCAAATCACAGCCTTCTCTTTGATTAATGTGAAAACAAGTACAAAAGGGACTCCCTCTCACCAGGGTCGTTCCAGCTCGTTGCTGAAACAAGCAAGCCTGAAAGGGCTTGTTCCAAGAGCCTGAATGAAGGACGAACTTTTGAGATGGGCTACGGAGCTGGATCTCAAGACAAATCAGGCAGGAACATTCTAATTAAAGCCTCTGAATAAAATTAAAGTTGGGATAAAGACATAATGAAGACTGATTACTGAGAGATACTGGAGTGTTCCTTATCATAAGGCCAGTTACCCTGGAGTCCTGCTCAACTGCTTGCCAGACACTGTTCTGAGCACTTTATATGTATTACCTCCTTCAATCCTCACAACAACCTTATAAGTAGTTACCATCATCATCCTTGTTGTACAGATGTTAAAATATGGGAAGGGGCTTATCAGAAATTGCACAGCTAGAGAGTGGAAGCCAGGATTCAGTACAACCAGGTCTGGCCCCCGAGCCTACACTCTCACCCACTACACCCCCCCCCCCCCCAGGCACTGGGTTCATTAAAGTGTGCTCCATAAAAATAACCTTTTTCTGGGGGTGAATGTTGTCTAAGTGCAGCCTCTTCTTTATTAAGAGGTTTTCCATGACATTTTCTTTTTTATACATAAGCTACAGCCACACTTGCTTGGGACACATTCACGTGCTACTGCTGCCACCTGGTGGCAACATGACTCCATCACAAAAATATTTGCAAGTTGGAAGGAACCCTGTTAAGCAAATAAATAATAACACTATAAACCTACAGCTAAAAAGTGATGGCAAACATGACAGTATTAGCAGAAGCTCACGTCCAGGACTGCTTTGGCTCCTAAAAGATTACTCTGCTTTGACTGATTCTGAGTACACTGTGGAGATTAGCTGAAAAGCAGAGCTCTCCTAGACGGCCCGAGACAACTGATGATGTAAGTGGCTGAGATTCAGGGCACAGTCCATGATCTCAGAAGCAAGTGAGGCCAAATGAATCTGATTATATCTTTGTGATACAGAGATAAGACACACACAGGGGAAACGAGCTCCTTATGGTCAAGGAGTATGCCTAACACTTTTATATACCTTATAGCTCTAAGCGCTTATTAAACGCTTTCTGAGTAAGGCTGAACTCCCTTTTTATGATATCAATCTCTCTATAGTAGAGGACACACATCCTTTTCGTGTTCCTGCATCTATTCTATCAAGATTTAGGTCTACAAAAAATAAGAGATAATGAAACTAAGGTTCTGTGAGTTCAAAACTAATTTAAGGTCTGCCTGCTCCACAACATATAATAATGTCCTCTCCAGGAACTGATTTCGAATGATTTAAGAGTATAATGAAAATACTCTGTAACTGGTAGAGCACTACAAATGTCACACGTAATATTTATGACTTCAGTCATAATGTTAGAAATAATTCCAAAGAGTTGGCAATTTCATTACAATCACAATTTTTTAAAAAAACTAGATTTTTAGTAAGCTTTTACAACACTATTCCAGAGCTACTTATGGAGGAGGGATAAGTGGTGGACACGCTGCTGTCTCATTTCCCGACTTCCTACTTGGAAAGAAGAGCTCCTTCTACGGAATTAAATAAACTATGGAATAAAACTTTCCACAAAAATTATAGGAATCTTACAGGACAATCCCAGGTCAATGGTCAAAGCGGGTGAGAATGACTCCCCAAGAACCCCGAGTTTCAGCCTTTCTTCTCTGTTGGGATGATAGCTCAAGTAGGTTGGACAGAAAAGAACACCATGGCAGAAGTCCAGTACCTTGATAAGCTTAGGGCAACTATTTCAATTCCGCTTTGTTTCTACTCCTTGGTAATGACCTCTCCTTTCTGAGAATTAAGGACAGACATACTAAGGGTTGGGGTGTGACAGTCCTGTCTCATGCCAACGTGTCTGCTTTCCTCAGCGCCTGTGTGGCTTACCTGCCCTAGTACTCAGGAGGAAAACAAAAATGGGCTGCTGTCCGAAGTTCTTAATGGCCAGGTGTCTCTCTTCTCCTCTCACGGAACCATCCACACGCTCGTAGCTGTAGCCTTCATGCACGGGAAGAAAACAGAAACATTAACTCTTTTCAAACACTCTGTGGGGAACAAAACGTTGTCAGCTCAAAACCAAACGCTACTTTTGTCCCTTTCCGAATAGAGGGATACCCCTCCTGTAAACGTCCCATTGGAAAAACCTAAATAGAGGGATCATTTTATTGTTTCACGTAAGAACTCATCACAGTGTACTCTGGTTTTTTTTACATAAACACAGTTGATGTACTTGGCCTTCCTGGATTTCATGTTCAACTCTGGCTATCCCGAGCAACTTTGACGCACTCTGTGGCCCCCGCTCTGTTGGCAGATTCCAACTTTGCTAAGACACGATTCTCACAGATGCAAAAGCAGCACTAGACCAGCACCCGGGAGCCGGTGAGGGAGCCTGCCTTTCAGGGAAGCTGCAGGCTTCACCACAGGCCCGCGGTGGGAAGGAGAATGATCTGCTCAAGCAGTGTTTGTGACACTGGGGCTCCCTCAATGTGCCAGTGGCATTTCCTGCAAGTGTCCACTAGACCAGGCATCCTACAGTGCCTGGGGACACCCAGCGGCTCTGAGAGACCGACTCTGAATTCATTTCGTAGATAGGAAGCTCTGGAAATGCTGCTTCGTCTCCACCCATCTCAAGATGTCACAGCCTCTTCCTATCACCCCACGCAAGTTTTATTACATGTTAAACAGAGTCCCCGGGCAATAACTTATATACTCTATTGTCTATACAGAAAATTGTTTCTTTTGGCTTTCTCTTGGTTCGTATGTGGTATCTCTTTAATTTCAGGATTCAACTTTCTACTGATCTGGAACAAGTACTCAACTGTTGAGTTGAATGTCACAGGACACTGAATGCTCTTGTCACTGAAACTGTGTATCAGACGTTTGCAAAAACACTGACTTCTGCAACACACGTTTTCTCCAGTACTCAAAAATTTAAACTCATCCCCCCAATGGGAATGTGTGTGTTTCTGCCCGCGTGTCTCTGCCCTGGCATAACAGCCCTCTCTCCTCACGTTCGATCTTCTTTTGGTTCTGAATAATGTTCTTTCTCTGCTTTCCTCTGTGACAGCACCACCCTCCCACCCCTAGATTACTCTTCGTGGACCTGTCTGGACTGGTAAGTCTAAAAAAGGCTTGTGTAATGTAGTGGCCAAGGGGTGTCACCTTTGTAATCCATGTAGTCTTGGAGAATATCCAGCATCTGGGTCATTTGGGAGAAAAGTAAAACTCGATGGCCCCTGGCAAGGAAAAGAAAAGGAAACATTGACAATTCCAACTGCATGTAAGGTGAGTTTCCCTCAGGTGAAACTCACCTGACAATGCAAGTTTACAAATAAATGAAATACTGAAGCAGAGATATAAATGTAAGAATCATTTATAGCGATGTCCTCAGAAACGCCAAATGCTTTACGTAAAGACAGAGCTCCACAGGGAGCGTACCCTTCAGAGCAGTAGCTCTCATCCAGAACAGGGATATTCCCAGGGCCGTGTGTTCCCAGGGCCGTGTGTAAATGCCCTCAGGCCATAAGAAGCCCTATAATAACCAAGGTGCCTCTTTCTGGAACGTCAATTTACAAAATGGAAAGAAATACACACTTTTGTCTTCACAGCAAAATGAAGATAGGTGAAGAGTCAAATGCGAAATTCAAATGCATAAAAAACAAAACAAAACCCGGCCATCTACAGCTATTCTCTACTTGAAGGTGTAAAGTACCTGTCCTCTCGCCCACAGCTATCCTGGCTGAAAAGTCTGTGAAGAAGCAAGGGGCACTCTGGAGAAGCAAGGGGCAGAGAGCATCTCGTACAAATGAGAAATCGAAGGGATAGGAAGAGGAGAGAGGAGCAGAGGAGGCAAAAAGGGTTAAGTCAAGAATGAAGCCAAGCCTTACTTTATCAGCCATTATTTTAAGTTTGCATAAACAAAGATGTACGGCACTGTCAAAACAATATTCTCACTAGGAAATCTAATTTAATTGGAGCTTGCAATGGGTGTAAGAAGAACAATGATGGAGGACTCCTTCAAGACTCTAGCCCCAAATGGCACTGAGCCTGAAGTTGAGGACCTCAATTCTTAATCCCATCTTTGTCATTTGTTTGCTGGGTGACTTTAGACCAGTCACACGACCTCTCTGGGACTCAACACCTGTGAAATGAAAAGGTTGGACAGAAGATGTCTATGGGTCCTTCTCCAATTCTAACACACTTACAGCAGATATATTAGAGCCAATAAAATATAGCAAGACATGTAATTACTTGACTTGCACATTCCTAAAGTTGGGTGGTTTTGCCAAATCTCAGATTTTAGGTTGGTTCAGGCCCACTTAGGGCAGTCGTTCCAAGGGACAACTCTGAAATCCTTGGGAAGCCAGGATTTTTCTAGACTCATCTCTCCCTCCGGAGACAGGTCTAGACTGGACACCTGGCCACTGAACACGACGCTGACACTTTAGAGGCTCCAGAAAGTGACTGGGCCTTCCGAGGCCTGACTCATCTCTCTGGGAAAGAGACCCCCCAAATTCTCCCTGAGTTAAAACCGAAACATTTAACCTGAGTTAAAACACAGGTTAACAAAAGCGAGTCTTTGCTAAACCCTTGGATGTGCCAATTCAATGCAAGGTGCCAGCAGGCAATTAGAAAAGAAAGGCTTGAGGTTCTCTCTGTCCCTGTGGAAGAGAATACAGCTGGAGTGCCCTTATGTGCAGCACTCAGCCCCGAGGGCAGGCTGAGGCCGGCCAAGTGCGGGATTAGGATCTAAGAGCTGGAGGAGTTCAGGAAAGGAACGGATGACTGGGGGAGGCGGTGGGTTGGGAGGCAGAGTGGCACAAAAGGTGGAACCTGAACCAGGGTCTTGAAAAAAGGAAAACTGGAACTGGTCTCAAGAAATCAGGGAGTTGCTCATTCTTCTGGTTTTAACAGTCACCCGCGCATAGCAGAAAATGCGAGCCGACCACCTACCTGGAATACAGGAACGCCAACAGCTTATCCAGCAGGTAAAGTTTCCCACTGGCCTCAATCAGGTGGTCTCCGATTTCAAAAGGCTCTGGTTCCACACCTGGGGAAAAAAGCAGACTCCCTGACTGGAGAAGCCAAAGGTCAGGCTGCAGCCAGAGGCCCAGCTCCTTCTAAATGACAACAGGCACCAGTCTCATCTCTCTTTGAGGCATTTTATAATTGTTTGTGTACATGATGATCTCAGTTCTGCTTAATGTCAATCACCAAGCCCGGCACACCCACCATGCCTAATTAGTGTTTATCCAAGGAACAAGCCCACTCACTAGAAAACAGAGGTACAGGGAGATCCTGAAGGCCAAAGAGACCCCAATTTAAAATCTTGAGGTGCTCACTCTAGGAAACAAACTGAGAAATAGACGTATAAACTAGTTAAGTTTCCAGGCAGGGGCTGGCAGTCAGAATCATCTGGAGGGCTTCTTTCAAAATTTACCTGTTCCCAATACCCCCCTCCCTGATAGGCACCTAATTAAGACTCTGTGACATTTTAAAACAAGTCATTGTGCTGCCACCTTGCAAAGACTCTCTTAAAATGACTGTGGCAAACCTACTGCATGGATCCTATCCCTACTAGGGCTGCTGCAGCCACAGAAGTGCTGAATTGTCCCAAAGTCTACCAATCAACAAATAAAAACGAAAACGTCACATATCACAATGTGTAGAATGCAGCTAAAGCTGCTCTGAGGGCAATTTATAGACATCCACAAGACGAAGGGGAAGCAATAAAGGAGGCTGAGAAGGAGTAGACGTGAGGCCAGTGGAGAAGAGCGAGCACTGGCTGTCTCTAGTGCAAGTGCAGCCTGTACTCTGGCTATGGAGTAGACTACCTCTCAAAAAATTGCCTGCACTTTAAAAACAAAACAGAACAAAAAAACAGTGGCCAGTTAGCTCAGTTGCTTAGAATATGGTGCTAATAACAATAAGGTTGCCAGTTAGATCCCCACATGGGCCACTGTGAGCTGTGCCCTCCTTAAAAAAAAAAAAAAATTTAAATAAAAAATTAAAGAAAAAAAAAGAAGAAACAGGAAAAGCATTACCCCAGAAGCCAAGTGGAGAACAAGAAAGAAGCGATCAACTGTGTCAAAGGTTTTGAGGTTAATTAAAATGGCAACCGACAACCATTGGTTGCACAACAAGAGCAAAAGTGAACCAGGAATGGTAGTGATGAAAGGCTGACTCAGTAGGTTCAAGATAAAGGGACATCTAATCCTGAAGAAATGATCAGATAAATAAGACAGATTATGAGACAACCCATAAAACAACCAGCCTTGATTCTTCAAAACTGTCAGTTTCATGAAAGACCAAAAAAAAGGCACAAAAAAAAGGCTGAGAAGTGTTTCTAGATTATAAGAGAATAAAGAGGCATGACAAGTATAATGCAGGATCAATGACTGGAGTTTGAATGAAAACAAACAATGACACAAGGGACATTGAGGTGACAACTGAAGAAACTTGAATATGAACAACATATTAGATAACACCAACATAAAAAACTGACAAGCGAAAATGGGGGGAAAAATCGACAGTAAACATAGGCAATTCTTTTGAAGAATTTTACTATGATGCTGGCCAAAATTTTAACAAAATTTTAACCAAAAGTAGTGTGAGAAAAAAGGGCAGTGTCTCACCATGAAACAAATATGGGTGAACCACGCACTTCCGCAGCTGAACCAAGACATTCTGTAGTTTAACTTTCTTTGCCATCTCATTTTCAAATGCATCTAAAATTTTAAAGAGAGAGAGACAGAGGGAGACTACTGAACAATAACAACAACAAAACCCCTCTAACTTTCCACAAATAACCATCCTCATTTTAATACTACATCTTTCAAACCTATATTAACTTCCCCCATTTCATGGAGTTGCGTTAAGAGTTAACAACACACCCAGATGAAGTTTTCTTACCCATCACTTTGTAGTAAGAAGGAAGCTAAGCATAAATTGAACTCAGGAGAGCTCTGTTACTCTTTGGTAAATTCTAAATTTCCTTCTTTAACTGTTGTTGTAGAGCCGAGGGACAAAAAAGTGCAAATTGAGAGACTGTTCCACACCTCTCTCTCCCTCCACTCTCAATTCCAGTGATTCTGGAAGGCAGCTATGCTCAGCACGATACCACCAACGCACACCCAGTGATTCTGATTCAACAAACACATTTTTGCAATGTGTTAAATACCTGACAGGGTGGGAGAATAAAAGGGTGGGACACTTAGAAGTGTTTCAGTACAGGCAATAAAGAAAACTGGGTGGGAGGGAAAAGGAAATTTCAGAACTGCAACAACTAGTAAAGTCTGAGTTATATTAAAGGTGCTGTGGCAGTTTCGCTAGAGCTGACCTGAAGATTAATCAGAATACACTCCATTTTGTTGCCAGACAAAGTGAGTGTGAATATAAAATATTTCCCTGTATGAAATCACATCCGCATTTAGTTTCTAAACAGACAAGTGCCCTCTGAGTACCTAGGTCTTTCATCAAAATGGCCTTGTAGTACTTTTTCTGCAGTGCTGACAGGCCATGGTATATCACGACTTCTGTCTTCTTGGGAAGCTCCGGGGCTACCTCAGCTTTCACTCGCCTCAGCAGAAATGGCTGCAAGAGTTTGTGTAGTTCACTTGCTATATAAGAAAAATAAAACACAAGAAGTATGGGACCAACTACTGGAGAACATACAGCAGTTTATCTTTGTTTCTCACCTTCAAGCCAATTCCACGTTCTAGGCCAGTGCGGTAATTTTTCATACTGTTTCTTCTTTCCAGCTCCTTCTGAAATCATTACTGGCTTTTTAATTCAAGAACTAGGAACTCAAAGAACTTGCTTCTTACTGATAATCTCATTGATCAGCATAATACCTCAGAAATGTGGGGCAACTACTATTGTCCCCATTTTTATAGCTCAGTTAAGTGAGGCTCAGAAAACGTAAGCATCTTATCCAAAGTCACAAAGCTGGAAGCTAGTATTGCTATTGCTAGCTCAAACTTAAGTTCCTTTGACTTATCTCCTTTGTTCCTTCCCCAAGTGTTGACAACTTCAAAAACTAGCCTATCCTGGAACGACCCTGCATGTAGGCTTGCCAGACACAGGACATAAAAATATAAGCAGCCAGTTAAACTTGTATTTCAGATAAACAATGAATAATTTTGAAAAACGAGTATGTCCCACGTACTACCTGACTTGGGGTCACCTGTTTTATCTGGCGACCCTAAATGTGGGAGCAATGAGAGCAGATCCCCCAGGAAATCTTCAGCCCTCGGTGTGGGTTTTTTTGCGTCTAACTCAGCCTCACCGAGTACAAACAGGCACTAGCAAGATGCCCACCATTTGTCCCAAAGCATTGTCTTGGGATACAATCGCGGGGGTGGGCGACTGTACGAGGCAGAGGGGCAAAGAGACAAGAGGAAGAAGCCTACAACTGGCAGCTGTAAGAATGAGGATGGCTTCCCTCCCTCCCTCCAACTACCCACCCACCTGCCCACCCCAGGCCATTGGTTTTGGTGTATTGTCAAGAGAAACGTCAGTGCTGTGGAACGCAGGACAGTGGTTTGGGGACGATAAACACCCACATACTTTTCTGCCTCAGGAAGTAGCATAGGGAGTTAACAAAGGCCTTATAGAAATCACACATTGGAAAAAAATCACGTCTGCAAATCAGCAGACACTTCCTATTTCTTATAAAAATGACCCAAATAAGCCCTATTTTCGGTCATGTAGCAAACAAACAAGAGTCCTAAGCAGCCGACAACTGGGGACAACACAAAGAGGGTACCATCTCCTTGTTTTTCTGGCTCCGTATCTCCCTGCAGGTGGGCGCTGGTTATCAGATCTCTTTCTTTTTGAGCTACAACCACCACCTGTCACGAAGGCAGTTTCTGAGCCCAGACTTCTTGGGAACAGAAGGGCACTTGCCTGACTCAGACTCTTTCTCAATGTCCTGGTAACGCTGAACAAAATCTTCTACCTGCTCGCTGGGAAAGATGTCAGGCTCCACAAAACTGAGGAGGGCGTAGAGCTCTTGGAGCTTGTTCTGGATGGGAGTTCCGGTCAGCAGGAGACGGAAGACAACTGAGAACTGAAATACAGAAAGAAAGAAAGTAAAAAATCCATGACACTGGAAAGCACACTGAGTTACCCACCACAACATTTATCTATACAAAGAGAGGGTATTTAATGGAATGACCATGGGGACATGAAATCAGAAGGCTCAGGTTCAAATCAGATACCATCTGTTTGATTGAAAAAATAATCGCTCTTCAGCTTCAACTATATATGGGGAGGGATAATAACCCTGTGAAGGAGATACCGTTGTAAGGATGTAAATAAAATCACTTTGGGAACTCTGAAGTACTACATGAGTATCCAATGTGGTTATTATTATTCAGACTATGTAGGGATTCACGCTACGTGTTATTACCTACGTGGGGGAGTCGACTGGGGTGTCAGAGGCACGTAGCATGTACTCATGCAGTTGAGAAGCCCAGAGTTAGAGCAGCAGGCCCCACCACTACAAGCACAAGCAAGACCTATACCAACAGAATGTCCTTGCGTAAAACTTTACGATTCGTCCCATGCAAGACATCAAGACTTATGGACGTTTCTAGGCCATATACAGCCCAAAGGGAAATTCTTTAAATTTTAAGCAACAGATAAGAGCATCAAGGACAAGAGACTACAGAAGTAAAATATTAGGAAATCAGTAACACCGATATGAGGCCAAGCAAAGGACAACCTCTGAACTGACATTAACAGGAGGTGACACCATTTGAGTTAAACAATTTAGCAAAAAGGGAAAACCACATCCTGTGTATATTATTTTAAATATTGAAATATAATACGTATGCGTCGATATGCATATACAACATACAATACATATACCCACATACTGTATTTTGATATTTAAAATAATATATTCCTATTTAAATAATACGTACGCATATCTATGTTCGGGTGTACACATGCACAGCAAAGGGTATGGCAGCACACACACCAAATGTTTACGTATGCAGAGGGGCAGGACTATTGGTGGTTTCTACTTTTCCTCTTGTGTTTGTATATTTTGATTTTGGGGTGGGGGGGGTCATACGAAAATACTGCTTTTGTACTAAGACAGGGTGATACATGAAATGACACAATCAACTAAAAATGATTTTTAAACGTTATCATTTTTTTCTTTGCAATCTCCCTTTTTTTGTTTGTTTCTTTTTAAACCACCTAATCCGTGTCTACCCTCTCATGCCTGCTCTCCTTGTGCGGCAATGTTTTCACAGTATTTCAAGTATGGGAATTGGTTAAAAAGAGATGTTTCCAATAACCAACTCACCTTTCCATAATATGTGCTCAGCAAGCAAAGAGCTGCGGTAGCCAAGGAATATGAGGCCCCAGAGATAATCAAAGCTGGTGGCACTAAAACCAACTCCACTACCAGAGGAGCCAGCATTTTTATTCAAAGTAGACTCCATTTTGGCATCACAACGTATAAGCAGGTGAAAAAAAATCCAGAGATGATCTCTGTTTCTACATAGCATTTTGTAAACTCTTGGGTGTGTGTAACATATTTTGCAAACATTTCTCATGTTATTAAATGTTCTTCTACATAATTTTTCAGGGCAGTCTTACTTTGTAAATGTATCGGTGTAGCATAAATTGTATAACCAATTCCCTATGTTTCACATTTAGGTTTCTGCCAACTTTTACAAACAAAATGAAAACAATATTAGGAAGGGGGGGAAGGGCACTACCTGTCTTCCCACATCTCAGCACAATCAATGTATGTCTTTCTTTCCAACCAACCAGTGGTCTGCAATTCAAACCTCACCTAAAAAGGATGCAGAACAATTTGCTCCTTTAATCCCTCTGAGCCTTAGTGTCCTATGAATAACAAGGAAAGGCTCTGGGGCAGCCACAGAACTTAGTTTCCCGGCTCTAACCCCCTCATCCTTTTACGACACCTGCTTCTCTTCTCCCACTGTACATTAGTCACCTGGCTTGATAGTTTGTGCAGCAGTCTCTTATAAGGTTAGGGACCAAGATAGGACAATTTCTTGGGAAAGAAATAATGCTAAGAGTTCCTAAAAACATGACAAAGGACACCACAGAGCAGACGGGGCCCCACCAATGGCTAGCAATCTCTGAGACTGGGGTAATAACAGACAGGGGCCATATCTGCATTAAAATGCTAAAAACTGCAACTTTTAGCCAGTAAATATACAATCCAGCTCAAAGACTTTCCTCCAAATGACCTCTAAATTTATTATTTGATTTATTATAGGACAGAGACCAAACTTTCATGATGGTCAGAAATTTCCACGTTAGGAAATTTCAATTAGGAATGAACAAGCCTTTACTTGGTCAAAGAAAAGGGACTTCATATACACAAGCAGTGCCACTGGCTCCTCAGAAAAGAGGGCAGATCTCGGGCTACAATGACATTTCTTATCTGTGCATATACAAAAACTAAGATTATCATGTCACTTTACCTCTGAAAGTGTCTTATGCAGCAAAGAGCTTTGGTTTTTCAGCCTGTGAGCTTCATCCACAACAAGCATACTCCAAGAGAAGCTGTGAGAGAAAAATCCAAGCTTTCAGTTTTGCGTAATTCAAACACAGATCTCACAACCAGAAGTCTTATACAAAACTTTGGCTATTGTTGGGAAGACTAATAAGTAAGTCCACTGAATTAGAAACACACCCAAATTGCCTTCTTACCTGAGAGCCTACCATGTACATAAGACATTATTTAGATAAGATAATAAAACAAAGGGAATTTTTTTATCCAAGACAGGAAAGAGCGATGCATTGACGGCAGAAAGGAAGGAGCCAGAGACAGAAAGCAAGAGGAAAGCATCTATGACGACCTACTATGTGCCAGACACTGAGCTTGGGGATTTATGTATATTACTTAATCCAAATGGTGAGTAGACATTACTGCACTCGTTTTATTTACCAACAAGGAGGCTAAAGCTCTGAGAGATTAGGTGACTTGGTGAAGGTCATAAAGCTAGTATGAGGCAGAGCTGAGGTTCAGACCCAGAAGGAAAATCAAGAGACAGTGATGTCACAGCAGCTAAAAAAAAGTATAATTTTAAAATGGGGAAGTGGTGACTAGGACCAAATGTTATAGATATCAAGAAAGTTACAGCCATTGAATTCGTTAAAATGGACGTCATTGGTGGCTGTTGCCTGAGCACATTTTGTAACATTGTAGGTTACAACAACGGTTTCTCAAGAGGTTTCAGTCGTAAAAGTGTATCATTGACAAGTGCTCCTGGGAAGCTGTTCCCCCAACACAATTAAAAAAAATAAAAAATAACATATATATATATATATGGTATGTCTATGTTCCCAGCTACGTTGTTTAAAATAGCAAACAACTGAAATAATAATAGATCCAATTATAAGTGATGAAATATTATATACCATCTAAAATGAAAATCTGATTATGTCGCAATAAAATAGGCCTGCATGGCAACTAAAAGATAATATATATCCTATTTCACAAATGTGAAAACCATGCAAAAGACAATAAAGTAGAAGTTATAAGACTTTCAATTTTTTCCTTTGTTTGTAAATATTGTGTAATCCCACGACATTATTTTATACTGAAAAAAACTAAATGAATATTCAAGTAAAACAGCATATTGCAAAGATAGTGGGTATGGAAATAAAAATCCCTCAAAAATTAGAAAGTTCTTTAGCAGAGATTGGCCTTATATGGAGGAAGCCCCCTTCCTTAGAGCCTACAGAGAGAATCCAGAAGATGGGTGCAGACACAGGTACCAGGTACCATTCACCTATTGAAAGTGGTGCAGGTGGAGGGAAGACTGCGAGCGCAAAGACACTGCAGGAGATGGGATCATTCCTTCTGGGTGGCATGAGCAAGGGAAGCATTTAATGGTTACAAGAAATAAGGGTCCAGCTGGAGTTGGACACTGGTCATGAGATAAGGTGTGACAAGTGGCCGTAGTACAATGCCTGGCCCCTGACTGAATTAGCATCCAAAACAGGTTACGTCCTATTCATTTATGAAGTACTAGACATTTGGGTTTTTACATACAGCAAGCAGCCAGGAAAAGCCTCTTGAATGAGCCAGGCTACAGGGAGGTGGGTTCTGACTCAGTGGAAGTAGGTCAAACCATCAAAGGACACATTAAAGGACGCTCCCTGGAAAGGAAGAGGTAGAGGGAATTCTAGCGCTGAGTGGATAGTAGGGCGTGGTAACATCTAATCCTCTTAATCCAAACGTTTTGTAAGTCTATTATACAAATAAAAAAAGAAATCCCGATTTTTCATATTGTCCATGCACAGTCTTAACTCGCCATAATAAACTTCTTTAGGGCAGAGATTACGTGACACTTCCCGGCTGTTCTCAGAGCATGTAGTATGGTAACACACAGTATAACCTTGCCAAATATATCGAAAGAATATACCTGTGTTTGGGTGATTCATATTATTAATCAACATTATAAATGTCCCTTCTTTACTTAGGTTCTTATATTCACCTGGAATGGATTCAAGACAGAAGATCTGACATAGGAAGATTGTGTTTCTGCTGAACAGTGTGAAACTCCAGTGCATCCCGCGCCCCCTGAGAAGTTCTCTGAAACAGAGGCTCCATAGCGTTGGGTCTGCCATTTACTACTGGGCTGGCTTACCTAATGTCTTACTTTCCTCAACTATGAAATGGATGATAATACCCACCTGCTGGCATTTTCATGAAGACTAAATGGGATAATTTATATGAAGCATCTAGTAATAACATTTATGTCCCCAATCTTCTCGTCTTTTCCAATTTTCCAGAATGCCTTGCATTATGGGTATCCGTACACTTCTTACCCAGCTCCGGGAGTTGATGTCCTCTTAGGGAAGCACTGTGGTTTACCTTCCTGGGGTTGCTGCCAACTCCCAGAACAGTGTCTTTCCAGAGGAGAGATCTTTAACAAATATTAAGTTGGATATTAATAATAAAAAAGAGAAAGAGGGAACGCCTATCCTCTCAAGAAAAGATCATATGCTCACTTAAATGAAAAGCCAAACAAAACAGTGGATGGAAGTCATGAAATCTAGGACTGAGCCTGTAGTATTTCAAAGTAAGATGAAAAAAGAAACCCAACTCAGAAGGACCTGGACGAGAAATATTTAAAATGTTGATAAGCACTCTGAAAACCAAAGTTTCTGAATATTAAAGATGCGGATTCCCTCCTAACCATGTCCTAACTACACACGGCAATTCAGGTTGAAATTCTGTCAACATGTCTTCTTTTCCTCTTTACCTAAAGTCTAGCTCTTGTTTAATTTACACTGGAACTGTTATCTTGACCATATCAGTATTCTTAGGTGGTATTGAGCGCTGAATCTAAGTCTCCTGTACTTCATGAGGTTATCTGAGGCCTGAAAGCTAATTAATTAGAAGTCTACTTAAAACTCCCTTTCTAAAAAGTGAATTTTAGAGCATCAATTACTACTTTAGTGTTCCAAGAAAAGGCTCAAATGAGTCACTTACTATGTTATAGTAAAATCTCCAAACAGCAGTCCCGAAAGATATTAATGCATGCTGCAAGATGTAGGATCTAATATCTGTTAACCATCCACCATGTACACCTTATATCATTCAGTCGTCATGACAGCCATCCAAGATTTCATTAATTAGCCCCATTTTACAGAGGAAGAAGCTGAGTTTCATGGAGGGTAAGTACCTAACCCCGGGACACAAAGCTGATGAGCAGGGGACCAGATTGTAGCACTCCTGCCATGCCACCCATCTGTAAATAAGACTCACAGGAGAGATAGCAGGAAAGAAGCAAAAGCACTACAACGTGAAGGAAAGACGTGTTCACGAGACAGTCCATACAATTTCTGAAGAAGTGCGACCTACTCACGATTTTAGAAATGATGCATCTTTCAAACAAACCTGAAAAATTAAGGAAAGCACATTATAAAGACTAGTACTGATATAACGCTGATATTACCAAGCTGGTTTCTAGTTAACTCTCCTAAACTACAGGATTTAGTGAAATTGCAGATGTTCACTAAGTTAAAAAAGTTATGAGCGTAATTTCTAAGCGCTCATACCTATCTTACAAACAAGAGGGGGCACGAATAAGTGGAAGGTGTTGCCGACAGTGACCCAGACAGTCTGGGCTTGAAGAACAGGACTCACAAAAGACTGGAACTAAGCGTCCTCCATTCCCGCCCTCCGGTAACAGAGACGCTGCCTTGGCCCACGAAACCCTTTCCCATGCCTGCCTGCCTCCTTCTAGACATCAACCAAGAGGCAGCTCAAGGACCGCCTCCCTGGGAAGCCTCTCCCCCGGCCTCCCCACCCCCTCGATCCCCAATCCACCAGGAAAGACAGGGCGAGAGATGTAACTAGTGCGGAGCACCGCGGCCCTTCACTCCCTTTGGTCACAGCCCTGTTCGGAGAATCGAATGAAAGTAGACTTTCTTCTCAGAAAAATGTGTGCTCTCAAAAAGCATTAAATCTAATTCCAGTGGATTCTACAACTTCCAAGGTCCCAGGTTGAGAGTTCCTCCTGTAGAGAAATAAGTGGCTACCTCATAGGTAGCCAGCAACACATGAAAACGCGATGCCTGGGTCAGGTCTTGCTGTACGTGGGTTCTCTCTTCCTTGTCACCTGTGTATGCCACACAGCAAAGACCTGGAGCAAATCTGAACACAAGAAAAGAGGTAGATGAACGCAACGGACACAGAGCCATGGGGAATGGTGTGCACATCTGGAAGATTACATTTCATATTACATTTCACAAGGATTGGGGACGTGCAGGTCTGGGGATGCCCGGCAACCAGAAAGAGTCCTGGCACTCTGGAACCCTACCCGGAGTAATGAGTAAACCCAAGGGTAAGTCCCCATGTGAACAGTTTCGAGGGTCAAATGAACATCTAAAAGGGCTGTGGGACAATGGAACTAGTCAGGCTCCCTGCCCCTGGCCAGTGCTGACACTGACCAGCCCACCGGTCAAATAAGATAGAATGTCGCGCAAGCGCCGTCCATCCTAAAGATGCTGTTTTTGTATACACTTACATCAGCACCTTGGCTGGGTGCCTCTTTTGTCTCTGTACGGTATAAAGGGGTCTGGCCATGTTAGGGGACCAGGGCACAGACGGGGCTGTATTGTACGAGACTGGCTATGTGGGCTGGGCCCTCATAGCCACAGTGTGAGGGCTGCTGAGACATGGGCCTGTCGGGGCTGTGCCCAAGAGCTGGGGGGCCCCTGTGGGCAGCTGAGAAACAGGCTGCTGAGTTACGAGGCTGCTGCAGGCTGCAGGCTGTAACGTGAGAATGTCCAACTGTGTGCAGCACTGAGAAACCCCGGGCTGTGCCCCAGGAAGCCTGTAAATAAAGCATGTCTGCTCGGCCTCTGGCTTCACGTATCTTCTTCCAGCTACCAGAGTCACAGACAACTTATCCCAGGGACGCCACCCACTCGGACATCGACATGACAAGGGCCTTGTGCTAACTCTAAAAACAAAACTATGTTTTCCATGTTGGTTACTTCCTATATCACTATGAGAAAGACGGTTTCGGGGCGGCCATCTTCAATTCCCACGTGGGCCAGTGAGCTGCGCCCTCCACAACTAGATTGAAGACAACGAGCTGCTGCTGAGCCTCTGGAGGGAAGGCAGGATGGCTCAGTTGGTTAGAGCGTGAGCTCTCAACAACAGGGTTGCCGGTTCAATTCCCGCATGGGATGGTGGGCTGCTCCCCCGGCAACTAAGATTGAAAATGGCAACTGGACTTGGAGCTGAGTTGCGCCCTCCCCAACTAGATTGAAAGACAGCGATTTGGAGCTGATGGGTCCTAGAGAAGCACACAGTTCTCCAATATAAAAAAATTAAAAATTAAAATTAAAAAAAATGGTTTCTCTTTTAGCTCAGAAAAGTTTACTAACAATGAGAACCGACCTTCAAATTGCCAAATAGTGACAACAACATCCACTGGACCCTCCCCCCCCCCAATCAGATCCTCAGTCTATCTACATTGCTTCAGGTCAGAGCTTTCTGGAAGAAATAAACTCACTGCTTAGGACCATATGTTGTTTTATCATATTTTACATATCACCCAAGCCAAAAAACCCCACAAACCTAACCAATGTAAAAAACAAAATTTCAGTTACGTCTCCTCTGTACCTCTCCATCTCTTCTTTCCAGTTGCTCAAAACAGACAAGGGACTAACAATCAGGAATGGCCCTTCATCATTCAGTCTTCCTGACAAGTAAATGAGGAGAGCAATAGTCTGGAACACAGAAAAAGAAGGCCATTTTGGATCACATTTCCACATGAGAAACAACCACAAAGTATCCACAAACTCTTACAGAAGACTTGGTTTACAAAGCAATAATGTACAATCTTCCACACATTAGGAGAGCCATTCATTCCTAGGGTGAAATCAGGTAAGCATCAACATAATTGCTAAAGAAATGTGTGCCATTCATTCCATTGCATGAATAGTTAACAAGCAATGGTGCTCAATATTTATGTACTTGAACCTCTGCTGCAAAGAAAAAAAATCAGGAAAGTCAATAGAAAGCAATGAAAACAATGCAAATGGTGCACAAGATCAGAAATACTCTGAAAATATACAGCAAGTGTCAAGATATGACTGAAAATGACCAGTCACATGGCCTCAGCCTCCTGCCAGGCTCTGCTGTGGGAGGACGTTTACCTTCCTTTCTTAGTTCCTCCCCCTCCCCATATGCATTTATAGAGCACCTTCTATTTGCAAGGCACTGGTCTGAGCTCTGATATATAACAGTGAGCAAAACATGTGAGACTCCTAGCTCTCCTGGAACATACATTCCAGTGAGCAAAATAAACAACAAATAATGCCTCGTAAGCTTCAGGAGGGGTCTAAAATGAAAACCTTTGTAGAGCCTAATAGGTCTAACTCTAGGATACGGTTGCACACATTTTTGACTAGAAAAGTGTCTTTCGAAGTTTGCTGTGATGGAGAAAATAGCCCTTTCATAAAACAAAATGTTTGAGGAGCCCCCATCCGCAAATGTTGAACTGTTTCTGAGATAATCTACCCTACGGATATAATCCAAAACTGTGAGAAAGCAAATGTCCAAAGGTGTTCTAATCGAGGTTAATTGTAAGCAGCACACAAAGAGGGGAACTCTCCATTCCCCGTCTGTAGAACATTTAAGTAAATGATGATCAATTCTCTGGGTGGAATATTATGCAGCCAATACAAAATGCTGTGACAAATAGAATAAAATAGGAAATCACAACGGCAGTATTAGGTGAATGAAATAGAAATGATATGTGCACTATAATTTCAACCACGTAAATGTACATCGCTACTCAGGTTATGGTTAGAGTGCTGCGGTTATGGGCTGGTTTTTTTTTTTAACTGAGATTATATTAATTTCATAATGGAAATAATTTTTTTCTTTGTCTATCGCTTCCCAGCTTGGACTGTGCCCAGAAAAATTGCCCAATAAGTAAGCACTTTCTGGATGCAAACCATTCTGTTTAGCTTTTGCTGGGGATACCATTTAGAGAAAATGTATCCATTTTTACTGTAAACCAGATATAGCTACAAAATTAATTTGGATTCACTAGTGAATTCTGCCAAACATTTAGAGAACAAGCAGCAGCAATTCTACACAAAAATTTCTAGAAAACTGAAGAGAATACTTCTCAAGTCATTCTACAAGTTCCGCTTTACCGCAATACCAAAACCAGATAAAGACACTGTAAGAAAAGGAAACTACAGACCACTATCCTTCATGAACACAGACGCAGAAATTCTAAACAAAACTGCAGCCGGATGAAGTTGCAGGGATAGTATTTTTAGGGCACTTACAGCAGAGTTACATGAGTATCCCGGGGAAACTCAAGGACAAGTGGACTTTGGTGGCTGTGAATGAAGTCACTACAATTCCAACGTCCAAGGCACAGGCTGCAGGGAAGGCACTTGGTCTAAGAGTCTGACAGTCAGGCTCCCAGAGGCATCTGGGAAATCTACCTTTGCTCTGGCTCCACAGCTGTCCGTTCAGGGATATATGAGAGCCAGGTTTATTTGCCTGAGAAACCTGGGGGTGCCATACTCAGAGGTTCTATTGTATTCTGAATAACCCCAATATCAAGGTGCACCTGCCTTAGACAGTCCCCAACACACAATCACACTGGCCGATGGCAGAACTGCTCCAGCTGGATGCTTAGGTATGTCAGGTGAGACTTGGAAAGGCACTTGAGTTTCTAAAAGGACAAAGAGACTTTCGCTCATTCTGTGTGTTCACTCGTGAACCCTTTTTGGTATCAAGAAACTTATACTTCCATGCTTTCTGATCAGGTTGCTTCTGCCGTGTATCCTGACAGCCCTGGCTTTGTTTGCTATCCATAGATGAGTAATTGTGTGACTAACCCAAGGGTGTCCTGTGTCTGGACTTTCCATCAGTCTAAGCCTACCACTGACTTACGCCAACATAGGGCTATGCTGGTAATTATCCTACCGGAAGCGTCCATCTCAACACCTCACCTGCTTCTCAATGCCCAAGGAGGCCACGTCTGACTCTCCAGGTCTCTAGACTGTGTCCTACCATTAATTACATGGCCAAGGCATCTTGGAAAACAGAAGGTACTCCCTCTGCACTTATCCAGCACGCCAGAGAAATGGCAATAGTCCCACTACTCACTGAGGAAGAGAGATTAACATTACAAGCGATCCAGTCAACTAGATAAAGTACTGCGGACAGAGTCAATTTGATCCCTGAGAGCTGTACTTGCTTTCCAAGAGAAACACCCTGTGTGTTAATTGCAATGCTACATGTCAAGGGCTACGTTAAGGGTAGTGACACACTTCATAACTATCCCCTTGACTAGGAAAGTCAACTCCAAGGTCGTGATCTCTAAACCAAGGTTCAGGCATTTCACCTTAGTATAAAACATACCAGTAGCTAGCGGCTAAAGACAGTAATGAGGAGTAACAAGGTGTTTCAGTGGAGGTGAGCAGCGGCCACTCCACCTAACATACCTGGCAGGTCTTACCCAGGCCCATCTCATCTCCCAGGATGCAGCCATTTTGACCATGGAAGCGCTGGGCCAGCCAATTGACTCCCTCCAGTTGATAAGAGCGGAGATGAACCCCTAGAAATAAACAATATGTCAAGTCCAAAGAGCAGACATTTCAGCACACACAAGCTATGTCGTAAGACTTCGACTGAAGAACTGGCCTCAGTCCCCATACTCCCACCCTTCCTAGCCATGTCCCCTGCTGGGAAGTTATGGAAAGGTAAACAGTTGCTGACTTCCAAACTACTTTTTGAGCAGACTTAGTCACCATTTTATCCAAAGCCCTAAAACAGCCTGGCAGTGTTACAGGACCCAGTTGAGATCTGAGAAAAAGGTCAACCTGGGATTTGTCCTTTATACTGCCCGAGTCTCACACCAGTGTCCATCCCAGGAAATGAGGCGCTACTCATGCAGCCGAACCAGAAACAACAAAACGTCTGTTGACGTAAGAACGTCCAAGCCTGTAGAAACGTCTTATGAGTTTATTTGAACCAAAACTGATGATAATTGCCAGGAAGCGAGATGTCAAATGCTTTGGAGAATGACAATTTTGCAGTTTCTTTCATGCATTTGAAATTAAGGAGGAAGCTAAAGGAAGATTACATGAAGGTGGGAGAAAGCAAGGTGGGAACTGAATTACAAAATGATGGTCACGCTTCATAGAGAGGGTTCTGAACACAGGCATTTCATAGGTGTGTTGACCTAAATACACAGACACAATGGCCAGGGAAGGCAAAGAGAAACTTTTCCTAAAGAAGTTGGATGCGTGGGAGGGGACTACCCACCACGACCTGCCCAGTTAGGAAATTACGATCAGATCACCCTGTGAGGTGAATTTCTGCAGAACCACTTTTTTGTCCACTCATGGAACGCATGTGCATTTGCTGCTTTCTAGCAACCATTTAAATTTACCATCAATGCTAAAGTTAAAAAATGGAGACAGGACTAGATTCAATTGTACTTCAATAGAGAGGCAGTGCTGTTCATCCTAAATGTTTTTTCAGACCCATTAGAATCTGGAAGGTAACCACCCTCAAGAGATCACATAACTATTCGGCCACTAACGATAAATTCACAGCTAAAACCCCTTCTAAGCAGAACACTAAAGCCAAAATCGTATAGGGAAAGACTGAAAGATCTGACTGCAAAGAATTCTTAAATCTCACCACTGAAATGCACACACATGATGAAGTCAAAAGGCAACTTAGAAACCACATTGCCTATATATGTGACAAATATTTAATACCCTTAATGCAAGAAAGATCTTATGGAGCAAAACACAAACACTTCAATTTGAAAAAATGGGCAAGAAGCACAAACAGACAAGGAACAAAAGCAGACAAATATCAAGTGTCCATCAATACTAGTAAACAAACAGTAAATGAAATAATAAAACAGCATTTTTAGCATCTCAAATTAGAAAATATCAGTGTTGGTGAGAATATGGAGAAATGATAAATTTTGCATGCTCTTTCTTCAACAAATGCTACCTTTGAGGAATTAAAATTTCAAAGCTATAATAAATATTTGGTTACAATAATATTTCTTAGTATTATTTATAACAGCAAAAAATGTAGGAACCTATATACTTAAGGAGAGAGGCTAGCTAAATTATGGCACATCGTTACATTGAAATACTCTATACACACTAAAGTGATATTGGAGAAAACTAAATGGTGTTTTATATATGGTTTCTAAAAAAGTATGTCCATAAAACCCAATTTTTGCATCTCTCCTTTGCTCCCTTCCCTGCCTTAGAAAATATGACAAAAGGGAAATTATATACACACGTATATATGCATGTGTAGACCAAGGACTGGCAAGATAGTTAATAACATGTTAACAATAAGCACATTATAGAGATTACATTTTTTGCACAGAAAATTAACCTAAATGTTTTAAAGAGAACATGTACTACTTCCTTAATCAAAAGGAAAAAAATAAGCATTTTTAACCAATTCACAAAAAAGTTTCTCAGAATATTCACTTATTCTAGCAAATAGAAATACGAATTTCAAGTTATAATATTCAATGGTTATTCCTTTGAGTAAAGCTGCTTTCTATTTTTCTTTCCCTCCACTACCAAATTATCCATTCATATCACAAATTCCACATTTGTCTACGTATTTACTTTTTCATTCACTCTGTTTAACTCATCTGTGCAAACTTGAAACCTTTTTATTGTCTCATTTTCACTAAATCAGCACGTATCCATTTCTCCAGTTGTATCATTAGCCCTCTCTCACACATAGTCTCCAAGTATCATAACTAAAAACACATGCAAGGAAATAGGCGACACACAAACATAGAAACTTTAGTCACGATTCACAAAATATATAAACCTCAGTCTGTTAATTCATATTTAAGTTGCACACACACTCCTTACAGCCACAGAGAAACACATTCTTACACACTCAAGAGACTCAAGAAGGGAGAGGTCTTTCTCTTGCATGTCTGTAGCCTGTCCATTCATCTTCATCCTTTCTCCATCCTCTCCTGAGCTGGACATAGAACTGCACCTTTTGTTTCACCTTTTGCACCTCCCACTCCCTTGACATTCAGGATATGCACGAGTTCAATAAATGCTCCTTTATACTTCTGAAAGCACTCACAGAACCTAGTCAACAAATTCTAGGAGGGCAGAGCCAGTATTAGCACGTGGCACGCAATAAATAACGAATTAGCCAATACTCCCTTTATTATTGATCTAAGGTTCGGTTACATACTTAAGGCACGCATTGCGTGTCCCCATTTTATGCAGAAAGAAAAGAGAGGACGACAGGAGAGGTTAAGTCAAGCGCAGGCCAGGAAGTAAGGCCTGGATCGCTCCAGCTGCAGGAGATATGCTCGGCCTCGCTGCCTGCAGATTCGGGGAAAAGGGGGTTCGCGCTCAAAGACTTTAGGGAAGGGCTACTGTAAATACGATGGGCAGTTATGTGAGCTGATGAACTGACAGACCTTGCTTAGCTACACACCTTAAAACAGAGCCCTGCGGGAGACCCACCCAGGAAGGTAATTCGCCGAGAGCTGCGCGTGCGCCGTAAAGGAAGACACCTACAGCTGGGAGCCCAACGCTAAGTTTTACAGGACTAACCAATGACTGCCCCGCCTCCCGCACCCCCCCCCCAAGCCAGGTCTGCAAACCCACGCCCTTGAGGCACCAGGTGGTCCTCTGCTTCTTCAGAGAAACCTCTTTCTTTGGGACAGGGTCTCACCAAACTCCCCCTCCCCCGGGCCACACGCCAGGTGCCCGCAATGCCACTCCTCCCGCGTCCGCCCAGGCCGCGCGCTGCGCAGGAGGGGGGGCAAGGGCCACCTGGCGCCAGGCGGGCTCCTCTCCGCTCAGCCCCTCCGCAGGGGCGCGAAGGACAGGCCGTGAGGTTTGCAGGTAAAGAGCTCACGGGACGGTCCCCTGGCGGCGCCGCAGCGCTGCTCCTGGCGCTGGGTCCCCGGGACACCTCCGCCCGGGGCCACTGACCTGTCAGGCCCCACTGCCGTAGGTCCTGCTCCTGCACCCGCGCCCGCGCCTCCGCGGCGCCGCTCCGGGTCTGAAGGGCCAGTAAGAAGTTGGGCATGTTGGCCCCGAGGGTCCCCGTGTCCGCGCGCTCCTTCCGGCCGGGAGAGGCTCCGCCCCGCGCCACCCCGGGCGCTTCCTCCCCGACGCGCGCGGCCGCCAGGGGCTGAGCCGGGCGCCGAGCTCCGGAGGCGGGCGGGTGCCGCTGAGTCACCCTCCGGCTCGCCCGCGTTTCCCTGCAGCTGGGGGTGCTCACGCCCGGGCTTCTGCGAGTGCTTCTGCGCGCTCCAGGCGGCCGGGAACGCTCGTCCTGGGCTCGTCCTTCACTTGTTAGGGAATCAGATTGGCTGTCACGTGCCGGGTACTCTGCTGGGCTCTGCGGGTACAGAATTCTGTGACACGTCGTCCCCGCTCTCCGGCGATTCCCAGCAAGGTTGTAAAGGCCAGCGTGCTCCCTTCACTTTACAGTCGCAATTGGTTCGGGCCCTGAGATCCTCTCATTGACTCCCCATTGGCCTTAGGCCGTAGTTAGGAACCTCTGGATGGTAGTAAATTCAAGTGAGGAAAGCTGTCATTGCCACAGTGGATTTCTCAAGTGAATTATGGGGAGCAAAGTGAAGCAATGCGTTAGAATATGGGTCACCTTGACGCGACATCACCAATGCAGATGGGATAATAACCAAAGAGCTGCCTTTCTTGATGCAGCCAAAGGCGCTGCCCTAAGGCGTTTGCATGTACATTGCTTTCTCGCTTAACCTTCACAGCACGTGTAACCCCAGTTACAGATGAGGAAGCTGCGATTTAGAATGGTAATTGGCAGAGCTGGAACAGGCACAATGTTTCTTACTCACTGGGTAATGTCATCAGAATACTTTTCTCATTTAGGTTAATCTTGGCGCTTCCATTTTCAGCAAACTCAGATTGAAGTTGCACTTTCCCCCATCCTCTCCTAACCTTAACATACAAGAGAGAAACTAGTTGTGAGCTACAAAGGAGATGACTTGGGTTGATTTATTCATCAAAATTACAAAACAAAGCACTGTGCTGTGCAGCCAATTTGAAGTCTTGAGTCATTCTGTAAATACTGATTGAGCACCTACTATGTGCCAAACGTTCTTTTGGCATAGAGACAGAGGCTGGTAATCTCACCTGTAGAATACTTACGTAAATTAAATTAAGCTTACATTGTTAAATTAGGCTTATATTTTTAATATGAGGAGATAGGCAAAAAGCAAATAATACCAAGTAGTGATCAATGTTAAGATGAAAGAGAGAATCAGGTAATGGGGCTTCAATGATTTCCTACCTGGGTGTTTTTGCAAAACCTTAAGATACATTTGTATCCTTTGCTGGCTACTCTGGAGGGGCTTCTGTCCAGTGTGCCTGCTCCAGAATAGTTTTGCATCTCTGTGTTTGACCTATTTTCTCCCCTCCAGGCTCCGAGGGTAGACTTCCCCATTAAAGCACCAATGCCTACCACCTGGCACACAAATCAAAGGGTGTTTATCATTATTATTATCAACTTAAAGTATAATTGTTTTAACATAATACCAGAGAAGGGGTCCCAGCCATTAGCTAAGTGTTCTGTTGGTATATTGAGTCTAGCATCTAGGATAGAACTGAGAAGGGTAGCTAAGAGATTCCAAGTCAGCTAGTGAGATGACGCCTATAAAAGTTTTACTCTGGATGCTGTCTGAAAAAGAGTCTGTTTATAAGGAGCAGGGTGGAACATATCAGTTTAGGAGACTATTGTGGGTGTCTGGGTGGCAGATGATGATAGTTGTTGGGCTGGGGTGGTGGCAGTGGAGTGCGAGTAGTGGTCAGATACTAGATAATATGGAGAAGGGAGAGTCTATAAGATACACTGTATGAGCATCTGAGAGAAGCAGAGAAATAAAGAATGATTTCAGGAATTTGGCCTGAGCAAATGGTAGAATTGAGTTTCCCTTATATGGAGTGAGGTAAGACTGAGAATGAGGAGGTTTGAAGAACATCAACATTTCATTTTTGGACAGAGTAGTATAAAACTGTTACTAAATATCATAGTAGAGATGTTGAATGGATAATCAGATAGATTTGTCTCAAGTTCGGGGGCATGGCTAGAACTGAATATATAAATTTGGAAGTCATGATTTTAGGATGGACCTTAAGCCTTGGTACTAGGTGGGACCCCCAGGGGATGATTCGAACTATAAAAGAGACGAAAAGTTGAACTAATATTTAGAAGTCATGAAGATGAGAGAAAACCAGCAGAAGAGATTCAAAAGCAGACTGTGAGACACTATGAGACTAAGAGTGTAGTGTCCCTGAAGCCAAATGAAGAGGAGTTTCAAGAAGAAGGGAGTGGATTGTCTGTGAGAAATGCAGCTGAGAGTAAAGATAGGATAGTGAAATCACCACTGGATGGAGCAATATGGTGGTCATGGAAGAACTCGACGAGAACAATTTCTGTATATTGTGGAATCAATAGCGCGATTGGAGTGGGTTTGGAAAAGGGAATAGGAGGAAAGAAAGTGGAGACAGAACGTCTCACAGCTCTTTCAAAGAGTTTTGCTGTGAAAGGGAGCAAAATACTGGGTGCAGGAACTGAAAGGCGATACAGGGTCAATGGGAGGTGTTCACAAAAGACTGTCCCATGATGTGACAGCTGCTGGCCACGTGAGCTGGACCCAGACTTTAATGGAGATTGCTTTCTATAACCTTTCCTTAGTGGCCGTCTCATCATCATCGATATTCATTCGAACATAAATCAGAACCTCTGCCCTGCCTCCCATTACATGCTGGTTCCTGGACGTTGTCCGGACCTGATCAAGGTTGTAAAGTTATTTCCCATATCTGGTGGCATTCACATACCAGTGCTTCTGAGTATTCCCATTTGTTATATATAATCCTTTGGCAGCTGTCAAGTGGCATGGGGATCCATTTCATCTTGTACCCACCGAAGACATGCCTCATTTGTAAGTTTCCCTTAATAAACTCTACTAATTATCATACTGGAGTGACCAGCGTCTTCCTTCATTCTTTCCCTGCCCTCTGCGTAGGGAGGTAGATTTTTCAATCTCAGGAATTTCTCCAGGGTCGGCACATAATAACAGAGGAGGGGTTTTTTTTCCGCTTTTTTCACCTTGGGATATTAGAGCATATTGAATGGTGATGCGAACAACCAAGTAGAGAGAAAAACGAATGCTGCAGGAGTGATGTCCATGAGTGGGAGGAGGTGGGACCAATGCACGAGTGGAGGGGTTGGCCCAGATGGGAGCCCTGGACCACGACCGGTGCAGTATGTGGACAGATGGGGTGGTGAGAGTACGTGGAAGTTCTCTTCGATTGTTTCTGTTGTCTAAGTGAAATAAGAAACAAGGTCATCAGATGAGCTTGAGGAGGACGAAGGGAGTTTTGGAGGTGGGAATTATGTGAAACAGTTGTCTGGGGAAGCTGGACATGACTTGACTAGAGAAATATGGTAGCATTGCCAAAGAGCAGCAAGGGACACTTGAGGTTCATGGTCATGAAACCAGTCAGCACGGTGGAGAAGAGATGAGTACAGTAGGGCGTGATTTACTGGCCGTAGCCCAGGTGTCTAGTGTAGAGGTGAACGAGGCAGGTAAGGTCCCTGCACTTACGGAGCTTAGATGCTAGTGCTGGAGACAGACTAAAGAGAGACTGGGGCTAAAAATAAGTTACGGGATAGTATTAGTGCTAATAAGATAGTAAAATAGGGTAATGAGATTAAGAATAGGGCTGAGGAGCAGCTCTTGGTAAGATGGGTTGAAGAGCATGTCACTAAGACGAATTTGAGCTAAGATCCGAATGATGACAGGCCAGCTATGTGAAGTCAGAAGAGTGTTCGAGGCAGGAAGACCTCAAGGGGAAAGACACTGAGGCGGGTTGGCAAGGGAGTGCTAGGTTTCTCCAGCTGGTAATGGTGCGCTCGAGGGGACGTAGTCAATGATTGGATACAGGGCTGAGGGGGAGACACACGGAGATGCACTCCCAGGGGCTTCTGCCCTGGATAACTGGGGGCATGTTAATGCCACCACTGAGACAGAGAAGACAGGACATCAGAGCTGGCTTGAGGAAGGGAAGATAACGATGCCACTTTTAGGATGTGTTGAATTCGTACCTAGAACAGTGCCTGGCATGTGGTATGCACTTAGTATTGTTGAATGTTTGCATGAAGTACCTGTGGAACAATTCTAAAATCCAGGACTTGGTCGTTATAATCTTGAGGAAGAGAGAGGACATTTCACAGATGGGCAAACTAAGGAACAGAAAGTTCAGGGTACTTGACCAATGTTTCTGGGGCAAACAATACCTTTTCAATCCTCGCTCGGGTTATATAATCATGGGGCTCGTATTTTTGCCTGTTTTATAACTCCACAGAGAGGGTGCACCCTGTGACAGCAGCAACCCAATGAGATTAATGACAACTACGTCATGCTAGAGATGGGCCTTCGCATCTGCCAATGCGCCCAAGTCAAGCATGATGAAGTAGAGGTGGGCAAACAAGTTGTATTTGCTCTCCATTATGTCCTTGAGCATTGGGTAAAGGCAGGATACCAGTTGGCAGCATCTAGTAGATCAGATGTGCAGCCTGAGTAAAAGCTGTGCCCGTGGGTGAAAATCTGTACAGACCTCTTCCGAAGTTCATGAATACATGAACTTAGACCTTTGGGCTCGGGTTAAGGTCAGGTCAGTGTCCTAGAGTGGACAAATGATTGTAATGGGATGAAAAAGCCTTAGGTTTTCTTTCTCCCAAGACAGGAAAAACTATGTTTTGACTTTGGATGTAATTATACATTGTCAAATAACACATAATAAATTGAAAATGCAGAAAGCCAGGGGAAATCTACTAAAGAGCGTGCACATTTAAATAGATCAACAAAGTTAGACGGCAGAGTTCGTGCAGTGGAAGCATGCTGGGCCCATAAATATATCAACAAAGTAAGTCTGTTCTAAAGGACTTTTGCCCAATCACTTCACAAAATAGCTGCTCCCTTTTCTGCAAAAGGTACGGGCAGCACACTGGAATATTATCAAGTACATGTTTTGGACAAAACACAGAGATTGTAACCTAGCAGCTGTGCACCAACATGCCACAGTGGCGAGTTTGTTTTCCCTTTTGACTGAATGCATTTTGACTACCATGCCTTGCCATCAAGTTAGTCACATGCAATTTTACTTTCTGTTCTTTTTGATTATTATTTTTCTATTACAGTTGACTTGTAAAGAATAAAAAGTCTTCTTCATAATACCAAAAAGTGGACATAACCCAAATGTTCATTAATATAAGAATGAATAAACAATAAAACTGCAAACTACTGATACATGGAAATACTTGGATAAATCTTAAAAACATTAAGTTGCATAATGATTCCAAGATAGAGAGTACATGCTGTATAATTGTACAATATTTACTTATCTATGAAGTTCAAGAAGAAAGAAAACTGCTAATGTTAACTAGACTTTCTTCTGTAATCATTTCACAATATATGCAAATATTGACTCATTATGGTGTATACCTTAAACTGCTATGTTACATGTCAATTATACCTCATAATAAAAAAGGAACACACAAAACTAATTCATGGTGGTAGAAATAAGAAAAACACTTACCTCTGGAGGCTGGTATTGGCTGGGAAAGCCTGAGTATGACACCTCTGCTCCACACCCATTTTGACAGTCATTCTACTTTCCAACCAGACCCCAAGGGATCCACTTCTCATGACCTCCACCGCCCCCACCACAGTCCAAGTCTTGATGTACCTGATGGGATGTCAGGAGGACTCTACCTGAGGAACCTGTAGGAGGATGTGTAACTGAGTTGAGTCTGTAGATTAATCTGCATGTATTGTTACAGTGCAATGAAGAAACTGACTCACTTGCAAATTAGCTGTTAGCCCAAACAGAGAGACAATTTGAGTCCAAGTTTAAAACCTTGTACAAGTAATTTAAAAATATATTTCCTAATTTCAGGAGTAATGAATTAGAAAACACAATTAAAGCAGTAGAGCATTAAAATGAAAGTACATTTAAAAACTTAAAATACTAAGTTTTAAAAGTAATTCTCGTAAATTCTGAAATTGTAAAACTGATCCAGTAGGGCAAGATTAATATTCAGTTTATAAAAGTATTCACTAGTTTTCCTTTAAGTGGACATGGCTAGTACATTCAAATTATCCAATTTATAAGTAACTCATTTATAAGTTAAACTTCCAATATGTAAAATGGCTGTGTTAAAACTCTCTTCACAATTTTATTTTTAAAAGATACTATTATAATATAATTACACATTTATAACTGAAAGCTTTTATGAAATAGATCAGTCTTTAAAAAGTTACAGGTCCAAAGACCTTTTCCATCAAAACTGCTATAAAAAGCAAAATTAAAAACTTAATACCATAAACAAAATGGCAGTTTACTTATCTCTCATGTAACAATTCAAGGTCAGTAGGTCCAGATTAGAAGATGGAGTCATTTAGGAAGCCAATCTAATGGTGGACCTACCCGCTTCAATATGCGATTTCCAAAGGGTTCTAGTTCCAAGAAAGGCGAAAGAGTAGACGTCCAGGGTAAATCATGGCCTTGTAAACTTGCCTATGTCACCATTTCTTATTCCTTAGTGAGAACTTAGTCACATGGGCAAATAGCTGCAAGGGGCACTGGGAAATACAGTTCCTATTTCAACAGCCCCATCCCCAGCTACAACCCTGTTGTCTGGAAGAGGAGGAGAACAGATTGTAATGAACAGCTAGCAGCGTCTGCCTCTCCTCTAGTCATGAAAATTCTGTTCATCCTTTTCCTGATATACTCACCCCCACCCCATCCAGTTATTACACCCAGCTGCAGTCCTGGGACCTCTGGGGGACTAGCAATCCTCTTCCTTAAATTCAAATGTGGCTCCTCGTGGTGAAGCAACTCAGTAAGTGAACAGAAGTCACTTTCCTTCTCCAACACCCAATAAATCATAGTCTAATAGAAACAGTGATTGAGAGATATGTTCCTTGGCCCTTCCACTACCATAAATCTTGGAGAGCAATAGAATGAGAAGCTAATTTTCCTGAAATCTCAAGGAAAATACTTCCAGGTAACAGAAAAAAAAAACACGCTTTTTTTCTTTCAGGGAGAAAGTAGCATTAGACAGAAGGAAAGATGTTTGGGGACAAAAAGCATTTCTATTTGCTGGTAATCCGTGTGAAGACAATAGTTAAATAAAGGATTTCTGGAGCAAAGGGAGAAGACAATTCCGAACAAAAGTAAACACCAGCTTTTTTTTTTCTTAAATAAGAATTTTTAGATTAGATCATCTTGATGTGACTACTGAAAGATTCATGACATTTTGATAAATAAGAACCACATCCAAAAGACAGAACCACATCAGAAAGCAAAATCATGTTTTTTAATTACTAAGAAAATAGATAAAACTCCATCTTTGAGGCTCTTCCCCCTCATTCTCCTATTAGGCTGTGTTGATGTCAAGTGTCCTCCACTGTGTGTGTGTGTCTGTGTGTGTGTGTCTGTGTGTGTGTTTATTATATTTTCATATAATTCATACTATATATTGAGCAGGAATCTTTCTAAAGGAGCCAAGTGATTCCCCAAACCAAAGATCTATTTTTAAACATATTTAAAATAGCTGAAATGTGGCAAGCTATACGTCAGCGAAAAGCAGTTCAAGTAAAGTGTTGTAAAGGCAGGAGCTAGGCCAAAGGGGGATGCAATACAGAGACAGAAAACAGGAGGCAGACTTGTGGCTAAATAAGAAGTAAAAACATCCTCATAAAGGAGCAGTAGGGACAGTGATTGGAAGCCCAGGCTTGAAGTCACTGCCTCGTTTGTATCCCTGCCTTTCTACTTACTTGCTAAAGGGGATGATGATAAGTATTTGCCTCATAGAGTTGCTGAGAGGATTGTGTATCCATTCCCATCAAGGCTTTTGAACCATATTATGTAAGCCCTTGAGAAATAACTTTAACTCAGGAGCAATACTTTTAGGGCGAAACCAGCAAGTGAAACCCCAGGGCTGCTATGATTGGCATGCAACCATCTGGAGCAAAGTTGACTTAGGAAACAAAGACAGGCATCATCCACAACCTACCTCTCTACCCCTGACATCTGTCCAAACGGATTCCTGGGTCGGATGGGCCCTGATTCTGACCCACTGAGTGAAATCCTACATCCATCATATTGGCCTTTACTGTGTGACTTTATAGTTGAAAAACTTAAGTTACATTTCAAAAGTGGATATTTTATGTTTTTAATTGCAATGTATGTGCATGAGAGAATGCGCTTTTAAAAAGTATATTTATGTTATTGAAAAGGTCTGCGTTTTGGTTTTCTCCATTAAACTCTAAATCCCTTTAAGTAAGAAACACCAGCACCCACTCATGGGTGTTTTAAAGTAAAGTCTATCAGTAGCATACAACCAAAGGGCCAATCTATGGGGTGGGGGTTGGGTGGGAGTGGCCGAGGGGCCCAGACCTGTTTTAACAGATCTCCTGAACGGTAGGGATTCCCACTTAAACTTTTGGCGCAAGGCTTGCTTTGAGGTTGTTGATAGTTTCACTTCAGCAGGAGTTTGTCACTTTAAGGCAAACACCAGGAAGTTGAAACTGGTAACAAAGGGGAGGGAGCAATGGGGACACAAGGCAGCTCCCACCCCAGAGTGAGCAGTTGAGAGTGCGGAAAACAGCAGCTGAAAACCAGAGGTTGTAAGATTACTTTTTTCAGCCCAAAGCAGGTTCCACCCATGTTTATTCCCGCTGAGGGACGGAATGGGTGCAGCTCAGTGGGCGGGGTGTTGGCTGAAAGAGGAGGTGCGGGACCAGCCCCTCCCCATTAGATGTTGCTGTGTTTAGACATTGCTGCTTTGTATTTCATCGAAAACGGCCAACAGTGCACAGCAGCCTGCAGACCGCAGGTGAGGGGTCCGCCCGGAGCTGCAGGCAGGGAAGGCAGTGAGATCCAGTTTGACCACAGAGCTCTCAGCTCTGGGCGCGCCTCTGGATCTTGCAGGCCCGGGCTCCCCTATCCCATGGGAAGCAGTTCCCTGCAGCTAAGAAGACTGCAGACTCTGGCTTTCCAAAAGTCACCTGTTGTTGCAGGATTTATTTGGATGCTATGGCCAAGGTCTTCCTTGAAAGGTGTTAACTGATGTGGGTTTTCTGTCATTTGTCATCTTTTCTTTAGGACAAGTTACTTGGACCCAGCCCTGTGAAGATCCCTGGAGACAATGACCAAGAAAAGAATTGCTGTGATTGGGGGAGGCGTGAGCGGGCTGGTATCCATCAAGTGCTGCCTGGAAGAAGGCTTGGAGCCTGTCTGCTTTGAAAGGACTGATGACATCGGGGGGCTCTGGAGGTTCCAGGTAAATCTGGTTCTTTAATATTTGGGACCCTCGCTGCAAGCAGGTGCGTGAGATATTTTATCTCGTGTCAGGAAATATGATGGCCTTGACAGTGATTAAATCTGCTAGAAGTCAGCCTGCTGACCTCTTCTCAGCAGCTGTCACCTCTCTGCAGGGTCCTCTTTCCCTTGGCTGGCTGCAAAATGGGACACAGGTGTCACTACACTGATGTATAGGAAAATGGCACAGAGATCGTTTTCATTTAAAGATTTTTGCTGCTATCCAGAATGTGGTAACGATGGAGGGAGGGCAACAAAATAAAACACATTTGAAAAATGTAAAGTGATTTAAAAATGTAGAGTGGTTGCTCCTGGTCTGCATTGGTAGGTAAGTGTACTAGATTACCTGACTACAACTCCTTCCAGGAATCCCCCTGTTCCATCTTCTCTAATCTTGTTCTTTCCCTTTTTTTGAATTCTGGTTTTCTTTAGATCATTCTCTAATAATCCCAGTCCTTTGGTACAATTTATAACACGGCTGCCTTTGTTGCTTTGAACTTTTACTTCACTTGAGAAATCAAAACAGTTTAAAGTCCGTCTTCAGAAGTAGGCAGAGGGCACCTGTGACGGGGTTTTCTTCTCCTTGCGTATGTTCAGTTTTAAAATCCAGTTGCTTTAATATGCACATCCAGCCCTATAACTTCTTACTAACAGTCAAGGTATCATCCACTTAAATGAAAGTTAACCTTATTATATGCCATAGAATTACAACCACCTTTCCTGATCTCCATGGTGACATGCATTGCGTTTGCTTTTAAACAAGTTCACTTTCCAAACCAGGAAATGGCATTGAGGTGTCCAAATATTTGGTGTCCAAATATTTATTAAATTTCCTATTTCATAAAAACTAACACAGTGTTGACCAGCTACTTAGAAGTGGCTTCACAGCATTCCTTATGTAAACAGCAGTACAGTCCTTTTGCACCTGGTTCTGTCTTTGGGGACTAACTCTGTTTGATACGAGTCCTTACTCAGATCTAGAATGGATACCCCTTAGGAAACCACACCGCCCCATGGCTCTGTCATAATCAGTCTCGGGCACGGGCTGAAAAGGCTGTGAGTGGTTAATAATCAATAGAAAATTACACTTTGGAGCTCCAGCCACCATAGTGCAGAGGTTAAGAGCACAATCTGGGGTGAAATCCTGTGTCCGCCCCCTCCTCGCAGTGTGATATTGCGGAAAATCAGTCAACCTCTCTGCACCCGTTTCCTCATCTTTCATTAGGAAATAATAACAGTACCCGCTATATAGAGTTTCTGTGGGGACTAAGTGAAGGAATAATGGTGTCAATCATTAACACAGTGCCAGGGGCACAATAAGTGCTACATGTCAGTTATCACTCAGCAGGCCCGGGGTGGGGCCCACACACCTGGTGTCTCTGGTAAGTATCTTAGCCAGGTATGGCAACTGCTGACCAGGCACAAAATCAGTCAAGGGTCCTCCATCATACCTGATTATCAGGTTCTGCTTTTATCTCCAAAGCGGCTTACAATTGTTCTCTGTTAAAGACTTAAGAGTTTTTTCTGGTTATCCTCTTGGCAAAATTTCAGCACTCTATGAACTGCTTCCTTGAAAATAAATAAACTGAATTTCATAATACAGTGGTACCTTGGTTTCGAACGTAATCTTTTCCGGAAGACCGTTAGAGTTCTGAAACGTTCAAAAAAAGCTGACAGCTAGGCGTCAGAATCTTGCACTCAGTGGAAGCCGCTTGACATGTCCAACTTCTGAGGCGTGTTCGACAACTTCCAGGTTTACGGCGTTTTAAACCAAAATGTACCTCAACAGAGATGTTCGAAAATCGAGGTACTATTATAACTCTCTGACTTTCAGACAGATCACATCTGTGTCTGTTATATAAATAAATAAATAAATATATATATATATACTTTACATATATATTATAATATATACATATATTATGTATTTTACGTACACACACAAATACATACATACACACACACACCCACACACACACACACTCCACTAGATTTGTAGAGCCAAGTGTGATACCTGGCACTTATTAGGTACCATATATATTTATATTTTATAAATGAATCCTTGAGATGCAAAATGCCTTGAGTGGCTGCTTAGAATGCTGTGGAACTAGAGACCTTCATTCTCACATAGTCCACACTCACACAGTTGTACAGCCTGAACCTAGAAACATCCATCAGTAGCTGATTAAACACATTTTCCATGCCGAAGCTGGTTTCCTAAAGACTTTCCTGTATCTGAGATGAGCTTCTCTACACAACCTCGCTTGTTATTTGGAGAACCACTCTCCCCAAACCTACACCCCTAACTTTTTGGTAATTTATTAGGGATTTCATCCATAGGACCATCCAAAGCCCTTTGGAATTCCACTATTGCTACCAGGTGTCCAGTAAGACGCAAAGGATTCAGATCTTCCATTTTCTCTTTCTTGGGACAGGTCCCAGGGATTCAGTATGTATTTTTTTCTTCTCAAATATCATCACTTGCATTTTCTTATCTCTATTCCTCTTTCTCTATTCCACCTGCCAAACAGGAGTAGGATTCACCACTTTTCTCCGTTTTGTTATTGCTGAGTACTTTCTAGTAATAATTATCCCCCGTTATCCATGGCAGAGCTGTCCCAGGACCCCCAGTGGATGCCTGAAACCATGTATAGTACCAAACCTTATATGTACTATTTATTTTATATACATGCATACCTATGATAAAGTTTAATTTATAAATTGGGCATCATAAGAAATTAACTACAAAAACTAGTAATAAAGTAGAGCATTTATAATAGAGTGTCAGAAAAGTTATATGAACGTGGTTTCTCTCTCACAATCTTTTCATACAGGACCTACTTTTCACTGAATAGAAGCTCGTCATGGCTTCTCTTTGGCATACCCAAATTGCCAGCATCGCTACGCTTGTGCTTTGGGGCCATTATGAAGTAAAGTAACGGTCACTTGAGCACAAGGACTGTGATACCATGACAGTCCATCTGATAACTGAGATGGCTAATAAGTGACTAAAGGGCAGGCGGCACACACAGCGTGGAGACAGTAGACAAATTGATGATTCACATCATGGGCAGGTCAGAGTGGGAGGGCACCAGATTTCATCAGCTACTCAGAATGGCTCCCAATTTAAAATTTAGGAATTGTTTATTTCTGGAATTTTCCATTTAACATTTTTAGACCGAAGTTGACTGTGGGTAACCGATACTTTGGAAAGTGAATGGGGGGGGGGGGGGCTAAAGTATATATAAATTCTCAAAATACTAATTTCAATCAATTCTTGATCATATCACTAATGTTAGGTAAGACTGATGTTGGAAAGTATGCAAAGTACATCGTACTAAATTACACTCTCTCCAGCTTGAATCTGAGTTCCATTTCACCCCATTTATGCTAACACTGAGTAACAGTCTTTGAATTTGGTAAAACCGAGGTAAAACGGGAACACCTACTAGACAGAATCTAAGTTAGTACATTGATTTCTAGAGAGCAATCTCACAAGTATATGTACACTTACCTAAATATATAAAATATTTAAGCCTATTACTTAGATGGGCAGTTCTCCCTTGAAATCTCACGTTGTTGCAATCCTGTGACAGCTGAAACTGGACATCTACTATGTTCTATTTGCTCATGTGCTGAGAACTGCAGCTGGGACAACTAGAATTTCTGGGGCTGGCTGCACATCTCTCCATCCCAGACAGTCTCTTCAGGGGCTCCCTTGGGCTTCCTTGCAGTACGGTGGCCTCAGGGTAGCTGGACTTCTTATGGGGCTGCTGACTTCCACCAGAGCCAGCTTTCTAAGAGCCCCAGGCAGAAGCTGCCAGACTGCTTATGACGTACTCTTGGAAGCCATTCAGTATTCTTCCAACTGTATGCTGTTGGTCAAAAGCTAGTCATAAAGACAACTCAGATTCAAGGTCGAGAGACTACATACACGAGGGCACAAATACTGGGGGATGTGGAAGGTGTGTGTGTGTGTGTGTGTGTGTGTGTGTGTGTATAACTTTTTTTAAATGGCATTACTTTCAGAAAACTTTTTGAAATGTTTATTGGCTGCTTGTAAACCATGAAGTTAATTCTCAAGTTGCTATGAATGCTTCTAATTTACTGCAGGAAAATCCTGAAGAAGGAAGGGCCAGTATCTACAAATCTGTGATCATCAACACTTCAAAGGAGATTATGTGCTTCAGCGACTATCCAATCCCTGCTCATTTTCCTAACTTCATGCACAACTCCCAAGTGCTGGAGTATTTCCGGATGTATGCCAAAGAATTTGACCTTCTAAAGTATATTCGATTCAAGGTAGGGGATTTTGTAGGTATCTTTGGGCTGCAAGTTGTCTGTTAAGTACATAAATAATGTGGTTACATGTAAAGATGGCTTTGATATGCACATGTTTGTGTCCCATCCAGACAAAGACTTCACACTTTGTCTCCTCTGTGCCAGAAGAATATTCATGGAAAGGTCCCCGTTTTTATATTTTGTCCCCAGATCCAGTAAGCCATCTGCCAGAATGTTTCCAATGCCTCCTTGTGCTATTATTTAAGTGCAATAAAGAAAATGAGGGGAACTGTTTTCCCAGTTAGACAAGGGAGCTGACAGGCATGGGAACTTCTGGTTCCACAACTTGTCTGCTATTTCTTGGCCCTTTTATGCTTTCCGAAGTATTTTCCAATACATGATTTTATGTGATCATACCATCCCAATGGAGTAGTTATAGAGAAAGCAAAGAAGTTAACTCTGGTGAAAAGGGAAGAACACTGAATTGGGGAAGAAAAACTTTCATTCTAGTGTTTGTTCTGTTAACATCTTGTGACTTAGACAAGTAAGTTCCTCAGCTTTGATGTTTCCTTATTTTCTGCTCTGTAAAACAAGATGATTGTATTCCATCACTTCAGTGGTTTCTTCCTGCTGTAAAGTCTTCCATGATTTTTCTATCATTTTCAGCCACAGACATTAAAAAACATATATTTCGGACAGCTGGCAAAAAGCCCAAATCTTCTACCTTTTATTTCCTGGTGATAAGAACTGTTAAGATTGACTCTCTTAACAACTTTCACATATGCCATACAACAGTGTTAACTGTAGTCTCCATATTGTACATTACACCCAAGCCTTGGTTATTTTATAACTAGAAGTTTCTACCTTTTACATAAATATTTACGTAATTTTATTTTACGTAAATGAGCCACTGAGATGCTTTTCTACTCCACTAGGAAAGGCAACCCTACAGCTCAGCTACGTGTTTAAGGCTAGACAGCGAGAAGAGGACTTGGGAGTAAGAAGACATCAGAGGGTCTCACGATGCTTGGGGGTCGGGAGGAAAAGGCATTGAGTGCATGGAGTGTCTTAGTGTCTCAGAAGCACAGAAACCCAAGTTTTAGTGAAGTGTCACATTGCCTTAGGGCTTCGTCCAAGAGAAGTAGTAGTTTGCACATTTCTAGAAGCAGAGGAGAGTGCAACTTAGCCTGCCAACTCTGTTTTATTTAGCCTGCCTCATGGAAGTTTTCTCACTCTGACCATAAACTGCCAAAAAGTTCTTAATTGTGGAGTACGAAAATCAAATATCTCTGCGTGAGCCCTATCATGATATACCAGCCCTTTGTGTAATGCTCTGTAAGGAGAGTCGTGTTGGAGAAGATGCCCACTGTACAGGCCACGGGTATAGCCCGTGTGGCTATCGCTTTTCTTTTCAGACCACTGTGTGCAGTGTGAAGAAGCAGCCTGATTTCTCCACTTCAGGCCAATGGGAGGTGGTCACAGAATCTGAAGGGAAAAAGGAGGTGAATGTCTTCGATGGGGTCATGGTTTGCACTGGCCACCACACCAATGCTCACTTACCCTTGGAAAGCTTCCCTGGTGAGTAGCCTACCGAGAAGGGAGACCCTTGAACCATGCCTGTGACCTGATCCCTGAGAAATGGGGGGATTTCCATCTGAGTGATTACTTATCCTGATTCTGCATATCCTCCAACAACAGGATGGGGTAACTGTATTACTGCCCTTTGGGAGCTAGAGGTAATGGTAATTTTAGAGAGCAGAGGAAAGTTAAGAGAGCTCCATATCTACTTTCACAATGACTTTAGTTTTTCTAATAATCAGAAGAAAGAACATGGAGTTGATCTGTATTAGGTTGGGTGAGGACCTTTTTCAGCAATCAAGGAAACAAACAGAAATATTGAGTGTATAGGAAGAAATTAAAGCTTGAGGAAAGAATTTATTACAGTCTCATTTGGGGGGAAAAAAGAAGCATTCTGTGTATGCTCCAGACTTTATAAAAACATATACTCCAATTGAATGGGAGTAGGTATTTAAAGAGGATGAAAAGACAAAAGAGAATGGAAGTTTTCTAAAGTAGTTTGGATTTCTGGTTCTACAAATCCAGAATATAAACAGATCCTAAATGAAGGAGACTAGTTATGGGAAGGAAACCACAAGGTTCTGCTCGGAGGCCATGGGAAAAGAAAACAGGCAAAAATGTCCAGAGGCAAGAGTGCAGCTGTGTAAAGTGAGAACGTGGGGAGAGTGTAGGCTTAAAGTCTACATGCTGCAAAGAAAAATGATTTGTCAAACGGTATCAGGTAAGGTGTCTGATTATTTTCCCTTCTCTTGCAGGAATTGAGAAGTTCAAAGGACAGTACTTCCATAGTCGAGAGTATAAAAATCCAATGAGTTTCACTGGAAAGAGAGTCATTGTAATTGGCATTGGGAACTCTGGAGGGGACCTGGCCGTGGAGATTAGCCACACAGCCAAGCAGGTTTGAACCAGCAAATTATTTGCTTTGCTTCACTGTGGAAGTTGAAGATGGACCCAAGGGGGAGTATGGAGCCCTGCACATAGCTCGTCAGCTCGGATGACAAATGCAGGGCTTGCTTTCATTGCCTCACTGGCAGCCAAAGTTTCCAGTTAGATTCCCATCATTCAATTTGCCTCACCCTAAGGAATGAGGTCATGACCACAGATGGTGCTCATAATCCCAGTCGGCCGTCCGTCCCTTCAGAGTGTGCCTCGGCTTTGAAGGAGACCCAGTAATTGCTGGGAGAGCTTGTTTAATGCAGTGTTCAGAAGTGTGGTATTCTGCTGGCCAGCAGGAGTGCCAGGCTCTCACGGAAACACCCAGGGTCACTGAGCTTGGCACTCAGGATGGTGGGGAATTTTCTTCCTCACAACTTGTTATTATGTTATAGTATATTATATATATTATATTATATTATATTATATTATGATTATATCATATAAGATTGGTATTATATTACATTAAAGTAAGACCGGGTCTTATCTTAATTTTTGCTCCAAAAAATGCATTAGAGGTGATGGTCAGGATAGTTCTTAATTTGGGGGAAACACGGTAGGAAACCTGTATTGAGGCTCCGAGGATTGACATTCCTCATACACATATAAAACAAAAGTGATACAGATTGCACACAAAACCATTTTATTCCTAAGACCATGCATGCTCTTTCCACTGTGACATCTAAAAGTGCTTAATCATGAGAGCGTTAAGGGCACCATCGGTGAGAATATGTGTGAAGTTCATGATTATCCCTCTGTGGACAGATTACCGTTTTCTTACAGCTGAGACAAATGGCCATAAGGCAATGTATATATATACTATTACAACTCACATCTCTCTCTAGAGAGTTCTATAATGTAGAGAAAGTATGCTCTGCCAGGTAATTCAAGGTCAAACTTTGATCAGCTCTGAACATGGGCTTTAGGCAGCAGAGGACATCAAAAGACTGTCCAATTTCCTGTTATCATACTAGCAATCTTCAGTTTTTCCATTAAATAATCAATGAAACATTTCTTAGATACAAGCTATGGAGTCAGTCAGACCTGGGTTGGAAATTCAGCTCTGCCACTTACTAGCTGTATGACCTGAGGCCACTTAGGCACCGTCTTCACGCCTCTCACCCATGAAATGGGGATCATAATACCGACCACAAGAGGTTGTTGTGGTAATTAAATAAGATGCAGACAAAGTACCTGGCGTTGTGATGTACAGGTCACGATTGTCAATAAATGGAGGTGTGGTGATGCCGTCCTGGGGAGATTAAAAGATATGTGTGCTCTCCTTCCACACCAGAGCGAACATATCTGGAGGGACAGAAAATAACAGTGTTTAACTTCAGGCCTATATTCTTACCAATGGTGATCTTAAGTGCTACCATAATTAAGCACACTTACATATTACAGTTAAAGGAAATAAAGAGTTTATCATCAGTAGAATTAATAAATTACAATTTTTGGGGGGAAGTAATTCAAACAAATGTCAAACGCATAAAGGACTTTGAGGATTTTGAATTAATGATATTCAGTTGCTTTTAGCTCTGTTGTTTCGCGATTTTGAATGAATTGGATGGGGGAAAGTATGAGAGAATTTCAGAAAAAGGAGAGAAAAACTTTCAGCCAGAACAGTGAGTGGTGTCTTCATGGAAGAGCCAAACTTGATCTGGATCTTAAAAATGAATAGGCTTGGGAGAATTAAGAAGATGGGGGAGCTTCTCAGGGAGGTATAATGACATTAAACAGAAAGGCAGTGGTGGTTCAGAGCAAGACATATTTTTGGCCAGTGAACACACCAATTTAACTGTAACCTTACTGTTTGAGAAGGAAAATGGCAGGAAACAAAAAAAACATTGTGAGGTCTCTAAAGCCAGACTAATGAATTTAAACTTAGTCTTGAAGAAAATGGGGTAGTTTTACAGGATGATGAGCCAGAGTGTGGTAAAAGCAAACCATTTTTCTCATGCACCAGGTTTTCCTCAGCACCAGGAGAGGGGCTTGGATCATGAATCGTGTGGGAGACCATGGATATCCTTTTGATCTGGTGTTGTTTTCTCGACTTAAAAATTTTCTGACAAAGATTGTTTCTCAATCGTTATTAAACATATATTTGGAAAGAAAGATGAACCAAAGGTTTAACCACGATATGTATGGTCTAAAGCCTAAACACAGGTATGTTTCCAGGATGCCAGTGGGGCAGCAATGGCCAGGGCACAAAAATAAGGACTGTTCACATAGGGTAATAATAGTTGACCTACCTCTACACATACATTAAGAAAATACACAGAATCTGAGATCAGATTTCTACCTTGTCCCCACAGAAGCTCAAGATCTACTGGTCTGTAATCCTCGGTCTAGGATTGACCTTGGCATCAACCATTTTATTATTTCCCCAGGTACCAGTTCTTTTCCATGACCCCCAGTGACAACAATAAAATGGTAGCAAAGGGCAGTGCATCATCCATTCATCCATCAACACTGAGCACCTCCTATGAGCCAAGCATTATACAGGGCATGAGAATATAGAGATTAAAGACCTACTAGGAGTATTACTACAAATAATAACACCTCACCTATCTGAGGACTTCATGGAAGACAAGCCTGGTGCTAAATGGTTACAGGCATCATCTCATTTAATGCTCACTACAGCCCTCCCTATAGGTTGCTGTTTTATCTCCATTTTACAGATATAAAAATTGACACTTAGGGAAAGTAACTTGCCCGAGAGCACATAAGAAATACATGGAAAACTTGAGAAATGGATTTTACCTTAAATACTCTAATGAGAACACAGACAACAGAATAAGACAGAGAAATGCATGGCATGTTCAGCGAGTATGTAGGGTGGGAGTCCTCACACAGCCAAGGAAGTAGACTGTTGAAAGCATTTCTGGAGCTAATTTTAAGGGCTGGTTTTCCTCCAATTTTTAAAAATGTTCAGATTTACTTCATACAAAATAGTAAGTACAATGAGCACCCATATACGCTTCATTTAGAGTCACCTGTTAACAGTTTGCCTTATCTGCTTCTTCTTTCTCCCTGTCTCCAAAAATTGATCCATACATAGATAGCATACATACTACATCATCCATGCATACATACATATACATATTGTTTTCTGAACCATTTAAGACAGAGTTGCAATCATTAAGTCATTTTGCCCTAAATTATTCAGCATATATTGCCTAAGAAAAAGTGTACTCTCCTATATAAATGTAACACAATTACCACACTAGGGAAATTTAACATTGATAAAATATCATTATCTAATATATCACATATTCAAATTTCCCAAATTGCCCCAACAATGTACTTTATAGCTTCTTTATTAATTTTAAATCCAGGATCCTGTCAGGTATTTCACCACTGCATTTAGTTGTCAGGTCTCTTTCTCTTAATCTGAAATAATTCTTCACTTTTTAAAAATCCAAGCCAATCATTTTATAGAAATTCTCTAAATTTGCACTTCCATGGTTATTCTTCCTTTATTATGTTCAGGTTAAAATTTGTAGCATAAATACTCATAGATTGTGTCTTCTCGGTACATCGGGAGCCACGTGCTAGCAGTTATCCCATATGAATGAGGTTAGATTTGATCATTAAAAAAGGTGGTATCTACCAGGCTTCTCCTTGGTAAAGGTATTTTATTCCTTTGAAATTAGTCAGTGGGGGTGATACTTTGAGGTTGAAAGTCCAACAAGTTTTGAACCATTTATTTCACCCAATTGTGGAAAGTGTAGTATCTACAATTTTAGTGATTACAAAATAAATTGAGGCTTCCTGGAATAACAAGAGATAGTCAAACAAATAGGTGAAGGAAGTAGCATTCTAATTATAAGTACAAGACCTTGGGATAGCAAAAAATATGCTGTGGGACCTGCATGTCGTCTGATTTGCCTGGACTATATGGCAACGATGGAAGAGTGACTGAGTATATCCCCAGGCTCACTGGGCAGGTACGTGAAAACCTGTGTATGCTCTGCTAAATGAAAAGTCTGGAACAAAGACAGTCCCGAGCCATTGAAAAATTTTAAGCAAGTGAGTGACATAATAATAAATACATTTTGGAATAACCACTCCAAAAATGGTGAAGACAATAGATTGAAGGGGGATGGAGCAGGACGCACTAAAGACAACCGTAATAGTCTGGGTGAAATAGAGAATACATATAACTACTCTGGGATGTGAAGAGGAGAAAGGGAAAAGCCTTAGTGGCTAGCTATAAGACTCACAGTTTTGTGGCTTGGGCACATTATTATTCCTTGAGAAACCACACATGCACTCTCCAAATCAGACCATTCTTCCTACCCTTCTCCAACATCTTCCATCTCAATGTCATCTACGGTCCAACTTCTCCTCTGAGATCCTGATCTGTGCCAACATACATTAGACCTTTCCCAAATTTCAGGGATAGCCAAGAGGGAGACCACTGGCACATTGTATAATCACCTCCATCAAAGAAGAATGTTACCTATGTGTTACTGATTTCTCTCTCCTTCCCTGCCCTCTCTCCCCGCCTCCCCAATGTTCTCTCTCATTTCTCCTTCTTTTGGTCTTTATCACCATCACAGAGCCCTGAGTCAGCATCCAACAGTCAATGATGACCTGCCAAATCGTATAATTTCTGGCATGGTGAAGGTGAAAGGAAATGTGAAGGAATTCACAGAGACAGCCGCCATATTTGAAGATGGCTCCAGAGAGGATGACATTGATGCTGTTATCTTTGCAACAGGCTATAGCTTTGCCTTTCCTTTTCTTGAAGATTCTGTCAAAGTAGTCAAAAACAAGGTATCCCTGTATAAAACGGTCTTCCCTCCTAACCTGGAAAAGCCAACTCTTGCGATCATAGGCTTAATCCAGCCCTTGGGTGCCATCATGCCCATTTCAGAGCTCCAAGGACGCTGGGTCACTCAAGTATTCAAAGGTAAGTGACCAAGCGAGTTGAATACTTAATAACGTGGTAGTATGTTGACGTTCTTGTCTTTAAATAGCTGAAACAGTATGTACGGTTTTAACAATGCCTGACACGAAATTAGTGCTCAAAAATTAATTTTTGACTGAATATAAAATAGTAGTTTATAACCTTGGACATACATTATAATCTCCTGGGAACTTTCTCAAAATAGACATGCTTTGCCTCATGGTGTTTATTTCTTAAGTGTGGGGTCGGGCAGATATAAGATCTTTGAGAAAATGTTTCCCAAGTGATTCCAATGTAGACTCTAGATCAGAATCCACTCACCTAGATTTCAGATAACTGGGATATATTTATGAGGCAAAAGAAGTTTATTTTCTTTCATTATTGGTAAAGTGAAATATAAAAATGGTGTGATTTGATTTTAGCCCAAAAATTAAGACATGGTTAAAGACTGGTCCACAATGTAGAAGACTCAACCTCTCCAATTCTCACTTTCCCCAGTTTATAGCACCTCATTCACTTTTGGCTAGAACATGAGAAAAAACTTTGGGTTTGGAATACAGGGCTCAATGTGAGTCAGCAGAATAATATGGCTTTCAAAGGGCTTAATTGTATCTAGCATCATTAAAAAATTATAATGTCCTACAATGAAAAATTGTTCTCTGAACAGGTCCAACACCCAAAGATATGTTTTAAAACTGAAAGTGGAGTGCAGTAAAAGGAGAGCAAGAACGGTTAAGGGATTTGAAAATGTGCCATTTTAAACATAATTGAAGAAGCTGGAGAGGATTAGCCTGGAGAAGATAAGATTCAGGGGAGATATGAGGGTTCAAATATCTGAAGAGGTGTCCCGTACCAAAGGATTCTATTTGCTCAGTATCTCTTCAAAGGGTTGAACCAGGACCAAGGAGTGAAATGTTGAGGATTGCACAATATCATTAAAAAGAAACAAACAATTTTTTTTCCTATCAGCCAGTGCCATTTTAAGATGGAATGGGCTGCCTATGAAATTGTGAGGAATCCAAGCGGAATAGGAAGAGAATGAAAATGGCTGGATAGCCATTTGACCGAGCCAACATGGAGTAGATTCAAACCTCAGGACGGAAAAATCAGATGAGCTTTAAGGTTCCTTCTAACAAAGAAATTGTTTAATTCTATGGTTGTCATAATAGAATTTGCGACCATTAGTAATGTTTAATTAAAACTATGCCAATTTCTGGTTGGAATTACAGCTTCCTGTTCCCTAGAGAAGATCTAAATGGTAGCAGAGAAAAAAAGGAGCAATGGAGTTAGCATTGATAAATCAAAAACCTTTCCAATTTCCCCAAAGTCCTATCATTTATTAATTCCTTTCAGTTCTAGACAGTAGATCACATACTACTCGAGAGCCCTGGACCAGGAACCAAATGCAAGTGACCCATGAAGCTGGCTTAATTCCAGTCATATTAAATGGATCTTTTAATTTGGTCAATTGAGTAAGAGAAAAGAGTCACATTAAATAGCCAGAGCGTCTTAGCTTACGTTAAATAACTAAGACTCTTTCAGGACCAAGTGAACTGTTGAGAAGAACAGGGAAAATGGGAGGAGTCTGCATTAGAGCTATGGGATGAGGGGATCTTAGGGGAAATGCACCAAAAGCCCAGCTTCCTATGCTCACAGAGGCCTGGTGCTAATTCCTCCAGCTTTCTTCTAAGACCTGGAAGGGAGGAATCCCTATAACTTTATCAAACTTCTGACAGGAACCCTGAGTTTTCAGTTCTCCCACAGCCCTCCAATCCACCTACCAAATTCTCGCCATTCTCATCCCTGAATTCTGCCTTCACTGTACCCATTTAAACTCTCGGGATTAATTTCTCCTGTTTTTCCATGGCTGCCCACCTCAGCCTATCCCCTTGCCCAGCCTATCCTTTCCCCATTAAACTTCCCCCTCTGCTTTCTGGAATTACTGTGTTCTTGTCAAGGAGATATTGCACCCTTTTCTAGGACACCGAACCCACTTCCGTGCCTTGACTGAAATCGAGTTTTATTCTTTCCCTCTTTTGTAGCCCTCTCAAAAAGCCCTTGTGAGAGTTGTACTTTCACTCACCAACTTTCTTTCCTGGAAAAGCATATGAAATTATATCAGCTCTCTGGATGATAAGAAAACACTATGTCATAGCATGGCATTCAGGTTCCTGACGAACTGGATGCAGTCTGCTTTGGCAGGCCCATTATTTGCAAGTCTTTACCATACATCCTACGTTCTTCTAAATGCCCTCATGACAAACCCACTGAGCAGCAAACAGAGCAGGTAGCTGGTACCCTGTACTTCTGCTGCTCTCTCTGCTTCCTATGCTCCCCCTTTACTCCTTATTTCTACAGGAAAAAGATGTGTTTGCTCCCTCCTTAGTGTATATTGAAAGCTCTTATATAAAGAATTGTGGTTATTAGCCTTTGTAGTCGAAGCCCAGCCCCATGCCTAGCACATGGGAAGATTCTAATAAGTATCTATTCAAACAAATGCTAGTTTAGCTTTAGAGGTAAATGAAGATAGAAACTCTACAGCAGATACTTGTCTGAGGATTTGACCTTCTGAACGACGTTAGCCAACTTCCAGGTATGTGGAAAGGCTGGACTTGAACAGCTGAATGGCAGCCACGTCTCCTTTCCCTTGGAACATTATCTTTAACAAAACGTGGTGGGACAAGTCAGGAGTGAAGAATGTCAGGATTACCTAAGTACACCCTGCCTTAGGCCTGAGAGCAGACTGAAACACCTACTTGGACCCACTTCCATGGAATTCTAATTCAGGCTCACCTTTCCCACCTTGTTAGAACCCTTGGGAAACCTCTGAACTTTATTTAACTCTTCCTTGTTCAACAACAGCCTGCAGTTCACACTTACTGACTTTTAAGGAATTCTTTGAATTCTCCAGAACATAGTACTTGTTAACAGGATTCTAGTTCCTGTGGAGGTAACCTCACACTTAAATGTTTGGTTTTTCTCTTTAGGGCTGAAGACATTACCCTCACAAAGTGAAATGATAAGAGATATAACTAAGGCTCAAGAGAAAATTGACAAAAGGTAAGAAATTCTCCCAGGAAAGTAGGTGCTTAGTTTCTCTACTCAGTTCTTAATAAAAGCAATAGTGTACTGTATTTCTCTTTCTCATGTTAGTTTTCAGGTTTAGGTTATATTCTGAAGAAAAAAGAAACAATAGTTTGTGACAAGAGAATGGAGAAATAGCACCGAGAGGTTTGTTATGGGTGAGAAAGAAGAGACAAGCTGAAGAAAAGTGTTTAAAATCCTATGTTTAGGGCCTGAAAGAAGAGTCCTGTAGGAAAATGCACATGGGAAGAAAATCAGGTATATTGTTTTGGCAAAGATTGCTTCAAGTGCTAGTAGAGCTGCCACAAGAAGGAAGAGCGGCAATGAACTACTGAGCGCAGATATGGTCGAATTCCAAACCACAAGTAGATTTACAAATCTGCAGAGGCCAAGGGCAGGCCTCGCCAGGGGACAGCATGCTCATGTCACAGTGGCTCAAGTTATGAACACACCACAGCCTGTGTGATCAGGGAAGGTGGTACGTCGCCGATTGCTTAGTGCTTGGGTGAACAGTCATTTAGCATCTGAACTTCAGAACTGAGCTTATTCACTGGGTGACTTTTCTTTAGACAAAGTGGGAGCTAATGGCAGGTGCCTAAACCTTTGTGGGAAAGTCAGAGGCAGGATTATTGAAGGTCGAGAGAGGTGGTTTTCTTCAATTGATTGTACTGGCGTAACTGTCCCCTGCCTCGGAGGAGGGGAGGGTTTTTATTCCACCCTGATACCCTTGCCAGGTGCGCTCCTTGTTTTTCCTTATTCCACTGCCGAACTTCTGCAATCCGTATTCTAAATTCTAAGCCTTTTCTCCCTTCTTAGCTCCCTGCATTGTAACTTCCATCATTGCTTCTGCAACTGCTCTCTTGAAGGTCATCCAGGACCAACTTCATTTTCCTCACTCTTACTATGGAGTTTGGGGTTTTATACTCATCCTTCTGGAGTGCTTTCTTTCTTTGCTTTTCTGGCACTAAAATATTCTATTTTAACTATCTTTCTCTCTTTAGACGTTTGTCTAGGCACCTTCAGACTGAGCTGTGCCTAAGGGTATAATTTAACCTTTATGGAGGGTTAACTATGTACATACACATAATGTTTTGTACGTGTGAGTTTATTGAATCTCTGTGAAACCTTCACGACGAGGACAGTGTTTCACCCAGGACTGCAGGGTAACTGCATGCCTACCAACCTTTGGGCCGGCATCACATCCACAAGGGAGAGCTCTCAAATTCTGTCCTATCTTCTTTCTTCTAAACTTTAGTTACATTTCAGTAAATTCCTATTTGACCATCTTTCAGTTCTATTTCACCTGTTCTACCTCAAATTTATAGTTGCTCACTTTTTCCTCGTTTTGTGTTCTATAATCCTAGGAAGCCCTTTTAATCTCAATTAGCTTGACCTGGCTTTTCTCTTACTACCTTCTGTCCACTGTTCTTTCTTTCATTTTCAGAACAGAAAGGAAAAAGAGGAAGTTATCAGGTAGCTTTCTAAATCCCATTCCTTCCACACAGGTATTGCTATTACCACACTTTCCCTCTAAAAAGCCCTCTTAGCTCTTCAGATCTATACTTAATCAGTTATTCCATATGGCTCCACTGGGAGGGGGGTAAGTCATTCTCCCGCCTCCCTTCCAGATTCGGAGTTAACATTGGGAAGTCCAGCACTGTGGACCCCACCACCACTGCCCTCATAAAACAATTGAGGGTCCCCAACTTGAGAATTTTTGTGGTGGATTCTCTTTCTGATAACATCCGAGTCCTCTGGATCTGGGTCTGCTATCTTTGCGTCTCTGTACGTATCCTTGTTTTCCACAACTCGCCTCCGCTCCTATACGTGGTGCCTACAGATATTCTATACGCACATTCTACACTCATTCCTATTTTATTCCTTCACTCTGATGGACCCCTGACTTGTAACACTTTCATCTTTGTTCTCAGCTTATACATATCTTCCATATCCTTCAAGGACTTAGTATAGCTCTGTTTTAACTACCCTCTTCTACCTTTCTATTTAGCAATCTGAAACCACATGATTTACCAAAAGTCATATATTCTTCTGTTTCATGTGTATCTATCATATCTCCTGCAATAGATTACAAAGTCGTAAAGGACAAAGTCTTATTTTTCTTCTCTATTTTCCACAGGCTCCTAGCCAATATTGATCCAATAACAGATACTCAGAAAGCATTGATTGACTGAATGATTGAATGACTGATTGTTGACAGGCCCTGGCTTCTGTCTTGTCTGTTTCAGGTATGTGGAGAGCCAACGCCACACCATTCAGGTAGACTTTATAGATATCATGGATGAGTTTGCTGACCTGATGGGCGTCAGGCCCAACCTGCTGTCTCTGGCCTTCACCGACCCCAAGCTGGCATTACAGTTATTATTGGGACCCTATACTCCAATCCAGTATCGTCTACAGGGCCCGGGAAAGTGGGATGGAGCCCGAAAAGCTATCCTCACCATAGACGAGCGTATCAGGAAGCCTATGATGACCAGACAAGTTGAAAGCAGTGGTTCCATGACTTCAGCATTAACGATGGCCTGGTTCATGCTCGCTGTTGTTGTCTTTGCCATCATTATAACCTACTTTTAGCAGTTCCAGTGTCGTTGCCCCGGTTTTCTTTGGGGAGCTGGATCGAGAGATGCCTCCAGGACAACTCTCAGGTTCACATCGCCCAAAAATCTGCTTTTATTTCTGTTTCCAAAGCATTAATCGCCTTTTCTCTTTTCCCTACAATGAAATCCCAGCTTTTCACTCGAAATGGATTAAAGAGTTGAACCTAAGACCTGAAAGCATAAAACTCCTAGAAGAAAACATTGGGGATAAATTCCTTGACATCGGTCTTGGTGATGATTTTTTTGGATTTGACACCAAAAGCAAAGGCCAAGAAAAGCAAAAGTGAACAAGTGGGACTACATCAAACTAAAAAGCTTCTTCACAGCAAAGGAAACCATTATACGTCATTGGTTAAGAGATATTGCTTCTTTGCCCAATCACTCCTGTGCTTTAAAAAAAACCCCAAAAACTTGGTAGGTAGTAAGGAGAAGCATTCAATCCTTCCTACAGAATCAAATTACTTGTGTCCTATGTCTGAACATGCAACATGCAGAGTTTACTGTGGACTTCCAAGTTCTATTAGAGTACAACAGTGTCATCGTCAATCCCCTGACTAGAAAAAGAACACTCTGAGAAGTCCTAAATTAAATTATACAGGCGGAAGAGTAGATGAAAGAGACAAGAGAGGTTAATCACGCCTGCATGGAAAATCATCGAAAGACTTGCTCACATTCAGGAATGAATGTTACAACTCTGAGTTAACTTCCAGGTAGCTATTGCACAGTTATCTAAAGAGAAGAGCCAGTAGCCGACCACCAGGCATAAGGGACCACCAGTGCCTCCATTATCTTGCTACGCATGACCTTCCTGGACTGTTGCCCACAACTGGCCCTCAATAACAAACGCTTCTTCCTTACAGACTATGCACCTATTCCAGAACTAGCTCCTCTTCACTTTTTCCCACGCCCTTTATCCATAGCCACTGCAAATTCTTTCAAAACAACTTTCGTCTTTCTTTTCTGAACCCGAGATATGAAGGAGCCCGTCAATACCAGGAGTGTGTAGCCCTGCCGCTGCTGGTGGCGCAGATGGCGCGCCCCAGGACCCCGTCCTTTTCTCGCTGGCATCTGGCTCAATAAACCCTTTCTTTCAGAAAAGCTTTTGGCCATGAAAGTTTTTTGTTTCACAGCCCCAAAAGCAGATAATCCAAAAATCATTTCTATTTAGCTTTACAAAAACAGTTTCTCTTCCTAACAAGTTTTCCGTTGGCTAATATATATTGTGTATGCTTCTCCTCTGATGATTTGACTACTATAAGGAAATATGTACCAGAGACGTACTATTTGGCTGAGAGAGACCAACCTGGAGTTAGAAAGCTGAATAGTACACTAGTTAAGGTTTAATGTGTTATTCCTTCAAGGGCCTTGTTTCAGAGTCCTATGGAAAGAGTGACAGGAATTGGGGAGGGCAGGGAGGTAACCAAAAGGAAGTAAACAGACAGTCAAGATTCTGGATGGGTAAACAAAATGTTGCAGTAAAAATGTACCTTTTTGTCTGCAAACTTTTTTGTTTAAGAGGCAGAAAACAACAGAGTTTATTAGGGGCTGAGCACAGATCAAAGGGGATCAGTGGAATTGATGGGTTTAAGTGGGTGGGTTTTCAGCTTAATATAAAAATGAAGTTTTTGGGGCCGGCCCGGTGGCTCAGGTGTTGGAGCTCAGTCCTAATGCCAAGGTCGCCAGTTCAATTCCCACATGGACCAGTGTGCAGCACCCTCTACAGCTAAGATTGTGAACAACAGCTCTCCCTGGAACTGAGCTGCAGGGAGCAGCTGGAGGTTGGCATGAGTGCCATGGGCTTCTGTGTGCTGCCTGGGGCTACTGTATGCCACTTGAGTGGCTGGTAGCCATTGTAAGCACCGGGCAGCTGAGCTGCTGTGAACGGCCAACTGACGACCAGTGACCGACTCCCTCAGCGGGGGGAGGGGGGGTTGGAGGGGGGGGAAAGCAAGGCTCATAACATCAGCATGGGCCAGAGAGCTGCGTCCTACACAACTAGACTGAGAAACAATGGCTTGAATTGGAGTGGGGTGGGGGCAGAAGGGGGAAAAATACAAGAGTAAAACTCTCTCTTCAGAATTTTATTTTTAAAAGATACTATTATAAGTTCACATTTATAACTGAAAGCTTTTAGGAAATATCAGTCTTTAAAAAGTTACAGGCCCAAAGAACTTCGCCATCCAAACTGGTATAAAAAGCAAAATTAAAAACTCAATACCATAAACAAAATGGCAGTTTACTTATCTCTCATGTAACAATTCAAGGTCAGTAGGTCCAGATTAGAAGATGTTGTCATTTAGGAACCCAATCTGATGGTGGACCTACGATCTTCAATATGCGATTTCCAAAGTGTTCTAGCTCCAGGAAAGGCGAAAGAGTAGACGTCCATGGTAAATCATGGCCTTGTAAACTTGCCTGTGTCACCATTTCTTATTCCTTAGTGAGAACTTAGTCACATGGGCAAATAGCTGCAAGGGGCACTGGGAAATACACTTCGTATTTCAACAGGCCCATCCCCAGCTACAACCCTGTTGTCTGGAAGAGGAGGAGAACAGATTGTAATGAACAGCTAGCAGCGTCTGCCTCTCCTCTAGTCATGAAAATTCTGTGTTCATCCTTCTCCGGTATCCATTCCCATCAAGGCTTTTGAACCATATTATGTAAGCCCTTGAGAAATAACTATAACCCACAGCAATACTTTTAGGGCGAAACCAGCAATTGAAACTCCAGGGCTGCTATGATTGGCATGCAACCATCTGGCGCAAAGTTGACTCAGAGAACAAAGACAGGTGGCATCATCCACAACCTATCCCTCTAAAACCCCTGACATCTGTCAAAACGGATTCCTGGGTCAGATCGGCCCTGATTCTGACCCTCTGAGTGAAATCCTGTGTCCATCCTATTGGCCTTTACTGCATGACTTTATAGTTGAAAAACTTAAGGTACATTTCAAAAGTGGATATTTTATGTTCTTAATTGCACATCTGCCTGCATGAAAGAAAGCGCTTTTAAAAAGTATTTTTATTATATTGAAAAGGTCTGCGTTTTGGTTTTCTATGTCCCTCTAAGTAGGAAACACCAGCACCCACTCATGGGTGTTTTAAAGTAAATTCTATCAGTAGCATACAACCAAATATCCAATCTATGTGGTGGGCGTTAGAGGGGGTGGCTGAAGGGTCGGGACCTATTTTAACAGATCTCCTGAACAGTACGGATTAAACTTTTGGTGCAAGGCTTACTTTGAGGTTGATAGTTTCACTTCAGCGGGAGTTTGTCACTTTAAGACAAACACCAGAAATTTGAAAGTGGTAACAAAGGGGAGGGAGCAATGGGGATACAAGGCAGCTCCCACCCCAGAGTGAGTAGTTGATAGTGTGGAAAACGGCAGCTGAAAACCAGAGGTTGTAAGATTAATATTTTTGGCCCAAAGCAGGATCCACCCACATTTAATTCCCCCTGCGGGAGGGAATGGGTGCAGCTCAATGGGCAGGATGTTGGCTGAAAGAGGAGGTGCGGGACCAGCCCCTCCCCATTAGATGTTGCTGTGTTTAGACATTGCTGCTTTATATTTCATCGAAAACGGCCAACAGTGTACAGCAGCCTGCGGATCGCAGGTGAGGGGTCCGCCCGGTGCTGCAGGCAGGGAAGGCAGTGAGATCCAGTTTGACCACAGAGCTCTCAGCTCTGGGCGCGCCTCTGGATCTTGCAGGCCCGGGCTCTCCTATCCCATGGGAAGCAATTCCCTGCAGCTAAGAAGAAAACAAAATCTGGCTTCCCCAAAGGCACCTGTTGTTGCAGGATTTATTCAGATTCTACAGCAAGGTCTTCCTTGAAACGTTTTAACTGTCATTTGTCATCCTTTCTTTAGGACAAGTTACTTGACCCAGCCCTGTGAAGATCCCTGGAGACAATGACCAAGAAAAGAATTGCTGTGATTGGGGGAGGCGTGAGCGGGCTTGTATCCATCAAGTGCTGCCTGGAAGAAGGCTTGGAGCCTGTCTGCTTTGAAAGGACTGATGACATCCGAGGGCTTTGGAGGTTCCAGGTAAATCTGGTTCTTTAATACTTGGAAGCCTCACTGCAAGCAGGTACATGAGTTATTTTATCTCCTGTCAGGAAATATGATGGCTTTGACAGTGATTAAACCTAAGTAGAAGTCAGCCTGCTGACCTCTTCTCAGCAGCTGTCACCTTTCTGCAGGTTCCTCTTTCCCTGGGCTGGCTGCAAAATGGGACACAGGTGTCACTTGTTTTTCCCTTACTGATGTTTAGGAAAACGGCACAGAGATCATTTAAAGAGTTTTCCTGCTATCCAGAATGGGGTAACAATGAGTGGAGTGCAACTCAATAACAAACATTAGAAAGTGTAAAGTGATTTAAAAATTTAGAGTGGTTGCTCCTGGTCTGCATTAATAGGTAAGTGATCTAGATTTCCTGACTACAACTCCTTCCAGGAATCCCCCTGTTCAATCTTCCCTAACCTTGTTCTTTCCCTTTTTTTGAATTCTGGTTCACTTTAGGTAATTCTCTAATAATCCCAAGTGAATGACATAATAATAAATACATTTTGAAATAACCACTCCAAAATGATGAAGAAGACAGATTGAAGGGGGATGGAGCTCGAGGCCCTAAAGACAACTGTAAAAGTGAGATAGAGAATACATAAAACTATTCTGGGATGTTAAGAGGAGAAAGGTAAAAGACTTGGTGGCTAGATGCAAGACTCACAGATTTGTGACTTCGGCACGTTCTTATTCCTTGAGAAATCGCACATGCACTCTCCAAATCAGACGATTCTTGCGTCAGTTCTCCAACATCTTCCATCTCAATGTCATGTATGATCCAACTTCTGCTCTGAGATCCTGATCTGTGCCAATATACATTAGACCTTTCCCAAATTTCAGGGATAGCCAAGAGGGAGACCACTGGCATATTCTATAACCACCTCCATCCAAGTAGAATTTTACCTATGTGTTACTAATTTCTCTCTCCTTCCCTGCCCCCTCTCCCCGCCTCCCCAGTGTTCTCTCTCATTTCTCCTTCTTTTGGTCTTTATCACCATCACAGAGCCCTGAGTCAGCATCCAACAGTCAATGATGACCTGCCAAATCGTATAATTTCTGGCATGGTGAAGGTGAAAGGAAATGTGAAGGAATTCACAGAGACAGCCGCCATATTTGAAGATGGCTCCAGAGAGGATGACATTGATGCTGTTATCTTTGCAACAGGCTATAGCTTTGCCTTTCCTTTTCTTGAAGATTCTGTCAAAGTAGTCAAAAACAAGGTATCCTTGTATAAAAAGGTCTTCCCTGCTAACCTGGAAAAGCAAACTCTTGTGATTGTAGGCTTAATCCAGCCCTTGGGTGCCATCAAGCCCATTTCAGAGCTCCAAGGAGGCTGGGTCACTCAAGTATTCAAAGGTAAGTGACCATGCGAGTTGAATACTTAATAACTTGGTAGTATGTTGAAGTTTTGCCTTTAAATTGCTGAAACAGTACATACAGTTGTAACATGCCTGACACAAAATTAGTGCTCAAAAATTAATTTTTGAGTGAATATAAAAGAGTAATTTATAACCATGGATGTGTATTACAATCTCCTGGGAAATTTTCCCAAAATAGGCATGCTTTGCCTCACGGTGTCTGTTTATTAAATCCAGGGTGGGGCAGACATAAGATCCTTGAGAAAATCTTTCCCAGGTCATTCCAATGTACACTCTAGATCAGAATCCACTCACCTAGATTTTAGACACCTGGGATATATTTACAGTGCAAAAGAAGTTTGTCTTCTTTCATTATAGACAAAGTCAAATATAGAGAAAGTGTGATTTGATTTCAGCCCCCCAAATTAAGACCTGGTTAAAGACTCGTCCACAATGTAGAAGATTCAACCTCTCCAATTCTCACTTTCCCCACTTTATGTCCCCTCTTTCAGTTTTGGTTACAACATGAGGAAGAACTTTGGGGTTTGGAATAGAGGGCTCATAGTGAGGCAGCAGAATGATATGGTTTTCAAAGGGCTTAATTGTATCTATCGTCATTAAAAAATTATAATGTCCTGCAATGTAAAATTGTTCTCTAAACAAGTCAGAACAAACCCAAAGACATGTTTTAAAAGTGAAAGTGGAGTGCGGTAAAAGGAGAGACAAGAATGGTTAAGGGATTTGAAAATGTGCCATTCAGTGTCCCACTGAAGAAGGGAGAGATACGAGGGTTCAAATATCTGAAGAGGTGTCCCGTACCAAAGGATTGTATTTGCTCAGTATCTCTTCAAAGGGTTAAACCAGGACCAAGGAGTGAAATGTTGAGGATTGTACAATATCATTAAAAACAAACAAACATTTTTTTTTTCCTATCAGCCAGTACCATTTTAAGATGGAATGGGCTGCCTATGAAATTGTGAGGAATCCAAACAGAATAAAAAGAGAATGAAAATGGCCATTTGATCAAGCCAACATGGAGTAGATTCAAAGCTCAGGACAGGGAGAAATCAGATGAGCTTTAAGGTTCCTTCTAACAAAGAAATTGTTTGATTCTATGGTCGTTATAATAGAATTTGCGACCATTAGTAATGTTTAATTAAAACTATTCCAATTTCTGGTTGGAATTACAGCTTCCTCTTCCCTAGAGAAGACCTTCATGGTAGCAGAGAAAAAAAAGGAGCAATGGAGTTAGCATTGATAAATCAAAAACCTTTCCAATTTCCCCAAAGTCCTATCATTTGTTAATTCCTTTCGTTCTAGACAATAGATCACATACTACTCGAGAGCCCTGGACCAGGAACCAAATGCAAGTGACCCATGAAGCTGGCTTAATTCCAGTCATATTAAATGGATCTTTTAATTTGGTCAATTGAGTAAGAGGAAAGAGTCACATTAAATCGGCCAGAGCGTCTTAGCTTACGTTAAATAACTACAACTCTTCCAGGACCAAGTGAATTGTTGAGAACAGGGAAAATGGGAGGAGTCTGCATTAGAGCTATGGGATGAGGGAATGTTGGGGGAAATGCACCAAAAGCCCACCTTACTATGCTCACAAAAGCCTGGTGCTAATTCCTCCAGCTTTCTTCTAAGACCTGGAAGTGAGGAATCCCTATAACTTTATCAAACTTCTGACAGGAACCCTGAGTTTTTGGTTCTCCCCACAGCCCTCCTGTTTACCTACCAAATTCTTGTCATTCTCATCCCTGAATTCTGCCTTCACTGTACCCATTTTAAACTCTCGGGATCAGTTTCTCCCTTTCTTTCCTGGCTGCCCACCTCAGCCTGTCCTCTTGCCTGGCCTATCCTTTCCCCACTTTCCTTCATCCTCTGCGGTTCAGAATTTCTGTGTTCTTGTCAAGGAGATATTGCACCCTTTTCTAGGGCAGCAAACCCAATTCCTTGCCTTGATCGAAATCTAGTTTTCTTTTCTCTTTCCCTCTTTTGTAGCCCTCTCAAAAGCCCCTGCGAGTGTTGTACTTTCATTCACTGACTTTTTTTCCTTGAAAATCATAAGAAATTATATCAGTTCTCTAGGTCTTAAGAAAGAATTATGCCTTAGCATGGCATTTAGATTCCGTCAAGAACTAGATGCAGCCTGCTTTGGCAGGCCCATTCATGAGTCTTTACCATACGTCCTAAAATCTTCTACATGCCCTGATGACAAACCCACTGAGCAGCAAACACAGCAGGTATCTGGTACCCTGTACTTCTGCTGCTCTTTCTGCTTGACATGGTCCCTTACTCCTTATTTACATAGGAAATAAATGTGTATTTGCTCCCTCCCTTAATAGTATATTGAAAGCTCTTTATATAAAAGAATTGTGTTTATTAGCCTTTGTAATCCAAGCCCAGCCCCAGGCCTAGCACATGGGAGGTTTCTAATAAATATCTATTCAAACAAATGCTAGTTTATCTTTGGAGGTAAATGAAGATAGAAACTCTACAGCAGACACTTGTCTGAGGATCTGACCTTCTGAACGACGTTAGCCAACTTCCAGGTATGTGGAAAGGCTGGGCTGGACTTGAACAGCTGAATGGCAGCCACGTCTCCTTTCCCTTGGAACATTATCTTTACACAAAATGTGGTGGGACAAGTCAGGAGTGAAGAATGTCAGGATTACCTAAGTACACCCTGCCTTAGGCCTGAGAGCAGACCAAAACACCTAGTTTGACCCACTTCCATGGAATTATAATTCAGGCTCACCTTTCCCACCTTTTCTTACAACCCTGGGGAAATCTCGGAATCCAGTTCTTCCTTGTTCATCAACAGCCTGTAGCTCAAAGTTACTGAGTTTTAAGGAATTCTTTGAATTCTCCAGAACGTAGTACTTGTTAATTGGCTTCTAGTTCCTATAGAGGTCAACTCACATTTAAATATTTGGTATTCTCTTTAGGGCTGAAGACATTACCCTCAACAAGTGAAATGATAAGAGATATAACTAAGGCTCAAGAGAAAATTGACAAAAGGTAAGAAATTCTCCTTGGAAAGTAGGTGCTTAGTTTCTCTACTCAGTTCTTAATAAAAGCAATAGGGTAGTAGATAGGGAGAGGGATGTTATCACTGTTTGAGGGACATAAATGATAAATGTCTAACTAGTACATTATTTTGTGTACCTGGAACTAATAAAAGATTTAAAAAAATAAACAAAAAGAATTATTGTTTTATTGAAATTGTCTGCGTTTTGGTTTTCTCCATTAAACTCTAAATCCCTCTAAGTAGGAAACACCAGCGCCCACTCAGTGCATGGGTGTTTTAAAGTAAATTCTATCAGGAGCATACAACCAAAGATCCAATCTATGTGGTAGGGGTTCAAGGGGTGCATGAGGGGCCAGGACCTGTTTTAACAGATCTCCTGAACCGTAGGGTTTCCCACTTAAACTTTTGGATCAAGGCTTGCTTTGAGCTTGACACTGTTTCCCTGAAAATAAGATCTATCCAGGACCATTAGCTCTAATGCATCTTTTGGAGAAAAACTCATATAAGATCCGGTCTTATTTTCCTATAAGATCGAGTCTTACATAGTATAATATAAGACTGGGTCTTAGATTAATTTTTGCTCCAAAAGACGCATTAGAGCTGATGGTCCGACTAGGTCTTATTTTCAAGGAAATACCATAGTTTCCCTTCAGCAGAAATTTGTCACTTTAAAGCAAACAGCAGGAAGTTGAATGTGGTAACAAAGGGGCCAAGGGGAGGGAGCAATGGGGATACAGGGCAGCTCCCACCCCAGAGTGAGTAGTTGACAGTGCGGAAAATGGCAGCTGAAAACCAGAGATTGTAGGATTAATTTTTTCAGCCCCAAACAGGATCCACCCAAATTTAATTCCCGTTGAGGAACAGAATGGGTGCAGCTCAGTGGGCGGGATGTTGGCTGAAAGAGGAGGTGCGGGACCAGCCCCTCCCCGTTAGATGTTGCTGTGTTTAGACATTGCTGCTTTGTATTTCATCGAAAACGGCCAACAGTGCACAGCAGCCTGCAGATCGCAGGTGAGGGGTCTGCCCGGTGCTGCAGGCAGGGAAGGCAGTGAGATCCAGTTTGACCACAGAGCTCTCAGCTCTGGGCGCTGAGATCTTGCAGGCCCGGACTCCCCTATCCCATGGGAAGCAGTTCCCTGCAGCTAAGAAGACTGCAGACTCTGGCTTTCCAAAAGTCACCTGTTGTTGCAGGATTTATTTGGATGCTATGGCCAAGGTCTGCCTTGAAAGGTGTTAACTGATGTGGGTTTTCTGTCATTTGTCATCTTTTCTTTAGGACAAGTTACTTCGACCCAGCCCTGTGAAGATCCCTAGAGACAATGACCAAGAAAAGAATTGCTGTGATTGGGGGAGGCGTGAGCGGGCTGGTATCCATCAAGTGCTGCCTGGAAGAAGGCTTGGAGCCTGTCTGCTTTGAAAGGACTGATGACATCGGGGGGCTCTGGAGGTTCCAGGTAAATCTGGTTCTTTAATATTTGGGACCCTCGCTGCAGGCAGGTGCGTGAGATATTTTATCTCGTGTCAGGAAATATGATGGCCTTGACAGTGATTAAATCTGCTAGAAGTCAGCCTGCTGACCTCTTCCTAGCAGCTGTCACCTCTCTGCAGGGTCCTCTTTTCCTGGGCTGGCAGCAAGATGGGACACAGGTGTCACTACACTGATGTATAGGAAAATGGCACAGAGATCGTTTTCATTTAAAGATTTTTGCTGCTATCCAGAATGTGGTAACGATGAGGGGAGTGCAACTCAATAACAAACATTAGAAAATGTAAAGTGATTTAAAAATTTAGAGTGGGCGCTCCTGGTCTGCATTGGTAGGTAAGTGTACTAGATTACCTGACTACAACTCCTTCCAGGAATCCCCCTGTTCAATCTTCTCTAATCTTGTTCTTTCCCTTTTTTTTTTTTGAATTCTGCTTCACTTTAGATCATTCTCTAATAATCATAGTCCTTTGGTACAATTTATAACACGGCTGCCTTTGTCACTTTGAAGTTAAACTTGACTTAAGAATTCAAAACAGCAGTTTAAAGTCCGTCTTCAGAAGTAGGCAGAGGGCACCTGTGACGGGGTTTTCTTCTCCTTGCGTATGTTCAGTTTTAAAGTCCAGTTGCTTTAATATGCACATCCAGCCCTATAACTTTTTACTAACAGTCAAGGTATCATCCACTTAAATGAAAGTTAACCTTATTATATGCCATAGAATTACAACCTCCTTTTCTGATCTCCAAAGTGACATGCATTGGGTTCGCTTTTAAACAAGCTCACTTTCCAAACCAGGGAATGGCATTGAGGTCTCCAAATATTTATTAAATTTCCTATTTCATAAAAACGAACACAGTGTTGACCAGCTCCTTAGAAGTGGCTTCACAGCATTCCTTATGTAAACAGCAGTACAGTCCTTTTGCATCTGGCTCTGTCTTTGGGGACTAACTCTGTTTGATACGAGTCCTTACTCAGATCTAGAATGGATGCCCCTTAGAAGACCACACCACCCCTTGGCTCTGTCATAATCAGTCTCGGGCACGGGCTGAAAAGGCTGTGAGTGGTTAATAATCAATAGAAAATTATACTTTGGAGCTCCAGCCACCAGAGTGCAGAGGTTAAGAGCACAATCTGGGGTGAAATCCTGTGTCTGCACCTTCCTCACAGTGTGATATTGGGGAAAATCAGTCAACCTCTCTGCACCTGTTTCCTCATCTTTCATTAGGAGATAATAACAGTACCCACTATATAGAGTTTCTGTGGAAACTAAGTGAAGGAATAATGGTGTTAATCATTAACACAGTGCCAGGGGCACAATAAGTGCTACATGTCAGTTATCACTCAGTAGGCCCGGGGAGGGGCCCACACTCCTGGTGTCTCTGGTAAGCCTCCTAGCCAGGTATGGCAACTGCTGACCAGGCACAAAATCAGTCAAGGATCCTCCATCATACCTGATTATCAAGTTCTGCTTTTATCTCCAAAGCGGCTTACAATTGTTCTCTGTTAAAGACTTAAGAGATTTTCTGTTATCCTCTTGGCAAAATTTCAACACCCTGTAAACTGCATCCGTGAAAATAAATAAGCTTTATTTCGTAACTCTGACTTATGGTAAGATAGGCCACATCTGTGTCTATTATATATACCTTACATGTATTTTAATATATACATATATTATATATTTTACGTGTACACACACACACTCCACTAGACTTGTAGAACCAAGTGTGATACCTGGCACATATTAGGTACCATATATATTTATTTTTCATAAATGAATCCTTGAGATGCAAAATGCCTTGAGTGGCTGCTTAGAATGCTGTGGAACTAGAGAACTTCATTCTCACATAGTCCACAGTCACACAGTTGTGCAGCCTGAACCTAGAAACATCCATCAGTAGCTGATTAAACACATTTTCCAAATCGATGCTGGTTTCCTAAAGACTTTCCTGTATCTGAGATCGGCTTCTCTACCACAGCCTTGCTTGTAATTTGGAGTCCCGCTCTCCCAATCCTACCCCCTAATTTTTCTGTAATTTATTGGAGATTTCATATGTAGGACCATCCAAAGTGCTTTGGAATTCCACCATTGCTACCAGGTGTCCAATAAGACACAAGGGATTCAGGGCTTCCATTTTCTCTTTCTTGGGACAGGTCCCAGGGATTCAGTATGTATCTTTTCTTCTCAAATATCATCACTTGCATTTTCTTATCTCTATTCCTCTTTCTCTATTCCACCGGCCAAAGAGGAGTAGGATTCACCACTTGTCCACATTTTTGTTATTGCTGAGTACTTTCTAGTAATAATTATGTCCTCCTGTCCAGGGGGAGATGTCCCAGGACCCCCAATGGATGCCTAAAAACCATGGATAGTACCGAACCCTATATGTACTATTCATTTTCTATAAATGCATACATATGATAAAGTTTAATTTATAAATTAGGCATAGTAAGTGATTAACAAAAATAACTAGTAATAAAGTAGAGCAATTATAATAGATTATAAGAAAAGTTATATGAACGTGGTTTCTCTCTCACAATCTTTTCGTACTTTTCACTGAATAGAAGCTCCTCACGGCTTCTCTTTGTCATACTCAAATTGCCAGTATCACTACTCTTGTGCTTTGGGGCCATTATGAAGTAAAGTAAGGGTCACTTGAGCACAAGGACTGTGATACCATGACAGTCCATCTAATAACTGAGATGGCTACTAAGTGACTAAAGGGCAGGCGGCGCACACAGCGTGGAGACAGTAGACAAATTGATGGTTCACATCATGGGCGGGTCAGAGTAGGAGAGCACCAGATTTCATCAGCTACTCAAAATGGCACGCAATTTAAAATTTAGGAATTTAAAAATAAATAAATAAATAAATAAATAAATAAATAAATAAAATTTAGGAATTTTTTATTTCTGGAATTTTCCATTTATCATTTTCATACCGAAGTTGACCGTGGGTGACTGAATAGTTGGAAAGCAAATTCAGGAGGACTACAGTATATATAAATTCTCAAGATATTAATTCAATCAATTCTTGATCTCATCACTAAGGTTAGGTAAGACTGATGTTGGAAAGTATGCAAAGTACATTGTACTTATACTCTCTCCAGTATAAATTCTCATTTCACCCCATTTTTGCTAACACCTGAGTAACACTCTTTGTTTAGTAAAACCGAGGTAACATGGGAACACCTACTAGACAGAATCTAAGTTAGTACATTGATTCCTAGAGAGAGCAATCTCACAAGTATATGTAAACCCTTGCAACTTACCTAGGCTTTGAAATATATAAAATATTTAAGCCTATTACTTAGGTGGGCAGTTCTCCCTTGGAATCTCATGTTGTTGCAATCCGGTCACAGCTGAAACTTGATATCTGCTATGTTCTATTTGCTCACGTGCTTAGAACTGCAGCTGGGACAACTAGAATTTCTGGGGCTGGCTGCACATCTCTCCATCCCAGACAGTCTCTTCAGGGGCTCCCTTGGGCTTCCTCGCAGTACAGTAGCCTCAGGGTAGCTGGACTTCTTATGGGGCTGCTGACTTCCACCAGAGCCAGCTTTCTAAGAGCCCCAGGCAGAAGCTGCCAGACTACTTATGATGTCCTCTTAGAAGCCATTCAGTATCCTTCCAACCGTATGCTGGTGGTCAAAAGCAAGTCATAAAGACAACTCAGATTCAAGGTCGAGAGACTATATACACGAGGGCACAAATATTGGGAGATGTGGAGGGTGTGTGTATGTGTGTGTATATAACTTTTTTAAAATAGCATTACTTTCAGAAAACTTTTTGAAATGTTTATTGGCTGCTTGTAAACCATGAAGTTAATTCTCAAGTTGCTATGAATGCTTCTAATTTACTGCAGGAAAATCCTGAAGAAGGAAGGGCCAGTATCTACAAATCCGTGATCATCAACACTTCAAAGGAGATTATGTGCTTCAGCGACTATCTGATCCCCGCTCATTTTCCTAACTTCATGCACAACTCCCAAGTGCTGGAGTATTTCTGGATGTATGCCAAAGAATTTGACCTTCTAAAGTATATTCGATTCAAGGTAGGGGATTTTGTAGGTATCTTTGGGCTGCAAGTTGTCTGTTAAGTACATGAATAATGTGGTTACATGTAAAGATGGCTTTGATATGCACCTGTTTGTGTCCCATCCAGACAAAGACTCCACACTTTGTCTCCTCAATGCCAGAAGATATTCATGGAAAGGTCCCCTTTTACATATTTGCCTGAGATCCAGTAAGCCATCTGCCAGAATGTTTCCAATGCCTCCTTGTGCTATTATTTAAGTGCAATAAAGAAAATGAGGGGAACTGTTGTCCCAGTTAGACAAGGGAGCTGACAGGCATGGGAACTTCTGGTTCCACAACTTGTCCGCTATTTCTTGGCCCTTTTATACTTTCCGAAGTATTTTCCAATACATGATTTTATGTGATCATAACGCCCCAATGGAGTAGTTATAGAGAAAGCAAAGAAGTTAACTCTGGTGAAAAGGGAAGAACACTGAATTGGGGAAGAAAAACTTGCATTCTAGTCTTTGTTCTCCTGTTAACATCTTGTGACTTAGACAAGTAAGGTCCTCAGCTTTGTTGTGTCCTCATTTTCTTTTCTGTAAAACTACGATTGTATTCCATCACTTCAGTGGTTTCTTCGTGCTATAAAGTATTCCATGATTTTTCTATCATTTTCAGCCGCAGCCAGAAAAAAACAGATATTTCTGACAGCTGGCAACAAGCCCAAATCTTCTACCTTTTCTTTCATAGTGATAAAAACTCTTAAGATTTACTCTCTTAACAACTTTCAAATATATCACACAACAGTATTAACTATAGTCACCATATTGTACATTACACCCAGTACATAGTCATCTTATAACTAGAAGTTTCTATCTTTTGACCACCTTCATTCAATTCCCCTCCCCTATCCTCCTTCTACTTTCCTGTCATTCTGCTACATCATGCCTTTTCTGTTTTACAAGAATAATGAAATTGTAATATCCAGTGAGAACTTCAATAAGTCACTTTCAGCCCAGTGGTACTTCCCTTTGGTTATTTACAGTAAAAATACAAAGACGACAAATAAATAAATCAGTGATATCATAGTCAGGGATATAGAAAAGTGAAGAAAATTTTATTATAAATAGTATAATTGATAAAAATAAAGAGTGCTGACTGTACATAATGTTAGCCAGATAGTCTCCAGCAAAATGGGTTTATTCAGGGAAAAAGAACTGCAACCCATACCATGAGACCATGGGAGGCCACATGCAATTCTGCTAAAACAAAGGAGAGGTGACTCTGTTGTGGAGGGGAAGATGAAGGTGGGAGGGCGGGTCCAAAGAGTTCTCCCCACTGTGTTTTTGATCAACATAGGGCATGCGGGCTCCCCGTTCTTGCCTCTCTACTTCATTTTCAACAAGATTGCTGTTGACTGTTGTTTTACAAGAGTTACAGAGTGATAAATGCTATAGAGCTCTCTAGACTGCAGCTCAGAGGAGAGCTACTTCAGCCATCTGGGCCTGAGGCATCAGGCACCAGGGAAGTTTTCTTAGAGGATGTACTATCTAAACTAAAGGTTGAAGGGTCAGTAGGAATCAGCCAGATAAAGGAGGATAAAGGGATGATCCAGTCAGAGGCACCAGCCTGTGTAAAGGCAAGAACATGAATGAAAAGAACTCAGAGTAACACAGGATGACTGGGGTACACAGGTGCGGTGTGTATGTTTGTCCACAAGACATGGTTGTGGACCCGAGAAGCACATAGGAACCCGTTCTGAATGTCTCCTTAGGCTGGCCAGAGTAACCCAGGTTTGTTTATTTATTTTTTAATTTAAGTTAAAAATTACACCACTGACTATCCATCTCACAGCCTTTTTCTTTGTACTTACTGGTAAAACAGGCATTTATTGGAACCAAAGAGAGGCTCATTTACGTAAAATACTATTTTACGTAAAATACTATTAAAAATACTATTAAAATACTATTTTACTATTTTCACTGAGATGCTTTTCTACTCCACTAGGAAAGGGACCCCTACATCTCAGCTACATGTTTAAGGCTAGACAGGAGAACAGGACTTGGGAGTAAGAAGACATCAGAGGGTCTCACGATGTCTGGGGGTCAGGGGAGGAAAAGGCATTGAGTGCATGGAGTGTCTCAGTGTCTCAGAAGCACAGAAACCCAAGTTTTAGTGAAGTGTCACATTGTCTTAGGGCCTCATCCAAGAGAATTGGTAGTTTGCACATTTCTAGAAGCAGAGGAGAGTGCAAAGTTAGCCTGCCAACTGTGTTTTACGTAGCCTGCCTCATGGAAGTTTTCTCACTCTGACCATAAACCGCCAAAAAGTTCTTAATTGTGGAGTACGAAAATCAAATATCCCTGTGTGAGCCCTATCATGATATACCAGCCCTTTGTGTAATGCTCTGTAAGGAGAGTCGTGTCGGGGAAGATGCCCACTGTACAGGCCACGGGTACAGCCCCTGTGGCTATCGCTTTTCTTTTCAGACCACTGTGTGCAGTGTGAAGAAGCAGCCTGATTTCTCCACTTCAGGCCAATGGGAGGTGGTCACGGAATCTGAAGGGAAAAAGGAGGTGAATGTCTTCGATGGGGTCATGGTTTGCACTGGCCACCACACCGATGCTCACTTACCCTTGGAAAGCTTCCCTGGTGAGTAGCCTACCAAGAAGGGAGCCCCTTGAACCATGCCTGTGACCTGATCCCCGAGAAATGAGGGGATTTCCATCTGAGTGACTACTTATCCTGATTCTGCATATCCTCCAACAACAGGATGGGTTAACTGTATTACTGCCCTTTGGGAGCTAGAGGTAATGGTAATTTTAGAGAGCAGAGAAAAGTTAACAGAGCTCTATATCTACTTTCACAATGACTTTAGTTTTTCTAAAATGACAAGAAAGAACATGAAGTCGATCTGTATTAGGTTGGATGAGGACCTTTTCAGCAATTGAGGAAACAAACAGAAATACTGAGTGTATAGGAAGAAATTAAAGGTTGAGGAAAGAATTTATTACAGTCTTTGTCCTGGATTCTCATGTGGAAAAAAACGGAAAAGCATTCTGTGTACACTCCAGAGTTTATAAAAACATATACTCCAATTGCAATGGCAGTAGGTATTTAAAGAGGATGAAAAGACAAAAGAGAATGGAAGTTTTCTAAAGTAGTTTGGATTTCTGGGTCTGCAAGTCCAGAATACAAACAGATCCTGAATGAAGGAGACTAGTTACGGGAAGGAAACCACAAGGTTCTGCTCGGAGGCCATGGGAAAAGAAAACAAAAATGCAGCCTCTGGCAAAAATGTCCAGAGGCAAGAGTGCAGCTGAGTAAGGGGAGAACGTGTGGAGCGTGTAGGCTTGAAGTCTACACACTGCCATGGAAAATGATTTGTCAAACGGTATCAGGTAAGGCGTCTGATTGTTTTCTCTTCTCTTGCAGGAATTGAGAAGTTCAAAGGACAGTACTTCCATAGTAGAGACTATAAGAATCCAACGAGTTTCAGTGGAAAGAGAGTCATTGTAATTGGCATTGGGAACTCTGGAGGAGATCTGGCCGTGGAGATTAGCCACACAGCCAAGCAGGTTTGAATCAGCAAATTATTTACTTGGCTCACTGTGGAAGTTGAAGGTGGATCCAAGGGGGAGTATGGAGCCCTGCACATAGCTCGTCAGCTCAGATGACAAATGCAGGGCTTGCTTTCATTGCTTCACTGGCAGCCAAAGTTTCCAGTTAGATTCCCATCATTCAGTTGGCCTCACCCTAAGGAATGAGGTCATGACCACAGACGGTGCTCATAATCCCAGTCAGCCGTCCGTCCCTTCAGAGTGTGCCTCGGCTTTGAAGGAGACCCAGTAATTGCTGGGAGAGCTTGTTTAATGCAGTGTTCAGAAGTGTGGTATTCTGCTGGCCAGCAGGAGTGCCAGGCTCTCATGGAAACACCCAGGGTCACTGAGCTTGGCACTCAGGATGGTGGGGTATTTTCCTCTTCACTCCCCAAAGGAGAACAGCAGCAGTGTAACCGATCCAAAGACCACATGCATGTTGGTATGAAAGTGTCCCAGTGTGGCACGTGCAGGCAGCTTACCCACGGCTTTGCGTATAGCTAGGTAACACGGAATGACATATCCTCTAAAGCAGGGGTGTCCAAACTTTTTTCAACATTTTTCACCAAGGGCCATATGCAGTAAAATACACAAATAGCCGGCCACTCACTTGAGGTGAAGTCCGTATTGCCTCACCTGGTTTATTTAAGTAAACTAAATATATTTTTGGAATTTGCTGCGGGCCAATTAACAATGGATCATGGGCCGTAGTTAGCCCGCCGGCCACAGTTTGGACACCCCTGCTCTAACGCAATTTCTAGGTCCTTCGGGGTTGAGGGTTTTTTCGTTTTTGTTTTTGTTTTTTTGGATCATAGATTTTGAACTTGGAAAACGGGTCTTCATTATAAATCCCTAGGAAAAATCATGTCATTTTTATATTTTGTTATTCATGTCATTATTGAATCATAACTTTGTTGGGAACAGGTAAATGCCTGGCTATTCTTAAGGTATGCTTCTCCAGAAATATGTTTTAAATTATTATTTTTTTAAATATAATGACCTTTACCCAGAAAGTCCATTCAATAACAGTTCTTCTCAGTACTCTAGCCCCACAAAAGTGATTTCATATGTTATGCCGTTAATTAATTCAACAAGGATGTATCAGCAAATAGCTTTAGAAACAAGAAAGAATAAAAACGAGTGTGGGTGTTAGGATAAAACGAATATGCCAGGTTGGCAGTGGGGACCCAAGTCAGGAACCTTCTTTAATGTCACTGGCTTGTCAAACACTCAGTCAAAAGGGAGCTGGGCCTTATGTGCATGGAGGAAATGTAGATTGCCAGACAATAAAGTATCCAGAGTGTGTGGGGATAAGGTGGTTGTGTCTGAGAAAGCCTGGGAAAACGCATGGCAAAATGATGTCCCCATAGCAGAGACAATAGTGTCACTACTAAGGCAAGTGGAAGAAACTCCACTGCTGGGTTCAGACTTCACGTATTAAATTGTAGGCATGAGAAGCTGTTTGTAAATCAAACATCTTAAATGAACCTGTAAATTTTGGATGTGAAGGACATTTTGGTATGAGAATTCTTGCTCTATAATGCTTTTGTGAAGAGAAAACATCACTTTCTTGTAAAACAACTTTCCTTACATTGTTTCTTAGAAATCCAAATTTGTAAATATGCTGTTTGCTTAAAAGAAGGTACAGGTGGAAAACTGAACTAAGAAGCATGAGGATAGCCCTTGAGCATGTACTCAAAGTTTATTACAGGAGTATGCCTTACCCTTTACAAAAACCCAATTTCTCATAACAGCCTGTGATGTATGCAATCACTGTCACAATTTTATACACAGGAAACCTTGTATTGGGGCTCTGAGCATTGACATTCCTCATACACGTATAAAACAAAAGTGGTACAGATTGCACACAAAACCATTTTATTCCTAAGACCATGCATGCTCTTTCCACTGTGACATCTAAAAGTGCTTAATCATGAGAGCGTTAAGGGCACCATCGGTGAGAATATGTGTGAAGTTCATGATTATTCCTCTGTGGACAGATTACCGTTTTCTTACAGTTGAGACAAATGGCCATAAGGCAATGTATATATATACCTTACAACTCACATCTCTCTCTAGAGAGTTTTATAATGTAGAGAAAGTATGCTCTGCCAGGTAATTCAAGGTCAAACTTTGATCAGCTCTGAACATGGACTTTAGGCAGCAGAGGACATCAAAAGACTGTCCAATTTCCTGTTATACTAGCAATCTTCAGTTTTTCCATTAAATAATCAATGAAACATTTCTTAGATACAGGCTATGGAGTCAGTCAGACCTGGGTTGGAAATTCAGCTCTGCCACTTACTAGCTGTATGACCTGAGGCCACTTAGGCACCGTCTTCACGCCTCTCGTCCATGAAATGGGGATCATAATACCGACCACAAGAGGTTGTTGTGGTGATTAAATAAGATGCAGACAAAGTACCTGGCGTAGTGATGTACAGGTCACGATTGTCAATAAATGGAGGTGTGGTGATGCCGTCCTAGGGAGATTAAAAGATGTGTGTGTTCTCCTTCCACACAAGAGCGAACATATCTGGAGGGACAGAAAAGAAGAGTGTTTAACTTCACACACATCTTCTCACCGATGGTGACCTTAGGTGCTACCATAATTAAGTATGCTTACATATTACAATTGAAAGAAAATTAAAAGTTTACTATGAATATCAATGATAATAACAGGTTTTGGGGGTAGTAATTCAAACAATGTCAAAGGCAAAAAAGACTGAGTGCTTTGATTTAAAAGATATTCCATTGCTTTAAGCTTTATCGTTTCACGATTTTAAATGAGTTGGACGGGGGAAAGTACTACAGAATTTCAGAGGATGGAGAGAAAAACTGTCAGCCAGAACAGTCAGTGGTGTCTTCATGGAAAAGCCAAACTTATCTGGATCTTAAAAATGAATAGACTTTGGAGAATTAAGTAGATAGGTGGCTAAACAGAAAGGCAGTGGTGGTTCAGAGCAATACGTATTTTTGGTTAGTGAACACACCAATTTAATTGTACGGTTAGTGTTTGAGAAGGAAAATCGGAGGAAAGAAAAAAGATTGTACGAGGTATCAAAAGCCAGAATAGAAAATTTAAACTTAATCTTGATGAAAATAGGGTAGTTTTACAGGATCATGAGCCAGAGAATGGTAAAAGCAAACCATTTTTTCTCACACCCCAGGTTTTCCTCAGCACTAGGAGAGGGTCTTGGATCATGAATCGTGTAGGAGACCATGGATATCCTTTTGATGTGTTGTTGTTTTCTCGACTTAAACATTTTCTGACAAAGATTGTTGGTGAATCATTAGTAAACACGTATTTGGAAAGACAGATGAACCAAAGGTTTAACCACGAAATGTATGGCCTAAAGCCTAAACACAGGTACGTTTCCAGGATGGGAGTGGGGCAGTAATGGCCAGACACAAAAATAAGGATTGTTCACATAGGATAATAATAGTTGACCTACCTCTACACATACATTAAGAAAATACACAGAATCTGAGATCAGATTTCTACCTTGTCCCCAAAGAAGCCCAAGATCTAGTGGTCTGTAATCCTCGGTCTAGGATTGACCTTGGCATCAACCATTTTATTATTTCCCCAGGTACCATTTCTTTTCCATGACCCCCAGTAACAACAATAAAATGGTAGCAGAGGGCAGTGCATCATTCATTCATCCATCAACACTGAGCACCTCCTATGAGCCAAGCATTACACAGGGCATGAGAATATACAGATTACAGACCTTCTAGGAGTATTAATACAAATAATAACACCTCACCTATCTGAGGACTTCATGGAAGACAAGCCTGGTGCTAAATGGTTACAGGCATCATCTCATTTAACGCTCACTACAGCCCTCTCTATAACTTGGTGTTTTATCTCCATTGTATAGATATAAAAATTGACGCTTAGGGAAAGTAACTTGCCCGAGAGCACATAAGAAATAAATGGAAGACTTGAGAAATGGATTTTACCTTAAATACTCTAATGAGAACACAGACAACAGAATAAGACAGAGAAATGCATGGCATGTTCAGCGAGTATGAAGGGTGGGAGACCACACACAGCCAAGGAAGTAGACTGTGAAAGCATTTCTGGAGCTAATTTTAAGGGCTGGTTTCCCTCCAATTTTTAAAAATGTTCAGATTTACTTAATACAAAATAGTAAGTACAATGAGCACCCATATACGCTTCATTTAGCGTCACCTATTAACAGTTTGCCTTATCTGCTTCTTCTTTCTCCCTGTCTCCCAAAATTGATCCATACACAGATAGCATACATACTACATCATCCATGCATACATACATATACATATTGTTTTCTGAACCATTTAAGACGAAGTTGCAATCATTAAGTCATTTTACCCTAAATTATGCAGCATGTATTGCCTAAGAAAAAGTGTACTCTCCTATATAAATGTAACACAATTACCACACTAGGGAAATTTAACATTGATAAAATATCATTATCTAATATATCACATATTCAAATTTTCCAAATTGCCCCAACAATGTATCTTTATAGCTGTTTTATTTTTTAAATCCAGGATCCTGTGAGGTATTTCACCATTGCATTTAGTTGTCATGTCTCTTTCTCTTATCTGAAATAGTTCTTCACTTTCAAATAATCCAAGCCAATTGTTTTACAGAAATTCTCTAAATTTGGACATGCATAATTATTCTTCCTTTATTATGTTCACGTTAAACTTTGTAGCATAAATACTCATAGATTGTGTCTTCTCGGTACATCAGGAGCCACGTGCTAGCAGTTATCCCATATGAATGAGGTTAGATTTGATCATTAGAAAAGGTGGTATCCACCAGGCTTCTCCTTGGTAAAAGTATTTTATTCCTTTGAAATTAGTCAGTGGGGGTGAAACTTTGAGGTTGAAAGTCCAACAAGTTTTCAACCATTTATTTCACCCGATTGTGGAAACTGTAGCATCCACAATTTTATTCCTTCCAAATAAATTGAGGCTTCATGGAATAACAAGACATAGTCAAATAAATAGGTTAAGGAAGTAGCATTCTAATTATAAGTACAAGATCTTGGGATAGCAAAAAATATGCTGTGGGACCTGCAAGTCATCTAATTTGGCTGGACTATATGGCAACGATGGAAGAGTGTATCCCCAGGCTCCCTGGGCAGGTATGTGAAAACCTGTGTATGCTCTGCTAAATGAAAAGTCTGGAACAAAGACAGTCCCGAGCCATTGGAAGATTTAAGCAAGTGAGTGACATAATAATAAATACATTTTGGAATAACCACTCCAAAAATGGTGAAGACAATAGATTGAAGGGGGATGGAGCAGGACGCCCTAAAGACAACCATAAAAGTGAGATAGACAATACATAACTATTCAGGGATGTCAAGAGGAGAAAAGGACAAAGATGCACCAACTTGCATCTTGGTGGCTAGATGTAAGACTCATTGTTTTGTGGCTTGAGCACATTATTATTATTTGAGAAACCACACATGCACTCTCCAAATCAGAAGATTCTTGCGTCAGTTCTCCACATCTTCCATCTCAAAGTCATCTAGGGTCCAACTTCTGCTCTGAGATCCTGATCTGTGCCAATATACATTAGAACTTTCCCAAATTTCATGGATGGCCAAGAGGAAGACCATTGGCAAATTCTATAACCACCTCCATAAAAGTAGAATTTTACCTATGTGTTACTGATTTCTCTCTCCTTCCCTGCCCCTTCTCCTTGACTCCCCAATGTTCTCTCTCATTTCTCCTTCTTTTGGTCTTTATCACCATCACAGAGCCCTGAGTCAGCATCCAACAGTCAATGATGAACTGCCAAATCGTATAATTTCTGGCATGGTGAAGGTGAAAGGAAATGTGAAGGAATTCACAGAGACAGCCGCCATCTTTGAAGATGGCTCCAGAGAGGATGACATTGATGCTGTTATCTTTGCAACAGGCTATAGCTTTGCCTTTCCTTTTCTTGAAGATTCTGTCAAAGTAGTCAAAAACAAGGTATCCCTGTATAAAAAGGTCTTCCCTGCTAACCTGGAAAAACCAACTCTTGCGATCATAGGCTTAATTCAGCCCTGGGGTGCCGTCTTGCCCATTTCAGAGCTCCAAGGACGCTGGGTCACTCAAGTATTCAAAGGTAAATGACCATGCGAGTTGGATACTTAATAACTTGGTAGTATGTTGAAGTTCTTGTCTTTAAATCGCTGGAACAGTATGTACGGTTGTAACATGCCTGACACAAAATTAGTGCTCAAAAATTAATTTTTGAGTGAATATAAAATAGTAGTTTATAACCTTGGACATGTATTAGAATCTCCTGGGAAATTTTTCCAAAATAGGCATTCTTTGACTCACGGTGTCTGTTTATTAAAGCCAGGGTGGGGCAGACATAAGATCCTTGAGAAAATCTTTCCCAGGTCATTCCAATGTACAATCTAGATCAGAATTCACTCACCTAGATTTTAGACACCTGGGATATATTTACAGTGCAAAAGAAGTTTCTCAAATATAGAGAAGGTGTGATTTGATTTCAACCCCCAAATTAAGACCTGGTTAAAGACTCGTCCACAATGTAGAAGATTCAACTTCTCCAATTCTCACTTTCCCCACTTTATGTCCCCTCTTTCAGTTTTGGTTACAACATGAGGAAAAACTTTGGGGTTTGGAATAAAGGGCTCATAGTGAGTCAGCAGAATGATATGGTTTTCAAAGGGCTTAATTGTATCTATCGTCATTAAAAAATTATAATGTCCTGCAATGTAAAATTGTTCTCTAAACAAGTCAGAACAAACCCAAAGACATGTTTTAAAAGTGAAAGTGGAGTGCGGTAAAAGGAGAGACAAGAATGGTTAAGGGATTTGAAAATGTGCCATTTTTAGTATAACTGAAGAAGGGAGAGATACGAGGGTTCAAATATCTGAAGAGGTGTCCCATACCAAAGGATTGTATTTGCTCAGTATCTCTTCAAAGGGTTAAACCAGGACCAAGGAGTGAAATGTTGAGGATTGCACAATATCATTAAAAACAAACAATTTTTTTGCCTATCTGCTGTTGCCATTTCAAGATTGAATGGACTGCCTAGTAAATGGTGAGGAATCCAAACGGAACAGGAAGAGAATGAAAATGGCTGGATTGCCATTTGACCGAGCCAACATGGAGTAGATTCAAAGCTCCGGACAGGGAGAAATCAGATGAGCTTTAAGGTTCCTTCTAACAAAGAAATTGTCTGATTTTATGGTCGTTATAATAGAATTTGCAACCATTAGTAATGTTTAATTAAAACTATGCCAATTTCTGGTTGGAATTACAGCTTCCTGTTCCCTAGAAAAGATCTAAATGGTAGCAGAGAAAAAGAGAAGCAATGGAGTTAGCATTGATAAATCAAAAACCTTTCCAATTTCCCCAAAGTCCTATCATTTGTTAATTCCTTTCAGTTCAGACAGTAGATCACATACTACTCGAGAGCCCTGGACCAGGAACCAAATGCAAGTGACCCATGAAGCTGGCTTAATTCCTGTCATATTAAATGGATCTTTTAATTTGGTCAATTGAGTAAGAGGAAAGAGTCACGTTAAATTGGCCAGAGTGTCTAAGCTTACGTTAAATAACTACGACTCTTCCAGGACCAAGTGAAGTGTTGAGAAGAACAGGGAAAATGGGAGGACTCTGCATTACATCTATGGGATGAGGGAATGTTGGGGAAAATGCACCAAAAGCCCAGCTTCCTATGCTCACAGAGGCCTGGTGCTAATTCCTCCAGCTTTCTTCTAAGACCTGGAAGTGAGGAATCCCTATAACTTTATCAAATTACCAACAGGAACCCTGAGATTTTAGTTCTCCTCACAGAATTTTGTCTACCTACCAAATTCTCGCCATTCTCATCCCTGAATTCTGCCTTCACTGTACCCATTTAAACTCTAGGGATAAGTTTCTTCTGTTCTTTAATGGCTGCCCACCTCAGCCTGTCCCCTTGCCCAGCCTGACCTTTCTCCATTTTACTTCCCCCTCTGCTCTCTGGATTTACTGTGTTCTTGTCAAGGAGATATTATACCCTTTTCTGGGACACCGAAACCACTTCCTTGCCTTGACACAAATCTAGTTTTCTTTTATCTCTTTTGTAGCCCTCTCAAAAGCCACTGTGAGTGTAGTACTTTCATTTACTGACTTTCTTTCCTTGAAAAGCATATGAAATTACATCAGCTCTCTGGATGATAAGAAAGCATTATTTCTTAGCATGGCATTTAGGTTCCTGACGAACTGGATGTGGCCTACTTTGCCAGGCCTATCATTCAGTCTTTACCATACGTCCTACGTTCCTCTAAATGTCCTCTTGACAAACCCACTGAGCAGCAAACAGAGCAGGTATCTGGTACCCTGTACTCTGCTGCTCTCTCTGCTTTATATGCTCCCCCTTTACTCCTTATTTCTACAGGAAAAGGATGTGTTTGCTCCCTACTTGGTAGTATATCGAAAGGTCTTATATAAAGAATTGTGTTTATTAGCCTTTGTAGTCCAAGCTCAGCCCCATGCCTAGCACATGGGAGGATTCTAATAAATATTCAAACGAATGCCAGTTTAGCTTTGGAGGTAAATGAAGATAGAAACTCTACAGCAGACACTTGTCTGAGGATCTGACCTTCTGAACGACGTTAGCCAACTTCCAGGTATGTGGTAAGGCTGGGCTGGACTTGAACAGCTGAATGGCAGCCACGTCTCCTTTCCCTTGGAACATTATCTTTACACAAAACGTGGTGGGACAAGTCAGCAGTGAAGAATGTGAGGATTACCTAAGTACACCCTGCCTTAGGCCTGAGAGCAGACTGAAACATCTAGTTGGACCTACTTCAATGGAATAATAATTCAGGCTCACCTTTCCCACCTTGTTAGAACCCTTGGGAAACCTCTGAACTTTATTTAACTCTTCCTTGTTCAAAAATAGCCTGCAGCTCACCCTTACTGACTTTTAAAGAATTCTTTGAATTCTCCAGAACATAGTACTTGTTAATAGGATTCTGGTACCTGTGGAAGTAACCTCACACTAAATATTTGGTTTTTCTCTTTAGGACTGAAGACATTACCCTCACAAAGTGAAATGATAAGAGATATAACTAAGGTTCTAGAGAAAATGGACAAAAGGTAAGAAATTCTCCCAGGAAAGTAGGTGCTTATTTTCTCTACTCACTTAGTTCTTAATAAAAGCAATAGTACTGTATTTATCTCTCTCATGTTAGTTTTCAGGATTTAGGCTGTATTCTGAATGAAAAAGAAATAATAGTTTGTGACAATGGAATGAAGAAATAGCACGGAGAGGTTTGTTATGGGTGAGAAAGAAGAGACAAGCTGAAGAAAATGTTTTAAATCCTATGTTTAGGGCCTGAAAGAAGAGTCAAGTAGGAAAACGCACATGGGGAGAAAATCAGGTATATTGTTTTGGCAAGGATTGCTTCAAGTGCTAGTAGAGCTGCCACAAGAAGGAAGAGCAGCAATGAACTACTGAGCGCAGATATGGTCGAATTCCAAACCACAAGATTTACAAATCTGCAGAGGCCAAGGGCAGGCCTCGCCAGGGGACAGCATGCTCATGTCACAGTGGCTCATGTATGAACAGCCTGTGATAAGGGAAGGTGGTATGTCGCCGATTGCTTAGTGCTTGGGTGAACAGTCATTTAGCATCTGAACTTCAGAACTGAGCTTATTCACTGGGTGACTTTTCTTTAGACAAAGTGGGAGCTAATGGCAGGTGACTAAACCTTTGTGGGAAAGTCAGAGGCAGGATTATTGAAGGTGGAGAGAGGTGGATTTCTTCAATTGATTGTACTGGTGTAACTGTCCCCTGCCTCTGAGCAGGAGAGCGTTTTTATTCCACCTTGCCAGGTGCGCTCCTTGTTTTTCCTTATTCCACTGCCGAACTTCTGCATCCGTATTCTATGTGATATGCTCTAAATTCTCAGCCTTTTGACTCCCCTAAGCTCCCTGCATTGTAACTTCCGTCCTTGCTCCTGCAACCACTCTCTTCTGGAGTGCTTTCTTTTTTTGCTTTTCTGGCACTGAAATACCCTATGTCAACTTTCCGTCTCTTTAGACGTTTGTCTAGGCACCTTCAGACTGAGCTGTCCCTAAGGGTATAATTTAACCTTTATGGAGGGTTAACTATGTACATACACATAATGTTTTGTACGTGTGAGTTTATTGAATCTCTGTGAAACCTTCATGACGAGGACAGGACAGTGTTTCACCCAGGACTGCAGGGTAACTGCATGCCTACCGACCTTTGGGCCGGCATCACATCCACAAGGGAGAGCTCTCAAATTCTGTCCTATCTTCTTTCTTCTAAACTTTAGTTACATTTCAGTAAATTCCTACTTGACCATCTTTCAGTTCCATTTCACCTGGTCTACCTCAAATTTATAGTCACTTTTTCCTCTCCTTGTTTTGGATTCTCTAATCCTAGAGCTCTTTTAATTTCAATTAGCTTGACCTGGCTTTTCTCTTACTACCTTTCTGTCCAACTATTCTTTCTTTCCTTTTCAGAATAGAAAGGAAAAAGAGGAAGTTATCAGGTAGCTTTCTAAATCCCATTCCTTCCACACAGGTATTGCTATTATCACACTTTTTCTCTAAAAGCCCTCTTAGCTCTTCAGATCTATACTTAATCAGTCATTCCATATGGCTCCATTGGGAGGGGGGTAAGTCATTCTCCCGCCTCCCTTCCAGATTCGGAGTTAACATTGGGAAGTCCAGCACTGTGGACCCCACCACCACTGCCCTCATAAAACAATTGAGGGTCCCCAACTTGAGAATTTTTGTGGTGGATTCTCTTTCTGATAACATCCGAGTCCTCTGGATCTGGGTCTGCTATCCTTGCGTCTCTGTACGTATCCTTGTTTTCCACAACTCGCCTCCGCTCCTGTACGTGGTGCCTACAGATATTCTATACGCACATTCTACGCTCATTCCTATCTTATTCCTTCACTCTGATGGTCCCCTGACTTGTGACACTTTCATCTTTATCCTCAGCTTATACATATCTTCCATATTCTTCAAGGACTTAGTATAGCTCTGTTTTAACTACCTTCTTCTACCTTTCTATTTAGCAGTCTGAAACCACATGACTTGCCAAAAGTCGTATATTCTTCCATTTCATGTCTATCTATCATATCTCCTCAGTAGATTATAAAGTCCTTAAGGACAGAGACAAAGTCTTACTTTTCTTCTTATTTCCCTGGGCTCCTAGCCAATATTGATCCAATAACAGACACTCAGAAAGCATTGATTGATTGAATGATTGAATGACTGATTGTTGACAGGCCCTGTCTTCTGTCTTGTCTGTTTCAGGTATGTGGAGAGCCAACGCCACACCATTCAGACAGACTTTATAGATATCATGGATGAGCTTGCTGACCTGATGGGTGTCAGGCCCAACCTGCTGTCTCTGGCCTTCACCGACCCCAAGCTGGCATTACAGTTACTATTGGGACCCTATACTCCAATCCAGTATCGTCTACAGGGCCCGGGAAAGTGGGATGGAGCCCGAAAAGCCATCCTCACCATAGACGAGCGTATCAGGAAGCCTATGATGACCAGACAAGTTGAAAGCAGTGGTTCCATGACTTCAGCATTAACGATGGCCTGGTTCATGCTCGCTGTTGTTGTCTTTGCCATCATTATAACCTACTTTTAGCAGTTCCAGTGCCGTTGCCCCGGTTTTCTTTGGGGAGCTGGATCAAGAGATGCCTCCAGGACAACTCTCAGTTTCACATTGCCCAGAAATCTACTTTTATTTCTGTTTCCAAAGCATTAATCGCCTTTTCTTTTCCCTACAATGAAATCCCAGCTTTTCATTCGAAATGGATTAAAGATTTGAACCTAAGATCTGAAAGCATAAAACTCCTTAAATAAAACATTGGGGATAAATTCCTTGACATTGGTCTTGGTGATGATTTTTTTGGATTTGGCACCAAAAGTAATGGCCAAGAAAAGCAAAAATAAACAAGTGGGACTACATCAAACTAAAAAGCTTCTGCACAGCAAAGGAAACCATTATACATCATTGGTTAAGAGATCTCGCTTCTTTTCCTAATCACTCCTGTGTTTAAGGAAAAAACCCAGAAACTTGGTAGGTAGTAAGGAGAAGCAATCAATCCTTCCTACAGAATCAAATTACTTGTGTCCTATGTCTGAACATGCAACATGCAGAGTTTACTGTGGACTTCCAAGTGCTTCTTTTCCTAATCACTCCTGTGTTTAAGGAAAAAACCCAGAAACTTGGTAGGTAGTAAGGAGAAGCAATCAATCCTTCCTACAGAATCAAATTACTTGTGTCCTATGTCTGAACATGCAACATGCAGAGTTTACTGTGGACTTCCAAGTGCTATTAGAGTACAACAGTGTCATCGTCAATCCCCTGACTAGAAAAAGAACACTCTGAGAAGTCCTAAATTAAATTATACAGGCGGAAGAGTAGATGAAAGAGACAAGAGAGGTTAATCAGTTAACGCCTGCGTGGAAAATCATCGAAAGACTTGCTCACATTCCAGAATGATGTTACAACTCTGAGTTAACGTCCAGGTAGCTATTACACAGTTATCTAAAGAGAAGAGCCAGTAGCCTGCCAACAGCACAAGGGACCACCAGTGCCTCCATTATCTTGCTACACATGACCTTTCCATACTGTTGCCCACAACAGGTCCTCAAGAACAAACGCTTCTTCCTTACAAACTATGCACCTATTCCAGAACTAGCTCCTCTTCACTTTTTCCCACGCCCTTTATCCATAGCCACTGCAAATTCTTTCAAAACAACTTTCGTCTTTCTTTTCTAAACCTGAGATATGAAGGAGCCCGTCAATGCCAGGAGTGTGTAGCCCTGCCGCTGCTGGTGGCGCAGACGGTGTGCCCCAGGACCCCGTCCTTTTCTGGCTGGCACCTGGCTCAATAAACACTTTCTTTCAGAAAAGCTTTTGGCCATGAAAGTTTTTTGTTTCCCAACCCCAAAAGCAGATAATCCAAAAATCATTTCTATTTAGCTTTACAAAAACAGTTTCTCTTCCTAACAAGTTTTCCATTTGCTGATACATAATGGGTATGCTTCTTCTCTGATGATTTGACTACTATAAGGAAATATGTACCGGAGACGTATTATTTGGCTGAGAGAGACTAACCTAGAGTTAGAAAGCTGAATAGTACACTAGTTTAATGTGTTAGTCCTTCAAGGGCCTTGTTTCAGAGTCCTATGGAAAGAGTGACAGGAATTGGGGAGGGCAGGGAGGTAACCAAATGGAAGTAAGCAGGCAGTCAAGATTCTGGATGGGTAAACAAAATGTTGCCGTAAAAATGTACCTTTTTGTCTGCAAACTGTTTTGGTTAAGAGCCAGAAAACAACGAGTTTATTAGGGGCTGAGCACAGATCAAAGGGTAGCAGTGGAATTGATGGACTTAAGTGGGTGGGTTTTCAACTTAATATAAAAACGAACTTTTGAGGGCCGGCCCGGTGGCTCAGGTGGTTGAACACCCTACCATGCTTCCAACACCTAGGTGGCCAGTTCAATTCCCACATGGGCCAGTGTGCAGCGCCCTCTACAGCTAATATTGTGAACAACAGCTCTCCCTGGAGCTGAGCTGCAGGGAGCAGCTGGAGGTTGGCATGATCTGCCATGGGCTTCTGTGTGTTACCTCGGGCTACTGTATGCCACTTGAGTGGCTGGTGGCCATCTTGAGCACCTGGCATCAGGCAAGAGCTGCCGTGAGCTGCTGTGAGTGGCCAACTGACAACCAGTGACCGACTCCCTCAGCTGGGGGAGTGCAAGGCTCATAACACCAGTATGGGCCAGGGAGCTGTGCCCTACACAACTAGAGTGAGAAACAACAACTTGGAGTGGGGCAGGGGCAGAAGAAAGGGGGGAAAATACAAGAGTAAAACTCTCTCTTCAGAATTTTATTTTTAAAAGATACTATTATTAGTTCACATTTATAACTGAAAGCTTTTATGAAATACCAGTCTTTAAAAAGTTACAGGCCCAAAGAACTTCGCCATCCAAACTGGTATAAAAAGCAAAATTAAAAACTCAATACCATAAACAAAATGGCAGTTTACTTATCTCTCATGTAACAATTCAAGGTCAGTAGGTCCAGATTAGAAGATGGAGTCATTTAGGAAGCCAATCTAATGGTGGACCTACCCTCTTCAATATGCGATTTCCAAAGGGTTCTAGCTCCAGGAAAGGAGAAAGAGTAGACGTCCAGGGTAAATCATGGCCTTGTAAACTTGCCTATGTCACCATTTCTTATTCCTTAGTGAGAACTTAGTCACGTGGGCAAATAGCTGCAAGGGGCACTGGGAAATACAGTTCCTATTTCAACAGCTCCATCCCCAGCTACAACCCTGTTGTCTGGAAGAGGAGGAGAACAGATTGTAATGAACAGCTAGCAGCGTCTGCCTCTCCTCTAGTCATGAGAATTCTGTTCATCCTTCACCTGATATACTCACCCCCACCCCATCCAGTTACTACACCCAGCTGCAGTCCTGGGACCTCTGGGGGACTAGCAATCCTCTGCCTTAGATTTAGATGTGGCTCCTCGTGGTGAAGCAACTCAGTAAGTGAACGGAAGTCACTTTCCTTCTCCAACAACCAATAAACCACAGTCTAATAGAAACAGAGTGATTGAGCGAGATGTTCTTTGGCCCTTCCACTACCTTAAATCTTGGGGAGCAATAGGATGAGAAGCTAATTTTCCTGAAATCTCAAGGAAGATACATTTTGGTAATGAAATAAAAAAGAAAGAAAGAAATGCTTTTTTCTTTCAGGGAGAAAGTAGCATTAGGTAGAAGGAAAGATGTTTTTGTACAAGAGGCATACTATTTGCTGGCAATCTATGTGAAGACAATAGTTAAATAAAGGATATCTGGAGTAAAGGGAGAAAGAATCCAGAACAAAAGTAAACATCATGGTATTTTTTTTTTGATGTTGTTTTTTTAAAATAAGAACTTTTCTAGTAGGTCATCTTGATGTGACTACTGAAAAATTCATGACATTTTGACAAATAAGAACCACATCCAAAAGACAGAACCACATCAGAAAGCAAAATCATGTTTTTTAATTACTAAGAAAACACGTAAAACTCCATCTTTGAGGCTCTTCCCCCTCATTCTCCTATTAGGCTGTGTTGGTGTCAAGTGTCCTCCACTGTGTGTGTGTGTGTGTGTATGTGTGTGTGTGTGTGTGTGTGTGTGTGCTTACTATATTTTCATAAATTCAGACTATATTGAGCAGGACTTTTCCTGATGGAGCCAACTGATTCCCCAAACCAAAGATCTATTTTTTTAAAGTTTATTGGGGTGACAATTGCCAGTAAAGTTACATAGATTTCAGGTGTACAATACTGTAATACATCATTTATATCTCACATTTTGTATTCACCACCCAGAGTCAGTCCTCCTTCCATCACCACATATTTGATCCCGTTTACCCTCATCTACAACAATCCTCCTCCTTGACCCTCTGGTAACCACTAAACTATTGTCTATGTCTATGAGGTTTTGTTTCTTCATTTGTTTGTCTTGTTCTTTTGTTGATTTCAGTTTTATATACCACATATCAGTGAAATCATAGGGTTCTTCACTTTTTCTGACTTATTTTGCTTAGCATTATAATCTCAAGATCCCTCCATGTTGTCACAAATGGTACTATTTTATCTCTTCTCATGGCCAAATAGTATTCCATTATGTATATATACCACAACTTCTTTATCCATTCATCTATTGAAGGACAGTTGGGTTGTTTCCATGTCTTGGCCATCATAAATAAAACTGCAATGGGCCGGCCCGGTGGCTCAGGCGGTTAGAGCTCCATGCTCCTAACTCCGAAGGCTGCCGGTTCGATTCCCACGTGGGCCAGTGGGCTCTCAAAAAAATAAATAAATAAATAAAATAAATAAATAAAACTGCAATGAACATTGGAGCACATATGTATCTATGGATAAATGTTTTCAGAGATTTTGGGTAGATACCCAGGAGAGGGATTGCTGGGTCATACGGTAATTCTATTCTTAATTTTTGAGGAACCTCCACACTGCCTTCCATAACAGCTGTACCAGTCTGCATTCCCACCAACAGTGTATGAGGGTTCCTTTTTCTCCACAGTCTCTCCAACACTTGTTACTATTTGTCCTGTTGATGATAGCCATTCTAACTAGTGTGAGGTGATATCTCATTGTGGTTTTTATTTGCATTTCTCTGATGATTAGTGATGTTGAGCATTTTTTCATATGTCTATTGACCATTTGTATGTCCTCTTTGGAGAAATGTCTCTTCAGGTCCTCTGTCCATTTTTTAATTGGATTTTTTTGTTGTTGAATTTTATGAGTTTCTTATATATTTTGGATATTAGCCCCTTTCAGAGGCGTTGTTTGCAAAAATCTTCTCCCATTCGGTTGGTTGCCTCTTTATTTTGTCAGTGGTTTCTTTTGCTGTGCAGAAGCTTTTTCGTTTGATATAGTCTCATTCATTTATTTCAGTTTTTACTTCTCTTGCCTTTGGAGTCAAATTCATAAAATGCTCTTTGAACCGAAGGCCCATACATTTAATACCTGTGTTTTCTTCTATGCAGTTTATTGATTCAGGTCTTATGTTTAGGTCTTTGATCCATTTTGAATTAATTTTGGTACATGGTGACAGATAGCAGTCTAGTTTCATTCTTTTGCACGTGGATTTCCAAGTCTCCTAGCACTATTTATTGAAGAGGCTCTCTTTTCTCCATTGTATGTTTTTGGCTTCTTTGTCAAAAATTATCTGTCTACATTTATGTGGGTTTATTTCTGGGTTCTCAATTCTATTCCATTGGTCTATGTGTCTGTTTTTCTGCCAATACCATACTGTTTTGATTATTGTTGCCCTGTAGTACAAGCTGAAGTCAGGGAGTGTGATACCTCCATCATTGTTCTGTTTTCTTAGGATTGCTTTGGCTGTTCAGGGTCTTTTGTAGTTCCATACAAATCTGATGATTTTTTGTTCTATTTCATTAAAAAATGTCATTGGGATTTTGATGGGGATTGCATTAAATCTGTATATTGCTTTGGGTAATATGGCCATTTTAACTATGGTACGTTGATTCTTCCAATTCATGAACATGGAATGACTTTCCATCTCTTTGTGTCTTCTTCAATTTCATTTATAAATGTCTTATAGTTTTCAGTATATAGGTCTTTCATATCCTCACTTAATTTATTCCTAGGTATTTTATTCTTTTTGTCGCAATTGCAAAAGGAATTTTTTTTTTATTTCTTTTTCTGAGATATCACTGTTAAGATATAGGAATGCAATGGACTTTTGTACGTTGATTTTGTAGCTGACAACTTTACTATATTCGTTTATTGTTTCTAATAGCTTTTTGGTGGGGTCAGTAGGGTTTCCTATATATAACATCGTGTCATCTGCAAAGAGTGACAATTTAATTTCTTCATTCCCAACTTGGATGCTTTTGTTTCTTTCTCTTGATTGATTGCTCTGACAAGGACTTCCAACACTATGTTGAAAAGCAGAGCTGATAGGGGACAGCCCTGTCGTGTTCCTGAACGTAGAGCAAAGGGCTTCAGTTTTTCACTGTTAATTATGATGTTAGCTGAGGGTTTCTCATATGTGGCCTTTATTATGTTAAGGTATTTTCCATCTATACCTATTTTATTAAGTGTTTTAAACATAAATGGATATCATATGTTGTCAAACGCCTTTTCTGCATCTATTGATATAATCACATGATCTTTGTCCTTTATTTTGTTTATGTGGTGTATTACATTGATGGATTTGCATATGTTGAACCATCCTTCAACATATGAACCTCACTTGGTCGTGATGTATACTCTTTTCAATGCATTGGTGCATTTGATTTGCTAGAATCTTGTTTAGGATGTTTGCATCTGTGTTCATCAGAGATATTGGTCTCTAGTTCTCTTTTTTTGTGTTGTCCTCACCAGGTTTGGGTATCAGGTTTTGGTATCAGGGTATCAGGGTAATGTTGACCTCATAAAATGAGTTAGGGAGTATTGTCTCTTCTTCAATGTTTTAGAAGAGTTTGAGTAGGACATGATATTAGATCCTCTTTGAATGTTTGGTAGAATTCACCAGTGAAGCCATCTGGTCCCGGACTTTTGCTTTTGGGAAGGTTTTGAATGACTAATTCAATTTCCTTACTGATGATCGGTCTATTTAGATTTTCCAATTCTTCATGATTCAGCTTAGGAAAGCTATATGTTTCTAAGAAGTTGTCCATTTTTTCTAGGTTACTGAATTTGGTGGCATATAGTCCTTCATAATGTTCTTGCATGATCTTTTGTATTTCTGTGGCATAAGTAATAACTTCCCCTCTTTCATTTCTGATTTTATTTATTTGTGTCTTTTCTCTTTTTATCTTAGTGATTCTAGCCAAAGGTATATCAATTTTATTAATCTTTTCAAAGAACCAGCTCTTTGTCTCATTAATTTTTTCTATTTTCTTTTTGTCCTCTATTTCATTTAGTTCTGCTCTGATTTTTATTATTTCCTTCCTTCTGCTGACATTGGGTTTCATTTGTTCTTCTTTTTCTAGTACTTTAAGGTGTAACGTGAGGTTATTTATCTGGGATGTTTCTTGTTTTTGGAGATAGGCCTGTAAACATATAAATTTCCCTCTTAAAACTGCTTTTGCTGCATCCCAAAAATTTTGGTAGGATGTATTTTCATTCTCATTTGTTTCTATGTATCTTTTGATCTCTCCTCTTAGTTCTTGTTTGACCCAGTTGTTCTATAAAAGTGTGTTGTTTAATCTCCACATATTTGTGGTGTTTCCTCCTTTCTTTTTGCAGTTGATATTGAATTACAAAGCCTTGTGATCAGAGAATATGCTTGGTATGATTCCAATCTTCTTAAATTTGCTGAGGTTAGTTTAATGTCCCAATATATGGTCTATCCTTGAGAATGTTCCATGTACACTAGAAAAGAATGTGTAGTCTCATGTTCTAGGATGAACTACTCTATCAATGTCAATTATGTCCATTTCATCTAATGTGTCATTAGGGCTGATATTTATTTATTTTCTGTTTGGAGGATCTATCCATAGCTGTCAATGATGTATTTAGGTCCCCTGCTATACTTGTGTTTTGTTAGATTTCTCCCTTTAGATCTGTTAGTAGTTACTTGCTATATTTCGGTGCTCCCTGATTGGAGGCATAAATACTGATGACTGTTATGTTTTCTTGTTGTATAGTCCCCTTTACCATTATGAAATGTCCATCTTTGTCTCTTGTTACCTTTTTTATCCTGAAGTCTGTTTCATCTGATATTTCAGTATGACTACACCTGATTTTCTCTGGATACCATTTGCTGGGAGAGTCCATTTCCACCCTTTCACTTTGGGTCTATATTTGTCCTTATAGCTGAGATGTGTCTCTTGGAGGCAACATATGGTTGGGTTTAATTTTTTGATCTAATCTGCTACTTTGTGCCTTTTTATGCTGCGTTCAGTCTATCTACATTTAGGGTGATTATTGATATGTGAGGATTTCCTATCATTCTATCTTTGGTTTTCTGGTAAGACTGCGTCTCCATTGTTTCTTTGCCTTTGTGTTGCTGTCTATTATTTCAGTGTGGTGGTAGCCTATGATTTTTCCGTCTGTTTCTTCTTTTACTATGTTATATATTTCAGTTCTGGATCTTTTTTTTTTTTGAGTGGTTGTCATTAAGTTTATGTAAAAGAAAGTTTGATATTTAGAGTATTCCATTTTCTTCAGCTTGCTTACTTTCTCCATTCCCGTATTCCGGTTCAGGCCTTTACTCTTCGCCCTTTTATGTCTTTGTTGTCACAAATTACCCCTATTTATGCTGGTCGAACAGCGTTCTTCAGTATTTCTTGTAGTTCAGGTCATGTGTTAGAAAAGTCCCTCAGCTTCTGTATGTCTGGAAAGGTCTTTATTCCTCCTTTATATCTAAAGGATATCTTTGGTGGATATATTACTCTTGGCTCATAATTTCTCTCTTTTAATAGTTTGAATATTTGATTCCACTCCCTCCTGGCTTGTAGAGTTTCTGCTGAAAAACCTGATGATAATCTAATGGGCTTTCCTTTGTAGGTTACTGTCTTCTTTTCCGGGGCTGTCTTGAGGATTCTTTCTTTGTCGTTAATTTTAGACAGGTTCAATACAATGTGCTTTGGAGAAGAAGGCCTGTTGGGATATAGGTAATTAGGTGTTCTATTTGCTTCTTGTATTCAAGGATTCAGTTCTTTCCACAAGTTTGGGAAGTTCTCCTCGACTATTCGTTTGAATATACTCTCTGTTCTCTTCTCCCTTTCTTCTCTTTCTGGTATGCTCCGGTCTGCATCCAGCACCTACAAGGGCCCACGTCTCCGCACTTCCTGCTTCCCTCCTCCCCCGCTTGCCCAATTTGCCCACCTTTAGATGATTTCAGTTGCTCACCTCTTAGTCTTGCCTGTCTGCTGCACAGGAATTCCTTTGTAGAATTATAATACTTCAATTTGTTGTATATTCCAGGGGAGATTTCAAGAGGCTTACCTCACATGGCCATTTTTATGATGTAAAACCAATGATCTATTTTTAAACACATTTCAAAGTAGCTGAAATAAGGCAAGCTATAGCTCAGCTAAAAGAAGTTCAAGCAAAGTGTTGTATAGGCAGGAGTTAGGCAAAAAGGGGGATGCAATACAGAGATGGAAAACAAGGGGAGAACTTGTGGCTAAATAAGAAGTAAAAACATCCTCATAAAGGAGCAGTAGAGACAGTGATTGGAAGCCCAGGCTTGAAGTCACTGCCTCGTTTGTATCCCTGCCTTTCTACTTACTTGCAAAAGAGGATGATGATAAGTATTTGCCTCATAGAGTTGCTGAGAGGATTGTGTATCCATTCCCATCAAGGCTTTTGAACCATATTATGTAAGCCCTTGAGAACTAACTATTAACCCATGAGTGATACTTTAGGGGAGATGTTGAAGAAAATTTACCTTCATTGGTTGATGTGAGCTTTAGTCTATTAGCTTTTATCTGTTCCTGTGTGTGAGGTGATTTTCTGTGCAGTGATCAGGGATTGAGTAAATTCCCCCTTTGGTCTCATTCTCCAGAGCAGGGAAGATATGAGATGAGGTTTGCTATTCTGTCTGTGCTGTGAGGTGACGGTTAGCTTAGGGTTAAAGAAATTCTTGATCAGGGGTTGAGAGAATTTCCTCTCTGTTCTGTCTGTTTCACCCACATCAGCAGAGGAAGTAAAGAAGTCCCTAAGTTATATCAGAACGACACGACAGGCACGACGCGCCGGGCTTTGGAAGACCTTGGGCTGATGGTCTCAAGCAAGAACAGTAGATGTTGCTTGTCCAGATGAACTGGCCCTTCAGCCAGATGGGCGGCATTCATATCAGTAACTGCCGGACCCTCCTGGAACTGTCCATTCCTTGAGAGGGGGAGGCAAGAACGTAAAACTTGGCTCTGGGGTGCATCTAAAGAGATATATAAGACAGACCTCAGGTGGATTGATATTGATGGATTGCTGTTTCAAGAAATTGCTATTCAGAAGATTTGCTGTTTCAGGACTGCTTTTTAGGATTGGATTGCTTCAGAGTAAGAGATCGGAACTTACCTCAATGGACAGTGGAGACTTCTTTGGTTGGTGAATTGTCATCATTCTAGCATCTTTGGGAACTTGTATGTAACTTGCAGCTTGCAGTATCAGAAGACATCCTAACTTCTATAAACAACAACAGCAACGACAACAACAGCAACATTCTTCAGATTGTTAATGCCTTGAAAACTTATGTACAGCTTGCAGCTTATAGCATCAGAAGACGCCTTGGCTTCTAACAACAACAACAACAATAACAACAACAACAACAACGCCAACACCACAGCATTCTTGGGAACTAGCAAGCAGCGCTGTGGGAGACGCCTGAGTTTCTCTCAGCTACAGCTCTGGCAAGGTCTTGATTTATGACTTTTTCAGTGCTGTTCTCCCCCAGTTTGGTGAGCTTTTGACATCTACTTAGTAATACTTACTATCCTCTAGAGCTTATTACTGCTTTTGGATACTCCTTACTGATGTTATTTGTGTCTTTAGCCAAGTGATTTTTGGTCAACAGTAAACATATGTTGGGATCTCTTAAACTTATATGTATATATACTCCTTTGACATGACATTGTTATCAATATATATAGTTTAGTCTTAACCACCTTTCCTTTCTGTCATTAGCACATTCTATGAATTGCCTTTGTCTTTTGCTATTGCATACTACTGAATAAATTGATTAAATATTGCTAAATCAATTAATTAGCTCCATTCTAGCCTATGTTCCTCCTCCTTCTTTCCCTTCTTTACTTTTAGGGCAAAACCAGTAAGTCACACCCCAGGGCTGCTATGATTGGCATGCAACCATCTGGAGCAAAGTTGACTCAGGGAACAAAGACAGATGGCATCAGCCACAACCTACCTCTCCAACAACCCCTGACATCTGTCAAAACGGATTCCTGGGTCAGATCAGCCCTGATTCTGTCCCACTGAGTGAAATCCTGTATCCATCCTATTGGCCTTTGCTGCGTGACTTTATAGTTGAAAAACTTAAGTTACATTTCAAAAGTGGCTATTTTAAGTTTTTAATTGCACATGAAACTGCATGAGAGAAAGTGCTTTTAAAAAAGTATTTTTATTTTATTGAAATTATCTGCGCTTTGGTATCCATTAAACTGTAAGTCCCTCGTCTTTTGGAGCAAAAATTAATATAAGACTCGGTCTTATTTTACTACAACACAAGATCGAGTCTTATATAGCATAATATAAGACCCGACTTATTTTACAACAATATAAGATTGAGACTTATACAGTATAATATAAGACCGGGTCTTATATTAATTTTTGCTCCAAAAGACGCATTAGAGCTGATGATCCCGGCTAGGTCTTATTTTTGGGGAAACGCGGTAGTTTCCCTTCAGCAGGAGTTTGTCACTTTAAGGCAAACAACAGGAAGTTGAATGTGGTCCAAGGAGCAGGGTCACAGGCAGCTCCTCCCCAGAGTGAGCAGTTGAGTGTGCAGAGAACTGCAACTGAAAACCAGAGGTTGTAAGATTACTTTTTTCAACCCAAAGCAGGTTCCACCCACAATTAATTCCCGCTGAGGAAGGAAATGGGTGCCGCTGAGTGGGCGGGATGTTGGCTGAAAGAGGAGGTGCGGGACCAGCCCCTCCCCATTAGATGTTGCTGTGTTTAGACATTGCTGCTTTGTATTTCATCGAAAACGGCCAACAGTGCACAGCAGCCTGCGGATCGCAGGTGAGGGGTCCGCCCGGAGCTGCAGGCAGGGAAGGCAGTGAGATCCAGTTTGACCACAGAGCTCTCAGCTCTGGGCGCGCCTCTGGATCTTGCAGGCCCGGGCTCCCCTATCCCATGGGAAGCAATTCCCTGCAGCTAAGAAGACTGCAGACTCTGGCTTTCCAAAAGTCACCTGTTGTTGCAAGATTTATTCGGATGCTATGGCCAAGGTCTTCCTTGAAAGGTGTTAACTGATGTGGGTTTTCTGTCATTTGTCATCTTTTCTTTAGGACAAGTTACTTCGACCCAGCCCTGTGAAGATCCCTGGAGACAATGACCAAGAAAAGAATTGCCGTGATTGGGGGAGGCGTGAGCGGGCTGGTATCCATCAAGTGCTGCCTGGAAGAAGGCTTGGAGCCTGTCTGCTTTGAAAGGACTGATGACATCGGGGGGCTCTGGAGGTTCCAGGTAAATCTGGTTCTTCAATATTTGGGACCCACGCTGCAAGCAGGTGCGTGAGATATTTTATCTCGTGTCAGGAAATATGATGGCCTTGACAGTGATTAAATCTGCTAGAAGTCAGCCTGCTGACCTCTTCTCAGCAGCTGTCACCTCTCTGAAGGTTCCTCTTTTCCTGGGCTGGCAGCAAGATGGGACACAGATGTCATTTGTTTTTCCTTTATTGATGTTTAGGAGAATGGCACAGAGATCGTTTTCATTTAAAGAGTTTTCTTGCTATCCAAAAGAGGGTAACGATGGGGGGAGTGCAACTCAGTAACAAACATTAGAAAATGTAAAGTGATTTAAAAATGTAGAGTGGTTGCTCCTGGTCTGCATTGGCAGGTAAGTGTACTAGATTTCCTGACTACAACTCCTTCCAGGAATCCCCCTGTTCCATCTTCTCTAATCTTGTTCTTTCCTTTTTTTTAAAAAAAAAATTCTGGTTCAATTTAGATCATTCTCTAATAATCCCAGTCCTTTGGCACAATTTATAACACAGCTGCCTTTGTTGCTTTGAACTTTTGCTTCACTTGAGAAATTAAAACAGTTTCAAGTCCGTCTTCAGAAGTAGGCAGAGGGCACCTGTGACGGGGTTTTCTTCTCCTTGCGTATGTTCAATTTTAAAGTCCAGTTGCTTTAATATGCACATCCAGCCCTATAACTTCTTACTAACAGTTAAGGTATCATCCACTTAAATGAAAGTGAAGATTATTATATGCCATAGAATTACAACCACCTTTCCTGATCTCCAAAGTGACATGCATTGCGTTTGCTTTTAAACAAGCTCACTTTCCAAACCAGAGAATGGCATTGTGTCCAGACATGTTTCCTGTTTTATAAAAACTAACACAGTGTTGACCAGCTACTTAGAAGTGGCTTCACAGCATTCCTTATGTAAACAGCAGTACAGTCCTTTTGCATCTGGCTCTGTCTTTGGGGACTAACTCTGTTTGATACGAGTCCTTGCTCAGATCTAGAATGGATACCCCTTAGAAGACCACACCACCCCTTGGCTCTGTCATAATCAGTCTCGGGCACGGGCTGAAAGGGCTGTTAGTGGTTAATAATCAATAGGAAATTATGCTTTGGAGCTGCAGCTCCAAAGGTTAAGAGCACAATCTGCAGAGGTTAAGAGCACAATCTGGGGTGAAATCCTGTGTCTGCACCCTCCTCGCAGTGTGATATTGGGGAAAATCAGTCAACCTCTCTGCACCTGTTTCCTCATCTTTCATTAGGAGATAATAACAGTACCCGCTATATAGAGTTTCTGTGGGGACTAAGTGAAGGAATAATGGTGTCAATCATTAACACAGTGCCAGGGGCACAATAAGTGCTACATGGCAGTTATCACTCAGCATTCCTGGGGTGGGGCCCACACACCTGGTGTCTCTTGTAAGCATCTTAGCCAGGTATAGCAACTGCTGACTCAGCACAAAATCAGTCAAGGGTCCACTGTCCTACCAGATTTCTGCTTTTATCTCCAAAGCAATTTACAATTGTTCTCTGTTAAAGACTTAAGAGTTTTTTCTGGTTATCCTCTTGTCAGAATTTCAACACCCTGTAAACTGCTACCATGAATATAAAGAAGCTGAATTTCATAATAACTCTCTGACTTATGGTAAGATAGGCCACATCTGTGTCTATTATACCTAGCATATACATTTTACATATATTTTAATATATACATATATTACATATTTTACATATACACACACACATACACCACTATTTTTAGAGCCAAGTGTGATACCTGGAACATATTAGTTACTAAATATGTTTATATTTTATAAATGAATCCTAGAGATGCAAAATGCCTTGAGTGGCTACTTAGAATGCTGTGGAACTAGAGACCTTCATTCTCACATAGTCCACAGTCACACAGTTGTGCAGCCTGAACCTAGAAACATCCATCAGTAGCTGATTAAACACATTTTCCATGCTGAAGCTGGTTTCCTAAAGACTTTCCTGTATCTCAGATTGGCTTCTCTACCACAGCCTTGCTTGTTATATGGAGACCTACTCTCCCCAATCCTACCCCCTAACTTTTCTGTAATTTATTGGGGATTTCATATGTAGGACCATCCAAAGTGCTTTGGAATTCCGCCATTGCAACCAGGTGTCCAATAAGACACAAGGGATTCAGATCTTCCATTTTCTCTTTCTTGGGACAGGTCCCAGGGATTCAGTATGTATGTTTTTCTTCTCAAATATCATCACTTGCATTTTCTTATCTCTATTCCTCTTTCTCTATTCCACCTGCCAAACAGGAGTAGAATTCATCACCTGTCCACTTTTTGTTATTGCCGAGTACTTTCTAGTCATAATTATCCCCCTTTATCCGTGGTGGAGATGTCCCAGGTCCCCAGTGGATGCCTGAAACCATGAATAGTACCGAACCCTATATGTACTATTTATTTTCTATACATACATACCTATGACAAAGTTTAATTTATAAATTAGGTAAAGTAAGTGATTAACAACAATAACTAATAGTAAAGTAGAGCAATTATATTAGACTGTAAGAAAAGTTATACAAACGTGATTTCTCTCTCACAATCTTTTTGTATGGATTCACTTTTCACTGAATAGAAGCTCGTCACAGCTTCTCTTTGGCATACCCAAATTGCCAGTACCACTACTCTTGCGCTTTGGGGCCGTAATGAAGTAAAGTAAGGGTCACTTGAGCACAAGGACTGTGATACCATGACAGTCCATCTGATAACTGAGATGGCTACTAAGTGACTAAAGGGCAGGTGGCGCACACAGCGTGGAGACAGTAGACAAATTGATGATTCACATCATGGGCGGGTCAGAGAGGGAGGGCACCAGATTTCATCAGCTACTCAGAATGGTTCGCAATTTAAAACTTAGGAATTGTTTATTTCTGGAATTTTCCATTTAAGATTTTCAGACCAAAGTTGACCGTGGGTGACCGAAACCTTTGAAAGTGAATAAGGTTGAACTACAGTATATATAAGTTCTCAAGATATTAATTTCAATCAATTCTTGAGCTCATCACTAATGTTAGGTAAGACTGATGTTGGAAAGTATGCAAAGTACATTGTACTAAATTACACTCTCTCCAGCATAAGTTCCCATTTCACCCCATTTTTGCTAACACCTGAGTAACAGTCTTTGTTTAGTAAAAGCGAGGTAAAATGGGAACACCTACTAGACAGAATCTAAGTTAGTACATTGATTCCTAGAGAGCAATCTCACAAGTATATATAAACCCTCGCAACTTACCTAGGCTTTGAAATATATAAAATATTTAAGCCTATTACTTAGATTGGCAGTTCTCCCTTGGAATCTCACGTTGTTGCAATCTGGTGACAGCTGAAACTGGACATCTGCTGTGTTCTCTTTGCTCACGTGCTTAGAACTGCAGCTGGGACAACTAGAATTTCTGGGGCTGGCTGCACATCTCTCCATCCCAGACAGTCTCTTCAGGGGCTCCCTTGGGCTTCCTCGCAGTACAGCGGCCTCAGGGTATCTGGACTTCTTATGGGGCTGCTGACTTCCACCAGAGCCAGCTTTCTAAGAGCCCCAGGCAGAAGCTGCCAGACTGCTTACGACGTCCTCTTGGAAGCCATTCAGTATCCTTCCAACCGTATGCTGTTGGTCAAAAGCTAGTCATAAAGACAACTCAGATTCAAGGTGGAAAGACTACATACACAAGAGCACAAATACTGGGAGATGTGGAGGGTGTGTGTGTGTGCTCGCGCGCTCATCTGTGCGTATAGGAGTTTTTTAAATAGCATTACTTTCAGAAAACTTTTTGAAATGTTGATTGGCTGCTCGTAAACCAGGAAGTTAATTCTCAAGTTGCTATGAATGCTTCTAATTTACCGCAGGAAAATCCTGAAGAAGGAAGGGCCAGTATCTACAAATCCGTGATCATCAACACTTCAAAGGAGATGATGTGCTTCAGCGACTATCCCATCCCTGCTCATTTTCCTAACTTCATGCACAACTCCCAAGTGCTGGAGTATTTCCGGATGTATGCCAAAGAATTTGACCTTCTAAAGTATATTCGATTCAAGGTAGGGGATTTTGTAGGTATCTTTGGGCTGCAAGTTGTCTGTTAAGTATATGAATAATGTGGTTACATGTAAAGATGGCTTTGATATGCACCTGTTTGTGTCCCATCCAGACAAAGACTCCACACTTTGTCTCCTCTGTGCCAGAAGAATATTCATGGAAAGGTCCTCATTTTTATATTTTGGCCCCAGATCCAGTAAACCACCTGCCAGAATCTTTCCAATGCCTCCTTGTGATACTATTTAAGTGGAATAAAACAAATGAGGGGAACTGTTATCCCAGTTAGACAAGGGAACTGACAGGCATGGGAACTTCAGGTTCCACAACTTGTCCGCTATTTCTTGGCCCTTTTATATTTTCCAAAGTGTTTTTCAATACATGATTTTATGTGATCATAACATCCCAATGGAGTAGTTATAGAGAAAGCAAAGAAGTTAACTCTGGTGAAAAGGGAAGAACACTGAATTGGGGAAGAAAGACTTGCATTCTAGTCTTTGTTCTCCTGTTAACATCTTGCGACTTAGACAAGTAAGTTCCTCAGCTTTGATGTGTCCTCATTTTCTTTCCTGTAAAACTATGATTGTATTCCATCACTTCAGTGGTTTCTTCCTGCTATAAAGTCTTCCATGATTTTTCTATCATTTTCAGCCGCAGCCATAAAAGAACATATATTTCTAACAGCTGGCAACAAGCCCAAATCTTCTACCTTTTCTTTCCTAGTGATAAGAACTCTTAAGATTTACTCTCTTAACAACTTTTAAATATGCCACACAACAGTGTTAACTATCGTCACCATATTGTACATTACACCCAGGCGTTAGTTATTTTTTAACTAGAAGTTTCTACCTTTTGACCACCTTCATTCCATTCCCCTCCCCTAGCCTCCTTCTTTCCCATCATTCTGCTAAATCATGGCTTTTCTGTTTAACAAGAAGAATGAAATGGTAATATCCAGTGACAACTTCCAAATTAAGCCATTTGCAGCCTAGTGGTACTTCCTTTCGCTTGTTTAAACAATAACAATGAAAAGACGAAAAATAAATAAGTCACTGATTTCATACTCTAGGTTAGGAGATAGAAAAGTGAAGTAAATTTTATTATGCTTGATAAAAATAAAGAGTGTTGACCTTAGATAACGTCAGCCAGATAGTCTCCAGCAAAATGGGTTTATTCGGGAACAAAGAACTGTAACCCATGCGACCATGGGAGGCCATATGCAAGTCCCATAAAACAAAGGAAAGAGGACTGTTTTTATGGAGGGGAAGAGGAAGGTGGGAGGGCGGGTCCAAAGAGTTCTCCCTGCTGTGCTTCATGGTTGACATGGGACATGTGCACTCCCCCTTCTTGCCTCCCTACTTCATTTTCAAGGAGGTTTCGGTTGACCTTTGTTTTACAAGAGTTACAGGGTGATAAATGCTATAGAGCTCTCTAGACTGCAGCTCAGAGCAGGGCTGCTTAAGCCATCTGGGCGTGAGGCATCAGGCACCAGGGAAGTTTTCTTAGAGGATGTACTATCTAAACTAAAGGTTGAAGGGTCAGTAGGAATCAGCCAGATAAAGGAGGATAAAGGGATGATCCAGTCAGAGGCATCAGCCTGTATAAAGGCCAAGAACATGAATGAAAAGAACTCAGAGTAACACAGGTTGACTGGGGTACACAGGTGCGATGTGTCTGTTTGTCCACAAGACATTATGGTCGTAGACCCGAGAAGCACATAGGAACCCGTTCTGAATGTTTCCTTAGGCTGGTCAGAATAACCCATGTTTGTTTATTTTTTAATTGAAGTTAAAAATTATACCACTGACTATCCATCTCACAGCATCTTTCTTTATAGTTACTGGAAAAAGAGGCATTTATCAGAGCCGAAGGGAGGCTCATTTACATAAAAAAAATATATTACGTAAAATAAATGACACACTGAGATGCTTTTCTACTCCACTAGAAAAGGGAGCCCTATAGCTCACCTACATGTTTAAGGCTAGAGAGCGAGAACAGGACTTGGGAGTAAGAAGACATCAGAGGGTCTCATGATGTTTGGGGGTCAGGGGAGAAAAAGGCATTGAGTGCATGGAGTGTCTTAGTGTCTCAGAAGCACAGAAACCCAAGTTTTAGTAAGTGTCACATTGCCTTAGGGCCTCATCCAACAGACGTAGTAGTTTGCACATTTCTAGAAATAGAGGAGAGTGCAACGTTAGCCTGCCAACTCTGTTTTATTTAGCCTGTTTCATGGAAGTTTCCTCACTCTGACCATAACCCCCCAAAAGTTCTTATGTGTGGAGTACGAAAATCAAATATCCCTGCGTGAGCCTTATCATGTGATACCAGCAGTTTGTGTAATGCTCTGTAAGGAGAGTGGTGTAGGGGAAGATGCCCACTGTACAGGCCACGGGTACAGTCCCCTGTGGCTATCGCTTTTCTTTTCAGACCACTGTGTGCAGTGTGAAGAAGCAGCCTGATTTCTCCACTTCAGGCCAATGGGAGGTGGTCACAGAATCTGAAGGGAAAAAGGAGGTGAATGTCTTCGATGGGGTCATGGTTTGCACTGGCCACCACACCAATGCTCACTTACCCTTGGAAAGCTTCCCTGGTGAGTAGCCTACTGAGAAGGGAAACCCTTGAACCATGCCTGTGACCTGATTCCCGAGAAATGAGGGGATTTCCATCTGAGTGATTACTTATCCTGATTCTGCATATCCTCCAGCAACACGATGGGGTAACTGTATTACTGCCCTTTGGGAGCTAGAGATAATGGGAATTTTAGAGAGCAGAGGAAACTTAAGAAGGCTCTGTATCTACTTTCACAATCACTTTAGTTTTTCTAACAATCGGAAAAAAGAACATGGAGTTGATCTATATTAGGTTGGACAAGGACTTTTTTTCAGCAATCGAGGAAACAAACAGAAATATTGAGTGTATAGGAAGAAATTAAAGCTTGAGAAAAGAATTTATTGGTCTTTGGCCTGGATGTGCTTTTGGAAAAGAAAACAAACAACACTCTGTGTACACTCCAGAGTTTATAAAAACATACACTCCAATTGCAATGGGAGTCGGTATTTAAAGAGGATGAAAAGACAAAAGAGAATGGAAGTTTTCCAAAGTAGTTTGGATTTCTGGGTCTACCAGTCCAGAATACAAACAGATCCTGAATGAAGGAGACTACTTTCGGAAAGGAAACCACAAGATTCTGCTCGGAGGCCATGGGAAAAGAAAACAGGCAAAAATGTCCAGAGGCAAGAGTGCAGCTGAGTAAAGTGAGAATGTGTGGAGAGTGTAGGCTTAAAGTCTACACACTGCCATGGAAAATGATTTGTCAAACGGTATCAGGTAAGGCGTCTGATTATTTTCCCTTCTCTTGTAGGAATTGAGAAGTTCAAAGGACAGTACTTCCATAGTCGAGACTATAAGAATCCGGAGAGTTTCAGTGGAAAGAGAGTCATTGTACTTGGCATTGGGAACTCTGGAGGGGACCTGGCCGTGGAGATTAGCCACACAGCCAAGCAGGTTTGAATCAGCAAATTACCATGTTTCCCCCAAAATAAGACCGGGTCTGATATTAATTTTTGCTCCATTAGGGCTTATTGTAAGGGGATGCCTTATTTTTTCATATACAACGATCTACTTTTATTCAAATAGTCATGTCATCTTCTTTTGGAACATCGTCAGAACGTACTAAATGTATCCCTCTGGCTGGCGATCTTAACGGGCTTATTTTGGGGAAACCTGGTATTTCTTTTGTTTCACAGAGAAAGGTGCAAATGGATCCAAGAGGGAGTATGGAGCCCTGCACATAGCTCGTCAGCTCGGATGACAAATGCAGGGCTTGCTTTCATTGCCTCACTGGCAGCCAAAGTTTCCAGTTAGATTCCCATCATTCAGTTTGCCTCACCCTAAGGAATGAGGTCATGACCACAGATGGTGCTCATAATCCCAGTCGGCCGTCTGTCCCTTCAGAGTGTGCCTCGGCTTTGAAGGAGACCCAGTAATTGCTGGGAGAGCTTGTTTAATGCAGTGTTCAGAAGTGTGGTATTCTGCTGGCCAGCAGGAGTGCCAGGCTCTCATGGAAACACCCAGGGTCACTGAGCTTGGCACTCAGGATGGTGGGGTATTTTCCTCTTCACTCCCCAAAGGAGAACAGCAGCAGTGTAACCGATCCAAAGACCACATGCATGTCAGTACGAAAGTGTCCCAGTGTGGCACGTGCAGGCAGCTCACCCCAGGCTTTGCGTATATAGCTAGGGAACACAGAATGATATATCCTCAAAGCAATTTCTAGGTCCTTCAGGGTTGGGTGTTTTTTGTTTTGTTTTGTTTTTGATCATAGATTTTGAATTGGGAAGAAAGTGTCTTCATTATAAATCCCTAGGAAAAACAAGTCATTTTTATATTTTGTTGTTCATTTCGCTATTGAATCATAACTTTATTATCAACAGGTAAATGCCTGGCCGTTCTTCAGTAACTTTAATTAACCTGTCCTTCTCCACAAATATGTTTTAAATTATTATTATTTTTTTAATAGAAGTCTAATGCCACAATTTTCTTAAATGACCTTTACCCAGAAAGTCCATTCAATAACAGTTCTTCTCAGTACTCTAGCCCCACAAAAGCGATTTCATATGTTATGCCGTGAATTAATTCAACAAGGATGTATCAGCAAATAGCTTTAGAAACAAGAAAGAATAAAAACGAGTTGCGGGTGTTAGGATAAAACGAATGTGCCAGGTTGGCGGTGGGGACACAAGGCAGGAATCGTCTTTAATGTCACTGGCTTGTCAAACATTCAGTCAAAAGGGAGCTGGGCCTTATGTGCACCGAGGAAATGTAGATTGCCAGACAATAAAGCATCCAGAGTGTGTGGGGATAAGGTGGTTGTGTCTGAGAAAGCCTGGGAAAACGCATGGCAAAATGATGTCCCCATAGCAGGGAAAATAGTGTCACTACTAAGGCAAGTGAAAGAAACTCCACTGCTGGGTTCAGACTTCACGTATTAAATTGTAGGCATGACAAGCTGTTTGTAAATCAAACACTTAAATGAACCTGTAAATTTGGATGTGAAGGACATTTTGGTATGAGAATTCTTGCTCTATAATGCTTTTGTGAAGAGAAAACATCACTTTCTTGTAAAACAATTTTCCTTACATTGTTTCTTAGAAATCCAAATTTGTAAATATGCTGTTTGCTTAAAGGAAGGTACAGGTGGAAAACTGAACTAAGAAGTATGAGGATAGCCCTTAAGCATGTACTGAGAGTTTATTACAGGAGTACGCCTTACCCTTTACAAAAACCCTATTTCTCATAACAGCCTGTGATGTATGCAATCACTGTCACTTTTTATACATAGGAAACCTTGTATTGGGGCTCTGAGCATTGACATTCCTCATATACTTACAAAAGTGGTACAGATTGCACACAAAACCATTTCATTCCTAAGACCATGCATGCTCTTTCCACAGTGACATCTAAAAGTGCTTCATCATGAGAGCGTTAAGGGCACCATCGGTGAGAATATGTGTGAAGTTCATGATTATCCCTCTGTGGACAGATTACCGTTTTCTTACAGCTGAGACAAATGGCCATAAGGCAATGTATATATATACTATTACAACTCACATCTCTCTCTAGAGAGTTCTATAATGTAGAGAAAGTATGCTCTGCCAGGTAATTCAAGGTCAAACTTTGATCAGCTCTGAACATGGGCTTTGCAGCAGAGGACATCAAAAGACTGTCCAATTTCCTGTTATCATACTAGCAATCTTCAGTTTTTCCACTAAATAATCAATGAAACATTTCTTAGATACAGGCTGTGGAGTCAGTCAGACCTGGGTTGGAAATTCAGCTCTGCCACTTACTAGCTGTATGACCTGAGGCCACTTAGGCACCGTCTTCACGCCTCTCGCCCATGAAATGGGGATCATAATACCGACCACAAGAGGTTGTTGTGGTGATTAAATAAGGTGCAGACAAAGTACCTGGCGTAGTGATGTACAGGTCACGATTGTCAATAAATGGAGGTGTGGTGATGCCGTCCTGGGGAGATTAAAAGATGTGTGTGTTCTCCTTCCACACCAGAGCGAACATATCTGGAGGGACTGAAAATAAGAGCGTTTAACTTCAGGCCTATGTTCTCACCAATGGTGCCATTAGGTGCTACGATAATTAAGCACACTTACATATTACAGTTGAAAGAAAATAAAAAGTTTACTATCAATATAAATGATAATAACAGGTTTTGGGGGTAGTAATTCAAACAATGTCAAAGGCAAAAAAGACTGAGGGTTTTGAATTAAAAGCTATTCCATTGCTTTTGGTTTTATCATTTCATGATTTTAAATGAGTTGGACGGGGGAAAGTACTAGAGAATTTCAGAGGATGGAGAGAAAGACTGTCAGCCAGAATAGTCTGTGGTGTCTTCATGGAAGAGCCAAACTTGATCTGGATCTTAAAACTGAATAGGCTTTGGAGAAATAAGAGGATGGGGGTGCTTTTCAGGGAGGTATAATGACATCAAACAGAAAGGCAGTGGTGGTTCAGAACAAGACATATTTTTGGTCAGTGAACACACCAATTTAACTGTAACCTGACTGTTTAAGAAGGAAAATGGCAGGAAACAAAAAAGATTGTGTGAGGTCCAAAAGCCAGACTAATGAATTTAAACTTAATCTTGAAGAAAATGGGGTAGTTTTACAGGATGATGAGCCAGAGTGTGGTAAAAGCAAACCATTTTTTCTAATGCCCCAGGTTTTCCTCAGCACCAGGAGAGGGTCTTGGATCATGAATCGTGTAGGAGACCATGGATATCCCTTTGATGTGTTGTCCTTCTCTCGACTTAATCATTTTCTGAAGAAGATAGTTGGTGAATCATTATTAAACATATACTTGGAAAGAAAGATGAACCAAAGGTTTAACCACGAAATGTATGGCCTAAAGCCTAAACACAGGTACGTTTCCAGGATGGGAGTGGGGCAGTAATGGCCAGGACACAAAAATACGGATTGTTCACATAGGCTAATAGTGGAGCTACCTCTACACATGCATTAAGAAAATCCACAGAATGTGAGATCAGATTTCTACCTTGTCCCCACAGAAGCTCAAGATCTACTGGTCTGTAATCCTCGGTCTAGGACTCACCTTGGCATCAACCATTTTATTATTTCCCCAGGTACCAGTTCTTTTCCATGACCCCCAGTGACAACAATAAAATGGTAGCAAAGGGCAGTGCATCATCCATTCATCAACACTGAGCACCTCCTAGGAGCCAAGCGTTATACAGGGCATGAGAATATAGAGATTAAAGACCTTCTAGGAGTATTAATACAAATAATAACACCTCACCTATCTGAGGACTTCATGGAAGACAAGCCTGGTGCTAAATGGTTACAGGCATCATCTCATTTAATGCTCACTACAGCCCTCCCTATAGGTTGCTGTCTTATCTCCATTTTACAGATATAAAAATTGACACTTAGGGAAACTAATTTGCCCGAGAGCACATAAGAAATCATGGCAGAGTCATGAAATAGATTTTACCTTAAAAACTCTAATGAGAAGAGAGATAACGGAATAAGACAGAGAAATGCATGGCATGTTCTACGAGTATGAAGGGTGGGAGTCCTCACACAGCCAAGGAAGTAGACTGTGAAAGCATTTCTAGAGGCTGAACATAAGTGCCTGTTTCCTTCCAACTTTTAAAAATGTTCAGATTTACTTAATACAAAATAGTAAATACAATGAGCACCCATATACTCTTCATTTAGAGTCACCTATTAACAGTTTGCCTTATTTGCTTCTTCTTTCTCCCTCTCTGTAAAGATAGATCCATACGTATGTACCATACATACTATATCAATTCATGCATACATACATATTTTTTTTCTGAACCATTAAGTTGCAATCATTAAGACATTTTACCCTAAAATATTCAGCATATATTGCATAAAAAAAAGGGTAGTCTCCTATATAAACATAACACAATTATCACACTTGGGAAATTTAATATTGATAAACTACCATTATCTAATATGTCACATATTCAAATTTCCCAAATTGCCCCAATAATATATCTTCATAGCTTTTCTATTTATTTTTTTATTGGAGAATATTGGGAAATAGTGGGTTTCTCCAGGGCCCATCAGCTCCAAGTCATTGTCCTTCAATCTAGTTGTAGAGGGCACAGCTCACTAGCCCATGTGAGAATACATCCAGCAACCCTATTGTATACAGCTCATGCTCTAACCAACTGAGCCATCAGCTGCTCAGCTTTTTTATTTTTTAAAGCCAGGATCCTGTCAGGTATTTCAGCATTGCATTTAATTGCCATGCTTCTTTCTTGTGTTCTAAAATAATTCTTCACTTTTAAAAAATCCAAGCCATTGTTTTACAGAAATTCTCTAAATTTGCACTTGCATAGTTATTCTTCCTTTATTATGTTTAGAGGAAAATTTCTAGCCCAAATACTTATAGGTTGTGTCTTCTCGGTACATCGGGAGCCACATGCTAGCTGAATGCACGTGAATGAGGTTAGATTTGATCATTAGAAAAGGTGGTATCTACCAGGCTTCTCCTTGGTAAAGGTATTTTATTCCTTTGAAATTAATCAATGGGGTGATACTTTGAGGCTGTGTTCCCCAACAAGCTTTCAACCATTTATTTCACCCAATTACGGAAACTGTAGCATCTACAATTTTGGTGATTACAAACTAAATTGAGGCTTCATGGAATAACAAGAGATAGTCAAACAAATAGGGTTAGAAAGGAGCATTATAAGTACAAGATCTTGGGATAGCAAAAAATATGCTGTGGGACCTGCATGTCGTCTGATTTGGCTGGACTATATGGCAATGATAGAAGAGTGACTGAGTATATCCCCAGGCTCCCTGGGCAGGTACGTGAACACCTGTGTACGCTCTGCTAATATAAAAGTCTGAAACAAAGACAGTCCCGAGCCATTGGAAGATTTTAAGCAAGTGAGTGACATAATAATAAATACAATTTGGAATAACCACTCCAAAAATGATGAAGAAGATTGAAGGGGGATGGAGTACGAGGCCCTAAAGACAACTGCAATAGTCTGGGTGAGATAGAGAATACTTAAAACTGTTCTGGGATGTTAAGAGGAGAATGGGAAAAGACTTGGTGGCCATCTGTAAAACTAACAGTTTTGTGGCTTGGGCACATTATTATGGTTTGAGAAATCACACATGCACTCTCCAAATCAGACCATTCTTCCTACCCTTCTCCAACACTTTCCATCTCAAAGTCATCTAGGGTCCAACTTCTGCTCTGAGATCCTGAACTGTGCCAATATACATTAGACTTTTCCCAGATTTCAGGGATAGCCAAGAGGGAGACCATTAGCATATTGTTTACCACCTCCATCAAAGTAGAATTTTACTTATGTGTTACTGATTTCTCTCTCCTTCCGTACCCCTGCTCCTTGACTCCCCAATGTTCTCTCTCATTTCTCCTTCTTTTGGTCTTTATCACCATCACAGAGCCCTGAGTCAGCATCCAACAATCAATGATGACCTGCCAAATCGTATAATTTCTGGCATGGTGAAGGTGAAAGGAAATGTGAAGGAATTCACAGAGACAGCCGCCATATTTGAAGATGGCTCCAGAGAGGATGACATTGATGCTGTTATCTTCGCAACAGGCTATACCTTTGCTTTTCCTTTTCTTGAAGATTCTGTCAAAGTAGTCAAAAACAAGGTATCCCTATATAAAAAGGTCTTCCCTCCTAACCTGGAAAAGCCAACTCTTGCAATCATAGGCTTAGTCCAGCCCTTGGGTGCCACTATGCCCATTTCAGAGCTCCAAGGACGCTGGGTCACGCAAGTATTCAAAGGTAAGTGACCATACGAGTTGAATACTTAATACCTTGGTAGTATGTTGAAGTTCTTGTCTTTAAATTGTTCAAACAGTATGTACGGTTGTAACATGCCTGACATAAAATTAGTGCTCAAAAATTAATTTTTGACTGAATATAAAATAGTAGTTTATAACCATGGATGTGTATTAGAATTTCCTGGAAAATTTTCCCAAAATAGGCATGCTTTGCCTCACAGTGTCTATTTATTAAATCTGGGGTGGGGCAGACATAAGATCCTTGAGAAAATGTTTCCCAGGTCATTCCAACGTATAATCTAGATCAGAATCCACTCACCTAGATTTTAGACAACTGGGATATATTTATGAGGCAAGAGAAGTTTGTCTTCTTTCATTATAGACAAAGTCAAATATAGATAAGGTGTGATTGGATTTCAGTCCCCAAATTAAGACCTGGTTAAAGACTCATCCACAATGTAGAAAATTCAACTTCTCCAATTCTCACTTTCCCCACTTTATGTCCCCTCTTTCAGTTTTGGCTACAACATGAGGAAAAACTTTAGGGTTTGGAATAGAGGGCTCATAGTGAGTCAGCAGAATGATATGGTTTTCAAACGGCTTAATTGTATCTATCATCATTAAAAAATTATAATGTCCTACAATGTAAAATTGTTCTCTAAACAGGTCAGAGCACACCCAAAGACCTGTTTTAGAAGTGAAAGTGGAATGCAGTAAAAGGAGAGACAAGAATGGTTAAGGAATTTGAAAATGTGCCATTTTTAGTATAACTGAAGAAGGGAGAGATAGGAGGGTTCAAATATCTGAAGAGGTGTCCCGTACCAAAGGATTCTATTTGCTCAGTATCTCTTCAAAGAGTTGAACAAGGACCAAGGAGTGAAATGTTGAGGATTGTACAATATCATTAAAAACAAACAAATATTTTTTTTTCCTATCTGCCGGTTCCATTTCTAGATGGAATGGACTGCTTAGTAAATGGTGAGGAATCCAAACAGAATAGGAATAGAATGAAAATGGCTTGATAGCCATTTGACCGAGCCAACATGGAGTAGATTCAAACCTCAGTACGGAGAAATCAGATGAGCTTTAAGGTTCCTTCTAACAAAGAAATTGTTTGATTCTATGGTCGTTATAATAGAATTTGCGACCATTAGTAATGTTTAATTAAAACTATTCTGAGTTCTGGTTGGAATTACAGCTTCCTCTTCCCTAGAGAAGACCTTCATGGTAGCAGAGAAAAAAAAGGAGCAATGGAGTTAGCATTGATAAATCAAAAACCTTTCCAATTTCCCCAAAGTCCTATCATTTGTTAATTCCTTTCAGTTCTAGACAGTAGATCACATACTACTCGAGAGCCCTGGACCAGGACCAAATGCAAGTGACCCATGAAGCTGGCTTAATTCCAGTCATATTAAATGGATCTTTTAATTTGGTCAATTGAGTAAGAGGAAAGAGTCACATTAAATCTGCCAGAGCGTCTTAGCTTACATTAAATAACTACGACTCTTCCAGGACCAAGTGAACTGTTGAGAAGAACAGGGAAAATGGGAGGACTCTGCATTACAGCTATGGGATGAGGGGATCTTAGGGGAAATGCACCAAAAGCCCAGCTTCCTATGCTCACAGAGGCCTGGTGCTAATTCCTCCAGCTTTCTTCTAAGACCTGGAAGGGAGGAATCCCTATAGTTTTATCAAACTTCTGACAGGAACCCTGAGTTTTCAGTTCTCCCACAGCCCTCCTGTCCACCTACCAAATTCCTGCCATTCTCATCCCTGAATTCTGCCTTCACTGTACCCATTTAAACTCTCGGGATCTGTTTTTCCCGTTCTTTCATGGCTGCCCACCTCAGCCTGGCCTCTTGCCTGGCCTGTCCTTTCCCTATTTTCCTTCCCCCTCTGCTCTCTAGAATTACTGTGCTCTTGTCAAGGAGATATTGCACCGTTTTCTAGACACCGAACCCCCTTCCGTGCCTTGACTGAAATCTAGTTTTCTTTGTCTTACTTCTTTTGTAGACCTCTCAAAAGCCCTTGCGAGTGTTGTACTTTCATTCACCAATTTTCTTTCCTTGAAAATCATATGAAATTATATCAGCTCCCTGATTCCTAAGAAAACATTATGTCTTAGCATGGCATTCACGTTCCTGCACGAACTGGATGCAGCCTGCTTTGGCAGGCCCATCATTCGTGAGTCTTAACCATACGTCTTATATGGTTCTAAATGCCCTGATGACAAACCCACTGAGCAGCAAACACAGCCAGTACTCTGGTACCCTGTACTTCTGCTGCTCTCTCTGCTTCATATACTACCCCTTTACTACTTATTTGTACAGGGAAAAATGCATATTTCCTCCCTCCCTTAGTAGTATATCGAGAGCTCTTTATATAAAGAATTGTGTTTATTAGCCTTTGTAGTCCAAGCCCAGCCCCATGCCTAGCACATGGAAGGACTCTAATAAGTATCTATTCAAACAAATGCTAGTTTAGCTTTGGAGGTAAATGAAGATAGAAACTCTACAGCAGATACTTGTCTGAGGATCTGACCTTCTGAACGACGTTAGCCAACTTCCAGGTATGTGGAAAGGCTGAACAGCTGAATGGCAGCCACGTCTCCTTTCCCTTGGAACATTAACTTTACACAAAACGTGGTGGGACAAGTCAGGAGTGAAGAATGTCAGGATTACCTAAGTACACCTGCCTTAGGCCTGAGAGCAGACTGAAACACCTACTTGGACCCACTTCCATGGAATTCTAATTCAGGCTCACCTTTCCCACCTTGTTAGAACCCTTGGGAAACCTCTGAACTTTATTTAACTCTTCCTTGTTCAACAACAGCCTGCAGTTCACGCTTACTGACTTTTAAGGAATTCTTTGAATTCTCCAGAACATAGTACTTGTTAACAGAATTCTAGTTCCTGTGGAGGTAACCTCACACTTAAATGTTTGGTTTTTCTCTTCAGGGCTGAAGACATTACCCTCACAAAGTGAAATGATAAGAGATATAACTAAGGCTCAAGAGAAAATTGACAAAAGGTAAGAAATTCTCCCAGGAAAGTAGGTGCTTAGTTTCTCTACTCACTTAGTTCTTAATAAAAGCAATAGTGTACTGTATTTCTCTTTCTCATGTTAGTTTTCAGGTTTAGGTTATATTCTGAAGAAAAAAGAAATAATAATTTGTGACAAGAGAATGGAGAAATAGCACTGAGAGGTTTGTTATGGGTGAGAAAGAAGAGACAAGCTGAAGAAAAGTGTTTAAAATCCTATGTTTAGGGCCTGAAAGAAGAGTCAAGTAGGAAAACGCACATGGGGAGAAAATCAGGTATATTGTTTTGGCAAGGATTGCTTCAAGTGCTAGTAGAGCTGCCACAAGAAGGAAGAGCAGCAATGAACTACTGAGCACAGATATGGTCGAATTCCAAACCACAAGATTTACAAATCTGCAGAGGCCAAGGGCAGGCCTCGCCAGGGGACAGCATACTCATGTCACAGTGGCTCATGTATGAACAGCCTGTGATAACGGAAGGTGGTACGTTGCCGATTGCTTAGTGCTTGGGTCAACAGTCATTTAGCATCTGAACTTCAGAACTGAGCTTATTCACTGGGTGACTTTTCTTTAGACAAAGTGGGAGCTAATGGCAGGTGACTAAACCTTTGTGGGAATGTCAGAGGCAGGATTATTGAAGGTCCAGAGAGGTGGTTTTCTTCAATTGATTGTACTGGCGTAACTGTCCCCTGCCTCGGAGCAGGAGAGCGTTTTTATTCCACCCTGATACCCTTGCCAGGTGCGCTCCTTGTTTTTCCTTATTCCACTGCCGAACTTCTGCATCCGTATTCTACGTGATATGCTCTAAATTCTCAGCCTTTTCTCCCTCCTAAGCTCCCTGCATTGTAACTTTCGTCCTTGCTCCTGCAACCACTCTCTTCTGGAGTGCTTTCTTTTTTTGCTTTTCTGGCACTGAAATACCCTGTGTCAACTTTCCGTCTCTTTAGACGTTTGTCTACCCACCTTCAGACTGAGCTGTGCCTAAGGGTATAATTTAACCTTTATGGAGGGTTAACTATGTACATACACATAACGTTGTGTACGTGTGAGTTTATTGAATCTCTGTGAAACCTTCACGACGAGGACAGTATTTCACCCAGGACTGCAGGGTAACTGCATGCCTACCGACCTTTGGGCCGGCCTCACATCCACAAGGGAGAGCTCTCAAATTCTGTCCTATCTTCTTTCTTCTAAACTTTAGTTCCATTTCAATAAATTCCTATTTGACCATCTTTCAGTTCCATTTCACCTATTCTACCTCAAATTTATAGTCACTTTTTCCTCTCCTTGTTTTGGATTCTCTAATCCTAGAGCTCTTTTAATTTCAATTAGCTTGACCTGGCTTTTCTCTTACTACCTTTCTGTCCAACTATTCTTTCTTTCCTTTTCAGAATAGAAAGGAAAAAGAGGAAGTTATCAGGTAGCTTTCTAAATCCCATTCCTTCCACACAGGTATTGCTATTATCACACTTTTTCTCTAAAAGCCCTCTTAGCTCTTCAGATCTATACTTAATCAGTCATTCCATATGGCTCCATTGGGAGGGGGGTAAGTCTTTTTCCCCCCTCCCTTCCATATTTGAAGTTAACATTGGGAAGTCCTGCACTGTGGACCCCACCACCACTGCCCTCATAAAACAATTGAGGGTCCCCAACTTGAGAATTTTTGTGGTGGATTCTCTTTCTGATAACATCCGAGTCCTCTGGATCTGGGTCTGCTATCTTTGCGTCTCTGTACGTATCCTTGTTTTCCACAACTCGCCTCCGCTCCTGTACGTGGTGCCTACAGATATTCTATACGCACATTCTACGCTCATTCCTATCTTATTCCTTCACTCTGATGGTCCCCTGACTTGTGACACTTTCATCTTTGTTCTCAGCTTATACATATCTTCCATATCCTTCAAGGACTTAGTATAGCTCTGTTTTAACTACCCTCTTCTACCTTTCTATTTAGCAGTCTGAAACCACATGACTTGCCAAAAGTCGTATATTCTTCTGTTTCATGTGTATCTATCATATCTCCTGCAATAGATTACAAAGTCGTAAAGGACAAAGTCTTATTTTTCTTCTCTATTGTCCACGGGCTCCTAGTCTAATATAGATCCAATAACATGTACTCAGAAAGCACTGTTAGATTGATTGATTGATTGACTGACTGTCTCACTGTTGACAACCCCAGCTTCTGTCTTGTCTGTTTCAGGTATTTGGAGAGCCAACGCCACACCATTCAGACAGACTTTATAGATACCACAGTGGAACTTGCTGACCTGTTGGGCGTTGGGCCCAACCTTTTGTCTCTGGCCTTCACCGACCCCAAGCTGGCATTACAGTTACTATTGGGACCCTATACTCCAATCCAGTATCGTCTACAGGGCCCGGGAAAGTGGGATGGAGCCCGAAAAGCCATCCTCACCATAGACGAGCGTGTCAGGAAGCCTATGATGACCAGACAAGTTGAAAGCAGTGGTTCCATGACTTCAGCATTAACGATGGTCTGGTTCATGCTCGCTGTTGTTTTCTTTGCCATCATAATAACCTATTTTTAGCAGTTTCAGTGCCGTTGCCCCGGTTTTCTTTGGGGAGCTGGATCGAGAGATGCCTCCAGGACAACTCTCAGTTTCACATTGCCCAGAAATCTACTTTTATTTCTGTTTCCAAAGCATTAATCGCCTTTTCTCTTTTCCCTACAATGAAATCGCAGCTTTTCATTCGAAATGGATTAAAAACTTGAACCCAAGACCTGAATGCATAAAACTCCTAGAAGAAAACATTGGGGATAAATTCCTTGACATCGGTCTTGGTGATGATTTTTTGGATTTGGCACCAAAAGTAATGGCCAAGAAAAGCAAAAATAAACAAGTGGGACTACATCAAACTAAAAAGCTTCTGCACGGCAAAGGAAACCATTATACGTCATTGGTTAAGAGATCTTGCTTCTTTGCCTAATCACTCCTATTTAAGGAAAAACCCAAAAACTTGGTAGGTAGTAAGGAGAAGCATTTAATCCTTCCTACAGAATCAAATTACTTGTGTCCTATGTCTGAACATGCAACATGCAGAGTTTACTGCGGACTGACAAGTTCTATTAGAGTACAACAGTGTCATCGACAATCCCCCGAGTAGAAAAAGAACACTCTGAGAAGTCCTAAATTAAATTATACAGGCGGAAGAGTAGATGAAAGAGACAAGAGAGGTTAATCAGTTAATGCCTGCGTGGAAAATCATCGAAAGACTTGCTTACATTCCTGAATGATGTTACAACTCTGAGTTAACTTCCAGGTAGCTATTACACAGTTATCTAAAGAGAAGAGTCAGTAGCCTGCCAACAGCACAAGGGACCACCAGTGCCTCCATTATCTTGCTACACATGACCTTTCCATACTGTTGCCGACAACTGGTCCTCAATAACAAACGCTTCTTCCTTACAGACTATGCACCTATTCCAGAACTAGCTCCTCTTCACTTTTTCCCACGCCCTTTATCCATAGCCAGTGCAAATTCTTTCAAAACAACTTTCATCTTTCTTCTCCAAACCTGAGATATGAAGAAGCCCGTCAATACCAGGAGTGTGTAGCCCTGCCGCTGCTGGTGGTGCAGATGGCGCGCCCCAGGACCCCGTCCTTTTCTCGCTGGCATCTGGCTCAATAAACCCTTTCTTTCAGAAAAGCTATTGGCCATGAAAGTTTTTGTTTTACACCCCAAAAGCAGATAATCCAAAAATCATTTCTATTTAGCTTTACAAAAACAGTTTCTCTTCCTAACAAGTTTTCCGTTGGCTAATATATATTGTGTATGCTTCTTCTCTGATGATTTGACAACTATAAGGAAATATGTACCAGAGACGTATTATTTGGCTGAGAGAGACCAACCTGGAGTTAGAAAGCTGAATAGTACACTAGTTAAGGTTTAATGTGTTATTCCTTCAAGGGCCTTGTTTCAGAGTCCTATGGAAAGAGTGACAGGAATTGGGGAGGGCAGGGAGGTAACCAAAAGGAAGTAAGCAGGCAGTCAAGATTCTGGTTTTTTTTGTCTACAAACTGTCTTTGGTTAAGAGCCAGAAAACAACAGTTTATTTGGGGCTGAGCACAGATCAAAGGGGGAGGAGTGGATTTGTTGGACTTAAGTGGGTGGGTTTTCAACTTAATATAATAATGAACTTTTCAATAAATAGAGTGGCTCATTCCGAAAGGGTGGCTTTGATGAGTTGGAGTTCTCCCTCACTGGCTGTGTTTAAGCCTAAGTGGCATTTTGTGAGAAATATAATAAATAGTATTCACGCACCCTTCAGTCCGCAAATGTGTATTAAAGTTCACTCTGTACAAGGTGCATGCAGAACACCAAGAGGAATCCAGTGGAGTTCTCTCTGCCAGTGTCCTTCTTATACTTTAACATGTACACATCTTCCTCTGAATACCTTGTCAAAGTGCAGATTCTTAGTCTGTAGGATGGGGCCAGGTTCTGCACTTCTAACAAGTTCCCGGGTGATGCCTATGCTATCAGTCCCTGAAACACACGTTGAGCGCCAAGGGTTTCTTGTCGGGAATGAGACATAGAATCACAATACAAAGGAAGAATTGGTAAGCACCACTAATTGGTAAAGTTCCATTGATCATCAGGAAAAGCCAGGGCTGTCTTTGCCCTTGTCTGCCCGCAGAGTGCCTTCTGTTTTTGTTCCTGCGCTCTTTCTTGAATTTCATTTCTTCCGGGGTCGTTAATGGATATGCTGTTTCTTAGAATAGCTTGCTCCTCTTCAGAGCAACATTTCACTAATTTATCAAGGTTTATTTCGTAATCACTCCTTCTCCCCCGGGGGCCCCAGTCGCGGCTGACAGCTCCCTACACCACTTAGTTTTTTAGCCTGAACCGATCCTTCTGCACCAGCGGCAAGTCCGTGTTCCCATTCCCCCTGGACACCACCTCTCCGGGGCGACTTCCACCAAGACGCTGTCCAGAAGATGTTTTTGCGAAGCTGAGCCCAGGTGAGGGGGCCCGAGAAGAAAACCCCGCTCCTCGGGGTGCAGAGCGGCGGAGCCTGGGTGGCGGTCCCCAGTGTCACTGGGAACCGTGTGATCCGCGCGGCAGGCCCGGAGCTCGGCGCACCCGCGTGGCCCGGTGCAGTGTCGCCGGGCGGGCTGTCCGGGTGCAGCCGGTCCCGGCGGACGGGCGGGAGCCCCGCGGGGCAGGGAGGGCCCCACACGCCCGCCTACCATGGAGGCGGCGGCGGCTAGAGAGGCCGGCGGGCGGGCAGCTGCGCGGCGGGGCCGCAGGGAGCGCGCGCGGGGCGGGACCGCACACCGGCCTTGTAGCCATTTTAGGAGGAAACCCGGCTCCCGAGCTCCGCGCGTGGCTTCAATTTCAATAACTTTATTGGTGGCCCTCGCCGCAGAGCATCCAGCGCGCCCGCGGCCGGGAGGAGGGAGCGCGTCTCAGGAGGTGATGGGGTGGGGGCGTGAGCGCTGCGATGCGGGGGAGCTCCCGCAAGCGGGATCCCTGAGCGGCGGGCGGGGAGGGGGTTCGGGGCGCGCCTGGCGGCCGGGCAGGGGGGGACCCCCGGGTACGGCTTCCCTGCGGCGGGGATTCCGTGGCCCGTGTCCCCAGGCGCAGGGGTGGGGCTGCGGGCGCCTCTGACGTGGCCGCAGGGGTGTTCCTCGCACGGTGCTTTTCCCCACGGCAGGTGGCCCCCGACACACGCTGCAGCCATGGGAAACACCACCAGCGAGCGGGTGGCCGGGGAGCGCCACGGCGCCAAGGCGGCACGCGCTGAGGGCACCGGCGGCCAGGGCCCGGGCAAGGAGCACAAGATCATGGTGGGCAGCACGGACGACCCCAGCGTCTTCAGTCTGCAGGACCCCAAGGTGAGCGCCCCTTCGCCCCCGGTGGGTGGCGATGCTGCAGTGGGCTGGGTGTCAGGGCGCCTCCTCCCTTTCCTGATTCTTACCGCACTGATCTGGGTTATGACTTTTTGAATTCAAGGGATTTGGGGGGGGGGGGGATGGAGATGGTGGATATTAATTCCTCTCGCGGTGCTGCCTCAAAATAGGGCACAAGCGGGGCTTCTTGTTTGCCGATTCATCTGTTGGACGCATTTTTAAGAGGATAGCAGGATGCCAGCCCCCCCCCCCCCCCCCCGCCCTCGCCTCCCAATCTTTGGTTCTCCTGACAGGCACCGTGCCCTCTTCTAGAGGACTGATGAATTTGTGGGTGTCAGCGCTGCTGGCAAACTTCAGAGGTTGCCTGAGTTGCCGCCCATGGCCGGCGGTGTCTCACATTTGCCCTGAGGTGGGTGAATGAGTTTCTTTTTTCTCTCTGTGTACCATTTTTGCCCTTGTAGGAGCTCAGCACTTCTGATCGTCTTCGCCTTGGGCTTGACTGGGAGGAACCATCACTTGCTTATTTGAATACTTCCTAGTCTTGTGCGTCCATAAAGGACACCGCTGCTCATTTTTTGTCCCATGCCTTCTAGTTGCGGTGCTGAGGTTGTGCTTCTTTCGTGCCCGGCTGCTCAAGTGGCAGAGCAAATCATTCCAGGATTTCTCCAGTAGCCACTAGTACCTCAGTATGTCACCATGGCTGCACGCGGGACAACCCACGCTGCCCCAAAGACCTTGTGCTGGCGTCCAAGGACTCTGAGCGGAGTGGCAACTTGTGGGCACTCTGTAGAAAGGGCACACTGAGCTGACAGCACTGTGATTACCATCCAAAAAAGCTTCTTATCACTTTTAGAGCGACACCATTAAGTACCTTAAGGCCCACTGGGATGAATTAGAAAAATGGAGGGATTGAGGAGACGAGTGTCTTTGATGTCCCCTATGCCTTCCCACGAAGTAAATGGAACATGATTTGCCACGTTGGTAGCACATGGAATTTGGTTGTTTATTTTCATGGATCTCAACGGAGAACATAATCAGAAGTGAGAGTGATCAAAAGGACCATTTCTTGCGGTTTCTTCTCCCTTCCTTTCTCCTCCCACTTCAGGGTGTCTTCCTCATCCTTAGGGCTGTCCACCCAGCCATCTGAATTGACTTCTTCAGGGCTTTCTCAAGGTGACCTCCCTCACTGCATTTCCCCCCTTTTCCTACACTGATGACTCAGGATTTAAGGACAGTGTATTTGTCAAACTGTGACTGCAGTAAGCAGTGTACTGAATACAAGCCAGATTGCTTTATTGGAAACGGAACCTATTTGCGATGATTCTTTGCCTTACCTCAGTCTTGCCATTTGTGAAATCAGAAAACTGTTTCTGATCGTTCCTAAGGTCTCTTCCAAATCTAAAATTTTACAGTTCTCAACCTACCCACTGTCTTGACTTCAATATCAATGTTTTGCTTAAACATCTCAAACTGTAGTTCGAATTTTCTCTTTTCCTAATGATTTTGCTGACTGTTTAACTTGACGCAAACAGCCTTTCTGCTAGTCACCTGCACGCATGCCTACCACAGAAATGTCATATGTGGAAGGGCTTTGTTCTAAACTAGGCATATTAATAGTTTGTAGCTTTCAAATTCTAAACCGAAAATCCTAAATCATAAAAGTAACTGGCATTGGGGCCACCTTCTTCCTCTCTCAGTCCAATTTGCACATTAAAATCACCTGAAATTTGCTTAAACACTTTATGGATAATTGGAAACATTTTCTATCTTTCAAACAGGGAAAACAGTGTACTAAAGTCCCAAATAGCCACGTAAACAATGATCAAATTGTGAATGAAATGACGTCATCTTTACCCCAATCCACTCCCCCCACCAATTATCTTGAAGCAAATTACTGGCTTATCAAAGATTATTTTATCTGTAAATACTTTAGGACATATCTCTAAAGATTAGTTTTTCTTTCTTTATTCCAATATATCACAGCATTATTATCTGGTCAGATTTTTAAAAAAGATTCCCAGGCCATATATCTGAATCAGAATCTGAGAATCATGCTTAGACATATGTAAACATTTCCATAATTCTAATTCAGCCACTCAGCAAGAGTGCATTGCTTGAACAATATGCATAACGAGGTTTTCTCTTAAGCCACTTCCTTATATAATGTGAAAGTCCCTTCAATTCTTTCTCGGTTTACTTCAGCTTATGCTGGTTTCTCATAGTGCAGTTTTGAGGATTATCGAGAGACAGTATGGAAGGTAGACAACCCCGCCATTTTGAAAATAAAACCCAAACGAATAAGCTCGTCCTTTTAATTTTTTATTTAACCCACATTATTTGATTTGGTAATCTTTTGATTTGGTACTGTACAGTCTTATTTACCTATTTACCACAGTCACTGAAGCCTGTGTAAAGTGGGGATCGGCAAACTTTTTCTGTAAAGGGCCAAGCAGTAAATATTTTAGACTAGTGGATCATATAGTCTGTGTCACAACTACTCAGCTCTGCCACTGTAACAGGAAAGCAGCTGGAGATCAAAAAGTAAATGAATGAGCTTGGCTCTTTCCCAGTAAAACTTGACAAAAGCATCCGGTTCACTGGCCACAGTTTGCCAGCTCATGTTCTAAAGGATGGCATGTGGAGAAGAGACTGTTTCAAGACATGACCTCTGCCTGACCCTCAAGCTAGATCCAGCGAGATGATGGCCAGAACAGAGATTGCTTCCTGTAAATCCCCTTGACCCATCCCCTAGGGATTACCCAGGCCCATTTCCCCCTAATCTGGGCCGGCTCACCCCCCGCCCCCGGTACTTCTATCCATCCACTCCTCTTCTGTATAATTCCCTAGTTCCTGCAACAGGATGCGGAGTGTACCCACGTTGTCTTGCCAACGCCCAACACACATGCCTCATATCTAAGTTCCATTAATAAACTCCTGATGCAATGATGGAGTTGTCAGCCTCTCTTCAGTCTCCCAGCCCTGGGAAATTTTCCCAACACGGTAATGAAAAGAAACTAAGTAAGGAGTCAATTTTTTTCAGGATCCTACAGACCTCATTTGGTATTGGAACTGCTTGTATTAAAGGGAGCTGTTTTTGATCTGATGTTCCCTGAGGCTCCAGAATTTTCATTCCTACACCTAAAATAATTACTATAAACCTGACATAGTTGAGCAAGTAAGAGTTCATAAACCACTTCTCACAATTTAAGAAACCAGTGATTGGGTTTTTATGTTTTTAGTGTCCTTTGGAACCTACCAGCTATAATGGAGTTTTTGAATTAGTTATGAATTTCAGTATTTCTAAGTTCCATTACGACTGATAATTGAGAGCTGTACATATTTGCATGTGAAAAATACAAGTCCAACTTAATTATTTTTTATAGAACCATACGTTGTTTTCATATTGTTTCCTTTCAAGAGGCACCGAGAAGCATATCATGATTGCCTGCCTGTGAGTTAATCTGGTAATGGGAGTACGCTTCTTTTTTTTTTTTTTTTCTTCCCAAAGGAAAATCCTAAAACTCTGAAAGGGTGAGTGATATATGTAGACCTGGAAATTAGGCGTGGATTTGGACAGCCCTTGAGCACAAGCCATTTGACCATTTTGGTCCTAGATGAATTCTTTTTCTATAGTTTGTTTACAACCTGACCTGATTTAGTTGCTAATTTCAGGGTTCACTGATCCTTAGCAGAAACCTAGCACCCCTCCCTGCCCTAGGGAGGAGAGTGACCTTGTAAGAATTCCTGGGTCACAACTGAAGGATGACCTCGTTCTTCTTATAGCTCCCTGGGGACAAAGAGTTTGTATCCTGGCAGCAGGATCTGGAGGACTCGGTGAAGCCCACACAGCAGGCCCGGCCCACTGTGATCCGCTGGTCTGAAGGAGGGAAGGAGGTCTTCATCTCTGGGTCCTTCAACAATTGGAGCGCCAAGATCCCACTGATTAAGAGGTGAACACAAGTGTCTTGGTTGAGTCTACAGAGCCCAGGAGTAGGGGCCCGGCTGGACAACTCCCTTCCACCTGCTAGGTGGATGCAACATTTTCTGTAACCCGTGGCTACACGCGTGCCTGATAGCGAGTCAGAGATGTTTTACCACTTAGAATATTACTGCCTCAGAGGGACTTAATGTCACATTCTCTAGGACTGTGTTAATACAAGTCCTTTGTACGCTTGTGGGAAGTCTTCTGTAACTGGCGGAGTCCAGCTGCTCTGACTTCCGCACTAAAACCAAACACATCATGAAGTTCTAGGCAGTAATGTTCCTTGTTGCTTGCAGAGCACTAATGAATTACTAAACAGGTGATCAGAATGGCCTACCTGTGAGTGGGTAATTTTCCATAAAATGATCACCAAAATGTGGAAAGGGTACCTCGAGCCACGTCTGTATCCTGAATCTACCGCTATCGTGTTTCCACTCGGGAGGGATGTGTTCTGCTGAAGCAAAATAGTTGTACTAAGGTGAACCATTTTGTGGGATGAAGGTAAGGTCTTCATTATTCTTTTCCAGATATTAGTTGGGAACTAAAGTAATTGGGAGGGACTGGCAAATACATGCTCAACAGGATACAGGAAAGGAGCTGGTGTTTGTGAATGACTGTTAGTCCGGGGGAACAGCCGCTTAGCAGTGTGGCAGATAACGGCTATGATACTGGGACTGCCTCATGGTTTCTACCTTCACATTCTGTCTTCTAATAGGCATGTGGCCTGTTTCCCTTTGTTTTCTTCTGTAGCCATAATGACTTCGTGGCCATCCTGGACCTCCCCGAGGGAGAGCACCAGTACAAGTTCTTCGTGGATGGACAGTGGGTTCATGACCCATCAGAGGTGAGGCCGTGATCTCTCGTAACAGTCTCCTTTGAGACCTTCTTCCCGTTGGTGTCAGACGTCAGTGCTGTCACGATTGATGGACAGCAGCTCTCCTCCACTGGGGGATTTCTTTCTTGATAAAAAGACAAACGGGGCGTGTATGATCATTTTTAAGAAGAGGAGAGTTGGACGGAAGAGATGGATTTGAAACCGGGACTCATGCATATTTTTTCTATTCACTGTTTCAGCCTGTGGTTACCAGTCAGCTTGGTACGATTAACAACTTGATCCACGTCAAGAAATCTGATTTTGAGGTGTTTGATGCTTTAAATTTAGATTCCATGGAAAGCTCGGAGACATCTTGTCGAGGTAACTTTGGAGTATGTGCTCTTTCTTGCTGTGTTTTTCTTATAATGCATGTTCCTTCCCAAGAGTGGTTTTCGTTTGTTTTTTCATTTTCTCAGGGATCTTCTGAATTTTATTTAGAGATATTTCTTCTGTAAACATTTAGTCCCCTCCCTGAGACAAATAAAATCTCAGACCCTGGCAACCAGAAATTTATTTTGTGTCTCTATGGATTTGTCTATTATGTCCCAAATAGGCAAATCCATAAATGGGATCGTACACTATGTGGTCTTTTGTGTCTGGCTTCTTTCACTTAGCATGTATTCAGGATTCATGTTGCAATATGTATCAGTACTGCATTCCTTTTCATGGGTGAATAAAATTCCACTGTGTGGATAGATGACTTTGTTTATCCATCCATTAGCTGATGGACATTTAAATTGTTTCCACTTTTTATCTATTATAAAAAATGCTGTTACAAACATCTGTGTTTTGTATGGACAGATATTTTCATTTCTCTTGGGCATATACCAAGGAGTGTAATTTGTAGGTCATATAGTAACTTTATGTTTAACTTCTGGAGGAACTGCCAAACTATTCTCCTTTTCACGTTCCCAGTGGGAACAGTACAAAGGTTCCAATTTCTCCACATCCTCACCAACAGTTATTATCCTCTTCTCCATCTTTTTTATTATCGCCATTTTAATGAGTGTGAAGTGCTATCTTATTGTGGTTTTGATTTGCATTTCCCTAGTGACCACTACCTCGTTAGTAAATTTGTTTTCATTGTTGCAATCATTGCAGTATCCGTAGTCTTAGAGTTTATAACCTTGTTGTCTATTGCTTGGATGGAAAAGAGACTTTCCATATTGTTTAACAGTTCACAGGGCATTGTCACATGTTACCTCACTTGATTCCTATTAAAACATTGTAAATTAGGGCAGAGATGATTTTCATTTTATGAATGAGGAAATGGACCTTAGGGGAAGGGATTTGTCCCAGGTCATACAGCTGATAAACGGAGAGCTCTGCCCTACACCTATGTCTTCTACCCCTCATCTCCTCTGTCCTCCACACCATGTCACCATGTTGAGGAACTTCATGCTTTATGTTTAGAATGACTCAGACTTTTTCTTTGGCTGCCTTACAGTGGTAGATCCAACAGGCCACAAGTTTATGGTCCACTATTTAATATTAGCTGCCACGTATTAATTTTTAATTAATTAAATGAACTTTTTCATGCATTTTTACTAGTTATCCAACTTTCCCTTATAATTGGATAAATATCTTCCAGACCTTTCCAGCTCACCCCCAGGGCCTTACGGTCAAGAAATGTATGTGTTCCGATCCGAGGAGAGATTCAAATCCCCACCCATCTTGCCTCCTCACCTTCTCCAAGTTATTCTTAACAAGGACACTAATATTTCTGTGAGTATCCTGAGAGTACTGCTGGGGCATCAGGGGGTCACTAGGACCATCGGAGCTAAAGTTTAGGATTCCTAGATTTGGATCATTACAAAGATGTGCTGAGAGTGTAAGTCACACACGTATCAGTAGCATTACAGATTGCTTTCCCAGGGCTGAATTGTGACTTAACAGGTACTGATATCAAAATTCACAGTTGTCTTCTGGTCCTAATAAGTCAGGTCTGGAGCAGTGGATTACTAGAACCAATTTCTGGGACTTCTATGCCAACACGAGAAAAGGAGTATTTATCATTTGGGGATATGCAAAAGAAATATAAGGGGTGTGTGGGGAGGTGGGGTACATATAATTTACATCTCTAGTCAATTCACTTGATTCCCACTAAGATCATTTTTGTTTCTTAACATGAATCTTCTGTATGTATTGCGGGGAAGATTTTTATCTTCGCTCTACTTAGGAAGATGAATAGATGCGAGGCTTAGCGTTTCTGCCCTGGACTCAAAATTTGCCTCATTTTCTGTAGTGAGAATGTGTTATTGATATATACATACCAGAGTAAGTACATTATTTTAAAGAAATAAGACATTCTAATTTAGAGTTTCTCAACAATCCCAAAGGGCTCTGCGGAAGAGTAAACGGTTTGGTTTAAAACTGCATTTAACCCCATTCAGTGATTTTTTTTTTCTTTCTTCTCTTAGTGTGACCCAGCCTTGCTCCCCGAACCCAATCACGTTATGCTGAACCATCTTTACGCATTGTCCATTAAGGTAAGTGGTGGGCCTGGCTCTTCACAGAGCTCCCCAAAATGGTAGGGAAGGGTGACACATGCCCCACGCCCAGCCCTCCAGTGGTTACTTGCTCTATTTCACTGAAGCCGTAGCTGGTCAAATTATAGGAGAAGTTTTTTTAACTACTGGGTAGTTTCTTATTACGGTTTTGTGGGGTTTTTTTTAAATCTTGGTATATCTGTGTTCTGGCTAGCGGAATTACTGTGATAGAATTCTTTGGTCCCTGGTTTCTTTTAGATAGCTATAACCTTTGTACCACCTGTTTAATTAAGTTTGAGTTCCCAGCACTAGGATTTCATTTGCAGAAAAAGCAAGTTTAGCTTCCCGTTCAAAGAATGCTTGCATGTGGTATTAAGGACCCCATTTTTTAAAGGTGGCCGTGAGCTACTTTCAAGGGCCTCAGGCATATTTACCCAAGTGGTGGCATCTCTCCCACACAGTCGGTCAAAGAGAAATGTGACCAGATTTGCCCTGTCCCCTCCAACTCTTAGAGTCCTTGATTTCTCTGCTGTTTTAGCTGCCTAGTTGAAAATACCCTCTCAGTCTAGTCGTGTCTCTGTAGTGTGGCTTTTGGAATAAAGTTGGACACAGCTGTGCGGTTACCAAACAGGGCTGATCACCATCAGAATCTCCTGGGAAGTTTGTCAAAGTACAAATTCAGAGGCTTTATCCCCAGGGCTGCTGAAGAAGTGGATGCAGGACGGGCCCCAGTTACCTTTTTAAGCTACTTATATTTCTTAGATGTACACCCAGATTAGGGCAATCACGGATAAGAGCTTCTTTAACAGATGATATGGTACTTTATATATCCTCGAATTTCATTTTTCTATGACCTTGTGAGGTAAGTATGATTTTTAACCCGTTTTATAGATAAAGAAACTTAAGACTCAGAGAAGGTCAAATTGCCAATAAGTACCAGAGAGAGGACTGAAGCTCAGTGTTCCTACCTTCATTCCATGTTCTCTCCTAGAGACTGTTGTACCAGGGCTTTCCCCTTAGGTCTTTCTTTACCTGCTCCTCATTTCTACCAAACCCTTCCTGGGGTTGAACTTTTTCCTCGCCTTGCTTCTGTCATATTTAGGCTGTGATCAGCCTACGCTGGTCCCAGAATGTTAATCTGAAGAGCATTCGCTGTGGATAATACAGCCCAGGGGAAACCAGGTAGATACACTGCCTTCTCGACTGCACTTGCTCAGGTTCTTTGAGATCTGACTGACTTTTGCCACTTGTAACCAGCTATCCACACTGGTTCTGACCCAGGTCAAGGTCTTGAATATTGTGATTCAGCTTGGCCTTGATCCATTGGATTGAGATTGTTTTCCAAGGAGGATTTGGGGGTCTGCTTTGTTCAAGGAGAGACGGGGATTCCTGAGTCCCCTCTTGATCACAGAGGACTTTTTTAAGTTCGTTCCTGGCATTAAATGGGAATTAGACCTGCTTCAAGGCTTGGAAATCGTTTTTTAAAAGGATACCTGCCCTTTCTTCTCATTGCATTTAAGACTTTCTTCTAGAAATGGATGGCAAGATATTTATTTTTTTCTTTGCTAGTTTTAAGCCCAGTGTTCAAATTTGAAGTGGGAAGGGCATGAGGTAGGAGACTAATATTTCTTCAGCACCTACATTCTATCATATACTATGCCAAATATTCTAACCATCACAGTCACCTTACTGGTGGGTGTGATCCTTTGTAATGATGAGGAAAAAGACTTAGAGACATTAAGCAGATTATTCAAGGCCACAAACAGAGTAACAGTAGGAATCAGGATTGGAAAGTAAGTGGATTTGACTCCAAAACCAACCTCCTATAATACCAAATCGTGTCCCTTAAAAGTGAGACACTGTGGAGGGCCAGCGGCTGGGAAGACCTGCCTGAACTAGTGAATTAGTTGTGTGTGTTTCTTCCCCTTGCAGGACAGTGTGATGGTCCTTAGTGCAACCCATCGCTACAAGAAGAAGTATGTCACTACTCTGCTGTACAAGCCCATCTGAAGGGATCCCTTCCTGCCTCCAGGATTCAGAAGCATCTCCCTTGCCCTTCTGGACTGGACCAGTCTCACCTGAGACTGGAAAGCTGATTTGCTTTGAGGCTGATATGTGTGTTTCAGGGCCTGAGTAGGACACTCTGCTTTTGCATTTGTTCAAGACGAGAGCTTTACGAATTCTTGGAATTTAAGAGAAAAATAATTACGTATATATCTACCTAAGAGAAGAAGGTTAATGGAAGCCTGCTAGCTAGACGTAGCCTCTGCCTGTGGGAACTCCCCAAGACCCATTTGGGGAGCTGCAAGAAGAACCGCCCATTAGAGGAAGCCTTTTCCCTAAAATGAACGAAGAGCAAACTCTCAGGATCCTTGATGGTGGAGAGCCTGCCACTGCTACCTTGGCTCTCCAAGGGGTGGACTTGTGCCAGACGCCTGCCCTACTCACAGCTGCCTCCCTGCCGGAGCAGCTTTTCTTGCATGGGTTTTCTGTATTCCCAGGGTCTGTGGCACGATCTGTGTTTTCTTATATGATACCAGACGCCCCTTCGTCCTCACATTTCATATTCTTGCGTTGATATCCTCCTTCAGATCTCACACCTGACCCTTCCCTGACACAAAACTCCTTGGGTAAGTGACCCCTTTCCAAAGCTGTGTGAGACCTGTCCCACCTCAGACACTAGGGCTGCCAGAAAGTCTCCTTTTTAGGCCAGCACCAGAACAGGCCAATTTTGTTACTGCTTGTTTGAACTTGTCAGGAAAACACGGCTCGGCACTGTAAGAAAGGCAGCTCAGGCTATCCCGGCCTACTCCCGTGGGCTTTTCCAACGGGCCCGGCCCTGTCGCCTTAGTTCTTTCACAGATGCTTTGAAGGTGGGACTGGAAAGGAAAACTTTCATGTCGTTTGTCCTAAGGAATTATAAAATGCCTTTTCACTGATCTTCAGGGACTGTCCAGGAGAACTTCAGGCTCTTGACAAATGGTTCCCAGGCTCTTGTCTGGCCCTCTACAATCTTACATTACGGGGGCTGACCCAGTCCCTGTTGTTACACTAAACACTGCTCTGGACGCAGATTTCCTCTGGCTCATTTGATGCACCTGAAAGGTTCCCTCATCTTAAAGATTCCTAGGCCAAGAAGCAAGGAAGTGCTGTTGGGGTTCCCAATCATCGAAAGTGTCGCTTCCCTGCACTAAGTGCTAACAGGATCATTTTATTTGCCTCTTTTTCAAAAAGAAAGTGATGATAAAGTGGGGACAATAATTTCCATTTGTGGAATGAAAAGTAGCTATTCAATCACTCTTGGGGTTCTGAGAGAAAATATTTTTTTCCAAGGTATCTGTGGCTCTTCCATTACAGATAAATGCAAGTCAAACATTCAACACCGAAGGCGGCCAAACTTGATGCTTGAGAGACTCCTTGACTACTAAGATGGGCCCAGCCACACTGAAAGGGCACCCACAGGTTAGTTTAGCTGCCTCCTGCCTTCCCCAAAGCTGACAACAGAGTGGTCTTTGGGTAGGTAGACTTCTTAGACCCTGGGGGTGAGGCAGTGGAATATGTGGGGTTGTTGTTTTGCTGAGAATCAAATTGCTAAGTGCTCTGGGGGTGAATCGCTGAGAGCAAATACCACGTTGGCCACTCAAGGCCACCGCCTGCAGCAAAGGCGTTTGTGGAGAACTTTTATGGTCCCAACCACTTTTGTGAATGGTGTGCCATTTTTAAAAATCTAGGCCAAATCCTATTGTAACCAACTGTCAGAATCTACATTGTATTCAGTTACACTACAGTTTTGTTTTTTCCAATGCCCATTAGTAAGTGGGCCACTTAGGAGGACTCAGAATCTTGGTGGTTACATGAAGGATTTTGTCATACATTTCTTGTCAATAGTACTGAAATGTAATTGCCCATATGTTCATGTATTAAAATTTTCGCTCCACACAGGTGTATCAGTAAAGTGGGGCAGGAAAAGCCTCTCAGGCTAAAAGCTTCTCTGAATTGGGTCTGGCTCCAAAGACAGTAGGTTTTGGGGCTGGTGACCTTTTCATCTGTCTAATCTGGAAATGTGCAGAGCGTGTCAGTTTCCCAACTTCCGAGGTAATCTCTCAGCCTGATGTGACCTGGGAGCCTATTGGCTGGTATGGAAGGATCTGGTAAGAGAACTGGGGGATGACTCACTCATACTGTGACTATATCCCAAGGCCCTGAGAAGCCCTATCACTCTCTCAGTCTAACCCCAAGAAACTTCTGGAAGGTAGGGAGGGAGGAAGGCAGACCAAGTACAACTCAGTTGTTCTTTTATGTTGGTTAAAAAGAATAGTTTATTTTCTGTAGAAGAGAATTTGGCAGATTTTAAAACTGAATAAAGACAGGGGAAAACATTTTTAGCCTCCCCCCCCCCTTTTTTTTTTTGTCTGTAGGAGTTTCACCGAGTCAGATGAGTAAGAAAATAGCTCTGGGGAGGGCCAATCTGAAAGAACTGCATCCTGGTTTTGGGTTGTAGGAAAAAGAAGGAAAGAATGACTGAGTTGGGGAGTAATACTAGGGAAATAAAGACGTGAGTAACTCAGAACTGAAAATACCCTTTTTAAAAAAAAAAAATTGAATCAGACATACTGGTGTCCTTGGATCTCACTATACAGAATTTCCTGTATAAACTGTTTTCCCTTTGTCTCTTGTTCCTATTCTCTACCCTTTCTTCTATATTCTGCTTTAACTTGATTTGCCAGACAGACTTTACCAGGGTCTCAAGTCAAACATTATCGAAAACAAGTGTTAGTCATCGTGCTGGTCGGGAAAACCTGTGTGTTGTGGTTATTCGCTGCTTTCAGCTTCAAGGTGAATGCGATCTAATCACTGAAGGCAGCACCTCTGGCCTCAACAGTGTTGGCTTTTAAAAACAATACTTGTATGGTAGAGAAATCTATAGAAGGAGAATCCAAGAGAAGTTTATGAGAGGATCCTGTAAACCCAGGCCCACTCCCTTCCCTCCAGTTATTTCTAGTCTCTTGTAGACCAAATGGATCTGAGAGAAAACCTCTGAAAGGTGTCGGCACTCTATGTGTGCTGCTAAAAGGAAGTTAAGTTTGGAAAGAAGCGTTACCTCCAGATTGGGCTTATATTAATCTGGCATAAAAATAAGAGACATATTAATGATAGAATCCCCTGCTTTTACCTGGGGAAATAGGGCTTTTAAATTTTTGACCTCAACTAAAAATATTATGCAACAGTCTATGTTTGTGCGTGTTTGAAATACGTTCTGTTCTCAGAGGTGTCTAAATCCTCGTGTCCTAGTGACTTGGGCGTGGGCTCACTAGCAGATACAGACTTTGTTCCTCCATCATTCTGACTCCTCCTTAAAGCCAAGTTGTCGCTCTGTTCTACCAGGGACTGCTGACTTATTACCCACGGGATGGGGCACCTGGGAGGGGCAGGGGTTAAGGTCTCTCAGAACTCTGGATCTAGGCATTTGTCTGTCCTTAAGCGCCAATCCCAATTGGAGGCTGAAGAGCCATTGATTTCTGCAATGAACTCAAACTTTTGGAGTAAAAAGGTGACACTTATTTTAAAATTCTAAGAAAAAAGAAAAAAACCCAAGAGTCTGCTACTTATAAAATCCAATTCTTAGCAATAGAGTCCCTCTAGGATTCATATCTGGGCTTTGTCTTGATTTGCTTTTCTCAATTGTGCTTTGAAGTGATTAAGTTTTGTTAAAGATTACATTTTTTTATTAGTTCCAACATTAACTGGAGTTGAATTGATTGTGTGTAGCACAATGCTTTTGCAGTAAGATTGGTGTGAAATACTAAACACTATGGATTTTGTAGTCAGGTTCAATGGTCAAGAGATACCTACCATTAGGTATTATGTATAATATCTTACTGTTCACCTACAGAACTCTTATCCAGGTTGTGGTTTTAGAACAGCCAAGCTCACTGGTGTTATTAGTTCTAACCTCCACCCTGGGCCACATATGTGAGATGTGTTTGAATTTTGGTAAATGGGAAGATGTCGGTTGTTATTGCACTGAAGCATTTTGAATGAGTGCAGCTCTGTCATAAAGGGGGAATAAGACTAGAATTTGAAGGGAATTAGATATGTGAGAGTCCTCCTTTATGTGGTGCTTTCTGTAACCTTTAGTGCTGAGGTTCAGAGCTGCTTTTCAGTATTTCGCAAGGGTGGTATACAAGAATGGATTTTAAGCTTTTCTCTGAATGTAGTTTGTCACTGGACTCTCACATGTCTGAAAATTATGTGATGTAACACATACAGAAATGTGAGTTTTCCTCCCATAAAACTATTGAATAAAAGTATTATACAGCAATTATAGTTGAAGTCTTCATTGCTTACTGATTATATCTTATCAAGACCTATCTACCTTGGTATTCTCAGGATCTAAAGAATGTAAGTGCCACACAGGCACATTTGAATAAAGAGAGAAGTCACAGGACCCGGTGATGTCATCTTGACATCTGCCACTATTCCTTCTCTTTCTTTTCTAGGGTAGGCCACCATTCACTAAAGGAATGCAGCCTCCGGGATTGAATTTCCAGCACTTTCTGTGAACTGCACACTTAGCCATCCTCTGCTGGATTAGCCGAGCTCCTAAACTAATGGTTTTCATCCCAGGCTGCGTATTCATGTCACCTATGCAGATTCTATAAGAATACTGACACCCAGTCCACTACCTCCACCCCAAAGAAATAAATAAAGATCTCTGGTATGGGGTCCAGGCATCAGTATTTTTTAAGCTCCCAGTCTCTACATAAGGGGGAAGGACAGCATTGGGGGGGGGGGCGGAGAAGGGAGAGAAAGAGGCACATGTATTGTTTGAGAAAGGATACTCAATATTTTAATGTTATTTTTAGGGAAAACCCCACTATTTTCCTGCCAGACTGGAGCACAAAGCTCAGTGATAATTGACGGGCAGGGCTGTGCATTAGGGAGACTCTATTTTTGGCATCTTCAGAGATTCTCAAGCTCCCTGGAAAGATGAAACAAGATTAAACAAACTGGTGTTTCAGGTCAGTAGCTCTGGGACGTGAAAATAATCTATCATAATGTCTTAATGTGGTTCAAGTACATGTCTGAATGTGGGAACAAGGCTGTGTGTCACTTGTCCAAAATATCACCCATACTTACCTGGTCAGACGAGGGATACTGTCAGCAGGATGAGGAAGTGAAATATAACCAAGGGCGACTTGAAAATCTTAGCCTTTCAGGAAAGTATTTTTGCACAGGCATTGAAACTGTTCAACATAAATACGAGAGCTGTGTTTGGGCTCAAGTGTATGCAAGTTATACTGCTTCTGATCCAAAGGCAAGCACAAACGTGGAAGGACACCACCACCATGAAACATGTTCGTTGGGCAGCTAATCAAATAACAGAGTTTATCAGCTCGCAAGTCGCAAGAAAAATGAAACCAAACACTCGCTTTGAGTCGGCATGGTGGAAGCAGTGGGATGGCTCCGTCTTACATGGCAAAAGATTCTAATTTCACAAGGGCTCAGGTGAACGTACTGGCCGGTCATTTACTAAGTGCTCAATGTTGTTTATACTAAATCTCTACTAATGAGGCAGCTGTGTGTATGTGCGTGAGAGAGAGAGAGAGCGAGAGAGAGAGAGAATGATTTAAGGCCATTTTATTTATGCCCAAGAACGAATGCTCTCAAACTCCCTATGTTAGCAAGAATGACCTAATTTAATGGCTTAATTGGTATAGCTCTCAGGGTAATCACCCATCAAATTCTTACTAAATTGTTTTGTGTGTTTTGTGTGTTATTTCTAAAGAGAATTGCACTCTTAGCCATACTGAGATTGTTAGTTATGATACAGAATTATGCAGAGCCATTCAGTCTTGTCATACACAGTGGTTTTGGCGTTCCCTTGACACAATGCCCCTTCTACAAACTGCAGATCAGAAGCTGAGACTTCTGAAAGAAACATCAAAAGAGCCTCGGGAGAAGGCTGTTATCAGGTATTCTGAACTACGGGGTACAACACCCCAGTATAAGCTAATACCATTTGTCACACTGTACAGGGGCCTGAAACTTGTACAAGGATTTCCACCGCTCTTTTACCCGGAAGCAGATGATTTTATGAAAGTGGATTATTTCCCCCAAGATCAACAAAACATGAATTAATTACTAGGGCTAAATGGACCAAAAGAACTAATCAAGTTGTTGTTGATGTTCTCTTTTTCATGTGCATGTGAGAAAATCCCTTTTCTTTTCAAAATACCTGGACTCCTCAATTTCACAGTGTCTATTTGTACAAACTGGAATGAAACATTCTTTAAATGGCATTTTGCGTCAACTGAGACTTTGGGTTAGTGGAAATCTTACTACAGATTGTAAACTAGTTAATCATCAAGAAAATTTAAGAATAATAATTCTATAGAAAATAATATGTATTGATTGGTCTACAAAACCACTCAACACAACATAACAATGGTTAAATAATGGGAAATGCCTTTATTAAACTCCTTTACTTCTTATGATCTTATAGTTACTTTCAAATATTCAATAAGAATCCTCACTCTTCCTACCAGAACACAATCAGATAGTATGGTATTGTAACCATAACCATGACATACATCTCGTTAAGTCTGGTGTGCAAGCCCACTACAAGGAGTAAGAGCCATATTTCACCTATAGAAAGGAGTTATCTATAGAAAGGAAAATGGCCTCTTACCTGGCGTATGGCTTATGGAATCCTAGACTTACACATACTTGTAGAAAGATATCCCTTCCTATAGACCAGCAACAACGACACACACAGGGAGGGATCTTAGGGGAAAAGGACCCACACAGTTCCAGATGTCGCAGGTAAATCCTGGTAGAGACAGGCTGGATACTTATCAGTTCTTGATCTCAGTAAAACTGATAAGAGAATAAAATATTTCTTGCACCCTCCAAAATAAATTAAAACTCTTGAGGCTCCACAGAGCTTCCAGAAAGAAGTTAACTCTCTCAGGCCTCAGTATCTAGTTATATTAACTATATATTGACAAATATGTTTAAGGGCATTAATCAACATTTCATGCAAATAAAACTTGCCAAATAAAGTAAAATTTCAAAATAAGTGTACTGAGCCAGAGAATTGCTAAGCACTCAGGTGAACGAAACCACGCCTTACAGGTAGAAATTAGACTCCAGGGAAGAACCAAGGTAGTAAAATTGACATAGTGCCCTCTCGCCATCATGAATAAACATGGACATCATGCTCTACAGTTAAGAAAAATAAACACATATAAAACCTGAGGAAAAAAAATAACAAGGTCAACCTATTTAGCTTTGGGCCCCCCCAAAAGACGAAACCTTAAATCTTTCTTGTAAGCCTGGACTCTAACAGAAACAACCTTAGTATTTATTCCTTCTACACTTACTACAGAATACAGAGTTCTTACACACTTACTTAGTTCTTCTACAGAGTTCTAGAGTTCAGCTTTCCCTCTTCCATTTTTTCTTTAAGTATATTACATGGATTATACGACTTGTATATCAGATGTATATCAAATGGATTCCTTTCCTATTCAATAGGTTATCATATTAATAGGTTATAATATTAAAAGTAATTGCAAACCTCAATTACTTTTGCACCAACCTAATACGTTATAATTATTGTTCTTTTTGATGCTGCAATGGTCTTTAATTTGACCAGGGGACCTCTTCAAGCTGGCTTCTGTGATCTTTTGACATGTCCCTACTAATCTTGGGGCACAGCAAGATATTCCAGGCTTACCTTATACTTTTGTTCCCCCGACTCCAAAGCAGGCATTTCTACAAGGAATCCTAATTTCTTTTAACGGGAAATGGCATTTAGAAACCAAGCACTAACTGTGCTCATTGCTGCCGGGGTATCACTGCTTCTAGACCCTACTGATGGGTATCACAGGTCAATATGGAGCTCTCCAACGCCAATCCAACACCACTGGGTTCTTCCTCAACTCCTCTCATTTCATACTTTCGTCATCCTCCTCCAAGCTTCCTGACAGTATCGACGTTTTTATTAATTTGCTCTATCCTACAATACACACAACAGCTTCACAATTATTATACTTATTCCACCACCAATGGTAAAAAATAGTAAACCTACTAAGTTCTATTAATAGATGTCTTTGAGCTATACCCCACCATGGCTGTACAGACAAGCAGTGCCTTCAAAACTTACTTGAATTAATTCTATTGTATGTGATTATCTTATCATGTGATATATAATTAAATTCATTTGTCCTGCTTGTTTTTCAGGGGGTTTTTTGTGTGTTTGTTTTTTTATTGGGGAACAGTATGTTTCCCCAGGGCCCATCAGCTCCAAGTCGTTCTCCTTCAATCTAGTTGTGGAGGGCGCAGCTCACTGGCCCATGTGGGAATCGAACCCGCAACCCTGTTGTTCAGAGCTTGCGCTCTAACCAACTGAGCCATCCAGCCACCCTGTTTTTCAGTTTTAAGGTTAGCTTTTTCATTCTTTTGGAATATATAAAACACCGACATGGTTTAAAAAATAAAAACTGTATTAAAATACACTTAGAGAAAAGCCCTTCCCATATCCATATCTTTGACTCCATTCTCATATATCCCTAAATAAAAACATTTTGTTATTTTCTGGCCTGTACTTCCTGCAAAACAAGCATATCTGCTTCTCCTTTTCCTTACACAAAAGAAAGCATACTGTGTACACACTCTTTTGCACTCTGCTTTTTTTTTCCGCACAAAAAACAACTTATGGAAATAATTCCATATGGGCTCACAGAGATATTCCTTACATTTATGGCTGCAAAGTACTCCGTTGTGTATGTGTAGTAACTGGTCATTCTTAAATGTGGGAGTTGGGGTCCAATCCTGTGGAAATCATTAACTCTTGTGACCAAATCCTCATTTCACAAACACAGACAAGTCTTAAGAGGGGGAAGATGGCTTTGAAAGCCATTTAGAGGAGAGTGAGAGGGTGGGATAGACTCCAGAAGAAGCCACCTGTAGAATGCTGCTCAACCTAGGCCTAAACCTTCTTCCTCTGTCAACTGGCCCCAGGGTAGCTCCAGCTTCATGCCCTGGGGTCTTCTGGGAGCTGTCTCTCCAAAGAGGCTCCCCCACCCCAATTAAACTGCCTCTGCATTGACATCTGAAGCATCTTTCATTTTTTTCTTATTTTCTTCCTTTCTTTTTTGAAACATAAGGAACACATGAATATATGCTTTGTAAGTTACGTGATAAAAGAATGCACAGGGGAAGAATTCATCCTCTCCCCACACTAACTTCCCTAAGAGTAACCGACCCCTGTTAACAGGATATAAAGCACAGCTGTGGCTCATTTATAATCTTCCACTGAATCTGACTTCAGTGTAAGGGGCAAAACCTGCCTTCTCTCTCCCTTGCCACACAATGAGTGTAAGACCCCACTTTCCTACTGCAGTGGCCAGACGCTCAGATGGTGGGTTGTGCACAGATGGGGACGGGGCAGCTTCCGCGAGTCACTGCGCCACTGGAAGTTTAAAAATCAGAATGCTGGCTTATGAGCCTTTCTTGTCGGACTTCTAATTTCAAGGTTCTGAGTATCGGCCAACATTCTGAAAAATGTCCGGCAGCTGCGGAAAACCATCACTTTGCACCATCACCGTGCACCGTACCCGACGTAGCCAACAGGGGGCGCCAGGGGTGGGAACCATCTCGCTTTTTCGCACTAGGAGCGCAGTGCAGGTGGCTCGGTTTCCCGGGGTTCGACCCGTCCGCGCAGAGCGGCGCCCAAGTCGAGGTTCTTTACGCTGCGGTCGCCCGGGAGGAGGAGGAAGACGAGGAGACGGTGAGAAAAGGGGTGGGAAATGGGATAGGAGGGGTAACCCAAGAAGTCCCACGTCCTGTTCTGAGGACATCAGAGCCCCCAGAGCGATGAGAAGAGGGCTGCTGAGAAGGAAAGGCGTATTGGTTTTTTTTTCCTGGCAGGAATTTTACCAATACCTGTCAAGTCCCAATATCACCCCGTCGGCAGAGTCACACCCCTCTTCTCCATCCTCGGGACGCCCTCCCAGAAATCTCACTCTGCAGCTCCAAGAGACCCCGCAAAAGCACTCACTCATACGTTCTTTTGAGGGTAGAAAATAACACAGACCTGGCGCAACCTCATGCTTTTTAAGCAGCACTAGCACTCGATACGGCCAGCTAGAGAAGATTCCTGCCTGACAGTATTATAAAATCCGAGTGAAATGACAACAGGAGTACTCACCGTTTGCTGAGCAAGAAATCAGGTGGGTTCGTGGTTTGACCTTTCAAGAAATCGGGAGTCGGTACTCTTATTCGTTTTCACAACTAAAACATTCGTCCGCACAACTTCCACTAAAACGCCAAGAAGTATTGGTCGCACTAATTAGTCTGTTTTTTTGCACCAGGAAAAACCAGGGGAGAGCGCGAACGCAGTCCCCCACTACCACAAATTATGCAGTCGAGTTTCCCACATTTGGGGAAATCGCAGGGGTCAGCACATCCGGAGTGCAATGGATAAGCCTCGCCCTGGAAAAACCACCTTCGTGATCATGGTATCTCCCCTGCCAGGTAAGTATGAGTTGGAAGCATTCCGCCCCCACACAGCTTTATACGCCTTACACTGTACACATACGGTCACTTTGTCCGCTGCCGCCGCCCCCCCACAATTCTCAGTGCCTTTTCTTTTACAACCCTCCATACAATTCTATCTAATAAAATTCAAGCAACATCTCTGGATCACTTCCACAACCGGGCTAGTCTAGCGCGGCGAAATCATACCCCTACGCTGCTCGATTAACATAAGGCATGCCCCATTCATGACGTATGGGGCCGTTCTTGTTCTCCAACCCACGTCCCGCCCCCGATCTTCCCAGCTGGCCAATGGGCGCGCAGGCTGCTCTGGAGGGGCGGGGACGTTATGATCCCCGCCCCCTCACGACGCCCGGGGATCCGCGGCGTCATGAAGACAAGTTTCCTACCTGTTTGAGTTCTTGCCTTTCATCCTGGGTTACACACCGAAGAAAGGAATTCTAGAATCGTGTGTTATACCAATCCAAAATTTAAGTAAAGAAAGAAGGTGTAAAACAAGGCATACAAATTATACCACTTAAATGAACAAAATAAAACTATGTATGTGTGATGTATATAAACACATAGATTCAGGGTTGTAGCTCAAAGTACTACTTGGTGCACCTTCTTCCGACTTCATTCTCATAGTATCCCAGGGATTAAAAAAAAAAAAAGCTGAGGTATTTGCTTGCAAGGTGAGTTTTTGGTTTTTTGGGGTTTTTTTTTTTCCCCCTTATGGATTGGGGAGGAGGAAGTTGCTCTCTGACTGTGTCTTCAGACCAAAGAGCAAGGACGTGAAGATCCTTGGGGATGCCCTTGGGTAGAGGAGGAAGATGACTGATACTTCCAGAGAATCATGGAGGTGGGGAAGTGAACTCAAGCACCATCCAGGGAGAACCTTTCTTCCTTCCTCCCTTAGACTTAGCTGATTTAGTCTGTTTAAACCATCTAGTCTATGGTACTTTGTTACGGCAGCCTGAGCTAAGACGGGGTTATTTAGCCATTGGCCTAAGCAGCTTCTCCCACGTGGGTATTTCCAGGATCTGCCCCCGTTTTGTTCATTTCCTGAAATTGGCACTCACACCCTGCTTTCCCCCTTTTTAAGGCTGATCTGTGACTTTCGAATGAAGACCGATCACCTGGTTGATAATTTCATAGCGTAATTTACTACATGTAAGAATGACCTGGACCAAGGATCGTCTTGGAGTTTTGAACAAATCTGACATCTTCACAAATAACAAACCTCGGATGACCTGGCACAGCTGGATTCATGTTCTGCAGGGTGATCCCAGGACCCCATGTGTTCTGCACCCCCTTGTCTCTTGGGAGATGTCTGTGCTTTGGATTTTCCAGAACCGCAAGACCAGGGTTTGGCTGTTGGTGATGGGCCTGTATCTAGCTCTGGGGAATCCCAGTGGAAAAAAAAAGAATCTCCAGAATCTAAAGTGGGAGACTGTTCTCGTGGGAGGAAAGGAGGCTGCAGGATGAGAGAGGAGGGTAGGGTGTGTGAGTCCAGGATGAGGTTAGGGGAGATCCAGAAAGAGCAGCTGCTATTCTGGGGCCACAGACTAGCGGGAGAAACGGGAACACGTTTCTCTCTGGCCAGACCTGGTTGGGAGGAGACGGAGTAAGGTGGCTTCACCTGAGGAGCTCCTCCCCCACTCCGAGACAGAAGCACCGCGGCCTTAGGCCAACCCCGGGGATATGTGAGCAAAAGTCAGGAAGCTCTGGACACTCACGGCTAGCATCTGGCCCGGAAGATGGGGATACCGTGGCTGCGATCCGGTGCCTGCTTCCTTACAAGGCAAGTTCCAAGGGAAGGATCACGGCGCCCCCTCGTGGGCCCGCGGGTGGCGCGCAAGGATCCCTTCGTTAGGCTAAGGCCGGTCCAAAGCAAACCAGCTCATGGGCCCCACTTAGACCTGATGGAAAGGTCACAAAGGTTAGTGGGATCCCAGGTGCAGAGACTCCGCCACCACCTTCCCTTTTTCCACCACGCGCTCTTCCCCTGGATGAGCTTTCTACCATCAAAATTGGCCTTTGGGAGGGAGAAAAAAAGCCACACATGAAAACCAAAAACAACGAATCTCAATTTTGTGGTCACCAGTGGAGCACTTCCAGGGTTCTGATTTGGCTTTGTCTTGATTTGCTGTTCTCGATTGTGCCTTGAGGTAGCGTCTTAATTTCACTGAACTGTTGAAATGAGCAAAGATACCTTTTTAGTTCCAATTATTAGTTGGCACCTGAGTTAATAGTGTTATGGTGGGCAGAATAATGCGCCCCTTCCTGGGATGTATGTCCCTGTTCTAATCCCCAGAATTTGTGCATATGATGTATTGCATAGCAAAATGGACCTTGGAGATGTCATTACAATAATGACCTTGAGATGAGATTACCCTGGATTACCCAGGTGGGCCCTATGCAATTACCAGGGGCCTTAAAAATGGAAGATGTAGAAAAGGAGGTCAGAATGATGATATGGGAGAAAGGCTCTACCTGTGGCTGTTAGTTGTGAAGAGGGAGGAAGGGGACATAAGCCAAGGAATGTAGGTGGCCTCTAACGGCCGTAAAAGGCAAAGAAACAGATCATCCCCGAGAGCCCCCAGAAGGTAAGGCAGCCCTGCTGACACCTTCACTTTAGTCCTGTGTGGTCCTTGTTGGACTCCTAACCTACAGAACTGCAAGATAATAAATCTGTCTTCTTTTACGTCACTAAGTTTATGGGAACTTGTTATGACAGCAATAGAAAGCCTAGACAACTGTCTAGCTCATTCACTTTAGCAGCAATAAGATCAGAGGGATATAATCAACAATCATTCTGCAGGTTGTCTGTCTTTGGTTGTCAGATCAAGATATATTTTTACATGTTTTAAGTTTTAAGTGTTACATTAGGTATCTACCGTTTTTTCCTTTTCTGTTTTTTTCTATAGGACTCTCACCCAATTCTCCCCACAGGCCTCAACATGGTAAATTGGGAGACACTGGTGGTTAGACCACCTGATTTTTTTTTGTTTTTAAGAGTGGGCTTTGTTTTTGTCACATAGAGGGAAAGAATATAATTTGCAAAAAGTATTAAGTATTGTGGAATCCTCTCAAAGACATGTTTTTTGTTGTTGTCGTTGTGGAGGTTTTTTTGCAACAATTTTTAAGACACAGAGCTACTTTTTGACATTTTGCAAAGGGTGAACTACAAGAATAGCTTTGAAGTCTTTTCCCCAAGAGTAATTTGTGACTGGCTCCTGATCAGATCTGAGATTCATATGTCATGTGTTGTTGCTTTCATAAACGTTATGTACATAAAATGATATTTGAATTCTCCATTGGTTAGAGATTATACTGTCAGTGCCCACCAGCCCTGGCCGCACAGGGACGAGGGAAGAATTACTGGGATGATGGAATAACCACAGGGCAAGAGGTCCTCAAATTTTCCTACTGTTTTTAAGTAATACTTAGCAGTTTTGCTGACTTTTCATTCATTCTGATTTTGCCAGTGAGTTCCTCTGTGTTGACAGCCAAAGGCACCCATGGAAATACTTCAACGACCGAGTGAGAAAGCAGATACTGAGAGTCACACCGTCTATTATACTATGAAAGTAAGGCTTGTCTGTAGTTCAGGCATGAGTCTATTGGTATATATTTTTGTTACTGTTGGTGGTGGTGGTGGTTGTGGTGACAGTGGTTGAGTTTTTGTTGTTGCTACTTTAATTTTTTAACTTTTTCTAGGAAATAATTGTGGACTGATAGCTTCATCTTAATTCTGGACGCCAAAAGTACATAACTAAGGACTTTCCCCAAGGACTATTTTAAGATCTTAATGTCAACATTTATAGAATGACTTATCCACTTTTCAATGAAAGGTTCTTAATTAAAGTAAAATAAATTTCTAGTTTTGAGTCAATGTTACAGAACAATGTTTTCCAAACTGTGGTCTGTAGCCCAGCTGCCCAAGAATCACCTGGGGTGCTCCAGTGAAAACTGCAGCGTGTAGGGCCCCACACCAACTAAATCTCTTGCAACTGGAGCCCAGGAAGTTGCTTCTATAATCTCCACAGCTGATTCTAAGGTACCTCAAATTTAAGAATCACTCCATATTTTTAGATTGGGGAGTCTTACAAAATAACAAAGAAGGAAAATCTTTTTCTTTTAAACTTAGACTTCCAGCATGAGACGATGAGCTTCTCAAATGACAGTTTGTCTTTTCTGTTCTTATACACTCAGCCTAGAGACTGGGGCAGATGTGGGAAACAAAGCAGGCGGAGAAAAACTTTTTATTTCTTTATGCACATTATGCTTTAATAGCCACCAGAAAACGGTTTCATTTTCTCTCACAGACCCTGTCCACCAGTTATGTTGGCTTTCAACATAGTGCTACAGCAACATATATAAATATGTATCGTACATTTATACACACGTACACACATTCTAAAGCGCTGTGAAGACACAGACTAGGCTTTCGCACAACTGGGGGCCTCGCACGTGCCACCTAAAAAGGATCAATGGTTTGCTTTACACAAGACTTTCAATGGGCTTGGTCTGGCCATTAGTCCCCACTTCTCTAGAGAGAAGTTACGATGCTAAAACGGGACAGTGCGTTTAGAGTGAGGACAGTACCCATTGGAGATCCTAAAAGAACAGACACAGGGGGTGCTAGGCTAAGCAGGAGATGGTGTCTGGGAAGTCACCGCTTTCACCGCGTGGCTTCAAAGAACTCAGGTGCTGCCATGTAGGCTGCCGTCCAGCCTGACTGGGACCCGGCTGAGCTGGCCCCGGGTCCCATGTGGATCTGTGAGTAATGCTGGCCGAGCCCTAGTGCCCAGCAGGGCACCGCTGCTCAGTCGTGTGCTTTTCCACCTGCCAAGAGGCTCCAGTGTTGGGACCGCGCGGCCCCCTGCGTGGCAAGCAGGGTCCTGTTTCCCCTGAGCTGACATCTGAGGAGAGCTGCTGAGGTGAGCTGTGCTGGTTCCCGGCCCTGGGGCGGTTAGAAGCAGTGTCACAGGTCCTCTACAAACTACGCGTTTTGCTTCGTGCCGGGCCCGGTGGACCTTTCCAGAAGAGCAGGAAAGGCTCTCTGCTGTTCGGCCTGCCTGACCAAGCCACTTCTCTGGCTCCTTCTAGGTCCTCCAGCGGGTGAGGAGGAGGGCCGAGATCTCCTCAGCAGATAGGTAGCTGGGTGAAAGGGGGGCAGGCCCACCCCTCTTGCTGTTTTAAGGACCTCTGGTGGCTTCGTTTCTTGCATGGCTCCTGGAAGGCAAGGGTCACAAGACTGGAACGCCTGGCAGAGCCCTTAGGGATTTCACCTGAAGACAAAAATAAAACAAAGTAAGGCTCTATTTTCAGGCCCTGCTGGTGAAGGCTGAGGCTGGAGCGACAGCTGAGTGGTGCCAGAAGCCAGGAGCTTAAGAAGAGCCTGTTAAGAGGATGAGCTGAGCAGATGCGCCGCAGTCTAGGGGGAACTGGTACCACCAGGTTAGAGGAAAGCTTCCCCGCGCACGGGCGACACCCCTGCTCAAAACCCCTGCACACCAGTGGTGGAGTCCGACCACTGGGGACCTGAACGCTCCAATTCACTTGGGAGCAAAATCGTGGCTTTTGTGATCTCTTTCGGGGTCAAGAAGGGCTTTGTAGGACATGTGCACATATAGAAACAGCCTGTTGTAGGAAGGAGAGGCCATTTTGCAGGGAAGTCCCCCGTTAAGTTTATGTCCCATTTACTCGCTGAGAAGGGAAAGGGGCCAGGTCAGCAGCAGGGACCTCAGAGCTCATCTGGGTCTGGTGCCACCCTCTTCTAGACGAGGGGCAGCGGGCTCACAGAGATTGAGGGGCCAGCCAAAGCCACAGAAGCAGTGGGTGACAAGCCCGGGATTAGAACTCAGGCCTCAGGACTTTTCCAATGGCCGAGAGGAAGCAGAGAGGAAACTTCCAAACTGGGAGAAGCCAGCGGGTATGTGAGGCTGTTGGGTTACCTTTGCTGGGACAGGAATAAGGCTTTACAGAGGCAATCTTGTAAGTGTTCTTCTAGAAAGGCTCAGGAAAGAAAGGAAGCATCAGAGAAAAACAAAAGGGAATTAGCAAAAAAAAAAAAAAAAAGAGAGAGAGAGAGTTCCATTAGGGCCCAACCCATTTTCACATGATGGGGTCAACATTCTCAGGTACAATTAGGAACTTTCCAAAGAATATGCTCTGTTGCTTATGGCAAAGCTTTACAATCCAGGTGAAAAGATTTAGTTTCTGATTTTTAAGCCATTTCTAACATCTCAAGGTTTTCTTTAAAGTACTTGCTAGGGAATGTGTCAAATTAACTGTTTTAAATAAATGTAGAAAATGTCTGCCATATGTATAAAATCTTTCCCTTTAAGTTTCGTTCTTTATTTATTATCAAATTCTCTTGGAGGTCAATAAGACCCAACGTGGTATTGCTTAACAGAAAAAGATGTATCAAAAGAAAATTTCTGGTTTGGGCCCAATAGTGTGCAATGAAATCAATTTGTTAGGTTGTGTCTTGCTTGTATTTTTTTCATAAAGTAGTACAGAAAACACCAGAACACATGACCGGCCTCAGCACCCCTTTACGGAAAGCAAATTCAGAGGCCGGCTGCTGTGTGTCCTCTGACTTCCGGAATCAACTGAATTGCATTTTTCCAGTGTCCTGACTTGGCAGAAAAGGAGGGATAATTGGAGTAAAGACGGGAGAAGATGACGTGAGAGTGAGCCAAGATGTCGGGGAGGGAGCGACTTTTGGTGGGGGGAAGCTGAGGGGGACGGGAAGGAGAAGGATGCTTCTGGAGGACCTGTGCTCCTACGAGTAGACCAGAAAATTGTCTTCTGGGAGGTCAGAGCAGGTGAAGATCACCTGCAGACTTTGATGACAGACGGTGACGTGTCTGGGGTGGGATCTGTGGCTCTGACTGGTGCAGTGGTTTCCTTACCTCCAAATTAGTCCTTGCCTTCTTCAAAACATCATGTGTCCTAGTCACTGAAACCACAAAACAGCCCAACAGGCAGAAGTTACCAGCTGGGCCCACACTTGCCTTGGGGGGGTGTTCCCAAGTGTGTCTTTCTGGCCAGTCAGCCCAGGGTCTCCTGCTGCCTGCCCGTGTCCCCTCCCTCTGCATTCATGACAACTGATGGCACAGGGGGCCCGGGGACATCACATCAGTCTCCCCTCTCCCCCCATCCCTAGCCTCCCCCCTGGGACATCACGTCAGTCTCCCCCCGCCCCTAGCCTCTCTGGTCACACTGTCCATCCGAAGCACAGGTGGGGAGTCGGGGACCCCCTCTTGCCCCATTTCCTCGCTCTGGCTTGGGGGCACCCACACTGGCTGAAGATGAACTGCTCCATGCACTCCTTCTGCTGGTTGGCGGTCTTCAGACGCTCAGCTGTGCTCTGAAGGAGGCGGTCCTGTTTGGAGAGTTTGGTTCTCAGTTCCAAGAGTTCCCTCTTCACGGACTCTCCCTGGGGAAGAGGAACAGACCCTTTGCCAATGGTAGAAGGCCTACAGCGCCCTGTGCTTCGTGGCTCTTTAGAATCCAAAATCGGATTCTATAGTCTTCTCAGCTATTTCTGGACTGGATTTCCTCCGCAAAAGCCTCGAAAACCCTCCAGCTGCTGACGACTTAGGATGAGGCCTTGGGGTAGGGACCCTAAGAACCCGGAAGCCCCCAAGCGGATCAGCACCGGCCCACAGCCCTGGTGCTAAGGAGAACCTGACTCCAGGCCGGGACTGAGCCTCTGGGCTGTGGGGTGGAGCTCAGATTGGGTGCTGACTCGCCTCAGTGGGCATGACAAGGAGACTTGGCTGGGAACGTTCTGCCTGGTGAGACAGGGCTGGCCTGAGACAATTGCAATTCTGTTCAGTACTTGTGCCGACCTCAAGACGGCAAAGCAGCCCCTCCCTCGGAATTAGCATAGGTGGGGCCCCGTACAGTGTCAGTGGTATCATCTGGAGTTAGAAGCCCTGGGAGGGGACTCTGAGACCTGCCTAACCAAGGTGCCACCAGCCAGAGAGAGCAGGCCCGAGATCTGAGAGCACCTGGGGCTGGCTGGTTCTCCCCAGGCCTGACCGGGAAATGCAGACTTAAGTGACTTGCTGGGATTCCCGGGGGTGGCTAGAAGAGTCTTATTGTCTCATGGTGACATTCCGTGACCCTGTTTGACCTTGTGGACCTGGGGTGTGGGTGTGGGTGTGGGTGGGGGAGCTGGTGCTGATGCTTTACACCTCCCTGAAGTTCAGCTCAGGCCAGCTTCAGAAAGTGGAACTTCATGGGTTACTAGGGTTCTCATGTGTCTGCCTTATCCATACCCTGTCCTTTCCTCTTCGATCTCTCATCCTGGGGGGTGGGCAGAACTTCACTGACAGCGGCCACCGTGGGTGAGAGGTGTCCCCTAGGAAGACTCCTCTAAGGTCTTATCTGTCACAACTAACCATCGGGTTCCTGACCTTCAGGATCTGCGGGGCTGAGGAGGCAGAATGGTAACTGGGGGCAGAGCCAGTAAAGGATGCTGGCCTCCTACCGCTTTGCCAGGCGGCGCGGGGCCACTGGAGCTCGGCAAGGCTGCGCGCCAGAACATGGAGAGGAGGGAGGCCGACTCCTCCAGTGCGTGGTGCAGGGCGCTGGCGCTGGTCCGGAGCTCGCGGACGCCTTCACTGCCCGGCACCTGGGGACAGGGGAGACGGCCATGGACGTCACCGGCACTGCAGGACCACTTTTATTTCTCTCCAGCACAGGGCTCAAGCCTCCTCTGTGAGTGCGGCACACACACCGGCCTGCTTGCACCTGTGAAACCCTTTTCTAACCTGGAAGCCCATCATCTCCGACCTCAGAGGCAACCTCCCACCTGTAAGAATTCACTTGACTCCAGCTTCCCCCATAATCTCTTTAAGCTTCTAGTCCTGCTCCAAGCCCTAGGGTCCTGAAGGGGAGCAAAATCAGCCACTTTGGCATTTTGATGAATTTGAATTAAAGTGACTTAAGAGAGAGCAAGTGCAAGAAAGACACGCTGACCCTCCTTTGTTCCCCTGAAAGCAGGAAATAATCCTCCCATGTGCAGGGTGCCCCCTGGCCCAGGAGGTCTGGCAGAGAGAGAGAAATTCAGGGCCGAGAAGCCTATATAAACAAACTGTTACTTCTTCACTACTCCAAGTCCAAGGCCTTTTGTTTTCTCAATTCATCACAAATTTAGTGTTTCTTTGTTTAAAAAATATAGAAGCTGCCTGCTTTGGTGACTTCTTGTAACCTCATATCTTTGGGGCTCCCATATGACATTAAATTTGTTTTTCTCTTGTTAATCTGTCTTATGTTAAGTAATTGTTAGGCTAGCCAAAGAATCGAGAAGGGAAGAAGGGAAGAGTTTTCCTCTGTAATTTTTTCATTGGCACCCAGTGTCCTCCCCTAAATCACACCTTAGGTTCCACCTGGGAGGAACCATTTGTAGTTCCAGGGACTGAGTGAGGTGCCTCTCCCTTTCCCTCGAGTGTCCTCCTCCACCCGGAGAAGCTGCACGTCCCCCTGTGGTGTCTGCTAGGAACCTGTTTCTTTCCTTGTCTGGGATGATGGCTGCTTCTGCATTCGTGCCCGCACACGCAGAGAACAACTCCTAACACATTTACTCGGATGTGTGTCTTCCTCTCGAGTGTGGGGGCCCCTGGGGACAAGGCTGTCCCTATGTGTCCATGCAGCTCCAGTGGCTCAGACAGCACAGCAGCTGGAACCTGGTCTTTCAATGGCAAAGCACTTGGAGAAGGCTTGTCGCCCACTGTCCTCCCCTCTCTGTCCAAACGGGGAAACCCCATGGCTGCCAGGCCTCACACCCCTTCCACACATGTGGCCCGTATGGGTGTTAATTCTCAATTTCGAGCCATTTGGTTGAGTTTATTCTGCCCACGATGGGAGTGCCAGCAGGACTGTACCAGATAATAAGCTACCAAAGGGTGCTTGGCACAGTGCCACATGGATGTTGACACTTAAATACTCTACTGATGAGGATGATGACAGTGCGTAGACTTTTCTGTGGTTCTGAGGGGAAGTAGCAAGTCAGCTACGTCTGAAACAGAGAAGAGTTTATAGAGAAAATAGGAGATGGAGAAGAAAGGCCTGACTAAGTGTAAATGGAAGAAGTATTCTCAGCCGTTGGGATACGTACAGCATGAAAGTAAATAGTAGGAGAAGGAGCTAAACTCAGAAGCAAGGGCAGAAGGGAAAGGTGCGCCTAAGCACTATGACATGATTACCTCAGTGCCCTGAGCTTCACGGCCAGGGATGCTGCCGGCGGAGCTCGTGAGAGACACTATCTTTCTGACCAGCAGTTGGCCCTCCCCGATCTGCTGACTTAGGGCGCTGTAGTCATCAATATGGCCGATGACATGGCGGCCGTACTTATTGGCAAAGGAGCCATCAGTAACATCGCCCTCCAGCTTGGGTGGGTTCTTCATTTCTGGAGCAGCATCCAAACCCAGCTCTGAAAATTAAAGCCACAGCAAAACAGAATCCACTGTTACTCATATCTTCAATCCAAAAGAGACATCAAAGAGTCAAAGAGGCCAGGAACAAGAAAGGCGGTCTTGGAAAGCGCGAGCATGGAATGAAGTCCGTCGACATTTTGGGTTCTACATTTTTATAATCTTTCTCACATTATTTCATCATGATAAAATTTCCAGGAGGCAAATTTTGTCCTTGTTGACAAATGAAATATTCAGGACAAATATTAGTAAACATTTTTTTTTTTTTTAATTTCTGGGCTGAGAAGACACAGACAAGAAAATGAAGCTGGATGCAGAGAGCACTTTGAAGAAGGGAGAAGTTTACAGTGCAATGAAGCGACAAAAGAGCAGAAGGAAAACCAGAGACGGTAGAATGAGGGTAAGAAAAGCTGCCACAGAAGGTGCAATGAGTAGGGATAAAGGCCTTGGGACATGCAGAGAAAAATCTCTAAATTCAGAGAATGTGTGTAGAGAGAACCAAAGGTTGCTTGCATCAATACGTTTCTATCACCAGTTCCTGAGTCCTTTACTTGCAATATTTACCAGGTGTCTTATTGAAGATGGCCGTCTCTGAGCCAGGAGTAGTGGAAGAAGAGCTGGAGAAAGCCAGAGCTGGATTCATGCCAACATCCCGAACTGGAGGGGAGGCAACAGAATCTAGGGAGTAGAAAGACAAGAACAATTTTCAGGACCCTTGGAACACACTGCACACCAAGCACCTGCACAGCTTAACCTTGACCATCGGAGATCTAAGGCGGCATGACTTATTCATCCGCATCACCCATGTACCATGATCAAAAGCAACAGCAAATGAATCCGTTGGTTTGGAACAAGAAGGTGTTCCTTTAATTGAAGGATGTTCCAGGAGAGAGCAACGTCTAGTTTAAAAAATCATTAGGTTGAGTTTTAGAACCCCAGTTTTTAACATAATTTTCTATGTAGTGTCTAATACGATGCCTTGCAACTAAATATATGTAGTATGTATGTTAAACTCATTGAATCAAGGAATAAACAGATTTATGGGTCATTAAACTCAGCATTCTAGTCATCTTTGTGATGAGAAGTTAGTACTGGGGAAAAAAATGTAGTCGTCTGAGAAGAACAGGAGACAGAACCTTGGTGGGTTAGAGATGCCCGGTTAGAGACCAGGAAACAGTCCTACAGTGGAGGAACTGGGAAATATCACAAAGAAGACAGAAATGGTGCTGCTTAGGCAAACATGGCTTGGAGCCTGCTTTCCAGCTCAGGTGTCTGTGGTGGGTGAGGAGCAGAAGCACACTGACTGAGCCAGTGGGGCTGAGTCCTGACTGGTGCTGTGGGGAGGCAGTGAGGGGGAAAGACTGGTTATAGGGAGGAGACACAACCAGACATCACAACCATCGTGGAAGCCGAGTAGGGTGAAGTACCCACCTAACACAGACTGAGCAGCTTCTACGTGCCAAGCCCTACCCTTGGCAGTCCACATACGCTTTCTTATTGAATGGTCATGACAACTGATCAGGGGAGTAACACCTTCATTTGACAGATGAGCTCATTGTGCGATCAATGGAAATCTAGCAGAACCAAGAAAAAAATAAGGATTACCCTGCCTCAGGAAAAGCAGGCACGAAAATTTGAAAGCTCAGCTTTAGATAATCCTGAGCAGAAGTGGGTTCTGATTAGAATAAAACTGAAGATATGGCTATGGAAGTGAGTGGAGATTAATTAAATGGTGTATCAAAAGGAAAGAAAGAAGAGGAAGTAGAGAGGCATGTGCCAAGAGACCCAGGTGTGGGGACAATATTAACATTCATATTAAAACAACGGGAAGTAAGATTGATGAAGGATATTGAGAACAGAGGGAGAGGACTGGTTAAACATTTTGATCTGCACAGGCGGGCAAGGGAGCAGGGTCAGAAGTGGAGGATGGCCACCTGGAATAAACGTGGCCGCCATCTACTACTTTCCCACAGCCTGGATTTCTTTAGGGACAGGAACATTTTGCAACACAGCTGAGTTCTCCACAGGTTAGGGAAGCCAGGCTAGAGAGTTTGGGAAGGCCAGCAATCCCAAGACAGAGCATGGTGAGGTGGAAGAAACAGAGACTAGGAAACCTCTGGTTCAAATCTGGGTTGGTCTCTTCGCTCCTGTAAGCCTTAGCATGTCAGCTAAGGTCTCAATGCCTAAGTTGTCACATGTGAAATGCAGAGAGAGTAAAACCTGCCTTGCCTCAGATGAAATTATTTGAAAAAGTGTTTGAAAACTTGCGGTAAATTTTAAAACACTCCACACATACAAGGAATAGATTCTAACTTACATAGCTGTTAAGGGTTGAGTGATTCTTATTGTGTCAGGCACTTGTAAATTATTTCATTTAATGCTCCAAATAACCGTACAAGCTAGATATTACTGTCATCCACATTTTAAAAATGAGGAAACTAAGGCTTAAAGACCTGAGGAAGCTAAACAGCTTGCCCAAGGCAAACCACCTCTAAGCAGCAGGTCTGACCCAGATCCCAGCTCTCACCAGGCACTGTATTGGAGGACCTCCCATTTCGCCCTGACCTTAAGGAGCATGGAACACGCAAGATTGTCCCTTCCACCACAGACATCCTGGTGACCTCCCCACTGGCCGAGGGCTCCCCGATGCCCGTTTCCTTCCTACCTTGGAAGAGCGGCTGCTTGTTACCAGGGTCAGAGTCGGCTGGGAAGCTGTGGCTCATGGAGGAGGGGCTGAGGTTGGCTTTGCCAGCACCACCATCCAACTGCTGCTCCAGCTGCAGTCGCAGACTGTTGTTCACCTGAATGCTCTGCTCCAGCTGCCCTCTCAAAGCTTGGATCTCCGTCACCAGGTGGCTCAAGTCACTGCTCGAAGGGACCTGATGACAGGCATCCCAGGTGTAAGCTGAAAGAAGAGACAGGAGGGGTTGGTCACACTGAGCCAAAGTAGTTCTAAGCATTTGTCAGAATGTTCCTCTGTGATGGTCCTTGCTGCCAAGGACCCCACTGTCATCTCAGAGTCCCAGGCAACATGTCTGTGTGAAGCCTGGCACACACTCCAGTCTGGAATTTTCCTGAAGCTCAAAATTACTCATGTACATCTAGTGGGCATTTGATTGGCAGATGAGGTCAAGCCTATGATTTCATCTCTGTATTCACCTTCATCCTGCAGGCTAGAGAGCAGGGTCTCCCAAGACTGGAAGTCAGCATTGAACTACCATTGAATTAGGGAAGGGACTGAGGGAGGAGGACATTTGATAACCTCCACACTCAGGAGAGGAGGAGGAAGGCACCAGGCCTTTTGGTAGTATGTAAGAATGGAAATCGGACACCACAGACCAGGGATCCTAATTGAATTTATCTTCTCCATGATTTTTTTTTTTTTTTTTTACCTCACTCACCACACATTGTCTCTTTCTACCTACTGGCGTTGAAGAGATATAAGAAATCATCTTTAAGACCACAATTACTTATCTGAAAACTTTGAAGCCAAATACCTTTCAAAAGGTGGAATTTGTTGTGGTTTTTAGCAAGGCAACAGGATGCCTGTATCATGTACACCGTATAATACGCACAGCCACTTGCATCCGGGCCACAGGCCTTCATTAAACACATCGGCATTTCTGCAATGAGTTATGTGAACAGTCTCACTAAGTGGGATAGATGAAGACTATGGATAGCCTCTGTCAGTTCATTAGGTTTTGTCACCAAATGAGCCTATGAAAAAGATTTCATTTCAGAGCTCTTATTGGGTTACAGAATTAAGAACAAGGGATTTATGGGGCTCTAGTGGTAGTAGCTTTGAAATGAATCCTAAAAGACCCATAAAAAGGGAGAAAGGCATGAAAGGGGAGGCAGTTCACGATGAAGTGTTAACCCCAAAGTTCCGTAATGCACTTCCCTCTCTTTCCCTAGATGCAAACTCTTATGATATTTAGCTTATTAAAAAAATGTTTTCATCTCTCTATTCCCCTTTTCTTCCCAATAGCACCCTGTAATAGACTCTCATCACTTAATACCCAGAATATCACTAGAGCCTTTCTGTAGGTGTACCCTACTCTGCCAACCTCAGTACGTGCCACCAGTCTGACCATCTTAAAACTCTGTTTCCATCATGCACCTATTTTACTTGGAAAAATCAAACTCATTTTCCATTGCTTACTTCACAGAATGTAAACTTCCATCCTACCTTGGAGGACTTCCATATAGTTGAAAGGAAATTCTCCTTTCAACTAACCTGACTTGTCACACCTCCTAGTGCAAAGCTGCCCTACAGGCTGGTGGGTCTCCTTCCACCCAACGCTCCCCCTGGCTTTGGACATAAGTATTCTCTCAGCCTGCTGTGCCCCCTGTATTTCTTCAAGTTCCAGCAAATTAGGAAACTCAATCAGGTTTGATGAAAATTCAAATTTGGCTGAACAGTGAAAATTCTTAATATTATAAGCCATAATGCTTACGGAGTTTTAAAACATATAATTGAGAAAATTTAAGGTTGAAAGTCTCAGGGAGTCAATATCCCATCCAAAGCAAGAACTGCTTCTATGGGATTCTTGACAAAGCACCCCTTTATGTTTAAATAGGGGTTGGATGGGGAGCTCACTCCTTCACAAACCAGCCATTCCATCACGAGAAGGCTCTAGTGGTAAGGAAAGAGGTAGTTATGCAGATCCAAACTCCATGGCCCTTCACCCTTTGGCCCTTGTTCAGCCTCCTGAAGGGACACACAAGACATCAGCTTTTCTTCACCTGACAGTTCTTCAAATATTTGAAGCCAGTTCTCATCTTCTCATGGTCTTTTCTAAACCAAAAAATTTTCAGTTTCTTCAACCCATTCCACATTTCTGGTCCCTCAGCCTTGTGTTCCATGTCTTCATTCTGTTCCTTAGTTTGTTCATGTTCCTTTTACAAGATGGTGCTCCGCAATCTAACAGTATTTCTGACATGGTGTCACCATATGGACACTGCACTTACACTACTGTGGTCCCAGCTTGAGTTGGCTTTTCTAGTACCCTTGGGCCACAACTTCCTTGTGTAAATGTGTTTCTACCTAACACCCCCAGCCTTAAGCCCCTGAATGGCTACAGAGCCAGGCCACCCATCCTCTACTTCTACCACTCATATTTTTAATCAAGCTCAGGATTTTTAAAAAAATTTTTTGATAAATTTCATTATATTGACATCAGCCTCTGTTCTAGACTGATTGCATTTAACTTTATATTTAAAATACCCTCCCCTAATGTAATCAGTAATGTTGTAAAGATGTTGTAGGGTATTCAATGGGCACTTGTCTCATTAGGGAGACCACCTCAGGGATGATGTAGATGCCTGATCCCTGCACTGTACATCTGAAGCTGAAGCTGAACAATAATGAATGTCAACTACAAGTTTATATATATATGTAGTTACAAGAAGTGGAGTTCAGCATTAGGAATAGAGACAGTGGAAATGTAATGGCTGTGTGCGATGTCAGAGGGGTAGTGGATGGGGGGAGGAGGGTTATCACTATGTGAGGGATATAAATGATAAATGTCTAACTATTACATTGTTTTGTACACCTGAAACTAATAAAAAAATAGAAAAATAAAATACCTTCCCCTATTTGAAGAAGAATGGGGAAATATAACAAAATTCTCAAATACTCAATTATTATTTCAGCAGGTAGCCAAATTCCTTAATAAAAAAGTTTAAAATTTAAATCCAGGCTTGAAATATAGATCCTATGAGTAGTGCCTCTGTAACTTTTAAGGTTTTGGTATATTTTAGTTTTCTCACAGAGGAAAGGGTCAGAGTGGGAACAGGTTACCTGCTATACTGGCTGCACGGGTGGTCAGTACGTATCATTCACAATATTCAAGACCTTTTCAAATGATGATACCATGAAGACAGTTCTTTGTATTTAAAAAATAAATCATTGTAAATTGATATGGCCACTATGGAAAACAGTATGGAATTTCCTCAAAAAATTAAGACTAGAGCTACCATATGACCCAGCAATTCCCCCCCTGGGTATCTACCCAAAAAATCTGAAAAGAGTTATCCATGAAGATAAATGTATTCCTATGTTCACGGCAGCATTTTTCATGGTGACCAAGACATAGAAACAATCGAAACGTTCTTCAACAGATTATTGGGTGAAAAAGATGTGGCACATATATACAATGGAATATTACTCAGCTATAAGAAAAGATGAAATGCTGCCATTTGTAACAACATGGATGGATCTTGAGATTATCATGCCAAGCGAAATAAGTCAGACAGAAAAAGTCAAGAACCATATGACTTCACTCATATGTGGGATATAAAACTGAAAACAACAAATGAACAAGACAAACAAAAAACTCACAGACACAGGCGACAGTTTAGTGGTTACCAGACGGTAAGGGCAGCGGGGAAGTAGGAGAGGGCAAGGTGGTCAAATATATGGTGATAGAAGGAGAACTGACTCTGGGTGGTGAGCACACAATGCAATCTATAGATGATGTATTACAGAATTGTACACCTGAAACCTATATAATTTTAACCAATGTCACCCCAATAAATTTAATAAAAGTTTAAAAAACCATTGCATAATCTGGACTTTGATTAACTTGTTTCTGGCCACCTAGGTGGGTGAAGTTTGACTCTTTTAAGGAAGTCTGGGCTGGATCTTGCTCATGCCACCTACCTCTGGGCTTTGTGTATGAGCTCCCCTCTCTTTTTACTGGGTAACCCAGGCCTGGCTGGAGGTGCTTCTGAGAACTCTAGCTTTTCAAGATCTCCACAACTCCGAGGTACAGACCTCACAGGGATCCTCAGCAAGGGCAGGAAGCTCATGGGGAGGGGCGGAGGGGGACACGTACCTTTCAGTCCCTTCTTGGAATTGCCATAAAGTGCCTCATAGATCTGGAGCTCCGACTGGAGGGACTGGAAGAGCTGCTGCTTCTCGTCACACTGTTGCTGCAGGAGGGCCAGCTTATGCTGCAGCCTGCCAGGGGAGAGGAGGACCTGCTGAGCTAATGGGGCCACTCGGCCACACCAGGGCAATTACAACAGCTGGGAGCCAATCTCTGCATCCCAAAGTTGCAGCCCTAGCTATCAACTCAGGGGGCATGGAGACCATGGCTGTGATTTAATAGGTGTGGAGACAGAGGCTCAGACAGGTGCAGTAGCCTTGCTTGGAGTCCTGTCATTAAGCTACATTCGCTAGGACACATCAGCAGACTATTCTTACTGCCCCTTCAGTGCTTTTGTCATGTTGACAAGCAGTTTTAGGGTTTATGCTGGGGACTAGCATCACGACTGGTGTAGAAGCTTCCGAGGCTATGGTGACACTAATGGCCTAAAACTAACTGGAAGCACAAGAATGTTCTTTCTCCAGGATCTGATATGCTGAGCCTTCTATAACAGGGTTTTACTTCTCAACTTTGGAGTGAAAAAGGCATTCCCAGAGAATGTCTTCCTTCTGCTCAAAGTCACCCATAAATCAGGAATAGCAGAGGGGAAACTGAGGTTGTCAAAAAGGGCCATTAGCCGTCTTGCCAATATCCCTTTCAATCTCAAGGGATTGAAATCTCAACTTCAAGGGCTATTTCAAGAGAAATATCCCTTGCCAATATTTCCTTTCTGAATCTGAAAGGAAGCCCTTTCCTTATCAGTGGGCTCCCGCTGACCTGGAGTCTTTTTCCTGGAGGGACAGTCGTTCCTCTTGGAAATGCAAGATCTCCTGCTGCTTCTCCTTCAAGTCTTCCAAAAGCTGCTGCCGGTCTACCTTCTGGCCTTCCAGCTCCATTTCCAGCTCTTGAAGCCGGGATCGCGAGGTCAGCAGAGCCTCCCTCAGGCACTCCGTTTCCTGGGAGTGCTCTGGTGAGCGGAACACAGGAGTATTTAGATGTGGAGTGAAAGGGCAGCAGAAAGATGAGCACATCATCCTGAGAAATGGAACTAAGTCACAAGGCAGGCCAGCATACACTGCAGCTGGCAGGGGAGGCAAAGAGAGAGTTTGGCTCTGGCTCGCTATATCCACTCACCCTGGGGGATAGGGGACCTCTATCTTTGCATTGCCCTTGATCTTCTGATTTAATAAGGCCTACCAGGCTCTTAGAGAAAACACTCTGGTTTCTAATGCTTACCATCATCTAAGTGCTCACAACCCTCTGAGCAATAATCCGTTCTCGAATTTTGTCAAAGATTGACATCAAGATTTCCTGCCTACAGTTTTTAGCTTATATTATTATCATCATTTTGAAAATTGGGACATCTGTTCTTTTCTGAGCTTGCGGCATCTCTCTGATCTTCAGAATTTTTAAAAGATTATTGACAGGGACTCTGAGAATAAGACTGCAGGTGCCGTCAGTCCTCTGGGGGTGGAATTCACCTGGGCCTAGCAAATTGTACTCATTTAAATCTCTTATGATCTTCTCACCTGTGAAGTCTAGTCTAGTCTTTCCAGGCATGCAATGGCAGTTTAGTAATTCTACCTTCTCTCTTATCTATTAACTTTTGTTATCTTCTCCAAGCAGTGAGTTTTCCTCTCACATCTTCTTGGTAATTTGGAAAAATCTGTTGATGTCTTTTTCCTTTTCCACAAGCAATTTTTCATTCTGGGCATACTACTTCTGGACACTATCCTTAGTCTTTTATGGTTATTCAATAAATATTTGTAAATCAAAATAATCTGTTACTGATAATATATTGATTTGACCAAGTCAATTAACACCAAGGTCAGCTGCACCCCAGGTCACACAGGAAATGATGCCCACTCGTGGATACCCATTGGATAGAGCTGGGAAAGCTCTGGAGGACGTTTTGCTCACACCTCCAGAGAGAGTCATGAGGATTACTGAGCAGGGAGGAGCCCTGAGTGTATGAGAGAAAGGAGGTGGTGAGGAGTTATGGGGATGGCAGCTCAGTATGGGAAGGACACGGAGAGCTGCAGCAAAGTCTGGAGAAACTTGAGAGGGGATAAAGCACTCATGTTTCCTCCTTTCCGGGTTTCAAATCAGCTGTTGAATTGCAGGGAGGTAGAACAGATGCCTAATTGTATCCAGTTTGATAGCTAATGACTCTGCATATGGACAGGCGGGTTTTGTACGGAAGTGGTGCATTTCCTCGAGCTCTGCGACCCTGGAACCTAGGAGCCTGAGGGTTGGTCTATAGTTGGCACCTCTCAGGAAGTAGCCCTTTCTAGACTGAGAACACCTATGGAAATTTGGGGTGGATCTGTTATTTCCACCTCCTCTCTTTGCTTCTCCAATTGGTGATTGGCATGGCTAGGGAAAAGGGGGATCCGAGAGTGACCAGTTTGTGGCTGTTGACCACCCACCTCTGGACATGTGACTCAGCTGAGCCTGAAGCCTCCGGTTTTCTTCCTTAAGGACTCTGTTCTCGTTGTACAGCTGAGGTGTGGACTCCAGGCCTTGACCGTAGAAGGCAGAGGTGGGTCCTGTCTCGGAAAGCACAAGCAGGAGAGTTAGCATTTGGGTCACGGGTCCTTTCAAAAGTTGCCCCTTGTGTATCTTCAATGATCCTATCTCAACCCCGCAGGAAACCCCAAGGACTCCAGTCCTGGGCCTCCAGCCTGCTTTGCGTGTGCCTCCTCAGGGGGCTTCCTGCACACATTCTCACGTGCCCTGGCTGCAGTCCCTGAACAGCTGCCGCTGTGCTGTGGGCAGGACAGGGTGTGTGGAAGGGACGGCCTGCAAGGGACAGCAGCCTGGGAGGAGAGTGTGGTGGAAAAGGCCATCTCGGTAAGTGGCTGGGGCAGGGTCCCCGCAGACCGGGCTCTACCACTTGCCAACCACTGGACATGGGCACAGAGGAGTCAGCGGGCAGTATGGAAGCCCATTACGGAAGGGATGAGACTGTGGGGACGGACCCCGTTAGTCCTGCTGGGAGGAAAGTTCCTCTCTGGGCTCTGATACATCCAGCAAGAGAGGATAACAGCACCCACCCACCAGCCCGCTGGGCTGTTTGCAAGGAGCAGGAGGAGTAAAGCACACCCCAGCACTGTGAAAGCTGCCAGGCTCTGCCAGGTCCCTCCCTTCAGAAGCACCCTAGTCATGACCAGAAATAGGAAGCCCGGGGCCTCTCGTACCGCTCCCGCGGGCAGTGGAGCTGAGCCGGTGTTCCAGCTGCTCCCGCAGCCGGTCGTTAATGCAGATGGACTCCTCCAGGCGCTGACGCAGGTTCCGGATTTCACCAAGATGCTCTTCCAGCAGGTCAGCCCCTGCAGCCAGCCCGCCAGGACAGGAGAGATCCTGGTCACTAGTGGGGCCCACGTGGCCTCTCAGCGAGATGCCCCAACATCACCATCCTTCTGCCAACTGCGTCCTCTCCCACGGGCACCCAGGAACACAGGGCACTTCATTTAAAGGGTAAATTGGCTTTCAAACACAGGACAGCCCGGTGCTCACTCAGCAAGCCCATGGGCTTCCTCCTGTACAGGGCTGAGTGTAAGGGAGTTTTAGTGGAAGCGTATGGTCGCCAGTGTAACTGGCTAAGGGAGTTCTACGTGGTTTAGTGAAATAACTGAAGGCAGTGGACAGGGCCTGGCTAGTATCTGAAAGGTGTGGCTACCTCCTGAGTGCGACTCTGAGTGACAGGGAAGACTTCACTCTACCCTGATACCTCGCCTCTGACTGACACTTGACTGAACATTCTTTAGCAAGGGACAAAGCCCTTCCTCCACCCTTAGAGAGAAGGCCCCAGTAAAAGTACATGAACATAAACTCATCCCGTGTGGTTAATGAATGGTCCTGAATGCTGCCCTCAAATCACCTTTAATATGGAATGAAGGGAGGGAGGGAGCGAGGGAGGGTGAGAAGGAGGGAGGAAGAAAATAAGGAAGGAAGGAAAGAAGGGGGGGAGGGAGGGTAAAAAGGAGGGAAGACGGGAGAAAAGAAGGAAAGGAGGGGAGAAGAAAGGAAGAAAGAAAGGAAAGAAAAGAAGGGAAGAAGGAAGGAAGGAAGGAAGGAAAAAAGAAAGGAAGGAAGGAAGGGAGGAAGGGAGGAAAGAAGGAGATCTAGGGAACTGAAGGCTGATCAGAGGGGAAGCAGCATCCCCGAGGAAGGAAACCAGATGCAGGGGAGAGGAGGGAGGAGTGCTGATGACAGATTGCATTCCCTGCACCATTTTGCTTTGGGCTCGGTCTTTTTCTGAAAATGACCACGGTGTCCCCGTTAGAGCTGAGCTGCACTCTGGCATTCACCTGCATAGCTAACCTCTCTGCTCAGTGCGGTGTCTCTTCACCCTGGCCAGGAGAGCTAGGGCTGAGGGGGAAAGTCTGAATTGGGTTTTGTACACAGGATATACTTATGGGCTGAAGAGCTCCGTAGAAACAGCCACCCTTTCTGTAACAACTCCTGACCCACGGAAGAATGTCCTGTGAATATTGGTGCCTGGCATTCTAAGAGTGGACTGTCAGGGGCTCAGGACGCAGGGAGAGACGCAGGTGAATATGAGAGCAGAGGTGGGCCCCTGTCTTTCCCATGCCCCGCCCAGCACCAAGGCCATGGGCAGGGAGGATGGAGGGTGCACTAAACATTGCCAGGGCTCTTTCATTTCATCCCTTCTGTGAGCCAGGGAACCAGAGGAGAAATGGAAACGGCCCTGCCCAGGTAGGAAAGGGGGAGATCTAAATGGGATTTCATTTCGCAGGCTGACCCTCTCAGCTTTGTGCTGTACCTGTGGGTTTGGAGTGAAGCTGGCACACGGAGGAGCCTGAGGATACATCCCCAGATGCTGCGCTCCCTTTCTGAGGCCTCATCACATCCCAGTGGTCACTGCTGCCCAGGTACCTAGGCTCCAGGATCCTGCCCAGTTCTATTGTGCCCCTCGGCGGAGACTGGGGCTGCGTGGGGTGGAGGTAGTGGGAAGACTTGGCTTCTAAATGGTTGCTTGGCAACGTAGCTGGGGAAGCAGGATGGACGGTGTTGATACCTAGGCAGAAAGAAACGTGAGTGAGAAACAGAGCGTCGAGAAGGGGAGGATCAGCAAGGAAGTGTGTGATTGCTAGGAAGAGACACTAAGGGGGGTTGTGGGATGTCAGAGAGCCCAGTCCACTGTGGATACCAGTGAGATGAAGACTCATAACACAGCGCCTATAATTCCCCCCGTATATTTGTCAGCACGAGACACTATGAGATGGGGGGAGGATGAAGTATCGGAAAAGCACCAGGTACACAAAGGAGAAACCAGTGGCGCTCATGAGAGAGTGCAGGGAAGCTCCGGAAGCAGACGTCGCTCCCAAAGTCTGGAGTGAAGAAGAGTGCGATGGGCGATAGCAGTGAGCACATCTGCGGGCAGGAAGATGCGTTTGCCTGTGAGGACGCGCCTTCCCCAGAAGCCAACCGGCCAGTGTTTCCATTTCTCCTTTAGGCTTGTCAGAGGAGAAAAGGGACATGCATTCCGACTAGACATCATGGCCCCAATTCCTCCCAACTGAAGAACTCGCTGAGGCTGGGGGAGCTTCTGTGTAAGGCAAGTGGTGATTTGGACCTCACCCCACACGATTCAAGGAAGAGCAAAATGCCATCACTCTGCCTAAGGAATCACTGGAGACTCTTCCACGGAGGGAGGGAGGACCTTTTGTTTCATAGGCTGACATTATCATAGATCTTATGAAATCACGGGCTTTCCCTTGTGCGCCATCATCTCTGCTTCTATGTAAAAAGAAGCCCAGCTTGGGGGAGAGACACAGCAAGGTGGGCAGGGCCGTAGTTTAGGATATTCATAATCAGAAGGCTGCTTCCTTCCAGGGGTTATCACCGTGGGCGGCAGAGTAAACAGGTAGCTCCACGTAAGCAAAGAGGAATGAGGTCATCATTTCTTCCTACCAAGCCAAACTCCTCTGAGGGGAAAATGCAACTGGCACTTGCCAATTTTTACCTCCATTTGTAATGGGTTCTTAAATTACATACTGGAAGCACCTGGGACAATGTAAAAAATACACATACCGATGCCTGAACCCTCAGAGATTTTGCCTTAATTGGTATGGGGTACAGCGTGGGCACTGGATGTTTTTACATCATCCCAGGTGATTCTAACAGGCAGAAAAGTTTGGGAAGTATTGCCATGGTTCTTTCCTTCCTCAGTGTGCAAAATACAGATATGCACTAGGCTCACTGGGAGTTAAAGAGGAGGAGGAAAAAGCAAGCATCTAAATTTTAGTCAGGAGTCAATAAAGATGTGACTTCCGCTTTCCTACCCTCTTCCACCCCATCCCCAAACAAGGCAAAGTGGGAAATCAGTGGTTGTGGATTGTCAGCTTACTCTTTAACTAAGGTCATAGGAGGTTCCAAGTGTATCAATATCAGTGATCAGTGTTCTCATGTCCCACTCTGCCCTGGCCACACAGTACAAAGCACATGCCCTAAACCATGCAAAGACACAGGACAGACTGTTGCACAAGGAGATTTTAGCCCCACAGTGACCTGAGAAGCCGCATGCACCACTGTCCACATGGAAGTTTAGTTCAAAGCGAACAAGAAACACTGGGAAGTGATGGTCCCTCAGCGAGGACCGTACTTCCGCAGAGAAAAGAAAGGGCTACAGTCTTCTTCACCAAGGCTGGGACCATCCAAAGTCTGGTCAATTGCTCAGACTAGATGGGACTTCAACCTACATCAACAGACCCCTTTTCATGCAGTGCTCTTCCTCCATCTTTCCCTTTGGACAACGATGGATTGACAAATGTGGAGCAGGAAAGGGAAGAAAAGTAATGCTGGAGAACACTCTTGCCATTTGGCAAGGGGTAAATTTGTTATGCATCAAGTGTTGGGTTCCAGAATTGCTATAGCAATAAGTTCTAGGTCAGAGACACCAGCACCTTCTACTGGTCTCCAAAGAGAGGAAAGCTTGTTGGAAGGGGCCTCCAAAATTTGTTCAGCTGAGTTCAGCTCAGGCTCTAGGCAGGATGACAACAAAACCATCCTAGGCAGAAAAGGCACAATGAAAACACGGCACTGGGAGCAGAAGACCTGGATTCAAGTCCATCTCTCCCACTTACCAGTGACGTTGAACAAGTCACTTCACTGTCCCCAGCCTTAGTTCCCCGCTCCAGTTCTCCCTATCACGCCAGTTGTATGAGACTCAAATAAGACGAGCTTCATGTTGCTCAGTAAGCCTGGATTGCTGTACCTGTGTAAGCTGATAAACAGGAGGCAGCCTCTTAGGCTTCACTGCCTGCAGAAAGGAAGATATACCAATGCTTCTGGAAACGGTCTTGGTCTACCTGGTTCTGGAAAGCAAACTGGGGGCAGAGAAGACGGTGGATCCATTTTCGGGGTTGACAAAAGAAATGAGCTGGTCCAAATGTCCAATGGACATTTGGAGCTTCACGTAGACAAATTCTTGTCTGGTCTTAGGAATCCTTTTGTGTGGTCAACGTACCACCAACCTCTGGTTCACCGGAGTTTCTTTACAGGCATAGGATGTGGTTTTAAGGTAATTTCAAACTGCTTTCTAGTTGTTGTTTTTTTAAGCACTACCAGGGAGCAAATTCATCACATGTGGTTTTTTCTTATCTTTTCTAAGCTATAAGTGATCACACATGAAACCTTTTCAGGATGAGGCCTCCAGTTTGTGTATACATAAAACCTTTTCTAAAAGATGGCTGTACTCAGTGTATGAATTCTGTGTGTATGTAACATGAACTATCTCTGGAAGTCCGAGGACCGAATTCACAATCAGACATCACGGCCTGTGCTTCAGGTTCTAGCTGTCCATGCGTCACCTGTCCAGGGGCAGCTCTTGGAAGAGGGGCTTTGTCACCCCTTCTCCTGAATCCCTCTACCTTTCTGCTCCCCACCTGATGATGTCACAATCTGCACTTGATTAAAAGCATTTCACAGCAGGGGGATGGAACATCCATGGAAAGGGTCCCATGGAATGTGGCCATCTTTTTCACGGCCACTTCATCCTGCATAGGCAAGGCACAAAAGCTCTCTCCCATGCCCTGCTAGGAAGCATGTCACCAGCATCAGGCTTGGAGCATACTTGGTGGTACCCCTCACTGTCAGCAGTGGGAGAGTGCCAGGTCTAGGGCGGGGGAGCACGTATACCTGTTAACAGAGGAGACACACACACCAGAAAGATAATAGTCAATACGCTTCCAAAAAAGCAAAGCGGAGCTCTCCGTCCATCATCCACGGGTAACATGTGACTCTATGTTGTTCTTTAAACTTCTGCCATCAAGCCAAAGCCATGCAGAGCAACACAGGTAGGGCGGCCATACACAAACACAGATGCAGCCGGAAGTGCTCACTTTCTCCCAACTGCTTCTGCAGCATCTGAAGCTCCTGCTGAGCCTCAGCCAAAGAGACCACGGGTGTCTCACAGCAGCCGAGGAGGGGAGGCCCAGTGGAGCGGAAAGGCAGGGAGCTGGCTGGAGCTGAGGGCAGCGGTGCCCGAGGGAGGCTAACCAGCGTGGGTATGGTGGGGAAATGAAGGCCTAGAAACAGAAAGTTAGGGAGAAAGACACATCATTAGACAGAAAGGGAGAGAAAGGAATGGGGAAAGGCCTGAGAGGATGAAACCATTCCTTGACCAGACGTCTCCTTGGGGAGTGGCACTGGCTGGGAGGGCAAAGAGTGATCACTGCCAAGGCCAAAGGTGAAAACTGCCACCCGAGAGGCTGGCCTGGCTGACCCCTCCTCCGTCCCCCTGCCAGGGAGATCCTGCATTCACATTGTACGCTCATCTTGAAAATAAGTGGCTACAGGACAGCCGCGCCCGAATGCTCTCAAGGGTCCCTGGGGTACTGCTCCCAGAACGTGCCAGTCCCGCTCCTGGGACAAGAGTCTGCCGACACCTAGACCTCCTTTTCTGAAAGCATCAGGCGTGGACTAGGACTGTGGGGAAACTGGCATTATTAGTGCGTGCCACTCAAGACTCCAATGGAAACAGATTGCAGAATCGCAGATCACTATGTTCATTCACCAGATGAAAAATAGAGGCCTCAGGGAAGTGACCTAGTCACGATGGCTCACAAAGCTGTCTGGGCATTTGAATCCCTTAGGAAAAAATCTTAATACGCTCAGATTCTTCAGGCCCTAACACAGACCTACTGAATCATAAATTCTGGGAGTAAAGCTTAGAAATCTGCACTTACACAAACCTTTCCAGGTGATGATACAACTCATCTACAGACAGGTCTTTAAGAACCTTGGGAAATTCTGATGTCTCGATCTGTCTCCTGTTTCCTAGAAACAAGTTATAGGGCCAGGGGCCCAGGGAGGGAGCAAAAACCAAGACTGACCTCTGGAAAATGTTTCCCCAGGAAGACAATGATTATATTCTAAAACACGTCCCTTGCCCCGGGATGCTGACATGGTTTCAGAGCAGTGTTACAAAGACACCTGAATTGCTAAGAGACACCGTCCAGCATCCCTTAGGGAAGTGTTCTGATGGTAAACCCCTCGGCCTTCCGCTCTGCTTGACCCCAGAGCATTGACGCAGATGTCTACGGTGCTGGGGAAACAGCCTTTCCCGCTGAGTTCCTGGCCCAGCGGCTGCCCGCGGTGGTCCAGACTCTTCGAGCCCAGACTCGGGAAGAGTCGAACACATCTTCCTCCTGAAGATTTTGGGTGCTCTGTTCTCAGGAGAGACGGGGGTGACAGAAGGAAAGCACTGTGCTTTCTGGGAACACCTCTACACAAATCCGACCTCCCCACAAACCACACTGAAGATGGCCAGCCAGCCATGGTGGGGGTGGGAGGCGAGGAGAAGGCTGGCCTCTTCCTACCATCTCTGGTGCAGAGCTGTGATTGAACAGTGCAAGCCTGGCAACTACGACAAGGCAGGTAAATAAATGTACCCCGCCAACTGGCCCTAGGATACATGCCAGGTACCCATCAAGGACTGCCAACCCGTTCATCAGTCCTGAATGATAACGTAGTAGGGCCACAATCTTGTCTGAAGATACGGAGGCGTCCTCAGCTATGAAGTAAGCAGCCCCACCTACTGCCACGCAGATAAAATGGGTAATATGTACAGGGGAGCAGCAGATGTGAAGTGTTGTGTTCTTTGGCTATTGTAATCCTGGGAGAAGCATTTTGTCTCTTTGCTCTCGAGGGTGAAATGAGAGAAAGAAATGAAAATGTCTATTTTCAAATGATGAGCTAACTACTGGTCAAAAGTCTGTTGTGGGTTCCTTATTTTTCTAAAGTATTTAAAACCAAAAGAGTCAGACACAATCAGCAAATTAGGAGGGTCTCTTGATTTTTTCTAGGATTTGATACATATAAGCAAGCCACTAACAGTGGAGACATCTGTCACTGAAGAAAGGTCAAAGAGGCAGCTGGGGACATTGGCTGTTGCATACCTGGATGGGCCTGGCTGGCCTCCTGGGGGGCTTTCTGGGGAGCAGGCAAGCTGCTGGGGTTGCTGCTGGGTTCGGCCTTAACCCCCTGAGGCGCACTGGTTGCTGATGGTTGAGAAGACAGTACAGCAGAATGATGTGAATGATGGATGGAATCTACAAAACCCACGAATGAAAGAAAATGTTTGATGTTCGACAGAGAAGGGAAATCTGGCCTCACATTTAAGCAAGGGTCCCAGGGCAGAGCCGTGCTCTCAGGGAAAGCACCGAGTACAAGCATGGTCAGCAGGGATCACTTCCTGTTTGCAGATACAGCTCCTTTAGTGAGGCCAGCCACCTTAGAGGTGATGTCAGGGCTCAGAGCCCTGAAACCATAAACATGGCACCTCCAAAAATACCAGTTGAGACCAGCAGCATCTGAGGACACCCACAGACGCTCAGGGACACTGTTAAGGAGCTGCAGCTAACGAGATCCCTGCAGGAAGGACGAGATGTCCCATCTTACAGAAAGAGGTCAGCCACACAGATTCCGCGCTCATGCGGCGTTGGGGAGGAAAAGTTGGCCATGACCCCCACGCCCCCCACTGCAGTTCGCCTTGAGTCTAACAGCGTGACATGCTGGTGGGCACACAGGGGCAGGGCAGAGATCCTGACCCACGGGGCCTGTGCTTGGCACTTGGTCCCAGAGCCACGTCCAGCCTGTTGCCCACCAAGGCGGATCTCTAAGGCCTGGGCATGGTGGTCTCCTCTCAGCCTACATTACGCTGGTAGCACTCAGAAAGTGGAGGCTACCTGAGTGACCAGGCGAAGCTTTCTTCTCTTCATACTGTGTGTACTCGCTCGCTATGTCCATGTCCGAGCAGGCTTCCAGCTCATCAGACAGGAAGGAGGAGCTGCTGGGAGAGCGGTGGGAGTCGGACAAGGCCCGGCTGCTGGACGGCGTGAGGGAGTGGGCGTCCAGCTTGGCCTGCAAGACTTCAATCACTTTCTCCTTCTCCTGTAGCTCCCTGCTGAGCCTAGTGGGGTGAAGGAGGGCAACAGGTGAAACTGAGATCACCGGACCAGTGGGGCCTGCCTGGGACCATGGGCAAAGTCACACAGGTCAAGGGCACCATTTCTGCAGACAATCATTACAATGACCCATTTCTGATGGGGGAGGAGAGGAGAAGTGAGAGCTTGCTCAGTGCACTGGCCACGTGATACGCTGAGGACTAGCGGAGACAGAGCTAGCCCTCTAACGGTCCGCACTCCAGCTGCAGTCTGAGGACGGCTGGTCACTGTTAGTCTCTAACAAGATGAGCGCAGAGACCAAAGGCAAGCATGAGGAACCACAAGTTGGCGTTGCATTGCTATAACATCCAAGAGCAGTGAGTGAAATCATCTGGGTGGTTGAGGTACAGACCTGTATGAGTCTGTGATGAGAGTTGAAAATAAAAACAAAAACACTCTGCCCTTCACAAATATTTTGAGAAGCACTGGGTGGTCTAAACACACACTCATGGCACAAGGGGGCTCAAACTAGTGGCTACAGCAAACTCTGAGCCCATATTTTATTGTGCATTATAAGACTATCTGCAGTGACTCATCGAAAACTGGTTTCTGCAACATCTAGACCTTTTTCCCTAGGAATCGTAATATAATTCGTTCTTCCCAAGGAAATTGGGTGGCTATAAGCTCGCAACTGACTCAACACGGGGAAAGCCAACTTGGCAAAAAGTACGCCCTGGTCTGTAAACACACAGGGAAAAAGCAGAGGAGACCCTTAGCGGTGCCGAGAATTCCCGAAACCTGGTTAGTTCACTTTTAGTCAGACTGACTGTAGGCTACTAAGCCTGGAGAATAAATATGCAAATAGAAGTCGATAGAATTACATCAAAAGAGAGAAAAGAATTAGGTTAAAACCAACAACAGTAAAGTGTTCTGTGAATAAATAAACTGATTATGACCAGCATTTTCCTTTTTCTAGTTTGAGAAGTTGCAGCCACGCCTGACCCCCTGGGCCCTGTTCCCGATGCCTTTACCAGATCCTGTGTTGAATTACCTGAGGGCCAGTGGCTCAAGTCCAGCTTGATCTTTTTCACTTTTATGATCCTCTGCAAACGAAATTCAGAAAGAAACAGTTAGAAATTCAACATATCCCACTTCATACGTAATGAACGCAGGAGCCTTTTTGGCTGCAGCATAGTGATTACTCTATGCATATCCAGGATATGTAGGAGGATTCTTCTAGGAGACCTCAGGCTGTGTCTTTAGAAAAGAGACCCGGCAGGCGTTCCTGAGCTCACCGGGCAGACCTCCCCACCATCATGACTTCCTCTGCCCTAAATCAACGTGAAAAACTGTAAAAGGCACTTGCCCAGCCTCCCACTGGAATATTCCAGCCTCCAAGTCTGCCGCAGACTTTTTCGCAGCCATACAGCTGTGTCCCATCATGGCTGCTATGCAGAATCTACTGTTGCTCTGAGGAGATGACAAACAGCCCTGCCCCAGCTCTGCACCTGCCACCACAATGTGCGATGGTTGGCCCCCAAGACTGGCTCTGCTCTGTTCCCTCAGGTGTTCTCAGGAAATCCTCTCTAAGTAAAGGGCTCCAATAACCACCAACGTTCCTACCCCTTGTACTAGACCGTGTTCAAAAGGGCACAGTGCTTATCCACCTTTGAATTACATTCCCGTACGATACCATGCAATGAGTAAAGGAACAGAGACGCCAGAAGGATAAGTCATTTGCCCAAAGCAAGTGAATGGAAGCATCCAGGCCCGAGCTTAGGTCTTGCGACGCTCAGGTCAGGGTTCTGTTCACTATAACGAGGCCCGCTGATCTCATCTCCCTTTCTCCCCCTTGGCGCCGGATGGACGCAGCCTCTTTCCCTAAAGGTCACATTCCATGACTGATGACGTTTCTACAGTTGTCATCATGGCCTCTCCAATGCCACGTGCTGCTCTTCAGTGCTTCCCACCAGCCAGTCCTGATCCTGCAATGGCCCCGGGGAAAGAAGTGGAAGCAGGACCCTGTGGTGAGGGTGTGGCAGCCACCTGGAGGGACTGTGGGAGTGACTGAGAGTGTCCCAAAGCCTGTGGCCAACTTACTGGTGCTGAGCTTGCTGGTGAGCCTCTCTGTCAGCTGGCTTCCCTGGGCGAGCTGCTCCCGGAAGCTCTGCCCCAGGTAGTAGTCTATGTCATTGCTCCTTAGAAGGTCCTCGAAAGATTTGACTGTATCTTTGGCATGTTGCATGAGAAGATAGCAGATACCTCTCCCTTCTCGTATTTTCTGGCGTAGGTAGGACAGTTCTCGGGCCTGATCCTGAATCAGGGAATCGTATTTCCTAACGCAAGGAAGAAGAGGGAAGAGGAAGAATGGAAAAGAGTCACTGGTGAGTTACTGGGGCTCCCGTGGAGGTTTCTGGGAGAACATCTCTAAAGAACGCCCCCACATGGAATTCTGGCATGTGAACTGAAGGAGGTATTTAAGAGCAAATTCTGCTCTGAGAAACTATTGCGTCAAACGATGTATGCCACTGTGCTGTATATATTAGTCAAATGCCCAAAATGAACCCAGTGATCTATGGTGGAAAAGAGTGTCATATTTTACACCCCTTAGAGCACCAGTATAATGGAGACAGTTGATACTCAATAAATACTAACTATATTTATTGAGTAGGTATTCCATAAATACTAAAAATAAATTGAGTAGAATCACTTAACCTTAAGTCTGGGAAAGACCTTTCCTGTCTTCTATTTCTGAGACCATCTGCATGATGGCAGACTGTATTTTGCAAAGACGGCCATTACAGAGGCTCCGTTCCTTTGCTCTTCCGCAGTGAGGCTTGGCGGTTCTCTCAGCAGTAGGAAGAGGCTACTCTCCACCTCCTTAAATCTGACTGGGCTCTGTGACCACTTTGACCAGATAATACAGTGGAAGGGATACTGTGCCAAGGCCAGGAGTAGCCTTACGTAGCCTGGAAATTTCTAGTTCCTGTCCCTTGGAAGCCAGCTGCCATGTAGGAGTGAAACTACCCTATGAGAAGCCCAAGGCAGCAGCAGAAGCCCTGGGAGACAAGAAGCCACATGGAGAAAGAGAGGCGCCAAGCAACACTGGGGCACCAGACGTGTCAATGAAGAAACTGTCCAGCCCAGCTAGACCTTTCAGATGACCCTCCAGCCCGATCAACCAGCTGATGGCAGCCATGTTACAGCCCCAAAGCGAGAGCCACTCCGCTGAGCCCCGTCAATGCACATAAATTATTGTTTGAAGCCACTCCATTTTGGGGTGGTTTGTCACTCAGCGTAGATAACTAGGATATTGAGATGGATGTTACCTGGTGTTTTTCAACACCAAGTATTGATAACAAGAAGAGTAATAACCATTATGGCAAATGGTATATTGAGAGCTTGATATATGTTAGGCATTCTTATAGGCACTTATATGAATTCATTTAAACCTAATAAACACCCTTTGAGGTAGGTTCTCTTATTACCCTCATTTAGTAGGTGAGGAAATAGGCTCAGAAAGACGAAGTAGGTTGCGCAGCTAGTAAGTGCCAGAGCTGGGAAGCCAGCGCAGGCACTCTGACTCCAGACTTAGTGCAATAACCGCATATCCTGCCACTTTGCTAATGTATTCCTGGGAGGAAATGCCGGAGACCTGGGGTCTCCCCGACGGGGCCACCATGCTGGTTACCCACCTGTCCTTTCTTCAGACCCAGGTCTACCATTGAAATAAGTGCCCTCGGGTTCTGCCTTCCACCTGCCTGGCTGCCCTACTTCAAACACAAACTCAAACATCATCGGTCAGGCCAGGATCTTACCCAGGCCACGAGGCTGATCTCAGCTCCTCGGCCAGCTTCCCTTCCAGTCCGGTTTTCGGGAGCTGGGCCTCCAGCTGGGACACTCTGTGGATCAGACTCTCCAGATCTTTTTTAGCCTGGAGCCCGGGGGGGTAGAAAGCCCCAGTGCCATCAGACAGCCAGCCCTCATCCTCATCCGTGACACTATGAGGGGAAGACCCCTCGAGGGTGCCCACGGCCTTCAGCTTGCGGGGTCTCTCCAGACTGGACGAATAGTCGCTTGTGACCGAGAGGGACCGGACCCGGCTCTTGAGGTTTTGAATGATCTTGTTGGCCGTCTGCAGCTGGGCCTTCAGATCTTTGATGTCCTTATGGAGGACAGAGATGTCTTCCGACTTGCCATATGCCTGGAACTCTTCCTGCTTCTGGAGTTGGCTCTCCAAGGGCTTCTTCCCAGGGGGACCGGCCAGTGTCAAGCCCCGGCGCCCCTGCTCAGAGCACAGCCCCTCCATGGGAACGGTCTCCCTGAGGCTGTCAGGCTCCTCACACTCTGAAAAAGACAAAGATGTCTTCCTGAGTAAAGCTAAGCGTGCAGCCGTGGCCACTCCCTTCAAGGGGAGGCAGGTTGGGTCAGGAGAACAATTATTGAGAGAGCGAAAGCTGAAGCAGCACTTTATTCCGCCTTGGTACTGCACTAGCGCCCAAAGACAGTATTTCTTGTCCTCCCAACAGGCCTGCAAGTCAGCTGTGGTCACCCTCTATTTTCCTGAGTGTTTCTGTCCTCTTCTCGATTTCAATTTGATGGGTGTCCCTACACTCATAGTCTTTTTATGATACAAAAACAATTTCTTAACTTCTGGTTTGCATATCCCCCAAAGCTCATCTGGTCTTTTCATGAATAAGTGAGCCTCAGTGTTGTTTTTTCCCCGTGACAATCAGTTGCACAAGACATTTTTTTTCTTCAACAGCAGTATGCTGAAAACTAATTGTAGAAATTAAGACGCACACTGAGCCTCATTTGGGGCAAGAGTTCTTCTCCAAACTTCCTGTCCCTCTCTGGTGTCCCCTTGGGTCTCTGACAGCCCCTCATCCCTCCTCCGCACCAGGTGTGGGACTGGCGAACAGCACCCGGACGTGCAAACTGGCTCTGAGGAGGGCAGATGAATAAGAACACTCGCGCTCTTACCGGGGCTGGTGCTTTCCTCCCTCTCGGCCTCATTCTCACTTCGGCCACAAGTCTCATAACCCAGGTCCTGGAGATCCACCTGGACTTGCTTGCTGTCCTGCTTCACCAAGGGTTCACCTGCTTGGAAGAGACAGAGGGTGTCACAGAGAATCCGAGTTTCCCACCTACATCCTCGTCCCCATTCGCATGTACGCACACGCTGGCCCTTGGGGGCAGGGAGCTCAGATCCAGGGTGGGATACGTGTTTCTTTGGACTCAGGTGGTAGAAGAGACCACCCCCCTCCCACCCCCCGCAGGCAGCAGGCCGTCTCTCCACCAGAATGAGCCCGACTTTGCCACAGACAATCTCAGCTACAGATAACCTAGGCGGAGTTGGGACCACACATCTGCAAGACAGACATTGCCTACTCTCACCTCTAGAAGCCTCAGGGAAACTAGCAAGTGCTTTGTCTGCAGAGGCTCAGTAAATATTTGGATGGAGCTGAACTAATTTAGAGTCCTAAGACATCTAGATCTGAGCTGTCCCATGAGGGAGCCACTAGCCTCATGTGACAACTTTATATTAAATTAACTAAAATTATATAAAACTTAAAATGCCCAGGCTGAGCTAGCCATGTGTTGTATGCTTGGTAAGCACGTATGATTCAGATACAGCACGTGTCTCCCCCTGCAAGGGGTTCTATTGGAAAGCACTGACTCTAGTCCAATGATGACGATATATTTTTGAAGAATCTGGTGTGACGCAAACAGGAGCAAAGGGAAACAGTATATGCTGAGTGAGTTAAGACCGTTTGCTAACTCTATCAGAAATCGCCAAACCTAGATGTCAGCCCATTTCCTCCCTGTACTTGCACTGCAAATGTGCTTTCTCTCTTGATTCTTCTCTGCCTTGTGCACACTTAAGTTAAATATCCACATCCACAATTCTAGGACCACGGTCAGGATTAACCTGACCTGTTTTGAGGTTGGGAAAGGAAAGTCTGCAAAGCATGGAGCCTCTCCGGGAGCAGACAGACTCTGCTGATAGGGGACTTCAGACTTACTGAACATGAGTCTGTATTTCTCCAGCTGGTTGGCCTGGGCAAAGACAGTGGCCTCTGATATCAGCAGCTTCTCCTGGAGATCTTGATAGCGTTGTCTGCACTGTGCCAGCTGGGAGCGCAGGTGCTTGGTGGGACCTGGGAGGCTAAATTCTGACTCACGGGCCTGTGGCTGGTTATCCAGCTGTGAAAGGAGCCAGCAGAGGGAAGTGAAGGGATCAGGGCAGTCTGAGGTCACCCCCCAGCAGCGAGGGCCACTTCCCCTTCTGAACCTGGAGACTTTATTCATGTGTCTGTCACAGCACTGCTCATGCCATTTGGCAGTGACTTGCTTCCCAGACGGAGCTCCTGGAGAGCTGGGATAATGTTTTATTCATCTCTGCAGCTACGGCACACAGCGCAGTGCCAGTTGAGTCTATGGAGGAGCTCTCAGGAAATGTTTGTCCAATGGTTGAAAAGAGAAGGGGTGGAAACCGCCACTCATCTCTCCCTGGTGTGTTTCAGAATCCTCTGGTTTCTCCATTTTACTGAATCCTCAGCAAAGCCCCTTCTTTCCCTTAAGAGGATCCTGAGACCTCACAGAAACACACACCTGTGATGAGCTGTGGTGCAAACGGCAGGGACACAGAAGAGGTGTCATTACACACCGCTTGTCGGGCTGCCTTCAAAGCCCAGGTATCCCGGGATCGCATCTATTGAATTGACCTGTTCCTGTGCCATCCCTCCCTGCCGTATCTAGTACCCGAGGGCCAGAGGCCAGTCTTACTGCCTGCTGCCAACACCTAGGGTGCTATCTGGAAAACTAAGCACTCAAGACATATTTATGGAAAACGAATTACTCGAGAAATATTTACAGGATAATATTGTGAAGACCTTTCTGAAGGCTGAATGTGTGAGGACTATTCTTACCACGGCTTGTGGTACAAAGGGGCCCTTCTCTCAGTACCTCCTGACCCACAAGGCAGAACCGTTTAAGGTAAACACTGCCACTCCAGCCCTTGTCTAAGGCCTCTGCCTCCCACGTAATCCCACACTTACCTGGTGGGCATTCGCTGCAAGGACAGCCCCAAGGTCGAGGCTCTGGGGTCTGGGGCGGGGTGTCGTGGTCACGTCCTCGGCTCCTTGGTGGCGGTGCTCCCCGGGAGGATCCGCTGGCTCTGTGTTCATCCCGTCCGTCTCTCCGGCCAGGCGCACAAGGAGCTCTGGGTTAAGTTTACTCCTCCCTTCCTTGCTGCTCAACACCAGCTGCTCTTTGAGGAGACTGATGATGTGGCAGGCGTTCTTCAGCTTGTCCTGGAGCTTTCTGAGCTCCGCCTGGAGGCTCTTCTCATTCAGACCCCCCGTGGCTGCCACCATGGCCTCGCCCTTCTCCTTATCTTCCTCGATCTCCCCTCCATCAGACATGGCTTCTCCCATCTGCTCTTTCAGCTCAGCATTCTCAAGGCAAAGGCTCAGCATGGTATTCCTGCAGGATATACACTGTCAGGGCCACGTCTGGCCTTGACCTCAGCCCCTAATAATCCCTTGGATCCACATCTCACTCCATCATAGACTCAGAGACACCTCAGGGCATGAAGCTCCCCCAGAGACCTTCAAGAGCTCCTTTATTTTATAGACGAGAACACCAAGGCTCGGGAAGAGTAAGAGACTTGCCCACGCTCCCACAGCTACTTGGTGGCAGCACCCTCACTAAAAATCCTGCACTCAAGACACCCAGTCCGGTTGTCTTTACGTGCCACACAGCCTCCTGTCCTGACTTTCAGTGGCCTCTGGAATAAACAAGCGTACTTACACTGTTAAGAAAAAAAATAAGGACTTTGGGACAAAGTTATTATCATGGATTCTACAGTTCTATTAATTATCATCAGTCAGTTTTCAACCACTGGATGAGAAATTGGGACCTAGGAACACAGAAGAAATATATAATACTAATCAGAACAATGATCAAAGGTACATAAGTAATTATTTGCTTGGCGTCTGGCTCTGGTGACAGGAGATAGTCTGCATGACAGCAGAGACTGTGTTTGTCCTGTCCACCTTGGATCCCCAGTGCCTCTACATTAAACATTCATATTCGTAGAAGTAATAAATGAAATTATCTATGTGATGGAGTTAGCTCAGGGAATGCAATGGAGTCATTGAAATCTGCTGTGCTAGCTGCGGACCTGAGGAATACTAACTTCAGAATCCCACAAGGTGCTTTAAAGCTGAGGCCTACGAGTCTACATTTTACTTAAGTTCTGCAGGTGCTTCTTAAGCACGCTAAATGGAGACCAGCTGACTGGAAGAGGCAAAGGAAATGAGTCATTCACAGCCGGAAGAGTCAACAGTCGGCTGTCTCCCCAGGATGGGTTTCTCAGAATCTCGAAGTCTTGGAACCAAGAGCAGAGCTTGTCTAGTGTGAATCAAGGAAGAAAATGGGAATCAGATCCACTATCTACAAGAGAGTTTTCTCAATGAAGATAAATGGGGCAGGTGTTTTTGTTTTTGTTTTATCTAAACTGAAGTGTAAGAGGGAGAGAAAGGGGCGCATGTGTCATATAGAAAAGGATATTTAATATGTTATAATTTTATGTTTTGGAGAAAACCCTGCTGTTTTCACAATACAAAGTAATGAAAGCATAGATCAACAGAATCTTCTGGGAAGATGAGCTACACATCAGATAAATTCTATCTTTTACAACACCAGTGACTCTTAAGGTTGAGTGGAGAGTTAAACCAATCAGCCTTTCAGGTTAGTAACTCTGGAGAAAAAAAGGAAAATAATCCACAAAAATAATCCACAAAAATATGGGGTTGACTGTAGGTTCAACCGTGGTATCAAAGAGATATAACTGTTCTTACCCATGACAGCTCAACTAACTTTACACATAAAGTTTAAGTAAAAGTTATTTTTAAAGTAGAATTTAAGGAAAGAAATATCATGACAATTCAGAGTCAATGAACCAGCAGCATTAAGAATGATCACAAGAACATGTCAAAACTGTTTGACAAAGTATGTAGTAGAGAAGACTTAGATTTTAAAAATTGGGAGCCAGGGGGTATAAGCCATGGACAATTATGCAACCTGGCCCAAGTTACTAGAACTTTTTAGGCCAGAGTTTCCTCGCCTACGAAACAAGGACATTAGGCTGGAAGGCAAAGTCCTCTCTAGTGCTAATATCATTGATGATTCAGGGATGCTTAAATGGCCAGGAAACAGCAGAGAATGAATTAGAAGTTGTATGCCTCTACAGCTGTATACGCAACAGACGACAACAGACTGCGATGACGATGGCCCCCAGGGATGAATGAATAAATGAATCAGCCCTACATTATCAGCATGTTCTCCAAGCATCTTAAAAACAAAACCATTACATTTGTACATCTGCAATTAGAAATATTAAAAATGTATTTAGCTATTTAAAAAAGCCATTAAAGACAGTATGGTTAGTCTAGCCAGGGAATCCGCTCTATACCACTTTTGCAAAATTCATAAAATAGCAGAGATTAATAAGATTGCTATTCCATGATTCAAGGACTCATGCTTCCAAGAGGGAGCTGAGTGAAGATGGAGGGGACCTCTGGATACATCCTTCTCCCTCAGGGAATGTTCTGGTTCTGTCTACAGCAGTGGGGCACCTTGGCTACCAGGAGATTCATTATACGTTTTTGTCAATTCAAAAGAACAATATCAGTCATACAACTAGGAGATTTCCACTCGTGACTGTCCTACGGATGGCTAATCATGAGCATTATGATATTGAATTAAGACCAGATTTGTTTGAGGACAGGTAACCCCCACATAACACAGCACTTCTATAACACGGTTTCGCTCTAACATGGTTTGAGGGTTAAAGAGATCCCCGAACAACATGGAACATAGTAAGATCTTTCGAGAGCAAAAAATATCTCATTCAAAATTAGAGAAATCCCCAAATAACACGGAACGTAGTAAGAGCTTTCAAGAACAAAAAATAACTCATTCGAAATGTTTCACTCGAGCGTGAATGTCGTATCAGATTTGACTGCAGAATTTTAAAATTTATTAGAATTTTAAATCCATTTTGTTCATGGAGTATTAAGTTCGGAGGATGAAGATATCTTGTCAAAAAGACACCACCCTTGGTTAATGATGCTTAATAGTGACGACGAAGAAAAGATTATTTAATACATATTAATATGTTATACTTTTGGTGAAAATTGCTTTAATAAAGATATTTATCTTAATTATAAAAATATAATAGTATGTTTCTTTAATCTTTGGAACCTAACCACCTTTTTTGTACTAGTTCTTTGTTTCCATATAACACAGATTCACATAAAACAGCATTTTTTAGGAACCTAACAACCATGTTATATGGGGGTTACCTGTAATTGGAAGGGTAATTATTGATCGTCACCACTATGCAATATTGTTCACTTTTGTCTGACCAATTTGCACAACCATAAATGCATGGAGGCTGGGATGAGGACCAAGAAGTCCCATGGCAGCACCGACGTCTTGGCAGCAGCCTGGGGAGTCCCTGGGCTACGTTGGCCTCTCAGTTGCAGGCTCCCTTTCTCTAGGGGCGGCATGTCCTACCTGATGTGGGCCACAGAGGAGAAGCCTGCTTCCTCCAGTTGAGCCTTTAGCTCTTTCAGTTCCCCCTCAGCTTTCCTCTTCTCCTCTAAGTGCTGGTAGATTTCAGCTCTCAGGTGGAGCATTTCCTCCTGAAGACCCCTGTTATTTTCCCCTCCTGTCGGAGAAGGAGGAGGAAGAGACACATTCTGGGTCTCCACCGCTGCCAGACTTTTCTCCAAAGCCACCTTGATGAGCTGAAAGAAAATCACAGTTTAAAGTTAGGTCATTCAAGAAGATCCAAGAAGCATCTCAGATCGCAAAGGCTGCCTTTAACGGGAACGAAAAAAGGGCAAACCCAAAATGAACTCCCTCCAAGGGCTTCCTCAGACATAAGGGCCCTGGAGACAGGTTTGGGTGGGTGGGTTGGGGGGGACACACAAAGGGAGCAGGGAGAATTGTTGCTCTGGGCAGAAAGAGGAGATTCCAGAGGTGGGTGAGAAAAAAAAACACAAGCACATAATACATTGAAAATCAAAGCAAACAAATGAGGCTTAAACTGAAGAATGTGAAGGCTGTGATTCTTCTCAGTCTTCTCACAAGTCAAGAAGCTTCGGCAGCTCCAAAACACTTGAGTCCTTGATTTCGAAGATCCTGGCTGGAGAAACCAGCGCTCAAAACCTAAGGCTGTGCCTTAACTCAGACTCCAAAAGGGATGAGTGAGAGGGAGGACACATAGAGAGAATTAGAATGTGAGCAGAGCTGCAGGTAAGACAAAGCAAGCTCAATTTCATTGCGGGAGAATCACACCCTACAATTACTGAGAAGTTCAGGGGAGGCCACCTGCCTCGCAGCCAGTTGCACTAGTTGGTGAACCGCCCTTGTGTTGATGCTGCCAGCCAAACTCGACAAATCCAAGCATGTGAGAAGAAAACAAGGCAGAAACAATCTCCCGACACCTTTTTTCTTTGAGGATACTCTTGAAGTTACTCAGTGGTTGACCTAAAGCAGATCGTACAGTTTTTCTTCAAATGAGAATTTTCAACTTGTAGACTTTCTTTTTGTTTGTCTTGGGCTCTTCTCCAGTTGTCTCCATGCTTTTAAAAGCATAGAAACCAAACACTGAGTGTGATCATTGACTCAGTGGATAAATACTTCAGTACAAGGATTTGTCTGCCTGATATTAACCTTATATCCCAATGTCCTGTGGGCTTCTTTTTCCTCAGGGGTAGCATTTTGGGGTTTTACAGAACGTCAGGTCAGTTTTGACCTCCCAATTTCCCACCTCTCCCCACAGCTATTTCTGGGTCATGTTGTTTGTCGTCTTTTATCTCTATAAATATTGTGACTTGCACTTGTCACTTATAAATTCATTCTGGCTCTACAGAATCATATCCCAGTGATCAAAATAAAAACATTTATGCGCCTCTCCATAAATGATGTAGTGGCCACTTGATTAGGGACAATTCGCAGAATTCATTACATTATATGCTGTATTCCTTCATCCAGGTCACAAATATGTTGAACAGAACAGGGTCTACATTGATAGAGTCTTGGCTTGGCACAAAGCCACTGACCTTTGTTTTTGACCTTGTAACAGAGCACGGTAAAATCTAGACTACAGGTATGTGCTGAAGTTGATCCATTGCATGTGTGTGCAGTGGCGTTTAGCAGCATAGCAGTTGAGATTGCAAAGAGAAGCAACTCCATGTTAAAGAAGACGTGTACTCACAGTTACTCATTTCCTAAGCATCCAATCCCACCTGGGGGTGTGAGCCTGAGATCTGGTAGGCTCTGGGATGTCTGTCTCTATGGCTCTGCTGGTGGTCATCCCTGAATGTGCCAGAAAGCATTTGGGGCAAAATAAAGGAAGGGGGACTGGATAAAGCCACTTTTGAAGGTTTACAATGTCACCCCTCATTTAAACTATGTGAGGTTATCTTTCTATGTAATTCGTTTGCAACTAACTTAACATTGCCATCAGCTTTGAATATGGGCATGTGTTCTTTTCTAAATCTTAAGAGTTCTTTCTGTTTAAAAATAATGTCTAACTTTAATGATACCCACAGATTTTTAAAGTGCCTTCTGGATGGATGTTATCTTTTTCTAGTGATTTAAATATATCTATTTTCTTTAGAAAGAAAAAAAATAAGACTCATGGAATATTAACATTGGAAAAGACCATAGGTCCATCTGGTCTAATTTCCCACTTTAAAATGAGGAAACAGAGATCTGATTTGTTCCCAGGCTAATTTGGGTTTTCTAATTTGGGTCAAAGGTAGCTTACTTTGGCTAAGTTGTCTTTAAAATTTAAATGTAAATGCGTAAAAAGTGACTCAGGATCTAGCCTTGTTTTTCTTTATCATCTAAGGAAAGCTAATATTTCTTTCCCCCCTTCCTTCCTCCCCCAAATAAAACCCCAGGGCTTCCAGTATGTGTGGTGTGAATTGTTTAGGTCAGTGGTTAGTTACGTCTTAATAGGTTGTTTTTTTCCTTTTTTTTTTTTTTTCACATTTCCTAATCCATCTGTTCTAATTGCTTCCATGGGATAATTCAACTTTTTTGTGTGCTCAGTTTCCATTTGTCCCACAGAGGTCTATGTGCAGACCTGATCTCTTGTTTAAATAAAGTTGTTTTGTTTTTTAACCTACTGCTTCCCATCTTTCACAATGTAAGTCAGTTCTCAGGCAGAATAAGGGCATTAAAAATGATCTTTTCTCAAGTTCATCACTCCAAGTTTACTGACTTTTCTCTCCTTTATTGGTTTGAATCTTGATTCTTGATTTACTTTTCTCCATTGCAAAAATTCAAATGAAGAAAAGCAATGAATGATTAGTCTAGTTCTTTCACAGGAATTTCCCAGGTATTTATTATAGATCTTACATGTGATTGAGAATAGAATGTTGTGGGAGATACCTGGGGGAAATTACCATCATGGCCAGACCTGTGACTTCCTAAGGTGAGTTCAAAAATAAGGATGAAGCCATTTGCTGTGGCCAAAAGGTGGTTCTTGCCTTGGAAGAAACACATAGTTGTCGGGGTGTGTTTGTTAGAGGATGGTGCATATGCTTGAGGTAGGAAGGGAACTTTGTGTTAAGAACAAAGGCAACGTGCTAAGGACTCAACTAGGGGAAACTCAGAGCCTACTCTTAAGGGACCATTTCCCTGGAAACAAGCAAACACATTTTTGAGAATCTGGACACAAAATAGTTATGGCAAAACAAGCTTTATTTAATTGGTAGCAAAAGAGTGATACCCTCAAGCTCCAGAAAAGTTAGAGTAAATTTACAATGATTTCACATTAACTTACCCAAAACTGAAGATTTGGTTTTCAAGGAAAGGGGACAGAAAGCCAAATGGTTCCTACCCAAGATATTCTTCATCCGATCAGTATGTATTTGTATATCATGGGTCAAGCCCTCATCAAAAGACTTTCTTAACCCATAATTTATTACCTCCTATGTCAAGTAATAGGGCATACATTGCAAGGGAAATACAAATGCCCCAATGTCAAGGTTTATTCCGCGGCTGAACTGACCTTCTCAAAATGTGCTCTGGTCATTTTCTCCACGCTAGGCTATAGGAAAGAAGGTTGAGGAATAAGTGACTTTACTAACCAGTTTGCCTTCATCTGAGAACGAGGGTGAAAGAATTACACTATTAGGAGAGTTTAGATCACGTCAATCAGAATGCAGCTCTCTTCATATATTCTGAAGTTACTCCGGTCCCACAGTAGCAATAACCAAGTGACCCGGGGACATGCCGATCTAGCTCTAAGGGCGGACATGTGGTCATCCTGCAGACCCACCTTGCTCACCCACGATCCTCAAGGAAATCAGGAAGTGAGAGGCAGAGGGACCTGTACAAAAGGGCTGTGTTGTACATAATGAAAGTTACAAGTATCGGTTAGGACTCAGAAGACGCTGTTCAAGCAAAAGGAGAAGTGGAGTCCATGCAGAAGCTCAAGGGAGAAGTTAGGGTCAAGTGTGGCTAGTGAGATAAAAAGGGGATCTTGATGGAAGGTAAAGGATCTGTGTTGGGGACATGAGGGATTCTGGACAACTACGCATGTCCTCAAGAGCCGAAGTCTGTGCCAAACCCTGTGAGATTTGGGGACTGTCACTTGGGCTCTTCTTGTGGGTTTCCTAGATGTTTCCTCTTCTTCTCATGCAGAAGATGTAGAGGCAGACCCTGAAAGCCTTATTTCCCCTACAGTTTTCCTAATAGCCCCAAGGAAGCAATCACTGCAAAAGCCCAGTGGCTTCTGTGGAAGGGCAGACACCCACAACCCACTTCCTCTTTAACAATTCAGTCATAGGCATGGTCCATCTAGGAGATGCGATTGCTAAATGTCACCGGGCCACGTGGAGACACACAGGACTTCCGGTGAGAGCTATGGGGTCGCTATTGGTGATGTAATCTCTGAGGTCCCGGACATGCCGCTCTTGGGCTTGAGAACATGCTGGTGATACCTTCAGTGATGGTTGCTGGGAACAGTATTTCGGCCTCAGGAACCGAGTTCTGAGGTTTGACAGGGGCTTGTTCTTGAAGTGTCATCTGCTGGTCACTGACGTGTTACGACCTGGCGGGTGTGTCAGGTTGCCCAACAAAGCTCTCTTTTGTATAATGAGGCTGCACCAAGAATGATCCCTGCTTTGGCAGCATTCGATCCTCTTGGAGTTTCTCAGAGAGCACTCTCCGGAAGCTGCTCGTCGGCCCTGCCACCTCCCCAAGCGGCCCTCCGAGGACTCCCTGTCTTCAGTGGTGGGTTTCAGTTACAAAAGCCCAAGAGTGTAAGTGTCCATGGTCTTGTTGTAAGTAAAAATTCTCCTGAAGCTATAGCTATAGACGGGACATAGGGGCACAGGTGGGGAGGATGGGGCAGGGAGCAGGAGTGAGAGACGGAGGGAAGGAAAACAAAAGGGTGGCGTGGAGTGAAAAATGGAGCAAGGGTAGAGGCGGGCAAGGTGAAGGCTGGGAAGTGGTTTGCGTAACAAGAGAGCTTCTCACTCTAGGTCCACAAGGCTTCGGGAGACCTCCAGACCGCAAGGGCCTGTGAGCCTTCCACCCTGGGAGCCCAGTGCTGGGCTCGGACTTACTTGCTGGTGGCTGTTGAGTGCGGCCTCCTCCTCAATGCTGTCCGTGAATTCGGTGCTCGTATCTTCTGTGTCATCCCCTGCAGGTGCGCCTGGAAGTAAGTCCAGAAGAGAAAGGTGACTCCCTTCACAGATGGCTTCCAGGCAGCAGCTAACATTACACTCTTTGCCATCCGCCTCTGATTTCTTCCCTTCCCCATATGCATGGCCCCCTAGCCAGGCGGGCGGACAGAGAAGGCAGAAGCAATGTGCCAAATCTGTAGAAAAGCCTTCTCACTGTATCACTATTACTTTCTTCCTAACACTAAAGCCTCAACACATAAGCTGGTTTTGACTGCACAGACCTGTACCTCAGGGGGCTGAGTGGCTACCCCTCCCACCTATTTCCAGAAAGCCTGAATTATTCTCTTTTGCCACTGATTGGTTATGTAACATGACTAACCTTTTCCCCAGCACTGAGTGCTGAGAGGGCCCCTGATTTCCTGGGGATTAGGGCACCCCAGCTCCTCTTAATACTTTCCCATTGTTGGGATCAGCTGTGCATAGGGTGACAATCTCTCTGAGGAACTCTCCTCTAGGGGGCTCTGTGTCCTACAAAATCTCAGGTCTAGTCAAGACACAAAGCACAGAATAATTTAGGTGTTTCTTTAATCCTCCTTCTAACCTCCCCTCTTCCCCTTCTCGCTCAGGCTCTTGTTCAATTTCAACATCCTTTGCCTGAAGGGTTTCTTGTACTGCCTTGTCCAAATGGGATTTAATCCATTCTTTTATTCCCCAAAGATGGACATGGTCACCCTGGGGCAAAAACATCTAGTCTGTGTTCTGGGCAACAGTCCTAGAGCAGTGCTGACCAATAGACTTTCTGAAATTCTAGGCCTGTGCTGCCCAATGTGCTAGACACTCGTCACCTGTGGCTACTGGGCCTTGAAAAGTAGCTGGTGTGACTGAGGCACTGAGATTTCTATTTCATTTAATTTAAATTCAAATTGAAATAGCCACATGTAGCTAAAGGCTACCATATTGGACAGCACAAATCTAGGACATTTCTTCCTCTCCATATCTGTCAGAATAAAACACTGTGTATCCAATTTTAGATTAAGATCTGTGGCCCACCTTACAGATTTCTTCTGAAAGGGTAGGAATTTATAATGGTCAATGCATTTGAATGCCGAAGAAAAGCTACGATGACACTCCCTGGGCCTTACAGAACCTGCCCAAGTTAGAGAACCACGAGATCTAGTTCTGCCCCTGTGAAAACTTCTCTTCTGACCACTGAGTAGTAACCTGCGCCTCAAAGAGATGAGGTCGCTTGTGCAAAGTTACACAACTAGTCCTGATAAGAGCTGTGCCAAGAAGTCAAGTCTCTGGACTTGCAGAGGCAACTCATTGTTCCTTCTGGTGACCTGTCAGCTCTTGATGTTTCTTCCCCCAAGACTGAAGACCCACGCCAGAGATCAGACACCCACGGGTGAAAGGCCCTGCGTGGATAACGAACACTCACGGCCATCTGTAGGTAAGGCGAACGGGGGCAGGGCACACTGACATTCCCTCTCTCGGCAGCTGCAAGTTCATGCCAGAGTATTTTCAATGGCTCAGGTCAATCTCATTAAAGTATTGAAAGGTTGTAAGCACGTGTCCTAACAGCTTAACCTTACGGCTCACTGCCTGGTCTTCGCGGTCAAGGCTGTGTTTTCTTTGGACCAAGGCAGTGGTACCCTGTTCGATAAAGCCCTACTCACGAGGTGGCACCCCTGCCACTCAGCATCTTCACAGACGCTTGGCAGACAGGGCCCGGTCTGGATTTCTAATACTTGCTCTCCTAAACCAGCCCCAGAAGCATGTCACTCAGGACGCTGCTTGGGTAGAGGTGAATGAACACTCTCCCTAAGCTTTCGTTGCCTTGGGAACTCACCGAGGCCGGGATGCTAATTCAGTTGAGGGTATCTGGATCATGCTATGCCTACTTTGAAAAATCTTTTCCCTATACAACAGTACAGATCAGAATCCTTTATTTTTCCTGCCAAGAAAATGAATTGCCCCGCTCAGTGACAGACGAAGAAAACACACTTTTCCCATTGTTTCCCCCTGAGCGTTGGGCTAGAGAAGTTGCAGCAAGCTCAGCTCTGTGAGGTCAGTATCTTCACCCCCACGCCATTCTTGGTGGGTTGTGTAGCCACGCTGGGCCCACAGTCCCGTGATTCCAGGAGTCAGTTGAGTGGGAATTAGAATGGGTGATTGTCACCGGTCTGGGAGGCTTTGATCTAACTTTCTGCCCTCCATTTACCTTCGTGGCCTTTTTGAGGCCCTATCTACATTTCTAGATACTGCTCTCTTTAACTCACTTGGTACCATGCTGTTGACTTCATCAGGAGTGAAATGGAAACAAAGCAAGAATGCCCATTTCATCCCAACACTCCACCACACCACAGGGTTTTGGTTTCCTTATTTATTTGTTTGTTTATTTATTTATTTTACGTAGTTTATAGTCTGCTGCACTTCCTTCCGGCCAGCTTTAAGGGTTGCTCAGCCTTTATCCAATTTGAATCAAAATGCTGAGAGCTTTTGTGTGTTTGTGGGGTGGAATAAAGTTTAAAAAAACTTTATAGAAAATACTGGAATGAATTAAGTTATCCCACACAAGGTCCTATGTATAAGTTACATTAGATATCCCTCTTTGTTGTTACCATTTCTTGTTTTTTATAAATGATAATAAAAGAACTTCTCTTTTGTGGCCCTTTCGAAGCTTTTATAAGGCAACAAAACACTATCTTCAGAACTAAGTTGGAATACTTTAAATTTCTAATTTAAAGGTACTATATATTGATTTTTGATAAATGTGAAATAAAGTGGTCTGCCACCTTTAGAATCTCTGAAAGCTAAGAATCTGTTCATTCAAATTTAATTTGCTTCTCTAGGTTTTATCTCCAGTTTTATGCATTAGACTAGAAATTGTATTAAAAACTTTTATTTGAGGCATCGATGGTAGTTCTTTAGTTGTGGTTCTCTCAAGATTCCAGGCTCTGATCCACACATAATAAAGGTAGTACGAAAACTTTCCTCTTTTAGACTTAGAAAATTATGCCCTACCAGCTATCTGACTATAAAATAAGCTTCTAAAATATTATAAAATCCTTGGGTGACAATTTAAGCGTTATGCAAATATATTGTTATCATTGAGGCAAAAGTTCACACTTTTGTGGCATTTAATAAATCGAGGATGGTGTAATTATTAACAGGGCCTCTGGACACAGACTGTGTAGGTTAGATTTCTGCTTCTGTCATTAGCTATGTGGCTTTAGGCAAGTCACAACCTTTCCGTAATTCAATTCCCTCGCTTATTAATTAGGAGTAATAGAGCTATCTAGTCCATACAGTTGTGAACTTGAAAGGGTTTGCTGCTTTTGAAGTGCTTAGAACAGCGCTCAGCATATAGTTTGTTCTCAATAAATAATGCCCTTAAATAATACTGCAGCTTTATTGTTGGTGGTAAAATGAAGTGCCCTACGGGCTGACAGGTTGAGGGTTGAAAAAGGCAGCCATGGAACCTACATATAATCAGCAGAGTACATAATTTCACACGTAGTGTGAGTAACTGGATGACCTTGACTGCGTCTGTCTGCACTTCTCCACTTCTGAATATCTGTTTCCCTCAACAGGAGGGAGGTTGGAAATAATACTTTGTTTTCCCTGCTTCACAGGACAGTTCAAAGAACACAAAGTCACATGTAAAGTAGGACAAACTCGTTTGAAGAGGTGCTTCACACACAGGATTCATCACCATTCAATTTTCACTACCGTAAAACTCCATCGTGCACAAACAAGCTTTACAGGGAAAATCGTGAAGCGTTATTTTAAGTTTTCAGTAACGAGCCCAAACTGGGTTGCGACAGAATCATTCTCCCCAAATTGCACTTCCTCGTCATTCTTGTTTGCCCTTTAAGCCGTTTATATGGGACCAACAGAAATGGAGTAATATTTTCCAGTTGCTCAGAACATTAGCAGGAGTCACATTCGAACAATTTTGAAAGATTCAAGGAGCTGAAACTTTACAGCATGACCAAGTTTGCGGTGCCAAGCCTGGCTGTCCTTTCCCTCAGTGCCCGGCTCTTGTGCCAGAGCCTCTGGGCCTGTCTCACTTTCACTTTTAGGCATTGTGCCATGAGCTCATTACGGGCATTCCCACATGTTCACAGCGTGAAGCAATTACCGCGGACTTAAATACTATGATGCTGTATGAGAGAATCAAAAAAAGATTCTGCAGTTCCACCGGCATCCATTCCCTTCTGGGCCATAAGAAAGCTATTAAGATTTCACATAGTCCTGCATAAGCCTCTGCTGAGAAATCAAATTCTTTAACTAGACAGATTCTGATCTCACAACAGAAGGAGCTAGAAAACTGTTGTCCGTGGTCAAGCCATTTTTATGGTGTAAATTTGTCTTTAAAATGCCACATCTCTTATGTAGCCTTCCAGCTTGTTCTTTATTCAGAAAGTAACTGTTTTCAGTGACTTAAAATTCGGTAATGTCAAGGAATTCTTCATGTTCATGGTCTTTTTCTTTCCCCCCTCAAAGAATGCAGGAAGCCTTTCCAGAAACATTTTACAAGGACAGCAATTGGCTCCATAACAGTTGGCCCCTCAAATCTTCGTCCTGACTTCTTTCTCTCCTTCAGCAAGGAGAGCAAGAAAGGGTTTTTAAGGTAAAGGACTCCATTTCGCGTTTCTGTGGAAAGTATAGTGCTGTTTCTTTAGTCTCACTCCCTGGAGAGCAGAAAAATTGGTTTCTTCCTCTTCCTTCTTTTACTTAAATAAATACAAAGGCATTCACTCTTTCCAGAGCCTTACTCTGGGAATTTTAGTACAATGATCAATAGACTGATTCTCCTACAAGGAAAAAAAGATACGAGCTTTCTCTACTTCTTTTCTCAAAAATCTTTTAAGAATAAAACCAAATAGTTACTTATGGCCTTTGATACTTTTATTGGATCAGAAACAATTTTTTGTCTCAACTAAAGTAGCTGAAATTCTAACACTTATATATGTCAAAAAGTACACTGTCCATTTCAGCACAAATGTTAACACAGTTTAACACAGCACAGTGCCACGAAGAAAAAGGACCTTCCAGAGGAAAACATACAATTATTTTGATGGGGAAATAGCCCTGAAAATAATCTAATGCCAAGTTATTCGATCATTTAACATCGTCATTTCCTCTTTTGTTTAAATTATGAATCACTTTAGTTTTGTGTTTTTTTTACAGTCCTAGGATCAAAAATTTAAGTGACAAAAGTTAAGCTGCTTTTACTATCAAACTGATACTAGTTCACGGAAATAGAAATTCATGATTTGTAAAACGTACTTGTATATACACATGCCTCCAAAGCTTACAGATTGGGGTTGGTCTTTTTGAGCAATAATTTTGATACCTGCGAAAAGCAGCACTAAATACTCATGTTATATACTAAGAGCAAAGCTACATGCATTTGCTAGACAATTATGAGTTCCTTAAAGGGAACAAGGAAGCTGATTTGGTTTATGTACTTAACACCCCTACGCTCCAGATTATTTTAGATCTAATGTTTTCTGATGTTGCTGAACTTTCTATTTCATCCTTCCATCCAGCCTTAGCAAGAGAAAAACAGTATGATAAAGATTATTTCTGGAAATTGACTTTAAACAACAAAAAGGGAAAGTAATGCAAAAAGAATTAGTAGATCACTTTATAAATTTAATTATTCTTATTTGCAATCTGGTAAAATTAGTATTGGCCAGCTCTATGGTTTTGCTTCCCTTCCACTTCCTGTCCTTTGTTGGAAGCTAGTTATAACCCTAGTTGTTTACTTGGGAAACTCACCCTGGCCCATGTGATTATATAGAAAGAAGTTGAGAACTTACCTTCTGTCAATACTCAGACTACTTACTAGCAACATGCTTGTCTGGTGATCATAAGAAAACGGTTTAACAAAGTTATTGCTCCAAATGTCTAGTGAGAGGGTAGCTTCAATCAAATTCCAAAATGTATTAAGACTCAGACACTATTACCCCACAGAGATCACTCTGATTTATTGTCCAATTTACTCATTCCTTCTGTTTTTTATAATTGGGTTGCCTTAGAGAAGCTGCCTACTCCTAGCTATTCTTTCTACAGTTCAAATATTTCTATACTACCAAAGGGAGAAGAAAAGCCCTTTGAGTTTTAACCCAAAGAGAAATGAGAGAAAATACAGGCTTATACTGCACAGGATGTTAGTATCTGAAAAAAAAAGCTAATTTCATTTATTCTGCCTTAAGTACAACTTCTACAAGGCTAGATGGAAAATGGACCGTGTGTAGATTATTAGTATTTCTTTCTAACTTTATAGGAAGTTTATCACATTTTCCTGTAGGACGCTGGCTGCAGACCTGTGTAATTACTACTAAGGCCTAGCTGAAGAGGGAACTTGAGTTTTTCAGGGACGTCAAATGTGAAGATTCTGTGACTTTTTCATATAAAAACCACGAAATCAGAAAACACTGACTTTATCCTAACAACAGGAACCGGCGGTTCTTAGTACTAGCTCAAGGAAAGCAAAGGTATTAAAGTATACTGTTCCTTCTAAAGCTTACGGTCCAAAGGGAAATGACTTTAGGTAGGTCAACCTTTATTCCTCAAAGAAAGGGACAACTTTTAGGGTAATCTGAGCTGCTCCTCCTTTCAGAGGACTCCAGGTCCAATTGGAAGACTGAAACAGAGAGAACTAAAATCAATTTTCTTGAACTATTTTGAAGCTATAAGTGAAATTTCTCAGGACCAGATACTGAATTAGAAGCATAAATAAGTATAAATGTGATAGGTCTTGTATACTCATCTGCCACAGAGACCATCTACATATAAACTGTGCAAGTAGAATATACTAAAGAACCTCCTAAGTAAACAACTTGAGGCTAGGATCTAATATCCCATACAGGTCAAGATTTTCTTGCTATTTAATAGATCTCTTACTATAATAAATGGCATTGACAAATATTTTAAAAATATGAGTAAGGAAGTAGAGGTACCCAAAATATTGCTGCTGTCTACAACTGAACTAGAAGTGGGTGGGAGAAGGGAAGGATGGGGTAAGGATAACAGTACACCCTATCGAACCAAAAGTTTGACAGTATTAGAAGAGCCCAATCATGCCTTTCCAAAAATGTTATAACTTGGCTAAGTAGCTAAAAAGAAGACACCAGAAAAATGTTGATTTATACTAGGCACTAACAATCATCAGACTTCAATAATATAGTTTAAAACTTCAATAGAGCGGGGTGGGGATGAGGGTGAAGGTGAGAGGATTAGAAAGCACAAATTGGTAGCCACTATATTGCCATGGGATGTGAAATCAATAATTTTGGGGGAATAAGTTTGGGGAATGCAATCAATAATTATAAAGATGTTGTAGGGTGTCAGCTGGGCTCTTGTCTTATTAGGGAGACCACTTCAGGGACGGTGTAGATGCCTGACCACTGCACTGTACACCTGAAGCTGAATAATATTAATGTCAACTATAATTTAATATATATGTATAGTCATGAGATGTGGAGCATAACATAGGGAATAGAGTCAATAGAATTGTAACAGCTATACACAATGTCAGAGGGGTAGTAGATTGGGGGAGGGGGTTATCACTTTCTGAGGGTGTGTAAATGTCTAACTATTACATTGTTTTGTACAACTGAAACTAAAAAAAAAAAAAAAAAAGTAGATGTGCTATATCCATAGAATGAAATACTATTCAACATTAAAAATAAATAGTAAAGAAAAAAAAAACTGCAACAGTGAACATTTTAGGGGAGGTAGCTATCAAAAGGACTTCCATTTTACTCAATAAATAAATCCTCTTGGAGGTTTTGTCCAACTCTATAATTCTAAAGCTATAGACTTAACCTATCCTGACTTCTTACAACCATTACTTTGCACATTTGCTATTACGCAAAAAGGAAATGTGGGTCTATCAATAGGGATTTTTCTCAACTTAACTTCTATGCTTCCAATTTAGCATGGTGAGAATTTCATTCATTTTCTTTCCAGATTTTTTTTCAGGTATAAGATCCTACAAGTAAAGCACATGATGCTTTAGCTAAAATTATGGTAATGTTGAAAAATGCCTGACAGAGGTAGAATGATGCCATAAAAGAAAGGGTCTGGGCTCCTGAAGAGAGAATGGAATTCTATTATATCATGCTAAATATGATTATATAAATGTGGTCAATTACAGCATCTGAACAAAATTCATCAGAATTGTGTTCTAATAAGATGTCAAATTATCACAGAAAACTGTGAGGCCATCAAGCTCTCTCCCAGTAGCACAGTTGGCTAGCCTCATTCAGCTATCAAGGCCAGAACGTTAGAACCGGAGTTTAGTCATATCCACAGTATCAAGACCAAACTCTTAACTTATCCTTGGCCGCTAAATCACTAAATTTTCTGAAATGTTTTCCAAAGACAAGTAAATACAGCGCAAGTTAGTCTGTCTTTTCAGGATCGAAATCAGGATCAGAATTAACTCACATTTTTTTCCCTAATCTTTTTCGATAAGAAGTTGTGTTTCTCATTATTCATCCAACTACCTTAATATTTCTAACACTTAGCAACAGTTCAAGATACCAAGGGAAATTCCTACTATCGTTCACGGTTGATAGAAGCAGGAGTTATAATGAACATAAATTTCTGTGATCGCTGTGAACCATTAGACCCAAGAATCACCCAGGGGGAATCTCAGGAGACTTAGAAAGCTTCCTTGGTCTATTAGTAAAATTAAGGGAAGACGATTCATAAATGCCTTGAAATGACATGACAGACTAGTCTTTGGTTGGTTGACATATAACTTGATTACCCCCTTCCTTCCTTCTAGAAAGTTACAAAAAGCTCTGTGCAAGAGAGGGTCTCTTGAGATTAGAAGACTAAGAAAAGTGGATGGTTTTGCTTATACTTCCTATCTCCTTTCTTTAATAACTCTTCTCCCCACCACCAAGCCATTAAAACTGGAAAGCATTTCCATTAAGAGAAAGGCTGATGGCTATCAATCTTTTGCAAAATACTTAATCAGAAAATTCTAGTGTGTTTCTCCAGAATATTTTCTTCCCTGTCCACTTTAGTTCGACTGATGTTGTTACAGGCATGGCTAAGGTTACAGAAACTTGGATAGCATTTAGAATGTAAGGCAAGCCATGTCAACACATGAACATGAAAGAAACAAAAGTGTCATGTAAAAAAAATGGAGGATAGACAGAAATGTCACTGTGCTCCACTGTTAGCAATGGAATCCCGTCACATTTATGGTACTAGAAAGCCTCAATTCCTATACATCAAATTCCAGGTTTAAAAACTGAAATCTCAGCTTCTAATCTAAGAACCTTATATCCAACAAAATAAGAAACCTCATGGAGCTGAATCCACAAAGCTCCAAAGTGATCTTAGTTCTTTTTTATACTCTTGACCTTGAAGACTCAGAAATACAATCTCCGGGGTCCCTCTCCTTACACCTGTCATGTTGCCCTAAGAAAGCATTGAGACAATGACCAAAACCTATGAACACAGATCTGCGACATTTCTTTCCAACTATTCCAACACTTCCAAACCTGAAGCCTATTATTTACTTTAATATGGAGAAATGTATAAGCACTCAGAAGTGAAATATATAGGACTCCATCTAGTGCCACGACCAAATGAAAACATACAAGCGGTACACTCCTCTGGTTATAATAACTTATTTGGTGAAGTATGAAATTTAAAGGGGGACATTCATTTGAAATTATCTCTTTACCTAGAAGATTCTGACTCTGGATGACCTGGCAGCTTTCTTAAAGTCATGTTCTGACTAAATAACATATCCTGCATTTAAAGAAAAAATTTTTAATGGAATTTAGTCTGCACCAAATCTAATTTCACTGTCATCCAATAATCAACTCTGAAATAATGTTACAGGTGACGGTTTACTATAAATGCTTTAAGATCCTTGCCTCCAGTCTTTAACTTGACCTTCCCAATACATGCAGTCTACTGCTGGAAGACTTGGTTTTGATTGCCTTCTGATAAGGTTTATACCACTTTTGCAGAGTTATTTTTCTACACTTTCTCTTTCTCTCTCTCATCTTGAAACTTTCATTTGATTAAAAAATTGTTCTCCCTCAAAGAGCAGGAGTTGACTGAATGGCAAAAATAATACACACACATGCATTTACGACATGATGAAGTGGATTGTGAAAGTGGGGGAGGAATAAACTTTATTGGCCCACAGAAGGAATGGGGGAATCAGAAGGAAGAGCTAGGGAAACGAATGAAAACGGGTGGAAAAACTAAAATGGAATGATTTAAAATGTGCAAATATAGTTTGTAACCTCTACCATTCAACTTAGAGATAGGTATGTACCGTGAAATACAGGTAGACTAAAGTGTGTGTCACTTTGCAGTTGACGCTAGTTGTACCAGGTTTATCGTTAGTAAGTCACCGTTTAATTCTGCCAAAGTCAGCCAAGGCTCTCTCTGGTTAGTGCAAACAAGGTTTTCCATCCTGGGCTGCAGTCTGACCATCAGTGCTCAGAAGGCATGCTTGTGACGAACTCGCACACTTTCCAGTTCCCCACCTCCAATGGCGGCCAGGGTCTCCAGCCTGCTTAAGCGCTCCAGGCTTCTTCCGAGAACTTCTTCCAGCCGACCGCGTAACACCTGGGCCCCTTCCAGTTCCACCTGCAGAGTTCGGTCTCTCTCAGAGCTGATTAAACAGGCCACACGGAAGGAAAATGGATTAGGCATCAACTATAATGAGTCCACATATGCTTGCAGAGCCATCAGTGTCATTCTGAGCCATGAGACTTTCTAACGTAATTATTCTCCAGGACACAATAAATGAATGCAGTCATATCACGGTGCTTGTATTCACTGCTGGGAGAGTAGCAAGGCCTGCTCCTTTCTGTAAAGCTTGTCCCTTTAGCCGAGAGTCTGGGCCAATCTCACATAAAATTATAGTTCCTCAGATTTATCACACCCCTATGGCCCAAATGAGAGAAATTTCATTATTTGACTAAGAGCGTTAGTTTCTGAAAAACCCAAAACCAGGAAAACTATTGGCAAACTGAAACAATACTGAACCAAGTAGGACTGGTATTGAAGATATTTATTCTCTCATTTGTTAACCAAACTTGACAGGTGCTCTGAAAAGGAATCTGTCTGCAAAGACGAAAGACCCAAAGAGTCTTTAAAAAGTAACACAATCAAATGATCCTATAGTGCCTTTCCCCTGCCTTCATTTTCTTGAAGTAGAAAGAATAAAAAAATTTTAACCCAATAATAAACCAGAAGAAACTGAATAGCAAAAGAATAAAAATTAGGAAAGAGAAAAAGGGGCGAAGAGGGAAAGCAAAATGGAAAAAACAAAAAAGGGAGGGAAACATAAAATGAATCAGAGCAATATAATACACATGACCCAAAATCAAGAGGTGCAAGAATATAGATTCATCATGATGGCTATCAGTGATTTTGGGGTCACGTGAGCCATCACAATATATTTTCTCTAATGCTATTCAACAGGACATTGAGCAGAGAAAGGAAAGGAACACACACTGAGTACTTGTGAAATGCAAGGCATTATTTTAGACACCTCTCAGGTCTTCTCATTGGATTTTTGCAATAATCGGCACTATTCCTAACTTAAGATTCAGACATTGGGGCTCAGAGCAATCCACACGACAAATGACAAACTGGAGAGTCCCAATAATTGTCCCTGCTTTCTTTTGCTCTCCTCTTCAATATCGTAAACATCTTCACTTAATGAGGAATAAAGGAAAAACAGTAGTCACTCTCTTACCTCTCTGGATGGGCGTGGAACTTCACCAGACTGCTATAGAGCTGCCTCTCTGCTTGTAAGGCCTCATTGAGCCGACTCCGTTCATCCACCAGTCCTTCCAGCATCAACAGCAACTGAGGAAAACATAAAAGCAATATGCAGATGGAGACGTAAGACAGGAGGTCAGTTACTCCTGAGAAAGAGACCAAAAGAATGTATTAGCATGTACTATGACTAAAGAAAACTCACTCTTATTCCTTACTTAAGCTTTCCATAGTCTTTTAGTTTTCAAATCAATGTCCCATGTATAATCTTATAAAAAAAACTCTGTAAGGCAGAATTTAGACATGGAAGCAAGTAGAAGAAAGAGGAGAAAGAAGCCAGCACAGGAAAGAGGCTAAGACAAAGGCGTGGAAGAGAAAGGAAGGGCAAGAGGGAAACATAACAGGACTTACTAACATTCTTCATTCATTCACTAAGTATTTATTGAACCCCTTCTATGTACCAGGCTCTGGTCTGGGGAGAAGCTTACTATCCAGTCAGGGGAAAGACATTCATCAGGCACATCTGTCACTGTGTCACGGTGGGCTGTAAGTGCCATAAAGAGGAGGAGGGATGAAGCGGATAAGCAGCAAGTCAGCAGAGATCTGGTTATGCGAATTGGTAGAGTTAATAGCCAGGCCAGAGGGAGATGGTAGTAGTCAGTGGGAGTGAAGGTAGTGGAGGCAGGGAGCATAGGCAAGCAGGTCTTAGTGAAAAGTTTGGCACGGAAAAAAGCTTAGACATGGGGTAGTAGCCACATGAGAATTTGGGACAGAGGCAGAGGTGTTTTTCCTTTTCTTTCTTCTTCTTCTTCTTCTTTTTTTCTTTTTTTAAACTGGGAGAGGTTTGGACACGGTTAATGCAGGTGTACAAGAAGGATTCAGTTGAGAGAGAGGTGACTTCTGGATGAGAGTGGGGGATAACTGACAGTGTGTGCCCAAAAAGAACGGCTTCTCCTTTCAGAATCACAAATGTAAGAACTCTGGGGCTGCCACTGGCCAAGGCAGGAAACTTCAGAGCACAGATTCTCTCTGAAATCCCATCAACTGACCCCTTCCAGGGAACTGAGATCCACATTGTTTATTTCACAGTAGAAATCAGGCTTGTAGTCTATTAAGGTACCTGTTGTCTTCGGTTTCCCGAAGCTTCTTGACCCTGTGATTCTACTGAAGCAACTTTCTCCCGAAGAAGTAAGACTTCCTGGGTCAGGCGTTCCACAGCTGGTATGTCTTCAGGATCAAGCAGTTGCATTTGCAGGTCCTGGAAGACAGAAAACAAGAATAGTGGTAAAAATAGTAATAAAAATACCATTCAGCAAAGGAGCAAAGTGTTCCTAAAAATCTCTACTTTCAAGTGGGGACGCTGGTAATGACATGGTCTTTATGAAATCTTCGCAACTCTTTGATACAAGTCAAAGACAACATGATAACATCCAAAGACTCAAACCAACAGTGTATCAAAGGAGGGGGCACTGGCCAGGGACTTAGGGGCATCTGAACACTGTTTGTAGACGCCCTACGGGTACTCGGAGCGGTGATTATGTCCAACGGTCTTTAAAAAGTTCTCCAAGACCTTTATGAGGTCTTCTTTAATCTGCACGCTCCTGGTCAGGGACTCTATGTCGGCGGCCTGCACCTGCAGCTCCTCCTCCTGCATGGTCACCGTGGACTGGAGAGCAGAAAGCTCCATCTGCGGAGGGAAGACACCCTGAAGTCAGTGGGCAGAGGAAACAATACCTCGCACATTCACTTTTAACCCCGAGGCAAACGTTTTCCTTGCCATCTCATCACTGGCAGCCATAAAGCAAGTCAAACCTAGAACGTGGACAGTGATGCACGAGATCGGAACAATAAACCACCCCGTACGGCACCAAAGGATGGCTTGTGGGAAGCAGTGCTGGTGCGTGGCTAGTGATGTCCTCCAGGTCATGAAATACGATAACACAGCCCGTTTGTTTATCAATTTTTTAGGAGCCTTAAGGCGTTGGTCACCCCTGGCAGATGCAAGAAGAGATGAGTTTTTCTTTACATGAGTATTTCAGCTAACAGATGAAAAATGAGAGACATCTGCATTTTGCACTCCTTGGTGAATTAATGGGTAGAGGCTGCTAACATCACAGGACATCACCAAACATTACGTGCCTCCTGATGGAAGAACACACCAGCACCTGGGAAGAAGTCCTACCAAATGCGATTAGCACTGTCTGCCCTAAACTTTCAGGGTTGTAGCTTCTATTTCTCCTTGCCAGAAAAGGACAAGTATTCTATTATATCGAAGTTCACTAATAAGCACGATACTAACCACAGCTGTTAACACTTCCTGGGCGCTCACTATGTCCCACACACTATAATAAATGCTTTGGATCTATTTAATCCTTTTAACAAACCTAGTGACCTGGCTCCTGCCTCCATCTTCAACTTCAACACCTACATTTTACTCCTGATTCATGATTCTCCAGGCACACTGGGCTTTTTCTGTTTTAGGAATATCAGACTTTCTCTTGACTCAGGGCTTTTGTACCTCCTCTCCCCTCTGCCTGAAATATCTTCCCTAAAGTATCCAACTCTTTGCCATTTCTTTGGTTTATTTCTCAGTTAGTTCAGATCTTGGGTATGGAGAAAGCAGTGCTATTTACTAGGCCCTCTGAGAGATCCCTGTTATTCTCTACCTAGATATTTGCTCAACTGAAGAAAAATGAAAACGTGAGGAAGACACGTTATTGGAGCATGATGAAGCTCTACGGTTAGACACAGATGGGTTTTAAATCATGACAAAATCTCCCCAACAAGGCATTTAAACTGAGCTTCAGTTTCCTCAAGTGTAAAATAGGAACAATATCTGCTTTTCTGGGCTATGTGAGAACAGAGAAAATGTATTTAAAGTGCCTGGCCGACAGCAGCAGTCAATGAATGACAGCTACTACTGCGACTGCTACAATTACTGCTGCTGCTGCTACTGTTATCTCCAGACAGTAGGAAGAATGTTTACAAGTTTGGGAAACTACATGGCTTCAGGTAAATACCAAAGACCAGAGGGAATGTAATGACTCTGAACTGAGACGTTGGTCACTGATTAAGGACACAGGAAGGTAAGCTATGTAGCTAAATATAATTCATTCAAAACATGAGTCCAGTTAGTGCCATTAGGATTTTATAATCCTGAGCACAGGGCCAACCAAAAAAAACATTACTCTCAATTGAGTACATATGAGAAAAATAGGAACAGCATGTGGAAACTAAAATATCTGACATGAATAATCAGATAACGGCTAGGGTAGAACCAGAAGGAAAAAAAAGAGGCAGTGGGGGTGTATGTGGGAAAACTAAGAGAGTTTTAAAACTGGTATTTTTTAAATGCCACACAATTTCATATCCTCAAAGCGTTAGTCATGTGACATGAGTGTGTTAGTGAGGACGTACATGGTATGAAAAGAGAAATTAAAAGGTATGATAAGATGATTTCATCACACATCTGAACACAGGTTTTATATTATGGATCTAACTCTGGTAGAGAGGTGGAATGAAACTGAGGAACTACACTGACTAGTCAGCTAAACTTTAAAAACTAGGAACGCACGACGCTGAGTGGTCTTCTAACACAGTCGGTAACTCTGTACCACGGCCCTAATATGCCCTAATATTTCTTCCGCTTCATAGGTGGACATACAACTAACTGCACAGGGAGGCAGAAGGGGAAGAGATTCTGGAAGGCTCGGAGGCCTCTTCTAAGAAAATTGGTGAAAACTCTATTGCTAGAAATAGAGCATAAGGATGGGGAAAACTATCTGCTCTGGGAAATGACTTGTTGGAAAGCATGTTGAGTCACAAAAGACCCGAGTTTAAATCTTAGCTTTGGCATATCTTAGTTATATGACTATTCCCCATCTCCATGTCTTAAAAAAAGGCAGTGTTTCAGCTTCTTCATTTATAACTAGGGCCCATACCACTTACTCTGCATGGAGTTGTAAGTATTAGTACTAATTTAAGTACCCAGTACAGTGCATTGTATCTAGCGAGTACTCAGTAAACATTATTGATCATTCTCAAATCTCTCTTGTTCCATGTTTCCACAACTAACTTCATAAATAATGTCATAATTCTAAGCAGCAGTTATATAGCACTTTGTTTATTTACAGGTACTTTACAATCAGTTATTCCCGTTAGCAATGGGCAGAGAAAGCTGCTATTTCAGCACTTAAAAGTTTTAACAGTCCCTGTTTATAAAAACAAGAGCATGTGTCAGAGAGATAATATGTAGGTAACATGATTTATATTTTTCTCCAGAAAGAAAAAAAAAAAAAACATACCTTGAATTTGGACCCAGACATTATACTTGGAGAACTGTACTCTTTTAAATATAAACTATTTTGAAAGGAAAAATAGGAATTTAGATATTAGGCTTGACTAGAAAACTCACCCGACTTTCTCTTTCTTTTTTAGCCATGAGTTCAAGTTCCTCTTTGGCATTACTCAGCTCTTTTTCCAGCTCTGCCACTGTGTCCAAGTCTCCTAAAAATGAAAACCAGTGCTAGTTTTAATCATTACGAACATAATGTGATCTCTGTTGCCTCATTTCTGAGAAATTGACTCTGAAGACACATTCCAACAATAAAAAATAACACATATGCACAGGTTGTTCTTTGCAGCATTATTTGTAAAAGCAAAACACTGCAAGCAACCTACACCTCTATAAAAAAAGAACTGAATAAACCATAGTATATCCACACAAAGGTTAAATTTCCTATGTGATAATCATACTGTAGTTATGTAGGAGAATGCCCTTGTTCTCAGAAACACATAATGAAATATTTAGAGATGAAGTGTCATGATGTCTACAAATAAATTTTAAATGGTACAGAAAAAAACACAACAACACTATTATCTGTGTGTGTGTACATGTAAAGAAATAATGCAAAGGAGGCAAAATGTTAACAACTAATGAATCTTAATAAAAATGTATAGGAGTATTTAATGTACTATTTTTGCCACCTTCTATAGGTTTGAAATTTGCAAAATAAAAAATTGGGGAAAACTACTTTTTTAAAAAACAGTGAATAAGGAGAAAATTAAACAAATCCAGCATTTTTTTACTCTTCAACTAGCATAAAGTTTTACTACTAAAAAAATGACTGCTTGTATGGCTTATCTATGGAATTCTATAATACCTTATAATATAACAAAGGGACTGAGTTTCTGCATTCTTAATATTATTAAAATATCGTAAGTTAACTCTCTAAGTCCACAACCTTTCTTATCATAGGACTCTGACCAGCACTTCAGTCATGTCGAGTCCAACTTCTGGAACTCAGTGGGAAATGTCTTCCTTGAAGCTACCCTAGATCCCAACATTTTGCTTTGTGAAAGGCAGAGACTCTAATCCCAGGCATCCATCTGAATTTTGCTCCTTTTTTCGGGAGTTCAAGGCCTACACCCATCTCTTGGATGGAACCAGGCTGGGCCAATCACTCCATGTACACTGCCTGCCCCTCCCGACACTGGAATGTAGGTGATGTCAGGTTATAGAGAGTATCCTCAGCCTTCTTCAAAGATACCAGGAGAAGGTGTCAGGCCCACGGCCCCACGGTGCCCGTCTGGAAACACTACCGCCTGCAATTCGGAATCCCCGCAAAGCTATCTGAAAGGGAGAATCAGGATGCATTTTCTCTGGGTCAGATTCCATGCTCAGGGCAATACCCTCAATTCAACATGAGGTAAGGGCAGGCCTTGCGACAACAAATATGTCCTCATCCTTTCAGGATGACCCACATTTATTTTTCCCATGAAGGTAGGAAGGGAAGAGTCTTGGCCAAACCTATTATCAGAGAATTACAGGGAGGAAAGACAGAGGTTCCTTCATGAAATGGAATGTGATACTCACCTAACGAGGACCTGGGTATGCTGGTACCCCCTTTGGCAGTCAAGGAACTGCTATCATCTCTGGAGGGGATTTGCACGGAACCCTAAAAATTGGAAGAGTTGGGGGATTTAGGAAGATGCAGGAACCATGATCACAAAGACGAGGACTTGGAATGTTCTCACACAAGTCCGTATTAAAGTGATCAAACTTACGCCTTAAAAAGAAAATGCAGCTGGCGTGAATATATACACAAGTCTATAGCTCTTACTTGATCAGTCTGCTCTCCAAGATGGGGGCTGATGGACGTAACTTCAGCTGGTTGGTTAGAGATGAGTGCTTGGGAGTCTTTCCCTCCTAGATATCTGCGCAGGGCCTGTAATTCTGAATTTCTTTCCATTAGGGCTTGTACCATCTTCTCTGCAGCAGCCTAGTAAGGAAATCACACATCACATTAGAAAGATACTCTAATAAAATTAAAAAATGTATGTTCTGATGTTATTTGTTAAAAGCTAACCGTTTATGAAGCCAGTGGGACCCTAAAAAATAGTTGCCTTGTTCTCAGTTCTCAGTTTCCACTCATCCTCTCGATGAGTGGAAAGAAAGTCTCTCATAGGCAGAATACTGAAAAAACTGAATGTAACAAATCAAAGATAAAATAATCTGAAATTGGTTCTAAGGTGCTATGAATCCGGTTTGAACTGGGATAACCACTGTCTTTCTTTAGTCTGGGATACATGTGCTATATAACTGCTGCTTAGAATTATGACATTATTTATGAAGTTAGTTGTGGAAACATGGAACAAGAGAGATTTGGGAATGATCAATAATGTTTACTGAGTACTCACTAGATACAATGCACTGTACTGGGTACTTAAATTAGTACTAATACTTACAACTCCATGCAGAGTAAGTGGTATGGGCCCTAGTTATAGATGAAAAGCTGAAACACCGATTTTTTTTTTTTTTTTAAAACGTGGAGGTGGGGAATAGTCATATAAGTATGAAATGCCAAAGCTAAGATTTAAACTTGGGCCTTTTGTGACTCAACATGCTTACAAAGAAGTCATTTCCTAAAGCAGATAGTTTTCCCCATCCTTATGCTCTATTTCTAGCCATAGAGGTTTCACCAATTTTCTTATTAGAGGCCTCTGAGCCTTCCAGAATCTCTTCCCCTTCTGCCTCCCTGTGCAGCTAGCTGTATGTCCACCTAGGATGCGGAAGAAATATTAGGGCATATTAGGGCCATGGTACAGAGTTAGAGACTATGTTATCAGAATGGTAAGGAAAAGAAAATGTCCATAATGAAGTTAACGGGTGGGGCCATGTATGGTTTAGGCACCCTGTCAAATGAAAAGTGTTCTATATTTCATACTCTGATGACTGATGGAAAGCTATAGTCTATTTAATAGATCGAAGGGAGAAAGCCTAGCGGAATGGACTGTAAAAAGACGTAAATACAACGCATACACACATTGTGAGGTTCAGTGCTTCCTACGCGCAGACTACAAACGCACTAAAGTGACAGTCTTCTGGCCTGTGGATTAGTTCCTACCTGGCTCTCCTGCTCCCTGGCACCCATAGACTGAAGCAGGCTCTGAATCTCCATCTCATGCTCCACTGCTTGTTTGTTTCGATCACTGAGAAGGTCCTGCAGCATCCTTTCCTTTCGCTGCAAACGCTGGCACAGCTCCTCGGCTACCTCACTCTGCCCAGGTCCGAGTTTGCAGAGCATTGTTGCACTGAGATCCTAAGACAGAAAAAACAGCGTAAGTGCTGGAGGAAAGAATCCCTTCTACTACGGATCGAAGGGCTTATAAGAATCTATCATAGAAGAAGGGGCTGTGACATTCTGACGAGCAAGGATCCCATTTTATTTAGTTTTGTTTCCTGGATTTATCTGGCACAGGCCTGGCACACACAGGGCTGTAAATACATGCTCAGGGAATGAACACTAACATACAAAAAATTCTGATGATGGCAACTTTCATACTGTTTTCTGAAATAAGTCCTTTTTCTATTTGCTCAGGGTACATAATAATTAATATTAAATGAGGATAAATGGATAGTCAGGTCATTTATTTTCTCCCCAGTGTAACTTTATAGGTGGAACACAAAATGATAAACTGAAAAAGAATAACAAACACTATATTTATTAACAGGTGATGCAGTTCCCGTTTCTATCCTGGGAGGCGAAACGTGGTGATTAAAACTAGGAGCCAGTCAAATATATGGTGATGGAAGGAGAACTGACTCTGGGTGGTGAGCACACGATGTGATATATAGATGATATATTACAAAATTGTACACCTGAAACCTATGTAACTTTACTAACCATTGTCACCCCAATACATTTAATTAAATAAAAGAACAACTGGGGGGCCACACAGCCTGGGTTACACAGTGGCTCTGCCACTTATTATCTATGTTACTTTGGACAAGTGATTTTACCTCAGAAGTCTGTCTTCTTATCTGTAAAAGAAGGATAAAAGTATGTACCTCACAGGCTTGTGAGCATTCAACGAGTTAATGTCCATTAAGCTCTGAAAATGGTGCCAACACAGCATAAGCACCATAGCTCATAAAGGTTAGATATTATATCGCCGGGGGATGTTTTTTGGACCTCATCAGTTCTCACATAACTTCTTTGAGAACGCTAACTGTCTCCTTGAGTTTACACGTGTAGGGACTAACGTCCCAGTGAAAGCCAATGTCTAGCCACTTGTCTGGGCACAGAGCGGAATCAGACTTGGGCCACTGGCCTCGCGGGCTTCAAGAGTCCAAATCCAAGAGCGACATTACGTAATCACGAAACTAATTGCTTTTCAAGTTAACTAAAATCTTGCCTCCACTTCTTTGTTCCTGTCATGCAGCGATGTCTGTAACTGCTGAATGATACTTTCTCGTTCCTTCTGCCAATGGCTAAATTTGGTTTCCATTTCTTCTTTCAACCACTGGAGGTTCTGACAGGTAGCAGATAACTGTTCCACTTCCAGGCCTTTGGCCCTTAGGAGACTCTCCATACTCTACAGTTACAAAGAAAGCACCGTAAGTCAAGGGGCCACCTGCACACGCCTCAGGGTACAAAAGAGAGCCGATCCACCTTTAAGTTATCTCCTAAACTGTCTATCAACTTTTTTGCAAAAAGAGGAAACTTAGTATTTAGTCTAACAGTGCCACACTAGTCTGCTTTTTGCTTTTAGACATTCTCATCTAGTTTACAGAGAGACAAACATAAGGTGCATGATAAATGAAGCATTTTGGAGGAAGCAGGCTATGCTCTAGAGGAAGTGAAGGACTTCTTTAAGAAGTGGCAGATGGTTAAATATATAAACTCTAAAATAAATATACATGGAGGTGTATATAACACTAACAAGAAAACTACAATATAAGAGTTGCACCCTATCAATGCTTATGTAAAAGTATAAAGACATTGACAAGGTCTAGAAATTAATTAGAACTACGTATTCACTGCCTCTCCCTACAAAGTTCATAAAAGTGCTAAAACTTCCCACTTCCTAATCTGTAATGATGAAACTAATAACTGCTCTTTTTGTTCATTTTTGTATTTTTTGTTTCTTACAAAGCAAATACCCTGGTTTTCAGAAAACGATGGAAGGGGCTGACGCTTATAGCTTGGAATTCCTCCAAGTGGCAGAGGGACGCCAAGTCATGACAGCTTTGCTCTTACCTGCATGGTAGCTTCATTGGAGGAGAGGATATCGCGCAGCCTCTCCAAGTCATGGTCTCGTTCTCTCACAGCAAGATGAAGCTGCCGCAGCTCTTTTTCTTTTTCTTCTAGAGTGGAGAACTTCTCATCTATAGCCCGCTGCAAGAAAAGCAAGCACGCTAAAGTGCCGTAAGATTCACTACTCTGATCGCCCTTTTCCAGCACGATTCCAAATATAAAGGAATGGAGAATCAACTGCAAAAAGCGGCAAATTAAGTAGGCACACATTTCTATAGTAGCTATGTGGGTAGAACAATCCACAGCATCGTCGGCAAAATTAGGGGACGTACCTCTAGAGCAAGGTCTCTGTCTTGTATTCGCTGCCGCAGTTTCTCAAGCAACATTTCATTCGCTTCAAGGGTTTTGTCCGAGTTATCTCGATACTGCAGGAGCTCCCGAAATTCCTAATGAGACCAAAAAATTTTTCCTTTATTCATTTATCCAACATTAACTGAACTCCCCCACCTTGCCAAGCAATTTGTTAGGTATTCAGGATAAAAAAACAAATTATGATCACTTTCAAGGGGGCACACAGTTTAGCAGACATGACAAACATAAATTTTTAACTATTCTGCATTGACTATGTATGCATGTATATAAACATTGTGTGTGTGTGAGTGTGAGCGCGCGAGCAACTAGCTACTAGGGGAACACATGCTGCACTATCTAACTCTGCCTACAGGTGTCACTAAAAACCTCAGAAAGAGGTGACATTTGCTGAGTCTTAAAAGGACTAGGAATTTCTCAAGTGAAGAGGTGTTTGTGTGGGGGGTATTTCCAGCAGAGCAAAGAACGTATGCACAATATATGCATGCTATGAAAAAACTGCGTGCTCAGTGAGATATAACGGATTTCCTGGGACTGAAGAAGCAGGTAGAACTGATCACTCTCCTCTTTCGTGTTCTAGTTTTTTCTAAAACAGGGGTGTCCAAACTGTGCCCCGCGGGCCAACTGCAGCCAGTGATCCATTGTTTATTGGCCCACAGCAAATTCCAAAAATATATTTAGTTTACTTAAATAAACCAGGTGAGGCAATACGTACTTCACCTCAAGTGAGTGGCCCGGCTGTTTGTGCATTTTACCGCATATGGCCCTTGGTGAAAACCGTTGAAAAGTTTGAACACCCCTGCTCTAAAACTTTCATTTGATCATCTAAACAACTGTGGAAATTTCTATAGCAATATCTTCACCGACCAGACTGAAAGCAGTGGCCATATCATCTCTGTCTCCCCAGCACCTAGCATATACTATCCCACTCCCAGAGATGCATGATAACGACTTCCTGAGTCTATTGCTCAAGTCTTACGGGTCTGTACGTACTGTTTCCTACACTTGGTGGTCAGTATCTTCACTCACGGACTGTACTTTCTATTTCTCTTGAACCCTCCTGATTCCCACCCCTCACTGTTGCACAGGTAGCTGGTACTTAGCATAGGTAGACTGGTATCTTGAGGTCACAGGAAAGAACAGTCAGGGCTCTGAGGCCAGCGCTGCTTGAAATCATTCCATAGACTCACCTGAAGCAGCTGCTCTTTGTGACTCAGACTGTGGCTTAAGCGCTGAATGTGTTGCTCCTGGGTTCGAATCTCATTGTATTTTTCAGCCTCCAGGGTACGAAGCTGTTGGCTCTTACTCTGCAATTCTCCTTGTAGCTGCTGCAAGGCTTTTCGCAATTCCTGAATTAAACAGATTCCCGTTTTTAAACAACCCCAAATTTTCATATGGTCATTAGGTATGGGTCACTTCAAACTTTCAGGGCATGCAAAATGAAATATAAAGTAGCAGAAAGTGCCATTCTTAAAATCACCAGAGTAATATTATACATGAATCAAATAGGGTGTGGGAAACTGAGGAAACTGTGGATGGGGAAGGTATGTAAATTTGATAGTATAGTTCCGTACTAATTTTTGGTTTAAAAATGATAGATCTTTATAACTACTTAGTAAGATTCTGTCCCACTATGGATCCTTTACTTTGTAATAAGCTCAAGGATAGGATATTTCTGCCATTCTTTTAAATCTTAATAAAACTATTAAGAATTACATGATTTTATATATACATATGGCTAATTGTATGTGCCATTTCTTCCACCTTGGTTGTTCTTGCCCCTTTTCTGTCTCGCTGAGTTTACCCATCGTTCAAGAATAACTTCAGATATGGCCTCCTGCATGACGCTTTCCCTGACTCCCTTCCTCAGCGCCTCCTATATATTCATATAGGGCCCCATACATACCTCCCCTAGAGTATTTATCACACTGAAATTCTGTTTATGTGACTGTCTCTCATTAAATTACAAGTAACTTAAGAGGAAAGAACCTAATATCTTGACTCTTGCCATTTCCAGAACACAGCCCAGTATTCAGCATATGGTATGAAGCAAATGACTCAAGGGTGCAACACACACACTCTCCTGATAAAAAGTTATTATCAGGGCAAAGTCAGCACTGAGGGCCACAAAATGATTAATGATTTACCTGGTTATGCTTCCAGGAAGCCTCTTTCTGCTGTTCTCCGTTCTGGGCTGCAGCCTCTACAAAATGCACACATCGTTTGGTATCAGCCAGCTGGCGTTCTTTTTGCCGTACCACCCTCTGGAGCTTCTGTATTTCAAGCTGGCTGCAGAATAAAGCGCTCTGAAGGTCAAGCAGAGCTACCTGTTGCTGAGCTGGGGACGTTCCCTCTGAGCCCTAAAAAGAGGGGAAAACCATAATCATAAGGAGGGCAAGTACTGAGCAGCTGAGAAGATTGACGGCGAGTGGCCTCGTCAACTGGAGTCTCGCCGAGGTGACCTCACATACATGAAGTTGTCCCAGCTGGCTTTGGTGCAGCATTTCTCGAAGCTTTGCCATGGTGTCGTTTTGACCTTCGATCACCTGGTACAACTCCTCGGTCTGAAAACGAGACGGAGTACCAAACATGTTAGTGAACTAAATGGAAGTTCCAGTATCTCGTCTGCACGGATTTCAGTAATAGGACTATTTCCAAAATACCACGTTAGGTTAAGATACAGCTTCTCTAGGCTTGTTAAGTCTACTGTTTGTTAAGTCTGACAATATCCATTTCTACAAAGCATAGAACACCTGTCTACCTGGAGGGGACAAATCATTTCCCCACAGGTCCTTGACTGCCACACATTTACCTCACTTTCTCTGCTTTTCAGAGTTTCCTTGAGGCTTTGAATGGCGCAGTCTTGCTTCTGAGATGACTCCTGAGCAGACTTCAGTTCACAGCTCATTTCATTCAGTTTCTCTTGAAGAATCTGAATTTAGAAAAGAACAACAGTTTGTTAGGTCAATGATTTCTTTTAACCTCAAATGCAACCATAAGTCCTTCCTCAAATCTAGTTTTAAAGGATTTCTTAAGGCATGTTACCTTGTTATTTCCCCCCACATATAGTAACCATTAAAGTCCTGAGTCAATCAGCAAGAAGAGAAAGGAGCAGGAAATATAAAATGCTTCAGTTCTTCAATTCAACTGCTTCAATTCTCATGCACTACACATCCTTTCTGATGGCAGCCATACTGGACTCTTCTCCTCACAAGTCACACGAAGACCAAGAAGCTTCTGCTGTCGAGCACAGGACAACACTAACCAGGCCAAAAGCTCAGCATCCGAACTGTGGGGATTGTCTTCTGAGCAGATTTTAACATCCATGGGCTACGAAAGTGTGAGTAGCTAAGCTAAAGTCAAAAGCACACACCTCCTATCTTGGCCCCTTATATAGTTAAAGGCTGCATCCAAGTTTTAATCACAGACCTAGAAGGCCCCAGAAATTCTGATCAGTGCAGATCCTGATGAGAAACAAAGGGAAGAACTACACTTGAAAATCAAATATTTAAATCAAATAGTATCAGGAATACATAGTGCCTGTCTCCCAAATCCTACAAAGACAGGTGAACAGACTCCTCTAGAATGAGTCACATCCTCAGGACAGCCTGTGATCTCCAAGGGGCATGGCGGGGGTCATACCTTGTTGGTGGCCTCTGTTTGCTGGATTTTTTCCTGGAGTTCTGCCAAGTGGGAATCAGATACAGACTGTTGAGTTATAATGGTCTCATCTGAATTCAGCTTTTGTTGTTTGAGTAACTCTTCGGTCATGGGCTAGGAAGAAGCAGAGACAAGTAAGTTAAGTGACAAATAAGGGAACAATACATGTTATCTTCACACGTTTGGCATCTTTTGCCAGAGACTTAGAAAACCAGAGGTGTTTGCATGAATTCAGTATGAATTCCAGAAGATAGTCCTGTTCCTTAGTAAGATAATTGATTCACTTCAATCCTTCCTGTATTCCCTAGCCTACCTCTTCCTACGAACTTACATAAATACTACGTATTCAGTTAAAGCAATTAATTCAGAGTTTAAAGAGAGAGGAGGATTCAAAATAGAAAATGCTTATGATGACCAACTATTTATCCTATTTTCTATCAGGGAATTCAAAGTGCATGCTGATCAAACTGATGCCATCCCTAAAAGAGGAGAAGTTATATTCCAGCTACCTTTCTTATAACATGCCTGTTCACGTTATTGGGAAAACTGGCCGATTTTGAATATGGACTAGACATTAAATAATAGTATTTTATCAACACTAAATACTGTAGTTATAAGAGATGGTCTGTCTTTAGGAAATAAGTTCTAAAGTATTTATTAGGAAATAAATGCTCAAGTGTAAAGGTGCATAATAGCTGCAACTAATTGTCAAATGGTTCAGGAATGACAAAAAACAATGTATCTATATAGACAATAAGCAAAGGTGGCAAAATATTAGCATCTGGAAAATCTGGGAGTTCTTATGAATTCTCAAAGTTTGCAATTATTTCAAAATACACAGCAAAAAAATCAAAAATAAAATTTAAAATCCATAGTGGTCTGGGAAGGAGGCAGGTGTTATAGGAATATCGATTCACCAAAACAACTCAGAAGGAAAAAAAACACACATATTATTTATACATGGGATGATCAATTGGACTAAGATAAATTTATTGAAGTGTACCAAGTTTTCATTAGGAGCTAAGAAATTCACTGTGGCTTTAACTTCCCTCTCCTCCCTCCCTGCCCCATCCCCATCCCAATTAGAAAAAATATAAGCCCATCAGGAAGAGAATACAAGAGGCAACTGCTATTCATTTTTTCTTTCCTTCGTGCTTTTCCTTTCAAACTCTAATCACCACCTTGCAGGCAGAGTTACAGCTTACCTTAAATCCCTTCCTGCCAGCAACTGACTGGAACTAAAAAGATTTCAGAAGAAAAATCTTTTCTATTCCTTCAGTGCTATTTACCAATTTTTCTACGTCAGCGTGTGTGCAGCCCTATACTAACCAGCACAGCTGTTAAGTGCCCTAGTATGCAAAGCCCCGAGGCTGGAGCGGGGAGCTAACATGATAAAGGAACAAGGAAATACACAAAATATCAGATAGTGACAAGTCCCATGCAGTGACACAGGAAAGCATGATAAAGTGACGTGACTCTAAACTGGTTGAACAGTGGAAGGTCTTTATGAGGCCTCATTTGAATGGAGAGCTGAAGGACAAGGAGCCAGACGAGCTAGGCTGAGGGGACAGCTCATGGAAAAGACCTAGGGTGCATAGGCACCCGGGAAAGAGACCTACGTGACTCAAGTATCACTTTCCAGTAGAAATACAACAAGAGCCATATGTGTAACTTCAAATTTCCTAGTATTTTCATTGACTAAAGGAAAAATAAATAGGTGAACATAATTTTCATAAAAGATCTTATTTAACCCAATGTATTATATCCAAAATATTATCATAAACATGTGTTCAATACAAAAATGATTAACAAGATGCGGTACATTCTCTTCGGCCTAAGTCTTTAAAATCAGGGGTATGCTTTACATTCAATTTGGTCTGGCCACCTTTCGAGGGCTGAATAGCCACAGAAGGCTCGTGGCTCCCTTGCTGGACAGGACAGGGCTACAGCCGACTGGGCAAAGGAGACAGTAATGATACACAATGAGGTGGAAAGGAAAGCCGGGGGCCGAGTCATATGCAGCTTCTGTACAGCAGGGTTGATGAGGCTGAGTTTCATTCTCATGAAAATGAGAATGGACTGCAGTGTTTTTAACAGAAAAGTAGTCCAATCACACTTAAATTGTAAAAAGATCACTCAAGCTGCGGTGATGGAGAGTGGGGGGAGCACCAGTAGAAACACGGAGACTAGGTAGGAGGCTATTGCAGCAATGTATGTGAAAGCTTGGATTGAAGTGGTGGTGATGGCGGCGGAGAGAACGGGATAGATTTGGGTATTTTTGGAAAGCAGAGTCAACAGGACTGGATGGTGGGAGACAGAGAAAGAGAAAAGAAGCGAGGAAAACGACTCCTACAAAACTGAGATATTTGTTGTTTGCGGTATAACAGAGCCTTGCCCTGAATCAATGTGAATTATGTCACCCCATGGGAGAGGTAACTATTGCATAGAAATGTGCAATTCTAATTGATAAATAAATAAATAATTTTATTATTTATTTAATGATAAAACATTCTCTGCAAAACTTGGCTTCTTCCTTCCTCGATATAAAACAACTTTCCAGTAACATCTATTATAAGATATCTTTCAAATTTAAACTATAACAAGCAGAATTAAAATAGCCCCAAGTTTAAAATGGCAGGAAAGGGGAGCACATTCACGCCCTTTAAATCAAAGAATCTTAGCACTGTGAAGGAAACTTTTTAACTAACCATCGAGATGGTCCAATCCCATCTTCCATTGGAGAAAATGGAGACTTAGAGAAGGTTAATAATTTGTCCAAAGGACAAAGAAAATTGGAACAAAGGATCCAATTAAACCGAATGCACTTAAGTTGGTGATGTATCTTTCACCCCTGTAAACCCACACCTACCACAATGCCTGGAATATTGCAGGGAGCAAAGGTTTTTGTTTATCACATGAACAAGAACAATAAAAACAAAAGCAAACAAACAGAAACAGGCCTGGCAAATGTTCTACGAGAGCCTTCAGTGGCTCTCTTAGAAATAAGACCAGTTAGAGAAAGAAACAGGGAGAGACAGAGACAGAGAGAGAGAGAGAGAGAGAGAGAGAGAGAGAGAGAGAAATCTAATATAGACATTTCAACAGCAGCTTTAAAGCCAAAGAATGCCATAGAAAAGCACATATGAATCTAGATCTCATCTTAACCCATCTTGGCATGAATTATCACAGTAATGTATTGACCTAAAAGCTGGAAGATGTTTGCTTCTTCTTTCTTCATAATACTTTATTGTTTTAGATCTCAGAAAAATGTCCTTTCCAATAACAGTGTGCCAAAAGAGCACTTAGCGAAGTCCCATTGAGTCCCCAGCTCATAATGAATTCATGTGAAGGATCAAGTACATAAACCAATAGCTCTTATGAAGACTTTAGAGAGCTATCTTTTATTTTTATAGAAGACTTTTAATCAGTGATACTTGATTTGGTAGATCAGTGTTACTTGCCAAACTGTCAGCTACTAAAATCATGTTGTAATAATAATATTATTTTAAATTGCGTTGCTTTTGACTCAGGACAAATGCTTTCCAGTATCAGAAAAGAGAATTCATTGCTTCCAGGCCTAAGTTGTATAATGTAAGGCCTTCAGGCTAACAGGCAGTAGTAATTTAGACCTTGTGGGCCAACAGCATTTTTCTTGGCACTTTTCTAGTCCTCACAATAGCAAGTCATAGATCTCAAGCTGCTGTAATTTTCTATCCTGTTGTTAATAAGAAGAGATACACAAGAACCATCAACTAGCATAAAATTAAAGGCCTAATCTTCGACCAGCATCTAACGCTTACATTTTCCAAAGGGCCTGATCTAGTTCTGTAGCTAAACTATGAGAGGTATAACCTACCCTAGTCACACAGGAGCAGATCCTGGTCTTGCAAAGAAATTACACATGGGCCAGAGCCAACCTGATGTTTACTAAGGGACCACACCCCTCCCATCATAGCTTTTTTGGTTCAGGGCCAGACAATAAAGAAGAAAATTACCAGCTAGAATAAGGCTTCAAACCTTTCTTTAGATTGGTGAACCACCTTGGGTCTTCAGGCATAAATTCTACGGAAGGCAAATAAATTAACTTACATAATATCAGAAAATTAGTAAGCAGAAGAACTACAGTGTGGCTTGTTTTTCTTTAATATGAGGAAGAAAGAATGAAAGAGAGAATGGAAGACAAGCAATTGGGAGGAATTGTGATAGTGATATGTAATAGTGCACAGAATGGGGTTAAGCAGAGGATGAAACAAAGGAATCAAAATGACCTTACAGAACAACCAATCTTGCTCTTTAGGATAGGAGGTTTTCCTCATATTTGTAGTACAATTTAGCTGAAGAAAACACTTTTTTATTTCATGGGTTTTTTTCTTTCTATAAGCTACAAAGACAACTACCAAAAATAATTGACATTTATTTCTGTTCTTTTCACATTTGTTCAGAGAAAGAGACAAAAACCAGCCTGCCTTTGTCCCACTTGGCTCTGGCTTTTCCATAAAGCACAACAGGCCTTAAGGAACTTGAATGTCACCCTGACTTAAACAATAGATCAGGGGTCCAAAATATACAGTTTGTTGGCAAACACTTTGAGGCCAATGTATCTTTCTATTTCCCCCCACATTCTTAATTATTAGAGAAAATAATGAAATGCCATGATTCTTCATGCTGAATGTCACTCCCTCCTCTAGATGTTTTATCATCCAACAAACAGTAAAGAATACAAGCCAGGTGACAGCAGAAAGGTCAAACACTGCTGTTTTAAACATCCATTTTTCTAATGTCCAAATTTAGCAAAGTGAAGGGACTTGCCCTAAAGGCACAATTGCCGAATTTTAAATGTGTTTATTAGGATGCCAATTTTCTTCACAGAATCCCTAAAAAATAATCCTCCTGGAACCCTTAGGTTATAGGAAAAAAAGGTTCTTCATTTTAAAAAAGTACTTACTTGATTCAATGTATATCCAGGCAATGTGGTTTAATATATAGACTAGGACGGTCTTGGCTGACAATGGTTAGGGATCTTTGGTTCGGCCTGAGTTAAGTTATTAAAAACGTGAGCTTGTCATATCTCTAAACAGGGCCTGCATGAGATGAGGTTTAAAATCCTTCCCAACTCCAAAATGTGTTGAGTGCAGGTACCAATAGATAGTATTTTAAATTAAATATGGAGCAAATACTCCTCTTGTTTTGCCTGCAATTTTCTAAGTCTTTATCTTTCCACAATATTGGCCATATTTGAGAGGGGTAAATAAAAGCTTATTTCCCACCCACTCTGCTCAGATTGCTTTCAGATCCTGATAGGAAAACACGGTGTTTAATTTGTGCCTTCTACGTCTGATCACACAAATACTGGAGAGCCCCAATTTAGCTGTGAGGCTCCATTGAAAGAAAAGAGGCAAAAGAAAAGTACACAAGCGGCAGGCATACTGATACTTAACATTTTATACAAATGAAAATACATTTTAAAACTTTTTCGTAACACTTTCACATATGCTGTTTCTGACAATTTTGTGTCAACTTACAAATGTCTCCTATTTTCTGCTTAAGTTCTTATTGGATACAATTTTACAATTTCATTTGTTACCTAGCTCTAAATTTCTAGGATGATGTTGACCTTAGCAGGCTTTCCAAAAATGCCTTCTAGATTGCCCACTCTTGTAAAGGTATCACTAACGAATTTGTATCAAGTAGAACACGCCAGATGTTTCACAAAGTTAACTGAACCTAGCATTTACTGTTGCTATAGAAACACAATAGCATATGTCAGGTCCCTGTATATAGCTGAATTTAAAAGGCTGGCATGAAATCAATTTGGCAGATAGGAACAGCTCAAATTAAGATCAACTGCCATATCTTAGTCATTAAGAAATTCAGAGAGTATAATGGATGAAACTTCCCTATCACCCAATAATGGATGAATCCTCTCTTAATATCATCACACATCTCCTGAAGAAGCTCAAGAGACAAACTGGCTGGGAACAGTTTCGCCTTAACATTTTAAATGACAACCCTTGAATTCCCAAGTCTCTTTTATGAGCAAGTCTTCATTAGTCCTCAAATGACCTATTAATTTAGTATAAATATTGCCCAGATGTTACAATATTTTGGTGAATTAATAGGCTTTTCCCCAAACCTTTACCCTATGCTCTAATCTGTTTGAGGCATATCTGGGGATAAAAGGTTTAATGTTTCAGGGAGAACTAACTCCCTTACAGAATGAGAGAAAACATCTATACATCTAAAAACGAAAACAAAACAAAAAAGGGGGTGAGGCGGGGGAAGGAGGTAAGAGGGAAGAGCTCCAGTGCCAGAAATAAGATTATATGTCTTTTCGCTAGATAAATGTGAATTAGAAATCTTTATCTTTTTGTCTTAAAAGGTCTGTAATTTTGATAATGAATGGGAAGGCCAATATTGTTACAAAGAGGATTATGAAAAGCAAATTGAGTGTGAATCTCATTTACTAAATGGGACACAAGCAAAAGGTGCAACAAAAATGAGCTCAACGATTACTTTCTTAATTCTAGAAATAATAACCTTAAGTCTAGATTATTATTAACCTTCACCTAGACAGAAATCATGTGAAGCCTGGGGGCCAGAAAACTATAGTCAAAGAGGCACGACGTAGCCATTTTGTATACCTGAACCCGGAGTGGCAAATATTCCTCACAGAGATCATCCCACAGCTCCTGCAGGTCTGAAATCTCCAAGGGATAACTGACAGGTGTCTTGTAAAGGGGTTTCAACGACCGGTTAAGGAAAGCGGCGCTAACTCCATCTGTCATGATAAGGCCAGGCCTGGCTCCAGGTGGGCTGGATTTCACTGGGATGGGAAGCTTGCTCCCTCGGGGGCTCTGGATGGGTTTATAATCCAGGCCTTTAATCATGCTAAGAGCTAGCTCCAGCTTGTGGTTACACACATGCTGGGCAGCCTGTTCATCCGAGCAGCAGTCACACTTTGCAAGTTCCTTGGCGCTCCTCTCCGTTTCCTCCTCCTTGTGTTGGGGAGGGCTCGCCTGGACGCTGGCATCCAAAGATTCCACGGAGGATCCCGGGGTCCCTTCCTCCATGCTTTCGCCATCTGGGGGTCCTTTCGTGCCGGGTAAGTCCGGTGGCCCCACCTCGGACAAGGCTGGTTCTTCCGTGCAAATGCTGGTGGACCACCTGGAAGAAGGGCCATACGAGATACTTCGGGCCACCTTGCGAGGCACTTTACAAATGGCTTCATAGTCCGAGTCGGCAACCCGCAGAGCGGCACAGCCGCGGCACCTCCGGGGGCGGTTTCCAGGGCCTTCGGAAGCGTGGCAGCTGTGGAGCTCCTGGACCTGGTCCTCGTTTTCCACCCAACACTCGAACCCCGAATAGGCGAAGTCTTCCTGGAGCAAGGCGGAGTACCTCGCGTCGGGTAAGCCGGAAATGTCCACCGTCCCACCCCCCGCCTTGGTCTCCGCACCGGAGTCATCGTTGTTCCTGCGATACAGGCTGGCGATGCAGAATTTGAGGCGGTCCTTCTCCAGCAGCAGCTTCTGCAGGCGCTCGATGGAGAGGGCTTCGATCCGGGCAATAACGGTGTCGAAGCGGTAGATCCGATCGAGCATGAACGCACACTTGCTGCAAGCAAACTCGGCTTTGCCGTCGCGGGAGACGTCCCTGCCCAGGACGTGCGAGAGCAGCACCTGGAGGTTGAGCTTGGACGTCGTGTGGAAGATCCAGCGCCGCTGGTTGCCGCACAGCTCCCGGGCGCAGATCCTGCAAATCTCCTTCATCTTCCCTCCCGGCGGCTGCCGAGCTTCCCCGAGGCGCCTGCTGCTCGGCGATCACTCACCGGCGCTCCGGCTCCCGCCTCGGCGGCCGCCCGCCCGCATGGCACAGCCCCGGAGGGTCCCCACGGTGCAGGGGCGCCCCTCGGCGGAGCCCCGCGCGCGAGCTCTGGGTACCAGAGTGGTCGGCCCCGCCCCTCGGGGAGGGCGCAGGCGCAGAAACGCCTCAGGGGGATGCTGAGTGACAGCCGCGCAGGCCGCGCTCGGAACCTGCCGTGTCTCCGCCAGCTGTCTCTCCCGCCCGCCGCCGCGTCCTCAGCGTCCTCGCTTCTAGCGGGCTGGGCTCGCCGTCCTTTCGCCCACGGTCGCTGACGCAAAGGCTCGGAGAGTGAGGCTCAGGTTTCAAGATGGCGCCAGCGGCGAGCGCCTGGGGCCCCCCGCACGTTCCTCTGGGAACTGTAGTCCTGGAGGCCGCACCCCCGCTCTGCGCATGCGGGGTGGCGCCCGCGTCTCCCTCACCCCGAATCGGGTCACCGCTCCTCGCGGTGCAACACAGACTTGGCTCACAGTGGGTACCCAGGGGAATGCGGGACGGACGCTGACTACTGCCAGGCCACTTTCATCGTTTGAGATTGCACCGAGAAAGCGCACCACTTCCCTCCCGGATCCTCACTGTCGCCCCTGCAGGATGTCCCGAGGCGCTGCGTGGGGAAGAGAAAGCCGAATCCCCTCCCTCTCTCCCCACAGCTAGTGCCACGTACGCCGGATGGAGCAGACGGGCCGCGCCACTAGGTACCGCTGCGCGCCGCTTCCCTCCCGCCTGCGGCCCCACCTCCTCTCCCTACCCAGTCCGGTGCCTGCATTAAAAGGCCCTGGGGCTGCAGAGGCCGGCGGGGAGAAAGGGTTCTTAAACCAGAGGGGGCAGGTAGGGCGGATTTAAGGAGGCTCCGTTCTACCTCTCCCTCGGCTCTCCGAAGTCTCTACAAAAGAAGACAAGTATGGGTGGGTTTTAGCACTCTGATGACTTGCGGAGCCCCCCCCCCCGCCCCTTTTTAACAAAAGAAATCAAGGGAAGGCACAAAGCAGTCACCTGAGAAAGAGTCCCGGAAATACCACGTGAATGCAGCTGGTTAACCAAGATTTTGTAGATAATAGCAGACAAAATGGACTTTTTCAAGAATGTAGACACCTGAGAGTAGATTACCATCACCCAATTCTCTTTCAGGTTCAGGTAGACTACAGTCCTTATTTGAGGGGTGGAGAGGGTAGACAAACTCTAGAACAAAAGAGTCCAGAGTGTGAGGGCGTGCTGCTCTGTGCAGACTTAGGGCTGGGAATTGCACTGACTTCAGTTAGTACCTTGTGTTAGTCAACACCATACAGTTGTAAATCACCCCAACCTTGGGTGTAGAATTTGGGACGCACGCAAACACTGCAGGGAAGACGGAGCTCTGACTAGGAGGGATCCAGGTGTTAATGTACTTTTAAAGAATTTTCTTGCTTTTGAAAGGCACGCAGACACCAAACAGGAAGAAAAACAGACTCAGCAATCACCTGGAGCACGACATTTCCCAGTTATGCTAAATTTCACTAACTTGATCTTGTGAGAGGTCAAGGCAAACAACAGTATTTAAGTATTTCTGAACCTCATCTGCAAGACAGAACCCACATTCCTATGGCTGGAGACATTCAAATGCCTTCTATGAGAGCTCCTAAAAGCCTCCAAATTTCTCATCGAGGATTAAATGAGATGATTTAGGGGAAGTACTTTGTAACAATGCTTAGCTCATTAAATAATAGCTAATGCTGTAATTTTAATATTTAATTTAAACTTATTTTAATATTGTAACAAAGGGACTATTTTAAAGCAACTTTAAAACTTTATGGGGTCTGCACACATAAGATTGTATTGTTCTCTTATTTATTTTAATCAGCAAAACAAAATCTTAGTAGCTCCATTGGAAGACAGGTCAGTCCTTAGAGCTTTGAGGCTTCACAGGCTCCAGAATTTTGCATATGTGATTTCACCTAAATCTGCGTGTTCTGGCCCTCAAACCAAGGATGTAAAAATTAGTAAAACTCCTTTCAGCTGCATTTTTGCCTTCCTGTAGGTATAGGAACTCTAAAGTTAGAAGAACTTAAACAACAATCTTTGGAATCTATAGTGATCTAAAGAGAGGCAAGGTGTTTCTGGCCTACAGGACACGACCCTGCTGATGCTGTCACAAGTATTGTCCTAAACAGTAGCAAGGACTCAAAACTCCACAAAAGTGCAAATTCAAAAATTTCCTAACAAATTAATCAAGCCTCATCTCTGACTGAATGCAAGCCACATTTTCCCATGGGGGAAAATGCGAATGAAACAAAGTAATGAATGAAACAAAGTGCTTTTCAGGAGCAAACTAAATAATACTTTGTAATATTCTCTGTTCCTTAATAAAATTGTGCATCTGGCCTAGCGTCTCTAAACTTTAATGAGTATATAGACAGCTTCGTGTCTAAGTGCAAGTCAGTATAAATGGAGAAAAGGCGATTTACCATTGAAAAAGATGTTTGCTATAAGTAAAGATCAACATACCAAAAGAGAGAGCTATACATATCGAGGCTTTCAACAACAGATAGGAATAAATCACTCAAAGAAAATTTGAAGCTAGCATTCTATTCACTCCTAGAGAAAATATTTAAAACTCATATTTCAAAGTGGATAGTAAACTTGAGTACTAGAAATAGTCCTAACATGATCATTTAGTATTATAAAATCATTTCATCCCAACTAAAAGAGCATTGGTGTGTAGACAACAAAACTTGAAAGTAAAAATTGAAAAATAAAACACAGAAGAAAAATGTAATACTAAATTTAAAAATTAAGATAAGAGATAATAAATTCAGCATTTCACGGTCGTCACGAATGTCATCTTGGTCAAGATTTTGTATTTAGTTAACATTGGCTACATATGGGACGGCAAGCAAAAGGGGGTGGGGCTCAACAAGAACATTTACTTTTATTGTATATACCATGTGTCATTTGAATTTTTGGCAATGAATGTGTAGTCATCTATTATTTTAAATTTTTTTTTAAATTTAGAAAATATTCTATAGTAAAAACTAAGAACTGAGCTAATTTACCACACGAGTATCAGAGTAAGTAGTAAAACATGAACCTAAAATGAGAATCTTTGTAATGTGATAACTATATATATTACATATATGTGGACAACATATAAACAAAGGTTCAAAGGGGATATACAAGTTATTAAACAGCAATTATGTCTAGAGAATGAAATTATGGATACTTATTTTTGTTTTTCCTCCTTCGTATTCCATCATTTTCTATAATAAGCATGTATTGCTTTTGTGATAAGAAAAATAATTGTTACTAAAAAAAGGTAAGCTAAACACATTTTCATATATTCATACAATGCAGTACTAACCAGCAATAAAAAAGAATGAACTTTGATGCCCAAAACATGAATGAAGCATGAAACAAGCCATATACCCATCAATATGTCCTCTGAGATTCCATTTATTTTAAGTCTAACAACAACAACAAAAGAATCTATAGTGAGAGAAACTCAGGAAGTGATTTTAGGGGATGAGATAGGGTGAGAATTGACAGTAAAGGGGTACAAAGAAATTTTCCGGGGTGATGAAATTGTTCTTTATCTTGATTTGGGTGATGGTTACAGAGATGTGTACAACCATCAAAGCTCATAAACTGAACTCTTAAGATTTGTAGATTTTATATATGTTAGTATAGTTCAATTTATAGAAAGATAAAAAGGGGTACATAAATATAAAAATATATATTACCCATAAACTTTTATCTGATGGATTTCTTTGGTAGAAAGTAAACCCCACTTTATCATAAGAATAGGTTTGAAAATTGAGACGATACATTAGAACCCAGAAGAATCTAGAACCCTTCCTATAAAAGGCCCTATTGCAAATTCAAAACTTTATGGTTCCTATCCATATGAGCTTTGGAAACTATTATATGTCTGTGCACACCACACAGTTAATGATTGAAGCATGCCATGTTGTTAAGGTGAGATTTAGGGATTTTATGATCATTTAGAATAGGATGATTATTTCTAAAACGTATCAAAGGTACATAAGAAAGGAAAATTTGACTGAGAACAGGTTTCATATTATGACACACTATTATGAATTAAGCAAATTATTCATTTGCTATATCAGCAGTTTGCCTTCAAAAATGGATTAATGAGTGCATTCCCAAGCACTTGTTAGTTGTATGTCCTAGGTGAAATCACTACTGACTGGCCCTTAATTTCCTAATCTACAAATGTTGAATTTAAACAGTTGTTTTCAACCTTTGGTGTACATTGGAATCAGGGAGGGTTTGTAAAGACACAGATTGCTGGGACCTACTCACCAGAGTTTCTGATTCAGTTGGTCTGGGGTGGGACCCAAGAATTTGCTTTCCTAATAAATTCCCAAATCCTGCTGTTGGCTGCTGTCTGGGAGCCACACTTTGAAAACCAATGATTTAAAACGATCCTAAACTGTATTCAGAAAAATGTCAGTCAAAAGATTAGAAACTCTGCAGATAAATGGAAAAACCCATCAATGAAGAACTACCTACAAAACTGTTGACATTAGAGAACTGTATCATTAATTTGGAACAAAATTCCTAAGTATTATTATGGCCAGGATCTTTTGCACTATCTCTCTTTTTATCTCCAGATCTTGGAACCCTGGGAAGGATCTCTTAGAACCTTAGCCACTTTCGTACCCTCTGTGTTGTAGTGTTTCTAAGACCTAATTCTGGGTGAGGAAGGAGTTTCCAAGAGAATCAGATATGGAAAATCCCCATGTCTCAAACCAGTTGTGTTAGGTTTCATTGCCTTAGTTATGATATTGGAAATAGCTGTTCTAATTACTAAAAACTACACCAAAAAAAAAAAAAGTGATTCTGGAAGAGAAGCTAAAACAGGAAATGCACAAATATCAAAGTCAAGCCAATTAGGCTTTATGTACAGCACAAGCATTGTCTGCTGCTTGCAAAGCTCTAAGATGCCAGAAAGGATCATGCTTTGCATTAATTCCTATCACAGGATTTAAAAACACTTGTTTTAAAACCAGGAGATTTCCAGTTCAACTACAGATTGCATTAATATGGGTATCAGCAGAATCCCTCTTGAAGTAGTAAACATTAGAGTCTTTCAAGTTATCGAATCCCCATAGCTGTTTAAAGGAACATCAAAGTACATATTAAATCAGTCAACCCGTGAACGAGAATTCATACAAACTCAGTAGGTCTTTTCTCTGTCTCCAGGGAGCTCTGTTTAGTGGAAGTGGAGAAAATGCATACGCTACAATCGGAACAATTAATTAGTAAATTAAATGGGATTGACTTAAATTCAATGGGAGTGCAGAAAAAGTTGAGATAGTAGGGACTGATGTAGCTGAAGGGGCCAGCGTGGCACTTGAGATGGGTCTTAGGATGGACAAAACAAAGGAAGGGACTGCAAAAAAAAGAAAACAGGATCATCAAAAGTCTTGGGAATTGGGTAAAATACAGTGCAAGGCTGTAGGTAAAGAGAAATGGTGGGCATTTTCTGGGACATTTGAATGGTCAGGTTCATCCTACTCTATTTGTCTTATGCTAATGGCTCATTCAAAGAACATGTATGAAGGGCCAGCTGTAAGCCAGACAAGGTGCTGTGGTGCTGTGGAGGGCCTTAGGCAAAGGGGAATTTGGCTAGTGTTTGGCAAAGGCAAAAGAATTCTGACTCAATGTTATAGATTTGAGCAGAGAACGGCATGATGGAAACTTGTATTTTAGAAAGTTAGCCAGGACGGCCGGTTGGCCCAGTTGGTTAGAGTGCAGTGCTCATAACACCACGGTCGCTGGTTGGATTCCCACATGGGCCACGGAGCTGCGCCCTCCACAACTAGATTGAAAACAACGACTTGACTTGGAGCTGGTGGGTCCTGGAAAAACACACTGTTCCCCAATATTCCCCAATAAAATTTTTTTAAAAAGAAAGTTAGCCACGCAACAGGATGGCTTGGGGTTTTAGGGAGAGATTTTGAGGTGATGACAGGAAGACCTGCTGAAAAGCCACTGCGATTATTCCTATGTAGGGTAATAAAGGTCTGGTGAAGAAACAGAAAGAACGTGGTAGATATGAGAATTATTTTAAAGGAATGAACGGCACGGCTTGATAATGTATATGCAGAGAGGTTGAAGGAAAAGGAATGATTAAAGATGGAGGTTAGATTTTTGGTCGGGAAGACTGGTAGAAAAGTGGTCTAAATGAGCAGAAATGTGACTCCATTTGCAAAAAAGGTGATGAAAAATTTGATTTGGGAATATGCTGAGTTGGTGACTGAGAAAACTAAGTGGAGCTCTTCTGCAATCAAAGCACAAGTGAGAGGGACAGATTTTCAAGAATGAGCGGGATGGTTGGTTAATGTAAAAAGCTAAAGTGAGATCAATCAGCAGGAGAGAACGGTCAGACCATGTTCTGTAACTGCGTGAACTTGGAAACTTCACGCTTGTTACTTTACCTCCTTAGAATCCTTCTCTATCAAGCCAAACACTAAATTGTTTTCTATCCTTTTTCTGAACATCTCTAACTTGTTTAGAAATGTTGCTTCACATTTTTACTACACTTTCCATTTCAGGTTCTTGAAACCTAAAACTTGAACCACGTCACACAGCCTTAGAAGTTCACCGCTCTAATCATCCTGTGTACTAGTTCCAGAACATTCATAGTAAAGATCCATCATTGTCCACTACCTACCTATAGGATGAAGTCCAAAACCCTTAGCCTGGCATTTCGGTATCTCTACAAAAAGATCCGAATCTCCTCTTCACCTTCATCTCATCCTTCTTCATCTTATACGTCTTCCCTAACCAAATGGTGACAGGGCAGATTTTGGGATATAAATGTGCTCTGTTACCTGTATGCCCCTGCCTCCTCCCTCTTCTCTAATCTGATGGTCTGGCCCTTAGCATTATCTTCACTCGGGAGTTTTTACAGAGTGAAAAGCAGAGGCTGAAGTCAAATGCATTCCCCTGACTTTTATAAAATTCTAAACCCACTGAGAAGTTTAAGCCAGGTGTCCCAGTGGGGAAGAGGAGAGAACAATGTCTTTAGGGTCTACAAGAGAGGAGAAAGTGAGATTTCACCCACATTGGGAATAGACTGCGGGACAAAGAAAATCAAGGACCCACCTCCGTTCAATACCAGTGCCCTGGGGAAGCAGCAGGACCTGGAGGGCGGGGGTGCGGGGGAAGGCAGTGGGTGACTCGGAGAGGCTGGACTCCAGGTCCATGGGTTCTGGCTTCATAAAAGATTCTATTAATAACATAGCAAGCTGTTAGGGTTGGCAGAACTGTGCTTAGTGGAGCAGGGCTGCTTCAGCCATGGACCAATGATCAGAGTGATCTCCTGAGAAAACCTAGTGACCTTCACCTTCCCATAACAGAGAGTGGGGAGGAGAAAGTACCAAATGGGTGACACTGAATTCCCCACCCGCCTGATTACGATAGGGACTCTGGGTAACGCTACATTGATTTAAAGAAAGTAAAGAAATGTGATACCTCCTGCATAACCAACTTTGTGAACTAAGAGTTATACCCACTACGGATCTTTTGTAGATTGTTCTTTGGTATCCGGTCCTAGACCTTTTACACCTCTTTTTATTCTCTTTCACTGTCATATTATCCTTTCCTATCTTTATACCAGTAGCTTCCCATTTTTATCTTTATCCCAGAATTCTCCTGTGAGTTCAACTCTCAAATAGCCAACTACCTATGGTGTCAGAGAGACATCTCAAAATCACCACAGGAAAGACTGAACTGTACGCCTTACTCATCTTCCCCTTACTTATAATGCCCACTCCTTCCTCCTGATTCTCCATTAGGGGTCAGCAGACTAGACTGTGGGCTCAATCCAGCCCCACCTGCTTTTGTAAATGAAGTTTTATTGGAACACAGCCATACCAATTCCTTTATGTTTTGTGTATATCCATTTTGTGCTACCATGGAAGATACCTTATGGCCCACAAAGTGTAAGTTATTTACTACCTGTCTTTTGGAGGAAAAGTTTGCTAATCTTTGCTCTTTGTTTTCTTCGATGTACTTATCACAATTTGCCATTACTTATTTGATTACTTGGTAATTTATCTATCTCCCTTATTAGAACGTAAGCTCCATTAAGGGGAGCATTCTGCCTTTCTAGTTCTTACTGTTCTTCCCGCTCCTTAGAGCACCAGAGTCTGGCCATGGTAGGTACTCAGTAAATAGTCATTGGCTGGAATATGTGAACGAATGAATGAATGAATGAATGAATGAACTGTTTATTATATCTTAAACTTTTATTTCACTCTTTTGCTTTGGCACAAAACTTGCATTCTTGGTTACCCTCTAATGACCTCATATCTTAAGTAATAGACTTCCATAATAATTAGTTCCCTCAACTTCTTTCCCCTCTCTTCTATCCTCCTTCCACATTACTCTTTCTAAAGCAGAGCTCAGATGTATCACTTTCCTGCATGGTAACCCGGAGACCTAATGACTTATCAATGAAGCATAAACTTCTTACCTGCCACACAACACCCTCTGACTCTGGCTTCACCCTATTTCTCTAGCCTAACCTCACTGTCTCCCATATATTCTATTCCAACTACCCCTTCCTTATCCTGAACTTTCCTACCTCTCCATCTCATCGACTTAGAATGTTCTCTCCTATTACTACCATCTCCACCTGTCCAAGTCCCATCCAACTTTCAAATATTTCCTTTGAGCTGCCCTTCGTAATCCCTTCAAAAGACATCTTTCTGTTCTTTGAATGTCCAAATCACTTTTGTACCTATAGTAATTTGTGTGTCCTTCTTCCCATTAGCTGGTAAGCTCTTTAAGAAGAGGAATCATACATCTTACTCATCTTGTTATCTTCTGAGGTACTTAGAGCAGTATGTTCCTAGATCTAGGTAAATAATCCTTGAATGAATGAATAAATGAATGAATTGATGAATTGATGCCTTCCCTTTCAATTTCTTATTAAAATCCTACTCATCCCTCAAAGATCAGAATCTTCGCTGCCCACCCCAGCCTATAATGATTTTTTTTTCTTCTACTGCCTTGTATTTTGTTTCCATCCGTGACCTTCTTACTTTTCATTTAGATTGTAATTTCTAGAAGGCAAAGCAGAAACCTTTTACATTTTTGTGTTCCTCTTCCTTCACATAACAGTCCTGTGTGTACTGTTAAAGCTCAACAAATATTTTCAGTGAAGCTGTGAAGAAGCCCCTTATTTTTCCCCCTTCTTGGCTACTCTAAAGGGTCAGAACTATGATTGCCTGAGCTGATAAGGCCTGTTTCTGAGACATGTTACCAGTGAGAGTTATGTCTGGGAGACAGGGATATTGAATGAGGATTTGTCGGTGAGTCTCCAACCACAACCTCTGTCAGCTTAAGAAGGGGATACAGAAAAGCTGCTCTAAAAAAATTCTCCTTATATGAATTGGGCGGGAGCTGCCTGAGCTACTTACTAATCCCTGCAAGGTTTTCCATCTCTGCCTGGAGTTCTCAGAGCGAGCCTTGCCTTACCCTCCCCGGCAGATGTCTCCATGGTAACACTGGAATGTTTGCTGTTTTAGGAAATACAGCAGTGCTATGTACATCAGGTTCCCAATGAGCCATAAATGCAATGGCTTGAGTGTCTGCTGCTTTGTGTGAGTGGGAAGGTCCAGCCTGATTGTTTAACGTATGCCTCTCCCTCTTCTGTTGTCCTTTTTCATTTTTCTAGGCCAGCCACGGTGAAATTACATGTTCATAAATATTGCTTATCGTATACTGGGGGAAATGGAGAGGAAAGAAAGGAAAGAAACAAAACAAGAATTCGTCTAGACTTTCCTTTGCACATACATCATTTCCCCCTGCCTTCACGCCCTCCAGGTCTGTTTTCATTCAAAACGTTCTTTGAGATGAAGTTTCATACCCTGCAGAGGGGAATAATATCAACAACTGGAACAAGTACCAGCTTTCCCCTCAACTCTGAAAATACCTTCAGTAAGGGAGAGAAAAATGCTTGGTCAACTTCACTTTATGCAGTTCCTGACTCCCTAGTGAAGAAGATGACAGCCACATTGAAAAGATCCTGGGCCCTATGATCACAACGGGCTGACTGGATGTGGAGGATTGGAAGCAAACACGGAGTGTTATCCACTAGCAGCCTGTCAAGTTTATGGCATTCTTTGTTCTGTGTAATTAATTAGAGAATAGAAGTTCGTAAGTATTGCGCAAGTACACACCAGCTCAGATGGATGCTGTCCAATGTTTGGGTAGAATGGAAAAGGAAAACAGAGGGATGGTAAAATCAACGAAGTCAAATAATCTTGATCAAAACTGCCTTATTTGAGAGAACTAAGAGGCTGTTAGAGAAGGATAACGCCCACAGCAGAGGGTTCAGGTGTCACAAGTAGCAAGAGTTGCCACACATGACTGGAACAGAGGGGGGAGACAAAGTGCTTTAGAATTGGTCCTACAACATTCTTTGGCCCTCTCTCATTCACAGAATGGGTTAGATGAAACAGTTACTAGCGTTGTCAAACCATGATTTATTATCTCAAGGGGTGACACCAATTGTGTGCTCCGTTAATCCTTAGTCTAAACAACCACCTGGATTGCCCTTCTAAAATACAAATCATATGCTTTTATTCCCCTTGCTTCATTTTTTAAAATTCTCCGTTGCCTGCAACATGAAGTCCTGACCTTGATATTTATGGGACCTTCCGACTATGTATTTCGTTCTCCAGCACTTATCATATATTTGGTAATGCCAGTGACTCCCAATTCCTTATCTACCGTACTGCAGCTATATTGTTCCACTGCATATATATAGATATATATATATATCTATATATATCAGATATATATCTACCACTGCAGCTATATTGTTCCCCCTGCCTAAAACGCACTTCTTCTATTTTCTGCCTGCTGTGCTCAGCCTTTAAGGCCCAGGCGACTTTCCGGGGAGGCTTTCTCTGACTTCCATAGGGAGACTTAATCCCTGTTACCTGTGTGTCCCTTTAGCACTACGCATATATTTCCATATCATTATTTATCACCCTCCATTTCAGTTCTTTACATGCCAATTTCTTATAGGACTATACACCCTTTGACGGCAAGGACCTCATAGATCAGTGGTTCTACTGAGCAACTATACAAGCTCCTAAAGTGCATTTTGCAAATCTATGGAGGGTGTTTCTTGTTCTTATTGTTGTCACAATGATGAGTGAGGCACAGGGGGCTACATCACTAGCAAGACATTTGAATGACTTTCAAGTATTCCCTGGGGCACTGATGGAGGTAATAAGATTGTTTATATAATCATCTGGCCTAGGACTTAATTCTGCTGTACATATAAACATGTTAATAGACATTAAATTTTCCATGAATTGAACTACTATGTAAATTAGGAGAGGATTCTTTTTGTTTCGTTTGGAAATTTACCAAGAGTTTTTCACCTTGGCATGGCCACCTGCCATTTTTGAATTTCCAATATAACATGCCTGCATGTGATAACATCATTTATAACATTAGGCTGCATTTGAAGCTGTGACATTCACAGTGATTTTTGATACAGGCGCTTATTTTTTTTTTTTTTTTTTATGTCTTTACTATAGTTGTGCTCAAGAATTTACATATTAAAATAAACGTTATTTTATTATCCATTATTCTCTTTTTATGTCTCATGTCAGTATACATCTCACAGGGTTGCTTTGAGACTTAAATTAATTTGAGTTGCTGTCTAAGGTATTTAGAGTAGCACTTGGCACATAGAAAATGGTATACAGTATGCGCTCATGTCATTACTACAGAAAAGCTGTTGAATATTCATTGGTAAATATTTTTAAATCACACTTGGAATATGTGCTTAAAAAATCCTATAAATTCACGTCTAGGTTTTATATTATAATAATCTAAACCATTTGAGTGTGATGACATGTTCGCACAATGTTATTGAAAGTGCTTCAATATTTCTTTTTTTGTCAAGGAGATTAACGTGGGATATAATTACCATTGGGGCCAATTTGCCCTGAACCATTCAGACTGTGTTATGGTCCTCCTGGGGAGCCATAATACAGAATGTACAACTTTGGGTTCTGTGAAACAGTTTTTCTATGTGCACGGCTAACAGGCCCAGAGGGAGAATTGTAACCCTTAATCTCACTAATAAACAACCACGATATTTATTAATTTTGTCTTTTGTAGGACAAAGATAATTACAATGTGAATGAAGTTTGTAATATCTGACTCATTGACTGACTGTCTTAATAGCTGCTACTCATTTTAAGAATAGCCTTGCTCTCTTTCAGATTGCTAATACGGATAACGACTATAATAGTTACCATGCTGTTGGCAATATGTTAGACACCGCATATATGTTATTTCTAATCCTTACAAATAGCTGAACGTCCGTTACTTTGTTTGTTAGTTAGTTAATTTGTTTGTTTTTTAATTTAACCTATCACTCCTCATGTCTCTGATCTTTTGTTCCAGGGGCCACAGAAACTTCTTTCATTTCGTTTCAGTTATTTTTTAAAAAAACTGACTAGTTGACCAAGTACCATAAACTTTATACAAAACGGCCTTATCAAGAAACTAAACATCAGATGTTTTTATCCTTATTTTACAGAAGAGGAAACTGTACTCGGAGCGGTTATGTAACTTGTCCAAGGCCATACATGAAAGAAGTGTTGACGGTGGGATTCAAATATTAAAACCTGAGCTCATTTTTTCGTACCACTCTGCTTCCCTAGGTAAAATCCAGGACACTTCATACTAGAATCAGTTATTGAAGGATCAGGATTCTTTCTCTAAACTCTGTACCCTTCCATAAATCAATCTGAGCCACTGGAATATGGCTAAAAGTTCCCAAGTATGACATACATCACGTCAATATTTCTTTCTGTCTAGGCCATACAACATAAGACAGAAGCACAGTGACCAAAAGCATTTCCTTTCCTTTGGAAGCTGAACACACAGTGAGAAAAGAATGAAGTTTCCGAAGGATTATCTGGATACCCACTAGAAGGCTGCATTCTCTGGCCAGGCCACTGTGGGCTGTTTCAGAGATGATAATATAAAATAATTCTCTGCACGTCGGCCAGTACTTGGAGCTGAATTTTTCCTTTTTCATAAGGCACAGACCCAAAGGGAGACAGTAGGAAATGAGCTGTGGGAGGGTGTTTGTCCCCCACGTCTGAGAGGACCTACTGTCAGGTCCTCTATGGCAAAGCTTTCCAATTTGGGTGTTCCAGCCAGCATGTCTTGAAATGACCGACCACTGGGATGAGATGTCAACCCCTTGGCTCTCAGGTGGGGGATGGGTCCAGAGGTGAACATGGGCAATCACCTCCACCCATGACCAGGCTTGTCACTTCCTTTAGAGTACCGAAGACATATAATCGTTTCGTATGAAAAGGAACTTTCTATGAAAAGGTTTGAGAAACACTGTCTTACAGAATCAATAGCACCACACAATTAGGTTTACAAATGTACAAAGAGTTGGGTCATAACAATAACAAGAAATCTTTACAGGTACCAGGCAACGTTACAGAAGCATGTCAATTTAGAATAATTTATGTGACTTGATGCATTTCGTTCCTCTGCCCACGCAGTGTTATTATCTTGTGTATACTATACTTATCCTGCTCCTAGGCATCTCTGTAGAATAGAATTTAATTTAGTTTCTTTGACAGTATGATCTTTCTGTTCTTCATATCTGTTCTGAAAACGGACATGAAACCAGTTCCCCTCACTAGCCCTGCAAATACTGAATTACATACACCCATTTTGGTGCTTACCAAAGACACCGGTGAAAATAAGCATGTGTATATAAATCTATCTGTATTTATGTATCTATCAGTATAAAACTAGTAGGGAGAGTGATTTTGTTTCAGAATTTACATCAGTATTATGTCTTTCAAAGTGCTCACCTTGGGGACACTACACATTTTCCAGTGACACTGGACTCACTATAATAGAATGTCAGAATTACAGGAGACCTTGGAGATTATTTGGGCTAATTTTCCCATTTCACACAGATGGAGGCTGAGAAGCGATGTACTCATAGTCATACAGTTAACAAAGAATCCAGTTAGAAATCCAATTCTCCTCATTCCCAGCCGAGTGCTTTTCTCATTAAAAAATGTTAGAGAATCTTTTCAAGAGTCCTGTCAGAAGTTTTCCATATATTTCAATATGGGTCTTGCAAAAAAATCCGAGGAACTTTAATTTTTACTCATGTGTATTATGTTACATACATATTCATCATTTCTTGAGTTTATTAACCAGAGCTTTCCAAATAAAGTGGAACCACAATCCAAGAGGTTTGCAAGTATGGCCAAGACAGTGATTTCTTCTGCCCTCATTGTGGCCTCAGCACTCAGGCTTCAAGTGAGAAGCTCCACCCATTTACCACCACATCTTACAAATACTAGCATTTGCTATTTGTGCCATGACACGGGAAAGGTTGGTTCTTATCACTGCTCTTTTTATCCTGATTCTAACCTCTACATATGTAAGACAATAAATTAAATGCCACATATTTTGTTTCATCGTTGATCTAAGACCTCTAAGAATACCTGGTAATTGTTAGTGTTGCTTAGGCACAGATATATTCTAGGGTTCCTTGAAAAAGTATCTTTTTAGTAAATTAGAAGTCAAATGGAGATGAGAGCTCCCTCTGAAGTAGCTTCCAAAAGAAACATTATAGATCAATGCAATTCTTTTCACCACAGTGAGGGTTCTCTCTTTGGTTCTCTCACATTATACAGTGTGTAGAGTTATAAATCATTCAGTGTGGTAGGCAAAATTCTAATGACCCCCATGATTCCCACTTCCGGGAATCCACACCTTTATCTAATCCCCACCCCTTGAGTGTGGGCAGGAACTGTAAGTTGCTTCTAACCAACAGAATATGACAAAGGTGATGGAACATCACTATATTGTTATATGACAAATGTGAAGGGAAGTTGCAGATGTAATTAAGGTCCCTACTCCGTTGACTTTAAGTAAATTAAAAGGAATATTATACTGGTGGGCCAGACTTAATCAGGTGTCTAGAGGTGAGAAAAGCAACAGTCTCTCTCTCTCCCTTTCCTTCTCCCTCCCCCCTCCCCCCACACTGCTGGATGTGAAAAAGCAAGCCGCCATAACTTCTTGCAACAACCTGAGGGAGCTTAGAAGCAGATCCTTTAAGTGAGCTCCTCAGATGAGAAAGCACCCCAACTGACACCTTTTGATTTCAGACTTGTGAGACCCCGAGCAGAGAAACCAGCTAAGCCATTCCTGGACTTCTGACCCATAGAAACTGTGAGATAATAACTGCATATGTTTCAAACCACTAAGTATGTAGTCATTCGTTCCACAGCAATAGAGAGCTAATGCCTTTAGATGTAAAAACGCCGCGCTCGTGAAAGCACGAAGCAAGTGTCTCAGGAAGTACAGCCCAAACCTCACCTGTACTTCCATGCTAGTTGGCTCCTCCAACAGGTGTAGCAGTTGCTGTTTCTCCTGAGAGAGCTGTTCTACGAGCTTCTCCTGGGAAGCCAGGCTCTGACTCAGTTCTTCAATTCGCCTGGATCAAAGGAAAAGTAAGAACAATAATTACGGTCACGATACTATTATTACTTTTATTTTTCAGCCCACTCCAAAGACAGCATGGTCCGGGACAGTTGGTTTTGAGCTTTTTTGGGTCATTGAACTCTTTGAGACTTTTCTTCAGCAAGCCATCTATGGTGCGCTCCAGTCCCAAATATTTACACAAATGACCTTTGGCGTACATTGTCACCGTGTTCATGAACCTCCTGAAGCTGATTCATGGATCTACAGGCCATAGGTATGCAATTCTTGGAACAAGGGCCCAGAAGTCGTGTTTTTTTTTTTTTTTTTTTTTTTGGTTGGTATTACTGTTCCATTCAATAAACAAATCTTGGATAACCATTATGTATACTCACTGTACTCTACCAAATCCTGGCAATATAAAGTTGGAAAAGATGCAATCTCTGCTCTGTAGAAACTTAAATTCGTTTTGTGTATGCCAAGAGTTTGGGGAGTTGGGAGACAAAGCAATGTAAAAAATAACAGTAATCGAATGTAACAAGTGGTACCACACCAGAGGTATATACCATGTATCAGGCACACTGGGGAGCTACAGGAAGACAGATGAACAAATCTTTCATTTGACTTGGAGGTGTCTGGGGGAAGTTCAGGAGAAAAGATTTTGAAAATTGGGTTGTTTTCCATACTCAGACTGAGGAGCTTAAACAAAGGAATGAAGGCAGGAAGATTCGAGATATATTTGGGGAAGAGTCATGGGAAGAAAGAAGAGGGGAAAGCTGGAAGGAAGAGATAATAGCTGGAGAAGAGTCAAGAAGTTGACTAGGCTTAAGTTAAAAGACTATGTATTGTGGGGATGGCCCGGTGGCTCAGGCGGTTAGAGCTCCATGCTCCTGGCTCCGAGGGCTGCCGGTTCGATTCCCACATGGGCCAGTGGGCTCTCAACCACAAGGTTGCCAATTCAATTCCTCGAGGCCCGCAATGGATGGTGGGCTGCGCCCCCTGCAATTAGCAACGGCAACTGGACCAGGAGCTGAGCTGCGCCCTCCACAACTAAGACTGAAAGGACAACAACTTGACTTGGAAAAAAAAAGTCCTAGAAGTACACACTGTTCCCCAATAAATTCCTGTTAAAAAAAAAAAAAGACTATGTATTGTGCTGACGTATAGAAATCACAGGTTCAAACCAACAGTTGTTCATCTCCTACTACGTGCAAGACATATCTTGCTGTTTCTGTGTTTGTGAGTCTTAAGAACACTGGATACCTGTCCTCGGGAAAGTGCTGGTACTAGATGAAATGTTTCCAACAGTGATGATTAGTCCTTTGTAAGTGTGTAAAACAGTAATAGAACTTTGGGAGGAAAATAGTTTGGCAGAAAGGTAAGGGGTACCAGAAAGTCAAGTAGGAACCTCATAAGCAAATTTTAAGTTCATTTAGGATATGAGGATCAGCTAAAATTGGGGTATGAAAAAGAACTTTAAAAACTTAGAAACAGTATACAAATGCACACTGTAGTGATAATTCTGATAATTCTCCATGTGCTGGAACATTTCTATTTTTCTCAAGCCTCAAACCTCATTCATCCCTTTCACCCGCCACCCCCAATCTCTACAGATGACCTGTTTTCTTACTTTACAAAGCCGTTCGAGACCATCTGATATGAGCTCCCTCAGTTTAGTTGCTGTGCATATGGTTTTTTGTTTCTGTTTGTTTATTTAATGAGTGTTTATTGGGATACAGAGATGAGACAATATCTCAGGAAATCTAGCAGGGAAGATCTGAAAGAAAATACAACAGCATACCAGGAATTGTGCACCAATAGATGTTTATATGAAACGAAGCAACAATAGAGGTTTAATTCTGCTATCACAAAAGCCTTCACAGAAGTCACGACTGATGCCTCAGTGAGTTTTGAAGGATGCGTAGGAGTTCACCAGAAGGGGGAAAAGTCAGATGTTGCCCACAGAAGCAAGAGCGTGAGCAAATCTGGAAACCTGACGTAACACTATTGTTTTATATGGAGGCAGTGTGGCTTCAGCGTTTGCTTCCAATATATGCCTGCAACCGTGTTCCATAACCTTCCAAATGCTAGTTTCTTCATTTATAAGGTAGAATAATCCCTATCTCATGTGATTGTTAGGAGAAGTAAACAAAAATGTAAAGTACTCAGCTTAACTGTAGAGTAGGAGCTCAGCAAACCTTAGTCATCATTATTATGAGTACTTTGGCATCAGTGAAGTATGGAAGGGTCACGGTGGGGGATGAGTCTGGGAGAAATCAGGGGTCAGATCATAAAAGGCTTTGATGGCTACTCTAAGGAGAATAGAGCTTATCTACTGATGATGGTGGAGAGCTTTGTAAATGGCTCCGCAATGCCAAGATCAGATTTGTGTTTCAAAAAGATCACACTGGTCATTGGGTGTACGTTGCCTATTTTCACCAATTTAGTTAAAAACTACTTATGGCTTTTTATACCATCACAGTATCATGCATCTAAGAGGTTACATTATTGGTTGATTTGATATTGTTGAATGTTCCACTTCAAAATTGCTCTGAATTGTTAGATTTGGATGGAATGGAGAAGGGCAGACCCAGAAATAAAGGAAACAGGACACTGCTGCAGCAACCGAGACAGTGATGGCCTCCACAACTGCTCTGTTTCTCTTGGGGGAAAAGCCACATTCCTTCTCGTGGAGCACAACGCTGGCATGACCCCTATTCTCAGTGCAGCTCACCTCTCACTAGTCTTCCCCAGACTCTCTCCTCGAGCTATGTACAACTGTTTGCAGGTCTTGAAAATAAGCCCTTCCCTACGTCTTGGTTTCTCCTTCTGTACAGAACATGTCTCATCCTCACCCACGTTCTACACTTTCTTCTAACTTCCCTTCATTCTTCAAAACTCAGCTCAGGTTTCAATTCTTCCAGGAGTCTTCCAATGGCAACTTGCTCTTTTAGTTTGGCACCGAGGACAATCCTACATGTCCCCAGCACCCCATGTTACTTCTATCAGAGAACTTATTAAAATCGTGTAACATGTTTCTTGATGAGAGAATTGGGTCTCCATCTCTGTAACCTCTGCGCTTAGCCCAGCGTCTGGCGTGTAGCAGGTGCTCAATAAATGTATATTGAATAAGTGAACCCAAGTGTCTTGCTTGTCACTATTTGCTCATTGTTCTCCTTATAGCTCCTTAAGGTTCCTGATGGGTAACAAAAGAGTTCTGTAATGAATACCATTGAAGACTTGATCCTGAAAAGAAATATTCTGGTTGAGGGAGCCATAAAGTCTTAGAAATAGAGAAGGTCCACTGTAAGTCCCTAATAGGGACTGCTATAGGGTCTCATAGCCTCGACAACTGGCAAAAGACAAGGGACAAATAGATCACCAAAGGAACCTACTCATCTCTCTGGGCCAGGGCCGCAGTGTACGGGTCAGGCTCGACCTGCTCTTCCCGATCCTTGGCCACTTCCTTCAGCTTCTCGGACAGCTCCAGGTTACACTCCTTCTCGGCTTCCACCAGAGCTGCCATCCGCGCAGCTTCATTCTTTGCTAGCCTGGATTCCTGCAAAGAGAATGCAAACAGAGGCTGCCAAGTCTCCACCTAGCTTAGGAGCCCTAAAACACCAGGACAGCTGAGAGTTTTGGAAGGAAAGCAGGAGGAAAAGGTGAATGGGGGCGGGGGGGGGGTGACGGGGTAGGGGCTAGGGGCAGAGCAGCGGGGAAAAGGGCGAAAGAGGCCCCGGGGCTGTGGACCTTCGGAACTCCCACTCACCTCCTGCAGAAGCTGGATCTTATTCTCCAGGAGCTCGTACACATGCTCGGTCTCCTGCTGTCTCTCGGCAAACTGGCGCCGGAGCTCGGCCTCATTATGGCTGTTGAGATTCTCCACATCGGCCCTAAAACCACGGAGTATTAGCTAATCAGAGCCGCTCAAATCATTTAGCAAGTGGACCCACTAAGGTTGTTTCAGTAATTCAGGGTCACACTGGTGAGGGGAAACAGGAGGCATGTTTCCCTCTGCAATTATTTGTGGAAAGGCTCTTTCCGACCTTTTCAGTTAATCTTTTAGGAACTCTGTTTTTCTTGCGTGTCAATCAGAATATACTCCCTAGATGCTTTTTTTGCTGTAGCTTCAAGAGGAGAATCTTCCATTGGGAAGGTGGGTAGTCATCAAATGGTTCAGAACTCAGCATCACATGCCCTTGGACCCTTCCACTCTGACTGCCCCCCCAGAGTGCTTTGCTACTTCCCCGCCTTCCTTGCGATTTGAATTTAAAGTGTTCCTTCCCTTTAGGCTGCTGGGACAGAGGGTCCACTTGCACAGCCACAGAAATGTCTCCTCCTTTACAGCCAGTAACCCTGAACCTGGGCTACCTGTCCAGAGTTACCCTCCACTTTTCCCATGGTCCCATGCAGACAGCAGACACTTCATCTATGGAAGTTCAGAGTTCTAGCCCAGCTTTGTTTCTCTGATGTCCATAGGAATGCATGTTCAGGCGCTAGCATGAAGCGGGTAAGGTATCACCAGCTTATTTTTAGCTAACAACAGCTGCCCTTGGATGTCTGAGGATTAGAAATTTTGAGGCCAGTATCAGGTGCTGAAAGATCTTAATTCCGGTTTGGTTTTATTCCCGTTTTAAGCCATTTGTTGAGAACCAGGGGCCATCTTCTTGTTCTCAGGGCAGAGAACAATACTGAACCTTCAGAGGCTCATGATACATCAAAGCTGCTCTATCCAACCTCGTGGTGCTTTCATATTTTGCCCAGGAGGTGGTGTCCACATGGCGCTTCTCTAAAGATTACAGAATTCCTTGGTTACTAGTAGATACCACTCAGCACCGTCCCAGAGGCTGTATTTACCTTGAGACCCCATTGCATTATATAGCCTTTGTGGGGTAGAAGGGTCTTGGTTGTACAAGGGACACAAGTCCAGAGAATAACCCAACACCCCTAAAAAGGCAGACCTCAGGAATCATCAGCTTTTACCTTGACTCCATATTCCTAGATAAGCGCAATAGACCAAAGCTAATGATAATATCTTGAGAATGGAAGTCATACATTTTCTAAGTACTTCAGTCAGCCAGGAATTCCTGATTTAATAGACTACAGCTGTTGTAAAGTCAGAAGCGCCTTGAACTTGATGCCAGAAGATGTGGGCTCTGACACTCATTTAAAAGACTTTAACCCTCTGTACCTTAGTTTTCTCATTTCTAAAAATAGAATAATGCCACCTCCTTAAAAGTGCAAGTGACAGAAAATTTTTAAAAAGCATTACACAAATCTCAAAATCAATTTCTCTATGGTCTTTATAAGTTTCTCTAAAATCTAATTAGTTCACTTAATGCCTTAGTAAGTATTTAATAATACCAGCATGTTGTGTATAATTGAGTCTGGTTTTGAATATTCTGCTCTTGCTGGGCTGCGATCCTAAATATCAAGAACTTCTCTAGTGATAGAAAGAATGCCGGATCGGACTGAATGTATACCAATCCCAGGATATAATCTGAAAATTATTTTAAGAACAATTTTAATAATGCTCCCCATTAAGAACTAAGTTTTTTCATTACAAAAACTGTAAATTGTAAAAGTAACCCTTTGAACAATACAAAAGCATAGAAAGAAAACAATAAAGTCTTCTCCCCATCACAAATTCTAATCTCACTACCTTGATATAAGTACTGTTAAAGAGTTTGGTTTGTAACACTCCAGTTTTTTTGGTTTTTTGTATGCACAATCAAGGAAACACACATAAACATAGAGAGGACTGTATGTCTTTACCCAAAGGGGCTGATACTATAAATATTAGTCAGCCTTTTTTCCCCGTACTTAGTCTATCAGGGACTTCCCGCCAGGATAATACTCTAGAGCTAATTCATTCTTTTTAATGATTGAGTAATATTCCACAGTAGAGTTATATCAAAATGCCTTCAACCACTGCCCTATGGGTGGATAGTGATTCTAGTGTTTTGCCATTACAAAGAATGATTACAAGTAACCATCCTTATACATTTATCCTTTCATACTTGTGTTTTATTTATGAAGAATAGATTCATTCTAGGGATTATTTACTCAAAGGAAATGCCTCTTTTTCACTTGGATAGGTAGTGCCACGTACCAAAAATGTTGCCACAATTCACACTCTCCCCAGCAGTGTGTGAGAGTGCTCATCTTCCCCAAAATCTATGCCCGCCCCAGATAGATTATTAGTAGATTATTGAATATGAAGTTCTGGATAGATTATTAGTAGATTGTTGAATATGAAGTTCATAATCTTAAGTCTGGTGAATTTACCAATCTACGGCAAAGTCAGACTTACCATGTTTTCCTGAAAATAAGATCGGGTCTTATATTAAGTTTTGCTTTAAGTCAGACAGAAAAAGCAGAGAACCAAAAACAACTAAAGAACAAGACAAATGAGAAACAAAAAACTCAATAGACACAGACAATAGTTTAGTGGTTACCAGAGGGTAAGGCGGTGGCGGGAGGGAGATGAGGGTAAGGGGGATCAAATATATGGTGATGGAAGGAGAACTGACTCTGGGTGGTGAACACACAATGGGATTTATAGATGATGTAATACAGAATTGTACACCTGAAATATATTTAATTTAACTAACAATTGTCACCCCAATAAATTAAAAAAGTTTTGCTCCAAAAGACACATTAGGGCTTATGCTCAGGGGATGTCCTCCTGAAAAACATGCTAGGGCTTATTTTCTGGTTAGGCCTTATTTTCAGGGAAATATGGTAGGAACAGAGAGCCTAAGGGAAAGAAAGCACATGACTGTAGTCCCTGGATTGGACGCAGCTTCCAAAGGCCAGAGTTAAGGGGAAGGAATTTGGCTCCAAATCTATTGCTCTCAGAACAGTGAACCTGACTCTGGAAGGGACTGGAACTCAACTAGTGCAAAGCCCAACTCACCAAGTTTGATCCTGATGCTGTTTCTTGCCCTGGAGTTCTCGTTTCAGGCTCTCGACTTCAACCTTCAGCTCGATGTTCTGAAAAGCACACAGGCATTTGTCATCATTAACGGACACAGACCCTCTGTCCTGGAATCAGGTTCCTACTTGAGTCTTGCCTCGGTCCACAAGTTGTCATCTCATCTCAGCCTTCTTCATGGCACTTGACATAAATGTGGGTTCAGATGGATCAGTAACACGGTCGACAATGAATGAACTGTACGGCTTCAGGATGTTCCTGGAGCTACTTACCCATCATTCTCCACTGCCCAAGCCTGCTTGCTCTCCAAAGCACTGGAGGGCAGAGTGTGTGTTAAAATAATTTTTTTCTTACCAATATAGGTCTGTTCCTGAAAACCAAACGGCTGTATATAGAAGTGTATTTTAAACACGTCTTCCTTACACTTTTAAGTTACAGACTCCCTAGCGACAGAGAAAATGGTGGAACCAGCCAGGTGCTCTGGTCTTCAGCTTTTGCATTTCAACTCTGTGACGCTGGGTCACGTGCTTCGGGAGAGGCAGACTCAGGATGCCTTTCTGCCACTTCCTAGCTGGGTGACCTTCTTTGTGTCAGTCACTAACCCTCTTAGAACCTAATTCCTCATCTATAAAGCGGGGTTAAGAAAAACACCTTGAGGGTTGTAGAGGGATAAGTGAAATAACCTAAGGGCTCAGTACAGTGCCTGATTCAAATAACTAGCTGTTGTGACCCACCTGAGGCCCTTACAGGACTTGGCACCTAAATGAAGGAAACACATTGAAGGAGAAAACCAACCAAGACACAAGTAGAAATGGAATGATAATATGTTCATTGAGTGAGTACAAAGGGAACAGGATAATACTGTGTGATTGTGCAACAGACTTTTTATCTGAAGCCTTTAAAAGCCTTCCTCTGTTTTAAACTGAGAAGATTCTCTGGAAGTATATTATAAGCCCATTGAGATGAAAGGTTGCTAAAACTGAGGCATACTAAGGAGAAAGATTTGCCTGGGGTAACTCTGAGTCACTAGTAGAATTCTGAATACAGCTTAGAATTCCAGCCTCTCCTCCTCCCCGCAGAAGGGCCAAGCATTGTACTCCTGCGCCTACACTGAGACTCAGATACAAATTAAGACCTCCAGACTTTAAAATGGACATTTTAGAGAGAAGATTGAGCATGCACCAAGTATTAGATGGCATTAAGAAATTATTTTTAAGCTCTTTGGGTACAGTAATAATATGTGGTTATGTTTCAAAACACCGCCCTTTATCTGTCAGAGGTACATTCTGATGTCTTTCTAGATACAGTTTGGGGATGGAAGAAGAGGGAGAAGACAGAGACTGCAGAATGTCAGTAATTACTGAAACCGGGGGACAGGTACATGGGTCCCCGGTATGTGGAGCAGGTATGTGGGAGGTACTATTCTCTTTACCTTTGTGTATATTTGAAGATTTTCATAATGAAAAGTTAAAAGAGACATTTTCAGCATGGAAAGGTAAATGTCCACATTCTTTTTCTTCTTCTTTTTTTCATTTTTACTTCTGGAATGATCTAAATTAAGGTCACAGATAGGAAAGAACATTTGGTTCTCCATAGCAGCGCTCTTCAGCCACCAGATTTGACATAAAACAGGGGTGCTGAATTCATTTCCCAATATGGAGGGATACAGAAAATAAACCTGCCTCGAAGCACCTCTTCAACTTGGTGGTCTCACAAGACAACTGGGTTACAGTCATAAGGAGGGAAAGCAGAAAGGCAGGAATAAATTAGACAAGATTCTGTTAAAGAGAGGACTCTGCACTTTCGTTAATTGTGCAGATTGAACTAATCAAAGCATTGTTGTCTCACTTCATCTCTCATCATCTTCCAGTCTCTTCAGCTCTCACATTGCCTCACTCCCTCTCTCCCGCCTCACCTTAGACAGCTTGAGCCCTTCTGCTCTGACATAGGACCGTGGTGACATGACTCATTATCCAGCGGCTGTTTTTTTTCCTGATAACACAGAATTCTGAGTGATGGTAGTTAGTGGTAAGAGTTTGCATGACTCCTCTAGCCTTGGGTGGCACCACGCTCTTCTCCTCTCAACCAAGGGCTTCCACTGATTGAGAAATCCATCACTAAGGGCCTTTCGATGCCAGCTAGGTTTCGCCCGCGCTGCTTTCAGCCTGTCATGCCATCGCCCCTCCTTCTAACCTGCTCTTCATTACAGTTCAGCTCAGACATCCCCTCCCCCAGGAAACTTTCCCAACCCCCCAGTCAGAACCAGTGATTCCTTGCTCTTCCCTCCCACTGCACTTTGTTTATAACTGAGACGACTATAATTTAACACTCCTTCTAAAAGTGAAAAAGGGTCCTATCACAACTATACCAGGACAACAGCAAAAATTGGGAGTAAACCAGGGGTCACGGTCATCAACACCTGTCTTTCGCATTGCACTCTCCTCACTCTGCCTTAATTCGTTATGTAAAATGTCTGGCTCCCCCTCCAGGGTTTAATGTCTGGAATAGTACTTTGCCCTTAGCAGCTCTGGGTGTACTCGTATGTTTATGGAATAAACACTTTGTCAAGTGTCTTGAATTGCTCACTTACATTTTAAAAAATGTGAATACATTTATTTTGCTAGACTACCTATTACAAAGAGGTAGGATTTATGTGGGTTTTGTGTTTTTTTTTAATTTTAAGCTAACGCACATTTTTGCTTTGGTATTTAACTTTATATTTCTGTGTGTGACTGTGTTTCAACTAATCTTCAAGCATCTTGAGGACAAGGACTATGTCCTGTTATTTTATATCCCTCATAGCTTGCAGCTAAGATAAGAGCAGGAGAGAGAGAGAGAGAGATTGAGAGAGAGAGAGAGAGAGAGAGAGAGAGAGAGAGAGAGAGAGAGAGAGAAAGGAAACTTGACGGCATACCAGCATACACTCATTGATAAAGTTAGCAAGGAAAGTATGTATTGGAGATTAAAGGTCCTTGACCTCAGGAGTTTTCAGTGTGATAAGAAGTGAAATAGGGTCAGTGAAGGAAGGAAATGGGTGTTGCACCATTGTAGGAAACAAACCAGAGAGGAATAGACCCTCCATTAAAGGGTCTTTATTTGGGACAAAAATAAATGGAGCCAAATCCCACTCTAAATCCATTTGATAAAGAAACTCAAAAAAAAAAAAAAGTTTAGCATCAGAGTTTCAGAATCTTGTGAGCAGACCCTCACATAATTCCTGCTTATTCACCGGAGAAAAGTAACTTTTAGTGGTTGTTTTTATTTTAGAATGCTTTCTTTTTAGAGTCATATCCCTTCTAGGAAAAAGTGTAGTTCATAAATGTTTTTTGTATGCAGAGTGAATTTCTTTTCTAGGCCTCTCTGATATCACTGAGGCAAAACCATAGCTACAAAACAGGATAAAGCACCGAGTATTTTCATAAAGGAGGTCTATCCGTCTTGACCAAGAGACAGGAGCTGCTCCCTGCACACTCCCTAGAAATACATTTTAATAACTTTCAAGTGAGTTTTTTTTGTATATGACATTTCTTTCCACTCACCCAGGTTTAAAGCAAAAACAGAACCTAGTGGGTCTACCATTTGGCTCCGTCATTAACTAACTGGGTGACCTTAGATGAGTCACCCCCAAAGTTTAATGTTTGGACACAATTAAATTGAATCAGAGCCTCTTCCTCTTGCCCATAAGAATTCTAATACTACCCTCATTGCTCATCTTGTAGGTTGATGTAAGATGCCTAGACATACGGTGGATCAAATGCAAAACATTAATTCCTATTAAAGATAAAACCACAGGCCCCAAGTGGCATCACTTGTGCTGAAGGCCATGATTTAATACCTGATCTAATTGCTGTTTCAGCCTCTCCTAGAAACATAATCTTAGTCAACCAGTCTGGAATTAGTTTGCTCAACACCAGCGAGGTTGTCTGTCACAGGGGCCCACTCCATCCACCACATAAAGAGGCAATCTGCATGAGGAAAACCCTTCCCCCCACCACCCCCCAAAAAGGAGATGTCAGGGGTCTAAATATAATCCTTTTCTTTTGTTACTAGCTCCCTTGCCCCACCCTTCTTCCTATAAAAACCTTCCGTTTTGTACAACCCCTAGCAGCACCCTTCTAGCTTGTCAGATAGTATGCTGCCAGATTCATGAATCACTTACTAAAGCCATTTAGAGCTTCATATGTACCAGTGGAATTTCATTGTTTATCAGTCCTTAGACCCTAGGGTGGAGGAAAGGCTTTGTTCAGAGGTATAATTTCTGCCTTCTGACAGATCCCAATTTTACTGTCTTCTATGAGGGCAATTAAGCCACAAATTAGACACACAGACTTCTCCAACAGGTGACAAGTGCCCTTGATTGCCAGAGAAAGGACAGCAGGGCAGAGTCTACAGTCTCTGTAACCAGAAGACTCTACAAGGCCAGGACACGTCCCTGCCAGAGCCTGCTTTAGCGTTCAGTCCCCCAAAGAGATGGAAAAACACCAAGTGGAAAAGTTTCAGTTCATACAATACAAAATACAAGGTGCCACATCCAAATGGCAAAACTCTATTCAGGTCACTCCTTCACGCCCAACCCACATGAGCCCTTAGTAGGGGCCTGAAAACAATACTGTCCCCTTCCCAGCCTGGTTTACTTTGAGTGGACAAACAGACAACCACATCTGAGTACCCACTGAGGCCAGGGGTGAGATTTAAGGAGGTCAGGTGTTTGAACAGACACAGCCAGGGAGCGGGGGAAGAGGGAGGGAGGGCGGAGAGAGAGAGAACTCACTGGGCAGAGCACAGGGTAACTGACTTGTGAGAGGGTAACATTTGTTTTTTTCATTTCTTTTTCCATCTAATATTTACCAAGCACTTACTGCTGTGGATGTGCCAGGTACTCCAATCAGTACTAGAAATGGCAACGCAGATATAATCACTGCCAACAAGAAATTTACAGCCGATGGGCAATTAAAATGATTACATTACAGTGTGATAAACAGAAGGGACACAGAATCGGATCATATATGGACAGGCACACACGTGGCAGCTGTAAATAGCAGTAGACACAAAAATCAATGCAGGTCTACCCTGTCACTCCAGCTTCAGCCTCCAAAGAAACACTCGTAGACCCAACTCAAGGTTGTCATACTTGGGTTGTCCTACCTCTCATCTCCCAGCTCTAGTTTTTTAGGAGGTGAGGGATATCAATCTGAAACTATTGCAGTGCAAAGGGAAATAAAGAATCTGGTACTTAGGACAGCAGTATGATACCACGCAGTGTAGACTTTAGAACTAAGCTGGCCAGGGTTCAAATACTATGTAGCTCTCTCACATGCTATTAGGTTGAATCACAGGAAAGTGCAGATATTCAACCATTTTTCACAGTTTTGCATAGTTTGTCTTCTGTACTAGAGGTAAATCACTCTACCTCAATTTTAGTTCCATCAAGTGTTAGTACCTACCTTTCAGGGATATTGCAAAAATGAAGTGAGAAGGTGTAATGAAAATACCTGTCATAGAGTAGGTGTTCAATAAACATCAGTTTCCCCAAAGGTAGAAAAAGGCCTTAGGAAGGAGAGAGAGCTATTTCTGGTCAACACTGAGTTGAGGAACCCAAGAAAAGAGATTAAAATGACGTATCTTTGGATTTTGATGTGGGAAAGGCTGTGCATGTGTGTGTATGTGTGGTTTGGGGGGGCGGGGGGACGCCCGGGAGGTATATGGGAAATCTCTGTACCTTTTGCTCAGTTTTGCTGTGAACCTAAAACTACTCTAAAAAATAAGGTCTGTTAAAAATATGGGGGGAAATGTGGTATCTTGGGCTTGTTTTCCTTAGAGTCTGAGCTCAGAGGTCCTATATACACATGGCCTTGGGGATCACACTGCTCTCTGATTTAACAGTTCTCAGTGTGTCTCGAGCTGTTCAGCCCCTGTGGTCACTCTGTTAAAATGTGGTCGAGTCCCAGAAGCCTCTGTTCATCTGGCCCAAGTGAGCTGGCAAGTGAGAAACCAAATACATAAATACCAGTGATCTCAGTGCTTCTCTCCCCACCCCTACCCTGCCCCCAGCACATTCCTTAGCAGGACCAATCTCTCTCACTTGGCTGGAGCCTCTGGGTCCACAAATAGACCTGGCTGAGCTTAATTTAGCAAAGAGCAGGCCTCCTGAAAAAGCGGGGATGAGGCCGGAGCCCCTGCAATCCCCAGGCTCCCTTGTGAGGAGACAGGGGCCCAGCCCCCCTGAAGGGGCTGAAAGGATGGATGCTCAGAATGATTTGTTCCCCTCAGCTATTTAGGAAAGGGGGCCGGGGGGCGTCCTTCACTTTCCTTAACTTCTCTTTGGGTGGCAGGTATAGAACTGCACAGGGAGTAAAAATTTACTTTGGAGTTATAAAGTATAAAAACTAGGGGCAGCCGGATGGCTCCGTTGGTTGGAGTGTCAGCTCTCAACAAGGTTGCCGATTCGATTCCCACATGGGATGGTGGGCTACGCCCCCTGCAATTAAAGAAAACGGCAACTGGACTTGGAGCTGAGCTGTGCCCTTCGCAAGTAGATTGAAGGACAACGACTTGACTTGGAGCTGATGGGCCCTGGAGACACACACTGTTCCCCAGCATTCCCCAATAAAGAAATTTTTTTAAAGTATGAAAACGATATGAATTCTTCTACAGATAAATTGGTGCACAGGAAACTCATGGCCCACTCAAGATTTTTAAATTATCTGTATCATCTAACATGCTCTGACATTTGTCCCCACATTCAGCTCACTGGCTTTGATCTTGGCTCCATAAGGGATACAGCCCTGATTGGCGTCCTACAGAGTCCTGTGCAGTCAACACTCCCTTGGGAGCCTAGCTGTGCCTTGAAGCCGGGTCTTGTGATCAGGCCACTCTTCTGAAGCTGGGACCAGGGACAGCCCTTAGACTGTAGACTCTACACCTACACTGTCCTGGATGATGGCTGCGAGCCACACGTAGATATTGAACCCCTGAGATGTGACTAGTCCAAACTGAGATCTGCTGTAGGGACTTCAAAGAATTAGAACACGCTGATTGCCAAGGCCAACCACAACAAAAGAACGCAAAATCTCCCTTTGTAAATATTGATTTCATGGTGAAATGATATTTTAAATATATTATGCACATTCACTTCACATAATTCTTCTTACTTTTCTTTCAATGTGGCCGCGAGACATTTTGAAATCTCATCTGTGGCTCCCATGATATTTCTGTTGAACAGCACTGCTCCCTAAGATGTTAGGAAAAAGATGTTCTGGCTCTAAGTGTATTACATGTCATGAAGACATGCTCTCACCTGCATCACCGTTTATCCTCCCGAGTTTTATGGGGTTATGGCATTCATCAACCCACAAAAAAACAGAAGTGACTCCAGCTCATTATAAGTGAAGCAAAACTATTTAGGGAGTTGGACCACAGGACAGCGCAGACTGTGTTCAGACACTAACCTGTAAGTGTCAGGAGGGCAGAGACCCCCCTTTATTTTCTTTCCACTGTATCCCCCTGGCTAGCACAGTGTCCATACACAGAAGATGATTATATCAAATGAATGGATGTCGTTCTAAATAAAAACATAGCGCATTCTTAATTCTCACTGTCAAGAAGTCCTCTTCTTACACTGTTTCTTTTCTCCATTTTTTTGCTTCCTACTTCTGCCAACCCTTCTTGGAGACATGGTCCAGTTCCAGGAAGAGATGGAGAGTCACCTGGAATGCTCCAAGGCACAGCTTCTGGGCCTTTCGGGTGGAAGAGATAGCAAAGGATGGAAAGGTGGTTTCCTCTTCCATTTTTTGCGTACAGATGAGCCTTACTTGCAAATTTTTGGGTGTTTGCAACCCATCAACACAAACTTTCTGAGTTTCTGTTAGAGGCTCAACAATGTTGAAGATTATGTGGAAAGCTACATGAAGGTTGGATAAGTTTGAGAGCAATCCACCCCACGAAGTGTTTATAATTTTAAAGGAGGGATAAGAAATGTACACAACAAGTTAGTTGTCAGCCAGGGATTCCATAACATGTGTCAAATAAAGTATCTGAAGTGTAATTGCTGGAAGAGCACAGAGAGTGCTCTTCAGGCACCTATGATGAGAAAAGGCCCGTCTGAGCAGCTGGGATCTGAGTTGGACTTAGAAACTTGAGGAGGGTTTGGATAAGCAGAGAAAAAGGATACAGGTATTCCAGGTGTGAACAAGGATGTGTTAACAGGGAATTAGCACATGTGAGGGATAGTGACTCACTCCAGGAACATGTTTGAAAATACATAGGTAGTAGGAGAATAAGACCCTGACTAATTACTGTCCCATTTTTTTTTTTCGTTCTCCTTTGCAACATGACCCCTTAACACAACCCGTCATACTCATTGACTCCAATTCTTCTCCACTCATTTTTTCGGTTAAAACTACTGCAATCAGGCTTTCGACTCCATCTATCCACCAAAATTAATCAAGATCACTAATGACATGTTGGTAAATCTAAAGGTCAGTTCTTAGTCATCACATTACTTGAGCTATTAGCAGCATTTCAAAAGGTTGATCCCTCCCCTTTCCATGATACACTTTGTTTACTTGGCTTCCATGACTCCAGACTCTTGGCTTTCCTCCCACTTCACCAGTTGCACTTTTTCTGTTTCCTTTGCTGGTTCGTCCTCCTTTCCCCAAACTACTTATGTTAGAGTAACCCAGACCTAAGTCTTTGGCTCTTTTCTCTTCACCCTTGGTAGGTCTAACTCCCTCGGTGATATTATAGTCTCATGGCTTTAAATACCATGTATATGCTGACAACTCCCAAATTTATATCTCCAGCCCAACCCTTTATCGAAAACTTCGGGCTTATCGACTTAACTTCTGACTTGGTATTACTACGGGAAGTGTCCAACAAATATCTCAAACACAAAATATCCAAAATTGAACACCCACTCTCCACCCTCAAACCTGCTTTATACACGGCCTTCCCTATTTCAATTAGGGTAACTCGATCCTTTCAGGTGCTTAGACCAAAAATCTGGACTCTTCCTTGATTTCTTTTTGTCTCTCACATTTTACATCCAATCCATCAGCAAAGCCTGTTGGCCCTACCTTCACCACTTCTCCCCACATCACCTGTTACTACCTGTGTGTGTCTGCTGACTATCATGTCTTATGTGGATTACTGCAAGAGCTGCCTAATAGCCCCTCTGGCTTCTGCCCTCGCCCTTCTACAGCCTATTCTCAATACGGTAACCACGGTGATCTTTTCAAAAGTCAGATAGGGCTGTTATTTGTTAGATCTCTCTTCTGCTCAACACCCTTCAATGGCTTCCCTTGTCAATCAGGGTAAAAGCCAAAGTCTATAAAATGATCTAGAAGGGCCGATCTGGTCTGCACCAGCCCCATCACCCCTGGGGCCTCATCTCCCAGAATTCTCACCCTTTCTCACGCTGCTTCAGCCTCCGTGGCTTTCCTGCTTTTTTCTCTGCCTGAAACGTTCTTCTCCCAGTTATATGTGTGGCTAACTTCCTCATTTCCTTCGAGGCATTGATTAAAAAGCGTTGTCTATGGCATAGCTACTTTGAAAAACAGTTTGGCAGTATCTCATAAATTAAAATATATGCTTATATATGACCTAACAATTCCACTACTGGGTATTTACCCAAGAGAAATAAAACAAAGACCTATACATGACTATTCATAGCAGTTTTATTCATAATAGCCAATCACTGGACACAACCCATATATTTATTAACAGGTGAATGGACAAACAAATTGCATTATATTCAGATGCCGGAATACTACTCAGCAATAAAAAGGAATGAACGACTGACACGAACAAGATGGATAAACCTCAAAATCATTACGCTAAGTGAAAGGAGCCAGACTCCAAAATCTATACTCCATTTGTATGAAAGTCTAAACTAAGCTATAGACAGACAGCACATCAAAGGTTTTCTGCAGCCAGAAGTGTGAGAAGATTGCCAATGAGACATAGGGCAACTTTCGGGGGTGATGGAAATGTTTTACACCTCACTTGTATGGTGGTTGTTTTATACACACAAGCGCGCACACACATGAAGGTTGGATAATTAAGTCTGCAAACTTTGAGTTAAGTTCACACTCAAATTCATCAAACTGTATACTTAATAATGTCGATTTGAATAAAAAGGTGAAAAGAAAAACAGAAATGAAAAAAAAAGAAGTGGCAATGCAAACAACCAAGTACAGAGGGGAAGGCGCAGGGCCTAGAGACCAACCTGGGATACGTGAGGGCTATGAACGCTGTGAAGGAAACACCTAGGAATGAATCTCCCGCCATTGTTCACGCTCATGTTTATTTATTTCCCATTCCATCCCACCTCTGTAAAAAAGTAAGGAAGTCATGAGGTAGACAGACTTGCACATGGCTCATGGTGTTCAAGCCTTTGGGTAATTCCCTCCCCTTGAGTAGGGGCAGGACGTGTCACTTGCTTCCACCCAATAGAACATAACAAAGGTGACGGAGCTCCTATCACCGTGGTACATTTTCAGACTGTCTTGCCAGCACACCTGCTCTAGAACCCCACCTCGCTGAGTTGATAAAGGCAGCGACCCTGTGGGAAAGCCACTTGGCAAGGAACAGTAGGTGTCCTCAAGGAACTGTGGGCAGCCTCTAGCCAACATCTAGCAAGCAGCTGGGACCCTTAGTCCTACCACCACAGGGAAATAAATTCTGCCAACAGCTCGAGTGAGCTCAGAAGATTCTTCCCCAGTCAAGTCAGCCAGGCCAAATGAAACCTAAGCAAGAAACTCAGCTACGCTGTGCCTGGACTGCGGGCCCATATAAACTATATATTTTAAAATCACTTTCTCAATGTGGCCTCCCCTGATCCCTATTTAATACTGCAATCTGTCCTCTACTCTTAAAACTTTCTGACCCGCTTACCCTGGTCTATGATTTTCTTTTTATTCCCCAGAGGTTATGTCACTGTCAAATATTCTACATATTGGACATATTGGACAAAATTATTTATAATGTTTATTGTTCAATATCTGTCTTCTCAGGCTAGAATATAAATTCCCTGGGGATAGGAATGCTTATCTGTTTCGCTCATTGATATTTATTCCAACCACTTCCAATAGCACCTGGAATGTTGTAGGTGCTCAAAAAACATTTATAAATGCATGAGGCCTAATTCATGTCTCAAGTAGGATCAAACTATTCTTATTCTCAGCAGAGACAGAGCACAGCTAATCACTATCCGTCACATACTGAGACTTCATGTACCTCAAATCTACTATTAGGTCACCTCTGAGTTTGTTCTTCTTCAAATTAAAATCCCAATTCTATTGCCCTTTGCTCATAAGCCTCATTTTCTCATTTTTATTTTGGTTTGACTATGTCCCAATTCCCTCTGTGTTTCTAGAGTTCCACACCCGACTCAGCACAAGTTTGATAGGGCAGTGTAGGTGGATACGATTAGCCTGGTTTCCACCCCACATGGCCATCTGCACCTGTTTCACAAGTGAAAAACGAGGTCAGTGCCACCTTTTACTGCAGATACATCAGTGAGACAATGCCACCTCTTCCTGCCACAACCTTGGTGAAAGCTGCTATGAAAATAGATACCGTTTTACCAGAGCTCTTTCTTTTCTCTTTAGTCAGACCTCAGTACAATGCAGATTTATTCACTAAAAAAACAACAACACCCAAACAAACCCATCATTTGCATTTGAAAGAGGGACCAACTTTAAATTCTAAAGAATGTTCCAAGGCCTTGCTTATTAACTGAAGAACCAGGCCATGTAGCTACTGGGAGACCAGTGCACTCCCTGAGGCTATGAGTGGCCACAGTGGCTCCGTGAAAATGGGGACAAGGCACCGACTTCATAGGACCAGTACGTGCTTGAGTTCAATATGTATAAAACGCAAACATAGTGCCTGGCATGCAGCAACGCTAAACGGATTTCCTCTTCCACAGAGTTTAAATGGGAAGCATTCAGCATTTATTTTCCACGTGTATGTGTGAACAAAGAGGAGAGAGAGAAGATATGGGACCAAGAAGGACAGAAAGAGCTTCAGGGCGGGGAGAAGACTGATACCAGACGGACAAGACCTGGGTCTAGAAACTTCTGGAGAGAAATAGCTTGGAAGGGATAGAGGAGTCTGTAGCTGTTTTCCTCCTAACCATTTTTCTCTATCTTATATCAAGACCCTGGGGCACTGGTGACATACCCTGACACCTTGACGAAGTAGGGGAAACAGGAGAGGAAAGAGGAGAGAGAAATTAGGAAGCTGGGCGCTGAAGGCCAAGTCCAAGGTGGCATTTCAGGCCTCATCGACATCACCACCTCTACCTGCAGCAATTCAGGCAAGGCCCCCGTATGCGGTTCCTACATAACCAAGCTTTCCACCGCTGAAGGGAGCCCTCTGTCGAGGCTGCCAGGGGCCAGTTGCCACTATCCTGACTCTATCTGAGTCCTCTGAGCCTCCAGATGGTTTGGCAGCGAGCTGGGCTTCTCCACAGTCCCACAGGCTAGAAGCGAAGAGGAAGAAGACTTAGCATAGGGGCGGCCCCCACCCCATCTCTGAGGGATCTGCTTCTCCGAGCCCCGGAGTCCACGTCCTTCATTTGGTTTCTGTGCCAGGAAAGACCCTAGGAGCCAGCTCTGGACTCAGGAGTTTCTGACTTTGGAGCAGAGTGATGACAACACACCCTGTCACCCATTGAGCTGTGCCAGGTGGACAGGACAAGGCTTATGTAAGCACGGAGCACACACTCAGCTTGACTAGAGAGAGTCTGAAGAGGGAGGTCTGATGGAGTTCCCGCGAGAGGGACAGCGACCTGTGTGGCCTCAGAGAGAAATGCTGAGACCTGTCAAGAAAAAGTGACCTGGAAGGACTTCCAGCGCCAAGACTGTCCTTTAGCAGGTCCACGTCATGGCTTTCATGCCGGCAGCCTCCCTCCACTTACCCAGGGGGCTCAGAGGAGGCCCTGTGTGTGTAAAGCAGTGGCCTTCCGCCCTCAATGGCAGCGGTACTTTGCATGATGGGAGAGGAAAAGCTGGCATTACAAGCAGTCAGTGCCTTTTATTTACTCCCAACCTCTTCAAGCCAAGTTTCCAAATAACTGGGATGGTAACTGCCCAGTGTGGCCCAAAGTCCGTCGTGAAGTTGCCTGGCAAAACGCCATCTGACTACTAGCTCTGCTGGGAACAGCATGTACCAAGTTTCGTACTCCTCTTTTGGTGTGTGGGTGGATTAGCTGCTATTCAACGCGATAGGGTGGGCTCCTTTCCAGTTTGCACCAGCCCCCACTCTATGCCTCTCCGTGTACAACGGTGCCTCATGTTGCTGTGAGGTTTGTGAAGTTAAACTTGCTTGGATGAGAGGGCAAAGGCCAGAGCAGGAAGCAGAGAAAAAAAAATGTTCACAGGGGCTTTTGGAAACATAAACGAAACTCCCGGGGAAGGCCTCCAGAGGCTGAGGAACTACACATCTTCTTTTGGCGGCAGGCACAGGGTACGGAATCGTTCTTCTATGAATGACTCTAGTTCCTGCTGTGTATAGTCTATTCCAGCCCAGTAGCGCAAAGGAGAAGAAAGTCGAAACTTCTGATAAGCATGTAGATCCCTTGATTTTGTTGAAAACCAAGGAAGTCGTTGCAAGTGCCTGGACAGGGAGCAAGGGCTCCTGGATTCTAGTCCCAACTTGACCTTTAATTTGCTATGTGACCTTAGGCAAGTTACTTTACTATTCTGGGCCTCCGTTTCTTTATCTTTAAAATAAAGGGTTTCTTCATGAGAGAAAGCTGAGTGAATGATCTACAGGAACTCTCTACATTATTTTTGCAACTTTTCTGTTAAGTCTAACATTATTTTTTTACATAAAACGTTTCCTTAAAAAGTGAAGGGGTTCTATAGATTAACTCTAAGATCCTCTCTACCTCTATCCTGTGATTCTACGTTCTTATTTATCTCCCTTTCCAGTTGTCCAAATCCATATCAAAGCAGAATTTTGCCCACTCCTCCTACCACATACAAGACGTTGATTGGCCCCAGCAGAAATCTATTTTCTGTTGTTAGCATATCCTATACTTTAGGCAATGACTGAAGTCTCCCAAAACCCATTAGAAACATTCCATCCATACCCTCTCTGTTCCTGCCAATGAGTCAATTTATCAGGTAAGGAAAGGCTGCTTCTGGCAGTCCCTGCTTCCAGAATCTCAGTTTCCCCCTAGCAACGTCAGCCACCAGGTCACAGGACTAGGGTTCCCTGACATTGGCTGGAGGTTTTAATGCTATCTCAGCTCTGCTGGCGAGGTGCACCTCCCTTACGAGAAGGTATCAGAGGAGCGGGGAGATGGGAAGAAGGAAAGCAACTACCCGCACTAGGGTGACAGTATCCAGAGGCTGTTCAGAACCACAGGATTTCAGAGCCGGGAGAGAAATGAGTGGCCATCCCGGTCCAGCCCATTCATTTTATACATAAAGAACCAGAGGCCCAAAAAAAGTGACTTGGGTTAGCCAGGAACCTGGCAGTTTTCTTGATTCCTTTCCCTCCATCTTCCCATCGTAACGATCACCAAGTCCTACAGATATTTCACCTCCTAAATATTTCACAGATCGGTTCCCTCCCCTCTCTTCCTATTGCCACGGGCCCTCATTTAGACCCTCATCATCTCTTTAAATTTTTATTTTATTTTTTAGCTTTTTAAAAATAGACTTCATGTTTTTAGAGAGGTTTTAGGCTCATAGAAGTACAGAGAGCTCCCACTTACCCCGTCCTCACACACACACAGCCTTTCCCATGTCAGCATCCCCACGAGTGGCACAGAGCGGCCATCGATGAACCTGCTGGACACGGGATTGTCACCCAAAGTCCACAGTTGACATTAGGGTTCATGCTAGGTGTTGTACATGCTACAGGTTTGGACATGTGTATAATGACACGTATCTACCATTCCAGTATCGTACAGAATAGTTTCACTGCCCTAAAATTTGTCTGTGCTCTGCTTATTCATCCCTCCCTCCCCGCCCACCCCCGGCAACTACTGATCTTTTTATTGTCCCCAGTCTGTCTGTCCTGCCTTCCTGCCTTATCTTCCTTCAGTCCATCTTCCCCACCTACCAGAAGGATCTAGATGTTCCCTGCTATTTAAATGGCTCCTTTTTGTCCTTGGGAGAAAGTCTACACTCTTTAAAATGGCACAAAGGATTATGTTCTGCATACTCTAAACCTCATTCTATATGCCGACTACTTAATGTATCATCACAGAAATAATCTAATTCTGCACAGGAACCATGTGGTTTCTTGCCTCCAGGCTTTTGTTTCTGGCGACAGCCCTTTTTTTCCACCCCACCATCTACTGACTAACTCCCCTTGGAAGACAAAACTCAGGGGTCCTCTCCTCAGAGAATCCTCTGCAGATCTGCCTTCCATCTATTCTCTTCCGTTGGGTTAGAGAGGCCTCATCCGGGTTCCCTTACACCTTGTACACTGCTTCTGCTTTTTACCATACTCTATCACTTGTATTTTACCCAGCTTTGAAGGCCCAACACCTAGCATAGTACTTGGAATATAGCAGGTACCGAATTCGTGTCTGTGAATGAATAAATGGGTTAATTCAAAGCTCTCCATCATCTGCCCCCTGCTTACCTTTTCAGTCTCATCTTACCACCAGCCATCACAAGCCCTCAATGCCACATGCTCTAGCCACTCTGAACAACGTGAAGTGTACAAAGCACACAGCCCCCCCCCCTTTTTTTTTTTTTTGCTTCTGGGCCATCGTATATGCTATTTCCTCTGTCTGGAGTGGTTTTCACCATTCCTTGTTGTGGGGGTATCTTTTAAGATATTTCACACACGTGGCAAGGAATTTCCTGGTGGATTTTTATTATTCTCCTTCATACTATAGAACAATCTGTACATACCTTGATGGGAGCCCTTATCATGCCACTTTTATTTATTTGTTGATCTCTTTCTCCACCAGAATCTAGCATAGGAGCTGTCATATAGTAGGTAGTTAATAGTTGTCTGAATGCATGAATGCATGTGTGCAAACATGAGTACACAAAAGGCCAATAATGCAAAAAAGGCAATATTTGAAAAAGAAATCAACAATGACTATTCTTTCAACTATATCACAGGAAGAATTGGCTTTGTAATCAGTTCATGCAAAAGTATAAATTATGTAGACATAGTTAAGGGTATAATTGAAAGTGAATTAGAATTAAGTCAGGCTTCAGAATTTAGTTTTAGATTTGTTTCCTAGTGACTGGAAGAAAAGGTCTTAAGTATTCAAAGGAAAAATTTTCTTCCTTACAACAGCAAGTATTATGACTTTTAATTAAAAGCTCTTTTAAAAGGAGAAAAGTTACGTTAAGCAAGAACAGAAAACACAGTTGTTTTGGTCAAAGGTTCCACGATTTTTAAAAAAGTAACTATGACAGATATAGGAAAGTTGCTTTAACTATTTTTTATTGTGGTACAATATATATAACATAAAATTTACCATTTTAATCATTTTTAACTATGCAGTTCAGTGGCATTAAGTAAATCCATATTGATGTGCTCTCCATCGCCAGAAGTTTTTCCCCAACTGACCATATCCATTAAGTAATAGCGTCCCATCCTCCCCACCATCCTCCCTACCCCCGCAACTCTAGAGCCCTGGCAACAACCATTCCAATCTTCGTCTCTATGAATTTGACTGTCCTAGGTACCTCATATTATTGGAACCATATAATATTTGTCCTTTTGTGACTGGTTTATTTCACTTAGCATAATGTCCTTAAAGTTTATCCGTGTTGTAATATGTGTCAGAATTTCCTTCCTTTCTAAGGCTGAATAATATTCCATTCTATGTGTATACCATATCTTGTGTATCCATTCCTCTATCAATGGACACTTAGGTTGCTTCTACCCTTGGTTACTGTGAATAATGCTACTATGGACATGAGTGTACAAATATCTGTTCAAGTCCCTGTTTTCAGTTCTTCTGGGTATTTACCCAGAAGTGGAATTGCTGGATCATATAATAATAATTCTATGTTTAATTTTTTGAGGAATCATCATGCCATTTTCACAGTGGCTACACCAGTTTACGTTCCCAACTAGCTACACACAGGGTTTCCAGTTTCTCCACATCCTGGTCAACGCATATTATTTTCTTCTTTGTTTGTTTGTTTTGTTTTGTTTTTATAAGGGCCATCCTTGTAGCTATGAAGTTTAAACTTGTTTTTAACAAGAACAAAAAGAGTGGTTACAACAATTTAATGAATGTAGTTTCCCTACTTACTTTCTACTTCCACTCCCAGAAAGGAGAGGCAATGGACAAGCATGTCTTCACTGACCTCAGAAAGCTCAGAATGAGGAGTCAGAATACACAGTGCACAGACTCGGACACACACAGACTATGTGCACACCAAGCTTCCAGAGAATTGTTTCAAAATAGTTTGGCCAAAGTAGTTTTCATTTCTCTCTTTATATTTCTCCCTCCCTGATTATGTACATTATAAAGTTCATGTAAGTAAAACATAGGGGGACAGAAACCTTAGCAGCTAACTAAACAAGGTATCCAAGTGTAAAAGGAAAACAAAGTCAACTCTGTTTAATATAACAAGAAAACCATTCACCCTGCAACAGCAACTGCAACCGTCACGTTGGACCACAATCTGAGAAGCGCATACTTTCTAGTATGCGTCTCCAGGTATGCGGGATACAAATAATCCTTTACATTTATTTAACATCTAACACATTAAAATATGTTTACATATGGGGAGAAGGGCAGGACAGGAATTCATGCCTCCATTTGAGGAAACTAAGGTTCAAGGAAATTATGGACAAGGCCAAGTGTAGCTAGGAAAAGGTGGATTCAGAATTCAGGTTTTCCTATTGAGCCCAAAAGGTATGTCCTTGCATTTTGATATCCCTCTAAGATACTCATCTTTCTATAATAGTCTTCTATTGGTTCAGGTCAGGTCCCTAAATCATATAGCGTGATGGAGTTCCTTGGGACGTCACTGAACTTTTGGGTGTTTGGTCCCATATGGTTGCATGGATGCTGGTACCCATCATATTGCCCAAAGCCTTAAGAAATCAGGCTAGGACTAAAGAAAATCAGTCAGTGAGCCTAAAAGAAAGTTAGCAAAGAGAGTAGATCTTAAAAGTTCTCATCACAAGAAAAAAAACTTCTTGTGTGACTACATGTGGTGATGGATATTAACCTGAATACTGTGGTAACCATTGCTCAATATACACAGGTATCAAATTATTATGTTGTATACCTAGAACTAACATAACGTTATGTCAATTCCACCTCCATTAACAAAAGAGATAGGTCTTAAACAAAACTCAAATACAATAAACTGAATTTAGAGCCAGACCAAGGACATCACAAAGAATTAAATCAAGATGATGAAAAATTTTAAATTATAACCAACCACAGTCATCATAATAATTTTTACAATGTCCACTTCAGCTCAGAGAAGTATCCGAGTTAACACAGGTAGGAAGTGGGAAAACCAAGATTCCATATTGGGTTTGTCCGGTTCATGACTCTTAGCTACTAGGCTCTGTGATAGCTGAGTAGCAGAAATGATGAAAATTTGGTAGGCAAGTAAAGTCAGTAGGCTGTTTATTATGCTTTTAAAAACCTAGCTGCAAAACAAACAAACAAAACCCTTAGCTGCATAAACATGCTATGTATAAACTTCAAAGTCTGCTGAGGAAAAATATCACTCAATCCCAACGATGAGAAACCACAGCTCAGAGAAGTCAGGCAATTTAAGGGTCAAAAAACAACAGAGCACAATTCCTATCGACAGTCAAATCCACTTTAACCTTCCAACATCAATTATGTCATATTTAAGCACGGACTGTATCTGGTCCAGGATGACAATGTCCAGTTTCTCCTGATGCCTTTATTTTTGGATCTGGCCCTGTCAGCCGTGGTTAATGATAAATTCACACAAGTTTAACAAGTAAGTTGTCATCATAAGGCAAAACCACAGTGGATGGTGTCCTGTTTGGGGGCTGGGTGTTTACCACACAGCAGCGGATTTCATAAATTCCAGGGTTGGACATATTCCTAGTGGTGGCACACTCAGCTATAATGAGAAGACGCAGGATTAGATAATCAACAGCAACGAGGAAATCAGCCAAGTTGCCACCCAGAAATTATTTACCAGAGCAGCTGCCGTTCAGAAATGAGAACAAGCCACTCTCCCTAGGAGTAGGCCATACTCAGCTGTGGACCACTCACAGTATTTCCTCACTTTGCTCCAGAATCAGGAGCTAGCTGTCTGTACTGCAATGGTTTCTCCTTTCCTTGCTTTCTAAGTTCAAAATTGTCTTTCCCAAAAACTGAACCTACAATTAATATTTGCTACCAAGAGGGGGCAGTGGTACCTAATTAGGTAGGTATATGCCCCAGGAATCAGTATAACAGGGTGTGACATAGACCTTTTGTTTTTCTTTGCTTCGGGAAAGCAGCCTGTGTGTGAGTGTGTGTGTGTGTGTGTGTGTGTGTGTGTGTGTGTAACTATTTATAGGAATTGACGCTTAAAGGATAGTTTAAATGCTCGACAGAAAAGTAGCCAGTCTTACACAACCAATTTTTATGTATAATTTAATATTATTTTATTAGTCCATGACTAGCATGAGTCTTAAGATTATTTCTGAGTTCTCTGAACAGCTTGAAAGAGAGAAACCTTTAACTCTCTTTTTATGTACTTGCTTTGAGGTTGATACTTCTAGGTTTTTATACAACTCTAACTCTTACAATTTCTCTTACAAATAATTAAAATCCTTGTTAGCTTCCTTTATAATTAAGGATTGTATCTATTTTAGTCCCTCCCTCAATAAACTACATACAGGAGGACTTGCCACTTGGAAAGACAGAACCCTTTCTCCAGTCCTTTTCTCCTCAAGTTGCCCATATTTCCCTTCCCTGCCGTCATCACGGCAAAAAGCGGGATTGTCTCTCCTTACGACAGTAATTTTTCACTCCTAAGTACAAATATCTCAACAAAATCTGCAGTAGCAAAACATCCGTAAAATGATCAAATAATTACTATTCACAACAGACGTACGTTACGTATGTTTCACAAACGCTGGTTTTATTTAAGAGAATCATGCATACAGTACCCCAATCATTGCAGATTGTAACTCTGTTGGGTGTGATTTAATGCTTTTACTATATTTAAAGAAGTCTCCTTCCAAGGCTAAAGGAACACGAGCTAAGTTTGGTCACAGGACGGGGCTCTAAATTCCCATCTGACTCACTTGACCCACCATGTGACGCATCACGTGTCACCCTTGATGTCTCTTCACCAACATGGCTGTCGTTTAATTGTCCTCATCTTGGGGAATCACGAAGTAACAAGGATGAACGTCAGACACTGTCGGGGCCCCAAATATCCCATGACGGCACATCGATTACTTTGTCTTCTTTTTTTTTTTTTTTTTTTCATTTTTTTTTTCTTCTTTTTACAAACCCTTGTGTCCAGGGCTGACTTTCAATAGATCGCAGCGAGGGAGCTGCTCTGCTAGGTACGAAACCCCGACATCGATTACTTTGAATTAAAGTTACTTAACAAGCAGCAAGTGCCAAAAGGGCACCTTAAAACCCTCCTTTGTCTCACTGAGTGCAGGAAATAAACCTCCCCTGTGAAAGGTGCCCACCCCACACCTGGGAGACACCCCTGATGGATCGAGTTCAACAACTTAAAGCTGACAAAGTCTGTATGAAGAAGTCTTGTTTCCTCTTTTCTAGTATACTACTTTGTTTAAATGGCTCATTAATGAATACCCGAACCTTGCTTAGATTCCCTTCTAATGAGCGCCCACTTTCTTTGTCCTGTCAATTTCTCACAAATGTATTGTTTGTCTAAAAAGTACGAAAAGGTGTCTGTCTGGTTCGATCATTTCTTTGAGCCTCCTTATGATGTGAGCATTATATTGTGATTCTCTCACACATGTATTAAATTGGTTCTTCTCCTGTTAATCTAGTTTTGTGCCAATTTCATTATGTTATTATTAGTCTCGCCATAAGCACCAAAGAAGCAGGGCGGGGTGGGGATTCTTTCCCTCCCTGACAACACATTCATGGAAATATCTGAGGATAAGACTAAAAGAGCCAAACCTCATCCTCATTTTTAAATATCATAGTAACTACTACTACTAGTAGGCATATAACTACTACCCCCTCACATATGTATGAAACTATGAAATTTAACAAAGTGCTCTGCTGTAAGTCTTATTTAATCTTTATGGCTGCTATTTATTCATAACCCTCAACAAATGATTTTCAGTGCCAATGGTGTATGTATTACTCTTGATGCCAGTTCTCTAGAGGCTGGAACAAGCTCAGAGAGGGAAATGTAGTTGCCTAGGTGCCCTGGTTGTCCAGGGCTCCGATGTGGTGGTTTTATAATCCGGTGTCCTTCCATCAAAACAAAACTGCCCTGATTTCTATCAGTCCCTCATCACTACATGGTGTGATAAATTAATTTCAACTACGATGTTAATGATTAATAACAGATATATGTGTTCTGCTTCTCAAAATAAGAGCATTTGAACTGACGCCTTTAGTGTTTCCCAAATCATAGCCAAATGGGATGCGTAATGTGACAGGTGGATTGAACCAAGACTTGGTGAGAAGGGAAAGGAAGGGACACAGTGGTTTGAGATCCCTCGAGTCATATGGTGCCAGTAGCTGCCTGATTGTCCTGCACTTAACAGTAGGAAGATATAGGGCCATGTCTACTTCCTCTATGAGACGAATGACAATATTGGTCTAACACAAAGGTTGTCGCCTCTGTATATGACAGTGTCCTGTGGCCACTCTTCCCCGCCTCCACGTGGCTCCTATAACCTTGACCACACTTCTTCTGGAAGTGGTGCCCTCTCATACCATGCCTAACATGTTCCCTAAAGACTGTCTCTTTAGCCACTGCAGAGCAGACCGTGAGACCAATGCATTCAAGCTAAAGAAATCCTTTTCCTCAAATTATCTAACTGCCCCTACCTTTCGTCTTGCTTTGGGGACAGTTAATGGGAAAAGACCCTCCCTCTGCTCAGTGAACAAATTCATTCGCTATTTCTACCCTGAGGTAAACACAGCCACTCAACCCCTTCCCCCACCAACTGTCTCATGATTACCAACCCTCACTTGGCAATATCCTCCTTGACCCCTGGCAGCCCCGTTGAGGCACATAAAAGATGAAAGGTGAGTCTGGACCAGTTTCAGGAAAATTCTGGTTAACACATGGAAATCCAGGAAAGACGGAATATAGGGCTAAACCCCCCAAATTTAGCTGTCCACATTGGTTGAATTTACCAAATAATCATCTGGGTTTCATAGACACCAGTTCCTCCTCTGATCCAGCAGCCTGTAATGCTTCCCAGCCTTCTTCTCCACAGGGCAGAGAGCACATAGAGAGTGACCACATTTGTATGGTCTTGGTGTAAACAGCTGGGGATTTACTCTCTGATAAAGTCAGAGGTGGCCAGCTGCAGGCCACTGAGGTCACTTCAGTGCTTGCCCAGACACTAAGAGGACGGAGGAAACCAATACGGTGGTAACCAGTTAGGACGCTTAATCCTGGGAACCCATAGCCTGATGTCCTCTTACCAAGAAGCTGTCTCATCTCTCCCTCTACTCAGCCAATTCCCTCCATCTTTCTTTCCCATCCCAACCGCTCAGCCCTCCATCAGAACAACCTCCCTTTCAGGGGAAGCCACCGTTTCCCTCTTCATCCAGCCGCTGCTCTTATCAGTATCCTTTCCTTCCTTCTACGATGAACATTCCTAAGATTGAAAACGCCTACGATTCTTGTCTGGAAAGCTCATTTGCAAAATCATCTTCAAAAACAAACATGAATTTCTCAGGGACCAGAAATACCCCCCGCCGCTGCCCTTTCCCCCACAGTACCGTTTGGTGCCCGCATTGAGCCAGAGCTCCCAGGGGTCCTTGTCCTCGGAAATGCGTGACCTGGGAAACTACCTGCTCCAGAGTCACCTCTGAGGCTTGTTTTAAAATGCAAATTTCCAAGCTCGCCCTCCCGTCCCTAAATCAGACTCGCTGTGGGGGGGGGGGCAGGAATGGGGGGGGTGCAGAATCCACATTTGAAACCAGCGCCCACGGCGATTCCGCACTTCCACAGCGGAGTTCCAGAGAAGGGGAGTAGCAAACAGGCAGGAGAGAGGTGGGCCCGCTTGTCCACGCGGCGCGAGCTGGGAGGAGCCGGGCGTGTCGCGGGGCCGCCCCCCCCAGGCCCCGCGCTCGGCCCCGCACTCACCCGCTTGTAGATGTCCTCCCGGCTGGCCTCATACTTCTCCTGCATACGCTCCTCCAGGAAGTAGATGCGCAGCTTGAGGCTGAAGTTCTCCTTCTTCAGGTCATTGAGGTGCTGGGACAGAGTGCGGTATCCATTAGACATGGTGGGCAACCCATGGGAAGCAGCATGCCCAGTCACCCCTTCACCCCAAGAACGCGGTACCCCTGCACCGCGGCATCAAGGCTACGGCGACATGGCCCTGGTGGCTGGCGCTCTCTCGGGGACTTGGGACTAGGCTCACGGCTCTGGGTGCTGGAGGCCGGCGCACTTTCCTTTTTTACCTCCAGGAGATATTTGTGGAATCCCTGACAGGGGAACACGCTGCGCGAACTCAGACACAAGTGGTGTAACCTGACTCCCAGCCAGGACTCCAGGCTGTCACCCTCCCCAGAGCCGCCCGGGCCCAACAGCAGGCAGTTAACGACTTCTCGGAAAAGAGGGGGCAGTGACCCCACGAAGCTTCCAGGAAATGGGGAATGGGAGTAATTCCATGTGATGGTGGGGTTACAAAAAAGAGAAGGGAATGAAGGGGCGTGGGGTGTGAGTGGGCATGTAACCTCCTGGTGGCTGGTTTGCACAATAAAACCCAAAGGAGTGTGGCCAGAAGCAAGAAACAAGGTTGCTTCGGAGAAGAGCACTGCCCACAAGATAGTGACCCCAGGCCAAATAGCTCCTTTCTGCCAGTTGTGAGTCTTAAAAGACCTGCTCACCAGAGGGGTCCCTAATTTCCTTTGATGATCCAGAAACTCGCTTCTAATCGGTTTCTTCCCAGTTTTCCTCCCTAGATGTTTAGGTCACTGAGGCGCTTTAAATAAATAGCTTTTATTACCGGTGCACCTCCCTCCATATACACCAGAGCCACCCCCACGAAAGAAGGAATCTTCCAGTTCAGTGGAAATTTTGCAAACTCTGTTTACCAGTTACACAAACTCGCAAAAAGGCAGGGTCAAAGGCTTAGGGTGGGTGGGGGGGCGTCAGCCTGGAGCCCAGAGATTTCAGCGGGTCACTGGTTCTTAACTCAGGCACCTGCCAAGTGGGGCCAGGCACTCATCACCAGATCCTGCTCCTGAAGCAATTTAAGATCCTTGAGTGACAGCTGCAACATTAGCAGGAAGTGTTATTTATACCACATGACACGGGACATTGAAGGTGACTGGGCGCCACACAGATACCAAACACAGGTTCTTGGTTGCAGTAATATTAGCTTGAGGAAAAAAAAAAAATCAATATTAACATCCCAAGTACAGACAACTAAAAAGTTTATAGTACTCACTTCCTCCCTAACCTGCCTGCTTGTCATTCTTCTCTTTCTTCACTCTTCATAATAATTCCATCACCTGAGTCTCCACCAGGTAGTACGTTAGGTGTACTACCTAACGGTAGTTAGGTACACACGGATAAAACAGTCTCAACCCTCAAAGAGCTGGATGCCTACATACATATAGGTATGTGTATTACGTGATAATCCTTTGTTAGTCACGCTTCTTACATTTCATACTGCAATCCAGTGCACACACACAAATGAAATAAAAGCTTCACAAAGCAATGGTGCCATCACTATGTGTGAGGCATTCTGATGTTATCTATTCGATTTCTCTCTCTGAGAGTGACCCACTGAATTGATTGCATCCTAATGTTTGAAAAACATTGACTCAATGGGAACCCAGAAGACTGCCGTGATTCATTCTTACTGGGATGACGAGAGAAAACTTCGCTAGGCCTCGGACTTGCACTTCACTTTGACAGACAGAAAAAGTCTGGATGAATAAAGCGGCCCTGGGAAGGCATAATTAGAACTGAGCATTCTCTCGAATAGATTTGAACTGTAAGTAGTCAACACACTTCTTATCACAGACCGTTGACAAGTTATGACAAAATATTCTCATTTAAAAAATGTAGATATTTAAAATTCATTTTCGCAAAATCTGTGCTCTTAGAATAAATGGATGTCATTTAGGCTTAGCGTGAGGAAGAGAAAAGACTAAATTAAAACTCAAGAAGATCCTCTTCTGGACCCAGCTCTGTTACTAAATAGCTGTATGACCTTGGTAGTACACTTCTCCAGAGGCCTAACTGCCCTCATTTTTAAAAAGTGGAAACTAGGTGATTTTTAAGGCCCTTTCCTGGTCTAAGCTCCTAGAGGAATAACCTGGTTATTATCACCTCCATTTTGCACAGAGGGAACCAGGATCCCAGCTTCAAGATTAGTGTTTGCTAATGTTTTTGATGTCTACTTGGATTCTTTTATCAAGTGAGATAATTTAATGAAAGTTTCATGAAAAGTAAAATTGTATAAGATTGCCGGGTATTCTTATCCAACCCAGATATTTCTTTCTGCACATTAATGCCTATTTCCTCTTATGCTCGGTGAGTCCTTATTCTTCTATCCCTCTGACCCCTTTTCTATATTTTTTCTGCTCCTTAAAATGAGTATTTAAATGATGGTTGGTCCTTAGCCTTTTATTCCCTCTTCATTCTCTCTTCTTTTGAGATTTTATCCATGTTTAGGGCTATCACTTTTGCCTCGCAAACAACCCCCAAGTCTCCCACAACAAACTCCATAGCAAAAACTTTTGCAACAGTCTGTCAGGCCTGCCAGAATTCCTTCCAGCCACCTGTTCTCCATATTATAGCTACAATAATGTTTTCAAAACTCACATCTTACCCTGTCATCTCTCTTCCCTAAAACCCTTCACAGGCATCTCGTCACTCTTAGAAACAAAGGAAAACCATATCACATCCCCTCAAGACACCCTGTCTCTTTTTCCAAGTCCTATGTAGTTTGAATCCCACCCAAACAAAGCGTTCCCTCCTACGCCAGCCTGGACAGAGTTTTTCCTCTTTTGAACTCCTAAGGCAAACATTAGCATTTTGTAAGTGTTCAGATGCTGCCTCACCATATTGCTTTTCTGCTGTTTTGAAGGGGTGTTTTTACACCTTTTAGGGCTATTTAACTTGTCATGTGTTTATGTCTCTCCAACTAGTCTGTAAACTGCCAAGGAAAGGGTGAAGGACTTAGATGTCTTGCTATCCTCCTTCCGGTCCCACAACAACCAAGAAAACCTCTTCAGTCACATTCATTCCACCGAGCAGTCACAGCTTGTTTAATCATCTCAGCCAGACTAGAGTGTTTTGAGGGCTGGCAAGGCGGATTTTGTGCCTTTGTGTTTTCATTGCATAGTATTTAGGAAGCACTCCCTAAATATTTGTTGAATGAATGAGTAGATAAGGATTCCACATATATTTCATTTCTTTGTTGATTTGTTAGATACAGGCTAGCTTGCTTAGATCGTTCTCACAACTTTTCAATGATATAGAAAGGTTCCCTCCAATACGTGTAAAGAAACTACATTTGCTAGAACGGTTACTGTAGAAAATGATAATTTGTTCACCTAACTTCATTTGCCCATCTTGACCTTTTCGCTGAACTCTAGTCTAGATCTAACTTCCTAGTAGACGTCTCCCCTTGAATAGAGACGTCTCCTACTTATGACATCGAAAACTGAACTCCTCATCTTTCCCTCTGCACATGCTCCTTCCTCACCGGACACCACTTCAATTTGTAACAACTCAATACTTGCAGTTGTTTGGACTAAATCCTCTGAGTTATTCTTGTCTCTTTTTTCTCATACACAGCACGTCATCTGTCTGTAAATCTTATTACTTCTACTTTCGATATATATGTACATTTATATATACAACCCATCCACCACCACTGCCACTGGCACCTCTAGCACTCTGGACCAAGATAGGACGATCTCTCCCCTAAATTACTTGAATAGCCCCCTTCCCCTGCCTCCCTGTTCCCACCTTTGAGTCATTATAGTCCATTCCTCGCCCAGCAGCCACGATGACCCTTTCAAAATGTGTCCAATTGCTCCTCTGCTGGAAACCCCCTCGGGTTCGCATTTAATTGAGAGTGAAAGGCTCGGCCATCTCACTAGTGCCTAAGTCTCAAAGCCCTAAATAATCTCGCGCCTCTTTCCTCCCTGCCTTTTACTTTTCCCTACAACTCTCCGCCTACACGTTCTGCTCCAGTCACACTGTTTCTCTTTTCCATTTCTCAAAACCAGTAGGCACCCTCCCTCCTCCTGGCCTCTGAATTTGTTGATCCTTCTGCACGGCACACTCTTTCTCTAGACTCTTAACGCTGTAACTCAGTCTATGTCTCACCCCAGCACTTCATATCTCCCTTCATTGTTTTTTTTATTCTGCAGCACTCTCGTTGTCTAAAGTATTATACTTATTGATTTTGTTTCTTGTCTGTCTCTGCCTACTAGAATGTCCACTCCATGAGAAAGCCAGGAATTTTGCCTGTTTTATTAACTCCTGTATCACTAGTACCAAGAATGGAGCCTGGTACACAGTAGTTGCTCAATAAATAGTTGCCGGATGAATAATTAACCTACTGACTTTGACCTCACCCGATTTAATTCCAAGGGAACTCAATCTGCATACAAGATAATGCAGATGTTTTAGGATGCAGAGCATATCAAAAGGCATTCCTCTTTATAAAAGGTTATCTTCTACCTAAAATAAGTTATTCTAGAATAAAAGACTAATTTTAACACCCAATGCAGAATCGGGACTTTGTATAAGAGTTCTGAACAAACGGGGAATAAGATGACAAATTACAGTTAGAGGCCAATATGAACTGTCCACATGGTAAAAACTATAGAAGTGAGGACAGAGCTGGCAGAAGGTTCCACAGAGAACTGGCGTGTTAGCTCTCCTTAAAGGACGAATCAAGTTTGGCTCTGCTGGGGTGACAATATAAGGCGATCAGGGCAGGTGGAACATATGCAAAGGTATAGGGGGCCAGCTGGACGGAAACAAATGGCACACACTGGCCTTATAATGGGGGCACAGGGAGGACGGAAAAGGAAGAACTGTTTTAGGGAGACCTTGACAGTCAAGGTGAGCAGCCTGAGATTGTCCCTCTAAGGCAGATCTTGGCTCTCAGTTTGGACAAAGTGTGAGGAGAAGCGCAGTGGGTGGCAGAGGGCCAGGAACCGCTTATGGGGAAGATTGTTTTGTTTATTGCTGATGTTTGTTTACTTTTTGTAGCGCCAACAACCAACAATGCACAAACCTGGGCTGCACACAAGACCAACTACTAAGGCAGCCCCTCTTGTGGGCAGAACCCCTACATTTAAAAAAGCGCTGCATCACTTAGGAAATAAACAGTGCAGGCTCTTGATCCAGAGACAGGGCTTCTTTCTTTTTCGTTCCTTTTTTATACACTACATCGACAATCTTCACTCTTAAAATATTTTTTCCAGACATTAAGGGCTCCCCCGTGCTCTTTCCTTAATTTCTTCTTCCCACTGCTTCTTCAGGTATTAGCCCAGGCTGGAAATAAGACTTTAATAAGGACTCAATCTATGCCAACGAGAGAGGGATTACAACCCAGCTGTTGTATGTCATGCTCCATTAACATAAATAACCGTGGAGTCAGCCTTTTAAAAAAAAACCCAGCTTCGCATTTGCCTAATCATATTCAGACCCCCCAGAGAGCACTTAGAATGGAAACGCTTGAACACATATTCATCTCTTACCCATTCCCCCTCCTAAAAATAAAGTTCCACTCCACTAAACATGATTGGTCATTGTAACTCACACTTTCTTTTCAAATATAATAAAACATCTGCAACTTAAACTCTACTAATTTGATATCTGTGATAATTCATATCTTTCCATTTTGTGGTAATAAAAATATGCTTCACGTGGTAAACAGAGGACCCACAGTGTTTTAAGTAGCCTTTGACACTGTACTACTCATTTACAAATAGGTAATAAATATTATCACTGTTCTTTAGCATCCAGTGGAATCAAACCCAGGAACCCAACTCATCCTGGATTGAAAGACAAAGGTAGACAGGAAGGGATGGGATAGGGAGAAGGAAGACAATGGTATGTTTCACAGACGTATTATAGAAATACACACTGGAAACCTATATAATTTTACTAACCGTTGTCACCCCAATAAATGTAATTTTAAAAACTTTTACTTACAGTACATCTACGTGTCTGCGAGTCCCTATGCTTTTTTGATAAAATCTGAGTTGCAGGATTAGAAAAGTTTAATTCCTGGCTGTTTTGAATGAGTTGGACTTATCTTACAAAATTAAGTGGATATAATTACTGTCTTCACACGAGTGTTCACAGAAGCATTATTCACGATATACCAGTATATCCATAAAATGGAATATTAGTCACCTACAGAAAGAAATGAAGTACTGATACACGCTACACCTGGGATAAACCTTGAAAACACTACATGTACTAATGTGAGAGAAGCCAGGCACAAAAAGTTACATATTGTAGGATTCCGTTTATATGAAACATTCAGAAAAGGCAAATCCATAGAGAGAGAATGTAGATGCGTGGTTTCCAGCACCTGGAAGGAAGGGGAAGAAGGAATGACTGCTAATGGGCGTGAGGTTTTTTGGGAGTGGTGAAAATGTTCTGTAACTAGACAGTGGTCATAGTTTGCACAACTCAGTGAATACACTAACATCATGGAATCATACACTTTAAAGAGGTGAATTTTATAGAATGCAAATTATATTTCAATGTAGCTGCTATTTTAAAAAAGAAGAAGAAAGAAACCCAAGCTGGGAGAAGTAACTTGCCCGGTCCTTTGCTATTTACAGAGGATTTGTTTTATAATAATGATACAGTTCAAATTCAATTCAATTCACTTAAAAACAAATGGCTTAGAACTGATCGTTTTGAAATGTTCTATATATTAATCCTGCTTAGATTATGAGGTCCTAACATAAAGGTTAGATGTTGGATCCTCTAAGTAGCCTTCAGTATTGAAAAGTCACAGTTACTACTTTTATCAAGTGCAAGTTTTGTTACAATCCTCTGATAAAACAGAAAGAAAACATAATCCATTGGATTTTGACACAGAAACAACATGCTCATTAGGCCGACCTGAAGAATACATGTATCTTTTGCAGACCATTCTAACGAGGAAAATGTCAACCAAAGTCAATGAATTTGGTCTTCCACTCATCAACCCTTTCACATCCACCCAGGATTTCAGCCCTGTGTTCCAGAAACCACCTGTGGATGCCTGCTTCAGAGAGCAGACTTGCAGATTCTACAAAGAGCTGGGTTTTTTTCTTTTGGATAACGTGTCTCCTGAAATGCTGTTTCTGAAATTTCATCATCATTCCAGAAGTTCCAGAGTCTTTTAAATATTACAATATTAATAATAACATCCCATTTTCTCTCCCTAAAACTCAGAAGCACACAGATTCCCATCGTCAACACGGCCTTTTTTTGAAATAACTGGCCCTGATGACAAGAGAGCCAACAGCAGCGCTGTTACATGAGGTCGATAAACAACCCCATCTTAGGTGGCATCATCATGCGGATAACGGATAGGGGTTCAGACGATTCTCCCGCTGCCTTCCCCCACCATAGCTACACACCCGCACACCCCCAACTCTGGAATAACAAGGTGACGCAGTCCCCATCTCGTCAGAGCCCTATGAACTATATAAAACCAAACCAAAACAAATAACTCCCTGACCACCAAAAATAAATGGCCCCGCCAGAAATAGTGCTGTCAGAGACAGTTAAAGGAGCTCCACGACAGCCATGACAGTGGAGCGGCACTGATGCTGGCATCTCCCAAGGACCCCCAGGCTCCAAAGGAGGTTCTCCATCAGTTTGGCTCGATTGACACCAGCAGGATTTGGTGCTGTTGGCTCACAACTGGTTCAACCCCGGAAGATTATTGGCTGAGCTTCTGAGAGGCAAGGGGAACATATCCCGGGATGGCCTCCCCACTTGTTCTAGATTTTCAATAATCTTTTCTCCGCCCTTCTCTAGGAAAGCAGGCGATTTCAAATGCACAATGAGGACCTTCGCTAGGCATGAGAGCTAAGCGCTCACAGTATAACATGAACGACCCTGGCTGCAACAACAAGGCTTTGACCGGGAGTACGGAGGAGACACTGCCAACTTGAACCTCAGTCAACACGCCAGAGCTCCAGCCATGACAAAAAGCGTCCTGTTTCTGAACTCACTAGGCTCTCTGCTGCCTCCAGGACTTGCCACGGGTGTTCGCCTGGAATGTCATCACTGCTCTTCACCTCCCACTCAGTGCTGACTGAACTATCTCCAACTCACCCTTACGGACTTGGCTGAGATAGTACCTACTCAAGGAAGCCGATCTGGTCCTAAAGCCTGGGTTAGGGCACCTCCAAAGACTTCTATTGGCATCATGATCACCAGTATCTGTCTGTCTCCCCAGTTAGATTTAGCGTTCCTTAAGAACGGGGAGCATCTCCTTAATTTTCTTCCCAAAACGAAAATCACTTTACTGGCGTTGGTCTTTGCTACTGTTGTTTTAAGGATTATGAAAGAACTACATGTGCCCGCTCCAGTCGTTCCCTTTCTCAATGGGCGGTATCACCTAGTAGTTGCCTGAGCAAGAAAGAGTGACATCATTCATTCATCCAAAACACAACGAAAAAAGAAAAGGCATGTCTGCTATAACTAGGCACTATGCTAATGACTATGTCTAGTACTGAACGAGACAAATCCTGTCTCTGGGATCATGGAGCTGAGATTCTAACAGAAAAGAAAGATTTTGAATAAATAAATCACGTTATTAAGGGAAAAGTGTACAACTTTTCTGGGAGTGTACAACAGGTGACAACCTGGAATGGGAATGTAGAGATGAACTGGCAGTTGGTCATATTTGCGCTTCTTTCCCATCAATGGTCGTATAGCCAATCAATCACGTAGTCCTGTCACTTCTGCTTTGGAAATCTCTCTTTCACCCGTCCATGTCCGTAACTCCTATACTGTCTTACTACCAACCTTTGCCTACAGCCTCCTAACTGCTCTCTCTGCTTTTGACTTGACTCCTCCAATCCAGAGTCCACAACAGAAGCCAAGGGGACATTTCTAAAATGTCACTGCCATGTTTAAAAGCTTTCCAAGGCTCCCCATTGATCTCCAATAAAATCTAAAAGCCTTTACACAACTTGCAAGGCTGCATATCAGCCTCGCTCTCTCCCTTTTTCTCCAGTCTCAACTCTTCTCCACATTTCCAGCACCCACACCCTAAGACATAGTAACCTATTATAGTTCTTTCTTTCGTCTGAGTCTTGATTCATGCTGTTTCCTATGCAAGGAACATTCATCATTCTTCCACTCCCAGAGTCCATATTAGTGGCTATTTCTTACTTTTCCTTCTGGTCCCCAGTTAGTTGTAGTTTCTCCTAGGAAACTCTCCCTGAATTCTCCCATCCCTTCAGACTAAGTTAGGTTGGGAGCCATAATTAGGGAGCTGAGTTAGGTTACCCAGATATAGATTGTGTAACACTCTACTTTCATCATAATGATTACATTCTGCTGTAATTGGCTGACCTGTAAACACTACGAAGGCAGGAGCCATGTTTGCCTACTCATTATTGATATTTGCAGTACTTAAGACATTATGCTGTGTACATAGTAAACGCTTTAGAAACATCTGCTCCATAACTAGATAAATAAAATGAACATGTTATTAAAACTTCAGATATGACAGAAAATTAATAAGGAAGGCAAAAATTATGGCTAATCCCATCACCCAGACATAATTACCATTAACAGTTTGGTGTCTATCCTGCCAGACATTTCTATTTTTCTGTCTTTCAAAAATGAGGTCTTCTTTCATGAAATATTCAGTCATTCAATTGTTGTTGCTTGGCTGTTTAATCTTAAATCTGTTATTACAGATATCCTTCCAAGCCAGAGCAATGTTCTGTGATGCTCTATTGTACGTATATACCATACTTGAAACAATCAAACCCTCACTTTGATGGATCGTTAGATTACTTCTAATATTTTATTAGTATAAAAATACTGAAATAAACAGTCACCCTTGAACATACGGTTTTTTATACATTCGTACGTGATCATTGTGCATTTAACAGCTAGAACAGGGCCTCGCACACAGGATGTGCCCACCTACTCTGGGGGTGAGTGGATAAAGAAACAAATGAATAAGGGATCAGTTGTCCCGAGAGAGGCATAATAAAAGTGTGGCTAAAAGTTCAGTTCTGGAATCAGTACACTTTTGTTCAAATCCCAGCTCTACCACTTCCTAGTAACCACTAGTCTTTTTCCAGGTTCAGTGTCCCTCTCTGAACAAATATAAATAATGGTTATACCAACCTCAGCAGACTACACACTATAAGCACTCAATATATACTAATTGGTATCATTATTTTTGTTCCTATTTCAAAACTTTATTTTTAGAATGGAAATTATTGTTGGAATAAAATTCTTCAAGGTCCATAGGAAGAAAGATAGAACTTGTCTCCATACAGTGAAAAAGAGAAATATATATACATATGTATATGTATATATATGAATACAAATTTAAAAAATGTTTTGCTAATGTTTAGGCTTTAAAGACATACAGTCGTTTGGCAATTACTTTAGTCTTGTGATATCTCAGCCTCTGTTGCCTTAGATGTTGTTTAAATTAAATCTTGTATACTTTAAATGTCGTGTGCCCCTAATCAGATTGTAAACTCTTTGAGAATGGTAACTTGTAATCTCTGTATCCTCCACAGCACTCAGAATCATTTCTTTTATTTACAGTTCTTAAAAGATGATTGAGTTGATACATACCGTTGGCTATTCCACTTAAGAATGAAAACGTAGCTGAAGTTCTGTGGAATGACCATGTGGAATGACTCTGAAAAGTCATGTTTAAAAAGAAGAAAATTCTGTGCTTATAGTTGCTGAAAGCTTAAGATTTCCCCCCCACTTCCCTTCTCATCTAATAACTTCTTAAATGTCTCAAAACACTAGTGAAAACAAAACCAGTAGGCTTGGGGCACTGTGGTTTGGGGAGCATAAATGCTATTTAAGAAAGAAAATGAAAACGTACTTCACTAACAGTATTTATTTTCCAAGGCTGTAATTACAGAGAAACACTCCAGAAGCACTGAAATTGCTGACCTAAGAGCAGCAGTGACACGATTCAGATTCACCTAAACTAGAACAGGAAATCCAGACTGTGATAACTCAGATCTCCGTAAAGGTAGAAAAGTCCCTTTTAGAACTTGTTCCTCTCCCCATCTCTCTCTCTCTTTCTCTCTCTCTCTCTCTCTCTCTCTCTCTCTCTCTCTCTCTCTCTCTCTCTCTCACACACACACACACACACACACACACACACTCACACTTCAAATCCAAGTGGAAGAATTTGCCGCGATGGGTGGGGCCTCATCAGGCTGACTCACTGTGGCTGGATTCAGACTACCAGGGAAAGCTGGCTTCAGGCTATAATTAGGCAAGCATTGCAGTTGGTTATGCTGGCATTTTCATGTTGAAGACAACATTATTAGAAAATGTGTAAACAGGAGAGAGCGGTGGAGGCCCCCTCTAGACCTTAGGGCCACAGACACCCCACCCCACCACAGCTTTTCTGTAGCGTCTGCCATTTTGTGTTTATGTATAAAACCACATGCACACATTCCACCAATTCAGTCTCTTTCTCTGCATGGTCCTCTCATTTCTCTAAGAACCTTGGAAATCACTAGAGTTGTCTTGGGTCTGCCACTTTAAACCTGTATAGCTTTAGGTAAGTTATTTGAGCCTTGGTCTCTTTACTGGTCTAATGAGTGTAATAATATCTATCTCATAAGTTAGGAAAATGAACTGAAAAATAGCTAAAATAAAATATATTAAATATCTAGAAGAGTCCCTAGTGTATAATGAATACTCAATAAATATTTATTATTATTAGCTACTATTATGATCTTCTTAGTAAGTCCTGTCAAGTATTTCAGAAGGTCTCTGCTTCTTTCTCTTATTTTCTGTGTATAATTTTATCATCCCAATTGAGATGGAAAATTGTCTTCCTTTAAACTCATTGCTAAAAACAAATGTAATTCTCTTGACTTCCCAATTTCCTATCCTAACCAATCAATGAGTACACCAATATCCTCCTTAGAACCATTCAACTGTGAATACATGCAGTGAATTCTGATTAGAGGCTGGGGGAACACAAATCCAGTTGAACTGACTGGAAGAAAATAGGCCAGGAAACTCCAAATCCAACAAGTTTGGTTTAGTTGATACACATTTACTGAGCACATACTATGTACTGGCATTGTGCTAGATTCTAGAAAGTAGAAAAGGATGAGCAAGAGGTATTTTTGACCCTTGAAGAGCTTAGAGCCAGGGTATGTATTTTGAGATTGGAGAGTCAGGGAAGGTATCCTAAAAAAAAAAAAAGAAGAAAGAAAGAAAAGAAAGGAAATGCCACCTGCACTGAAACTTGAAGGATGAGTAGGCTTTAACCAGGTAAAGAATAGGAGAGAAAAGTTATTCCAGGCAGAACAAAGACTGGGAAGTATGACACCGCTGTGAATTGCAAGCAGTCCAGAATTAATGGAATAAAAACCATGTGCTGGAGAGTATTGGGAGATCTAAGGAGATTTCCAGTTTATGTAGAGAAGACAGAATGGCACTCTGGCCACCTAAGTAGGAGCTAATAGTCCAGTCCCATTACCACCAATCTTTCTCTAGCTGAGCTCCCTGATCTGGAAAGTACTATTTTCCATCACAAAATTGACAAGTATTTTCAGGCCCACATTATGAGACATTGGGTTGGTTCCTTTGTTCCTTGTTTTGCCTTTATTGCCTCATTTGTAAACTGGGGTAATAATCACGCTTTCTTCACAGGGTTGTCATGAACATTAAATGAGATAATACTGTACATACTTAAAACAGTACCTGACACAAAGAAAGTATCAGGACATGCCAGCTAGTATTATTTGCTCTAGTCTCGCTCAGCCCAGATGTGCTGGGGGTGGGGTGGGTACTGTGATCAAGTGAGAAAGCATATAAGAAGTTTTTCTCAACACCATTTCTATGTAAAAATCTTTCCAACCCAATAACCTGTCAGGATTTATGATCATGGTCCATAAACTCTATGACCCTGAAAAAGTCACAACTTCTGGGCCCTGGCAGTGACCTTTCTGACAAAAAAGTGTATTGTTGCCTCATTGGTATTTACTACTGGCCACATAGGGGAGAGATTTAAAATAATCTCAATGATCTTTTCTCTGTGTCCCAGCTCAGTCTCCGTCAGTGGTTCTCAGCGTGGAGAAGTAAGGACTAATCAGGATATGAGACCAGTATGCTAAAAACTCCAGGACTTGGAACTCCACATTGGAAAGTCAGGTCACCTCTGTTTGTCACCCAGTTCAGCCCCTCATTTCTCCTCTCCCCACAGCCTCCGGCCATTCAGTCCCTCAGTGGAGGAGACACCCCTCATACCTACTGTGTTTCCCCGAAAATAAGACCTAACTGGAAAATCAGCCCTAGCATGATTTTTCAGGATGACGTCCCCTGCGTCATTTGTGCTCCTTAATGCGTCTTTTGGAGCACAAATTAATATAAGACCCAGCCTTATTTTGGGGGAAACACGGTATGTTCCAAATCACCTCTCAACCGAAAGGAACATGCAGGCAGACTGCCTTTCAGAGAGCACCCACTGAAGCAGAATCAAAAGGTGCAAAAAGAGGAAGGGGTTGGGGTGTTACCACCCCCACTCCCACTATCAGCACTACACAGCTGTTCAGAGGTTTAGTCGTCAATTAGCCACTTAATATTCCTGCAAACTTGCTGTCTTAAAAAACACACACAAACCAGTATCCATGACAACTATGGGCACTAACAAAACCAAAGCAATAACAGGCTGTTTAATTCTCAGGCACACGTGACATGGAGTTCTTCTGTGTCCACAGGAAAATCTGGTAGGATATGCATTAGGTCCTAGTGAAACATTTCTATTCACAAACTGAGGGAAGACAGGAGAAACCCATGTCAACGCTGCTTTATTACTCCTTTTTTGAAAATGGAATGTTATTATTTTATGTCAAAAACTATCAATTCAATAATGAAAGAACCCCACATATCTCAGGGCATGTTGACACTGTACTCCTGTGTGGCCCCATCCCTGGGTAACCCCCAGGGGGCACCAGAGAGCTGTTTCCTTTTTTAGCAGTGGGGTGGGAAGGGGGTATGAAACCTTGGGTGTTCTTTCCAGGCCATACAAATGCCAGGAGACGGGTTCTATCATATAGCCTTCCTGGGATCGGTCCAGATCACAGGGAACTGGGGACCTGGATTACATTATCAGTCATTTGGCTCTTGGCCAAACCTAAGGGTAAGGGAATGGTGTTGAGTGCAGCAGTCCCTTGGTTCCTGAACCCCAGGTATTCATGCTCCTACTGGAAACACAGCATCACATAAAGGTTTCAGATTCAGTGCATGCGCTGCAGCCTGGAGGATGGCACTCCACCCTCACAGAACACTGCCTCTAAGCTGACATTTCAACTGCACCTTCCACAGGCCATTCCAATACTCGGCCTGCTCTGCTGCTCCTTCATGGTGCAGTGTGCAATATGACCACTGTATGCCATGGCCATGGGCCCATTCCTGAACCTCTTTAGCTAGGAAGTGGATTCCCTGATGGTATGCTGTGTTGCGTGGAATTCCATGCTAGTAGAACGGGTACTCGCTAAGCCCTCAGACAGTGGTGCTACCTGAAGCTCTGTGGGCGGGAAAGTCATCCCCTGAATAGGTGTCTAATCTTGTGAGAAGGAAGCACTGACTGTTCTTGGAAGCACCCAGTGTAGTCAACTTGCTATAAAGGAGCTGGTGGATTTCCTTAATGAACAGTGCCCTGTCGACAGAGCAATGGCCTCTGGCTGACAGGATGGACATCTAAAGTGGCAGCAGCTTTAAGGGTCTTGGTTGGGCCCAGGCTTCACCTACATCTCTGCATTTGTGTGTCTATTGCATTCGTTGCCACAGGGGGCTAACGTCTGAGTTATTTTGACTAGTTGATTGTTTAGCGTCTCTTCTGTAATGGATACTTTCTGGTGAGCATTAACATCTAACGCAAATGATTCCACACTTTGTGTGCACACCTGTATGTCCACCTGTGGTATTACACAGTACATATTCTTCGTGTCTGGCTTCTTTTGCCTGTGACAGTCATCCATGTTGTTGTACGAACCAGTAGCTCTTTCCTCTTATTGCTAAGTAGTTTTCAACTATATGAATACACAAAAGGTCATCCCTTCTCCCGTTGATAGACATCTGGGTTTTTTTCTAATTTTTGACTATTACAAATAAAGCTGTGAAGGACATCCCCCCAAAAAACAATAAAAGAGTTGAATCAGTTTTGAGCAATGATGACAGATTCTTGTTGAGAAGCAAATGGTTGTGGCTGAGGCATCTCCTACTGCCGACAGTATCCAGACAGGTAGAGTGGTCCAAGCCAGCTACGGAGAATAGAACGCCAGCCAACTGGACTAGGTCCCCTGGGCTCACTGCTGTCCAGCTATGGAGTCTCAGGGTGCCATTTAAACTTCCTGAATTGATCTGAGAAGTAAACCAGGGCTGGAAATGGTAAGGCAGAATCTCTGCCCACAAACCACAGCACTCAGCACACAGCTTATACTACAGACGCTTTTGGGGACATATGCTCTTGAAAGAGAGCATTCTGATAAGAATGCCCACAATCCAGACTAAGCCATCAGTCGTATTTTCCTGAGACCTCACTATCCCATGGTACTCCTTCTACTTGGGAAAACAATTATCCACCCATGTGACTTACCTTCTCAAAGTCTCGAAGAGCCTGCGTGTGCACCTGCGGGGGCTTTTCAAATGCTCTCAGGTAATGTGTCTGCCCAAAGGGGACCTTCTCGCCACTTCTCCAGGTCTGTGACTGTGCTGGAGGGCCTCGGTCTTTAGTGTCACTAAGAAAAGCTGCCGGGGAAATAGAACAACAAAAACTTTTATATAATGGTGGCGTTAGGATCCTTCTCACCTGCATAAGCCAACAGAATTTGGTTTTTGCAAAACACCAACCAATTCTAGGCCACATAGAAACGGTTCATATACAGTAGCCTGTGGCAGATCATGCTAACCGTGGTCTCCAGTGAAACACACTCGTTTACGCCCAGGCCCCGTTGTGATTCGATGTGCCTGCTTCTCCATCAAGAAGTGTTTATTTCTCCACCCCCTGAATTTAGTTTGGCCTAGTGACTTGCTCTGAACGTGCGACTATGAGGAAAGTGCCACTGTATGAGATCCAGAGACCAGGCCTCGAGAAGCCTTGCGTTTCCGTTCCGGCCTTCTTAAGACTCCCAAGACCACCATGCTGTGAAGTAGCCCAATCCAACCTCCTGGAGGAAGAAAGGCCACGTATAGGAGGAGTGGAGGTGTCCCAGCTGACAGCCAGTAACCAACTGCCAGACACTTAGGTGAAGCCATCTTGGACGCTTGGCCCCTGCAAGCTGTCAGAAGACTGCAGCTTTTTGAGTAATCCCAACTGACACCAGCAGAAGAAATGCCCAGTTTGCCAACACACAGGATTGTGAGAAATAATAAATCATTGTTTTAAGCCCCAGGTGGGCAAACTTTTTCTTAAAGGGCCAGACATAAATATTGCAGGCTCACGGCCCATACCATCTCTGTCACAACTACTCAGCTCTGACTTTGTCACTCAAAGCAGGCACGGACAGTATGCAAATGAATGGACATGAGTATGTTGCCATAAAACTTTATTTCAAAAAATTGGCTGACTTCTGTTTTAAGCCACTAAGTTTTAGGGTGGCTCAGCACAGGACCAAAGATAACTGAGATATTCTCTATTTTTTTTTTTTTTACATCAAACTATTAGATAAGAAGTATTTATAAATCTCTCTGTAGAGAATCTTTCAGGTTATCATTTAGGAATAATAGCAATTATAACAACCAGCATCTTTAACTGGCATTGCAGGTTACAAAATAGTTTCACATAAATTATTTCATTTGTAAAATTACTGCAACCAGTGAATGAGATTGGTGTGATTATAAAATCCATTTTACGGATGAGTAAATGAAGGTTCAGAGAGTTTACTTGACCAAGATTCCATTTCTAAATCCTGAAAGAACCATGTTCTCCTCACTCAACCTTCCTAACGGTAAGCTAACACTGTGTTATTTTAACACTGAAGGGGGGTGCAATAGGCCTAAGAGTTATGAAAAAACAGGCAAACAAGCAGAGATGTCATCAAAGGAAGCCTTGCCCTGGGAGAAGCCAATGAAAGCTAAAATGCTACAAACCCTATGCCTGCCTTTGAGGAAAATCACTGAGAGAACAAGAAATTCAGGGCTTCTCTCAAGCATAGTACACAGAGGATCTCAGATTGAGGTGAGCTGGGGGTTGCAGACTCAAGTAGAAGACACAGAAAAATACATCTTTTCTTGCCTGACAGGAGGAAGCAATGAGCCTTTATTACTGGGTAATTTTTTTTTTTAAGTCAGAAAAAATGATAGCCATCACAATACACCGAGCTCCACAGACAGAGTCAGTGCAGGTGAGAGCAAAATGGGCTCTGGGCATGCTTCACTCAGGAAAAGTTAATTAGGCAGAGGAGATCCTAAGGAGCTAAGAGGCAAAATGTCATTACATGCTTTTTGTTATCCCCTTTCCTTTCCTTTTTTTCCTTTTTTAAATTTCTTTCCTCCCTCCCTTCTTCCCTCCTTTCGTCCCTCCCTCGTTCCCTCCCTCCCTTCCTCCATCCCTCCCTCCCTCCCTCCCTCCCTTCCTTCCTTCCTTCCTTGTATATTCTGGTCTCCTTTGCCAAAAATCATTCAACCATATCTGCATGAGCACCAAATGAAACGGCAACATAAGCAAAAATAAATAAGTGGGACTACATCAAACTAAAAAGCTTCTGCTCAGCACAGAAAGCTGTCAACAGAACAGAAAGGCAACCTATATAGGATGGGAGAAAATATCTTTCCCTCCCTCCCTTTTTCTTTTCCATTCTGCAAACTTGTCAGAAGGAGCACAAGCAAAAGTCCCCAGATAACTTCAATCCACTTGTCAGAATTTTTTCAAATGCTCAGAAGAGGGCATTTTCTGCTTAAAGAAAAAAGGAACAAGGAGAAAAAGGAAGAAAAGGAAAACAAAAAGGAGCAGGAAGAGATGATGGTGAAGAGAAAGAGAAAGAGAAAGATGAAGAAGAAAATAATGATGATAAATAGCGTGGTTCCAGTCCAGTGTTTTCTTGTCTAAAAGTATTATATTAAGCTCCCCATGGTACCACTGGTTTTAAAGGGAAAAAATGAAATGTAAGGCCATATGATTTGATTTAAACTGGGCACTGTACAGTGTCTTTTCATTTTTGTAAAATTAGCATGTTTTCAGATGGTATGTTTAGATAGTATGTTTTTAGATAGTATTTTCAATTCCACTAACCTTATGTGGTAGAGTCTAGGAGTTTAAATTAGCATAGAAATTTAAAGCTGATTTTATTGGTGCACAGCACATATTATAGATAGAGGCAGTATTTTTTCTATCGTCTTCGATTCAGTTTGTACAAAATAATTGTTATTCTGTTAATTGTATACCAGTGTGTGATTACAGGTTAATAGTAATAATAGTAATAATAACATTGCACCTCTTTTGTTAATATGCTGATTATTTCTAAGGAAAACGTAAATATTTCAATGAAAGGAAATTAGAAAAAAATTATTTCTTCCAGATTTAGGTGAAATTAGATAGGCTACTAAAAGGAAGAAAATTTGATAAAACAGAACAACAATATATTACAGTTAGGTTAATGGGATGAAAAGAGCTTTTGAAGCTTGGAGATAAATCCTGACCACTTGCTAATTGTGGGGATTCAGGCAAATCTCTTAATTTTGCTGAGCTTTGTTGTCTCCCTAAAAGTGGACATAATAACACTTAACTCACAGAGCTTTCCTATGGATTAAATGAAATAGTAAATAAAAATACCCATCCTATTATCTTGCCTGTACTGGACATTTTGTCTATCCTACTTCCATTTTGGCCCCAGTCCTTCCATTTTCACCTCATAATGGAGGCTCTTGGTGCTAAAATGAGGATGGTAGATCCCTGGAACTTGTAGATTTAACATACACAGTTACAATCTGAAGTCCTTAACAAATTCAAATTATAAACTTTTTCCCAGACTGTGAATAGGAACCATCTGTGTGCTTCAAGGCAAATCACTTAGCGACATAAGTAAAACCCTTAAGTGATTAAACGTTTTTGTTAAAAATCATCCCCAGAAGACAGCTATCTTCACTTTGGTTTTGTAGGTTAGGTAGATCCCTCACAAATGTTAGGCAGTAATGGTATGATATTATTATGAATGCCCTAATAATAGTAATTATCTTTACCGGGTGCTTAGTCCTTCATGAGCTCTACTGAGAGCTCTTCTCACTTAAGTCCACTTGTGAGTGTGACGCTATCATAATACCTATTTTCGTGGTGTATTACAGCAGAGACTTCATTTTAGTGGCAGAATCTACTTTAACCATTTTACAAGTGACCTTAATTTTGCAAGTACAGAATTGTTAAAAGTATGAAGCGTTCACATCAGTATTTCAGTTCTAATTCACCGCACTGTGCTAGGAAAGTGGAGAATTATAAGCTCCAACGGTATGTGCATATCTGGAAATTCACAAAAAGTCTGAGGACATTGGAATGATGAATTTAAAAGATCCATGATTCAGGGGATTTATGATCAGTGGGAAAACAAAAATAAAGCAAGGCAAGACCCAAGGCCTCCTTACCTGCAGTGTGACTTGTGTTGGGTACCATCTCCCCATCATCTTCTGCAAAATAATCTCTGTGGAGAGAAAGACATAGTTAATGAGATAACCACCCTGCCTGGTCCCCAGTCCTTGGGGTGTCAAGATACCTAGATTCTGTTTTCATTTTTCCTCCACAAGAATTCATTCAGCTCTTACTATGTGTCAGTATCAGTGTTAAGTGCTGGAGAGCCAAAGACAACCCCGCCCAGGAAGAGTTCACATCCTCATAAGTCCACATAGAGATGGCCATTGAGTCAACATTTCCAAAGGCATTGAATTACCATGTGGTGAATGCTATGCAGGAAAATGCAGACTCACTTAATTCCTAGAGAGACTCAGAGAAACTCAGAGAAAGGGTACTTTAAGCTGAGATGAAGAGAATGTCAACCAGATGGAAAACAGAAACAGGAGAGTACGCCATCACAAGGGAACAGCGAAGACCCTGAGTTGAGAAGGAACTTGGCCTGTAAGAGGCACAGAAACATTCAATATCGCCACCTGACCGCGCACTACCTTCTGGGATGGGGTACGGATATTGAGTTTTAGGTGAAGGGTGATGGGAAACCGTTGATGGATTTCACATGAGGGAATAAAGGGTAAATGACCAGATGCAGATTTTAGATCGATCATTCTGGCAGCTCTGAGAGAGACTGCATGGGGGGAACAGAAGTGGATGGGGAAAGCAAGAAGTCGTGATGGTTTTAAATAAAGGAAAAGACGGGAGATGGAGAGAAGGAAACGATTTCAAGATATGTTCAGGAAGTAGAACTGACATGGATCAAGTCTCTTAATGGAAATGTTAAAAATACCACAATTCAGTAGCAAGAATCGTGTGTGTATGCAGTGTAGTGAAGACCACCATCTCTAGCACATCAGGGGCACAAAAAAATCTCAAAATGTACTAACAAATATTTGTTGAGCACCTACTATATTTTAAAGGCACCGTCTTTTTTTTTATTTTAAAGACTTTATTGGGGAAGGGAAACAGGACTTTATTGGAGAACAGTGTGTACTTCTGGGACTTTTCCAAGTCAAGTTGTTGTCCTTTCAGTCTTAGTTGTGGAGGTCGCAACTGAGCTCCAGGTCCAGTTGCCGTTGTTAGTTGCAGGGGGCGCAGCCCACCATCCCTTGCGGGAGTCAAGGAGTCGAACTGGCAACCTTGTGGTTGAGAGCCCGCTCTCCAACCAACTGAGCCATCTGGCCACCTGGTAGCTGAGTAGCATCATTGACTGCATTCTAGTTGTGGAGGTCACAGCTTGCTGGCCCATGTGGGAATTGAACCAGCAGCCCGTTGCCCAGAGCTCACACTCTAACCAGCTGAACCACCCATCCAACCCTAAAGGCACTGTTTTAAGCTCTGCGAATGTAGCAGCAAACAAAACTGACAAAAATGCCTGCACCCGTGGAAATTACAGTAAGGGAAAACAAATAAGTAAAAGGGATAGTCACAAGTGGGGACAAGTACTGTAAAAAACCCAAGTGGGAGGGGGATAGGGAGTGCTGGGGGTATGGGGAGGAGGAGGGGATGGTAATTTTCAACAGGCAAGTTTTCTCTGAAAAGTACTAAGCGTAGGCAGGGTGGTATGTGGGGGGAAATCTAAGCAGAAGATATCAAGTGCAAAGGCCCTTAGGAAGGAACATGCCAGAGCATTTGGGGAACCACAGGGAGGCCAGCGTGGCTAGGCAGAGTGAGCGCGGGGTAAGTGGTAGGCAGTGAGGTCAGGGGAGTAAGGAGGAAGTTGGGCAGGAGGGCAGATTGTATTAAACCTTTTGGGACATTGAGAGGCATTTAGCCACTGGGGTCTTGTGAGTCCAAAAGAGAGAAGGACTGAGTGACAAATGTTTTCAAAGGGCTGGTACGGTTTTGACAACAGACTAGCTGTGTGGGGAAGGAGAAACAGAGAAGCGATTGCCATGATCCTACAATGAAAAGCTTTCAACATTTAGCTTATTCCTTAAACCCTGGGTACTCCCAGTTAGTTGTTCCAAAAATAATTCTGTAGACGGAGATTTAGAGAGTTTCTCTTTTTAAAAGCCAGCAGACCTTCACAGGGAGGCAGAGGAGAGCCTGGCATTTGTTTAGAAACTGTTGGTGTTCTTTCTTCTCTGTCTCAGGGCTGGACTTTGGCATAAATCTTCACTTGGTTAAATTCCAGAGATACATGAAAGGACCAGACAGGGCATATTGGTCTACACATACCACCTGACAATTCTTCATTATTCAAAAGCAGATCACCAGCTTGTGGTTCTTCCAGGCCCTCTGCCTCTTTCTCTTTCCATTTCTCATTAAAAACGTTCGCTGACAGTGAACAATGGAAGAGATGAATTGAATATATTGCTTATGGATTCCCCTCTGTTGAGATACAGCAGGGGAAGGATGTTGAAAGTATCAGCCAGAACAATATCTTTAAAAAATTGTGGGAAAAACACTTATACGGAGCTGCCGCTATTCACACATTGGATGGACTCTGTTACATTCAGCCCTAGGCAACTGCACCCGCCATGAGGAGCAGGGTCATCCTCAGGCCAAATTCAGCCCATCCAATATGTTTTATTTGGTCAACACGAAGTTGACACATTTCTAACTTCTCTTGGGAAATGAATGGGTCTAGCCATGCTCGGCCTGCCTTCACACACCAGGAGATAACCTGCTGCCTCTAAACCGAACAGATATGTGTTCTCCAGTTTGGCATGCTCCTTGTCACGCCCGGTCCTTGCTGTCCCAGCTCACCCACTCATTTATGATACTTGCTTGACTCCTTACAGGTCTCAGAGGCTCTTACCCCTGGTGTAGATGAAGTGCAGACAGAGTTTCATTTCCGCCTTAAGACACAGTCTCGAGTAATCTATTGGCTTCAGTACATGATTCATTCATTTGTGACCATAAGCTGCTAACTGGCTTGTAAGTCACTTTTACCTCTCTGGCCTTCAGTTTCCACAAATATTTGTAGAAGTGCACGGATTTCTAAGGGTTCTTGCAGTAATTAATGCAATTCTATTCTAATAGATGCTTCACTGTAAAAACTCATTTTAATACTTTCCAAGAATCCGAGGAACTGGCCAGACATGATCTCATTCAATCCTCCTGGCTCCAAAGATTCCCCCTTCTAGATCAGGAGCAAGTTACAACCAGGCCACGAATATTGGTCCCATGAGACACCCCACTTTCTCCACCCTGCCCACAGCCACCCTGAGCTAGCGGCCTGCCTGGAATGAATCAATCACTGGAAGGATAGAGAGGTCACTTTGGATGGGTACTGAGTTAATGGGCTTATTGTAGTCTCAGGAGATTTTTTGAAAAATCACTTTAACTCTATTAACAGCTCAAGTTCCCTCTGATTGCCAGAGAGTAGGGCTCACTCGGCTGTTCCAAAAGGTTGGTGAGGAATTTAATGCTCCCTCAGGGAAGGGGCTTTTCGGGAAGAAACACAGGGTAGATGACTAGGGGACTGCAATTTGTGACATCTGATAAACCAAACTACAAAGAGAATTGGAGTATGCTAGAGACAGACTCCAAGCTTGCCCCCCCCACACACACACAATCATACACCCAAAGCAGTAATATATATTGGTAAATTCTTCCGTATTACCCAAGTCTGGAAAATAACTTGTACGTCCTTTGTCCTAGTTTCTCAAATTCAAATGCTTCTAGATTTCTTTTTTTAAACATGAGTCCATGAATGACTCATGCTCAGCTAGTAAATGGTCACTGGGGCACTTACAGTGCTCCTGCATAGATGTACATATGAGCGTATATAATATTTCCCACAAGGTGCTTTTACCTTAAATGTTGTATAAATTAACCATACTTTTCCTCAACCAGACTTATCCTATTTTTTAAATTGTTGTTTTATTAGTTTCATGTTTACAAAACACTGTAATTGTTAGACATTTGTCATTTATACCCCTCACAAAGTGATAACCCCCTCCCCCCACCTACGACCCCTCTGAGATCGCATACAGCCATTACATTTCTACTGTCTCTATTCCTTATGCTGTACTCTGCTTCTCGTGAATATGTATAATTCTAGTTGACATTCATTGTTTTTCACCTTCAGCTTCGGTGTACAGTGCAGTGATCAGGCATCTATACGTCCCTGAAGGGGTCTCCCTAATGAGACAAGCGTCCATTGGATACCCTACAAAATCTTTACATTATTGATTATATTCCCCAAACTGACTTTTGTATCCCCGTGAGCCTTATGCTTTTCTCCCTACCTCATCCATCGGTCAATACGGATTCCAATTACACTCAAATTACTTTTATTTGGTTTTACCAAGACACTCTCCTGCTTAACTTGAGGAACCAAGCATCTTCCAGGTATGACCCACCCACCTAGTTTCTGCATGGTCTAATACCCACACTTTCTTGATGTGCTCACCAGTAGCCATGAAGGTAGCCACTGAAGATTCCAACAATCCATCAACATTCAGTATTCCACCTGACTAGCTTTTCCTACTGTTTTCCAGGGTGGCTAGGTTGAGAATGCTCAGAAAAGAACGGCTCCTCTCAAAGCCATCTGCTGCACTCTGATACTCTGATACCGTCAAACTGTGCTATGATAATTTCTCCCAATAATTTTTCTAAGGATGGTAGCTTCGCTTATGTCAGGAATAACTGTGGCACTCGATTTTGCTTTGCTCGAAAATGGCCACAATGTAGCTCCTTTCCCAGATGTGAGCAGCTTGCTGGTCCCACTAGTCTAGTGTCTCATAACATTGTGGGGAGGGGTAGAAACTTCGGTCTTTCTTCCTCAGCAAAGGGTGACACCACGATGGAGCCTGCAGAGAGATAATTTCTGTAAGGCAGCCATAGGCCCTCCTTTGCAAACTGCATAGTTGGCGTTAAGGCCTTGTTTTGGCCTGTTGGGTTTGTGGACTAAGAAGAGCCATGGGTCTTGTGAATGGACCGTATTATTCATGAGCAATGGCAAGATGGCAGTCATACACCTTCACCACGACAAAGCACGCTGTGCAGCAAGCCTATGAACAGTATGAGACGTCCGAGGACCAAGGTCACTCCCAAACTATTGCTAAGGTGCTGCTGTCTGTCTAGGCCCCATTACCTTTTCCTTCTCAATCGCAGCTATTTAGTCATTAACCTAGGGCTATTTCTTCCTAGGTGAGTGTCCAAACTCCCAAAGGAGAGTTTTTTCAGGCCCCTCCCCAGAGAAATCACATGCACTTAGGTTGTTGGAGAATCACATAGTCTGACACTCCCCACTCAAGCTTCCTTAACATCTCTAAACCTGGGGGATAAAGACCATCTCCCAGAGGCATTTTCTGTCTTTTGAAATTCTGTTTATATGGTTTTCTTATTATAAACAAAAATTCAGAAGGAGGAAAAACAATCTGCTATAGCAGAACTTAAAGCTAAAACACTGGACCTCTGATTGCTGTTTTTAGGGTTTTTCATTCCATTTCATAAACATTTTTGAGAAGTTGCTTATATGGCAAGCACTGGAAATAGAAAAGTGAAAACAAAATATACCCGGTCATCAAGGTGCTCAGAGTCTACTGTGGGGGGGAGGCAGAAAGGATTCAAAAAGATAATTATTAGAACAATGAGATTTAAAACAGAGATTTCAGAACACAAATGAGATAGCAATTAATTTTGTCCTGCTGGGGGATAGGGGTGTCTAGGAAATCTACAGAAAACAGAGAACATTGAATCTGGGCCTTGAAGGATGGGTGTGAATAAGTAAGAAAACATGACAAAGGCCCCAAAACAGGAGAATGAGAGTGTGTTCAGCGCTTTCATTTTGTCCCCTCCCACCTGAGTGAGCGGAGACTACTCAACACGACCCCTTCCAACATCCGTTTTACCTGTCACTCTCCCCAAGCCTTCCTCCCCCAAACTCTAACCCTCAGGAAGTCGTATTTAGGGGAGTCCAGGGAGAAACTTTGTCTTCATTTGCCCTTCCCACCTCAAACACTATAGCTTTATCTAACTATGTAGCCCAAAGGTGATTTAAAATAACGGTAGCAAGAAAAGATCAGGACTAATTTGCACTATAGTAAAAATGCCTACAGATACAGACCAGCAGAGAATCTGGAGAAGTAAAAAGGCTGGGTATTTAGAATGGTAGAAAATGGAAGTGAATATCTTCCTTTTTTATTTTTAATTAAACGATTGAGTCTTATTTTTTAAAAATTAGAGGATATATTTTGATATGATTTACATTGCTCTTCTAATGAATGCCCTCAATAAATGATGAACTATATAAGGGATTAGGCTCAGAGTGGCCTTCTCAAACAGTGGGGGAATATGTGGAATGACAGGACGATTGCTGAGTTTTGCTGTACATGAGGGTCCCCCCAGTATTAGACACTGAACCAAACACACATCCTAATGCCCATGTTCTTAAAGCTCATTTAACATGCATTCCTAGATTCTAGTTCCAATGAAAGAAATCTTTCTAATGGTCAAAGATCTATTTTTCATACTTTTAATTTATATCCATACTCAACCCTGGCAGATATTAAAGGGCCTGACGAAGGAGAACTGCAGCCGACTTTCTTTAACATGTGGAGTTCTGGCTCTGAGAAGTTTTAAAGGGTCGGGTTTCACAGAAAGTGCCAACTTAGAAACAATCTCTGGACCTGCCTGTGCATAATTTTCCAGCTCAACATGTTTTCTTACACTTGAATTTTCCTCAACACTAATCTTGCTTTAAATGACCATCGTTATTATTTGGACCACCATCACCACCCATGACCAACGCTGCCACCACAATTCATTGAGGGCCCAATACTTTCCAGGCATTATCTCGTTCAATCCTATAAAATAGGTACTGTAACCCCAATTTTATAGATGAGGAAACAAGAGGTCTCGAAGGATCAAGTTAATTTGCCCGAGATCATACAGCTCATTGGCTAGTTCGTGCAGAAACTTGAAAACTGTATCTGTCTGACTCCAAACCTTTACTCCGTCCTCTATACCCCACTTGCACCAACATATTTACTGGGTAAATGAACCTCCTTTGTACCTGCCTTGACTCCAGGGAAACGAACCCTGAGAAAGTGAGGTGAAAGGAAGGGTGGGCAGTGCTGCTATGATAAGGAGATGGGATTTAGAATCAAATCCTTATACATATTTGTTTCTTGGGACACCAACTCATCCCTAGTGGACACGGTTCACACTTGAGTATGTGAATACTGGTATAATAGATGCCATGTGACAAATGATTAAAATCCTGACAGGGAAGTGGCAAGTATGACTTTTTATGTAGCTCCTACCCTGAAAAGTGAGCCATCCATTATTTTATACTTCCCTATCTCTACTCAAATTTCTCCAAATAGTCACACATTCTCTGTACCCCTTCTGTGATAACAGTCGGTATTGTCCCCAACAGACAAAGGGAATAAACTCACAGACAGGAGAGGTGATAGAAATAGAAACAATAAAAATGGGAAAGGCCATTGGTGAATAAGCTCCGAGACTTCTCCACAGATCTTTGTTTCTCTTGCCAAGAGAGATACTAAGTACATCATCTATGTTCCAAATATTGCCAGATGCCATTCCATCCCCCCTAATTTGGCACCAATATAGCAAAAGCATACATTCAAATGCAAATAGGGTAGAAGTCACAGATGCAGAGCAAGACTATAATTTTTTTCTCATCTCAAGACCTATCGTTATAAAATTGCAAGCTAGGATGCTTAATTGGCAAAGCCCCTCAGAAAAGGGAAACCACTCGTGGGGTTTCCTCAGCACTCTAAGTGTGGGCTGACTTGGCACGGACAGTCACATCCACTCTCCTCCCATACAGGCTGCAATTACACCCTTCCCTCGACAGAATCTATTCATTGACCTCAGTCTTAGCCAAATGGATCCCTGGGAGGTAGTTTCCTGGAGTGCTAAGGCCTCAGTAGCTACAGGGAGCCTCAGGGGCCATTCGTGACAACTTGGAATGCTGTGACCTGTTTTGCTCCTGCACTAAGCTCCGTCCTAAGAGGCACTGACATTATTTTTCTTCTCGTGAGCCATCAAGGTCCAGAGACGTCACTTAGTACTTAAAAAATATAGAGGCAGTTGAAGTAATTCTTTTCCTCACTTTGCCCTAGGAGGTCATCAGACTTGCAAATATCTAATAAATTCTCCTCCCCGTCCCCTGAGCCAGTCAAGATTGATACCGTTCTTTCAAAAGACATGTGAAAATAACCTGCTTCAGCTTCAGTCAGGTCACCCGGGGATGGCATATGGGCTGTCCACCCACTTCTAAAAGTTAGCTTGTGCTTTTGACTTTCGGTCCCGGCAATGCGTTCTGTATTCCTGGGTTTTCATTAACAGCCACGACTCACAAGGCACTGGGCTGGGCCGAGGCAGCTGGTTCAGTCTGTCTCAGAGCCCAAGAGCAGACACCACGGACTAGATCTTTTCTTTCCCTGTTTCCACCCACCTTTTCTTTTACAGTTTCCTTTCTTCATTGTGTCCTTTTTTTAAAAAAATGATTTTTAAAGAATGACGGGCTTTGTCTAGAAATTTGGAAAAGGAGAAGAGTGCATAGAGAAAGATAAGAATAATAAAAATAATGCTACCATGTAAAGGCACCTTTGATAAAGATTTTCGTGTGTTTACTTCTAGTTGTTCTTCAGGTCATATGCTTGTGTGAATTCTGTGGCATAGAACATACAGACACTGAACATACAATTTTGTGTCTTGATTTTATGTATATTATTGAAATCAAAGGAATGAATTTTTAGGGAAAGAGGAAAAGTCAAGGGAGGAGGCAGGTGACAGAAGGAGGAATGTCTTCATAACATTACAGACCGTGCCTGAGATCAGAAAGAATGAGTCTAGTGCCTTCCTCCTCGGTGTGATTTTATAACAACTAAAACAAAGCCGATGGAATCCTAGAGGATAATAAAATTGACTGAGATTTACCAAGGTTGGCGACTGATAAGGCAGGAGATTCTAAAGCGGTGCAGAGAACAGTTCAGATAGCTGACCCTACGGACAGCTATCTGAACTTGATCGTGTGGTCAGGAAATATAATTTTATGGTTAAAGATCATAGGGATGAGGGGGTTGGAGTCAAGATGAGCTACAAAGAATGGCTGTGCTTACAGTGTACTGACGTGAATTCGAATTGAGGAATTGCGAGGTTAGGGAGCGACAGTGACAGACACCCCTGCCTGGCGACCCCTCTAAAAGGTCTGGAAAGTAGGGTTTTTATATCATCCACTATCATGCACCCAGCGTTTAAGAAGCCTAGATCATAACGGGAACTTGATGCATATTCCTTACACAAATAAATACAGCTTGAATGTGTAAATGGCATCAATGGATAACTGGCTGTATCCATTCCATAACGAGACACCTCCCAAACAGATATTCACATGAGCCGCAAGTAATGCTCTCTGGAAAGTTCTCAACTGAAGGTCTGACGAGTATTAGCAGCGGCAAATTGAGAGACAAAAGATAGTCCTTTCTTCCAATAAAATTATGGTACGGAAAACACCACGGAGACCAACTAGCTGTATGCTACAACAGAGAAGGCAGAGCGTGTTCTGGCTACAGAAACTGTCTAGAACTAGGTTCCAAAGAGAATTCCAGAAGGCGGTAACGTGGGCATTAACCTCTGCTAGGATAAACCGTTATCCTAGCAGAGGCAAGGCTTCATGTGTAGGTGGGAGCAACTGGTCCAGGAGGCCCACTCCTAATAATTTTAGCTCAGGGTGAGCGAAGTGACAATGCAGCCAGCTCTCCAGGCCTGCTGGCAATAATGCTCTCCCGAGGTGCCAGTGACTTGGAAACTCCAACATAATGAACGGAAGACTCTTACTAAAACCAACTCAGTTCCAAACTTTACACGTTGTCACTTGGTAGACAGAAATGTGAATTTCTTCCTGCTAGAAAACACTGACTTAGTTTTAAAGGCATAATCCTATAACCTAATACAGCATCTATTTCCTCTCTTGTCCCCTCTCCTTGCAACAGACATCCTAATATGTATGCCTCATTCTGATGTAATTTACATCCACTTTTACTTTCTTCTATTAAGATTTTCTGTTTATTATCATTTCAGGGAACACTTCAAGATGGTAACAGAGATTAATAGCAGCAATGAAGCATTTTACCCTAGAGAGGGGTAAAACTTGGGGGTGTAGCTACTGGCTCGCTTAGGATACCCTAATACACGCCGTTTTACATCAGTGCATGTGCTTCTGTTTCCTCTTCTGCAATATAGGAACCCGGGTCTCCAGAAAGACATTTAAATTGAACATAATACCCTCTATAATAATACGAGTTATGTGATTCTAAATCTTGAGCAACTTGCAATGTATTTTCAAGAGAACCAGATGTGTTCGAAATAGTTATTCTACTTCTGAACATTTATCATCCAAAAATAATTCTATGGAGGGGCAGCCACATGACTCGGTTGGTTAGAGCACGAGCTCTCAACAACAAGGTTGCCGGGTTCAATTCCCGCATGGGATGGTGGGCTGTGCCCCCTACAACTAAGATTGAAAACGGCAACTTGGAGCTGAGCTGTACCCTCCACAACTAGATTGAAGGACAATGACAGAGCTGATGGGCCCTGGAGAAACACACTGTTCCCCAATATTCCCCAATGAAAAATAAATAAATAAATAGTTCTATGGAAGACGATGCTTTATGCAGCTATATGTTTACCAAGTATTATTTGTAATAGTTAAAAAAGTTGGAAACCCGAAGACCTTATTACAGGGGAACGATTAAGAATTATCATTCCACTTAATACACTAATTCCACATTTAGAATAATAATAGTCCACATTATGAAATGGGAAATGTATTTCAATTGTGTGAAATGCTACAAATTATTCAATTTTCTTTGTCATTCAGTGTTTTCTATGGATCAACAGTTATTGCTTTTTTACAACCCTTCTGCCTTGACCCTGATAAGAAGACACCAGTTGAAGGTTACCTCTTCCCATAGTTGGCCTTGGAGAAGCCAAGAGAGAAAGAAGTTTCTGCAGAGGGGAACAAATAGGAAAGGACTGGAAATAATGAGGTTGATTACAGGAAGATGCATTAGGAACTATTAAAATGCTACGAAAATACAAGTTTTTATTATTATTCATTATTATTATAAATAGTCTATGACTAATGAAGTGCTCAGCCATGAGAAAAAATAAAAGGAAATTCAGATCATGCTCATCTTGATGACCACAGAACTCGGAAGATGTTCTGAAACAGAGGAAAACAAGAATTCAGTGTGTTTGAATGTTTTAAAATAGAATTGCACAGAGCCACCTTGGGTCACCATGACATCTCTTTTATTCTGGACTTTCTTCTAATTTTAAATGCTATTTGAATTTTTGCCAGAGACAACTTGTGGAATGTTCTGAGCCCAGTTTGGAGTTTTATTTATAAAATATGCTCGTTGGGTCAGTTTTAATAGGAGTAGTGTCCCAGGGCGTCCACCGAATGAATGGGTGCTGCACAACGCCTAAGGTGGCTGACCCTCCCCATCACAGTGAGCCCCTGAGCCCCCCAGAACGGAGAGGGCACTGTGATGGGGAGGGTCAGCCACCTTATTCTTCCAGAGACAAAAACAACTCCTTCCCATCTTCTGGTATTTTAAATCCAGCCTTAATACGTAAGCTGAAAGAAGAGGAAGCCGTGGGGTGGGGGGTAAAGGGCTACTCTGATCTAGTACGTGGGAAATAACTGGGGGTGAAAGCACAAGTTGAGATAAATTCCTCAAATGCAAGTATGGGCCTACTTAAAAGTAAATCAGAGTTGTGAAGGCAGAGATTTTCCTCCCCCAAAGGTGGAAAATTAATTGCTAGAAGTGCTGAATGTTCAATAGGAAATTCAATGTCCAAAGACTTCTCAATAATATAGAATTATGAAAAGGAGCATTTTCCTAATAAGAAGTGCTATATAGGAACCAGCAGTACCACTAAGGAAAGATATCAGAATCAACCAGGCCTTCAGGCTTCAGTGCTTTACTTTGCTTTCCTAGCCTCAGTGGCCACATCTACAAACTGGGGGAGAAATGCCACCTCTGGTTGTCACTATGCATTCGTAAACAGGACTCTGCTCACTCGCAGTGAATTCAAAGAGAAGTAAATGTCCTTGCTTCCTCTAGTCTAAGAGTTAGTATTGAGCAGCAAAAAATGCAAATAAGTTATCAATGTCTTTCAAGTGCAATTTAACAGTAATTAAAGGGGCATCTTGTCTTACTTGAGGGCTGCACTTCAGCTATTTGGGAAAGGAGAAACAAAATCAAAATTCTTGAATTTGAAGACCAAACCACTGTTTTTCTTGGATGTTACTTCCCTCCCCCCAATTTTTACTGCCACAGCAGGCAAATACAATTAATGCTTGCATTTTATTAAATCCAATTACAGGCTAATATAAAACAAAACAAGACAGACAAATTTGTCTTCCTTTCCGAACCTTCAGTCTTATAGGTAGTTCTCAAATAGTTCACGTTCACTTTTTCTTGAGTTATTTGTTCAGGGAAATTGTATAAAGTTCGTATATGATTCCCCTGACTTTTATTCAACTTTCCCATATATTAGAAATAAGAACATTTCCACTAAAAGGGGAAAGAAAATTAGTAATGATTTTTCCGGCATTTAACAATGTGGAGGCTGAAAAGTGGCCCTCTAAAGAAGTCTCTGGAAACTATAAATATGCTACTTTACATGGCAAAAGGGACTTTCAGAGGTGATTAAGGATTTTGAGACGGGGAGATTATCTGTCTTATCCAGTTGGGCCCAATGTAATCAAAGGGGTCCTTGTAAAAGATATATTCCATAGGTGAGAGAATGAGAGGAGGAGATGAGATGAAGACACAGAGGCTGGAGTGATGCCATTTCTGGGAAAGGAACCATGAACCAAGGAATGTGGGCAGCCTCCAGAAGTTGGAAAAGGCAAGGAAACGATTCTTCCCTGGAGCTTCCAGGAGGAACACAGTCCTGCTGACAATTTGATTTTAGCCTAGAAGACCAATTTTCGGACTTCTGACCTCCAGAACTGCAAAATAATAACTTTGTATTGTTTTAAGCCACTCAGTTTGTGATAATTTGTTAGAGCAGCCAAAGTTGCTAGTCTAGATAGGTGAACACTAAAAATTTAGAGCAGTAGAAGCTGTTTGCCCAATAGATAGGAGACTTACGGGGTGAGCAAACCCACCTTCGTCATCTCCATGAGCGTGTACCTTTGATGGCTCTTTACCTATTCATGAATATCAGTTGATCAATGACCAACCCAGCTTTTTGTAAGACCCGTGTACGCACAGGCAATTTGGTATTCCAGAAACAACCATGGTCTCCCCAGATGATTTAACCAGAGTCTGGTAACAGCCAGGCAACACCCCCAGAACAAAAACACTCACACTGACCTGTAGCAGGGTAGACATGTACAGCTAGGAGTAGTGGGTATTTAACTTTGAGGGATCAAATACTCAGCACCCTGTCCTTTGTGGGAAGACTGAGCAAGATAAAGGGAATGGGGGCTCAGGTGAAAAACCCCTCGTACGGGGGCTTTCCAGAGCTGCCAAGAATGAAATGTGGGAACAGAATCACAGCATTAAACTTATTCAGAAGCTTAACAGTAGTCAGGATAAGCAGCCGGCTTCAGAACCCACTCAGAAACAGAGTCACTTACAAGACTCAATTCGAATGAAGCAATGAAGCGCTTCATTCGCAATTAGAGAGTTCCTGGCTATGTTTCTTCCTGAGGCATGTATTACCTGGGAAATTTACTTAGTATCTCTCAAGTTCCATTTTCTTGTCTTAAAAAGGAGCATAATAACATGTACCTCAAACCTCATAGGGCATGTGGGTTAAGTGAAATAAAGCATGCAAAGGGATTAACACACAAACTAATAAAAGCAAGCTTAATAAATGGCGGCTTTACAGTTAATTTTTATTCTTTGAATCCCCCAAGTTGTGCTTCTCCACGGTTGCTCCCAGAGTAACCGATGCATACGTCCGCTCTCTGTTAGAAGTACAGACAATGGGGAGGCAGAAACCCGGTACCATTCATTGTTTTACCCTTAGCACTTAGCACAGGGCCTGGTCTGCACTGGGCTCTCATGTTTTAAATAAATGTTTATGAACTGATCTTAGCTGTGAGTTAGGAAGCATCTGGGACATCAGTTATAATCTATGATTATAGGATTTTTCCATGTGTGACCCATTAGGTGGTGAAATAAATCTAGTGAGTCACACCAGCATTTGCTTTTTAAAGGAAAAGGAATAGGATAGAAAAGATCAGCATATAAAACACAGAGTAAGGTTAACTATTGTTACATGAAAACTTTATTTCAGTTACATATGGCACTGTAAATACATTTCTATTGTGGGTAAGGGCAAAAAAAAAAAAGTGTGAGCATTCTGACTATTTCACCTCACCAACATCTGGTATTCTCTCTTTTGTTTTTGTTTTTTGTTTTTCATTTTAGCCATTCTGATGTGTAATAGTGGTACGGCATTGCAGTTTTAACTTGCATTTCCCTGATGATTGTGACACGGAGCACCTTTTCACCATCTCCCCTTCTGGAAATCCTTTATAACCACTTTAGAAAAGTACTTGGCAATATTTACTAAAGTTGAACATGCATTTCCTATTACCCAGCAATTCTATTTCTATGTATTTACCCAAAAGAAATGTGTTTAGCAAAGACACGTACAAGAATGTTCACACCAACACTACGCATAATAGCCCCAAACTAGAAATTTGCCCAAATGCTCATTAACAATACAATGGATACATAAATGTGATTGATTTACACATACCAGAATCCTATATAGAAGCAAAAATGAATGAACTACAACTACACACAACAATGTGAAAGAATCCCATAAGCATAAGATGGAGTGAAAGAAGCCAGATACAATAGAGTACACAGTGGATGATTTCACTTACACAAAGGTCAAAAACAGGCCAAACTAATCTATGGTGTTAAAAGTTAAGATAATGGTAATCCTTGGGGTCACCAGGGTTTCAGGGGCGCTGGTCAGATTCTCTTTCTTGATCTGAGTGCCCGTTCCACAGGTATACTCAGTTTGTGAAATTAATTGAACTACATAAGCATATGATTTGTGATTTCTATGAATTTTTTCTGAATTAGTCTGAAGTTGTTACATGGAAAGTTCAAAAAAAGCTAATAATACTTTAAGTGTGAAAAGCACACAGAAAGCAAGAATCCCTGATACACTCATCCTCATTACTGTTAAGTGGTCATCTAACTTTTGCTCGAATAACTCCAGGGTCAGGAATCTATTTACTGCCCAGGTAGGTCCCTTGTTAGAAAGGGACCTTTTTCCCTTTTTCCCTTACACTCAGTCATAACTTGCCTCCCCACAACTTATTCCAATCAGTTGTTCTGTCCTCCTAACAGATTCCAAATCAATCTGCTCCCTGTACCGCCAACTGCTCTTCAAATATTTGAAGGGAGCTACCATACCCACCCTCCCCAACACTCCGCTGCCAAGTTGCCACTTCTCCAGCCTAAAGAGCCCCAGGATCCTTTGGTCACCCCTCAAGGTGTGGTTTTCAGTCCCCTCACATCTCTTGATTATACTCCTTTTTCCTAGTGATGCCCAAAACAGTCCCCTAGGAGAGGCCTGAGAAGAGCAGAAAAGAGCAAAAAGTAGAATCCTCGCATGCAAATCTAGATAGTGTACTTCTCATCAACACACCCTAAGCTTCCATTTGCTCTTTCTCTGAAATTCACATTCTGCAGTTCACTCCTGTTGCACGATGGGCTAAAATCCCCCAGGTCATGTTCACAAGTACCGTTAAGCCCACATTTACCTTCTGCGTCTGCCCAGTCTGCCCTCTCTTAGGACTCAGAACACTCCCTGGCCCCACTCCAGTTCTCCAAAGTGAAGCTTTGGAGTGGAGAAGTATCTGTTATGGAAACACCTCTGAATACAGTCTCTCCACCCACCCTCCCACTGAAAACCAAAAATGAAGGAAGCCTTTGTCTCAAGAGGTCATCTCTTAGGCTTGAGTGAGCTCCATTTTAAAGTATATTTGGGGGGAGGAGCGGGGTGTAGAGAAAACACAATTCCACCGGGCACCTCCAAAATCTGACCTAAGAGCAGGCTGTCACCCTGGCCGGGACAAAGCCTGGGCAATCACCGCATCCTGATTCTCTTGCTCTCTCCTTTCCTCTCCCAAAGTCAGCTCCCACTGGAGACTCTGGAAATGCGCCGTGGACGGGCTCTGCTCACTCAGCCCTCACCCGTGGAAACTTCCACGTGGCAGTGTGAGACAGAAGGAAATCTGCTCTTTTTTCAAGGCATCTGAAATGAAGAGTGCCTTTGAGAGAAAAAAGACCTGCAAGAACCCTTCTCATCTGTGGAACAACGGGGAAGACAGAGAAACATTTCTATAGGCACTCCCAGGCAGCCTCACTGGTTATTTTTAACCTCAAGAGTAGGTGGCAGGCAGATTCATTGAGCCAGGCAAACACCAGAACAGAACAGGAGGCAAACCAAGAGAAGTGGGCTGGGAATGAGGGAGGGAGAGACGCTGTCAAAGAGCAGCTGTCCAAGGCCCCTCCCTGGTGGTGAGGGGCGACCTCTCGGGAGAGGCGCAGGGCAGCGGGTCTCCGGGGACCGAGCGGCCGCTCACCTACCTGGGCCAGGTCCTCTCCATCGTCCAGGCGCTGCCCTTGCTTTCTGAGCGCTGCTCACCCGGGAGTGGAAGCAGCCTGGGGAAAGGAGAAGCCTTGCCCACGGGCGTCCAGCGCAAAGAGCAGCAGCCTCGCGCTCCCCAGCGCCCTCACTCCCTCCGTGTCCGCGCTGAGCGAGCTCGGCTCCCGGCTTTTGCAGAAAACCGCTTTGCCGTGGCCGCACCTCCCGCTGACACGGGGCGACGGGCACAAGGGAGGGACTGTTCTCCGTAGGAAGCTGGACGTGGAGCGGCCGGCGCCCAGAGCTGTTTTGGGAGCTGGGGCCAGAGGCAGCGCAGGCTGGGACACGACTGGCTGGCACGAGTGGCTCGGCACCAGCTGAGCTGTCAACCGCGAGGGGAGGCGGGGCTGCGCCAGCCGGCGTGCAGGGCAGGGCCCGCCCAGGTCCCACGCCCCTGGACACACCCTCCCTGCACGGGGACGTGGGCAGAAGGGTACAGGTACCTACAGGTCCCCAGCCCTCCATCCCTCGCCCATCCCCCCGAGGAGCTTTGGGGAAAACACCAACCAACTGTCGGGAGAATATGGAGAGGAGGGCACCCAGCCCACAGGTCACGCCGCAGCCGGAGCTGGAGTCTAGGAAGGTTTTAGGTGCAATCCTGAATGAACGAAGATACGCACTCGATGGTCAAAGGACATGGTATTGCCCTGGAGATCTGACGTGTCCGTCTCCCCATTCATTTGGGGACAGAACCTTCCTCAGAAAAGGAAGCATCCTAACAAAACCTCGCAGCCTTCTTAGCTGTCTGCGTCACAGACGTCCCCTGGTTTTAGGGTATTCTGTCTCCCTGGGTTTGTTTCCATCCCCCAAGCACTGAGGCAACTGGGCCCTACCACTGGCTGCAACAGGGCAGAGGGTTCCTGAACTTCCCAGAACACTAGAAAAACTTCAAGACAGTGGCCATGAGGACCTAGAATCCCCCCTATAACTGACTGTTCTAAGATCATAGAAAAAGGTCCTTTGGAGACGGCACCGCCTGAGACCCTGGCACCATCTATTTACGTAACAAAGTTTAAACAAGTCACACAGGCTATAATTACAGTGCTTACAGCCCTGAAGTTCCTTTTCAGCTCTAAAATAAAACCCTTTTATTAAGTGACATAATCACTGTTGTTATTAGCATTACCACTGACCTTTTTTTACTTTGCAGAAAGCTTTACAGTGCCCACATGTGGCAATGCTGATTTAGTTATATTTGCTTCACAGATGATAACTTTGAGACCCAAAAAGCCTCCAAGTCTCTGCTGAGACTCCACTACAGGTCGCCTTCTGCTCCATGTGGCCCCAGAGACATGTTCTCTGAAGACCAACGAGGCTCCTCCAGAATGAAGTGTTTCTCTCAGGTATCCTAGCATGCCTGCGTACGGAGGAGACTGCAGGGCTCCTGTATCCTTGGGGCAAACTGCCATTCTGCCTCCCATCTCTTGGATTAGTTCTTCTAATGGTCGATACACAATAGGGACCACAGAGCAGGATAACATTAAAACATCTGAGAAGTCAGAGGAACCATCTGAAAGGCCATTAGTCTAAACTCCCCCCAACCTCAACATTTAGCTTATACTTAAGCTATCGAGTGCTCTCAAGCTTAGAATGTTTCCAGGAAACATTTGAAAACATTGCAGACGGGACCTTAAGACCCAGTTCGACCTGAGACAAGGCTCACAGGCCGCCTGTCTTGAAAAGAATCTCCTGCTGCCTCTGAAGCAAAAGTAAATAAATAAATAAATTGTGAAAAGGGGGCAAAGTCAGATTTTCATCCTCGACCCCAAAGTTGGTGCTGTATTTAGTTTTGTCTCAAATCAAATTATGGGCTACTGAGTTTGAAGAGGAACTCTGCACTCAAGAAATGACAGCAATGACTAGATAAATTGTAGGGTCTCAGAAGGGAGGCTAGAAAATATGCTCCTTTGTTTTTAAAATTATTTTTTTTACAAAGTTCATAACACATTCATCCTGAAACATTTGAAAAATACAGAAAATATGTAGAAAATATGTAGAAAGCAAATTATCTGTAATCCTGAGGTAATCAATATTAAAATTTGTTGAATTTCTTTCCAGTTTTTAAAAAATGTATCTTCTAACCCAAAGATTGACTCTCTCTTACACATCTAACAGTATATTCTTGAGACATTTCTTTGTTGCTTTACAAATTACATTTATAATCAAAAAGAACAAAACTTTTTGTGCTATATTGTGAAAGAAAATCCATATATCCATGCCTCCAGCACAACTTTTTAAATTTCTAGATAATCCCTCTAGTTGTTTTTCACATATATATCTATTTGTAGAGTTATTATTACAGCTTAGACATAAGTTTATATCCTCCTTTTTTCACTTATTAAATTTCTGTCCATATTGGTAGCGAGTGTCCATATTTATTATTCTGATTATATATTATATATCAATATAACCAGTATACTTCATATTATATTACTGCATGGTTATGCTGCTTCTAATAGTAGACTCTTATAAACAATTCCTTAATGAAGTTTTCTTGTCTTCATTATTTAGTTTGCAATAAATATTAGTTGCTATTTAGTGATGATTAAAATTATTTCTCTAGGATAACTTCTTAAGGCATAGGAATTTTAGGATAAAAGGACTTTCTAATTTTATCATCTTGCACAGCCTCAACAACACTAGCATTTATCATTTTATTTTTTTCTCATTTAATAGATAAGAAACAATTTAATAGTTATAAGATACTGTAGGTATATATCTATATTGTATACAATATATCAAGTAATTTAATATCATCTCATTTTACTTTATATTTCTCAGACTACTAGTCTTGTTTTTTGTTTTTTTTTAACTTTTATTTCTTTTAAGTGTGTTTTTCCAGAACCCATCAGCTCCAAGTCAAGTAGTTGTTTCAACCTAGCTGTGGAGGGCACAGCTCACAGTGGCCCATGCGGGGATCGAACCAGCAACCCTGGTGTTAGGAGCATCGCACTCTAACCAACTGAGCTGACCAGCCGCCCCATTAACTAGTAAGTTCTTATTGTATTGCTTACTTGCCAACCATTGTCTGTAGTAGGTAGTCATCATGAAACCCTGCTGTGTTGAGCCACTGTATTATATATTATATACGTTATAACATATATATGTTATACATGGTATATGCTATGTATTTTACATTAGTCATCTTTTTGCTGAAACAATGCTGCCTAACAAAGAACTCCCAAAACTCAGTCTTGTGCAGCAAACATCCACTTCCACTCAAGCATCCGTGGTTCAGACATGGATTAGTGGGGCATAGGCTCAGGTCGGATGCATGTTCTCTCTCATTCCAGGACCCACACTGAAGAAGCAGCTTCTACCTGGGGAATATTCTTTTCATGGTGGAGTACAAGAGTGTAAGAGAATTGACAGAGGCTGTGATGTCTCTTAAAGTCTCTGCTCAGAATTGTCCCTTCTGCCATATTCCATTCCCCAAAGTAAGTCACATGGCCAAGTCCAAAATCAGAAAGGGGGCAGAAAAGTGTACTCTGCCCACAGAATGCAGGAGGGATATTTGTGGAACAATAATACAACCTACCAGTTATGCTGTGTCATACTTTCTGGCTTTTTGTTAAGCTTTTCTCTTTGTGGATACGTGGTAACTTTACCCTTCTCCACCCCATGTAAAGGTAGATGTGGCTTTTGGCCAATGGAATGTAGTTTGCTTTGGTCTTTGAAATCCGAGAAGAAGTTTCATGTGGTCATTTCTAGGTAGAACATGGAAGTTATTAAGAGCCAGTACACAATGGGCAACTGTCAATTTCCACCGTTGTATTGATCCTTGACAATCAATGTGTTAAGATGAAGCTTTCATCAACCTGGGTTTCTGAGTTACTCTGATATGTTTTTGTTGTACTAAGTTACTGACATCTGGGGATTACTGGTTACTGCAGCATAACCTGGTCTATCCTGACATACGATTTATTTTATTTCTTAAATTCATTTTGAGACTGAGGCAGCGAGAAGACCGTAGGTCCCCATGGCTCATTGTGTATAACAGAAAGTCACACATCTTCCTCCTTGTGTATCTCTCCCGGTTTTCTGAATTAGAACTCACAGAATCTGGGTAGATAATGTTGACAAATTAAACCAGTTGTGTTATTCTTTCCTGAATACACTGCTCTTGAACTTGTCGACTGATTGTGCTTCAGGAAATGTTTGAATTGATGATAAGGGACAAAAAATCGGAAGGTATCTGTCTTCACACTCAGCTGCAAATGCTCCAAGGGTATTTTAACCATCCATTTAGTTTTTCTGTGTCTTTTCTCTTTCTTCAGCTCTCCAGCTTGATTCTGGGTAAAAACGACTACTGATCTTGAAATGGATTACTCCATGAGCTATGAGGCAATAATAAACATAACCACGTCTAACATATTTTTGCCAGCATCTTCTAAAAGCGTTGCATGTATACTGACTCCTTTCATCCTCACAGTAACATAATGAGGTGGACTCTAGTTATCTCTGTTTCGCAAATGACCAACGGGAAGCACAGGGAGGTCACGTATATTGCCTACGTTTCCAAAGCTGAGCTTTGAAACCCGTCTAGCTCCAGAACGTCACACCTAACCACTCACTAGGCACACCGCGTCCCTTATTTTGACCGCTAATATTCCCTGAGACTTAGATAGGAGAACACTATGTCTGTGACATCTCTCACTTCACTGATCACTGCGGTTGATTCAGCTGACTTGGTTAGTCAGCAGATGTCTCTTTTGTCCCTCACAGCTCCATGTCCATCTCTCTAACCTTGGGTTTAAAAAATGTCCTTTCCAGACAGAGAGGAATCAGTCTGCAATCAAAGATGGTTAGAGTGTCTGTGGTAGATTAAAGATGACTACAAATTCTTTCCTTCTTCTCCCACTGAGGGATGGAATCTAATTGTCCCCCCGCCCCATACTCCATTAATCTGGGTTGGTTTGAGAGACTGACTTCACCATAGAATGCAGTGTAAGAAATGTCTGGTACTAGGCAAGGCTAATTCAAAAAGAAGCCTTGCAGCTTCCATGCAAGACTCTTAGAGACTTGAAGTCCTGAGCTGCCAGATAAGAAACTATCCTTCTAGAGAAACCATGTGGAGAGGTTCTGAGACTACACAGAGAGAGGGAGGAGCCTAGCTGAGCCCACCACCGAACAGTTCCCATCAATGTGCCCGGCACATGAGTGAAGCAGTCTTGGACCAGTCCAGCCATCAGCTGTGGCTTTTGGAATAAACTTGTCCTGCTGAGTCATGCTAGAATTACTGTTCTGCAAAATCATGACACACAATAAAATGCTTTTTTGTATGTTAAGCCATAAGTTTTGGAGTAGTTTACAAAGTAGCAATAGATAACTGAACCAAATTGGTATCTGTACGTGGAGTGTTGCTATAACAAAACCCTAAAACCACTTTGGGACCCGGGTGCAGCAGAAGGTGGAAAGGCCTCAAGAGTGTGTATGGAAACTGCTGGAAAGCCTGTGAAGAAATATTATTGGGGGCTGAAAAGAAAATGACCTGTGTTCTGTAGTGGCAGAAATTTGGCAAAAAAATTACCCGTTGGAATGTGGAAAATAAAAACCGTACCTAATGAATGGATAAATGTGGCAACGGAAATTTTCAGGCAGAATTTCAAAAGTACTGACCAGTTTCTTTCACCACATGTAAGAAGGTATGAATAAATTTAAAAATAATAAAAAAAAGTGAGCTGAATAAAAGAGAACGTATTCAGTTTTTAATCAGAATTTAGGGGAAATATATTCAGGACTTGCTAGTTTCAAAAATCAAACTGCTTCTCATCCCCAGTCTCTCCAGACAGCAAAAGCTTTCAAAATCAGTACAGTTGACCCTTGAACAACACAGGTTTGAACTGTATGGGTCCACATATACATGGATTTTTTTCTCATCTTGTAAACAGACGACGTAAACGTATGGTGTTGATAGAGTACAGTGCTTTAAATGTATTTTCTCTCCCTTATAATTTTCTTAATAAGTTTCTTTTCTCTAGCTTACTTTAAAAGAAGAATACAGTATATAATATATATAACATACAAAATATGTATTAATTGACTGTATTATCAGTAAGGCTTCCGGTTAACAGTAGGCTATTAGTAAAGTTCTGAGGGAGTCAAATGTTATATGCAGATTTTTCACAGCACGGGGATCAGTGTCCCTAACCCCTGAGTCGTTCAAGGGTTAACAGTAGTTTCAGGGCAAAAATCAAATCTGAGATGTGACCGTTAGACACATGGTTTAAGAACTCAAGAAGATTTGAAGTGGTGCCTCATCTATCATTTCAGTTACATGAAAAGGCTTTTGTCTGGAGTTGATGATTATAAATTAATACAAAAGATGCCCTCAGTTTTTAAGCAAATCGTACCAGCATGGACTGAAAGGGATTACACAGTACAGAAGGAAAAGATGCCTTTAGACCCTTAACTTGCTACTGAGAGGACGTAGGCTGAGAAAGTTACCGATTGCAAACAAGGACCATTTCTCATGGAAAAAGAACGACTCAAAGAATGGGACCAAGAGCCCAGAGGGCAGACCGAGGGGTCCTCAGATCAAGAGGTCTCCAGATCAAGAGGCACCATACTTAAGGAGCTGCACCTCAGGACCCAAATTCATCCGAACTTGATTCAGATGAGATTCTGGATTCCTGGGCTGATGCACTAAATGTTATGAAACTTTTGGGGGTTTGGGAGTAACGCCCGAGGGCGCAGCTCAGCTCCAGGTCTAGCTGCCATAGCTAGTTGCAGAGGGCGCAGCCCATCATCCCCTGCAGGAGTCGAACCGGCAACCCTGTGGTTGACAGGAGGCGCTCCAACCATCTGAGCCATCTGTGAGCTCAGCGGCACCTCAGCTCAAGGTGCCGTGTTCAATCTTAGTTACAGGGGACGCTGCCCACCATCCCTTGTGGGACTCGAGGAATTGAACTGGCAACCTTGTGGTTGAGAGCCCACTGGCCCATGTGGGAAATGAACCGGCAGCCTTTGGGGTCAGCAGCATGGAGCTCCAACCGCCTGAGCCACCGGGCCGGCCCCACCATAGCTATTTTTTAATTAATATTTACATTCAAGGAAGGATTCCACCCCTGTATGACATGAATTTTAATATTAGTTTTGCTTGAAACTGACCTGTAGGGCTAGGCCAGTGACCCCAATTTTCCATTTCTCAGGTCTCTGATTTACCGGAGGACACCAAGGCACTAGCAAGGAAGCCGAATAAACTGGTTCCCTAACTTCCTGGCTGGAGTTCTAGTGACAAAAAGAGTGGTTATTTCCTCTATCTTGTACTACTCCCTTTATCTCCCAACCTCCCCATCTTGAAGAGTGTGTGTGTGTGTGTGTGTTTATTCAGACCTATCTCCTTCACTGGCTAACCTTATCTGTCAGCTATAACAAAAACCTCAAGAAATTTATGACCAAGCCTTCAGACAGCTGGTGATAATTTACTCATACAATCCCCCTCATCCTTTCAACGCCCACTACGTACGTGTATCTGATGTTGGAGGAGGGGATTCATGCAAGAAATGTGGAACGTCAATTTCTACGAAGGGGGTTAGAACAGTGAAGAAAGGCTTGTGTCAATTACCTGGATACTTCTCCTTGTTCATATTGGGCCTTACAAACGGAAGGGACTGCTGTGCGGGTCAATAAATAAATTTCTGGAGCCAGAAATAATACTGGGATAAATTCATAAACAGCTTTCAAGGCATTCATGACAATTGCACCATCCCTAAAACCTGAGACGTTGTCCAGGACGGGACAAGCAGTTCCAGTCCAAGGGCCACGTATCAGGCAATCTAGGCAGCTTCAAAAACCCTTGGAAATGACAACTAAGTGCAGTGCATGAGCCCAGTTTAGGGCTCAGATTGGATTCTGAATTAGGAAACATATCACTAAGGACAAGACAGCTATACAGCTATGGTCCTTGCCTTTGTTTTTTGTATCATATTATCTACTAGCTAGTTCCCCGATCTATCAAGATGGATTTCTCTGGATTTAAAATTCTGGCAGACACTGAGAAATCCTGATGCTCTGTCTCTACAGATTGGACCTTAAGGAGATGTGTGTGTGTGTGTGTGTGTGTGTGTGTGTGTGTGTGTGTGTTTGTGTAACATAAATTAGTTTTTAAAACTTTCCATTTTCACAAAAATTAAAAAAATTCAAACACATAGATAAGTTGCAAAAATAACACAACGAAGTCCTGTAAATCCTTCACTTGATTCACTAATCATTCACGTTTCGTCACATTTTTCTCTCTCCCTACCCTACCCCACACACAATTACTGCTAAACCATTTGAAAGTAAGATGCAGACTCTTCACTCCTAAATATTTCAGTGTGTATCTCCTAAGAATAATTAAAATCATTAATTGCTGTGATTATGTAAAAGAATATACCACCTCTCCCCGTCAGCTTTTGTCACTATTAAGCAGAATCTGAAGCGCTTGCACTGAATTACATACCTACTGCATTGAATTAGCAGCTAACCCTGGGAGATATTTGGCTCAAATCTGACAGCCAAGCCAGCTCATCAAGATAATCACTCCCAGAACGAAGGCGAAACATACAGCAAAGACACATTTCCTCTTTTACACTTAGAACTACTGGAAGTCAATTTCTTGGCAGTTTCAAACAGCTGTGTGTCCTTTCTTCCATCTGGCAAGGGTTCAGGAATATTGAGATACAGCCTCAGAAAGCCTCACACAATCAAGGAAAAATCTGAATGAGAAAAATTCCACATTTGTGTATTCACTTTTGTTTTAATTTTCATCTTAGCATAAAGGAAGCCAAGATACTGAGCTGTGGAGTTCAGGGTCAAACACCTGGCAATCCTAGACCAAAAAAAAAAAAAAAAGAAAGGAGGATACCTCGACGGTCTTTTATCCTTGCAAAGTTCAAGTTAATACAGTGACTGTCAGACATAACCCCATTCTAGAGCACATCAGTTCAGTCGAAGAACAAACAACCCCAACGTTAACCACTATGATTCAACCGAAATAATAGTTAAATTAGACAAATGTATCCCCCTTTTTCGGCTGGGTCTGTGATAGCACAACAGGCCCAGAAATACTGGCTGATGCTAAATCCAAGGTTGTGAAATACAGAAAAGGATGATTGCATCCTCTATTTCTTGGCTTTGGGTGGGTTCTCAGGAGGAAGAAAAAGGGGGGAAAAACAAGGCCAGAAGGTCAAGGCCAGAAGGTCCTGGTGCTGATGGACTGATTCAACTGGTTCAAGCTTTTAATTCAGCTGGGAAGGTGTTCAGGGCTGGACCTCCTGTGAAAGAAGTGAAGCACTCGCCTACGGTGCAAAATGTAAAGGACGCCAAAACCTCAGTACGCAAGATAAATGATATTTTAATGCAATATGTGAATAACCAAAGGTTAATGCAAAGATCCATGATGAACCAAGTATCCAAATTTTAAATACGAGCAGGATCTGCCTGTGCGTTTGCCCGATCCCTGGAGTGACTGCCTTACTTGCGGCACTCTGGGCGGGGGCCCTGCTTATTCACCCCGGAGGGTGTGATAAGAGCCAAACCTTTAGATGCACCTCCATTGGTATTCTCAAGAGCTACATTCTGTTGACCTTGTTGGCAGCCCCTCTCTGTGCATTATGAACTGCCAATGTCGGGTGGCACCTTTAAGGCAACACAAGGCAAAACTGAGTCTGCCAGCCAAGGCTAGCTCTTCCAACCTCCTTCCCAAACAGTTTCAAGGCTCAAGGGCAGGTTCTGTGTTGTATAGAGCACCAGAACAGATGGGAAGGGGGGATGGTGGGAGAGGGGGAAAAAGAACAGGTCACCTCCTAAGTTGCTGCTAATGAAACTCAAACGCAAGGAGCCTGTCGTTTTAAGAAAACCCTGAGGAGCCCCAACTCTCTCAAAAACCAAATCTGCCTCCCCTTCAGTCTTCCCGTCAGAGTAGCCGCGCTGCATCTTCTATGCAGGCACTAGTGAATTCAAGCTGCTTAAGAAACTTGATCAGACCGGAGTCTCCCCTTTGCCAAGAGCTGACCCTCCTCAAGGACCAAACCTGGTCTTGTGACACTGCACACCATCTACAGATTGCCCCCTGCTGGCCGGACCTATCCAACAGCCATGCCGCACCGTGTATCTTGTTTGGCCCTGCCATGGGACATGAACACTTTAGGTAATCACAGTTACCAACACTACCCGCTATGGTTTTATCCACTTGCTTCACAGTTTCGGTTACCTACCAGGCCACCTGTAGGCAGCAGGCATTTGTGTTTTCCTTCAGATGGCCTGTCCGGTCCCTAGTAGTGGGGCAACCACAGCCTGCCTTCTGCCTCTTCTACCTACATCTGCCCTCCAGGGCCATACTGCCTCCCTAGTCTTGGGTCCCTTGAGCCATTGTTTTTTAACTTACCCTCTGAGCGGGACAGTGGAGGCACAGCTCTGAACCTACCTAGAGGGCTGAACCATTTGCTACAGTCCCTTCACCAGTTTTCTTTGATTAAAGCGTAACTCAGGGTCCAGTCTAATTGAAGGCAGGGCCCTCATTCCTCAGCTCAGTTTCTGCAGCTTTGGATTGTGGGAAGGGTCCTGCTTCTGGTCCATCTTGACATCCAACTTCTGCCTGTGAGACCAGGACAGACCAGGTGGGAACTGTCCTGGGAGGATGGAGAAAGGGAAATCCCGAGGGCCGGCTGAGACAGGAGGGAAGCTAAAGGACACGAAAGTCTTTTAAGGTCTCACTGAAGCGTGAAAAAGAAAAACATGGTGTAGACACTGAAGAGCTGAAGTTGATGGCTGAGAAAAACTAGCCCGTGTCAAACTAGAAGAGTAAAAAGAAGGTACACTCCTCCTTGCTTTTTGTGCTTGATTTGTACTAGCCTTGCTCCAGAAGAAAGGAAAGGAAGCAATAAGTCCCATTGTTCATTTAATTTCCAGGAGTACACATAATGGATGCAGACTGTGATCAGCAGTCGCTAAGATGGCCCCCAATGATCCCTGGCAATTACTCTCTTGGTATTGGAAAGAGATTTCTCATAATGGATTGGCTGATGCAATTATGCAGGCTGAGAAATTCCACGGTCTGCTGTATGGAAGTGGGAAACCCAGGAAAGCCGATGGTATAGTTCTGAGACCCAGTGGGTCCATGGTGTAAGTCCCAGTCCAAGGTCAAAGAGCTAATGTTCCAGCTCAAGCCTCAGGCAGAGGGAGCAAATTCTCTCCTCCTCCATCTTTTTGTTCTATTTAGGCCCTCAACGTATTGGATGGCGCCCACCCACATTGGGGAGGGCAATCTGCTTTACTCAATCTACTGATTTCAAATGCTACTTGTATCTGGAAACACTCTCACTGACTCACCAAGAAATAATGTTTAGCTAAATATCTGGGCACATTGTGATCAAGTCAGGTTGACACATAGAAATAACCATCACCGCCACTAAGTTTTGGGGTAATTTGTTATGCAGCAATAGATAACCGATACACAGACTCCTAAACCTTCCCGCAATCCAAGGGGATGCTGTAGAGACCCAGCCCTCCCATTCACAAAGAAGCTATTAGTCTCTTTACAGTAAAGAAAGACAAAGAATTCAGAACACTTATTTAAGGCTGCACAACAGGAAATCTAGATTTATGGTGAAAACTAAGGGAATGGTAAGTAGTACCGTTGCAAGACCATTCTGTAGGATAACTGCCTAAGCACTCTCTCATCAAAATATGCTTTTAATTACTACCAAGAACATTTCTTTTCTTTTAGAAAACATGTAAAATCCATGAGAACCTTTCCTGTTGAGATTATAGTGAAGCTGTACATTTTAGTTGCAATATTTACTAGGTTGGTGCAAAAGTAATTGCGGTTTTGCAATTATTTTTAACCTTTTAAACTGCAATTACTTTTGCACCAACCTAATAGTTGGAGATTCCAAAGTTAAGGTTTATAGAGCAATGAGGCAAAAAGATGTTATAGATTGGGATATGATGGAGACTAAAAGGATGCTGAAATAGGGTACTGTTTCTGTTTGTACACTAAGGTCACTTTATGCGTTAACATTTCTTTTACTTGTCCACTTTCTCTGAGCTAGCATTGTGAGGTTAAATGTGTGTGCGCATGAGCACACATACAGTGGACGAAAGCCCCCCATTCTGTGAACACACGTGCTCGTCGTTCTGGGCCGTGAGCCCAGCTTGCTTTAAGTGTTTGTTAGTTGACGGTGTCCCAGATTTTCCTTTAAAATGTGCAACTCGCTCATTTTTATTAACCTGAATATTGAGCTATCTGATGGTTTTTTGATAGATTCTTGGTCGTGCCCAGGCCCACTTCCTTTTGTTTTAAACAGATCATTCATTCTGGGTTGCCGTACGAATTGAAAGCAAATCCCCACAAAGTCAGATTTTCGTAATGCAGCTTATAATTTTAAAATAGATGACCTTGTACACTTGATATGCTAATTTGGAGACCAGACCATCTTTGTCAAAGCTCTAGCAAAGGCTTTTTGTTTGCCTTGTTTTTTTAAGAAAAAGCAAATCTAGGGTCACTGAAAGGGAAAAAAAACTTGAAGCATGAAAGATGCACAAAAATCATTACTCTAATGCACATGAAACAAAACTTTAGCACCTGCCAATTAGACACCACCTCTACCGCTTCATACCTGTGAGATCGTCTCAAATTATTCAACATTTCTATAAAAGTAGGGATAATAATAGCATCTTGCTCATAGAATTGTGGTGAGAATTAAATGAGCTGATGCTTATTAATTGCCTAGGATATGGCCAGGCATGCAGCAAGTGCTTAAGAATATTAATAATGCAAATTATATATGTAATAATGACAACAGTGGTAACGCAGTTGCCATGGATGTCGGTGATCAAAATCTAAATTACAGAATTCTGTTTGGAACTCTGGCAAAGAAGACTGAGAGAACAGTAACTGAAGAAGAAGCTGGAGTGTCCTGAGGCAAATATCTCCCTGCCTGCCATCGCCTTCCCACCATGAACACCACCACCATCTGGCTAGAAAATGCAGTCCTCTGTGAAGACACTGTAAATATGATCCAGGGTTTTCTCCATTGCAGGGACCTTCATCCCTTTGTCTCATCACCTCACCACATACTGAGTGGGGATAAAACTTCCCATCACCCGCCACAACCCACATACTGAGTGAGGATAAAACTTCAACTAGGGTTAAGCAAAACACCTCAGTCAGAGGTTTAAAATATAGCTTCATACAGAGCCTTCAACAATAGATTTCTCTCTTTCTCTCAATTATTGTCTGTGCTGGTTGTATTTTCAGCGCCTGCCAGGTAGCGAGTTATCTGCCAGCAGGCCCAGGCTTCCACTCTCCCTCAGGTTCACATTCATTAGCAGAAAAGCTGCCTCCTTCAGGAGGCTTCTGAAAAATCCTCTTTGGACTAACTTGAGTCAAGTACCCATCTCTGCACTTATGCCTGAGGTTATGGGGTGGGGGTGGGGGGAGAGATTTACTTTTTTTAAAAAAAGGAATGGATGTTTAATTTGGTATCTATTAAGATGCCTATATCGTTTTTCTTTTTTATTCCATTAATTGGTGAATTACACTTATTGATTTAAGAATGTTAAAATTGATTTTGTTTCTGGGATAAATCCCACTTAGTCATGACAAACTATCCTTTCTATGTTGTTGGATTCGATTTGCTAAAATTTTGTTAAGAATTTTCGGATCTATGTTCAGGAAGGGTAGTGGTTTGCAGTTTTCACTTGTAAAATTAAACATCCATTGCTAATGGAAAACTCTCAGAAAATTATGAATAAAAGGGAGCTCCCTCAACGTGACAAAAGGCACCTATGAAAAACCTACAGGTAACACCTGAATGCCTTCCTCCTAAAATCAGGAACAAGACATAGATGTTTGCCCTCACTATTTCAATTTGACTTTGTACTAAACATGGTAGCTAGTGCAATAAGGCAAAATAAATGATATAGAGATTGGAAAGAAAGTAAGTTGTATTTCTCTCTCTCTGTAGATGACATAATCATCATGTAGGATATTCTATGGAGTCTACAAAATGACTACTAAAACTAAATAGTGAATTTAGCAAAGCTATAGGATATATAGGATCAATATACAAAAATCAGCATAAACTAGCAATGAACAATCAGAAATTGAAATTTTAAAGACATTATCATTTATAATTGAATTAAAAATATACAGAATTGAGGGGTATATCACAGAAATGTAAATCCTGTACACTAAAAACATGGAACACTAATGAGAGAAATTAAAGTTGAGCAAAATGAGGGTTTCTCAGCCTCAACACTATTGATGTGTCGGGTTTGGATAATTCTTCATTGTCAGTACTATTCTGTGAATAGCACGACGTTTACCAGTATTTCTGACCTCTGTCTACTCGATGACATTATCACCCTTGCCGTGAGTTATGATAATCAACAATGTGTCCGGATGTCCTTTGTGAGACACAATTGTGCCCAGCTGAGAACCTCTTATCTAAACAAATGGATAGACACACCATGCTTATGGATCAGAAGACTCAATATTGTTAAAATATTGATTCTCTCCAAATTAATCGATAGACTCCCATTCAAATTCCCAGCAGGCTTTTCGTCTACATTGACAATTGGGTTCCAAAATATATATGGGCATGCAAAGGACCTAGAATAGCCCAAACAATTTTGAATGAGAAAATCAAAGTTGGAGGACTTACACTAATGATATCAAGCCTCATAAAGCTACATTAATCAAGACAGTAGGGTATTGGTCTAAAGATAGACAAATACATTAATGGAACAGAATAGAGTATTCAGATACTCACAGATATATGGTCAAATGATTTCGATAAAAGTGTCAAGGCCATTAATGCAGAGATGATAGATTTCTCCACAAATATTGCTGGATCAATTGGATATCTCTGTGTAAAAAGTAAACCTTGATCAATCCTCTGCACTTTACACAAAAGGTAACTCAAAATGGATCATAGACCGAAATGTAAAACATAAAACTTCTAGAAGAAAACATAAGAGAATACTTTTGTGGCCTTGGGTTAAGCAGTGGTTCCTTAGATATTATATTAAGGTAAAATCCAGAAAAGAAAAATTTGATAGTCTGGACTTCAGCAAAATTTAAAAACTCCTGGTCTTCAAAAGACACTGTTACTAAAATGAAAAGACAAGCTATAGAGTAAATGAAAATATTTGCAAAGTACATATATAAAAAAGGCTTGTAGTTGGAATATATACAGAACTCCTAAATTTAACAATAAAAAAGCAAACAACTCAATAAAAAAAATGGGCCAAAGATTTCAACAGACACTTCACCAAAAATATACAGATAGTAATTAAGCACATGAAAAGATGTTCAACATCAGTAATCAATAGGCAAATGCAAATCAAAACCATAAGAAACGATTTCACACCCACAAGAATGGCTATAATGAAAAAGACAGTAACAAATGTTGGCAAGAATGTGGAGAAATGGGAACCTTCATCCATTGCTAGTGGGAATGAAAAAGGAACAATCCCTTTGACAAAGAGTTTGGCAATTTCTTAAAAAGTTAAACATATGCCTACTGTTCTACGCCTTGAAATGAACCCAAGAGAAATGAAAGCACATGTACACACAAAGCTTTGTTCAAGAATGTTCACAGCAGCTTTATCTGTAATAGCCCCCCCTCAAAAAAAACAAACAAAACAAAACCTGGAAACAACCCAACAGCTGGTGAATTAATAAACAAATGTGGCACATCCATACAATGGAATACTATTCAGCAATGAAGGAAAATGAATTATTAATACCCACAACAGCATGACTAAATCTCAAGATAACTAGACTGAGTTATCTGAAAGGAGGCAGGAAAAACAAAGAGTAGGTACTGTATGATCCCATTTATATAAAATTCTAGAAAATGCAAACTAACATCTAGTGACAGACAGATCAATGGTTCATTTTGCCAGCTTGTAGGGGCAATAACAAGGTCCCCCTATCCCACTTTTCTACCCCCATCATGAATTTTGCCTAAGGAAAGTAAGCTTGACATTTGGAATTTAAACTTGACAACGCAGACAAACTGGTTCACAGATGTTCAGACACTTGAAACAGACGCAAGGATTCCTACTACCTGGTTGAATATATTAGCACGTCAGAGATAGAAAAAAGAACGTGTACATGAGAAGAGAGGTTGCTTATTAATGACACCATCCGGGGAAGAAAGAATGCATTTATAGCCCTTGATACTCTGTTTGAAGCTATTAAAAACATTTTAAATGTAGAATTCACTGATTAATTTCTTTTGTTCTATTTGGCTCCCCAATGTAGTAAGCATGCCAAGAGACCTCACTGAAATAACAAAGAGGGGCTAGTTTTTAGAATCCTCATTACAAACTAATAAGTTGCCATTCTGGGTTTTTATAGTACTCTTGCAGATTTGTTTAATATTGGCCTGAGAAATAGACTCAACAAGCTAATGACCAGATTCTGACATATTTTCCAAGATAATGCCACTTGTGCGACCTTTTGGGACAGTCAGCTTTCCTTGGAGAGATCCTTTTATTTTTTTTTTTATGTTCGCAGTTCATCTTTCTGTTATAGTACTTACTCCATACTATAGTTAGATGAGCAAAGTTTAGAGCTCTAAGATTCTGAGTTACCTGATGGTAGTTTTGCTTCCAGCTTTGTACACTGGCCTCCACCATTGGTGCTCAATAAATAACAATGAATTAAATTGAATCTGGATAACGTGCTGCTTTCTTCCATTTTTCGCTTGCTGATGAGTTAGAAAACTGGATATCAAAAACACATACAAGTACAAGCCTCTAATACCCATAAACCTCTACTACTATAGCTGAGACAGAAATGTTTTCGAAAGTATGCCACACATTTCCTGGAGAACTAATTTTCAAATGAGGATCAAAGTAGCACCGACCTTGGTGAAGTTCCTGACACAGTTTCATTTGGGAATTCCTGAAATGTCTAAAAGCATTTCAAGGTTCGGCATTACATCACTAAGATGAATGCAGAGGTTTGTCAGATGAGTAACTATTAAGGGAAAAATGAAAGGGTGCTATGTATTTTAAGAAATAAACTACAATTTAGAGTACTGAATTCTAACCCTACCAACTTTTTGTTACCAAGAACAGCAAGAAAAATCACACTTTTATGACAAGAAGTTAGGATCCATTTAAAATTTGGCAATAGTAATACTTCTTTTGATGAAAAGAGTTTAACGCAGTGTACATAATTAAGAAGACTTTAAATTATAAATATACATCAAGCTAAATCGTTTTGTTTCAGGCTTTAAAAAAAAATTCCAACGTAGTCTGTGAAAAATATTCAACGCCCCACAGATAACACATGTTGAAAAAAAAGTAATTATGTTTGGGCTAAAATTCTACCTTATTAAAAAAAATCAAATAATGACTACTTCTTGCTTTATTCCTTCTTACAAGCAGTAATTGATTATGGGTTTCTTAATAGAAATGTGATTCCTTTAAACGTTGTTGAAGGAATATCTGACTCAGTTTTCTCAAATTAACAGTGGATAGTGTGTTGAATAAATACAATTAAGCATCTGTGAATAAACTAAGTTGCCCAGTTCACAAATGAAGCATAGTCTGGAACACAGAATACAGAGCCCACTAATATTTAGACCCATAATTAATTCTCCAAAGATCCAAATCCTGATTTTATGCATAGGAAACAGGCCTAGAGAAATGAAGCATCGTTTCTCAGATCCCCATTAGTTCATGGCAACTTAGAGACTGAAATCACTGTCTCCTTGTAGTTGGACTGATGAGAGCTAGCCTCCCATAAAAGAATAAGATGCTATGACAAGGAAATGTTTATTTCAAAAAAGGCAGCAGCACCATCTGTCTCTTCTCCAAAAAAAAAAAAATTCGTGTAGGGCAGATTTTCATCCTGCAGCTGCTACAGGAAGAAAATTGGGGGCTAATGGGCCTGGTCTTCCAAGCCAGAGCCACGGAAGGGTCTGTGCTGTGCGGCCTCCTCCGGCCAATAGGTAGGGCTCCAGCTCTGCAGGGGGAGAGGTGGCCTAGGAAAAAAGAACCATCACCAACCCACACCCTGCTGTCTGAATCTAATTTAAAAAGAAACAAGAAAAAGAGGGTGTAAGAGTAGGTACACTTCCTGATCCTTCGTCGTCTTCTACTGTTACTAACCCTTCCATCCTGGCATCGCCCCCTGAGTCCTGTGCTCCTTCCTCTCTCCTCTGACAACCCAGCAGGCATGGCCCCCAACCTCGTTTCCGCCAACAAAGCGAGTGTCTATGCATTAAGCAAACACCCTGGGACAGACACTGGGTTTCCCCGGCTTTAGTCTGGTACAGTCCGGCGCCACACCGTCACTTCTGGACGACTCCCCACTGTCGCGCCCCCTCCATCACCCCCCTCCCCACACCCCCGCGCCCTCCAACCTTCTCCAACCTACTGGCCCTCCGCACCAAGCTCTCCCGGGCGCCCGGCTCTGCGGCCCCAGGCGCGGTTCTCCTGCCCAGCGCGCAGTACCAGCTGCAGCCCCGGGCCCCGCGGGGCTCTCACCTCATGCAGGGTGCAGCCGCCGCTGCCCAGCTCCCGGCCGGCTCCGGAGGCCGCCTTTCCAGCCCGGGAGCCTGCCGCGAGGGCTGGGGGGCTCGCGCCGCGTCTCCGGCCCCGGGAGGCGCGCGGTGCGCCCGGCAGGACGCGCGCCAGGGGCAGCTGCAGTCGCGGCGGCGGCAGGAGGACCCGCTGTCGGTCCTCTCCATGGATTTCCCGGGCCTGGCCACCCCAGTTCTAGCTGCCGTGCCTGCTTGGTCTCCCCGCACCGCCAGGGCGCACCCTCTGGACCTGGGTGGCCGTCCACTCCCGTGGCCACCGTGGTGGCGGAGACCTGGAAGGACGAGGCCTCCGGGCGCTGCCGCTGCCACCTGCTCCGCCCAGATCGCTGGGTCCCTCTCCCGCAGACACCCGCCGCCGCCTCCGCACCCGCCATCACCTGCCGTCCGCCCTCCACCCTCCACCACAACCTGGACATCTTTCCATTTCCCGGACCTCATTCTTTCCTTCGTCCTGTCTGCTCCACCGTCACCATCCTCCATTTCCAGCCTCAAAAGGTTTTTCCTTGTCTCACATCCTCTCTCCGTCTTTTCCCGGTGTTTGTCCTTCTCCTCCCTTCCAACCGGTCATCCTCTTATTTTTCTCCCGAGAATCACTTCTCCAGGTTGTTGGCTAGCTCTCTTTCTCCCGCATTCCCTCTTTTAAAAGCTACATCTCCTTTCAATTTTCCCTTTACTGTACAAAGCTTTCTCCTAAACCACCTCAGTTTTCCTTACAGTTGAGACGTTCTGGTTGCCATTTTTCATGAAGAAGGAAAGTATATATAGCTCGGTACCCACCATGAAGTCAAGGGAATGTTTTCATGGTTAAAAAAAAGTTCCTCAGTCAAATAGATCCTCCAATAAACGTTCTGAAAACCCTTTTCTGATATTACACAATGTCCTCTGGGTAATATACCCTTTCCCGGAAAATAAGACCTAGCCGGACCATCAGCTCTAATGCGTCTTTTGGAGCAAAAATTAACATAAGACCTGGTATTATATTATACCCAGTCTTATATAAATTAAGACCAGGTCTTATATTAATTTATAAATTAATTTATATTAATTATAAAATAAGACTGGGTCTTATATTAATTTTTGCTCCAAAAGACACATTAGAGCTGATGGTCCGGCTAGGTCTTATTTTCGGGGAAACACGGTAGAAGACAGTAGATCTCCGGCAAAGCAGAATACTTCTACTCCACTATTCTACATAGCACAAGCCTGCTAGGGAGGTTTATCTTTGTAGTGGATAATATGGATCCCAAGGTTTGCAGGCAATTGTCATTATTGTTGATGTATTTACTCACTGTGAACAAAGCTGAACTCATCCTCAACTCATTTTTCCTCCCAAATCTGCTGTTCAGTCCTCAGGTTGTTTTTTGTTTGTTTTTCAACCCCAACCCTATCATCTATCCAGCTGCCCAAGCCCCAAGCCTGGGAATCTTCAGAGACTTATCCCTCTCACTTATCCACCTCATCCCATCTTTAATTCTACTTCTTTACTATTTCTTTAAGTGGTCCCTCCCATCATAATTCCAACTGCCTCCAGAAAACAGCACTATCAGGTTATCTCATTCTTTCTTTCAAATCTCCTAACAACTTAATCTATACATTTACCTCTCTTCCCTCAACCCCAAATCTATCTTACCTGGGCAATTTATCCTACCGCTTTCATCACTCCTAAGAAATTATTAATTCTCTTTTCTTGTCTTTATAGCTTTGGCCTCCATTAGCTCCGTCCCAAGCCTAGAAACATACTCAGGTCTTCTCATCCCCAAAACAAAGTCCTTTCCCCTCTAACCCCCATATCTCTCATTTCCCTTTATAACCAATTTGCTTAAATAAATACACTGGGTTCATTCAGTGTCTATGCTTCCTGACTTCCATTCATTCTTTACCACCTAATTCTCTGCAATGGGGCTTCTAATTCTATTAGTTAGCCCAAGCTGCTGTTCTAGAAGACTCAGGCTTTGGCTCCGCCCACAGATGAGTGATAGATTTTATTTAATAAACCAAGTAGGAGGAATGAGGTTCCTTAAAGAGAATATGCCATCTTTACTAGTTGAGGCTCAGTGGAATTACCGCAAACCCAAAAGCTAAGACATGCAAAAGCTTCTAGTTCCAGCCAAGATGGAGTAGCATACATCAGACTAACTCTTGCTCCCTGGGTGGGGGGAGTGGGATAGAATAGGATATATTTATAAATACATAAATATTGTATGTATATAAACACAGAAAAAAATATAAAAACAACTCTTTGAAGACATCGAAGAGTAACCAAAGCAGGCATGACTTGAATCTCCCAACCTTGAGAGAAGAGAAGCACATGAGGTGAGCTCCATATTCACCCTGGGATTCTTCTCCTGAGGGAACTTCCCAAGTCAGGGGCTAGGGAATAAAGGTAACGTAAAAGAGGACCGGGCTAAAGAGTCAAAGGACAACACAGGGCTGCCAAAGTGGCTGATTTGACGGAGAACTTCCAGAGAGGAGAATGGCAGAGAAGTAGCTCAATAACCTACGTACAAATCCCCTTAGGTTAGTGGCCAGTTCCTAAGCCCACCATGCACAAAGCAAGAAGCCAGAAAACAGCATTTTGGAGGCTAATGAGCTAAGCAGAGATTTCAGCATCCAGCATCCCGTTGGACTTCAAGCCTTTCCAAGGCAGAGAGACACCCAGGGCTCAACACTCAGTTGAGATAAAAAAAAAAGGCCACATCCTTAAATGCAAGAGATCTAACGAAGCTTAACACCAAGTCTTTACAGCATCAAAGTGATGTGCCAGCATTCTTCCTGCCTACTAGAACAAAACTTAACTTTTTGGAGGTAGATAATATTTCCCAGAGCCTCTACAATTATTTTTATCCACAATGTCTAGGATCCAATATGAAATTATGAGGCATGCTAAAAATCAAATCCAAATGACTAAACATTAAAAGTTAACAGAAACAGAGCCAGATTGACAAGACTTTAAATACCTATGACTAGTAAGTTTAAGAAAAGAGAAAAAAATGGGCAAAGATGAAGAGACGGACAATTTAGTCCAATATAGAACTGAAATCTATAAAAACAATCACATGGACATTCTAAACATAAAAATTACAATAACTGGAAATAAGAACCCACTGGGTATATTTAACAACACTCTGAAGGAGGCAGAAGTCAGGATTAGTGATATGGAAGATAGGTCAGTAGACAATTCCAAAATGAAGGACAGAAAAAAGAAAAGAAAAAAAAAAGAGCAGTTTGTCTTCTCATTCTCGACAGTGTCTTTTGCAGAACAAAAGTTTTTAATTAAAATCAAATGCAGTTCAATTTTTCAATTCTTTCTTTCATGGCTCATTATCTGTGTTGTAATGGTATCTAAAAAATCATCACTAAAGCCAAGGCCATCTAGATTTTCTCCCATGTTATCTTCTAGGAGTTTTATGGTTTTGTGTTTACATTTAGGCCTATTTTAATTTTTGTGAAAGGCATTAAGGTCTGTATCTAGATTCATTTTTTTTTGGATGTGGATGTTCAGTTGTTCCAGCACCATTTATTGAAAAGACTACACTTTATCCATTGATTTGCCTTTGTTCCTTTGTCAAATATAAGTTGACTATATTCTGTTGATCTATTTTGGGGCTCTCTATTCTGTTCCATTGATCTATTTGTCTATTCTTTCACCAAGGTCACACTGTCTTGATTACTCAGGTAGTGTCAGGTCTCTGATTTTGTTCTTTTCCTTCAATACTGTGTTGACTATTCTGGGTCTTTTGCCCCTGCATATAAACTTCAGAATCCGTTTACTGATATCCATAAAATAACTTGCTGGTATTTTCATTAGGGTGCATTGAATCTATAGATCAAGTTGGGAAGAAACGATATCTTGACAATATTGAGTCTTCCTATCCATGATCATGGAGTATCTCTCCATGTATACAGTTCTTTGATTTCTTGCATCAGTTTTTTAGTGTATTCCCAGGATTGTACAACCATCACTGCTATCTAATTTCAGAAGATTTTACCACCCCAAAAAAGAAACCCATAGCCCTCATCAGTCACTAACCATTTCCATCCCTATCATCTGCTCTCCCTCCTCACAGCCCTTGGCAACCACTAATCTACTTTCTGTCTTTACAGATTTGCTTATTCTGGACATTACATATAAATGGAATCATACAATATGTAGTCTTTTGTGTCTGGCTTTATTTTACTTAACATAATGTTTTCAAGGTTCATTTTCTTTGTAGCATGTGCCAGTATTCCATTCATTTTTATTGCTGAAACTATGTCACCTTGTATAAAAATATCACATTTTGTTTATCCATTGATCAATTGATATTTGGATTGTTTGCATTTTTGGCTATTGTGAGTAATGCTGCTATGAACATTCATGCACATATTTTTGAGAGGACATGTTTTCAGTTCTTTTTGGTAGATACCTAGGAGTGGAATTGCTGGGTCATTTGGTAACGCTGTTTCACATTTTTAGGAACTGACCTACTGTTTTTTAGCTGCATGATTTTATATTCCCACCAGCAGTGCATGAGAGTTCCAGTTCCTCCACATTCTCACCACTTGTTATTATGTTTCTCTTTTATTATAGTCATCCTAGTGGATATGAAGTGATATTTCATTATGGCTTTGATTTGTATTTCCCTAATGACTAATGATGGGTGAACACCTTTTCGTGTTTGTTAACTATTTATATATATTTTTGGAGTAACGTCAAATATACTGCCCATTTTTTAACTGGGTTGTTTGTTCTTTTGTTGTTGAGTTTTAAATCTATGTGTGTGTGTGTTGTATTCAATTCCTTTACCTGATTATGATTCACAAATATTTTCTCCCATTTTGTGGTTTGTCTTTTCACTTTCTTGATTAGGTCCTTTGAGAAAAGAAGTTTTTACTTTTGATGAAGTCCAATTTATGTTTCCTCTATTTCTCTGCTGTGCTTTTGGTGTCATATTTAATGAACTATTTCTGAGTCCAAGGTCATAAGGATTCATTCCTATATTTTATTCCAAGAGATATGTAGTTTTAGGTCATACATTTAGGTTGATGATCCATTTTGAGACAATTTTTATACATGGTGTGAGGTGGGGGGAGGTCCATCTTTTTTTTTTTTTAATTGGAGAATATTGGGGAACAGTGTTTTTCTCCAGGGCCCATCAGCTACAAGTTGTTGTCCTTTAATCTAGTTGTGGAGGGCACAGCTCAGCTCCAAGTCCAGTCGCCATTTTCAATCTTTAGTTGTAAGGGGTGCAGCCCACCATCCTATATGGGAATTGAACCAGCAATCTTCTTGTTGAGAGCTTGCGCTCTAACCAACTGAGCCATCTGGCTGCACCTCGGGAAGCTCAGTGGCAGCTTGTTGTCTTCAATCTAGTTGTGGAGGGCGCAGCCACTGGCCCATGTGGGAATCGAACCGGAACCCTATTGTTCAAAGCTCACCTTCTCATCAACTGAGCCATCCAGCTGCCCCTCCATCTTTATTTTTGTACATGTGAATATCCAGTTGTACCAACACCATTGGCTGAGATTTTATCTCATTGAATTATCTTAGCAACCTTGTTAAAAACGTTGACCAGAGATGTATAGTTTTATTTTAGACTCTCAATTCTATTCCATTGATCTCTGTTTATCTTTATTCCAGAATCACAGTCTTAATTATTGTTGCTTTTGTAAGTTTTGAAATTGCGAAGTGTGAGTCCTTCAACTTTGTTATCATTTTTCAAGACTGTTTTCAATATTCTGGGTCCTTTGCATTTCTATGTGAATTCTAGGATGAGTTCGTAATTTCTGCCAAAAAACAAACAAACAAACAAACAAAAAAAGCCAACTGGAATTTTGATAGTGAGTGCAATGAATATGTAGGTCAGTTTAAAGATTACTGTCATCTTAACCTTTTTAAATCTTTTAACCCATTAACATGAGATGTTGTTCCATTTATTTAGGTTTTCTTTAATTTCTTTCAACAATGTTTTTTAGTTTTCAGTGTATAAATCTTACATTTCTTTTGATAGAACCACCTAAATATTTCATTTATTTTTATGCTATTGTAAATGGAACTGTATCCTTAATTTTACTTTTGGATTGTTAATTTCTAATTTATAAAAACACAATTGATTTTTGCATTTTGATCTTGTATCCTACAACTTTGCTGAAATCACTAAGTAATTCTAAATTTTTTGTGGTTCCTTATAATTTTCTATATAAAAGATCAAGTTATGTGCAAATAACTTGTACATAACTTGTTCCTTTCCAATTTTAACACCTTTATTATTTTCTTGCCTAACTGTCCTAGTTGGAACTTCAAGTATGTTGTTGAGTAGCACTGGACACCTTTGTCTTGTTCCCAAACTAGAGGAAAAGCTTTCAGTCTTTTACTTTTAAATATGATGTCAGTTGTGGGTTTTTCATAGATACCAGTTATCAGGTTAAGAAAGTTCTCTTTCCTAGTTTGTTGATTGTTTTTAACAGGAAAAGGTATTAGATTTTCTCAAATGCTTTTTCTGCATTTACTGAGATGACCATGTGGGTTTCGTCCTTTATTCTATTAATATGGTGCATTACGTTTATTGATTTTCATAAGCTAAACTGACCTTGTATTCCTAGGGTAAATCCCACTTGGTCATGATGTATAATTTACCCATGTGTTTTAAAGAAAAGTCTGTGTCCCCACCAACATATCCTCCCCTAAAACAAAACCTCCAGAAAATTCTATGAGAAAAATTTCAATAGTTACAACGTTACAACAGTTACAAAGACCAACTTAAAACACACGCACACACACATACACACACACACCTCTGGTCCAGTTTGTGTTAATTGGTATTTGTATCCAGATTAATCTGGATATAAACTACCTCTTGATCTTTTTCCTTCACTCTTCAAAAAAAAGTGGTTGAAAATTATACAAATTTTATAACAGCTTATGACATCAATCAAATGTCATCCATCATACATATGTTTCCCAGAATCTTAAAGTATTTTAGGGGTTCAATTAGGGCTTCTGTCCTATTGGTATTTTCAGTTTTTTTTCAGCATTTCCCAACTTTTTTCATAGAGAATATTGAAAACACTCAAGCAGCAATACAAAATTGCTAAAAACCTAAACTCAATTACAGTATTTAAGCTGAGGTTTTGTCATTTGTGGTGACAAAAATAATGGACACCAACAAAACACACATCCTATCCCCAAAGTAATATAAAAAACTGATAGTTTTACTTTTGTAGCAAGGACTTTCTCATAAACTGGGGTACAACGCACAGAATGAGGAGACTAATAAAAAAGGCATTATATCATACAAAAGTTACAAAAATCAAATCCAGCACAAAAAGGATATTGTGATACAACCTCTTCCCAGCTAAAGGCTGGCAGAGAGAGAACCACTGGAAGTCTAGGAGATCACCACAGCCACTGAACTGGAGTTCAAAGTTACTAAAGACCACTTTTGTCCCCTGGTAGGGCTTCAGCCCTCCTCTGTGTGAGGCTGTACCCAATAATAGGTGAGTATTTTTGAGAAGATGCTGGCCTCAGTGTAGGTACATTCTGGTTTGCTCTCTGTCACGTGGTATGGAGCCTGCCTGACTCTTTGGGTAAAGCCTGTTTTCCAGACAGATGGGTAAGTCGGCCCAATTCTGGGGTAAAATGTTAGCAAGACCTTTAGGTCACCACAGATCTAAATCCACATTCCACTTAGTTTGATCAATAATAAAAGTAGTATTACTATTTCTTTGTTTGGTTCCTACACCTATTTCCCAATTTCTTCTAAGTAGAAGAGGAAGAAAGGATTGTCTTGTGCCCCCAAAACCCCGACTCAAACCTGCCATTGTAATATTCTCAAGAAGTATCAGGCTGCATAAATAAATCACAGATTTAAAAACGAAATTGTTTCTGGGATACTGGTTATCATCTGCTTAAGTGCTCTGAGGTAGGCCACCTTAGAGAAATGGCGCATAAAACTTTGGGTCTGACTGGCAGATTTCCAGAACCAGAGGCTCATACTCCCTAACAAAAGAAGAACAACAAGGTCCCATATCAGTGACGGAAAAAGGTTGGTTAGGGAGAGGGGAAAGGGTGACCACATGAAGCTGATGAACAAAAATTGTCTTTGGAAGATAGAGAATTTGCCACAAGAAAGCATTAGCAGCAAGATAGGTCATGCTCTATTTTGTCACATTTAATGTCATATTGGATTTAGTTTTCTGGCATGTAAAGCTGGGTAAGTCCGCTTGTTTTCTAATGAGGAAGGATAACAAAGACTAATGATAATTGTATGAGCTGACCCTTAATATTGTAAAGAAAATCACTCAAAGAGAAAGTTGTTCACTAATGTCTGAAATACCAGTATGGGTAGAAGAGAGAGGGTCCAATAAAGCAGCAGGAGCTGAAGGACTACAAGAGGAAGAAGCCAACTGACAGTGGAAATTGTTCAGACAGTAGCAGCTAAAAATCAGGAAATTGTAAGAGCTGCTAGTGTTATGGTCTGGAATCGACCACCCCTCAATCGGACAGAGGATACACACGATAATGCAAGTCATACAGCGAGGTTTATTTCCAGCTAGCTGGGGTCCGAGTATCTGCCCAACGCAGCGGGTTTCAACAAGGACCCTGAACACTCAAAGCCAAGGGTTTATATAGCATTTTCAAAGCACAAGCACTCAGTAATTTTCCATAGCTTCAAAGAGTATAAGCTACAGGACCTTCATAGCTTCAAAGAGTATAAGATAGGCTACAGGACCTCTGGTCCCGTGATGCAACCGCCCCCTCTTGCACCGCATCCTGGTGGTTTGACAAGATATGCTCTTTTGAAACAGGACCTCTGGTATTTACAATTAGGTTGTGTTCCAAGCCAGGGGCTGTTAACCCTTAAGATGGCAGTTCTCATGCTAATCTACTCTTACATTTCCTCCCTTTTTGTTGTTCATAGTGAGGAATCTTGCTCATGTATGGGCCAACCGTAGAGGTCTTCAGGGGCGGGCAATCTCTCATACTGTTGTCTTAGGACCATGAGCTGGACGGCATTAACACGATCTTTTACAAAATTAATAAGCTTGTTTAAAATGCAAGGGCCAAAGGTTAAAATAAGCACAAGCAAGACAACCGGGCCCACTAAGGTGGTAAACCAGGGGGATCTATTAAACCAAGCCTCAAACCAGTTCTCCTGAGCTTCCCTCTCCCATTTTCTCTTGGATAACCCTTCTCTCACTTTTGCCATGGATTCTTTTACTACACCAGTATGGTCAGCATAAAAGCAACACTCCTCTCCTAGCGCGACACACAGTCCCCCTTGTTGGAGGAACAACAAATCAAGTCCTCTTCTATTCTGGAGTACTACCTGGGATAGGGAGGTGAGCGATTTCTCTAAATGACTAATAGAGGTTTCTAGTCTTTCTATATCCTCATCTATGGCCGCCTTAGGGAGGTCATTCCTGATTGCTGAGTAGCCAGGGAGGATATGCCGGTCCCAGCTCCGGCTATTCCCAAGCTGAATAGGGTAGCAATGGTTAGTGCAGTGATGGGCTCTCTTTTACTTCTCGTTCTTGTGTCACCATCCCAATGCGAATATATGCTCTCCTCGGGGTGATAGAGGATGCGGGGCAGCACAGTTACTAGGACACAGAATTCATTAGAGGCATTAAAGACCGAGGTTGATAGGCACGAGGTGAGGCCAGTCTTTGAACATACCCACCATCCATCAGTTCTGGGAATTAACCACTTGGTGCCACTTGCCCAACTAGGGGTGCTGTCTATGGAAGCACATAAACTTTGTCTAGCTTGGGGCACCTTCCCTAGACAGGTCCCATTACCGCTTACTAGTTGCAGGGTTAAGCCAATTTTACGGTCCCCCCATGAACACTGAGAGGGGTTCTTACCGTTAGAGGCGTTGTAGGTGGCATTTAGTCCTATTGCCTCATAGAACGGGGGCTTCACATCATAGCACAGCCAATAGGAGGTTGTGAGGTTAGGACTGGTGGCATTAAGGGTCTCACATACAGTGCGCACGTTTCCGCAAAGAGTCTTCGGTTGCCTGCGTAGCAGGTGTCGAAGGAGATACGGAGGTCTTTGTCTGGGATCTCGCGTTCCCTCCTGTGGTGTCCTTATCCCCTGATATACCTGGGTTCTTGGTAGGGATGGGAGGGGCCAGTACCTTATTTGGACCTACCTGAGTGTTGATTGTTTCGACCGATAGTCGAATAGGTAGAAGACCGCCGGGGTGGGGGCCTATCCATGCCCAACGGCCTATATATAATTGAAAGCCCCAAGTTAATCCTGATATCCAACCATGCTCTTTTCGTGCCGTGTCTTGGTTAAATTGGACACGTACCTGGGGTACCTGGTTGTGGGGGTCCCTAAAGGAGAATTTGACTAGATCCCTGTTCCCAACATCCCACTGTCGGGGCCCGTCATTGGAGGTGACACAACTCCAACTACCACAATAGTAGCGGTCTGGGCCGCCACAGGCTTTCCAATTGTTTCTTAGGTTCCCTGGGCAAGCCCAAAACCCTTGTGCACTATGCCCTTGAGAGATGTCGATTACGGCCCGCTTGGACCTGACAGAGTAGTCATACTGTCGTCCACGTTTAGAGCCGAAGATGTCACGCAGGTCGAAAAACAAGTCTGGTCACCACGTATTGACTGGTGCAGTATGTGTAGTGCTATTAAGGGTTGTGTGGGTCTGCCCGTCCATTAGGGTCCATGTTAGTTTATGAGGTTGGTGAGGGTTGATCCCCGCATGACTCTTCTCCCAGATGTTGAGCAGAGTTAGGGCTAGCAGCCACTTCATCGTTGGGCGAGGCAGGGGGCTTGGCGCTTCCCCGAGGTCGAGAGAGCTGTAGCTTCAGGGGGTTATTAGGGTGCCGCCGCACGGTCCACTCCTCAGCTTGTGTCTGCTCCAGCTGGTTGGCTCAGCGCACGTGAGAGTGATGGACCCAAGGCCCAATGCCGTCAACCTTCAAAGCAGTGGGGGTAACCAGAATAACCATGTAAGGACCTTTCCACCTTTCCTCTAGGGTCCGGGACCTGGGTCTCCTCACCCATACCCAATCCCCCGGAACGATGCCATGTTCCAGGTTCGGTGTGTCCTTAGTTTCATACAGGGAACGCACTAGAAACTATATCTCATGCTGGACTCTCTGCAGGGCCTTTAAACTGGCCAGATAACTTGGGGCTACATTGGGGTCATGATCTGGTAGAGTACGAACAATAATGGGGGGGTGGTGCCCCATACAGAATTTCAAAGGGTGTCAATCCATGTACATATGGTGAGTTCCGAACCCAGAAGATGGCATAGGGTAAGAGGGTCACCCAGTCCCTGCGAGTCTTGATGGCCAGTTTGGACAAGGTCTCCTTTAGAGTCCGATTCATTCTCTCTACCTGCCCTGAGCTCTGGGGATTATATTCACAATGTAATTTCCAATTGGTCCCTATCGCTCGGGCCAGTGCCTGTAGGACGTTACTGATGAAAGCTGGGCCGTTATCAGAGCCTAAAACCTCGGGGACCCCATATCTGGGAATAATTTCCTCTAGTAATGCCTTAGCAACAACGTGGGCAGTCTCCCGTTTCGTGGGGAAGGCTTCCACCCAGCCTGAAAATGTGTCAACCATCACTAGCAAGTACTTATACCCATACCTCCCAAGCTTTACCTCAGTAAAATCCACTTCCCAGCTCCGTCCCGGCATTTTCCCCTGTACCCTCGTACCTGTATGTAGGGGTCCCTTCCTACTGGGTTTCATAGCCTGGCACCCAACACACTGATCCACGATCTCCTGGATCTGAGCTGTTTGTTGGGGAAACTGAAGGTGGGCGGACTCGAGAATCATCAGCAACTTCTTCTTTCCTAAGTGGGTGGCTTGGTGCAGGTTGGACAGGAGAAACAGACCTAGCTTTGCTGGCAGTATTAATCTTCCCTCTGCATCCTGAAGCCACCCCTGCTGATCAGGCTCCGGGCAGTGGTGGTTCTGGATCCATTGCAGGTCTTCCGGAGTGTAGTCAGGTCGCGGGGGCAGGCGCGGGAGCTTGGGTGCCGGCAGGGTGAGTACCAAAGCTGATGAAGCTACTGCTGCTGTCTTGGCAGCTTCATCCGCCCGCCGATTTCCTTCAGCTTCCAGGGTCCGGGCAGTCTGGTGCCCAGGGACATGGACAATTGCAACTGCCCGGGGCTTTTGCACGGCCGCCAGCAGTCTCTGTACCTCTGGGAGATTGCGCAGAAACTTTCCTTCCGCTGTAACAAAGCCTCTCTCCCGGTAGATAGCGCCCTGCACATGGACAGTGCCGAAAGCGTAGCGGCTATCAGTGTAGAGTCACTCGTCTCCCCTCGGCCCGTTCCAGCGCTTCTGCCAACACGATCAGTTCGGCCTTTTGGGTTGAGGTCCCCAGGGGAAGCGGGGCGCTCCAAATGATTCTCCCGCTCTGGTCTACCACCGCCGCGCCCGCCCTCCGCACCCCGTCCATAATGAAGCTGCTTCCATCAGTGTACCATACCAACTCACTGTTGGGAAGTGCAACGTCCTGGAGGTCGGGGCGCACCTGGGTGACTTCTGCCATGATCTCCTGGCAATCATGCAGGGGGGCTTCCAGATCGGAGGTCAGCAGCAGGGTGGCTGGATTCAGAGCGGTGGGTTCGGCGAAGATGATCCGGGGTGCATCTAGCAAGAGGCCTTGGTAATGGGTTAGGTGGGCATTGGTCATCCACCTACCAGGGGGATATTTCAGGACCTCTTCAATCGCATGGGGGGTCACCACCTTCAGATGTTGCCCGAAGGTGAGTTTATCTGCATCCTTCACCATTAGGGCTACTGCCGCGATGATCCTTAAGCACGGGGGCCATCCTGCTGCAACTCGATCTAGCCTCTTGGATAAATAGGCAACCGGACGTTTCCAGGGCCCCAGGTGCTGCATCAGCACCCCTTTCGCTATCCCCCTCCTCTCATCAACAAAGAGAGTGAAGGGCTTCAGAGGGTCTGGCAATGCCAGGGCCGGGGATCTCAAGAGAGCGGCCTTGAGTTCGTCAAAGGCCTTCTGTTGGTCCGGCCCCCAGGCCCAGGGGGCTTTACCCTTGGTTGCCTCATACAGAGGCTTCGCTAGCTCAGCATACCCCAGAATCCACAGCCGGCAGTAGTCTGTCGTCCCTAAAAACTCGCGGACCTCTCAGGCTGAGGTCGGGACTGGAAGTCTAAGAATAGTCCCTTTCATGGCCCCTGTCAGCCATGTGGTTCCTCTTTTCAGTTTCTATCCCAGGTAGGTGACTGTTTGCCTGCATATTTGAGCCTTCTTTGCACTGGCCCGGTAGCCCAACCGCCCCAGCTCCTGGAGGAGGTCTCCAGTGGCCCGTCGGCACTCGGCTTCGGAGGGGGCCGCCAGAAGCGAGTCATCTACATACTGCAGGAGCGGAACTGAATCATGGCTCCGGCGGAACGAGTCCAAATCCTGAGTCAGGGCTTCATTAAACAGGGTAGGAGAGTTTTTGAAGCCTTGTGGTAGTCTAGTCCAGGTCAACTGCCCGGGGGTTCTCGTATTGCCATCATGCCATTCGAAGGCAAAAATGTGTTGGCTGCTGGGTGCCAGGGCTATGCTAAAAAATGCATCCTTTAGGTCTAGGGTGGTATAACAAACGTGTGAAGGGGGCAAGTGACTTAACAAAGTATAAGGGTTGGGGACCGTGGGGTGGATGTCTTCGACCCTCTTATTCACTTCCCTCAAGTCCTGGACTGGCCTATAATCTTTCCCCCTGGTTTCTTAACGGGGAGAAGTGGGGTGTTCCAGGCAGAGTGGCAGGGTTTTAGTATCCCAGCTTCCAGTAGACAGTTAATGTGTGGGGCAATCCCTTTCTGTGCCTCGGCGGACATGGGGTACTGGCGGATCCGGATAGGCTGGGCCGAGGCTTTTGAGTTCGACCACCACCAGTGCTCGGCAGGCCGCCCGACCCACACCCGCTATTTCTGCCCACGCCTGAGGGTAGGTTCTAAGCCAATAATCGATGTCACGGGGCCATTTTGTAGCGGGAGGTCTGTAGGGGTTGTTCTGCAGGGTGAACAGGCGATGTTCATCCGCAAGAGACAGGGTCAAAATATGGAGGGGCTGCCCCTGGCCATCCATTACCTTGATGCCATCCGGCTAAAAGTGGATCTGGACCCTGACCTTAGTCAGGAGATCGCGCCCCAATAAGGGGGCAGGGCATTCTGGGATAACCAGGAAGGAGTGGGTCACTTGGTGGCGACCTAGGTCCACCTGGCGCCTACTGGTCCACCGATAAGCCTTGGACCCAGTCGCCCCCTGCACCAAACTGGTTTTCTGGGATAAGGGCTCCGTAGGCTTGTTCAAAACTGAGTACTGGGCTCCTGTGTCTACCAGGAATCCTACTGGCTTCCCCTCCACATACGTAGTTACCCAAGACTCGAAGGGGATCCGAGTCCGGTCCCCTCTAGTCACTGTCCATTCCGGCCAGTAGAACCCGTGCGTCCTGTCCGGTCTGGCCCTGGCGCTTGGGGCACTCCCTCTTCCAATGTCCATATTCTTTGCAGTTTGCACACTGTCCTCTATCCAGTGTGGGCCGCGATCTCCGAGGTCGGGCTGGTCCGGCTGGACTCGGTCCCACCCTGGCTGTGCCTTGCACGCCTGCCAGCAAGGTCTTGGCCATCTCCTTCTGCTGCCTCCTGTTTTCCCTACTCTGATGCTCTCTGTCTTTCCTCTCTTTCTTCGGGAGTCTCTCGAGTGTTGAAGACTCTCTTCACTACTTTCATTAAATCCCGAATGGTCATCTGTCCCAGTCCCTCCTGCTTATACAACTTCGTCCTAATATCTGGGGCAGCCTGGTTTATAAAGGACATAATTACAGCTGACTGATTCTCCTCTGCCAGGGGGTCCAACGGGGTGTACTATCTATAAGCATCATAGAGGCGTTCTAAAAACACGGCCGGGCTTTCATTTTCCCCTTGCATTACAGCTTTTACCTTAGCCAAATTGATGGGGCGGCGTGCCGCCGCTCGGAGACCTGCCATAAGAGTCTGGTGGTAGACTCGGAGACACTCCCTACCTTCTGTGCCCCCAAAGTCCCAATCCGGTCTATTTAAGGGAAAGCGCTCATCGATCAGATTCGGCAAGGTTGTTGGCCGCCCGTTGTCGCCGGGGACATTCTTTCTGGCCTCGGTGAGGATCCGCTCGCGCTCCTCGGTGGTGAATAAGGTCTTAAGAAGCTGCTGGCAATCATCCCTAGTGGGACTGTGTGTGTGCATGACACACTCGAACAGGTCAGTCAGACCCCTCGGGTCCTCAGAGAAAGAAGGGTTTTGGGCCTTCCAGTTATACAGATCACTGCTTGGAAAGGGCCAATACTGGTAGGCTCGCTCCCCATCTGGACCAGTCCCTCCCATTGCTCGCACGGGGAGAATCAGCGCCCCAGGGGAGGTTGAGCAGGACGGTTCCTCCCCTGGGGTTTCCTCCCGGTGTCTACGAGGCCTCAATCCCCTCGCTGGTCCCTGGGCTGGGGCAGGCGGAGCCGGGGGAGCTGGGGAGGCAGCCTCAGGCTGGAGCGGCTACACAGGCGCGTAAGCGTGGGGGGGGTCTCTTCAAAATCTAGGTCTATCAGGGAGGGATATATGTTTGACCCTTCCTGCAGGATGGCTTTTTGGGTCGGCTTCTCCGGAGGTTTTGGGCTGGCCGTGGGCGCCGCCAGCTGGCAGGAGGGTCCAGACACCTTAGGGGGATCTTAGGCCAGGACCTTAGGGGAATCTTCCGGCCTTTCGGGGATAAAGGGTTTCAGCCAGGAGGGAGGGCTCTCTACTAAGGCTTGCCACATCAAAATATAGGGATATTGGTCTGGATGGCCCTGCGAGCCGGGCCGATTAATAATATTTTGGACCTTTTTAATAATGTCTAGGGAAAAGGTCCCCTGAGGGGGCCAGCCCACATTAAAAGTAGGCCATTCTGTAGAGCAGAATGTACCAAACTTACCTTTCTTCACTTCCATGCCATAATCATGGGCCTTGGCGCGGATTTCAGGAAAGTGGTTCAGGAGCAGGGTCTTAGGTGTTACCTGAACCTGTCCCATAATCATCACAAAGAGAAACCAGGAAAGGACAAAAGACACAGTGCCAGCAAATACACAACTTCGCATGGGACTTTTCAACACCCACCAGCCGGTCAACCACACCACATCCACAGGCGCCGTTTCAATCACACCAGTCACACCACGTTCAGGATCCTTACCCAAGGCCTGTCCAAACGGCGTCCACTGCGGACGTCGCTGGGCCACCTTCTTGTCGGGGACGTCTCCCACGACTTCCAGTAATGGAGCCTCCAGGGTCATAACCCGTTCCTTCCTTCACGTGAGAATTCTCAATTGGGACCGGGCAGAGACCTGTTTCAGTCTCTCCAGTCGAGGACCTGTTTCAGTCTTCCCCTCTCGGAGGTGGCCAAACCTCCTACCACGGTTCCTGTGTAAACCTCGGTATCGGGGTACATCTGTTCCCTTGAAGGGGGGATCCCGGACGAGCCCCCAAATGTAATGGTCTGGAGTCGACCACCCCTCAATTGGACAGAGGACACACACGATAATGCAAGTCACACAGCGAGGTTTATTTCCAGCTAGCTGGGGTCCGAGTATCTGCCCGACGCAGCGGGTTTCAACCAGTACCCCGAACACTCAAAGCCAAGGGTTTATATTGCATTTTCAAAGCACAAGCACTCAGTAATTTTCCATAGCTTCAAAGAGTATAAGATAAGCTACAAGACCTTCATAGCTTCAAACAGTATAAGATAAGCTACAAGACCTCTGCTCCCGTGATGCAACCGCACCCCCTTGCACCGCATCCTGGTGGTTTGACAAGATATGCTCTTTTGAAACAGGACCTCTGGTATTTACTATTAGGTTGTGTTCCAAGCCAGGGGCTATTAACCCTTAAGATGGCAGTTCTCATGCTAACCTACTTTTACACTAGGAACAATTCAATCCACCTGGACTCCACAGAAAGGAAGTAGGGCTGCAGGTCTGAGGGACAAACGAGGTAAACACTAAGGGTTAAAAGAAAAAGAAAATCACTACTCAAGGCTTTTTGTTATTTCAGACTGAGGGGTGGGACAGCAACGGAGGTGGAGGTGGGTTGAGGGATAATGGGAGAGTCAGGTAGAATATAACCTCCACCAGCAAACATTTTTCTTTTGTTCACCTTTGTATAACCCAGTGCCTGCTCTTCTCAGCCCATAGTCCTTGAATACCTAATTGGATGAAGGGAATGGTGATGGATACTCATATGTCTTCACTTCGTACGGTTACCACTGTGAGCTGTTCTGTATACAACCAGTGGAGTATTGTCTCAATCCATGAGCATGCCATTCATTCCATCATTCATTCAACAAGCATTGAGAATGAATTAGGTTCCAGCTACTGGATTTTAGACTGGAGGATAACTGTCTTTTTCTGCTCTGAAAGGATTTAGAGGCCAGTAGGGGAAGAAAGAAATCTGTTAGAAGTTAATATTTAGATGCTACCAAACTCCCCCAACTATCTTGTCATGCCCGTCCCCATCCCCCACTATCCCAAACTCCAAGCTGAGCCTGCTGCTCTCTGCCTGGCTTTCCGGACAAAGTAAATGAAACCGGACAGACACGATGAAAGGCGAGTCGTGTCACGACGGAGCTTCTAGAAGGCAGGGAGGAGCTTTGCTAAGGCTCGATATATCAAGCAGGCTATCTGAAGCAGTATTTTAAATAGGGGCTTTCGTATTACTTACAATGCTTTGTTCTTTTCTCCTCCTTCCTTCCCCAAAATCTTTACTTTCACTTCAATGTCTGGACCGACCGACTGTGTGGATAGACACAGGTAAGGTCTGTGAGCGAATTCAAGAACGAACAAGATAAACTGCTGCCTTCACGGGGCTCACACTGTAAGAAGGTTTCGTCAGGGATGAGAATTCAAAATAACCACCAGCACAGACGGCGTCACCACGTGGACTCCAGGAGCAGCTTCTGAGCCCAACCAGGCTTTAGACTCCCGCAGCGGACTGGCAGCGTAGCCCACGGGCCGGCGCCAACGTGAAGGCGGGACCGTCCTAGCGAGTAGCCAATGACCACCTTGGAGGAGGAGCTTTGGAAGCCGACTGGCAAGGAAAGTGACCAATCAGAACCAAACCGAGATGAACCGCGTAGCCAACAACAGAAGAGTTCTCGTTGCGTGGGATTAGGAGGTGTTGTTTGAAGAAGGGTTGCTCTGGGCAGCCGCTGTTTACTAATCTGTAAGAAAGCATTTCAATTTTTAAATAACCGCTTCGGCCATGCTAGTGCATGTGGCTGGATATCAGTCCAAATATAGCGGCTGTCTATTTTTGTCTGCCAAGAGCATCATCTACTTTTGAGAAAGCTTTTTCCATTTATGCAATCATGTAATTCAAGCAGGTGCTGCTGTTTATTATACTTGAAGATTTCTTCCCCTAGGCGACAGTGTTTGGTCTTGGGGTCGATTCGGGCCACAGGTTGCTAGAACTGTTATGTATTTATTTTCATTACGTAGCTCAGTATCTGCAATATAATTAGGCACTCAAGAATTGTTTAAGAGTAAGTGGACACAAGGCTTTAAGTATTTATTTGATCTCACTTGTAAAATCTCTGCTTTAATGGAAAGTCTCATCCTGTTTTCATTTAGGTTGATTTAGATAAATGCTTTACTAGTTTTTTTGTTTTGTTTTGTTTTGTTTTTTATTGGTTTTCAGAATTTGCTGGCAGCTCTGGTATTCAAAGCTTCTGTTTACCTTTTTTTGTTTTCTAGTACAATGTTTACAAGCTCCAGGATTCTTGGATTTGAGCCATTTCAGTGTTGTTGACTGGTTTCAGGCAGACAAATGATACACATAAGCTTTATAGATTCTAGAGTTCTGAAAAAACTGTTTGTTGATACCCTTTTTCATTCAATGTAAAAGTTGAGTACCTTCCAGATTTTGATCACAGTATTTGCCATTATTGCCCAGTCCTGTATTGCCCAAAGGACCAAAGGGCAAGAGCTCAAAAGGCAACTCCTGGGTGTGAATGTGATGATGCTGATCAAGTTAAAAGCAAAAGCAACTCTGATTCCAGAGATCCAGAGGTCTAAGTGTTGGGCAGTTTCAGAGACAACTCTGGCCTTCCAATGGCTGCTATGTGACCTAAGAAGACCCCTGTCCTTTCCCTGGAATAATAATTACGGTCTAAAGGGTGTCAGAATCATCTAGTGTGTCTAAGAAGAAAAAAAGTAAGAGGTCCAAGTATGAATGCTTTTGTTTCAAAAAAGTGTTGCTCCAGGGTAACTGCATTCCTCTGTTACTTATTTTTTTTTGTTTGTTTTTGTGAGTAACAAACTAAGCAAAGAAATGGGGAATTTATTATAAGGAAACTATGGTGGTTCATAGAATCCATGGGCAGGAATGTTTATGGGCCTTGGGACAAGCCTAGAGCCAGGAACTAGAAAGAAGCTGGGACTCTTGCTCCAAATCTGCTTCTCTGTGCATGCCTGGTACATTCTTTTCTCTCTGCTTCTCTGATCCACATAGCAGCACACTTAGTTAAAATATTTGTGTTAGTAATACTTCATTCCTGGAATTGTCCCAACAGAAGCTGAATGATTAACATTTGGGACTATGGTGGAAGGCACGTCCTTGTTGAGTGGGAAGATGGGAAGTTAGATCATGTCATATCTGTGGGCTATTCTAAATGTAGGATATTATGATTTTACCAATTTAGGCTCCCATATACGTAAGGATTGCATTCTATTTCACTTTATCACTGTCTGTTAAATGTGCCATCGGTTTGTCATAGCTGTATCCCAGTCCTTCATCTTTTGTGTGAACTCACTCATTAGGTTTTACTGGGTATTCCTCCCAAGATCCTCTCCAGAAATACTAGTTTTCTAATAGCAGTAGAGCTGTAGAAAGGATAACAAAAGCCATGAGCTCTTTAACTTATGCTTAAATGAGAGGCAGATAATATTCCCTTTTTAGAGATGGGGACACCAAAGAAAGGAGAGATGGTAATACTTCCTCAAGTGGAATTGTCTAGGGGTTGCTCAATAGGGAGTGAAATGCCCAGTTACTGGAAGTTCTAGCAAGGTTATCCTCCTACCTATCATGATAGATGTAGCAGAGATCTCAGCTCTTGGAAGGGAGACTGACCTAGGTGATTTCTGAGGTCCTGTGATTGGTCATTTATTAACAAATTAAATACATAAATTATTTAACCAGAAACTGTTTAAGGATCCCAGGATGCAGCATAAACAAACAAGCAAACACAAATAAGCCAGCAAACACAAATCCCAGCCTAGAAATATTATGTATAGAATATGTAATATAGAAAATAGAAAAATGTGAAACTATGTAGCCTGATTTAGTTTTTTTACATACCCTTCAATTAAGTACCCATTAACGCCCACCATCCTTCCCAGCCCTCTCCCCGAACTTAAAGTCTCAGGACCTAGAAAATTCTGTTTCAGTTTGTGTGTCACATTCCCTCGAGGGTCAAGGTTTATCCGAAAGCTCGAAATCCAGCAAAGTGAGCCGAGCCTTGGAAGTTTCTGAAGGCGGAAAGAAAGACAGCGGAACCGATGTTTCGGTAGTGGCGGTTCTCGGTGGGAAGCCAATTCTGGGGACCGGTAGTGGGAGAGCTCCGGGGCTCGTTTCCGGCCACCTCAGCGGGAAGCAGAGACGCAGGCAGCTAGTTGGCCCTACGGGAACTACGAGAGGTGTAACTGTCGTCGCCGCGGAGGAAGTCAGGAAGACGCCGTCGGCCGCGAGGGCCAGGGTAGGGTCCCCGTAGCCTGTGAAGATGGTGTTGCTCACGATGATCGCCCGAGTGGCGGACGGGCTCCCGCTGGCCGCCTCGATGCAGGAGGACGAACAGGTGAGCTCTCAGCGTCTCGCGACCCCCCAGTCCCGGCCAGGGGGTGCTCTCAACACCGGGTGTCTTCTGGGGACGCGGCCGAGCCTTGCGACTTCCCGGGACTCCCGACCCCTCCGACGCGCTGCTTTCTCTTTGGACGCGGGGAGCGATTCCCTGGGAGAAGAAACCTGCCCCGAAAGCGGAGGTTAGATGTGTGTTACCTGTTGTTTCTAAAACAAAAGGAAACTCCGGGGACGGAATAGGTCCGGCTGGTGGCGATCTGCAACTCTTTGGGGATGTCGGTAAAATTCAGGATGTCTCCTTTTTGTGGCTAATGACGTTGACCGACGGGTCCCGGGTGAAATCAGCTCCTTCACCTCTTGCACCTGATCCTTGCCCGAGCTTTGCTGGCACCTTTTGAAAGCGGGGGAGGTCACATTGCCACATACAGGTATCTGTTTGAAGTTCAGTGCAGTTATCTTCTTAAAAGGTTATCCCCGATTCCCACCTCCTTCAAGACATGCCCACCGTTGGAATTAGAACCCCCCGTGTCGTACTCCTGTCAACGCTGTATACCTTTGTCTTCCTATTTTCCTTTGTCTTTCAGTACAGGTTCCTAGCAGGCAAGCGACAGAGCTTAGTTCATCTCTGTGTTTCCCTGTAGCTTTTACAGGAGAGCGCAGCTTTATGCTGGTAGGTGCTCAAAAAATGTATTACATTGGGTATGAAAAAACCAACTGCAGATACCTTGAAAGGGAGCTGTTCTAGGCCCTGGACCCACAAGGGAAATTTCTGCTGTGAGACACGTTTCTGGAGCCAGGATCGGAGGTCCCTGAAGAAGAGAGGACGAGAATGAAATTTTTATAACTCAGTCGGGTTTGTTTTACTTTCTCATACAACCTAAGGAGTTAAAAACAAAACCCACACAGAAAAACGACTCAAGGCCTAAAGAAACGACGAGTTGTAGAAAAATTGTTTCGCGTATGTGTTTCTTGGACTTTTCATTCAGATAGTCATGAAAATAAGCTTATTACGCACATCAAATGTGCCCAGCGTGGTGCTAATGCAGGGAATTAGAGGATACAGTTCCTACTTTCATGGAGCTTACAGTTTAGTGGGAAAGCCAGATAAGTAACAATCAGTTATAATGTAGTGTAACTGCTATGGAAGAGGAAGAAATGTCTGTGGTTGAACATGGAAAAGGTATCTAAGTTGGTTTGGGGAGGTCAGGAAAGTCTTCGAAGAAGAAATGACATCTAAACTCACAGGTGCATCTAGAAATAATGACAACTCTTTGGTTATATGCCTTTTTAGGTTTGATACGGAAATATGTTTACTTTCAGTTTTGGAAGAACAGTGATACAGATTATGAAGTTGCCGGTCATGACAAGTGAAACGTTTTTTAGTCATTCAATAAAAGTTTAAACATTGATATAAAATGACAAAACAGCATGCCTTGAATTTTCAATTGTGAAATGTTTTTCTCTCTTCCCAATTTGTTAAGAATTTTCTAGAACCACTCTGCAGAAGGAGTAAAAGTGTTAAAATGAATGCAGGAACATGATTTGAAGAAGGGAGAGGGTATGGGGAAATTTTCCTTCAAGGGTATGTCATTTGACTGAGAAATTGTTTTCCTAAAGGGGGGAGAAATCTGGTCAGTTTCCTAATTGCATTGAATTCCAATGTGGGCAAAGAATACAAAGTAGATTTGATGTCTACTTAGTATTAGTAAGCCCTTATTCTCTGTCTTGCTATTTTATTGAAAAATTAATTGACATATTATTGTGTGTTTCTTACTTTAATTCCAAATTAGGTATTGGTCTACCAAGATGGATTGCTTTGTTTAATTGACAAGGAAAGGAACTTTACACAAAAATATGTTTGTGATTATAATTCCATGGTGATTTCCTTTAGAAATGTTGACTTTGAATGATAAAGTCCTAGACCTTTAAAAGTTACAAAAATATCAATTCTAGGCTTATTGTTACTATTATAATAGTATATAGAAGATTTCTAGAGTGTCTACTACATATCGAGCACTGTATTGTGCTAAGCCTCTGAAGTACGTGATTTCATTCACAGAATTTTTTTATCAGGGTTTCTTAACTTTGGCACTGTTGACGTTTTGGAATGGATAATTCTTTGTTGTGGGAAGCTGCCCTGTGTGCTGATGTCTAGCAGTTTCCCTGGTCTCTACACCTTAGATGTCAGTAGCACTACTGGATATCTCGACCAAATAGTTTCATAGTTAAGTGCCTTCATTGTTCAGGCCAAATAATTCAATGCACTTTTTCAATTGTTTACACTGATAATAGATATCGTATTTTAGGTAGTTGCTGTGCTAGTTCGTGTACAAGCTGCCTTATAACTGGAGATGAATGGTTATTCAGATAATACAATAGAAAGTCAAATAAAAAAATGATATAGGCAGAGTATCATATGCACTGTTTCCTCCCTGCTTAACTAGGAATGTAGGTAGGCCTAGGGCAGGTAGAGAGATGAACTTACCTCTTCAAACCTAGATGCTCTTACTGATAATCTATTTTTTCTTCCTTTCTGCTGTTTCTCCCTTTCAGATGTTTGCAATTTCTTCATCTATCTTTCTGTTCTACCTCAAAACGAACCATATTCTCTTCTCTTTAATTTTGCCCCAGCTCTGTGGACTTGAGGACACTGTTAGAGCTAACCTAGCAGACAGCAGGGAACTCCACAAACGCAGAGAGTCTGTTTGCAGTGAAACTTCCCCCACCATTGACATCTGATTAATCACCTTACTGTAATTGCTTTTAGAGGAAAAGGCCTTACTGCCGGCCTTTGACCAGCTGAGTTCAATAGGGATTTAAAAATGATAAGAGTTTAGCTAAACATTCTTGTAAAGGCACAGCGTTTAATATAACTACCGTGTTTCCCTGAAAATAAGACAGGGTCTTATATTAATTTTTGTTCCAAAAGATGCATTAGGGTATATTTTCAGGGGATGTCTTATTTTTTTCATGTACAACAATCTACATTTATTCAAATATAGTCATGTCATCTTCTTCTGGAACATCGTCATAACGTACTAAATGTGTCTGTCTGGCTGACGATCTTAACTGCGGCTTATTTTCGGGGTAGGTCTTATTTTTGGGGAAACACGGTAGTTCAGCAGTCATAGGTGACAGCAATAAAAAAATATTGCGGTTGCGTGGCAAATTACTACCCTGTACTTACTATATTATATACAGAACCAAATCCTAAATACGCTACTGGATGACCTCAAATTCATTTCAATTCATTAAATTAATTTGTCCAGACATTCCCATCCTCCTCATTATTGGATTACTAGGAGGTATCTTTCTATGACAGTGTATACAAGGTTCAAGCCTGTTCTAGATGAAGTAGAAAACAGAATTAGGACATCTTATCTAACTATTTTTAGGTAGGCTGGCAGATCCTTTGACTTTAATCGTGGATCCTTTGTGACTTTGTGGAAGCACACTGAGGGTTTGTCTGTAAAGCAGTGATTATGTTTTGTGAGATCTAGTCAGAGGGCCACATGGCTTCGGCAGTATTTCCTATGCATTAGATTTAATGTCCAATGGCAAGACACCCCAAAGGTGGACCTGCTAGAGCTGAAGCAGTTTTCTTGTAGAGCCAGTATAGCATGCTTAGAAGGCCAGGCTGCTTGGGTTCAAATCCTAGCTGCTTTTCTGGATGGCTCCACCTCCTTGGGCACGTGGGCCTGTCAGTTATAAAGTAAACTTTAAGGTGCTCACCTGCCTGTAGCTGTCAGAAAACATACACTTAACATCGGTGGCTGTGGTATTTTAAAAATAGCAACATATGAGTTCCATGATTTAATTGGTTTAAGGGTGGAGATTGGACATGAGTAGTTTCTTTTCTTTTTTTTTTTTTTTTAAAGATCTCCAGATGATTCTAGTGTGAAGCCAGGGTTGAAAATCATTAATCTTATGTTGATATTATTTCTTGGCACATTAGTCGCATTTCAAACTTTACTTAACGTTCCTTTTATCGGTTGTTGTAGGGTCAGCACGCTTCCAAATGACACATAATGGCAAGTACTGTTCAAATTTAGGAACGTAGGATATTTATTGTTCACTAGTTCTAAGCATGTGACAGTATTCACTCTCTTTTACTGGCTGACCAGTGATGGCAAAAAATACATCTGTAAGCAATATTGTTTAATATGATAATGGTAATATGATGTTGATTATTTTAAAGTATTATTAACATATAAAACTATATATACATATATACATGCACAGATGTATATATATGTATTGTTACAGAAATATTTCTCAAGTAAACAGTATTATAACAAATCATTGCCATAAGGACAGCGCTGAATAAGTATACAAACCAACACTTCTAATGGTCTCTTAACTCCCCTGCTTCACTTCACACTTATTTACTTCATTATTCATATTTAAATTTTCAGTTTAGCATTTTGTTTTTATTTGAGTTCTTTTTTTATTGAGGTGAAATTGACATATAACAGTATATTAGCTTTAGGTATACAACATAATGGTTCAGTATTTGTATACACTCTGAAATGGTCACTTCAGTAAGTCTAATTACCATCTATCACCACATATAATTACAAGTTATTTTCTATTTTTTCTTGTAATGACAACATTTAAAATTTACTCTCAGCAATCTCCAAATATTCAATACAGTGTTATTAACTATAGTCACCAGGCTGTACATTTATATCCCCATGACATTTATAACCGGAAGTTTGTACCTTTTGACCACATTCACCCATTTCACCCCTTCAATCCCCTTCCCTCTGGCAACCACCAATCTGTTCACTGCATGTATGAGCTTGTTTTTTTGTTTTGTTTTTACTTGTTTTTTAGATTTCACATGTAAGTGAGGTCACATGGTATTTGTCTCTCTGACTTATTTCACTTAGTGTAATGCCCCCAAGGTCCATCCACGATGTCGCAAATGGTAAGATTCCATTTTTTTAATAGCTGTGTATATATACCACATCTTTATCCATTCATCCATGGATGGATGCTTAGATTGTTCCCACATCTTTGCTATTGTAAATAATGCTGCAGTGACTATAGAGGTACATAATATCTTTTCAGATTACTGTTTTTGTTTTCTTCAGATAAATACACAGAAGTGGAATTGATGGATCATATGGTAGTTCTATTTTTAAGTTTTTGAGGACCCTCCATACTGTTTTCCATAATGGCTGCGCCAATTTCCATTCCTACCAACAGTAGAGGAAAAAAGGGTTCCCTTTTCTCCTCATCCTCGCCAACACTTGTTATTTCTTATCTTTTTGATAATAGCCATTCTAACTGGTGTGAGGTGGTGTCTCATTGTGGTTTTGGTTTGCCCTTCCAGTTCACCATTTTAAATATAGCTTAGACACCTATACTTGTACATTGCTTATCTGCCACTTACACAGTTTTATTACTGCTTCCTTGTTCTCAGTCTTAGCTCAGCGGTTCACTATCTAGAATTTTAAGATTTCACTATGTACGTTCTCAAAGTTAGATCTCAGATCCAGTCCCTGGGCGAACCTTGTATGAACACTTTTCTATTTAAACATGTACTTATTAGACATCTATCAAGGGGAAACTATATTCTGTCATTCAAACCAAAATAAATAATCCTAAAATATAATAATTCCTTCCCATCACATGGCAAATTATTTTTCTCCCAGTATGTGGATGAATAAATAATGTATATTTACTTTCCATACTTCAAGTACTTCTTTTCCCCCTTGGTTCTAGTATGTTAGTGAGGTGTGATTTTTCTCCTTTTGATGATACTGTTATTTCCCCCAGTATGCGTTTTTTCTTTTTTAAAAAAAACAAAATTGTAGAATCATTTATAAATTGTTCGGGGAAATATTACCTGTAATTCTAGTATCTCAATATTATTTTCATTTTTGTATACACATATCCTTCGCTACCCAGACTTTTGCTGTCCGAACTTGGGAACCAAGTAGATTTATTCAATAGAGGATATCTTGATTTCCCAATCTTTGTCCTTACTTTTGTCTATTTCTACCTACTTGTAGGTACAGTGTTCATAATAACTTGCAGTCATGGGTGCACACATTTAGTTTTGCCGAAATGCTCAATACTGTAATACTTTGTGGAAGAATTTGCGTGATATTCCAGCATAACAATGAGATTCATCACTTGTTTCTGGGCTTTTCTCCTGAGTATAGAACATGTGTAGTTCTGTGCCAGTGAAATGGGTTAGGAGGAGGCACTGACCTAACAGAGGAAACACATTGGGTTGAAAGTTAAGAGTACCTTAAATATGGTTGAAAAAAATATACTTTTGTTCTTAGCAAATAACTAGTTTTTTTCTCTTTTGATTCTCTTAACTAAGTTTCTTCTTTCTTTTTGTTCTAAAAGTAGGCCTTTGATTGTTTGTTAAAATGAATCTTACTAACTTGTAAGTGAAGGACCTTATTCACATAGTGTCCTCATAATCGGATGCTTCTCACTAATTCACGCAGTGTTATTTTCGTGCAAGATTCTTAAAGAAAGGTGTCTTCTTTCAGTCTGGCCGAGACCTTCAGCAGTACCAGAGTCAAGCTAAGCAGCTGTTCCGAAAGTTGAATGAACAGTCCCCGACCAGATGTACCTTGGAAGCTGGTGCCATGAGTTTTCAGTGAGTATAATCCTGATTTCTTTGTGATCATCTAAATATGAAATATAGTAAACGTAAGTAACACCTGATGAGAATGGTAACAGTTTTTTAAAAGTAAAGAGGACTTTAAGGGAAACAACTTCTCTGGCTCTAATTCTGCAAAATGAAAATCTTGGTTTGTTTATTCAACTTGCATACAATAATGTAACCGGTTACCCTGTGTCTAGTAAATGCTATACCCATCGTGCAATGACATAACTTTTTGCTTTAGGAGCTTCTTAGAGTCAGACACATGTAGGTTAATACATTTGCTCAAACATTTACTAACAATGTAACCTTGAACAATTCACATATCCCTCTCCAGGCCTCAGTTTCTTCTACAAAATAGGGACAATAATCGTAATTTTGTGAGGATAATGAGGGAATCCATGTATATCTCTTAACACCTTGCCTGGCACATACAGAAGAATCAGTAAGTGTTAGTTATTATTCAGAAAAAAAGGAAGTTGTAAAAGGTAATTGAAGAGCAGCTCAATCAGTACTTACAGATAATGCATCCAGCTGAGAGAGGGATCAAAGGGACGTAATGGACTTCAAATTATCCACAAATAATTGGTATTAATGTTTAATACATGTCAAGCTTGAAGGTGATTAAAAAAAAGAGAAAGGACAAGAAGATCAGAGGGAAATTAAAAAAGGATTAGTTGAATAACCTTGCTATTCTAGAACTCAGATACTAAGATAATACAGATCTGGGAGCAACCTGCTGTGTTTAACTTAAAAGGAGGAAAAACAAAACCCTCCGCCCATCAGAAACAAGCAAACAAGTATACAAAACCAAAACAAAAACCTTGGCCAGTTGGTTAAGAAAGTAGTGGATATTAAGTTTCCTAAGGTAGTAATTTGCACAGTAAATGAAACATTTTTTATAAATCTAATTTTTAACATCAAATACATGCTAGGCACTTAATTACTATATAGTATCTTTCTCTCTACCATGGGTTAGGAACAGAAGACCTAGGAAAGTTCTCATGGAATTGAAAAGAGATTTTCTTTTGCTTGGTTCCTTTAGGACCTTTATAATCTTATCTCATCCTTTATTTCCATCCAGGAGTTAATTTCTTAAAGATTTATTCTTTGCCAGACCATGTATTAAGTCCTGCCTTTTATGTCCATGGCTTTTAATGAGCTCATACTTTCATTAGCAGAGAGACATATGCAAACAACTATACTAGAAAACCGTAGGGCAAGAAATGCCATCATTGGGACATAAATGAGATACTTTGGGGACAGAGAGAAGGAAGCAATAAATTCCCTACTGTAGGGAATCAGTTTGAGGAAAGGGGGTAGAGGGAGGGAGAATACAGAGAAATTTCACAGAAAAAAAATATAGTAGAATTGAGCATATGAAAATTAACAAGGTTTCTCCAGTTACATCAAAGAATATTACAATTAGAAAAATACAATACAAGTAGAAGTCCATGAGGACATGAACGAACCTAGCTTCTGGGAGAACAGCGTGTCATTGGCGTGTTAGGATATATGATGGAATGAGGCTAGACTTGTCTTGGAGGGCTGCAAATGCCGTACCAAGGAATGTGATTTTGTTTTCTAGGTCTTAGGGAACCCCTAGAGTTTTTAAGCAGTGTAATATGGTTGTATTTACACTTTAGGAATAAAACTGGTGGTTTAGAAGATGGTCTAGACTGAAGGCAAGGAGACCAGTTAATTCGGGTGCGCAAGGAGGAGATAGGGCCAAAGTATTATCACCATCGTCATCATCATCATTATTTTAAAGGGCCTGAGGGACCATATAATAGACTATAAACACTTTGGATTTCTAGGATGCCTTAGGAAGCACGGAGAAAGGGCAGGGACAGGGGTATGTGTAATGCTTTGGGCCCTTGAAGTCCTACTTAAATGAGAGAACTTCTGATTTTATTTGCTATTTATATTGATTGTTCTGAATGTAATTTTTGCTGAATTAGAATACTGTGGCTAAAAAGACATTGGAAAACCACTGCGTAACCTAACCTGTTTCCAAGAATATTTCAGATGTGTAGTCATGTAGCCCCTTCCAGAATACCCAGGAACTCACTCTCACAAGAGGAAGTCGGTTCTGTGACTGGATAGTTTCCAGTTGATACAGAGTTGTTCTGCCCTAGAAATTACGGGGTGTTACTAGTCCTGAGAAGATCATTCTTTTCTGTGCCCAGTAAATATTGTGGCATTAACTTTCAACTGTTGGGTGTCCACAAAAATTTTCAGTTTCGCTGTTTTTCTTACAGCTGGAAGGAATTTAAATATGTATATACTAACTAGTTTGTCATAATAATCAAAGGATGGGTGGAGTTTTCAAGAAAAAGTCTTAGGTATTAAGATACTTTAGTTGAAGAATTACGTAATAAATAATTATAATAAACATGTCTAAATACTCCTTTTGGAATGGACTCCTAATAATGGGAAGGTATTTGCTTTCTGACTCCAAGGATTTGGGGTTTGAAATTGGCTTTCTGATTCAGTTAGCCTCAAAGGGCTTAGGTTGGAATGTTTTCAAGTTTGTATGCCACCAAGAGAAACTGCTTCACATTGTTGGAGGTATTGTTACTCTACAACCATTTCTTGCTTTTTTGTCTCTCCAGCTACATTATTGAGCAAGGGGTGTGTTACTTGGTTTTGTGTGAAGCCGCCTTCCCTAAGAAGTTGGCTTTTGCCTACCTAGAAGATTTACACTCAGAGTTCGATGAACAGCATGGGAAGAAGGTGCCCACTGTGTCTAGACCGTATTCCTTTATTGAGTTTGGTAAGTTTTTGCTCCTCACCTCTCAATCAAAAAATATGGAGAAGCTGTTTGTTACACTGATAAAATTTTGACACAATTTCACTGATGTTTACTTACTGAAATTTGGGATTCTGCGTCTTCCACCTCTTTTTGTCCTTTTGAATGAATGAGGCTTCCTTCTCTGGTCCTTTGATCTTTTCCCCATAGCACTTCTTGCCCTTTGCCCTTTTCTGTTATTTGTTTTAATTCTTTATTAGGGTCAAGAACTGTGTCTAAAGGTCTGCTTGATTGACATGTAATAACTGAGTTTTTCTTTTCCCCAACACTCACACACACCACACCACATATTCACAGTAAGCCTCATTATTTGGAAATCAGAAAGAATGGTGTTTAGTTTCTTTCAGGAGAATAATATATTTTTTTAAAAGTACTAAAAGATATGTGGTTGGGGTGGGGGGGTGACATTTACTACATGAGGAACATGGTGTTCAGATTTGTACAAGAATTATAGAAAGACTCCTCAGTGGTCAGACCTGCCGAAGTATCTAATGGCAATAGAGCAAAGGAAATGTCCTCAGTACAGTAAGTAGAGGAAGTAATAACAAGTATGATCAGACTACATCACTGACATTTTTAGTTCAAAGAAGAAATTGGTTTTCACGATCTCTGAATTTCTGAAGTGTTTAAAGTTTGCCAGATAAGTAGGTCATCTCGCTTTTTAGAAATAAAGAAAAATTAGCAAAACACTCCAGTGTTTCATAAGTGTAAACTCTCCAAGTGCTAATTTTTTTTTAATGCCCTGTTTTTCAAGTTTTACTTTTGTAGACAATAGTGGTCCAGTAAACCCAAGAAAAAAAAATAAGACTATTGTCAAGGTCACACACGAAATAGTTGGTACACTCAAATTAGCTTAAAGGATTATATACAAAGATATGAACAGGTTATAGGTGAACCACAGGTACTGAGACGATAACATGGTAATTGTTCCCATCCCTGAGCCTGAAGAGATGAGAGAAAGGAGCAGTTTCTGGAATGGGGAAGGAGAAAATTTACAGAGAAGGCCAACTTGAGAAGTAACTTTTAGGGAGGGATACTGCCAGCCCAAAGAGACTTCTCGGAGAAGTTAGGGGAACAAATACCCTGATGTCGCTGTTCTCTCTTCTTCCCTACTCTTGGGGCTCCCCCATTGACAGAAACTAACTGGAAGCTAGAGGGCAAGGAGCCCACTAATGTAATCCATGCAGGTCAGCTTCCCAGGGCAAAAGCAGGGTGCAGAAGGGTGGAGAGGAGACCTAAAGAGGCAAATGAAGGGTATCCAACACAGGTAACGTAAGATTTTTTGCCAAACATTAAGAATACAATCTTTAATAATAAGTCATTCTTCTTACAGTTCTGAGAAATACAGACATGGGCTAAACATGAAGGAGAGTGCAGTTTTATAGTGGTATTTGGGGAAATTTTCTATCACATGTTTGCTTTACCCAAAGTTTATGAACACAGTGAAATTGGGAATGTATTGTATGTTAAAGAAAATACTTGAAGACAATTTTTTCAACTTATGATAGAGTGACTCTTTTGCCATATTAGGCTACAGAAATGCTACGTTGTGTCAGCATCCTTTTCAGGGAATATATAGAGTTAATGAAACCCTAAGGGTCCAAGGGCTACAGTTTGAAAATTTCTGCTTTCAGGAAAGGCTTGCTGTAGTGGGTCTTAATTTCCCTAGGGATCCTGATAGCAGTTACTTCTAAATTGAAGGTATGCAAAGCGCATTTCCCCTGAATGATCATCTAATTACATGTTTACATTTTACAAGTGAAGAAATCAAAACTTGAATCTTGATACTGCACTCATTCGGCAGTGTGACTAAACCATGAATAGTTGTGATCCAGGACCAAACTCAGAACTTCCTGTTCCCTACTTCAGTACTTTGATGGACATGAAACAAGTTAATGGTCGTTTTCTTCATCCTTTTAGATACCTACATCCAGAAAACCAAGAAGCTCTACATTGACAGTCGCGCTCGGAGAAACCTAGGCTCCATCAACACTGAGTTGCAAGACGTCCAGAGGATCATGGTGGCCAACATTGAAGAGGTGTTACAACGAGGGGAAGCGCTTTCAGGTATCTAAATGCAATGCAAGTCTTAGGAAGAAGTGGTCTCATTTCATAAGCAAGGATAGCTTCTTTGGGGTTACCTTCTATGTCATCAGATTCTATCAAGCACTATTAAGAATTCACCTCTCAGAAACAGATTACATTACAAAGCTTCCAATATGAGGTGTGATCAAACAATACAGTGAATGTTTAAATTTTTTTTTTTAATTAAATTTATTGGGGTGACAATTGTTAGTAATAAATTTTTAAAAACGTATTAGAGTAAAAGACACATTGCTATTAATCCCCCTCAACACACTCCCCCTCACATCAAACACACTTATCCCATTGTTCTTGCCACTTTCTGAAGCAGTTCTGGAAGTCCTCTTTTGTGAGTGTCTTTAGTTATACTGTCATAGCTGCCTCGATGTCCTGAATCATTTTGACTTTAGGGAAGAGCCAGAAATCGCATGGTGCCAGATCTGATGAATAAGGTGGGTGAGGACACACCGTAATGTTTTTATTTGACAGAAAGTGCTGTACCAGAAGTGATGTGTGACACAGAGCATTATCACGATGGAGGATGATTTACGGCACACTTTAAAACGCACCTTCACTCAACCGTAGCTCACACCCGACTGACTGCACCAAACAAGTTGAAACTTGTCACATACTGTTACTACTGTTTCCCCGAAAATAAGACCTAGCCGGACCATCAGCTCTAATGCATCTTTTGGAGCAAAAATTAACATAAGACCCGGTCTTACTTTAATATAATATAAGACCCAGTCTAATCTAATCTAAGCTAATATACCATAATTAATAATATAAGATATAATATAGACCAGGTCTTATTTTAATATAGGACATAAGACCGGATCTTATATTAATATTTGCTCCAAAAGACGCATTAGAGCTGATGGTCTGGCTAGGTCTTATTTTCAGGGAAACATGGTAAGGTTTGACACGCTGCTTCCTCTATTGAAGATCCCTGCCTTTCCGTTGGATGGCACTCAGCAGCAGCATTCACCGTATTTTGTGATCACAATAGGAAGGCTCTGTGTCCCACATTGCTTCTGGTACGGCAGTTTCTGTCAAATAAAAACATTACGGTGTGTCCTCATCTGCTATATTCACCAGATCTGGCACCGTGTGACTTCTGGCTCTTCCCCAAAGTCAAAATGACCATGAAAGGTAAACGTTTTGAATCTATTCAGGACATCAAGGCAGTCATGACAGCGCAACTAAAGACACTCATGAAAGAGGACTTCCAGAACTGCTTCAGAAAGTGGCAAGAACGATGGCATGAGTGTGTTCAAAGTGAGGGATAGTATTTTGGGGGGGATTAATGGCACTGTGTCTTTTACTGTAATACATTTTTTTTCTAATTTAAACATTCCCCTATTTGTTGATTACACCTTCTGTGTGTGTTTTCCTTGCATGATTAATTTTTGTTGAGTTGGCACAGTGTATCTTGTTCCATATCAGAAGCAATTACTGTTTCCAAGATACCACAAATTAAGTAAGTACATATTTACAGAAACACAAAAGTTAAGGGAAATGAAAAGAAGAATGAGAGGAAATCATCAATTGTAGTGGTTTCCTGAGTAGCCACTTGCCAATGTTTTAAAATGCCACTTTCAGCACAAATTCATCTGCTGAAAAACTTTTAAAACCTCTGACTGCAAGATAAGATCTGGTCTGGTCTATTTAGTCATTATTAGTGAGTACTTGTAACACGCCAGGCATTGTGTTTTCTATAATGGAAGATAAGGAGATTATAAATGGCGCTCATTCTCCCTAGTTCAAATATTCTGACTCAGTTAGGGCCACTTCCTCACCGTCTGGGACCTGTTCTTGAAAATCTGGATAGAATCTGTCTGATCCTTATAGCCCACATCACATTAATCTCTTGTGTCCTTTAAACTCGTAAACCACTTAGCTCCATGTGGTTTTTAGCACATAACAGGGTGCCTGTGTAAATATGTGTGTGTGTGTGCTTATTTACCTAATTTACTCCAAAATATATGTTATAACCTAATGTTACCTAAGTGTTTAATGTGGTATATATTCTTTAAAGGTAGTGATTAATGTGTTTCATGTCTTTATTACACCTTTTATTTCTCTCGCAGTAATGATCACAAGTGAAAGCCTTCATGAATATTTCTCAAATTCAGTCTTGCTACATATTCATGAATAAATCGGTTTTCCTTTATTATATACTGCAAATTTTAACCTGTAAGTTAGTAGTCAGTAGTTGTCCCAGCATACAGCTTCACAGGCTTTATGGGTGAGTGACTGCGTAAATTTCCATCATTAACAGACTTACAGTTTCTACCTGGGATAAAGTAGACCAGCACAGGAATTTTTTTAAATCCAAAATTTATATATTGGTCAGTCTATCAACTGTGTAAATTCTCCTAATGCTTTACTGGTTACTACAAAGCTGATATACTGATTGAAAAAAAAGTACATTTCTACCCTCAAGTAACTTTATCTGATTGGGAAGATAAGACCCATTGTCACAGAATAATTTATAGATGGTATAAGGGAACAAATATCAATTGGACGCTTTCTTTGTGCTGCGCAATAGGGTAGGGGGAGTTTACACGTATCTCACTCTTTAGAGTAATCCCTGTGAAGTGGGTGATACCAAACCAGTTTTACAGAAAAGCAGAGATCACAAAAATTAAGTCGCTTACTAAACAAAGTCACACTGCTTGTGACTGACAGAATTTGTTAGCCTGTGGAGTCCTGGTCCATTTTAGTGTATGATAGTTTTAAATAGCTATTAGACATTGAGAGCTATCAAATGTTACAGGAAATAGATAAATGTGAAATGAACAGGAAAGATTTCTTGAAATTTGATAGGAAGGAGTGAAGAGTGGGATTTTAAGAAGAAAAAGCATATCTGAACAGAGTATATTTGAAGGACAGTGAAAAGATTAGCCTACTTCAAAAAGTGTGTTCTTCCTCTTTAAGCTTCTTTATAAAAAGAATCCATCTTTTATGGCTTCTTTTCTTTCTAATGTTTAAAGTGTTATAACTAATCTACTTTGTATTTAAGACCCAAAAGTAGTTGGTATGAGTTCTTTCAGCAAGATCAAATTATGCCCTTTTTTACGGCCTAAATATGAGTATATCTGTTTCTTTTAAGCCACGGGTTTTGTCTTTTCATTCAAAGGTGTCACTTTACTACACTGTAAATTTCACAAATGCAGGGAGCATGTACATTTTGACCATCATTTTGTCCTCTAGCGTTTTGCACGGTGCCTATAACATAAGTATATGCTAAATGACTTCTCCAAGCAGTAGCTTTGTCTTTATGATATCCCGTGTTTCTAAATGTTCCTATATAAAGGAATTCTCTTAACTATTACTTATTTCATATGACCTAATACATGTTGCCCTGCCCAGTTATTCTAAGCAGATTTAGATTCAGTTAGCAAATATTTGTTGATTGAGCACTTGACTATACCAGACCCTGAGCTGGGCACTGCGTATATAACAATAACCAGTAGTTAAAAACCTCTGTCCAGTGGATTATACGCTCTAGTCGGCTGGCTAGAAAGATTCCTCCCAGCATTGTCATGATTATTTCTCATCCCCTAACTGTTTTTTTTTACGTGACTAGGTGTTTTTCTCACTCACAGGACAAATTGCTAATTTAGAAGTGGTTGTCATGCCTGTCTTATTAAGCAATGCCACATTTCTCAATCAAAATCAGTCACTGTTAGGCAACGCCAAATATTCCAAAAGCATTCCCCAAGGAAGAACAAACAAATTCAGATTGCAACATAGTTTTTCAAAAATTGAAAGAAGTAAAAAGTGTGATCAGAATTCATTTATGTCAAACTGAGGATTCGTTTTTATTATTAAAATAGGCCATATAGTTTAGTCCAGCCTACCTGTATCTATCTGGCTGTTTCTCTTAAGTGCTCAGTTAACAATTAGAATAAGAATCATATTACAGATGTCCTTGTAGAAAAAGAAAACTAAGGTTTTCAAAAGCTTAATTGAGTAGATATTGGTGGTCTTCTAGCACCTGCCATTGTATTTTAGTTACAACTTTCCTATGTCTGTTGAAATATAATTTCTGATAGCTTTAGCTTAGTAATAGCCTCTACTGTGTGAAGAATCTTAGACATTTGGCAGCAGTCGCCATAGAGATATAGCTTACTACTCAGTGTCTGGTTCATTGAATTTTCTGGTTACTTGAGTCTTATTTTACATGGATTATTTTTCAAAGTATGAGAGAATATGATATAGACCATTGAAAGATGAAGAGGATTAATGTCAGCTCATGTTTCTTAAATGTTTCCCATAAGCTGGGGCCTTGTGCTCACATGACAGGCATTCTCATGTAGTCCCCTGATAACGTTGCTGTTATTATCCCCATTTTATAGATGAAGAAACTGGGACTTTAGAGAGGCTGAGTTGACCACCGTCTCAGGGCTGGTGCCCCTGAGCTTTGAACCAAAGACTCTGAGGCCAGAGCCTGCACTCCTAACCACCTCACTACAGAGCCTCAAGAACTGGAACATACTTTGGCGTGATCATTTTTAAATGCACTTTAGATTTTACAGCACTTCAGGATTATGAATTATTCAGTACATGCAACCTTACCCTTAAAATAAAAATGATAATTTAGGCTTCATGGTTGTTTGGTATAGTGCCACTCACTTGGGTTATTTATATGCTTACTACATCTGATAAAATACTTCCAGGGGACTAATGAATGTTTTCTTTTTTTCCTCTTTGACAGCATTGGATTCGAAGGCTAACAATTTGTCCAGTCTGTCTAAGAAATACCGCCAGGATGCGAAGTACTTGAACATGCGTTCCACTTACGCCAAACTTGCAGCCGTAGCTGTATTTTTCATCATGTTAATAGTGTACGTGCGATTCTGGTGGCTGTGAAATAGTGAATGCAGTCACTGGCAAGGGAGAACCTAGAACCCGGCAGGTGTATGTTTTCAGGAAACTGAGCTCACAGAGACATGTATTGGAATCCAAGTGGCATTTCTGCCTCTTAAGACCTTGCAAGAAAGACATATCCTGAAAATGAAAGGTTACACCTCATTTAATAAAGCTTAACCCTATGTAGAAAGCCTCTTTTTGAGGGCAGAGGCTTTCTCCAAGTGCTAAGCCATGTATGTTAGGGAACACTAGATTGTTTTATTTTGTTTTTTCCCTCCCAGTGTTTTACAGTTTCAAAACAGCACTGACTGGGGCATTCTCATTCTCTAACAGAGCCATCAGTGAGATTTGGGTTAAACAACCTGTACAAGCAACAGTCTGAAATTCCTTCAGAGAAGGCAGCCCTTTGGGAAATGTGTTTGACTCTATATAATCAACATTCCTTTTGTCGGTGACATTTGTGATTTTCAGTAACCTGAGTTTTTGATGGCCTGTGAAACAAGACTCCAGTATGTGAAGGTTCATTGCTGTGCTGCAAAGATCTTGTATGTTGGCCCCTACAGGAAGTTAACCTTTGTCGTTTTCCTTTTATATTTTGCTTATTGCACAATTGCTTTAGGGTTAAATGAATTGTATTAAGATGCCTTGAAATTCTATTATAGCACTCCTTGATTAAGAAGCTAAAATGTTTTCTGTTACTTATTCCTTAAAAGATGTAAATTACTTTGGGACATTCTGAATTTTATTTTGCAGCATCTGGTTTATATTAACTAAAGAGCGAGTATAGCATACGGTTAGCCAGAGGCCCCTGACTTAGGAGAAGAAAGACTCAGCCTGTCAGTACAGCTTTGTCCTGCCCCTTTCTCACTTTCTGCACTACAATGGTCCCCACTGTCTCTTCCTCCTGCCGCAATTTGCTAACATTTTTAAAAATTCTTCTGTGCCCAGTAGTTTCATGTCCCATAAGCATTCTCTCAAGATAGTCTCAAATTTCAAAACAGAGACTGTTCAGCTGTGTAGTTAATTAAATTTAGGTTTTTGAAGAGTGATTATTCAAACTACTAAATACATTTATCTGAGAAAGTCTCTGAGAGCATCTCACACCTGCTTCTGTTTATATAAATTCTCTGAGAATGTTCTAAAGATAGAGGACTCATTTACAGTGGCTTCTATTAACAAAAGTACCTATGATTTTTCCCTTTTATGCTCAGGGATAATGGGGATTTCCTTTTACCTTCTGAGATGGAATTTTTTAAATGGGAGAATAGGCCTTTTAAAAATTGTCACAAGGGTCTGCAATATAACCTATAACTCCTATATATACTGCAAATATTTCTTTAAATTGTACAGGAAAATGAGCCAACTTCTTACTTCTTAACATCTTTGGAAAGCCGGTTAACCAGTAAGCGATTTTATAACTCTGGGGGGTCATCAAAACTACTGTTCTGATTGCTGATAGAGGGGGAAAAAAATTCTATTTCCTTATAGCAAGGCAAGGAGAAATGCTTATTTTATTCCTGATGATTTACAAAACTAGAATAAATTTTTTTTCTTTTCATTTTGTACCCAAATCTGCTAATTGCCATTTTGTGCATGTAATATGAAGTTACTTTTTATAGAGAATAAGTGCTTTTAAGTCCCTAAAAGACTTGTCCCTGAGTAATGATGTTGGTAATAAAAGGCTTTGAAAGGCTGAAAACCTAACTAGTGGTACCATAGCATTTGGTACTTCTATAGGCATGGAGAGTGGCAGCTCGTTGTTGAGAGTTGCATGCTGTAACCATGTGGTCGGCAGTGAAATAAATACTTCTAGAATGTTCCCTTCAGTGTGGAGTTTTGTTATCTCGTTTATTTATGTACACATATCCTAGGTACATTTCTACCTAACCTCATGGGTTAATTACAAAATGAGAAGCAGGGGGTATGGGACGATGAACAAAGGACTAAGAAAGTGGTTTAAGATTACAATGGTAGAAAAATGAGAGAAAAGACTCATAATACAGCTTCTACTTCTGTTCTTTATTAGAGGTAGAGGGAAGGAAAGATCTGACTAAATGAAATTTATCAGCAACCAAACAGGCATCTAAACTAGAACGCGGTAAGTACGTACTGGGTTATTCGGGGCACATTTAGAAAGGACACCTAATATGGGAAGGAGCGTGGTAAGCACAGGAGAACGGGGTGTGCTAGACTGTCAATGGCTTGTGCAAAGTCAGGAGTTAGAGGGAGGCATGTTTTGGGGATTGTGATTAGCTTGGGTCAACATAACTCGCATGGTAAATGTAGGCATTTGAGACTTGAGGAAGAAGCGCTAGACTGGTCCACTGTCATAAAGGTACTTGTCTACCATGCTCAGGGCACAGACCACACTAATGTCAGTGGCAAGAGATGGCATCAGATGTGTACTAGTTTCAAGTGGTCAGTCTGGCCCTACTGTGAAAGGTAGAGAGGGATAAGCCTAGAAGTATAAAGAGGAAACCGAGGAGCCGTCAAAGGTAGAAGGAGACAGAAGATAGGTTTCAAGAAAGGAGTTATCCTAGGTACCAAATAACATATTTACATAGTAATTTCTTTGTTAGGAGGAGCTTATTTCATTCTCAAATTGACGTTTTAAAGTAAGGACTATTCACATGACCTGAATAGAGAAACTTTACAAGGGGTACCGCTCTGAGGCACAAAAGAGTTAAGTTATTTATCCAAAGGCGCAGAGCTAGAAAGTGATGGAGCTAAGATTCGAACCTGGGCAGTTTGGCTCCAGAGTCTGCTTTTCTCCACCATACTGTACCAGGAAGAGGTCAAATAAAATGAGTACCAAAAAGTGTGTTTTCACGTTAGCAATTAGGAACTTAATCACGTAGGCAGAGGTCATTCCAGAGAGGTAGGGACAGACGACAGATCTCAATAGGTTGAGGATTGTATGAAGTAAGAATGTAGAACTCCTGACAAGAAGCTTTTCTGGTGGTTAGAACACTGAATTTCCTAACATGCTTTAAATAAGAAATCTCACAAATGTTAAAATAGCAATATTTAGCAAATGGTACATAATGTGTTCATTGAAATGTCTAACAGTGGTTCTTAAGCTTTTTGGAAAACCTTTGAAAATCTGTTTACTGCAGAAAAACATTCATGGCTACATGCGTATCAAGAATCGCAGCCTATGTCAGGGAATTCAAGAACTCCACAAAGCCTGCTCATGACCTAAGTGGTTCATGATCCCCAGTTAAGATCCCCAGATATGTAGAATGTAGAACTCAAAGGTAAGAACCCAGAAACTGAAAAATGTCCAGCTCTGGTGAATTGGAAGAATTCTAGTTTGAACTAACTTTGTAGATGAGACATATTCTTGAAACATTGTGTACAAAAAAAAATTCTATCATATTTTTCTGTAGTACATTTAGGGATCTGGTTGTACAGAAAAATTTTTTGGTCTCAGTTCTTTAAAATCTCATTTAAGTATCTTAAATTTTACATTTTCTACTTTTATCAATAGGAAGTCTTGCAAAAGGAAGTTAAGTCAAATGGGTGATTATTTCTGTGCACACAGTGTTTAATAATACAAGTAAAAGAAAACATCTCATAATTCAAATCCCATCTTATTGATTGAGAGTTTACATGACTGAGGGCTTGAATATTGGTGGCCACAGTTAAAGCTTTTTGTTTGGTGTTTGTAGCAGGACTGACAGCACCTCCTGGTGGTTTTGGCAGACAGCGCAGCAAAAAGGTGAGCAGTGAGTATATACCGTATTTCCCCCAAAATAAGACTGGGTCTTATATTAATTTTTGCTCCAAAAGATGCATTAGGGCGTATTTTCAGGGGGTATCTTTTTTTCATGTACAACAATCTACATTTATTCAAATACAGTCATGTCATCATCTGGAACATTGTCGTAATGCATTAAATGCCTCCCTGTGGCTGACGATCTTAACTGGGGCTTATTTTTTGGGAAACACGGTAGATGTTACTATTATACTATAATTGCCCATTGACTGATTGGACCAAAGCGCTTGTAGCATGTGTGACATCGTTTGAGACAGAAAAGGCAAACAATCTCACATCTTATTATTCATTACAGAGAAACTGGACCCAACAGTATAAAACTCGCAAGCAATTTAATCACTCAGTTCTAATAAGGTTTATTTCAAGTGCTGTAACTGAATTGTTAGATTAGAAAAACTTGGAAATTTGACTCCAAATGCTATCGAGACGTCCAGTATTTCTTCCTCCCGTAACCTTCATTTATTGAGCGCTATGTTCTAGGCATTTTCCATGGATTGTTACAGTCCTCATAACCATTTTCCCAGCTTGTCCAAGGCCACATAGCAAGTTGAAGTACTTGGGTTCAAATCCAGGACTACTGGATACCTACCCAGGATACTATGGTGTTTACTCCTGCATCATGTAAACGTGGGTCTAATTAAGCACTGCCATTTTGCTTTGTGCTGTCAAGTTACTAGTTTGCGCTTTTTTTTTTTTTGGAAAAGTATTTATTCACTTTATTACTTTTTTGTTGTTGTTTCTCCCTGTGTTTTAATGTTTTTTGCTCTTTGCCCTTTATCACCCTTGGTTTGAATTTTTCATTTAATCTCAATGGTAATTCAATATTTTTTTCTACATCTAATTCACTTAAGGTTTAGCAGAGCGATTTTTAAAATAGACTCCCTTTCCTAATCCTTTTTCCCATTCTCTTTTTTCTCCACTTTTTATTCCTCGCTTCATTTATCCCTTTCCGTTTTACTTCGTTTCTTAGATGTTGTTTTTATTGGGGACTTAATGCAATGCTTCAAGTTTGCTTCTTTAAGCAAGACCTTCAACATCAACTGTCATATTTACTCTTTCTTTTGGACCTTAATTTATCTTGACTTTTACTGATTTTGTAATACAGCATTCTCTTATTAATCAATGTAGCTATGCCCCTGCTTTAAGGAATCCCTTTATAAGGACTCAGACATGGCAAGAATTCCTCAAGAACAAGCTCCTCTAGTTTGTCTTCTATGTTTAGGGCTTCAGCTATCATTTGTATTATTGATAACTCCGGAGTATACCTGTCTATCCTCAAACTTGAGGTCCAGACCCCAACTTTTTGCTGCTTATTGGATATCTGTTTGACTATTCCACAAATACTTAAGTGCATCTAAAACATCTTATTGCCTCCATTCCATTACTCTCAAAGGTAAGATCTAACCCAGGCTTCCTACTGTATTTCAGTCATTAGGCATCACCTTGCCATCCCTTTACCAGAGCTACAAGGCATGAACTGCATTTGACTTCCCTGGTTTCTCCTTCCACCTCTCAACTGTTCAGCAAAATCTGTTTCTAACAACCACCAAAAATGTTCCTCATCCTTCACGCGCTTTTCCTTTGGCCTTAGATTCAAGCTCTCATTAACTTTAACGTGGACTCTTGTCATAACCTCCTTACTGCTTTCCTTGCACAGGTCCCTTTTCAACCCAGTACTACCATGTTAATACCATACGGTGTCATAAAGAGCTAATCACACCCCGTTTTCTCTAGTAAAAGGTCACGTGTGCCAATCTACCTTCCACAATCTGAGCCCTTCGTACCGTTTCAGATGCACCCGCCACTCTCCACCACCTGGTTTCAGCCACATGAAATTATTAGCCTTCTCTCACCAGTCCTGTACTTTACCTTGTGCCTTGGCTCACGGGTGCTTTCTCTCCAAAACGTCTTGTTTGTGTACCTTATCCCTATCCTTTTCACTTGCAACCTCTTAAAATTCTGCTCATCTTTCAAAGACAGCTCTACTGTTCCCTTCAGAAAGCTTTGCTAATGTTCTCACATCCTCCTCCTCACCAACCTGGGAGACGTTAGGTTTCTTCCTCCCATCACAGCTTGTTCGTAGTTCTAGCATGGAGCCTACTGATTTAAAATAGCCGTCGGTGTGTACCCATTTGACTCTTTGGCTATATACGGTGTGAGGTCCCTGAGGTAGAGACCAATTGTATTTATGTGTCTGAGTCCTTGGTACTCAGTCCAGTGTGGGAGTACTCAGCAAATATTTGCGGAATGAGTACACTGACTTACAAACATTCGTGCACAACTTTTCTGGCACTGACCTGTTGTGTAAATCATGGATATACACGTAATTTGAATGAAAGAAAAAGTGGGGTAAAATGGCATAGGCCTAGTAGGAGAATGGGAAGGGAAAAAGACTTAATGTTCCCAGAAACATTAAAAAGAAGAAGAAAAAAGGACCAACAGGAAGATTCGGTCCTATTTGTATATATAGTGACCACATTGGATAAGAGGAAGATAATAGAGCAAATAAAATCAATTCATTAGGGCAGAAACAATGGAAAGGTAAGAGGGTGAAGAGGGAAGAAATTCAGGCATGGAGACAAATTAGACTTGAAGGGAAAACCCAGTCAGAGCCTGGCAGGTCTGTCTGGAAACGTTTCCAGTTGACCACAGAGCCATCATGCCTATCTATGGTTGTTTTTTTGTTGTGTGGATAATAGGAAATGAGGTTTTCATGTTACCCCTTACCAATCTGTCATCGGAAGAAGTGACTCCAGGTCATGGATAAACACCGTGGCCAACATGTCATGTACAGTAAGATATATTTTACCATGCTGAAGTTAAACTGGTGAAAGGGTTAGTTTTGACCAACTGAAGGCAGTTTGCTTCTGCCGAACGTCTCCCGGTGCTGCCTGGTAAGTAGTACAGGCAGACAATGCAGTTTGCTGGGCTGGGCCCATAGGGACAGGTGGTAAGACCTATGAAAGTAAAGACTGAAGAGCATATCAGTGTGTATGCCTTTTGTTTGTCCGTTTGCATGAAGTTTATTTGCACACTTGGAACTTTAAAGTACCTTGACTTTCAAATTGGTTTTTCTTGATTTTTGTTTTCCATATTTACATACTACTTATTCTTCCATCTTTCTCAAACTTGATTTTCCCCAGCATAAGAGTTGGGACTTATATATTACAAAACTCAGCTTGCTAGCTGGCGCGTTGGTGGTATAGGGTTAGCATTTGGAAGGTTTGCCTCCTAAAACTCAGCTTGAAGATTTTATTTAAAAAGAGACACTAAAGAACCTCCAAGGAAAAGTTTAAGGAGTTGGACTATAGCCCATCCATTTGCTTGTGGGATTTATTTAGATATATTTGTTTTTCTTGTTTGTGCACATTAACAGAGTAGCCTTGCTGAAGTCACGCAAAGCAGCGTATTTTCATCAATTAGGTGAACACTAGAGTGTAAAATAGACATTGCAGAAAAAGAATGGAGATTTATATGAAACTGCAACAGAGACAAATTACTGACATCACGTGCAGCGGTGGTCTGTGGAGGTAAAAGGGAAGAAAACATTGAACGGGAGTCAGGAGACTTGGCTTGTAGACCCAGCTCACCACCCTGCAGGTGTAGGACTTCAGGTACGTTATTTAGGTACCATGCCTCAGTTTCCCATGGTTGAAAATGGGAAAAGTCACTGCCTACTTCAGTGGGTCACTGGAGAATAAAAAGAGGTAAACATGCAGTAATGACTGAGGATTTTATGAACTGTGAAGTGACCTCTAAGTACCATACGGTATCACTATTACCACTGTTCTGACTGTTCAAGGAAAACGTCTGTGACCAGTGCAGTCCTGCCCATTTTGGAAACTAACAACCCAGTTCCCTAATTATTTTGCTCTTGATGGGCGGTACCTTGGTCTGGTTAGTTACACACACACACACACACACACACACACACACACACACACACACACACACACACACACACGCAGTGTTGAGGATCCTTGAGCACCATCCGTTCCTCAGGCCTTGACTTAATATTCCCAGAAGAGGGCAGCAAAACTCCAATCCAAAGGTTCCCTGCCACTTCTTCAAAGTGGTGTAACAGTAGTGTTTTCAAGAGAGGAAAGCAACTATACTGTAAAGAGAACAGCCTTTAAAAAACTGATGGTCTTTAAGTGACAGATGAGGCAAATTATATTGTTATAAATACTGTAACAGACGTTCACTCATTTAAAGTAATATTTTAACTTTGCAGTATCCTCTGAAGAAAATAATTTGGCATTTCCTTTTAATCTCATTGTAATGATTTGATCTGTGTAACCAGAAACCCCTAGCCATGTTTTTCCATTTAACCCCAGGTTTTTAGATCTCACAGAGCACCAGTTTTTAAATAATTTTTTTAATAAGAGAAAAGTAAGTTGTTCAGGCCTGATTCTTTCCACTTAGGACGCCTAGTGAAGTCCAAAGAATGATTCCCAACAGGGCCTAAATAGACCTGTCATAGAGTGGGTCTGTATCATTCGGAGTTCATGTCATTTCTGTATAATCTTTCTTATTCTTGCATCATTCAAATTTGTTTAAAAATATCCTTGTGCTTTTATACCTTGTAAGAACATCAGCAGTTAGCATTTGAATTGTTCCTCATAGCATACGAGATGCTCTCATACATGTCTTCATGTGAGGTTAATAACCACAATCCTCAGCTTTCAGGTACATTTTTCCATTGGTAATCAGAATAGCTGCTCTTTGCTTGAAGAGAACGTTGCAGGGAGATGCCCATATGTCGAGAGTCTCAAGGGGTGGATATCTTCTCTCTCTTAATAAATGATAACAATTCCGAATCGGATGCTTTTTCTGTCTGTTTTACTATAGAGATGGGTAGAAAGGCGTTCAGTTAGTTTTTCAATTCCTTCCGCTTTTGTCAGTTCATTTCTGGCTCTGCTCTTTTGAAAAAAAAAAAATTCTGTTTCCCACTCCACGCCGTCCGTCCGTCTACCGCCACCCCCCAGTCAGAGGCCTTATTCCATTCCAGCAAAACCTCTTCCTGCCCTTAAGGATTGCATCACATCCTTGGCGTAACATAGACCGACACCCCCACATTGGCACCAGGATTCATACAGGCCTCCGTTCTTAGCTGAAAGTTCTTGTCTGCTGAGCACGGAATAAGTCACTCACTTCCTGACTTCCAGCCCTGGCTGAATTTGCCTCTAAGGGGGGGGGTGTATATATATATGTATAAATATAAATAAAATATAAATAAATATATTTATATTTATAAATATATATATATACACCAGTCTTCTTCTAATGTTTCTTATCCAAATATATGTCACCACATCCACCCAGTTGCGCTGGCCAGAAACCTAGGATTGATCCTTGAAAACTCTTGCTCACCCTCCACATTCAATCAGTAACCAAATCAATAAAATCTCCTTGGAATCTACCCACTTAACCCTCATCCCCACCTGGCCTAAGGGATCACCTCTGGATTTTTGTCTATCTTTGCTAGTTTCCAGCCTCAGTTTTCCTCCCCTTGGGTCATTTTCCTCCAGCCACTGGAAAGCTTTTTTTTTTTTTTTTTTGAATGCAGTTCTGATCAATTTACCTCTTCTGTTTAAAATCAGTTCATTGCTTCTCACTCTCCTTAGGCTAGAGTTCAAACTTTGTAGCACGGCTTGTAAGCCCTTTCTGATCAGCAGCCTGCCTGCCTGCCACTCATGCTGGACTCTAGTGTTTCAAACACACCCTGCTTCTTCCTGCTTCGAGGCCTCCACAAACGCTCTTTCCTTTACCTGTGACAGTCTATGACAGGACCTCCAACATGCCTAATCTAAATTCCACTCCCAAATTGTCAGTTATCTTCTTCCTGTATTAAAACTGAATTTGGATACTTAATTTTTAACTAATTCTTTTCAAATCGGTAAACATATTTTTTAATTACATTTATGGGGGTAACATTGGTTCATAACACTGTATACATTGCAGGTGTATTACTTCCTGATACCATATCTGTGTACTCTGTGGTACCACCTTAAGCCTTGTCTCCTTCCCTCACCATATATTGGACCCTCTTTGTCTTTCCCCCAGCCCCGTTGAATTTAATGAATTCTTGAATTAACCTTATCTCATCCTACATGTGTCTTATTCCTTTGAAACTACATGCAAGGGGATGTTCTAATGAAAATGTATCTGAACGAATTAACTCAGATCAGGATTGTCTCTTACCGTAGCTGAAGGTGAATCATATTTTTTAAATGACTGGAATGCTTTCTTGATCGTTATTCGTCATGACAGTCTATGTTTGGAATTTTCCCCCCATTTCCAGCTGGCTTCTACCACTCTCCCTTCTTACCTCTCAACTCCTCCCCTCTGGTTGCCCTACGCTTACCCCTCGATGGATCGAGTTTGCATGCAGTGGTAGCTGCTGTGGGGCTGCGGTTAAATAGGACTGCTCAGACTGCAACAGGAAAGCACTGAATCGAAAGCTGAAAGGAGGAAGCTCAAACCGATACCCACCACAAAGCTGCTGAGTGCCCAGCGTGACCCAGGCCGCACCCTCTGATGAGGAGTCTTGTGGAGGAGTCAGAAGCCACGGGCCTTAATAAATCATCAGCACAGCCTGTGCTCCACTCCCCTGAGCCCGCCTTCCTGGGTCACCACAAGTGTCCCCAGGTACTGGCCTTAGCCGGTGGGTGAGGACAGAAAAGCCACCAGAGAGGTGCAGGTTGGGGGAAAGTCCCTGAAACAAGTGGCTACGGACCATTCTCAAACTCCTCATACGGTCCAGTTCCACAAGCAGGAAGATCCTGGGTACACAAGTGTTTCTAGAGCTTTCTACCTGGGGTGAGCCCCAGACGAAGATGCCCACATTCCCTAAAAATACCTCTGCTACCAGCCTGAAAGGCTGCTTCTAGTAGGTGCCCCAATTTTTTTATTCTATAACTGCAGATAAAGTCCCTGTGAGATGTAAGAGAACTTTAAATGCACATGAAGTTACCAATGAGTATTTCCAGATTGTTTCCTGAGTTCAGTAGAGGAAGAAAGAGAAAGGAAGGACATGGGAGCATCAAAGATACATTTACCTACTTTATGATTTTGCCACGACTACCTATGTTTGTCCCCTTTGCCATCAAAGGAGAAACTAATTCTTCACAGCTTGAATTATAGGGAAGGGATGAAAAATGTGGGGAAGTGTTTTGTACTTATGTCTAGATCTTAAACACTGGTCAGGCTGAGAAATCCTTGGAATTAGTCTCATCGTGGCTCATTACCTCAGAGTCTGGGGAGGTGAGCTCTGGGCCTGCTTTTGCAGCTGGAGATGCAGCGCACTGAGCAAGAGGAGCCCACCTCGGTCTGGAGGAAAGGCTGCGTTGCTTGGGCTGGAAGTGGGCATTTGTGTCTTCAATGCCAGACTCGCACTTCAGATACCAGAACAGGAAATACGGTTTAGTGCAGCTGGGAGGGGAGGCAGAACTAACCATGTACCCCAGAGCATTACGTTACTCATTGGCTTCTTTGCCTCGTGCTTTTCTGTCCTATAAATGACCGGGACTGACTCTGGGGGAGATTGGGTGACCGTGCCTCAGGCGTACCCCCGTCTCTGGCAACAGTCTCACCCTCTCCTGTCAGGTTCAGCTTCTTTAGACTCTACAACCCAGACAATCTTCCAAGATCTTGATCATTAATGAAGTTACATGGATTTGTAGGCACTTTGATAGGCGATGAGAGAAACAATTCTGGAGTAGAGGGACCTACTTCTGCAAAGCCAGAGCTACAAGTCCTACAAACGGGACCTCTGTTTTAGCAGCCCCAACAGCAGTGAGTTGGAAGGGACTCTCATGAAAGAAAGAGGGGATGGAGTTTTGGGTCAGAGGACTTTGTTTGGAAACACCCTCCTTTCTCACTCCCTCCCTCCCTCTCTCCTTTCTTCTCTCCTTCCCTTCAGAGAAGGGAAAGTAGCCATGGAATGGGAAGCTCCATGGAGCTCCGGGGAATGTTACAAGCTCCCCAAGCCTCAGTGCCTGCCCAGAGTTTGCCTACTTTCTTCAGTGGTCAAGGGCTTTCCTCTCGTTAAACCCTCGAGTTGTGTTTAATCATTGTGTGGGATCCAAGCTGCAGGAGCTGGGTGGCCGGGCTCCCCAGGTGCGATCCTTCAGCTTGTGACCTGCCTTGGTACATTACATTCCTTAGACAAGGAGCATGAACAGTGTGAGGGCAGCGAGGGGCAGACCGGAAGTGTGAGCTAGTTTTCTGAAAAAGTTTACTTATGAGAGAAGAGAGGTTGGCTGGAGAGTACGTGGAATACACAATGGATTTTAGTTTTTTCAATTGAGAAAGGTTTAGGTATGTTTACACACTTGAGAAAGTAGTAAGAGATCTTAAGCAAGTCGCTTCATTCCTCCGCTTTGATTGTCTCATCTGGCGGGGGGCGGCGGAGGAAGGAGACATTTCTATGAATGTTAAAATTAAATGAAAATCAAACGCATGGTGATGGCTTGTACACTGCAAAGCCGTTCACACATGTTAACAGTTATAACCATCATCATCTACTGACTGTACAGATGAGTAAGCCCTGGGCACAGCTGTTCTGTCTCTCTCTTCTGCCCTCTATGACAGAGCTGTGAGGAAGAGATGGGCCCCGGGGTGGGCAGGGCCCACACCCACAAGAAATATGCTAATAGTGACATCATTTGCATCTTGCTTTAAACCTTTGGGGGATTGTAGTGTGTGTGCGCCGGGTATCTTCCTAGACAAAAATGAGGTGCCGTTGTATTATTTACCTTGCCCTGTATTCTTATTTTAAAATTCTTATTTAAAAAATGGGCACATTTCAGATCCAACCGCTCTCTAAAAAGCTCTAACTTAGGGAAAACTTTTCAGAAATTAAAAACACCCTTCTTGAGATGCCAGGGGCTGTACAAATAAGATTGTACACGTGGATTGCTGCTTAAAGGAGCAGTTTCCTAGAAGTTACCTAATGTTAACCCACAGCTTTGTTTGTAGGAAGGGTTCACCGTTTATTTTTGCACGCTAATTGCAGAATCGCATTATCGTTTTGCTCAGATACGCATTTGGCAACAACAGCCGTGAGGGCTTTTTCTGAGTGGCTGCAGTCTCACGTACTTTTATATAATTCCCCTCAGCTCCATGCAGCATTATAAACTCCGTGAATCAGTGAAGTCTTCCTCCTCTTCATTATTGGCTTTGCAGCTTTGCTTTGAACCTTCCCACCCCCCTTCCTACACAGTGTGCAGTAAAGATATCCTGCAAATGTCACTCCCACGTTTCCTCTCCCTTTCCCATCTGGCTGTCCAACCTTGAACTGATTTATGTCTCCAAGTTTGGGTGCCTCTCTTCACCTATTCTTTACCATCCCTCCTCCATGCCTCACTCCATCCTCCTCTTCCCCTGGCCTCTCTCCGCCTCCAGCTTTTATTCCTAGTAACCCTTCGGCCAGTCTCATAGGATGCTCTTTCATGCATTACGTGGACACTGAATTGAGGGCACTGAATGGAACAATTTGGTGTCTTTTTCCTACAGTGAACAAGAAGCCACTTTTAAAAAATTGAGGTGTAATTTATATACCATACAGTTCACACGTTTAAAGTGTACAATTCCATGGTTTTAGTATAGAGAGAGTTGTCCATCCATCACCTTAATTCTAGAACACTTTCATTATCCCCAAAAGAAACCTTGTACTGTAATCAGTCATTCACCATTTCCACGCCCCCACCCCACCGTTTTGCTCCCCCTAATTCTAGGCAACCACTAATCTACTTTCTGTTTCTATGAATTTGCCTAGTCTAAACATTTTATGTAAATGAGATCACATGATAGGTGGTCTTTTGTAACTGGCTTCTTTCACCAAGCACAGTGTTTTTCAGGTTCAGCCATATAGTAGCGTGTATCTGTACTTCATTCCTTTTCATTGCCAAATAGTATTTCATTGTGTGGCTATATCATATTTTGTTTAGCCATTCCGCAGTTGGTCGATATTTTGTTTGTTTCCATTTTGTATGTACAAATAAAGTTGCTATGAACATTTACGTACAAATTTTTGTGTGGACATATGTTTACATTTCTCTTGGGTATCAGACACCTAGAATTGGAATTACTGGCTCATATGGGAACCGTATTTTTAGCATTTAGACGGGCTACCAAACTGTCTTCCAAAGTAGCTGCATCATTTTACTTTTCCATTAGCAATGTCTGAGGGTTCCAGTTTCTCCACATCCTTACCAACAATTCTTATTTTTTTATTTTTGTTATTAGAGCCATCCTAGGAGGTGAGAAGTGGTATCTCATTGTGTTTCTGATTTGCATTTCCCTAATAACTTTCTATGTGCTTAATAGCTATTTGTGTGTTTTCTTTGGAAAAAATGTCTATTGTAATTGTCCATTTTTAAACTGGGTTATTTGTCTTTTTATTATTGTGAGAGTTTTTAATATTCTACATACAAGTAGGTCCCTTATCAGATTTATGATTTGCAAATATTTTCTCCCATTCTATGGGTTGTCTTTTCACTTTCTTCATGGTGTCCTCTGAAACACAAAACTTTTTAATTTTGATGTTCAATTTATTAATCTTCTCTTTTATCACTTGTGCGTTTGGTGTCGTATCTAAGAAATCATGGCCTGACCCAAGGTTACAAAGACTTACTGCCATGTTTTCTTCTAAAAGTTTTACAGCTTGAATTCCTATACTTAGGTCTATGGTCCATTTTGAGTTAATTTTTGTGTATGCTATCTGGTGGAGATCCTAATGACTTTTTCTGCATGTGGATATTCAGTTATCCTGGCACCATTTGTTAAAAAGACAATCCCCTATTGAAAGGTCTTGGCCTCTTTGTCAAAAATCAATCGACGGTAACTGTGAGGGTTTATTTGTGGATTCTTAATTCTGTTCCATCGATCTGTCTGTCTGGTCTAATGCCAGTACCACACTGTCTTGATGACTGTGGTTTTTCAGTAAGCTTTGAAATTCGGAAGCATGAGTCCACCACTTTTGTTCTTTTTCAAAATCATCTGGCTAGTCTGACTCCCTTGCATTTCCATGTGGATTTTTAGGATTAGCAGAAATTGATAAACTGATCCTAAAATTCATAAGGAAGCCCCCACTTTTAATAAATGAGTAACAGTTTTTTTTCCATACTCAGGATGAAATTGGAGGCGTTCGGAGCAAGTAGAATTTGGAGTTGTGAAAAGCAGGGGGGTCCGTGGCAAGAGGGCCCAAACTGCTGGAGGAGGGGAATAAAGAAGCCAGAGAGTTTGGTGACCTTCCCACCCTGGTGAGAGGAATGTTTGTTCAGAGGAGGCAGTTTGATGAAGCGCTGGGGGATATTGTGAAAGATAATTGAAATTGTCAAGTCCATTGATCTCCCCAGAAGAAAAAAAGGTCTCTAAGTAAGCAGTATTGTTAGTTTGTTGTTTCTTACAGAAGATTTTCATCTGACTAAGGGAAGCAGCTGGCCCTTTCTCAGGGCTGTAAGAGCAGGGGGAAAAAATAAAGAAATTCCTGCCTGTCTTTTTTTACCTCGTTCTGTGGCCAGCCCTAACCTTTGTTCATCTTTGTTACTCTGCCCCTTTATCAGTTCCCCAGAAGGAGAGGGAGGAGAGGGAGAAAAAGAAGAAAACCATAGTAAGAGAGAGGGTTGGAGGTGCTGGGGATAGGAGAGGAATTCTGGAGCATTTAAAACAAAAGATCTGTAAAGGTGCTATTGGTTAGAGCCTGCTATGGATATGGCAGTATGTGGCAAGAGGCATAAGTGTGATGACATTCACGGATCAAGGCGTCCAACCCTTATAGTTTATCCAAAGGAAATAAGATATACCAAAAGCGTGAGTGGCAATGTGAATGAGAATGTTATCTGTAATAGCACCAGCTGGAACAAGCTATATCTCTAAAATGTTTTATGACATCATGGCATACATGTAAAGAGGATAGATTATCATACTGGCTCCCCTGTCAAAATCTACCCTGAGTTGCATCACTGTTCACTGAATTCTGTACTACCCCGGGGCCAAGTCACATCATCTCTCACCTGAATTATCGCAACGGCGATGGCCTCCCTACTGGTCTTTCTGCTTTCACCCTTGTTCCCCGCCCCCTCACCTACTCTCAACACAACAGTCATAGGAACCCTATTTAGAAAATTGAACACGTCAATCCTCTATTCAAAAGCTTCCATGGGCCGCCCCCCTTCATTTAGTATAAAAGCGGATTCTTTTCTTGGTCTCGGGCCCACCTCATCTGGCCCCTATTCCCCTCTGACCTCATCTGGTACTACTTTTTCTCTCGCACACTCTGGCCATACAGACCTCCTGTTTCTTGAACACACCGGGCCTTCTTCTGCCTCCACGACTTTGAACTCACTCTCCCCTCTACTCCCCGATATCCATTTGTCTTATTCCCTCATCATCTTCAGCTCTCTGCTTACATGTCCCCAATGAAGATTCTTTCCCTGGCCATCCTATTGAAAATTGCTGTCTCCCCCACTCTGAGCTCCCAGCATTTCCTATTCCCCTTCCTTGTTTTACTCCTCCCCGTGGCACTTTTCACCTTATCTGACTATGTATTGGGGTTAGTGTCTGATTCTCCCCGTGATTCGTGAGAACAGGGATTCCCGTAGATTGCTCACACCTCTATCCTAAGTGTCTTGACTGTGCCTGGTCCAGAGTAGCTGTTTAATAAATAGTGACTGAATGAATACATCCATGAAAGTAACGATGATAACGAGGTCATGATTTTGAAAGTGGGGAAATGTAAGGATATAAGCTGTGACATACAGGGTGGCTGTCACGATGGCAATATGGTGTAGTGGCGTCTGGGAGCTGCAGAGTCAGAGAGATGTGGATTCGAAGCCTGACTCCACCACTTCCTAGTTGTATGACCTTGGGCAAGTGTGTCTGACCTGTGGGTTTCATCCTCTGTGAAAGAGGAATAATAGTGCCTTCCTGATAGTATCATTGTGCAAATTCAATGAGAAAATGGATGAGAAGACAGGGCGCATAGTAGGGGCTCTATAAATATCACATGCCTCTCTCTTCCTGAGCAAAAATATGTAGCCAGTGGGTAAGCACTGGGTGGAAGAGTGCAATAGTAGAAATCGTTAAGTATGTCAAATAGAGGCATTAAGGATATTTATAAACATTTAATTTTTTTAAACCCATCAGGTCTTCCCTGTGTGTGTGTACGTGTAAAGATTGGTAGACCCGGAGTGAAATTCTCCCACTGATCTCCTGGATTCTGGCTTCACCTCTGACATTTACAAGATGTGTGACATTAGGCAAGTCCTAACCTCTCTGGGCTTGTTTCCTTATCTTTGAAAAGAAGAGGTTGGATTTGGCAACTTTTAGTCCCATCAATGCTTCAAATTCCGTAACTCAAGTAGGCAGGCCATTCCACCTGGCTCTGCCCCACTTCGGCCCCGCCTTACTCAAATGTGATGGCCAGATGTTTCTAATCTTAGGCGTAAATGACTCTATTCTTTGGTTTTTCAGAGACCGGAAGAAACAGGAAAAGTACTGAGCCAATGAGCTTTGCTTCTCCTGACTCTTAAACAACACATTGATGTTGTTCAAACTTAAGAAAACATGAAAAGCAAAGCAAATATGCACCTTTGGGTTTGAATCAGCTGTGTGACGCTTTAAGCCATGAAGGAAAGTGTATGTGTGTGTCTGTGTGTGTGGTTTTTTGGTGGTTTTTGTTTTGTTTTGTTTTGTTTTAAGCAACAACCAAAAAGTAGATGTCAGCAGTTCTCCACTGTAACTATAACCTTGTACCCGTGTGGCTGTGAGCCGAAGGGAGGAGGGAATGGCTGGAAGGGAGTGGTTGGAGCCTTTTGCTCTGAAAAGCTCGTGGCTTTGTTTTCTTCGCATTGCTACACCCCGGCTGAGGCGGGTGAGAGGAGGGTGTTTGGGTTTGCAGGCCGCCGGTCACTGTCAGCAACTTTGCAGTCCTGGCTTCACTTCCCTGAAGGGGGGTCAGCTGCCCTGGCCTCCCTCCAACACCCCATCGGTTGCAAGGCTCTGACTTTACCCAGCTGAAAACGGACGATCTCATCTGGGACGGGTCAGTTAAAAAATGACAGAACTGCCCAAAGTAAACAGAGGGAACAACCACAACAGAAACGTTCTCTGCGATGTTTCCTTGTAATTACCGGCCGGCCACCGGAGCTCTGGCTGCAGTTCCCATCCGCCCTCCCCGCCGCCCCTTTGGCCTAGTCTGAGAAGCTGCGCCCCTCTGGACTCGGCCTTTCTTTAGGGCTCTCCCAGAAAGCAGGGAAGGTCCAGACTGCAGAATGTTTGGAGCATGGAGTTTGGGGAGAATCAGACAAGAAGACCCTGGACAGCTCGTTTATCAGGACCCCTAACAGATGGGTAAACTCAGCTTACACGACGGGCCCAAAGTCCGAGAGTAAGTGTGGGGCAGAACTGGTCTCCTTATTCCTAACCTACTGCTCCTCTCAGATTATCATACCCTGCTCTTCGGGACTGGACATAGAGACGTTAGCTTTGAAGTTCTCTTTGTTCACCTTCCTGTTTAACCTAATCCTGCTTTGCGGAGCTTCAGGGCGGTGGAGAAAAGTGTATTTCACTGTTCGACTTGAGGATGGGGACTGCACCTTACAATGTATATCACAGCACCTTGTCCGGACCCCTGTGTTGTGTTGCCGGGGCCCCTCCAGGCCTCGTGGGGAGGATAGCCACATGGAACACAGGCTGCAGAGTCCAGCAAGCTTGTAATTCTGGCTCCACGCATTCTGGTTGTGTGGACTCGTACAAACAAATGACCTACTACGTCGTTTCCACACCTGCAAAATGGCAGCAATCACAGCGTCACCTTCGTCCTATTGTCATGAAGATTTCACGAGATGCCGCCTGTAACCCACTTAGCACAACGAGATGTCAGGAATTGCTCATCGTCCTGGAAGGCGATTATTGTTCCCTTTCTACAATCTCAGATTATTGTCCCCTTTCTAAGTCTCAGAGGGGTTAAAAAGCTGTCGTCACATGAGTGGCTAGTGAGAGCCAGGATTCAGCTCACCCTCCTGATGGCATACAAGGCCCTTGTGGCTCTGCTGTGGAGTTACGCAGCCGAAGGGAACTCTGGCCCATGGGTCGGAAATGTCCATCCCGAGCGTCATGAAATGACATGGTATTTATGAAGTCTTCACCTGTTCGAGGTCCTGGCCAATGGATGCTTCAGGGGTGAGGTAGGCACTCACATGCAGTCTTTTTATCAAACTGTCTTTGCACAGACACCAGCCCAAGAAATGAAGCCTGGCACCAATCCCTCGCCCTGAGCTAGGTCAGAAGTCCTCATATATTCTCAACTTTTCTTTCCTCGATGCTCTAAGGATACTATGCTAACCCTGAATCAGTGCTTTCTCCACATTCTCTCATGTTACAGTATTTTGGGGGATCTATGTGATTCCCCCATTGGAACAGTGGGCTCCAAGTGGGGCGCCCAAGATGACACACTGAGGTGTGGGAAGGAAATATGTGAATACCTGTTTCTATTTATTCTTTATACTAAAATAGTAAGGAAATTAAGCTTAACTAACAGTTAAAGATTCGTGCAATAGAGCACATATGATTTATAATAAATATGCAATTATTAGGCGTGCATGCTAATTTTTTTTGATGGAATGGCATGATGAAAAGAGTTTGGAGGTAACTGTTTTAGATAGTAAGCTCCTAAAGGACAAGAGATATGTCTTGTTCTGATTTGTATCCCATCCCCTTCCTCATTATTTAGCACTAAATGACAATTCCCCCAGATAAATAAATTTGGCATCTATGAGGCGTGATCACAAAGTACAGTGAATGTTTAAATAAATAAAAAAAGTATTGCAGTAAAAGACACACTGCCATTTATCCCCTTCAAAACACTCCCCCTCACTTCGAACACACTTATTCCATCGTTCTTGGCACTTTCTGAAGCAGTTCTGGAAGTCCTCTTTTGTGAGTGTCTTTACTTCATCCTCCATCATGACAACGCTCTGTGTCACACATCGCTTCTGGTACACGGCAATTTCTGTCAAATAAAAACATTACAGTGTGTCCTCATGCACCTTATTCACCAGATGTGGCACCGTGTGACATCTGATTCTTCCCCAAAGTCAAAATGATTCAGGACATCGAGGCAGCCATGACAGCATAACTAAAGACACTCATGAAAGAGAACTTCCAGAACTGCTTCAGAAAGTGCCAGGAAAGATGGGATGAGTGTGTTCGAAGTGAGGGGAAGTATTTTGAGGGAAATTAATGGCAATGTGTCTTTTACTGTAATAATTTTTTTAAAAAAATTTAAACATTCACCGTATTTTTTAATCACACCTCATATATGAACTTGGTTGTCTTCCCCCCCGCTTTTGTCACCCATCTGATACAATATTGTCTTGTTTAATGTCCTGTCAAGACCTGAGCAAATAATCAAGCTGTGCTTGAGAAGTAAAAAGGGCCAAGTGCCGTAGAAGACTGAAAAGTATATTTTCTTCTTCCAAAGAAAAGAGTTACTGGCAGATAATGCAGCAGACAAGAGGAAACAGCCATGGATGAGCTCAGGGCACAAAGTCAGGCATAGAGCACCGGCACTGCCATCTGTGAAATCATGTGGCCTGAGAATCTGAATATTTTCAAATTGTGCACTGCCCTCCCATGCCCTTTTAAAGTAGCAGACATCAATGCAATACAACCCAATGAGCAAGCATCTTGGAGAAAGAAGTCCCAACTGTGTCATTCTCCCTGGCTGGGTAGTCTTGGGCAAGGCTCCTAACCACCTTCTCCTCCCCTCCTCCCAGGAAAAGAGCTTTTTGTCTACTAATGAGGTTGGACTCGATGATTCTGGAGATCGCTTCATGCTCTGAAGCAGTCCTGAATATAGACGAAGTTGGTAGTTTTCTACATGACATGATTTGCCCTTCGAGGGGAACCATGAGGTCCACTGGACCGAAAATACCACCTTATTACCAAGCCTTCCATGGTGCGTGTCATGCCCTCCTGGACACTGTGTCTCCATGCGTGGCTTAGCAACCTACCAGGAACTTACTGGTACACAGCCACTTCAAGTCTCAATTATGTCCATTATGCACGTAGAGAGAGACAGCAAATTATAAAAAATAATATACATGTTATACATATCTTAAATATAAATATGTGTGTATACACACAAAAGAAGAGCTGAGAGATACCCACCATACTTTTAACATTGATTATCCCTAGGGAGTGGAAAAGTGGAGATGAGCATAGAGATTTTATCACTTACCTTGAATTCTTCTATAGGATTTGCTTGTTTTTATTAATAAACTATTTTAGTCATTAAAATTAAATTGTTTTTAAAGTAAACCTTAAAAGTCCTATGTAAATGTTTCAATAATATTTATAATAAATGGCATCAGCTGTTCAAGAAGAGGCTCTCCCAGAAACAAATCAGTATCTTGATATTTCATTAGACCATTTGCTGAAGTGCTGATTATATACAAAGGTTTTATGGAGGATAGGGACCCCAACTGGGAGGCCCTAATCACATTAAAAACTCTCATTGGGTAATCTCGAGCAACTTGGGTTTGCCCAAACTTAACTTGTGTTTGGATTTTTCCATGATGAAACAAGACAGCTAAACCAAATGACCTATGGGGACCTTTCTATTCTGAAGACCTATGATTCTGAATATCTCTGAATATCGTGCATGCAAAAGCCCAGCTAGAAAAGTGAGTTTGTCTAATGGGAGACAGTAGAGAATTTCTTACTTTCCTCCAAAGCAAAGTGCAAACTGATGGGGAAATTCCCTCTTCCTTCCCACCCCTCTCTCCCTTGCTATCCCAGTTATCTAAACTTTCTATATTTGGGACATTCCCTGTTTTATGGTCCCTGATGGGATACAGAGGTAACCTCCCACTATAAAAGCTGAAAATATCATATACGTATTTTCCAGCCTCCCTTGCAGCTATGCACAGCTTTAAGGCTCTGCACTGGAGTTTGACTCAGGAACTCGTGACCTCAGATAGCAAGGACTGCTGAATCTGTTCTGCAGAGAAGGGCATTAGTTGCAATAACCACATTCAATTTCCAGATGCTTCAGTCGTAGTGGCTCTAAAACAAGGATCAGCATCCAGACGTGGGGTGCCTGCCGTCCCAGCACTGTTGCCCATGCAGTGGAGGCATTGCTGTCTTCACAGGATTGTTCTGCAGCCTGATTCTAGAAGTTGTTTCTGGATATGTGACCTCTAAACCTGAGTCTCCAGTCCTCCTGGAGAACCTGTGAACTGTCCAATATCCTTTAATAGATTCATTTTCTGCGTAAATTAACAAGAGTTTGTTTCTGTTGCTTGCAACCCAAACCCCTGACTAATGCATCCATTATTTTTTTAAAACATGTACTTGGTTAAAAAACAAAAAAAAAAGGTTAAAAAAAATGTATTTAACAAAAAAGAAAGCAAGTTTCCTTCCCTTTCTTGACCTCTTCCAGTTCCCCTTTCTATAGGTAGCTATAATTGCTAGTTTCTTATGTATTCCTTCAGAGACGGTCTGTGTGTATGTAAGCATATCTATATATCTAAGAAAAAAGACTTGAAAAACCACCAAACACAGAAATGAAGTTATTCCATACACATCTGCTCCATATCTTGCTTTTAAACTTAACAATACACATTGGAGATTATTCCATAAATATAAAGGCCTCATTCTTTTTAATGGCTGCTTCCTATTCCATACAGTGTATTGAATGAATATACTACAATCTATGTATGTAGTTAGTCTCCTGCTGTGAACAGTTGGGTTGCTTACAGTTTTTATGACTACAAATAAGGCCATAATGAGTATCCTTGTAAAGATGTCTTACATATGTCTTAATGCCCAGTGCAAGCATATTTAGAGGATAAATTTCTGGGTCAAACTGTAGCTTTTAAAATTTTGACAGATACTACCAAACCATAGTACAAAGAGACTGCAACAATTTTTAATCTTAATAAAAATGTTTTAGACTTCCTATCTCCCTGTACCCTTACCTCAGCAATATAGTATTATCAGATTTTTATAATGTTGCCATTCTGGTGGGTAAAAAATGGTTTCTCGTTTTAATTCTCACTCTTAAAACCAAGAGTGAGAGTGAATATTTTTCTTATATTTAAAAGCCATTTGTATTGATTTACCAATGATGTATTCTATCTGTGTCCTTTGCGGTTGTTTTCTTTTTGACTTTGATCTGTTTTTAATTCTTTTGTGAGAACTCCATATTTTAAGCCCGTTTTAGTATTTGTTGCAAATACTTTTTCCCAATTCATTTTTAGTGTTCTGATTTTGTTTACTTTATTTGATTTTCTTTTCTTTTTTATTTTCTCTTTCTTTTTCTTTTGCCTCACAGAAATCTTTCATTTTTACAGGGTCAAATTTGTTCATATTTTTGTTTTGGGCTTCTGAATTTGCTTAGAATGGCTTTGGGTTGGGAAGCTTCTCATGGTTTCAACATTGAAGCTGCTAATTTAGAAAAATAACACTTGAGATTTCTGGTTAAAGACAGCAGATTAAACATATGCATTGTACTTCACTCCCTCCTAGAGTTCAACCAAATGTTAATCTGTGATGAAGTAATACCAAAACCAAAAAGAAAAGTAAAAAGGCACAAACCGTTTCCCTCATCCACATGCCCCACGGGCCGAGGGCCCACCTTCTTCCTATCCGTTACTAAGCACTGTTACTAGTTTCTTCAGTGTGTTTCTAGAGTTTCTTGATGCATGTGTAAGCAAGTAAGAATTTAGGTAAATATATTTTTTTTCGAGAATACAGCTACAAGGACAAAGAGAATCTGAAAGAGATGATAGTGGGATAATTTAAAAAGCTGGAACGTAGATGAATGAGTGGTAACTGAATCAACAGATCTGAGAAAGCTGAATTCTAAGCCAAAAGAGAAAGCTAAAGCAACTTGCTTTGCGTTGAGGAATCCTCCGTGTGCTCAGCAATTGGTGGCACCAGGTACATTTGTGAGTACTTTGCTAGTAAAGCTGTAGCTAAAAACAGTGGGATAAGTTGAAAGTTAGTTCAAGAAGCATCGAGGTCCCCAGAACCCCACATCCCCTTGCTTCTGTTAGGTGGGCTGCCCCCTCCACACAATGACCAAAGAATGGAGGTTTTTCTTCTGGTGGGAGAGTAAAAAAGAGGGAGGACCAGGCATAGTTGTGCGAAAGGACAACATACTGAAAAAAAAAGATTACCTAGAGACCCCCTGCTTTCTTCTCTCACATAGGTCATGGACTCTGATATCCAGCCAGGAGATTAAGAAACCTTTCTCTGGGAACCTGACACACGGGTGAGAAATACCCTAAAGATCATTTGAAAACAGCGGTATTTCTGAGAGAAAAAGAAAACAAGAAATATTAATATCCTCAGAGAGATAAGAGGGAATAGTGCATGCATGAAATAAAAACCAAATGTTATTTTTTTAAAGGAACATTTAAGAACAAAAAAGAGATCTTAGAAATTTAAATATGATTGCAGAAATTTAGAAACAACTCAGTGGCAGATTTGCAAAGTAGAAAGTAAAGCAAAAGGAGAAGAGGTGGAAAAATAGAAGATGTAAGAGCAAAAGTAGTTTATTCGGGAGATGATTCCCGGAAATACCCATAAGGCAGTGAGGATGTGAAACAAGGAGCCGATATATCCAGCAACTTACTGTGAACAATTGGTACTTAATTCCTCCAGGGAGCCCTGGAGACCGGTAGAGAAATCAAGCCTCAAAGTTATTCCCACTCAGGGCTGAGGAAACTGGGGTACTTATTTACTAACTCTCATCAGTCATTGGTTAAGGGCTGCTTCCAGGGAGGAGGGGGTTAATTCCTCACGACTTCCTGAGCAAACCTTCAGTGGCCAGGAAAAGCTTTCAGGTGAAGAGACATTTGTGTTTGTTTGTTTAAGATTTTATTGGGGAAGGGGAACAGGACTTTCTTAGGGAACAGTGTGTACTTCCAGGACTTTTTTCGAAGAGACATTTGTGCTGGTAAATTAGAATGCATGGATGGTAGGTGCCCAGAGAGTTTGGGCAGGCCACCCATGGCATCTTATATCTTCCCTCCACTCTTTGTGAGGAAATACTGGAAGATACACTCCACCAAAACAATGGAGTGAATCAAGAAAGAGGAAGAGGCGGAATCCAAGAACCAGGGTTTTCAACATAACAGGTGAAGGGAGATCCCAAGGTGACAGCCGTAGGGTGACAGCCTAGAGATCAATCAGCCCAGATAGGAGCAGATCAGAAGGCTCTGGAAAAACTTTCTTTAAGAAAAATTCATTGAATTCCAAATTTGTCTGAACACTTTGAAAGGAGACTTAAACAAGTGGGGGGGGGGCGGGGGGGGGGAGAGTAGGGATTAAATTGGTGACATATGCAGAGGAGAATCTAGCCAAAGGTAAAATTTTTTATGGGACAGTTATTAACTCCAGAGAAAGCAAAATATTTTTCAGGAAAGTGATCATAATTTATTACACAACACAGGTGTAAATAGGATTTCTTTGGTTAAAATAATATAAACACTGAATATCAATCTAATAATGTCATAGGTATATAAGCCCAAGAAATATATGTGTGTGTGGTGTGGGAAAGGCTGAAAGCTAAATATCCATTTTCCACAGGGGGAAGTCAATAAATAAAATTAGGAAGTAGCTACTTAGAGATAGGGAGAGTCCTAAAAAAAAAAAAAAAAAAAAAAGGATTCAAGTATGAGTAGTGATTTCCTCTGAGGAGTGAGTAATGGGACTGGGTGGAGAAGGGGAGCGCTGTTTAGCAATGAAGAACTATTTGATTCTGTACACTATGTGCATATTCAATTTTGATATCAATAACTAAGTAAAAACCAGTAATTTATCTTTTTTCTTCTGCTGCATGAAAAAGGGAGGAGGTGAGGTGGAGATCGCATCACTCCCAGCTGAGAAGGAAACTGGGTAGCTCAAGGGAAACTTTCTAGTTCCTGGAGACCATCAGCCCAGCAGGGCTTTTGGCTTTTCATCTCCTATTGAGGAAGGAAAAAAAACAGAGGAGCAGCTGGGAAATTCAGACTTTAACAATCTTTAAAATTGCTCTTGATGCCAAACTGCCCTGAAATCTGGGACTGCCCTAGGAGAGTTTGGATCCAAGGAAATGGTCCAAGGTAAGTGCCAAGAAAGGAATAGATCAAATTCAAAACCGAAACCTGGATTTCATTAAAGGGGGCTCTCAATGGCCCTGCAGTGTCAGTGGAATAAATTCTTGATTGTGTCTGGATACGAATTTCTTTAAATTTTACTTTAAATGCTTGTTGCCTTAAAATCCGAATTGAAAAGTGTGACTGTTTTGATGTATAGTTTTAATGTTAAAAAAAACCACATAAAAATGTGTTGTACAGAGGTGTTTTTTTTCAATTTGTTTTTCAATTACAGTTGACATAATATTATATTAGTATCAGGTGTACAACACAGTGATTAGACATTTATATACCTTACGAAGTGATCACCTCGTTAAGTCTAGTACCCATCTGACGCCATACGTGGTTATTACAATATTACTGACTATATTCCCTGTGCTGTACTTTTACATCCCCGTGACTATTTTTGTAACTGGCAATTTGTACTTCTTAACCCCTTTCACCTTTACAGAGCTTTCATTAACCATATCTGTGATTGAAATCACATTGTTTAGGTCTGTGGCCCTGTCAAGACACCAGTCTACCACTTTCTAATTGCAGACAAAATACCCAGGGGAATGCAGCTGCCTGAAAGCAGACTTGCTCTTCCTGTCCTCAGTCTCTCCACCGATCCTTCTCTTCAGCCTGGAAAGATGCTCAAAAACTCCCCCATCTAAAATAGAAATGAACAAAGAAGAAATCCTGCCTTAAGCTATCACCTCCAACTCTCTTTTTCTTCATCACAATACTTCTCAAAAGAACCTATGCTAACTTCCTTACTTCCTCACCACATGCTGTCTATCTTCCACGCTGACCATGGCACTGAACCCGCTACCTCCCAGGTCTCAAAGGACTTCTTACTTTCGAAACCCCTTGGTCCTATCTAGTCTTCCTCCTCTTCAACCTCTCTAAGCCTTTGATTTTTTTCTTTGACAGATTGCAGTCTACTTTATTCTTTTGCACGTAGCTTTCCAATGTTCCCAGCACCATTTATTTTTTTATTATTGTTAGTTTTAGGTGCACAAAACAAAGTAACAGACGTTTATCACTGCACTGTACACCTAAAGCTGAAGCTGAACAATAATGAATGTCAACTACAAGTTTATACATATATATATATATATATATATATATATATATATATATGTATATATGTATATACTTACAAGAAGCGAAGCCTTTGATTTTTAAAGCCTCTCCTCGCTGTGTCTCTGAGTCCCCCCCCCCAACTACTCTCTAGTCGCACTGATGTTTCTTTCAGTTCCTCTAATGCACCCAGCTCTTATTGCCTTAGGCCCTGTTCCTTCTACCTGCTACCCTCTTCCCCACCCCACCCCTCTATCTGGCTATTTCCAACTTGACTTTCAGGTCTCAGTTTACTGTCACTTCCTCAGACTGCTCCTCCCTAATGGCCTCCCCTCCCCTCCCCACCTCCACGAAACTAAATTTTCCCACTTTTCCATCTTAGAAATCAGTTGTTTTCTTCCAATTATTTTTACAGTTTATAATTATCGAGTTTAGTTGTATGTTTGTTTAATACGTGCCTTTATTTCCAAAGTGTAAGTTCCATGAGGACAGGCACCATGTCAGTTGTGTTTACCACTGTATATTTAGCATTCAACACATTCCCTGGAAGTATACACACCAAATATTTGTTGAATGAATGAGTGAATGAGTGAATGAATGAATGAAGTGCTTCCTTCACGCCAGGCACTACAATAAGTACTATACATATATCACCTCATTTTTATTCTCACAACAACACTATGCATAGGCACTATTCTCAGGGGAGGAATTTGAAGCTTAGAGACAGACTCAGAAGTAATGCCCAAGATCTTGCAGAAAAACGAGTGTGAAAGCGAGAATTTGAAAATGCTTTCCTCTGACTCTATGTAGGACTTCTTAATTATATTATAGTGTTTCCCAGTTGACAAATCTTCTACATTCGCCTTCCAAAACTTCCCTCACATTTATCCCCTCTTGACTGTTTCTATGGTTTCTCTTGCGTCTTCCTTCCAGGATTTCTTCCAAGCTAAATAATGGTACGTGGGTGGGGGACTCACGGAGGAGACTGGGCGGTCCTGGCAGCTTTGCTTTCCTAACACATGTTTCTGAGAAGCCCTCAGAAAACCTGTGAGGTAGACAACCATGATGATAGCCAGTGTTCTGACAGCTCTCCTGCCCTTTCTTCTCATTTCCTGCCGGCCCCCCATGGCTTTGGGCTGCTCCCCAAGGTGGTACCCCACTCAGGCCTTCTTCTCCCTGCCAACATATGCCCTCAGCACATTCCAGAACCTTTCCCTGAAAAAATGTACCTATCCCAGACAACATTCATGATAGAATGGTAAATGAGGGGTGTGGGGGGAGGGAAAGAGGAAATATTATATAAATAGTTGCTATGGGTTGCACTGTGTCGCCCCCCACCCACCCCAATTCATACCTTGAAGTCCTAACCTCGGTTACCTCATAATGTGCCTTTATTTGGAAATAGGGTTATCGTAAATGTAATTATTCAATTAAGATGAAGTCATCCTGGAGTAGGGTGGGTCCCTAATCCAATACGACTGTTGTTTTTGTAAAAAGAATGCCATGTGGAGAGGCAGCCACAGGGAGAACACAGGGAGAACATGTGAAGATGAAGACAGAGTTTGCAGCAGAAGCCAAGGGAAAACAAAGATTGCCAGCAAACCACCAGCAGCGAGGGGAAAGGCCTGGAGGACAGATTTTCCCTCCTGACAACCCTTCAGAAGGAACCAGCCCTACCCACCTTCATCTCAGACTTCCAGCCTCCAAAACTGTGAGACAACAAATTTCTGGTGTTTAAGCCACTCTGTTTGTGGTATATTGTTGTGGCAGCCCTTGTAAACTAAAAGAAATAGTGTAATCCAAAACCTGTGTCATCAATGCTATAGATTATCCTTCTCTCTCTCTCTCTCTCTCTCTCTCTCTCTCTCTCTCTCTCTCTCTCTCTCTCTCTCTCACACACACACACACACACACACACACACACACACACACGTTAACAGTGTTTCTTTTGGGAGGGTGGATGATGGGTAATTTTGCTTTGTATTTTTTTCTGCACTTTTGGGTATGTTCTCAATTCTCTTCCATCTCTACAATGTTATATATTATTACATAGACAAATCCTGGGTTCCAGTTTTCTCAGCTGTTATTTGAGAAGAGCCATATCACTCTTCCAGCATTGTTGTAAGCATTAAAGGGCCTGACACGTAGTAGGTCAGTTGGTATCCCTGGAGACAGGACAGCAGCTCCAAAGAATAAAGCCTCGCATTCACCCTTAGGGGGGTGGCTCAGTTCTTAAAAGAAGGCTCCACCATGGCTGCTCAGCCCTGGCTTCTGTGTGTGGTGAGGGCAAAGGTGGACGGTGAAATGGCACGAGGGAGCTGGCTGGACGCCTTGAGTTTGGGAGGGTCAGCAAAGAAAAGCAAGAGAGGTTGAACTGAAAGGTTACCTGGAGAGGAAGGTTGGTTGAATGAGGACAACTTAATCCATGTGGGGTAGTATTTCTTAGTTCAGGGTGGGTGTCTGATGGCGCAACTGAAAAGTAAAGAGGGACCAAGATAAAGTAGAAAACACAGTCAGGAAGCTAAAAATCCCCTCTGGCATGAAGGATGCCCTCTCTCTGCATTTCTTCTCTAGAAACCCTCCGGGAAAGAAGTGGGCAATGTAACTTGCTTCTAACTTTCCACAGCCCATGGGAAGATGTTCTTTCCCCTGGAGTGGTGTTTCCCAAATATCCCTCTTTCTGGCCATATCTACGAGAAGATGTTCTTTTCTGGATACTGTTTAGGTAGGTGCTACCAAAACATTTAGCCTTGCCTCTGACTTAGCTCAGCAAGGAGGGTTATTTGTCTTGAGTCTTGAATTTAGCCATTTGTGACATCAAATTAATCTTCGGTTTTCAAAAATTCAGGACTGTTTTGCTTCTTTGTACCCAGCTATGCCTTCTCTCTTCCCCTCTCAGCAATTTAGGTAAGAATTGGGTCCCCACAAATGATAGTAACAATCCATTCCTTTATGTGAGATCTTTACATAAAGATCTTTAGCTTTTGCCCACTCCCCTTGCTAAAACCTACATTTCCTCTTTCATTTTGTATCTGCAACATATGTAGTAACATGGGAAAACATAATATGATATTAAATAGTGAAAAGAAGAGAACACACAAATTGCATGTTGCTTATGATTCTGGCTATGTAAAAAGAAATAAACAACAACAACAAAAATACACATACGAGGAAAATAAGCCTAAAAGAAAACAAACCATATAATTAATAATATTTATGTTAGAGTACTAGGGTTGTGGATTTTTTTTCTTATTCTCTATTTCCCTAAAATTTTTCATTATAAAGGAAAAATACGTTTCTAATTAAGAAACAGACTTACTAACATAGGGTAAGGGGCAGAATGAGTAACAGAGTTTGATAACATAAATACAACGGGAAAGTGAGCTATAGATAAGGTTTCTCTCGAAGTAAATATACATGGCTCTCAGCTCAGCATGTGTGATAGAGAAATATGACCACAGAACTCTTATGGAAGACGTTTAACCACATGTCATCCTTGTCTACTCTGAGAATGACCAATAAGAAGAACAATAAGACTTCAAAGCTGTTGGGCATTTGAGCAGAGCTAGGGTGGGGTGGGGGGACTAGGGGTCCAGGAACATTAGAGGTTTGGGGGCTGTAGAGAGATTCTGTAGCCGGCTCTAAATCTGGGGGTTTCCGGGAAGTGCTTCAAGCATGACATGGTGAGGCTCTGGTACTGTTTATTTTTAGAAGTCCCCTTGAGAGGAGTATCTTTCACCTCTCACTAAGTTAACTGTGCTCCTTGGAACCATGCTGTAGCAGCAGTAGGATCAAAGCACGTGTTTAGAAAGAGAAGTGAAAAACACCAGATGTGAGCAAAACCACAAGGGGAATTTCAAACAGGCAGTATGCACCAGATTACCCAATTTGGAATGTGGCCCAAGCCCCGGGACAGGCAGCCCCTTTAAGGATCAGGCTGGAGGGACAGAGGTTATTGATCCTGATTTAAGCCAAATGCCGCTAACTTGACCTTTGACCTTGCTCAAGTCATTGACCTCCTCCAAACCACTTTCACAGTCTGAAAAATGGAAGGGTTGGCTCCTTGCCTCTCAGGAAGAGCTAATGGAAACCATGCTAAATACGGGAGGTAAGAATGAGGCATGATCTTGAAGACAAATGGTAAATTATATTTGAGTATATAAATACCACCACATATACACCCTTCCACTGTGTAGATACAAATATTTTGTGGGAAGGATGTGTCTAAAAAAACAAGGGCTTAAAGATCGTGTCACACAAATCACAAAGTAAATCAATTCACAAAGTAAATAATCCGCATGTTGACAATTGAAGGGGATGTGACAGGAATTTTTGTGGTTTTTGTTTTTTTCTGTCACCCACAGCTCTTTGGGTCTCCTGGGGTCACCCCAGATCTGGACTAAAGCATACTACCTAGTACACAGTTAGTGCTGAATAAATGTTAGTAGAGTGTAGAGCTTAAGCTTCAAATTCCAGCTTTCTTGACCACTTAGTTGTAGGTGACCTTGGGTAAGTTACTCAATAACTTTGTGCCTTGGTTTCCTCATCTGTAAAGTGGGGATAATACTAATATCTACCTCATAGACTTGCTGTGAAGACTAAATAGAGTAACACATGTATAGAGCTTAGAAGAGTGCTGAGTGGATAATGTTAATTATTATTATCTTCCACAACCTTCAATGTGGACTTTAAAGCTCTCTGTCTTTTGTTTTGTCTCACCCAAATATTTCCCACATTCTTGCTCCATTCAATAATATTTCCTGTCTGTCTTATTCATCGATGTAGGGCACGGCTCCCTCCAGATTTAAAACAAGCCCTACTCACCCACACCAAAGCCATTAATTTGTTTCTATTCACGCCAAGTTGGAGTCCCTCTCTAAGTTGACCCCACAAACCGAAATCTATGAAGCATTACCGAGTCTTCTTCCTTCCTGCTGCTGGGCTTCTTACACAATGGGATGCCTTCTTAACCAGAGGAGGTGTCCCACTAAAGATTGAAAAGGATGTTTGTCTCCTCTTTAGTAGAAGGTGTCTGTCATGGCAATGACAGTGTAGAAGAGGAAATGACCTAAGCATGGTCATCTTTAGGAGAATAGGGCAAGGAGAGGAGTCATGGGTATAGTGAAGATTCCCTCCCCCAACGCTTTGGTGAGAAGTTGCAATTGGAGAGGAAGAGGGATGTGGTACAGGGGTTCAGGAGGGCAGACGCTGGCATTCCTCCTCAGACTGTACTCAGGAAGTGGCTGTATATGAGAATAGGAAAAAAGAGAAAGGAACCTGATGAGTAAGAGTTGTGGTATTTTGGACTTCTAGGAGATGATGGAGGCAAAACCGAGTGGGCTGTTGGGGAAATCACTTTCTGGAAATTGCCAATGTGAATGGACTCACTTGGCTCTCACGGAGCAACAGAGTGAGGACTTGGTTGTCACAACCCTTCCCTGGACAACATTTGTTGCAGCTTCACCAGCAAGAGCGTCCCTCCTCACTGGGAGCAGCCTTGTCTTCCATTAATACCAACCTTGATTATATGGTCATTGTGGTCATCCCTACATTGTCACCTTCAAATCACTTACCCTTTTCTTTCATCCCTCCACCATACCACCTTCTAGGATGTTTTAACTCCACAATCATAGGAGTCCCTAAAGATGATTCAATTCCATAGAAATGGTTGAGCCCCTATTATACCAGGCTACATGCTAGGGAACACAAAGATGAATAAAATATGCTCACTGCTCTCAAGGAGCTGATGTCACATGATTTAGGTACATGTAACCCAGTGATGGCCGAGGTTCCCCTAATTATCTTCCCTGTTGGCTTGCCTTATCTTGTTCATTATTTAACACATATTTATTGAGCACCTACTATGTGCTAGGCACTGGCCTAGCCTTAGGATACCACAACAAAATAAAACAAATATCATCCTTACCTTTAGAGATCATAGCTACAGTGTGAAGGAACTGGGCTTGATGATATACCTGGTTGACCACCGAAGGTATAGGTAACACTTAGTATTTCTGTCTCTCCTCCCACAGAGTAGGGTGCCCTCCACCGTACTTCCCTCTTCCAGCTGCTGTGCGGTGAAGTTACAGTTCAGACATGTTGAGTTCTTATTTGAGTCCAAATTCAGAGGCACCAGAGAATAGAAGGGAGAAGGGCAAATCTGTTACAATGGTGATTAGCTGGTTACTCCATGTCCTGTATTTTCATGTCCAATATTCTCATCCATCCTTTTCCCAGGCATCAAAACCTTTCACACTACTCCCTGATTCTGTCTGGGTTAGAATCTCTTAAATACAGAAAGGTGAAATATCTTTGGTTTATTAATGAACAGTCTCCAACAATGGAAGGCGAAGTCAGTTATATAAATATTAAGCTTCCAAGGGAAGATAAGGGAAGGGCTTCCAGGGAAAAGTTTTTCTTCCTGCAAGGTGCATTTAAGATAAAGGCAAGTATCAAATTTCCATTGATGGTGATGAAACTACTTCTGATATGAGGGTGCACAGTTGACATAAAAGCTGACCAAACGAGGGAGATAACAGTAGTAAATCCCCTCACTGCCTCTGCCTACTCAGCATAAGACCCCAAGCCACGGAGGAATGACTCACTGTAACAAACAGCCAGCCATTGACCTACTGTGTTCACAGAACAGCGTAATATTAGAACAGGAAGGAGCATTAGAAATTGTAGTGGATTACTAGGACAAGATAAAAGTTGGATTCAGATGGCCATAGGTTCAAATTTCAGCTCAGGTTCCTCTCTGCCACCTGGGCGTGAGGCAATTTACGTAGCTTCCCCGCCCCTTTATTTTCTCATTTGCATAATACAGATACAAATTCCTATGGAGTGGGGTTATTTTAAAGGACTAAATAAAGTGAGGTAACTGGAGGCAATTGGCACAAAGTAGATGCTCAGTAAATGCTCTTTTCACAGTACAGATAAGGAAGCAAAGCCTGAAGAACTGATCTAACTTACCTAAGTGCCCACAGTGAGCCAATGCCCTACCTGGTTTCCTGACTCCTTGCCCAGCTGTCTTTCTACTATTTTCATAGTGGGAGTTGAGCAAAGATCACTGAGAACTCCTTTATCTCTGGTTTTCTAAAGCTTGAGGGGAGTGAAATAAAAAGAGGGGAGGAAGCTGATCTGGGGTGAGAGGTGAAAAAAGCAGATTTACTTTCCCAGTTTTGTGTTACTTTCCGGAGTTTACATTGCTTGACACACACCCACTAATGGTGGAGGGAAGTGGCAGAGCGTAGCCAACTGAAATTAAAGATTGTGTCACATCAATCCCCAAAGTAAATAATCTACATGTCCACAATTGAAGGGTGTGTGACAGGGTGTCTTTTTCTCTCTTTCTCTCTCTCTCTCTATTTCCCAGCTCTTTGGGGTCTCCTCGGTCCACCCCAGCTCTCGCTTAATTTCCCAGAAGTTCCTACACAAGCCTTTGCTTCCGAGTTCTGAGCTTGCTAATGCGTGGATGTGGCAGAGAAGTGCAAATTCAAGAGGTTACGCATGAAAAATCACTTGTAACCTGAAAATTATTTCAGTGTGGGATGGGCGCTCCATGTGGTTGAGTAGAAAGAACCCTGGGCTAGAGATGGGTGCCTGACTGCTCCCCCTGGCCCTGCCACTAGGTAGCTGCGGGGATCTAAGAGAGGAAGTTAACCTTTCTGGGCATCTGTGTTATCCCTTACGAAATATTATCAAGTCGTGATTTGCTAAATATTGAATGCAAAACATTTGCCACATTTTATTTTCCTTTATCTTTATTAGAACTCCTTGAGGTAGATAGTACTTTTCCCATATTAGAGGTGAAGAAATAGAGGCGAAGATACTATGACTTGCCCGATATCATTCAGCTAGTACATGGCAGGATTTGAACCCAGAATGTGCTCTAACTCCTAAGATAGACTAGTTCTACTGTGAGGGGGAAATGGATATTAAAGCTCAAAGCATTTTAAAGAAGTTTCAACAGATATTTACGACAGTCATTTACAGGGAGTATAATCCAGAGGAGCTGTCTGTACCCAAGTCATTTTCAGCTCATTGACTTTCTTGTTCGTTGCTTATGTCTGAGCTGTAAGCACCCTCAGTTATCCTCTTTCGCCTCATTTGTTTTCAGTCAGGTCTTCCACATCGGCTGCTTTTAAAGGGGCCAGCGCTGCTTCTTGCCAAGTGGGGGAGTGTTAAATGTAGGCAGCTCCTCTCACACTCTCATAGCACTCACACAAATACCCGCACACCTCAACACACACACATGCACACACACATATTCATATTAGTTTCTTAGACATATCCAGTGTTTTCAGAAATTGAGAATTTAACATTCTGTCATTATTATGATAGTGCATATATCACGTATAACTAATTTCCCAGAATCGGGGTTTCGAGTGACAAAAATGCTGTGATTAAAGTGACAGAAAGTGGAGAGACACGTACTAAGGAAAATACCAAGAGCCTTAGACACTCTGGCTTCAGCCCCAATCTTGGATTCTGCAATAAGTTTATGAATTTCTCCCAGCTCACTCAGCCTCCTGAAAGACCTTTATCCCTGGTGGGCAGTAAGTTTGATATACCCGCAGTGTCTCTTCATGAACTGGTTCGGAACTTTTACTGTGTTGTCTTCACATGTTCCAGGCAGTGGTGAAGGGTAGTCATCCGACTGTAAATTGCCGAGGTTCGGGGTCACATCTGTGGGATTCTCCCTTCGGTGGTTTGGCACTTCGTGTAATTAGCTCCGTGGTGATGACAACATTTCTCACTCTTGCTACTGCTTTTTGCTTGGTTTGCTTGGGAGGCAGACACAAAAGTTTGGGAGCCAGACACAAAAAAGTGAACCTCATTTAATTATGTATAGCCCAGAATCACTGTGCCTCTAACAAATAAATTTAGTCATCGCATATGCACTTGCTGGACACCATGGTCATATTATTGCAGTTTTGCATTAACCCTTCCTGGTGACAAAGCACCATTTTGTCACACTCACACTTCCCAAGAATCCTTTGAGAAGGGTAGAGAAGGATATAAACACTACCTGCCTCATGATGTGTGTGAGGATTAAATGCGATAATCTACAAAAGGCACCTGGCACTGGGTCTGGCACAGAGTAACCATTATCCAGGGTCCCAATTAGCATCTCACTAGCCTGTATTACTCAGGAGGAAGCACAGGGAAGCTGAGTCACTTGCTCAGGTGGTACAGTTAAGTGGTAGAATTCCATTATGAATCTACATCTCCGGACTCCAAGCCCATTTTACAAAATTACCAGTCGAGACTGCAGTCATGGAAGGAAAAAGCAAGGCCCCAGAGGAAGAGCACATATGACAGGTTTCATGGTGGCTGAGGAGGCAGAGCTGTTGAGAAGCGAAGTACTCGCTGCTGGAGGTGGAAGGCCCGGCCCAGATCGTGCACCACAAGCCTCTGTACTATTCACATTGAGTTCTCCGCATGCTCTGTCTTCCCAGCTAGAATGTAGGCAACAGGACGTCATCACTTTATCTCGCTTGCTGGCTGATGTGTCCCCTTGATGATTGTCTGGCACATTTGTTAAGTGCAGAGCAGGTGTTGGCCCATGTAAGGATGGAGAGGTACGAGACTAAGAAAAAGTAGAAAGGTAGGAACATGGACTTAAAATGCCTCACCATTTTGCCACAGAATCTCTCTGAGTGTTGCTATTGGGGGAGTGAGGCAACGTAGAGCTGGGCAACTGAAAGGGATTGAGAAGAAAGACTCCAACGCACAGGAAAAGCATGGAGAAGTAAAGCAAGGTAAAGAGTTAACACAGGTGTTCATTCTGAAGAGCCCAAGGTGAGGCCATGCCTCCTGCGGGCAAATGAAAGGGGCTGAGAATGAGCCACTCTTCCCAAAGTGCCTCTTGCTTGCTGCCTTTTGCTAGAAAGAGGTTGGGACTCCTGCTCTCTACAGATGGCTAACCAGGAAGCACTCACTCCGTGGAACACAGTGATAAACCTGCTGAGGGACGAGGGAGAGGAGTTTCCACCAGGTTAATCTATTTCTGACTCTGCCGTGTGGACAGCAAAGGATGGCCGTGGTGGGACTTTTGACAGGAAGCGTCCAACGGGGGTGGGGGGGTAGGAGGGCGTCAGAATCGTGCCAGGAGGTAGAGCAACCTTGGCACCCCAGAGCCCCAAGTTTTTGCCCTCTGCACCCTCGGCAAGTGGTGCCTGGATGATCTCTCATGCCTCCTACTAGGTCAGGCAGCCGGAGGGAGGAGGCGAGGCGGCAGCTTCAGCGGGGCCATTTTGTTTATGTTCCCACCCCCTGGCTTTGGGAAGCCCCGAGTTCCCACACTCACTGAGGCAGGAAGGTCGCCACGGACACCTCATCTGTCTGGGTGGCTGACTAACTACAGATAAGCAGCAGCTGCTGCCTCCATGTTGGGGTCACCTCCCAGACTGCCCATCCTGGAACCAGGAGGGAGAAGGGCCAGCCTCTGCCCGCTGTGTGCACATGGGGCCTGCAGGACTGCCTGCTGCAGCCGAGACCCAATGACACCACCAAGGGAAGGAGAGGTCTTAGAAATGCCTACCTGGCAGCACAAAGCTGCCGAGAGCGTTACCTTGCACTGTTGCATTTGTCGAGCACACATAGTTTGGCAGCGCTCAGCTGCACGCTTTTTCTCACATCACTCTGACCATCACCCGTGAAGAAGGCAGAGCAGGTGTTTTTGTGTCCATTTTGCAGATGAGTAAACAGCCTCAGGATGTTCAAGAGACTTGCCCACATTCTCACAACTAGTCAGTGGTAAAGGCCATTTTACCACCTCCTGTTCAGTGGGTCTTTCCATTACTCCATACAAACACAACAAGCCAAGTGGACGCGTCCCAAGTTTTATGCCTGAAAGAAAACCCTTCCTCCCAGGTTTAACCTAACTTGTCTTCACCCGAGATAGGGTGTGGTGAGAAACACTTCAGTTCTGGAGTTTGAATTCCTTTTCTTACCGGCCAAGTAACTTAGCAGCTGTGGGATTTTGGACTGAATTTCCGTGAATATTCTCTTCCACGTGTATAAAATAGAGATAATATTGCCTAAGTTGCAGGGTTGTTGTAAGAGCTAAGAATATCACTAGACATCTACTGACTGTTTTCTGTACCTTAGGCTCAGTTCTAAACTCCTTATGAGCATTGACTGAGTTTTCACAACAACCCATTGTTATTTCATCTACAGTATGTTATTTCATTTTATAGATGAGGAAACAATGGCAGAGAGGGAAAGCAACTTACCCCAGGTCACACAGCAAACAAATACCGTGTTTCCCCGAAAATACGATTGGGTCTTATATTAAGGTTTGCTCCAAAAAATGCATTAGGGCTTATGTTCAGGGGATGTCATCCTGAAAAATCATACTAGGGCTTATTTTCCAGTTAGGTCTTATTTTCGGGGAAACACGGTAGCAGAGCCAGGATTCTAACCCAAGCTGTCTGACACCAAAGCCAAGTGCTGAGTGTCCTGCAATAATGACTATGCAAATTATGTTTACCATCTACGGTAGGTACTCAGTCAACAGCTGTTGCTAGGAAAGGGCGCAAGGTTGGGTTGATGTGTAAGCAAAGTGAAGAGCTCATTACCTGAACTAATTAGATAAACCAAAAGGTATCCAGTTTTGCATGCCACAGTTTCTCATTTCCCACCACTAAAGCCATTCCTTTAGAGCAGGAAGACAACTCAGGAACATTTGGCAATGTCTGGAGATATTTTTAGTTGTCACAACTGTGGGGGTGCTACTGGCATCTAATAGGGAAGGCCAGAGATGCTGCTAATCGTCCAACAAACGCACAGACAGTCCCCACAACAAAGAATTATCTGGCCTTCCGTGTCAATATGCTGAGGTTTAAAAACTGCTTTAATATTGCGTATTGAGTCAAGACTGTTTTAGGCTCTTGAAGAGTCCTGTTAATACACAAATTTGTCACATGAACTGGCAGAGTAATGTTCTGTTTAACATCTATTGAAACGTTACCAAGTTCAACATACATGATCATTTGTTGTTACCTGGTGTTACTGTTATGTTGTCACCAAGTACAGATGTATGCCCTAGAAATGGTCAGGCTGGTGTGGTAGAATTAGAAAATTAAAGTTGTTTTTCTGTCAAAATATCTTACCTACCCTCAGATTGCTGACATTTCTTCCAATATGTTGAAGTAGGTCATAAATAAACTCACAGCAAGGCTATTTCCTTTCAGCACGCAACTCTGAATCCCTGATAGCTCTCAGTTCAGTCAGCTCTTGTTTTGTCCCCCTTCCCATTACGTATACACACAACAGACTATTTTTTTAGTCTGATTTTGTTGGCCTCTTTTGGAAACTCCTATAGACATCTTCAAAATGGTAAAAACTTACTTTGCCAAAAAGAACTTTGACCAGAAGAAGAATTTTCCTATGTGAAGTATCTGTGATGTTTGGCAGCACTCTAGCTTTCTTGTTTTTTTGGAAACACTGCTTCACATCATTATGACTTACTGATTTCCGTATCATTGTGCATTAGCTTCCAATACGCCATGAATAATCCTGAAAGGAAGGAGTTGTATCAGTCAGTTTAGTCTGGGTGATGATGCAGTAACAAATGATCCCGAGTGTCTGACAACAAAAGAGGATTATTTCTTGTTCATATTGTGTGTATATATCATGTATTGGCTCTTGCTCTGTTTCATCTTTTTTTGTGGTTTACGCTGAAGGAACAGGCCCTATTTGGGACATAGTGGTGTCATAGCAGAGGAAAAGAGCAATGGTGAAATGACATGCTTACAGCTACTGTTCAGAATTGCTTGGAACTGATCACAATTGGCACATGTCACAAGTGTTCACATTCCATTGGCCAATAAAAGTTGATAGCCAAGCCAGATGTCAGTGGGGCCAAGATGTATATAGGCCCCTTCAGCAGGGGCAGAGAATATTCTGAAGAGTAATATTACCTACCATAGGAGTTTGTCTTTGCCACCAAAGTCATAAACTTCCTCAGAGCCAGGGCCTTGGCCTTGAATCACTGCCTTGTCAAGAGGATTTTTTTCAAGAAATGGGGGGAGAAGACAAAATGAAAGAGTTGAAGAGGCAAAATTGTCAGATTCTAATGACTGATTTGATAAGGAGCAGAGGTAGATGGCAAGTGTCAAGGAAAAGATAGGAGTGAAGGATGACTTCCAGGATTCCAGCTTGGGTGACTGATGAATGAATACTGCCAACAATTGAGGTAGAGAATAGGGAAAGGGAGGAGACTGAGAAAGAGTAAGGACCAGTTTTATTTTTGACCCAATGAACATGAGATGTCTTTCACACATCCGTGTAGAAATATATAGTAGACAGATGGAGAAATGAATATGGTTCCTGAGAGAGTACTGAACTAGAAACAAAGATCTGAGATTCCACATCATATAAGTTGTAATAAATAATAGTTATGATTTATTGATTGCACTTATAATAACTGTATGTCACGCCCTGTGCAAAGCAATTTACATACTTTTTAAATGTAATGCTCACAACAGCCCTACAAGCTGCTTGGTGATATTTATCCTTATCATGTAGATAAGGATGAGAAGCTTAAAGAAACTTAAAAAAAAAAAAAAAGCACAAAAAAAACTTCACCCAGGTCTCACTGAAAGTTGCAAAAAGGACCCAAGTGCTTTGTCTCCACACCCCACATTTCAACCAATTGTGCTCTTAGGAACCATGATAGCAAATGAGAACATCCAGACACCATGGAATGAAAGAGAAGAGGAGAGCAGGGGGTCAAGGGCAGGACCTGAGGAATATAAATATTTAAGAATCACAAAGAAGAGCCCTTGAAGAAGACAGAGAAAGAGCAGATAGGAGACAAGCAGAAGAGTGCAAAGTCTCAGAAGCCAAGTGTGTAGAGAATGACAACAAAAAGAGAGTGTCTAACAGGATCAGAGACTGCAGAGTACTCAAAGAGCAGTGCTGGACATGTCCATTGGTGTGGACACATATCTCTAACAATATCTCTAACCTCACAGAAGCATCTGTAACCAGCCAGAACCCCAGGAGTAAAAAAATGAACCACAGGTGGCTAGTCACGTGCTGACTTGTCATGTGTTAACTTTGAAAACCCTGACCTGTTAATGGTTCACTCTCTTTGAACTCCGTCTCCAGAGACTGCTTTGACTTTCAGACATGTTTAGAGAGGTTTTTGTGACCTGGCCTTTGGAGTCTGTGCCTGTGTGTGCATGTCTGGACAGAGGTTCTGGACGGTTCCGTCAGCTTAAGAAACCCAGTCTTCTACCACATCCCTACTCTGGGTGACAACCTACTCCCACTTGAGGGAGTGCAGTCAGACACGGTCCCTCCAGCCATCAGGCTGTGTCTCCTGCTAATTCTCTGCAATCCAGCTTCCAGAAGGGGCGTGAGGACTTGTGGTCTCCAAGAGTGGCTGCTGCATTTTCTCTGTAAATGTGGCAAATCACTGGCAATGGGGCTTTGAGATCACAGGTTGCTGGGCAGACCTTGCAATGCCTGTTGTCAGAGCAGGATCTCTGTCTTCAGATGAACCCTTGTGGTTGCCAGGCTTCTTAATCCAGCTCCAGCAGTTTATGGAAATACAGGATTTTTATTTGGAGACGGGAGGGCACTTAGGTCAGTGGAGCTTCTTGTGTCATGCTGTACCGCTGTCCATCTATAGCCTGGAAGGCCACACGGTGGGCATCTCAGGGGTTGGCAAGAGCCCTTGAATGCCCACGGAGTGAGCAAGTACCCAGACCTGCCTCACTCCCAGTGACTTGAACTGAATGAGCTGGTATTTTGGGGTCCCTCTGAGGTGAGGGCACCAGAATCCTTTAGCATCTCTTCTGTTTGCTTTCAGTTGGAGGGTGCACGTGCCCATCAGCCTTCCATGACCACACCCCCCAGCGAGAGTTACCAGATTTATTAAATAAGAATGCAGGACACCCAGTTAAATTTGAATTTCAGATAAACGACAAACTTTTTTTAGTATGAGTATGTGCCACACAACATTTGGGATATGCTTATACTAAAAAAATTATTGTTTATCTGAAATTCAAATTCAACTAGGTATTCTGTATTTTATCTGGCAAATCCTATAACCTGAGACTCTGCAGGAATTCACGGGCCTTGGGATCTACTAGGCCTCACTTCTGCCAAGAAGGCACTGGGGTACATTATAAAGAAGCAAATCAGAGAACTGGGCCTCTGCTACGATTACTGGGGTCCTGATCCTGTCTGGTCCCCTGATGTTCCTCCTGGGCCAGTTCTGGGGATCCATGAAATTAGACTTTCTCGGTTCCTATAACTTTGTTTGCCTTCCATTAGCTGCATTGTCAAGACAAAGAGTGAAAGACTGCTTCTAGAAGTGTTTAGACAGTTTGTAGAGACCATGTTGCCCTTTGACCCGTGGCAGCACCAAATGATCTGTGTCCTGCATGACTTCCTAGTGGATGGTTTTTGCACTTCTCTGACCACGTCCTGATATCCCCTTGAATACCTCCACACATACCCTGCCCAAGTGTGCCTCCTGTCATCCTCTGGTCCAGCAGTGCTGTGTTACCTGGAGTGTCAGCACCTCCAACAGTCTCCAGAAATCTGTGGCATTTCTGGACCAAGTTCATTGTCATCGGGTGTCTGATTCTGGAGTGAGACATGCCCCTCGTCACTTGAGGACACCTAGACATTCTAGGATATGCTTAATAGCATTTTGTTATTTTCTGTGCAACTGACCTAGGAATGACCTCCTAAAAAAGAGAAGGAAGTTGGCCTGAGTGCTGAGGTTGACACTATTTTTTAGACAACTCAAGACTCCCTTCACCTCTGCTCCATTATAGCACCGCCAGGAACTTACTGTATGCCAGGCACTCTTCTTCTTCTTTCTTTACATTTATTTTTAATTTTTAAATAATTTTTGTGCATTTACTTTTTTAAATTTTTTAAATTATTTTTTTAATTTTTCAATTACAGTTGACATACAGTATTATATTAGTTTCAGATATACAACATAGGGATTAGACATTTATATAACTTACAAAGTGCTCACCTTGATAAATCTAGTACCCATCTGACACCATGCATAGTTATTACAATATTATTGACTATATTCCCTATGCTGTACTTTACATCCCCATGACTGTTTTGCAACTACCAATTTTTACTTCTTAATTCCTTCCCCTTTCTCACCCCACCCCAACCCTCCTCCCATGTGGCAACCATCACACAGTAGCCCACGGCCGCTCACACGTCCTCCGGCGCTCACAGCAGTCCAGCTCCAGGTCGAGCCATTGTTCACAATCTTAGCTGTAGAGGGCGCAGCTCACTGGCCCATGTGGGAATCGAACCAGTGACCTTGGTGTTAGGAGCACAGTGCTCCAACCACCTGAGCCACCGGCTGGCCCCCTGTGTTTTTGATTGGAGCATTTAATCCACTTACATTTAAAATAATTATTGATAGATATGTAGGTATTGCCATTTTATTATTCCTGTTTTTAATCTTCCTCTTCTTCTCCTTCTCTTTCTTCTTCAAGTCCTTTTAACATTTCTTGTAATACTGGTTTGGTGGTGATGAACTCCTTTAGCTTTTTCTTGTCTGGGAAGCTCTTTATCTGTGCTTTGATGCTAAATGATAGCTTTTCTGGGTAGACTCATCTCGGCTGTAGGTCCTTGCTTCATCACTTTGAATATTTTTGTGCCGATCCCTTTTGACCTGCAAAGTTTCTGTGGAGAAATCAGCTGACAGTCTTATAGGGGCTTCCTTGTAGGTAACTAAGTGCTTTTCTCTTGCTGCTTTTAAGATTCTCTCTTGTCTTTTACCTTTGACATATTAATTATGATGTGTTTTGGTGGGAGCCTCTTTGGGTTCATTTTGTTGGGGACTTTTTGTGCTTCTTGGGCTTGTATGTCTATTTCCTTCACCAGATTAGGGAAGTTTTCCATCATTATTTCTTCAAATAGGTTTTTAATTCCTTGCTCTCTCTTTTCTTCTTCTGGTACCCCTATGATGCGAATGTTGGTACACTTGATGTTGTCCCAGAGGCCCCTTAAACTATCCTCATTTTTTTGGATTCTCTTTTCTTTTTGCTGTTTTGATTGGGTGTTTTCTGCTACCTTATCTTCTAAATCACTGATTCAATCCTCTGCTTCATCTAATCTACTGTTAATTCTCTCTAATGTATTCTTTATTTCAGTTATTGTATTCTTCATTTCTGATTGGTTCTTTTTGATGTTTTCTATCTCCATTTTTGTTTCCTATATCTTTTTTGAAGTTTTCACTGAGATCATGAGCATCTTTATAACCAGTGGTTTGAATGCTGTATCTGATAGATTGCTTGTCTCCATTTTGTTTAGTACTTTTTCTGGAGCTTTGTTCTGTTCTTTTATTTGGGAAATATTTCTTTGTCTCCATATTTTGGCTGCCTCCCTGTGTTTGTTTCTATGTCTTAGGTAGAGCTTCTTTGTCTTCCTGTCTTAGTGGAGTTAGACTTATATAGTAGGTGTTCTGTGGGACCCAGTAGCTCAGTCTCCATGGTCACCTGAGCTGGGTGCTGCAGGTGTGTCCCTTGTGTGGGTTGTGTGTGCTTTCCTGTTGTAGTTGAGCCTTGGTTGCTGTTTGCATGTCAATGGACAGATTGACCCTCAGGCTGATTGGTTGTGAGGACTGGCTCTGACTACAGTGGAGGAGCAGTGGTGCAGGAGCTGTTCCTACAGAGCAGCGTTCACTTTAGCAGAACTCTGGTGCTGTTTCAGGCACTCTTTTAAGGACTTTGCCTACATGAACAAATGTGATGCTCCTGATAATCCTATGAGGTACGTGCTGCTGTTGTTGCTGTTTTACAGATAAGGAAACTGAGACAGAGAGATAGTGTCATTCCCCTAAGGTCATACAGGTAAAAAAGTAAAAGCTGACATTTGAATGTGGGCAGTCAGCTCCAGAGTCTTTCCTTTTCACCTGGGTGCTAACTCTAGGCAGGCTGCACCCAGCCTGGTTCAACCTTACACTGTTGGGACTGGTGCTGGCAACACAGTGGAGGGCCATCCTGACCAAGGAGGAGCCCTATTCTGTCCTCCATTATCCCCATGTAAGAAGGAGAATTGTTTGCTCTTAAGATGTCTTCAAGGCCTGGAGGGCATAAGGCATGACAGTAAGCTCAGTCTGCAGTGGCCTAAAGCAGCCAAGATAAACCTGAAAGCTCAGCTCATGCTATGTAGGTGGCTCGCCTTACCACATGTGCCTCGGGTGCTCTATGAGCTTCACACCCAGCAGCAGAACCACAGAGGAATGGCCCATGATGTCGTCCTGGGTAGAAGGGGCCGCAGAAGGATGCAGCCCTGTAAGGCTCTGTCTTGAGCATTATAGTCCTCAGCCCAAACTGTCTTTCAGACCTCAACATGTGGGCCTCATCGAGATCCAGGGCCACTGGGGAGCAACTCAGAGAGATGGAACACACAAGGAAGGCCTCTATATGCCTAGGGTGGTGAACATCTCACCAGGAAGGCCTGAATGCAGCCTCAGTTCAGCCACCTATCTCTTCCGTTGCCAAAACACAACCTGTGGTCCTCTCCAACACATGCGTTCTGGTTCACTGTCACAACAACGCCTGGACCTCAACCAAAGATAACCCAGGTTTCCTGCAGAGCAGCTGTGACTCCTTCTGATCCACAAGCACCCTCAGTACTCCATCGACGGGACTTTCATCTCTGTTCTGCCCTCTTGCCCAGTCATGACTCTGTTCTGGCAGCGACAGTTTCATAAAGATGGAACTTCCCCTCCCTGCATTGCTCCAACCTCCTCTCCAGTCACTTGTACCCTGATGGGTTAAAAGAGAGTCCTCACTTCCATGTCAAAGCGCTGCTTTCCAGCCTGAGCCTTTGGACCCATCAGCCCACATCCACCTGCCCGCCATCCCTGGTCGGGTGACAAAGATAACGCTTAAGGAATACCTGCAGTCTTCTGTCTCTCCCCGATAACTGGCTGCTCTAGCTTGTGCTGCTGCAGCCACAGACTTTGCTTTCAGAATTTATTGTTTCCCTCCTTCCAGACTGCTTTCAGGTACAACAGTGGTTTTCATCCTTGCCATTTCCTTACCCCACTTCTGCCTGGCACTATTGATACTTCTGTGGCTAGATGGTACTTGGGAAGCTATGCACCAGCTCGAAGGAACTTTGATGTGTGTGTCAAGGTCTGGTACAGAGAGAAGTTTTGAGTATAGGATGCCATCTAATGCTCCCCTAGCACATTTCAAATGTGAAAGCTAGAGGATTGTTAATAATAATAACACCACAGCAACAACAGCTATCATTTATTGAGCACATACTCTGGACCAGATACTGTGCTAAATGCTTTGCATATATTTTCTCATTTAATCCTCCTAGCAATGCAATGAGTGGGATACTATTTTACCTCCAATGGACAGCTGAGAAACCTGACTTGCCAAAGGTCAATAAAGAGTAAGTAATGCGGCCAAATTTTGAACCCCAGTTAATTGAAAGTCTGAGTGTCCAGCCATTCTGCTGCCATTGTCATACATCCGCTGACTACCTCCATGTCCAATCTCCCAGCTTAAATTCTTTTCTTTTAATTCTCTAGCCACCACTCCAGTGATGAGGGTGGGGATAAACATTAATCACGTGTGTACCCAAGAGGGAGCAAATTCATTGTAACAGGATGGCTGACCTCACCAAAGGGATCACAGGAAACAGTGACTACACAAGGGGTTGTTTTAATTTGGCCCTTTGAAACAGAGACCCTCCCTGAAGTAATGTGATGTTTGCCATAACTACTTTCCTGTTTTGCTCAGTGTTGGATCCCAAATACCTACAATCATGCCTAGCTCATAGTAGGTGTCCAACAAACATTCGCAAGGGAGCCCAGGAAGTTGGGGTTGGCCTAATGAAGACACAGGAGCCTTAGTAAATCTGAATGGCAGGAAAGTGGCTTTTAGAAAAATCCAGATGACAGGATCTTCATGCAGCAGTGCACCATTTCTCAGCTATTCTTGGAAGGTTTCCTTTTTTCTATCATATTCCAACTAACAAATTCTGTTTATTGTTCATGTATTTTCTCTTCTACCTAATTGCTGCTTATTCATATATTCTGCTTTCTTATTCTGCTCTGCTTCCTCATAGCTTTGGTTTTTATAACCCTAACTGTCCATGGCCCCTACTCCATTGCGTGGCATCCTTTCAAGTTCAGTTTCCATGGCTAAGTACCTCCTTATCTCCATGTTTCCCAATTCAGTTCCCAGAAGGAGAGACTCTGATTGATCAAACTCATCTTTTCCATTCACACCCTGGTTTTTGGAGGGGCAACCCTAATGTCAGGGGCCAATCCCTGGTCCAATCAGGAGCCATCCCTGGGTAAAGAACAACCTACCTCTGCTTCTCAGAGCAGGGGGCTGTGGGTGGGGCAGTTTCATCTCGAAGAGGAAGTTGGGTGTGGCAGGCACTTTGTTGACATATCCAGTATAGGGGTGCTCCTGGGAGCCCATCTCTCATCTCTAAAAAGGGATTTCGTAGGTTAGGACTTTTCATCAGGCACTCCCAGGGGAGCCCAGCCAAATGCAGCTGGTGACTTTGCTGAGTTTGGAATTCCTCTTGGCCTGCCATCGCCTTGCACTCTTCCTTCTGGGACTACCTTGGTTTGTCAGCTTATCACCTGTTTGAAGTTGGCTTGTTTCTGGACTCCCTCTTGTACTTAGGTGAGTTGGCTTCTGACTAGACTGCTTGACTCTTGGACAAGGTGAGTGTTTGGTTTCAGCTTTGGTCCTGGATCATGCTTTTAGCTTGGATAAAATGGCCTCATCTCTTGCTCCCTTGCCCTCTCCCTTCTACTCAAGTTCTCTCTGCTCCCAAGTTATCATTTCCCTGAGGGTGTCTTTCCTTTCCTAGCCCACCAACATATTCCTAAGGGAATGACATTAAGAAATAGTTGGTGGCTTCAGTGAGAGCAAATTTAGAGGGATGGTTGGGGCAGAAACCAGACAGAAGCAAGTTGAGGAAGTGGAAAGAGTAAGTATAAGACTACTCTTCTAAGAAGTTTAGATGAAAAGGAAGGGAAGAAAACAGCTATATGTAAAGAGTTGTTGGTTTTTTTTGAGAATTTGCTTCTGATTGATGCATAATTCTGTAAAGCATTTTGAAAAATAAAAATTATAAGCAATAAATGTATAATTTCCCGTAATTCAACTGACTACATAATTATGATAGTTACTAACTTTAGAGCATCTACTCAATAGAAGACGTATGGCAGTTGCTTTACAAATAGTGTTTCTAGTTACTGTGTAATACAAAGTCCCAGCTGAGCCAGAATTAAGACAGATATATCTATGGTGCAGAGCAAGACAATAGCCCTTCCCCTTATGCAATGATTAGCATCCATTGAGTTATAAGAGGGCTGAGAAGTTTGTTGGGGGAAAAACTCAAATCCTGGCTTCAGTAGGGTTTTGGTCAAGTGTAGTCAATCTGGGAGGAGTTCCACAGGTAGGCAGACTGCTGGCAGGTGTAGTGGGGCCCTCAGGGAGAGTACAGCTTGTTGATGAAGGAATCTACAAGGGTAACGCTGGGCATTAGTCCTGAAAGGCCACAGCTAGTCTGGCTGTCATGGGGCAGGGCCTAACTCAGCTTCCCTGTATGTGTCTTCCCAGAAGCAAACAAAGAAGGGCCTCTATGTAATAGAAAGAACCATTTTATGAAACTCTGTAATGCCCTAGGGCCTGTTGCCTAGTAGGTAACTGAGTGTAGCACCCAGGAAGAGAGATTTTCCTTTCACACTTTGAAAGAGGATGCAGACAGGCGTCACAGGGGCTATTGAGCCCCAAATTTGCCGCAAAACTAGCACCACGGGCCTCACTGTAGTGGCAGAAAATGTTTTCGTCTTAACTTGCAGCAAGGTAACGGTAGCTGACTTCAGTTAGTTCAGCAACCCCTTACCTTAAGCATTAATGCTGAAAAAATGGACTCTCTTACTTCCTGTTTTTCAAAAGCATTGTTGACTAGGGGAACGACGCAGAGTGGTGAATGAGGCATTGGTGTGGGCTTCTAGCTCACCATGGCGCTGTCAGAGCACCATGTTAGCGTGGTGTTAGCTAAGCTCATTGTAACAATGATGACACTACTGATTCAAGAACACAGGTGAGATGAGCCCGCTAATGACGCATTCTGTATCTTTGCACAAACAACACCCTCTCAAGGAGACCACCCTGTATAAAATTGCACACCTCCCACCACCCCATCCCCTAGTACCACCTGCCCTACCTTTCTCCCTCTAGCACTTCCCACCATTTTATGGCCTGTCATTTTTCTTATTTCTTCTTCTTCTTTTTTTAAAAAAAGAAGTGTCTCTTTTCCTTCTCTAGAATGTAAACTCCTTGGACTCAGTGCCACCAGAGCCTAGAGCAGTGACTGGCACAGAGTATTTCATATTCACCGAGTTCATTCATTTTGTGGGTTTCCCAACATATTTGGGACAGGATGAGAACTCTTAAGATTTTTAATTAGCTCCTGGATTTATAGCCTGGGGGAAGCTAAGACATTTGCTTACATTTATAATAACCCTATAAGGCGTGTACCATAATATGCCTATTAGATGAAGAAACTGGGGATTAGAGCGAAAGCAACTTGCCCCAGGCTGCAGAGATAATAAGGGCCAGAGCCAGCGTAAACTGGTATAATAAGTAAGAAGACCATGTAGGCGGTGTTGCCTATAGCTGAGGCAAGAGCTAACAAAAACCTTAATTGATATGGTAGAAATGGGAATGGGAAAAAAGAAATGGAATGGAAAGAAACTGTGGAGATTGATTAGAAATATGGGAGATAAGATTCAGCACTCTACTAGAAGTAGCCCATAAAAAATCAAATAAGGGAAAGGAGCATTTCTTCTAAGAGGGAGGTAACTTTAGTTTCTTTCAGAAAGAGAGGAAGATTGTCTAGTAGTCAAAAACCAGGAAAGAAACAGACCAAATAGATTCAAGTCTTTGGAGCTTTGAGCAAACCTATGGTAAATACATTAATGTGAATTTCCTACCTGGATTTTTAACTGCAAAACAGATGAGAGTAAAATACCTCATGGCAAAAAGAGTCAAAATTGAGTCATAACATGGAGAAGATTCTGATAGTAGTGTCCAAGGAATGAGTCAGGAAGCAGTGCAAAGCTTTGGAGAGAGGAGCTTCTCAACATGAGGACTAGGGGTTGGTTGGTAATCACGAGTTTCAAGGCAACATGAGAAACCCTGGAAACAGGCCTTGGCTTAAGGAAAAGGAACTGTCCGAAGGTCTGAAAGGTGGGTAGGGCAACTGAACATTAGTGCACGCAAGAAGCCCCGGGAGGCTAAACCCATCCCAAGTCACACTAGATCCTGGCCATGGGGGTGGCAGCCTATTTGTTCAATTAACCAATATTTACTGTGTTCTTTATATGCCAGGCATTGTGCCAGGCATTGGGTTAAGTGCTGGGAATCGAGCTACAAATAAACTATTTCCTGATTTCTCCCCTCTCTTCTGGAGAAAGAACTGGAATGACATCTGGCTCTCATTGGCACAAGGACTGGGCAGGGCTGTGTCTGCAATTGGCAGACATCATCTTGGGCGGAGGGGTCAGGTTGGGGACATTATAGCCTGGCTGATACAGCACTTATAGTGTACCCAGAATTTGTGTTTATTTTCTACGCTCAACTTGGTGGTGGTGTTGTTGTTTTAATTTGATAAGCAAATGAACAACTCTATGTTTTCTTATAAGTAATTTCTAGATATGCAGTTATGATATGTGGATGAGGGGGGCTTTTGATTGTCAGTCTTAGAGCAGATTGCTTTGCTTGACTGTCATCTAAAGCAACTGTAGGATTTCAAATCACTCCGTAGAAGCAGCAGCAGAAGCAGGGGAGAGGGCATGATCTATTACCCTTTTATTACATGGCCAAACCATGAATCACAGTGGGGGAAGCCCCAGCAGGGTGTAAAAATGTTCAATCCCTGCAAAAGTAGAGGTCAGTACACAGATAATCTGGAGAGATGAGCCCACCCATAACCCTTTGAGACACAACATTTGGTAACCACTTACCTCACATAAGGGCAACCTGGCAAGGGACTTCCCAAGTTAGGGTTTGTGTTCCATTTCACTCAGCCTGCAAGGAGGCCTGCAAGATAACCCAAGTTCTCCTAGGCAAGAGTATTAACTACTCAAAGGCAATTGAAGAAACAGAGGTGGTGTGATTAATAACCCTAGGCCCTGGACTTATTAAATAGAAAGGAAATGAATACTCAATTATTTGTCATTGTGGAATGTTTTTTCCCTAGTCACAATGTTGTACATGATTGTAAGATTTCTATAATAGTCTACTTAACTCTGAAATATATATATATGTACATATATATATATATGTATATAATGCCTATATAGCATGTAGCCCAATGACTTTACTATAATGTAGCCCGATGATTTCACTATTACTATTAATCATATTAATTGAAAAAAATAATAACATCGGTAGAAAAAGGGGAAAGAATAGGAAAATGAACAAGAGAGGAGCCACAATAAAAGGTCACTTGTATTTCATATTTATATTTAATTTAATTATATTCGATTATAAAATATACATATTTTATATTTAATTTTGCCTCTATGATGAGAGGTATAGGTTCTAGCTGAAAAGGTTGCAATCTCTCATGTCATCAAGGATTCTAGGAGAAAGAAGATTTTAGGACCCACTTTTAAAAGTTTCTAGATCTGTGGTCTCTATAATTTCAGTCTCAGTCCTATACCCCATTAAAAATTTAGGCTATTCATCGCTACAAACAATTTTAAAGCATAATCCATCAGCGTAATTCAGTCTTCACATTTATTAAGCACCGTTTTTAAAATCACCTTTGTCTGCCCTCTTTTTCACAAGAGGTAGTTGTTCAGATAGTAACCTTTTAAGAAACAAAATGAGTGTAGAGTTACTTTTGTGAGGACAAATGATGTAGGGCCATTCTTACATAAGCTAGGCCAGCATTCCAGAACCTGTTTTCAACAGGTATCAGTTGCCAGTATGCAAAGGTAACTAACATACCAATGAAGTTAATATTCAATAAGATCATAAAATTTGTGTATTTATATGCATTAAAAGCTTCCTAGATAACAAAAGGTATGTTTCATTGTTTTAATTGGCCGTTTTTCTAAAGTTAGTACACAATTCCCTCTCATTTCTCCCAGGTTTGATATAAGGCTAACCTTTTCACATTTGATACCCTTAGAGGAAAAAACCAAAACAAAACAGGAAAAAGAAGTGGATGGGAAAGCATTCAGACTTATTATGTAATTAATTTGTGATATTTTAGTATTTCAGTAACTCTTATCACGTTATTTTCTCCAGGTTCTGCTAGGTCTGGGATGGGGAAGAGAAATTCATCTGGACTGACATTTCTCCTTCCCGTTATTATTTCTTGCATAGAATATTTAACTTTTTTGTAACCATCTCACTTTGGAGATAAAGAAAGGAACAGGAAGTACAGCCTTTTTATTGGGAATTTTCCTAGAGAATGTTATTTGGACTTGCTTCATGAGATAAAAGAGAAGCTGAGATTATATTCTGCTTGAGTTCCAGATAGTGCATTTTTGTTCAAAATTTGTTGTGAAGTTTAGAACTTTCTATTGTGTCACAGTGATCTGGCCAGACATTTTTGATTCCTAAGGACTATTGAAATAGATTCCAGATGCAGTTCAACAAATGAAAATGAGATGCTCTTAGTGGGTCGAAGGGTAAAGTTGCCATTTTTAGAAATATATCTAGAGTGGGCAAGGAATTGTTTCCTCATTCCTCTCCTGATTTGAGAATGCTCAGACCGCAGGCCCCAAAGTCTGAATTTGTGAAAATCTCCTTAAATGATAAACCTGTTTCACTAGCCTTAATTCAGTATGTCCCCAAATTATTACCACAAAAGCTTTTTTTTTTTTTTTTTTTTTTTTTTTAATTTATTTATTGGGGTGACAATTGTTAATGAAATTACATAATTTCAGGTGTACAATTCCGTATGACATCATCAATAAATCCCATTGTGTGTTCACCACCCAGAGTCAGTTCTCCTTCCATCACCATATATTTGATCCCCCTGACCCTCATCTCCCTCCCCCCAACCCCCTTACCCTCTGGTAACCACTAAACTATGTCTGTGTCTATGAGTTCTTGTTTCTCATTTGTTTGTCTTGTTTTTGGTTTATATACCACATATCAAAAGCTTTTTAACGTTAATACAAGTACTTCTTAGAAAGGCTTCCATGAAGCCATTTTTAGAAATGGTATATTACAGAGTGGGAACACGCAAATGAATGGGAGAGTGATTACCTCCCTCACCCCCATTTTGATGAATGTATCTAGGTTTCTTTTATGAAAATGTTTCTGTCTTTTCAACATATTCCTTTCCATTTCTGGAATGTTGGAATAGTCTGTTCTTCATCCAGACGCCTGGATACAAGGGAGTGTTCAGTTTGTGAAATACAATTGAGCAGTTTACTTATAAGTGGTGCTTATAAGTTTATATGTTTTCTACATCATGTTATATTTCAATAAAAAGTTCAAAATGAAAAACCAAGTAAAAGAATAACAGCCTCAGGGCGATGGACCAGTCAGGGGGTATCCTGCCTCTTTTCAAGCACAAGGAGGCTGTGGGGGAGAAAGGAGAACTGTAAGAAGGCCACGCCCCTCTCTGGAGGCGGAACTGCTACACTACTCTGTCTTGTTTGTTTAGATGACATTCCGAGGCCCAAATCTACCCTGTTAGCTCATTCTCTAAGAACAAGCCAAGCAACTGAAAACAGTCCACGCTCAGCTAGGTCAAAGCCCAAGGGGTTACTAGCATCACAGGCTTCACTGCCCACCTGGAGGATGAGTGCGCGAGCGTGTGTGTGTGTGTGTGTGTGTGTGTGTGTGTGTGTGTGTGTGAGAGAGAGAGAGAGAGAGAGAGAGAGAGAGAGAGAGAGAGAGAGAGACAGAGACTGAGACAGAGAGAGACAGAGAGAGACAGAGAGAATATGAGGAAGGCTGGTATCACCACTGTCCTTCTCTTAGTGTCCACCAAACTACTACACATGCCTCTTTTCCTCTTCTAAAGTCTTGTTTTTAAGGAGGCTAACTTGGGTTGAATCACCTCCAAATTACTGTGGCTGGTTTACAAACCACCCTGTGAAGTTATGCCCTGGTACAAATTTATCAGCTATGTATTACAGTAAAAAGGAAGCCCAGGGACACTGTTTAGTAAGAAAATATGGTCAAAGTGAGCATTTTCTTTTGTTTTATGAATAGGTAGTATATTAAGAAATTAGATGATTTATATATTTGAGCTCAATACTAGGGAATGTTATTTCTTAGGGAAAGGCTAATATGATATTAAGCTTTAAAGTTTAAAAACAAACTCTTTAATAAGTTAAAATTAAATAATTATTTTCTAATATCAGTGGAGAAAGACGAAGTTAGAGAAGGACATTGAGGAAACTTTTAATTTTTAATAATCAAGTTTGATGCTTTTTAATTAAGAAAAACAAGAGGCCTAGAAAGCAACCGATCCATTGCAATATGAGAAGGTTCTAGAGATTCTTGATAAAAAAACAAAACTAATGTACTTAATTGTGAGGAAAATAGACTCAAGAGGCATATTATAGAATTCTTGGTATATTTAGAATTAATGATTGTATAAGTTAAGAAAAAATTAAAGAGCCTATTAACAACTCCAGGAATATTTTTCAAATTTTAATGAGAAAGAGAACATGATTATGCTATTCTCTTTAGCTCAGCCACAAAAAATTTGCTTAGTTGTAATAACGTAAATTCTTGAATGTTGATGTACTCAAAAATTATGATATAACTTTGGAAGAATGGGAATTACTATTCAATTTCTAAAATTATGTTTATGAGTTACTTTAATAAAAATAAAAATTAAAATTAAAAAAAAAGAAAACCGTCTGGATAAAAATCACAGCATCAGCAAAAAAAGCTGTTTTATAAAAGAGTTAGTTGAAGGCTATTGTCTCAGCAAGATAAAGATCAAATAGTACGAAGATAAGAGAAAACCTGGCTTTTTTTTTTTTGGTCAGTAGAAATTGGTTCTGTTTCTAGAGATCCTGAATTTTATATTGTCATAATCATGCCAGTATTACACTGATGAAATAGAAACGTGAGCGTATATTCTACTGTCAAAGATATACAAAAATTATGAAAAGGACATAGAGAACTTGATAGAGTTTAGTGTATCTTGCTGAGTTAATAAATAGAGAACTAATTTAAGGAAGATAAAACTCGGGTTTCTCTTAAGCTCCTAATGTTTTTAAAACATATTTTTCTGATCACTTAAAGGCTTATAGTCATAATAACCTAAATTCTGTTTATCTCCCTCACAAAAGGAATAAATGTTTGAGGAGACAATTCTGTACCCCTTCAGTAGGAAGAATCCGTCCTTTTACCATGTGAATAATTTAACCAGCATCATTGCTCGCTATTCAGAGAATGATTTATATAACCTTTGGGTCAACTTGCGCTTCATGGTACTCTAAGCTCTTGACACTCACCTCTATAAACTGGAGACAGATTTATTTGTTTTACCAAATATTGACTGCAAACTTTCAAAAAAAAAAAAAAGGAACCTCCCTTATAGGATTACAGAATGTTAAAGCAAAAGAGAACTGAAAGGTGATCTTGAATAAGCCACCATTTTATAGACAAAGAAACTGAAGCATTGAAGAGTGACTTGGTGTGTCACCAAGTTGGGGCACAGGCTGGCCCAGAGCTCGGCTCCCAGATCCAAGCTGCAGCACCCACATCACGCAACCTCTGTCTCACTGCGTGGTGAATGAGTGTGTTAGGTCCTGAGAAGCTAAAATTGAAAGCGACATAGTTCCTGACATCAAGGAGCTCAAAATCAAATAGAAAAAAATAAATATATAAACCACCTCACCCCTCAAAAAAGCATGAGACTGTACTCTGTTACTAGAATGATTTTTCTAAAAATACAAATTTGAACATGTTGTCTGTCCCCGTTTAAAACCCTGCAGTGGCTTCTCATTGCTTGTCAGGTAAACCTTTCTTATTCTCCTACCTCTTGTCTAACTCATCTGTGTTAATGCCCAAAACCAACCATACACCAATCGCTTTTCCCTAAACATGATATGCTGTCCCATCCTAGCAGGACTTTGCTCATGCTGTCTGCTGCCTGGAATGTCCCCTCCTCATCAACCTCCAGAAGGGTCACCTCCTTTGTAATATACTTCCTTAGGTTTCTCTCCTCCAATCTCCAATTTCACCGGTAGAATTAACCATTCCCTCCTTTGTTTCTTGTCCATTGGGTCCTGCCCATACTTCTCCTATAGCACCCAGAATGTTTTGTAACGTTGATTTTTTAATAAAATAAATAAATGTATTTGTACCTTACACGTATGTCTTTCTCTAATTGAAGGTCATCACCTTGATGGCAGGACCGTCTTCCTGATGCCCTAGAACACAACTCAGCACCTGGCTCATAAAAACTCCATTGCGTGAACTGCCCATGGAGGGTCTTATGCAGTACGTGGCAATGCAATGGGAGAGCAGGGACCTGCGCTTGGAGTTGCTGCCCCAGAAGATAAAGTACGTGCCCCCAGTCTTAAACAATCAGTAGCCCATCAAGGCAGAGGGCGGGGTTGGTTCAGATCTGGTGGCAAGAACAGAACGCACGAAGGTGCCGAGGCTTGAGAAATTGGTCATGGTGATATGGCTGAGAAATGGACTAAGCAATATGGTCATTTTGTTGTTGTTAAACTAGAAGAGTCTACAAAAGCCAATCAAGGCATGTGCGTGGAAAGTCTTGGTAATCCATGCTAAGAAAGGAGTTTTGATTGGATGATAAGGAGTTGTAGAAAGAGTTGTGAAGATCAGTATTCAAGAGTATGAATGATTGGATTTGCCTGTTGAGAGAAAGGACAATGCAGCAACTGAGCAGAGGCTGTTCTAGACAGGATTGGGACTGGCAGCTATGAGGACACTGATGGTCTGAGGGTCCAGAGAACTGAGAATGGGCCTGCTGAGAAGTGAGAGGAGCTGGACACAAGGCAGCAGAGGTGGAGAAAAAGCGAATGAAGAGAGAAACATAGCGGTAGGGGAACGATGAGTGGAGACTGGTTGGAGATGAGAAATGAGGGAAAGAGAGGAGGAAAGAATGATCTAAGCATTTATCCTGACTTCTGAAATAGATGACAGTGTTTTGTTGTGGAATGCAGGAAGAAGAGGTTTTTGAAAAATAGCATTAAATTTAATTTGTAATACTTGTAAGATAGTTACAGGAGAAAGCACTCGGAATTATGTGTCTCCTCCTCAGGAAAGAGGATAGGTAATAAATATATCTAGATAATGACTGAGTCCATAGAAGACGATGAGAGCAGCTGGAGATCATGTGAGAATGAGAGAAGGACCAGCATGAGGCCCCGAGGAAAGGAGGAGAGAGGGGAGAATGTGACAACAAATACTAAATTGGAGTAGACCAAGAAGTAGTAACAAATCCAAGGTGGGCTCATGGAGGCCACAGAAAAAGAGCATATTCACTGGGAAGAAAGAGTAAATGGTGGTAAAACCAAACAAAGGGTAAGGATGATAAGGACTGAAAAAACGTCCTGAAAGAGCTGTAATATAAGGCTGTAAACATATTCATTGGGGGCTGGAGGAAGTCCAGCATAAGCCAGCCTCAGCGTTGAGCCAGTGAATGAAAGACAAAAGGCTCCTTCTGTGTCCCAGTCCCATCCAGCTCCAAGCCTGAGGTTGAATTAAATTATGATTTATGCTAAATGGCTTCATCTATTTTGGGCTAGTGAAATTGAGATGGTTGGACTAACTATATCAAGAACTCAATCAAGAATTGAAGGGTTTTCACATTAATTTTCTTCTTCTTTTGCATGAGTTGGGATTGGGTTAAGAAGATAACTGACTAAAGATGTAAAAGAAAAACATGAAAATGAAACGAAAATAAGGTGATGTGCCAAACAGCAGTTCTAGAGCTCTTTATGCTCCCTTCTAGGGAGAATCCCACTAGTCTATGGTTCATTTATAGGAAAAGTATAAGCTAGCATGGTCGATATAGGCTTCAGAGGGCTAGCAAAACAATGGAATCACCATGTCATTTGTTCCAAATTCCTCAAAAAAATGGTTTTACTACAGAACTTAGTAATTGTGCGGATTCAAAGCGTGGTCAGTGGACAGTGTTGAAATTGAGAGGAAGCACTTAAAAATTGTCCGCGCAAATGAAGAATGCTGCACCATGCAATCACGTCATCAGTGGACTTGTCCTTGAGCAGGGTGTAGATGAGGTTGGGTGTTGTGAAATTTGCACGGTGAGTCACAGGGGGTGTGAGCTGTGCACTCGTCGTGTGTGAGAGGACCAAGTATCAAACCACAATAGTTTGGAAATTTTTTTTTTAAAAAATGAAGCAACCACCACCACAACAAACCCATAGATTGTTCGAGAAGCACTGCCTCAGATCACAACGCATGTGTAAGTTAAAACTTATGGTTAGTTTAGGACAAGGTAGTTGGCAGAGAGCTTGAGCAAAGAAGTTGTGGTATATCTACACCATGGAATACTATTCGGCGGTAAGGAAAGATGATATAGGAACATTTGTGACAACATGGATGGATCTTGAGAGTATAATGCTAAGTGAAATAAGTCAGACAGAAAAAGCAGAGAATCCTATGATTTCACTAATATGTGGTATATAAACCAAAAACAACAAAAGAACAAGACAAACAAATGAGAAACAAAAACTCATAGACACAGGCAATAGTTTAGTGGTTACAGGAGGGTAAGGGGGTTAGGGGGAGGGAGATGAGGGTAAGGGGGGTCAAATATATGGTGATGGAAGGAGAACTGACTCTGGGTGGTGAATACACAATAATTTAAAAAAAAAATAAATCAGTAAAATTAGTAGTAAGAGCAAATGGTATGTTTCCTGCCCGTGCTCTAAACTGTATAATTCAAAGTACAGGCTTCCAACTGGTGTAGGTCCTGGAGGTGTTGTTGACGAGTGGTCTGTGATAAATACAGAAATTGAGAATTAAACATTTAAAAACTTGTATTACAATATGATAAAGTGATTTTATGTTTTCAAAAACAACAAAAAGAAACAAAAGAAAACTTATAGTTAGTTTAGGACAAGGTAGCTGGCAGAGAGCTTGAGCACACGTCAAAAAAATGAGACATAAAGTGAGAGGAAATTGGAAGTCATTGGAGAAGACGTGAATTGGTGATGGAACTGTAGAAAATTATCTTCTAAAAAGGCGGTCTAGATTCAATGTGGGCTAGTTTCTTTTGTTCATTACAATATCTCTCTCCCCCGCCCCCGTACAGTACTTGGCACATGGTGAGCACTAAGCAAGTAGCTGTTGAATATTGAATTAGTTGTCCTAACTACAATATAGAGAATAGGTTGAGGAGGGGAAAAGCTACCACTAGAAAAAGCAGCTAGGAGAATTTAAAGACAGGCTAAAAATAGGTTGACGAGACTAATCAGCCTGGTGGATACTAAAATAAAGACAATACAGATCAAAAAAGTATGGAGAGAAATCTCCAGTGGTCGCCATCCGAGTAGGCCGGATGGCTACCCATTAAGGTTCAATTCAGAAGTCTGGGGTCACCCTTGACTCTTCCCTTGGTCTTTGCCCCCACTATTCTGTCACTCTCTGAGTCCTCAGTATCTCTTCCTTCTGACTTCTCTTTCTCCTGCTCACAGTGCTTTAGTTCAGGCTGCAGCGCCTCTGCCCAGGACTTCCAAAATAGCTTCCTAATCAGACCCCTTGCCCCAGGCTTTGCCCCATCAACCTTCCTTGCAAAATTGAAAATCTGACATTTTGACTTGGTTGTTTTCAAACCATTAAATGGCTCCCAATTAGCCTCCTAAGTGTAAGCAATACCTCAGCTCCACGGCAGCACGGCACCTTCCAAAGCCCCAAGCCTCACTTGCCAGCCTTTTCTCCGCTCCTTACCTGGTGATCCTCAAACCTCAGCAACACTAAACTGCTTGTAAGCCCTGCCCCAAGGGTGTGCGATGCTAGTGTGTGTGCCCCTCCCTGTGCGTATGCTCCTCTTTTGGCCTGAAAAGCTCTCCACCCCACACCCACCTACAGCTCCATCTATTAGTTTCCTTTTGCTGCCACAGTGAATGACCACAGACTGAGTGGCTTACAAATGACACAAATCTATCATCTTCCTTTTTCGGGAATCCGAAGTCTGAAATGAGTCATTGTTTTTCAAATTAAAGTTTATTGGGGTGACAATGGTTAGTAAAGTGACATAGATTTCAGGTGCACAATTCTGTAATACATCATCTGTATATCACATTGTGTATTCACCACCCAGCGTTAGTTCTCTTTCCATCACCATATAGTGTATCTCTTGTACCCTCATCTACCACCCCTCTTCCTCCTGAAATGAGTCATATGGGGCTCGAACCAAGTTGTTAGCCGAGGTGCATGCCTTCTGAAGGCTCTAGGGGAGAATCTGTTCTTTGCCTTTGGTTTTCCGTGGTTTTTGGTGGATTCCCCAGATTGAAACAAATCGGCAAAGTGCCCATTGTCGGGTAAGGTAACATATGCACAGGTTTAGGACATGGGCGTCTTTGGGGGGCCATCATTATTCAGCCCATCCAACTCCCACTGATCTCTTAGAGCTCGGCTCAGATTCCCCTCTTTCTCTGAAGTGTCCTCTGTTAATCCTTGCCCTCAGAGCCAGTCACTTTCTGTTTTGTGTCATATACATGCGACCATGACGACATGGATTAGCTTGTATTGCACATACTAATCTTGAAACATGTCTATCTCTCTACTACACTTTGAGCTCTTGAGGGGGAAGCTTACTTATCTTTGCATTGCCAGCACCTAGTACAATACAGGACATATAGTAAATATGAGCTAAATTTAGTTTTTAAAAATTAATGTGCCAGGCACTGTGATGACCCATTTTCCTGTGACCTAGAGGTGTAGATTTAAATGGTGACTAAAGCTATCTTGTGTGCTGGACTTCTCCTGGGTCGTCTCCTTCCCCTCCCACCCCCACTCCTCCTGCCCCACTCTCACACTTACGTACTACCCCTTGAGTCTCATGAACTTTCTAGCCCTACTTGATCATGCCATGCCTTTCCCATCTTCATCTCTCCACCTGGAATGCTCTTGTTCCAACTTTTCTGTTTGATGACTCTCTATTCATTCCTCAGGGCACAAATCAAAAACGTTCCCTTTACCATGCCTTTTATGATCTCCTGAAGACGGGGTGAATCGCTTCCTCATTTGGGTTGCTAAGCTATTTTGTACATAGCTGTATTACATATCTCACATTGTGTTTGGCTTGGCTGTCGTCATATCTGTTCCCCCACAAGAGTGTGCAGGACCGTATCTTGCTTATAACAGTGTTAGGCATATAACAAGTGCTCAACCATGTTTATTAAATTCAACTGAACATAGGCATGTGTGAGTCTGGAGGGCAATAGGAAAAACAAAGATAAAGGATACCCTTGAGAAAAGGTCAGAAGGATGGAGGAGACAGAGATGACACCTTCAGAGAGTGTCAGGAGACTCGAGGAAGCAGAGTGTGATGAAGACCAGAGTTAGAACGACTGATCTCCAATTAAAGAGGAGAGCGTGAGCAGCAGCACCAAATGACACTGAGAGGCTGACCTGGGAAATCAATGAGAAAGGCCATTGGATCTGACCTGTGAGAGATCCTAACGGTTTTACGAAGCACAACTTGGAGTGTGTTCAGTCAGGACCCTGGGTCCACTCCTGTTTTTAGGTCAGGAGAGGAAGGACCTCCAGAAGATAAATGACTTGAGGAAGAGGGAAACCAGATTTTTTATCTGATCAATCTGTGTGTAAGCCGGAGGACACGAGCATCAGACAAAGCTCCCAGTCAGGTTGGAAGGCTTGGTTCTCTCATCTGATTCCGAGGGTTCAATGTACAGAGAGATGGGAGTCGTTTCCAGGGAACACAGGGACCACCTTTGTGTATCCCCCTATAAATGGGCACAGTCAGCCTAAAAGTCTTAGGGACCCTTAAGATCAAAAGTGAGATGGCTAGTCTGGCTTCAGACCTGAGAGAATTTCTCTTTCATGGAACTTTTCTGGATATTGGGATTTCTTTGTAGGAGGCATTCTCTGCTCGACCCAGTGGACCGATATTCTCCACGCCTCTGCCTGCCTTGAACCTTGCTCTCCTGTCTTCCACCCAACCTGCCTTCAGCTGCATTCTCTAACCTATGTCCTGCTTGGCTAACCTCTATGGCCAGCTGTCTGCCCTGACCCATACCAAGCCTCATCTAGACAAACTCCCATGCCTGCCACCTGTCTGGATTTTTTCCCAAATTGATTTCACCCAGCACCTAGGTCTGTGAGCTGCTTCTGTCATGTCCTAGGTCAGTCTGCTCGGGTCTAGTGAGACACACGTTCTCAGTAGGAGGGAGAATGGCTCTTGGGGGATGAAAAACAACTGAAGAGTTTAATGTAGAAAGTGCACATATACATACAGTACATAAACTGATACAACACGGTATTAAAATGTCACGGGGGAACCATGAAAAATATCTAAAAAGGCGCCTTGGGAGCACAACAATAGGGCAAAAAGGCTGAGAAACACTGTGATAGGTAATGAGATTGAAAGCCAAGTTACAAGGGGAACCATAGAAGAGTGGACGGTAGGGAGAGGAGGTAGCCATGGTTGGTTACTTGGCTGAGAAATAGATGATGGAGAAGAAGGTCAAAGTAGCAAACACACTTTGAGCAATTGTTTTGTGTTGTGAGCTGCATGAAACGCTTTCAGATTTGTGAGCAGAAAGCTTCTTATTTTAGTCTCCATGCACACGTTCCTTGCAAGGTCAACAGCGACGTTTTCCATTGAGATAGTAGCCCACATGTCTCCTCTCTGCTTCAGCAGTTTTTATGCTAATTATGGACTTGGAGGCAGCTCCTCATTCACATTTTGCAACATAAGAAAACGAAAAACACAGCCCAGCTTGTGTTTGCAGACGCTCCTTTCATGGCAGGCTTTCAACCGGTTGAGCAATTTAAAAGATGCAGTTGTAATCATGACTCACTCATTAAGATGCTCCAGGGAAACCTGAATCTCCATAACCTACTTTTGAAAAACGAGGCAAGGAAAATACAGGAGTGGTGATAATCCAAGGAAAAACAATTTAAGTCTTTGAACAATAGAGAGACTCTCCTTCCTTGACCTTGAGAAAGCCTACGACAAGGCAAAGTCTTCTCAAAGGAGGTGCCACAATCATTCGTGTCTAGATGCTTCTTCGGGAGTGTGACCTTTATTTGGCTCTTTGTTTTGACTTTTAAAATGCTCTTCTTTGTTCTCTCAGAGAATTCATGAAGAATCTTCCAGGAAGTCTTTGCATTTTTCTTAGTTAGATGGTCTATGCGGCATATTCATCTCCTGTACTTGACTCCTGAGTTTTCCTTCTCTCCCACTTTCCTACCTTGTCATGAGCGCTATAGCAGCGGTGACGCTGTTGGGGTGGAAAGCTGAGGGGGGAAGATGGATGAGCCACCATGTCCACTTTGAATCTCTAGCCAACTCTTGGCAGCTTATCCGTGGTAAATCTTGTTCTCAGCTTCTTGTTGACTTTATCACCCACTATGTGTGCTTAACTCTCTGATGGATGTTATCATTAGCTGTGTTTATTCACGATGCCAAGAGCACCAGTTGAACAGAGAAATAAATATTCAGGGAAACCTACTCGTTAAGTGTCAAGTTGACCAGAAAAAAAGAAACATCATTGTTTTATTAAGTTTGGCATTGTTTGGGGAATAATTATTTATGTTTAGTTAAACTGGTTGTGCGTGTCGTCACAGTCCTGTTCTTGCTTCCTGGTCATACTTGGCACTCCAGAGGGAACAGAAGAAATGAAGGCAAGAGTTTTAAAACACGGGTTCGAGTGGGAGTCTGAACCACGGGTAAACATGTGACCTTGGGGGATATGGAAGTCTCTCTGCTTAGGTGCACACAGCTGAGAGGGGTCATTGAGCACAGGAGAATAAAGACAAGAGACACTAGTGGGTAATTAGGCCACTTTTCTGGATCACGTTCACATTGTACTCTCAATATACTTTTTAAGTTATGTAAATTCTTGGACCATCAACCATACCCATTCCAGCGATTCTTTCCATATAGTGGATATTCCTAGGCTGCCCTGGAAATTGGGATGCCTTGAATTTAATCCCTGGTGTGTAATGCCATTGACTCTGTAACTTTCAGTTCTCCAAGATGGTATGACTAATGGAAACCATACAGGCTTTGGAATTATTACAACATGGGTTCAAATCCTACCTCTACCACTGATTAGCTCGTTGGCCTGGGATAAGCTATTTGGCATCTTTGAGTCTCAGTATCTTTATTTGTTAAATGGAGATAAAGAGGCCTACTTTGCAGGAATGTTATGAGGATCTAATGAGATCATGTGCAAAACACCCAGCACCTAGGAGTCACTAAATAAATGGCTGCTCTCTTAGGAACATCTGTACAGAGATGGGAAAAGGCTAGGTGACAAAAGGCATGGCATCCTGAGCTCATTAGCAGCCAGATGATTTCTTAACCTTACGATATCATTAGAGAATGAGGAGTATGCAGCCTGGCCACATTGAAATCCAGGCCTGTTTTATTTCTGCAATCAGAATGTGCGAGAGAGAGAGAGAGAGAGAGACTGAGAATAAGGAGAATGGAAAGGATTTGCTCTCCTTAAAGGGAGAGTCTGTCCAGCATTCCTTCAGCCATAGGAAAGGAATGAGAGGTAAATGGCTGCCTGCTGGTCATGTGCTTACCCAGCCAGGCAACCAAAGTATCTCCAGCTCACTCCCCACAGATGTTGCTCCTTAGTTCTGGGTGAGTCCCCTGGTGAGTATTTTGTCAAAAGCAAGAAAGGCAGCTGCATAACTGCCCAGTTCATGGAGCTAACGAATGGGTGTGTCATCAGAGAAAGAGAGAGTCATGGGAAATAAAAGCCTGTGGTTCATCGCTCTCAGTCAGGGAGTCAGGTGGCTGTGAGGTGGCACGTTTGACTTGTGCTCATTAACAGAGTTTCTCTTCATGGTCTCTCCCTCCTCTCTGCCTGCCTGCCCACTGCTGGGTTCCACTGGGTAGGCAGCACATGCCTACCCAAATCATTAATTATTTATTGTGTGTGTACCCAGCATTCATTCAACACACCTACATTCAACGTCTTCTATGAGAACAACAAAAATAATAAGATAGATGAGACGTAAAGTACAGCACAGGGAGTATAGTCAGTAATATTGTAATAACTATGGATGGTGCCAGATGGGTTCTAGACTTATCACGGTGATCACTTCGTCAAGTATATAAAAGTCTAATCACTGTGTTGTCCATCTGATACTAATATAATATTGTATGTCAGCTATAGTTTTAAAAAAATAAGACTCAGACTTGCAGTCAAGTAGGTTCCTAATACAGTAGTTACAGGTTCAACTAACTGTGAATGGTGTAGATAATATGTGAAAACCAACTGCAGAGGGGCTCAGGGAAAGGCACAGCACTGAGCAAGGCTTCACAGAGGAGGTGACATTTGATCTAGGACTTGAGCGAGGATTGCACAGGTCAAGGGCAAGAGGAGGCAGAGGAGAGGATGGAGTGAAGGCATGCCAGGCAAAGGAGAGCATGTATGTAGAGGTGAGGAGGACGTGAGCCCCCGGCAGACCTGGGATTGGCTGGTAGGCTGAGGTGCCTGGACCATAAGCTGTACAACACAGGGCGGCAGCAGGAGAGGAGGGAAAAGTGGCCAGAATGCCAATGATGTTTTTTTGTCCAGCCCATGAAATTTGAGCTCTCACCACAGGGACGAAGGAGCCTCTGGTGGGTATTAAGTAGAAAGGGACAGGATTGTGTTTGTATTTTGGACAGTATCATGGTCTTCAGTATAGTCGGTGGACTGAAAGAAGGTGAGACCGGCAGCTGGGAGACCAGTTTAAAAACCGTCAGTTGTGTGAAATGCTGCAAATGGGTCCAGGAGGATAAGGAGTGAGAAGGAGATGACTGGACTTGGCCGTTGAAGATCTTTGGTGACATCTAAAAGGAACTTCACTAGAACAATTCAAGCAGAAGCCAGGTTATTAAGCCAGCGGTCCTCAAAGTGTGGTCTTCCAATCAACAGCATCAGGGAACTTGCTAGAAATGCACATTACCCAGCCTCTGCCCAGATCCTACCCCAAAGCTCTTGGAGTGGTGTCCAGAAATTTGTGTTTTCAAATGCCCTCTGGGTCATTCTGATGCATGCTAAAGTTTGAGAGCCATTTGCCTAAACAAATGGTTCTCCATTTCTTCTTGAAACATTCCTTATTTAGGAACTCAACTCTTCCAGTAACTGAGCTATCTGGTATTCCCTAAGTAATCATTAATATTATGGTTTCTCAGACCTCTACGTATGTTGTTTCCTCTGTCAGTCATATGCTTGTCCCGACTCAGGAGATATATATAGTCTCTACCTGGCAACACTGAATTCATGGTTCAAGGCCTAATTTGTGTCACTTCCCAAGAAAGTCTTTCCGATTTGCCCAGAGAGCCCTTTTGTGGATATTTTTGCACATATTTCTATTGTGGCACTTATTTTGTTGCGTTGTTTGGTTTATTGCTTGTTTCCCCACTAGCTAGAAGCTCCTCAGGAGCAGGGACAGCCCTGTTCCTAACTATTTCCTCATTGTTTTCACATTGTAGATGTTCAATAATCGCAGGGAGAGGAAATTATAATGGGTTGAAGAATAAGAACGCACATGCAATAAAGCTGGAGGAAAATTGTTGGCTGAGGGGATTAAACCAGTAGAGAGGGAGAGATGAATGACCACACCAATGGGGGCAGATGGATAATGAATGGCAAAATGGTCTCGGAAAAGGCAGGAGGGATGAAATCAACAGTCAGTGCAGAAGGGTTTGCATGGGAATAAAGGAAAGACTTCTCTGAGAGACAAGGGCAGGAAGAAAAAGTGGGTGCACGAGAAATAAGTGGTGAGGCTGAGGGAGAGGGGTTGGAGGACTTCTTAGATGGCCTGCCAGTGTGGAAAGGGGAGGGCTCATGAAGGTTTTACAGGGGAGGTGACATTTGAGCTGGGAGTTGTCTTTAGTGAAGTGGGAAGTGAGGCCTTTTGCTGGGAAGGAAACAGAACAGAAAGAGGGAAAGAGGGCCTGAGGAGAATGGTAAAAAGTCTTGCACTTGCCATGAAGGCAGTGGTGGGGGATGGTAGTAAGATTAAAGAGCGGGGCAGGGGATTCTTTTGGGCTGATCCATTTCAGGTGCTGAAGGGCCCACTGCTTCCTTTGGCAATGGAAGCAGTACGGGAGGATTGTCGGCAGGGGCTGTCTCAGCAATTAGATGGTCAACTCTGGACACAGACCCCAATACAAATATGGAACGCAGAAACTAACAATGCTACATATGACCACTATGTAGCCACAAAGGAAAAGATTTATGATATCTGGATTTGCTGAGAAAGCGAGATAAAAACTGGGTCCAAGTCTTGGCAATCACCGTTTGAAACGTGCACATGAAGGAACAACTAAATAAAATACATCCAAATGTCATCAGTGGTGGTATTATAGGTGGTTTTCCTTTCATTTTGAAACACATATATTTTTTTTTATAATTTCAACCAAGATATGGCCATAAACGAAAATGGTTCTTTCCCCCACTTTCTTTGTCTTTTATTAGGTACACTAGAAGAGAGTATTTCAAAGTAAAAAGGTGTAATGTGGAACCATCTGCTGAGTCGTCTGACCTTCTCTCACATGGGGGAAAGAAGTAGGGAATGGAGTCCTTGAGTTACCCCAGGGTTGGAGGCTGACGAGCGAGGTTGGACATTGTGCAATAGGAGCACAAAGGAGGTATGTGACCAAGTCTTTGTCTCAACAAATTTGGAGACCAGGCTGGCGGGAAAATATGATAAGAGGACAGCTCATTCCGTGCTCATGTGGGTAGACTAAGAAATGGATGGGATTGGATCCCTGAGACAGAGACCTGTGGGGAGGCATGCGTACCATGCTGAGGTCAGCTGTGTGCCCCTGGAAGCAGTCAGATGGACCTGGGCCGTGCCCCTGCCTACAGCTGTGTGCTTTGGGGCAGCTTCTCGGGTTTCAGTTTGTCTGTGAAGTGGGGATAATAATACCCGCTCATAACCTGGTTGGAGCATGACAAACAATGAAGTAGGGACAGAGCTTAATCCCGTACCTGACACACAGTAAGCAGCCTGTAAATGTTTACGGCCATGATAATTATGAGTGGGATTATGGGTATTGTTATCCACACATATTGATGATGGATGGAACTCGCATAGACTGGAGGACTTTGAATTCTTCAGAGGGCCTGCAGGGAGGGGGCTGAGGACACTGAGGGCTGAGCCCTCTCACCGCTGTGGGTTCACCCCGGGTCTTCGGGGGGAAGAGGGAGATGTACAAGCAGGAACTCCACACTGCTTCTTCTTTTGCTACTTCTTGTGCTACTTCCCACTTCTAAACAGGTGCATGTCCCTTCAGGGCACCCTATCACCTTCCTCGCGCTCTTCTGGTTTTCTTCTCTTCAATTCTTCTTACTTCCTTTTTCTCCTCCAAACCCCCAGTGGTGGATGAGTAAGGAACTCTTGTACTCCCTTTTGCATGTTCCAAGTTTGCCTTTTTGAAACTTGGCGGTTGTCTCCTAAAGCCAGGAGTTCACATAAATCAGGCTCTGTCCATCCGATCCGTTCCTTTCCTTCTTTAAAAAATAACTGCCCCCCCCCCACCATTGTCTTGAGTAAATACTTTTAAAGGATACTCATCAGTAGACAGACAAGGATTCTGGACCATGAGAGATCCATTAAGGAAGGCTATTTTGAGGTATCTGTATCTTGCAAAAGAAACCAACAGGGGTGTGAACTGTCCACGAACCTCTTCCCAGAAGTGAGGTGTACTTTCCTGGACTCAGATATAGATATTAATTATAGATAGTAATGTGGGAAACATTCTCTGTCTTGCCAGCGTCTGTTCTTCTCGTCTTGCTGAGACTTTTAGTAATTGTGAGAAGAGGGAAGGAATCAAAGGTGTGACCGAAAAATGATTTGCCCCATGGTCTGAACAAGAGAATAACAGAGTAGTTATAGTCCCTGATTCTTAACAGGAATCAGAACGATTAAAAACAACAAAAAAAGTTGGTATCCAGGTCAGGCACAACCTGCAGCACTCCACTGCTGAGTTCCAATTTCACACTCCATTCCACAGTGACGAGTAATAACGATGTCCTTTCAGCTTTGTTGGAAACCCTATTTGTACATGTGCAAGGTCATTATCTTCAGCAGCAGATACCTGCTCTGAGCCCAGCAATTACCACCTCCATCCCTGCACACATTAGCACATATACACAACACTGATTTGTACTTTCCTATGAAATTACTCTTTCCCTTTTTAATTAGAATGTTTTCAGAAGCAAACCCTATCGTTAAGACCATGTGTGCTTCTGTTATAAATACCAGTTGCCAGCCATTAATTATCTCCTGATGAATTACTTTAGAAGGAGGGTGTGTGTGTGTGTGTTTTAGTGCTTGCTTTTAAAAATTGGGATTTCATTTGGAATTTCACATCATAAAGAAATGTTCCCTTTTCTTCGGCTCCAGGGGATTTGGATGGGATCTGCACTCAGACAGTATGAAGAATTTTTTTTCATACTTTAAGGTGGAAGCTTTTTGTATGCCTGGATCTCACTGCTCAAGAATGTCTTGGCTTATTGTGAGGGGAGAATATAAGAACATTGGGTAGAAACAATTGAATAGTCTCTGAGAACAAACACCTAAACATTTCAGAAATATCCAGAGTTGCATAACCATTTAGTGACTGAAGCCCTGCAGCTCATTCAATAATATTGTGGTTTGATAATTACAGAGTTGTGGATTGCTGCTGCTCTTGAATTGGGGAGATAAACCTGATCCGGTGTCCCAGCTCAGTCCTTTTCCACATCATATGTATGAAACGTATACACACATTTAGGAATTGAAGTGTAATACCTCCCAGCATAAAATAATGAAATGTTTAAGTCAGGCTATACTACAATGAGCATTCTTCTACTGTTTCCTGCTCATGGATAGCAGAGAGTTTTGGATTCCTAGTTCAGTTTTACAGGGAACATTCATCACATAGTACATGCACTGGAGAAGAGTTCATTATACACGGACAATCTTCAATTTTCCTCTCCTTGACATCCACCAAATGGAGATAATCACATTCCTAAAAGAGCAACAGTATGTCAAGAAGCCCCCATGACAATTTCTTATGTTGCTTTTACCCTTAATCAGAGCAGAGACAACTATGTCTCTGCTCCCTTGAAAGGGCCTGACTGGTTCCTAATTCGAAGAGCCAGTTTGAATCTGGAGATTGACTCGTGCCTTCTGGAACTCGTCCTCTGGTTGGCTGCACCTGATAGACCTCAACATATGCATTCACTCTGGGCTCTCTGGGAGGCAAAGAACCAGCTATGGTGGGTGGGGTTTACAACCACGAATAAGAGAGAGTTCCTTTGGTCACATTGTTTGTAGTCAAGGGGTGTGGGGACAGAGCCAGGAGTGCAGTTTCCAGGCTCTCGGCCTCATGTGGAAAGGTGTTCACTCATGTAGTAAATGGCCATCAACTGTGATCAGATGGCCATCAGCTGTGGCTAGTGGCCGTCAGCTGTAACCAGTGAGCCATTGGCCGCTAATATAACTGCCGTGGCTATGCTAGCAGCAAAAGGGGAACTAGCAAGAAGATGGTGGCTGAGCTAGCAAGAGTTGTCAAGTGAGGATGGTTGGCAGAGAGAGGTGGACGGCAGGTTGTGGCTAGTGTGGCTCCTGCTTCCTGTGTCTCCAACCCAGCCGCCGGCGAGACTATAGTGGTATGACTCCCCTATCTATGGCTCCATGGGTGTTCCTTTTAGGCCTCACCATGTCCTGCGTTCTTACGTGGGGAGCGGGACCAGAGACCCCGCATGCCACCCTGCATGACAAGGGGTATGGGCCACCTCGGTCCATTCAGATCTTGCAGGCTGGGGACAGGACAAAACGAAAGTGGCCTTAGCATTAACCACAGTGCTCTCCACTTTCCCATAGCCCTGTGCGTTATCTCTGTTGTAGTTATATTGTTTGTTTGTTGACCCCCACCCTCCACTGTGCACTGTGAGCTCCTGAAAATAAGAGCTGCAGCTGGTTCATGTCTGTATTGCCACAGAGTCAAGGGTGTGCTTTGCAGAGGGTAGACTCCCTCACAATTCCATGAAATCAAAGAATGCATTTCTAATGACAGTGGGTCAGCTTGTTCTGCACCAATATGGCAGTGATAAGAAGCTCGTGGACCTTTGCCCAGAGGTCCCTACACTAAAAATTGTCTCGGACGAGCGTCACTCTGTTGCAGAAAGAAACCGTGGAATGAGACTGAATCAGAAGTCAGACGTAGGGGGCCGACAGAGCTGAGACAGTTCTGTCACTAACTACTTATTCAACCTCAGGCAAGACACCTAAACTCGCAGTTTCCTCCTCTGGGAAATGGGGATAATAATGACTGGCTTGGCTATTTCCCACGATCGCTTTGAGAATCAAATGAGATAATAACTTAAAAGTGTTTTTTGGAAAGCCTAAAGCACGGCACAAATGGAAGGCATTATTTTGCAAAGAAACCTTTCTTTTCATTCCTGTTTCCCTGGACACTTCATCACACACCGCTGGGTTCCTGGGTTATGTGCTGAGACGTGTGGAGTAGCTCAACCTAGGCTTGATATGGACCCCAGAATCTGTTCTGCAACATCTATGGTGTTTACCTGATACATCCTGGAATGCTCCAGAACACCTGATCATTCTGGCACTCTCTCCAATTCACACGGCTATACATGCCCCTCATTCAACGTTTATTTGAAACACACATTGTTGTACACATATGTGCACTAACTACTGTGCTAGAAACTGAGGCAAAATAGACAAATAACACAGGCTTTCTGCCCTTAAGGGCTTTTACAGCCTCCTGGGTCTGAGAGAACAGACATGAGAACAAAGTAAGAGCCAATTCTGCGTTTGTTTGGGGGAGACAACTTTACATGGGAATTTTAATTAGTAAAGACATACATGCACATTTTCAGTGTCGACTACAACGAAAACGAGGGGTGGCCCTTATTCATGATTTTCTATTATTAATGGTCTGTAGATGTTAATGTGAGCTTGGAGATTGAGAAAACAATTTTTTTTTCAGATCAGGGAAGCTATGGAACTTGAAGAGCAATCACTGTAATTAGTTATAGGATTCCCTGGTAGTTTTCCGGCCAATTTCTCCTATAAAGTAGAACTTGCTTTGACTCCAAGCCGTGTCTGTGGGGAAAACCATTCCGCACTCCAGTTGAGCCGTTAAACTGCGGAGCACGTTTGGGGCTGAAATCTCCAGGCACATCCTGACTTTTCACGTCCTCAGCTGCTACTCCTGTTTTGAGACAGCAGCACAAGACCCCCTGGTTTCTGCTAGGGATCGGGGAACCAGTCACCTAAACGCACACAGTGGAATTTAGGCTTAGCTTGCGGGAGAGCTCAGTAGTAGGAAGCCTATTGCAACGCAGTTCCGTCCTTTAAATCAGTCAGGCTTCTCCAGCTCTCGCAAAAGCAGTCAGCAGCCACTGCTGCTACTCTCGAACCCAGTTTCCCTCTTCCAGCTACATCGATTTCTTATCTTGCCTGTTTATTTATCTACCAAACCTCCGTTTCCTTCTCCTGTGTTTTCTATATCCGGGAGTAGCTCACCAAGCCTCAGGATACGGAAGTCATTGCTGATGGCCCATCCACCTTTCCACTCTCATCGAAGCGGGTACTAACCTTAGGAGCCAATGCCCAGCTTTTCTGCATTCCCACAGCCCCTGCCTAAGTCCTTGCCTTCCCACTTTAGGGAACAGGCTCTGGTCACTATTGTTCACCAGCCTCTGTACTTGTTGCAAAGAAAGCGCTCTTTTAATTCCTGCTTCGGCAAGCACTTCATCACACATCCCTGGGTTATGTGTTGAGATGCGTGGGGTAGCTCAACCTAGGCTTGATATGGATCCTAGAACGTGCCTGGAAGAGTTTAGACCACTAAACATGAGCAGTCTCCTCTTCCTCTTTACCTGATTAATCTTTTGGTCCTCTAATTCTTAGACCAGCTGTTGAGACCTTCCCTGATTGCCCCTGGGCGGAGACAGGTCTCACAGTCCCTCAGCTGTCACACTGGGTCTTAATTGTTGGTTACTCATCTCTCTTGCTTTATCCCTCTGCTGCTCATACCGGAACTGGCCCATAGTAAATACTCATCCAAATGTCAGTTGACTTACGGGTTCTCAGCTCTTAGTCTTTGTCAATTCCAGTTTCTTCCCTTGATTTTCAGCTCCCCCTTGTTTTGTTTTCTTTTTTTACCAATTTATATCCATAGCTTCCTTCAAAACATATTTTTAAAAACACCTCCTCAGTCATAGCCTTCTCCTACTTCCCTTCATAACATTTTACTCTCCTTGTCCTTATGGGAATGTATGCGATAAGTTTAACATTATAACAAATCCTACAAAAGTTATTATACAAGTAACACAATGATGGCTTTCCTGAAAAGAGTCACCTTGAGAAAGTCCGCACCTATTGTCATAATAATGTCACAGCCACAGTCGTTTCTGGACCTGCTCTTTGGGGATGATGACATTTACATCCTTCTGAATATATCTCAATAGAGACAAATTTAATCTTTGTAGGTGGTTTTCAAAATTCATATACAGCCAAGTCACTGCGAACTACATTTAGTGAGGAAAGAGAACAATCAAGCTGGTAACTATCAGTCAGCAGCTAAAACGTAGTGTTATTATCTTTCTCTGAACATATTTGCACAAGGGAAATTCCAAAACAATTGGACTATGTTGTTTTGGAGAAGAATTTCTAGCATCCCAAGGTGACTAGTTTCACTAATAGCACTTTGCTTATCTATTATAAAGTGCTTATGAAAATCCGGTTTGGAATTTCAAAGGCCGCTGATCATACTGCTTTGTACTTGTTTAGTGCCATTTTACCTTCTAGTTCAACATCTATTATGTGATGGACTCTGGGAATGAATAAGGCCGTGGGCCTTACCCGTAAGGACCTCCTGATCTAGAGGAAAAGATAGAAATACAGACAGTCTTGTGTGAAAAATAGAGATGAGTGTCAGATAAAGAAGCAGTACAGTGGAGGGACTGTCTGTCAGGGGTAGGAATTGGTTACAAGGTCGGCAAAGCCTTCTCAGGACTGAAGGATAGATGATTAGAAGTTCACCAAGAGGAGGAGGGGAGGGGACTCCAAGTCATTCCAAGGGAACAGAAGGTACAGAGACTGAAAGAAGAAGATGTGTTTGGGGGGAAATCTCAACTCATTCAATACTGTTATTGTGTAAAGTTCACAATGGGGCAGAGAGGACAAGAGAGGGGGGCCAATGAAGTGAAGGCCTTGTATTGACCATTTTTAGAAGTTTGGACTTTGTCCTCTAGGAGCCAGGGAGAGGCTCTGTGGGTAGGATTTCCCTTCCTGACAGGATCATAAACCTTCCACATCCAATTAGTCACATTGGGTTGCCCCTCCCCCGTGTTTTTCTTTTTTTTTTTTCTTTCAAGATTGTCTCCAATCTATCCCTTCCTTTCTATTTTGACATCTAACTCATTAGTTCAGGCCTTCGTCACCCATGCCCGCCGGGACTGTTTCACAAACTTCTCACTAGCCCTTGGACTCCCATTCGTTCACCTTTTGCACCTGACAATTTTGCACAGGATTGTCAGAGCAACCTTCCTTTCCATCAAGTCTCACTCCTGTTCAGAAACCTTCAATGGTTTTTCTATGACCTGAGAGACAACTATCACCCCTTCCTACCCACCCCTCCCTTTTTCAGCTTGTCATTCAAGGTCCTGGTCCTGACCCCCTTTCCCTCCTTGACCCCTGTCACTGAGAATAGTGCTAGAATTCATCTACTTCTTCCCTTATCTGTACCCTTTTATGATGGCTCTCCTCTGGAATGCTATGCCCACACAAACTTTTTCTTGGATTTATTTCAACTCTTTTCTTACAAAACACAAGCCCACTTGTACCCCTACCTGATTCCGTCCCTCACTCTCCTGCGCTGGAAGTCACCGCTATTCTGGTTATATTCTTTTACTATATACTGTGTGCTGTGCACCCATAAATAATATATGGCATTGTTTTGAAATATAAATAGACATACATGGTATACTTTATATCTCCTTGTGCAACTAGTTTTTCCACTACCATTTTATGTTTAAAATTTATTTCTATTGGCGTATATGAACACGATCTTTCAATTGCTGTGTATTTTATTTTCTAAATATACTATACATTATCCATCCATTCCTCTACGGGTGGGCATTTCGGTTGTTTCCCATTTGGGGTATTGCCAACAATGTTACAATGACTATCCTTAGCTGCTCTCCTCGTCCTTACAAATTTTACCAACCTTTCGAAATCCTGCTCTCATCCCATGAAAGCCTACCCACAGCAGCAACGTCTAAAATCCTCAAAAGTAGCTTGAGCACCATGAGGCTTTAGTACCATTCCAACTGTGCCCAGCCAAGTAAGGCGCTTAAGAAATATTTGCTAAACGAGTGAATGAATGCGTGAAGAATGAATGCATGAATGAATGAATGAATGAAGGAAGGAAGGAAGGAGGCAGCACAACCCAGCTGATGGCTCTGTGCATTTTAAACGGGCTTTGGCGCCTGAGCCCCCATTTCCTCTTTGACAGCACTGGCCGTCTCCCGCTTTCCTCCAGCCAACCCGGGGCGTGTGGGTGGGTGTGTGGGTGTGCGTGGGTGTGAGTGTGTGACGGGGGCGACTCCTCGCTCCCTGGATGAGTGCAAGTTCACGACCTCAGTGCCCGTAGGTCTGGAGTTGGGCGCCGTCACCCCCACCCCGTGGGCACGGGCCGGCCCAGCCGGGCGCTCCAGCGCCGAAGGCGTTAAGGCGCGTGGGGCCCGGCGCGGGTCGGGGCCGCGGGGTCTGAGGCTCGTCGTGGATCCCTCCGCGCGCGGCTCGGCCGGGCCGGCGCTTCTTCCTGCGGGAAACCCCTGGGTGGCGGCGGGGCCGGCCGGGCGACAGGGGCGGGGCGTGCGGTGGGCGGAGGCGGCCGGGCGGAAGGACACACGGGGCTGCACACTCGGGAAAGTTAGAGCCCAACTTCGGGCGGCGGCTGAGGCGGCGTCCCGAGCGCGGCGGCCCGGGTGCGGGGAGTGCAGCCGTCAGGCCTGAGCTGCGGGGCCGGCGCGAGGCCCTGAGCCCCCGGAGCGGGCGCAGGAGACGAGAAAGTGGGGGCTCCTCTGTGGGGACCCACTCTCCATGTGGATCTGCCCCGGCGGCGGCGGAGGAGGAGGAGGCGACCGAGAAGATGCCCGCCCTGCACTTCGCTCGGCTGTGGGTGCTGCTGGTGTTCGCGGTGTGCCGCGCGCGTGGTGAGTATCGGGCCCGGGGTGCTGTCCCCGCGCCCTGGTCGCGCCCCGCCGCCCCCGCCCGGCCCTCGGGGGGCGCCCGCTCCCCCCCTTGGGTCCCCTCCGAGCTGCGAGAAGGCCGGGCTCTGCCGCCGGCGCGGATGGAGGCCACTTGGTTCCAGAAAGTTTGGGCATCGCGGGGGCCCCCTGAGCGCGCCCCTTCCCCCGCGCGCCCCGCCGCCGCCTGCGCCCCTCGGCCCGGGGCCCCATGCGCGCCTCCTTGGCCCAGGAAGGCCGGGCAGCGAGGCTCCGAAACTCCCCTTCTTGGGCGCCGGAGTTCTAGGAGTCGGGCAGCCTTGCCCTTTTGGTTCCGCGTTTCCTGGGGTTGAAGGGGAACCGAGGGCGGGCGGCCGGCGACACCCCCCGCGGGCCGCCGGCCGCAGAGGGGCCGAGCGAAGGAATGCCAGGTCCTGGCGAGGGGATCGGCGCGGCAGGGCCTCCCGGCCCAACGGCTTGCACCTTCACAGCCAGCAGTAGCTGTGCCAAAGGGGAGGCACACGGTCCGGGTGGGTGGGGTTGCTTTGGAGGGGGCCGGGGGTTCGCGGGGCGCCTGAGCCTGACACCCCGAATCCACGGTCGGGACGAATGCGATGTGTTGCACGGAGTCTTTGAAAGGTGGAGGCAGGAACAGTAGGAGAACTGGTGGGGCTGCATGCTGGGCCACATGATTTAAAAATCTCAACTGCTGTTATTCTTTCCGAGGCGCGCAGCTCGGGCGCTGTTTCGGTCTGTGTCCAGCCCCAGGAATGCGGTGTGACGATCACCGACTCCTCTAACCTGGCAGCAGGATTTGCTGCTCTTTTGGCAGGTTGGGGGTGGGGCATAGGTGGGTGAGGAAAAGTGGAGACGGTCATTCAAAGTGCTGCCTTAGCAGGCCTGTTTCTGGTTGGATATGAGCGACAATTTCTGAACACGGCTGGACCGAGGGAAGGAAATGCAATGACGTCTTACCCATCCCACCCACAATTTCAGATTCCAAGTTTCTTCCGACCGTTTAGTGGAAAGCGCTTGGGTTTTGGACCTTTATAATCCTGGGTTCAAATCCAGCTCTGCTCTATGAACGCCCCAATAAAATGGGAATGAAATTACCCAGGTAATAGGATTAATCAAGAGAATGGTGTATTAAACCCATGGCAGTCAAAAGGTATTCCGAAAGGGCAGGGCTGGGTTTTGTTTTTTTCTGAATCTCTGCTTCCAGTGGGAAGATAGCTTGTGTCTGTTTGTTGAGCACCAAGGGGCCCGCCCCTGTTTTACCTAGCCTAACCTGAAGGAGCATTTTACTTTGACCAAAAAACTGGTACATGAGCTATGTCTCTTTACAAAGAAAAGGTTAAGAGGATGATGAGCTTCAGAAAAATTTACTCTTTGTTCACTTTCAACAGGTGGAGGACCTGCCCATCATCGATGTTTGAAAGAGAACAAGGTTATTTATCACCGTGCTGGGTTGTTCAGCACCCACGACCGTGTTTCCCCGGAAAATAAGACCTAGCCGGACAATCAGCTCTAATGCGTCTTTTGGAGCAAAAATTAATATAAGACCCAGTCTTATAGTAAAATAAGAGCTGATTGTCTGGCTAGGTCTTATTTTCCGGGAAACACAGTAGGTCCTTCTTGGGAAGTTCAAATTCCATACACCTCTAGGTCCCTAAGAATTTCAGAAGTGGGCCAGGGGCTGTGTGCTGATGATCGAAACTGTTGTTTCAGAAGCATTTAACAAAGCACATAAATGTTGTTTTTGCCTTTCCTTTTTCTTTGAGTGGAAAGCTTTAGTATAAGTCAAGATTTAGGATAGAGAGGAGTATAAACAACGGGTTAGTTTGAGAGTTACAATCCTTGGTCTACCACTAACTTGTTTTAGTATTTACGAAAAGTTATTTAGCTCAACCTTCATGATTTGTAGGCATCTCACCTACGGAATAGAAATAAAGAAGCAACCTGCTTCAGAGAGTTGGAGGGAATAAGAAATATGATTGCAGAGATTTGCAAAATTAAGTGTGAAATGGTGACGGATGTCAGGCTTCTCTCATTCTAGAACCTCAGTGTGTAGAAAGACATCCTTTTTTAGACTTCTGCACTGATGAGGTATTGCTATGACTGACTAATTTTTAGGTGGACAAATTGAGTGTTAAGTCAATTAGTTCAAAGGACAAGATTTAAATATTTTGATCTTTAGGCAGGTGTTCTTCAGGTGCTAAACGGCAATAGAAGAGAGATTAGAAACCTATTTCTTAGTACAAATCTTAAAACTTTTTCAGTGTCTGGCAGGGAAGCCTTCTTCAATCTTCTTAATCTTCTACTATCATTTGTGTTTTGCCAAGATACCAATTGTAACACACCCGTCCCAACTTTTGAGTGTTCCTGCTTTTGGCTTTTTGGCTTTTTTTGTGGCCAATTGTTAATTTAAACATCACTGAGTTCCTAAAGTAAAGAGGTGTCCACCCATCTGTCTGATTGTCTAAACAGCTATCCAAGACCACCCTTTTCTCCTTGTTTTCTTTTGCTGTGCCATGTGAAGTGACTCCCTGGTTTTACAGCCTGCTAGATAATTTCTCAGCCACATTCTTCCCTTGCTTAAAAAAAAAATCACAAAGAGTAATTGTTGTGTGTGTTGTTTTTTTTTTTTTTCCAGATGGAGATGAAATTCATCCCCAAACTATTTTCCTTTATCTTTCTTCTTGTTCTTTCTATATTATTATTCGTTTTGGGGGTGGGGAGAGAGGGATAGGAAAGAGAGGGATTATTTCTAGTCTCTCTTTTCTGTTTCCTGATGTTTTGGTTTTTAAAAATATTTACTCACATCTCCTTGGCAGCTGTCAGCCCCATTCCCACTCTGCTGCCTCTTCTGTAGGATTCTTGTGGCATGGAGGAGGAACTTCTGGTTCACCTGAACTGTAGTTGCTGACTTCGGGACCTTTAGAAAAATGTTTAAATTCAGTGGGATATGCTTGGGTGCTTCAGAGCAGCATTACAATACATTTTAAAAATATCATACCCACAGAAATTCTATTTTGCCCACAGAATTTGCATTGATCTAGTTCCCACTCTCTGATGCCATTCTTAGTGGTCTCCCTTCTTGTCCTGTCCACTGTGAGAGAACAGAGCTGCACATCCTGGCTGCCTCAAAACCAGCTGGGGTGATTCTGGGAGCCAACACCCAGGGATTCTGATGCTGTCGGTTTGAGCATCTGTATTTTTCAAGGTTTACAGGCGATTCTGATGCAGTAAGTTGGTTGGAACCTACTGACAGTTCATGACTCTGCCTTCAGGTGTGAGTATGGGGCCTTTCCTTCTTAATTTTAATAATTTCCAGAATGAACCTAACCTTAGTCAGCCATTCCAGGGTGGAACCCTCTGTTGAACATAAAAGCTATAGAGTATAATGCCATTTCTTCTCATTCACCTGGCACAATAGATCCCCATTGTCTCTTTAGGAAGACTTCACGTATTTGAATAATACGATTATAAATCCTCCACCCCTTTTGCTTCTCTGTTATCTCTTTTTCTTCAAGCTTTATATACAGAGGGCGCCAAAAGAAATGTATACACATTTTAAGAAAGGAGAAAACGGTATTAAAATTGTAATACTCAATATATACCGATAACAAAAGATGAATACAAGTCATGTGTATACATTTTTTGGCACCCCCGGTATATATATATATATATCTCCTTAACGGTTTTAGAGCAAAAAATTCTAAGCCACAATTTGGATGAGCATATAATAGGAGATTTTACATTATTCAGATATTGTGTTTATACTCTTTATTTAAGTGCTTCCTTTCTTGAGATTTCTATCTGCTGTCACAACTTAAACATTTCATTTTTCTCCCACCCTTTCCAGATTCTCCTCCTCTCTTCTTCCCTTTCGCTGCAAGTGACATGACATCAAAAGGATTTTGTTTTCTTCTGCTTTTCTCCATCAGTCTGCCGCCTGCATGATAGTTTGGAAAGAGTAGGAGCTAGAAGAGCAGAGTTCCCCTCCAGGTCTCTAATTAGTCTTGTGACTTTGTGGGAAGGATACTGTCCTGTTTTGGTCCTCTTCAGACTCCCTGAGCCAATTTACAGAGTTGATGCGAGAATCTCTCTCTTTTGGTCCTCAGTCCCATGCCTCATCCCCTCTCCACACCACTTCCATCTCTTGTGCAAATGAGCTCATGTACACAAAACACTTAGAACATTCTCCAGTGCTTATCGTGAATCTGTGCTTGAGGGAAAGAATTGTGTCTCCACACCTGTACCTAGCATGGTAGCTTGGAATCTAGCAGGCTGTCAATAACTATTTGTTCAATGGAACAATTGCTTTTAGTTATTTTCTTGTTTGGTGCTGCTGTGGCACTTTGAGACAATTTTCAGAGGAGTATTTGCAAGAGTCGGTGCCTAGCTTACGTTTGGGGAAAAACCAAATTTTTCCCTTCCCTAGATGTTTCATTTAAACTTGCTATTTTGAACTTCTCTCTCTCCCCTGTAGTTTCTTCTCTCTTTTTCTGATAACTTCTGCAATTCATAAAGGTCACTTTGACTTTGGAATTTTGCCCCACAGGCCCTGGCACCCACCCCTTGCCTCTCACTTTGGTTGCCTCTACAGCTTCCTTTATTACTAGGCCAGCCATTTCTATTATTTTGCCCAGAGTTGCCATCCCTGAGTGTAGTTTGGTCATTTTCTGAACTGTTGGCATAGTATTTTTAAATTTTTGAAGTTAGAGTTAACTAAGTTTATGTTCGTGTAGGTAAGTTTTTTGAGTTGTGTTTTTTTTTTTTTTTTCATTGTGAGCTGGGTATTGCCAACTTGTACCAGCCTGAGAGAACATGCACATTTGGTAAAATTTGTTTTGTTCTGTTTTTCCCCCCCACCAAGAAAGTTCCCTGAAAACCACTACCACCAACAAAAGCTCCGAAGATGAGACTTGATCAATAAATGTCTGAGTGAGCCGGGTAGTGTGTGCAACACGATTCACTCCTTGAGGGCAGGGACTGTGTCACACGCAGCTCTTCTCTGGCCAGCAACACTCATCTGGCTCAACAGGCAGAATCAGCCAAGTGGCAGGTCTTGGTCTCAGTACCTGTGACTCCCGCTCTGTCCTCTCCACCTTCGGGCGTGCTGGAGGGAAGGCTGATGATGAGTCAGGGGTGTGTCTTTATGCTCCTTTCTCCTTTGAAGAGAAAAGATCAGTTGAAAGCTGACCCCACCTACAGACTTTTATGCTATCTCTTTTTCTTAATTAATGGGTAGCTGGACTTTTCCTCTTTGTGGATTTGTGGATTGGCTGGCACTTTAAAACTCATCTGATCTTTCTACCCATCCCATGGTGGATGTGACCCTCTTACAACATCCTGGTGAAGAGGTAGCCTGCCTTCTCTCTGCTTGAACACCTCTTATGATACACAGCTCTCTGCCTCGGGGGGCAGGTAGTACATCCGGAGACAGCTCGAATTCTTAGAAGGATCTTCTTTTCAGCTGTACTCTGTCTTCTTATGACTGACTTGCCCCCATTGGCGTGTTCTCAGGAATTTGCCTCATAAAGTCCTGACCCCGGGTGGGTGACAGAATCCCAAAGCGGGACCCTTTACTGAATTGACACCTACCCCTCCATTAAAGGAGCTTAACCCACCGAGGAGCATGAAGACGATCCAGTGTGGGGTGTTCTCCTGGAGATTCTGAGTCAGTGGGTCTGGAACAGTGTCGGAGAATGTGTGTATTTCAGAAATTAGCCAGGTGATTTTTATATTAGGGACGTTCTGGAATCAATGCAGAGTGACTCTGGGGACACTAAGAGTTTTTTGTTGTTGTTTAGTTTTTGTTTGTTTGTTCTTTGACAGTGCTAGAGAAGTGAGTTGCTTTGACTGGGTTCTGTGGTCGTTTTTCTCTCTTCGAACGTGCCTGCTTCTTGCTGAATGCCTAGCTCACTAGGGAGAAGGCAGCTGCTTGAGCTTCTCCATAAGGCTGGTAAAGTTCGTTTTGTCTTAATAAAAAGAATCTGCCAACTATCCAAAGTCTTAGGACTGCTGCGTGTGTCATGCATGACCTTGGTGGAAGCCTCCTTAACCCTCCATCGGAATGTTACCTGAAGTGCCAGAATACACAGGTGTTCCACACCCTTTTGGGTCCAGTACGGAATTCTGTCCTCAGCCCTCTTGGAGGCTGTTGCCTTGGGGATGTCTGCCTTGTTAACCCATGAAGACATACCTAATGTCAGAGGTTTCCCTCAAACGTGTTTGTGTAAAAAGATATCAGGGTCGCCCGTTGCAGGCAGTTCTGCTTCTGGGGTGTCTGGGTTGCTGTAGCAAATGGAATCAAAACAGGAGAATAGAGGAGAAATCAAGGACCTCTTGAAGCAAACAGAGCAGTCAGCACGAAGGGGCCCAGACAGGCCTTCTGACACAGACACTTGATGGGATTGTCCTTGACGGGAAGAAGGAAGTGGCTTCAGATCTGCCAGGATTTGCTCATGGCCTCTGGCTGGGACGAACTGTGATGCTTATTGGGAGAGGGGGAAGGTTTGCTGGAGATCGGTTCTTTCTCTCCTTGCTTTAGAAGGGAGACATCATGGCCTTAAGCAGAAGAGGAAAGCCAAGAAGAGGGGATGGGACAGGCCGTAGGTTGGAGTGAGAAAAGCTAAGTAGTTATTTTATTGATATATTTATACATGTAAATATATGTGTCTATATAATACTGTGGGAGGAGCGCTCGCTGTCGGCTCTAAGAGTTATCTTTGGAGCTTGGCTCTCTTGGTGGTGTGTTGGGGAGGACGGTGGGGTGTTTTCCTCCTTAATGTGTGTGTTTCCCTTAGCATCACATGGTAGAGAGTGTAGGGTATGCTGCTCTTCTAGAAGTGTGGGAATCCCTGGCCAAGTAGAAGATAGTACAGTCCTGCCCCCCAGGAGCTGACATCATCACGGAGATAAGACAGATGAGCACACAACGAGGAATACGAAGTCCAGTCATTTGGTCACTTTTCTGTGCTCCCTGAAAGCGGTTTCCTGCAGTCAGGGTGACTGAGAGCTCTGGGGTGTGGGGGAGGGGATGCTGGGTCCCCCAGGAAACAGCGACCCCCACTTCACCCCTGCTGGGCTTGGCTGATGTTCTCCTCTTCCTCTGCTGTAATTTAGAAGTATCAAAACTTGACTTGGGGAACAGACAAAGACCCCTTTGTCTGGGGAGGGTGTAAATATAAATTGGGCACACGTTGTGGTGTCTATTATGTCTATTAGTGGCTTTGTGGCAAGAGAGAGGGCTGTGTTCTCAGGCCTGGATGCCAAGCCTGATCTAGGCCACGTTAAGGTGGAAGAATCTTTGGAGGATCTAGTTCTCAGGGGCAGGAGCCGAAGGAACTTCTCGTCATAGCCCGGCGATGACTCTGGTCACACCCAGAGGTGCTGCCTTTGGTGGCATTGATTAATCACACCAGCATCTCCCTCACCCTCTTCAGAGTGCTTGTCTTGGCAAAACCCTGTTCTACCAGCTCCTCCAAGGTGGGGCTTTACTAGCTCTGACTGAGCAAGCTCTTGGTGGGGGGGGGAGGGGGTGGCCGTTTCTCTGTCCCTTGCCACTGTTGAGTGGCAGGCCAGTTCCCTTGGTCCAGCTCTGGTGATCTTGGTCTTCTGGCCAGGCAGTGAGGGGCCTGGGTCTCTCTTGCCATTGGACTGAAGCACCTTCCCCACAGGTCTGCCTGGGGCAGTTTCTGGTCTTCAGCTTTGTTCCTTTGGCAGGATATTGGCAGCTGGGCAGTCACTCTGGGTCTTTCACTCCATCAGCCAAACGTTGTGCCAAGACATTCATTGTCTCCCAAAGACAGGTGGATCCATGGGTGTTGCAGAACCTGTTTCTCGGTGAAGAGTAGCTCTCCCACCTTCACCTCTACTTATTAATGTGAAGAAAGCATGTGTGTATTTTGTGAGGTAAGGAAAACATGATGATACTATTTTGATTGGAGTCAGATGTTGTCTCCGTAATAATACGTTGTCTTTTAACAAATAGCATCCCTTTAAAATACAGTTTTGCTTGCTCAATCAAGGGCTCAAGAGGCTGTGGTTCCATTCTACAGTATGCTGTCTTGTTCAGAGGCAGGTGCATTTTTAAATCGTTGTTTGCTTCTTTTTCATCTCTTTTTATACTCATGCCTCTTTTGTGAGGAGATTCTGGCAGGCTTTTACGCCTCAAAGATGAAACAGCCTACGTATTTAAACCAGTACCTAACAGGGAGAGATTGCCCTGTTGCCAGACTTACCCAACATTTGAGGAAGAACAATTGAATACTGTTTACTCACTAATATATTCTGTTGAGTTGTTGGATATGAATAGAAAACTAGATAGTACTCATGTGTTAACTTCTCTAAATGGTAAATGTGGTAAGCTGCAAAGAAACTTTTGCTTAATTCTCTGCTTTCATAAAGTGTCAAGACTCACTGAAGTTAGAGGATGTGTGTATTTTGATTATTCTTTTGATATGTTTTTCTTTGCTGTGAGCATGCCTTTATTGATTTGCTAGATCTTCTTTAATTGGAAACATCGAGGACATTTACTTTCTTACAACATTTAAAAGCACTTTTTAAATCTTTATGAGGATTATTAGAAAAAAAAAGTGAATTGTTTGAGTCTTTGGCATTATGTTGCTATTTAAACTATGTAACAATATATCATGGCTCCTGTGACACATACTTTCTAAAAGATTTAAGGAAAATAGTTGTAACTAAAAACAAACATTGTTACACTTTAAGGTAAGTTTACATAGCAACAGAATTATTTCTTATGTTTACACATAATTAACTCATATTTATACTTTGTTCATTTTTCTCTGGCACCTTTACAAGATTTTCTGGGGTGGTTATTTTAAAAGTAATTACATTTAAAAGTAGTTAGAAAGATTTGGAAAATCAAGAGAAGTATAAGAAAAATACCCACAATCATACCACTGTTAATATTTTGGTGTACATCTTTTGGTCTTTTTTTTTTTACCCTTAGTCTTAGTTTTAAAAAGTTGTTGATTCATCATAATACATATACAGTCTTCTGCCTTTCTCTGGTGGCTGTATTTTTCATATTTTCAAAATTTTTTAATGAATTGAATTTTAAAGGTTAAATAATATTCTAATTAATGGGTTTACTATGTTTTGATTGGTCTCCTTATAAAAAGTATTTATTTGATAGGTTCCTCTTTTTATCCTTTGATTTCCAATGAGCTCTGTCAGTTTTCTAGGTATTTGTTAGCTGGTATTTTCTGTAGCTACTTCAAAATTCTAATCAGACTGTATAATAAATGTACAAACTGTCAGTTGTGCTTGCCCAGGAAATGCACGTTTACTTTACGACATTACATTTACTTTATAAAAAGTATTAAACAGTATATTCTGGGGCCAAATATGTGATTTTTGGGTGGGTGTAGGGGAATCGACTCCTGTTCTGACTTCCTAGATATCCAAGATTTGGGAAGGGTGTAACAACCCACTACCAAATCTAACATTCTGACCGTGTTTCCCCGAAAATAAGACCTAGCCAGACAATCAGCTCTAAGGCATCTTTTGGAGCAAACATTAATATAAGACCTGGTCTTCTATTATATTGTATGATATTATATAAGACCCGGTCTTATTTTATTATAACATAAGACCGGGTCTTCTATAATATTATATAATATAAAATAAGACCAGGACTTATATTAATGTTTGCTCCAAAAGATGCCTTAGAGCTGATTGTCTGGCTAGGTCTTATTTTTGGGGAAACACGGTCATTGATCGTGGTACAGTGGCCTAGACAGTCTACTTGGTCAGACAGCAGAAAGACTAAGATTCCCTCTCCTCCCCCCTCACCAAATTGATTAGTTGTGCGACAGAACGGACTGAATCAACCTGTTGTTTTGGCACCCTGGGGACACCACCTGTTTCTTCCATTTCTCCTGCCAGCCTCCCACCACACCAGTGCAGTGCTGGGTGCACAGTGGGTAGGGGATGAGTGTTGTTGCTGAGGAATGTTGTAATAAAGAAGCGTAGACAGCTTTTTTTTTTTAAGTTTGTCAGTTCTTGAGGCACCCTGCTGCTTTTGACATTAAGAGCTCCAGCTGAATGCTCTGTGCAGAAGCCCTGCAGGTCTGAAGTGTTTGATTCAGAGTCATTTTGGGCAATATGAATGCTTTCTTAAGAATTATTGGAATTTACTGGGCTGGTTGTTTGCCAGCTGTTACCATATTTAGCATGAGGAGACCTGGGGCACAAGGACATTTTTGACCAACCAAAGAAGGAAACCTCTCTGAAAGACTGAGTTTTTTTTTTTAAAGGTGGAGCTAAGAGAATGCCAGTTAGACTAGAGTGGCATTCTAGTTGGTGTCCACTGGTCTTTGTCTCTGTGCCCCATCCACAAAATTACTTCATGGATGGGAAGAGAGATTTGACAGCAAAGCTCTTTCCCACCCTAGAGTCTAATACTGTTTCTGGGAGGAAATTAGAGAATTCTTATGCCTAGATTATTCAGGGAGAGGCTTAATCAGCAAGTGGTACAGCTGATTGAAAACAGAGGTGGATGGGTGTTTCTTCTCATCTCTCTTCTGGGAGGGTTATTAGTTTTCTGCTTTGTCATGGTCTGAATTTATTTTGGCCCAGGCCTTTGCTCTATTCTAATTTGGAACCATCTGTGGCTTAAAATTTCTCTGCCTCAGTTTTTCCATTTTAAAGATGAAGGTGGTATGTGGAAGCCTTAGTCAATAGATTAACACAAAACTTATTTTTATAAAGTAAAACAACCCCAACATTTACATAACAATGTAGAGTTTACCGAGCATTCTTACCCAATTGCCTCTTTTACTCTTCACAGAGGCTTGGTGAAAACTGAACCGCAGAGGGGTTGGTTGGCTCCTATGCCATTGTTTAGCCCTAGATAATATTAAGTGACAGAGCTGGGACTTAAATGTGTGGTTTGACTTTTTAAACCTCAGCTTTTTTAAAAAAAAATTGTGGAATTCTTACTATGTGTCTGTCATTCTGCTAAGAGCTTTACATATATTTCCTCTTTTAATTCACATGGCTATCCTTTGGGATGGACGGTACTTACCTATATTACAGGTAAGGAAATTGGAGCTTAGATTCGTAGCTTTGGGTGTTGGGGTGAATCTTGTGGTTAGTGAGGGATGGAGCCAGGATTCAAACTTCTGTCAGGTGCTAGCCAGGGTCTCCGCATTCATACAGTTGCACCTCACAACAATCCTAAGAGTTGGTGAGTGGCTAAATGGGGGAACTGAGGCCTCCAACGTACTCAGGGTAACGCAATTCATATGTGGCAGCGTTGGGAGTTACTGTTAGATCTCTCTGTCTCCATAACCCTTACTCATTCCAGCACACCAAAGATGAATGTTTTTATAATAGTATGGAGAATGAAAAATCAGTTTGTAAGACTGTCCTTGGTTTGAATGTAGGGACCAGCTATTAGGAATTAGTTGTGTCTTCTGAATAAAGAAGAAGTGGGTGATTGACCGGATCTTGCCTTCTCTCCGTTGATTTCTATCACCAGGACTAGCAAATTGAATTGGGGTTGAGAGGAGGGGCGTTCCTAGTGAGGACAAGTATTGAAGCCCAATGGGCCACCACTATGGGCCCTTCAGAGGGCTGCTCTCAGGAGCAGTGGCCTAACTCTTGAGGACTCTGCTTGGGGACATTCCTGTCTGTGTTTCTGGACACCTCTCTTTGAGAGGGAGTCATCAGCGAATGCGGAGAGAGCCTGAGGACACTTACGAGTCTGGCTCTAAACGCACTAGCCCCGTGTCCTTGGGCACTTCTCTTCCACACCCTGTGCCTCTGTTTCCTTATTTAGGAAATGAAGGTAATAGCAGCCTGGAATTGTTAGGGTTGTCGTGAGACTTAATTAAGTTAAATGTTAAATTCACAGCAGTGCAGTGCCTGGCACGTAGTGAGAGCATGGTCAATTGTCACTGTTGGTGGTGGCATTTTATGTTGCAGTCTGGACAGGCTTTTTGTTGCTTTCACTTTTCTTTAGTGGGTGAGTGATTTTCAAAAGTGGATGAGTGATTTGGACTCTCGGTGAGAAATAGGGGGCTTCACCTTTTGCAGCATGTAGATTGTTCACTGGTTTCTGGTGACCATAGAAATACTTAGGGGTATTGCATTTGCCTCTGTTCCCTTATTGGGGTGTACTTCCACTTTAAAGAAATGTTGTCAATTATACAAATTGCATTGATAGATGTTAAAATCACTTCCCTATTATTTATTAACCAGACATTTGTGGCTGGATGTTATGTTTAGTACAGAAACTGATTTTTCTGAGTTGTAGCTTTGAGGAAAATATCACGTCCAACACTCTTGTTCCCTAATTTCCTTTGATGTGACAAACATCCTGCTGTCACCATGTGGACTATACTGGCCTATAAAGCCAAAATATTTGATGTTTTAATTAGCCTTCTAGCACTTCGTGGACTCTCTCTCTCAGACATTTTGAAATAATAAAAATATCCCATGGTCTGTGTTTACAACATCAAGGACTCCTGGAGATTTTGGGATCTCAGACTGGGAACCACCCATGTAGTCCATCCTTGTTTTACTGATGAGGAAACCAGAGCCAAAGCAGTAAAATGACTGGCCACTGGGCCCAGAGCTAGGTCAAGGTGGAGGCCGAAATCCAAGCTCTGGAGTCAAGGGATCTTTCCTCTACACTCAGGACTCAAATGACGTCTCAGTATGCCCACCCTCTGTTTTTAGAGATCTGAAAATGGAACAGTGAAGGAGTGGCAAGGTGGGGGAGGGGAGAGGTGTGTCTACATTGAGCACCAGTGACAGTAGGGAAAATATTTGCCTATGAGCCCCTGCCTGTCCCTTTGGACTTCTTTGTAGTCATTCAGACAACCCAGTAGGGCTGGTGTCATTAGTGATTCAGCATTGGATTAGCCAGGACTGGTGGAGTTACTTTCTCAGAAAAGGGTTTCATATTTTAACATTTGTTTCCCATGACAGTTTGCTTATTTCCAAGTTTTGGCAGGCTTGCGCAAATGGTTGTCAAGTTTTTTTGTTTTGCTTTGTTTTAAGACAAAACTCCAAATTTTATTTTGCCGATTTGGTAAACTATCTTCTACCTACCACTCCCTTCGCCTCCCTCTATCATTATTTCTAAGACTTTGTTTTTCAGTTGTGGGAGTACTATGAAAGGTTTTCTTTTATAGTCAGAGATGTTTATAAATATTGGTAAGCACACTCTTTACAGAAAATGTAAGTGGTACATATGTTGACTCAAATATCCTTAAAACACTTAAAATATTTTCCAATAATTTAAGTCTTTCCAAAATAGCATCTGAAGCCACTGACAGTAAAAGATAGGAGAGATACACTGAGGAGAGCAGCATTTGAAAGATTGATAATGAATTCGTAATTAATATAGGTACCTGTGAATGTCTTTGGAGGAACTGGACTATTTGCCTTCTTATTAATAGAGTGAACAAAACAAATGAACTTCTCTGTCCTCCTGGAGCTTATAAGAAGCAACAATAGTTTCCATATACCGAGTGCCTAGTCGTCACTGTAGGTGTTATGATTCCTATTACTGAAAGGTTAAGGGATGGCCATGTAGGTCATCCAGCTAATCACTGGTGTAGAGTGGCATTTGGAACCCGTCTTGCCTGACTCCAAAGCTCCCACACTTACCCACTGTAAATAATGCCGCTGTCTATTTGGTGGAATCGTGTCATCCCACAAATAAAAACTTTGGATTTAATAATGTTTTGTGTACTACACTGATGTTCTACTCTTCTTAACCTCTTACCTCTGAATGAACATATTTATAACATGGAAATGCTTTCCACTTCGAAATTCCATTTTGAATAGGTGCAGTTCTTTCTAAGTCTTTTTGGAAAATGGGAAGAATGGATTTATGTTTGTCGTGGTTGAAGGAAAGTTGTTGAGCATTTCTTGCCCTGTTAACGTCTTGACCCTGAAAGAAGCTCTTTAGGAGATTCAGAACAGGAATGCAGTTGTAACTTTTGTCCTTTGTAATAAAAAAAACATTTTGAAAGACTGAAAATGACACTGCAGAGTCGTACTTGTGCCAGCCTTTTTAGTTACAGGTAGCTTTTTGTTGATGGTGCACTGGTATTCTTATTGTACCATTCTGAAAGGGAGGTAAGCGGCCATGTGAATGATTGGCAGGCCTCAGCATACAAACAACGGACATAGCCAATGACTAAAACTGCCCAGTACTCACCTATCTTGGCCTGGGAACTTTGGAATTAACTATGTGCAGCATTTCTACACATATTGTTCTAGAAAATGCATGAGGATAACCTTGGTTTTTCTTCTTTTCGGCGAACGTTTTCCTTATTATTACCTCCTTTGCTACTTGATGGTCAGCTGTACTAGTAGATGAGAGAAGTATGTTTGACACCAACAGATAATCTCTTCTGTTTCAAAGCACGGGCTTCCACATGCATACTCAGACATGTGGGTCCTTTCAAACATACTGCACTTTCTCCTTAAGGTTTCGTTGTGTTAGCTGCCAGTTGAATGGTGAAGGAGCGAATGTCCAGGGATATTAAGAATAATAAAAGAGATAAATGACAGTGAAGGTTGAAATTGTTTGTTTCGAATGATCTCTTGGAGTGACTTTTAGGTCCCTTTCCCCACTACATTTTGATTTTCACTTTTGCATAGCTGGTGAGTTTTGGAGCCAGCTGGTAGACCTGGCTCTGCTTCTTAGCTAAGAATATTGGGCAAGCCACTTAACTTCTCCAAGTCTCAGTTCCCTCATTTATATAACGGGAATAACAGTAGTACCTAACTTGCAGGATTATTTGTAAATATTGGAAACAACATATTTCATTGCATGGTTCTGGACACTCAAGTGTGAGGTGGGGGCCCAGAGTTTGAACTTCACTGGCCTCCTGGTAATTCCCCCTTTGGAAGAGAAAGGCTGGGAGTCCTTGTTTCTGGACCTCCTCGTTTCAGTTTCTCTTAATGATTCCCTTTGGACTCTGCTCCATTGCCAAGGCAAGATTATGGGTCACCCAAAAAACAAACTAAAGCACTATTGTCTAGCATTTGCAAGTTTGTAGACTGACTGTGTCTGAATTAAAACCCCTTTGTCTGCAAGTAGTTTGCAGATTATTGCACCTCTCACCTCAGAAGCAATTTATTCATAGAAAAAAAATTGTTTAGTGTTTTGAACCAAAGCTGGAGAACTCTTTCAAAAAAAAGGAGGATCTGTTTGTTTCCATCTTTCACCCCTCAGTCTTCATGGAAATCAGGTTTGACATGGTAGAAGCAGTTGGTTTTCAGCATTGGGAAAGCTTATCTAATCAGGCATGTGAAGTGGCCGATGTCGGATTTCTGTGCCAGAGAAAGCGAGGGGAGGTTGAGGAGATTATCACTCTTGCTTTCATTCCTGAGCATGGTTGAGACACGAGGAGAGCGATGGGGAAATTAAAAAAAAAAAAAAAGAAATTATTAAGGTTGGTTACACTAGCTCAACACACATACATCTTCTACCCCCATTTGGGCTGCTCTCATAGGTGTATGTGACCTAATTTGAATCATATGATAGTTTACCATTTTGTGAGCTAAATGGTGAGGACTTTTTGTTTTACAGAATTTGGGATTGGGAATTTTACATAAAATCATATTCGGAGGTTATAGCTTTCCGGTTTAGAATCACTTTTCTAAACCTGATTTTATTTGAGCCACACACAAAGGCTGCTAAGGAAGGAGGACCGGGGAATATTATTTTACAGATGAATAATAAGTCTCAAATAGCTTAAGGGAATTCCTGTAGATCACACGGTGAGTATACAGCGGGGCGAAGCCAGGGTAAGACCCCAGGGCCTGATTTCTAGGGCAGCTCTTATTTCATGATACCACACTGCTTCTTCTATAATATCCCGAAATCTGAATTCTGTTCCCCATGATAGAAAAGCCTTCTTTTCTGCTTGATTAGCTGTGTCAGGAAGAATATGACAGCACTGAAGCACAAGTTGAATGAAGACTCTTTCCCCAGATGGGTCAGTTAGCTTTTCTTAACATGATCCTGTAACCAATTTTCCCTGTTCCCTACACAGGCTGTTGGTCCAAAGTGAAATAGTCAGGAGTGTGTGGCTGACTCAGCCTGACCCCAGCTTCCCTACGTTCTGCCACTGGGTCCATAATGTTGTGTTTTTTTTGTTTTGTTTTTAAATTTTTTATTGGGGAATATTGGGGAACATTGTGTTTTTCCAGGACCCATCAGCTCCATGTCAAGTCATTGTTTCCAGTCTAGTTGTGGAGGGCACAGCTCCCTGGCCCATGTGGGAATCAAACCGGCGACCTTCGTGTTATGAGCACTGCGCTCTAACCAACTGAGCCAACCAGCCATCCCCATGTCTTGTTCATTTAAAAATGTTTGATGTGCTCTGCTGTCTCTTTCTGAGTCGTTTTCCTCAGCTGTTGTTCATGCCTCCTGCCTTAGTTCTGCCTGAGGGGCCTGAAGTGACTTTGCTATTCCTGAAAATGTCCCTAAGTTCTCTCAAGAGCACACAGCATGGGCTAGTTCTTCATATAATTTTATTTCGTACCGTTTCCCCGAAAATAAGACCTAGCCAGACAATCAGCTCTAATGCATCTTTTGGAGCAATGATTAATATAAGACCCAGTATTATATTATATTGTTATGTAAGACCCAGTCTTATAGTAAAATAAGACAATATCACAATACAATATAATATAATAATAAGACCGGGTCTTATATTAATATTTGCTCCACAAGATGCATTAGAGCTGATTGTCCAGCTAGGTCTTATTTCCAGAGAAACACGCTAGCTCTTGGCATTCCTCTCTGGAATCACTACAACCTTACATTTCAAAAGCATCTAAATTGTGTATCCAGATAGGCATGTCAGGATGACACTGTCACCCACATAAGGGCACTTCAGCATTTTTTTTCTATCCTTCTAATCAAAATGAGGAAATAGAAAATGTTTTGTTATGGTAGTTTTACACATCCACCCACAAGGAAATGCACAGCTAGTCTCTGTGAGAACTGGAACCTACACATTTCACGGAAGACGATACATGATGGCTATAATTTGAACTCTGTCGCATGGTCATGGGGAAAGAAAAAACAATGATCGAACTCACACATCGCATTTCAGTGTAGTGTACTCATCCTGCTCGCTGCCTTGTGTACATGTGTTCATATGTGAAAGCGTGCTTGCCTTCCCACAGAGCACATTTCACAAGCTGAGCTTTTCCTCCAAGGGAGCCGTCTCGACAGACATTCTCTCAGGTGTACAGTGTAGGACATTTACCGCAGGAACGGCCAACTAGTGGAAGGTGTGATGTCTCAGTTTCGGCTAAGTGCCAAGTGAACCATTTGGATGCCTCTGGCAATGCAGCTGTGCTTTGGCCATGCCCTGTGGTCAGCGGAGAGCCTCCTTTAAAGACCACTGCCATCTAGCCACGTCAGGGCCATGCACCTCTGGCAGCAGGAAGAACTCTGGCAGTCGTGTCCCGTAGACCTGGGATTCCCCATTCCCCATCATCCCGAGGAGAGCTTTGACAGCAGGGCCGCTCCTGTGACACACAGATTATCCAAAATACATATAATATGTTCATAGAAAATTGGGAACTGATGATATTCTTTTTTTGTTCGTGACAGATTGAAATGAATAGACTTGTGACATCCACTGCAGTCAAGGAATATTGATGGTTTGGGTCAAGTTTTAAATTTGAAATTTGATGATTTAGGTATTTGAATTAAACAAACATCCCCCTGCTTTCAGTGTGTGTGTGTTGGGAAGAGGAAGGACCTTGGAACTGATTTTAAAACATTATCTTATAATAGTGCCTGTTCTCAGTTGCTCCAGCCTAGTGAGAAGATTTAGGGAAGTTGTAACTAGTTTAATAACCATCTGTGGAGTGACATAGATGGACACACCCAATGACACAAGACCCGAGTCTGAGAACTGTTGGTGTGCAATCCTCTCGTCAGCATCTGGTCATCATTAGTGAAAATGATAGTGACCCCACTTTTTCTTTGGGGCCACCTGAAAACACAGTGTGCCCATAGTGAAGGGTAAGTCAGACCTGACAAAAACACAGCCCTCCCTAAACCCTGCTTCCCAAACTTGCTTTTAAACATACTCTTTGGTGAGGCTTTGAAGTCATGCACTTTATTTATTGTTTGCCATTAATTTTCCTGCTTAAACACCATGTCTTTCCAGCTCCATTTTTTTGCCAGTCCAAACTAGAAAGAGCCAATGGACTCCGGGCCATTTTTCTCACATATTTCTTTGTCATTTGCGAGCCTTCATGTCTGTGGCTTCCTGCTTCTTTATGTGTACGAAAGTCTTCAGTATCTTTGCTAGTTTACATTTTTGTTACAACTGCTGCCTAACCACTTAGGACCACTTTCTAAAATAAATCATTTTGGTCACTGTGAGTGGGAGGGAAGGAATGGGTTCCCAGGAATAAATTTGCATGTTGAAAAGATGATATCTAATAGCTTGCAGAGCACTTTCATGAGTGTTGTAGCCTTTACAAGGCCATGTGTTCGTTTGTGGAGACTGATGCAGAGACTCTATGAAGCCTCACCCAAAGTCACACTATTGGTTCTCCAGGGCTGGATGGAGAACCAAAGCTGGGTCTTCTCTCTGTCCCTGGGTATATAACTGGATCATTATTTTATTGGCAGAAAGGTGGAATCTTTCAGTTTTTACAAGGCATCCTTTTGCCCTTGGAAGGTACCGGTATGTTAGCAATTCTTTCCAGAGTGGAAAGAAGATAGTTACATTTTCCTACCTTTTGATAAAAATCATTGTGTTTTCTCTAATTCTTGTTTCCAACTAGAGTCTGATGGGACTACAGGGCTTCAAACTCAGGTGCCTTTTGGAAAATTAGGGTTTTATAGAAATTAGCAAGCTTTTCCATGACTTTCTGAAGGAGTAGACTCAATCTAGTGATGTATTCATAAATGTATTCTTTGATTGATCAACCCATGACAAACTAATTTTAACTGATTGAACTAGATGAGTAACTAGTTCCTAGGACTAATGAACTTTCCAGAAGTCCCTTTGGCTGTACATATGGTTCCCCCGGATTGCTACAGGGTTCCAAGTCTTCATGGTTTGGAACAGTGGTTTTCAAAGTTGAGTGTGCATCAGGTTTCGGGGTTTGTTAGAACACAGATTGCTGGGGCGCCTCCCCCCCTCCCAGAGGTTGTGATTCTGTAAGTCTGAAGTGGGACCTGGAAATTTGCAGTTCTGGCACGTTCACAGGTGATGCTGCTGCTGTTCTGGGAATTGCAATTTTAGAACCTCGGACTTGGAGCCGTCTCAGGTGTTTGAGCTTTAGGGTACAGGGAGCTATGCAAGCTTGGCTGGGATCTTCCCACAGCTCTTCCAGTGCTTAGAGGTAGGCTTCAGATGTGTTTATCCATTCCTTCAACACATACGTGAGTGTCCACTACATGCCGGGCACTGGAATAGTTGTGAGGGGCTGCTGTGAAGAAAGCACACAAAAATCCCTTCCATGAGCACAGACCAGGGCGAAACCGACCTCTGTCTTGCTGGTTATCGATGCTTGCGGATGGCGAGTCTGTTCCTTTTTCCAGCTCCTGTCCACTTATTTTGCTGTCTTTCGGAGTCTTTGAATTTAGTTATAATGACATTGCTGTGACTAATCATCACCATAACTTTTCCTCCAGTGCTTGTTCTCTGTCAGACACAGGGCAGCCAAGTGTTTTCCATTCATTACGTGCTTAATTTTCAGAACAACCCTGGTGTTTCCATCTTTGATCTACAACAGCCACTTCGAAAGGGTTGGTGACTTACCCAAGATTATGCCACTAGTTAATGGTGGCCCTGGGTCTGTCTGTCTGCAAGGCCACGCTCTTTACTACCATGCGTTAGTCCTGCTTTGTTTAAACTGCAGATTGTGACCTCTGGTGAGTCATGAGGCCAATGTGGTAGGTCTCTCACAGTACTGTTTTTTTTTTTTTGGGGGGGGGGAATAGAATAGAATAGGAAATCATACATAGTAAGGCTAAGCATTATTTCTTGAAATTTTTGTTTTTTGCTACGTACATATCTATGTGAATATTGAGTTCTGACTTAAAATACATTTCTTGTTGTAGATCACAGTAAAAAATATTTATAAGCTACTACCTCATTGGCTATGGGACTATAGGTCATCTAATCATTAAAAAAAAAAAAAAAAAGATCAGAAAATTTAGGCCCTGGAAAAGTAAGTATATTTTCCAGAGCACAAAAACAGTCAGTGGTGGTTTGAAGACGAGATGCCTGACTTGTAGCCCTTGGTCTACTGCTTTATCTCTCACATGGGGCTGCTTCCTTAAAAGTGCACTCTAGGAGCAGCCGGATGGCTCAGTTGGTTAGATAGAGCGCAAGCTCTGAACAACAGGGCTGCCGGTTCGATTCCCACATGCACCAGCGAGCTGCATCCTCCACAACTAGATTGAAGACAACGAGCTGCCGCTGAGCTTCCGGAGGGGCCGCCAGATGGCTCAGTTGGTTAAAGCGCGAGCTCTGAACAACAAGGTTGCCGGTTCAATTCCCGCATGGGATGGTGGGCTGCGCCCCCTGCAACTAAAGATTGAAAACAGTGCCTGGACTTGGAGCTGAGCTGCGCCCTCCACAACTAGATTGAAGGACAACGACTTGGAGCTGATGGGCCCTGGAGAAACACACTGTTCCCCAATAGTCCCCAATAAAATTAAAAAAAATAAAAAAGTGTGCTCTATTGCCTGGGAATTGAGCCTTATCTTTCCACATGATGGGAAATATGCCATGCAACCTTTAGAGATGTTGACAAAACCTGAAAAGGGAAGTTGACTCTCCGCCTGCTCTGGGTAGGTGAAAATCCTGCCATGGAGCCCCCAGAGTCTGCAGAGAAAGAGGTAACATTCCTCCTGTTGGTGCTGGTGTGCTTGATAGAAGGAGGATAATAATATTTACTAACAGTGCCAGGCTGTAAGCACGGTTCACATATTAACTCATTTAATTAGGACTTGTTTTGGCGGGGTGGCATTGGCTGGGACGTGAACTCGGCTGTTTTGAGTGAGAGGGGGCATCCTACCAGCATGAGTTAACACTTCTCTATGCTGCTCCCCACTTCCTCATTTTGTTTCTGCTGAGTTCAGAGCGATTTTCCTCATAGCCTGCCATACCTAGGCATGGTCTCAACTTCATTTTCTTGGGCCAGACCGTATGCCTTCATTAGGTGGGTGATTTTAGATTCCCATTACTTTCCCCCTTCAATGAGGGGTTTTGCTGATTTGCATCAGGAGCAGGGCTGTGGGTCGTCAGCTCGATCAGGTGTTGATATATGTTGGTGCCCCGGGCAGAATGCTGCCCCGACACTGGACACCAAGGAGCTCATAGTCCATCCAGGAGTACTGGGGGGCTCTTGGAAATAACTTGAGGACGTTTACAAACACTTTACATCATGCAGACCGTCCACGGGAGTGGAGGGAAGGCAAAGGCAGGGCCTCATCAGGGAGGGAGGCAAGGCATGTGATCGGTGGGGGGGAGAGACTGATACTTTCTAGTTAGAAGAGTGACATGTAGAAGCAAGTAAGGGTGGGATGAAAATCTCAACCCGCGAGTCATAAAATTCAAGTGAGAAGGAACCTAAAAGGCCCGAAGACTGAAGCGATTGGCCTTGGGTTAGATGGCTAGATGATAGCCAGGCATAGAACCTTGGTCCTCTTTCCATGGTCCCTTCCACTCAAAGACATGTTCCCGGAGTTGTCTTCCAAAGCATCTGATTACAGAAAAGAGTGTTGGTCACTTACCTTACAGTGAATGCCATAAAGACACTAGGAATTTGTAGCAGGTCCATCCAGTGTCTGCATCCTCTGCGCAACTGCTGTGTACCCCTAGGGCTGTGTGTGTCCTAGTGTGTGTAATGCAGGGATGAAGCAGGAACCTCCAAACTTAAAAAACAAACGTATGCCCCAAGGAAAACGTTTTCCTCCTTGAGGGGGATCCTCTCCTCCAAGTAAGTAAATAAATATTTATAAATGATATGCATGTACACGACGAAACCATACATGCGGAGGTTAACTCAGTAGAGTGCAAGAACTGTTTGTTAGACTGTAAATATGTAGATAGTTTAAACGTTTGTCTGGTATCCCCAGGGGATGGGCTTGTATCCCTCCACCTCTGCGATACACACATCTCATTTTGCAGACCACTGGTCCAGAATGAACTGAAGAGTGTAATGTCAAAGCAATTGGCTCTTTCATTAGATAATTTTTTACTCCCAATATTTCCAGGGTCTCTCTGCAACATAGTTTTTGAATTGAAATTTTGAGTGCAAATGCTCTCTTTCCAGAGTAGAAGAAATGAGACTGGTGGATGTATGTAAATTACATCAACTCTCCTTGAGAAAGAATGCTGTTTTTGATCTGAGGAGAACAGTCAAGTTTCCTTTTCATGGCTTACGTTGGTGCAAAACCCTCATTTGATGTCATTAAGCCTTCCCTCCCCGCCATCATCGTGCTTATTAACCCGCTTCATAATCCATTTTAGGACGTGATAAGTGTATGCTGATTTTTAAATCATTCTTTTGGCCTGAACTAGAGAGCAAGCTAGAAATGACAGAGCAAGAGAAGGGAGAAAGTACCACTTTCCCATGGAACACGGGCGAATGATACCGGTAGCTTGCAAGCGTTGTTGATTTGTTGTAGACTGCAGTGTCATCCGGAGTTGAGCAAGGCCTGTCCTCAGGAGGAGAGAAAATAAAGTAGTTCATTTCATTTCAGAGTTGGGAAGCCCAGGCTTATGGCGATTAGCTAAGACAAAGATACACCAGAGTAAATGGCAGTGCAAGATTATTTTGGTAATTAGAAGAAATTGCGTTCTTGTAATGAAACAAAAAGGATTAACACGGGTCATCATTTGTGGAGAGGCTGCAGAGTAAATTCTGGAGAGGGCTAAAACTCACTCTGGCTCCACAGCACCCCCAGGCAAACTCAGGAACACGTATTCCATTATCTGGAGGTATTTCCAAGTACCTGCATGTGTTTTGTTTCAGTTGTGAGGATGCAGATAATTTCCATATTAGAGCAGCTTAGTTCATTACTGTTACTGGAAAAACAAGTTAAACCAAGCACATGTCCTACTGAGGGTGACTCAACAGTGTCATTTTAACATAAGGAGGGGACAGTACATTCAGTGAGTTATTCCAAGTCCTGTGGTTTTCCTCCAGCTGAGCAAAGACAGCTGTTGTTTCAGAAGTGGGGCTTAGATGCAAAAAAAGAAGTCGCCCATTTCCTTTCTTTCTCAGTTATAGCCGTTTAGTTTTCTTTTTTGCCTGCGACGTTTCAAAATCCATTTTTCTCCATAGATTTCTGTCATCAGATTTCCTGAATTAGAGAGTATATTACTTATGATAGACCGATGGTAGTTCGAAACTTTTATTTTGAATTCATCCACCAGTTCATGACCAGAGTTGGTACATGGTGTCAGATATCCTTTTAAAAATGTCATAAAAACACAGAAAAATCATCTATTTTAACATGTCGTCATTTTCTACAGTACTTAAGTGGCATGGACGTGAAGGAAGGTGGTGTTTTATGGAAAAGTGTATCAAACTGTAGTGATGAAATTTATCCTTTTGGCTTTGGAAGGCAAGCAAGAGTCTGGTATTCTCCGCTTTGTGGAAAAATAGAGCTGTGAGCTGTCTGAGGTTTGCTCAAGTGGGATCCAGTATCATTCAGGGTATGTGTCTGGATAGTTTATTTCTTGGTTTGGGAAGGTGAGTTTTTGTCTTTTTTTTCCTCTCAGTTGATTAAGTGGAGAAAAGCAGACCAGATGAAGAAAATTGTCTATCTCTTAATGGCATTCTTGGTTTACCACGTTAGTTATTACCCGCCTTCTCTGAGCAGCAGGCCACACTTTTCCTGTTTAGTGGTTCAGTTTTCGCCAGCTGAACTGCGGATGTGTTCTTTGGAAGGATTTATTTCTGATCAATTAAATTGCTTGATCAAATGGTGATGGGTGGCTCCCTTTTAATAGGGTCACCATTCTTTTGAGTAAAATCTTGTCAACATAAGTCGTGATCATTCTTATGACCTGGTTCCACAATGTCGTTCTGCATCTGTGATGCTATTCTATGAGAAGAAATGGTATCTCATTACAGTTTTACAAAGGAAGAACTCTATAAAATTTCACCCATTCTTTTACCTCACAGGGTCGTTTGTTTTTGTGTTTTTCCTGAGAAATAACACATAGCAGTGGATTGAATTCTAGAGTTGGCAAGTTATCAAAAGTGGGGTTCTTTTGTTGTGGAGGTAGGAGTGATACGAAAGAATGGATGTCAGTCCTTATTAGGGCATGTTTGTGAAGCGTGGTTCTGATATGCAGCACTGGTGGCCCCTCTCGTCCTGGGAACTCAGCCTTGGTTTTGTTTCTGACAAGCGTGTGGTCACTAGCTGATCTTGGCATAAATGTTTTTCATGTACATAGCTGGTACGTGGGTGCTTATCTACACGAGAAAGTTACAGTCACAAATGTGTATTATGGAGATTTGAAAGTCTGGGTAGATATCAGGATTTTCTGATCGCATCTCAACGGACGTAATGAATGAAAGGATGCTGGACTAGTGGGTGAAAGACCTGTGTTCTAGTCCTCGTGTGGCCATCTTGACTGGAGTGAGCTTGGGCAAGTCCCTTGTTTCTTTGGGTTGCAGTTTCCTCTTCTGTAAGATGGTGGTGATGCCAATGTGCTTGCCTTACGGGGTTGTTATGGGGATCAGATGAGATCATTGTATAAAACTGTTTATAAATTAGGAAGGCACTTTTAGGATATATGGTCTTTGGCCAGTGGACCTGGGTAGTCTGCCTCCTCAGGGCTGACAAATTGAAGGTTGTGAACGGACTTTCTGATTTGTTTGGCCACAGTGTTCTGTTTGGCCTGTGAAAGGTTTGGGTGGGGACATAGAGGGAAATCAGCTGAACATCCCTGTTGCATTGGAAGGTAGGGTGCTAATCCTCAACACTTATTGCCACGTCAACGCCAGTTCCATCTTTAGGTAGGGTAGGTGCTTGTGACTCTTATTTTCCTGGAGGGACAATGACAGCCAACTAATTTAGGATATGACTGGCTAATTCCTGAAATGCACATTGTTAGAGTTATTCCTTGTGTCTTTGGAAGGATGGTGATGGGGGTTATTTTCTGTGGTGGTGGAAGGGTACAGACAGAAACTCACTCTGCTCAAATTTATAAACTTGTTCTACCTAACATTCTAAAGCCCGATTACATGAAGGAGAGGGTACTTGATTCCCCTGATATTTTAAATATGAAACTTAGAGCATTTGAAACGGCCTATGGTAATATATTTAGGCCTATAGCCAAAGTGATTACGAAGCCTTGGTTTCAATATTTTCGATGAGGTCATGTGTGCTTTGGAGGGGAGGAGAAGAACTATTATTTAATCACTCGCATTACACTAATAACCACATTCACTAAATCCTTTGTCTCTTTGCTCAAACGGAGGGTTACTTGCTTTAATACTGGTTTTCCAAAGGACTTAATCCTGTTAAAGTGATGAGGTGATGGTGGGAAGGACGTTCCCACCGTTCCCACCCGGCCTGGAGTGGTGTAACTGGTAGAACTCCCTTTGTAAATCCCTCTCGTTTAACATATGTGTCACTCCCAGGTCCCCAGCATGAAATGAATTTTTATTGAGGAGAGTATTTTAAGAGTGATAAACAGGAGAGATTAAAATATCTCCTCGGCCAGGTCATTGTGACCTTAAAAAGCTAGAATAAACTATCATTTTGCAGATTTTATTTCTGTCTTCTTTTGTGGGAAATTAAAGAGTTGTTTATGTTCTCTTAGAGGGAGTTCGAAAACTATTGGCCTGCTCCTTCCACAGTTGGGCTTGGCACACATTTTCCAAGCATTTACCATGTGCCTGGCAGCCCAGTGGGTTGCAGCTAGGTGGAGAAGACCTTGTGTAGGGGTTGCCCAGTCCACAATCTGCCTTTTGCTGGAGCTCTCTTGGGCTGCTGGGCAGAAGGAATGGCAGCGAAGCAGACGAAATGGGAGGTGGGCCAGGGCATCTCCTTTTTTTTAAACTACTGGGCTCCAGAGAATCAACTACTCTTGCAGGATTTACCCTCCTCCCTTCTGCCCCCATTTTAATTTAATATATTGGAACTTATAGGTCATTTCTGTTGTTCTTTCTGAGAACTCTGGGCTGAAGATGAAACAAGAGAAGTCTTTGGGCCTCTGCTAGACCCCAAAAAACCTGTCAAAGGCAGTGTAACTTTTGGGTTTTCCAAATCAGGTGTTGATGCAAATGGGGAAACCTAGATCTCCTCTGGTGCTTGAAGACACAAGCATGGGAAGTTTAAGTTTTGATATGGTCATTTATTGGTGTCTTCAAATTTTGTCTTTGCTGCTTTTCTTTGCTCATCTAAAAACAATTGGATGAGCAAGAATGGACATGAACATTTGCAAACCAGATCTTTGACTGTTTATTAGTGAGTTGGTGGGTTTTATTAAAATGACTGTTACAACTTCACAGAAATCTAAATAGTCATAGAGATAAATTCTTGCTTATACTTACAGTAGAGTATGAGTAGTTGAAAAATTTATGGGGTTGGAGAACGGGGTTTTTATAAGGAATCAATTGAACATTGAAATGATCAGCTCTTCATCTACTATCTTTAAGTATACATTCTTATTTTTATGTTGATCATTCGGCCCAAGTTAGGTTGGTGTGAGTTGGCATTGATTTGTGTTTGAAGAAACAAATGAAAAGACAGGAGTAATTGAAAATAAGACTTAATAAAATTTGAAGTTTGGGGCTATGTTTTGTATTTTCTTCTCCCCTTGGTATTCAATAAAGATTTGATGTTTTTCTTCTATCTTCCTTCTTCTGTTCCAAGGTTGTTTCCCCAGCCGTGTCCTCTGGAAATGGAGACAATATCCATTGGCCATTTCCAGATTCAGATATTTTCTTTGCAAGGCTGGTTTCTATGCTTATCTGGAGTATTCTGGGTATGAGCCCAGGGTTTAGGACCTTTTGAGATCTTGGGTTTAGACAGTTCTTAGTGATGTGTGTAAGAATTTGAATATTGTCCACAGGTGAATAAGGTTTTGTTTAACTGAAGGTATAAAACCTCTATGACCCAGATAATAATATAGAAATAACCCAAATGCAAGGACCTTTGCTTCTGCAAACCCTGACTTCAGAGCGGTTAGTTCTACACGAGTGGGACCTTATGTTGGGACTCAGGCCTCCTATCAGTCATTAGCACAGTACATTGATTACGATGTTGTGTGACTCGGTTCTTATGAGTAGTTTTCATTGTTACCAACCCAGGGTTTCTTTAAAAGGCTGTGGGGTAGGATGCCTGTGGGAAATCTGAGTCTGTTCTCTGGATTTCCCCCATTTGGTTTTGGGAAGTCTCCATGATTTTATATAACAACATATAACCATCTTAGGTTTTTCCATTTTCATTTTTAACAATAATTTTGTAACTTATTCTTTTGGGGGGGGTCTACTCTAACAGATAATAGAAATTGTCTACTCCATTTAAAAAGCGTTCTACACCATTCAAGCTAAAAGAACACTTTGTTTCTGTTGGGTGGATAGCAACAAGATTATATATATTTATAAACTTCTTTTCCAGCAAGGGTACTTAAAAGCATGTATTTAAAATTAAGGGCTTTAAAAAAAAATGAAGCTGTACTTAACAAAATAGTCTTTAAAAAGGGAGCATTTACTAAACGCGTAGGAAATTGATGACAGGCGGAATTTATCTCTGATAACAGAACAGATATAGTTCATAGAACAGTGTAGAAGATCTAAGAGAAGACAATGGACTAACACTTCGGGTTGGCCTTTTTTGACCACTAAGCAGTACACAAATACATAGCCTTTTGTGTAGAGAATAAATTTAACTTCTCCATATGCTATAACTTCTTCCCCTCTGTTGGGTTTGATTACACCAAGATCCTGAACCTTTTGGAGATGTAAACCCTGTAATTATTTTGGTCAGTGTCATTTTACAAGGGGTTAGATACTTCGAGCGAAGCAATACATTGGGGCTGGTTTGGATCAGATTGATGCCTATTGTTCCATGGACGTACACCAATGAGGTACTCACAGGGAAAATGGTACTGAACAACGAAAACATACTACCTGAGATTACCATTCACTTGGAATTTTTGTTACTATGTTTTCCGCATTTTCCACGTAGATGTAAATTATTTTGGCTTCTCTGCAACCCATTTAAATCAATTCTTACCATACTTACACATGGTTTAAGATTCATGGGGAAGGGTGGGGGAGGGTGTGTCTTCATTCATGCAAATGTTAAGGCAGGAACTTCCAAAAATGTTTTAGTTTTGTGAAGACAAGTACAGTTCCACTTTCTGAACTTCATATCCCTGTTGAAGGCCAGGCAATTTGCACTATATTTGCCTTCTCATTTTCCTTTTCTACCCCTTGACACAAAATGAAATCAGAATTAACAGGCCCAGTTACACTTGGGCAGCCCTGTGTTTATTAAAATGGGAGCCTTAGAACATTCTAAACACACAGACTGATTGGTGAGTTTGTTTACAGGTTTTGCCTTAGTTACAGGGAGTTAGTTCATTGAATATCTAATGAGTATCGAGTATACCTGCTGTGCTCTGGGCACTGGGCTAGATTTCAGGTATCCAAGATGAGCCAATCATAATCGCGAACTCACTGGGATGACTATCTTTAAACAAAAAAATTCTATTAGTAATGTCAAAAATATCCCTGTATTATTTATAACTTCAGTTTTTGTTGGGTATATCTTATTAAATCAAGGCATACCTGTTTTTGAAAAGTAGTAACATTTTGCCATGAACCCAATAGCCTAAACCTTCGTTATTTGTGGGTCTGATATCAGCATCTCTTAAGTAGAAAACACATTTTCTATTAGATAATATCTATAAATGGGCATAGAAGTCCTCAGAACATTATCAGAAAAATAAAATCGTTATCTCCCTTGTTGCATTTCCTTGCCTTTTTAATCAAGACGAATTTCAAGGAGGAAGACAGATGTTTCTCCACTTTGTTTTTATTTCAATGTACCACTTGGGATTTGAAGCTTCTGTACTTTTGTTTGTTTGGATTTTTTTTTTTCTTTTCGTGGCTTGATCCCAAAAAAATGGAATAAAAAATATTTAATGAAAGCTTTGTTGTTTGAAATTGCAGGGTGCTACAAGAGTTATTGCAAATCCCTGATGTCTTCCTGTCTGCCCTCAATTCTCCTATTTTGGGTAATAATGCAAGCAGTCATTTCAGAAAACTGTGCTTTGTTCCTTTTCCTGAGCCTCGACCAGACACCATGTGCCTGAAACAGCAGCAGCCAGCCACAGCAAAAGAAAGTCCTAGGGCAAAAACTCAGACTTCATCTTTCTCAAATGCTGCTGCTTGAAATTTGCATAAACGTTGAAGAGAAAATTATTAGCTTGGCGCAAAAGTAATCGTGGTTTTTGCAATTATTTTTGACCTTTTAAACCGCAGGTACTTTTGAACCAACCTAATAAAAGGACCCTGTATACCTTCTCTTGACATGTTTTACGGAGGAACCCCAACTGTTCAACGCACTGACATGTCTTTTCACTGAGCAGTGGATATAAGCACATTCAGATACCACACTGCAGACATAGGGAGCAGGGGATGAAAAATATCATGTGAGATGGAAAACAGAGGCTTATTTGAAGAGGCTGAAAAGCAACAAGTCATGCCAATTTAAAACAATTACATGTGAATGCAACAAGGGAAACACTTTGAGGGCTGCTCTGATTACACCTGCTGGGGTATAGACTTAATTACTCATGTTAGCGATTCCTAAAACAAAGGGAGGCTTTTAAACCAATAGCTGGCATGATGCTGGAAAGCCCTGGAAAACCTAGGTAAATGCCTAAAGGTAAATTTAAGGAAGATTCCATCAAGTTTGGATACCTTGGGCCAGTCCCTAAACGGGAAAGTTTCTTGAGGCGTTGGAACTGGTTAACATCCGTGACAGCTTGTTCTGCTGTTTGCAGCTGTGTTTACAGGCAAACGGGGAGATACGGCGGGTTCGGTTCCAGACCACTGCCATAAAGTGAGTGGTAATCTTTTTTTGCTGGTGGAGGGTCTTGCCTGTATATACACATGAGGCTGATGAACTTGTATACACACTAGAACCTTGTCTGGACTGAGTGACACCTAGTGCTCAACCACAGGGGTCAATGTGTGTCTTATAGGTTCTTTTGGGAGTGATTCTGAGATGGATATGAAGTGGGTCTGCTAGAGGGATATAATGAAAGCGATTTTTATTTCGTTCATATTAGAGTCATTTGGTGGCATTCCTTCTGGCCCTACCCCTAACCTCCCTCCACTAGGCTGTAGAGACCCTGAGGATAGGAATTATTTTATCCCTGTTTTATTTTCCTGCAATGCGTAGTGGAGGGCCGTGCCTACAGCAGCTGTTCCACAAATATTGATAGAACTGTATTAAAACTGAATGACAATTTTGCTCATATGTAGTGTTTATTTTACCTTTTCTGAATCACTTCTTGGGCCTGCGGTGCTATACATTTTTTTTTTTTAAAGGACCAGTGACCTGTGACCTCTAGTTTTTTGTAATAGTATTTCAGTATGTCTTTTTTTAGATGTTACTAATGGCAACTGGGAAGAATTGCTTCCATTTATTGATATTACATCCTAAATTGCCTAGGGCTCCTCTATTTTTCCAGATTTCTCCGTTTGTTTCAACTGGGGTTTGATTGATGTAACAAGTTTCCCTAAAGGCATCATTGCCCATGCAATCAGTTACCAAGCATGGAAGTACCCACTTTGTGAGCTAGCCTTTTCTGAGCTCTGACTACATATCAGGCCTTGTTCTAAGCTCTGCAATGTATTAATTCAGTTACCTCTTGCCTAGGCTCTGAGAGACATTTTACAGGTGAAGAAACCGAAGCACAAAGAGGATACAGAAATAGATAGTAAATGATGGAGCAAGAATCCAAACCCAGATCCTGATTTCAGCAACCTATACGTCCAACCACAAAACGATACTGCCTCAAATCTGTAGAAAAGAAGACATGTTTTCTATCCTCTAGGAACTTAGAAGTGGAAAGCAGACAGAGTTAGAAGACAGTATGGAATGAAGGGCTCAGTTGTGAGTTATGAGTGTTAACAAGAGTGGGGTGGGCCTGTGAGGGCCGAACCATCAAGGTAGAGGCTTTGTGGGCGAGGCAGGAGGTGAGGTGGGCCTCCGAAGAATGAGTAGAATTTAGATATAAAGGGCAAGTAGCAATCTGAGGAAGCTGAGATGCAAGTGGAGGCATGGAACTGAGTTCAGTGGTGATCTGTTCAGGCAAGAGACTACATTCAAAGTGGTGGGAGGTCATCCTGAGCAGGTAGGGTAGGCTGCCATCTTGAAGGCGGGCATGAGGGTTTAGACTGGAAGGAGTAAGAAAAGGTGCCAAGCTTGGTGCTGTGCGAAGGCTCTGCATAGACCTCTCTACTGGTTCTTCAGAAGCCAAACTGAGAGTAAATTCTGAGAATTGAGTAAGAACTGAAAGCCATTGCAGATTACAGCGTGACAGAGTGGCATGTTGCAAGTGGTGCTTCTGGGAGGTTACATGTGATTAGAATAACATCTTTACCATTTTGGAGGAGCTTAGAAAGTGGATGTCAAGCCCAGTCTAAAAAGGGATGACTTGAGTCGGCTTACATGGGAACGGAAAAAAAACATTGCTCGCTGGAACGTTGCACAGTCGTGACATTTTTCAAACATAAATCTGATTGTGTTTTCCTTGTGTAAAGCAGCCCAGGAGCTCCCCCTCACCTTAGAGCAGAAGCCGTCATCGAACCCCTGCCTGCCTCCCTGGCCTCGCTCCTGTTACTCTCCCCCTTGTTTCATAAGCTGTAGCCATTGGAACCTGGAATGCCAGACTCATTCCCATTCCAGGACTGTACATGTACTGCTGCTTCTGCCTGGGATTCCGCTTCCCCCACATCTTCGTGATTCTTGTCCATTTAAATCTTAGCTCAAAGATACCCCCTGAGAGAGGCCATTCCTGGTTGTCCTTTCTAACGTAGGTCCCTATACCTCCAGCCTTTGTGATGACTCATAACTGGGTTCTGTTTCCAACACAATCCATTGCTTTCCACTGTCTGAAATGCTTTTGTTTATTTATTCGTTTATTATCTGTCTTTCCTATCAGCCATGGTGTCCGTGACGTCAGGGTCTACACTACACACAGTGATGCTCTGTGTTCTGAATATTAGATGACTAGTCCCCAAATACGCTGCACAGAAAATGTGTGAAAATTAGAAATCGGCTTCTAGATTTTATGTCACATTGCCATGTGATGGAGCGATGAAATTGAAGTCCACTGCTTCTCTTTGTTTTTGCCCTCTTTGCGGGGAGGGACACACACACACACACACACACACACACACACACACAGTATAAGAGGTTGATTTCAGTGAGCCAGTATTTACTGAGTGACGGCCGCTGTGGCTTAAGATGAAAATTTGGGAAAAAGTCATTCTTTTTGAGTGACTGGTTTCTGTGAGTCTATTCAAAGAATAGAAAAGAAGAAATGTTTTCTATCCTCTAGGAACTTAGAAGGGGAAAGCAGAGAGAGTTAGAAGACAGCATGGCATCAATTCCACACTGTTTGATTCCAGTCTGGAATCCAACATCAGTGGAAACATGGGTTCTTCAACTGTGGTGTGATTGAGCATTTTGTTTTTTACTCTGTCAATATAAAGCTGCTTTCAACTTCATTGCTAAATCGATACGGAGTCCATTGGGGGAAAACGGAAGTTGACTTTTGAAATGAGGTCTTTTCCAGTCGCTGTCACGGCTTTGAGTTATCCAGGTTCTAGCTTCTCCTTGTACAGCAAGTCATGACAGCCTTCGTTTAGAAATAGCCCCCCACCAAAGTCACGAGTCTCAAATTGTATTTGTCTTTAGTTTGTTCAAGCAATGTGTAATTGTCTGGGTCATCCAACACCTCTAGTAGTTTCTACAGCCTTAGGGGCTCCCTTAGAGTGGACACACGGGTCTTAGGACAGTTGAGCTCAATGTGTTCCCCAGGATGGTAGCGTCAGCGCCACCTGGGAACTTGTCAGGAATGCAGATTCCCAGACCCCCTAGGTCTACTGATTCAGAACCTGTGGGGATGGGGCCCCCCAAACTCTCTAGATGATTCTGATGCACACTGAGGTTTCAGAGCCGTGGCTTAGTAAATGTTAAAGGTTCAAGGTAGCGTGACCCCACGGATCAGCCAAATGGCATTAATTATTAGCCCCGTAAGCCCACCTCCTTTTTGGTCACTGGCTATGATTGGTTCACTAAGGCGAGGCTGTAAAGTTATTTGCCAGCTTGATTGCCACATATTGACTTTGGGTTGTTTGTATTTCTCTGAACCTGTCACTGTAATGATTTGCCAGGACACTTAATAGAAACAGACTGTGATTTTTTTTTTTTTTCACCCTGGCTTTCTGAGTCATGGGCAGCTGGGTCTTTATGCCCTCTGGATAGATGTCTCCTGCTCCCAGGCATGCTATTCATATACTTTTCATGAAGGAGGTGTCAGGGTTGGATCACATGGGACCTTCAGGAGCATTTAGTTCACCCCAGTTTGGTTTACAGGTAGGGAAATGAGCCCCCATGAGGTTGTGCTTTACTGGTAGTAGCACAGCTAGTGAGGGGTAGAGGCAGGATTTGGGGTCCCCTGACCCCCTCCACTGCACTAGGACTCCTCCAGGGGGAGGACCCAGCTGCTGTTTGTGCCTGTAGGACATTTCTTTCCGACTGAGAGGTTTTCTTGTTTGATTTTTTTTTTTTAAAAAAAGAAAGAAAAAAGTCAGGAAGTGCTCATTGTAACTAATAAAAGTGTCCAAAGAGAATGAGAAAACCAGTTTGAGAACTTTGGTATGGAGGAAATAACCTGACATTAACTGTTTTAATTATAGTTGTTGTACGGGGCTTATCAGTGTGGGAAGAGGGAGCATTTGAGCCCTACAGGGAAGTGGGATGTGGACAAGATGACCCTCTTCCTGAATCTGTCTGTTCGGGCTGCAGCCTGGTAACTGCTTGTGTCACCCCAACAGCGGTCATGGAAACGGGGCTGGGTGCAGTAAGAGACCTGGGTCCCAGGTCCCAGAGGTGTGACGCCCCATGAGGAGGCCACTTAACCTACTTGGTCTTCCTCTCTCGTGAATGGGTATAATAATGCCTCTGCCCGTCCTGAGAAGAAAAATGTCAGCTAGTGGGAAGCCGTGTTTCACTGTGATGAAGAGCACAGACTCTCGTGGGATCCAGACTTCCTAGGTTCAATGGCTCATCAATTCACTGGTGTGACAATAGGCAGGTCACTTATTCTTTCTGTGGAATGGGTACAAAGCAATGAACTACTTTATAGGGTTGTTGGGAAGATGGCATTAGTCTATGTAAAGTGCTTAGAAAAGTAGCTGGTAGTTAGTAAATGCTACGTGTTAGCAGCTATTGGTTTTTAAGTCAGCTTTTACTGTGTTTTAAATATTACTATTTTAAGCAAGGAGATTTCTGTAAACATGTTCTCGAATAGTGCATCACTTGATAATTGGCAAATACAGGGCTTTTTTGCAGTAATTGTTAATGGAGAAGCTGTTCTAACATCCGCTTGTTCCTGGGCCCTGCTGTGAAAAGAAGCTGGTTTTGGTGCCCAGGAAGGGCAGGCCAAGAGCCTCTGATATTGCATAGTTTTATCCTAGAGTGGTGTGGCTAGAGGAAACTTAAAGTGGAGAGACTTCTCCGTTCTCAACGTTTCAGGTGTTTATACATGAGCCATCCTAGGAGATGGACATCTTAATAATCTCCCAGAAAAGGTTCATGAACTTCAATTTTGATTTTTATTATTTGACTAGGTTGCTTTCTGCCTTGGCTTTCCAGTTGTTATTAGAATTATGATAAGCATTTTTGTAATGAAAATTCCAACTCTAAAAGCGAAACAATCAAGGTATTGTAATTGTACAGCAAGTGAGTGGCAGATTTTGGGTAGCTTTCCTCCTCTTTTGGCTGAAATCAATGAAACTTTCTACCACTGCTGTTTATTTCTGAGTAGTCTGTTTGGGGGAGGGATTAGGGGGGTGAAGTGCCTTTTCGTTGTCTCGTAAAGGAACTGGGGTTCAAGAATTTGAGAATCATTATTTTATCTGTTTGTATAAAATGAACTTTTCATTTTCTTTACTTTGATTCCCCCTCGTCTGCAGTCTCTGTTCACGGTCCACTCCCCACCTTTGTGTGTGAGCCCCGTACAGTGAGAGATTAGGTTTTATTTATTTCTCGATGTATTTCATTTCTCCCTTTGCTCAGGGTCCTAATATAATGCCTGGTACATACTAGGCTCTCACCTCCAGTTTGTGGAATGAGTATGATTGATGTTTGTTCGAGTGGCCTGTTCTGAAAGTTCACTTGAAGACTTGAGTAATGCGCTGGTATCATGGTAACCTGGTATCTCCCCAGGTCTCCCTAACGATGCATTGGTGAATGCTGGCATCACTTATCTGAAGTACCCTAATCCCAAAATGCTCATGGCCTATCATGGCTATTATAGCTTGGGTGTCCCCAGCGTCATTGGGAGAGAGGGTTGTAACAGCTGGGGAGACTGAGGCATAGAGAAGTAAAAGCATCCTCCAGGACCACGAAACAGTTATTGGGGGAAGAGACTTGGGATGAGCTTGCTTGCTTCTATGACCCCGGAAGCCAAAAGAAAACAGAAACTAATTCAAACTTGACAGAGAAACCCAGATCAGGTTGGATATGAGAGTGAATGTTGACCCGGATGGGATAACCTTGCTTTGCTGTCTGAGGGGTATGATTCGTGACTTATTTCTAATGTGAGTTTGTTTTTATTTCTAGCATTGCAATGTCGGGACGGCCATGAGCCCTGTGTCAACGAAGGAACATGTGTTACGTTCAACAATGGCACAGGATACTGCAAGTAAGTTTTTCTCTGTGTTTTTTTTCGTCTTCGTATGATTTTCTTCAATAGGAAGAAGAAAAGATGCCGTTCACTGGACAAGATGCCGTTCTATTCTATTTTTAATACTTCTGTGAAATGTTGTTTGTGTCTCTCACTGTTCTGATGTGGTTCTCGTGAAGGATGAGGAAAGATGAATGTAGATGTCAGATAACGGGCTACTAAGAGCTTACTGTTATCTTTTCCATTGTGAAAAAGACTTTTCAATGAGTCCTTTTAATCATTAAGCTAGTTTTGAATTAACTAAGTGAGTTAATGTATGTTGAGGGCATTCTCTTACTTGTTTCAGTTGAAGGCAAACCCTTAGAATCACTCCTCAGCATGTTACTTACGATCTTGTTTTTAAGTTCAACTAAATCGATAGTAACTTTAATTCTGCCTAACGTGCATGCATCTCATAACCACATGGAACTGTTTTATTTTAGTGTAAAAATTCTGGAAGAGAGACTGTACCAGAGGAAGATACACACACATTCCTGTAGGGATGGGGTGGGAAGCCAAGGGTGTGGGTGAGTGTCCTTCTGGGGGGTTCAGGAGTGGAAAGATGAGGAACTGGACTAGGCAGTATAGGCCGGTTCTCAAAAGTGTGTCTTATCTTGTTCTCTAACCTCTCATCTAGCTGTACTTTTTGTTTGAGGAAGTTCTGAGAGATAATCTCCAAAGAGCTTCTCTACGTTTCTTAGGACCTTTTTGGCCTTCTGTCTCAATTGAAAAATTTTCATAGGAACACGTATCCATTCTGTGTATATCATGGAAAATAAGATTTGATGTTATGAAATGTATTTTCTTGAGCACTTCTATGGGATGTGTTTATTCTTTGCTTTGGTGCAGGTATTTGCTTGGTAAGCATTTTAAGCGAGTTTATCCAACACGTTTCCGTGTCTCCCCTGGAGATTTAATTGAATACCGTAATTATAAAGATGACATTTGTGCCCATCAAGTCCATTCTGACCAGGAGCTAGGTTCTTTCATGTCCTGAACAAGAATTTTTCCAAGTCAGAAAACATTTTCTTCACCAAAGTGAAAATATTGTAAGCTGTGATGATAGTAAGGCTGAACAATAGGTTGTCTGGATTAGAATAAAGATAACACTGGAAATGAAGTTTTTTATGTAACCGGTGATGGGCTGCTCACTTCATTTTTGTAGCTGGAAAGAAAACAGCCCCAAAACATGTGATGTATTCTCCTCTTAAGAATGGAAACACAATTGGAGACAAAAGGGAAAGGAACGTAATACCTTCGAATCAGCCCCTGAAATCTTGTTTAGTCCCTTTTTGGCATCTGGTATCTTAGTTACTTGCTTTATTCCATTACTCAGCTCTCTTGTGGTAGTTAACCCATTACATTATGATTGTTTGTTGATAGGTTTCTCCTACTAGATGGTAGGGTCCTGGTCTTACGCATTTTTGTATAGTTAATGCTGGAGGTAGCTGGTGCTCAACCATGTGTTTCTTGAACCAAAAAGTGCTCAGTAGATACCAACATTCACATTTTTAAAAAATGTGTTTGTCTTAAATAAGAAGAAACTGGTCTTTCCACTGAGAATTTTATTTGTTTCACATAGCATCTAGAATGATAGAAGTATGCAGAGAGGCAATTTAGTTTATCTCCAAATTCTTTGGAGTTAATTCATCTTGGTGACTTATGGAGGGGGAATTTCACGTAGGTTCTGAGTGTTGGCCAACATTTTTGTAGTCTGACCTGGAGAGAGAGGCTCTCTAGGAGGAGACCAATTTCGGAACACTTACCAGGAGGGGACACGAAGGGTCCCTTTTGGGAGAAAACAGCTTTGTGAGCTGTTTGTCTCCAACTCTCCAACCAAGGTGATAGGGACCAAGTTACCCTCAGATCTTGGAAGAAGCATTGTGAGGGAACAGGGGACGAACTTACTCTGTCTGTGAATGAGAAAAAGTGGAGCCGCCTGAGTTCTGTCCCTGGATACTTGCTCATTGTGGATGGGTTGTTTGTGGATACAGTTCTGGGCGAGTCCCTCAGATGTGCTCCCACCCTGTCGTGAGGGAAACCAACTCCCCGAGAAAGGCAGAGCAAGGAAAAAATGGGCGAGGTCATTCTTTTGGGAGACCAATATGAACAATAGAATGTGGAGAAAAAGAGTCTTTCTCCACCTCAGTAAAAGGAGTAGTAGCATCTTCTGGAGTGGCAGTATCGACAAAAGTGGACACAGGAAAAGCACGAACAATATCAAGGAGGCCACGTCAATCATCCCCCAGTCCCATGCCAACCTCCATAGAACGTTAAGCAAAATTTAACGCAAAAAAACCCCATCTACTTAGCCAAGCTTTCAGTGTATCTTCCCCAACGTTGCATTTTCCCTGGGGAAAGAAGGTAATCCAACTTGTTCAGTAAATACTATTTTCACAAAATGGTAAATAAATATTAGAACACTTAGAAGGTTTATAAAAATTACATCAGACATGCAGGGCATGTGATTATCTTTTTATTCACGAGATTGCTTAGTGGATTAAGAAAAGACAGTTGAAGCCAAATTCCTTTTCTGGTGGGTGGGGGGAGTGGAAATTAATGGCAAATGTGTTAAAGTAGAAGGTGTCTGACTATCTGTTTAAAGAGCATAATGCTACTGATTCAGCTAAAATATAATGGTTGTTTATAGAAATTATAGAAATCCTTGATAAGATCACATTGACAGATGAGGATAAGTACTTTTAAAGGTTAGTTTTGTACACAGTTCAATTGTTTTTTTCTCACTGTTAGCAGCGTAAGTACTCTATCTGTCTGTGGTTAGGCTGCGATACCAGACAAGCAGAGTGTGTGTAATCTTGCATAAAACTCAATTATTGCTCCTAAATAGTTGTTGTCAGATTTTAATAAAGCCCTCTCACTACAGAGAGGTAAGACATTTTATTGTCTCCCTTGTCCTACTGGGAGGTGTAAATATATAATTAAGTTTGGCTGTCATTAATCACTTTCAAGTTGTTTGTCTCAGGCATTCCAATACAAACCATTCCAAATCCCAATTTTATTAAAAATCGTGGGCGACTCAAGCTCGCGAGTAGGTTGGGGGTGGGTGAGGCTATCATTGGTAAAATTCACAAAATGTGCATTTTTAAGACATGTTTATCATAATTATTTAAAGTCCTTGCCTGCCAATTCCTCCTGTCTGGTTTGTCTTTGGGTGTGTTTCCATCAACAACACTCTCTGGACTCTGGGTACAACACTTTTTCTTCGACTTCACCTCTATGGTAGTTTTTGTTATTGGGTGTTGTGGGTGATACATGTTAGAGTTTAGCCTCCACTAACGAACGTTGAGTCTTGTTCTAGCAGGCAGCCACATTTCTGCAAGGTCACCTTGATCCTCTGAAGACGTGGTTTTAGACTTTGCTCTGGTGGGTCTGTTTTACCCTTAGGCTGACAGTGTTAGTCTCAGTCTTGGGATATGGTCCTTACTCCCAAGGTATGACCTTTGGGGCGGGGGCGGGGGGTTCAGTGGAAAGCTTGAAGTGTTTCCCAAGCCCCTGTAGTTTGGTAGGACTTGAATTTAAACCTCTGACTCCCCAGAACCATGCATGCTCAGCCTTGCAGCTGTCCAGCCTTTGCCTTCTCTTAGGTCCCTAAGTATCACCGTGTTCACGCACAGTCAGGAATGATTTAAGGATCTGAATGGAGTTGTGTGCATATTTTAACGCGGGCCCCCTTTTTTAGGATTTGTCTTCTAATTCCAGCTGCTTTGACAATCCCAGACACCTTTGACTGTTCGGCCAAGGAGACTTCCATTTTCTGCTTACATTCTATTTCTCTTGTGTTATCTGGACTGGGGAATACCTTCAGGGAGAAAAAGCTATATAAATGTATGTTTCAGAAAGTTCGCTCTTCTTTTTTCAAGGCTCATATCCCTTCCAGTTTCTGAATGCTTTTGGTGGCTCTCATGTACCTTTCATATTTTTATATATATGAAATCTCTCTCTATATATATGAGATTTCATATATATAAATATATATATTTCATGTATATTAATTATATATAATTATATATATTAATATATACATATATATTATATATAAATGTATATATAAACATATATGAAATCTCATATATATAAATATATATGAGTCTATAATTGTAAGTAAGAGAGTTGGTCTGATATAAGTTACTCTGCCATTATTTATAGTGGTAAAAATTATAGTTATAAAGGAGCCCTTCAAAATTGTCTATATCCCACTTAGGAGGTAACTGATACAATGTTTGTTAAAGAATGGAAAGTCACCGTGAGCTACATAGGTTCCTGTGGATGGGTGATTGCTTCTGAGAATCTTTTTTTTTTTTAAATTTTTAATTGGGGAATATTGGGGAACAGTGTGTTTCTCCAGGGCCCATCAGCTCCAAATCGCTGTCTTTCAATCTAGTTGTGGAGGGCGCAGCTCAGCTCCAAGTCCAGTCACTATTTTCAATCTTAGTTGCAGGGGGCGCAGCCCACCATCCCACACGGGAATTGAACTGGCAACCCTGTTGTTGAGAGCTCACGCTCTAACCAACTGAACCATCTGGCTGCCCCTCCGGAAGCTCAGTGGCAGCTCGTTGTCTTCAGTCTAGTTGTGGAGGGCGCAGCTCACTGGCCCATGTGGGAATCGAACTGGTGGCAACGCTGTTGTTGAGAGCTCCCGCTCTAACCGACTGAGCCATCCGGCCGCCCAAGAATCTCTATTTTCTGCCAAAGCATCTAACTAGAAATTACATTTTAAAGTGAATCATTATAAATATAAAATGTTATAAAATACAACTTTGTGTCCCATTTTACCTAAAATGTGTCTACTAGCTGTAAGAAACATTACACGTTAATGACTGGTGATTTTCCTTGCCAGGATTAGGGAGTAATTGTGTTGGTGGTCTAGGTCTCCTAAAGCCATTTTAAAAACTGGAGGCATCGCTTTTGTCCTCTTGATACATTTCTGTATAGTTAGGAGAGACGTAGACACTCAGAAGCTTCTCGAGCCTGGCTTACAGCAGAGGTTGCATGATCAGTGTTTGCACTGTGGGGAAAGTCATTTTCAAATGTCAAGGCTGACCATTGTCCCCTTTCACTCGCCTTGTTAGTGTATTCAGTGCTGTTCGAGGGCAGTGTCAGATCAGAGAAATACAGCAGGGAAAGAAGTCCGCTGTGAAATGACTTTCCCTTTCTCCTCTGCTGAAACTGGTTCTGCCAGCAAGATTCCTTCAGGAGGGGCGCCCTCCTCAGCAGACTAGCACATCAACCGTTTTCCTGGCAGATGCCCACAGAAGGCTGACTGTGGAGAAGGCCTTTTATCTTCCCCATAAAATGAAGAAGGCTGTCTTTTGGCTCCCTGCATACTTTTTCACGTTTTTACAATGTGATGCTTAAGGAGCGATTAATTCAGGAATTACTCAGTGCGTGCTATGTAAGTATACCACATATAGTAACAGACAGCTCAATCTGTAGTGGCCATTACAAGTCAGGGATATTGGTATCACATTATTTCTCACTTCTTTGGGAACGCATCACATAATTATCAATGCACTAACCTGGACTTCTTACAGAGGTTCAGAATGAGAGTCTTACTCGAGTATTGTAAAGTCAGGTGGGAAACGACTGACTGTAATACGGTCTTTCGGTGCAGGAACCACCCGGGAATGGGGCTGGGACCAGGGTGAGGTGAGAGAGGCATTCATCTCAGGCATAAAATTTAAGAGGGGGCCCAAAAGCTCAGTTATCAGGACAAATAATATTGTTATGCAATAGTTCAATAAAAACGAATGCAAAATACCTGTGATAAAACATCCAAATTTAAAAAAAAAGAGGTCAGTCTTATTTGAGCTTTTTCTTTTGCCTCAGGCTCCAGTCTGGTTCAGTCTGGCCCTGGTGAGTGGATAAAGTCATCTGGAAGAGCCCTGCCTGGTGACATGGAGAGGACAGCATAGGTTTTTATATCACATAGACTTGAGTTGGAGCCATTATTCCTGTTAGCAACTGGACCTTCCACAAGTTAAAGAATACTATGCTCGCTAACATTTGAGCACTTTTTATGTGCCAGGCTCTCTGCTCAGTTCAGCTCTTTACTGCATTTTAGTTCTCATAGAAGAGAGTTAGTCTTAATATCCCTGAGTATGTGGAAACTCAGAAAGCTTAAATAATTTGCCCAAGATCACATAAATCTTAAGGAGCTGACCTGAGTTGGAATCTTGGAAAATGTGCTATCACTCTGAGTCTCAATTTGCCTCTCTGTAAAATGGGACGAAATTACCTATTGTAAACTGGGAGTTCAAACAGGACCTTCTGAAAAGGAAGTGTGGAACATTTGAAAGTATATGAAAGATGGCTCTTCAGATAAGGAATAAATTAGAACTCTGTATAGTTCCTGATTTTAAAATAGAAATGGTAGCATTAGGTAGGCCCGGGCAACTCACAGAATACCAGAGTTTTGAACTTTCTGGCAGCTACACAAGTGTACATGGAGCACATGGGTTGGCTATTGCTGCGTTTCTGAGAAGTGGTTTTTGACTTGAACTCTCAGTGCAATTACTGCAAGTGAAATAGAAGAAGAGGCAGTGAAGGGGGGGGGGGATAGAGGACACTGTCAGTTAAAATGCTCTTTAGTGGAGAGAACTAAATTGAAAAACTAGAAACGTCTCCCATCTTCTTCCTAATGGAAGATGAGCAAGTCCAGACCGATTTTACGCAGCTGTGAAATTGAGACAGGTCGGCTTGGAGGACTTCTGATAAATGTTGCTGCCAGCACAGAAGTCACAAGTTGTTAACCACAGCGCCTTACGTTTGCAGAGTGATTGTAGATGTGGGGCTTTCCTTCTGTACAACTTGAGCTCTGGACCTCTAACAGCGTCCTTCCAGAGTGAGTCTTCTTCTTAACACTTACATCTTTGAAACAGCCTTGAACAGGTGAGTAAGTGCCCCTGAGGAATTTTTCATAAGGGAAGTCCCAATTATCAGCTCCTTCTCACTACACAACAACAGAATTCCCATACTCTTCTCAATTCATCATTATCCTTTGGATTGGAACCTTTATAAACTTCAGTGTTAGGTTCGGAGAAGTAGGACAAAGTGGTTTGTCGGCTCTGCCGATATCCTTTTTCCTGTCTTGGGTACCTGCCAGTAAATTAAATTTTGGCCTGCACACCTGGCATGAGTAGATGTGAGTTTAGCTAGGTTTCTTTCAACACAGTCCCCAGGTTAACCACAATCCTATGTAAAGTTCCTTTCCTATTGTTCCACAGTGGCATGTCAGCACCATTAATTGTATGTTGGGATTCTCCACCCCCCCCCCCTTTTTTTTTCTTGCGACTAAGCAGGATGAGAAATACTTCTCTTTCAGGATCTGGACTAGCTTAATGAAATCCTTCGTTTTAAATGTTGGCTATCCATCTTTGATCAAGGCTGGCTAGCTTGAATACAAAGGGGTGGGGGACTGTGATAAAAATGGAATTATCTAGAAATGTCCAAGAACATTTTTCTTTGTTAAGCTAGCATAAATGTGTGGGTGTGATGGAGGTTTTCCTTAAGCCCTCTTCTCAGCATTCTGTGTGTCGGGATTTAGAAGCTAGAAATGAAGTTTAGTGTCTCCTTTACTCCCACCGTGTGTGTGTGTGTGTGTGTGTGTGTGTGTGTGTGTGTGGTGAGATGTGTTTTGTTTTCATATGTGTCTTTACATCTCACTGTAAGATACACTGCAGTTTCTCTGAGGCTCCCAAAGTTCTCTTTATCCATCCTGTTTATCCATTGCCAGTAATCTTCATTAGTGTGTCCTCCTCTGTGTCTAAAAATGTATTACTGATTCTTATACTGAGGCCGTCAGGCTTCCCGTATTAATGCAGTTACCTTCTGTTTAAAACGTTCCTCTCCTAAACAGTGTCCTACTTGAATCTTTATGAAAAGGCCTTTATGAAATAAAAGTAAAAGCAACGACTACCAAAGGCATTAGGTGGAGAAGGTAGGTGTTACTGAGAAAATAACCTGGTCAGCACTTCTGCAGAATAGTAGCACTTAGGGAACTGAATCTGTAGAGAGTCAGGCCGCTTGCTTGCAGTTCCTATACCTGTCATTCTGTATCTGGAATGTGGAAAGTCACAGAGACTCTGAAGCCCTGTACGAGCCTCACGTTTCGTCTTAGTCAGCTCGGGCTGCGATAACAAACTACCACAATCTGGTGGCTTAAACAGCAGGCGTTTATTTCTCTCTCACAACTCTGGAGGCTGGGAACTCCGAGGTGAAGGTGCCAGCCGACTCGGTTCCCTGTGGGACCTCCTTCCTGGTATGCAGATGGCTGCCTTCTCACTATAGCCTCACGTGGAGGGGAGGGAAAGCTCTGGTCCCTTCATCTACTTACAAGGGCACTAATCCCGTAGTGAGCCCCCCACCCTCACGACTGCAGCTACCTCATCACCTCCTAAAAGCTCCCCCTCCACATACCATCACAGTGGGGTTTCAGCATGTGGATTTTGGGGAGACACATTTAGTCTACAGCACTCTTCACAGAAAAGTTTCCTTTTCCCCACACTGGTATTGATTGAGTTGAGCCAGCCACTGTGCTCGGGCTCTGTGGTGGGACTCGTGAAGCGACACGAAAGCCCAGGAGGCTGTGCTCTCTGATTTCCTTGTCACAAGTACTCATGCCTCAGGGGCGTCAGATTGCTTTTCTGCCATATGACATGGTAGCAGTCCTCTGACACCTTGCCATCTTGTTGGGGACCTGAGGCATACATATACCAGGGGTACCAAGAAAATGTGTACACATTCTAAGAAAGGAAAAACCTGTATTAATATATACCGATAACAACAGATGAATACAAGGCACGTGTGACTTCTGCAATGACAGCAGGTGCTCAAAGGGGTTCCTATCAGTGCCCAGATACTTCTGATGACGGCCAACGACTGCTTGAGCAACGTTGGCCAAAGTGTCCACTTGTACACGGTTTTTTTGGCATTCCCGGGGTGTGTGTGTGTGTGTGTGTGTGTGTGTGTGTGTGTACAGTCTATAATTGCCCAGTGTAGTGGCATGGGTGTTAAGAACTGTGGCGATTCAGACAAGGGAGCAACTACTCCCTTGTCTGGGACAGAAGACTAGAAACAGATGATTTTCAGTGGTCACTTAGCTTCTAAAGCTCCAAATATTGGTGGTGTCTTAGGAGATGGACAGGTAGAAAGGCTAATGTTTCCTGGAATCATCATTACCGATATCTTCCTCACTTTCCCTTAATGACATACTTTCAAAACTTGTCTACGTGTGGGTTGCTCTCTTCTATCTGTACTTCAGTTTGTGTGAGGGTTTCCTCAACTGGTACGTGCATTCACCTGGTTTCATGGCGACAAACAAGTGATTTCAGAAATCACTCCTTTAAAAAAATAATAATTCCTTTAGCACATGTCGGCTAATGCTCGAAGACAGAATGTCTAGAGTAAGGTGGGGAAGACTGGGCAACAGCAGGAGAGTGCAGCGGGGAGCAATCACCTTCCCCCATCCCCGACCCCTAGACCTTTTTGGCTTTGACTGTTGATGCTTGTGCTGCTTCCAGAACAGAGCAGCCAGGGAGGCTGGTGGACACCGTTTACAAAGAAACTCTGAACCCAAGCATCTCTGAGGCAAGAAAAAGAATGGGTTTGGATAGGAGGCAGGATGGAAAGGCAGAGACCCGGACAACAGGCTCTGTTTTCATACACGGCCTGGTACATCGTCTCAGCTGAACGTTCAGGAGTCCCAACCTCAAAGCTCTTCTGTCCAGCATATCCCTGGCCTGATCCAGTTCATTGCAGGGGTCCCGAGTGAGCAAGCATCTGTTAACCAAATCTTTGGTTACCCCAAATTAGCTTATGTCCTTTACTGCTTGTTTCCTCTGATGATGGAGTATATATCCAAACCCTCAATTATCCAGAATAAATCCAAGCTGCCTCTTCTGTGTGGAAAACATTTGACAGTGGTTCTGTTTCTCTTGCCTAGACTGTTGTAGAGCCTTAGCCATTTAACCACCTGCCCCTTTAAGATTTTGAAATGCTGGTTCTTGTTGTGTAAGCTGGACACTTCTTCTTGAGGAATTATTTTACTGGGCAACTTGCCCCTTCTGAAACCTCAGTCATCCTGAAAAGTACCTCAGGAACCTCGTTGACTTTTTTTTTTTTTGTCTTAGTCCTATTTGTATATCATAATTGTGGTGTCTGATTCTCTGTCTCATATTATTAAAACTCCTGGCCTTGAATTTCTGGGTCAACTCTTAGAAAATGGACAGAACCTGATTACTAATGAGAAGTTGACTCATTTCCTTCCAGGCAAAGGCTGACACTGACGCTCAGAGTTCATAATTAGTCCCCACAGAAGCACACACTCTAATTATGGATAGCACCTATTCTTCCCTAAATTTTATAAGAATTAATGAGAGCACCATGAGCTGGGGGAGTGAGTAAGATAGGCCCTTAAGTGTTGAAAGGACATATATAAACAGGGTATCTGGAAAATGGTCCTACATGAACTTAAGTGGTTGATTCCCTACAAATTAAATTTGGTGCATTGTTTCACACAAACACATTGGTCATTTTTTAGCCTTATGGAATTTATTAGCAGATCGGCTTCCATCAAGAGGCTGCCGTGCCTACCACCAATCTATGGTGCAGAAAATGGGTTCTCATGTTGGCCATTGAGTTGGGGAAGATGGTAAGACCATTCCTTCCCTTGTAGGTTCAGGATTCCTTTTTATTCTTCATATTTTGTTTAAATATGCCGGGGGTGCCAAAAGAAAAAGTATACACATTTTAAGAGTTGTTGTCTTAAAATGTGTATATGGTTTTTTTTTTTGGCATTCTCTGTATTACTCTTCACCCCCCCACTTAATACCTAATGTTTATTAAAAATTAAAGTAAATATATTGTTCTTTCTCCTTTGCTTACTCTTTGCTTCCTTGTGTTTCCTGTGAGGAGTTAGCTGAAGGCGTAAGCTGTACAACAATTCATTTACACAAGTGTGTATCGAACTGTCTGCACTTAGAAGAATGATAGGTAGGCACGTGAAGGATATAAAAGATGAGTCACAAGGCACACTTCTTGCCCCAGGGAGCCCTGGCTTGGAGTGGGTTGGTAGCCAACACCTGGAAACCACTGACCCCGAAGCACTGGCATCAGCAAGCAGCAGGACATCCTTGGGCGACATTGCTGAGGGAATTCGAAAGCCAGCACTGCTGAGTGCTGAGTCATCCTGCTTCCAGGTTGAGGGGACTTTGGCGAGCACCTTTTCTACTTATCCTATTTCACATGCGAGGAGCCCAAGGCTTGCCATGGGCAAGTGACGTACCCCGTGTTCTGTAACTAATTAGAGTGGAGACTGGGACTAAAAGTTGTTTCTCCAACCTCATTTGCTGATCTCAAGGTTCAGCCATATCTCTTTTCATTCTTTGTACCAACCCTCAAGGAACTGATGTGGGTGAATGTTTTATTTACATATGTATATGCAGGAGCGGGGGAGACTCTGTGTGTGGGGGGGGTGCATGCATGAGTGTGTGTACATGTGTGTGTGCACATGCGTGTGTGCGTGCACGTGACTGTGCACGTGAGTGTGTGTGTACATGTGTGAGTGTATGTGTGCATGTGTGTGAGTGCGTGTGTGTGAGAGTGTGTGTGTGTGTGTGAGAGTTAACTTCATACTTTGGGAGAAAATGTGATTTTTAAAAGTCTGCTCCATATGGGGTTGGCTGGCTCGCTTTGAATGATTTAAGGGTGCGTGACGGTTAAGAAACCCTCTAAACATCAGGAATCTTAATTAGTTTTGATAATCCTTTGGGTAATTATCTCAGCCTCATAGTTCCCCAACTTGGAGTATAATTACAGAGTCGTTTTAAGGTGTAAAGATTCCCTGGATTCTTGCGTTTTGCCTTTTGGCTTCTGCTAGGAGTATGAGTGCTGAATAGTTGAACGCCTTCCATGTGCCAGTTACTGTATGAGGCAGCAGGAGTATGAACACCTCTAACCCTGCTGGGGAAGACGAATAATCAGGACACAGGATAATGAGTGATAGATTATGTTAGAGCTCCGGGAATATACAGCGGGGGTAGCAAGCCTGCTTTTCTGAGGAAATTACATTTAAGCGGAAGCCTGAAGGAATTTGAGGCCTTAGCTCTGAGAAGAGAGTGGGGAAAGTGTTTTGGGCTGAGTGAACAGCACGTGCAGAGGTCTGCAAGGGAGAAGCACGCACTGTGGCACTTTCTGGGAGCTGGAAGAAGTTGAGCCGAGCAAGGAGGGCACGTGAAGGAGAGAAGATCTTGAGATGAAGCCATTGCTCAGTCTCTTGTTTGCATACAACACATAATGTCAAAATCGACTAAGAATTCAGTAACCATTTTATAACACCTTTATATTTTAATAGTCATAATAGCATCGACAGCCCATTAAAATACGGACAGGACCGTGCTTCTAAAGCACTTTCTACACTCCTGGCCATGACGGTCCAGTGAGTACATAGCTGGGGAACAACTGGCTTGACTCCTTCATTTTTGCCTGTTACTGTGAAGGCTGCTTGTTGTCAACTCCTATGTTTAGAGTATGTCTGCCATGTTTTAATCACCAATAGACACTTTCTCAGGGCCCAGTGCGGTGAAATAGGGTAAAGTACTGATTGTGTGCCAGAAGACGGGAAAGAAAGACCACCTTCTGTTACGGCAGCAACATGAGTCTTTCAACGCGGTTTGTGTGCCCTTCTTGTCCAGTCTTTCGAGTGATGACTGAAGAGATTAGGGGCTCAGTGCAGCTTCTGAGTTCTGATAAATGAGCTCAGGCTGTAAGCTGGCAGATAAGGGCATTTGCGAATTCTTGTGTAAGTCAAGTCCGGTTGCCCTTTGCAGTGGTTACCGCTTTCATAGTCCTTGATGAAGGTGAATGATGCTATGAATTAACAGCTCGAAAGCTTGTACCAGTGCAGCTCCTTTCTGCTTTGGATGGATTAAAATGAGCATGTGTTGATTGCTTTCCTCAGAATGGGGGTGGAAGGTGTGGGGGTGAAAAACCTGAACACATGGAAAGCAAGTGAGGTGGAGTTTCAGAAGACGGTTCCCAGCCTCACAGTTCCCGGTGAAACTCTTTTCCTGTGGGAAACTTTTAATTTGGAAGCATTCAGCCTAATGTGGGAACCAAGATTAACATTTTCTGAAATACCTCTACAAGAAAAGCAGAAATGTTCTGTTCCGGAAGCTGGATTTACATAGTAGAAAAATGGGCTGTCCTGCAGTATTTGGTAGTCTTTGTTTATTAGTGGTGGTAAAAAGTTGTGTGTGTGTGTGTGTGTGTGTGTGTGTGTGTGAGAGAGAGAGAATGAGAGAGAGAGACAGAGAGAGAGAGGTGGATTGATTGTATATTTGTCTTTGTTTCCTTTACATCAAACCAGCAAAGCCCTCGAAAGTGTGTTTTACCACAAACCAACCAAGTATTGGGCCCTAACTCTGTACACGAATACTTTTTTTAGTTCTTTTTGTTTTTCCTTCTTGCTGAGTAAGCTGTAGTGTTTGTGTTGGGGCGGGGGTGGGGGTGGGGGGGAGGTGAGAGTGGGAGTGGGAATGGCAAGAAGTCAACATGACAGCGTTTCTTCTCTTTTCTTCCCCTCTTTACCAGGAAGTTAACTGGAAGTCTTCATGCGATGTTTCTTTTTCTTTTTTTTTTTTTTTTTGGTAACAATGTCAGTAATTAGCATAATCAGTTAGTTACTTTTACACAGGGTTACAGAATTAACAAATTGACCATCTGATGAGCTATCCAACTGGAGGGACAGTGGGAGGAGGGGATTGAGGGGGTTAGACTAGTAGGTGGGGCCTCTTGAATGCCAACCAAAGAGTTTAGACTTGATTCTGTAGGCTCCAGGGCACCTAGAACTTTGTAGTCAGAGCCTTGGGAATGAAATGTTATGTTGGAGCTTTCACTGGTTACAGTTAGCTTTGGCTGTTAGCAATTATTTTTATCTACTTGCACAGGGGGAGCAGGAGAGGGGGCAGGAAACTAAGCTGGCATTATGGTCACGGGAAAGGACAAGACTGATTTGGGGCCCTTTCAAAGTGCAGACCTTTGTTACTGAGCAATGCTTAATTTGGTTTCTGGGTTTTGTTATTTTTTTCCCCCCGTCCTTACCTCATTTACCTTAACGACAGCTCCCCCCCCCCCTAGAGCTCTGCTAGGGCAGGCTGCCACTGCAGATTGGGGGGCCAAGAGGCCCAGAGCAAGAAGAAAGTGGGTTGAAAGCAGAGTTCTGTTTAAAGAATTTTCTGCTGGAAACTAGCCCAGAGCGAGTAAAGAGAAGCTTTAATGAGAAGCAGCTGCAGGGCCCGCGCAACCCACATGAGACATTTTTTTCCCCTCCGTTCCACATTCTGTATAGTTTTTTTTAAAAAATCATGATTTTGAAATAGCTGTTTTGTAAAGCCCGCCTCTCTTTTTCTTCTTCTTGTATGCGGTGGGGTTTTGCTTTGTTGTTTTATTTTATTTTTAATAACCAAATCCTCACTCAAAGAAAACTAAAGGCAGAGCTGCAGCTAAATCCTGGCTGCAATTTGGGCTCACCCTGCTGATACAGAACATTCGGTGGAGAAAACAAGGCGAGAGAACACTGGCTTTTATTTGGGAAAGGGGCTTATTTCCTGCTCGGACTTCAGTCCTCTTGGAGCTGACACAAGCTGTTACAGTGTTTTAAGCTTTTCTCTAGACGAGTGGCCATTCACTTAGGAAACTTGAAAGAACAAATTTTTCTGTCCTGTATTACTAGGGAGACTGACCCTGAACTGCAGCCATTGCCAGATAGCTCGGAATTGGTATTCAAATCCCAGCTTCGTTGAAATCTGTAAAGTGTCTATATGTAAACGAACCCAGGCTGCCAGTGGCATGTGAGAGTTGGGATCTGGTTTTCATCTGTTTTATTGAGGGGGGCTCTCTGGGCATCCATTCTGGTTCCATTAGGAGAAATCCCTTGTTTTTCTTCTCTCTTTCCTTCCCTCCCCTTCACCTCATTCCCCATGTGTGTGTTTGAACAATAACAATGGAAGAAGGGACCTCTTCATGTCAGCAATGGCAGATTGTTTCCGAAAAAGGCATGCATATATGTGTATGGACCCGAGAAGTATTCAGAGGAGCTTACAGAGTTATTTTATAGGAAAAGAGCCCTCCCCCCCGGCCCCCCAACTTCCCCTGTATTCAGAGCCTCCTCTGTGAAGTAGAGAAGATCGAAGAGAGGAAGTCACTGGGGGAGCTACTAAAGTAGGTGATAGTTCCCTTGCAAGAAGGAGGCATTCATATAGTTTGGGGAACAAAAGACGGTTGTTAGATTTATTCAGTTTCTTTTTAGAAAAATTTTTTACATAGACCTTTATTCAAGATGTAGGCTATTTTCCAGAAAGTGTGCTGTGGTAACTTAACAGAACTATGGGTTTATGAGGGAACTTGGATGATTAGCCATGTTTCCAGCCTCTCACCAAACTCAGCTCAAGCCATCTCAAGAAGAGAGCTACATAAGCTCTTGTTTTCAGACAGAGTCTTAATTCCACTCAGATTCACAGGGTTTGTGGTGTGTTTGTATTAGAGCTGAACAGGGATTTGCAAAGATGAAAGGTCTCCTGCCTTAGGAAACAGGGGTCCTTTATTTCTCGCTGTCTCACCCATTTCTCCCCTTGTCCATAATTCCGCTTAGCCTTCTAGAGATGGAGGGATAATCGTGTACCTTAGGAGGCTTCTTAGGGATGGTCTGGCCTGTGTTCTACTAGGCAGCGCACAGTGTGGGGTTGGAAGGGGGTGGCTGTGTGGCAGATTTGGGCTGAGAGGCTGACTACCCATCACAGGAGATTTAACCTGCATCGGAACCAGTTGCTCAATGGTACGTAGGTGTTCATGGTATTCAAAGCACCTGCACCAAGGTCTCAAGACATGTCCTTCCCCACAAAAAAAAGTGTCACAGAGGAGTCTGAGAGAGGCACAGGAAAGACATGACAATGGCTCAGAGGCAGAAGAGCCCGACTGGTTGGGATAATGTAGGTGTGACATGGCACCACCTCAACTGTTGGGGGGGATCAGAGATGGGCGAGCAGGTTTGGAGGACACAGGTTTTGAGCAGATCTTTGAAGCAAGAATGGAAGAAAGGAACATACATTAGAGATGTGATAGATGGGAAAGCATGCTATTTCTCAGTGGAAATTAGAAAGATTTATATATAAGGCACCAGGAGAGTGGAAATAATCTGGAGTGTCTGAGTTATGGATGACTAAGGAGGGAGACAGTGGGATGGTAGGAGTGGTGCCGTCAAGCACGTTCTAGATTCGAAGGCACTTGGATTTGAAGGGCTGGGCATTCATGCTCGTTTCTGAGCAGAGAAGTGAGCTGACCCAAAGGATGCTTGAAAAGGAGTATTCTTTAAGTCGTGTGCTTCTCCTGGCTATCCGTACGGATAGGTGTGAATGTGATGCTGGTCCAGTGAAGAGAATGAGGCTGACTGAATAGGTGCCAGTCTTGGAATAAGACCTAGCAGGACACTTTCGGTGAAGTGCTCTTTTAGGCTTTGATGAAAGATCTAGGCAAAGAAAGAGATATAGTTGTAAGTGATACACAACTGGGAAAAATTGCTAGATTCGGACAACAAACTTAGGGTCAGTTAGCTTTGGTGTCCTTATCAGTGCAATAGTGGTTCAGAACACTGACTTCAGAAGTATGGTGCACTGCTGCAATACTGTGATTTCTATGACTAAAGTCTACAAGGCATCTCAATCAGAAACATGGGGTAAAGATTCAGCATGGCGAATTTAAAAGGAACAACTGATGGGTCCCATTACCAGTTCAAAAATCATGTTATACAAGCAGAGGATGAGAGAAATATGGTATGGAAGTAGTTCATGTGAAAAGAAGAGAAACATCTGGACTTTTCAATGGACCGTGTGTTCAGTGGCACGTAATAGTATTTTGTGGCTTCTGAAAAACGTGAACACGGCTTTAGGCTGCAATAGGAGAAACGTAGTGTCCAGATCATCGGAGGTGATGGCCCAGCTCTGTCCTGCTCTGGGAAGAATCTAGGTGCTGTGTTTTCTTCCATTTGGGGCCCCGCATTTTAAAGAGGTATTTGAGGAGCTAGAATCGTCTGGTTGGGAGAGCAGGATAGTCTGTTGTGAAGTACGCAGGCTCAGGAGTCATGCTGGATGCCTCTGCCATCTCTCTACTAGCTGTGAAATCTTAATCTTTCTAAGCCTCAAGGTCCTCATGCACAAAATAGAGATTGTAATGTACTGTTGGAGGGAGTACTAAAAGAGATAATCGCGGTAAAATGCTTAGCAAATACGTAATTCATAGTAAGTGCTTCAAAAATGTTGGTCACTGTTTTAACTGTGGTTGTTTTAAGTATAGAAGAGCCAATGAAATGGTGAGGAAATCTGAAAAAAATTTCAGACTGAGGAACAGTTCAAAGCACTGAGTCCCGGAAGAAAGAAAACAAAGGGTCAACATAACTGTCATCAAATTCTTGAAGGGTGACATGTAAGGGACTCTGCCTTTTTGTTCTAGAGAACAGGGATAGCCAGTTGGTGGAAATTGTAGGGAGGCATTATTTTAAAAAATAAGGTATAATTCACATGCTACTAAAATCACCCTTTAAAAGTGTGTAAATTAATGGTTTTAGTATATTCATGGTGATGTATATAACTATCACCATTATCTAATTTCAAAACATTTCATTATCTCCCCCCCATCCCCACCACCCCAAAAAAACTCTCTAGTCCTTAGTAGTCACTCTCCATTTCCCCCTCTTCCCAACCCCTGGGCACACTAATACATTTTCTATCTCTGTGGATTTGCCTATTCTGGACACTTCATAAAACTGAAATCATACCATATGATTTTGTGGCCTTTTGTGTCTAACTTATTTCACTTTGCGTGATGTTTTCAAGGTTCATCCAGATCATAGCATGGATATTCATTCCTTTTTATGGCCAATTAATGTCATTGTACAGAGATACACCACATTTTATTATCCACTCATCAGCTTACAGACATTTGGGTTGTTTCCACTTTTTGCTATTCTGAATAATCCTGCTATGAACATTCTTTACAGATTTTTGTGTAGACTTATGCTGTCAGCTATACTTGGATATAGACCTACTAGGAGGGGAGGCAGAATTTTAAGACATCTGAAAGAAAGAGCTTTCTGACAGTGAGATCCACCCACACTGAAGACTTGTTAAAATAGTGAGCCAGTAATTCTATTTTCCTTAACAAATGGATGGTGTTTACTATGTGATAGATGTCATTCTAAGTGCTTTACAATTATTTAAAAGCCCTATGAGGTAGACATTATTAAATTCATTTTAAACAAGGAGGTTTAGTAACTCGCTCAAGGTCACTCATCGAGTAAATGGGTGGCTAGGGTTGAAATCCAGGTGGTTTGGTTCTAGCATCTGTATTCTTAATAGCAGGAACAATAATAACTTCAAACATTTGTTAAATTCTGTTACTCAGGTACCATGCTTAACTGCTTGTATTTAAGCAGAGGCTGGTAATCATCTTTTAGGGGTATTTTAGAAAGAAATATCTCACCGGGTAGAAATTACCTTAAGGTGTCTTGAATCCCAAGGTTCTATTATTCCAAGGGTGGAAGTGAGGAAAAAGCCCGCAATGAGATGTCTGTCCTGAGGCATTTAAGATGATCAGAATTTATATCAAAAGAGGAAACTATGAGCGTAAATGATAAGTATTGTAGGAATTCAGTTGACAAGAGTTGTCAGAACGTGGTAATAAATGATGTATAACTTAAAAGGATTAACCCAAAGTGAGTTGTCCGATTACGGATGGACGCCTTAGAAAAATGGAGTCAAGTCTCATGGGAAAATGATGCCACTCTTTAAGTGTTTAGTTTCAAGTATTGGCAGGATATATTAGGTAAGGAGATGACTTTTAGTAAACGGAACATCTGGAACTGAAGCTGTATATTTGGGAGTCAGATACATGACGGTAGTTGTCTCAAACCAAATGAACAATGACAATAACAAATACACATGAGAGAAAAGGTCAGGGCAGCCCAAACTTAGCTTTAAGGGGGCCATAATTGATGAGGAAGAAGAAGGGGAATAAACAATCAAGACTAAACATGTACCTAGATAGACAGAGGGAGTCAGAGAAACCAAACATAAAAAGATTAAAATGATAGCAGCAATACCTCCTATAGGAGGGAGAATTTCCTTATGATGAAATCTCAGATGAGACCACTGAACTTGACCAGGGGAAAGTCATTGCTCTCACAATATAGCAATGACTTCTGGGCAATAATTAGAAGGAAAGTTTTGTTGCAAAGGGACAAGTGAGAAGTAGATGGAAGAGACAGGGAAAATACCTGTGAAACTAGGCTACAGTTGTAGAAGTTTGGCTGTGAAGGAAGAAGAATTTGCAAAGGGGGAATGGAGCTTAGTGAAAATGTACGTTAAAAGAGACGTGTACATGGTTTAAGGTAAAGAATCAGGCTGATGTCTAGCCCTCTAGAACATCTTAAATAAGAAATTAATTTTTTATTATTATGCCAACAATAGGTCTAGTTTCACATAAAAATAAGATGTGGTTCTATACCTGGGCCCTAGGAGAGTAAGTCAGTTGTACTCATATATCATACCTAAATATTGTCTCACTAGAGTAAAACCCTAAATCCTTCTTTATAGTGGCCTAAAGGTCTCCCATGGTCCACATTTCGGTATAGGTCTCATCTGTTTTCTGCTAACTCTTTTTCTTAAATTCCTTTTGTAGAGCCACAGAGGTCTCCTTGCTAGTCCTCAAACATGCCAGGGCCATTCCTAATTTTCGGGCTTTTGCATTTGCTATTCCCTCAGCCCTGAACACGCTTCCCCTAGATGCCTGCATGGTTATTTGTCTCACCTCATTCAGGTGTGACTCAAATCTGCCTTCTCAGCGAGGCCTTCTCTGGTTTTCCTATTTAAAAACCAAATACAGTCTCTAATTCCATCTCTTCTTATCCCCCTTTCCTGTTTTATTTTTTTTAGCACTGATTCCACCTAACAAATTATGTGGTTTACTTACTGATTTTTTTGTCTTCTGCTATTTGAATTGAAACTTCACAAGTTCAAGGATTTTTCCTAGCACTATAACAATGCCTGGCACATAATAGGCACTTACTAAACATGCATTGCATGAATAAATGAGTGTGATAGTCTTGTGGAAACTGATGTGAGAACATTCTTTTCCATTACCACAAACATCGTTCTTAATGAGCATATTAGATGCTATTTATAGAATTAGGCTTCATATATTCTCTCACTCAAGAGTTGACAAACTTTTTTTGTAAAGCCCCAGAGAGTAAATATTTCTGTGGGCCACATAGTCTTACTTTAACTGTACAACCCTGTTATCGAAATGCAAAAGTAGCCATAGGCAATCCGTAAATGGGTGAGTGTGCCTGTGTGCCGATAAGACTATTTATGGACTCTGAAATATGAATTTTACATACTTCTCAAATGTCACGAAATATCCTTCTTTTGATTTTTCCCCGACCATTTAATAATGTCAAAACTATCCTCCACTCACAGGCCGTACAAAAAACAGGCAATGGGCCAGAGTAGACCCGCCAGCTGTACTTCGCCAAGCTCTACTTTTACTGGTTTCTTAAACATATTGTAATTGAAACATACTTTTCCATACAAGGAGCAACTATGTAGATTACATCCTAGTAACGGATAAGAAAGCAATACTTTTGTTTGGCTTCAGACGCTTTCACAGTTTTTCATTTTTGTTTTCCTGGGAACCTTCTGTTTTCATTATGTGCTTATGAGGCCAGTATTTCAATGAGTTTGCATTCTCTAAGCAGATAGCACTTGGTATTATTGGGGAGGTGGTTGTGTAATAGTCCAGTGTAATAGTACAAAAACTGGGCACAGCCTACCCATATTAAAAAGTTTGTCATGTGGAGGTTCCTCAAAAAATTACAAATAGAATTACCATATGACCCAGCAATCCCTCTCCTGGGTATCTACCCAAAAAATTTGAAAGCATTTATCCATAAAGACATGTGTGCTCCAATGTTCATTGCAGCTTTGTTTACGGTGGCCAAGACATGGAAACAACCAAAATGTCCTTCGATAGATGAATGGATAAAGAAGTTGTGGTATATCTACACCATGGAATACTATTCGGTGGTAAGAAAAGATGATATAGGAACATTTGTGACAACATGGATGGATCTTGAGAGTATAATGCTAAGCGAAATAAGTCAGACAGAAAAAGCAGAGAACCATATGATTTCACTGATAGGTGGTATATAAACCAAAAACAATAAAAGAACAAGACAAACAAATGAGAAACAGGAACTCATAGACACAGACAATAGTTTAATAGTTACCAGAGGGTAAGGGGGTTGGGGGAGGGAGATGAGGGTAAGAGGGATCAAATATATGGTGATGGAAGGAGAACTGACTCTGGGTGGTGAACACACAATGGGATTTATAGATGATGTAATACAGAATTGTACACCTGAAATCTATGTAATTTCATTAACAATTGTCACCCCAATAAATTTAAAAAAAAAAAAGTTTGTCATTATTTACAAGGTGAGTAATTCCGGTGTTGGAGAAGCAAGTATCATCAGCAAGTGTCACTGTAAATGAGAAGTGTGCGACAGTTTTTAACATTATCCATAACAGAGTTCTCGAATAAGTTGCAAATGCTTTTAATAATATAGCTCAGGGTTAATGTTAGCCATGCTACATTGGCAGGTTTTACTCCCCTATTTAAAAAAAAAATCAGAAAATAACCTATTCTATTATCAAATCAAGCTGTGATTTAAAGAATGCATCCTACTTTCCTCAATAAATGCAAAGAGAGAAAACATGCTCTTCATTTGCAAAACTTTTTAATGGAAGGTTATTCACACACATGATTTTATTTGATTCTGACAATAGCCCCCTGATGTAAGGTGCCTTACAAATGATATAAAATCTGTGAGAACTAATAATAGTGAAGTTAAGAAACTTGTCCGAGGTCACAGCACCAGTATTCCAAAGAGACCTTCTGACCACGCGAGGGGCCGCCTCCCCCTGGAAACCTGAGCCAGTCTTTGGTTTCAGGGCTGTGCCTTCTCTGCACTGCCTCTCTGTCTCTAACCTCAGCTGCGGGAAGCTGCTCAGAGCCCTAACTGCTCCTGGGTCTGCCACACTGACAGTACCAGCTCTGGGGCTGGGGAAAGGGCCTGCGGCCAGTGACATCCCTACTTACCAGCTCCGTTTCCTCCTCCAGCCATTTTAGCTACTGCGTAATTCTTCTGGCATATTCAGTCTTAGTTCCCTAATATCTGGTCCTCCTTCTTTCTCAATAGCTGTGACCTCTAAAGACCTCCTCTTGCCAACCAATGGCTCACTAAACATCTTGGATACGATTGGCCAAGACAGGAAGGAGGAAACATGAGCTCGGTGCTTTGCCATCTGGGTGTTGGGAGAATCAGGACACAGTATGGACACAGGAAACTGTGATAGGAGCTGGTTTTGAGGTAGAAGATTTACAGTTTCAGTGTGTTGTCTTTGAGGCAACTGTGGAACAGCATTGTAAATTTAGTTTTCTATCCTCTGCAGAGTAAAATGGGGAAATCATTTGAACCAAATATCTAGGGCAACAGCCAAATGGTAAACTTTACAGTCAGAATCGAAGTCGTTGGGTTCCTTGTAGATGCTTCTTAGAGGACCCATTTAAACAACCTCTTCGTTCTGAAAATAGAGAGTTCCCATGCCTTTTATATGCTGTTCAGAGAGAATTGTCATAAAAACTGCAGACAATTTGGAATGGTTGTGTATGTTTTGATTCAATGGGTGGCACATAAAAAGATTCCTCAACACGCCATGTGGAAAATGTTATGGAATGCTATTCCTGAATTGTTTTTTTTCTTCTTTACTTTGGTGTCTATATAGTACCTTAGATATTTTAACGTCATCTTAGTTATACTGTGTGCTTTTTTTATTTGGTTTAAAAAAAAAAAAAAGCTGCCTGCTCCTCATATAGTAACAGATTTAAGTAAAAAAAAACAAAAAAACACACAAACAAAAAAACCACACAAACAAAAAAACCACAAAAAAACGCCGTACAACCCTTCCCCATTCCTGTACCATTCTTTCTTTATCCCAGTCTCAAGCCCGTGAACATAACCCAGAAATCTAGGTACAGACCAACTGATGTCTCAGTGGAAACGGAAAGAAAAACTTGCTATTTCTTAGTGCTTAATTGTGAGAAGACATGTGGTATTTTATAGAATCCAAATTGGAGAGGATGAAAGGGTCAGGCCATGCATTATCATGTGAGAGTCTTAATCCTGTCAGTGGCTTAGTCCCAATGAAAAAGTTAACGAATCTAAATAGACAAGTATCAACAATACTGCACGGAAAGGTGCCGTTCCACCATACCGGCCTTGTCCATACATGAAAAATGCTGCAGTTGTCTTTTGCCTTTGAAGAAAGGTCATGCTGACCGGCCATAGCAGTTAATGTTGGGTCACCACCCGGTATTCTGTCACCAGCCTAGACTCCAAGGGACATGGCAGTGTGTGGTTAAGCTCGCTAAACACTTCTGCTCTTAAAGCGAGGCAGTTTTCTAGGTTGTGCCTTCAGGTCTCTCAATTCACGGTCTGATGTTTTCTTGAATGGACGGCATTACCTTGTAAGTTTTTGGACTTGCAGGAAGTCACGTGTTTTCATGGACTCTGCTCTTTTCCACACAGATGTCCAGAGGGCTTCTTGGGAGAATATTGTCAACATCGAGACCCCTGTGAGAAGAACCGCTGCCAGAATGGTGGGACGTGTGTGGCCCAGGCCATGTTGGGGAAAGCCACGTGCCAGTGTGCCCTGGGGTTCACAGGCGAGGACTGCCAATACTCGACCACTCACCCCTGCTATTCGTCTCCATCCTGTCTGAACGGAGGCACTTGTCGTGTGCTCAGTCAGGATGACTATGAGTGCACCTGCCAAGTCGGTTTTACAGGTATCAAAGGGGACGCGGGCCCATACTGTCCTATTCTCAGCAGGTACCTTTATTTCGCATCTTTTAAATCTTGACATCTGGCTCTTAAGGGTCTCCCAACTCTGGTGTACATTTCTTGCCACTGTGGTAAGAAACGTGAATGTTTCTCTTTACCGTCCTGCTGAGAGTTTTAAGAGGGGAGAAAGAGAAAGGGTCCAATACTCAGAAGTATTTGACTGTCTAAGGTCTACGTGTCAGGATTGGGCATCAGAAATCCCTTCACCGTTCACAGAAGGCAAGCCGTTCGTGCTATGTATTGATTACTTGCTTCTTGAAATCTCCTCTCTCTAGACACGCAGGTCATTGGCTTTTCTGGCTTCCGGAACTCTGATGGTTCCTTTTGCTTCTGCCATTGCATTTCTGTTTCCCTGGAACTCTGTTCTGAGACCCCGTTTGAGCCGGATCACGGGGACTCTCGCTGTCTCCGATTGCACAGCTGTCCTCATCTTCACCAGTTGCTGATAACTCTCCCAGTCAGCCTTTTCGCTCCACCCCACCCTGACATTCAGGCTCACATTTCTGACTATCTACTGTGTGTCATCCCCGGAAATTCAACAGGTGCCTCAAACTCAACAAGTGACGTAGATAGGTTACATCCTCTAAGGCAGGGGTGGCCAAACTGTTTTCAACGTTTTTTTTCCAAGGGCCATATACGGTAACATACACAAATAGCCGGGCCACTCACTCGAGGTGAAGTACGTATTGACTCACCTGGTTTATTTAAGTAAACTAAATATATTTTTGGAATTTGCTGTGGGCCAGTTAAAAATGGATTGCGGGCCGCAGTTGGCCCGCGGGCTGCAGTTTGGACACCCCTGCTCTGAGGACTCCAAACTCCTTACTCTTCATCCTTAACCCCCTAGGACCCAGTCACCCAACACACCCTCTGAATTCCCTCTCACCTGTCTTCCTCCTCTCCATCTGCTCTCCTAGCCTGCAGCTGAGGTCCCTGTCATCTCTCACCTGGACTCCTGCAGTCATTTCCTAACTGGTTTCCTTGCCTTTATGATCTCCCCACGCTGTTCACCTGTCACATTACCATATCTTCAATTAGAAATGCAAATCTTCTCACACATTCACTTGCTTGCAATGCAATGACTTTGCATTGACTTTCCATCGTCCACAAGGTAACTGCAAACTCTTCTGCGTGGCTTCTGTAGCCCACCACAGACTAGACCTGACATCATTATATAGCCTCACCCCCCCACAGGCATCTAGCTCTCGTCATGCCATCATCCCCATCATTTCCTGAAAATGTCATACTTCCTGTTGCCTCCATGCTATTACGCACCCTTTGCTGGGACTTTCCTTTTCTATAGTTGGCGATCGCCCAGCGTTATTTAAAGCTCTGTCTTAGGGGTCCTTTCATAGTTCTGTAGGCAGTCAGTTCCTGTGAACCCTAAGTGTTTATGAAGTTGGATGAGAAAAGGAGACCCAGTCACCATTTTCCCCCCCACCCCACCAATAGTTCTATAAATCGAATAAGCCAAAAGTGGAACAGCGTACTCCGAAAGCTAGACTGGATCAGTTCATTTGGAATACTTGCTTTGTGGATTTTTTTTTATTAAAAAGTGTGGGTAGGGGTCGAGGAGAGTGCGGGTGATCCATTATCTCCGTCATGACTGTGGCAGCATTGGTGCTATGAGTCACTGAAGAGACTGGGTGGTTAAGAAAATCATATTTTCCTGATGCGTGGTTTTGAGCTGTTTTGTTCCACAAAGCAAAGGGAGGGCATGTCCATTTAAAACACTTTAATCCTAACCAGTGGAAATGGCCCTCAGGCCTTCTTCATAATTAAAATGTTACTCTGAAATGCTCCCCCAAGTTAAAACTTCTTCCTTTGCCGTTTGAAGGGTTTCTTCTTGGTTTCCTGTGGGCTTCTGATCACCTTGTCACATCTGCCACTTTCGTCTGTCACTTCAGGAATCACCACAGGTCAAGTTCACCCTTGGTTTTGTGACAGCCTCTTAGTCAGACCTTATTAGCTAATCTCTACTCTCAGATGAAGAAACAGTGGCAGGAAGTTAGTGCCTACATGACGTCACATTTATGGGAAGCCAAGTTCAAGGACCTTTCTGTTTCAGTTATAGGCGAACACGCTGATACACATGGTTGCCAGAAGTAACCATTTTAATCTCTCCTCCACTGTAGGTAACTACCTCTCAGACAAAAATAGGAAGGAAAATAGCGATTTCTTAATCTTCCCTCTGCTTAGCACCCTGAGATATATGTGCTGGGCCCCGTGTTTGATTGCACCTTTCCCCTTTGATTTGACTTTCCTTGATGGGCAGAGAGCACTTCTCTGTGTTCATGTCACCCCTTTTTCTCTTTTAGAAAAGCTGTCATAGCTCTCATTTGCTTCTCTGTGGGGATCACAGATTTGTATGTTTGCTTTGACAACCTATTGGAGTAATAACAAATTGGGGGGGGGGCGGGTATCACATCTTTCATTTAAAAAAAAGCTTAAGCTAATGACAACAAAAAGTCACATGAACACCAAATTTATTAATAGCATGGGAGGTTTTAGGGTTTTTTTCCCCCTCTCGTTCTACCTCAGAGAACCTGCTTTGCTTCCTTGGAGTTATGCCTTAATATTAAGCATGTCAGAGTCTTCCTGCTTCTTCTGGTACTTTTCTACCTGAAAGAGTCTACTAGATTTACCTTTCTAGACCTTTATTCTCATGACAGCTTCTAGTTTTGTCTAGTTTTCACATACCAGGAGTCAGAGATTCTTCAAATTCCTCAAACACATCAAGCAATGTTTGTAGCAAAAGCACAATTAATAAAATGTTTTCCAGAATACATATGCATGTGTATTGTATTTAAAGGAAAGAGAAGTCGTATTGACTTATTTCTATCTTCAAAGAGGTCTACTTAGTAACTATATAGTGCGGAAAAAATATCAATACATTTTATTCATTCAAAAGACATGGTGTGAGAGCCTACCACAGGGATACGGCCCCTGGCTTTTTGTGGCAGGTGATATAACAAAAGGAGACAGAAAACTTGGCGTGTGTGTACACATGTGCAAGTGTGTGTGTGTGAGAAAGAGAAAGAGAGAGAAAGAGATGATAGGTAGGTAGGTAGGTAGGTAGGTAGATAGATAGACAGACAGATAAATAGATGTAACTTCTAGCTGTGCTGGCTTATGAGTGGAGTTGTCTAGGTAAACCAAAAGGAAGCTGGCACCCAAACTGCGAAGCAGCTTATGCAAAGACAAGGAGGTGTGAAACAATAGATGAATCCAGACTCTTTTGTGCCACAGCGGTTGATGGAATCCTGCAGAGCTGTGCTTCCTGTAACCAGCCCACGGTCCCCTCCATGTACGCCATTGAATCCTTGTATCTATGTCAAGTGGCTGGGGGTCTGGAAGAGTGCCTGTATCCCATGGTCTTGAGGGGGCTCTGATTGGGGCTCCCTGTAAAATTCAGAGAGCTCAGGGATTCTCCATGCAAGAACTTCCCTGGGTGGGAAATGGGCTGACTCCCATTTCCGTGGGCAATACTGAGGCCTGTTATCCTTCCTTCAGGTAAGCTGTGCCAGTGGACGGATGCCTGCTTGTCTCATCCCTGTGCAAACGGAAGTACCTGTACCACTGTGGCCAACCAGTTCTCCTGCAAATGCCTCGCAGGCTTCACCGGACAGAAATGTGAGACTGATGTCAATGAGTGTGACATTCCAGGACAGTGCCAGCATGGTGGCACCTGCCTCAACCTACCGGGTTCCTACCAGTGCCAGTGCCCTCAAGGCTTTACAGGCCAGCACTGCGACAGACCCTACGTGCCCTGTGCACCTTCCCCCTGTGTCAATGGAGGCACTTGCCGGCAGACCAGTGACTTCACTTTTGAGTGCAACTGCCTTCCAGGTAAGGAGTCGCCCTAGTGTCCGGCGATGGGGAGACGCAGGTCCTGCACAGAAGGAAGGTGGTGGGTGTGGCTCAGCGGCTCCTTTAGGAAGTATCGTTCCCGGCAGGGAAAAGGAGAAGTGAGAATTTGGGGTGAGGTGGGTTGCTGGTGAGGGAGCGGTTTTATGGGCCCCATGTGGTTCATAAACTGAGCAGAGGGTAACTGAACGTGTCAGGGTTTATGATGATGAGTGGCGAGGAAATTGTTTATTGTGCTTCCTGGAGAAACAGCAAGAAGTAAGAGAAACCGCTGTGGGAAACCGATAGACAAGTCTATGGAATGGAAAGGAACACAGTGAGAGTTAGACATTGGAAATCATGCATGTGTGATACATAAAGTGCTTTAAACTGAATTAACAGTCACAGTTGGGGATCGATCAGCTTTCCTCTATGCTTTCACCTCTGATGGAATAATACAGAAGGTGCCAAAACAAATGTATACACATTTTAAGAAAGGAAAAACCTGTATAAAAATTGTAATATCAATATATACTGATAACAAAAGGTGAAGGCAAGTCACGCTTGACTTCTGCAGTTACAAGAGGTGCTCAAAGCGGTTACCATCAGTGTAATTTTCATACAGTTTTTTTCCATTTTTAAAATGTGTATACATTTTTTGGGCACTCTCTGTATTTTCCTATCTACCTAAATGTACCCACCTACCCTTTTGTGGTTTTCCCCTGGACTTCTGGCCCTCCAAACCCTCTCCAAGCACCCTCTCTGACTTTGGGGTAACCCTGCCCTGATGTGAAGCTAGAGAATTCTGAAACTGGGGTGAGGGTGGCCCTCTGTTACTCAGTGAGTACTTTTGGATGAGCGCTGATAGATTACCTATGGCACCATCAGACATAACCCCAAGATAGAAGCAAAAAGGGGAGCATTGTATGGGAGCTTGGGGCCCAGCGTGCCGTAGAGATGGAGAAAGAAGCGGGCCCGGCCAATTCACTCAACTCCTTTTAAAAATGACAAGGCGGCCAAAGACCCAGAATTTTGATTGGGAACAAAACACAAGCAGCTGGAGCCGATGAATTACTAAGCAACAAAGATTCTGTTTTTATACAAATATCCTTAGTACAAAAACAAAAGAAGGAAAACTGCAGGGGGGAATAATGTGCTAAGTAAGCAGAATTGCCTCAGAAAGCAGTTGTCCCTGCTCTTTCGGAATGGGAATCTCAGATTCTGGTGGTGTACATATGGTTCCCATGTAACGGGGACGGTGTGTTTTATCTTTGGGGGATTAAAGGTCATATGCTGGTCCTGGGTGTAAAACCAAATAGTAATTTATTCATTTCATTCAGTAAAAATGTATTGACTGCCAGCTACATCCTAAGCATGGTGCTTTGGGCTTGGGATACAGCAAAAAAGTCACTGCCACATAATAGCAAACTTAGACTGTTTAACTGTGAGCCACAAGAAGAAACTATTATTATATTGCTTTCAGTTTCTCTTTCAATGAACAGATAATGCTATCATTCTAGACACTAACTGACGTTTTACTGACATACTGTTGCTATCATCCACATTATCTTGTAGAAAGAATAACTGAAAAGCCTCTTTCTTCACTCCTGTTTTCATTTTAAGGGTTAAGGAAGGAAATAGAAATGTACACAACTTAATGTTACAAATATTCTAATGGTTTGATATTCTCATAGTCTACTAGTCTAAGTGGCTAGTAATTGAAGTCAGTGTGATTTATTGGTGAGGGCTAAATGTGTTTTTTCAGTTTCAAGAGAGTTACTTTTCATAGTTGCATAGACCAAGAGGTTGATTTGGCAGCAAAATACTTACGGGAAGTTCGAGAAGTCAATAAAGGAAGTTTTTAGCTAGGGGAGAGTGATTATTCACTCCCATAGTCTCTGCATTGTTATCCATCAGCCACGATAAGAACCTTAGGGAATTCTGAGAGTGTGTCCAGGAAAGGGTCTGTCAAACCAGAATAGCGTCTCCTCCTTGAGAAAGGAAATAACCAGGGATTCCACAGCTGAGAGGCTGCCAGGGCTAGTGGGATGGACTAAGGAGACCGTGGCTCTCTCTTACCCTCTGCTTGTAGTTTAAAGCACGCCCTTTATTTACTCACTGATGGTATGTGAGTGTGTGTGTGTGTGTGTGTGTGTGTGTGTGTGTGTGTGTGTGTGTGTTTTGGGGATTGGGATGAAGGGGGTAGGGAGAAGATTTGGCGAAGAGAAAGCTAACATTTATTTAATTTCTTTTATGAGTCAGGCACGATGCCAGGTACTTCTGCGTCCATTAGCTCATTTACACAAAACCTTGGGGATAAGTATTATTTTTCCAGTTTTCCCAGGTGAAGTAACTCAAGTTGGGAGATGTTAAGTGATTTAGCCAGAGTTGCACAGCTGACATGTGATCAGGCTGAGTCCTGAAACGCAGGCTGGTTATTTCCAAGGCCTGTGCTTTTACATCGCCCTACATTGCCTGTCTACCCCTGAAGGTGCTTTGAAAATGTGTGCAACTGTTTGTTATATGCTTTGAGATGTTTGGGTTAAAACTAATAGGTTTGTGTTGTAAAAAAAAGAAACACAAGATACTTCTAATTATGACTGAATAGTATTTCTTATATATCAGCCTCTTTATGACATCGTGCAAACATTTAAAAATAGTTAAGTAGTCTAGTCCTTGCCTTTTGGGATCCCACGTTCTATAAAACAGATGACATCAGCTTGGACGATGTATAGAAGAAAATTAAAAAACAATCTAAAACAATAGATGATGTAGCAGCACTGAATAAATACGCATTTACCCAGTTTGTAAGATTTTGTGCTCATTGTTTTTATGTCCTGGGTAGAGTTTGGAAAATATTAACTTTATGTCCACATAGGAAAATAGAGCCTGAATGTGATTTTCTTTTAGAAAGTCGTCTTCATAATGCAACCTCATTTTCCTTGCCCCCTCCCCTCCATTGCCTTCGCACTATTCTACATGATTAAATGACTAAAATGTTATTTAAAATAATAATCACAACACGCAATGTGATTTATAAATGCTATAATACAGAACTGTACACCTGAAATCTATGTAACTTTGCTAACAATTGTCACCCCAATAAACTTTAGTTAAAAAAATAATACTAATCACCATCTCAGTGTCCATAACACCCTTATTTGAAGAGAATCATTATTTTAGTTCTAAAAATGTTATCAATAATGTTGTAAAGATTTTGTAGGGTATCCGATGGACTCTTGTCTCATTAGGGAGACCACCTCAGGGAAGATGTAGATGCCTGATCACTGCACTGTACACTTGAAGCTGAAGCTGAACAATAGTGAACGTCAACTACAAGTTATATATATATGTATATGTATATACTTACGAGAAGCGGAGTACAGCATTAGGAATAGAGACAGTGGAAATGTAATGGCTCCGTGCGATGTCAGAGGGATAATGGATGGGGGGAGGGGGGTGACACAGTGTGAGGGATATAAATGATAAACGTGTAAGTATTACTTTGTTTTGTGCACCTGAAACTAATAAAAAAATAATAATAAAAAAATTTAAAAATGGGGAAACCAAGTCAGCAGGAGGCCAAGTAACTTGTTAAGTATTCTGCAACTCCTAAATGGCTGCTTCCCTCCACATTTCAAGTCTCTGCATTTTGAATTGAGGCCTACTCTGATCACCCCATTTCAAATTGTAATGGTCCTCTAAACCCCCTTAATTACTTGCCCTTGTCTACTGTTCCCTTTTTCTATAACACTTTTCTTCTTACTATATAATTTGCACTGTCTAATTTACTCCACATGTCTATTGTTTAGTGTCTATCTTTTGCAAATTCTGCCCCCTCTCCCCCTCTCCACAGTGAAAGCTGGAACCTTTGTTTTTGTTTAGTAATATGTCACAAACACTTGAAAACAGTGTCAGGTACATAATAGGAGCACAAATATTGACTGACTGACCGAGTTTAGTATATTGTCACATTATCGAGGCTGTCACTTGGGTCTTCTCGTTTTCTTTCTGGCATCATGTATCCTACACTTCGTTTGGCTTCTCCTGTTGTTTTTACATTCTCTAACACTGGAGGAAGCATTTTAGAGTCCTTTTCCACTCTGAATGTCAGTGAGCCCCACATAAGTTAGTGATTATGTTTGAATCGTTGTTAGTTCTTTTCCTGCAAAGGACACTAAAGTTACTGAGAGTTGATTTTAGTATTATTGTAAGACTCACGGAGAGGGAATCAAAACTGCTTAAATGACTCATCTTGGGTGACAAAAAAAGAAGTCTCTCTCCATAGAGGGAAGGAAAAAAAAAAAGAATCCATTCAAGAGGGAACTAATAGAATTAAACCAAGGAACCATATTTCATCTTCTCCTTAGGTCAGCAATAATCCAGACCTTCATGAGGAGCCATTAAAGAACGTCTTTAGCAGAAGCCCTGAAGGGGGGGCACTCAACCAGCATACTTTTTATATGAGAGCAAAATAGAAAATAAATTATTGAATCACTGACTCCCAGTATTTGGGGGTTAGGGCCAACTGTAGGCAGAGAATGAGTTAGGCTGGTTTTATGTTTGTGGCTATTTTGAAAAGTGGAACAGGTACTCAGGAAGCAGTGGGTTGTTTGAACCTCCTGGCTCGTGCCTTGGGAATTCACAGTTGGACTGGACAATCCTCAGTTTACTTTCCCTTCTACTTTCTCTCCCACAACTTTTTATTCCTCTGTGAATTTTTTTTTTTAAACTTCATAAAAAGCTGTCTGATCTGTCTTCTCCAAACAACAAAGCTTTATGCTTTGTAACCCACTCCTCTCTTTCACAAGCTGATTATGTGTAATATCCCCATGTCATTGAAATAAAGCTTAAGCACATTTTGTGGCTTTTGTGTCTGCTCTGTTGTTGCTGAGCTTAAAAGCTGGTAGAAATAATTCCTTCTTGCATTCTTACACACAGGGGCATGTGATGTTCTCTTGGATATTATACTAATCATATCTTGGCAGGTTTTTCTGGAACAGATGCAGAAACGATCATACCACTTTCCAGGGTGCATTATTTCAGCTCCTTTGACTTGGGCACCAAGTCCAGTTTTCCTCAGTATTCCTGGAAGTGTTTCCTGTTCTCCCACGCTTGGCAGTTTGGCCCACGCGCAAAGGCACCTTTTTCACCGAAATGCCTTCTCTAGTCCCTACTCCCTTTGGGGATTACAGACCGTTTAAGGTCTTTTAGCAATCTGCGCTTCTCTAGCTGAACACTTAGCAAACTGATTGTTTATTTGTTCATCTTTCTCAGCAGACACTCTTGTTTTCACTTTCACCCCCAGCATCCAACTTCACGCCTGGCACAAAACTGAGACTGCATGTGTGTTTGACAGATGAATGAATTGAACGTGATAGAGAATTCCTATATTATATAATTTTTTAAAAATGTACTGAATTTATTTCTTTTGAATCCCCATATTCATTTCTGTGACTTCTTTGGTGATAAAATTAGAAAGGAAAGTAGAGAGCATTAGGAAGATATTAAGGGAAGCAGTGGGAGCAGCAGCCTGGGTGGGGGGTGGGGCTGAGGGGGGGCGGCGGGTACATGGGTCCGTCATGGGGGTCAGTGAGCTTCTCTGGGCTGATTCAGAGGATGTTTGCCAAGAAAGTCAGTTGGACAGAGATGGGACCAGTTTGCTTTTGTGATAGGCTTCTCCCAGGAGGTGGGGGGGGGGGGCGGGAAGTACCCTTGTAGTGTCTGCTTTTACCTTTGTCCCATTCCAGGTATCCTTGGGTTTTTCCTCACTCTTTCATCCGGGCGTACGGAAGATTTTCCTAAGGACTTTCAGCCTGGCCTGAGAGAATCCCCTTTCTGCTCTCTTCTTTGTGCCTCGCCACCAAACCTTTCCACTCTCGCACCTCCCAGGGTCTGAAAATGGAAAGATATGGATGCTCTCTTGAGACATGCTATTCTGTGTGTGGGATGGTACACTCAAGACTCTTCTGCCCCCCACCTTTACTGTCATCATTTATCAGTTACGTGGCCCATAGTTGTATAACAGCCCTGTCTTAAAATGTTCCTTCTAAGTTTAATTTCTCTCCTTTTGGCCTTTTAAGGCCGTGAATTGGCTCAAAGCAGTGGATTCCTTTTAGTATGGTCACGTGAGCCTCTCTGTAAGTCGGCTACACACGTCCCACCCACAGGTCTGGAGACTTGTCTGTTTCCCTTTTCCCTAAAACCTTTAAATATATTTTTAAGAAGTGGTTGCTCAGTAACCTATTCATATAAGCCTTACCCCTTCCCCCTTGGATAGACTTTCTTGCAAGAATTTATTTACCAGCCATTTCCAAAAAGAGTTCTGTCTCTCTATTTTTAAAGCATAAATCCTGTCTTAACTTTGGAGGAGAACTGATTTGGCCTGAGTTTTTCTCAGACATGGGAACTTTTGACCTAAGGTCAGTCTTTCAGATTATTGAAAGAGAACTCAGAGGTCCCAGAGCGCATACTGAATGAAACTGGGTAATGTTTTTAGTTCAGTAGTTTAGACTCCTACCTACTAGCCGTGTAAAATTGGATAAGTCAGCCACGTGGCTTTCCGCTTCTTCACCTGTAACTTACAACGGCTAGATCATCTCTAAAGAAGGCTTTGATCCCTTTGATATGTATAGTATTAGCTAATATGTGTAGACGATTTACTAGGTACTGTTCCATGTTTCTCCTCCTGATGTAAGAGCTTTATTGAGATAATTTGCATCCCGTATAATTTGTTCTTTTAAAGTGTAGAATTCATTGGTATTTAGTATATTCGCAGATATGTGTAACCATCACCATGATCCATTTTAGAACGTTTAGTCACTACAAAAGAAACCCTGCACCCCGCAGCATTCACTCCCCATCCTTCCCGAATCCCTCCAAGCACTAGGCAACGACCAATCTAAGTTCCGTCTCTATAGATTTGCCTATTCTGGACAATTCATATCAATGGAAACACATAATATGTGGTCATTTGTGATTTGCTTCTTTCACTTAATGTTTTCGAAGTTCATCCGTGTTGTTGTATCAATACTTCATTCCTTTTTATGGCTGAATGATCTTCCATTGTCTGGATTTACCACATTTTATTTAGTCATCCATTAACTGACATGTGGGTTGCTTCTACTTTCTTGGCTATTATGAATAATACTGCTATGAACATTCTTGTACAAGTCCTTCTGTGGACATATGTTTTCATTTCTTTTGATTATATGCTGTGTTTCCCCGAAAATAAGACCTAGCCGGACCATCAGCTCAACGTGTCTTTTGGAGTAAAAATTGACATAAGACCGGTCTTATTTTACTATAAGACCAGGTCTTACCTGGACTTACCTGGTCTTACGTTATAGTAAAATAAGCAAAAATATTAATTATATTATAGTAAAATAAGCAAAAATGGTAAGTTTTGCTCCAAAAAACACAGTAGGGCTGATGGTCCATCTAGGTCTTATTTTTGGGGAAACAGGGTGCTTAGGAGAGGAATTCCTGGGTGATATGGCAACTCTGTTTAACCTCAGGAACTGCCAGATGGTGTTCCAAAGAGGCTACACTATTTTCCATTCCAACCTGAAGTCTGTGAGGGTTCCCAATTTCTCCACATCCTCACCGACACTTGCTATTATCTGTCTTTTTGATTATAGTCATCTTCGTGGGAGCAAAGTAATATCTCACTGTGCTTTTGATTTGCATTTCCCTGAGGACTAATGATGTTGAGCATCTTTTCTTGGGCTTAGTGGCCATTTGTGTGTCTTCTTTGGAGAAATTTCTATTCAGATCCTATACCCATTTTGCAAAATTGGGTTATTTGCCTTTTTATTATTGTGTATATTGTATTTTTATTGTTGTTATAAGAGTTCTTTATATATCCTAGATACAAGTCTCTTATCAGGTGTATGATTTGCAAATATTTTCTCCTATTCTGTGGACTGTGTTTTACATTCTTGGTGGTGTCCTGTGGCACCCACATGTTTTTAATTTTGATGAAGTCCACCTATTTTATTTTTTCTTTTGTTGCTTGTGCTTTTGGTCATATTTAAGAAAGCTTTGTCTAGCCCAAGTCACAGAGATTTACTCCTGTGTTTTCTTCTAAGAGTTTTTAAATGTTAACTCTTACATTTTGAGTTAATTTTTGTGTACGGTGTGAGGAAAGGGGTCCAGCTTTATTCTTTTACATGTCGATATTCAGTTGTCCCAGTACCATGTATTGAATGAAGTGCTTTTTATATCTAAATCATTTCACCTTTACAACAGCCCTTTGAGCTAGGTCTTCTTAATTCCCCCAGAGAGGAAAGGTATAAGTCTGTTGCTCATGTTCACTCAGGTATTGTCTGGCAAGGCCAAGAGCTGAACCTAAGCAGTTTGGTCTCAGAGGCCATGCTTTCACCATGAATTAATCTTTCACCTACCTCTCTCCCTATTGGCAGAGAAGAACTACCTCAGAAATAGTCAGTCAGTCCTAAAAAGAAGACATTTGATGTCTTATAGATTGTGATTATGCTAAAATGTTTCTGTTGTCTTCATTTGCCTGTGGTTGGTGAATTCAATTAGTTGTAGCATTGGCTAATAAAAATTCAGGGTCACAGTTTCAAATCCTCATGGTTTGGCTTCAGGGACTTCCTCACTTCCCTGCCATCCTAGTGAATAATATTTAGTCTTAATCACCAGAGAGATCAAGTTACGGGGGGAGGACCTTACCAGTTCTATATCATCACCAGACCACACAGCTTCTACAGTGGGGGGGCAGGAGCCCCATTTCCCTCCCACACTCTAAAACTCTACCTTTAACTTTTCTAAAGAATGTTTCTGCTAAGAGCACTCACTAGACTAGGAATGCAGACCTCAGTTCTTGTTCAGGGGCCCCTACGTGGTGATTCTGGGTAGTTTTGCCCTCACTTTATCAGAGTTCGTGGTGGGCTTAACCAATTCACCAGTCTCTGACTCATTAGTCTGTCTGTGAGAGGTTCATAGGATTAAACAGATGTGTGAGTAATGTGATCATTTTTTAAAACTCTGAGTCTGTAAAAATTTTTCATACTTTCTCAAGTTTACTTAGTGATTCATCTGCTTGAATGGACTAAGTACCAAATACCAGGAGAAACAGAATTCTCTTCAGTCAAGCTTTCAACCACCACCCCACCCCCTCCTATGAAGTGATCTTTCTTTGGTCTCTGGGTAATTTTTTTGACCACTTGGTTTGTGCTTATTTACATGACTGCCACTATATTAAAAGAAACCTGCCATGTTCCAGTGTAACAGAGCAGATGTAGAATGCCACAGTAGCTTGTGGTAAGGAAGGAACAAAGGAAGGTGGATGGATTTCTTTCCCAACCACCAGGCTGAAGATGCCTCGAAAGCAGGAACTCTGTGTCTCTTTTACTCACTGCTATAGCCCAGTGCCTCGTGTAAGACCCAGGAAGTGTTTTGAGTGAGAGAGAGCAGTCTTAAGGGACGTTTTGAAGAGGCCAAATACTTAGTCATACTCTACTTCGCATAGGAGAAGGTTCCGTGACATTCTCTTGTTTTAAAGCTGGTAGGCTTCTCTTTTAATAGCTAAGGCATTTGGTAGCGAGGACAGAGGAAGGAAAAAGCCCAGTGTATAAATTACACAGGAACACACTGAGGGCAGTTGGGGTGAAGTCTGATGTGCTAGTTTCAGTTTTCATAAAAGGGGAAAATCAAGAGGAAGGAAGCAATGCTATAGAGAGAAGGATGAAGAAGTGGAAGGGTTGGTACGTTTAATTAGTAATAATGCCACCCTGTTTTCAGATAGCTTTTTAGATTTCTAGTGCACTTTACTCATGGTGTGGCATTTACAACAACCTAGCAAGGTGGGCTGGGCAGAGAGAATCAGCCTCATTTTACAGACGAGGAAGCTGATTCAGAGTCTGGAATTTGCCATCTGTTAAATAGCTTCCAGGTACTAGTGAGGTTGGAACTTGACTTATATCTTCAGACTTTAATATTTTTCTTACGCCCTCTACCCCCACCTAGATTTCCCAAACAGTCATCCGAAGGGAAAAAAAAAAATGGAATGTAAACTTAATTAGACAATTTTTTATCTGTTCTTCTCATTAATTTAGCATGGAGCTGGGGTAAATCTAATACCCCTCACCCCCCTCCGATTTTTTTCTGGAACCAGGGACTAGGTATCCCAAGTAGAGAAGCAGGGAATTATCTTCACTGGGATTTTATGAAACACTTTGAAATACTTGTGAGGGAACTGTGAAAGCGTGCCATGGGCATAATGTGTTCCTCTAACTGTCTAGCTATGCTGGTCGCCAGAGAAGACAGAAGATGGGGGGATTTTTTTTTTTCATTGGGGTGACCAGCTGCTGGCTATTGAACCGAAGTAATGAAGCAGGTCTGTTCTGAGGATCATGCCCTGTGGGAGAAGAGCAGATCATTGCATCCGTGTGAGAATTCACCGTTTCTCCTTGCTCTCCTCTTACCAGGTTTTGAAGGGAGCACCTGTGAGCGGAATATCGATGATTGCCCCAACCACAGGTGTCAGAATGGAGGCGTTTGTGTGGATGGGGTCAATACCTACAACTGCCGCTGCCCCCCTCAATGGACAGGTAAGTACAGTGCGGGCAGCGACCAGAGCGGGGCATGGATTGGTCCCCAGAGGCAGGCTGTTCCTGAAGTGGGCACCTTCTGCGAGCGTCTCTGTGCTATGTCACAGGGGGTTGTGCTAACCCTGTATGTTCTCCTTTGTGCACTGGGGCAGCTGCTCTGAACTCGGCACCGTGTGGCAGATGTGAGAGACGAGTTATAGACAGACTGCAGTTATCTGGGCAAAGCAGCTAGAACATTCCCTGGACCATAGTAGATGCTTAATAAATATTTGAGAGGAAAGGAGCATACTTAAATGTGAAAATACAAATGTTCTCACCACACACACACACACACACACACACACACACACACAAATGGTAACCAGGTGAGGGAATGAATGTGTTACCTAAACTTATTGTGGTGATTATTTTGCAACATATACGTGTCTCCAATCATGTTGTGTGCCTTAAACTTACACAGTGTTGTATGTCAAATATATCTCAGTCAAGCTGGGGGAAAAGAAGCAGCAAGAACTTATCAAGTTTTGGTATAGTATCAAAGAATACTCATCATTAGATGAAAAGGCTATTAGAATAGTCCTCTTTCTTCCTCAGCTGAAAAAATAAATAAGTTATAGAGACTGCAAGAGTTTAGAGCTTGTTGTTTGTTCAGACAGAACTCTCTCTCGTCTTATTGTCATGTCCCATAATGAGGCAAAGGCCTGGGCAGGTACTCCTGATGACAATATTTTTATGATACCCATCTCCATTTCTATTTCTTGCCTTTTCTGTGTCCCTTTTTTGCACATAGGGCACAAATAGATTTTTCTACTTCTGACATTAGAAGAGTAGCCTTGCTTCATTTTACAACCGCTTGGAAGTTTCTGATGTTGTCTTAGGCAGATTTTCCACTTCTGTTTGAAAGTTAAGTGATTTTATGCAGACACTTGGTTCCAATTTCTGTTTATTTATCCAACTGAAAGTGGAGACAATTAAGAGCTGGTTAAGTGATTAAGAAATGAGCCTTTTTGAGAGGACTTGATTGATTTAATGTGGAAAGCCAAGAATTAGTTATGTTACGAGGAAGAAACTGCAGTACCAGTGATGGGTTTTGCCTAGCTGAGAAGCCTTGATATTGGATGGTTACCAGTCCTACTGGGGTACTTTCGTATCTCTGGGTTGCTTTCCCTCATGGGCAGCAGCTAATTATTTTGAGTACTTTTTAGAGTTGTAGACAGTGAATAAAAAAGATTAAAAAGGTTTAAAGCTTCAATAACCTTATTTCCTAGAAGGGCACACATTTCTGCCTTTTAATCCCCAAACTGTCCTTTTTCATACTTTCCCACCGGGTTTCCCTAGAATTGGACTTCCCCTAGAATTTCTTCTGGGTCTCTGGATCCTCGGACCTCACTCCCAACGCTCTGCTCTTTCTGTCATGTTCTCTCTTTATCATTTGCCATTTCTCTGGTAGATTTTCCAGAGGCTTTTTTTTTTTCTCTCCCAACTTAAAAATGACTGTGTCGTTACTTCATGACAAATAATAACTGAGAAGATTGGAATTTTTCTCTTTTTAATGATGCTCACCGTGGTATTGAGTGGGATAAGATACTTGTTAGGAACTTGGCTCCATTCTAATCTCTCCCTTGCCCTGCGGGAGAGTGGCTCTGTGTGGCACTAAAGCTTCTGCTGGCAATCAAGGTGAAACGATATTATGATTTCATTGCTGATTTTTCTTTGATGCCACAGTCAATTTCCTGCTTTGATATTAATCACGAAGGCTCAATCTTGGGGGACACTTTCCCAGTGAAATGATAGTTTGCCAAAATTTCTTCCCTGAGGATGTTTAGTAAATGACTTGTTTTCTGTGAAAGTCCTTCTAAGATTTTTCGTTCTCCATGTATTCTCGTGTTTTCTAGCAAGGATGGCAGAAATGATGGATAAGTTCAGTGTGGCGATATTTATTTCTTTTGTTCTGCTGTCATTCAAAGTAGCCCTTGGTCTTTGGTTTCCCACCACAGGTTTCCTTCCTCTATTTCACTCGCGCCAAATCTTTGATTTCCAGTGACAACCTTATCTTTTATTATCCCCATCACCAACAGGAGAACGTCCAAGCTTCTTCCACTGCATATAAATGAAGTCCTTCCTGGCCTCAGCCCTGTCTGCTCTTCTTCTCATGTGCACCCAACAGCACTTCATATTCCAGCAATAAGAACAGTTCCCAGTTCACCCTGTGTCTCCATTCACACCGTCCCTTTTCTCTAGATTTCCCTTCTCCACTCCTCTCCCTATCGTCCTCGGCATGTTTGCCTGCCTGGCTCCGATGAAGTGGTTACCTCCAGGAAGCCTTCCATAACCTCTCTGCAGGCCGAGCTAAGTGTTCTCCTCTGGGCTCACTTATTACCCCATACATTCCTCTGAGGTGATGCTCACCATATTAATACTGGCATTATTATATGCTTGGGGTGAGGGAAGTACCGAGTCGTGGGGTGGTTGAACGGTTGATGACACTGGTTACGAGAGCTCTTTGCACACTTTTGTTCTCAGTAGCATGTAGCTGAGCTATTTACCATCCCAGCCCCCAGCCCATTCTGAGAGGAATAGAAAGAAAACTTTGCGTCGCAGGGTTCCTGTTTCTACTGATATTAGAGCTGTAAATTCCGATTAGTATTTTCTGCTTTATACAAATTAAAGAAATGAATGGGGCTGGAGGCTGGAAGTTAACTAATGTTTATTAACACCCAAATATGGTGCTAATTACAGTGTTTTGTTTTGTGTGATCTTTGTAAGAACTGTATTGGGGTAGAGTTTATTAAATATCCTTTTTACAGATGATGATAGATATTCAGAAGGGTTAAACAGTTTACTCAAGGCACGTGGTGGTTAGGTTAGCATTTGAATCGGGGCTTATTGAACTCTGAGTCTATGGTCTTTTTCCTGTAAAATTGGTTGTCTTTTTAATATATATATTTTAAGGACTTTGAATGATTGAACTTTTTAATTGATTGAAATTTCAATTTATAGTTATATTGTTCTAGAATATGGTGATTTACTCTTTGGGTTTTTTTTCCTTTTTAAAAATTTACCTGGTTACTTTGAGATAAGAAGTTACTATTAAGTGACTGTTTTATATTCAGTCTGGTGGTTTTCTCACTATACCTAAGAGCCTTATTACAACTTTGTTTGAATTCTCCTTGCAGTTTCCAGCTGTAGAGTGGAAGCATGAACTGCTTGATCTGGCTTTTGACAAAATAGAAAAGGAAGGGTTAGAGTTGGCTACTAGGAGAGGAAATGAAGTTGCCAGGTAGCTGAAAAAGAATGGATGAGGTTCTGTAGCTGGAAAAACTAGGTATCAATTTGTAATAAGTGGAGATGTGGCAATTTGGCACATTTTTAATGAGAAGAGCCTGATGGATACCGTGTTATTTTATGGCTTGGTCTTTTTTAGCGAGTTCTGGACTTCAGGATGACCAGACTTTTTTCCCAGTCTATTTATGGTTTGATTTGAGGTAAATGAGTCAGCATCCTTTTTTTTGAAAGGCTTTATTTGCCTTTCATGGGACTAATATCTGTTAGTTACTTTATTGGGGTTTTGGGCGAATAAATGCTGCAATAAAGAGCTTTTCGAGTGTTTCATTTCCTCAGCAAACAATTGTCATGTAGCAGATTCCAGCACCTGAAATGTGACTGGTCTGAACTGAGATGAGCCACAGCTGTACAATGCCGGATTTTGAAGAGGTAGTATGGAAAAAACAAAAACAAAAATCGTAAAATGTGTCAGTCATGTTTTAAATATTAGATGCTAAAAGGATGTTTTAGCTACGCTGAGTTAAATAAAACACAGTATTAAAGTTAATTTTACCAGTTTCTTTTTCCCATTTTTAAGTGCTGTCCCTGTGTCTCTTACGACATTTCTATCGGACAACAGTCCTTTAGATGCAAAGATGGTCGATAGGTATTGCTGCTACTGTGTGGGCGCCTACGCTCTGACGCTGGGGTGGGGGACAAGGGTGGACGTGTAGCTCTCCATACAGGGGGTCTCGTGTTGGCCTCACTAGAGGAAAGCATGGTGGTCTTGTTCTGGTGTGGACAGAGCTGTTTTCTAGTCCAACAAAGGCCTCTTTACCTGACATGGCTATCTAGAACAGTATTCCTGTGTGCCTTCAGCTCCTACCACTTTTCTGGATGAGTGGAAGCCTACTGGAAGAAAGAAAGGGTGCTGGGTCAGACAAATGTTTTCCTTTTTTATTGGGATCTTGTTATAGAGATACGTTCCTGTACAAAATGGAAGTGTACCTAAGCATTGGATGACGCCTGAGCACAAATGTTTTTACTGTTACTGTGTTTGGCCCCAAGCCATCTTAGGAGAGAAGTTCTGCTCTGGCAGATACCCACTTGAGAAACAACAACAAAAAGTTATAAAAGGCCCCCAAATTAATTAAAGCAGTGTAGATTAATGTTTTGTCTACGTAGACTGTTATTTGAATTTTCTTTTTAAAGGTTCATTTCCTTCAGAATTAAAATTGCCTCTCTAAGCTCCACTCACAAATTCCTCTCTGGCAGCTTTTGGTTTTGGGTTCACTCCTAGGGCAGACGTGATTTATTTTCCTGTGCTTGTTCTTAACCCAGAAATGTAATTTCAGCTTGGGCTTAGAATAGTGTTTTGGGACACTAAGCAGAAGTGAACAATGGAAGTTAGGTGGACATGAGTCAAATAAAACCAACCACATTTTCTCTCAGCTCTCCCTTATAACTTGATGAGCCTAAAGAGTGGCTTAAGATTCCCTTTGCTGCTTGTTGCTCCAAATTCAGTAAAAATTTTTGGCATGAATCACCAAGTACATCCTGCCAGAGATGGTGCTTGAGCTCCTTTTGCCTGGGAATGGAGTCCTTTCATGGTGGTATTTGGATTTTGAACTAAATGCCCCATTTCAATCTAGCCTCTAGTTGGTTATCAGCTATTCTCTAGGATGAGGCTTTTCTCACAACCACTTTTTTGCGTGTTTTGTTTGTTTGTTTGTTTGTTTAATCCTATAGGAATGGAGCTTTTTGGTTGAGAGTGGAAACTATTTAATTATATCCAGGATTGCAAAAGTGTTCTCATTTGCATTCTGCATGGGGGAATGGGAAAATGCATCTCCCATTTCAGTTTCTCTGCTGTCAACTCGGTTATGAGGGCTTGATAATAAGCCTGTTTTCTGGAATCCTGCTCCCCGATCCCCGATTTCACTTTGCTCTCAGTTAGGCAGACTGTCAGAGTGCTAACCTGCAGCACCATCATCCCAGAGGTCTCAGAACTGATTAGTGGTTGTGTGGGTGGGGACAGGGGTGAGTGGTTAGTGTAGCCCTCCACCAAATGCAGGAGGTGAGGCTGAGGGGTCTTTCCTGCCCTGGCCCATGATTCTGTGGCTGGCTTTAGCTACATTCCAGGCATGATCCAGTTTCACTCATGGCTTTTCAAGCCCCCATAGAAGGGTTGTGAGGTAACTTCAATAATAGGCATTTATTGCATAAATGTTATATTCAGTATACCATGCTGGATGCTATAAGAGACACAAAGGAGAAAAACCAAGGTGTGATCAAGAAAAACAGTGAATGCTGCTGCTGAGTGCCATCCAACAGAATGGCAGGGATCTTCAGTATGGGAGTGGAAGAAACAGTGTGTGACAACTTTCAACTTGTTCCGTGCAGTCAGTTGGGTGTGAGGTATGGTTGAGAGAAGGTGTGTTTTAAAGTGTGCCATAAATCATGGGTCATGAACAACGCATTAGCATGAAATGGGCAAATGGTTTCATCCTCCATCATGACAATGTTCCATGTCCCACATCACTTCTGGTATATGGCAATTTCTGTCAAACAAAAACATTACGATGAGTCCTCATCCACCTTATTCATCAGATCTGGCACTGTGTGACTTCTGGCTCTTCCTCAAAGTAAAAATGACCATTAAAGGGAAATGTTTTGAATCTAGTCAGGACATTGAGGCAGCCACGACAGCGCAACTAAAGACACTCACAAAAGAGGACTTCCAGAACTGCCTCAGAAAGTGGCAAGAACGATGGGATGTGTGTGTTCGAAGCGAGGGGGAGCATTTTAAGGGGAATTAACAGCAATGTGTCTTTCACTATGATAATTTTTTTATTTAAACATTCACCATATTTTTTAATCATACCTCATATATAAATTCCTATGTTTCTTCAAAGAATAATCAAATTCACTAGGCAGAAATAAAAAAATTGCACATAACCACAATAGGAGGTAGAAAGTATAAATGCACGTGAGTTTGAAAGAAGGATGGATGGGAATGGGGGACCATCCGAGTATTTGGCTGGGTGAGAGGGGAGATTGAGAAGAGACAACTTCTGTTTTGAATCTGAGTATGCGGGAATGTGGGAGCTATTGACAGACATAGAGAAATGGGCTAGAGTTGATGGTGATTTTGAGGTGAGTTTTCCAAATGAAAACATTCAGCAGTAAGACCCAGGCGGTCAGAATACAGGTAGGGGCTAGAGACTCAGAATTTGAGTCTTGCTTTTGGTTGCCTTGGGAAGGTATCAAGTCTGTAAGGGAAAGTGTGTGTGGTAAGAAGAACAGAGTTGTGAGAAATGTCCACACTTAAGAAAATGGATGAGGAAAGGGATCCAGAAAAGGAAGGTGAGAAAAGGGGATGTGTGAGAACTGGCAAGAAGCTCTGCCATTATAGATAACATCACTGCCTGCGTCAGGGGGTACATTTTAAGATCGTACGCTTAACGCAAGACTACATGCCTCAAATGTAGCACCTGTAGCATCTTTCCGCTCTTGCAGGTTTATATGCTTGCCTTGCCTGGTAGATTCTCAGCCTCTGGAGGACTGGGAACTGGTCTTACTTATTTTGCCATTCCCAGGACTGATTTTAACAAATGGTGGTTATTGAATGGATGACAAGCAGGACACTCAAATAAGAATAACTGCAAAGAATGAATCAGAGTTTTTGAAGTCATTGAAAGTCTTCTAAAATGTAGTTTCAAGGGAAAGGAGAGAAGACGGCCAGATTGCAAGGGGGACTGCTAAAAAGGGGAGAGGGGCAGATCCATGGGGAACAGAAATGTCATTCATGTGACTGACCATAGACCCTTAGCCCGGAGTCAGAGTTAAAGCAGTTAGAAGGGGGTTGGTTACTGAACTGGGTGATTTAGGAGAGGTTTGCTTTTACAAGTTTCAGTGGGGGATAAATTAGGTGAAATGATTGTTGGGAACGGGAAAGGAGGGAGATGGGAAATTATAGTCAGAAAATGGAAATACCAAGTTTGAGATCTTGGAATTGGAACACTGAATGTCTCATAATGAGATCCAGAGTGTGAGTATGTTTGTGGGTGTGGAGGTCTGTTGAGTCGAGAAAAGTAAGAGCTCTTGGCTCAGATGACCTTCTTGGTCCTCAATCCAGATGTTTAGTTGATGGGAGATGGGAAAGGAAAGAATGAGAACATAAGCCATGTGCTTAAGTCATTCAAGGAAGTGGAAATTGGTCCATGAGGACAATAGATAGAGGTGAAGTGATTTCATATAGTATTTAGTTCTTTGCAAGGTATACATGTTTAGCAAAATTTGGATTTGAATCCCTCTATATACTTTTTAAAAAGTGTCAAAAATGAAACTGCATGTACTAATTGTCTTTTCTGTAAGATGAGAAATAAGCATGCTTTTACCTCTCTTATATCTTCTCTTCACTCCACAGTTTGTATGACCTGGGATCTAAAAATTCGTATTATTGCATTATTATTATTGAATTTAAAGATTTTATGCACGTTCTTTTGAATTTATTCTTAATATTTACACTGTTTTATAATCTAATTTATAGTATTTTAGTTCTATAGACTAAAGTTCTATGCGTAACTTGTTTTGTGTTAAATACCAGTACATTTATATCACAACCTTTTCATTCCTGAGTTCTTAATTTTCATTTAGTTTTTCAATCAAATGAGTACATCTTTGCATATTTTTTTTTCCAGAAAAGGTACATGTTGGCCTATCTTCAGACCTCTTGGATATTTGAAAAATATCTTTTGATTTCGTTGCCTTTATACACAAATGGCATCTTGTCTAGATATTGAATTATTGGGTCACAAATTAATCTTATCAAGTTTCTAGACATTGTTCCTTTGCTTTTTGTTGTGAGTATTATGGGGAAGTTCAATGTCAGGCAAGTCCGTCTCTATCTCTTTCTCTTCTCTCTCAAATCAAATCTTTAACCAATGTTGGTAAAGGTATATTTTCTATTGTTTTTTTATCCTAATATTTTTTGAGCCCTTTGGATTTGCACACTTAGGTCTGTTCTCACCAAAGAAAATATTTTGTTTTTCATTTGTTTTTGTGTTTTCGGGAACACCTGTTACCTTTTCATTCGGTCTTCATTCTTTCCGAGCTCCAACTTTCTCTCCTCACTATTTTAATTTGCCTGTTTTCTCCCTTGCAATTTATGCCAGCTTCTTGAGCTTTTCCTTCATAACACTGATTTGTTTTCCTTCATTGTCAGTTTTGTTCTTTATAACTTCCAATTCTGGTTTTTATTTGAACTGCATTTTATTTTATTATAATATTTACTCATTGTATCTATGTCGTCTCCCTTTTTGCCTGTCTCTCCTCCTGCCTCCTTTCTTCAGTCTGATGTCCAATATTCTTTTCCATTTTTTTTTAGAACCTACATGCGTCTAAATTTCTTGAGAGCACACAACCAGTTCTTTCTAAACTGTTTTCATTTCTGGAAGCAAATATTTTCACAAGTATGCTCTTTGTCTGCATCTTCAGTGGTCTGTTCCCCATCTTTTATAATTGCAGGATGTTTTAATAGGTGCCATTTTCTCCCCCATTTTACTTATTCTGCTCATAGTAACTGCTTGCCCATAAGTAGAGTAGGTTGATTCTGTATGAAACCCCTGCTGCAGAGTTTTTCTCCCACTGAGATGAGGGACTCTTTATGTAAACTGGTTTAACAGCCCAGCAACCCAAGGAGGTGAGGAAAGAAGCAGAGTGTGGGCCTCCCAGCAGGGGGACTGAAGCTTGGCACCATTTTCTTCTCTGTGTGGAGAAGCCTCTGTGCCAGGGGTCAGCTTTCTGAACGTCCAGCGTTGGCACAGCGTCCATTGCTCTCCATAGTGACTGAGCCTGGATGTGCTTTGATGCTGCTGCATCCGGAATTTGCCCCAGATGCACTGAAGACTTTCTCGTTGCTATGGCAACCACAGGAGCCCAGGGACGGACTTCCCAGTGCTTTAAGTTGCTGTTAACCTGGAGGGGTGAGATGGAGTTCAGTCCGTTCTCCCCACAGCAGCAGAGTGGGCTTTCTGAGACACGGATTGGATCGGGCTGGTTCTTCCCTTAAAACGCTTCCCTGGGTCCTCCCTGTCTCTGGCCCTACGTCTAACTTCCTCTCCGGCCATATCTCCCAACACACACCTTGTATGACCACCCTGATTTTTTTTTTCATTGCCTCAAATGAGCCATGTTCTCTCTTCTATTCAAACTTATACGCAGACACTTCCTTCTGCCTGAAGTACCCCCCTTCCCTACACACGCTGTCTCACATACCCACTCTACACAACCTGGTTAGCATATAAAGTCTCTCTAACAATAATTTAAAGTTCATTCAGCTTCAGAATAATCATGCAGGTTATTCTGACTTTAAGCATGGCATGGTATACTTCTGAGTCTGTTCCCGAGGTATTTAGTTGTGCTTATCTCTGTTTTACAGATCCATGCAATCTCTGGCACTAGGGGCTCATCTGAGTTTGGATTACATAGCAGTGGAAAAAAGAACTTGAGAAATAGTTAAAGCAGGAGACCCTGTGATCTTAGAATATGGAGCCAAATGCTGCCATTGCTATTAATGTTTGAACGAAAGATTATTGTTAATGCAGACTTAGGTGGTTTGAAGGGGTAGTGTGTAGGAAAATGAATTGTCACAAGAAATTGAATTGTCACACTGCTTTGATATGGGATGTCACTGGGTCCCATAATTGTGGCTTGCAATGAAACATACCATCTTCAATTGGACCTGCAGAACATAGTTCTTCTCTGTTCTCCTACTCTGTGCTCCCAATCAAGATGTTTCTATTAGGGCACTTATCATCCTCTATTATAATTGTTTGCTTGATTCTAAAACCCATATTTGTCTATAAGTTCTGCAGCGTAGAAGCCACAACTGTTTTGTTTGCCACTGTCATCTCAGTGTGTCTCGCTTAGGACCCGACACATAGAATATACGTGTTTGTTAAACAAGTGAATGAATGAATGAATGAGTTGGATTATTATATTTCCCACCTTCAACCCTCCAAATTTAGGGCTGTTGTTGGGTTCTCTTCTTCTTACCTGCCTGAGATATTTCAGTGTCTTTCCTCAGTGTGGACCAGATCTGTGCTGCATCTGGAAAACGACACCAATTGTAGGGGAAGATTTGGTAATCAGTGTAAACACTTATCACAGGGTCTGGTACTTAGAAATAGCTTAACAAATGAATTTTACTGTTTAAAGGCAGTAGCAACACTAGGGAGTAAAGAAAAAATGGATTCTCTGCCTGTTTACCTTCGTGCAGATGGAGGCGATTGGAAGAGGAGGACTTCTGTTGAAGAGGGTTGACTGGAATATGGTCTTTAGGGAAATCTTAGGTTTCAGTTGAAGAAGGAAGGCACCCATCACAATGTAGAGTCACCCTTGAGACATAGTTGAAGGATTGGGGTCAAAAGGCAGGATGAATTTGTGGTACAAATGAGATGGAGTTCAGCAGCTAAGGAGGCGGTGGAATGAAAAGTTTTGTGTCTTGATGGCTGGATGTAGACAAGGGGACGATGGAAATGTTGGGAGTCTGAATAGAACAGAGACACCCTGAGGAATGAGGGAGATGAACTGAGGGGTGATTATGGGGCTTAGGATGACTCCAACCCCAAGAGAACACAGGAGCAGATAAACCATTGTTTAACAAATATTTTTGAATACTTCTGAAGAAATATTATTAGCTGGACACTGCTAAGGTGCTGGGGAGCCACTGACGAAGTAAAAAGCTACCACCTGTTTCTTCGTGGAACATACAGTTTAGCAAGGAACACAGACATAAATCATATGATTATGTGTAAATTTTGAACTGTAATAAATGCCTTCGGGAAAAGTAAAGGTTATTAGGAGAGCATACTAACAAGCAAAAATAATTGAGTTTGGGGTAGGTGTGCAAGGTCTCATTGAGAAGGTAATATTTCATCTGTGGACAGTGAGTTAAGAATTAGGGAAAGGTGGGGGTAAAAATGTTCCAGGCACAGGGAACAGCATGTGCAAAGACCCCAATGGGAAGAAAGATTGTGATCATATTCAGAAATGAAAAAAGAAGGAAAAAAAAAGCCAGACTGACTAGAGCTAATGGCGTTTCAAAAGGTGAACCTAGGGAGGTAGTCAGGAAACATGGCTAGGATTTAGAATTTTATCCTTAGTGTAATGGAAGTCATCAAAAGATTTGAACAGACAAATGGCACAAACCACACCACTCCGGGGGTGACTCTTTAGGAAATATATTGACCAGGATACAGGGGAACCAGGCTTTGGAGGCGTCTGGAAAAAGATGATGGCATCTGGCATTAGTGGGACCATTCCGTGAGATGCTTGCGTTTCTCCAAACGTGTATCCCCCACCCCTCCATGATCCCCTTAACCACTGCATACCCCAGGCCTCGTCTACTCAATCATGTGCTTGCGTGTGTGTGCACACACGTATTCTCTCATGAGACCAGTGTTTATACAGAATGTTTCAACCCGCTTGAGTCCCAGCAGGCAGTAGAGTCAGCTTGTCCTCTGTTCGTTCACTTCAGCAGCGGAGTGGAAAATCCCCAGTGTTTGGAGGAGAAGGTTTTATAGGACAGAGGTCTGCTATGATGTAGAGAGATGAAATTCCGCATCTCAGGAGCTTGGGTAACTGTCGGTTGGACGGCTGCATTGGAGACCGAATTCTCTTGCTTTAACCCTAGAAGAGGAGGTAGCAGGGTCAGGGCGAGGGCCAGCCATGCTCTTTTTATATATGTTCTCATGCGGTGATTGTTGTTGCAATGAGAGTTGACCCTTAACGGGGCCATTGATGTGATAAAAGTTTTTCCCACACACTTCACAGTTGAGAGATGACTAGGGAGGGTGAGGACTTCTTCTTCCCAAAGTGCTAAGGCTCAGTGATCATTTCTTTTCCTTTTTCCCCCTCCTCCTCTTACTTCCCAGTCCCTTGTAACTCCGTCAGATTGATGGTTTGTTTATGGTATCTTGAGAGAGCCACAGCGGGCTGTTTGTGTCCCGGTCTATTGTAGCTTCCAAATGGTGTCTGTTACGTGCTCAGTGGCTCACTGAGCTAGAACCTGATGTTAATGAGACCCAGCTCATGGCTTCCATTTCAGTCCGATCCTCTTGGGTTCACGTTCACGCTGTTACAGTTACTGCCACAGCTGTACCCAGAACGTTAACCAACCTGTGGTTTTCAGACAGTAGGATGAGGCAATAGGAAAAGACCAGCGTGAAAGTCACCCTACTCCCGGAAAACCAATTCAGCATGCTCATTTTTCTCATGGTGATTTAACAGTCTCATTTTCCTTAGTTGAACTACTGAGGTGTCTCACTGTTCCCTCATGTGTCCCAATCCTGCCCTGTCCCCCAGCAGTCAGCTCAGAGTCCCCTTCCTCATTTTAAAGGCTAATGTGATAGGCCGTGATCTCACAATCTCAACAGCCATTTCAGCACTTCACGATTTCCGTTTTGAATTTTATCTGTTTCTAATTCTTCTTCCAGCTAGCTGTGCAAATGTGGACAAGTCACTCTGCCTCTCTGGTTCTCATTTCCTCATCTGTAAAATGAGCACTTCAGATGAGCTCTAAGGTCTAGGGTTTAGATTACCACCGATCAATCCCAAATGCCTACTACAGTGCCTGACATGTCACAGTTCCCTGCCCTTGTGGAGATGATAATCTAACGGGCAGAGCCTATAAAGAGTAAATAAATGTAAAATTACAACTTTTGATACACGATTGAATGGAATAGATGCAATGATGGAGAAAAATGGGAGATGTGAATTTGGAGATCTACCTAACTTATAAAAGAAGTCACAGGATGAAAAAGAAGTAGCCATATAAAGAAGAGGGGGAAACATATTTGGGATGAAGAGAACAGGATATACAGAGGCTCTGAGATTGGAAGGAAGTCATGTTCAAGGAACCAACAGTGAGCCATCCTGGCTGGAATAAAATATGTGAAGGGAAGATATGTATTTGACATAGATTTATGAGGCAGAACTATCAGCCAGAGAATTCTCAGTAGGTACAGGAGGCGCTGAGCAATTAAGGTACCAGCGAAGGATTTGGTAGTGTGACATTTCCTACCAAGGTAGTCTAGACTCACGGGGGCAGGAGAAAAGGGAGTTTCTCAAAACAAGTTACTTCTCTTTCTTTCGCACATAGAAAATGAGAAGGGCCTTACAGCCCACTGCCTTAGTGCCAGTGTTAGATGGCAGCACCTGCGAGGTGAGATTACTAACAGGGATAATTGATGCCCTCAAAAACGTGCCTAACTGAGCTTCGTACAGCATATTTTGGGAGTTGACCAGCCAAGTGTGTGTGTTAAGACAGGTGATGGCACATGCTGAGACTTGTTGGGACTGAAGATTTAGTAGCTTGGCAGGACATGGACAACGCAGCTCTCCCTTTTCACCAGAGGCTTTTATGTGCTAGGTCGCTCATAACTTAGTGATCTCTCCCTCTCTCCCTGTGAACAGAAAGTCATTTGCTTTAAGTCCCTCCTATATTCTACTGGCAGACTGATCTTCAAAGGCAGTTTTGATCATGTCTTCCCCCACCCATGAATCTACAGCAACTGCCCTTTGCTTGTTGTATCAAGTTCAGAATTCATAGTCGAACTCGAAGCTTCTTACAACCTCCAACCTTTCTCTTTTTAAACCCCAGACAAAGACTACACACTTCAATCATTGTGATATCTTCAGAATCTAACCTTACCACTATCACCGAGCATCTCCCTCCAGCCCAGTGGAAAAAGCTGGGTGACCTAAATGTACCCACCCCCTCTAGACGATCACCGAGAAATTTTCTTATTTCAATATTTAGTGACCTTTTGCCATTATTCATTTCTACCGAGGGTGTCCTTTAACTGTTTCGTGCTTCCAGGCCTTCTCAGTGTGCTTTAAGACCCTAGGATCCCCGTGACTATATAGGGTGCCAGATGGGTATGGGACTTATTGGGGGGATCACTTCATAGACGGTGTAGATGCCTGACCATTGTGCTGTACACCTGAAACTAATATAAAATAATATTGTCAACTATAATGAGTCAACTAGAATGTCAACTATACATATAATACATATATACCTCATATATATATACATATATATATATATCATTTTAGAGAGTGCCAAAAAAAACGTACACACATTTTAAGAAAGCAAATCTGTATTAAAATTGTAATACTTGACAGAAAAAGCAGAGAACCCTATGATTTCACTGATATGTGGTATATAAACCAAAAAGAACAAGACAAACAAATGAGAAACAAAAACTCATAGACACAGACAATAATTTAGTGGTTACCAGAGGGTAAGGGGGTGGGGGGGTGGGTGATGAGGGTAAGAGGGATCAAATATATGGTGACGGAAGGAGAACTGACTCTGGGTGGTGAACACACAATGGGATTTATAGACGATGTAATACAGAATTGTACACCTGAAATCTATGTAAATTTACTACCAATTGTCACCCCAATAAATTTAATTAAAAAAAATTGTAATACTTGATATATACCAATAACAAATGATGAATACAAGTCACATTTGACTTCTGCAATTACAAGAGGTGCTCAAAGTAGTTCCCACCAGTGTCCAGACACTTCTGATTACGGCGAACTACTGCTTGAGCAACGTTAACCAAAGTGTCCACTTGTATGCATTTTTTTGGCACCCCCGTTATATATAGTCACGGGAGGTAAAGTACAGCATAGGGAATATAGTCAATGATATTGTAATAGCAACATACAATGTCAGATGGGTCGTAGATGTGGTGGGGTTATCACTTTGTGAGGGGTATAAATGTCTAATCATTATGTTGTTTTGTACACCTGAAACTAATAAAAAAATAAAATACCAGTACAAAAAAAAAAAAAAAGACCCAAGGATCAGGGACCTAGCCTGCAAATCTTGTTGATCAAATGCAGGGCTGGATACAGTGACCGCGGTGGAAAAAGGCACAGATTTAGAGTCAGCCTGAGCTGGGTTTGAATGCCAGCATTCCCACTCACTGGTTTATGACCTCGGGAAGGTTACCTCACCTCTGTAAGCCTCCCATTTCTTAGTTTTAGGCTTTGGCATTGGTTTCCTCCTGGGCCAAGAGGGTGATGGCGCGCAGGCAGTGCCTTCTCCTAGGTAACAGACGTGCTACTGGGAACTTGAGAACAAACAGTTGTCATGGCCGCCTGGGTTACTGTCTTCAACTTTCTGCACTTAAAAACTAGTTGATAGAACTCGAATGAGGAGGAGAAGAAAATTCTGACAGAAATGAACCTGGGAAGGAATGCGGTTCTAGAGAAATGTGCCTGAAACAGAGAAAAATGATCCATCCTATAGAAAATCACGTGTACGCCAGTGTGATCAAGGTGATTTGCTAACAAACTATCAAACAGAGAGACAGTTGTAGGGTGTCCAGTGCAGGTATCTCACCTTCACATAGCCGTCTCATTCAAAAACTGGTGAACTCTACCCAAACGTACATTTGAGTTTTGCATAGTAGTTTGCAATCAGGAGATTTTCCAGCCATCCAACTGTGTGGGTCATGATTTCGATCTTCGTTTTCTTCTTTATCCTCTCCACTTCCCCATGCCTTTGTGTTCTTGGGAGACAGACATGCAGAGGTGGTGGTGATATGGTCAGGTTCACACCTCAAGGTTAAGAATGTTAGAGGCGGGCAGGTCTAGTTGAAATCCCAGCTCCTTCCGTGCAGGGCACCTCACACTAGGCAAGTCAGTTTACCTCTTAGAGCACTCTTGGGAAAGGAAACCAAAGCCATCGATTGCCGACTATGAACCACGCATTGTGCTTGAACTTTAACAAAAATTATCTCCTGTATAGTTGAGGAGCTCAGTTTGCTTGCAGCCAAGTGATGAGAGATATACAATTAAATAAGTGCAGTAGAGTGGTGTTGGCTCTGTAATATGGGTGTAAAGAATGGTGTAATAATGGAAGTAAAGAATGGGTGGTCCGTTAGATTAAATCAGGCACAATTAGCTCCTGCCAACAGTGATGGCTCCACAGCTGAGCACACTTCAGGCTTTCTGAAAGTACTTGAGCCGGTTGAATTATCGTCAGGTGTTCTGGGGACCAGGGATAGCCTCGGCGTTTTCTGAGTATAAGCGTCATGCGCTTTTTTTATTAAGCGGTCTCTTCATCAGAATGCCTTTCTGAATTATTCATTGAGTTCTTTTACAAAAAAAGAAAAACCTCGAGGTATTTTTGAGTTTCAGCCACTTGTTGGGTTGTATTTTAGAGACTTCAGGTGACCTGAATATGAGTTCCCTTTGACAGCTCTCTAAACCGGTATTAGAAAACCTCCAATGAGACCAATTCATCTACATAGTCAAGAGTATTCAGCCAATTCATCAACAGATCAACGGGCCTGGCACTAACCTGCTTGCTTGTCAGTTGCTGACGTGCACTTTTTCCTTGTCATGGGGCCCGAGAGCCTTTGCCACAGCCCCCCACCCTTTAGTGACCTGCAGGAAGTCCATATGTGCTCACCTGTTTTGCATTCTCCAGCTTGCTCTTTTTCAGGCAGAGCATACTGATCCTTTTTCCATCTTCTCTTGCATTGGGGTGACTTTTTGCGTCTTAATCTGCAAATCCACATCCTTAAAGCTTGGTTGCCTCAGGCTGAGCACCATTTGCTCCAGGCTCATTCTCTTGGCTGTGTTTTTCACGTCCATATTGTACCATGGCTTTTATTGTCCTTAATCTCTCCTCTCTACCTTTGCTTGCCCTTGCTTTCATGTTTAATTAAACTTTTTATTTTGAGATCACTGTAATTTCACATGCAATAATAAGTATTAATTAATACAGAGAGATACCCTGTACCCTGTACCCTCTACCAAGCCTCCCTCTTGCAAAACTACTACACAATATCATAACCAGGATATTGACATTGATAGTCAAGATATAGAACAATTGCCCTAACATTTTGACTTTTAGATTCCTTCTCATTCTTCTTTTCCTTACTCATCTCTTAGGCTCTTCTCTCCTCGCTCTTCTCAGTTATATAGTCATTGTCCCAGGAATTTAACTGAGTCAGGACCCTAAAAGACATGTTCTCTTGGAAAGGTGGGCTAAATCCTCGTGGTGTCAGAGTTCCTAGGGACAGCAACTCCTGTACACGGTCTGCCTAGAGTAAATGTCACGTGGAAGGCTTACAATTTACGTGAGGCCCTCATCTGCAGTGAGTGCTACTTGCCTTGATGTCAGGCAAGTCGCACGAGGGTGAAGAATGTGTGGGGGCTGGTAGAGGACGAACCCTCTCAGACTTAAGAGCCCTAATCCAAGGCACGTTTCCCCCCAAAGGGCAGTTCTGCACCGAGGATGTGGACGAGTGCCTGCTGCAACCCAATGCCTGCCAAAATGGCGGCACCTGCACCAACCGTAATGGAGGCTACGGCTGTGTGTGTGTTAATGGCTGGAGTGGAGACGACTGCAGCGAGAACATCGATGACTGTGCCTTCGCTTCCTGCACCGTGGGATCCACCTGCATTGACCGGGTGGCCTCCTTCTCTTGCATGTGCCCGGAAGGAAAGGCAGGTAAGGCCAGCAGAAGGACAGAGGGGGCCGGTGAGCATTCGGGCTTTCTGCCTCCTTCTCTCTCATCCCCATAGCTGTGTCCTTTTAACGACCGTCTGTAAGAACGGTCGCTCAGGATTGTTCTTGAAATGTCATCGTTAGCCGCAGTGTTATGAAGTTAGTCTTCTTCCTGAGGACGTTTCGCTCTCATCTCAAGTCTGTGTCCCTTAGCTCTTCATCCTAAGAAAATGAAAGTTTGTTACTCTTCCCTGGGGAGCCTCTGTTGACCTTCAGGTCTGAGGCTGAAAAGCACCTCAGCAATTAAGATTAATGTCTCAGAAGTTGAGACAAATGACTAATTGAGACAAAAATGACTAATGGACTTCGGGACTTTGTTTGAAGAAGAAATAATGTCTTTATTCAGAAGGAGTGAGCAGGAGAGACGCAGTTAAGTGCCTTTCAGCTCTCAGTGTCTGTAGCAATAGTCCTGTCAGGGAGGATTTTACTGACTGCAACGTTAACGTTGCTCTACTCTCCCAGTGTAACAGCTTCTAGTTCTAGAAGTCGTGAGCGATGAAGGGCGGAATGCGATGGAAGGAGATAGCTTGGGTGAGAGAACTCTGGGCCCAGCTATTCTGAAATGTTCTCCTAGCTGTGCCTTTCCAAGAGCCCCGCCTCCAGCTTTGTAGGAGAAGCCTTAGTTACCTGTTCTTAAGCTAATTGCAGACTGGAAAATCCAGTTCCCATGTGAACCGCGCAGAACACGGGGCTTAATAGTATCTTCAGAGTGCTGAGGGCACTTGAGCCAAGAATGCTGACACTGTTAAAAGGCTGACCTAGTACAGGCTGATGACGGTTGGCTGTTTTTTCCTTCTGAGACTAGTGAAATGCTGGCGGCCCCATGATCAGCAGGTAGCATGATTTTGGGAAAGCAGGTTGCCAAATATAGTAATAGAGGATGAATGCAATATTTGGGACATAGAGTAAAACATTATTTGGTGTTTATCTGAAAATCCTGTTGAATAGAGTATAGACATCCTCTATTTTTATTTGCTAAGTCTGTTAGCACCGTGGGAAGATATCCCCATTTTCCTATCTCTGTCATCTAATCATTTCCCTTTATGGCTGCAGCTATGACTCTCCCCTTGAGGAAAGGTCTGACTGCGGGTTAGTCAGAGAACCAGACAACTAGGATTGTCTGCAGAAGCTCTTTGCTTGGCTGCTGGCGGCAGCATGTCCCTGAGGCAGGATCAGGCAGAGGAGAAGTGGCCGCCACTTCATAAAATCCAATCTCCAGATTGGATTTCATGAGCCAATGTAAGGTTTTCCCTCCTTCATGAAAGAGACAACTCTTCCCCAAGTATAGGGACATTTTCTCTTTGTTCTTGCCCCAACCTGTGACAGGTCTCTTATGTCATCTGGATGACGCATGCATCAGCAATCCTTGCCACAAGGGAGCGCTGTGTGACACCAACCCTCTGAACGGGCAGTACATTTGCACCTGCCCCCAAGGCTACAAAGGGGCCGACTGTACTGAAGACGTGGATGAGTGCACCATGGGTGAGTTCACGGAATCTTTCCTCTTCCCCATGTTGTCTGTCGAGCTCAGCAAGTGTTTAAACCGAAGCACATTTTCCTCTAGGAGCACGTTTTACCCAACATCAGATCTCCCCTGTTACGTACCCACTGTTTACAACTAACCTTTCAGCGTAACCATGTATTTTCTTCTGGGAGTTGGGCTATATGGAAGGTCTATGCTTGATTCTTAATATAAAGCCCTACCTTAGTGACAGTTTGGTCAAAAGAGCAGTAGAAACGCACAAGAGTTGAGATTACCCTAGTCTTATTATTTAATCAATGTGTGAATCAGAAAATAGGAAATTGAGAAGCAGACTTTTAGTGCCTGGCCTTTTAATGCTGTCACAAGCAGACCTACTTCTGTGGTCCACTTGTGTGGAAGCTCCATTGAGTGCTTTGGTCCCTGTAATTGGTGCTTGTCTCTTCCAGCCAATAGCAACCCTTGTGAGCATGCAGGAAAATGTGTGAACACAGATGGTGCTTTCCACTGCGAATGTCTGAAGGGCTATGCAGGGCCTCGTTGCGAGATGGACATCAACGAATGCCATTCTGACCCCTGCCAGAACGACGCCACCTGTCTGGATAAGATTGGAGGCTTCACCTGTCTGTGCATGCCAGGTACTTGCACCCGTTGGTGTGTGGGGTCTGGGCTGGAGGCACCAAACTGCACCTCTCTTAGATGGGGCACTCTATAGACAGCGGCAATTCCATGAGCTCTGTCAGCATTTAATTCCCAAGGAAACAGGGGTTCCAGCCAAGAGGACCCTTAAGGAGAGAGGCAGCGTTAGAATTCTTAGAGCTGTGGAGACCAAATTAAATAAGCCCCTCTGTCAACATGAGTTGCATGTAAGGGAAAAGTTCAGAAGTGATTGTTTTTATGCAAATGCTCTTTAATTCAATAAAGAATTTACCATAAGAATCCTTTCAATAGCAAGCTTTCCTGATTCCCTTATATTTTACAAAGAACCATACCATCCCCATTATGGAAATTCATTTAACCCATAATTATATAGGAACTTACCATTTATCCACAGTGACGTACACAGGTTCATTGGTTGTATTGTGGAACTCTTCTGCAGAGACCATTTCTTAAATCCTCAGAGAGCACTGCTCAATCCATCTTATAGTGAAGGCTGACAGTGGCTGCTTTGCCTCATTAAGGATGCTAGCTAGCCGCTCTGGCCTCGGGAGGCCCTCCTGCCCTTGATTTACATCCTGAGAGCAGCGATATCTCGAACTCTGCTGGTCTTCACCAACACGGAGTGGGGAGCCCATGGCCCTGGCACTGCTGAAAGCAAAGCCTGGGCTGGTCAGGGAGTGCAGGCAGCCTCTGATGGCATGCTGGGCCCTGCCAGTGTCTTTGGAGGTCGCCACTTCCCTCTCTCCGCAGTGACCTGATGTCCCTGAGCATTCCCATCCGATCTAACGGTCACTATTTCCCATCGTGGCAGAGCCCCCTTTGCCCTCTGCAGAAATGTTCTGCTCGTCGCGGATGTAGTCATCTTTGCACATTTGTGCTTTCTTGGCTAGAATGCGCCTTTCGCTCTTTCTGAGCCACTTGTGTGGTCCGTTTTGTTCAGGTTTCAAAGGTGTGCATTGTGAACTGGAGATAAACGAATGTCAGAGCAACCCTTGTGTGAACAATGGGCAGTGTGTGGATAAAGTCAATCGCTTCCAGTGTCTGTGTCCGCCTGGTAAGTGCCCACCACCTGCCCCTGTTTTCTTTGAAAGCGCAAAATGGACTGACCACAGGGAAGGGAGGAGGGAGAGAACGTGTGTGGGCTGGGCATGAGGAAGTCATTAACGGGAGCCCTCCAGAATGGGAGTGTGTGTGCACAGAAATGGGGAATTTGGTCAGCGAGTGTGTCTTTCAAATCCTTTGTGGCCAGAAGTCCAAGTCTGTTCTGAATGGCCCGTGACCTCGCTGTCTGTGTGTGGATTTCACAAAGTTCGTACCTCATAGAAGCCTTAGTTTTAGGCTACTCGGCATTTTATGTTTTTCCCCTAGGGTCATATTCTTGAAACCCCTTTGTGAGATTATTCTGTTCAGACATTTCAGCCCTGGGTCCAGAAACGGACAACACAAGTCACTTTTTCCAGAGAAAGCTCTGCCTCACCTTTCACTCCCCAAATCTACTGTTGAAGACTTGGCAAACGTTCTGCCACAGACTGTAGCCTTTCTTCTTGTTTCTTCAGAGAGAAGGTCCCAGGTCTTCTGACACACCCGTTTGAGGGTGCCACCTATGACCTTTCAGTCCCTATTTTAACTAGAAGGGAATCTGTGTGGGGAAGACGCAGAGGTGGAGACACACACAGCACAGGTGGTCTCCATGGCCTGAGCTTCTCCCAATTCTCCCCATTACCTGTTCGGGGAGAATAATTCTACTTTCGCTGACCCATTGGTGTAAGCCCTGCCGGTAACTTCACCCAATGTTTCTTTGGCATCCTTCTCACCGTAACAAAAGACATAGGATAATCCTCTGACTTGTGCTATCACTGTTCCCTTTTAAGGTTTCACGGGGCCAGTCTGCCAGATTGATATTGACGACTGTTCCAGTACTCCCTGTCTAAATGGGGCCAAGTGTATCGATCACCCGAATGGCTACGAATGCCAGTGTGCCACAGGTAAGGCTTTCCTCACCTTTTATTCCCCTGGGAGGCCGACCTGAACAAACAGGAGTCTGTCCTCTTCTCACTGCCCTACGAGGCCAGTCCCATAACAGGGGCTGCTGTGTTTAGAGCCATCCTCTTCCTGCATATGTTCTGCACTGTTTCCTTCTACAACACCTGCCTCCTGCTCCAGCACAATAGTGGCCTGGCCTGGACACTTGGTGTCCAGATTTTGGCAGAGCTGAGTTTCCAGCTGGCGTGACTTGTCTTTTGGGAAAGGGAAGAATTCCAGTTGAAAGCTATTTTTCATTGGGGCTTCTCAGCGGGAGGCCTGTCTCTGTGTTTCTTGAGGCAAGTGACTGAACAAAGGCCCAGAAATCTAAGGGCAGTTGTGTGCAAAGGCAGAGGTTTACTGCACGAAAGATGACTCATGCAGTGAGCGGCAGGTGTGTATCTGAACAGGAGAGAGAGCGCCCTGTCTGGGACAGTTTGGGTCCTCGTCTCTGACTCCCGCTACTGAAGTCAAAACGCGTCTGTTTACAAATGTGTGGCCACATTTCTCATTTGGAAGTGAGCTGAATATGCCAAACATCCCCTGTGACACATTTGCTTCTGCACAGACCAGTATTATAGAGAAGGACTAGAAATTATTAGAAAAGGTGATTTGCCAATTTCCTTTTTATCCCTCTGCGTAAGAGAGAAAGGAGTCATGAATCTAATTCAAGACATTTTTCTTATTTTAGAAAATGGGTTCTTAAAGGATCTTAAACATCACGTGCATGATTTCTATCTGATCACAGAAAAGCAAACCAAGTCACAAAAATAAACTCAGAGAATTTAATATTTCCGTAGTCTCAGGACATCACCACTAATAAAGCCTACTTAGATTAGGTCCTGTCAGATGAACCGCTAACTTCCTCCTCTTTTCACAAACTGTTGTCTCCGGTTGGTGACTAGATTTTGTCATCCTCTGGCTCCCAGAGAATAACCTTTCCGGGGGAGAGATGAAGAACCTTGAACTCGTGTTTAAAAGGGAGGAGAGAGCCTTACTGAAATGTTTAAAAAGAGACGTAATGTTGAATGAAGAAGTTTTATTTGTCCCTTTTTCTTTTAAATGCTCATAACTTGTTCATTCATTTTATTCAAGTATTTGTTGAAAACTCACTATGTATGGAAAGGACTCTGGGAGGGGTTGAGAGGAATAAAGAAAAGCTGTCTGACTTCTAAGAAGATAATGTCCATGAAACCATTAATGCAGTACCTATGTAGTGGGTGTGGGAGGGAAGGAATATAAGTGTAAAGAGGACAAATATCGAGAGCTATTCCCCCTGAAGCCCAGTATGAGCTGAAGAGGCAGTTAAAGCATCTCTACAACGAAACCATAGATCGTTTAGGAGAAGGTGTTTGAATTCTACAAATCTGATTTGAAAACCTTCATTTTTAAGCACAACCCCCTAGACCTGCCTTTTAAATCAATGCAAGTAGTTTAATTTATCCGCTCACTGGCTGCAGGATGAATGGCGGTGCGTGGGACAGGTAGGATGAGGGGCATGGCTACCCTTCGGTCCAGGTGCCGAGTATCCGCCTTGGTTCTTACGTCTCCCCGGTAAAATTCCTTCCAAGGATTCACTGGCGTGCTGTGTGAGGAGAATATTGACAACTGTGACCCCGACCCCTGCCACCACGGCCAGTGTCAAGACGGGATTGACTCCTACACCTGCATCTGCAACCCTGGTTACATGGGCGCCATCTGCAGTGACCAGATAGACGAGTGCTACAGCAGCCCTTGCTTAAATGAGGGTCGCTGCATTGACCTGGTAAATGGCTACCAGTGCAACTGCCAGCCGGGCACATCAGGTAAGCCCGCTCTCCTTACGTCCCCTTTGGAGGTTTCACCGCTTCTCAAAATCCATTTACACAGATGTCTCAGACCTTCTTGGTTTATGCTTAGATACGTAAAAAAAAAAAAATCGTCCTTTTTTTTTTCTGGGAAGTACAGCCAAAGCCATGGCCAGAAACATCTCGGAGGGAGGTGGCACTAGCCAGGGAAGAAATTAGAGACGGTGGCTTTAGGAAGCTGCCGGTTTTGTGTATGTGTTGTCTTTCAAAGGAGTCACGCCACTTCAGAAATATTGCAATTAGTATTTAAAGTTGAAAAGCCTCTTGCTTTTGTGGCTTGATTTCCTTGTGGGTTTTTATTTTTCTTTTTTAACCCCCGCAGCACTCAGACTAATGAAGTTGGTGGTTCCCCCGCCTTCCTCTTCCCCTCGCTCCCCCATCTTTCCAATACTTTTCTCTCGATTTCTGAGTCCACTGTCTTTAACCCTTTGCATCTGCCATTTGTTTCCGGTGGGCTTGGGCATTTGGGGGGATTGTGAGGGAGAGGACAGACTTTGCAGTACACCCCAGTCACTGTAAATTAGACTGCAGGCCCAACACTTGTCATCCTGAGTTCATTGCCATTTCCTGATGCCGGGTAGCAGGACTGTTTGTTGGCTGTGAGGGCATGCTACTCCTTGCTGGGGAAATGTTGAATTATTTTCTCAGGCAGCAGCATTTCACAGGTCTTACTGGATTCTGTTTTACTTATTCGAGGAGTCATTATGGTCACAACTGTGGTTAATGGACAGAGAAGCACTATGTCTCAGATCAAAGGAAAATGTATTAGTGGAAGATTAACTAGTGTGTGCCGTTGTTAGAAGGGAACCTGCCCATACCAGGGAGTGATTTATTGAGAACTCGTTCTCAATTTAAGGAAAATGGCCCAGGGACGGGGGAGAGGTGGGGGAGGTAGTTAGCTGTTCTCATTTTATTTTGTTATTTCCAAATCCATTTCTTCAAACTTGTCAAAGGCCCTGGTCTTCCTCCAGGACCTCGTACATGCCAAGTTTGAAAACAAAGTCCTTTTTGAGTTGCTCAAGCATATGAAAAACATGCCATGCCTTCACAGTTGAAAATGCCTTCCCCCACCCCCCGTTTAGATAACTCACTAAAAGGGCTGAATAGATCTTTGTGAAACCTTCCAAAAGCAATTTGCTTCCGGGCTGGTCCCCAGACATGAGAAATTGCAGTCCGAAAAGAAATTTGAGAGATTTACAAGCAATTGAATGGATGCCTTTAGAATGGCGGGGCTGTTTTAGGCCCTGCTATCATGCCCATTATAACAAGCATACTGGAAACCTGGGTGAGTGGTGGGTTAGCAAGCACTTGTTTGCTCTGTGATTATATCAGCATGCCAGGATGTATCAGGTGTGTTCCCTGGGGAGGACAGCGCAGGCAAGGTGTAAGTAGCTGTCACTAGAAAGGCAAGAAGTAAATACGAGTGGTGTGCGGGCAGCAGAGAAAAGAAAGGCCCAGAATCTCTCAGAAAACTGCCAGATTTATTCCTGTGGGTGTCAGGAGAATTAAAGCAAAGAGATGCAGGCGACATAAAGAAATCTTGTAATGGGTGGATTGAGACCAGGCACATAGGGGTCTGCGTGAAAGGATTCATTCGATCAATCATTATGAACAGACCCTCGAGTTCTAGAGTCAGAATTCACAACGCAGTCATAATATGGTCCTAAGTTGGCAGGTTGGGGTTTGGGTGAGTGTATAGACAGAAGGGATACTTTACAAAGTGCTAATTAGAGCCGGTGTCTCACTGACTGCGTCCTGAACATGAGATGTACTCTCCAAAGTCACTTCTGGTGTCTTCTTCACCTGCGGTCTTGTGATGGGAAACTGTTTTAAGTAAGTTTTCCTTTTTGGTTTCAAGTCACAGAATCCAACTTGACTAACTTAAAGAATTATTAACAAACAACAACTACAAAACAGAGAAATAGAAAGAATTTAGGGAAAGCACAAGAAGCATCTTACGGATTTCAAGTGAGTTTTGAACAATAAGGCTTTGCGGAGATTAGCAGGAAGCAGGGCCATTTGCAGGCCAGAGGTCCCACAGGTCATAGTCCTACGTTCCAATGAGGAAATCTCATTGGCCCAGCTTGGGCTGGCTGTCTCTGCTCAGATAAAACATGGTCTTGGGGGCGGAGTCATACTGGACCACCATGGCTTTCTGGGGCCTGTTTGGTGGAACGTGGGTAAATGGGGTTGTCAGCCAAGGGCTGGACACATGTCCTAACGGGGTGCACTTGTATACAGGAGTGTGGAAACTCTTGTCTCCTTTGTGTCCAGTGAAGCAATACAGCCTCCTTATTCACGGAGTGACCAGTTATGATGTGGTGAAGCGTGGCGTGTCCAGAGCACCAAGTTCACGTCCCACTGTGCTGCCGTAATTGTACAAGTTGTTATAAAGCAGGTGCAACACAACTTGATTTGGCAGTTAAGGGAGAAGTGGACAGAAAAGTTATGTAAAGGGAGATGCAGCGTGCTTTGCATATAATGGCTCGATACATTTTTAATGTAATTGCCGTTAGTAATAAATATTAACACAACGTGTGAGTGAATAAAAATTATGGGATTTTGTCATGGAAGTTTCATTGGTTAGTTTATAATCCTTATTACCAGGCTTTATTTTCAGACTCTCTACACTACAAAAGTATTCTTCTATGATACCTAAAAAAAAACAAACAAACAAAAAAAAAACACTAAATTCATGTTGAATAAATAATGAAAAATCATGAGTATTTTTACAAAATAATGGTAACAATGTGATTAGCATATCCCTACCATTTATTTATCCATATGTTCAATTAAACCTTTCATAACATAGCCAAATTCTGCAGTTCACAGGGAAATAAATCGGGAGGAAGCAGCATATTCCAAGAGGGGGTTACCAGACTCGTAAAGATTTATCCTGAATTTTAGCCCAGAATAGTGACTGTCAGTTTCAAGCTTACAGTGGTGGGTACAAGTTCCAAAATCCTCATTTTCATGTGAAAACTTAAATCTTATCTTTGGAGCACAATGCAGTCACTTGTTTTCCTTGAAATGACAGGCTTGCTTTCTTCACTTAATATGAGCTAAATCCTTGGGTCTGAGTAGCCCTGGTTTGTCTGTCTGTCGTTCTTTCCATTAAAATGGGACTCCGTGATAAAAGCAACTGCTTCAGTTCAAAACTCAATCACATAGCTGCTTTTCCTGGAGACAACTCTGTACTTCAGATACCACAGCATCGCTTTACGTAGACTTTCCATTTCATCACCCAGCACAGTCAACATACGAGGTGTGGCAATTAAGTGCGTGAACTTAATTGTCCAACCTCGTAGACTCCAGGATCAAGATACAATAAAATAATGAAGTTAATCATTTTGACCGCTTCACCAAAGTCGTCCTTAAGCGAAACTGTCTTTTTGTTTGGTTTTTACTGTGTGTGTGTGGAGGTGAGGGATACAGTGACCACTGCCACAGTTTGGTGCCGAAGCCTTAATTCCGGCTAAGTTGCCAGCAGTCCTACCCCCATTGCTTTTGCACCATCAGTGCAAATGCCAACACAGTGAAACAGGCACCTCTTCGCTTAGTAGGGTGACGAGGATCATTCTGACCTCATGGTCCCCTGGTGGGGCCTGGGGACTGCAGTTTGAGAGCTGCTGTTTTACTCTCCCCAGGGATGCCTGGATACGCTTAGATTCTTAATACCCAGCATTACACTCAGAGATACCATTGGTATCTCTGCGGTAATATTTCACGGTCTCGCTTGGCTTTTATCTTTGCAGGTGTTAATTGTGAAATCAATTTTGATGACTGTGCAAGTAACCCTTGTGTCCATGGCATCTGCATGGATGGAGTTAATCGTTACAGCTGTGTCTGCTCACCAGGCTTCACAGGTAATGCTCCTTTTTATTGGGAGGACCCACCTGCAGCCCCATCACTTTGGGCAAAGGGCATCTAACGGAAAACTACTTTTCCAATGTTTCCTACTTCTTTGTCTCTTGGAAGGTTAAATGTTTGTTCCTGTGTGTCTCCAGATCGGTGTTCTGCTTACAGGCCTTCTATACCGTACCATGAAACTTTTCATTCGGTAGGGTTTTTAGGCCATAGTGTATAGCTACCTGAAAAGAATTTCTAGTCAGACTATAAGCTTCTGTCACTATGCTTGAGTTATCTAGCTTCCAAACCACCTTGATTTTTCTACCCTTAGTAGGGAATGCTTTCCGTGAAGGCACAGCCAAGCTGAGTCTATGCAAAATCTCGATGCTTTTTTTCTGAGAACTTCTTTCTATGGTGCTTGTTGGATGAGGCTAGAACTTGAGAGGACCCACCTAATTTGGCTGCCACCAGTGATATATTTTCCCCCCAGGAGGAAGGAAGGAAGTGCCTAAAATAAAACTGCTTATAATTCCTCTTAAATTATAAGCAGCTACAGCATTTACACACGTACACGTGTGCACACACACAAATGCACACACATCCTCTCTCTCATTTGTTGTTAATCAGATGACCTTTATCTTTTACCGTCCTGATCAAACAGTGCCAGAGACTCCTGAGGACACCCGAGGCCCCTTGTTAATGACATCAGAGGGCATATACTGGGCCCGTCCTCCAGAGAGTGCCACATACAGGCAGGCACTAACCTATATGTGATGTTACCTTTTCATAAATACCATGTGGTCATTTGCAACCAGTGTGACTAGCTTCGCTCAGAGCTCTTTAAACGATGGTATCAGAAGGCAGCCGAAAGCAAGGAAAGGGACGTCTGCCTGTCGCCTGCCAGGAATTTACTTTCCTCTGTATTTCACAATCCTCACTCCTGCTGTACGATGGTGGGTGCGGGTCCCATGAGTCACTCTACTCCCTGGGCAGTGAGAGACACTCAGAAAATGGGCCTGACGGAAGCTCTCCCACTCGTATGCCCAGCACTGCTGCTGGTCCCCAGAGATACTTCTGTGTCCTGAAATGCATTTCTCCAACATTAAGTAACAGTCACCTGAATATACAAAAATTCCTGCTAGATAGGATATTAGGGGCATTTTTGTTAAATGGGTAGTGAGGAGAGAATTGCTCCCAATTATTAAGAATTTCTTTTGAGCTAGGCATTCCATTACGTGCCTGATCTCATTTAATTGTCACTGCTATTATCATTCCTATAGTATTGATGAGAAACCCAGAGCTGAGAGAGATGAGGTTAACATTAGCAGTGCACGCTGGGTCGGATTCTGCCCAGGCATTCTTACTCTGGAGCCCATGCTCGTTCCCACTTCACTGGATAGCCTGAAGGCATGCCTATTGTGGCTTTTTAAAAGATACATAAGCCTTAGACTGGACCTTTTTTTTTTTTTTTTTTTTTTGAAATGCCAACGAATCATAGCCCCTCTCTTTTTAACATTCAGCAAACTTGGAAGGTCAAGGAGGGAGAACATAAGCTTAAAATATTCTAAAATAAACTTAGGTGTAGCATGAAACTACATAACCAAGAAATGGAATGTTTTGGTTACTGGGTGGTACCCTGTTCTTGGAACTGTTTTCTATGTCTGGCTTTTTTTTTTCCTTTTTTTTTTTTTTTAAGTCAGCTGCTGAAAATATCAGAGACAACTAACTGTGGTATATGCTCATGAGCTGTAAATGTGAGGTGGTTTATTCTTTGTTTTGTTCTAGTACTACTACTTTTTAAAAACCCATTTTGATAACAGCTTTGACAGATTTGAGGGAGTTTTTTAAAGACTAAATTCTCTGTTCTCAGGCCTCTTTATAATACTTGCTGATTGAATGGGAAAAGTAAGAAATCATGTGGTACCTCTATAAACTACTTTTCAGTTTTACAAACTACTGTCTCAGTTTTACCTTCATATCTATTATTTTGCTGGCTTCTCATTACAGTCCATAAAAGTAGATAGGTTGGATAAGAAACAAAAAGCACAGTCAACAAAAACAAAAAGAAACAAGTGGGACTACATTAAACTAAAGAGCTTCTGTACAGCAAAAGAAACAAATTGAAAGGCAACCTACATAATGGGAGAAAATATTTGTAAAGAATATATCTGATAAGAGATTAATATTCAAAATATATAAAGAACTCATATAATTCACTAGCAAAGAAGCAAATAATCCAATTAAAAATGGGCAAAGCACACAAAAAAGGATTTGTGTCCAACATACAGCGGTAGATGTTAACTAGACTTATGGTGATCATTTTGAAAATACACAGATATCAAATTATGTTGTATACCTAAAACTAATGTAATATATGTTAATTATACCTCAATTTTGAAAAATACAGTAGTCAAGAGTAGCTAACCATAATTTTAGAAAATATTATTGGACAATAATTTCCTGGTGGAGAATACCGGAAGTGTCCACTCTAATTTTCAGAGCTACCCAATTTAACCACAGACTGATTGTATTTTTAAGCTATAAGTCATTGTTTGTATTTAAAAATTCAAAATCATCTGAAACAGGTAAAGTTCTGAAAGCTGCATAATCTACCAAACTCTAGTGATTTTCAAATAGCATTTGAAAGGCTAATCATGAGTAACAAATCTACCAGATAATCTGTATTACAGATAATCTGCATTACAATGTCCTTATAAAACCATGTAAAATCAGCAAAATACAATTTTAAAAATTAGGCATGAGTTTATACTCTCTTCTCTGTCTAAATCTCTTACAGTAGTTTTAATCAGTAGTAAAGTGTATACATGTTTATAAATTATAAATTTATGAATGTTAAACATACAGTAGCTGTTTTGGTTCTCTGGCTGAGTCAACCCAGTAATGGCATATTTCTGCAGAGGCACACTGCTAAGACCAGGAGAAATGAGGAGCATTGCATCGTAGCAAAGGTGGTAGAAAATGAGTTCATACTTTTACAAAGATTTGAAGTATAATCAGAAACCCAGATTGTATACATAAGAAAATGACCAAAGACTATGGAAGAAAGTATAAACCATGTGGCGACATTCAAAATGCATAAATGGTGAAGGAAAACAAAGAAATGTTTAGAATCAGGGGGAAAAAAAGGGCAAATGACCTCCTGAATAGATATTTTTCCAAAAAAGACATACAAATGACCCATAGATATATGAAAAGATACTCATCGTCACTAATCATCAGGGAAATACAAATCCAAACCACAATGAGATGTATCACCTCCCACCTGAGAAGATGGCTGTTATCCAAAAGACAAGATATAACAAATGTTGGCAAGGATGTGGAGGAAAGGGAGTCTTTATACACTGTTGGTGAGAATATAAAATAGTACAGACATTGTGGAAAACAGTACGGCAGTTCCTCAAAAAATCAAAAACAGAACTGCCATATAATCTAGCAATTGTATTCCTAAGTATATATATATCCAAAGGAGATGAAATCATTATCTTGAAGAGATATCTGCACAAACATGTTCTCTGCAGCATTATTCACTATAGTCAAGATATGAAAACAACCTAAGCGTCCATCAGTGGATGAAGGATAAAGAAGATATGATACACACAGACACATACACACACACACACACACACACACACACACACAGGAATATTATTCATCTGTGGGAAACAAGGAAATGCTGCCATTTGGGACAAAATGGATAGACCTTTAGGGCATTATACTGAGATAAGTCAGACAGAGGAAGACAAATACTGTATGATATCACTTATATGCAGAATATAAAAAACCTCAACTCTTAAAACCAGAGAACGGTGGTTACTGGGTGCTGGGAGAGGGGGTGGGGAACTGGGGAGATGTTTAAGAATACAGACTTGCAACTAGTAGAAAAATAACTTCTGGAGATCGAATGCACGATGTAAAGGTATCAAGCCTTCAAGTTACACAATGTTATATGTCAATTACATCTCAATAAAAAGTTAACACAGCAAAAAAAAAAAAAAGTAATAGGGAAGTTTTATTTTCCCGATTTAACAGAAAAGCACCTGAGAGCTAGAGCTTGATGTGTCTCTGTGTAATCAGCGAGTGAGTCACACCGCTAGGACTGTGAATTCCCAGAAGGCAGGGACGTCCCTAATCGTCTTTCTCGGTCAGTGTCTCAAACAGTGTGTAGCACAGAGGAAACACTCAGTAATGGTTGCTGACTGAATGACTAGACCTCACGTATGGGACTTTCTGACATCCAACCCCAGACTCTCGAGTCTGCACTGTACTGTGATTTCATTCATTGAACACTAATTTGCTGAGTGCCTGCCTACAAGGTGAGAAACTGGTTCACTTCTCAGTCAATAGTCTCTAAGCCCAACCAGTGCAGCCCCTTGTGCTAGGCGTCTCTGATGTTGGGTGGAGACTGGAGACAGCTTGAGGGAAGGAACTAGATGTCAAAGCAGCTGTCAGTTGCATAGTCGACTGCACATGGAAGCACTGAAGCCCCTCCGCTCAAGATGGCTTTCAAAGTGATTCTGGAAAGAGTATTGAAAGCAAATGAAAACTTGGGAGCACTGGCTTCTGAAAAGATGCTTCCCAAAAAAGGACAGAAAATGAAGAAGGCCTTTTCCTCTCCTTCTCCACTGCATTGCAGGCTGAAGGCTTCTGGCTCACATGTTGGTGCCAGTGGCAAACATCTAAAACACTCAGAGGTTGAGGCGAAGGAAGTAGTATTTCAAAATAAGTTATTAATAAAACACTTAAGAGGAAAACAGCAACCACTACCAGATTATGGGTCTTTACCACAAGAACCACCAATCATGGTTTAGAGAGCAATGGAGAGTGAAAAAATGTTAATACCCATACTTTAAAGGGGTGTGTATCTATTTCATTTGGAATTTCCTGTTCCAAATGCAGGGTTACTCTTTCTGCAATAAAAAAATGCATGTTTTTATCTGAGTCAGAACATTGTATTCTTTGAAATGTATAAATTCCTTCAGAGCAGTAGCTTTTGTCACTCATTTACAACATTGTGGGTTATTGTTAAGTTTTATATCATTTTGGAATATATAGTTAAAGCTCAATTATTCAAAATTTAACAAAAGCAAAACTATTATATAACTGGCATACTTTATTCAGCTTGAGGGAATAAAGGTCAAGGTTATAGCAGATGTCTTTTCAAAGTGCAGTCTTGGGTATATTTTAGAGGAACAGCATATTCACTTCAATTTCATCTGTTCTGAGCATTTACATGATTGCATTATGATAAAGTAATAATTGTCTGTATCAGAGTTTCTCAAAATGTAGTATTTGAACCACTTGTACTATTTAAAATGTGGGTTTGCTAAACCCTACCCATCACAGTCCCTGGTGATGGTATCTAAGGATCTCCTTTTAAAACAAACACTATAAGCAACTCCCTTTGCACATGAAAGTTTGAGAACTACTGGTCTAGATTGAAAGACCCTCAATTGTTTTCTCAATTATCAGAGGACAATAAAATTATATTTAGGATACTCTTCTTCCTGAGGCAGAAAATGGATTGATACAACTCTGAGAATGAAAGCAAAATGGCTTTTCTTTTTAACCAAATGAATCATTAAATTATTAGTCCATTCACTAAGCATTCCAGTCAATTGAGATTTACCATATGTAGAAATGTAAGAGCTTGACTAACTGAAAAAATGAATTTGCGGTAAACCAGCTGAAAACAGTGATAAGGTAAACTGCTTTCTTTAATTTTTATTTTTTCAATTACAGCTGACATTTAATATTATATTAGTTTCAGATGTACAGCATAGTGGTTAAACATTTATATAATTTATGAAGTGATTCCTCTGCTGATTCTAGTACCCATCTGGCACCATGCATAGTTATTACAATATTATTGACTATATTCCCTCTGCTGTACTTTATATCCCCATGACTATTTTGTAGTTACCAATTTATACTTCTTAATCCCTTCACCTTTTTTATCCGTCCCCCACCCTATCCCCATCTGGGGACTATCAGTTTGTTCTCTGTATCTGAGTCTGTTTCTGTTTTGTTTGTTGATTTCATTCTTTAGATTCCACATATAAGTGAAATCATGTGGTATTTGTGTTTCTCTATCTGACTTATTTCACTTCATGTAAAATCCTCTAGCTCCACCCATGTTGTCACAAATGGTAAGATTTTATTCTTTTTTATGGCTGAGTAATATTCTGTCGTACATATGTACCACCTCTTCTTTTTTTCTTTTTTTTTTTAATTAATTTATTTATTTATTAGTTTCAGGTGTACAAAACAAGGTAATACTTAGACATTCATCATTTATATCCCTCATACTGTGAACCCCCCTTCCCCCATCCACTATCCCTCCGACCTCACACTGAACCATCACATTATATATATAAAATTATAGTTGGCATTCATTAATGTTTAGCTTCTGGTGTACAATGCCATGATCAGGTATCCACAGTATCTCTGAGTGTACCACCTCTTCTTTATCCAGTCGTCTATTGATGGGTACTTGAGTTGCTTCCATATCTTGGTCATTGTAAATAACGCTGCAGTTAACATAGGGGTGCAGATATCTTTTTGAATTAGTGTTTTGAATTTATTCGGATACATACCCAGAAGTGAAATTGCTGGGTCATAAGGTAGTTCTATTTTTAATTTTTTGAGGAACCTCCATACTGTTTTCCATAGTGGCTGCACCAATTTGCAATCCCACCAACAGTGCATGAGGGTTCTCTTTTCTCCACATTCTTTCCAGCACTTGTTTGCTGACTTATTGGTAATAGCCATTCTGATAGGTGTGAGGTGATATCTCATTGTGGTTTTGATTTTCATTTCTCTGAGGACTAGTGATGTTGAGCATTTTTTCATGTCTACTGGCCATCTGTATGTCCCCTTTGGAGAAATGTCTATTCAGGTCCTATGCCTATTTTTCAATTGGATTGTTGGGTTTTTTTTGGTGTTAAGTAGCATGGATTCTTTATAAATTTTGTACATTAACTCCTTGTCAATTATATCATTGGTGAAAATATTCTCCTATTCCGTACGTTGTCTTTTCATCTTGTTGATGGTTTCCTTTGCTGTGCAAAAACATTTTAGTTCAATATAGTTCCATTTGTTTATTTTTTCTTTTGTTTCCTTTACCTGAGAAGATATACCCCCCCAAAATATTACTAAGAGCAATGTCAAAGAGTTTACTGCCTATGTTTTCTTCTAGGAGATTTTTGGTTTCGGGTCTTACATTTAAGTCTTTAATACACTTGGAGTTTATCCTGGTGTATGGTGTAAGAAAGTGATCGAGTTTCTTTTTTTTTTTTTTTTGCATATATCTGTCTAGTTTTCCCAACAGCATTTATTGAAGAGGTCGTCTTTAACCCATTGTATAGTCTTGCCCCCTTTGTCATAATTAATGGACCATATAGGTGTAGGTTTATTTCGGGGCTCTCTGTTCCATTCATCTATGTGCCTGCTTTTATGCTAGTTTTGATTACTGTATAGTAATCAAAGTATAGTATAGTTTGATATCAGGTATTGTGTTAACTCCAACTTTGTTCTTTTTTCTTGATTGCTGTAGCTATTCAGGGTCTTTTGTGATTCTGTATAAATTTTAAGATTCTTTGTTCTAGTTCTCTGGAAAAAAATGCCATTGATACTTTGATAAAGATTGCTTTGGGTAGTATGGACATTTTAATGATGTTAATTCTTCCCATCCATAAGCATGGTATGTACTTCCATTTATTTGTATCTTCCTCAATTTTTTTATTTAAATGTATTATAATTTTCCAAGTACAGGTCTTTTACCTCCTTGGTTAAATTTATCCCTAGGTATTTTCTGTTTCTTCTTTATTCAGCCTTGGAGGATTGTATGTTTATAGGAATTTAGCCACGTCTTCCAGGTTGTTGAATTTGTTGGCATATAATTGTTTGTAGTACTTTCTTATAATCTTTTATATTTCTGTGGTGTCAGTTGTCACTTCTCCTTTTTCATTTCTGATTTTATTTATTTGGGTCCTCTCTTTTTCTTGATGAGTCTGGTTAAATGTTTATCAATTTTGTTTGTATTTTCAAAGGAGTAGCTCTTGGTTTCATTGATCTTTTGTATTTTTTTTTTAGACTTCATTTTGTTTATTTCCACTCTGATCTTTATTATTTCTTCCTTCTACTCACTTTGGACTTTATTTGTTCTTCTTTTTCTAGTTCCTTTACATGTAAGGTTAGATTATTTACTTGAGATTTTTCTTTTTTCTTAAGGTAGGCCTGTATTTCCCTCTTAGGACTGCTATGGATGTGTCCCATAGATTTGGGGTCATGTGTTTTCATTTTCTTTTGTCTCAAGGTATGTTTTGATTTCTTCTTTGATCTCGTTGTTGACCCATTCATTGTTTAGTAGCATGTTATTTAGCCTCCTTGTGTTTGTGTGTTTTTCCGTTTTCTTCTTGTAATTGCTTTCTGGTTGTGATCAGAGGTGCTTGGTATGGTTTCAGTCTTCTGAAATTTATTGATACTTGTTTTGTGGCCTAACGTGCTCTATCCTGGAACATGTTCCATGTGTGCTTGAAAAGAATGTACATTCTGCTGCTTTGAGGTGAAGTACGCTAAAAATATCGATTAAATCTATCTGGTTTAATGTGTCATTTAAGGCCACTGTTTCATTCTTGATTTTCTGTTTGGATGATCTGGCCATTGATGTCAATAGGGTGAAAACTTCCCCTACAATTACTGTATTACTGTTGATCTCTCCCTTTATGTCCATCAATATTTGCTTTATATATTTAGATGCTCCTATTTGGGTGCATAAATACTTACAAGGGTTATATCCTCTTGTTGGATTGATCCGTTTATCATGAAATGTCCTTCCTTGTCTCTTGTTATAGCCTTTGTTTTAAAGTCCATTTTGTCTGATATAAGTATTGCTACTACAGTTTTTCTTTTTCATTTCCATTCACGTGAAATATCTTCTTCCATCCTTTTACTTTCAGTCTGTGTGTGTGTCTTTCTATCTGAAGTGGGTTTCTTATAGGCAGCATATGTATGGGTCTTGTTTTCTTACCCATTCCGCTACCTATGTCTTTTGATTTACCCTTAAAGGATTGTTGGTAGATATGTAGTTATTGCCATTTTATTATTCATGTTTATGATTATTTTTATTCTTTTTTTCCCTTCTTAAAGAAGTCCTTTTAAAATTCCCTGTAATACTGATTTGGTGGTGATGAACTCCCTTCACTTTTTCTTATCTGGGAAGGACAAGCTTCTTTGAGAGTACTTAGAGCAGCGTCAAAAGGAGCTGCCTATTTTGGTAACATTTGATGTTCTCTTTCTAAATCCTTGTGAAGTGTCCCCCATTTCACTGCAGGAGTGAAGAAGAAATATATGTCAAAACACTATAATACCATTCCAGCATTGTGTTAACTTTGCTTCTTTACCAAAAGACAATGCTGTTTGCTCCTTCCTCTCATGGCAGTCTGTGCTTTTGGGTGTCTTATTCCTTAAGTCTTGACATGTGGCACCAATGGCTTCTTAAGTCCTGTGTATATGAAGGGTCAGCACAACAGGTCTCATAGTTCTGTGTCTATTCCCTAAGCATTTTGGATTTGACCGCAACTGTCCCCCTTCCCTACAGGGCAGAGATGTAACATTGACATTGATGAGTGTGCCTCCAATCCCTGTCGCAAGGGTGCCACATGCATCAACGACGTGAATGGTTTCCGCTGTATATGCCCTGAGGGGCCCCATCACCCCAGCTGCTACTCACAGGTGAACGAGTGCCTGAGCAATCCGTGCATCCACGGGAACTGTACTGGGGGCCTCAGTGGGTGAGTAGCTGCCGTGTATTTATACTTTCTTGTTGACTTGTGTCTTATTGGCCAGTTGGGTTTAAGTCCTGGCCATCCCCTGTAGAAACCAGTCAGCAACTTGAGCTGGCACTTGGCGGAAGAGTTTGATAGGCTGTATCACAGCCTTCCAAACTATCCCTTCTTCCCTAACTTCCATGACTGAGCAGGTAGAAAAGAAGGAAGAATGTTTTCCTCCTGTGGGTAGTCAGCACCTGGGAGGTGTCCAGGGTTGTTTTATGAGTCTATGGCAATGTTGCTTTGCATACTTATTGCAAAATAAAGTTCTGAGGGATGTTCCCTTTGGTTTTTTCCCCCTGCTTAAAAAACAAAAAGCTCAACTCTGTTCTAGCGCAGTTCTAGTGTGTGCCGCTGAAATAGAGGTGGTCTCTGCTAATGTGAGTCATGGCCCTGATAAAACGTTCATAGTCCTCAAGCCCCATGGAGTTAGTTGTGTGATGTGTTGGTAGGTGACTTTCTAGAATCACAGCATGTGAATTAAGCCCCAGGAGGTAGTCCTCTACTCTTGCTATGGTTGCCAGAGGACAGGGCTCTGGGCATTGCCATCTGCTGTTCTTAGAATAAGTGAAAGAATGAATTTAAAGAATTTAAAGGCAAATGGGAAGGGAAGTGACTTCCAAGAGGAATGACCTCAGTGTTTATGTTTTGGAGATGACAGCCTTCAAAGCATCCCAACCCCTCCACATTTCCCCTGAGGATCCCCAGACCAGGAGCCTATCTCCTGATTCCACATTCTAAGTGCTAATGAGGTTCAAATTGTGAACAATATCTATTGATTTCCAGTACCTTCATTTTTTGCCTGTTCCTGCCTGGTACCCTAGGTGCTTTCTGGGGCAGGGATTCAGGTCAGCACAAAGCATAGAAAGTCAGGCATGCCAGAAGATCTTCAGAGTGGCTTAGAGGCTCTCCTACGAGCCTCCTTCCTGAGTGAAACAATTGATCCTAAGGTTTGCTTTATTTTAGTTTTATTTATAACTAAAGGAACTGTGCAGATTTACCCACGTTAATGTGTCTTTCGGATTGGCCCACTATGTTGTACCAACAACCACTCTTTGCATATGAAAGCTCCCTGTAATGAATTAATTTCTCTAGCATCTTTATGAACCGGGGAAGCACCAGGGAGGTCTGTTTCCTGAGTACTCCAGATGGGCCCACGTGATTCATACCGTGTCCACGGCGATCCACGTATAGGTTTCTAGAAGAGCAGAAATGAGCTCCTCTGTCTCTGGTTTCTTCACCAAGACCTGTATTTGAACTCAGTTGTACATTCATCTACCATAGTAAATAATGTCATCTTTCAGATACAAGTGCCTCTGTGATGCAGGCTGGGTTGGCATCAACTGTGAAGTGGACAAAAATGAATGCCTCTCTAATCCATGCCAAAATGGAGGGACTTGTGACAACCTGGTGGATGGGTACAGGTGTGCTTGCAAGAAGGGCTTTAAAGGTGAGGGCAAAAGCACCCATTTTCATCTCCCTCTCTGCCTTTTTGTTGTTGCATACTGTTGGCCTTTCTTCTTCCTTTCCCTTTCTTTTCTTCCGTTCATTCATATGCCAAAGATAATTTGAGCACTTACTATTTATAAGACACTTGGGGAACAAAAATATACACGGATACTGATTCCACGTTCAGCCTGGGAGAAGTGAGCTATAGAAACAGTAGTGTTTCAGGTGAGCAGCCAGGACTCCACTTAACACGACTTTGGACAGGCGTTCTAATTGTAAGCTTCTTGGTGCAGCTTTGGTTCTAAGATAACTGAAAAGAGATATCGGTAGGAGAAGGAACATATTGTCTTACTGTAATTTTGATAACGATAATATCATGGAAGAACCCATGTGTTCAAAACCCAACAAATTCTCTTACACATTAAAGTAGTCTGAGATGCATAGTCACCTATGGCCTTCTGGAAACATATGTCATAGTGGGTATTGTGTAAAATCATTTTTGGAGTGGTCCCTGTTGTATTTCTACCATGGATTTTCTCTTGGAAACTCGTGAGAGAGAAATCTGTGGGTAAATCATTCATATTGGCACTCCTCTGTTCACCTAGTCATTGATTTTTCTCACTCACAAATTGTGCCAAACTGCTGTGAATCATCAGTGTGTTTCAGAGTCACTTTGTTTGATTACTTGACAATTTTCTGATACCATATTTTAGTGATTCATTTATTGACATTTTACATTTGCAAAAAAACTTATATACTTAAAAGCACTTTTGTTTCTTGATCTCCCTGAGACTTGCTAAAATCAAAACAAGCAATCTATTGTTGTATGGATACTGAGTAGCCAAATCTCTGTACTCTCTGGGCATCTTTCTTTCTTCCTTTTTATAATAGTTCCTCTATTTTAAGGCCCTGTGCCAGCCTCTATTGAAGATGCAGAGGTGTGTAATATTTGGTACTGTCCTATCCCCAATAATGGTTCTTTACTTTTCTCTTTTTTGTAGTGGGAGTAGTATCTTGGATCAGGGGAGGATATCTTTGTGGCTTCTGGAATACTACCACATCGATAGTAGACTGTGCATATGAAAGAGGGGGCATAACTCTGAGGCTTTGATTAATGAATTAAAAAAATGTGATCCCTTGATCACTTCTACCCCCTTTTTAAGCCCAAAGCAGATGCTTTGTCTAGAAAGAGCACATATATTTAGATACAGCAGCAGATTTTTACCTTAATGAACTTCTTGGTCCGTTTTTGAGAAATTGCTTGAGCTGTCTCTGGAGCTGCATTAGACTTTCAGGCTATTAGAATATGTTGTTCTTCCACTGATCTTTTTGACTGATGAAACACTGTCTTTTACTGACTGACTGTCAGGGACCGTCCCTGAAATGAATGCACAGGTGTTGTAGTGACCTGAAGAAATTCATGTGGTTCTGAGGTGTTTAAAATTTACCACTGAGAGAATTGCTTAGTAATTGAGATCATCATGAGGAGGAGGCCAACAGAAAGCTTCACTGTTTTTGGTTTTCCCCCTTTTCTGTCTCCAGGCTCTAACTGTCAGGTGAACATTAATGAATGTGCTTCAAATCCGTGTCTGAACCAAGGAACCTGCTTTGATGACATAAGTGGTTACACCTGCCACTGTGTGCTGCCGTACACGGGTGAGTCCTGCCGGTGAAGAGCTCCCAGGGGAGGCTTGGTCTTGCCTTCTCGTTTCAAACCTCTGAGTCTCAGAGACGGGATCTGGGGGACAGTGATACTGCTTTGAGGAATCCCTCGCTGGTCACCCATCCTACCCGCTGACTGGATCTTGAACTCTGAGAAGACACTGTGGCCTCCCTACATGCAAGTGCTGGGGAAATTCACTTGTGTTCTTTGTACTGTAGGGTTTGGAATGTTTGTTTGATTCTATGTGGCTGGGACTGACGCAGCGCTGATAGTTTTGTCTGCTATCTGAATGGACCCAGTGTCTCCATGGCCTGTGGTCTTAGTCTGAGTTTCACCAACACAACAACTATCAGTTACTGGTAATTTACTATGTGCCAGACACTCTATGTACTTTGGATCATTCACAAGAATTCTACAAAGTCGAAGTTCCCGTCACTATTTTATACATGAAGAATCCAGGGCAAAGAGAGGTTACTTGTTGAAGGTCACGCAGGTATGTGGGAGATGTAGGATTTGCCCCTGAATCTCTGAAGCCCAAGCGTGTCCTCTTAACTGCCATTCTTCTCCTCACGTTCAGTACCACTGCGTCTCCTCCAGAGAGGGATTGCCCTGGATGGCGAGCACACACAGAAGACATGGGTGTGACTGCATTTCCTATCAGGTGTTCTTTGTTTCAGATGGTATTTGAGGAATGTGCTTGGACATTTCTTCTTTGTGTTCGCCTGCCTCATTACTGCCATCTTGTGATTGGTTGTATCTGTGTGGCTTGTTTACCTCATCATCTATTTTTTTTTTTGTTTTTTCATCTGTGGGAGACAAAACCGAAACATGGCCGATGGCTTTGCATGTTTCTCCGGTGTGCAGCATGCTGAATCCTCACTTTCTTGGAGTCTTGGGCTGTTCGGGATCGCTGTTACTAGTGATTCGAAGCAGTTTCGGGTGGCAGAGTGGCCCAAAGCATGACTCTGTTACCTGAGAGACTTGATATCACCTCCTTACCCTTGCCCCTCTTTAGAAATATTCGTGCAGGGAAACTGCATGTAGCCAGCCTGGTTGATAAAATCAGTTATCAGAGATCCGTAACTATCCCCAGACGAAGACAGTCGAAATCATATCATTCCTTAGTGACGGTGCTGATCACATTTGTGGGTTATGAGATCGTCTCACCTACAACCATAAAGACCGAGAACTGACGACATGTGGAGATGTACGCAGGTGTCAGTATTGTCAGCCACATGGGAAGCTCACCTGAGGGTGACTTAGGTGTATAGCTCATCTTGAAAATGTTTATGTTGTCTTCTTGCTCTTCAGATACTACAGGAATATTTGACTATATGCTGGAGGTTGGTTTTTCTTCAGATTAGGATCCCAATAACAGAATTGACTACGTGTGAACTTTGAGAAATTATGTTAGACTGAAAACCTATATAGATTAAAATTTCAGCACTGAGTAGAGCTAAGGGTTCTAAGTGTCATTGGGTTTGGCCACCAGGAAGGGAACTAAGCAATACTGCCTTCCCCTGTGAGCCACTATTCTGACAGACATTAAAAACTGTTTGGGGATGTTGGTGAAAACTTATGGTAATTTCTTTTTTCTTTCTGAATACAAAATTTTAGTATAAAATTGTAAATTGAATTAGTTGTAACTTAACTTTGAATACAACCTCATCTCTCTTTTAATAAGAGCATTCTTTTTTTTTTTTTTTTTCTGGAAGCTTACATTCCACATACTACTAAGGCAGAAAATATTGGTGGGCAAACATTGATGTCATGTTGTTGATGTCAGTATAAGGAAACACGTTGCTAGGCAGTCAGAATGACTTTACTGCTCCCCACCTCGATGGACTTCTGATCCACCCACTGCCTTCTGGGACCAGCAGAGGTTGTGAGGAATAGGAGACCGTATTGTTGTTTCCTCCTTGCTCACATGGAGGATCTGTGCAGCTGAGCTTCTGAGTAGCTGAATCTTTGCTCCTGATTGATGCAGGTGTCCAAATGCACTTAACCACTCATGGTCCCTAACATGAAGATGACAGCTGCCCACCACGTGTTGAACACTCACTGTATGTGCCAGGCTCTGTGCTAATAAGGACTTTGTAAGCGTTTTTCATTTAATCCTCAAAAAGCCTCTGTGAGTTAACATGCCATCCTCATTCCCATTTTACTTACGTGGAAGGCTCCGAGAAGATAAGTAACTCACCTGAGGTCACACTGTTAGTAATCAACTCGGAGCCAAGATTCAGGGGACCACAGGTCTTTCTCTCAGGTTCCAAAGCCCTCAACCACTACTTTAGATTTGCATACGGAGAGCATTCTTTGGTATAGAATTTGGGGTAATTTCCATTTCCTTGGCCACTTCTCTGTCATAAACTTTTTTTTTTTTTGTCATTTGCTTTACAGGCAAGAACTGTCAGACTGTCTTGGCTCCCTGTTCCCCAAACCCTTGTGAGAATGGTGCTGTTTGCAAAGAGGCACCAAATTTTGAGAGTTACACCTGCCTGTGTGCTCCTGGCTGGCAAGGTAACAACACTGGAGTGGAGACGCCAAAAGTTTTACACAAAGTGGTCAGGTCATCAGATGCCATGGAAAGCCCTGCGCTTCTGAGGCCTGCCCTTCTTTGTCAAGGGCACAGGCTTTGTCCAGGAGCTGTTAACCCGAATGGCTTAGAAAGCCTTTCCGTTTTGCATGTCTGTGGGGCCCCCTAGTGGCCGGAAGACTCCAACCTGAGTCTGAAACCTATGGTGAATTTTGGCACCTGGGCAGCAACGTGCCAGGGGCACAGAAGCCTTAAAGTATTTCCCAAAGCAGGAGACCAACCAGCATACCCTTGGAGTAGCCCCATCCACCCCAGCCGAAGCTCAGGCCCCGCATAAAAGTCCGTGGGAATCAGCTTCCATAGACCAGACCATTCATTGCCCCTGTGTTTCCAGGTCAGCGGTGTACCATTGACATTGACGAGTGTGTGTCCAAGCCCTGCATGAACCATGGTCTCTGCCATAACACCCAGGGCAGCTACATGTGCGAGTGTCCTCCAGGCTTCAGTGGCATGGACTGTGAGGAGGATATCGATGATTGCCTTGCCAGTGAGTATGCCAGGCAGCTCCTCAGCCCCCTGGGGGAGGGGCAGGAAAGCACACACACGGCGTCCAGAAGAATTCAGTGCAGGCCACGGACTCTCAGTGCCGAGACTGGCCATCTGAGTAGTTTCTCACCTGTCTTACACATTAGTATTAGGTTGGTGCAAAAATATTGCGGTCTAAAAGGTTAAAAAAATTTGCAAAAAAACACAATTCCTTTTGCACCAACCTAATATTTTTAAAACCTTCTTTTTGAAGCTAGTAGCTTTAGGAGTTGAGACGATGACATCTCTTTGAAGCATGCCTTTTTACTGATTTACGTTGACAAAGTGGGGACAGTGCTCTGATAGCTTTTTGTTTTTAAGCAGATCTAGTGAGGTATAATGAACATATAATACACTGCCAATATTTTAAATGTACAATTCAGTCAGTTTTGACATATGGTGACGGAAACCATCACGCAAAGAGAATGAACAGATCCATTCTCCTAAAAGTATTCTCATCTCTTTTGTCACTTAAGCCTCCTTTCCACATCCCTGCCCCGGGAAACCAGGGATCTACCTCTGTCATTATAGATTTGTTTGCATTTCTCACAATTTTATATAAATGGAATCAAAATGAAAACTCTTTGGGGGAGAGGGAACGTGACCTCTTTCACTCAGCATATTTTTTGAGACTCATCCATGTTGTGTGTATTGCTAGTTCATTCTGTTCTATTGCGAGTGGTACCCCATTGTTTGGATATAGTACAATTCACTAGCAGGACATTGGGCTTTTTTCCAGTTTGGGGGTATTGCAAATAAAGCTCGTAGGAATGAATCTGTGTGGACAAGTGATTGCATGTCTCTTGAGAAAATATCCAGATGATAGATTAATTATGTGGTAGGTATATGTTAAACTTTTTACATTATTGCCTAAATGTTTTCCAAGGTGGTTGTACCGTTTTCTCTCCTCCTAGCGTTGCATGAGAGTTGCAGTTAAACCACATTTTCAGCAACACTTGATGTGATTACTCGTTTTAATTTTAGCCACTCTAGTGGGTGCATATGTTATTTCACAGTGGTTCTAACTTGCATTCCTCTGATTATTAATGATGTTGAGTATCTTTTCATGTGCTTATTGGCCATCTGTATATCTTACTCAGTGTAATGTTTATTCAAATCTTCTGTGCATTTGAAAAATTGAAAATTTGTCTTATTGTTGAGTTGAAAGATTTCTTTCTATCCTAGATACAAATTCTTTAAAAACCTTTAAAACTCACACTATATGTACAAATTAACTCAAAATAGATCGTGGAACTTTAAAGGTCAGTGCTAAAAGTACAAAACTTTTAGAAGAAATCAAAGAAGATAAACCTCAGTGACCTTTTGTTAGGCAAAGACTTGTTAAACAAGACACAAGAAACATGAACTAAAAGAAAATTACAGGGATATTGAATTTTATTAAAACTAAAGCCTTCCTCTTCAAAAGAAAATCAAACAGAAGCTATGTAAAAATAGTTATAAAGCAAATATCTGAAACGTCCAAGTGCAGAAAAGTCAGAATCGTTACGGTTCTCAGTATGACTCAGTTCAGGTCGCTCACCTTTATGAGTCTAAGATTAAATGGCTGCTGCTTTCAGAGCTCTAATTCTCGTGTCTAATGGCTTAGATCCTTGCCAGAATGGAGGTTCCTGTGCAGATGGAGTGAATACTTTCTCCTGCCTCTGCCTTCCGGGCTTCACTGGGGATAAGTGTCAGACAGACATGAATGAGTGTCTGAGCGAACCCTGTAAGAACGGAGGGACCTGCTCCGACTATGTCAACAGTTACACTTGCAAGTGCCAGGCGGGATTTGCTGGAGCCCACTGCGAGAACAACATCGACGAGTGCACCGAGAGGTGAGCAGCCCATGCACTCAGGCACCAGTGTCTTATGGGAAAGGGGAGAAAGGACTGGAAACTACAAAGCACAATACTCTGGGGGGCAGGGACAAGGCATCGCTTGGGACCCAGTCCACAACCATACCCTATTGCCCAGTTCCTGGTTTCTTGTAGACACGCAGTAAGCAGGTCAAGCTTGGTGGGATGGGTCGTCATTATTTCTTGCATAAGGAACAGAAAGAGCTATAATTCTGTTCCATTCTCCTTTTGTTCACTGTAGTTGACAATTTAGAAATTCCCATTTCTTCACAGATTTGTCATTACTCTGGGAGGTATTTTTCTATTTTTTTTATTAACGAGTTTTTTCTGTGTCTCTTTCATAAAGAAATCTAGAGCCAAGAACTACATATTTTGCACTTTTCTTATAAACTGACTTAGGGAAAATGAAATGTAACACATGGAACACTGCAGAAGGACTGGGTAAAATCTGGATACCTTCACTTTCTCTAGGAATCTCTAATCAGCTCAAGCCTTTTAAATATTCCTCTAAGCTGCTTGGTTGTAGAAAGGACAATCAAGGCCAATTGGCAACCAGTCTAGTTTGGAAAAAGGTAAAATCTGCTGGATGTAGGCATTGTGGGTGCTCAGGAGTATTGGCCTGTGTAACAGCTGGGATTCCAGCAGCCTTACTTTCTAAATGGCAGGTCAGAGGAACCAGATGACATAGCTGATGTTGCTCTCCCTGTTTATGTCTTAGCTCCTGTTTCAATGGTGGCACGTGTATTGATGGGATTAGCTCCTTCTCCTGTTTATGCCCTGCGAGCTTCACTGGCCCTTTCTGCCTCCATGAGATCAATGAGTGCAACTCTCACCCATGCCTGAATGAAGGAACATGTGTGGATGGCCTGGGTACCTACCGCTGCATCTGCCCCTTGGGCTACACTGGGAAAAACTGCCAGGTAATTAAATCCATCCTACTCACTTAGCTCCCTCAGAGTCACAGAGTATTACACCTATTTCTTTTCTAGACAGAAGAAGACCCTCCTAAAAGAGAAAGTTCTGAGTCTCAGGGATGTCCCTGAGATAAATCTGGGTAACTTCTCCATAGCTGGTAGATTCCAAAATGGTAACACTGTCAAGATTGTACGGATTCACAAACATAAGATAGTGGTAATAGGCTCACCGAGAACTGCAGAAAAATACATGTGGGACATAAGCACGTAGATGTCATTTACATTGGAAATACAAATATGGAAGTAAAGAACGATCAGAATTAAATCTTTAAAGGTCAGATATAACATCTAAGGGGATAATAATAATTATCATGTCTTACAGCATTGTAACATTCTCTAAACCAAGCTATTCACATATGCTTTAAATTCAAATATATAAATATACATTTTCGTAGACTCTTAGGACGGGAGGTCCCCTCAGAATCAACTCGTCTAGCCTTTCATTTCATGGAAGAAAAAAAACTGAGTCCCTGAGGGACAAAACAGCTCTTCCAAGGTTGCATACCAAACATTGTGTTTAAGTTAATGCTATTTCACGTCTTAAAACAATAATAAAACGACAGAATGACAGAACTCAAAAGAAGGGAAGAATTCTCGTTCAAATGTAACTAGCCTTATAGAGTACATGTCACTAAAACTTTGGCTATTGTGGACATGCAAATACCCACCTCTGCACATCAAACAGCTTGTTGCTGATTCCGTGGGTCGGGAGGACAGTCTTCATTGGGTTCCTGCTCGTTTTCATGGTGTGAGGTTATACATGCACGGGGAGCGTTCTGCCCTTGCCCCACGGGCGCTTTCTTTCCCCGCGCAGTCTGTATGGTGAATTCAGCCTTCCTCTCCCCAGAGTCCAAGACGCCACATGTGAATTGTGGAAAAAGGCGCTAGTCCGCTCTCCCCCTGCCTCAGGTTTTTCATAAACCTGGTTTTCTCCCCTCACAATAAGCTCTTGGACCATTTTTAGGTTTATGAACAGACTTGAAGTGCTTTTATTCATTTTCACCACTGACAGATTTGCTCAAGACCCACGTGGATTTCTCACCCAGGATTAGCACAGGGAGTTGTGGACCTGACAGCTTTAACTCTCTTGCTTCCTAACCCTACAGGGTGGACATATATCTAGACATAATCGTAACATAGAGAATAACTCAACCTATTGGGTTTCCTCAAGTTCTTAGACTTCTGTGGTAAGAACTTTTCAAATAGCAGAGCTAAGAGGAATTGGATGACAACATGATTAGATTACGGGGGAACACTGGATCCAGGTTAAGGCTTGGGTGAGGACTTTAAACAACAACGAAAAAATCACAGTCCTTTTCTTTGATTTCTTAAAATGCAGTGTCACCTATTTTTTTTTCTTCCGGTATGTGGCTATTCACGTATGAGTTTGTCTCTGTTTCAGACCCTGGTGAACCTCTGCAGTCGATCTCCATGTAAAAACAAAGGGACTTGCATTCAGGAAAAAGCAGAATCCTGGTGCCTGTGTCCGTCCGGATGGGCCGGTGCCTACTGTGACGTGCCCAATGTCTCCTGTGAGGTGGCAGCCTCCCACAGAGGTGAGCTCCACCCCCTTGGGCGCCAGGCTCATTCCCTGAAGTATTTACTGAGCCCCAGCGTTGTAGGGCAGCCCCTGTGATTGTGGGACAAAGGGGAAGGGCAGGCAGTCATGGGGGGTAAGGCTCTGGAGACAGAAGGTGAAAGGGCAGAGAGGAACAGATTGAGAGATTCCCAAAAGAAATGTATTTGTACACCATCTTTTCTTTGTCTATTTATCTATCAATGGGCACTTGGGTTCCTTCCATAGCTTGGCTGTTGTATATAGCACTGCATGAACATAAGGGTGCAGATAGCTTTTCGCATTAGTGTTTTCATTTTCTTTGGATAAATACCCAGAAGTGGAATTGCTCGGTCATAGGTACTTCTGTTTTTAATTTTTTGAGGAACCTCCATACAGTTTTCCATAGTGGCTGCACCAATCTGCAATCCCACCAGCCATGCATGAGGGCTCCCTTTTGTCCACAGTTTTGCCAGCACTTGTTGTTTATTGATTTATTGATAATAGCCATTCTGACCGGAGTGAGGTAACCTCTTATTATGGTTTTGATTTTCATTTCCCTGATGATTAGTGACGTTGAGCATCTTTTCATATGCCTATTGACCATGTGTATGTCCTCTTTGGAGAAATGTCTATTCAGGTCCTCTGCCCATTTTTTAAATTGAATTATTTTTTTTTTTTGATGTTGAGTTGTATGAGTTTTTCATATATTTTGGACTTTAACCCCTTATCAAATATGTGATTTGCAAATATCTTCTCCCACCCAGTAGGTTGTCTTTTCATTCTGTAGATGGTTTCCTTCTCTGTGCAAAACATTTCAGTTTGATGTAATCTCAGTTGGTATTTTTGCTTTTGTTGCCCTTGCCTGAGGAGAAATATAATATATATATTGGAGAAATATAATACATATATATATATGTATGTATATATGTACATACATATATATAGTTAAGACTGATGCTATAGCGTTTACTGCCTGTGTTTCTTCTAGGAGTTTTATGGTTTTGGATCTTACATTTCAGTCTTTATCCATTTTGACTTTATTTTTATATGTGGTGTAAGAAAGTGATAGTTTCATTTTTTTGCACATGGCTGTTCAGTTTTCCCAGTATCATTCATTGAAGATACTGTCCTTCCCCCATTGTATATTTCATCATAGAGGAACAGGTAAAGAAGATTCGGCATATATGCATGTGTGTACATAATAGAATATTACTCAGTCATAAAAAGAAATGGAAATCTTGCCGTTTGCGACAAGCATAGATGTACAGGGTCTGAGGCTAAATGAAATAAATCAGAGAAAGACAAATACTGTGTAATTTCACTTATATGTGAAATCTTAACAAGCAAAACGAAATTGTCTCATAGATACAATGTCTCAGACAACAAACCGATGGTTGCCAGAGGGAAGTGGGGAGGCAGATGGGTTAAAAACGTAAAGGGATGGAGAGCTACAAACTTCCAATTAAAAAACAAATGTCACAGGGATGTAATGTACAGCATGGGGAATGTAGTCAGTTACATCGCAATAACCTTGTACAGTGACAGATGGTTACTAGACTTATTGTGTAGTGATGCAATAGGTAATGCATTGATATCACTTCATAAGATATCAATGTCAAATTATGATGTTATACGCCTAAAACTGATAAAACATGGTATGTCGACTGTACTTTAATACCAAAAAAAAATGTATTTTAAATGAAACAAAGGCATATTCGTATTTCGGGGCTTGTTTCTTTTCAATGTATATGTGGTGTTTAGGGTTGTGAACCAGACGAGAATAAAATTTGATGTGTCCGCTGGCTGAGATTACTTTGCTCGTCAGCTGGTGCGGCCCTGACTTGTCCTATGCTCCCCTGTGATGTTCTTCCTCCACACCGTTTCCCAGGGTTGCCTGTGGACCGCCTGTGCCAGCACTCCGGTGTCTGCATCAATGCTGGTAGCTCCCATCACTGCCAGTGCCCCTTGGGCTACACGGGGAGCTACTGTGAGGAGCAGCTGAACGAGTGCTCGTCCAATCCCTGCCAGCACGGGGCCACCTGCAGTGACTTCATCGGAGGATACAGGTGTGAGGTGAGTGGGCCGAGCGGCCTGTGTCAGAGACCTGCCAGGAGATGGCGCGGCTGTTGTGAACATTAGCATAGGGACAAAAAAAAATGTTGCTCAGCCTGTTCCATGTAGCATCATACTAAGTGTTACATGTATATATTTGAGGAAGTTTGTGTCTTTTCAGGGAGATGTGACTGTCTTCTCAATGTCTGGGCTAATAATGATTTGGGCAAGACATTAACAGAATAGCAGAGACCTGAATTGGATACCAGTTCAGGCTACCAAGCAATGCTGAGAAAAGCTTTGTTTTCCTTCTTCTCCTAAATGAGCCTACATTTGCCGCTGGATTATTTACATCTTCACAGCAGGCTGGAATCTGTTAGCTCAAAAGCCACCTGCACCAAAATCAAAATTTTACACATGCAGTTGTCTTAAACATAGCCGAAATAAGCAGATGTCTAGCCATTTAGAGCCTGCGTGCTTTGTATATTCTGCAGAACTGCACCCAGTTATCTGCTAGCCATAGGTAAGATAAGCCCCAGGAACTAAAGACCCCCCAGCCACTGCTGCCCTTCAGAGACCCCAGGCTGGCTGCTGAGTGACATCACCAAACCCAGAAGCCCCGCTCAGTTTTGCCTTGCCTTGGAGTTCACTTGCCCTCCCCTCCTGATCCTCCTCCCCCATTTGGACGACCGCATGCTGTGAGAGACTGTCCTCACATGCAGACCTGTCACAGCATTGCCCAAATAAAGCCACCCCGGGGTCAATATCTTTCTTCTTGATCAGCCCTGAAATCCTTCTACCCGCCAGCTCTGCCCCAGCACGCTAGCCCCCTCCCCTGCCCTCACCCCGTCTCAACCAGTTTCTCACTCATACTTGTAGTTTCCTGAACCTGGAGATCACCACGCAGTGCCTTTATTACCGTCCACTCATACTACCTGACTCAGCGTTAGGATCCACCTCCTCATATGCAGAGGAATGCATACTTTAAAGATGGGGAAAACCTGCCCACAGGAGGGACAAAAGTTTGGCACAGGGGTCATACCTGAAATATCCCTGCTTTCACGTTAAAGTGGCATTTTCAGTGGGCAGAAGCTGATAAGCTGGAGTTGGCCCTGCCCCGGATGACGACCAGGAGTGGGGCAATGCCGGAGAAACACACAAGCCCTGGGTGAGGGCTGGGGGCAGAGGGTCACAGGAACCTTCCAGATCTCATTTGCTCTCACGGTCCTTTTCCAACAGCGTTCCAATTATTTATTGTCTTTTTTGCTTGCTCCTGGCAGTGTGTCCCAGGATATCAGGGTGTCAACTGCGAGTATGAAGTGGACGAGTGCCAGAATCAGCCGTGCCAGAACGGGGGCACCTGTATCGACCTGGTGAACCATTTCAAGTGTTCCTGCCCACCAGGCACTCGGGGTAAGAGATCAGCCTTCCCCATTCTCTGTCCAGGGCATTCTCTAGGTTATACATCCAATTTTAGTGTTGAGGGGGTGTTTAAAAAATCAGACCTTTAATTCTGAATCCTGGTCGTTCCGGCCCTTTCATTCGCACGTCTCTTGCCTGGCTCTGAAGTTCTGACTCACGTTCTTAGGGCTGTCTGCTTCTTGTTGACATCTTAGGTTCCATGAAACACAGAAGGTGGAAATGATTGGATATAATGTTGCAACAAAATTAGCCTGGTTAGCAAGATTCCTTGGCAGTCCAAGGGAAACCAACCAGGGGCCCCTTGAATAAATAATTCACATTTACCAGCTTATAAAACTTGCCAAGTCTTGCCTCCATAAAGTGGGGCAATGAATGAATGAAAATGTCTGCCTATTTTCATAAGGCCAGGGAAGGAGGCCGATGGCCTTAGGCTGTAACTAAGAATTCCAATATGGCCTGCTGAGACCCAACCCTAAACTGGGAAGGTAGAGCATCATTCTGCCATGGGCATGGCCCCTGCCTCCCCAACAGTCTCTAGGAAAGAGCTTGGATTATTGTTTGTTAGAAGACATGTAGTTATAATGGTACCTGTTCTGAGCAGCCTGTGAAAGAAAATGTAAGAGACCATCCACAGTGATGGGAAAGTCATTCTCAGTGTCAAAGAGGATAGAATATCAGGACGTTTTTATTCTATCTTAGACCTTTGTGTCAGTGAATGTGGATAATTTACCTTCCTTGAGTTCAGAGTTTGGCTAAATTAGAATAGAAGAGCACCCCACAAGTAGGCTAGTGATTGAGCAAGGAGGTTAAAGGGGGAAAGAAAACTAAGGAGATACAAGCCTTTAAATGTTTGAAGATTTGTCCCAGGAGAAGGAGAGTTCTTTCCTGCTTTAGAAATCAGTAGTTGAAAGAGAAGTCGAAGTCAACTTAGTTTTGTTTTTAGTTTGTTTCTTTGAATAACTGTGTTGTTTAAGACAAGCTACGATTCTGGTGGTAGCAAGTTCAACCTCAAATTTCAGTGGCTTAACACAACAATGTGTTGTTTTTTGTTTGTTTGTTTTTTTGTCACTCAAACTCCTGAATGTCTTGGGCTGCCTCTCTATCTATATACAGAGGGTGCCAAAAAAATATATGCACATTTTAAGAAAGGAAAAAATTGTATTGAAATTGTGATAGTCAATGTGTAACAAAAGATGAATACAAGTCATGTGTATACATTTTTTTGGCACCCTCAGTATTTGAGATGTGTGGTTAGAAACATTTGGCCTCCAAGGCCTCCACAGTGGGGGAAGAGAGAGAACGTGTAAAGTCAGGCAGCAGCTTTCATGACCTCAGTCTGGAAGTGATTTCCATCACTATTGCTCACAGTATATTGGCCAGAGTTAGTAAAATGCTCTCAACCTTACTCCAAGGGAGACTAAGAAATGTGGGCGGACACGTGCATATTCATTGAACGTTAAACTGCTCTACTACCACGAACTTTTGATTAATGACAGATAGTTTTAGGATAGATCATTTCTTAAGGCAACAAAATTTCCCTCTTCTAACCGTTTGTTAAGGGTGGCTTAAACACCAGTCTGGCTATTATTATTGACAGGCTTTTTCTTTCAGCATTCTTGAGTTTGACATCCCACTGCTTTTGGACCTCCATGGTTTTTTTAAGAAGAAATCAGCTGTTAACCTTACTGAAGATCTCTTAAGATAGCTGCTTCTCTCTTTGGCACTGGCTGTCTTTGTCTTTTTGGTTCTGATGTGTGTAGGTGTGGGTCTCTCTGAGTTTATCATTCTTACAATTCATTAAGTTATTATACTACGTTTGGTTAGGTATGTGTACTGGTATTTATTTCTCCTGGCTTGACTTCTCTAGTCGTTGGTCAACATTACAGGAGACTCTCATTACAGACCCGTCACCTCATTACAAGAGTTACCACAATGATTGTTTTTATTCCTATACTCTTGAGCAGTGGATGTTGCCTGGGGACACCTCTAGTTCCCAGGTCAAAGGCTAACTGTAACAATCCTGCCTGGCCCTGCTACCTGGCTTCAGACTGAGGTTGAGCTCATTTTCACTTGTACAGTTTGTCCATTACCGCCAGCCCCATTCTATCGGGAGATAGGCATTTATGTTCATTTTACTAGCAATCCCTAAGTACCAATATCCCTAAGTACCAATATTTCTATGAGAGGGGGGAGTATATACTGGTTTTATTTGTTTTTACTTTCTTTGTTTCAATTTAGTTTATAAATAGGTAACGTGCACATGGTCCAAACTTTTTACACACACACACACACACACACACACACACACACGAAGCATGCAGTGGTCTCCTTCCTTCCCAATCCCCTCCCCCATACCTAGTTCTCCCTCACCCACAAACAAGTAACAACCACTTTTTTTTTAGTTTCTTATGTATCTTTCGAGATTTGTTTTTATATATCCTTCAGAATTTCTTTATGTTTATAGAAGCCAAAGATATTTTAATTTTCCCCACTTCTTACTCTGAAGATAGAATATTAGAAACACTCTTTTGCACTTGATTTTTTTTTTACTTAATTGGATATGTTTTCATATCAAAATACATGACTTCCTTAATTGTTTTTATCCCTAGAATTCCTTTTTATGGGCATACCATATTTTTACTTAACCAGTGCTCTAGCGATAGAAATTTGGGTTTTCTTGCATGTGTGTAAGTATATTTGTAGACTAAATGTTCAGAAATGGAATTGCTGGATTCAAGAATACGTATGTGCGTTTGTAATTTTGATTGTTGTTGCTGAGCTAGGGTGTCAGCGTACCAGCTTCTCCTCAGTGTGGATGGACATATTCTCTTTTAAGCGTCATTTGGTTTTCCTTTGTCTGTGGTGTCTCTGTTCAGATCTTTAGCCTTTATTTCCACTCCATTCTTGGTCTTAACGTCTTACAGAGATTAGCTGTCTGTGGTGCAACATGTAAATATATTCCGAATATATTGCTTTTTTGTCTTTTGATTTTTTTTATGGTGATCTTTTTGTTTGTTTGTTTTTCATGCAGAGCTTTTTATTTTTAATCAGGTTGAAGTTATCAGTCTTTTCTTATGGCTTCTGGCTTTTGAATCCTGGTCAGCAACGTCTTCCATACTCTAAGATTATAAGGGAATGCTCCCATATTTTCAAGTGCTAGAATACTGGCGAACTCTTCCCCCAGTGCTGCTGATTTTCGAATATTTGATCTTTTATGCAATGATTCAACCTTTATTAAATTACAAATTCCCAGATGCATTTGGAAGTCTCTCTGGACTTCCTTTTTTATTCTTTTGTCTATTGATGGATCAATACGACCCTAGAGGTTTTCATTACTATGTATCTTCTTTTCCGAGGGTTTCCAGGCTATAGTTATCATTTATTTTCCCATATAATTTTCGAATCAGATTGTCTCTTACAAAATCCTGTTATTATTTTTTTTACCGGGGTTATATCAATTTTGTGAATGTGTATAGAGAAAACTGACCTCTTTGTGATGTAGAGTCTTCTTAACCAAATCATTGTGTCTTTCCATTGTTTTCAAGTCTCCTTTTGTGTCTTTCAGGACTGTTTTAAAGTTTTCACATGGGTGTAATACATTCCTTATTGAGATTATTCCTAGGTATTTTATCTTTTGCTGCTGTTATTGAAAATGAGGTCTTTTCATTTCTTCTTTTTGATAGTCTTGCTTACGTTAGTGTATGCTACAGATGCCAGAGGTAGGAATGCAGCACGATTTTCCGTTCTTTTGTAATTTTTTTCTGTTGATCACGGGATCGTTTCTGGAATAGTCATTGATTTCTTTTGTTTCCTGCTCAAAAGTATTTACAGATATTTATACTAGATGGCTCATGGATATCTATAGTACATTAAATGTGTTCTGTTTTAAATAAAATCACCTTGAAGCTCTCAATAGGATATTTCCTCCTATTTTTTTTTTAATAAGAAACTAGTGTACTTACACTATTTTACAGAAAACAAAGTCAATGGGTATTAAACTTAAAAAACATCATTCAAAATTTAGTGCTAATTTCTACCAATATTTTTACATACTACTTGTAATCTGTGTATTTATGGTTATATTCTCTTTGGAGCGGTTTTATATTTTGAATTAAATTGAATAAATTAACAAAAAATTTTAGTCTCTTTGAGCTCGTTTCTTAGTCTCTCAGGTGGGATAAATAATTCTGGTTGCTCCATAGGGAACCATTGCATTGAGTGGGAGAGTCCATGTGAAGGCATAAGCATCGTTTTTCCTAGGCTCTTCCTGGTCACCAGGAGAATGGTGGTTGCCATGGAACAAGAGTGTGCTTTGCTCTGCCTGACCTAAAAGGTCCTACCCCAGATTGAAAAGTATAACCCAACCAATTGTGAAAGAGCCAACAAGGGTGGCTCTCCCTTGCTGGAAAGCAGTGTTCCAGGAATTGGCGTAATGCTCTTCCTCTCTCCTCTCTTTCCTCCAGGCCTGCTCTGTGAAGAGAACATTGATGACTGTGCCAGGGGACCCCATTGCCTGAATGGGGGTCGGTGTGTGGATAAGATTGGGGGCTACAGTTGTCGCTGCCTTCCTGGCTTTGCCGGAGAGCGGTGTGAGGGAGACATCAACGAGTGCCTGTCCAACCCTTGCAGCTCTGAGGGCAGCCTGGACTGCATACAGCTGGTCAACGACTACCGGTGTGTCTGCCGCAGCGCCTACACTGGTGAGAGCCTTCCCACACTGCCGGGTCACTCTGCGGAGGGGCTCTCAGGGAGGAAACGGGGCCCCTGGGACATCTCGTACACCCATGGGAAGCTTCTCCTAGACATGAAAACTAGCCCAGCTTCATTCCAGGGCCCAACTCTTTCTTTGGTAGGCGCTCCTCAGATGTTATGACCCATCTCTCTACCTTTTGTTTTCCCGGAGACAGGTTTTCTCTTTCGTTATACACTGATGTAGCAGAAATATATTTTCAAAAAGAAATAGAACGTTGGGAATAGTTGAGCAAAATAACATCTCTCAATTACAGTAAGATACACATAACAAAGTTGACCGTCTTAACCATTTTTAAGTGTACAAGTCCGTGATACGAAGTACATTTATTTACATTGTGCGGCCATTCCCAGCGACCATCCACAGAACTCTTCTTCTGAGCAAAATAACATGTTGTTTTCAGGAACCTGCCCTCAAACTCCGGTTTCCTCACTCCTCCTCCCTTTGGTATGTAAGGCCTTGAGTTACTGAGTCATCACTGCCACTGTGACCTTTTCACCTGGGGGGGGGGGTCCAGAGAGGCTTAGAATCTTCCAGGACACCTAGGGGGAAGAGGTCCTGATTGGAGTGAGTTTAACCAAAACTCAGTTGATGGAGTGTAAACCGGAAAACGGCCGTGGTCACAGGTATGACCCGTGGTGCTAAGACTTGGCCATGTTCCCAGTCTTTTTTCAAGCTTTTTTGTTTTCATTACAGACCATAAAGGTGACCAAGCCTGGCCTCAGCATAGGGGCTTTCTCCTAGGCTTACTAAGTACTTCCAGAAGAGGGCAGCTTGGTGACTTTTGGGGACTGAAATAGGTGTTCGTGTCTACGTGGTAGAATCATCAGATGCTCCATTTAGACAACTGTCTTGCTTTTCTGGGATCATTTTGAACCTTATGCTGTAGTAATCATTGGGAGTCAGATTGTGGGCTGTAGTGGTCTCCTGACTAATAATGTGGCACATTGGACCCTGCTACATTCTGAGCCTATCTCCAGATTTCCTCCCTTCCAGTTTTAAACATATGCTACCTTTAAGACCTTTGGAATTTTGTCAAGAATGGGAAGGATTTTGCAATAGGAAAGATGCCTGGATGAATATCAAAAGAGGAACAATCCATTATGAACACCTTAGTTAGTGAAGCAAGTTGGGCAGAAAGAGTGCAATCGTCTACAGCCTCATACCAGCCACAATGTGCGTGGGAAGCCACAGCTGCAAAGCTGGCTCCTGCTCCTTTCTTTGCCTCTGAGGCTTCCTTTTTCTGGACTATTGACGGACACTTACAAAGAAAGGAGAAGAGAGATGAAGGGAGAAATGGAGACCACCTCTTCCCTTGCAAGGGCCGGCCGGCCAGATGGGGTCGGTCCGCTGTATTTGCCACGAGGTCCCACCTGGGCCTCCATGGCCCCCCCATAGTTTCAGTTCAGTTGCTTGATTCCCTTTATCATGGAGTAGTGGCCTGGAGATACCTTCTGTTTTAGAATTGTTTCTGGAGCCAATGAACTCTGGGAAAATGAAGCTTTATTTTAAAGCAGTGCCAGTTAGGTTACAGAAAGGCTAACAAATGATTGACGGGGGATGTTACAGATGAAAAGTCTCTGTAAGTTGCCACTCACCATTTATATGTATTGGTCTGGTATAACCTCTCCTGTGAAGTAGAAGATCTGAGCAAGACGCAGTGAAAAATGAGTTTTGTAAATGTTTCTTTGGACTTATGAAAACGAAGTGCCTTGAAGAAAATCTGTTGTTCTCCTTTTTTTTTTTTTTGGTGGTATTAGAGTCATTTTTCGCATCCGTCCGGTCTTATGGGTGGGTTGGGAATGTGTGCCACGTGTGCTTCTTGTGTAGATAAGACAGGTGAGGAGCCTGGCCTGAACCAGTGATAGGTCAACCGTGTTGAGACCCAGTGATGGCTCCTCCATCTTCTCGTGTCCCCTTAGGCTTAGGACTAAAGTTGCACACCCCTCCCTCCATCTCTGATCCTTGGGCGAGTTCACTTCCTTCCTACTGCTGCCTTTCCAAACGCCTTTTTGTTTTCTGCTTCAAGGTCGTCACTGTGAAACCTTCGTCGATGTGTGTCCCCAGATGCCTTGCTTGAATGGAGGGACTTGTGCCATGGCCAGCAACATGCCTGACGGGTTCATTTGTCGTTGTCCCCCGGTAAGTGCTGTTGTAAGGAGCCTATTTAAGGCGCATGGTCTCCTCCAGACAGTCCGTGACAAAGCTGAGAGCAAACCTGGTTTTTCCAAGTTCCATTGGGAGGCTTCTTTATTTTAGCTCCTTCAGAAGCAAATGCGTGGGTTTTCCAATCACAGCTGTTAAAATACTCCCAGAAACAGTGAGCTCCCTAACCTGTGACTCTGTCTTCAGAAGCACCCAGGGAAAAGCACAGGAAGTGGTGGAATGTTCCCTTGAAAATAGGACTAGTGTCTCTAGCTTCTAGTCTTGCTACCCAGAGAGGGGCAGAGTTGGTTAGAAAATGCTGCTCGGCTTACATTTGTTAGCAGGGGCTATATTTGGGAGCAAGCTGCTTCTGAAACTAGAAGGAAGCCTGATTTTAGCCATTTGCTATGCAAACGCTTTTGCCACGGCCAGAGGCTGAAACCTTCCGACAGCAGGAGGTTTGTGGGAGATACCAAAAGGAACTCTAGGCCTGGGCTAAGCAGAAAGTGTAAGAATAAACTGACATGGGAAACGTTTTTAGATTCCCAGAACTCCTAATACGATTTCCCCCCAAAGCGCTCCCTGCCAAGCCATTATATGAGTGATCTAATGATGGTTAGAGAAGCTGTTCATACGTACCGTGTCACCTGACTCTTCCCCCAGCGTGACCTGTGGACTTAATTTAGAAGTGATCTCTTAGATGGATAGAATCTACATCATCCCTCAAAGTCTTCAGCCCTGACCTACAGGTTGACTTGAGGAGGCGCCTTCCCAGAACTTGGTCCAGGAGGCTGCATGGAGGGACCTTAGCGAGGTGTAGAGGGGTGGCGGAGGGGGCTCAGAAGGCAAGGGGGGCCTGCCCTCAAGAGCCACCCACCGTCCTCATTCGTTCACTCGTTTCCGCAGGGCTTCTCCGGGGCGAGATGCCAGAGCAGCTGTGGACAAGTGAAGTGCAGGCGAGGGGAGCAGTGCGTGCACACGGCCTCGGGACCCCGCTGCTTCTGCCCCAACCCCCAGGACTGCGAATCGGGCTGTGCCAGTAGCCCCTGCCAGCACGGAGGGAGCTGCTACCCGCAGCGCCAGCCTCCTTACTACTCTTGCCAGTGTTCTCCGCCGTTCTGGGGCAACCACTGTGAACTCTACCCCGCCCCCACCAGCACCCCGCCTGCCACCTGTCTGAGCCAGTATTGCGCCGACAAAGCTCGGGATGGCGTCTGTGATGAGGCCTGCAACAGCCACGCCTGCCAGTGGGATGGGGGGGACTGTTCCCTCACCATGGAGGACCCCTGGGCCAACTGCTCCTCCCCACTTCCCTGCTGGGATTACATCAACAACCAGTGTGACGAGCTGTGCAACACGGCTGAGTGCCTGTTTGACAACTTTGAATGCCAGGGCAACAGCAAGACGTGCAAGTAAGGGTCCAGGGTCCTGAAGCGGAGGGACGCTGTCACTAACACACCTCGGTTTCTTGTTTTTGCTCCTAAGTACTCCAGGGCTCCCGCCCAAGCTGCCTCTGCTTTGCAGACTGGTGCCCCGAGGCCCTCTTCTCCCTGGGGTCAGCCCTGTCCCCTCGCAGGCTCCCCTCTGCAGCCCTGCTGGCAGAGGCCCAGGAATGCTCATTGCACAAGCACCCTCTCTCTGCCTCTCTCTGCCTTCTCACCTGCTGCTCTCGTGATCTCCCAGGGAAATAACTTTCGGAAGTAGTGTTACTCACGCTCAGGCAGCCTCTCACATAACCTGCCTGCAGGATGGATGGAAAGATCTGTACCTCTCTCTGTTCACCCCTTTCCTTTCCCTGAGACCCGCGTTCCCCGGCTGGATTTCTCAGGAAGCCTAAGCTAAATGAGGCCTCTTCACCCTCCTGGTCTTTCTTCACTGTTGCAGTGAGAGGGTGCTTTATGGTGTACGTAGTACTTGCCTTTTAGCCATCCATTTAATCTGACCCCGATTGATTCTCAACAACCTCGTGAGGCATAGGTATTGCTAATAGTTTTTCACAGGTCAGGGCACCGAGACCTGGGAGCTGGAAGAGCTTGCCAAAGCACATGCAGCTCTTCTGGACCCCTTGTGTGTTCATTGAGCCTGCGAAGCAGGTTGTCCCAATGGTATAACTATCAGTGGGTGGCAGTGGGGGCAGAGAGGAGAGGAGAGGGGTAGGGAGGGAAAAGGAGGGGAGGGGAGGGGAGGGGAGGGGAGGGGAGGGGAGGGGAGGGGAGGGGAGAGGAGAGGAGAGGAGAGGAGAGGAGAGGGTAGATGAAATGGTTTGTGCAGCATTTAGGTTTGGGGACTCAGTGTCCTTTCCCGGTATTCGAAAGGGGCTGTACGAGTTAGATCTAGTATCCTGTGTGGGACACAACCCTCCTCACCTCCCTTCCGTAGTTGGGATTCAGTCTTGATTGGAACAGACATCAGCCACACTGCCATGGTCCTGTGCCGCAGCTCTTGACGGTTCAGAGCTGTGCTTTGGTTTCTGGAGGCACCTTTCCCTTCCGAAAGCCCATCGTTACCTCACTGGGGGCAGTAGGTACAAAACTAGAGGAAGCATGTCCGGGGCTGGTTTGCATTTCAGGGATGCAGCTTTGTGGACCAGTCTGCCTTCACAAGAGCACGAGCTGCCAGGGGGCCCTAGATGCATGTGGCATAGTGAGCAGTGTTGTTTGCTCAGTCAGGGAGCACCCACGGATGTTGCGTGGCGTAGATGCTGTGTCCTGTAAGATGTCGGGGACAGGAAACCCAAGAAGCCTTCACGAGGCATTCCTCAGCGCCCTGTCCCGGGCCACAGAGGGGTAGGAAAATTCACAGTAGCTCCCCGTGTCCCCTGAGCCCCTTTCCTCCCTCTGCCTCCTCTCACAGGTATGACAAATACTGTGCGGACCACTTCAAAGACAACCACTGCGACCAGGGCTGCAACAGTGAGGAGTGTGGCTGGGATGGGCTGGATTGTGCTGCCGACCGGCCGGAGAACCTGGCGGAGGGCACGCTGGTGATCGTGGTGCTGATGCCCCCGGAGCAGCTGCTGCAGGACGCACGCAGCTTCCTGCGGGCCCTCGGCACCCTGCTGCACACCAACCTGCGCATCAAACGGGACCCGCAAGGGAACCTCATGGTCTACCCCTATTACGGAGAGAAGTCAGCGGCCCCGAAGAAGCAGCGCATGGCACGCAGGTCCCTTCCTGGTGATCAAGAGCAGGAAGTGGCTGGGTACGTGTTTGGTGGTCGCGCGTCCTGAAGCTTGATTTTAGAAAGCCGAGCACTGTGGTACACAGAAGAAGTCATAACTGACTCCCTAAAAATACAAAGCTCGGACCCGTGGAAGAGCCCACTGAGCAAAACGTAGGCATTATCCCAGTATTTGTGTGTAAGCGTGAAGCTTTGCGGAAAGGTGGGCGAGAGCACGCAGGAACGCGATGGCAGGAAGGCCTCCTCCAAGGCTAGAATCGCTGCCCCTCGGCCAGGGTGGCCTCAGATCCCTGTCGGAGGAGACCTCTTTGGTCTTAATCCTTTGGGTTGTGTTGCCTAAGTCAGACGGCCTGGACTCAGCCGGACCCAGGAAGGGGAGACATTCCCTAAGTGGGACTTAGCGTTTAGGATCGAAAGGGACAGTGTTTTCGTTTCTGAGATCTTTCTGGAGGAGGCAGCATCACAGAGGTGGAGGGGCCGACCCTGAGTGTGAGGAAGGAAGGGTCAGTGACCCCTTCTAGCTCGGCTCGCTTGGCTGGCACCCTCTGTGTTACTCACCGTTTCCCTTGGCACCCACAGCTCTAAGGTGTTTCTGGAGATTGACAACCGCCAGTGTGTTCAGGATTCAGACCAGTGCTTCAAGAACACAGACGCAGCAGCAGCTCTGCTGGCGTCACACGCCATCCAGGGGACCCTGTCCTACCCTCTCGTGTCTGTCATCAGTGAGTGGCACTGCTGTGAAGGGGGGAAGGAAGAGAAGGGAGGCCTCAGGTGGGGGCCGAGAGAAGAGGGCACCCTTTTCAATGTACAGCTCTTTAATTTTCAGGGCTGGTGAGGTCAGGGCTGCCCTCTGAGTAAGATTAAAGCTAGTATTGAGAGGTTGGTGTCTTATGCAGCACTTTCCTGGTCTCTCTGACTTGCAGGCGAGACTCTGAGTCCAAAACGCACTCAGCTTCTCTATCTACTTGCCGTTGCTGTGGTCATTATCCTGTTTATTCTCCTGCTGGGGGTCATCATGGCCAAACGAAAGCGGAAGCATGGCTCCCTCTGGCTGCCTGAAGGCTTCACCCTTCGCCGAGACTCCAGCAACCACAAGCGTCGTGAACCAGTGGGACAGGATGCCGTTGGGCTGAAGTAAGAGGGTTTAGCCACAAGCTACTGTTCACAGTAGAAAAAAAGCAGGGTTACATCAAAAAGCAGATCTTGCTGAGTCATGATTTTAAATCGTGAACTGTGGCCACGCCACGCTACCTCATTTGACCATAACTCTCAATGCCCATTGAATGACTGAAAACCAGTCAGAGTCTGGGCTTCCATTCTGTACTAATTGTCCCATCGGGGTCAGCTCCTGTGTTCAGACACACTTTGGTTGTAAGCTCTGGAGCGGTGGGAAAGGAAAGGATGATTGCCCGGGTATTAAAAATACTGGCCATCCTTTTTGGGCCAAGGCCCCGAAAAGTCTAACAATGGGAGTGTGTCATGATGGAAAAAATATTGAAAACCACTATATACGTTGATGGCATAACCTCTGCTCTTGTTTTTCCCCTTCATAATCCTGTCATTTCAGAAATCTCTCCGTGCAAGTCTCAGAGGCCAATCTAATTGGTTCCGGAACAAGTGAACATTGGGTTGATGATGAAGGACCTCAGCCAAAGAAAGCCAAGGTAAGTCGGTAGAACCACCATTATCAGTCATTCTCTGGTCACATTTCAAATCTCTGTCCTTGGTAGCTGGAGTGTCCCAAATGGGAGTGATAGTCTTTCTATGTTGCCCAGGCAGTGGTTATCCCATGTTTCATGAAAGCCCGGAATCTCTAGGTCATTGACTATGGCCTTGGGTTATCTACGCATGTTTGCAACAAGAACTCTAAAAATAATAAAACAAACATGCTTCTTCCTCAAGTGCCATGCAGATGATAGTCGAATAAGGACCGAGGTGTGTACAATTTCCTTCATGGCTAGACGTCTCCCTTATCCTGTCTGGGCACTTCCCTTTCTGGAAGGGAAGGTGAAATTAAACAGTAGAAGAAAACCAGTGGCCATTGAGTTTGGAGGCTCCCCATCTTGAGCCTAGGAAACTAAAACCATTTAGAAGTCAGGGGTCGATTAGGCTGCGGCTGATGTAAAAGGAGACCATCCATCGGCAACTGTCCATGCATGGCTGGGATATGTATGTGTCCCATGGGTATTCTAAATGAGCTTCAGGAAATGAGTACTTGAGGAATTACAGGCATGCCGTCCTATAGACATTGCTTTAGTTACAAGAGAACTGGATTCAAGTCCAAAACTGCTACTTAGCAGCTGGCAAATTACTTAACCTCTTTGTAGTTAATCATCCATAGCTGTAAAATAGGGATGATAATAATTCTTTCCTCCGAGTTGTGATGAGGATTAAAGGCACCAACACATATAAATTGCCTTACCTAGTTGCTATCGCATACTAAATATTCAATAAAACGTAGCTGCATTTGACATTATAATAATAATTATTGCTCACCACATGTTTCCTGAGTGCTTGCTCTATGCTGGGCGCTGTTCGGTACAAGGAGTTAACCTTGAACAGGGCTTATTCCCTATTCTCACGACCCTTACAGTCTGGTAGAGACTGTGTAGTCCCATTGAGCCATCGCGGTGAGGTAGAGGTAAGCAGAGTGTGCTTTTGTGGACCAACAAGAGGAATTTATTGGAGGGGTAGGTAGGAGTCAGTCACATAAATAATTGGGAGAGACCATGCATGGCAGGCACTGGAAACAACATAAGCCAAAGCCCAGAAGCAAGAAAATGGTGCTTTGGGACTCTGTAGGTAGCGTATCAGGCAGGTAAGATGGGGCACATATTAAAGCTGAAGCCCAGAGTTTGGGATGGGGACGTTGGGAGAGTTGTCCAGATGAGGCCACACAGGTGAGAGCTGTGGGAAGCTGATGTGGATAAAAATCGGGAAGGCTGGAGTGGGAGGAGAGAAAAGACTAGGTGGGACATTAGGAGAAGTGATGGAGCCTGGGCTGTGGGTCCTGGTGGTAGGCCAGACTGATAGGGACAGCTGTCTCCCCCTCTCAGGCTGAAGATGAGGCTTTACTCTCAGAAGAAGACGACCCCATCGACCGACGTCCGTGGACACAGCAGCACCTTGAAGCTGCAGATATCCGCAGGACTCCGTCGTTGGCTCTCACTCCTCCGCAGGCCGAGCAGGAGGTGGCCGTGCTGGACGTGAACGTCCGAGGCCCAGGTCAGCGCCCCACCTGCCCAAGTCACCAGGCCAGGCCTGCCCGTGGTTCTGTGTTATCCTTCCCATGTTGTGTCCCGCTTGGTGATATGCCCCCTGCCAGTGTCACAGACTGTAAATCAGCTTGAGGAAACAATGCTGAAGGGATACAGGCGCACAGGAAACGGGCACTTCCATGGCAAGAAAGGGAAGGCCTTCGCATTGCTTCGCAGACAGTACGCTTGAAAACAAATAGGCTGAATGGGCGGGATGGATTTTAGTAGGATCCCCAAATCAGAGGGGTAAAGAATTCGTTTACTTGACACCTGACTTGTATTCATAGTGGGTATTTTTTAATGTTGTCCCTTTTAAATTAACCCAGTGCTTAGAAACTTGAACAGAAAAACTTGTTTAGCTTAGGGAAGAACCTCCAGCTTAAAAAGATGCTTGCTTTCCCATTACTCTTTACAGAAGGGACATTGTCACAGGACAAGCAGGTGGCCCATATAAAATGAATGGCCAGTTACCACAAGAAGCACAGGTCTATCTTCCCCATCAGAATAGCTTTTTTCAAATTGAAGTATCCCAACCCTAGGGTTAATGGTACATGAACGTCCTTCTCTCCTCCTTGAATACTTTTGGGGATTTTCCTTTCCTACAGATGGGTGCACCCCACTGATGCTGGCTTCTCTCCGAGGAGGCAGCTCAGATATGAGTGATGAAGACGAAGACGCAGAAGATTCTTCTGCCAACATCATCACAGACTTAGTCTACCAGGGAGCCAGCCTCCAGGCCCAGACAGACCGGACCGGGGAGATGGCACTGCATCTTGCCGCCCGCTACTCAAGGGCAGACGCTGCCAAGCGTCTCTTGGATGCAGGTGCCGATGCCAATGCCCAGGACAACATGGGCCGCTGCCCCCTGCATGCTGCAGTGGCAGCTGACGCCCAAGGGGTCTTCCAGGTAAAGGACACGAGAAAAGCTGGTTCCCTAGGGAACCGGCTATCATGTCTTATCTTTGTTAAAGGCACTTGATACCCATTGTGTTTGCTCAACGATCCTTTGAGAGAATAAGGCAGATGGTAGAGTCATACTTGCTGGGAGGGAAAGTGGACAACGGGGCAGGCAGATGGACCCACGAGTGTTATCTGCAGCCAGGTAGCGATAGAGCCAACAGCAGATCACAGCAGTCTTCTAATTTTTAATCACCGTGGGGGGTTTTTTGGTGTGCTACAAATGCTTCCCAAATAAGTAGATCAGACGGGAGTGATACCTGTTATGAAGCCTTGGGTGGTGCCAGCTTCCACCTGTAGGTTTGTCTGACCATGTGGCCTTCCACCTGTTCCTTAAGTGGTTTTCTTGGCATGAGTTCACCGTGTACTTTTTGTTTTTACCCTTATGAAGAAATGGGAAGCATTCTAAATCATCTTAAACGGTACACCATAATAGAGGTGGTGGCATTTTCCCACATCCCTCTTCTTTGTTTAGAAAGTAGAAGTTCTTCCCTTTGCATGAGCCATTGTCTTTGGAGCACCCATTTGTTCGTTTGTTCATTCATTCATTCATTCATTCATTCATTCATTCATTCATTCGACAAACATTGGTTGCTTGACCATGGTAGAAACTTGGGAACAAAAATAATAAGATATTTCCTGCCGTCCAGGAACTTACAGTGTAGCCTCAGCTATGACGCTCTTTTTTCTTCCCTTAGCTTAATTATATCCTTTAATCTAGGTGACTCTCTTTTCCGTACTTTCTCCTGTTCTAGATTCTGATCCGCAACCGAGTAACTGATCTCGATGCCAGGATGAATGATGGCACTACGCCCTTGATCCTGGCTGCCCGTCTGGCCGTGGAGGGAATGGTGGCAGAGCTCATCAACTGCCAAGCAGATGTGAATGCAGTGGATGACCACGGTAGGGGCCAGCCAGGGATCTGGACTCTTACCTGCACAGCATGCCTCTAAGGAGGAGAACTGGTCTACGATCCGTAAAGACCCATGTCACATCCAAGTCCAGGGAACATTCATTCATTCATTCATTCTTCCTTTTAGCAAATTGAGAGAGCCACTGGGAGGTCTGTAGGTGAATATGGAAAAGGGATTTTTAGTGAGGGTTTTTGGTTCTCAAAGGTCTCCCAGTGTAGGTTCCCTGACATACTACTCTTCCTATGAGGGCTCCTGAGAGCTGAATTCACTGGGGGTGTTGTGAGATCTCCCAAATATACATTCTGGCATGTAATAAATAAATAGGTTACTGTCTTCCGTGTGTGACAGGGTAGACTCTGCCATGGGGAGGACAGGGGTACCATAGACAAATGATCCTTTAACCTAGAGGTCTTCTGCAGGCTAGGCAGCCTGTACTGAAGTATTTGTAGAACAGAGGGGAAGATTAATGCTTGGATTTTTTCCTAAGGGCCCCCACAGAGAACTGGCTTCCTGCTGCTCTCTGGGAAGGTCACGGTCTCCTTGTACAAGTCATGGTGCTTCCTTGTACTGGGAATAGGACATGTTCCTTCTCCGACTGCTTATACACATGTTTTTCCACACAGGAAAATCTGCTCTTCACTGGGCAGCTGCTGTCAATAATGTGGAGGCGACGCTTTTGCTGTTGAAAAATGGGGCCAATCGAGACATGCAGGACAACAAGGTACAGCCTGGCTCTGAGCTGGGGGGCAGACATAGCAGTGCCTCGGAATATAGGGCCTTCCCTTTGCACCCATGGCTCCTCTTGTGAAAAGTACAGACAAAGGAGGAAGCAGGTAGGACAGGAACAGGGTCCAGAGAGCTTGAGGAAGGCTGTCGGGCTTATCCCACTGGGGTGGGTCAGTGCTGAGCCTACTCAGTATTATTCAGCCTGATCCAGGCAGGCTGTCCTGTAAATCACTTGAGTATAGCCTTCTCTGCCTCTCTTTTCTTTGACATTTCCTTTTCTGCTGTTCTCCTTTCTGCTCCCTTCTTTTTCACTTGTTTGTTTTTGTTTTCCTGCTGTTCTTTTTTTCTTTCTTGGACATCAGGATGTCTTCCTGTGTGCTTTTCTTGCTCTGAGTTTTAGGTCGTGCCACCCCTCTCTGCCTCATCTTCTCTCATTTATTTCCTCTTTCCCCCTATGTTAGCTCTTTCTTGTACATATTGTTTTGTTTGTTTTTTTTCTCCGCTTTCTTTTGCTTTCTCTTAGTTTTCCCAGGTCTGTGCGTGTTTTCAATTCTTCCTCTCCTACCTGTCTTCTTTCTAACTCTTTTTCCTCTTAGAACCCTATTTTGATAAGCTCAGTGCTCTTTTAAGTGGATCTCTGGTTCAAGGGCATGCTTTATTTCACACATTCACAACAGAGGAAGTATTGCCCTCAATGGGGCAAAATTGGTGCTTGGGGAGGGGTGAAATAATCTTACTCTTTTTATGTATGAAGCACAGATATCCATTCAGCACATAGCTAGATACACAGTTTATCTGTGGTATTAAAACTTCATGTAGGAGACAGTTTGGAAAAAGTATCTAAGGGGATGATAATAACAAAAGATTGAGAAACACTGCTGTATTCTTGCGGGTTATTAAAATGTGCTGTTCGTGGGCCTTTTCTGCAGGAAGAGACACCTCTGTTTCTTGCTGCCCGAGAGGGGAGTTATGAAGCAGCCAAGATCCTGTTAGACCATTTTGCCAATCGGGACATCACAGACCACATGGATCGCCTTCCCCGGGACGTGGCTCGGGACCGTATGCACCACGACATTGTGCGGCTTCTGGACGAGTACAACGTGACCCCGAGCCCTCCAGGCACTGTACTGACCTCTGCTCTCTCACCTGTCATCTGTGGGCCCAACAGATCCTTCCTCAGTCTGAAGCACACCCAGATGGGCAAGAAGCCCAGACGGCCCAATGCCAAGAATGCCATGCCCACCAGTCTCCCGAACCTGGCCAAGGATGCCAAGGATGCCAAGGGGAGTAGAAGAAAGAAGTCTCTGGGTGACAAGGGCCAGCTGTCGGAGAGCTCAGTGACTCTGTCCCCAGTCGACTCCCTAGAGTCTCCTCACACATATGTTTCTGACACCACATCCTCTCCAATGATTACATCCCCTGGCATCTTACAGGCCTCACCCAACCCTCTGTTAGCCACGGCCGCACCCCCTGCCCCAGTCCATGCACAGCACGCACTGTCTTTCTCTAACCTTCATGAGATTCAGCCTTTGGCTCATGGGGCCGGCACTGTGCTTCCCTCCGTGAGCCAGCTGCTGTCTCACCACCACATGGTTCCACCAGGCAGCGGCAATGCTGGGAGCCTGAGTAGGCTACATCCAGTCACTGTCCCAGCGGATTGGATGAACCGCATGGAGATGAATGAGACCCAGTACAATGAGATGTTTGGTATGGTCCTTGCTCCAGCTGAGGGCACCCCCCCTGGCATAGCTCCCCAGAGCAGGCCACATGAAGGGAAACATATACCCACCCCTCGAGAGCCCTTACCCCCCATTGTGACTTTCCAGCTAATCCCCAAAGGCAGTATTGCCCAACCCGCTGGGGCAGCCCAACCTCAGTCCAACTGCCCTCCAGCTGTTGCGGGCGCCCTGCCCACCATGTACCAGATTCCAGAAATGGCTCGTTTGCCCAATATGGCTTTCCCCACTGCCATGATGCCCCAGCAGGATGGGCAGGTTGCTCAGACCATTCTCCCCACCTATCATCCTTTTCCAGCCTCTGTGGGCAAGTATCCCACACCCCCTTCACAGCATAGCTATGCTTCCTCAAATGCTGCTGAGCGAACGCCCAGCCATAGCGGCCACCTCCAGGGGGAGCATCCCTACCTGACACCATCCCCCGAGTCTCCTGACCAGTGGTCGAGTTCATCACCCCACTCTGCTTCTGACTGGTCCGATGTGACCACCAGCCCTACTCCTGGGGGTGCTGGAGGAGGTCAGCGGGGACCTGGGACACACATGTCTGAGCCACCACGCAGCAACATGCAGGTGTACGCCTGAGTCTGCCTCCGATGTAGGGACAGAACTGCCTATCGGAAATGCTGCTGAGGAACAAATGAAGGTCCTCCGGGAGAGAAATGAAGAAATCTCTGGAACCAGTTCCTGGAGGCGGGAGAGAGGAGATGCTCTCACTTTTCAGATAATGCAAGGGAAGCAGTTTTATCAGCTTCACTGGGTATTTGCAGGGTTTCGAGGAGGAGGGACAAGGCTCCTTCTAATCTCTTGCCCATCAAGCCAAGTTCATGGAAATGCAAGATGAACACAAGACTTGGAACCATGTTTACTGTCTCTTATTTGGAGAACTGGATGGATGCCTGTCGTCGCCCAGACATTCTTGCAGCTCGAACTGCATTTTAAGCCCCGGGGGCTTCTGCCATATCCATGAGAAGATTCTACAGTAGAATCCTGTTGGCAGTTGTGCCCTGGAATTCTAGCTGAACTGACCTGTCTCATCTTCTCATCCTTAGAAATTCTTTTGGCTTCATTTGGTACTTTAATTTTTGCACCTTTCTGGTTGTAGCCCCACCAGCAGTTATAGGGCCTGGCCTTTGTGCTTCTAATCATTCCTGCCCTGAAATGTAACTTCAGCCTCCTCTTCCCCTCCTCTTTTCCAGTGTCCCTGGAAGTCTCACAGGTTTACTTTGGTTATGGTTCTCCGTAGAAACCTTTCTAGTACATTTCTTTAAAAAATGGGCATGTTGCATTCCCTTCCATAATAACATTCCTAGAAGAAGAAGGGGAGCAAATTATTTTTCTTGAAACCCAATTTGGGGACAGGCAACCCCTTCAAGAAGCTGCACCGAAGTGTCTTGCCTGCACGTAGGGCTTCCTATAAACCTTCTAGGAGGAAGGATAAGAATCAGTTCTGTTTCCATTTGTGGGCCTAGTCAGTGTGAAGTTTTATCCTTGACAAGCTTAGGTACTATGACACCCTTAAAAAAAAAAAAATTGGAATGTTGGAATGACCAAGAGATAAGCTAACTCATGCAAGAAGTGTTACCCACTGACAGGTCGCCTGCCTTCCTGCCAAGCATTGCACTGACTGTCAGCGTGAAACACATTTGTTCCCAGATCTCAGAAGCCTCAGGCTGCTTCTGAGCCTTTGCTCCCATCAATCCTCACAGAAGAAAATGTCGCCAACTATATTCCCTCACCATCTGGAATGGAACTTTCCTCGGCTCAAGGGTAGTCTCGCCTTCATCAGGTGGTCAGTCTGTACTTCCTGATTCCTTCTGATCGCAGGCCCGTTCACCAATCTTCCTTCCACACAGAATGGTCTAAGTTACTGGTGCACCGAGGAGGTTCTCACAGAACGCAGGGATTTTCAAGTGCAGGAAATAGAACTTGAGTTCATTTTCTAGAGCCAAAGCCAACCCTCTAAGAAAGTTGGAAAGGGAGGAACTCGGTGGCAGCCTTTGCTAATTCTTGCTACCATTTCTTTTCCTTGGAAACAGCCATGGCATCTCCTTTAAGACGACTAACACAGAAACTTACCAGGGACATTTTCCTTTCCTAGAGTCACCTTCTAGATGATAAGGGACAATTACAGACTCACTGTCCTTCTCATCTTTGTGTTCAGATTGGGATTGTCACGCACGTAAGTCTGCTCTCTGTATTTGTGGTCTTGACAAATTCCTCGACCCTCTATCAAGGGCAGAAGCCTTCTCGTCAACGCTAGAAGAGGGAGACAATAGTTTTTTTCCTCTTCTTCCTGAGTCAGCACATAAATTGGTCCTGTGACCACACTGCCACATCTACCCGGTGCTATAATGTCATGACATCCAGAAAATTAGTTCCCCTGGGGCATTGGGTAGATATTAATAGGTGAATTGCCTACTTTGTTTCAGTTTGAATAATAGTCCTCATTTCTGCCTTGGCAGGGAGTGTTGAGCGCTTCCCACTTACTTATCTGTCTGAGGCCCCACATAGCAGCCCTGTGTGTCTGTTAGCCCTACAGGTGACTTTTTCACTCCTGCCCAAGCTCGTGAACCAACAATAACAGTTCTGCTCGAATGTGAGCAGATCGTTTATTCATTCCGTATTTTCTTCTCTCACGTGGCAACTCGACCAGTCCCTTCAATAGTACGTAACATGTTATCACTCTAAACCGTGACTCTATCCTGGGACTCATTTGTTAATTCACAGATGGGGAGAAACCATGTGCCTGAATCACCATGGACCCCATCACGCCTGCCCTGGTGTCGTCCTGTTCCAGCCTCACTTACCGAAAGTATCAGTCTCTGGTCCAGCAGCTCGGATCTTTCCTAACCTCCTCTCTCTCCAAGCACAATGTAGGCCCGCCTTGCAGGTTTCTCCTGGGAATCCTTTGGGTTTGGGGGAAGGAAATGTGAAAGCTGCCATTACAGACAACAGGCTTCCTTGGTGAAGAGGAAGATACTGCCTTTCAGTCATTTGTCAGTCTCGTAGGTTTTTAAGGACCCTTGAGTTGTATCATATCTAATCAAAGAAAACGTAAGATGGAGACTCACTTTCTCATTTGGATTCTGAATTGAAGACTAGCTTATAAGGGGACACATCTTTTATGCCATGTATAGGTCAGCCCGCCGTTTTTGGTTTTTTATTTTATTTTTGTAAGTTCTTCCTTTGATTCCTGTCAGCTTCTGGGTAGAGATGTTTTTTTTGTTTATTTGTTTCTTCTGTTTTGTATTAAGCATCATTTTCTGACTTACATGATGGCGAGGGGGTAGAGGTTTGAAGAAAAGAAAGACTAAGACTTAAAGATTTTAATGTTAAGCAATCATCTGTGATGCTTAAGTCCTCTATATCTTCTTACTATTAAACTTGCCAGTTCATAATTCTTGCACAGAAAAGAACCAAAGGTGTAATGTTTTGTTGGCAGGTGGTTTGGGGGGAATTTGGCCTTAACCAATGCATTGACTGCATGGTGACTATTGGGTAGGATGTGTCCTGTGCCCTGAGGCTCCCATCCCTAATTCTGGTACTGTGGCTCCTTCCTTGTGTACATTTCTCTTAAGAGTGATATCGTATCTGTTTGTATGAGAAACCCAGTAACCAATAAAATGACTGCATATTCCTAACTGTACATAGTAAGGAAAATGCACACTTTGTTTTTACTTTTCAAAGTTTCATTCTAAAAGTAGGTAAGATGAAATTTATATGAAAGCATTTTTATCACAAAATAAAAAAGGTTACGTGTCAAGCTCAGTGGCCTGGCTGTTTTTCTTTTCCATTCCTGTATCCCTGGTCTTGCAGTGATTTACCTCGTGATGTCATCATTTGCTTAGGGAGAAATCCTTTTCATTTGGAGTCCCAGCGAGCCTAGCACTGGGCTTCTATCCTTTCTCCAGGCAGACCATAAATAAATGCTTTCGAGGAAGGATCTCCCGCCAAATAGAAATCATCACAAGACTGAGTTACCTAAACCATTATTAGTTCGCGACATTATTCCTCAAACTGAATTCTGTGTAGACTTAATATATGCAAGTATAAGATAGTATTCTGCATACAAATGTGTTCCCAAGTTCATGCATTGCATTTATTTGTAAAGTCAATCAGTAAGACGTTTGAACACAAATATTAGGCATTGGTGATATCGATGGCATTAGCCGTCCTCTATCAACTTTAGCATCGAGTTCATTTCCATACTCTATTAGCTTTGCAGAAACTTCTGAATTGCACAGACATAATTCTGAAGGGTAGCAGCCTTTTTTCAAACGACTTGACTTGAATTCTTAGGATATGCTTCAGTTAATCAGATGAAGGAGCCTTATTCAGGTTCTGCAAAATATGTTTTCACACAACTGCCAGCACATATTGGTTATCCTGAGAGTGTTGTAATATTGTATAAAATTATATCACTTGAGTCTTCATGTGGGGTTTTGTAATGGTGTAGAAAGGAAATGAATTTGAGAGCTAAGGAATGACTCACCCAAATCTGGTCCTCTAGGCTGGCCTCTCAGACCTGCAGTTACCTCTTCAGACTATTTGGGAACTAAAACTCACTCCATGGAAACCTGCTCCAGGGGATCTGGGCTGCAGGCCACTAGTGCACTCCCCACATCCTACCCCTGCCATACAAGCCCAGAAACCTAGCTCAGGAGCAGGCGGGGAGAATCCAGGGCTCTTGAAGCCATGAAATCCAAGGAAGAAGAGCAGGTGGATAGTAAAGAGATGGAAAAATATTTTTTATGTGAATGGAAACAAACAAACAAACAAAAAGCTGGGGTAGCGATACTTATGTCAGACAAAATAGACTTTAAAAGGCTATACCAAGAGAAAATAAAGGACCCAGCTTCTGAGTATTTATTTGAAGAAACCCAAAACACTAATTTGAAAAGACATATGCTTCCCTATGTTCACTGCAGCATTATTTGTAATAGCCAAGATATGGAAACAACCTACGTGCCCATCAACAGACAATTATATAAAGAAGAAGCGGTACATATATACAATGGAATATTACTCTACCATAAAAAAGAGTGAAATCTTACCATTTGCAATGTGGATGGACCTAGAGGGTATTATAAGTAAAAGAGGTCAGACAGAGAAAGGCAAATACCATATGATTTCACTTATATGTGGAATCTAAAAAACAAAATCAATGAACAAACAAAACAGAAACAAACTGATAGATGCGGATAACATTTTTGATGGTTGCCAAATGGGAGGTTGGAGGTTGGGGGCTGTGTGTAAAGGGGGAAGGAATTAAGCTGTGCAAATTGCCAGTTATCAAAACTGTCACGGGGATGTAAAGTACAGCAGAAGGAATATAGTCAGTAATATTGTAATAACTATGGATGGGTACTAGATTTATCGGGCGATCACTTTGTAAGTTACATAAGTGTCTAATCACTATGTTTTACACATGAAACTAATATAATACTGTACATCAACTGTAATTGAAAAATAAAAAATTCTTAATTTTTAAAAAGTTAAAAATGTAAACTATTAAAACCCGTTGCCATCAAAGAAGATAAGAGAAACTTAAAACAAAGAAATCAGACTCTCGTTAGTGATTAGTTGAATACAACCCAATGGTGAAGGAAATCAGATGCATTCTCGCTGTGGGGTACAGGTGTTATCCACTCAGGTCAGGTAAGAGCACCTGGGTTGTTGAGGGCTTGTTGGGTAGGATGTGGGTTAAACCCTTATGGGTTTAGGGACCTCTGTTGACTTAATAGAGAACGCAGGAGATAAGAGTTCAACAGTTCCCTTTGTGCCTCAGGAAGACTCATCCTCATCTGTTGTCCCAGCCTCGAACCTCTGGGTGAGAGCAAACAGAGCACTAACTAGAATTCTGTCATCTTGCCTCTCCTGGCTGGCCGACTGTGGATTATCAATGTATTGCCTCTTAGCTCTATCATCAGTCTTTCTGCCTTCTTTGTGAACATGGCTCTGGGCCCTTTAAATATGTTTGCTTTGCTGGCAGGCACCGTGTTAAGCTTTTATCAGTAGAGGGTGCTGGAGAGAGATTTTAGGAGTGAAGGTTTTCCTTCTTGGTTCCTCCTGCCATGAGAGTAGCTTCCCAAGTGCCAGGCTCCTGCAGGGCAGGCAGCTTCTCCCTCACCCAGCGTCTGCAGTGTATGGCAGCCTGAGGTACCCAGCAGTCAGTACCAATGCCAGGCACCCACGCCTCCCCAGCTGGTTTTATAAGAGAGTGGATCAGAGTGCCCAGTGATATACCTTCCTGTGAACAGCTCTCCCCAGTCCCTTAGAGGTTGGATTTCTGGCAATATCCAATAGAGTGATACCACAGTGTTTTCTCTGCCAGTCCGTGACCAAAGCTGTGTCCCCAACAAGATCTGCCTCTCAGCCTTGGAAGGAGGATAGCTCTTCCTTGGATGCTCTATTTCACCCATAGGGGTGGTAACTCTATCATATATCATATTGTATCTTATGTACTACGTCCACTACTCCAATAGTCTCTAGAGTTCTCTTTACATTTTAATAACCAATGCCTAGTTATTCCAATCTCCTGTTATAGTTAATAATTCTTTATATTACATTTTCCTTCAATTACTGTGTGGTTTCTTTCTCCTGACTGAACCCAGACTGATAGATACAGAACATAACTTATGTAGCGAAATAAATGCACTGTGGTATGCTTAGTTTTATCCTGATATCAATAAGTCAGAGGCATCTGCAAATCTATATAATTTTCTTTAATTATTTGTTTTCCAAAAGGGTCAAGATGGACATCTCAAAATTTTAAGCTATTTATGTTTAACTTTCAGGGGGAAAAAGATAGAAAGGGACCAAATACATTTGTGATATATATGTGTGTGTGTGTGTGTGTGTGTGTGTGTGTGTGTATATATATATATATATATATATATATATATATATATGCAAAACAATGTAAGTAAAAAATATTAGCCATATGTAATCTACTAGCACTAACCCTTCAACAATATCTTTGTAAGTCCAAGCTAATTGGTCAACCTAAAGATTAATGATTCCAAAGCAGATTTAATCATCTCATCTCAGAAAATAGGCCAAAAAAACATATTAAAAGTTTCTTTCATTGTGAAATATAACATGTAGAAATAAGTATAACAGTTTTAGAAATGGCTCAACAAATATGTGCATCAAACCCTAGTGTTCAAGAAATATATAGCCAACAACATAGCACCCTAGCTGTGACCCCAACATACCCTGTCCTTCCCCCATTCATTGCTAATTACTGTCCCTTCCCTGCATCCTAGAACTAACAACACACCTGAGAGTTCTGTTAATCATTTCTTTCATTTTCTTTTATCAACTATGCATGTATCCTTAAAATTAAAGTTCAACTTCGCCTGATTTTAACCTTTATATTCATTTGTGTCTTGTTGTTTCTTATAATATCCCTCCATGGTATTGCATAAAACCAATTCAATGTTGGCTATCTGAATTTCTCTTTTCTGATGTGCCTATACAAGTCTTTGGCTGGTTTTTCTATTATACTAGCTGTTTCTTTGTTGTTGATATGTCAGAACCATTTATAGTGCCCTTGTTCAGTCTATAGGACTTTTCAACATTTGATCCGATAATAAGACAAAATCATTCCATAGCCAAGAGACAGAATTTTATTTCATACAAAGATGTACTAAATCACAGTGGTACTAAAAAAGATGTATGAAACCACATATTAATCAGACAGTTTTACAATCCTAAGATGAGGAAGGACAGAAGAAGGATATGAAACTCAGAAGCTGGAAGGGCATGAAATTTTCTGTGTGGTGAAAGACACGATAAAAGTTGTGACAAATAAAAGATTGGCAGAATTGTTTTGCAATTCATAAATAGCTCCAATAAATCAATAAAAGCAGTAAATACTATGTGATAGAATAATGGGCAAAGGATAAGAACAGGCAAATTTAAGGGTTATATAACAATATATCATATATCTGAAAGTTCTGAGAGAGTAGATCTTAAAAATTCTCATCCTAAGAAAACTGTGGGACTATGTGTGGTGACGGATATTAACTAGACTTACTGTGGTGATCATTAGCAATATATACTTACACCAAATCCTTATGTTGTACACCTGAAACTAATACACATTATAGTCACCAATACTGCAATGAAAAAAAAAAGAATTTAAAAAGTCGATTGGCATTAAGCTACTGTAATATACTCAACCTCACTAATAATTAGAGGATGCAATTTACAATAACGAGCTGTCTTTCTTTTCTAATGTGAGTCTAGATTAAAGAGTTGGATATTAAACATCGCTGGGAAGTTGTAGAAATATGGGTGGTCCATCGCTCTGCTGTCTATAAATTTGGTAGCTAGCAGGCACATGCAGCTATTTAAATTTAAAATAAACGAAGTTTAAATTCAGTGACTCAGTCACAATAGCCACATTTCAAATGTTCCATAACCATAGGTGCCTTGTGGCTACAGTATTGGACTGTATTGACATGTTTGCCATTGCCAAAAGTTCCACTGACCAGACTACAGACATCAGCAAGACAGCAGAATAGGAAGCTCTAGACACGCCTTCTCCCACAACAAACCCACCAAATATCGCTGTGAGAAATCCAGAAACCAATTAGAAGGTTCGTGCAGTGCAGGTGGGCATGAAGCCAAGCACGTGGAAGCCGCGTACAGAATGTGCAACACTCGCCACTCTCTCTGGTCAGAAGTCCTTTCTCCAATCACACACACACTGCAACATAATTGGGAGGAAACCCTGAATTCCCATCATCTCCTTGGGGAGAGAAAGAAGTAGAATGTGAGTCCAACTGACACTCAAGAGGCTGCGGGAGACCAGTGTCTATCTTGCCGGTATTCCAGTAATGACAGAAAAGAGTGCCTGGGAAGGGGTCCCAGAGGACCAGACACAAACTATGCACCAGAGTGTGCAGCACCACAAGCACACACGAGAGGGCGCCCCAGGACGGTGATTTGCTACAACCCCAGCGAGGCAGCAATATTTACACACCCACTAGTGGAAGCTCCAGTAGAAACTGGCAAATCTCTTCACAAATTATACACACAACCCCAAAAATGACACATACACATTACACACACACACACACACACACACACACACACACACACACACACACACACAGAGAAAATAGTTGAGTGGTCTCCAGACTCTCTAGCCTGGCTGTGTGGAGAAAGTCCACCCTTTACGAAACCGGACAGCAGTCGGTTGATTCTTTAGGAGCCAAAACCTGACACATAACAACAACAAAAAAAACACAAGACAGACAAGCAACCATGACATGCTTCAATGAATCAACGCCATTTCTAGAAACCAAACCCACAGAATTGGTACAACATCTGATTCCAGCTGATGGAAAACCTCGGGGGAGCCCTGGGTCCCCCGACGACACGGCCCAGGATGCAGTGACCCTTCCTTAAGACGTTCTCTTGTGTTCCTCCTACTTCGCCATTCCTTCCCCTTTCCCAGGCTGCTCCCGGCCCTTCTCCACCCCTCCTGCCAACAATGCCCCTTTTCCTTTGCTTCTCGCGCACTTTCCTTTCCCTCGTTTCTTCCACGTGCGCCCAACGGCGCCGTTCGAGAACACCGAAGCAGATGCGTTGGACGGGACGTGCGCCTGTTGGGAAAATCAGCCAGAAGGAGCCCGGCCCAGCCTTGACCCGGCGGAGGAGGCGGGGACTCCCGCACGCCCCGCCCAGGCCGACCCGCACCCCGCGCTCCAGCGCCTCTGGCGGCTGCGTGCCCGCCAGTCTGACTGCAAGGCCCCAGGGGCCCGGCCCGGCTCCCTAGGGAACAGGGCTGCGCCATGAGGTCAGCGGGGGCCTCCCCGGCCCCGGGCCGGCCCCTCCCCGTGCTGGTCCTGGCGATGCTCCTGGTCGACTCTCTTGGCGAGGATTTCACGTTTCAGCCGGAGTGGGGCTTCGACTCCTATGAAATCACCATCCCCAAGAAGCTGAGCGTCCGCGGAGGGGAGCAGGGTGCGAGCCGCCGCGTGTCCTACCTCCTGCAGGTGAAAGGGAAGCAGCATGTGGTCCAGCTGTGGCCCAAGAGGTTTCTGCTGCCGCGCCACCTGCAGGTTTTCTCCTTCACCGAGCAGGGGGAGCTCCTGGAGGAGTACCCTTACGTCCCCAGGGACTGCAACTACGTGGGCGTGGTGGAGGGGACCGGGGAGTCGGAAGCCACCGTCAGCATGTGCATGGGGGGGCTCCGCGGCATCTTGAAAATCGATGCCAAACATTACCAAATCGAGCCCCTCAAGGCCTCGTCCACTTTTGAACATGTCGTCTACCTCCTGAAGGAGCAGGAGTTCCACCAGCACCTCTGCGGCCTAACTCGGAAGGAAGGAGAACAGCGGGCGGCCCCCGGTGACCGTGACCGTACCGCCAGGCTGGGGGACTTGACCGGAATCATTAGACACCAAAGGTACTTGGAATTAGCCTTGCTCTTTGATCATGAGAGATACTTGTTTTCCAATTCCAATCTGTCTGAAGTCACAAGTGATACCATTCTTCTGACTTCGATTATGGACACTTACTTTCAGGAACTCCATATGAGGATACAACTAGGCACAGTGGAAGTATGGACGGATCAAAACAAAGTAGAGCAGTGGAGAGTGGAACACTTTCCACCAAAGTGCCCCCATGTCTGCTTCCAAATATTCCCTCCCCTTCACTCTGCGTTTTGTGGGGAGAAGAGAAAGACTGAGTGGCTCTCTGGGGGAGTCTGTGTCCATCTCTCATGCCCAGGGAGGGTCTCATCCTTCTCAGACCTGTGTCAGCTCCAGCGTTTTCAGTCTCATTCTAGGCTGAGCCCTCCTGCTGTTCCCTCACCTTGCCCCAAGAGCACTACAAGTCTACTGTATCTCACCCCAGTCTCCTCTGTGTGTGTTTCTATGTGTTAGACCTGCTATGTCTCCCAGTCTTGGCGGGGTGGCATTATATAGTAAGTGCCCCGTGGGGCCCTGGCACAGTCTTCCTGGTCACCTGTTCCAGGGGCTTCAGGAGTGTCCCTCGTGTGTGTTGTGTGTGCCCTCCTGTTACAGTTGAGCCTTGATTGCTATTGGCACGTACATGGGTGGGATTAACCCTCAGGCTGACTGCCTGTGGGGTTTGTCCACGTCCACAGCTGATGGTCTATAGTGCAGAGGGCTTACCCCACTGAGTGGGATTTGCCCCAGTAGGCTCTGGTGCCTGTTGAGACTGCCCTTTGTGTGTACTACTGTAGGGATAATTGGGCAATGCTCTTCTGTGATCTGAAGCGAACTTCCAGGTATGTTGGTTCTGGGGCCTCTTGGGAGGGGCTCGTGTAGGAGCAGGTCACCCACGGCCTGTGACCAGCTGAGGGCTACCTGGTAGGAGCTATAAAGTGATCCACGGTTGTTCACTTCCTGTGCTAACCCTGGAGGTGCATGGGAAAGTCCATGCTACAAACCGAGGATGTCTGCCACCAGTACCATCCCTGAGGTAGCTCAGCAAAAAGGACACCCTGAGGCCTGCTGCCACCTGCCAGCTCCCTTTAGGGTCAGCCACTGGAAACGCCTCATGTGGTATGTGTGTTGGAAGAGGCAGGATCTCAGGGAGTCACTAGAGTGGGAAGAGTTGTGTTCACTAGATTAATGTAGATTCTGGTTTGGTGCCAGTGCTCAGCATGGAGTTACTCAGCGAAAATCTCTGAGTACACTGAGGCCAGTCATCACTCACCTGGGGTCTGTCAGACTCTGATAGTTTTCCAAGAAGAATGCAGTGCAGGTGGGGCTGGCTGCTCGCCAAGAAAGTGCCCCTACCATGTTTGAGGACTTGGGTGGGGCGGGGTCCCAGCAGAGCTGACCGAGCCAATCAGATTCAGATTTGGTTGTGGTAGGGGAGGGCTCACACAGGAAAGATGGCGCCAGCTTCCCAGTTTACTGACTGGCTTTCCGGCAGCATGGGGGTAGGATTCTACACAGGGAAAATGGAGACTGCTCTCCAGCTCTCTTCCCGCAACCACACACCTCAGTCTGCGCCCCCATATGTCTCTGACACCCCTCCGCCAGCGCCCAGAATGAGTGCCCGCGAACGAGTGAGTCTGTGCGCCAGCCGTTTAAGAGGACGGCGGGGTTTCCCGCAGCCTTCTGTCCCATACAGATGGTTGGAATCCCCACTGTTTTACATAGCCAGAAGTTGTGGGGGCCCCTCTTGCCAGCACCAGTACTGGAGGCTGGGGAGGCCAGTGTGGGGGGCTGGGTTTTCTCATTCCTCCAGGGGGAAAACTTCACGGCCGAGATACCCCTCCTGAATCGTAATTGCCACAAAGAGGTTTGGGGCCTGTTCTGTGTCTCCACCCCTCCTACCAGTATCAACGTGGCTTCTTCTTTATATCCTCAGTTATAAAACTGTTCGGCTAAACTTCAGATGGTTCTCCAGGTTGATTGTTCTATAATTTAGTAGTAATTTTAATGTGTTCCAGAAGAAAGCAGACACAGTGTTTATCTATTCCGCCATCTTGGATCGTTCCTGCAGGAGGAGATAGTCTTAAAAGAAGAAAAAAGCCAACCGTACACTGAAAGAAAATATTTGCAAAACACATATCTATTGAGGGACTTATGTCAGGAATGTAGAAAGAACTCTTAAAACTCAACAATAGAAAACAACTCGGTTAAAAATGGGAAAAAGCTTTTTTTTTATTAGTTTCAGGTGTACAAAACTACATAATGATTAGATATTTACACCCCTCACAAAGTGATACCCCCCAGGTCTACGACCCCTCTGACATTGTACATAGCTATTAATATTACAATATCACTGACTATATTCCCTATGCTGTATTTCACATCCCGTGACTATATATGTGTGTGTGTGTGTGTGTGTGTGTGTGTGTGTATGTGTATGACATTCAATATTATTTTATGTTAGTTTCAGGTGTACAGCTCAATGGTTAGATATTTATATAATCTATGAAGTCAACCCCTAATAAGTCCAGTACCCATCTGACACCCTACACAGTCTTTAAAATATTATTAATTATATTCCCCAAACTATTTCACATCCCTATGACTCTTTTGTGACTACCAATTTGTATTTTCTAATCCCTTCACCTTCTCTCCCATCCCTCAACCCCCTTTTCATTTGGCAACCATCAGTTTTTTCTCTGTATGAGTTTATTTCTGTTTTGTTTGCTTGTTTATTCTGTTCTTTAGATTCCACATATAATTGAGATCATACCGTATTTTTCTTTCTCAGTCTGACTTACCTTACTTAACATAATATCCTTTTGGTCCATTCATGTTGTTGCAAATGACAGGATTTCATTCTTTATTATGGCAGAGTAATACTCCATTGTATAAATGTACCACCTCTTCTTTATCCAATCATCTATTGATGGGCACTTAGGTTCCTTCCATATATTGGTTATTGTAAATAATGCTGTAATGAACATAGGGGTGCATATATCTTTTCGAATTAGTGTTTTGGATTTCTTCAGATAAAAACCCAGAAGTGAAATTGCTGGGTCGTAAGGTAGTTCTGTTTTTAACTATTTGAGGCATCTCCATACGGTTTTTCCATAGTGGCCACACCAATTTGCAATCCCACCAAGAGTGCATGAGGGTTCCCTTTTCTCCACATTCTTTCCAGCACTTGTTGTTTGTTGATTTATTGATAATGGCCATTCTGATACGTGTGAAGTGATATCTCATTATGGTTTTAATTTGCATTTCTGTGAGGATTAGTGATATTGAGCATCTTTTCATATGTCTATTGGCCATCTGTATGTGTCTATTCAGGTCCTATGCCCATTTTTGTAATTGTTAAGTATTTTTGGTGTTCAGTTGCATGTTCTTCATAAATTTTGGATATTAACCCCTTATCAGATATATCATTGGTGAATATCTTCTCCCATTCAGTAGGTTGTCTTTCTGTTTTATTGATGGTTTCCTTTGCTGTGCAAAAACTTTTTAGTTTGATGTAGTCCCATTTGTTTATTTTTTCTTTTGTTTCCCTTCCCTGAGGTAACATATCATTATCAGAAAAAAATATTATTAAGAGCAATGTCAGAGAGTTTTCTTCTAGGAGCTTTATGGTTTCAGGTCTTACATGTAAGTCTTTAATCCATTTTGAGTTTATTCTTATATATGGTGTAAAAAAGTGGTCTAATTTCTTTTTTCTTTCCTTTCTTTCTTTTCTTTTCTTTTCTTTTTTTCTTTCTTTTTTTTTTTTTTTTTTTTTTTGCATGTATCTGTAGTTTTCCCAACACCATTTATTGACTAGACTATCTTTACCTCAGTGTTTGGTCTTGCCTCCTTTGTCACAGATTAAATGACCATACAGACATGGATTTATATCTGAGCTCTCTACTCTGTTCATTTGATCTGTGATCTGTGTGTCTGTTTTTATGCCAGTACCATGCTAATCTGATTACTATAGCAATCAGACACTTGTAGTATAGTTTGATATCAGGTAGTGTGATACCTCCAATTTTGTTCTTCTGTCTCAAGATTGCTGTGGCTCTTTGAGGATTTTTGTGATTCCATATAAGTTTTAAGATTATTTGTTCTAGTTCTGTAAAAAATGCCATTGGTATTTTGATAAGGATATCATTGAATCTAGAGATCGCTTTGGGTAGTATGGACGTTTTAACTATTGCCAACGCAGATTCAGAATTGGCCATGTCAGGGAGGGCTTAACACAGGAAAGATGGTGCCCAGCTGCATGGCAAAAGGATTTCACACAGGGAAAATGGTAACTGTCCCTCCAGTCCTTGCCCTGAGGCCACACAACTTAGTCTCTCCCTGTATGCCTCTGACAACTTCTGAGTGACTGTCCCTCTGCCAGAGCCCAGGGTGAGTGCCTGCAAGCACTTTAAGTGATGTGGCTTCTTCTTTGTTTTCTTAGCTATAGGACTGCTGTTCGGCTAGCCTTCAGATGGTTCTCCAGGCTAATTGTTCTATAATTTATTTGTAATTTTAATGTGGTCATGGGAGAAGGAAAGCATTGACCTACTCCACCATCTTAACTGGAACCTCTCCCCTTCTACTTTTCTTATTTCTAGCTCTTTTTCCTCTTAGAACCTTATTTTTATCAATTATGCATATATCCCTGAAAATGAAGTTCAGTTTTGCCTGATTTTGACATTTATGTTCATTTGTTTTGTTTTTCCTTGTTTGTCATACTCATCCATGCATGCTATTGCATAAAATTCTGATTTATTATCTCCATTGCCACAGTCCCTGCAGTTATTGGAAGTTAGGATTGTTTCCAGTTTGACAAATATTACTACATCCATGTATCCTAATGTACATATGTACACATTTCTATGTGGTATACACCTGGGAATGGAATTTTTGAATCATACAGCATATTTTCAACAATATGAGATGATGCTAAACAGATTTCTAAAGGAATTTTACTAATTTACATTGCCACCAAAGGCTACGAGAGTTCTTATTAGTCTGTATCTTCACCAAAATTTCATATTATCAGCCTCATGAATCATTGTTAACCTGATGGGCATAGGTTCAGATAGCAGCTTTAAATTTCAATACACTCTTTAATAATGTGACTGAGAACCTTCCATATGTTTATTGGCTACCTGAATTTCTCTTTTGTGATGTGCCTATAGAAATCTTTTACTCATTTTTCTATTAGAGTATATGTCTTTTTTCTCATTGATATGTCAGAACCATTTATAGTGCCCTTTGTCAATTATAAGATTATTCAATTTTTGATCCAATAATAAGACAGAATCATACCACACCTAGGAGACAGAACTGTATTCCATATAAAGAAAATCAGAGATGTACTAAAAAACTGTATTAAAGCACATATTAAGCAGGCAGTTTTACAATCACAGGTTGACGGAGGACAGAAGAATAATATGAAATTCAGAAGCTGAAAGGGCATAAAATTTTCTGTGTGGTGAAAGACACTATAAAAGTTGTGACAAATGAAAGATTGGCAGAATTGTCACAATTATAAATAGCTACCACAAATCAATAAAAGCAAAAAAAACTATATGATAAAATAATGGGCAGAGGACATGAACAAGCAAATTTAAGAGTTATTTAACAGTACATCATATATTTGAAAGTGCTAAGAGAGTAGATCTTAAAAGTTCTCATCATAAGAAAAAAATGGGACCATGTGTGGTTATGGATATTAACTAGAATTACTGTGGTGATCATTAGCAATTAGCAATATATACTTACACCAAATTCTTATGTTGTATACCTGAAACTAATATACAATGTTATATGTCAGCAATACTGCAATGAAAAAAAAGAATTTAAAAAGTTGATTGGCATCAAGCTACTAAAATATACTCAACCTCACTAATAATTAGAGGATGTAATTTAAAATAACAAGCTGTCTTTCTTTTCTAATGCGAGTCTAGATTAAAGAGTTGGATATTAAATATTGCTGAGAAGGTGTAGAAATATGGGCTTTCTATAGCTCTGCTGTCTAATTTGGCAACTAGCGGGCACATGTGGCTATTTAAATTTAAAATAAATTAAATGAAGTTTAAATTCAGTGACTCAGATACAATAGCCACATTTCAAATGTTCCATAACCATAGGTGCCTTGTGGCTACAGTATTGGACTGTATTGACATGTTTGCCATTGCCAAAAGTTCCATTGACCAGACTACAGACATCAGCAAGACAGCAGAATAGGAAGCTCTAGACACGCCTTCTCCCACAACAAACCCACCAAATATCGCTGTGAGAACTACAGAAACCAATTAGAAGGTTCGTGCAGTGCAGGTGGGCATAAAGTCACGCACGTGGAAGCCGCATACAGAATGTGCAACACTCTCCACTCTCTCTTGTCAGAAGTCCTTTCTCCAATCACACACACACACACACACACACACACACACACACACACACACACTGCAACATAATTGGGAGGAAACCCTGAATTCCCATCATCTCCTTGGGGAGAGAAAGAAGTAGAATGTGAGTCCAATTGGCATTCAGAGGGCTGTAGAAAAGGCTAGTGTCTGTCTCACCTGTATTCCAGTACTCAGGGACAGGGATTCAGGTTTGGGGGTCTCCTAGAAGAAAGATAAAAACCATGCACCGCGGTGTGCAGCACCACAGACAGACACTAGGTGGAGGCCCAACACCAGAGAGACCAGAGCAAGTTCCTGAGTAGAAACTGACAGATCTCTTAAAGTAGATTTTATACACCTAAGCCCAGAAAGGACTTGAGAGGTGTCCAGAATCTGTAGCCTAGCTGTGTGAAGAAAGTCACCTTGTATGAAAGCAGACAACAGTCTCAGAACGTTAGCTGATTTTTTTAGATGCCAAAATCCCAAACACAACAATAACAACAGGACATAGAAAGAAAGAGGCAACCGTGACATGTTTAAAGGAACCAATTACATTTATAGAAACCGAACCTAAAGTAATGGAGATATAAGAATTGACAGACAATGAATTCAAAATTATTATTATAAGGATGCTCAATGAACTCAAAGACACCACGCAGAACAACAATTCAGCAAACTCAAAGACAGGGCTTTCATAGTTAATGAAAGAGAGGAAGAAATATTAGGTTGGTGCAAAACTAATTGCAGTTTAAAGGGTTAAAAATAATTGCAAAAACCGCAATTGCTTTTGCACCAACCCAATAGAAAAGAATAAAGAAAAATGAAGAGAGCCTAACTGATTTATAAGATGCCATCAAATGAGACAACATATGATTTATGATGGTCTCAGAAGGTGAAGGAAAGACAAAGGGGTAGATAGGCCATTTGGAAAAAGAATGGTCAAAAGTTTTCCAAATCTGAGGAAGAAAATGGACGTACAAATTCAAGAAGCTGAAAAAACTCTAAGACCAATTAAAGGGACCTATACTGAGACACAGCATAAACTGTCAAAAATCACAAATAAGACAGAATTTTGACAGCACTGAGAAAAAAGTGACTGTTACATACAAAGGAAGTCCTACTAGATTGTCAGCAGAGTTCTTAGCAGAAACCTTGCAGGCTATAGAAGAGTGGGATGATACATTCACATTACTGAAAGAAAAAATACTGTCAACCAAAAATACTATATCTGGCCAAAGTATCCTTCAAAAAAAAAAAAACTAAGGAGAAATTAAGACTTTCCCAGATAAGCAAAAGCTGAGGGTGTTTATTACCACTAGACCTATCCTACAAGAAATGCTGAAAGGAGTACTACAAGTTGAAATGAAATAGTAATAAACAGCAACACAAAACCATACCAAAAAAAAATGTAATTCCCTGTTAAAGGTACATACTGAAAAACCTTTAGCTAGATTGCCTTTGAGAAAAAGAGAGGACTAAATGACTAAAATCAGAAGGTGAAAGAAAACTACAAAACATTGCTGAAAGAAATTAAAGAATACAGAAACAAATGGAAAGACAGAACTGTCCATGTATTGGAAGACTTAATGTTGTTAAGATGTGAATACTATTCAAGTTGATCTACAGATTCGGTGCAATCTCTATCAAAATCTCAGAGACTTTTTTTCTTCAGAAATAGGAAAAGCCATCCTAAATTCACATGGAATCACAAGTAATCTTGAATAGTCAAAACACTCTGGAAAAAGAACAAAGTTGGAAGTCTTACATTTCCTGGTTTCAAAATTTACTACAAAGCTACAGTAGTCAAAACAGTGTGGTACTGTCATAAAGATAGACATATAGTCACATGGGTCAATGGAATAAATGGAGAACCCAGAAATAAATCCTCGCGTGCACGATCCAATTAATTTTGACAAAGATGCCATGACCTGTCAATGGGGGAAAATCCAGGCTTTTCAACCAACAGCATTGGGAACACTGAAGATCCCCTTGCAAAAGAATGAAACTGAATGTTTACCTTACACCTTATTAAAAAGTTAAGTCTAATTGGACCAAACAACTAAACATAAGACCTAAAAAATGTAAAATTTAGATGAAATCATAGGGGGAAATCTTTATGTCATTGGATTTGGCAGTGATTTCTCAGATGTGACATCAAAAGCAAACACAACAAAATAAAAGAAGTATATAAAATCGATAAAATGACTAAATTAGACTTCATGAAAATTAAAAACTTTCATACAACAAAGAACTTTACTGACAAAGTGAAAGGCAACCCACAAAAGGGAAAATATATTTGCAAAATATCTGATGAGGGATTAATATCCAGAATATACAAAATTCCCCATAATTCAGCAATAAAGAAACAAATAATCAAATTAAAAGATAGGCAAAGGACTAGAACAGACATTTCTCCATAGAAGATACACAGATGGCCCATAAGCACATAAAAAGATACTCAACATTGCTTGTTATTGGGGAAAATGCAAATCAAAATCACAAGGAGACATCACTTCATACCCGTTAGGATGGTTATTACCAAAAACAAAAATAAAAATAAACAACCCCCAACCCACCCCCTGCCCACACACACACACCCCAAAAAATAACAGATGTTGGGGAAGATGTAGAAAAATAAGAACCATGGTTCGTTGCTGCTGAGACTGTAAAAATAGTGCAGCTTCTATAGAAGAGAGTATGGCATGACCTCATAAAATTAAACACAGAGTTACCATATGATCTAGTAACTGTACTGGGTATATACACAAAGGAACTGAAAGCAGAGGCTCAAATAGATATTTCATTGTATGTACAGATGATCCCCAACTTATGATGGTTTGACTTACAATATTTTAAACTTATGAAGCATGTATGTTTACCATCGTAAGCCAAGCAGCATTGTATATGCCACATTTTGATTATCCATTTATCCATCAATGGACATTTGTGTTGTTTCCACCTTTTAGCTTTTATGAGTACTGCTGCTATGAAAATGGGTGTACAGCATAAGTTTAAAATATTGTAAGTCAAAAATGCATTTAATACATCTGACCTACCAAATTTCATAGCTTAGCCTAGCCTACCTTAAATCTTCTCACAACACTTACATTAGCCTCCAGTTGTGCAAAATAATCTAACATGAAGCCCATTTCATAATGAAATATTGACTATCTCATGTAATTTATTGATTACTAACAGTGGGGAACCAGCATGGCTAACTGGGTATCACTTTTACACCACTGTAAAGTAAAAAAAAAAAAATCGTAAGTCAAACTATCATAAGTTGGGGATCATCTGTACATACAATGAAATATTATTCAGCCATAAAAAGCAAGGAAATTCTAACACATGCTATGACAGGGATGAACCTTGAAGACATTATGCTAAGTGAGATAAGGCAGACACAAAAGGACAAATACTCTATGATTCCACTTGCGCGTGGTACATTGAGTAGTCACATTCATAGAGATGGAGAGTAGAATAGGGGTTTTGGGGGACCGCAGGGAATGCGACCAGGAAGTTGTTATTTAATGGGTGGAGAGGTTCAGGTTTGCAAGATAAAAAGAGTTGTAGAGATTGGTTGCACAATGAAGGTATCGAACACTATTAAACTGTACACTCAAAAATATCAGACCTGAAACTGTAAAACTTTTAGAAGAAAACGGGGAAAGATCCTTAATGTTGGAATGGAAATGATTTCCTAAATAAGACACTGAAAGCACAATAACAAAAAGCTAAAACAAACAAATGGGGTGACATCATACTAAAAAGCTTCTGCACAGCAAAGGAAACAATCGATAAATTGAAAAGACAACTTACAGAATGGACGAAAATATTTTTGCAAACCATATATCAGATACGGAGCTAATATCCAAAATACATAAAGAATTTATTCAGCTATAAAAATGGAAATCCTGCCATTTGCAATACCATGGAAGAAACTGGAGGGCATTGGGTTAAGTGAAAGAAACCAGACAGAGAAATACAAATTCTATGTGGTTTACTTATATGTAAAATGGAGGGGGGGAGCACTGATTTCACAGAAACAAAGATTAGAAGGGTGGAGGGTTTGGGGGAATGAAAAATGGGTAGATGTAGGTCAAAGGCTACAAACTTTCAGTTATCGGTAATATAAGTGCTGAGATTCTAACGTACAGCATGGTATCGCTAGTTAATAATACCTGTAGTTAAAAATATACCTAAATTGGCTGAGAGTTGCTCTCAAGCATTCTCACCCATCCAAAAAAATTTAACTCTGTGAAGTGATAGATATGCTAATTATCTTGATCTTGGTAGTCATTCCACAATGTTTATGTATATTCAGGACTCTACTCTGAAAACCACTGTAATTCTATGAAACTCACAACATCCAGAGTTTTAGTGTTCTGAAAAGCCACCAGGGTATTCTTTTCAGGATATCCAAAACTTGATCACAAACCAAGGGACAAGGGAATACTAGGAAAAGTAAGTGCACTGTTTTATTTCCTGAACAAGAATATCGTTTATTTGCTGATCAATCTTGAAGGAAAATTAAGTAAAAAAGGATGAAGAGCCATTTGGATAAACAATAAGCTTGTTCAACGTTTGACCTTTGGTTTTGGAGGGGCTGGGGATTTCTTGATTACTTTTTTGGTTTTCACAACTTTTTGTTGCTTTGGTTGTTCACCTACAATAGGTTGTTTACCTACAATTGGTTGTTCACCTACAATCGGTTGTTCACCTACAATCGGTTGTTCATCTACAATCAGTTGTTTATCTACAATGTCAGTCGGTGGTGGTGTTTCTTTCTGTTTGGGTTTTAAGCAATTTCCTATCAATTGCCTGAAAATCACAATAATCACTGAAATGACTAACAAAAGAAGGCGTCCTAATATAAGTGGCACAACCTTCGCTGAGGCGGGCACCTCCGGTTTTTGCCATCCAGGCGGCCCACTGTCAATGCTTCCTCCGTAACCCATCTCCTCACAGAACGGAGGCGCCCAGCCATACATGCAGTGACAGTTTCTGTTATTGTTGCAGGTGCCTCTGTGGTTACACTTCTCAGGCAGGCAGTCATACTTCAGGATTGAGGTACTGAAACAAGTTCTGTTCACACATATCCGGTTCTCACCACAGAAGGTGCCATCTTTTACGACACCAATGTCAGGTATCCCCAGGGGTACCAAGGACGTATGATAGCCTGTGCCCCAGCACATGAGATTTTCATCCCGCAGGTGAGTAGAAACAATAGTCGTATAATCTGGCATATCAGGGAGGGTTTTGACATTTATACACTGCACCCTGCCACATAATGAATCCCACTTTGTACACTTTTTATAGGAACCACTCCCCTTAATACCACAGTTCCCATGTTGGTCACCTATTAAATTAACTACGTCATAGCACTGATGACCAGCCTCCCTGGCATCAGATCCAAAAATGTGTTGGCACTGCAAATACGCCGATCGGCACCCCTTGCTGAAACAAAGGGCTTCGTACTTGCACGGGGTTCCATCCTGCTTGTAAGTGTCATTGGGGCAGAGACCTGACGTCCCATCGCAGTACTCTGCAAGGTCACATTCATTTTCTTCCTTCCGACACAAATACCCAGATGGACGAAAGTGACAGTTATGACAGCAAAGTCCAGTGCTACAGTTGACACCGTGTCTCAATTTACAGCCTGGTTCACAGCAGCGGTCCGCTTCGCAGTCCTGGACGGAACCACAGTCACATTGCTCATCATCTTCCACGATTTTGTTTCCACATCTCTTCACCACATAACTATGTCCAGGGATATCACTTAGACAGTCTGCGTGTCTACGCACGTGGTTTAAAAACTGGATATAACTACAATTACTGAACCCAGTTCGTCCGGTGCCCATAATGCAGCTACGCCTTCCCTTACATCGGCAGTATTGTACGTCATGGCTCATTCCCACGCTGTGGCCCAGGTTATGAGCACCCCACGTGGCAGGTCCAAGGACACTTTCATCAGGAAAAACGGTTATAGAAGCAGCATATTCCTTAGTACACACTCTTCCCCAGGACCACGCAAGCGCATCAATATAATGTCCTTTAACGTAGAGTTGTACCCAATCTGCTGAAAGCTGAGCACTTAGTATATATTTTTGATAGATCAGAAACTGGCCTAAAGCCTGCTGTAAGGTTGGAAAATTGACATTGGCTTTGTTTTGATCCGTCCATACTTCCACTGTGCCTAGTTGTATCCTCATATGCAGTTCCTGAAAGTAAGTGTCCATAATCGAAGTCAGAAGAATGGCATCACTTATGACTTCAGACAGATTGGAATTGGAAAACAAGTATCTCTCATGATCAAAGAGCAAGGCTAATTCCAAGTACCTTTGGTGTCTAATGATTCCGGTCAAGTCCCCCAGCCTGGCGGTACGGTCACGGTCACGGTCACCGGGGGCCGCCCGCTGTTCTCCTTCCTTCCGAGTTAGGCCGCAGAGGTGCTGGTGGAACTCCTGCTCCTTCAGGAGGTAGACGACATGTTCAAAAGTGGACGAGGCCTTGAGGGGCTCGATTTGGTAATGTTTGGCATCGATTTTCAAGATGCCGCGGAGCCCCCCCATGCACATGCTGACGGTGGCTTCCGACTCCCCGGTCCCCTCCACCACGCCCACGTAGTTGCAGTCCCTGGGGACGTAAGGGTACTCCTCCAGGAGCTCCCCCTGCTCGGTGAAGGAGAAAACCTGCAGGTGGCGCGGCAGCAGAAACCTCTTGGGCCACAGCTGGACCACATGCTGCTTCCCTTTCACCTGCAGGAGGTAGGACACGCGGCGGCTCGCACCCTGCTCCCCTCCGCGGACGCTCAGCTTCTTGGGGATGGTGATTTCATAGGAGTCGAAGCCCCCCTCCGGCTGAAACGTGAAATCCTCGCCAAGAGAGTCGACCAGGAGCATCGCCAGGACCAGCACGGGGAGGGGCCGGCCCGGGGCCCGGGAGGCCCCCGCTGACCTCATGGCGCAGCCCTGTTCCCTAGGGAGCCGGGCCGGGCCCCTGGGGCCTTGCAGTCAGACTGGCGGGCACGCAGCCGCCAGAGGCGCTGGAGCGCGGGGTGCGGGTCGGCCTGGGCGGGGCGTGCGGGAGTCCCCGCCTCCTCCGCCGGGTCAAGGCTGGGCCGGGCTCCTTCTGGCTGATTTTCCCAACAGGCGCACGTCCCGTCCAACGCATCTGCTTCGGTGTTCTCGAACGGCGCCGTTGGGCGCACGTGGAAGAAACGAGGGAAAGGAAAGTGCGCGAGAAGCAAAGGAAAAGGGGCATTGTTGGCAGGAGGGGTGGAGAAGGGCCGGGAGCAGCCTGGGAAAGGGGAAGGAATGGCGAAGTAGGAGGAACACAAGAGAGAACGTCTTAAGGAAGGGTCACTGCATCCTGGGCCGTGCCGTCGGGGGACCCAGGGCTCCCCCGAGGTTTTTCATCAATTTGGTATGCGATGTTTTAGAGGCCACTGTGTCCACCTCTCCCGTACACCGTCCGTTTCCCACTGGGCTGGCTTATGGCAAAGGGAAGGGGCCGGGAGCAAGTTCCACCCACCCCCACCGGCGTCCCACACCCGCCTGGGCAGCACCTGGCTTCAGGCAAGAGAGAGTTTCCCAGAAAATTTCATTTTGCCAGGTGATTTTCCCTTTGTGTGTCCTTGAGTGTCAGGGGTCATCATGATTTGGGGTGTGTTTGAGCAGTAGTGGGAGAATCTAGGAAGAGGAAAGTACCTGAGAAAGAGCAAAACTCAGGAACTTTCCCAGAAAGACAAACAGTTGTTTGTAGTATGAAAAGGGTGAGGGAGGAGATCCCAAAGGTCCGTGGAGGATCCCTCCTCAGGCAATGGAGGGCTTTGCTTCCATGGAAAGAGTACATAACAAGGTCCTAAGGTCTGCTTAGGGATTTCCTCATAAGAGAAACATTTCAGTTTTGTTCTTAGGGAATTCATTCTGGCTGCATTACAGGGATAGGTTAAAAAAGGACCAGGCATGGGGTGGCCGGTTAGCTCAGTTGGTTAGAGCGCGGTGCTGATAACGCCAAGGTTGCTGGTTTGATCCCTGCATGGGCCACTGTGAGTTGTGCCCTTCTTAATTAAAAAAAAATAATAATTAATTAATTAAAAAAATAAAAATAAAAAAAGGACCAGGCTCGAATCAGGGAGACTAGTTAAGAAGCTGTGGTAATAATCCAGACAAGGCATGTTGTCCGTGGGCCAGAAATAATGGCGTTGGGGCTCAGTGTTTATGGAAGGCGCTCTGTGTGTCAGGCACCATTCTAGGCCCTCTGTATGAATCAGCCCATTCATTCTGCACATTACCCCATCATGCAGGGAATGATAACCCTATGGTTAGTATTTGTGTTTTACACGCGAGGAGACTAAAAGTGTACTTTGCCTCAGATGGTGAGGTTAGGTGACACAATTGCTACACACATTTAGGCAGTTCCACCCCAGAGCCTGTATTCTTTACCAGTCACCTCTTTTGTCTCTCTGGGGAAGGACACAAATGGACCGCTTCAAAAAATATGAAGGAATGCACATTCTGCCAGACTCGATGATTGAATGGATTCTCCCCGCATGAAAGAGGCAAGAATTAAAGAATACACTCACATTTCGGGGTTAGACAAATGCGTGGGTGGTGGTCCCCATCACTCAGGGAAGGAGAAAACATCAGAACAAGTAGACTGAGGGAATGGGAAGAAATACGACAAGTTCTGCTGGGGAAAGTGTAGATTTTGAGGTGTCAGCAGAGCACTGAAAAAAGGATTCTAAACTGTGGTCCAATAAATGGACAGCGTCTCGCTGGGCTACAGCTGATCTGGAATCCTGCTGACTGAAGCCACAAATGCTGATCACTTGCCTCAGGGGACCGTGTGCAAAGGAGCTCAGAAACAGACAGGACCGGAACCGTGTGGTGAGCGAGGATTTAAGGCCAGGCTGAAAAAAGGAAGCCTGCCGAAGAAGGCCTGGGAAGAAGACATCTATGTAGGAAGAAAGCCAGGATCAGAGGTAGTCACGGAAGCATTTCATGCAAGACATGGTGGCCAACAGGCAAAATACTGAGCAGAGTTGAAGAAACACTGAATTTAGCCAAAGGGAGATCAGAGTCACTTTAGAGAGAACTGAACGATGAGCCAGTGCTGACGAGCGAAGCCAGATACCAGAAGGTTGTGACGTGACTGGGGCATTAGGAAGGGGCGGTCACAAAGCTCGACCACATCTTCAAGCAATTGGATGACAAAGAGAGAGAAGAGATAGGAAAGTAGCTGGAGGGCTACTATGTGGTAGGAAAAGAGATTGTCAGAGGAAGGGTCCTGGCCACCTTACATGCTGATGGGAGAACGTAGATGATTCTTTCTCCATCTTTTGATCTGTCATTTAAATATAAATTAAATAGGAATTTAATTTAAAATATAAAATATAGGAATTATGTCACATTTAAATAGTACACACTATTCAATAGTTTTGACACTGCTCTTTTTCAGGAAACAATATATTGTAAATAATTTTCTAGATCGTATTTATACAAATTTAGATCATTACCCCAATAGGTGCATAATACGCTGTAGCATTCACAGAATCATTTACTTAATCATTTTTGTTATGTATGGATGATACAGTTGCATTGTTCTAATTTTTACATTTCTTTGTAGTTTGTATTATGGCAATAAACGTAAATATATGTATATATTTAAAATAATTTATATATGTAAATATATACATACCTACATATACACACACACATTCTTTCCTTCTTATGATGGAGCTCTAAAATTGAAATTTTGAGATCAAAGAGAAAGCAAGTGTTTAAATTGAGCTCTCTAAAAATCAAATAGATCTCTCAAAACCATGTGTTTATTTACAAACTATTTATCAATCAGCACTGTCCAGTAGAATTTTTTTTAAATATGGTCAAACACATACCATTTTTATCTTAATCATTTTTAAGGTACACTTGCCTAGTGTCAACTATAGTTACACTTCTGTGCAACAGGTATCTAGAACGTCTTCATCTTGCAACACTAAATCTCTAAGGCTATTAAACACTAATTCTGCTCCCCTTGGCCCCTGCTCTTGGTCACTACCTTTCCGCTTTCTGTTTATATGATTTTGACTATATATTTTATGCGAGTAGAATCATACAGTCTTTTTTTTAATTAGATTTATTGGGGTGACAATTGTTAGTAAATTTACATAGATTTCAGGTGTACAATTCTGTATTATATCGTCTATAAATCCCATTGTGTGTTCACCACCCAGAGTCAGTTCTCCTTCCATCACCATATATTTGATCCCCCTTACTGTCATCACCCATCCCCCACCCCCTTACCTTATGGTAACCACTAAATTACTGTCTGTGTCTATGAGTTTTTGTTTCTCATTTGTTTGTCTTGTTCTTTTGTTGTTTTTGGTTTATATACCACATATCAGTGAAATCATAGGGTTCTCTGCTTTTTCTGTCTGACTTATTTCACTTAGCATTATAAGCTCAAGATCCATCCATGTTGTCACAAATGCTCCTATATCATCTTTCCTTAACGCCGAATAGTATTCCATTGTGTATATGTACCACAACTTCTTTATCCATTCATCTATCAAAGGACATTTTGGTTGTTTCCATGTCTTGGCCACCGTAAACAAAGCTGCAGTGAACATTGGAGTACACGTGTCTCTATAGAGAAATGCTTTCAGATTTTTTGGGTAGATACCCAGGAGAGCGATTGCTGGGTCATATGGTAATTCTATTCGTAATTTCTTGAGGAACCGCCACACTGCCTTCCATAGCGGCTGCACCAGTCTGCAGAATCATACAGTCTTTTTGCCATTTTGTGACTGGTTTATTTTGCCTAGCATAATATCCTTAAGTTTCATTCATGTTGTAGCATCTGCAAGGATTTCCTTCTCTTTTAGGATGTATAATATTCCACGCAGGTGTTTACCCCACTTTCTTTAGTCATTAATCTGTTGATGGACATTTGGGTTGCTTCTTCTTCCTGACGCTTGTGAATAAATGCTGCAGTGAAAATGGTGTGCAAATAGGTTTCTAAGACCCTGCTTTGAGCTCTTTAGGATTGAGCTCTTTAGGACATACACCCAGAAGTGGAATTGTTAGATCATGGGGTAATTCTATTTTTAATTTTCAGAGGACTTTCATACTGTTTTTAAAAATGGCTGCACCATTTTATATTCCCACCAACAGTTCACAGGGTTCCAACTTCTCTGCATCCTTGCCAACACATATTATTTTCCGTTCTTTTCATAGCAGCCGTCTGAGAGGTGTGAAGTGATATCTGATTGTGGTTTTGATTTGCATTTCCCTAATAATTATATTGACTATCTTTTCATGTGTTTATTTGCCTTTCGGTATATCTTCTTTGGAGAAATGTCTATTCAAGTCCTTTGCCAATTTTTAAATTGGATTATTTGGGATTTATTTGGTGGTGGTGGTTGTTGTTGTTGTTGAGTTGAAGAAGTCTTTAAAATATATTCTGGATATTAGCTCCTTATCAGATATATGATTTGCAATTATTATCTCCCATTCTGTAGGTTACCTTTTCACTGTGCTAATTGTTTCTTCTGGTGCACAGGAGTTTTAAAGTTTGCTGTGGCTCTATTTTGTCTTCCCTTATTTTCTGCGTTGGACTAGCTAACAGTTTTTCAATTTTGTTGATCTTTCAAAAAACCAGTTTTGGGTTTTATTTTTTTCTACTGCTTTTCTATTCTTTATTTCACCTATTTCTGCTCTAATCTCTATTATCTCATTCCTTCTGCTACCTTTAGGTTTAGTTTTTTCTTCTTTTTGTAGTTCTTTGAGGTGTAAGGTAAAGTTGTATATTTGAGATCTTGCTTCCCTATTAATACAAGCATTCATCTTAGTACTGCTTTTCCTGCATCCCGTAAGTATTGGTATGTTGTGTTTCCATTTTCATTTGTGTCTATATATTTTCTAAATTTCCTTTTGATTTTTTTCACTCATTGGTTGATTAAAAGTGCGTTGTTTTATTTCTACATAGTTGTAGATTTTCTTATTTTCCTTTAGCAATTGATTTCTAGTTTCATTCCATTATGATTGAAAAAGATACTTTGTATCATTTCAATCTTCTTAAATTTGTGAAAAATTATTTTGTGGTTTACCCAGCAGAATATTTCATGTGTCCTTGAGAATATTCCATGAGTGTATTCTGCTGTTGTAGGGTAGAGAGTGCTGTATGTGTCTCTTAAGTCCAATCAATCTATAGTGTTGTTAAAATTCCTGTATCCTTATTGATCTTCTGTTTGATTTATTTATTTATCAATAACTGAAATTGTAATATTGAAGTCTCCTACTTTTATTGTGTTGCTGTCTATTTCCCTCTTCAGTTCTGTCAATGTTTTCATATATTTGGGTCTTTAATGTTAGGTGAGTAAACGTTTATGACTGTTGTATCTTCGTGGTGAATTGGCTCTTTTATCATTATATAATGTCCTACCATATCTTTTTCTGACATTTTTTGCTTTAAAGTCTATTTTTTCTGATATCATTATAGCCACCCCTTTCTCATTATGCTTCTGTTTACGTGGTATCTTTCTTCACTTCTCACTTTATCTTATGTCAGTTCTTAAATCTAAAGTGATTCTCTTTGTAGGCAGCATATATTTGAATCTTGTTTTTCATCCATTCAGCCAGTCTATATATTTCAATTGGGGTGTTTAATCTGTTTACACTTAAAGAAATTACTGACAAGGAGGAACTTACTACTACCATTTAAAAAATTGTTTTCTGTATTTCTTCTATTTTTGTTGCTTTTTTTCACCTCTTCATATCTTCCTTTGTGTTTCATGGATATTTTGTAGTGACATGTTTTGATTTCCTATTCATTTACTTTTGTGTATATTCTGTAGATATTTTCCTTGTGATTACAATTGCCATTACCTAAAACATCTTAAAGTTTTGACAGTCTATTTTCAACGAATAACAACCTAACTTCAAGCACACATAAAAACTCTACCCTTTGATGTCTCTATCCCTCTCCATTCTATTTTATTGATGACACAAATTACTGCTTTTGCATTGCTTATCCATCAACATAGATTTATTATTACTTTTAATGTTTTTTTAAAGATTGTGTACCAGATTTATAAGTTATTACCTCACCTACATTGCAATACTTTAGGATTCAATGCCAAAGCAGGGAAAGGGAGAGATTCTGACCTCACCTTCCTCTCGCCTTTCATGCTCCCATTGGCCCTTCCCACTGGATCTTCCTGGGAGCCTGCAGGCAAGGAAGCCCAGGGCATGCATTCTGAAGGGGACAACCGTCCAGTGGCCCAAAGCAGGATAGAGATGAGTGGAGAGTAGATCTGGGGGCAAGTGGTAGAGATGGTGAGAGGGGAAGAACAGGAGAATAGCAGATAATATTAGGTAACACAAATATCATGCTTTCTCGGCATTGTTTTATGCCTTTTACGTGTAGTAAATGGATTTAATCATCACAAAAACTCTGCAGGGTAGAACTATTTTTATCCCTGACTTAGCAGTGGGGAATCTGAGGCTCAGCTGTCCCACTGCCTGTGCTCGCATTCAAAAAATAAAATTCAGCATGGTCGTAAATGGCTAACCAGGAGTCAAGGAAGATGCTGGGATTTTCAACTTTCATTCCAACAGACATCCAAGAGCCATCCATTTCATGCTTTTTAATTTTTACCTAAAGGTTCAGGGAGCATTGGGGCTGGAGCAGCCATATTCAGTTATGTGTTCAGGAATATACAAAGAATGCCAGGCTCAGGGAAGAAGCAAGAGAGTAGAATAGATGCCCAAAGGGAACCACAGACCACACAATCCCAGAGTCACTGGCTGCAGCCGTCACTGATGGCTTCTCCTGTCCCCGGCCGAAGCCCATAAGGCACAGCCATGCTTTGTTTCAGCAAGATGCTTCTTTCTCCTTTCAGCAAACCCACTTGAATTTGAGCTTGCTGGAGCATGGTTCTCTTTCATCACAAACAAAATCTTAACTGGAACAGTCTCAAATAAACTATGACCACAGAAGTCAGGCCTACCCTTGCTTCAGTTCCACTAGCTCCCTTGCAAGGTGAGCTCTGACATTCCCTGATTCCGGATCCTTTTCAACTGCTTCGCTTTGGGAAGCACATATCCTAAAGGAGCCAGCTGAACACCTCCTGTCTCCTGGGTCCAGGCATTCCTAGGGTTATTTCTGATAAGAGAATCTCGGGTTGCTATACTCACAAACATTGAACCAACTCTATGGCCATCTGTGTCGTGGCCAAATGTTTGCCCACTTGATGTGTACATAAAGGGAGGAGACAGACAGCAAGCTTGCACATTATCAATTATGTTATCTTTAAAAGGAAACAAAGGCAAGACTTTGCAATAAAACCATAGATTTATTCATTTGAAGGCTGAACCCCATGAAGGATGCCCATAAAATTCTTATCTAAAGAAGGTTAGAGAATTGTTGAACAAGCACACCGTCATTGGAAGAGATACGAAGACACTTTCTCAGCTAAGCATATGGCTATAATACAGAGGAAAATAAACAAAGAACCCATCTATGCCCTGGAAAAACAACTAGTGGCTTTTTCCAAAAAGAAAAAAACTCAGGTATTTGATTCCACGCCTTGACCCACAGGCTCAACTCTGATGCCCCCTTTCTGTCACTTGGCACTAACCCTGCATTTCTCCCTTTTAAATCTTACCAAAACTTGGGTTTCTAGATATGATTTTTTTTTTTACCATCTTTATCTTCAAGGGTTACCAAGAAAGAACAAAGAATGTATTTCCCGGCTCCCATGGGCACAGGTGTAATGACTCACCAGGACGCACTCCCCTACAGGTGGTGACCCCAGGACCTGCTCTGCTCTAATCTGTGTGGTCCAACAGGAACTTATGATGATCCTAGAATTCCTTACACAAGTAACCTACTTTCTAAAGCCCAGGGTGATGACAGTGGTGGAAGTGTCCCTGTAGCCATGTTCAGGCTCCTGAAGCCATCAGCCATGTCTGCCGTTAGAGAAATTCACACGTGTAGATAGAAAACCTCTGTGGAAGTTGCAAAAGCATTCTCCCCTCTCATACATAATTGGGGGGAATGTAAAATGGTTTAACCACTTTGGGGGCAGTCTAGCAGATTCTTACAAAACTAAACAACTATCTATTCTATGATTCATTAATTCCTAGGTATTTATCTGAGTGAAATGAAAATATAGCCACAAAATGATTTACTTGAGAATGTTCACAGCAGCTTTATTTTTGTGGCAAAAACTGGAAACATTCGGATATCAAGAGAATGAATCAACTGTGGTATATTTATTCTGTGGAACACTAAAAGAGAACAATAAAAAGGAACGAATTACTGATACACAGACTACTCATAACAACATGGATGAATCCCAAAATCATTTTACTGAATAAAAGAAGTCATGCACACAAGAATATATACTCTTTAATTCCAGTGATAGAAGTTCCAGATTTTAAAACTAATCTAAATGATTTTTAATTTTTTCCAATGGAAAAAAATCAGAACAGTGCTTGCCTCTGGATGAGGTAAGAATTGATTGAGAAGGGGCATGAGGAAATTTCTAGGGTGATAGAAATTTTCTGTATCTTCATAGGAGGTTGTTTTACACGATTGTATGCACTTGTCACACTGCAAATATATATGAGGGATTTGTGCATTTCATTGTAAATTTTGTCTCAAAATTTAAAAAAAACTAAATAAATATTGAACTTTAGAAAATGACATGTAGGATGAAGTATTTAGAGGAAAATGCACTGATTCTACAATCTATTTGAAATGCATCAAAAAATACTCAACATGGATTAATGGGTTGATTGGGAGATGGGTAAATGTATAAATGAGTGATAAAGCAAGGATAGTAAAATGCTAATGATAGAATCTGTGATGAGTATACACATAAAAGTATACCACCTTTGTAAAGTCTTTCCACTTTATGTTTGAAAACTTTTGTAATAATGTAGTACTTCGAGTCTTTGGAGATCCCACAAGGAGGAAACTGTCCTGGTGTATAATTAACCCTTGGTCATTTTCAGAACATGAAAAGTATTCACGAGACTCTACAAGAACAAGAGAAGCTTTATTGAAAGTCAAGCAGAGAGAGAGACAGTTTAGTTTGGAACTGGCAAAACTCCTTTTGATAGAGCTGCAGCGGGTTTCTGTTTAGCTTGAGTTTTATATTTTTCTAAGAAGGATGTAGGGTGTTTGTCAGCTTGCAGGGGGGCTGCCGTTACAATTATCTTCTCCTGGGAACTGTCCTGTTTCCATCTATGATGGATGTCAGCTTGCAGGGGGTTGCTGTTGCGATTGGGAACCGTTCTGTTCCCATCCATGATGGGTGTTTGTTAGTGTGCAGGGGGTTGCAGTTGCGATTGGAAACTGTTCTGTTCTCACCTATGGTGGATGTAAGGTGCTTGTCAGCTAGCCAGGGGATTCAGAGCCAAGCTGTTAATTTTTAAACTCATTCCTGCTAACTCACAACTTCTCTCCTGTTAACTCTTTACTTGTCTTACCAGAAACGACCATCCATATCATGTCAGCTACACTAAGGATCAGCCATGTTAATTAAAACACCACCGTCTCCCCCAGAATATACTTTAAAAGTGTCCATTTTAAAAATTCTGACATTTACTAAGTTCTTGCTATATACCAAGCACCATGCAAAACTCTTTGCATGCATTATTTCATTTAATAGTCATGACTTTCCTATGGTCCATGTACAATTCATATCCAATTTTGTTAGTAAGAAAATACAGTATTATACTATTCAAAGCCCCCCCCCGCCCCAGCTAATAAGTGGTGGAGGCTGGTGAGAACCTGAGTCTCTGATGCCAAAGCCTGTGCACTAACCACTACGCTCACCTGCCTCCCTCCTTATCTATTATTTTAGTTAAAAATGCCTCAGAAATCATCCACTCCAGTGCCATTATCTTAATGACAATAATGAGGGTCAGAAAGGAATACTGATTCACCCACATATGAATTCCCTTCTCTCTATAGTCAGGGTCACTTTCTTTGGTAGTTTTTTATTATTATTATTATTAGTTTCAGGTGCACAAGACAAAGTAATACTTAGACATTTATCATTTATATCCCCCATCCACTATCCCTCTGACATCACACCGAGCCATTACATTTCCACTGTCTCTATTCCTAATGCTGTACTCTGCTTCTTGTAAGTATATACATATATATAAACACACACACACACACACACACACACACACATATATACACACAAACTTGCAGTTGACATTCATTATTGTTCAGCTTCAGCTTCGGGTGTACAGTGCAGTGATCAGGCATCTACATCATCCCTGAGGTGGTCTCCCTAATGAGACACGTGTCCATCGGATACCCTACAAAATCTTTACAACATTATTGATTACATTCCCCAAATTAATTTTCAAAACCCTGTGGCCATCTTGTGGTTACCGACTGTTTTCTAATCCCCTCACCTTCCCCCTTATCCCCACCTCCCTTCCCATCTAGCAATCCTCAGTTTTTCTTCTTTGTCTCCAAAACTGTTTCTGATTAGTTCATTTGCTTATTCTTTTCTTTAGATTCCACATATAAGTGAGATCATATGGTACTTGTCTTTCTCTGTCTGACTTATTTCACTTAACATAATGTTCTCTAGGTCCATCCATTTTGTTGCAAATGGTAAGATTCCTTTCTTCTTTATGGCTGCGTAATACTCCATTGTATAAATGTACCACAGTTTCTTAATCCAGTCATCTACTGATGGGCATTTCGGATGTTTCCATGTCTTGATTATTGTGTATAGTGCTGCAATAAACATAGGAGTGCATAAAGATTTTTGAATTGGACTTTTAGATTTCTCCGGATACCTAGGAGTGGAATTACTGGATCATAAGGTAGTTCCATTTTCAGATTTTTGAGATACCTCCATACTGTTTTCCATAGTTGCTGCACCAATGTGCAATCCCACCAACAGTGCACAAGGGTTCCCTTTTCTCCACATCCGCACCAGCACTTGTTTGTTGATTTATTGATAATAGCCATTTTGACTGGGGTGAGGTGGTATCTCATTGTGGTTTTTATTTGTATTTCTCTGATGGTTAGTGAGGTTGAGCATTTTTTCATATGTCTGTTTGCCATCTGTATGTCCTTTTAGAAAAATGTCTCTTCATGTCCTCTGCCCATTTTTTAATTGGGTTGTTTGGGTTTTTGGAGTTGAGTTGAGTGAGTTTTTTATAAATTTGTGATATTAATGCCTTATCAGATATATCATTGGCAAATATCTTTTCCCATTCAGTAGGATCCCTTTTTGTTTTATTGATGGTTTCCTTTGCTGTGAAAAAACTTTTTACCTTGATGTAATCCCACATGTTTGTTTTTTCTCTTACTTCCCTCACGCAAGGGGATATGTCAGTAAAAATCTTACTCCGGGTAATGTCTGTGAAGTTTCTTCCTATATTTTCTTCTAGGAATTTTATGGTTTCAGATCTTACGTTTAGGTCTTTAAACCATTTTGAATTTATTTTTGTATATGGTGTAAGGAGGTGGTCCAGCTTCATTTTTTTGCATGTGTCTGTCCAGGTTTCCCAGCACCATTTATTGAATAGACTGTCTTTACCCCACCGTACATTCTTGCTTCCATTGTCGTAGATTAAATAGCCATATAGGCATGGATTTATTTCTGGACTGTCTTTTCTGTTCCATTGATCTATGTGTCTGTTTTTATGGCAGTACCATGCTGTTTTGATTACTGTAGCCTTGTAGTATAATTTGATGTCAGGTATCATTATACCTCCCACTTTGTTCTTATTTCTCAAGATTGCTGAGGCTATCCAGCGTCTTTTATGGTTTCATATAAATTTTAGGATTATGTGTTCTATTTCTGTGAAAAATGTCGTTGGTAGTTTGATGGGAATTGCGTTGAATATGTATATTGCCTTAGGCAGTATGGACATTTTAACTATATTAATTCTTCCTATCCATGAACATGGTATGTGTTTCCATCTATTTGCATCTTCTTTCATTTCTTTCTTCAGTGTCTTATAATTTTCTGAGTACAGATCTTTTACTTCTTTGGTTAAATTTATTCCCAGATAGTTTATAATTTTTGGAGCAATTGTAAATGGGATTGCTTTTTAAATTTCTCCTTCTGATGTTTTATTATTGGTATATACAAATGCAACTGATTTCTGAATATTAATTTTGTATCCTGCTACTTTACTAAATTCATCTATCAGCTCTAATAGTTTCTGGGTGGAGTCTTTAGGGTTCTCTACATATAGTGTCATATCATCTGTATATAATGACGATTTTACTTCCTCCTTGCCAATTTGGATGCCTTTTATTTCTTTTTATTGTCTGATTGCTGTGGCTAGAACTTCCAGCACTATGTTGAATAGATGGAGAAAGTGGGCAACCTTGCCTTATTCCTGATCTTAAGGGGAATGGTTTTAGATTTTCCCCATTGAGTATGATGTTAGCTGTGGGTTTATCATATATGGCCTTTATTATGTTGAAATCTGATCCCTCTATCCCCACTTTCTTAAGGGTTTTTATCATAAATGGCTGCTGAATTTTATCAAATGCTTTTTCTGCATCTATTGATATGATCATGTGATTTTTATTTTTCATTTTGTTAATGTGGTGTATCACATTAATTGATTTGCCGATGTTGAACCACCCTTGCATACTAGGGATGAATCCCACTTGATCACGGTGTATGATCTGTTTAATGTATTGCTGAATTCTGCTCGCTAATATTTTGTTGAGGATTTTTGCATCTATGTTCATTAGAGGTATCAACCTGTAGTTTTCTTTTTTTTGTGGTGTCTTTGTCTGATTTTGGGATCAGGGTGATAGTGGCTTCGTAAAACGTGTTTGGGAGCCTTCCCTCCTTCTGGATTTTTTGGAAGAGCTTGAGGAGAATACGTGATAATTCTTTTTGGAATGTTTTGTAAAATTCACCTGTAAAGCCATCTGGTCCAGGGCTTTTGTTTGTTGGGAGATTGTTGATTACTGATTCAATTTCCCTGGTGGTAATCAGTCTATTTAGGTTTTCTGTTTCTTCTTCAGTTAGGCTTAGAAGGTTGTATGCCTCTAGAAAATTGTCCATTTCTTTCAGATTGTCAAATTTGTTGGCATATAGTTGCTCATAGTAATTTCTTAAATTTTTTTGTATTTCTGTGGTGTCTGTTGTCACTTCTCTTCTTTCATTTCTGATTTTATTAATTTGGGTCCTCTCTCTCTCTTTTTTAAAATTAGTCTGGCTAAAGGTTTGTCAATTTTGTTTATTTTCTCTAATAACCAACCCTTGGATTCATTGATCTTTTGTATTGTTTTTCTGGTTTCTATTTCATTTATTTCCACTCTGATCTTTATTATCTCCTTCCTTGTGCTCCCTTTGGGCTTATTTTGCTGTGTTTTTTTTTTCCAGATCCCTTAAGTGTGAAGATAAACTGTTGATTAGTGATTTTTCTTGTTTCCTTAGGTAGGCCTACAATGCTGTGATTTTCCCTCTTAAGACTGCTTTTGCAGCATCCCATAGATTTTGGGTTGTCGTGTTTTCATTTTCATTTGTCTTGAGATATCTATTGATTTCTTCCTTGATCTCCTGGTTGACCCATTCATTATTTAGTAACATGTTATTCAGCCTCCATGAATTGGTGTGTCTTCCAGTTTTTTTTCCTGTGGTTGATTTCTAATTTCATAGCACTGTGGTCAGAGAAGACAAATGGTATGATTTCAATTTTCTTAAATTTATCAAGACTTGTTTTGTGGCCTAACACATGGTCTATCTTGGAAAATGTTCCTGTGTGCTTGAGACGAACGTGTATTCTGCAGCTTTGGGGTGAAATGCTCTGAAAATATCAATTAAATCCAAGTGGTCCAATGTGTCATTTAAGGCCATTGTTTCCATATTGATTTTCTGTCTGGAAGACCTGTCCCTTGTTGTCAGAGGTATGTTGAAGTCCCCTACTATGATAGTGTTACTGTTGATCTCTGTCTTTATGTCAGTCGATATCTGTTTTATATATTTAGGTGCTCCTATGTTGGGTGCATAGATGTTTACTAGGGTTATGATCTCTTGTCGGATCAATCCCTTTATTATTATATAGTGCCCATCTTTCTTTGGGTAGTTTTTAATCCCTTTGTCTGTGATCAGTTACAGCACAAGCAACGAATATCTTACTTTTCGAGTTAAGAGGAAAGAAATAAAAGACTGACAAAACCAAGTGTTATTGAGGATGTGAATGCTTGGATCTCTCATCTGTTGCTGGTGGGAGTGTAAAATGGTTCAAAAGCTGCTCTGGAAAACAGTTTGTCTCTTTTGAACAAACTCAAATATATACCCATCCCGTGACCCACCCATCCTACTCCTTGTCATGGAATGAAAACACGTCCCACCAAGAGACTAAGAATGTTCACAGCAGCTTTAGTCAGAAGCTGGATATTTCCAAAATGTCCACCAATCAAAGATGAGCAATCAGAATAACAACCCGTGCAATATTCATTCAGCAGGATGCTGCTCAGCACGATGAAAGAACAAATTATTAATTTGGAAGATGTGGAAGAATCATAAGAACCTTGTGCTCAGTGAAGCAATGCAGACATAACAGAGTACATATGATATGATATAATTCATATAAAGATTTTTTTAAAAAAACAAAAAGACAAAACTAATCTATGGTGATAAAAGTCAGAATAGCGATTGCCCTGGTGGGGGGATTGATTGGAAAGGGGCAGGAAGAAAGTTTCTGAGGTGATGGAAATTGTCAATAACTTGATCTAGGTTACTGTTGCACAGGTGTAGAGATTCAAGCTTAATATTTAAGATGTGTACATTTTATTCTATATAAATTAAACCTAATAAAGTAATGTCACCATTAAAAAAAATCTTTTTAAACTGCAAAACAAGTACAATGAAATCAGGAATTTGGCAACAAGGGGAACTACATTTTTACCTGGTCGTTTTGAAGGCATGACATAGCAAGACACCACAGATGAGAAAGAAGTATATAGTACAGAGGAAATAAAGTGACTTAAAGAGCACAGGGAAAGGAGGGGGAGAGGGCGGGAGAGTGAGAGCGAGGGAGCTTGTCATGTATAGACTTTTCCATTTTCATCTCTGTGGCATAACTTCCTTTGTACCTCCTGAGCAAACCAGCTGATGTTTTCTAGCTGGTGGAGCTTTCCGCAAATACGGATAATAGATTTCCCAGGAGATGTGAGGGGAGATTGCTCTGTGCCATCTGTCTTCCACTTCAGGGCTGAGTGAGTGGGCATAAACTCTCCTGTCCTCGAGACCAGAGTTTCTCCATAACTGTAAAAGTTAATGAACACATGCTCAGTGACTCATTTCCTCTGTCCCGCTGATAGGATGTGTTCCAGTTTTGTGGGATGTTACAGGGCTTGCTCACAGCGGGGATCATAATCAATATCTCTGTCAAATATGAAAGGACAAAGTCCAACACTGTAAAAAATTTGCATCCTAGGGGGGCGAGGGGGAATTTTTCAAGAGGTTTTTGGTTTTTGTTTTAATAATAAATTGTGTATGCTGTTTTCTTAGAATTTAGAATTTTTAAAAAATTTAAGATTCATCTTCTCATTGTAGAGTCACTGTAGGTTTTTCCCAAATCCCTCCACCAGACTTCATTTTTCATGTTCTCCTAAAACCATCTGTCTTTGATCTTTCTCACACTGACCCATTCTGTTACATAGGTGCTACCCATCCCGCTGCCCCTGCCTGGCTGAGGTCCTTTTTTTATGCCCATCTGAAAGTGTCAAAATGTTTAGATGTCTAAAATTAATCAACCCTTTCAAGAAACTTCCAATAGGCACCCACAGTAAATTAAAAACTGTTCATGAGTTAACATGGGCACTAAATGAGTTGCCCTCACACCAAAGCTGGAGACGATTTATCCTTGACCTCAAATGAAGACACAGTGAGATGCTCCACTATTTGAAAACGGAGTTCATTGGTCATTTGAGGAGGAAGGCAAAGGGTCACTATCATCCAATCTTCAATCAGGACTACTGGAGTCAGAGAATATCCTGCAGATATAACAAAGATTTCTTATTGAAGTACAGTCTGGGTGTCAGCGTGGAGATCTAATTAAATTTGAGTCAAATCCAAGTTCTACGCTTTCCCCCAGAATTCCTCACAATTCCTTCAAGTTCTCAGGACGTACTTCTCCAAGGTTTCCCTCTGTCTCTGAGCTTCCTCACAAATAAGAAAAGTTTCTCTTTTCTTTCACATCCACTTGTTTCTACAAGAAATCTGCTTCCGTCTTCTTGCTCTTTCCTGTTCAATACGGTAGCCACTAACCACAGGTAGCTGTTTACATTTAATTGACAAGAATTAAATAAAAATTTAAATTTAGCTCCTCAGTGTGACTAGCAACATTTGAAGTGCTTGATGGCCATACGTGGTGTGTGGTACTAATAGCCCCGATTAGAACATGTCCGTTATCACAGAAAATCCTACTGGGCAGTTGTACTAGCATGTTATCAATTGAAGAGAGTGTTAAAAAACAAATTTTAATTGAGTATCTTTGAAAATCTAATTGGGTTTCATGAATCGGGCAGCATCCCATCCAGTATAGTAAATAGGAGGTGTGCTCTGAGGAGTTGTGTAAAACGGAAAGTTTTTATAGGAAACTGGGTAGGCCAGGAAAGTTATTAGCAAAAGTAAGGGTTGTTTCCAGTAAAGTCACCATCTTTGGAGGAAGGGGGACAGAGGTCTTATCAGGCAGATGACCTCACCGTTGATCAGGAAATTCCAGTTTAAAATACCACTCCTGAGAGAGGAGAAAACTGCTACTAAGTCTTGTTTTGCTGTCCTGGGGGCAAGTGGCTCTACCTGGGTAGGGCCTGTTCTTTCTTTTTCTTTAACAAGAGCTAACTGAATATTTGTGGATACATCTCAAGAGGTCATATTTTTGTTTTCCCTCAGAAAATTCACTTTGTTCTAACCATTTTTAACCACTCTTCTCTTTTCAGAAATGTACCATCCATCTATAGAGACACGTCCTTGCAAAAGTTTCCACTTGGAAAAGTGTTTTTTTAAAGAAGTCAAGTAGAATCACCACAGAGATGAAGGTAAGATGCTTCGAGTGTGTTCAGAGCATGAATCCCTCCAAGAGAGGAAATAAAACATTTCTCTCTGAGAAAGAGATGAATGTATTCTTAAAAAAAAAAAAAAAAAAAAAGTTAAGTGAAGCCTAACTGTGGGAGAAAAAAAGATAGGCATGCTGTTACATGTCCTCTAGAAGGAAACACCTAAGAAGAAAAGGGACAGGTTTGGAAACAACTACTCTTTCTTAGGTTTCTGGTTCTTTTAGCACTCAAATGTCCTGAGCATAAATAACGTTATTGAGATGATCCCGGACCGGAAGTAGCTTCAAGATTTATTAGCAAGATAGCAGAGAACAGAATTTCAATACAAGCACACAGTAGGTGAGCACAAGGAAAGGTGTCTCTGCTGGCAGGGAGCACAATAAGAAAAACCTTCCAAAAGAACCTGAGACCCCAACCAAACTAAGCCATTGAAAGCTCCTGCAATCAAAGATATGGTGACGGAAGGAGAGCTGACTCTGGATGGTGAACACACAGTGTGATATATAGATAGATGATGGATTACAGAATTGTACCCTTGAAACCTCTGTAACTTTACTAACCATCATCACCCCAATAAAGTGTAATTAAAAAGAAAAAAAAGAAAAAGAAAACTCCTGCAGAGCAGGGCAGGAAACAGATGGGTCATTTTTTACTTTGTCTTACCTCTCATTCCCTTCTCCACTGCACCCACACCCACACATCCCCCCACACACACACACATCCTTGCACTTGATAGCATTCAACATTACCGAGTGTATTCATGAAAAGGTGAATTAACATGACCAAACAACGCAAGTGAAGAGAGTTGCTGTAAGAACAATGACGCGGATAAAAGACAGGGAAGCCTGGCCTTGCATGGTGTGTGGATGAAGCCAGCACTTGCCTGAATGAGATGTCAGGAAGCTTGCTGCCCTTTCCAAATAAGCGATTTCTTACTAAGACTGGGATTCAGCAAACAAGAGCTAGATTTAAAGTCACACGGCCTGGACTCCATGTCTTGCTCCACCACGGACCATCACTGGAAACCTGGGCAGGCTTTCTTGGGTGTGAAATGGGGATACATGTCCTGCGTGGCTCCCACGGATTCCGTTAGAACCTCATTTGATGATTTCGGTGAAAACACTTTACTAAATATTCTATCGGTGTGAGCTATTTTTGGTATAATTGCCCTGTGTTAGGACAAGACTTCCTTGCCTGTGTTTCAAGAACAAGGAGAAGGAACTCAGATATGAGAGGAGCCAGGTGGTACATGCTGCCTGGGGTGAGGCTGGTGCTTTAGAGAGAAAGTCTGTATGACCTTTTCAAGGTCATCACACGGGACATAACCTGTGTCCGGTCCCTGAACACCGCAAATCCTTTCTGCCAGGATAGAAACATGTGGCTCTCCAGAGTCGAAATGGGGCATCTTTATAGAAAGGAAGGAGAAATAAAGGAAATCAACCCCACAAAGGGATCAAAAGAGAGACAAAAGAAAAAGTAAATAAGGGCAGAGGAAGATGGGGCTCTAACAGATTACAGGCTATGTATTGTCGGTGTTGATAACATGGGACGGACAGAAAAGATTGTGTTTGCAAATAGGGAGAGGTTTTCCTCCCGCTTATTAAAAACGCCATTTAGATCCATTCTCAAGCCGTCTCTCCTATGGTTCACTTTAACTGTAGATAAGACTTTTATGGATGGCTGATTATTTTTAAACAAAATGATTGCTCTAGGATTAAAACCAACGTCATGTGATTCTGGGGAGAAGAAGGTATAAGAACTCCAGAAACTGCCTGGGCTGCCTCTGGATACCGAAGAAAGCAGGGTCCTGAGAGCTTGAATACCGACCAGGTAATTCTCCATGAAGTTGAGGGCAGAGGGCTTTCTTTGAACATCTGTTTTCCTCTGCCAGCTATTCACTGGGCCAGAAAGGACAAGTTACGGCTCTGATGATGTTAGTCATGCTTTTGTTTTTATTTGAATGACTTGTTTTCTTTTTTCCCCACCCGGTTATAAACAGCCCTGGCTTCGGTGTCACACAGTATTGGGTTAAATCATGGCTCTGCAATCCAGCAGCTGTGAAACTTTGGGAAAGTCACTTAATGTTAATGAACTTCAGTGTCTTCCTGTATGAAATAAGTTAAGGAGAACTGCGCTGTGTGGCCTCGTTATGACAATTAAATTAGATGAGATGTGAGCATTCAGTGACTGTCAGCTTGTGAAGATTCATTTATAGATTACTCGAAGATACAGTACCTCTCTTCCCCCAGACAGTCGGCTTGACAAAGAAGTTCTTGCTGTTTGTCTTTAAAGGGGGGGTTCAGGATGTTGAAAATATCTCTGTCACTTTTGGAAGGGAAATTTGTCAGAGGAGTGCAGGGTTAATGCAATGATTTAAAAAAGGGGAAGTCACCACAGCGCCACACATTTTACCCTTTCGTTTTCCTCTTTATTAACCCTGTGTAAGAGAGACCATGTGGACCCTAATATGAAGCTAAGCTTTAGATTTTCCAGGAAAGTCTCTATCTTAAATATTATGTTCCATCATTCCCCTTGAACAATCTATTATTTGGGAGTTAGAACATGTATCCTGATTTTGGGATCATAAAGCATGCTTAAATGAGAATTTAATGAATTGCCCATCTTAATAATTATTTAGGGAAAAACCTTAGACCTAATCCCATGCTTACACTAAAATAAATGTCAGATGGATGAAAACAGAAGAGAATATCAGTGGACATTTTAATCTTATATAGGTGATGATGGCCAGTTTTTCTGATATAAATTCCTAAAGTTAAAAAGGAGAAGATAAATATGACAATTTTTCAAATGTTGAGTAGGGCATAAAAAGCATAAACAAGAGAAATACAACCCAGGAAATATATATAAAAGACAATGGATATACAACAAAAGGCCTCACAGATTCCAGAGGAAAAAAAGATAGAAAAATGTGCAAAGCTGTAAACCAAAACTCCACAAAAGAAAATTTAAAAGCTAATCGTTACATAAAAAGATGCTCAACTTCATTCGTATTTTTTTAAATGCAAACAAAAACAATGAGGTTTTTCTTTATACCAAAATTATCAAGAAAAATAATTGACAGATTGGGTGTACGTCGAGGTTTGGGGAGACCAGCACTCTCTTGTGCACTGTTAGTGGAGTCTGCAGGCTGGTCCACGTGGAGGGCGTTTTAGCCAATGTAGCCTTGTGACAATATGCAGGTTCTGTGAAGCCGTAGCCCGGTGTATGTGCATTTTTACTAAAGAGAGAATCAAAACTGCATAAAAGTTATGTGAGTGGAAGAGGGTTCATTACAATCAATCAACTTCTGAGAAACAAAACCAGGTTACAGAACTATGTGGCTCCATTTGTGTAAGGAAAGAGAGAGAGAGGGAGGGAGGGAGGGAGAGATTTCTATAAGCTATTCGCTATATTGTTTATCTCTGGGAGATGGGATTTACTTCCTGTTTTCTAGGTTTTCATCGATCATTTAATAATTCGTGTACGGTTTCGTGATGGGAAAAGATAACAAAGTTATAAGTTATTTTCTTTTTTAAAAAAATGTGGTTTCACCTAAGTGTAAAGGAAAGAGGGTTGAGCTGAAGTCAGACACTCGGGCTGTCGCTGTGTGACAATGAACGAATGACTTCAGACCCATCAGCCTCAGGCTTTCTCATCTGTAAAATTGGGTATTGGACCATATAGTCACTTTGAAATCGAACATCAAAAAATTCACTGTTGGGGCCGATTTGATTTCATTGACTTGGCTGTAGGAAGCCCATTACGCCTCAGGTGTGAGAAAGCTTGCCTTGGCCGCCCTCTGCTGGCTCTCCTGAGAATAGCAGGGGCAGGCTCTCCAGAAGACACCAAATGCCTCCATTCAGACTTTTAAACTACTCAGCCCAGTACAGTTAGGTCCCTGGCACTGGCGCAGACCTTGCAGATGACAACCAAACCTCATGAGTTAAAATTTCCTGATTTCTACATTGATCTTGATATTCCCTTTTATTGCACAATCTGGGTTTCGCCAGAAAAAGATGTTTTTTTTCCTCCATGTGTGATTTGGCATCTGAATTCCCGGGCCCGCCTCACCCGTGCAAATGTGTTTAGATTGCAGATCTAGGTGAATCCAGGAGCTTCAAGGAAAAAACTGACCAGGGCTCTGAGATCCTTTTAGTCACGGTCTCCAAAGCACGTCTGTCCCAGGAGAAGAGGACAATGGCTTCTAGAAGCGTGCCCCTGCTCCTCCTGTTAAGCTGTATAGTCAGCACTGATGTCCTGGGTGGTGAGTACCTGTCACTCAGCTGGAACTGAGCCCACAGCCAGTGTTCACGCAGCTCCCATGGCATAGCCAGATTCATTTGCCACCCCCCACTATCCCCCCACTTCCCCAAAAAATATTTAGGCACTGCAGAAAATAGATGTTAAAGGCAGGAATGAAAGGCAATGTGATGTGGTTAAAAAATTAAAAAGTGCAAGGAATTTAGAATCAAACAAACTCCAATCTTGTATGATTGTGAGCCAGAGTTAAAGCATCAAGTACTTGTAGACTATGATAATTATTTTGCAAGTTTATGATGAAAGGTAGAGGTAAGGTATTTAAAGCACCTGACACCTAGAACGACCCAATGTTTACGCGTTGTTTTCCTATTGGAAGCTATCAGGAATTCCAGTTTGCAAGGGACTTACAACCTCGTTGGAGGGATGGCTCCTCCACGCGTACGGACCCAGCAGCCAGTATAAAGTGACATGTCGCGAAAGTGGGAAGCAGTGCCCTAGAATCTACCAGTAGAGAAAGCAGGGGAAGAAAGTTGCCTGAGTGAGCTAAGAATAAGTATCATCGAATATCTAAAATGGAAGGAAGTGAAATGTGGGCTCATCTGGTGTGACTCCTTTGTTCTATTTATGAGGGAAATGAGGCCCCCAGAAGGGTAGGGACTTGCCCAAGGTCACTCAGCAAGATTAAGTGATGCTCTGGGTGCCATTCAATGGCCTTGCTGGGCGTTGTATGTGGTGGAGTGAGCAAAGAAGTCATGCCTGAGTGGCACTTCTGTTGAGAACAGGGCCTCTTGAGGGCGTCCAATGCCCTATGTCACCTGGCACTTCTCCCAGTGGAAAATACGCTGGCCAAGGGGAAGAGAGACTGGAAGGAAATACAAAGAGAAACAGGCTTCTTTGAGCATCTTGTTGATAGCTGCGGCTACCAACGGCTACCAAATCTGCTTCAGCCACCAGTTGTCTCAACTGTCTATGGCAGCTCAGGACCTAGGGAACTCAGCCCCCCTCTCTGAACCAGGCTAGTATGTAAGCAGCTCTGAAAAGCTGCCCCACCCCGTCCCTCCCACGGAGCCACTTTCCATGGCTGTTTCTAACCAACTGATCAGGTAGTTTCCTGTTGCTCTGATTCTGGCTTCTCTAAGGGGGCTTGAAATTTGCCCTAACTATATCCTGGGAAGTGAGAAATAGGCCACCCAGCTCTGGGATTAAACCAAAGCTCCCTGGTTTCTCTCCTGGAGGAGGTAAAGCCAGAACACTGACCCCTGGTCTTTCCATCAGTTTTCCACAAATCTTCCTCCCCGCTGCAGAGAGACTTTCTACTTTACTGTCTCAGGAGAACCTCTCTTACGACACATCCTATATTTTCTTTGCACTGTGGCTTATGGAAAAAGTTCAATCTGACACCTAAGGGAAGTACGGGGAACTGAGAAACGCATTTTCTCTCTTGTCTGGTGGTCAAGATTATTACCCTTATTGCCCCAGCAGCAATTTCTTTGTGCTGGCCCGTAGCTGCCCTTCACCTGAAGCAATCACATGCGGGATGTCAGAGAGCAACATGATTCGTGGATGATTAAATGCTCCATCCAGTGACTATTTTCAAAAATACTACACTGGTTATAGTGATCACATTATTGTTTTAATAGCGGTAATTTATTAAGTAGCTACTAACTATTGAACAATTACTACACACTGGCTCTGTTCAGACATCATCCCATTTAGGCCTGCCAAGAATCCAGTAAGGAAGGTACCTATGGGCAGCCCATTGTGCAAACAAGACAACTAACGCTAACAGAGGTGAAATAATGGGGCTATGCACCTCTGTCTCTCAGGAGGGTTCTGGTCGTCAAACCGGCAATCGGAATGACTCTGGTGGTGCGGCCCATTTGCCAGTCACCTGGCAGCAAGAGCCTGCGCCTCTCTGATGACGGCTTCCTTGGCCTCTAGGCCCTTCCCTTTCCTTCCCTTCTGACTGTGCTTGCCTGACGGATAATTGAGGCAAACCCGTGCTTGCTCTTTCTGTGCATATGTCTTGCACATTCCTGCCTCCATTCCTCTACTCACCCACCCCTTTTGCTTAAACTGTTCCCCTCCCTTTGCTACTGACTCACCTATTCTCAAGTTCCAGCCAAGTTGCTGTCGAACCCGTCCCGTGTCTTCCTGGCCCAAAATGCCACTCCCTCCTTGCCATGCCTCATGCCACCAATGTCTGCCCCTCGTCCACTCTTGCGATGGCTTGAATTAGGCCTGCTTGACCTCACTACCAGTGTGGGGGTTCTGCCGGTTACTGAGTATGTCTACTTAGCAATGCATTCAGTAACTGGGGAAATAGCTGCAGGATGGGTGTAGGGACCCTCTGGGCCCACTGGGAGATGGACCTGAGCTAAAACTCCGTTGATCACCTGACCTCCATAAGCCCCTGCTCTGACTAGTGGACTCTAGTGACATTTTGGGTCTCCTGGAGTTAGTGTCTGTTCAGAGCTAGTGCCTAATAATCCTCAAAAGGTTTGAATATTTCCTTTCCCCCAATGTACAGCTACCTCAGTAAAAGGCCTTTTGGAGAAGGCTGGGAGAAAGATGAACAGTGTAACTTTTTTTTAGCAGTGTGCCAGGGTCCAGCCGAAGGGTACCCAACATTCCTTGCACTCAAGGGGTTTTAGGTCCGTAAACTGGCTCCAGTCAGAATTGATTGTTTTTGCCATCATAACTTGTCTTCGCCTTTCATTTTTGTGCAGTCATCCTCATGAGGCCCAGCTGTGCTACTGGATGGTTTTATCACAAGTCCCATTGCTATGGGTACTTCCGGAAGCTGAGGAACTGGTCTGATGCAGAGGTAAGACATCTGGCCTATCGTTGCACTGCCTTCTCTAAAGCTAGGGGTCGTGCTCGCTTCGGCAGCACATATACTAAAGCTAAGGGTCACCCAGAGCTCCAGGACACGCTTCACTCAGAATCCACAGTCCTTCCTTGGCATTCTGAGAAGTCACCTGGCTGGTGAAAGGGAGAGAAGAGGGTTGCGTGTGTTCAACTTATTCAATTTTGTGAGCACTGATGGGGCACGTGCTCTAGGTCCAGACCTTCGATGGGCTGCAAAAATGTAAAAGTGAACAAGAAACAGCCCCTTCTCTCCAGGAGTTCGCTGTCAGTGAGAAAGACAGGAACACATATATATCAAAGGAGGAGGAGAAGATGAGGAACTTGCAAAAAGAATAATTGAATTGCAGTACGAGATTTACCAGAAAGAGAACCAGTGTGTAGACAGGCCTGGAGCACCGGCCGCAGAGCCACCTGCTGGAAAGCGAAGAAATCCAAACAAACTGGAGGCTTTACTGTCTCTACACCCAACAAATGTATCCCTTCTATTTCACTGAGGCTTTGTCTGACAGATACCCAAATTGCCAGTCAAAATAAGTTTCCTCAGAAGAGCCTGGGGAGTCAGTGCTGCTATCTCTCTGAGCTGTGGTGGTTTAACCAAAGTGACTGTGGAGGAACCACGGGGGGCAACGTGGCGAGATTGGGGCCCCAAATGGCCTCAGAAGCCTGGAACAGGAACGATTCAGTGATGATGGGAAAAATATCACTCCCCCATGACAGCTACGGAGAATACAAAAGCCATGTCTGGCCTTACAAAGTGCAGAATTAATGCCCGATTGTGGCACTTAAACAGAAAATTCCAGTGCAGTGCGAGCGTAAGTGATTTCTCCAAGATTATACCGAGAGTAGCGAGCAGAGCAAACCCAGGGAAATCGGCTCTAATGCAACACTTTCCTGAGCTGATGTGAATGACAGTCTCTAGTAAAGGCCTAAACAAAGTCAGGGTTCCCCAGACTCTCCACTGAAAGAAAAAGAAGTCATGGGGAGCAATGGACTTTCTCCTCAGTTCTTGGGCAGCAACTTGAAGAAGTCTTGGAAAGACATTTGAAGGCCTGTCCCCAGAGACTCCAACACTAATTCTGCCAAGACGAAGAGGAAGCTCTTGGAGCCTTGGAGGTCTATGGATCAGAGCTTAAATCATGCCTCTGCCAGACATAGCTCACTTTCACAGTTTTCTTGCTGTAAAATGGGGATAACTGATAGCTGTTACCTCAAGGGGTTGTCAGGAGGATATATCAAAATACTCGTAACTTGCCGAAAGTGGTAGACACTCAATTCAGCTTGTCCAGGCAAAAACGGTCCACAGGATTGATACCGAGCCCGGGCAGAGTTAACCACTGCAGAACCGGAGGGCAGAGAAGGTACAGGGAAAGGACCCGCCAAGCCGACACCACGGCTGCTGCTGCGCCATGACTCCTGGCTAATACCAATGGCCAGTCTTAGTTCTCGAGACGCCTGGAAGCCCATGGAAGGGACACTAAGAATGACAGGTAGATCCGGTCTTGAATTTGAGGTGGACGTCTGAGTTCTTTTCTAGCTTTGTCATGAACCTGGAGGAAAAAATATCACTTCAACACACTCCAAGACTGTTTCCTCTCCTGTCCCGGGAATTTTCTGTGACTGGTACCCTCACTAATTGTTAACTGGTAATCTGGTTTCCATGCCTCACAAATTTGAAAGTCAAATGAAATTCCGGGTATAAAAGCATTTTGGGATTGTAACGGGTACGGCAAGCGTGAGGACGAATTAACATTAAGCAGTAACCACAGCTAATCCCAAGCAGGAGCCTGAAGGCAAGCGCATTGGAATACAACCACAGCCTAACCATGTTTTTATTAAAGTCAAGGTTTATCACGTAGGCAGATCCTGTAACATAAGCTCAAAAGAACATAAAATAAAGTATTTTATAGATAGATAATATCTATTTTATAGATAGATAGATAATATCTCTATTATCTATCTATTAAATGTGTATGTCTAAAATGTTTGCCTTGTTTAATCAGGCTGTTAAGTTTCAGATTGGAGAATGGCACATTTTAGAATCAGGGGTTCCTTAGATTTATTTGAAATGCCGCACGATAACATGTAATTATAACAATTACATCCTCCTCATAACTCCCTATGTAATTCTGTATCAACTTCCAGTAATGATTTTCTCCATTTAGAGATAAGGCAACTGCGCCTCAGAGAGGTGAAGTGACTTGTTAAGGTCACAAACTAATAAGAGGCAAGAGCAGGACCCTAAAATGTGTGCCCTTGCCTGGAACTGCCTCTTCCTCTGAGACCTGACACTTGGGCACTTGTGTTTTCTCCCGTGGTGACAGGAAGTCTTCTCTGGGATTTAGATCACAACTTCTGGAGGAGATGAGGGCTAGGTGACTCCATGCTGCTTGGCACACTAGGGTTCTGAGGTGAGGGCTATGCTTTTAAATCTCAAGATGTCATTAACATGACTTCCCCCCCACCCCACAGCTCGAGTGTCAGTCCTTTGGAAACGGAGCCCACCTGGCATCCATCTTGAATTTAAAGGAAGCCAACATCATAGCAGAGTACATAGGTGGCTACCAAAGAACACTGCCCGTATGGATCGGCCTGCACGACCCACAGAAGGTAACCTCAGACTTGGCCCACAAATGTCCCCTTGGGAAAGCCAGAGAGATAGCCCCTCTCTGGGAAATGACCTCCAGGCCTCCCGACAAGGGGCACACGTAACTGATCTTCAGTTACGTGCCTCCTACTGAGAGGGGACACGGCCTCAAAGTCAGGGTCCCAGTTCCGGCTCTCACTAGACGATATGATTTCTATGGCATCATTTTACAAACCTTCTATCTAATTAAACACTTCCCAAACCTTAGGACATGAAATTGCCAGCTTTTCAGAGCCTTCCAAAAAAAAAAAGTTTGTGTAAGTATGTATGATTATATATACATATATATATACATATATATATACATTATATACATATATATATATATATATATATATATATATATATATATATATATGTAAACGCTCACAGAGAGAAACTGAGACCTGTTGCGGGACCTAGCTTAATGAAATCCCTGTTAGATCTGGACTTAAAGTTGGAAATTTTCAGCTAAGCTTTTTCCTGGATGCTATTATATTTTTAACGTTATCCTTAGCTTTTTTTACTGGACCCTCATTTTACTCTTCATTAAAACCCCCCTGTGACGAATGGCATGTGAGGTCTTCAGGCTTGTCACTGAGGTCCCTGTGGGGTCTGCAGTTTACACATTCTTTGTGGGGCTTCTATAGTTACCCCAAGCAAACAAGGAGCGCACAGAGAGAACACTCCGATTTTCTGTTTCTTGATAAAACATGGCCATAGATGTTGTGTGTTTTTTTACAATTAATTTTACATTTTTATATATTCATACTGCTATCAGTCAGGATGCCCTCATTTAGAGGTAAAATAAATATTTACATCTATTTCTACCAGATTGTTTTTGTAATTTAATTTTTTAACACTTACGACTGAGCAAAGTAAGTGGTGGATAAATGTTCTCAAAAATGTACACTGTCTCTAGTTATCAAAGAAATGCAAATGAAAATAACATCTAGCTTGACTTGTCGTCTTATCCAACTTTTGCTCTGTGTTCGTAATAAATAGTATTTTGCAGGATATGGAGCAATTGCCCAGTAGGTGGGGTTGTAAATTCCTCCAGCTGAATTGTTTTGGAGAGCAGTGTGGCAATGCATATCAATACCCTCAAAATATCCATGCCCTTTGTCCACTGGTATCCTCAGAAAATAATTTTAAGTACAGAAGGAGCTTTACGAACAAAGCTGTTTGTCGCAGTATCCTGTGTCATCATTGTCACCTGGAAACAACATAAACGTTCATCAACAGGAGAATTATTAAGTGGTACATCCCTTAAACCATTAAAAAAATGTTTAGAAAGCAAGTTACAAAGGTGCATGTGTATTTTAAAGAGCCCCACCTTTGTAGCACATACAACTATTGTGGTTGACAAAAATGTTTACACCGGAAGTAAATGTACTACAATGTCAGTAACGGTTTCCTCTTAGTGGTCAAATGAAGTGACTTTTCTGTTTTCCCTTCTTTACACATTTTTGCACTTTCCCAATTTTTACAATGAAAACTGCGTTGTAAAGGGGCCTGAGGGGACCGCCAGGGGTTGGGGGCCGGTGGGGAGGCTGATCTGTACATGTTTTCCACCTCCTGTCATCGGCAGAGGCAGCAGTGGCGGTGGATCGATGGGGCCACGTATTTATACAGAACCTGGTCTGGCAAGTCCGTGGGTGGGAACAAGCACTGTGCTGAGATGAGCGCCTACAACAGTAAGTTCAAAACGCGATGCCCGCCCCCAAGTGGCAGCTCCGTCTCTTATCCATTAGAGCAAAAATGAGCATGGCTCCCTCTCCCTCCATTTCACACAGCAACTCGTGTTTTCTACATGGCGGTGGCCTTGTTACAAACGTTGTGCACCAACCTTCCTTGTAAATGGTCCTTGGTGACCATTTACAATCTGCATTATTAATGTACCAGCTGTTCAGTTTTTTACATAATATTTTCTTTAAATCCAATCACTTTTTTCTTAAATATATTTATTTTTAAATCCTACTATATGCCATGAGGGGGGAATATGTCACATTTTGGGAAGCGCAGACCACAGGGAGCACGTGTGACTCCCTTCCTACTCCTTTACAATCAGGTTCCCCCACACGAGCCCTGGAAAGCTCACTTTTGCCCTATTCCTCCCTCCCATTTGTTTCCCTGAGTTTCATCCCCGAAACCCAGCGCCCAGGACTTCAGCTGCAGGCAGCACAGTTAAGCACCCTCATTTCTCTTGCCCGCTTTCATTCTTTGCTTTTTATGCTAATAAGTTAGTTTTCTACCTTGGTGCTAATGACATTGGGGCTGGTAATTCCTTGTTGTCGGGGCTTCCCTGTAATAGTCTCTAATCAGCAGATACCAGGGGCACCCCCTTACATACAGGTTGGTACAACCAAAAATGTCTCCGGACATGGCTAAATGTCCGCTGGGGGAGAGGGAGTGTGCAAAATCACTCCCATTTGAGAACAACAGCTAGTAAGTGCTGTGTAAGATTTCAATTGTAAAACAAGAAAACAGAACATTAAAGATGAAAAGGCGACTCGGTGCCAAAGAGACTATCACAGTGGGTTTAGAAGATCATCATAGCATCACCAGGACTCCCTCCCAGACAAGCAGTGAGCCCGGGCTGAGGACCCCAGTACTGGGGCTCAGGTGCAAAGGGACATGGCGCAGGGCTCACTGTTGTCTGAGGAATATAGTTTATATGCACACAAGATAGCGTGAGAGAACATTCTAACAGCAAAGGATGAATGGGGAACACGAGGAGACAGACTTTGAGGCCAGGTCCAGAAACTCCCTCAGAGATAACAGCATCTTATCACAGACGAAGAAAGGACTTTCCACATACTCACAGAGACCACAACTGCTGCTGTTAAAGGCGTCAGTCAGCTCAGAGGAAAGGAACACAATCAAGACAATAGGTAGAAGCTACCAAAATGGGGGTTTCTGTCCAAAGTAAGGACAAAACTTTGAGCGATGAGCAGTATCCAGAAATAGAATGTGCTCCCCCAGAAAGCAGTGAGACACCGATCGCTAGAGTTAACGAAGCAAAGTGGACATTGTAGTTGCAGCACTCAAAGTGTTTGAAGAGAGGCTCAATGGCAGATGAGACTCGAGTGAAGAACATTTTTAAAATACGAATTCCAGGGACCGCAGAGGACGTACAACACAGAATCTCTTGGGCTGGAGGCCGGACCAGCTTGGGGGGAAAGCAGTGGACCAGCAGTTTCCTAAGCCCCTCCTGTGATTCTGAGATTTCAACTGGACAAAGTTCTCCAACAAAAATCTTTCCCCTGTCCGTCCCCATTCACATCTGCAAAGTGCCTGTGTGGGAACCAGAAGCCTAATGTGCGCCTGAGAAGACCAGGTCTTTTGGACTCTCTTCCTTTCCAGGTTCACTCAACCCAGGTCTGAGCTATCAGAATGCAGGCTCTCCAGACAGAAAAGCACAGGGAATGAAACAAGGATTAGAGAGAAACTGGTGGAAGGTCGGATTTCAAAGGACCTTCTCCTCAGCCCCGTCAATGTCATTTTGTATTTGTATAACAGAGGGAGCCCCACCGACTCAGGGACTAAATTGTTTCTTTGAGACTCAAAAGTATAGTATTAATATCTCAACACACAGCGACACGTACACACATCCTGTGTGTGCAGGTCTGTGTGACTGGACTTGTTCCTTTTTTATCTGTTTAAAAAGGACCTTAAAGGGCATTTTATTGTATTCCTCCTTCCCTCACTCTTTCAGAGTCTTCTTTTATATCCCAATGTAACTCTTTTGTGACTCTGGAAAATTGCCTTTCACCATACTTCTGGACTTATCCACTGGTTCACTTTGAGACACTTAATCATGATCACTAGGATTCCACAATTTTAAAACGAATTTCATATTCACGTACTTTGGGTCAAGACCATGGGCTCTGAATGCCTGGGGTGAGGTTCCAACTCCTTCGCTTAGCTGGGCGGTGACTTTGAGTAGATTTCTTCCCTCTGGGCCTCAGATGCCTCTCTATAAAAGGGGAGAATTAATGGTCCTGATCAGCTCAGTATATGTAAAGTGCTTATCAGGTATATGCTCACTCGTGGCTCTCGTGGCCTTGAGGTTGGAAGCAGGAGAGTTAAGCAGACATCTCCCTAGGTTAGTGCCCACGGGTGAGCCGGCTGTGTGTTCTCCTCGGTTGTTTGAAGGCTCGTGCTGTGTTCTCTTTACCCCACACTGTGACAGTTCCCAGAAAGCTTGTAGTCTCTATTTTGTTTACACTCAGTGGCCCTAGCTCTGAGCCCCATGGATGCGAGCAGGGACTGGCCCCATTCCCCTATACTTCCTGGGATCTAGGAGCCAGAGGGGGCGTGCCTCACCCCCCTTTTCCTGTTGTGCCATCGTGTCCTGTCTCGCCAGGCCCTTGTCCACCCACCCAACCCACACTGGTGTCAGAACCAGATCTGTAGGTCAGCCCAGGCAGACAGCTAGTGCCTTGTCACTGCGACAGAAACCCCAGGATGACAAAGGAGTCTGTAGAGCTTGGTTTCTGGAAGGGATATAGTTGGACATCTCAAAAAGACTTCAGTCTTTCAAAAATCCTCCTTGCTGTCAGTCCTTCTTTGTAAATGAATGGCCTGTTGGGACATGGCTGGCTTCAGCAGTTTCTAATTCTTTGAACTTCGAACAGGAGCTTCTTAGAGCCTCAGCTGTGGACTTGAGGAAAGGTCAACCCCTCTGTTCCGCTCAACATCCTGTCTGATACACAAACGGGCACCCAGGTTTCAGGGGCTTTTGTGGAGCCCGGCCTTCCCTCAGAAGCAGCGCTGGCGGGGAGCTTCTGCATTTGTGTGTGACATTTAAACCATATTTCTTCCTGTTAGCAAAGTTAGTACCTGTATTCGTCAAGGTTTTCCAGAGAAAGAGAAGTAATCGAATGTACATATATATAGAAAGATGGATTTATTTTAAGGAATTAGCTCATCTTCGTCTGGACGGGCAAATCTGAAATCCACAGGGAGATGGATTTGCCTGCCAGCTTTGAGGTTGTAGTCTTGAGTCCAAGGGCAGTTTGGGGACAGAATTCTCTCTTCCGCTCCTCTCCTCTCTCCTCTCCTCTCTAATTCTCTAGGGACCTCCATCTCTACTCTTGAGAGGTTCACTGATTGGATGATTACCCACATAATGGAAGGTAATCTGCGTTACTTAGAGTCTACTGATTTGAATGCTAATGACATCTGAAAAAAAATACCTCACATCAGCATTCAGACTGGTGTGTGACCAAACCCCTGGACACCACATCCGAGCCAAGCCCACACATAAGATTAACCATCACTGCCCCTTCTCCATGGTTCCAAGCACAACACCCAGAAAATGCTGACAAGCTCAATGGAGAAGGACTAGCTGGACTTAAATGTCTGTTTTTTTTTTTTTTTTTTTACAGATTTTTTAACTTGGAACAGCAACGAATGTAACAAACGCCAACACTTCCTGTGCAAGTACCGGCCATAGTGTGAGAACGGACATTCTGCCAGCCCGGGCACAAGCCCCTTTCCACTTCCTGCTCTGCTGTGCCAGCTCCATCTGATCACTGTCTCAGAAAGTAAACAGAGTAACCCAGGCTGATGAAGTTCTTACTGTACTGACGTTACTAGGCTGAGAGGCGGACACCTCCACACCAGTATGACAGGGGCTTCTAGCTCTGAATGTCACCCACAATCCCTTTCCACAGGACCCTTCTCTACACCTCCCCATCTCCATCTGTCTCGAGCAGACGAGGAGTGTGCTTCTCCTGCCCCCATGGATGAAAGACCGGCGTCTTTGTCCATCAGAGATAAAGGTTTGCGGGCGGGAGGAAGAAACTCAGGAATGGGCCTCTAGCCCCTTCCGCTGCTGCACCCCTCTGCCCTCTCTCTGTTGCCCACATCCTGCTCCTCAGCCACCCGCTTAGTTTTCCTTTTGTCATGGGGAACGTTTATAGTAGAGTCTCCACTAGGCTGATGTGGGCTACAAATTCCGGGGCCATCTTTTAACAGACGGTTGTCTGCAGAGAAGGTTGCTCTGTTCCAGTTCAGTAGTGAAGGGAGGAAAAGGTGACATAAGATTCAGAAAAGCCACCCAAGTGTTTCTTCATCTCCTTCCTCCCAGTCTGTGCCTCCCACCTCCTCAGAATAGCTCCTCCCCAGCTGCAGCCCTGATTTGAATAGAGGAGCAATGGAGGTGACATGCCTGCCCAACCTCCGAGCAGGGGAGACTGACTGGGGGGTTATTTAATTGTGCAGCCTGCAGCTTATGAGGGGAGATGAGCCGGTCTCCCCTGTCAGCCACCCCTGGGGCCTTGCTCTGGTCTCTGCCTGTGAGGTCTGATTCCTGATGAGGTGGTTGCTCCAGCACTGAGGAGGTCATTTTGCCCTCATGCAGATGAATGACTCCTCAGTCAGGAATCTCATTGGCAGTGGAAGAAGAAACAATACAGACTTGTCAATCATAAGAGGGTGGCTTTGGTACAATCACGTTTGCATTTCTTAAAGGGAAACACCACCAGAGAAGGGAGGACATGTGGCAGGGCCATGTGTGGATGGCAACTTGCTTCACCCATGTTGCACTGCCCACCAGTCAACACACAGAGTTTATACCCTAAAACCTGAGAACGTTCCCCATCACCTCAGCAGGCTGAGACCAGCTGTCGAGTGCTGGCTGAAAGAAGGGTACCATGAAGGGAGAGAAAATAAAACAGACAGAGCACTGGCCCTCCGCACTTCCCACCCCCTTCTCCTTTCCTTTCTTCTTCCTTCCTCCCATCACATCCTTGTCACTCTCTGGTTGTCAAAGAGGAAAACAGCAGAAATAATGTATTCTTCCCCCCAAGCATTAAAAAGCTAGTGAACCCAAAGGAAAATCCCTTCATAGTGAGAGTGCAGACAAGATGACAGACAGATGGAGAAGGGTCATCCTTTAAAAGCACACAGTTACTTCAGCAAAAGCAACCACAGGCTTCTAAGAGGGTTCTTTCTGGGCGGAGAAACACAAAAGTATCAGATTCCATGATGGAGATGGTCGATAAATGGAGTTTAGTAGACTGACGTGAGCCGAAAAACAACCCTGTTGGATTAAGTGCCAGGTTCTGTGATATTATCTGTTAGAACTAAAAGAACTCAAAGGAAACAGATGACAGTATCTCCCAAAAGGTAGAAATTCTCAGTTTTTTCTGACGATGGCACTTAGGAGAGAGAAAAGACACCTTGACCCACCATATTCATTTACACTCTCCAGGAAACAACAAAAAACAAGAAAACTTCATGACAACAAAGAAGTAGAAGATGAAGAAAATAAAAACACAATAAGTCACAAGAAGCAGATACACCAACACAAAACAAAGGAAAATTTAACAGTCATTCTATAAAGGTATTAAAAAAATATTTCAAATAGATTTAAAAACAGTTCCAACTGAAAAGCAGCACCTTTAAACAGTCTTGGTGATAGAGCGATAACCAGGCTCTCTCCCTGAAATTGCTGAAGTGTCAACATTTTGCAGGAATGCACGCACAGTGGGAGCACATTCCCAAACAGGGACCTGCAGCTACTTGTCTTATTAGAAAGCTGGGTTGATGCTGGAGCTGCTGATTTTCATTTATGCGTACAGAACGTCTGTAATCCTTGATAATCCATTGAGGAGGCCTAGCATTCAACAAACTTTTACCGAATGCCTGGCACGTGCTAAGAATTCATTTCAGGGACTAGGAATCCATCAGTGAACAAAACAGATCAAATTCCTGGCCGTTATAAAACATACACGTCAGCGGGGGTGAGGAGCGGAGGTAGAAAAACAATGAACTAAATAAGTAAATACCATAGTATGAGAAGGTGACAGGTGTGATGATGAAAATATAAAGCCAGGAACGGGTATAGGACGCAGACATCTGGGGGTACGTTGGAATAGTTAGTGTGTTTTGGTCACAATTGACAGCCAGACTGTCTCAAGCCAAAAAGAAAATGTATGGGTTTATGTTACTCCAGCCTTGGGCTTTAGGCATAACTTGACCAAGCACTCAGCAGAGTCATCAGGATAGGGCTTTCTTCTGCATTTTTTTTTTTACCATTTTTGCTGAGAATAAACTTCATTATCAAGCCCCATCTAGTTGCAAGATTGGCTGCAGCAGCTCCAGGTCTCGCCTTATCAGGAGAGAGATCCTCACATGAAACCTCCAAATTAAGCCTCGTCAGCCAAGAGTCTCCCAACACAAGTTATGTACTCAGGCTCCAGCCTGTCACGACGGCCGGGAGGATGGGATGTGATGGTTCACTTAGCTCTGTTACATCACATGCAACTCCCCTAGAGCCCAGGGCTTTAGTCAGCCTTATGGGAAGGACAGGGCCGCTGCTGCAGGAATTAAAAAAAGGGCACCCCTCTGGGAAGACACAGCCCCATGGACCCACAGGACCAATGCAGGCTGGGTTTCAGCCCCTACCTGCCCCCTTAGTCGTGTACTTTTGTGCACTGCACAAACCGCACAACCCTCCCCTGTGGTCCTGCTGACACGTGTGGCCGACAGTGGGTAAAGTGGTTCTCTCCCTGGGGGCTAAGGGCCATCCTTTGGGAGACTCTGTCCTGAGGGCCCACTGGAGGACTTTAGGATCAAGCATCTGAACTGAGACTGGAGAAGCATCTGATGCAAGAAAGAGAAAAATCAGGTAGACGTCATTTTGGAAGAGGCAGTCACTTATATCAACCGCCTATCGCAGTTTGCTACAATGAGAGGAGCAAAGAGTTTGGAACTCAGCTGTTGTGGACCTGAGTGACTATGCCTCCAATGCGCTGTGTGACACGGAGCCTGACGTCTGTGAGCCTTTGTTTCCTTTCTCAGGAACCGAAGCGTTAAATTAATCAAAGAGTTTGGAATGGGGCCTGGCATAATGAACAAATGTAGTTGTTCTCTGAATGTCACACGAACTGTCATGATTACCTGCTTGACCACTGGGACACAAACTAACATCCTCTGTGGGTGCATGGGAGGCCAGCAACACAGGAGAAAACTTGGATTCCAGAAAACTCTGTGAATGTGTCTGCCTGGTGTGCGCACGAGCACCTAGGAGGCAATACAGACAGATACAGGAAAGTGAAGGAGGTACATAGCAGGCACGAATGCAAAAAGTCAGGACATATTTCCATCGGACTGACTATAAATGAAGTGTCCGGAGTCGCTGCATAAATGAGGGCAAGGAGGGTAATCTGAGAACACAGAGATTAGGCTGGACACCATTTCTTTTTAGGTTACATAGAGATGAAAATCATTGTGATCTTGAGTTAGATGTTCTAGAACACACAAAGCAGAAGCCATAGAAGAAAGAGTTTGATAAATCGTACTTTGAAATGTAAAACTTTTGCTCTTAAAATATACTGTTAGAAAGCTGAAAAACATGGCACAGAATTGGAGAAAATGTTTGTCGTGCATCTGAGAAAGGGCTTGCAATTCCATAAGAAGACAACTCAATTTTTTGAAATGGGCAAAACAGGTGAACAGGCATTACACCCAAGGAGACATACAAATGGCCGATAAGCACATGAATAGATACTCAATGTCACTAGACATTAGAGCGCTGCAAATCTAAACCGAATGTGGTCATCCCCAGAATGTAAGTGTGATTCAACACAAGAAAACCAATCAGTGTAATAAATCACATTCATAGAATGAAGGAAAAACTTCATATGATTATCTCAATTGGTGAAAATAAAAAAAGCAAAATCCATTTGGCAAAGTCCATTGCCCTTTTATGATTAAAAAAAAAATCTCAGAAACTAGGAATAGAAAGGAACCTACTCAATGTGATAACAGACATTTTTTTAAAACCTTCAGGCAACATCATACTGAAGGGCTAAATACTTTCTCCCAAAATCAGGCACAAGACAAGCATGTCTGCTTTCACCACTGCTATTCAACCTTGTACTGGAAGTTCTAGCTAGAGCAGTTAGACAAGAAAAAGGAATGAATCATCCAAATTAAAAAGGAAGCAGTAAATCTCTATTTACAGATGACAGGATCCTATATAGAGAAAATACCGAATAAGAAAGTTGTGAGAGCTAAAACATTGAATTCAGAAAAGTTTCAGGGTACAGAATCAACATGAAAAACTCAGTTGTGTTTCTATACACCAGAAATGAACAACCCAAAAAGCAAATTAAGAAAGCTATTCCTTTTATAATAACATTTCAAAGAATAAAACACTTGGATAAATTTTACTAATGAAGTGAAATGTGTACACTAGAAACTACAAAGCATTGATGAAAGAAATTAAAGAAGACCTAAATCATTTCATAAATTATAGAAATGTCTCACCGCTAGGCTGTACACTGAAATTAATGTAGTATTGAATGTCACCTGTAATTGAAAACCATAAAATATTAAAAAAAAGAAAGAAAGAAGGTCATCCTGTGTTCCTGGATAGGACAATTTAATATGGTTAAAGATGTCAGTACTACCCAAAGCAATGTACAGATTCAACACAACCCCCATCAAAATTCCAACAGTCTTTTTTGTAAATAGAAAAGCCAATTCTCAAATTCATACATAACCATAAGCCAAAACAATCTTGAAAAAAACAAAGTTGAAGGATTCGCACTCTCCAATTTCAAAACTTACTTCAAAGCTACAGTAATCAAAACAGTGTGGTATTGGCATAGGGACGGACACACAAACAAATGGAATAGAGGTGACAGTCCAGAAATAAACCTACACACCTACGGCCAATTGGTATTTCATAAGAGCACCAAGACCCTTTAAAAGGAAAAAATAGTTTCTTCAACAGATGGTGCTGGAACAAATGGATTTCCACATGGAAAAGAATGAAATCGGACCGCTACCTCACACCACATACAGAAATCAACTCAAAGTGCATCAATGTCCTAAATATAAGAGCTAAGCCATAAAACTTTTAGAAGAAAACCTGGGGTAAATCTTCATGACCTGGGGTTTGGCGACGGATTCTTAGGTAGTACATCAAAAGCACAAGCAACGAAAGAAAAATGATGAATTGAACTTCATCCATAGGGACAAATACTCTGCCTCCCAATGTATAAGAAAATGATCTTCCTGTATTAAATATATACAGACATTAAAATACGTATATATATATATATATATATCCTTTATGCTTATTGCTCTTATCAAAACCAAGAAAAATGATATAGTAAATAGACATAAAGCTATATCTCTAATAAACTTCAAATTCACATTAATGTGACTTAACAGGGAATGCTGGTTTAAAGCAACTTAAGTAGGCTGACTAAAGGAGCCTGGTATGTTTTGCTACAGTTCAGGATCTTCTGGAACTCAGCGGTTACTCTGTGGCTCACATATCATTTCGCTCTTCTCCTGGGAACTACAACAAAGCCTTCTTTCTTTGAAAGCCCTGCAGGCACACTTGGCTTCTACTCTACACTGCGTTACCTAAAAAGGCAGACTGTGTTCTCTCCATTAGTTCATAATTAAAGTAGTCCAACTTGGTGCCAATGGATTTTTACCACAAAGGCAAATACAGCCTGAAAATCTCAAGACCGCGCGGAACATAATCAGGCACATGCAGAAAATGATCTTGCTCCCCACCTCCCCACACCACATTACCAGCAAAACAAAAATATAATTTTGGAAGTTTTTTCCCCCCTGAGAACCAGCAAACTCCTCAGGTTATTCCACCAGGGTGCATGGCTCTAGTCTGAGAAACACCTCTTAGTAGTTAGGTTCATAAAGGCAAGTGTTTATGTCAGAATACAAGGACAAAACATGAATTTTGTTGTCAAACGCACTTGGATGCTAATCCCAGCTGTGTCAGTGAACTTGAAGAGCTCCTTTGACCTCTCTGAGGTTGTTTTCCCGTCTTTCAAATGGGGTCTGGGGGACTTTTTACATGATGATTGAGTACATTTAATAACATTGTTTGTCAAGGAAGGTATTAAACTGGGAACACAGTGACATGTGTCCCTGGCCCCCTGTAGCAAATCTAGTTCAAGAAATAACACACTCGAATGGCTACTCTCAGGGTATTGCAACTGTCTATTGCCTCAGGCGGTCAGCGTCTTGGGACAAGGATTTCATAGGAAGTTTTTTGATGCTTGATTAAAGGTCCTGATTCACAGTAAGAGGTGGAGCATGTGCAGAAGCATTTCCAGAGCGAGGATGCACTCTGGAGAGTGAGAGGGTGGGCAGCAGCCCAGCGTGTGGCTGGCTCTGTACACTTCTGGAAGCAGCTCTCCCAACATTATGCTTGTTCTCAGGGGGACACTGGCTGAGCATGAGAGGGGAGCCTGAAGCGGTGGTGTGATTAGAGCACATGCATGGGCCACCATCTGAGCCAGCAGTGCCTTTCCTGGGACATTGGACAAATGCAGCAACTGGATGTGGCCTGACCACTCTCCAACGATCAGAATAACAGTGAGACCAAGAGCGAGGGCAGCAGGTCAGTCGCTGAGACCACGGTCTGCTTCTGTGATGGGTCTGTGTAGTCGGGTGGCATGGACGCTTAGAACCGCTGCTGATTTTTTGAAGAGCAGTGGACTGTGATGGACTGGATTTGAAAGGATTCTATCCGAAGACTTTTTTTTTTAATGGGGCCAAGTAACTTGCAAAATTATTCCCAGAAGAAGAGAGGATGAATACAGCTTTATTAGGATAATTATTTTTCTAGCTTTCAGTGTGATCATAGAGCAGGGAAATAACCTTACCATGTTTCTCCGAAAATAAGACCTAGCCGGACAATCAGCTCTAATGCATCTTTTGGAGCAAAAATTAATATGACCTGGTCTTATTTTAATATAATATAAGACTGGGTCTAATATAATATAATGTAATATAATATAATATAATGTAATATAATAAATATAACAACGAGTCTTATATTAATTTTTGCTCCAAAAGATGCATTAGAGCTGAGGGTCCGGATAAGTCTTATTTTCGGGGAAACATGGTAAAAATGATTTTTTAAAAGATTTTGAAACCTTTGTCTCCGAACTTCTTAAACTTCTTAAACTCTGAACTTCTTAAACTTCTTAAAAGATGAACCTTCTTCTTCAGACTGCTACAAGCAAACACAGTAGCAGCCTGGGTTTCAGGAGCACGTTTACTGTCCAAGCTGGTCCAGCCAACAGAGATGAGGGTGGGCAGAGGCAGCAGTCAGGGGAAAACTTCATTTGGCTTGATTGAAATGCTGAGATACCGGAAAAATCTTCCCCCCTCACTCCAACTTGCAATCCATCCACAGGAAAAAATACTTTAATCTTGACTGGAAACAGTACTGAAATGCTAGATTAAGTAGCTATCAGAAAGCATGAACAAGAGGAGGCTAAGTTGGTTTGACTCAGAGTTCTTGAAAGCTTGTAAAACAGTATTTGAAACTATAGAAAGCTACCAAATAATACTGTTAGATTTCTTATAACTTCCCAGAGGACGGAGGAGAGAGCCTCACCTTAGAGCATTTTAGAGGACTGCCCAAATTTGTAAATTAAGTTGCTGACATACTCAGGAAGAAGAAAGAACGTACTGTATCAGGTTACAATCCAACAAACTTTGAAATGTGCCGTAGAACAAAGTCCTGTGAACCTGGACCTGGTCCTGACCTTGGCAAGACCACGGAGTGCTGGATCAGGCCCTCCAGAAAAAGTTTATAGCGAAGCATGGTTGGAGAATCTTCTATTCACCAGGGAATTGGTGGGCCATCCAATTCAGAACTTGAAAAAGTAACAATCTTGGCTGTCCTCAGATAACAAATTAAAGAGCAAAATTAGACCTGGAGGCATGAGAGTTCCTGCCAATAAGTCCTGACAGAAGAGGGCTCCACAGAGAATGCAATCGTTTTCTATTACTTAATAATGTACCATAAACATAGTGGCTTAAAAAAACACCTAGGTATTGCCTCAGAATTGCCATGGGCCCAGGGCCTGTGCGTGGCTCAGCTGATAGTCTCACAGGCTGAAAACATACAGTCAGTGGGGCTCCTTTCTCATCCGGACGCTTAACTTGGGAAGAGTCTTCTTCCAAACTCACTCGGAGCATTGGCAGAATTCACCTGGTGGCTGCAGGCCACCATCTGAGCCAGCAGTGCCTTTCCTGGGACATTGGACAAATGCAGCAACTGGATGTGGCCTGACCACTCTCCAACGATCAGAATAACAGCGAGACCGAGAGATCCCTGTTGTCTTGCTGGCTGTTCTCCAGAGGCAAGACCCAGATCTGAGCCACCCCAAGTTCCTTGAGGGACCTCCAGAGGCATCTCAAACACGGTCGTCTGCTTCTTCAAAATCAACGGAGACTCTCCCTTCTCCTAAAATGTCACAGAAGCACAGCAGTGACTATCTCATCCCTCTGCCCTTTTCTGTTGGCTAGAAGTAATTCACCTGTTCCAGCTGCTCTCAGAGGAAGGGTGTGACTTGTGGGGATCACCTTAGGGTGTGGTGATCACCACCACACTAATGTAACTCATTGTGTGTGTACATAGCAGCACAGGGCCTGCATGTAGGTTTATCACCAGCGTGGTCTGCCCCTCCCAACTCAAACACTGAGACAAGGACTTACATGGAATTGCGATTTGATCCTAGGAGCCCTGCAGGGCTGTGGAGAATGGAGATAAGGAAGGGAGGCAGCTACTAAAGGGTGTGTGGCTAAATTACAAACTGTGGGCAACTTGCGCTTTCATCCCCATGGAGACCTCTGGAAGCCCGCCTACTACACGTGCCTCAGAGTGACCACATGCAAGGGGTAAGGGCGATGGCGTGTTTGTACACCAACAGCAGGCACAGAAAATGGTGAGGCCTGAGCAGAGCCTGACAATCCCAAGAGTCACAAGTGTGATCACGAGAGTCCCACCCTTGGTCCTTAGCATCTAATTTCCCTAAGGACAGGAAAGCAGAGAGGGGAAAGAAGATGAAGAAATGTGTCTGACCCGTCTGTTTGGGGAGCACAAGGTCTCTTCTCATCCATTCCCTTGAGATGAAGTGAGAATTTGTGAATCCAAAATGATAAGTATTTGTCAATACTTTTCTCAGGTGAAAATGTAATGGGGTGGACAGCATTTTATTCACAAGAACTGTGGAAGAGCTAGTGAAGGCCAGACATCCAGGCAGGGCCGTGCTGAGAGAAGCAGAGAGAACAGAAGACTGAACCTTGAACCCTACCCAGGGCAGGGTGCGTGTTTGGAGCAGGAGCTGAAAAGGTCCCCGAGCATGAGGAGTGCAGTGGGGATGTGGCTGACACAGGGCGAGAGAGGACCCCGAGTTGCCCAGGTGGCCAAGCAGGACCCTTGGGAAAAACAGGAATGCCTAATACAATTTTTAAAAAACTTTTTATTGAGGTACATAAAACACACACAAAAAATGTGCATATATCAAAAGTGCAGCAAAAAACCAATGTCCCAACTTCAAGGTAGTCAGACAGGAGGAATTTCCTCTCATTCGGGGAGGGCCAGCCCTTTTGTTCTATCCAAGCTTCCACTGACTGGATGAGACCCACCCGCCAGAGAGAGGGCAATCTGCTTTCCTTGGTCCATCGATGTAAGTGTTATCCTCCTTCAAAAACACGCTCAGAGAAACACCGAGAACAATGTTTGGGCAAATATCTGGGCACCCCGTGGCCAAGCTGTCACATAAAATTAACCACTGCAATTACGAACATTTATTGAGTATTTTCCAAGTAATAATTACTTACAAATTATCTCATTAAATCCTCACAGCAAACCTTAGAATACTGAAAATTATCATTCCAATTTTACAGGTGAGGAAATAAAAGATTAGGATGTTTAAAAAACAGCACTCTGGGATCCGAATCCAGGATTTTGTATCCTCCCTTCCATTTTCCTTTCCTTCCTTTCTTTTCTTTTTTTTACTCTTCGTTTGCTTTCTTCCTTCCACTACAAATGACTGCCTGAAAAAATGAGCAGCTCTTACGTCACATAAGGGAAAATTCTTTGTGTATTGATCTCTACGTACCATGTTTCCCCGAAAGTAAGACCTCGCTGGACAATCAGTATAATGCATCTTTTGGAGCAAAAATTAATATAAGACTAGTCTTATTTTACCATAACATAAGACTGGGAATATAATATAATATAATATAATATAATATAATATAATACAATATAATACCGGGTCTTATATTAATTTTTGCTCCAAAAGACTCATTAGAGCTGATTGTCCGGCTAGGTCTTATTCTTGGGGAAACACAGTAGGAGGCATTTGATTTGTATCTGTTGACTCAATACAGGAAGAATTGAAGTTTCTGCTGTGGTAAAAAGTGAGAGAGTTTCTAATTGTCCTCCAACCCCTATTGTGCCAGCAGCAGGACAGGAGGCATGAGGGAGATGGTACTATTTGAAGAGCTGTCATGCAGAGCCCGGAATTTACAAATCGGGACTAGGGCCTACTGAGAAATATGACACTCTCTAGAAAAGTCAATTCTAGAGGTCTAGAAGTGAGCTGTGGTGGTTGGTCTGGAAAATGTCTGGTGAGGATGAGTCAGGCTCTGGAGAATCGGAAATAAGGGGAGACCCTTTCTTTGGGGAGTACACCACAAACAATGTAATAGTATATAAACAGAAAGTGGGGGCCAGTCTGGTGGCTCAGGTGGTTGGAGCGCCATGCTCCTAAGGCCGAGGTCGCCAATCTGATTCCTACACGGGACAGTGAGCTACACCCTTCACAGCTAAGATTGTGAACAGCTCTCCCTGGAGCTGGGCTGCCGTGAGGAAGCCAGAGGTCGGCGTGGGCTGCTGTGCGCTGCCGTGGGCTACCGTGTGCTGCCAGGAGCGGGCAGGTGACCGACAATTGGCGACCAACTGCCTGGGGGGGCGGGGAGCACAAAGCTCATAATCCCAGCATGGGCCAGGGAGCTGTGTCCTGCACAACTAGACTGAGAAACAACAGCTTGAACCGAAGTGGGGGCGAAGAAGGAAGGGGAAATATATATATATATATATATATATATATATATATATATATATATATATATATTTCAGAAAAATATGTCAAATCTCTCCAAAAATTCAACTGGAGTTTTTATTGGATTGCACTGAATTTGTGGATGAATTGGGGAAGAATAAGTATCTATGAAGATGATTGATTGAACAATAAATGCCAGTTGATGCCAGGGTTTGCTCACTGAGACTCATGGGCAACTATCACTACACTAATTCTCACTGGTGGGTACAGGATAGTTAATAGCATTTTCAGAGCATATGTCTTCCCCATGCAAATATTGAATCTTTCCCATCTGAGACATCATCCTGTTCCCTACATGATATCATAAATGCAAGATAACACCTGGAATGATAAAACGTGAGAAACAACAGAACACCAGTGCTCAATGTTTTTCTTTGGAGAAATTTCATCAGACTCCATGCCCTTTCCCCTACTTTTCTCAGGACTTCTCACCTAATTAGATAAAAATCTATACATATTAATCTATAAGCCTCAGGACTCCTCCCTCTTAAAACTCTAGTCGCTTGGAATCAAAGATCTGAATGTCGCCCCAGGCAATCACAAAAAGATAAAACCTGGCAGATAAGAGATTGGTTAACCAGTAGCAATCCAGAGCACCACTGGCTCCTTGGACTCTTCCACAGCAAATCCACCCGTAAATGCAATGGAAGAGCCTGAGATTTGGAGATACAGCTGTGACATCTACGCCCAGCCTTTGCCACAAACTAATCACATACCCCCTTAATCTCTGGAAGCCTCAATCAATGTCCAAATCAACTTAGAACTATTGTGGATACAGATTGCATGGGAAAGATTCAAAACTGGTAAAGCACCAGATATGCTTCTATAATATTAGTATTATTACAAAATCAACGATGTTCATATCCAAAAACTATAAAGACTAGATCTAGACTTGGCATAAAAATAACTTTCCTACCCCCTTGCTGATGCCTCGAGATCTGAAAGCTTCTTTCCTTAGGCTGAGATGTAAAGCCTAAACTTGCATGGGAGGAAAAATGCTTTGTTGTTTTGTTACAGAAGTCTCAGTTCTTACAGAGGAAGTGAAGAATCAAAGGTCAGCAAGCTGATTAATATGCAAGCGGGGTTTGTTAGTGCTACATTCTCAGGGAAGAGAATGGGCCTAGCTGAGGTGGGGGAGAGAGGGAGAGGGAGAGTGAAAGAGAGAAAAAGAGAGAGAGAGAGAGAGAGAGAGTACACCTGGGCGAGAAAGCTGGCTCAAAAATGGCGAGACAGTTCTTGTCTCAAGGATTTATAATTTGCTGGGTGTGGGGAGGGAGTTACATATTGATTTGGCGAGAAAGGTGGTGCTGCACATCCATGGGAAGGGATGGCCTCCTAAAATGGGTGGAGGTCTGTTGACTCAGATCCTTATCTTGCTCTGTGGCTGGAGGCACTTAATCAAAGCTAGTTATGAGCTTTTTCTGTTAGGTGCTATGGACCTCCTCCCACACCTCCTCCTCCTCCATTTTCTAACTTCTTCCTAACAATGTCCTGGAAACTTTGTGGTAAATGCATTTTCAGAACATTTGTTGAAATGAGGACCGTGAGTTTCTGAGGTAGAAGAGAGGCAGACAGGGCTCAAAAGGGTACATCCAAATGCCTGGGGACCTTGTTTATAATTTTGTTCTCCTCAACCAACTCTCTTGGCAGAATCGTTTCAAAAACAAACATTATGTTTACAAGACTTCATCCTAGGTGTCTAAACTTAAATCCCTGATAATCCATTTCTCTGATTCTTAATATTTATCCAGCACCTGACAACATTTTTTTGATTAATCAACACTCTACCACTCCAGGTGAAAAGATGCCGCCCAGTGTTGAAGGACCCCAAAATCTCACAGTAAAACGAAACATGTCTGTTTTCATTTAAGAGATATAAAAGGTGAGTTCATGGAAGTGTTTGAGAGGTATCTTCTTTAAACACAACGGCCAGGTGTTGTAACCTATTTCCTTCAACACTTTGGGTAAATAACATGATAGAAAAACTAGTTACTTGATTGTGCTTGAGTCCAGTTATGTGACTAAATCAACTAAATTCCATTCACTATGAAAAACTACCACATGGTGGTAGCTGTTATTTCTTCCAGTTTGTACTTTACATATTATATTCCTGGTACATCCCCAATCTGCAAGTTTCCCTTATTCCAAAGGAACAACTTAATATTTGGTTGAACCACATGGAATTGCCACTTTTTCAGGTCAAAATGGTTGAAGACTGGCTCAGATGATGTGTAGAGCCAGACTAAATTCCAAACCCACTTCAGCCACTTACAAGGTCTAAAACAGTTGATGGAAAAGGAGCCACATGTTAAATCTGACAAGCTCGGGAGACTGAAAATAACCACATAGGATGGCGTAAGCATAAAAATTCCTTACTAAGGTGGGCCATGGCAGGAAGTCACATCCTTGGCCTGTAGCTTCCTTGACAAAGGTCAGTCTTTACCTTAAGTGAGCCTGTCTGTTGTCTTTTTGCATCTAAGATAACATACCCTTGGAATGTCAGAGTAATCTCTTTTTCCAGACCCCCCCCCCAGGGGGCACAACCCATCAGACCAGAGCCGGCAACTACAAAATTCCCCATTGTTATCTTGTTCCCCAAATACCATCTCTATGTGCTGTAAATGCTATTAACTATCCTGTACCCACCAGTATAAAAGAAGTGTGTGTCTTTCCACTTTACTTTTTATCCAATCCCAGAGATTCCCCATCCCCCGCTTTGCTTTCTCCCACAGCCTTGCTTTCTCCCACAGCCTTAATCTACAACCAATGGATTTCATGTATCCCCCTCCTTTGATTCTAATGCACAAAATAAGTTGCAAAACAGCCTTTTGCTGGAGCATTTTCTCGATCCATTGAAACTGCTTCCCGGCAATTGTCAGTTTGGCTCAAATAAATTCTTACAAGCTTTCTCTTAGGCTGGATGTTTTTTCATTAACAAAACCAAAGGTAGTTCTATAATTTTTCTAAACCTGCTTCCTCATCTGTGAAGTAGATGTAGTAACATTACTAGCCTTAGATAGTTGTGGAAATTAAATGCACGAACAATGCTTAGCGCAGTGCCGAGCTCACAGGAACTGCTTAGTAGATGCAGGCTTAAAAGAGAGAAAGAAATAAAGTTGATCTACCCATCTGTATTTCCAGGGCTTAACAAACCTAATTTGGGATACATACGAAATGAAGTTTACATTAGATTGACTGATTTTTTTCTTCAATTTTATCAAAATGAACTATTATGTGTCTATAATCCTGCGTGAATATTTGTGTATGTTAGTCTAAGAGCTTAATAGTCCTATTCAGTTTCTATTTTCCTAGTGAAATAAGGAATTGTCTGGAGCGCTTCAAAAGTTAGAGGTCAGAGAGAGGAGGAGCATCCGTGAGAATTTAGAGGCAAACCATGGAATTGTCAAGTCTTTAAGCCAAATAGGGGGGGGAAAAGATTTCAAGAAAGAGGGAGTGGAAATCCTTGCCATGAGTTCCTAAGAGGTCTAGTAAGCTGAAGGTTCAGGACAAACCGTTGACAGTTGGTAGTATGTCATTGAGGACCTAACAAAAGGAATTTTAGTGGAATGCTTGGAACAAAAGCCTAAGTGGATCAATTAAAGACAGAATGAGAAGTAAGGGTGTGAAACGCTAAGAACTGACAATATCTTTAATGGCTTTTGCTACAGAGGGGAGCCCAGATTTGGTGGCACACTCCGTGAGACATATAGGGTCCAGAGGGGGGTTTTAAAGATGGCATTGTACACTGCTAAGAACAACCTGTAGAAAGGGAAACTGATCAGGAGGAAAATGGATAAGTGCAGGACCACAGCCCTCACATGGAGCAGAAGTGATAAAATTAGAGCACAAGTGGTGACATTGGCCTTTAATCAGAGCAGGACTGTTCCTTTAGATAACAGAGAGAAGGCAGCGTATGGGACCTAAAGGCATGAAATTTGCTGAATTTGCTAATGAAAGCTGTTGTGATTGTCTTCTGATATTTTTTTTCTATTTTCTTAGTGGAATAGGACTCCAAATAATCAGCTAAGAATGAACAGAGGCACTGAAGACAGACGAGAAGTTGGGACTGGTTCCCTTGGGACTCTGGGAGGGAATGGACTGGGAAAGGTAAGAAAATGGCCAGGTCATGCTGAAGGTCCACTTGAGATGTGCGGTTCTATCGAAACATAAAGGGAACCAGTCATTATAATGTGTTTTTCTTCAGTCATGTTTAGCAGCTCAGCTATGGGTGGCGTGTAGATTAAGGGAGGGTAAAGTGGAAGGTTTGCTTGGCCAGTCTGACAGAGAGAGTCCACGGCAAGGTGTGTGCGAAGGCTTGTTTCTGGTTATGCACCAGGGATCATCTGAGCTACGTAAAGGGAGAAAAGAAGTTGTGGGGTATGTATGACACACGATGAAAAAGTGGAGGTGTCAGTGGTGACCCCAGTATGGGAAGAAGGTAGGGGGTACATTAAAAGCGAGCTGGGAAGATAGAGGTTGTTAGAAAATGGGCTGCATGAAATTAAAATTTTGGATGCGGTATAGATTCTATGATGACAAGGTCAGGAATCTGAATGTGAAATGGGAGACTGCAGTCACGTGGAGGACACGATTGTGGAAGTGGGAACTTAAGCGAGAGGCCAGGGTGGATGAATGATCTGTGTGGAGATTGACAGCTCCAAGAGTGGTGAGAGCACTGAAGGTGGAGAGGAAGACATGTGCTTCAATCTTCATGAAGGAAGAGAGTGAAGCAAGATTGTTAGTTGACTGAAAGAACAAAGCACACTGGGTGGCCCAGACTGAAGTACTTGGAAACAGCAGGGCTTTGGGGAGGAGGGAGAGGAAAAATCAGAAGTATTTCTGTATCATTGCAAAGTGGACAAGTGTCTTGTTCTGAGCACAGAGACTCTTTGGGTATTGGTGGCCAGGAGCTGGACATCACAGGGAGGCGAGAACACAACCACCATGTGAAAACGGCCTTCTGAGACAGCATTTTCAGAGAAGGGATTGGATTTTAAAGTGACAGAACTTTGCAATAATGGCACTTACTGCATTCCATCTGGAAATTGTGTAAGTTATACAAATACAAGCGTGACGATAAAGATAGGGGAAATAGAGCAGGCTCCATAGCAGCGTTTTACCTATGTGCCACTACCCCCTCCCAATCTCTGAAAGGGTTTGAAAATTTTCTCTTATTAGGTGGAATACATTAAAATAATAATAGCTCACTCCACAGAGAGCATTTTGGACCACCAAACGAGAGTTACTCAGGTGAGGAGCCAGAGTCCAAGACAGGCCAGGTGGGATTACCTTCAGATATGTTCCAAGGGACATCATAGCCTCCTGAGATGTCTGGGCATCATTAAGGCTGCCACAAGAGCGCGGGAAAGGAGAAATCAGAGCCATCCATTCCCACACATGCCCAGGAGCAGGGCAGCTTTGTACATGTTGCAAAGATGACGTTTTTCTTTGACTTGCCCATGTTCTGAGTGAGACCTTTGGCCCAGTTTTAGGAGCCAACTGCGCCTCGATAAGCAGGGGTGGGGCTTTCTGGAGGCAGGAGTCTCAGGGCTCTATAAAGCCCTACTGGGCACTGCCGGACATCTCTCCCACGGACTGTCTGGCTTTCTACTCGCTCCACTGAAAATGCAGCGGCTGCTGACTCCAGTGAAGCAGGTCTTGCAAGTGAAGAGACTGATTCAGGAAGCGTCTCTCATCCCTGGTCACCTCTCAGCAGCCCACCAAAGGTGAGTCATATTGTTCCCAGGAACTATCCAGGCCACGCTTAGAGAAGCATCATGGAACTAGTAAAAGATAGGTAGAGCTCCTGCCCTAAGGAAAAAACCCCTGGAATCCCAGTCAGAAGTTGGCAAGGTGTGTGCACAGCCTTAGAGAAGCGAGTTAATATCTCGGGGTCTGTTACCTCATCTCTAAATGGACAGCCCCTCTCAGCTACAGAGTTCCAGGATCCCAAACCTCTGACACCTGCTATTTGTAAAGGAGGACATCCTTCACTCCCCCAGCTGTGGAAGCAGTGGAAGTATCAGTATCAGGGCCCACGGCATTCTCCCCTCCACCTCTGTTCCCACTTTTACCCCCAGCCCCTTCAGGATTCTGTGCAATGGCAGGGTTGGTAAAACCAGCTGCTGCAACCTACTGCAGCAACACTCGAAATGGACCGAGGACACGAAGCGTGTTCCTCAGCCCCCTGATTTCCTGCAATGGGGAAATGAGATGTGTGAGTGTACACGCGCACGTGCAATCAGCTTGTGCACGGAAGCACACGTGCACTCCTTTTCTTTGTAAACATTCCCCCAGTCTGGCCCCAAGTGCTCGCAGTCTCCCAGTATGGATGGTAACATAGCCGTGGCTAGTCGCCCCGGGACCCCTAAACCATCCACTGCATTCTAAGATTCTAGGGCTAGCCCTTCCTTTCCTCTCTTTTCTACACTGCGTTCCATGAATACTGAGAAAAATGACTGACCTAGGTCTCCCCTTGCCTGGTACCCAGGGAACCTGGGTGTGTGGATGTGCGGGGGAGGAGGTGATACTCTTTAGGCCTCCTTACTTTCTTTATGACTCACCACCTTGTCCACACTCTGCCCCACCCCCTGCATACAGGTCAAATGTCCCTGCTCAGAGTTTCACTTGTTTTTTGTATTTGTGAGGAGGGGATTGACGTGGGTTTGCTTGTTTCAATAAATAACAGTTGGCTGCCCTCCAAGAGACAAACCTCAGCAATCACCACTAGCCTGCCCCTCCTTCTGGCGTTGTTGGGTCCAACTTTTGGAACCATCGTCCACATTTCCCTTGTTGCTGTACTCACAGCTAATCCCGTTTCCTGCGGTCTGAATGAGAGTTTATGGGTTTATGGGTCTTCTTCTCTGGATGTCTGTCCCCTCTAATCCAACCTGCAGCGGCTCTAAAGCCCTGATCCCATCTCAGCATGTGCTTCACTGCCTGGAAAATGAGGGAAGAATCGTGCCCTCCACTCTGTGGTCCCCACCTGCTTTTCTCATGCATGGTCTCCCTACTCCCTTCACTCTCCACTCCAGGCATCCTTACCTGTTCGATTGCCCCCCCCTACTGTGGCCAATGCCCTTTCAAGTCCCCTCCAATTCTTCATCAGCAGAAGCTACACTCACCCATCAAAGTTGACCTCACATGTAGCCTCTTCCATGAAGTCCTTCCTGACCTTCCCATCCACAGGGACTCTGCTTCCTTTGGACACCTGTGGGATTTTGCCCACGTCTATCTTGTGACCCTGGTCATACATTGTGACTCTCAGTTGGGGTACGTGTGTGTGTTTATCTCATCCCTCCCTCTGGTCAATGAGGTCCTCAAGAACCTTGACTTCCTCTTTTCTTTGCCCCTTCCCTGTGCCTGGAATGTAATAGCTGATTTTGAAACAAAGGGGATGGAGGTGAGGTGAAGTAAAGAAGTAAAAGCTTGATGCATGTTCTTGAACCAAGCGACACCAGAACAAAACCGATGTTAAATTAAATAGAGTGTTTGTTCTTTAGAGAAAGTACAAGATTAAAAGCGTACTCTGAACTCCAGTGGTCTAGTGTTTCTGGACCTCTGCAAGTTAAGTTTTCCTCTGAATGTTAAGTTTTCTTCAAGGCTCTGTAATCCATTTCTGGATTATATCTGGAATAGCCCCCTATGCAAATAGTCACAAAAGTTACCAAGTGACTGATTCTTGGAACCTCTCCTTGCTGCCTTAGGTTCCTAACTGGGAAGAGAGGAAAAGAGTGATCTCAGAGAAGGCAGAGTGAGAATGAGGCTGAGGCTGAGGGAAAAACCAGCCAAGCACAGGACTGGCTAACCATTAGCTCGTAGGTACTAGGGAAGTTCCTCCACAAATATCTGAGAGTACAAACTCCAATTATTGGGGGTTGGAAGGACACCAAATAAGTAGGGCATGTAACTAAACCCCAAACCTCTCCTGTCAGATATGGGTGAACATTTATCACGTTGCCTCACTGTCTTGGGATCATATGATCTACTTTGCTCACAGTAGTCTTTCACAGTGACCCCCTCCCCCATGGGAGAACTGGGGTTTTCAGAAGCCCAGAATCCTCAGGATGATTGACAAACACACTCAATCTGAGTTACAGTTCCTATGGCATACAGCTAAATTTATAAGCCTGGGGAGCCATCCTATCACTCTTCCATGGCCAGATACAAGTTAAAGGGACTTGGTGGCACTCATGAGTGTAACACACACTAGATGGCACCCAAGGCAGTGAAAGGACAGAAGATTTCTAACCTGTGACAAACTGTGAAGTTACTCTGAGCTCATCACTTCACCAGTGTGTGCTTTGATTTCACCAACTGTAAAATGAAGAGTATCATTAAAGTGACCAGATTTCACGTACTTTCACGTGGGAGCAGATGGGAGGAGGACTTGGTGAGCTCTGTATTTGTAGCTGGAAGGAGAAACTCCAGATTTTCACCAGAGGTTTTGAAGACAGGTAAGTGGGTCCAGGAAAAAAACAGATTCTCCTTCCTCTTCTACTGACCCTTTCATCATTTCATTTCTGCTCCCATTTAGAATTACTCTCTGCCCTCTGTATTCTCATAATCTTTGTTTGTTCCACTATAAATTTTGCTATAAAAATGTCTGCCTCGGAGCCGACCTGTTGGCTCAGGTGGTTGGAGCACCGGGCTCCTCACACTGAGGTCGCCCAACCGATTCCCACATGGGCCAGTGAGCTGTGCCCTCTACAGCTAAGATTGTGAACAATGGCTCTCTCTGGACAGGTCAGCGTGGGCTGCTGAGCTGCCATGAGCAGCCGGTGGCCAGCGTGAGCGGCCGGCAGCCAGTGTGAGCTGCCATGAGCAGCCGACCAACTGGCAACCGACTGCCTCAGCCAGAGCGGGGGTGGGGGGGAGTGCAAGGCTCATAAAACCAGCATGGGTCAGGGAGCACAACTAAACTGAGAAACAATGGCTTGGATGGGGTGGGGGGGACAGAGGCAGAAGAAAGGGGAGAAAGAAAAAAAAGGTCTGCCTCTTCCACTGGGCTGTGCCCTCTTTGTAGGCACAAAAGATATCTTATTCACTGCTGTGCCTCTGGAACCCAGCACTGTGTTGGGCGTGTTCAGTAAATATTGGGATGCCCAATCAGAAAAAGCAGAGAACATAACATCAAGCAGAAAACATCCTTAAAGAGTAGAAAAATTGTAGGTATGTTTTTGCATAGAAAACAGAAAGGAGGGGAGAAAGGGGGATAATGAGAAGGACACTCTAAAAATGGATGAAATCTTTAAAATTATGGCCTGTGGGGTTTATAACATATGTAGAAGTAAACTGTATGACAATAATAGTTCAAAAGTTTAACTTTCAAATGAAGTTTAAAAAGTAAGGATTTGCACTGTTCACAAAGTAGCAGAAATATTAATCTGAGTTATAATAAGTCAAGTGTGCATATTATAATCACTAAGGTCATTACTAAAAGAAAAAGAGGAGATGAAATGGAATGATAAATACTTGCTTAATCCAAAAGAACACAGAAACGGAAACATAAAGGACCTATGAGGCAAATAGAAACAAATTGTGGGATGGTAGACTCAATTCTAACTATATCAGTAATTACACTAATTATAATTGGATTAATTACTCCAATTAAAGCACCAATATTGCAAGACTTGTTAAAAATTTAAAAAGGCCCTATGCTGTTCAGAATAGATGCATGTTAAATACAAAGACCTTTAGAAATTTAAAGTATAAAAGGACAAGAAAAGTTATACCGTACAAACAGTGATCAAAAAGCTAGGGTGGCTTTACTAACATCAGGAAAAGTAGACATTACAGCAAGATTATCACAAAGATAAAGAAGGACATTTAATAAGGGTAAAAGGGTCAGTTCAACAGAAATGCATAACAATCCTAACTTTGGATTCATCTGATAACATATATATATATGTCTTATATAGAGAGAGAGAGACAGATAGACAGAGACAGAGACAGAGAGAAATTGCTGTGTTGTTTTTTGAGGAAACTGACTAGAGACCATTAGTGGGATTCTGACTGTTATTTCTACTGCAGGTTTTCTACAGTCCCTTCTGTCCCCTTAGCCAAAACGGATGCTTGGCCAAAAGATGTGGGCATCCTTGCCTTGGAGCTCTATTTCCCAGCCCAATATGTCGACCAAACGGACCTGGAGAAGTTTAACAATGTGGAAGCAGGGAAGTACACAGTGGGCTTGGGTCAAACCCATATGGGCTTCTGTTCCGTCCAAGAGGATGTCAATTCTCTGTGTCTGACAGTGGTGCAGCGGCTGATGGAGCGCACGAAGCTCCCATGGGACTCTGTGGGCCGGCTAGAAGTGGGCACTGAGACCATCATCGACAAGTCCAAGGCTATCAAAACAGTGCTCATGGAGCTCTTCCAGGATTCAGGCAACACTGACATCGAGGGCATAGATACCACCAATGCCTGCTACGGTGGCACTGCCTCCCTCTTCAATGCTGCCAACTGGCTGGAGTCCAGCTCCTGGGATGGTATGTGCTGCCAGAGGTTACACAAGAAAGGAGTTGGGCCTGGAAACTAAATCCTCAGTTTTGCTTCTCCGTTCCCCAGGGAGGGCGGGACAACTTATTCACACTGCTGCTATCAACCAACAACCACAATGATGATAAGCGCTTAGACTTTTATAGCTTTATGCAGTTAATTAGGTAGCATGTTCACAGAACCGTTCCTTTAGTCCTTACTACAGCCTAGGAAGTGGTTGTTATCCCTGATTTACAGATAAGAAAATGGAAGATCTGATATCTTACTTACAAGTTAGACATCAAGGGGAAAACACCCTGGTAAAAATAGACCCAAAGAATCAACAGATAAGCTGTTACACAGAGTAGTTCTACTCTTTCTCCCTTGCTTGGTTTCTAGGAAATTGCTTTTTGCATATTAACGTTACCCTGGATCTTACTTATGTTTTTCCTCCGTGCTATATTGGAAGGAAGAACCCTGTTGCGATAGCATAAAAATGTCCAAGGGAAACAGTACAAGTGGAGAGTTAGAAACCTAGCTCTGCCAATAATCATTGACAAGTGCCTTACCCTCTTTGAGCCTCAGAGTTCTTATTTGCCTACCTGCCTTGAAGGCTGGTGAAAGAACTGAATAAGATATCCATGGAGATGTAAAAGAAGAGTACCTGAGCAATCAAAGCACTCTATATTTACTAAGTTGGAAACTAAAAATAAAACCTTAGAAACCATAAGGAACACTAATAATAAAAATAATTACGAAGCCTTGATATCGGCTGGAACCTTAGAGATTTTCTAATCCTGTGTTCTTTATTTTTAAAAGAGGCCAAGAAGAGTTTAATGGTTTGTCTATGTTCCTGCAGCAAGGCAGTGCATGTCCATACATACACCTGTTCAGTGTTTTTTCTGAGTGCCCTACATATAGCCCTACCCTTAGTGGTTCCATTGATTTGGGATATGCCAGTCTCTACATCATGAAATCTGTTTTCACAGTGCTCTCCCTGCTTGGCACTTATATTATTACCTCACCAGCAATCCCTATGATCACCACCAATGTTTCCAACCAAGCATTTAGTTGGAGAGTAGCAATAAAAGGTAAGGGACACTCACCAGCCTTTAAGCAAATATCAGAGCCTATGTTTGGGAGCATCGTCATTTCAAATAAGCAGATTCTGCTGAATGTCTGGGCATTCCACAGAAGAGGGCTACAAATGCATCCTCGTTCAATATAATATTTTGGTGGGCAAAATACTGAAAAAAAAAACCATTGAGATGTGGATTGTTAGTTTGTATTAAAACAAAAATCATATTAAGCCTGAGCCTAATGACAACCGCCAATACCAGACAAGGCCAATGTCGATGAGATCTCTGCTTCTGACTAACCTGGCCAACCATCCCCCTGGGACACTTGGATAAGAGGAAGTGTTTCTGAGACTCACCAGGAAGTTTCAGATCATTCCTGAGAGACAGCAGGGTGTGAGGGAAGGAAAGAGTGGTACTGGCTCAGATGCCCTGAGAGACCTCATCTGCCCTATCTTTTTTTAATGAAAGTAATTGAAATTTATAGTTTTAAAAAAACATATACCCATACACAAAAGGGAAGAAAAAGTTCCCGTTGGCACCTCATTACCATTTTCAGGAATTTAACACTAACAGTTTCTGCGTGTTCTTCCAGATTTTTCCTATGTACCTGCAAGCATACATGTATCTATTCAGTTTTAGTTTTTAACATTGTGCATATTATTCCTCATCTCTATGATATCTTTGAGATCATTATCTATCTCTATCTCATATACATTATATATATATATGTATATATATATATATATATACACACATATATATGTGATTTACTGCATTCTTTTGAAAGCTACATATTCTATTGATGGATATGCCTAACTATTTAACTGGTGCCATATTGATGGATATTTTGATAGTTGTATGTTTTTTGCAATTATAAGTAATTGTTTAAATGAACATTGTACAATAGCTTTGCGTGCTTGTGATAATGTGCTGTAAGAATGGATTCCTAAAAGTGGAATTGCAGGATATGTTGATTTAAAGTATCGATAGAATGTGCCTGATTGCTCTTCAAAATGTTGTACTAGAGGTGACCTGTTAGTTCAGTTGGTTAGAGCGCGGTGCTCTTAACGATAAGGTTGTCAGTTTGATCCCCGCATGGGCCACTGTGAGCTGCGCCCTCCACAACTAGATTGAAACAACTACTTGACTTGGAGCTGATGGGTCCTGGAAAAACACACTTAAAAAAAAAATGTTGTACTAAAGTACATTCCTGCAATGCATGTTATCAAACTTTCTAATCTTTGTCAATTTAATAAGTAAAATAATATTGTCATTGATTTGCCCTTTTTTCACAAGACAGCTTCGATTTTTTTACAATGTTTATTGGCCATTTTCCTATTACATACCTTGTATTTTTTATGAGACTTTTATACATGAAGGAAATTAGCTTTTTTTGGTTATAACTATTGTAAATACTTCCCCAGTTTGTCCTTTGAGTTTGTATCTGATAGAAAGTTTTAATGTTTAGGTAGCCAAATTTACTGATCTTTTTTTTAATGGCTTTGAAATACTTTTATAGTTTCCAAATATATATATATGCTACCAACTCCAACCCCAACGAAAAATATATACTTTCATTGTATATAAAAGTACATACGAAAAGTATATATATATATATATATATATATATATATATATATATATATATATATTCTATATTTCTCTATATATATTCTATCTATAGAATATCTATCTATCTATATATATATTCTATAATTCTTAAGAAAAGGTTCTTGGGTTTTGTTGAATTTGGGTTGGAATCCTGACTCTGAATCTTTATCGTACTATCCATTAGCTGTTGGCTCTGGCCAAGTGACTTCAGTTCTTTGGGCCTCAATTTCTTTGTCTATAAAGAGGGGATAACTGTCTCTGATATATAGGCTTATTGTGAGGATTCAATTATATAGAAATATGGCTCCCAACACAGTACTGGGGTAAATCCCGGGTCTTCCTTACAGATGAGATAGAATACTGAAATCACCGCCATTATCTGTCCCCCAGACTCAAGTGGGGGGGCTGGCACAGTACTATCAGATGAAAGGGGGAAAATAATAGTCAAGACCACAATCATTTACTGACTAATAGTCTGACTAATATAGAGGTAGTAACTATGGATCACCTACATTAAATGCAGTTACTCAACATAAACCCTTTTCTCAAAGAAAGTAGTACATTCAAAGCACATGGTTTGCAATCCTGTCAGAACTGGGTTTAAAAATCAAATTCCATATTCACTAAGTGGGTGACCTTAGACAAATTACTTAATCTCTCTGGAAGGCAGTAGGTGTTACCTACCTCATTGGATGGTTTTAAGGATAGTTTGATAATAACTAGTGTCTAGCTAGTATTTCAGATGTTAGTTTCCCTCCCTATCCCTTGACCTTCTATTGGAGGGAATTTCAGCCACAGAGGACTAGAAGGTGATGGGTACAAGCATAAATTATCTCCCAAACTGCCAGTTAATACATTTTTCGTGGAATTCAGAAACGGAATTCTGAATAAGTGAGTATTGTGCAGCTAGAGTAACAAGATACTGAGTTTTGACTTTGCATTTCAAATGTGTCATGCTGAGTCTCACAAGAACATAAACTCCATGAGGCAGGGATTTTGGGTTTTGCTCGCTGGTCTATCTTCAGTATATAAAGTTGTGCTTGGCACACCGGAGGCACTCAGTCTACTCAGGATTTGGTAACGATGATGATATTTCTTGTCTCTCGTGACAGGTCGCTATGCAATGGTGGTCTGTGGAGATATCGCAGTCTATCCCAGTGGTAATGCCCGCCCCACAGGTGGGGCTGGAGCCGTGGCAATGCTGGTTGGACCCAACGCCCCTCTGGTCCTCGAGAGAGGTTTGTAGCGACCTATGGATACATGGTACCAAGAGACTGTGCATGGCATGGCCAAATGCATAGCTCCTAATCCCAAACTGGCATACCACTACTCAGAGCTGAAGGATGGGTTTGGGGACGATGTCACTTACCTTCAAAAGGCCTGACTGGGGAGCAGAGGGCAGAGAGAAAGGGAAGAGAGGCATCAGCGAGGTTTCCTCTTCTGCACCATCACATGGGGATGATGAAGGGTGGACTCAATGCTGACAAAGACCTTTGGGAGCTAAACTGCCCATTGAAGATGAAAGAAGATAATTGGGAACACAGGGAAAGCCTTTCCTTGGAGACTGTTGGTGTCTCCTCCAGATTTCGTTAAGCCCATATAGGTGTGGAAAGGAAAGTGTAAGCCTCATTTACATAAGAGCAACAATCTAGTCAGCTCCCTTGAACATGTGAGGAATGTTGAGTGGGCTCGGGTTGGGCACGAGACAGGTAAAGACCAGGAGACCATTTGCACGTGGTTCTCCCGTCCCCATTGCTCTCTCTATGTGGGCTGCACTGGAATCCCTGAGTCCCTTACGTGCCTTGCCAGGGCTCCGGGGGACCCACATGGAGAACGTGTACGACTTCTACAAACCCGATGGGGCTTCAGAATACCCTCTGGTGGACGGGAAGCTCTCCATCCAGTGCTATTTACGGGCCTTGGACCGATGTTACATGGTATACCGACAAAAAATCCAGAACCAATGGAAGCAAGGTATGCGGCTCAGAGGGCGGAAGTGGGGCTCTGTGTACGTGGGGCCAAGGGTTTGTCCTAAACGCTTAAGATAAGGTCTCTTCTTGCCTCTGAAAATGATCTCAAGAGAATTGTTTCATGTCCCCTTCTTCTCATGCCTTTCCCTGGGCCTATGCTCAAGTTAATTTGAAAGTCATCCAAACTCAAGTATGAAATTGCCTCTGACTTGAGCTAAACGAAAGAAAGTAAACAACATAGTTCAAAGCCACCAGTAGGAAACCAGTGGGTGTCAGCCACCTGGGGAGGTAGGATGGTGAGTAAGCCACCACATCCGACTGGGTCTAGATTTGTTTCTGCTGAAGTCAGGAGTGATTTGACTGTTGGTTTGTAGTTTGCCACCTTTTAAAGTCTTGCTGATGTTAAAAAAAATCTTACTGGTATTTTCGGTATGCTGCTATCCGTGATGTTCCTCTGGGTGGTACTATTGCAAGTTGATTTTATTTTCACTTTTAGTTTCAGAATTTTCTGGCTAAAAAAATATGTCCTACTTTCATCATCAGAAAAGAAACAAAGTTTATTTTAAAACTACCCTGAAGGCTGCTTTTAAGAAATAGAAAGGGTGCTTACGTGCTTAGCCATGCAAAAGGCAGATCTCAGTGTGGGGAAAAGCATGGGCTGAGCATGGATGCTGTACGGGTGGGAAAAGGAGCCACTTCGTGCCCCTTTCCACCGCACTGGGTGAAATGCTAGCTGCCACAGCCATCCGCCATGGCTGAGGAGTCAACTTGAACCTCTCTGGGCCTCTGCCCATCCACTATCAAATTGCTGCTAGCTAATTGTTCTGGCCTCCTCTGAATTCTTGTGGCATTCTAATTTTAGTCCTTATTCTCATACGGAATTTGATCGATGCAGCCTGGGATCTCAGCACTAAATTGTCAGCTGTCCCAGTGGCAGCAGATGCACTGCCCTGCTCTTTGAAATGAGAGGAATAGTCTGTATTGCTGAGTCAGAGACATCAGAGCCTAAACCCAAAGCCAGCCATTTTCAAGCTGGGTGACCTTGGACACATCACTAAGCTTCGTATTTTTGGAGACTCTTCTTTCCTCCTCTGGGAAATAGAGGAGAATATAGAACACAAGTTTGATTTGGAGCCGTTATCTGTCGTAGAGGTTGGCAATAGTAGATAGGGAGAATATATTTGTTTCTTTCCCTTGTTTCTTTATAAGGAGGGTGCTCAGTGAAATGCTTGCAAAATGAATGAACTAACCTTATGCGTGTTTGCTGGAGGTAAGAGCTAGTTGTCCCTCGGTACAGTTAGATCTTGGAGAGTAGGTCGCAATGGCTTATCTGTCACGCCACATCCTTGCTGTCACACTTCCTCTTCCAGCTGGCATCGATCGACCTTTTACTCTTGATGATTTACAGTTTATGATCTTCCACACACCCTTCTGCAAGTTGGTCCAGAAATCCCTGGCTCGTCTGATGTTCAATGACTTCCTGTCAGCCAGCAGTGACACACAGACCAGCCTCTATAAGGGGCTGGAGGCCTTCAGGTGAGTCCTCTTGATGTGGGGAGCCTAGAGGCTCGTGAGGGGTGAGGAAGGAGGAAGTTTCTGCATGCTGTGAGTCTGGACCACAAGCCACTGCCGTGGGGAAAAAAGGACAATCCTCCAACACAATAGAGTGACGCCAAGTCCTTACAGGGGTTCTTGTCTGCGTGGCATGAGGCCCTCCACCTTTTATCTCAGGGAGCACAGGGAGTTAGTTGGCCAGGACCTGTAGATCAAGTGACTATTAGAAGCTTCAGAGAATGTGAAAAGGAGGAAAGGGAGTATGGTTATGCCATTCAGTCGATAAACATCTGATGAACATCAGCTATGCCAGACATCATACTAAACTCTAGGGACACAGAAACCAACGTGACACCATGATCCCTCCTTAGAGGCTCTCACAGTCTATATGGACAGAAACACCTAGAAGCAAATAATCAGAGTCCAAGATGGCAACTTGGGGAGGATCCAGTCTCATTCTGACTTGCCATCGACCTCATGAATGTTTTGCTTATTGCCTCAGTTTCTCCCATCTATGAAATGGAGATCGTCTAGTGCATCCCTTTAAATGTCAATAAAGCAAAAAGGATGCCATTTATTTATGGATTACTCTGAGAGTTTAGAAAAGAAGAATCTTCAGTACAAAGAGTTCCCACTGGGAAGGGCATCTTTCCCTTTCTTCCTGATAACTGTTCATTTCAAGGTTTGTAGTATTCTACCAGTATCTGCCGCTATTACTAACTACTGCTACTAACCCTGACACTAACTAAAACATCCAAAGTAGCATAAACACTGCTTATAAGACCTTCCTCGTGAGGGGAAAAGAAAATTCTAACATATAGCAAAGAGAATAGCTTAGTATCTTTTATATGCACAAGTCTCATAAATAATAAGATAAACACTGCAGTAGAAAACTAAAAAAAAAGATATGGATAAGAAATTCCTCAAAGGAGAAATGACATAATCATATTTTTAAATGTGCACGCTCATTAGTAACAAAGTGAAACAAGTTACCGTGTTCCTTACATCGCTTTTTTAAAAAAATTGAATACCCAGAATTGGAGACACTGTGGAAAAATGAGCAATTGGTGGATGTATAAATTGAGACACGGGTTTGGGGGAGGAATAGGAAAACATGAAGTTAAGGCCTTAAGAAGGTGCATGCCCTTTTGGCTCAGCAATTTCACGTGTTTAAAAGAACATGAAGCTTTTCACTGTGGTATTTTAACTAATTAGAACAGGAATGGGGAGATTGGTCAAAGTAGGGTTCCCATCATGGCCCATTCTACAGCCTTGAAAAACAATGTTACAGAAGATAACTTAATGTCATAGGGAAAATTAACTAAGGAAGCTTGTTAAGCAGATTGTATGGTGTGGTTTCTATTTTCCAATAAACTGTATGAAAGTAAGGATGGATTCCACAAGGAAAATAGGAAGCAGTGCTCCCTCTGAAGGGTAGCACTAAGTGACATGTTCTTCTTTGCATGTTTCTGTATTTCCAAACATCCTATAATGAAAACATGCGCCCAAAAGTCTTCTCTCTGGAGGCTGATGCTTCTCCCCTCGTTGCCTTCCTCCCCTCCTGTGGCTTCTCACCTGGCCTATTCCTCTGGCTGCCTCACAGGGGCCTAAAGCTGGAAGACACCTACAACAGCAGGGATGTGGAAAAAGCATTTCAAAAGGCCTCTCTAGACATGTTCAACAAGAAAACCAAGTCCTCCCTTTACTTCTCCACACACAACGGGAACTCATACACCTCATCCCTGTACGGCTGCCTGGCTTCACTCCTGTCCCAGTAAGTTCTGTGCCTGCCCCCCACAACTCCCTCCAACCCCTCCCACCTTCCCACCCCCATCTGAGAGGCCAGTCCAGTAGAATTCCTCTTATGGTTCAGATTTTTTTTTTTTTTAAGAAGGAAGGAAGGAAGAAAGGAAGGAGGGAGGGAGGGAAGAAGAAAGGGGAAGAAAACTTGTTTCAAAGGTATATGTATTATAGGCAGGTTTGTTATCAGTATTAAACAGTTGTCTTCCAAAGTGAAGTACATGTGTTACTTCACTTTGTACTGTGAAGGGACTGTGCGATTTTTCTCAGGTTCTATTTGGTGCAGCAAGAAAAGAGAACTTTTACGCATATTTTTCTCTCATCTATTTAAAATCTCTGTACTTAGTAAAGCATGGTAGTTAAGAAAGCCTAGCTTTGGAGCCCACAACCAAGGTTCAAATCTCTTTATGGCTTATTAGCTTTGACCTTGGAAAAATACTTAACCTCTGTATGCCTCACTTCCTCCAGCTATAAAATATGTACAGTAACAATATGTACCTTCTAGGGTTTTGATGAGTGTTAAATGTCTAAAGCAATTAAAACTGTAATGCTCAGCAGATGCTCAAATGTTATCTGTTATTTCTATTGACATTCTATTTTGTGGGTTTTATAAGGAAATACATGTACTATATAGTGCATGCATATAACATAGGAGATACAGAGGGTGCCAAAAAAACTATACACATTTTAAGAAAGGAAAAAACTGTATTAAAATTTGTAATAATATATATCTATAACAAAAGATGAATACAAGTCATTTGTATACATTTTTTGGCACCCCCAATATACATGAACTTGATGAAATTATTATAAATGAGGGAATGAATAAAAGAGTTACAACTGGTAAAGCATCACCAGTCTACATGGAAGTCTTGAAGGAGAGTCCAGTGGTCTGAACTCCACTTGGAGATGCCTTCAGAGCCCACTGAACTCATCTTGTCCTCATGGGTGGGGAGAAGTTCCCTCTACACCCCGAAATTCCGTTATGCTCACTGTGCCTTCTGTCTCTTGGATTTCAGCTGCTCTCCTGTTAGCCCATTTTCCTCCTCCTTGGCCTATCCCCAGAGTCTTTCAAAAAACCCTTTGTGTAGAGTGCCCAGAAGCCATCTCTAAGTTGCAAGAGGTAGACTCGCTTGGGCTGAAAGGTCGGTGGTTTATTTGATGGGCAGACTATAATGCCAATGTGTTTTCTGGGTTCTGATTTCTTCTCCTGCAGGCACTCTGCCCAGGACTTGGCTGGTTCCAGGATTGGTGCCTTCTCCTATGGCTCTGGATTGGCAGCAAGTTTTTTTTCATTTCGAGCATCCCAAGATGCTTCGCCAGGTGAGTCCCGTCTTTCTAGCAGGGACTTCCAACAAGATCCATCTGCTGGAAGAGACCATTTTCTACCTCTCTGCTACTGAGACTCCTTCACTCCCGCCTTGGCAGAATAATGTGATTGAGAGCAAAGGAAATCCCTAAAGGGCTTTAAACAATGGAGTAAACTTATCTGATTTATGTATCTGAGGCACTCCCCTGGCTACTATGGAGAGACTAGATTGAAGAAGAGCAAAGGTGATTATGGGGAAACCAGACAGGTTGTTCCAGCAAAGAGTCCAGGCAAGAGGTAATGATGGTTTGGTTTCAGCTGGTTATAGAGAAGTTGGTGGGTTTGAGATATCCAGTGAATATTTGTTGATTGTTTGATGGCAGGTGTGATCTGAGGCATGCATCTAAGTGCTACATGGGATGAACCTTGATGACATGAGTGTCTGCCCGTATGTTTTGCTAACAGGATGTGTTCTGACCCTTATTACTTCTTGGCGTTGTAATCTGCATACTGAGAACTTCCGCCAGTTCAAGCTCCCACAGAACCTGGCTCTCTGTTGGACTCGGGAACAATAGCTGTGATCGCGGCACTGAAGCATGAGTTTATCAATCTTGCTTTTGCTTTCCAGGCTCCCCCCTGGAAAAGCTGGTATCCAGTATCTCGGACCTGCCACAACGCCTGGCCTCCCGGAAGCGTATGTCTGCTGAGGAGTTCACAGAAATAATGAACCAAAGAGAACAATTCTACCGCAAGGGTAAGGAAAAGCAGGAGGAGGGAAGGAGAAGGCAATTTTTCCCAGTATCTGAGAGCCCAGGTCTCCTCAGAAGACTAGAATACCATAGGTCAGGGTGGAGATGGCTATGAGGTATGATTGGCAGAAGATCTGTTAGGTGCCCAGGGGTGAGAACTGGGTGGGGAAGCAGAAGGCAGAGCTGTGAAAAGGAAGGAGGCAGCAAGTGGCTTCTCAGTGTAGACTGTAGCTAGCCACCCAAAACAGGGCACTGGACAATGTAGTCCCTTGGACGTCAGGTGTGTGGTCTTTGAAAATGCCATCTTTGTGACCGTTGAAAGAGCCCAGACTTTGGAGCTAGATATCCAAACCTAAACTGACCTGTGACATTCACCAGCTCTTTATCTTGGGGAAGATTATGGAACTTTCCATTGTCTCATTTCCAAAATCACACCAATTTTGCAGGGTCGCCAGACAGATTGGATGAATTCATGTCCTCAATAAGTCATCGATAAATTGTACTGTCTCCGCCCCACTGCTCGCTTTCCCTACCAAACAAAATATTGCCCCCAAAAGCAACGAAAGTAAAGTAAACCAATGCTAAAGATACAACAGGAGAGACCAGATGGTGGTTTTAAAACCACAGTAACCATATTTTCTCAAGCGAAACTTGGGACACATGGTGTGTAGTGTGGTCTGCTTCCGGTTCTTCTGCTGGCCCAGAGCTACGCTGGGTAGTCGATGACTTCGCAGCCCCTGCAGCACGGCTAGGAGACTGTCACCATGAATAGGTGTCCTGTTACTATTTTGTCTCCCCCAACCCCATAGAGCGCTTGATGAGTATTGCCTCTTCTCTTCCACAGTGAATTTCTCACCTCCTGGTGACCTAAACAGCCTCTTCCCAGGCACCTGGTACCTGGAGCGAGTGGACGAGCTACATCGCAGAAAGTATGCCCGGCGTCCAGTCTAAAGGTAGTGAGTGAGATTTTCCAGGGTTGGTGGCATCAAGCTTTTCCTCCGGGAAATAGATGCAGTTCTGATGGTGGAACCAGGCCCGAGAGGGTCTGTAGCTCCCAAAATGATCAGAGGTGGGGAGTTTGTGCCGTGAAGACTGAGTGAAAGTCTTGGAGCTCTTTGCCCTGGAAAGCCAAACTCGGGGTGGGGGGGTTGGGGGGGTGGGGGAAGGCATGTTCTTAAATTTTGAATGTGAAGAAAAGAGTCAACTTGTTTACCTGATCTGTTCATAGTAGGACACTTCCCCAGACACTTGAGAGAAACAAAATGAGCGCCCAGAAGGGAAAGCAGGCTGTGAACCTGAACCTATAGAACTCACTACTCCAAAGGGGTGAAATCAGTAGCTTCAGAAAAGGTGTACAGCAGTGTGTTGGGGACAGAGTCATAAGGAAACAGGGTGTTGGGGACCTGTTAGAACCAGACACCTTGGCTGGAGGGAGCCTTAAACCTAGGCAACCGTATACCTTGTGCGGAGAAGCAGTGAGGTTTTAGAAATCAGTGGGGAGAGGCGTAAGGCAAGCAGAGTTTATGGAAGAGAATTCGGGTGAGTGAAGAAATGGGAGAATTCTTAAAAAAAAAAAAAAAGAAATGGGAGAATTCTTTATGGTACTTTTAAAGGAAAATCAAGTATTCGGAATTAAAATCTTATAGTTTGTGGACCGAGATGCCTGCCTTCAGTTTATCTTCCAAATTGGCAAGGTACACCGAATGGAAGAGTGAGAAGCAATTTCTTTTGCAACACATACATCTCAGTAAATACAGTCCCAATGCCCAAATACATCCTCTATGTTTTTCTGGCTTTCGGATTGCTGCTATCCTTTGGCAAGGGATGGGGGAGGAAAAAGGAGGTTTGCTGAGGGCAGGTTGTGGAACAGGGCCTGGAGCAAGAAGTCTGCAGATAAGGGAGATACCCAGAGAAATCAGGAAAAGCACAGGACAGGGTGCCCTCAGTTCCTCATAACCACTGAAGCCCTGGGGTGTCAGGGACCGGATGGGCGAGGTGACAGGGGGCCGTAGGGTGGGGCTGAGAAGGCAACTCTGTAAGCAGGTTCACCAGCTTTTGGTACTGCCAGGAGTTGTTTGTTTAAAACATGGTTCTGAAGGGCATATCAGCAGCAAAGAGGGGGTTATTAGATGTATCAAGCTATTTCCGCCACCAGAAGCAGAGCAGGAGGGGGACAGAGATGGGCAGGGAGAGGGGAGGGAAGAAAGAGAACTTTGGGATTCTCAAGGCAGAGCTCCCTCCCTCTCGATGTCCACCAGCTTCTCTCAGTGCTTAGGCAGCACTGTGCCTGGTGTACCTTAGAAGAGAAAAGCTGCAGCTCAGTGGACTTGTCTCATGCCAATGGCTGACATGAGCCATAAAGCTACCCCAGTGAGATTTTAGCTGAAATAAGGATTTTATGTCGGTCAGCGCTCTGTGGAGTTCTGCACTGCCCAGGTTGCTCTCCTATCAGGCAGAACGCGTCATGGGGACCCTGCCCACCTCCCAGCCTCCGCTCCAGCTCTGGTGGTGGTGGCGCTGGAGTAGGGCACAGGTCCCTCAGGCATCCAGGCTTGGGGCTGAGGGGAAGGGGTGCAGTGGAGCATGGAAGACCTCAGGATGCACTTAGGAGAGCCCCCCACACACCCACACACTCACACACCACACAGCCCCCTGCCCCAGGCACAACCCCACCACCTTGTCACCTCAGGCAGGAAGAAGGTACTGCTGGTGGTGATGCCCAGGATGAGACATTGAATGTCCTGCTTTTGTTTGTTTCAATTCTGCAGCTCCATGGAGTGGCTTCTGGGAAGAGTGTGCTAGCAGAGCTCTCCCCCAGGAATCATAAAAAAAAAGAAAAACCAACAACCCACTCTTAGCTGGTAAATAGATTGGATTGGACACCTCTGCCTGCATAAGCATGGGCCTTGTAGAAGGAGGGGCCACCCTCAGGGGGCCTTTTATGTCTTTTCTTGCATTATCACTGCCCTGAGCTTGTGGTGCTGTGGACCAGGGGCCCTTTGGGAAAAGAGATGGAGAGGAGGCCTAGCCTTGAATCACTGACCTCCAGAACTGTAGCTTGATCGGCTGTCTCCTTCAAGATCCAGCCAGCTTGCTTATCATTTGGTATAGCTTTGTTATTATTGTTATTATTATTATCACATTTCTGTGCTGTTATACTTTGATTCATTTCTTAAGACTTTCTGTGAATTTCTAAATGTTACATCTGGTACGAAGCTAATATAACACAATTAAAAAGATAGAGAAGTCAGGGGCGGGGGGTGAAGGGAGTCAACTGTATGGTGATGGACAGTAACCAGACTTTGGGGGTGATTACTTTGCAGCATCTACAGATGTTGAGTTATAATGTTGTACGTTTGAAACTTATATAATAAAAAATCAATAAAAATGAGGGGCAACTAGGCCCCGATTGTGCACAGAAACAAAACTCACAAGCAATAAAGTTATACTCAAAAAAAAAAAAAAAAGATTGAGGAGGAAATGATTCCTGTATTTCCTGGAAACCAGAACATGAAAAATGCCCCAGCTGACACACAGAGAATCCTGCCAGACCTCCTGGCTCTGGGGGCCCTTACTCTCCCCTGGGTATGGAAAAAGGGACACATGTTAAACCTGATAAGCTCAGGAGACTGAAAATAACCACATAGGATGGCGTAAGCATAAAAATTCCTAACTAAGGTGGGCCATGGCAGGAAATCATATCCTTGGCCTGTAGCTTCCTTGACAAAGGTCAGTCTTTACCTTAAGTGAGCCTGTCTGTTGTCTTTTTGCAACTAAGATAACATACTCTTGGAATGTCAGAGTAATCTCTTTTTCTGGACCCCTCGGGGGACACAACCTACCAGACCAGAGCAGGAAACTACAAAATCCCTCATTGTTATCTTGTTCCCCAAATACCATCTCTATGTGCTGTAAATGCTGTGAACTATCCTGTGCCCACCAACGCAAAAGAAGTGTGTGTCTCTCCATTTTGCTTTTTATCCAATCCCAGAGGTTTCCCCGCTTTGCTTTCTCCCACCCCTTTAATCTATAACCAATGGATTTCATATAACCCTCCTCCTTTGATCCTAATGTATAAAATAAGTTGCAAAACGGCCATTTTCCGGAGCATTTTCTCAATCCATTGAGACTTTGCTTCCCGGCAATTGTCGTCAGTTTGGCTCAAATAAACTCTTTCAAGTTTATCTAAGGCTGGATGTTTTTTTCGATGAGACCCCCGACCGGATCTTGCAGCTGCCCCACAGTAGTAAAATCGAAGAGCACTCAATTTACAATCCCCTTCTCTCCCTCTCCCCTTGCCACACCATTCTCTGGGAGGGGAGGGGAAACACAGGTGGTGAAACAGCTGAGGCCTCCTGCTTCCCTTTTCTGACGGAAAGATGCCTGCAGGGGGCAGAAAGCACTGGGGGAGCTGTAGATCAACGCTCCTTGGCCACGGCGTGCCAGAATTAATCTGGACAAATAAACACCGGTTAACGGTAAGATTTTGGTTTCTCAAGCCCCCCAAAAAACCTTGTGATACCTATCAGGAAATTTTTCTGTTAGAGGATTGTTGGACTGCTTGGGTTAGGGCACTGCTTTTCTCAGGATCCGCTCATGAAATAGCAGTGGTTGCGGGAGGTGGGGAGGGAGATAAGGATGGGAGTGGCAAGAAGGGGAGGCTACTATGCTGTTGTCATTCATTTCCTTTTAGAAAGTTCAGCCATCCTAAGAGAAACGGATACTTTGGAGAGGAGAATGGTTTCCACTGGTGGGGAGCAGGGCTGGCTAGGGGTGGCTAGCGTCGACTCTGGGAATGAGATGCTGGGCCTGCTCACTTCACTGCTCGCCCAAAGCTATTCGTGTCCCCCAAGGCACCGGAAAATCCGAGAAAAAGCCACATTTAAGCAGTGAATCCAGTACCAGCAGACTCCCTTTCCAGGCCCTCGCCCATGCTTGCTCAGCTCCGACCCCGTTACACCAGCTGTGGCTGCCGCTTAGCAGCCCCTCTTTGCTGCCACTGGCTGCCTGCTCCACTTTGCATCTTGGTTGGGGCCCTCAGTCTAGTGTGGCACTCCTGGCGAGACACCATGTGCGTTTCCTAAGATCTCCCGAGTCGTGTCCATAGTCCTGGGAGAAAAGCCCACATGCACCTGTGCTGTGGAGAGAAGACTCTGGGCCTTGCCTTCTGTCCATATGGGAGTTCACCTGGAGCTCTTGGTGCTCAAACCGCCTCCATGGGCCTTAGCGGCCAGGACCTCCCATAGCACCCAGTGCTGGGGCCAAGCCTGCCTCCACTCAGCAGTCATTTGGACACAATGCAGGGGTGATGTTAACACTATTTTAGAGGTGGCCGGATGGCTCAGTAGGTTAGAGCGTGAGCTCTGAACAACTGGGTTGCCGGTTCGATTCCCACATGGGCCAGTGAGCTGCGTGCTCCACAACTAAATTGAAGATAACGAGCTGCCACTGAGCTGCTGGAGGGGTGGCCAGTTAGCTCAGTTGGTTAGAGCGTGAGCTCTCAACAAGGTTGCCGGTTCAATTCCCGCATGGGATGGTGGGCTGCACCTCCTGCAACTAAAGATTGAAAATGGCAATTGGACTTGGAGCTGAGCTGTGCCCTCCACAACTAGATTGAAGGAGGACTTGGAGCTGATGGGCCTTGGAGAAATACACTGTTCCCCATTTTTAAAAAAATTATAACAGGGGTATTAGGATGCTGACCAGTTGAATGGATGGTACCCAGACCCCTGCACACTTGCTGAATATCAGCCCTGGTTCAACTGAGGGCACTCAGGATGGCACTGGTTACTGCCACCATCACACAGAAGTTTCCACCCCTTCCTTTCCCCTTCTTCACTCCCCAGAGCCTTCCTTGATAGCTCTGGGATCCACCTCATTAAACGTGACTCCTTGTGGGGACAGAGCCAGGAGTGCAGTTTCCAAGCTCTTGGCCTTATGTGGAAAGGTGCTGGCTCAGGTAGTAAATGGCCATCAACTGTGACTGGATGGCCATCAGCTGTGGCTAGTTGGCCATCAGCTGTAACCAGTGAGCCATTGGCCACTAATATAACTGCCGTGGCTACGCTAGCAGCAGATGGTGGCTGAGTTAGCAAGCACGGATTGCAGTTAGCAAGTGGGGTTGGTTGGTTGGTTGGTTGGCAGAGAAGCGGACGGCAGGTTGCAGATCGTGTGGCTCCTGCCTCCTGTGTCTCCAACCCAGCCACCAGCGAGACTACAGTGGTATGACTCCCCTACCTGTGGCTCCGTGGGTGTTCCTTTTTGGCCTCACCATATCCTGTGTTCTTATGCGGGGAGCGGGACCAGAGATCCCACGTGACACCCTACATGACACTCCTGCTAGCTCTCAACAAATCCCTCTTCCTGTGTAAGGTCAACGTAGGAGGAAATGATTTCTCCAGTTGCCCTGTCACCACTTTCACCCTAAGTGGTGTTAATATGCAGTGTAGGGACAGAGACCCAGAGAGCAGTTTCCAGGCTCTCGACCTCACGTGGAAAGGTGCTGGCTCGGTTATTAGATGGTCATCAGCTGTAATCAGATGGTCATCCACTGTGGCTGGGTGGCCGTCAGCTGTAACCGGTTAGCCATTAGCCACTAATATAACTGCCGTGGCTACGCTGGCAGGGTGGTTGGCAGAGAAGCAGTCAGCGAATTGCAGCTAGCAAGTGTAGTTAGCAAGTAGATTGTGGATTGCAGATCGTGTGGATCCTACTTCCTGTGTCTCGCTCGGCCTCCAGCGAGACTGGGGTGCAGGAAGAACCCTCGTTGGGGTACTGGTGGATGTTTGTTTTTGTGTCTCGACCAGCTGCCATTAAGAATGTAGCGGTATGACTTCCCTACCTGTGGCTCCATTGGTGCTCCTTTTTGGCCTCACCATGTCCTGTGTTCTTGTGAGGGGGAGCAGGAGCTGAGATCCTGCATGACATGCAGATAAAGAACTTCCTTGTGTGGGCAAAAAAACAACCACCCAGGGTGACCTAGAGCAGGCAAGAGGATGGAGTGATTCCTGAGACAGGACATTGAGCCATGTCATAACCACCTCAACATGTTGTATTCAAAGAGATGTGAAGAATGGACCAGCCCACTGACCACGAGGCAACCTCAGGTCTCCAGGGGACGCACTGAACACACACACACACACACACACACACACACACACACACACACACACACGTCTCAGTTTCAGAGTTCCAGGAGTCAGCACTCTGAGGCCAATTCCCTCCTGTTCCAGCATTTGCCCTGCCTCCCCCACTGAGCTTCCACAAAACTGCTTCCCGGCCAAGATCCACAAGAATGAAATTCCACTTGAAAGTTAGGCAGTGCCACAAAGCCAAGTAACACAAAGGAGTCAACAGCATCTTCTGTGTGGCACCAGCTGAATGGACAGTCACGGGACAGGGAGATGCAATGACACTGTCCTATTATGTGTCGTGCCACCCATGTCTGGGAAGACATTTTGGAATGCTCAAGTAAATTGGGTTTCTAGAACGGATCTGACCCCATTAGAGCACAGAATATGTTTGTTTAGGGAGTTTTGAGGAGAGAGGCCAGGAGGCTGAGAATGGAGCTCAACTTAATTTCATCCATCTCAGCCTATTTTTCTAGCTATCAATGGGCTCAAGGGACCTCCTCACCAGAGGCCACGTGATCTCTTTCCAATAGGAGCGGATGGGTTGTCTGATAGGACACTCCGTCCAGATCTGGCTGAACATTACAAGATCAACGGGCGGGCGGGCTGTGTGGTGCAAGGATTTCTATGCAAGGGCATGAGTGAGACCTGCTCCTCTACGTTGAATGAAAGGCGCCAAAATGAAAAAAGCAAGTTCGCCAAGTGCCTCGGGCACTTCCCATGAACCACTTTAATCCCTTTCATCTTCACGCAGGTCTATGAGAGGCATCATTGTCCCTCTTACTGACAAGCGGAGACAAAGGCTCAGAGAACTCAACAGCGTTCAAGGTCAGAGCTGCTCAGACAACCTTGCTGTTCAGGTCCACGCCATCCCCTTCCGGGTCTCTACAACAGTCACAACACATGCGATCTGAGCTCACTGCAGTTGCTAGCACAGCCCTGGCTCAACCTCAGCACCAAGGAGGCCCAGAGGGTGGGTTCGCGCCTGTCAGTGCCAAGCAGCTGCCCTGTGCCAGGCCTTAACGCCGGGCAGGAATCTCAAAAACATACGCTACTGAGCATATGGCAGGGACCAACGAATGGGGGGGAAAACCCTGAAAGGGTAAAACCCTTAGGACAAGCAAGTGCCATTCAGGCATGTTTCATGAAAATCATCTTTAAGAAAAAAATCAATATACCATCCAACCCCTATGAAGCTAGCTTTGTGAATTTGCCAGATACTCTCATGTCCCATGCCTTCACTCACAAGCTTTCTTTCCCCTGATGAAATCCTCCCAAACATCTCTGCTCAATTGCTTCCTCCTCTAGACTCATTTCATATGCACGTGCTGTAGCACTTTCCTTACTGCTTCCAGTAGCTTGTGGGCCGTGTCCTTCCCACAAGATGGAGACAGACGTCTTAATGAGCCTCTTAGGCAAATCTTAGCCCAGCGCCTGGCACAAAATGCTGTGCATGTTTGTTGAATATTTACTAATGTGCACGTACATTACAAGAAGGAAAGGATATGAATTGCCAAGCGTTGTTCCTGTAAAAATGCCTCTGAAAAACCTGAGATGGGAGGGGGCTCCTCTTCAGAGCACCCATATTCAGGTATAGCTTCCCCATTCATTCCTCTCTCATCATACCTCACAGCCAAAGCCACCCCCATGGCTGCTGCAGACACCCTCTGGTGGGTGTTCCAGGTAATGGCAACAGAAAGACGCAGGGAGATTTGGGGTGAGCTCTTTATTAGGTGGTTATTGCTGTACTACAGGGGTCAGACGAGGTCTGCCGCATAAGCAGTGTCAGCCCCAGGAAGGTGATCTTTCCCTGGTGATCACAGTAGGCAGGTTTCTTCACAAAAGCCCGAGAGGCTGTGCCCGGTGAGCCCTAAGGTTAGAAGTGGAACTGGAAGGCCTCGGTCACATGCTGCTTCCAGGCCTCCAGGCTGGGCAGCATGGAGGAAATGCTCATGACGTGCCAGGTCTGCCCGTCGGACACCACCGAGGTCTGGTAGGACAGCAGCTGCACGCCTGCCTCTGCCAGGAGCCCTGGGAAGAGAAGAAACCCCTGGTTGGCATGGAGAGTGGGGAAAGGAGTAGCGAGAGGCTGGGCGTCTTAGTTTCCTCGGATCAAAGCTGCAGTGGGGGGTGATGGTCTCAGAGTCAAAGAACTGAGAGGGGGAACAACAGGGCATCTGCCCAGCTTCCTTCCCCAACACCCTGACCATCAGGCAAGGCCGGGGAGGGAAGATGAGCCACAAAACTAGAGGAATCCCTAACTTGCTGGCTGCCAGCTTTATCTAGACCAACAGTGAGAAAAAAGGGGAAAGTTCCTCCGGGCAGCTGGCAAGGATGTGAAATCACGCCCTCTGTGGACACTGCCAAACTGGGAAGTGCTCCAAAACTCCCAGGGCACCAGGCGACTGGGGTAGGTCAAGATGCCCATGACACTGCTGGAGGTGTGTGACAGGCTTTGCTGCAGTTGGGACAAGGAAACCAGGAGGAAACCTAAATGCAATGGCGCTGACCTCGTTCCTGGGAGCTGGCCCCACAGGCAGGTCCCCAAGCAGGTCCACTATGTGTGCGTAACAGGACAAGCAGCCCCGTTAACAGGGGCGCTGGGGGCCAACCCATGACACACTGCTCTGTGACCTCAGATAAGGCACCTCCCTCTAAACTCCCTATCTCCTCCCCAGTGTTCTGGAAGCTGGCACGACAGACTTTCTGTCTGCTGTAGTGCCAGAGATGCCCTGAGGCTGGAGAGGAGCTGAAGGAGGCAAAGGACTATGGAACCCAATCCCAGGATACACACAGACACACACACTCACGCCCCCAACGCTTGCCCCAAGGGCACTGGCCAACCAAACAGGCCCCTCCTCACCAATCATGGTAGGCAGCATTTCAGGGTCAGAGGGCTGAGCCCGGAACAGGAGCAGGGGCAGCCCTCTGCGAAGAGGCACTTCCGGTCTGAAGACTGCTCCATTGAGCGCCTGTAGCACAGGTGTGGTGCCCTGGACCAAGCCCACCGCCTGGTAGGGGGCACCTGCCAGGGCCACGGTCAGGAGGCCGTCCCCGTAGGCCTGCTCCCCTGGCACAGCAAGGTGGTGGGAGGTGGTTACCTGCAGAGAGAAGGCAGGGGGCAGTTACACCTCCCGGCTCCCACACACCCACCACCCACCCTCTCCCCCGGCCCCATGACGGGTTTCTAGGGCTTCGGCCTGGCAGGAGAGGATGGTCAGCAGTTCAGGGCCAGGGGAGCAGGCCAAGGGGCTAAGCCTTATACCTCTGAACATGAGCTCTCTGGGATGGTCAATGCCTCCAGCAAGGGAAGGAGAGGTGTGCCAGGTACAGGTAAAGGCTTAGAGGGGAGGGTTGGGAACCAGGGAGGAGGAAGGCAGGGCTGAGAAGGGCTTGGATTCATAGGCCTGCCCGGGAGGTACATGCAGCCTGGCTCCTGCTCACTGCTTCCTGCACAGAAGCAGTGGCCTGATCAGGACATAGGAATGGGAGTGTGTGGGGGTTGTGGGGGGAGTAATGTGGGCGCTCTACTGCCCACTGCTTCTGCCAGCTCCCGCTGGCTGAGAAACACACTTTGATCACAAAGGGAACCAGAGGGAAAAATGCCAAAAGGAAAGCCACAGGGGCAGCAGAGGCTAAGGGGATGTGTTGCGTGCTCCCAGAGTTTACAAGCAAAGCGAGACACGGCTCCGTGGTGAAAGGAACAGTGGATGGAGTTGGAGAATGAGCATGCTGGGCTGACTCCCAGCTTCCGGCCAGAGGCAGCCTGGCTTCCTCAGTTTCCTTGGCTGTAAAATGGGGGTGCTGCCACCGCTTCCCATTCACAGAACACTTATACGCAAAGCACTTTCACACGTTACTGGTTCCCTCATAGCAACGCTCGGTGGCAGGCAGTACCCCACTTTGCCGATGAAGACATTATGGCTACCTCTCACAGGGAGACAGTGTCTATGGCAGGACGTGCCTCCAGGGCTCCCCACTCACTAAGCAGGGCTGTCAGCATGCTCTGAAAATGTAGGGGGAGAAGGGCAGTGCCAAGGGGGAGGGCAGGGCAGGTGGGCACGCACGGTGAGGCCAGCCTCTTTCATCAGCAGCTTGGCGTTCACCAAATTCACATCTGCCTGATTGGAAGCATCTTTCAGGAGGCCGACGCTGACAGCAGGGCTCAGGCAGCTCCCGGCATTCTTCAGGGATGTTCCTGCGACCGAAAGAAGCCACCAGAAGAACATGTTTATTGAGCCACGTTGGAGGGGCAGGAGACCACTGTCATCTAGCTTTGGGCCACAGGCTCCTCACTGCCCTGGGGTCCCCAAGCCTGGGCAGTTCTGCTTTACTCTGGGGGGCAGAGAGCCAGCTGGAGAAAGACACTATGGGGAGTCAAGAGCAGGACACCAGGACACTAAACAAGTCTACGAAACGCCTCTCCAAAACCCAGCGCAAGTCTCCTGGCCCCGCACACCTGCCCTGGCCTGGCCACCCTGGCCTGCCTATCATTCTCCAAGCGGATACTTGGAAATTTTCTACTCCCACCCCTACTTGGCACCCACACCCTTGCTGGCCTCAGGAAATGGAAGCAGAAAAGGGCAATGGAAACAGCTGTGGCCCAGCTGCCTGCCTCGTTTCCTCTGGGGCCTGGGTACCCAGGCCAGTGGCGATGCCCTGGCTCAGCCCTTGCCCAGTACTAGCAATGCTCAGGGTCTACCCGTCCCTCCCCGAATGTCTCCCCAAGTGAGTAGATGCCCAACAGTCAATGAGCCGACAAGCCTCTGCCGGGCTTAGGGGACTGGAGCTGTCCCTGACCTCTCCAGCGTATCTGCCAGGGGCTGGACCCCCTGCAAAGGGCCAGAGCCTGCAGTCACTGAGGGGCAGGCAGAGGGCGCTGTTCTTGGAATTCCCACTCCTTGGCTGAACAAACACCCCCAAAGCCATCCATCTTGGGCCTTCTTATTATGTCACAGAGCACCAAATGTCCCCCTCACCTCGTCTGGAACACCCACCCAGACTCTTCATACATGAAGAACCCACGCCTCGGAGAAGGGAAACCCACACAGGAGATAAGAGACAGGGTCAAAACCAGAATCAAAGGTCCTGTCACTTAACCCAGGACACTAATCCTAGCCCCTCTTTGTAAAACTCTTGTCTCTTGTGGAGGTCCCTCTTGCACCCAAAACCTATAAATCTTAAAAATACTGCACAAACGTGATTTGTGAAAGTTAAGTATATTTCCCAAGAACTTTTTGTCCCTACTCGACAGTGCCTGAGTCACACTCAGAGAGAATGTGACCAATGGAGTCACAAGAGCAAAGCCACCTCGGAGTCCCCTACTCTCTGTGACCTGCAGCAGACAGACACAGTGGAGTACAGAGTCCATGCTCCTCTTCTCCCTCCCTCAGCAGTGTCCCCAGCTCACCCTGTGTTACCACCTGGATGGTCCCTTTGGGGGACCCTGCCCAGGCTCGCATGAGTGTCCCCAGAGCTTCTGCCAGACCAATCCAAGGCTTGGTTTGTGGAGAGAAGGCACTGGTAAGGGCCTGGGCGTTTACCTGCAGAGACAGGAGAAACAGGGCTGAGGTCAGGAAGAGGGGGAACACGGCACACCTGTCCAAGCAAGGTCTTGCAGCGAGCCAGGAGGTGGGACAAGAGAAATCAGCTGCTGGCAGCAGAGCCCAAGAGCCGCACGACAGCTGGCTGGGCTGAGTCTGCCGCATGTGGAAGAAAAGTGCACAACAAAGAAACCCCCAGAAGCAGGAACCCCATGTTTCAGGTCCTCTGGGCTCATTGCAGGTCTTGGTCCTTTCTAGAAGACAGGCAGGTGGGAGGGCCCCAGGAGGTCAGGTGCCTTTGGGCACCAATCTGATCCCAGTGTTAGTCTGTGTCTAAGGTTGGAACAGAATTGAACTGAAGATGACACAGAAGAATTAGGGAGACAGGTATTTCCTGTGGGTCAGAAAATATCCTTATTTTCAAATGCACAACACCCTAAGACCACCAGCTGCTTTGGGTAGAGTTAAATGTACCCAAGTTTAACTATTTTGACCAAGAGATTGTCTCTCTTAAGTAAGAAGGGAACATTTTGTGGTTCCATTTGATGGAGCTGGTGCTAAGGAGTCCCCTGCATAAAAAAGCCTGGAATGCCACCGGTACCTAATGACAACGTGACTAACTCCCAAAGGGCTGGCTGTGGAAGGGCTGAAAGGGAGAAGCCACGCCCAGACTGCCGGCAACGGTCACAGCCCAAACCTCAATCTGGATCCCAACCAGCATCACGTGGGAGAATGACCCTGCTCAGAGGCCTTCATCGTGCAAAAGGAGTGAGAAAGTGTGCTCCGTCCCGAGAAGCCAGACACGCAGAGAGGAGAGGCACACAGGTGGACAGGCCCAGTGTCCCGTGGCCACCACCACGCTCTCTGGGCCGGCCTGCCCCGCCACACCTGTGATGGCTGGTCCTGAGGGGTCCTCCTGCAAGGCAGTGGCTGGCTCCCGTCTTTCTCAGGATGAAGAAGGCAGGGTGTGGAAAGGAGGGAGGGCGGGTTGGAGAGCTGGACTATCAACGAAGGGCTGACCCAAGCAGCCTGTGTGTCTCCTGTCATACTTCTATCCTCAGCAGTGAACATTCCTGGGCTAAGGGTCATCCCGGAAGGTCAGGGGTCACCTCCAGCCCTGCCCCCACCCTCATTCACTGACTCTAATCTTAGACTATTGATTAAATGTTCAGGGCAGAGCCACGTGGCTGCAGAGATGCTGATGTTCTGGTTTTCTGTCCTCAGAGAACTTACAATTTGGTGAATAAGAAAGATATAAACTCACGAAGCCTTAATAATAAGAGCACATGCTGAAGGGTTAGATGGAGCCGGAAAGGCCAAGCACGTCTTGGTGAAGGGAGTATGCCCTAAGGAGAGCTGTGCCTTCCTTATTCATCTCTGTGGCCCAAAGCGTTATGACACTGTCTGGTACCCACTGGAGCTCGAGGAACATCCACAGGTGGAATGAGACAAGAGTTGAAGTGTAAGTCAGGTTAGACTTGGAGGAGAAACACATGCCTGGAAGGGCCCAGTGAGAAGCAGGGACACTGAGTCATGATTTGGGGAATGGAAGGGGGCAGACTGTCAGGACGGTGAGTCCCAGGGCGTAAGCTGAACACGATAAAAGGGGTGCTCAGAACTACGAGGAGTGTCCTAAAGGGCTTTCTCCACAGGCCAATCCCCAGCCTGCCCCCACTCAGTGTCCAGCCGGCACCCCCGGACACACTGCTTCCTTCTCAAGGCATGTGGGGAACAAAGGAGCCTTTCTCTAGATACTGGCCCTGGGAAGAACCACAATCTCTTCACAAGGCTACAATACATCAGGGGTAAGCTGGGCTCCCTGGTGTCAGGCCTGGGCTATCAAGGCTGCCGACAAGGTAACTCCTGCCATCCCACCCAGAGGCCAGCTCAAATGGAGCCTCTTATGTTCAGCTCCCAGGGCTGAATCTGGTCACCGCACCACCACTCATCCCCACTGTCACCAGTGCCATCACCAAGATGCCTCCTCCCACTCCGCTCTCTAACCTCTGGGCCCCACTTCACATGGTGATACTTACAACCCCCACTAGTGATTTCCCCTTCACCATGTCCACGAACTGGACTGCGATTTCCTCCCCACAGCGGCTCTGGGCCTCCCTGGTGCTGGCACCCAGGTGGGGGCAGCTGATGACGTTCTCGTGGTCCACCAGGGCTCGGTCGTGTGGTGGCTCCTGCCAGAAAGAGAAACATCTCAGTTGGCTGCCATGGTCTGCCCCAGGGTGTGAGGGAAGTTGGAGGGGAGGATGGCAGGACAGATGTCACCTTCTACTTCTATTTTGTCAGGGTGATCATTGGACTCAGTCACCGGCTTCCTCACGAATGTCCAGAGCTATGGACCAGGTCGTAACCTCAGCTCCATGACGTACTACCCGTGCGCTTTTGGTGTCTTGGATTAATAGTAGCTACCTCGTAACCATCATGGAGATTACACACCAGTTACGTAAGTGGTTCTCACCCAATAGTAGCTATTGTTGGTGTTAGTGTTTTTCTCCCCCCACTGCACCCTTACAGCACTTACTGTCATGCTCTTTGCAGACACCCCACAGTGGTTCTCACCACAATAGGGGGCCCACCTGGCTGCCTCTACCTCCCACCCCAGTATCCCTCCCTTCTATCCCTTCTGCTCACTGAGCACCAAGTACTGCCCTTGGGAATGTTACTTAGGCCTCTTCTCTTCTGGTCATCCTCCCCACGGCTCTGTTGGCTCCCAATGGATTGGGGCCACGTAGCTCTGTGAGTCCTGCCACCATCAGTACTAAGTGCTCTGAGGAGGCCGAGGAGAGCAGGGGAAGGTGCTGTCCGGGGAGGGATGGCAACACAGGAAGGGACAGCCACACCCCGCCTTCAGGGATCTTACGATCTAGTTGAGAAAGGTGGCCAGAAGCACAAACCCAACGTACTGTACACCCTGGGCAGGGAATGGACAGTGAGTGCTACAGGAGCTCAGAGAGGGCTGGGGACTTGCCAAGGTCACACAGCTCAAATGTAACCAGCAACCCCCCACCCCTTCCAAAGTCCATGCTCTTTCCCCTGGATCTCTGACATTTTAGAGAGGCCGACAGGACTCAAGTGGAAATGCACCCTTCATTACTCCATCTGGTGTGAGGGCAGGGTGTGGGAAGTGAGTGAGGGAGACCTAGGGAGAGCAGCCCACCCTGGGGACCAAGGGAAAGCTTCTAACCACTATCCTCGGGCTTCTTTCCCTCCCCGTAGGGGCGGAAGGGTAAAGAAAGCCAATAGACACTGCGTGGAATCGGCAGTGGGATCCACTTCATCAGAGACCGTATGGATACATTAGACCCTCTCTCCTTGCCCCAAATCCTCAACCTCAGAACTGATTTGCTGCAGTCTTCTCTGAAGTTATCGACATGGCAGGAGGCGAGGAGCCTGAGACCAGGCATTGGGTCCCATTTAAAACTTGAGTTTTGCAGAAGACAACATGGCTGCCTCTGGACGAAGCTCTGCAAAGGCTCCTTAGACCAAAGGTGTTATTTTTGGCATACGTTTGATGATTTCTCCCATGTACCATGGACCTAGAGGCCGTGACCCGACACCGCCGCCCTGACCTCCTCCGCAACCTGCTTCTCCCTTCCTTCCCCCCCGTGGGCGCCAGGCACTTACTTCTGTGAACACGTCCAACGCGGCTCCACCGCACTGACCAGACTGCAGGGCTCGGAGCAGGGCCCCTTCGTCCACAATCCCTCCCCGGGCACAGTTCACCACGCGCACCCCCTTCTTGCACTGGGCGAAGGTGCTATCGTTCAGCAAGCCTGGAAGGGAGGAAAGAGTTTTCTCGTGGTGATAGTGCCAGCGTCCCGGGTGCTCAGCTCCGGCTCGACTCTTCCTCCCTGGTCCAGCTCTTCCCCACGGGCCTCCTTCCTGCGGGACAACAGCCTCTCTGGTCCCACCTCCCCCTGCTCAGATGCTCTGGGGCAGGGGCAGATTTGAGCCAGACTCAGTTGAGAAACATCCTAGGAGTCCGAGATATTACTGCTTCAGGTGAGTCCCCAAACCACAAATGCCTACAGTGGCCCTAGCCAGTAGCCAGGGGACGTCGCCCCAGCTCACCGAGACACCCGCACATTCCCAGAGGGCTCAGCCCACCCCCATCTGACGCAGTGTGTCAAACAAAGCATCACAGTGTTGATGCTGGCAGACCTGGTGGGGCCCTCCCCAGAGCCGGCCACCAGCGTCGTGGAAGCCCCAGGATAGGGACCCACTCTTATCTGGCCTGTAGCTTCTATGGCCAACCCACAAGGTAGGGACACACCTACCTGTCGTGGAGGGCAGGAGAGGAGTGTGCACAGTGATGAAATCACACAGAGGCCAGATCTCCTCCAGGGGCAGCTGCTGGACACCGAAGGAGGCTGAAACCTCCGTCGAAATGATGGGATCATACCCTACAGTCTGGTCATAAGGTAGGAGGAAATATCATTATTAATTATTAGTATTGGTACTGCTAATAATGGCGACCATTATTGAGCCCTTACTATATATATACCAAGCACTACGCTGAGCCTTTTGCAGATACCAGTTTACTTCTCACAGCAATACGATGGGGTTGGTGCTATTCTCCTTTTTACTTTACAGCTGAAGGCAGCGGGGCTTACACACTAAGAGGGGCCAGGGCCAGAGCTGAAAAGGAGGCTTGTCTACCTCCAACCTCTTATCCACAAATGCTAGAGTGGCTCATGCGTGGTTCAATAAGGTGGCGCTCAGAAGCCCTTAGAGAGTAGGGAGCCCACATGAGGGAGGATGATTATGTGGGGAGCAGTAACACGGTCGTGGGGTACAACCAGGAAAGGGAGAGAGGCTGGTTGCAGCTGGAGGACCTACAGGGCCAGAAAACCGGCAGGTGCACTGAATAATTCAACAGAGTGAGGAAGAAGGGAGGGAGGGAGCAGTGGGGGTGCCGAGCAGCACTAGGAATGCAACAAGGATTCCTCATCGGGAAAGGGGGTGAAATACCCACACTGACACCTTTCTTGAAGTTTCTTCTAATAAGGCCTAAAAGGCACCCAGTGTTGGAAGGCATAATGTGCTGACTCATCACAGGGAGGTACAAATGACTAACGATAGATCCTTTCAACAAGGCAGGGTTGACTGGAACGAGGAATGAGGACTACAAGAGGAGGAAAGGGAGACATCAAGGCACTGTGGATGGGAAAGAACCCAGGAAGAACCTTGGTCTGGGGAGGAGGTGGGCCCCCAAAGCAGAGGGGCCTCCCTGAAGCTACTGAGAAGGAAGGTTGACTCCTGGGAGATGGGGGCAGGCAGTAAACTCAGGGGTGTGAACTTCATCAACCTCATGAAATTGGCCAAAGACCATCACATATTGGTGACAGGAAGAAGGAAAGTTGGAGAAGACAAAGCTCAGAGGAAGGAAGACAGGATACGTAGTCATAGCTAATAATGGCAAACATTTATTTAGCATTTACTTTGTATCAGGTGCTTTCATCTAACTCATATCCGATGGGTCAGGTACTGTTATTGCCCCATTTTATGGATGAGGAAATTAAGGCAGAGAGGTTAACTGGTTTAGCCAAGGTCAAACAACTGACGAGGCGTAGAGCTGGGGCACAAACAGTATTCTGACTGCAGAGTCTGCACTCCTAATGACCAACCTGAGCAAACAGGGGCAGAATGAGATGAAAACATCTCCTTCTCCTACATCAGAAATAGCCTCGGGTGCCAATCACGCATCTCTCAGCAAGGGCAATGCTCTAAAGGTCACCAAGCCAGCACAAGCCTCTTGGAAGGATCTGTAACCAGGTATGACGTATCTACCTCTTGCAAAGACCTACCCAGGAGGCTTTCCCAGAGCTCCCCACATCAGCAACATTGGCCGGGGGTAAAGAGGTGTTGGAAGCATAAGAATCTTCAAATGCATTCATGTCCTCAAGAAGGCTGGACAGCCAACTGACCCAGGCAGGTCTGCAGGACCCAAGAAAGAGCCTCTGAGACAGGATACCTGTGTCCTGCCTAGTCGCTGTCAAGCTGTGTGTCAGTGCCCTCCAGACATGGGTCCTCCTACGTGAAGGAGCTGAGTGGATGATTTCAGTTACCCCCGGCTCCAACTTTTAATACACTATTCTTTGAAAAGCAAGTTTCCTTAACCCTGAGTGGAGATGTTCAGAGCTGCCCAGGATTAAACAAACAGAAATAACAGAAAGCATAATACTTCAACACTGGGTGGCGGAATTAATCTTCTTTATGCTTTCTGATGCTTTTTAACTCTCCCCCCCATCATGAATTTCTTCTGAAATTAGGGAAATTAGAAAAGAATGGCAAAGAAGATTGCTGTATCCAAGTCAGCACTTCTGGAGAAGAAAGTGAAAATGATCGTGAATAAGGAGCAGCTTTTGGATCACATTATTCCTCGCCCGCCTTGTAGAGCAAGGAAGGCCAAGTGGGCCCCACCCAACCATCGGGGGAGGTTTTGGGGAAAGATGTGCCTTCCCCATGTCCTTTAGGATCACCTGCTCGTGCCCACATGGCAATCCCCTCAGATATAAGCTACTCGTTTCTCGTGGGGAGAGTAAAATGTCCAGCGCAGGAGAGAGGGCTCTGCCCTTGCTCTCACAAGTCTTCTTTGTCTGCTGGCTCTGAGCCTGGCTGGAACAATGGCCCTGTTCATCTCTAATCCAGATGTACTTTTCTCACGGGGAGTAGGAGAGGAAGGGGACCCCAACAGAGGTCACAAAGCCAAGCCTGATGGGAGTGATTTCACAGAACTCTGTCGCCCCTGGAAATGCCCAGAAACCGCGGGGGCTGCCTGAAGGAAAGGTCCCGCAGGCCGAGCCTGGCCCCGTGCCCCCACAGAAGGCAGCTGGGCTAAAGGGGAGTGGATGGGGAGAGGAGATAACCATCTTCCACAGCCGTCAACAGGCCCGGACTCAGCTTTCTGTCAGAGAGAGGCAGTATCTCGTTCATCTGCAGGCAATCGCAGGGAAAGAATTTGACCAAGAAAACCCATTCTCATTTTTCACCACAGACACTCAGGGCAGACAAGAGCTGAACCCAGCTAGGAGTCAGAAGACCATGTTGTGGGGAGTTGGTAGGGTGACATCAGGCCCAGGAGACCAATGCCTGAGTAGGGTCCTGACGTGTCCTGGAGGAAATGGTCACATGGCCTAATGCACAGAAGTTGGAACATCATCCAAAGACTAGTCATTCCTTCAGGAGTCAAGGGAAGATGCACAAAGGGCTTCCCCATCTCAACCTGAGCCCCAGGACAGATCCTGACATTGGGGCAACAAAGGAACCCCAGGGCGACCTCCTAGCGGGTGTCACAGAAGGCAACCTTTGGAGGCTGATCATGCCTGCTGCAGGTCCCCTGGCTCGGCAGTGGGTGTAGGAGAGCAAGGCCACCTTCGAGACAAAGGGACTCCAACGAACAACCCCGACAGCCACACCCTCTCTACCCCACAGCCAAATTGTGGGGCTTAGCATTGGAACTTCCCCCCGACTCCCACAATGAAATCTTAAACAGAAGCTCAACATCAAACCAGACCAGTTCAAAGCAGCAGAAGTGAAGTCCCAGAGCCCCACCAACTGTGTCTTCCTGCGCTCCCTCTCCCCATGTCCCTAAGGCACACCTTTCTAGAACCTGAGGCTCTGGGAAGAATTTGAAATTCACTGCTCTAGGGCTGTAGGAATTCCAGTTACCAGATTGAAACAGGAAGGCTTTTGTCCTGAGCAAGGCTGAACACAGTGAGATGACGGCAGAGCTGTTCAGCTCGCACGGATGAGGAACGAGAAAGCTGCGGTGGTGTGGGGCAAAGGGCACCAGATTAGAACTCCAGGAGACCCACAGTCTGAGCTGGGCCCAATTATCTTGATAACTGGACTAGTCCAATTATCTTGAGCATTCCTGAGCCTCAGTTTCCTTATCTGCAACTGGGATAATGGTACTGACCCCACAGGGTCCCTGGAATGCAGTATCTCATACTGCAGACCTCAGGAAACATTAGCTTGACCCGAAAGAATCAGTGACAACTGGTGCCTCGGGTTCAATGTCCACCCTCGGGGCTAAGCCAAATTCATCACAACACCTGCCACAAAGCAACTGTTAAAGAGATGCTGGTCTGCTCCTCACCGAAAACCTTGGTAAGAAAAATGCAGGGCTCAGCTCCTGGATGACATGGGTCTGTGAACGTATCATAAGGGACATGACAGCACAAATGAGTTGAGTCTCTGAAGTTATTCCTGTTATCAGCAACGCTACTGAAAAAAAGTTTCAGACAGAAGACATTATAGAGCGTACCAGGTGGCTCAGAGCAGGTCAGCAGCTGCTCAATGGTGGCACATGAAGTCCCCATCTAGGCCTGTACCAGCTGGGAGTGGCGGCATCCAAGTAGGTGGGCTCTCCCACCACCAACCCCAACACACACACAGGGGACGATAAAAATACGGCCACTGCTAGCCACACTGCACTTTTGTCACCCAAAGGCCTTCTCCCCTAGAAAAGCTTTTTATAAGGACCGCTACACCCAACGCTTGTCCAGTTGCTTTTGGGGCCCATATGTAAGGGCACTGAGATATATTGTAGCTAAATTTCCTGTTAGGGTGCCCAACCATTTTAGCCTTTAGTGTCTTTTAGGACCTGATTCTGCCCCTCTCCTTGCGTCCTGTCATCCACAAATGACACATCATCGAGGCTGTTGATGAAAAATGGGGGTAAAGGCAGAGGCCTGCACCATCCTGTACAATCTCCCTCCAGACTGAACCGGATCCATCCTTCAACCAGTTAGAACACTAACCCCTTAGCACCAAGCTCACAGTCCCCATGGTAACCCCAGGGGCATCACGAAAGACTCGAGCAAGGTCTTGCTAAAGCCCACATTTGCAAACAATCTACATGTCCATCGTGAAGGGAATGGCCAAATAAAGAACAATTTATCCACGCAACAAAATTCTACACACCAGTTTAAACTGAAGGCAAATCTCTAAGTGCACAATGTTCCATTCTCTCCAGAGATCGTTTGCATTCTATGCAAATGTACAGAAGTCTGAGATACCACACGCCAGACTGATTACCTGAGGAGAGGAGGGCTGGGATGACAATCAAGGAGACCCTTACCTGTACTTCAGTTTTTATGAGAATGCCTAGGTTTTACATGATTAAAATACCATTTTAAATACTCCAGGTATGTGACACCTTGGAATTTCCAGGCTCTACGAGTTTCATAACAGTTTCCAAAGAGGGAACACAAAGGAAATTTAAAACAACTTGTGTTGAGTCAACACTGATCACTGTTTCCTATCTGGAAGCTGATAAACCATCTCTTTCACCATTTGTTCAAGGATCTTCCTTTCTTGCCTTTTAGGAAATCTTGCTCTCCACAATGGCTCCAGCATTAACCAAGATTTAAGGAATGCAGGTTGATAAGCTCTCTGCCTTGTGACAGAATTCACCTGGACCCAACATGTGTTAGGGAGCTCAAAGTGTGCAGCTGAGTGTGAATAAAAGCCAACTGGGTCATTCGGAACGGCCAGAGCCAGTAGCTCCCTGGAGAGGTTGAAGTGGGAGGGACAACTCAAGACAGATTTCAGGGGTTTACAAACAGCATTATCCCAGAAGCAAGACAACCCAGAATGACCCTCCAGAGACACCTGGACAGAAACTCCCAAATGAAGCACACAGATCCTCGGTGCCATGCTGGGAATGAAACATGCGGGCACGTTGGGTGGGGTGTGCTCAGAAACAATACCCTTCCTGAGCAGGCTCTAGACATCTCTTTGAATCAAACACATGTCTGAGGGGTGTCAGTCACTTCACTGCTGATGCTCAAGGTCCTACATGCCCCCCGGCCTCTGGGAAACAGCCCGGGGCAGTGCTCAGCCACTGAGGGTGCCAGATGGACAGACAGCCTTACCAATCACTTTAGTTATTCAGGAAGTGAGGTGGGGCTTTTTGACTGGGTTAAGTCACTGCCAACGTCTCAAGTTCTTCCCTTGACAATGACTGTCCCTGAGTTAGAAGAGTCCTATGTGCTGTGCGGAAGGGGTGTGCGAACGTAATAGAATGGCCGCTGGGCCTGGAACCTGCACCCAAGTCACTGTGTCATCGGTGACACGAACACTCACCTGTTTGACTCTGTGTGCTCTGCGTTTTCCTTAACCCTGACCCCTGCTTTTAGATGACTGGAATTCCCGTGAGCTAAACCTTTATACTTTAAGCCCTCACAAAAGAGAAGGGAGGAGAAAGTGCTCTTCGGGACTTGTCACACTTCGCCAGCCCTGCACCGAAGGATGAGGCTTTGGTTTTTCCATGATCGGTGAGTTCTGCTGGGCCACACCTACCGCTTTCAGGGACCTAGAAAAATATACCTTCCCTTTCCCAGTGCTAAAGCTCAGGAAAGATGTCTGGCTGAATTAAATATAAACCCGGTGGGGAACGGAGGCAGGAGAGAGGGGAAGATTCCCAGTGTGGTATAATGGGATACCCACCTGCCTTCTTGTCTACCATCCATTTGCTGTAAGCCCTTCGCAAAAAAATGTACACACCCCAGAGGTCAAAATAAAATGAAGGGCTCAACTAGAAGGTCCCTTCTAACTCTATGAAGGTGGGACGGATACACAGAAAGGGAGGGAGCAAGGGAGAAATGGAAAACTCTGTAAGTACATTTTTCAGAGACCTAAAATAATCTGATTTTCAAAACTATTTTCTTTGATAGTTCAAGCTTCCCTGGCGGCAGTTTGAACCCACAATCCCCTCAACAGCCACAGTAAACACGGGGACCTCCATCAACACCCCCAGTTGCCTCGTCACTCCAACCTATCCGAGCACCCCTGCGGATTCCCCACTCGTGGCTGAGTGCCTCCCCGCTTTGAGAGGTCTCCTGGGGGTGGCATTGCTATGGGTGCCAACCGTCCCTCAACCAGAAGCCTACAGCTTCCAGGATAGCATGAGGCAGGGCCTTGGGGAGGGGGGAGATTTCTGAGAAACGTGTGGGGTCTTCCAGTTGCCATCGGCAATACCATCGTATCACAGTGTACAGACAAGCACCTTTCAATCTCTTCTGAACAGTGGAGAGCAGCTAGAAGATGGACGGACAGTGGCTCTACTTTAATTGCTATAACTTTGCTCCTGTTTTCTGAATTACCACAGGTGACAGAAACAGCATAACAAGGAGCCCTTGTAGTCTGGGAGGGAGGAAAGGCCGGCAGGATACAGGACGCCTCTCTGCCCAGGGTTATCACTCAGCCCAAAGCTGAAAGACCTCCACCAAGTATTCCCAGATTTTGAGTTCAGGTGTCCACCTCAGCAGGCCAACACTGCCTACTTCCCTGGCTTTACCACCTATAAAGTCAGGGGCTCTAAAAGGGGGCGTGGGGGTCAGACCCTCCTAGGACAAAGCCTTCAGCTTCTCTCAAGCAAAGCTGCCTCTTCCCAAATTGCCACAGGAGGCCCCACATCAAAGGGGCCCACCGATCTCTCACCTTCATCCCAAACGACTGCATCCGGGTGGCCACCTCTCTCCCAATTCTGCCCAGGCCAAGAATTCCCAGGGTCTTTCCACTCAGCTCTGTTCCCATGAACTGCAACCAAACAGGCAAAAACGCCTAAGTCAGCACCAAGAGTGGAGCTCAGGCACCGAGCCAGGCGGGTGAGGCAAGCCAGACACTCACCTTCTTCCGCTCCCATTTGCCCCCCTTCATCGAAGCCGTTGCCTGGGGAATCTGCCTGCAAGGACAAACGCAGGTTCAGAGGGCCCACGCAGACCCCTGCCAGCCCAGGAAGGAGGTGTGACATGGTGTGCACAGCCACCACCTCTGACCATCATTCTCCCGGGAACCAAGCTCAGCCTGGGCCTAGGGGCTCAGGTTCAGAAACACTGAGGGGAGAGGTTGTGTAGCAGAGGAAGACACTTGGCAAGACCTGACTGGGACCCCTGGGGCCTCTTTCTGTCTCAGCTAGGTGTCCGGGAAGAGGTTCCTATTTCACCCCAGCCTCTGGGGCATCAATCTGAGTGACTGTGGGCACATAAAAAGCAACAGCCAATCCTCCAGAGTCTGTGGGGGTGATAAAATGGGGTGCTGAGGGACTCAGCATCAATGGCTCCTGAAGTTCAAGGATTTTCATTTTCCCCTTCCATCCAGGACCACAACCTGCAACATCTTCTACAATATCAGGAGACAGCGGGTTACTTGGTCTTCTTGGAGAATTTCTTAAGCCCCGACAGTCTCAGGCTAGATTGGGGTGGATGGGTACCACAGTCCACACACATAGAACTTCTGCTCCACCTCCTGTCGCAACACCAAACACAGACACACACACCCCCCCCCCCCACAGCCTATCTCCTCCTTGGTAACATGGAGGCCTGAGTGTCTGCATTTTCTGGAAGGGACAAAGGAAGTTGGGGCAACATTAGAGGTTGGACGGTAAGGTATGTCACACGGGACATGGTCATCCAGGCTTCTCTGGGAGCCAAGAAACAATGTTTAGGATGTTGAAGGGGCACCTCCTCTATTTTAGACATCTTCTAGGAAATGTTAACACAGCAGCTCATGTAAGGCTCACAACAACTGCACAGCGGGAGGCACTGTGGGGGGTACACACCCCGCCCAGCATCACCCAGCGGGAAACAGCTGAATGACTCAAAGCCAGGAAGACACCCACCCAGTCAGGCTCCTAAATATTTAAATAAAGGCTTTCCTGTCAGCCACCAAACACAGCGTTTGTGTGTGTGTGTGTGTGTGTGTGTGTGTGTGTGTGTGAGATTCCAAAATTTGGTTGCTGTATTCTGTATTTCCACTTCACTGACTTCTTATTTGAGACATTTTTTGGTGTCTACCCGCTATGAGGACTTCCGCCTGAGGGGGGAAATCTAGTCTATAATCACGGACTCATGGGTAAACTCAGCAAAGCTTCAGGAACAAGCTTCAGGAGAAGAAACTCTAGGTCACTGCCTGGCCCATCAGGCCTCAGTTCAGGAAGCTGACAAAACGCCTCTGACCTAGTGAGACAGAGCCCTCACCTGCCTCTTCTCAGTTCTGTCACCTCATCTCTACCCACCTGACTCCATGGTGCTTACGTAAGATGTACATGGAGCACGAGAAATCCCCAGACCCTCCCTCTAGCTGCGGGTTGTAGAACCGCTCCTGGGTCAATACTTTAGGGTCCTCACCAGGGCAGGCTGGGGGGACCCCATGTGGGCTAGGGGCCTCATGAGAATTAAATGGTAGCTGTCCTGATTTACAGGAGAAGGAAAAGGTAAAAGCGGGCAAAACAGGAAAATCTGCATTTCTTGCATTCCCCTCTCTTTCTTTCCCTGTCACTGTTCTTAGCAGTCTGCATGTCGCCAGCCTGAAGTATTTCTATGTGTCTCTGGGTCACTTTGCTCGGGGAGTCGTCATAATTGACATATCAGAGGGACTGGCTCCGCGGAGAAGTCCGGGACTTACCTGGCCAGACAAATGATCATCCCACAGGTGAGCTCCGCAGCACTGAGGCTGTTCCCATTGGGGGTGCTAAAGAGCAGAGAAAAGAGGGGACATCAGTGGGTCCTGACCCGGTATCCTCTCTCCTGTCCCCACAGAAAGGCTTGGGTGCATGCTGAGCTCTCGCCCCTGCTCTAGGAGCTTACCTACTCTGCATACAAGCCCCACGTCACTGTCCTGGGTTTCTCTCATGTACCCCTGCCCACATCCCAGCGCTAGAAGAGAACACTGGCTTTTTGTTTTCTGTGCAGCAACCACCATTAGAGAAACACCTGGCCTCTCTACCCAAACTCCCTTCTTCCGAGGACTGGGGGAGACGTGTGTGGCTCAGTCCTTTCCTCTCCTCTCATTTCTGCATCCACCTGCCTAGAGGAAGAAGCAAAAATCCCCTGAGGGTTTTCCAGGAATCCTTATACCCCAGGAGTAAGGAGAGCCTTCTGTATAGGATTGTGGGGCTGGAAATGACTGCCTGGAAATGACTGCCATTAAAGGTTATTTTGGAGAACAAAGGAGTGCCTCAGCTCAAGAAAGATCTTCTGAAGGATTTTGAGCTCAGTGTGTCTTCGGATGGACCTCGACTCTGGAATAGTAACACTGACCCCTCATTACTAGCCTTTGTTAACGTGAGGACAGCATCTTTTGTCCTAGAAGCAAAATAGTGAGGAGACTTAAGACCATGTGATGTGAAGACCTGACTTAAGAAGCTGGGAATGTTTAGAAAAGGGAAGCAAAATAAAGTTGTCTTCTGTAAGCGACTGGAAAAAAAAAAAAATCCCCCGGGGTTCCATCATCCATCTTAAAGCTGTGCCCGTGATGGATGAGCAGAGGTCAGCCCATTGCCCGCCCTCCTTCACCAAGTTGTCCTACCTGGCTTCTATTATTATAGTAACAAAGCCACTAATTTTATCTCCACCTGTTTGACTTCTCCTCCTAGCCCTCAACAAGTTCTGAACTGAGAAAAGCTTCCTTACACCTTAATACACACAGCAGTGCTGACTATGCCCATTTTACAGGAAGGAGAAGAGAGATGGCAACGTATGAAACTAAAAAAAAGTTGGATTTTTTTGCTTTTTGTGGTGTTTTTTTTTCTGTTTTGAAAGAATTTATTAACATACATGTTTACCCTTCTTCTTCCCCTACTGGGTCTTTTCATCTCTGGGAATGAAGGAATGAAGGTTACAAGGAGAAAAAGAGATTCTATTAAAAAGAAAAAGTCACACAAAAAGAATTCTCACAGTCTGTCTTTCCACAAGACCAGCTGGCTTCCTGGGTCCCCAGTGAACAGGGTGGATGGGGACGCTAGAAGAGGTGCAGGGTCTGCGGGCAGCTGCCTCTGGTGCAGGGTGAGAATGTCGGATGGGTTACCAGTTAACATTTCTAGTTGGATATGGCCCTCAGTCAGATGATGGGTCAATTAACCCCTCCCCTATAGGCGGAAGTGGAGGGAAAGGACTTGAAGACAGTGAGGGTCCCCAGGGAAGAGAAAAGGCTTGAGGACCTAGAAGTGGACTGGGGCTCGTCTTGCCTCACCAGCTAAGTGCCACACAGGAGCCAGAAAGGAGGGTCACCACACACTGGCATGCTCACAAGACCTTTGCCCTCGGTTTCTGCAAAAATAGCTCTAATGGAGGCCCTTTCCTTCTTGGCCCTAGAGTGTGAAAGAGAACCTGGGTCCCCGGCTCCAGAGGGCTGCAGGGAAGTAAGGAACAGAAAGAATGTAGAGCCAAAGGTCTTGCATCTGTGCAAGAGAGAGAGTAGAAAAAGCACAGCTACCGATACCTGACCCCAGAGGGAACACTGGAGGGGGAGGGGCAGAGCTCGAGCAGAGCAAGCACATACATTCACTACCATCCTTCTGACTCCCAAACCAGGCTGCAGCCCTACACACATCTGTGGGGTAGGTTTGGGAAGCATTTTGAGATTACGAAGAGTCTCAATGTCAAAATGCTCGGGAAACACTACAAAACCCCCATCCCCCACCCCCGCCCCCACAACTTACTTCATGACCAGCACGCCCTTCCTCGTGGCGGCCTCCAGGTCCACATTGTCCACACCTGTGCCAGCCCTGCCCACCACCTGGAGCTTCTCTGCTGCGTTGATGACATCAGCAGTCACCTTGGTGGCCGAGCGGACGATAAGGCCTTGACAGTCCTGAGGCAGAAAAAGAAACATCTGGGTCCACAGAGTTCCTCTGGAAAACCTTCTAGAGCTTCTTTGAGCAAAGTGGGACTCCTACATGCTGCGTGACTTTGGATATATTCAAGGGAAGGTAGGCAACGGGATTTGTGTACTGTTTACACACCTGAGAGGCTCCACCATCACTCAGGCCTGGGTTCAAATCCACGCTCCATCCCTGACAAGCTATGAGCTGGGCTACAGCCTCCTCCACTGGGTGAGCGGAGGCAATGACATAGGACAGGTAGAGCACCTGCTCGAAGGACATCACCTCCTCCAGGAATACCAAGTGACTCAAGAGAAGAAGCGGGATGGAATTCTACGCTAGAAGGCCCCCAGGCCTGGCCCACGGAAGGTGGGCAATAAAAGCTGATGAGCTGAACGAACAAATAATAGTGAACAAAAGATAAAACTACTGAAAGAAAAAAATTTCCTAAAATAGAGACCAAAGGAAGTGGGGTAGGGGAGAACAATTAAACTGGTGTCGAGTTGCTCTGACACCCAGGCGATATTACACTCAAAACATATGTGTGAAAAATACGACCTTCTGGATTCATCATACGGCTAAGCTAGAGACCCCATGACAGTCTTCTTTAGGCTCATCCAGAATCCCAGGGTGCCTTCCGAGAATAAGAATGTAACAGGATACTGTAGCCCAAACACACAATGAGAAGCCTCAAGAAACGGAGTAGGTGAACAAGCACACACTCTGTCTCAAACTGGCTGTCCCAGGTAGGTGAGGACACAGCAAGTGTCATCACACAAGCTGCAAGCTAGGTATCAGGGCTGTGGTTCTAGTTCCAGGTCTGCCAGTGGCAAATCATGTAACTCCTGGTCTCCATCTATAAAATAAGCGCATTGGGACACATGGCCCCTCGGGTCGCTCCCAAGTCTGATCTGATTCCTGTGAGTGTAAGTCTCTGTATTTTCCTCGGTGGAACTCTCAGCTGGATCTCACAAGACCTTTCTCTCTTGCCTCCCCATCGTATGGGTACTGGAGAGAGAAAGCTCAGTGGGCAGCTGGCTCCCAGGCGAGGGCTCCACCGTATTTACTGTGCCCAGAGCCCAGGAACAAGTTTGGAGAAGTTACACAGAGCGAGAGAGCAGAGAACTGCTTTTCTCCACCGAGGGGAGAAGAGTAATGAAGCTTAGCCTGCAGCAGAACATTTAAATTTGAAGAGCCTGTAATGACTGTTCAATAGAGTTGACAGGTGCTGTGCCTGATAGCAGGAGGCCCAATGCAGGTCCCCTCACAGCCACTCCAAGCCCCTTTATCTTATGTCTGTGTTGCTGAAATAGAATCTCAAAATATGAGGTTCAAAGAAACATTTAGAAGCATCTGGCCCACCTCATTTCACAGAGGAGACACTGAAGCCCAACAAAATGAAGGCCGCCCATTTCTCCTCCTCCCCTTTTCATTTCTTCCTTCCATCCACAGGGTGCCTGCCTCGTATGTACGTATCTGGCATTATGCTAGACTCTGTCAACACAAGGTAAATTACAGCCCTACCCCTCAAGGAGCGCACAGTGACAGATACACCAAAACTCACCATCACATGTGTATGGTGTGACCTCCGCATGTACAAGGCATGGGAAGGTTAGAAGAACCAGACAGGAGCCACCCCGTCTGGGCAGACTGCCAATACCAGGTGGGACCTTAGAGGTACTCTGAAAGCTTCCCGTACAGCAGCCTAGATGAACACCAGCGAATGTGTGGGCAGAAAGGGGACACTGCTGTCTGTCCCACATTCAAGTCCATTGCTCTGGCTCCCAAGCAAAGGATCCCCGCACTGCCTGGCCACAGGCTACCAATTTGTCAAGGCACAAGAAGCTTCTCTTGCATGAAAACTTGCCAACAACCCTGGATCCCATCATTGCCTCCCCCTATTTTCGTATCATCCATTTCACATGTAGTTATCCTCTCACCTGCAGTTTGCTTTCTTCATCCCTACTTTACGTACCGAAAGCAAAGATTATCTTAATAGTTGACATTCCATAGAATACTCTGTTGAATAAATGAACCCAGTGATTTGAGAGGCCCAAGGCAACCTATACTCACCATGCTCCCCACCCCACCCCACCATCCTTCCCCAAATATTCAAACATGTGACATGATTGAAAATCCAGCATCAGAAATCTCTTCTCTTGACTGTGACAAAGAGGCTTAAGATCTACCTATGCGAGGACTCAAAAACTATTTTTCTGAGTCTCCAGAATTGTTAGAAATAAATTTCCGTTCTTTATGGAGGGGGCTAGGGGAGAGAAAGATTGATTTCTGAAAAGGGAGGACAAGTTGGGAGGGAGCCAGGAGAAAAATGTTTAGAAAACTGGCAAATCTATCAACACAACCAAATAGGCACTAGACAAACAGACCCATGTATGTATGGGAATTTAGAAAATAATTAAGGTAGAATTCAAACTGATGGGGGAAAAGGAAAATCTATGCAGTAAATGGTATTAGGAAAACTTAGGAAAAAAATATTGAACTGTTTCACTACAGATTTTTAAAAATCCAGATGAATTAAAGATTTGTTTACATACATTTAAATTTAAAATCATTTTAAATTTCATAAATAAATGTAAATAATTTTTTAAATTAGAAGAAAATGTAAGGGATATTTTTATGATCTTGGGATGGGAAAGTTTCATCAGCAAGGTACAAGTCCCAGAAACCAAAAGAAAATACTGACCAATTTGATTACATCTGAAATTTAAACTTCTAAAGATCCCATAAACAGTTAAAGGCAAGTGACAGGCTTGATCTGGAAGAAACTCCTTGCAATATATATAACAGAACGAAGATTCATCACCAGAAATGATCAAGACTTCCTACAAACCGATTTTTTAAATGATAAAGAACACAGTAAAAAAATTTATATATATGCAAAGATATAAGTAGGCAATTCACATAACTAACAAAGTGACCAGTAATTTATAAAAACACTAGACGTCAGAGAAATGTGAATTTTAAAACGTGGTCTTTTCAGGTATCACACCAGCAAAACGAAACCTGGTAATACTCAGTGCTGGAGGCCATGTAAGGAAATCAAAGTGTAAATGGCACAACCTTTTGCAGGGCCATTCAGCTGTGTGTGAGTACATTTTTAAGGCCTGTTCCTTCACTACCAGCAATGGCACCTTAGGTTCTGGTAAAACAGTGAGGAAATGAAACCTCCTTTGAAGTGGTCAGCCCAGGACCAAGCGTCAAAGTTCAACTGACAAGAAAGGAGCAGCGACCACCCAACGACTCACAATCTTATCCCCTTGCCTCTCTCCTATCAAGTTCTGGGCCCACATCTCAGACCCAGGCCTGCTCCCTACACTACACTCTACCCCATCATTCCTTTTGACCCCAGGGGTCTGGCCTACTTCACTATTCCCTCCAAAGCTGCCACCACCCTTCCCAAACCTTGGGGATCTGCTTCCCACAGAACAGACTGCCTGTGAGGGAGAAACCAGGCTCCCCGGCAGTCTACCCCATCTTGCAGGCCCTGAGGACAAGCTCAGAAACAGCCCTAGTTTTTCTTTAATCATCACAACCTCTCTATGGAAGTATCACCCTTCGGCAGATTTGCCCGCAGGCTCTCTCTACTATCCCCTCAAGGATGGTGTCCCTCAAGCCAGCTTTCTTGGAAGCCAGAAGTCTGAAGAGTCTCCAGTCAGACCAGTATAGACGTGCATTCATTCAGAGCTTGCCTGTCCCAAGAGAACACTCTGCCTTTGGAGACTCCCTCCCAGCAGACCCTGGTCCCACCGCACGGGGCCAGAATTCACTAGCTTCCAAGGCCTCTTATACCTTTCACTATTTCTGCTTCATTCAATTATACCATCAATTGACTCATTCAATAAGCAAGTATTTATTGACAGATGTTATCTCCCGCTGATCCCTCAAAACCAGGCACTCTCAGGCATCACCCCTTTCTCAGGCCACCTGTCATCTCTCTAAAATTTGCCTCCATGCCTGCTCCTCTCTATTTATGCAAATTACCGCCCTCTGCAAATCCGCCATACAGTTCGCCATACGGTTCGCTGTGATTCTCTTTTTTCTCCAGCATCCCAAGGTCCCCGTTGGCACTCCCAGGGCAGAATGGACCTCTCTCAACACTGTACCCATTCTGCTGTCAACTACTCTCTGATTGAGTGTCAGTGTGTGGAAGCAGGCTGAACAAGCGCTCCCTCCTCCGTCCTATCCCTCAGCCGGAAAATTGCAGGCCACTGTTGTGCTGGATTTATGGCTGTTCCCGACAAACTATGCTGACTCAGCAATGGAAATCCATTCACGTTCCTCAAGTTCACACATGCTTCCCTTACCAAAGAGGACGGGCTTGACCTTGGGCGTGATTCTAGCATTGCTCGTGCCTCTGACTTAAATCATAGAGGAAGTCAAAGAAACTTTCCAACTATAGTAGGTGCTGTTTTACACACTAATCCTGTGTAATCCTGATTAAGTAGGTGGTTATTTCACTTTTGCAGACTAAATCCTAGTATACAAGCTGAAAGTTGCTCTTTTAATAGAGCCTTTCAAAAGATGGACTCTGGCATGGAAATTGATTCCCCTCTTTATTTATCTTTCTTAAAATTCTGAGATAAAGATGTAAATAAATTGGTCTAGTGGAGTCTGACCAGCACTGCTATTTAATGAAACAGAATATGGACATTATTTCATGAAACTTGAGTGTGTGTCCACATATGTATGTGTATACTGGGTTACGGTGTAAAATGAATTTCTGATTGTGGCTCATGGTCCAAGTTCAAAAGCCATGGACCCGTGGTAAGATTGAGATGTTCCTGCATATTAGATTTAAGATGAGACACATGCTGATAAAAGAGGGGGTACACAGTCTAAGTAAAAGTTTTGTGAGTTCCAAACAAGATGCTTTATTATTCCAAGCTGACCATTTTCCAAACATTTTAACAAAGACCCACGGTAAGAAACACATGATTAAATTGTGATTTTAAATTCACATACCACCCCTGACCTCCCCTACCCGGCCACAAATTCCATGCCACAATGTTTGGCCTTACTATCTGCACAGCTCTGTTATTTCTTATTTTGTTATTATTATTACTATTTTGATGCTAATCACGACCCATTAAACCGACTTCATTACCCAGTCAGTAATGGGCTAGCTGTGACTTGCTTCAAGTCTGAAAAGGACCGTTCTGGGGAGTGAGAGAGAGCAAACTGTGCCTGCTCAGAATACCAAGCAGTGGGAATGGAGGCCAGGCCTGGTTCAGGCAGTGCGCTGGAGTTTCCTTCAGTACTAAAATGATTTCAGTCGTGGAGGGCAGGACCATTAACCCCGACGCCTCTCCTTGCAGCATAAAAAGGCACGGTGAGGAATTGAGGACCCTCCAGTGGGTGTCCAAGGACACTAAATGGAACTCTGAAGCGAATGTTTTACAAACACGCCAAGGCTGGGCGCTCCCAAATAGCTCAACGATGCCTGGCAGTCAGTAGCCAAGAAACAGCCCTCCTCTCCTGACAGTTCGCAGCGCCTTTAAAGGGTCTCCAAGTTTCAGCTCCCAACGCCCAGCACCCACCCAGCCGAATTCCCAACTTCACTGAACCCCTCCACTACCGGCACCTCCCCACTACTGGCGAGGCCTCCCATTGTTCTCCATTCCGCACTTACCCCCTTCCTGGCCCCGCCCCCCGGAGGTATAGCATTTCTAATTTCCATAAGAAAGCTGGAAGTGAAGGCCACCCTTTCCAACCTCATGTTCCGGTGGAGATGGGGGTCAGGAGCTGCGCTGCAGGCCAGTCCACTGCCTTCTGGCCCCTGCCCATAGAGCCACGGCCATTGATGCCGTCCATACAAAAGATGAGTATGACTAGTGAGGCGCCTGCCCCCTTGCCGTCCTACCGTGCTCCTAGGATCAGTCCTGAGCCCTTGCATCCTACCTCGTCCAGGCTGATCGCCCCGCTTCTCTCCACTTCTGCAGCAGCCCAGCAGGCAGAGGCTAGGCTGCCGGGTGGTCTCTTTCAGCACTTAGGAACTGTGTTACCTGGTCACCCGTCTCAGTTGGCGTTTGGCCAGGCTCCCGAACTAGCCTACAAGTGTCTTGAAGGCAGGAACCCGTCGGAAACTTCTCTGAATACAGGACAAGGCTAGATACCCGGATATGGCATATGGGAGAGGAGGGGGGTGGGGAGGAGGGTCCCTGGGGAACCACCGCCGCCGATATGAAATACCAAGGCAGACAGGGGGGCCCAGGCAGTAGTGAGGACCATGCGGTTGCGGCACAACGAAAGTAACAGCAGCTGCCTGTTTTTCGATTAAAGGGCCCTCGGAGCAGGGGAGGGTGGAGGGGGTGGATCCGCGCGGAGGCTGGTTGAGGTTGTTCAGAGGCTACACTGCGGGGTGTGGGAGTTGGGGGTTGGGGTAGAGACATGCGGTGGTGGGTGCAGTACCGAAGTAAGAACGGCAGGAGCTGGAGTGGAGAGTTCACAAAATAAATGACACAGATTGGACGAGGCCACCAAACCTTGCAGAACCCTTACACACAAGGCAAAGAAAGATGAGAAGTAGATCGCGCTAATTATATATCACAACTAACCAAGATGCATTCCTGAGAAAGGTTTGCTAAGAAATCAATTTGCTGGGGGAGCCCTGGGATCGGATTCTAGTCCACTCTGGTCATTTCTGACCAGCGATGAGGCCAAAAGTAAGGCCATCAGCCCGGGCCGCGGGCCAAGGCTAAGTGTGGGCCCCATCGGCGGCGGCCTCGTGCGCTGCCCCGGGATCTCGGGCGCCCCCCACCCGCCCCTCTTTCCTCTGAACTCCCAGGAGGCCGAGGGGCGGTGAAAACTCGCAGCAGTCTTGCATCAGACGAAAGGCGGGTACATCTGCTGCCTACCCTGCAGCTTCTCTAGCAGCCACGAGACAGGCTGGGACTGTGCCAACGCCCCCCAGGGAAGGCAAGACTCGGCCGTTCAAGCCAGGGCTTGGTCCGGGGGAGAATCGCGGGTCCCTGGCTTCCCATAGGAAACCCACTTCGGCGCCCCTCCCCCGGTGCCCCGTGCTGTGCTGCCGGAGCCGCTGCGCGCGAAGGCGCTGGGGAGCCGCGCTGGCATGCCGCGGGCAGACTGCAGGACCCGGAGAAGCCTACACATTGCACGGCTCGCGGGTGGCAAGCCAACGTGAAACGCGCGGTTGCAAACTGAACGGAAAGTTTGCATCTTGCAGCCCGCCGCCGTTTGTTCCTTCCTCCTTCTCCCCCCTCCCCTCCGGCCCCAAATCTGGAGGCCCCGGGACCGACTGATACCGGGGGTGGGGGTGGGGCGCGCCAGCCGCGGCGCGGCCAGCCTGTTTCCGCGGAAGATGCCACCCAGCGCTTGTCTTTCTCCCGCTGGCCTTACCTGCAGCTCGGCTATTAGCTCTTCTTTGCTCAGGTTCTGCTTCTCCACCACCTGCAGCCCTCCATCTTGCAGGATCTTCCGGCAGCAAGGGTCCAGGCTATCGCTGATGAGCACTTTCCGTAGATTTGCAAAGGCCATTGCTGGAGTCGGCCTCGGAATGAGAAGCTCTTCCTGGGCAGAAATACCTACGCTGAAAAGCTGCTGTTCCGGCGCTGGAGCTCGCGTAACTGGGCAGGATTCGCGATCTCCCGCTCCCCCTTTATCTCCCCCCCTTGCTCCTACCATCTCCTTTTGATTGGACAGAAATGCTCCAACTCTCGGTGACTCCGCCTCCTTCTCGAGGTTCAGAGCCTTGAGTTCCCCGCCCACTTTATTCTTCTCCAGGAATGAATTTCTCAATCTCAGCCAAAACCCTTCCCTACCCCTGGTGAACACCGAGAAGCACAATTTATGCTGACGAGCTGATTTATATCTGAAATACACTGAAAACGATTCGTTCTCACCGTGAGAGAAATGTCTCATCTTCTTTCCTCCTAAGGACTCTTTCATTACCTCCTGAACGAGCCTTGATAGAACACACCCGTTATATACAAAGCATTGGCTGGATGCTGAAGGGGGCTCCAACATCAAAAACGACGTGGCTACTTCCCTCTGATGGCCTAACATCTGAGGGTACCAAAGACACAGACGCGGAAAGGTAAATAATGAAAAGCAGTAGAAAACTGTTTCTGAACCTTCACAAAACAATGATTAATTCCAAATGCATGATGCAAAGAGAATTCTGAGTTTAAAAGGGAGGAAGGACCTGGTTTATTTAGACCAGCCAGAATGTTCCCTATTCTCCTCTTTCTCCACTTCCTCTCTGGTAATGAAAACGAAGAAAAGGAAAAAGATGTCAGTCTGCACTGATTGATATACTGACCGAAGCGGCACATCCCAGCTCTTAACAACTTTCTGTTTCAACTCCACGACAAGCATGCACACCTATGCCTCACTTCACAGAAATAGTGAAAATTTCCATTTTGGATTATTTCTCTTCTTTATTATTTTCAACTATAATTGACATTCGGTATTATATTGGTTTCAGGTTGACAACATAGTGATTCAACATTTATATACCTTGCAAAGTGATCACCACAGTAAGTCTAGTAACCATCTGTCTCCATACATGGTTATTATGATGTTATTGACCCTATTCCCTAGCCTGTACGTTAATTACATCCCCATGACTTACAGCTGGAAGTCTGTAGTTCTTAATCCCCTTTCCTTTTTCCACCCTCTCCTGACCCACCTCCCCGCTGGCAACCATCAATTTGCCCAGTGTTGGATTACTTAAGGCCACCTAAAATGAGAAGCAGAATCAGGGATACGCATAGATGAATAGACATATCAGTCCAGTTAACCGTTGTGGGCCATTGTACTGCACCAGTCACAAAACTCAAGTGCTAGTTCCTTATTTGGTAGAACTACGCAGTAGTAATACTACAAAGGAATGGCAATTTTGGACCAATAATTTCTAGACACAAATCAGATTTTAGACCAAATGGTCTCCATGGGCAAGGAGATCATTCGTCTATCCTGTTCACTTGTTTTGATGATTTCTTGTTCCCATATTTCAGCACTCATGAGTGTTCCATTTCTCTTCCTCTCAGGAGGTGCCCAGCAGCCCTGGGGGTTCCAGGCACAGTGACCCAGCCATAATGAAGGGACTTGGGAAGCACCCATTTTTGTTACCATTTTCATTCAACCCCTCCCAGGACGCACCCTTTGTTTCCATTCAGGGTGGAATCTAAACCCTGCTCTCTCTGAAATATAGCCTTATCCCTCTACTCCAACCAGGGCATCATTTTCTGTATGATTTACGCCCTCACGTACTTTCAAAACAGATCCAAGCCACACAATGAAAGATACTTCTAAATCCATTAAGAACATAGTTAACAGATAAGAGTCAATTTCCATGTGGAAAGCAGGGTGTGTGATAATTTTTACCATAAATAAGTCAGAAGCGTTCTCCTTAAACTTTCATAGCATCGTCATCACGTTATCTCACAGTGCCATGTAGTACACCTATGTGAATATTTCATGTCTTGTCCCCCCACCCCCATTAGGATCAGAGATACAACTTTATATCCCCTAATATTGCCTAGCACGGTGCTTTCCACACTGTGGAGATTCAGAAGAGATTTCATTGAAAAATGAATTTATCAAGCATCAAAGTGCCTGGTACCATGGCTTAATACTGGGGATACGGTGATAAGACACATCTCTTTCCTCAGAAAGAAAATAAAACATTTAAAATCTAGCATTAGAACTACAAATAGGGATGAGCTGAAGTGCTTTGGGAGGGAGAAGGAGAACCCCCACCCCCACCCCAGCACAGCCTAAGGACGCCAGGCAGGCGTCTGGCCAGTTGATTGAGCCAACACTTTGATGTTTTTTCAAGGCAACCACACTGAGAGGCCCGAGGATGCAGAAATCAGTAAAACTTAATCTGCCTTCTAATTGCTCTTGGTCCATTGCCTCATCTTGAGAGTTGAAGAGGAAGTACCCGGGTAGAGAAACAATGGTATTTACAAAGTCTCAGAGGTGTGGAGAACTACAAGATAGATAGATAGGGGGTGGGGGAGGAGGGGGGTGCAGAAGAGGAGACTGCAGGAGGGCAGGGGAGACAGCTCATGAAGGGCCTTGCCGTGAGAAGGAGTTTAAACTTGACTCTCAAGGTTGTACAGAGGTGCTGAGTGATTTTTTTTAGAAGTGGTATGATTAAATTAGCTGGCTGAGCTGAGCCTAATACATCCCTCCCCATCCCACCCCCAACCATCACCCCTATCTCTGACATCTATTGCAAGTTGCGGGTTTTCTTTTATAATTGAGGGTTGGAGCAGGGGAAATGTTCTCCCTTTCTCTGTGTTATTGTAGCCTTCCATATAATAGGAACTTTGGCCCTCTGGAAAGTATTAGAAAAACAGTTCTAATCTCTTCAGACCCTTCCCCTGGCCCCAGCCCCTTGCGAAGAGAGACTGTTCTGATTAGTCAGTTTAGGGGGAAGGTCCTAGGGGGAGCCCAGGCCAGCCCAATCTTGGTTCTGTCTTTTGGAGCTGGATGCCCATAAGTTATGTGCACTCGCCTGCTCCGTGGTGTGAGGTGACCCCACCAGGGCAGGCCCCACCCCATGCCCCTGAGGGTGCAGAATCCAGTGGCTCTGCCCACAGAGGGTAAGGTTAATGGAGGGGAGGGGAGGAAAGCAGGAGAAGTAGGAATCCCATCTTTCAACTTGGAGCCCAGCTGTGATCTCCAAACTCACATCATGAGTAACAAAGCAGATTATTTTGAGAATTAGATGATGAATTGTTATCTGTAAAACAGGCACATCTGGCTTCTGAGAATTCCAGCTTCTCACATTACTACGTAATACTGTGGGCAAATGACATTGCCTGAGACTCAGTTATTTCTCTGCAATAGGGAGCTAATAGTAGGATAGTGCTTATTTCATAAGCTTGTTGGGAGAATTCAATAAGGCAGAGCACACAAATGAGTGCCATCTGTAGTCACTTGGCATTCATTCATTCATTCATTCATCCAACACATATGTATTGAGAGCCTAAAATGTGCCCGGCACTGCTGTGGGGGCTGGAAGTGGAGCTTTGAACAAGACAAACACAGTCTCTGCTCTCATGGAGCTTACATTCCGGTTGGGGACAGAAAATAACTAAACAAATGAAAAATGGAACAAAATCTCAGGATGTGATAAGTATGATGGAGAATGTAAAACAGAGGGATGGGAAAAATAGTGGATGGGGTGCAGGGGTGTCTATTTTAGCCTATGTGACCAGGGAAGGCCTTTCCAAGAAGATTATTTGTGTTGAGACTGAAATAAGGAGCCAGTTATGCAAAGAACTAAGGAAAGAGAATTCTAGGCAGAAAGAAAAGCGGAATGAGCCTGGCACATTCAAGGAATGTGTCCACAATTATTTCTGTAGCACTTTTTGTGCTACACAAAAGGGATTAATGAGGCTGAGGGATTATGATGCTGAACAAGTCACACGAGGCCCCTGCATTGGAGAACAGGCTGGCAACCCCCATAGTGGACCACTCCACCATGGCAAGGAGATTAGATCTTATTCTAAGTAAGACGGGAAACCATTGAAGAGTTAGTGATAAGGAGGGGCAAGGATTATCTACATGTTAAAATGATCACTTTATATTAACACACCAAAAAAAGCTCCTTTCACAGTCTGGGTTTTCGTATCACTATGATGAGGATGATGACGAGTACCAGTGACGATAACGACTAGCAGAGTTGGGTCCCTTGTTTGGCACCTGAAGCAAGTCACTACGGTATACTTGGAACTTGAGAAGGCAGCTCTCTGAGCAATTAATAAAAATCAATGAATCATGGATGAAGTCAACGACCTGGGAACATAACCTATCCTGAGAGATGGTAAATGCCAGTCATGCAGGGTGGCATGCGGGGTCTCTGGTCCCACTCCCCACATAAGAACGCAGGACATGGCTAGGCCAAAAAGGAACACCCACAGAGCCATAGATAGGGGAGTCATACCACTATAGTCTCGTTGGAGACACAGGAAACAGGAGCCACACGATCTGCAACCTGCCGTCCGCTTTCTGTCAACCAACCAACCCCACTTGCTACCTGCAATCCGCTCTTGCTATCCCCCATTTCCTGCTAGCGTAGCCACGCGTTATATTAGTGGCCAATGGCTCACTGGTTACAGCTGATGGCCAACTAGCCACAGCTGATGGCCATCCAGTCACAGTTGATGGCCATTTACTACCCGAGTGAGCACCTTTCCACGTGAGGCCAAGAGCCTGGAAACAGCACTCCTGGCTCTGTCCCCACAATGCCTGACAAAGGAGTTTGGGGAACCACCAGATCAAATTGAGGGAAGAAGAATACGGTTTCATCCAAATGCAGTTGAATGGTATAAAGCAGAGAACCCTCAATATAACCAATTGTATTTTAATTTTTCTGCAGGAAGGCTATGTTAACAGAAAGGTTGGTCTGCAGGTTCAAGAAGACGATCCAAGGCGAATCTTGGCTTTTACCCAACACTATTCCAGCAGAAAGAAAGGAACACAGTATATGTGACAGACAGGAGTGCAAAGTGTGCTTTGATGTGGTACAGGGAGAATTCATCAGATTTTATCATGTCTGTATAAAACGTTGATTGTGCAACTACCTGTCTTTCCCCTTCTTCAGTCATTATGTTCCTTTCCAGATACCCTGACGCCAGTTGGGGGCATTGGGTGGATCTCTTCTCTCCAGATCCCATCGTCTTTAAGTCCTGTGCTGAAAGGAGAAACAGGCAGAAGCTAAATGGCTGGTGTTTGAGGGGCCCCTGACAACAAGGACCTGCCATCAAGAGACAGGGGGCAACCTGAAATATACCTTGACTAATTTACTCTCATGCAGGTTTACTCTTCTATATTGGACACCTAATAGCTACCCTGTGTCATGGAGAGTGAGGGGCAAAAATGGGCTGCCATCTGCAATTCCACTGTGCACTTTGAATCTGTTTTAGTAAAAGCTCCACTAACCTGCAAATGACTGTGACCCTAATACAACTGTTCTCACTGTGAGGTGTATGTGCTTCTCATCTACTCAAAGAAGACCTGACGTTTATGTCGGAATTGTGTTGTTCATCAAATCGTGATGACCCAGTGAAGTAGAACATTATCAACACCATTTCAAAGATGAGAAAAACTGAGGTGCAAAGAACCTGTACAGTTCTGCTTTTCACCATGACAGAGTAACAGGGTCCAGGTTTACTCTTCTACCTAAAACGCCTCAAATAATAGACAAAGTACATGAAATAATAGTTTTCAAGACACTGGATGTCAGAACCAAAAACAGTGATCTCTGAGAGATAAGAAATAAACAAGGTACGTCCTATGATTGCCCCAGTTTACTCTCTGGAAAGAGTTTCCAGGCCACAGGGAAACCAGTCAGAGCCCAGTGTTCTCCCTGAATTAAGGAGATGAAGGTACCAAGTTATTATTATCAGTATTATAAAATACCGAGAAAACGAAATGGACCATAGCTTGGGTAGTTAGCTCAGAGGAGAACTAGATCATTGGGGAACAGTATTTCCAGAAGGCTTCATGGAGTGACTGGGTGGGACCCTTAAGAAGGCATAGGTTGGGATAGGCAGTGAAAAAGGGTAAACCTTTCCGGAAGGTTCTATGCACAGGTGTGGAAGCAGCAATACACATAGGAGGTGGGTGGAAGTGAAGGAGGAGCCTGGCCTGGTTGTGGCAGATGTTTCTTGTGGAGGAAGAAAGGAGATTAGTCTGGAAAAGTAGGTTGTGGAAAGCCTTTCATGTCATAGAGAGGTTTTTGATTTAGAGATTGACACAGGCCTCAGGCTGTTCATAAAGGGGAAAAGCAAGTCAAATACCAAAGGAGACGGCACAGAACCAAGGTGCAATGGATACGAATTTCTCAATGATCTCATGGAGTAGAGATGCCGACCAACTAGGAATGCACGTTGTGGGACCATCGTGTGTGAGAAATATAAACTTCAGTGTGTTTCAATGCTAAGGTATGTGTTGGGGTCTTTGTTACAGCAGCTTGGCCTATCCTAGTAATATAACCACAGGAACCTGGAAACGGATATTGCCATAAAAAGATCTTAAGTACGTAGCCTCAGCGTAGCAGTCAGGGGTAGGCACTGAGCACAGATATTGCGGCCCAGAAAGCTGGTAAGCCTTGTGGCAGGCAGAACACTCTCCCTTCTTTTTGTCCTAGAGAAAAGTTCACATCTCTCTCGACTGGGTTCCACAACACACAGCACTAATAGGAAATATTTTTGGTATCTGATTTTTCCTATGTGTCTGTTTTCTCAGGGATATTGGCTTAATGGAGTACCGTGTTTCCCCGAAAATAAGACTGGGTCTTATATTAATTTTTGTTCAAAAAGACACATTAGGGCTTATGTTCAGGGACTGTTACCCTGAAAAATCATGCTGGGGCTTATTTTCTGAGTAGGTCTTATTTTCAGGGAAACACGGTAGTTTGTCACCAGCAGCTAACATAATGCTAGTCCCAGAAATGCAGGTTGGATGAATAAAAAAATACTCCATGAATGAATGAATGAGTGAATGAATGATGAAGGAATTACTTTCTGAGACTGGATAGGATTGGCAAACATGGGAACCAGGTGATGGGGTCTCTAGTGTAATGCACATGGCTTTTAAGACTTCTCTGGGTACCACAATTGGGCAGAAGAATAGAAAGTGGTTCATGTGAGGATTTTGTAAAATAAAATTCACCCATTGTCATGGTACAGTTTGATGAACTTTCGGTAATTGTACTTTCGGTAATTGTATTACAACTGTGACAATCAAAATACAGACACTCTCAATACCCTAAAAAATTGCTGGTGCCCTACTACATCTGAATCCTTCCCTCAGCCCTTAGCCCCAGGCAACTTTCTGTCAGTGTCAATAAATTTTGCCTGTTCTTGAATTTCCATGGGAATGGAAGAAAGTATGGGGGCACGCTTCCTTTGCTCACTATAATCCATGCTGATGATTGCGTTGGTAGTTCATTTCTTTCTATATGTATGTATACACATCCTATTGGTTCGTCTCTGGAGAACCCTGATTAATACAGAACCCAGTGCTACTCTGTTTATCAACATGCTCTTTACCACAGAATTATCGCAGCAGGCTTTTTTTCACGAAGATGGCACCGAAAGCGAAGAAGGAAGCCCTTGCCCCTCCCAAAGCCGAAGCCAAAGCGAAGGCTTTGAAGGCAAAGAAAGCAGTACTAAAAGGCGTCCACAGCCACAAAAAAAAGAAGATCCGGACGTCACCCACCTTCCGAAGGCCCAAGACATTGCGGCTCCGAAGGCAGCCTAAATATCCTCGGAAGAGCGCTCCCAGGAGAAACAAGCTTGACCACTATGCTATCATCAAATTCCCCCTAACTACCGAGTCGGCCATGAAGAAGATAGAAGACAACAATACACTTGTGTTCTTGTGGATGTCAAGACCAACAAGCACCAGATCAAACAGGCTGTGAAGAAGCTCTATGACATTGACGTGGCCAAGGTCAACACCCTGATCAGGCCTGATGGAGAGAAGAAGGCATATGTTCTGCTGGCTCCTGACTACGATGCTTTGGATGTTGCCAACAAAATTGGGATCATCTAAACTGAGTCCAGCTGGTTAATTCTAAATACAAACGTTTTTCACTGTAAAAAAATAAATAAATAAATAAATAAAAGAATTATCGCATCAGAATCCTTTCCTTCTTGACTTCCTTTTCCCTTTCCTTATTCTTTCTTTCTTCTTTTCTTTTCCCACTCTCCTCTTTTTCTGCAGCAATCCCTACTCCACCTATGTTTGGTGCTCAGTCTTTCCAAACGTCTTAAAACCGAGACACAAAGTGAGTCCTAAACACATTTGTTTTGGGTTATATGCTTGATTCAACAAACATTTCATGAACTTATCTACAGTATGGGACCTGGACCGTGAACAGAGGATACAAACAAGAATTGAACACGGTTCTTGACCTTGAGAAACTCAAATCAACTGGGAATAAATATTTGCATACACCACTTTGTCGCCGCCCGTGCAACAAAAATTGTGGGAAGCGAAGAGGGCGGCACAGGGTTGAGAAATACAGTAGCCAAGAAGAGTGCAAGCGGGGCCAAAGGACTCCAGCCTCAAGGACTGAGCCCTGAATCGGGCCAACGCATAGCTTTTATTAGTTAGGTGAGGAAGTAAAGCAGATAAAGCTCGTCAATCTCAAGATCCGTGAATCCCATACATTATAATAGGAAACTGATCCAAGCCAATCACCCTTGCCTGCAGGCAGTGGAACCCTAAGTCTCAGGATGTATGTACCTCCCCAAGGGACTAAACCTTTATGCATATGAATAGATGGAGAGCACATTATTGCATCACTTCCCCTGCAGGTTGTGGGAAGGAATGCAGCCACAGAGGCACAGGCTCTCCTTAGCCAGGGGAAGGTGGGGGGGCTGTGCCCACCTCTATCGACCCCTCGAGTTTCCCATGCAGCTGTGTCTGTCTTGGGTCGCCCCTCCCCGGGTAATCTTACCCGTCGTTGACTAGCCAGCCATCTTCCTGGGGCCAAACAGGGAGACATAAGGTGTAAGCACAAAGGTGAAGCAAAGTCCCTGAAAGGATTCGTCTCACAGACTCTCCTTTCTTTAGGGGCAGGTACCAGGAGATAGACGGGTAGGCTGCTGCATGGCAACACCATGTGTTTCTTTTTTACCTCCTTAAAATTTGACGAGTTCAAAAGGGTTGTATTTTGTGAGACAACCTTTAATTCTATTAGGTTACGAATTTTCCCAGAGAGTTGCTTCTCCTCACTGATGTACTGACTCTTATTCTTCATTCTTAAGCAGACACTTGGGATTCCAGAAGCCAAGAGCCAAATACATTAGAGACAAACCTCAGTAGGTCCCTGGAGTCCTATGGCCATCACCTCATGCCACCCCAGTCCTTCATCATTGTGGACCATTTCTTAAGCACGTCCTTGTCTGAGAGATTTCCCTTGAGCACCAGGATTCATACTGAGGTGGCTGGAGTCGTAAAACGACTGCAGTTACTTTACTTATATTTCAACAAATATACAAGCTCGGGCAATTAAGTGCGTGAACTCATTCTAGAAAAAATGCTACATACTCGTATAGTGTTTATTATGTGACCGGCATTGTTATAAACACTTGTACATACATTCATTCATTCATACCTTATAACAACACCAGGAGGTGGGTTCTAATATTATATTATATTTAATAGAGATTATATTCACCTCTGTATAAGGACTACAGAAATCTTAAAACATGCCAATGTCGTGCGTACAGCTAACTTCACGGCAGAGTTGAGATTTGACCTCAGGGAGTCTGCTTACCAAGTTCATATTTAGAACCATAACACTGCTACCTTTCTACTTTCTTTATGGGAAACAGATAAATAAATCAAACCAAGAACATATTCCTAGACTACCTGCCTCTGGCCTAGGGTGTATTCAGTGCTGACTTCCCACCCTCATTGTTATGTAAAATACTACCAAGGAGGGACAAGCCCATGACTTTCCTGGTGGCTCCTGCCTGGCTTTCTATATATATCCCCTCAAGACCTCCAAGACCTTCTAGTGGATCTATTTGCCCCCCCTTCCAGGTTCAGCTCCATCCTTGACTCACTGATGGATTGATATCCAGGAAGAGGGTAAGGAACTACAGAGCCAAAGCTCATTGGCTTAGCATCAAGTCAATCTTACTGCTACTCCGGCTGGGACCGTATATTTTTGTTTGTGCACAAAATAACATACTGCCAAGATCTTAGCAAAAAGAAGCCCAGAGGCAGCTGTATTCAGGTATAATGGTGTTAGGGGGTTCCTGGGGAGAGGGGCTGCTCTGGAAGAAATTTTACCTGAAGTGAAACACCTCGGTCCTTTCCCTAAAGAGAAGCTGATTGTCCTGAAACCTCCAAGAAAGAGCACTCCTGACCTTGTGATTCACCCTGAGCTAGGATTATCACTTGACCTCATTCAAAAACCAGCCATGCACAGATGTGGACAGAGATCAGAGCCACAGGAGTCAGAAGAGTGGAAAGAAGCTCAGAGATCCTCTACTTGATGGGCCCCTACCTGTTGGCCACGAACATAGGTGTTTGGGGGCCCACTGAGTGTTTCAGAAGTAATCTGAGCCAATATTGAAAAATTTACATGATAATCAAGATTTCCATTTCTTCTGAGAAGTCTGAAAACATTGTAACATTGGTTTTGAGAACCATTGGGCCACTTGCTGGCAGCAGTTCCCATTGGAAGGGGAAGATCAAGGTCTCTATTCCCCTGGGGCCCACTCTGGAGACCAGGAATCGTGTCAGTGGGGAATTGAAGGGCAGAGCTGAAATGAAAGAGATGAGTTGAACTACATAGTAGAGCACGTTTACACCTCATGGCTCTCATTACAGAGGAGAGGCCTGAGTTTACTCTCTTGGAAGTTCTCTCTGTGGGAAAATTCGATTGGCACCCCGTGTTCTCCCCAGGAGCCCTTTTGGGATCTCAGAAGCTCTTGGGCCTGGAGTCAGTTTTGTTCCTTAGTTTCAGGTACTGTACTCACGTTTCACAGCCAGGACACCTTATTCCTGGTTTTCAGCTCCTCCTCCCAACACCAGTTCAGATTTGACTCCAGTATCCACTCCCAGCTTATAATGGATCAATACTTACTCTTTCAACAAACAATTTCTGGTTGCCTATAATCTGTCAAGTGCACAAGGTGTTAAGGAATCAAGACAAGGCCCGCCCAGAGAGGAACTTAAAATGTAGGCAGTGGCTAATGTGACTAAAATGTTTGTGGGTAAAGAGGAAGTAATCTGACTTGGTAATAAAAATTTGACCACCAGATGGCGGTGAAGAGTTTCCAGTTTAACAAAACAACTACAGGAAGAAAAAAAACCAAAAAAGAAATTTACCCCGTGGAAGAACAAATAACACTGTGACTTCCATTTCACATGTACTTGTATGTTCTATCAAGGCTTCTGTTATATTCCCCAACCCGCAGGGCTCTCGGTGTGACATTTGGACCACGAGGAACACCCGTTTCCACAACAGCCTGGCCCAGCCAACACTAACCGGTAGGCGGGGCATTTCTGGGCGACACCAGGAAAGAAATGGCCATCGGTGAGCTGTGCTCACAGGAGGAAATTCCTCCTGTGGGATGGTGGGCTGATTCTTATCTGGTCCATTACCCAGCCCGGCGTCCCTTGGGAACGAGCCATATCTCTTCCCTCAAAGTTGCTCTGATCTGGTCTCCTCCTTCTGCTCATTGCTGCATAATTCAATTATGTACATATGTTGAATTTTTTTAACGTGTCATCTCTTCCAACTGTTTACAACTTTTCAAAACATTTCTTTCTGATGATAGTAAGATTGTGAAAAGAAATGCCAACAGAAATGAACGACTTAGAAAAGGTGTAATTCCTCCCTAATTCAACACTTGAGGGTGCTGTTCAGTTTGGAATAGATTCATGTAGAACAAAGTTTTTTAAGCTCGGCACCATTGGTATTTTGGGCCAGAAAATTCTCTGTTTACAGGACTGGCCTGTGCACTGTAGGATGACTAGCAGCATCCCCGGCTTCTAACCCAATAGATGCCAGTGGCTGTCCCCCTCACTGCCACCACTCCCTTGTGACAAACAGAAATATATCCAGACATTGTCAAATGGCTTCGCACTGTACGTGCTTTCCTGCAACTTGCTTCCTTTTCTTTTTTCTTTTTTTAACTTACTAACACATTTTGGTCATTTTTCCATTCCAGAACACTTGAATCTATTACGTTCTCTATTATTTCATGATTTAATTAACGTGATCTCTCCTGTGGATGATCATTTGGATTGTTTTTAAATTTCCTTACTTGGATCACAAATGTAGCTAGGTGAAAAAATATTACTTTAAACCCAAATTGTCTGTAGCCATTTCTGCCTTTCCTCAAAGGCATGTTTCTTATCAAGGAAAAAACAAACATCTATACTGCTGCCCCTTGTAAATCCTGGTGGGTAACACAGGAAAAGTCTGAAATATGAAAACCTCCACCCATTTTCTGTGTTGCTAAATCTTGAGGCCAAATTAATGGTCCTTTGAGTAGTCTAGGCTATTACTGCAGCTTTAGATGTGCAAAGAGAGGCTCAGGACTGGACCAATAAGCCAAATCTTTTACAAATATATTACACTTTCTCAGAAAGAAAGAATCATTTGAATCTTTATATTGAGGACTCCATTTGGCCAAATTCAAGAAAAATCTCAGTAAGTAGGAGGCACACTCCAGGGAATCTGCCAGATCTGAAAATAAAACTGAAAGTTTTATGTACACTTCCCATTTACCAGATCAAAATGGAAAAAAAGAAACATAGACAGTGTTGCAAAGGATATAGCATACCTGGGACCCTCCATAACTGAAAGCCTTCAACATTGCTTGGGAGTGTAAACTGCATGACCACTTTGGGAAACAGGCAGTACCTTCAAAAGCCTACCATGTATATGCCCCATGACGTAGCAAGCCACTGTTGGGTGTATGCTCAGCAGAAACACATCATATATTTACCAAAACACATATAGTAGGAAGTCCACGGCAGCACTAGTCATAAGAGCCTGAAACTGGAAATAACACAAATGCCTAACAGAAGTTGACTAGATACATCAAAGTGGTATTTTCATAATGGAATCCCTACACAGCAATGACAGTGAATGAACCACAACCTCACGTAACAGGAATGAACCTCATAAACATCATGTTGCTTGAAAGGAGGCAAACAAAAGAGTTATGTGTTTCCATTTACATGAAGTTCAAGAACAGACAAAACTGATGTATTATGTTATATGTCAGGATAATGGTTACCCTTGGGGGTGCGGTGGTGACTAGGAGGGGACATGAGGTGGGCCTCCGGGATGGTAATACCGCTCTGTTTCATAATCTCGATTTTGGGTAGTCAGGTAAGTTCTCTTTGGGAAACTCCATTGAACTGTATACCTGTGATTAATGTGATTTTACTTGTACTTCTTTAAAAGAAGTTTAATGTCATGATTGTATGTCCCTAGCTTTACTAGGCAGTTTTGTCATTGTAGCCCAGGGTCACATTTAAAATAATCATCTAAATCTTGACCTTTGTTCCCACAACTGCTGACTAGCAGGAAGGCTCTTATTTTTTCAGTGTTTATTTTTCCAACTATTTCTGAAATTTCCCAGACATACATCACTTTAATGGAATCACTAGTTTTGTGTTCTCTTCCTCTGAGATTTGTGCACGTTAGACCACCACCTCACATATAATCAGAGCCCCTGCTGATGTTCTCCTCTGTTTTCCACTGTCACTTGGATTGTCTCACTTCGTCCTGGTCTTGCCACTGGTATCCCTCTGGATATCTGAGTCTCTCCCCATCTTCTGTGCTCTCTTCTCTCTGCCCAGGACACCCCTATGTCCCGTTTTTAGGAGGATTCCCACAGCTATGCCCTGGGAGCCCTTAGACATACAAGTCTAGCATTTCTATCCCAGTCTTGCTCTCCCAGGGCTTACAGGTACCGGGGGAACGATGAGGGGGTGGGTCGAGGGGGGAGAAATAACTATTCTCCATCATGCCTGGAACAGTCTCCTCCTAACTCCAGAGGCTCCTGCTCAGTTGGCCCCATTCTAGGCACCTCTTTATTCCTGGTCACTTGCTCTCTAGGGCCCAGTTGAGAATCCCTACTGTCCTGCCTCCCTCAGCGTTTTCCAGTTCACTACACAGCCTGTATATTTCTGAATTCCAATTACAGACAAGGTTCTAGTTCTTTCCTACCAGGAGGGTGGCCAAGTCATCCCAATTTGCCCAGGACTTTCCCAGTTTTAGCAACGAACGTCCCATGTCCCAAAATCCTCCTCAGTTCCAGTCAAACTGGGATGATTGGTCACCTACCAACGTGGCTATTGGGCCCCAGAAACGGGCCCCCTCAAGACAGCTGGACATCTGTTGAATTTCCTCCAAATCTTCCATGGCGGTTGGGAAGTTAATCCGCCCAGAGCACACACAAGACATTTAGGGCAGAGTGCTGTTTATCTCCAGACAAGCCTATTGGCTAGGTCGTGACAAGAAAATGGAGAATTAAAAAAATTTTTTTGACCCACATGCAGTGAGAGTCTGACCTAAATCTGACAGACCTGATTCTTCCTGGCCAAGATGTAACGTCCAGTCAATTCTTGGCGAGTCTGGAACTGGAGAGGGCTCTGGCTTTCCAGACCAGGTCACTTGCAAAAAGGCAAGACTCACCGGGAAGTGAGCCAGATGATCAGAATCATCACAGGTCATCACCAAAGAGATTGGTAAAGTGGACATCGGCTATGGACAGTCCAAATATCCTGGCGATCCATCAGGAAGATCTTGTCACTGGGTGGAAACCTCAATACTTTAGAATGGGTGTCAACCATGGAGAGAGAAATGTCATTGTCATGGCCCACAGAGTGACATAAACAAGAGGTTGAATTGAAATGGCTGAAGTGCATTCAATTGGGAGCCTCGTTGTCATTACACAAAGCTGAATTATAATAAAATATCAACTAGCCCATTGTTCTCAGATGACACACTGTGAGCAGTGTTGATTTTAGGCAGTGGTCCGTAAGCACACTCAGGTGAAGAAACGTCTGAAGTCAAAGTATTCTTCACCAAATAACAACAACAAAAGCCGACCCTTCCTCAAAAAAACATAAAATACTGCTATATTAACTGTTGGCTAAAAGAATACTTTTGTGCTGAAACTAGATTTTAGTATAGTTATGGATAGAATTGAGCACATTTTTCCCATTACTTTTTTTCCCCTGGGGAAATACCACTATGGTTCAAAGGCAGTTCAAAAAAACCTTCCTGTTTATGGAACAAGTAAGAGCTGAAGTTGAGAACCACTCACTGCACAAAGGAACAAGTGAAACTTATCAGGACTTATATACTTCAGCTTGCTTCAGACTTGTGCTTTCAAGGGAAGCATTTCCTACCACAATCTTGGTTTTGGTCTTCATACATAACTTGAAAAGCCTGTTATTAAAATAGTTCAAAGAGGAAATGGATGTCCAATTTGTTGAAATTTTACTATAGGGAACAAGAGCTGGTTTCTCTAACATCCGCCTACTTACTTCTTACTTTCACGCTTCCGGTTCTTTCCTGGGTGACCACCAGAGGGCACCAGGGTGGCCGCGTATAATCTCTGCACTCGAGGGACTTGACCCCCCCCCAGTCAACAAACCTCATTCAGCAACTAAGGAAGTGACTAATTGGTGAGGGGGGAAATGGAGTGATGAGACAGTGAGTGTCCTATGACCCCAAAAGCTGGCTTTGGCAGACAAGCGTGACGTCATCCCCATTGGGTAGCTCGGCTTGCCAGCTGGAAGACTGCTTTACCTAGAATACATCAAGCTCAATTAGAACTCTTGCAGTGGGAGAGGTTTGAGTGACACGGGCTGATGATTTCTTATTGTTGTGCAATTTGTTGTGGTGTTGGCAACAAGCTGTGGGGGTGGGCAAAGTCACCCACTCTTAGCCCTGGCAAGCTGTCTCCTCTGTTTACCCCCCTCCCCTCGAAAGCTCACCTGCTCTCTCTGGTTTCACTTCATGAAATGTGACCTTGACGCAGTCTCCTTAAATACTTCTTTTTCAATTTCCTCAGGAACAAAATGATCAACAATTGTTGATCAAATGAGGTCACAGGTGTGGGGGCTTGTCAAGAGTAGAATGCTTACAAGGTACATTCATCTTGCTTAAACCTAGATGGAGTAATGAAAACAAGAGAATTACACTGAGTTATGTAAATCTCCATTAGGGGGCGCGCTTTCACTCCAAGTTCCCTGTGCAGTTGTAGTCCAAATTCAGCAGGTGGAATTCCAGTGCTTTTTTTCTTAACGTTAAGTGGCAAGGAAATACTGCCTCATTCCCTCTCAGCTTAGAAATCCGACATGGTTCTTATTTATGGGTTATGCCCAGGAGGAGTCTCTTTTCTTTATGCCTTTAGCAAATAATACCCTGAGAAATCTACTGCTTTTGAAGTCCATTTTTATGGGACAATAGTATGGCCCAAAGTGCAAAGTGATATATGCATTAGTATCAACTACCGTGTTTCCCCGAAAATAAGACCTAGCCGGACAATCAGCTCTAATGCGTCTTTTGGAGCAAAAGTTAATATAAGTCCCTGTCTTATTTTACTATAAGACCGTGTCTTATGTAATATAATATAATGTAAGACCAGGTCTTATATTAATTTTTGCTCCAAAAGACGCATTAGAGCTGATTGTCCGGCTAGGTCTTATTATCCACATCAGAATGTGATAATGAGGGTACAAGCCACTTGAGATGGGGGCAAAAGAAATTGGCAGTGGTGGGAAGGGTTAATTAAAGTCTAGTGTTAGGTGTTTTACATTTATTGTTTCACTTAATCTATAACAGGGGTTAGCAAACTATGGCCCAAAGGTCAAATTCAGCCGGCTGACTTTGTTTCTGTAAGTAAATGTTATTGGAACACGGCCATGCTCATTTCTTTACATGTTGTCCACATATTGCCTCACTGTACAAAGGCCAGGACCAGACAGCCCACAGTCTAAAATATTTACAGTCTGGCTCCCACCAGAAAAGATTTGCCAACTCCTGCTCTGTAACCATGTGCGATGGGACGTATTCATATTTTAGTGAGAAAGAAACTGGAAAAATTAAGTAAGTAGCCAAAGACACTAGTCACTACTAGTAAATTGCAGAGCTAGTCTTTCACTCCAAGGAGACCTTCTAGCCAACGTCCTCACTTTTTCTGCTGTCCCTGCTCCACAGCCTTCCCAGTTTACCAAATGCCTTCATAGACTTGGCGTTTCCCATTGTGGGCTCATTATAATGAATTCAAACTACTTTGCCTTGTTTTCCAGGATCTGTACCATCTAATTTCAGCTCGCCTTACCTGCCTCACTCCTATCCTTCCCCTAGGGAGCCTGTCTATAGCCCACATGGTGCCTTCGCTGTTTCCAAACACACCTTTCCCTTCCATGCTCCATGCCTCCATTTCACGATTCTGCTACTTCCAAATACACACCCTCCCTCACTCTTCAGATCCTCCTCTGTCTTCCAGGAATCCTGCCTGGACCACCCACCTGGAAGTAACCGCTCTCTCCTCCAACTCGAGAGCAGTTCTTCCTGTTCAGTTAGCATGGGGCATAAGCCTCCTTGGATTACCTTTTTTATATTCCTGTCTTATCTCCTAAAGTAGATTGTAAATTTCCTGAGCGTGAGGATGTACTCCTCACTCTACACATCGGAAGACTATTTCGTCCACATTGGTACTAGCTCATGGAGGGTTGATTTGATCCATGAACATTCTTCCATAGAAATAAACCCTTTTCGCCCTTCCATACAACTCAACACATAACTGAAAGCACAATACTGGTATCTGGATATGGGGTGTAAAACATGATACAATGAAAAAAACTGGGAGAAGCGTGTAAGGAAATAGGCATCTTACCTTGATTTTTTATTTCTAGGACTGCAATGTTCATTTCCATTGAGATGCCTTTCCTAAGACAGCACAGTGATTAGCCCATTTGATCTGGAGTCAGACCTGGGTTTGAAACACGACTTACTAGGCTCTGTAGCCTTGGGAAAGTTACTGAGCCACTCTGAGCCTCAGTATGCTCACATTTTCAATAAAGTACTAATTCCTAATTGAGTTGTTACAAAGAGTAAATGAGGCGATACATTTAGAGCTCTTAGCACAATCTATGGCATGCAAGAAGTGCTTAATATTCACCAGCCATTATTTTTCCAGAGCTCTCACCCTTAAGATTGACTGGACCCTGCCCACCTAGTGCCACCCATGAACCATCCTTCCTGACCACGTCATTACACAACACTACACCGTGACCCACTGCAGTCTGAGGGGTTACCTGGAAAGCAGACGGTGAAGACCCGGCCAGCCAATTTTCAATATCATCCTTGGAAACACCTGGTGTTTTCTGGTGACCATGAGGTTTTATCCCTGGCTTCTGATTAAAACTGCATTCTTTGTAGCCATTTGAACTCTTAAAATAGTTATTCCTCTGGACTCTGTGCTTCAAAATTCTTCATGTAATCTTTATTTCCAGAGACCACAGCCTGGGACAAACCCTAGTTCTGATTTTCCAATGTTTTCACATGGAGTCGATGCAAATATCACAACAGATATAGCTAAAGGCATAAAGCCATAATCCCAATTACCCTTTGCCTCTCACCTAGCCCTGCATTCTACTCCCTCTCCAAAAATAAATAAATGAAAGAAAGAGAGAGAGAGAGAGAGAGAGAGAGAGAGAGAGAGAGAGAGAAAGGAAGGAAGGAAGGAAGGAAGGAAGGAAGGAAGGAAGGAAGAAAGAAAGAAAGAAGTAAAAGTCTTGGCATAAGATTTAACTCTTCCATTTATTTTTTAATGAGTACACAGGTTGACTAGTTCCTTTGGAAGTTGACCTTTTGAGGCTGTTGAACTGGTTTTTTTCTATCAACAGCCAAAGCAAATGACCATGAATAAAATCTCACAGGAAAAAAAGATATTATTTTCTCTTCAGAGTTACAGATGGATAGACCATGTTCTGGGCAGGAGAACATCCTGGTACAATCTAAGCACCTAAGACAACCATACTGCAACAGAATTGCCCTTTGCATGAGCCTGGATGGAGATAAACATTTCATGGGCTGGTTTGGGTAATCTCTATAAATAACTATAAGTGTTCATGATTCAAGTAGCTATTAAAGAGTCTATTGGTGATGGATGAAGTGCCTCTGGAAGCAGGCAGAGAAAAACCAGAAGCGTATACAGTGAATCCTGGAGTCGGAGACTGAAACAAAGTAAGAGACTTAAGAGAATTCATGTCATTGAAGCCCTGGACCAGAAAGGATTTCTGGCTGAGAAACGTCAGGAAGTTAAGCCAGGAACTAGTAAATGCAGCTGGAGTACTATGTGATTAAGGGAAGTCTACTCTGGGGAGCAGGGCCAGGAAGAGGTTTAGACAGTTTATGGAGGAGGCCAAGTCCAGGCAAGAAGGGCTGGCCCAGACTTACCTCTACGCTGGGAAAACATGAACTCCACATCTCCTGTGGGTGCTGAGAGAATATAGCTGCCCAAGTAGTTACTCTGAGTTCTGTAGAAGAGAGAGGGGAGAACGGCACTCCTCCAGGGGATGGTGAATCCACCTGTGCAGGGAGGACACTCAGTGGGGGAGGCTTCGGGGGTAGGATAAACACCAGGGGAGATTCCTGCCCCAAGAAGCTACCAGTCTATTTGGCGAGACAAAACCAACAATTTGCACAAAATATCTCACGAACCAATGAAAACAGTGTAAGAGAAAATGTGAGTGTTTTGTGGCACAATATCAGAATGCTAGACATTCATAGGGGTGGGAAAATAGAATCGTGGAAGGAGCAAAGAATTTAAAGTTAAAAAAAAAAAAGGAGAGTAATAGAACTGAATCTCAGCCAAGGAATCGAGGCCTCAAGGGGCAGATCCCAGGTACTAGATAATTTGATGTCACTTTCAATTAATATTCTTTAATAGAGAGGGGTAGGGAAAATGGGTGATCATTTCCAATCATAAAAATCAAAACTCTTTTTATGCTCAAATAAGGGGTTTATTATATACACTAACTATAACAGAATACTTTACTTATTTGGAATTGTCTTTTGTTCACAGTTTTTCCAGCACTCATAACTGGAAAGCATTAGTCACTCACTCTCACCAAGAAGAGAGATAACTTACTTGGATATAGTTACACAGCCTTGTTCACAATATGTTTTCTTAAAAAAATATTTTTTTCTGAAATCCCTGGAAGAGTAGCTAGACCAACATTGGTATACGAAGAGTGACTTTTACTTTTAAATCTATGTACTTTATTGTTTAATTTCTTAACAGGAAGAAATATAACCTATAATATGAATAGATTTTTAAGTTTCCTTTCTGTTCATTTATTTACTGGCGTTCATACCAATAAAACATTTACCACATTTCTAGTTTTTGTCCTTTCTTCGGTTTTCATTTCCAACCAGATGACTTCATGGGAGTCCTTTTATTATATCTTGAAAGGACTACAAGTTATATTCTTAAAAAATCTCTTATTCCCTGTACTATGTCACAGACTGTTTGGTTTCAGAATTCAGCTTCCGACTTCAGGTCTTCTTGGGATTGACACAGGACTCTAATTACACCAAGAAACATGTATGTATATATCACAGAAAATCTCAACTAAGACATATCTACAGCCCTAGGCATGTTTTTAAATTTCTATCTTCCTTCTTGAGTGGGAATAGAACCAATTTACCTTTCATCACTTGTGCTGAGAGTGTTGGTAGAAACCTGAGTTAAACGGCATGGAATCTCTGATGAGTTCCTGGGATGTTTTCGTGCCTCTATGGGTTAAGGTCTCCCTCGGGCAGCTAGCTGTCCCTGCCCTTCTGACTCTGACTTTGTAACCATGCTCACGAAACAGAAACTCTAAAACTCAGTTTCCTTATCTGCATGGGGATATTAATATCTACCTCACAGGGCCACTTGAAGCTCAAATGAGATAATGAATGTGAAAACATTTTTGTAAATTGGACCAAGTTGGCCATACGTAGGCTGGTATCTATTGAGAGGAGCAAAATGTTGGTAAAGCAATACCCCAGTGAGAATCCTGACAGCACTGCTTGACTTCTTTCTTATCAAACACTTCTCTTGAACTCATGGTTCAGAAGATATAAGGGGGTAAGTAGGGTGTTAGCTGGAGAGAGCCATGGCATGGAGGTGTGTGACTCTAGGTCAGGTCTCCAGCGCCACACTACACTGAGATGTATACATTTGGGTAAATTACCGAACCTCTTCAGTTTCTTCCTCTGTAAAATGAGATGTTTGGACAAGAAAAAACTTTATATATTCCATTAAGTATTGTGAAAACTAATAAAAGGAAACCACACTAACACGGAGTAGGGGGAGCCAATAAGAGGCGCTCTCACGCAGTACCACTCCATGTCAGTTACAGGAAGAACTGTCAGTGACAGACCCCAGCAGAAGAGTCGACCGGAAAGAGTCATCCATTACAGTCCTCAACAGGAAAAGATGTACCCATTGCATCTCCTACAAGAAATCGACTCCCCCGCAGCTCAGCCAGTGAGAAACTGCCTTCTCTGGAACTCTCTCTTTTCTCCAGAGGTTTTTCCTTTAAAACAACCCCTCCCACTTCCTCCTTTTTCTCCATAAAATTACATTCCTCGGTTTGTTGGACTTGCCTGTGGCTTTTGCTGTATGTAGCTTGCTTGTCCCAAATTGTTATTCTTTGCTGCTCTCTAATAAACCCATTTTGCTGGTAAAATAACTGGTTTTTATTTTTAAGGACAACAGTGTGAAAACCATGCTTTTTAGACTTTCTACGATACTCAGGAATTTACTGAAATTCCTGAGTGGAGTGCAAGCTCAAGGACCTGTCTTCTTCACTGAGGTGTCTGTCCTCTGCTGGTATGCCCGAGACCTGACATAGTACGTACTCAATAAATACATATTGAATATAAGAAAGACAGTTCAATCATAGAGTCACTGATTTGTGGGGTAATTTTATATTTCAATACAATTTTACTCCTCTCAGCAAAGATGAATGGCTAAATATGTTATGAAGTTAATAAGAAATACTTTTCTAAGACTTATCCAAATGAATCCATGAATCCCAAACCAGATTCTGATTTTGGTTTGGAAAAAAAAAAGTTCATCACAACTTGAAAGGATGTCATATTTAAACTCAGGATTTTCTGGAACTTAGTTCCATCTCTTTGTCTGTGTGATTTCTTCTAGCACTAAAATATTAAGATCTAAAACAGCCAAGTTTACTTTTACTCCTTCCCACTTTCACCCTCACCCCCTCATCCTGGCCTCACTTTGGCTTCCCAGGATGCTCTGCAATGAATACCAAGTTGTCTCTAGGCTCAGGGTCATCACCCATAAGATTCCTTTAACCCAAATCACTTCTCTCCCTCCCTCTGTCACCGAGCTAGCTCCAACTCCTCCTTCCAGGCTCAGCTTGAAATTTTATTAGAAAATGTTTGCTGATCCCTAAGACTGGATTAGGTGCCAGTAGCACCTTGGACACTTTTCTAAAGCAACATGTCTGCATTATGTCATTCATCACACTAGATTGTCGTGAGACTGTTAAGGTGATGGGGTTCAGAGCACAGATACTGGGGCTGCCTTGTTAGGGTTCCAAGCTGACTGGCAGTGATGAATTGGGCCCCATACAACCTGCCTCATGAGGTTGTCAAGAGTAATAAATGATTGAAGGCTTCATATACGGAAGCAGATAGAACAAGGCGAGGCACGTAGAATTATGTAATGTTTGCTGATTCTGGTGTTAAATATTATCTATTTAACTAACGTGAGCCCATCAGCTCCTGGAGAGTAGGAACCATATTTAATTCACTGCTCTATTCCAGCACTGTAAATATTTGTTGAATAAATGGGTTTATCTCTTCTGCCTCATTGAGGCCACCCTGGGGGACACCTCTTGCTTGACTGGAGATGATAAACCTAGTGAGGAGGCCACAATACTCAAAGAGAAAAGATGTGAGTATGTGGGACGTATTAGTCAAGCCTGCTCCATGCCAAAGCAGTCTTATTCAGAATAGGATCAAGTTTTGGTAACACCACTTGAAAAGTGGTGACTGGTGATAAATTACGGGAGAATTAGCATGCCAATGGAAGTGATAATTGAGGCTGTTGAGCGTAGACACAGGAAAAGAAAAGCAAGCTGTTTAATTCCACTCCCTCATTCAACCTAGAAGGACTGAACCATGTTCTTTTCAGTCTACCAGTATACGAGTAGATACTTCTTTTTCCAGTCTGTGTCTCATCACCCCAGTGCTTCATCCACTGTCCACGCTTCTCAGCATGGCTCATAAGGTCATTCAGGACCTGGGCCCGAGCCTACTTTTCTAGCCTGGGTCATTGCCCTTCTGAGCAACCATGCTGCCCCACAGCATCTTGAGTCTTGGCCTGGAATGCCCAGCGCCTCGCTCAGAAAACCTACTTCTATTCTTCAAGACTCAGCTCTGGTGTCACCACTGGGAAAGCACTCTCTGATAATCCCAATTTCTTCTGTGACCCGATTGCTTGCTATGCAAGTTTAGTCACAGTATTATCTCCTTAAGGGGTTATCATCCTTCTGCTAGATTGGGATCAGGACTTGTGTCTTTTGTTTGGGCGTACCAAGCACCAAGCACTGTGTACCAAAGGGAGCAGGCATACACTAATTGGTGTCCAACTACGGAGTGGAAGGATGGATGAATGGATGGATGGATGGATGGATGGATGGATGGATGGATGGATGGATAGATAGATAGATAGATAGAACATCCCAGCTCTCCCCTTCTCACTGAATGTTCTTATTCTTTCTTCTTGGGCTTATATTCAGCCTCTGAGGCCTACTTCTGAATAACCTTGGGTAAATGTAGCCTCTCAAGAGTTTCATTTTCTTTTTGTGAGCTAGAGATTATTTGTGAATATTAAATAAATACATGGTCCCTGGATTACAATAGGTTCCACGTAGGTGATCATCTGCAACTAACAATTTTGTTTCTTCATTTTCACCTTTGATTTTCTTCTCTTTTTGGGTTGGCATAGATTTCCAAGTTGAAGAGGAGCAGTAATGTTGGGCATGCTTATCCTGCTTCTAATCTTACAGAGGGGGCATCTGAAATTTCGCCATTCGATGAGATATAGACTTATTTGAAAAGCTTGTGTGTTACGTGCCGTTGAGTCAGCACCCACTCCTGGTGACTCTATGAATGAGTGGTGTCCACCATGTCCTGTCCCACAGCCCCACTCAGCTCCTGGAGACTCCTGACTGTGGCTTCTTTTATGGGGTCAATCCATCTCATGTTTGGTTTTCCTCTTTTACTGAACTCTTTCCAGTCTGTGGAATACAGAAGTGAGGGAAATCTATACTGTCATGCAGGGTCTCTGCTCCCACTCCCCACACAAGAATGCAGAATATGGTGAAGCCAAAAAGGAACACCAACAGAGCTATAGATACAGGAGTCATACCACTATACCCTTGCTGGCAGCTGGGTTGGAGATACCAGAAGCAGGAACCACATGACCAGCAATCTGCCGTCTGCTTCTCTGTCAACCAATCAACCCCCTAGCGTAGCCACGGCAGTTATATTAGTGGCTAATGGCTAGCTGGTTATAGCTGATGGCCACCCAGCCACAGCGGATGGCCATCTGATAACCGAGCCAGCACCTTTCCGCATGAGGCCAAGAGCCTGGAAACTGCTCTGTGGGACTCTGTCCCCACATATACCTTGGCCCATATTACCTCATTTTTCCCATGACTCACAATTTATTTTTCTCCACTCTCCATCCTTGAAGGATTAGAGGTTCCAGGTTAGATGGAGCCCAGCAAGGAAATAAAGTCTGTGCTCCTGCTAAGGGGAACATTTGTAGAAGCAGACAATTTTAGAGTCAACATTCAGCTGAGCTAATCCTGGTGAAAAATGCCCTTCTCTCCCCTCCACTTCCTTTGAACAGATGAGAAATACTCTGACTTTCCCCCTACCCCAAATCCTCTTCTAGGCAATAAGATATTCTTCAAAACCTGACTATGTTATGCTTCAATGATATGTTTCTTTGTACACATTATACTTGAATAAAAAGTTTACTTTAAAAAAGTGTGTTAAGACCAGTTGCCACAGGTGAAACGTTGATGCTCCTCTCAGCTGTTTAAAAAATGTTTCTTTATGAAATGTTATCAACAGCACTCTTTTGAGTTCCTGCTCTAAAAGCCAAGCATTGTGCTCCACTCTTGGGAAGAAACTATGGATAAGACAGAAATAGATCCTACTCTGGAGGGGTTTCCATGCCAGTTGTAGGAGGGAGACAAAACACAGGAAGACGCAAAGATAAAGTGTTTCAAATATGAAGAAAACAAAGGAGGAACAGAGAAGAAGGAGAGGCTGCTTCACATAGAGTGGCTACAGAAGTCTCTCTAAGGGGGTGATATTTAGGTTTGGGATGGGAAGGAGTCACTTTCAAAAACGTGGGGACAGAAGTTGGAGTGCCCATTCTAGACAGAGAAGGAGGGAAAGGTCCTGATGTGGGAATGCGTGTTAGGACTTAAAAGGAAGAAGCTTAAGTGCCACCAGGAAACAAAACATAAGACTGAAAACCAAGCTATGCATTACCTATGAATAAACAAATCAAGCTAAATAATAACTTTCAGGGTTGAAACTAAATTTTTTTAAAGCAAAGAGGCAACACAAGGATGAAAACATGGCTGAGCTCTCCCAAAGGTCAGCCACTGACTGACCAATATGTTCCGTGTCATTTCAATCCTAGAAGGTGGCCAGTTTGTCACCCACAATCCTGACGGGCCTGGATGGTAGAATGAGAAAGCTGGCATTGGCAACAACAACAAAGTGAAAAAGAACAAACACTTCATATATAAATGTTGTTCCAGGTGAGTCTATTCTCCCCTCTCTTTCCTGGGTAGCTTCACTACGAGAAACACTGAAAAACATTCAAAATCACTGAGGTTAGTTGGAACTGGATCTGTTGAAATAGGCAGAAATCCAATTCAGTTAGGTAAATAAATTGTGGTGGTTGTGGGGAATAGATCTAATCATTCATGTAACTGCAAAGTACAGACATAGATTAAGAATGGCTTTAATTGAAGACCTTAAATAAACTCTCTTTTTCTGTTTGCCCTTCTCTCCGCTCATCTTTTGTTTGTTTTGACTCCACATTCAGGCTACACCCTGTACCGTCTTCAGAGTTACTGTCTTTCCAAAGAATAATTCCAACAGAGAAAGAGGGCTTCTCTAACCTTAGCTTCTGGGTCTTGTGCCAGCCCTGAACCCATCCCTGGCTGGGCGATGTGGGGCGCTGACTGGCAGGCCGGGATTACAGACCTCACCCTGGAGCTGGAAGTTGAAGAGGCTGAGATGGGGAGTGGGGGAAGGGTGGCAGCTCATTCTAGACAAGGCGAAAGTTGAGGAATCAGTGGTTCCTCTGAAGGGAAGTTAGGGTGCGGTTACCAGAAGTGGGATTGCGTGCTGAGCCATGAAAAAGCAGTAACCCTACATTGCAATTTATCTGTTGGCTTCCCGGTCTTCCATACACGTGGCTTTTAAAATGCTCCCACTTACAAGCATGCAATTATTCTACATGTGCATGAAAATGCATTCATCCACACCCCAAAGGGAATCTTACTTTGTGTCTAACTGCTAGTCCTTGACCTTTAAATGATTTTAATTCTCTCTTTCTGGTTGCATGTGGCTAAGTTACAAATTTGATTCCTATACAGTCAGTGTAAAAAACGGTAGAGGGAAAAAAAATAGGGTAATTCCTACTTGAAAACAAAGGAAAGGGTAAATAATAAGCAGGGAGACTGTCCCATAGGAGGTATTTAATTCTGCTAATTAGAAATAACAAGAATTACCTTCCCGCAGGGAACTGAATTCTTTGGCCAATTTAGCTATTTTCACTTTAACTCTCAAGAGAAAGATTCTTATTGACTCTTTTCCTCCATGACAGTAACTGCCAAGGGAACTGTGGAGGGTTCGCCTTCTGGGGACTGAACTGCTTCAGTCACCCACTTGCTATCCTAGTTCAGAGGCATGGAGTTCATCTACAATCTAGAACCCTGGCCTGAGGCTGTCTTTTAAGGAAAGGCCATGAGGTTGGTCCACTGTCCAGTTTCATGGCCGCCATCATGCCCTTTGCCTAGGCGCAATTTGAAACCATTCACTAAGTGTGTGGAGGACTAAATGGATTGGCCTCTTGACGCAAAACTGTGTCCTTCCTGGGGGATAACTCTTTTAATTAGGGTGACCTGCTTTAGAGCTGTCATTCAGGTGTAATTAATAACACATCCGTACTCACAGTCAGAATTGTTCTATTTTGAATGATAAATTATATGGTCACCCTACTTAAAACGGGGTTAGTTCTTCCCTTCCTCACAGGCAGGGAAGCCACAGCAGGAGGAGTTTGATGGAGACCCTTGGGGACAGTCTTTCTATGACCAGTTTTTCACCTGTCTGCCTTTGCTGTCACTCTGGGAAGGGCAGAGAATTTCATTTTTCCAACCTGGCATGGCTCAAAATATATCTGACTCTGGACTAGTTGCATTTGCCAGCTAGAGGCAGAAAGAGCATCTTTTAGCCAGGCTATTATTTCTTCCTCCCTTTCTCTGCACAGGCCACTTTCAACACCAGCAGGTCTCGCGTGCTTTAGGACATTTGTAAAAACTACAAGTGGCCCAAACCTTTTAAAATCCTGACATTCGTCCATTCAAAACCTCCACTCTTGAAATGCTGGGGTCTGAGACCTTTCGTTTCGTTTTTCTGTTACTATCTCTCAAGGACTTCCAGTTCCCTAGCCTGGCACATACAGCGGGATCCTTTCCACTCTCAGCCCTCCACAGTTTAGCGAAACACACAGGGAAGGATCTGCACTGGGACCCCCCAGCTCTGTACGACTCTTTTGGCTGGAACACACAGAACTCAAAATAGCTTCAGCCCAAAAGGGAATGTTTTGGCTCTTGTAACTAAAAGTCTGGGGGTACTTGGCTTCAGGCATGATCAAACAATGTAAGGCTTTGCGCTCTCTCTCTCTCTCTCACATGCGCACACACACACATGCACACACACTTTTTCTCAGCCCTACTTCTTCTAGGAGTTTATCCCTTGTACAACAATGAAATAGGTTCACTGGCAGGTGTTGGCCATGTACCCACCACTAAAGTCTCAGGGCCAGAAGGGGGTTATTTCCCTAAATGGGCTGTTACCAAAAAAAAAAAAAAAAGAAAGAAGGAAGGAAGGAAGGAAGGAAGGAAGGAAGGAAGGAAGGAAGGAAGGAAGGAAGGAAGGAAGGAAGGAAGGAAAGAAAGAAAGAAAGAAAGAAAGAAAGAAAGAAAGAAAGAAAGAAAGAAAGAAAGAAAGAAAGAAAGAAAGAAAGAAAGAAAAAGAGGAAGTGGATGCTTTCTAGGACAAGTAAAATGACAGATAACCACCTTGAACTTGAAAGCTTAAACCATGAAGGCAAATCTAGCCAGGTCAATTCCCCCTTTGAAAGGGGATGAGAATTGTTAACCTATTCTACCTCAAAATGAAGGGGAAAAAAGGCAAGGGTAAAATATTTGCTAAATTTAAAAATAAAATAAAGCCCATGCCCACAGGCTGGAAAGTTCAGACTTCCCTGAAGTTGCTGAGTGCCTTTGGAACCTGTTGTCAAGTTGGGAAAGGCTCCATTCTCTCACTGTGGTGGCCTTGTGCTCCTCTCCCAGGCTTGTCTATTACCTTCCCCTGAGGACATGAAGGGCAGGGGAGGGCGCATGACAAGGGAGAAAGGAATGTCATTTCTGTCTGGTCTCAGACTCCCTATCTTAGCTGGGAACGTGCAGTTTGTTCATTTCAAGCTTAACATCTTCAACAATGATTTGTAGCAGGAATTAGTTAATTCGGCAAGTATTTGTTGAATGCCTAGTCTCTTACCCTTTCTCTCTCCTCTGTCTTCACCCTCTGCCTCTCTCCTAAGACCTTTCCCATCAGCATTTGAACCTTCTCAAGGAGCTCTCATCTTAAAAACCAAACACATAAAAGCCCCACAGAAAATCCTCCTTAGAGCTACCTGCCTTCCTAGCTGTCACCCCTTCACAACCAAATTCCAGGCTAAGTTCTCTATGGAAGATCTGAATTTTTCTCACCTCCCGTCTCCTCCTCAGGCCACTCCTGCTCCCACCGGAACAAGAGGATTCCTTTCTGGAGACACAAACATCTGTATGGTGCGTTGTTACAGAACTTAAATACTGTGTAGTAATTATGGAAAGTTGGTCAACTGGAGTGCGAGCCTCTTGAGAGTAAGACATGGCTCGTTACTCATAACTCTTATTGTGGAGTGTTATCATATGTCTACCCCAAGCATGGTGACTACGTAGCATGTAGTGTTAAATGAATCTTTGTTAAAGTAACTGACTAGACCTGGACTGGCAACAAGAGAGAAGGGACAGGGTTGGTATGGGATGGAGATAAGTGAAATTTTAGGTATCTTGAGCTGAAGTTGGGAATGGAGGAGGAAAGAGGAGAGGGTATTTGAAGCAAGGCAAAAATGACTTCAGTGAGGGCGCGGTAGTCAATGTTAAATGCTACAGGCAAGTGTATCATCTTTTCAAATGGAACACAGTCAAGTGGTCTCTGGATTTGCCAAATGATTATCAAGTCTTTTTTGGGGGGGGTGGGGGGGGAGTGGCAGTTTCACTGGAATGTGACCAGACTGCAAACCATTAAGAAGCAGTAGTTTATAGGGTCTGGACAATGCAAGGATCACAGCACAGTGAATTCAGGTGGATTGTCAACAGAGTAACATACAACAGGAACTTAGTGTGTGTGAGGGGGGCTGGTGATCACATCTATATGTTCTTACCAGTTCTACACCTGAAATGAGTCCAGAACATCTTCTCCCCTCCTTAAAGATCTGGGGGGGGGAGGGGGGAAGGAACTACAGTGGAACACAAAAGTAGATACACTTTTCTGAACTGTAAATTACGTCCTTCACTCCACTGTTGGAATTCAGGTGCATTTGGAATAGGAGTGCCCAAGTGGATATGACAGGTTATTATGACTTGATGACCTTTTCAATACGTTTTAGACCATCCTAGAACTCCTCCTTTCCTAGGTCCGTTCGTTACATACTGATCACTCTCTTTGTGAGAAAACACTGCTTTTAGTCATTTAGTCTCTACATGGCCCTTCCTTGATTTTTCCCACGAGGGGCCTGGATCTGCAGTTCCAGAATTAGACAGGAATTTGTGGAGGATGTTACAGCCAGACTCTGGATAGACTGGAAGTGGAGTTCCTCTCTTGTAGCCAACGTCTTCCTTCCCTAAACCTTCCCCGCACACACGCATTGAGTGGCCTTCACGTCTGTTTTGTAGGACCCTGTAGGACCCAGGAAACTGAATCCTGAAGGTGAACGGGGGGGGGGGCGGGGGGGGGAGATAAGCAGCAAGTCCAGCACGTTCCTAATTCAGCAGCACACGGATTTTTTTTTAACGTGTCTTACAATTAATTCATGCAATTCGTTTTCAATCTCTTCGTTTAATTACTTTTCTTGAAAAGATGCCTGGGACACGGCCAACCTCGGAGGGAGGAATGTCACCGGGTCAGAATCTGGAAACAATCAGGTCTTCTGGTTTTTCAGGACGAAGCGCCAAGATCTTAAGGAACCTGAATTCCTGGTGAGCAGTCAAGTTCTTTCATCCGCCCCCAGCAAGATGCCGGCGGTTTTTAAAAAAGAAAAGGAAAAAGATAAGTCTATTAAAAAAAAACCAGGGCAGCCCAGAGCGAACCCTTCTCAAACTTCCTCTTTTCTATAGGGCTCTCCCCCCCGTGGAGTCCTTTCGCACGCCGCGACAGCTCAGCGGCAGGACCCCCACGCGGGGACCGTCGCCTGCGTGGGGAGCGCGGGTTCCAGCGCGGCGCCCGGGTCCCCCAGAGGGGCCGGCTCCTCGGGCGCCGCGGGGCGGGCCCAGGGCACGACTCCCCCCGCCTGCTCCCCTGGGGCGCGTAGGGACGCAGGGAGCCCTCCTCCTCCAGTCCCTGGGTCCCCGTCGCGCCGGGGTGGCAGGAAGTCCCCGGGAACTACAAATCGAGGCATGCTGGGAACATTCCCCTGCTCCTCCCAGGAAATGTCCTTTGTCCAGCCCCACAGGAAGCCCCAGTGAGGAGTCAGCCGGGCAGCCAGCCAGTCTGCCCGCCCGCCCGCCAGCGGCCGCTGCAGCTGCCACCGCCGCGGCACAAGGGCAGCGGCGCCGCGGCGCGGGGCTGGGGCCGGGGGCTCGGTGCGCGCGCTCCTGGCCGCCCCGCCGCCGCTCAGGTAGGAGCGTGCCCGCGGCTGGGCTCCCCCGCTGCTTGGCGATGGGGCTGATCCCCGCCGCATCCGACCGCCGTGGGAATGGGCGTGCGCCCCTGAGCCGGTGGCGGACCGGCGGGGCGAAGTTGCGCCCGGGAGGCTAGACCGCTGTCTGCTTCCCTGGGACGCAGGGGCCCCGGGGCCACGGGGCGCTCTCGTGGCCCCCAAGCCCTGGCTGAGCTCCCACTGGGATCGGTGGCGAGGGGCGGGGAGGAGGAGGCTGAGATGCGAAGGAGGGGCAGCGCGGAGAGGGAGTCGGACCGTCCCGCCGACCACCGAAGGGGGCATCCGAGACCCTCGGAACGACGAAGCCCAGGGAGGAGCTTGGAAAGCGAGGAGAAGGTGAAGGGCTTTGTGTGCCGCTGCGGACCGGGACCGACTTTGCTCCCCTCGCCTTGTCTGTCCGCGCCCCCGGCCCCACTCGTGTCTGAAGGGGTGGGAGTGGGGGGCTCCCAGGAGGGGCAGCGCGTCATCGTGGGTCCTGGTGAAATGTGTTCGCCCCTTTCTTCTCCGCTCCGTTCTCGCCCGACTCGGATCAGCGCCTTGGGCTGCCATCAGACCGGGCAGAGAGCACAGGAAGGATGGGTGGGTGGAGAGAGGTGGGCAGCAGCTCGCCGCCCTGGAGGGGTGGCCGTTTTGCTCTGGTAGGCTTCCCAGCCCCGGACATCCCCGGTCGCCGGTGGGTGGGTGGGTGGTGGGGCGAATCTGACGCCTTCACCCAGGGAGCGTGTGGGAGCTCAGGACTGAGCGTGGGGGCGTGGGGTGAGGCGCGTGTTGGGAGGAGAGAGCGCTAAGAGGCTGAGCAGGGAGGGAGCAGCAGCCAGGGGCGCTGAGTGTACCTTATGGCCAGGGTCCGTTATGGCCAGGCTTCAGAATCAGATTACCACTTCCTCTGGGGTTTTCCACGGTTTTCCTTTTTTCTAACCGCCCCCCTTCCCACAGTAGTGAATCTCCCACCCCTTGCTACAGAAGCGCTGGGCCGGACGCAATTGGGTGATGTTGTATCTTTGCCCTTAGAGCAGGCCTATTTGTCCTTTAGCTGTAGGGCGACAGGAGTACTCTGCATTCCCTACGGCGTTGTGCTCCTCCCATGGGACCAGGGCTGTGGTAAAGAAGGTAGGATAATAGCTAGCAAGTTAATCGTCTTTGAGGAGCTGTGATGGATGAGTGGGCAACTGTGAACACCGCCCAAGTGTTACCGCTGTTACTGAACTCACTCGCCTAAAGGGCCACCATTTCTCCCCTCCCGTTTTTTACTGCTGTACCCTAGTGTTGTCCTCTGCCTCTCAATAAGCCAGCATGTGGGTATTACTTTATGTGGAATACACTTTAAAAGCCAAATCAACTTTTAAAAATGTCACTTGGGTGGGAGGCAATGGTACCCAAGAATCATGGGTAGACAAGAAGTAGGACACAGAATCCGGCACCCTATATAAATGTCATAAGGGGTCAACAACATTTTTCACAAGCTTCTCTAGGAGAGATGAAGCATCTGAAGTGAGATAAAAATGAAGTAAGGAAAACCTCCTTGTCTGGGCTGAGGTCATGAGGATTGTGAAGTAAAAAGGCATGGCTCTGTGAACTTAGGAGATGATTTCTAGTTGGAACATAGTGTGTGTGTGTGTGTGTGTGTGTGTGTGTGTGTGTGTTGGAGGCAGAGGTTGTTGTTGAGGGGAAATTGATGTTAGAAGTTCTAATGGGCCTCAGAGAAGATGGCACCAGAGTGAATCAAGATCATAAATACCCTTTACTTTACAGAAAGGAAAACATAGATGGCCTTCCAAAACCACTGGGGTGAAGGGATGAGTGGAACTAAGCAGACTGAGAAAAACCGGTTGATGCAGCTGAATGGCAGTTGTGAGGATGACCTCACAGAAGGTTGTATGGCTAAGGCTGGTGGAGTTGCGTCACATTTCCTCTCCCTCCCCCCAAAAGCTCTTTGGGTTTCTTCAGAATCTACACGTTCGTCTAATTTCTAGTGCCCAGTTACAGGAAGGAGAAAGGGTAAAAGTTGGTTAAAGATGATAAGTTAAGGCAAGAAAGATATTGCCTGCTCACGTAGAGTGGGGAAAAAAAGCTGCAATGTCACGGAGAGGTCTGGAGCATGAACCTATGTCAATGCCATTTCTTTCATCTTAAGATCCTACTTTCTTTTTTTCTTCTCACCCCATTTCCTCCCACTCCACCCCCCTCCCTGCCGGCCACAGGTTTCTTAGTCCACACAGTGTATTGTTAATGTAATTAACCAAGGAAACTCTTGTTTGGCATTCACATTTCATAATTCAGTGCCCACCGACCTCCATCCTCCCTTGGCCCCTGGCCACCCCGTATTACCTGCCCATTCTTGCAGCAAACAGCTCCCCATTCCCAGACATTCTCCTGCCTATATGTCTCCATCAGGATGAACTCCATGCTTGTTGGGAATCTGTGCACGGCCCCTGATTATTTTCTCCAAATGCTGGCCCAGCTGATCGGTCACCCTGGTCGAAATCTTCCCAGACCTCCCAGAATTAATCTCATCCTCATGGTACTTGTATCCTTTGGATGACACCCATCTATGGTCTGCCTTGTGATAGATGTATATCTTTCTCCCCGTCAAACTGTAAACTCCATGAGGGCAATGACTTCCTTTGCCCTGGGCTTTCACATAGCAGGTACACAAAGGAATGTTTACTTGAAAACCAGGAGTAAGTGAAGGAATGAGTGAAAGAATTGAAAGAATGAATACATCTTAATGTATCTCTTGCCTTCACTGTAAAGCCTTTCTTGTAGACCTGTGGGGATTCATTGCAATTGTGAATCTAAAGTATCTGATATGTTATAGACTGGAGCGTTTCCTTTTGCTTCTGGATGAAGAGACCCTAAAAATGGTCTATCAAGGTGTCTGGTAGAAAGACATTCATTACAAGCTTCTTGAATAGGTTCTTGGCCAGCCTAGAAATTCAAACTCTGTAGGCATGGTATACACTGGATTCAATCCCAAGAGGGTGATCAATGCCTTTTGTTACTCTCTTGGACTGATAAAGGTAACACCTCTCCATTGTGAAGGCGCTTTCTAGAAAGCAGCACTACAAAGGCCAGCCCGCTATTTGCAACTAGCCACTGACATCCACCATGGTACTTGGATAGCCCAAGCAGTCTACCAGGATTAAAACGTAGCACACAGACGTGCAGGACAAATCAGACTCTCAGACTTGCCCCAAAGGCACTGCCGTCTAGTAATCCCTGATTTCTCTCTTCACCAGACAATTTTTCATGCTTCCTTCTTACGTGAGGACAACAGTTACTGTTGATTGCATAATATATATATCAACTATTGAATTAGATCTTTTACATGCATTGCCTCATTCTGGTGATTTACACATAATTACCTCCATTCTAAAAAAATGAGGAAACGGGCTTCAGAGAGAAGTTAAGAAGCTTGCTTGGAGTCCCAGATTCTGAACTGAAGATAGACTGAAATTAGGTCTCTCGCCTCCCACCCCTGTTGACAATGGGTGTATCTTTGCTTTTTGTGGGAGAAAACTGTCACATCTCTATTCCTTCTTCCCCTGAGATCCTCCACTTTCCAGGTTTTTCTTTTTACCAGCAACACTGTTGGGCTTCTAAATTCATCCCAGCGGATCTCATTCTGAGGCACTGGTTTTTCACAAATCCGTTATTTTTATGCCCTTAAGCTCCCATGGCCATCAACTGGAAAGACCAGTTCAGAATCCCCAGTAAGACCTTTGGGCACACGACTGTTTTCCGGAATTGTTTTCCATGTTCTCCCAGCCTATGTGAATTCTTCCTGTTCCTCCTTCCAGACCAAGTCTTACCCCTTCTAGGTAGACTGTCTTGACACGCCAGAGGCCACACTGAGCGTCTCCCCTAATATTTTGCGTTGTCTGAAATACCTGGGGCTCAGTGTCTTCTTAAGGCAAGTAAACTTGAATAAGGCCCCAGAAGGTGCTGGAATATTTGCATATTTCCCTGCACGTGGCAGGAACTGTATGTCTGGGACGCAACCCAGCATATGGTGAGCTTTCAGGCGCTGCAAGCTGGTGAATAGGTAATGACTAGGAATGCAGAAGCCGTATTTGCATGTTGACAGTTTGTGGGAGAGGAATCAGAGGGGTCATTTTCTAAGTTAATTTTCATCCTTTTCACATGACTGCCACAAGAAGTAAGCACCTTCTGGAAATGGGCCAGAGCAGAGCTGGGTCTTACTGAATTTCATGAGCTTGACTCATTTCAGTGCTGAGTGATTATGGTGTTTTCTTGATTGGGGAGCAAGGGTGGGCCCCTGGCTTCAGTCCCTTCTCCCTTCCTGCCACGCCCACCTTCCACCATATCTTCTTTTTTGTTGGGCTTTTTTGTTGCACATCTGAGAAATTCAGAGGGATTTCCCTGCCTCTGCAGATAGGAAACGAGGAAAGAAAAGGCAGGGGCGAGGAAAGAAAGATAATTCATTCTGTTTTTACCTTTGAGTGCGGTGTGGATTTGGGCTTTATGGCATCATGTCTTAATGGGGATGGTAAAAAGATCAGTGGCCACTCCTCTCTGGGTGGAAAGGCTTTTATCCACCACAAGACTGCACCCATCTCAAGAGGCCGACTGAGTTTTCTTTTTTCCTGACCTTAAGGCTGCACCTCGGTCCTCACGCCATGGGTTGTTACCAGTACATGAGTCATTTTAAAGGAGACTAGGATGGTGCTTGGAATCCCTACATTTGTTCAGCAAGTCAAGCACTGTGCAACTGAAGACTGGCAACTGTGTTCCAACCAGGTGTGCCTGAGGGCCACGTTCAATTCTTCCAGTTCTTCCTGCAGAGGGTAGAGTCTGCTTGGGGCTCTCATTTGCTAAAAATGTGTGTAAAGGGAAAGAGACCCACTTTTATTCAGAGAAGCATTTTCAATATACATTGTCTTCTGAGGGCTTTATCAGGATCTTGTAAGTTAGAAAACAGGAACCCTTCTTTTTGGGTTTTATTAAGAAATGCGTGTTTGGTCTCAGGGCTGTGCATTTTCATGTGGTTAGCCCATCTTTGACGCTTGGTGACACGTAGGCAGGGCACTTTAGAAAGAACACATTCCCGATTATTGACCTTTTCCCCCACACCTAGGAACCTTTGAATTCCAAAGAACTCTCCTCCCCTCCCCTCCCCTCCCCTCTCCTCCCCTCCCTTCCCCTCTCCTTTTCCTCTTCCCCCTCTCCTCCCCTCTCTCCCCTCCCCTCCCCTCTCCTCTTCTGCCTTTTCTTTTAATAATCCCTCAGGCAGGTATTGACAGTGATTTCTGGTAGCAGTTGGTGGTTTTGAAAGCAGTGGGTTTTTAAGATTATTTCATTAGGATGTAATATCTATAAGGCAGAACTGAGCACAATGGGTAGCACATGGTAAGTGCTCAGCAAATATTTGTGGAGTGAATGTGTTATAGTTTAAAATATTTCATTTTGATTACTTCCTAATATGACAGCACTGGAAATTTTTTATAATGAGGTGTGGCCAAGGGTGTATGCTCCTTGGAGGTTCCGTTGCATACTCACGCCTCTATTGTCGTACTTCCACAACGTGCTTCAATTTCAAATAGCACCTCAAAATGGTCTTGCACTCCTCAAACCACAACCGCCATTTCCTTTGTCCTGCCTGTCGCGTGGTGATGCCATCTTTTGATTAACGCCATCTTTTGAGCGAACATTGTACTACACTTTGCTACCGTAATTCAATTCAACTTCGAGAAGTAATACATAGGTAACATCTCTCAAAATGTGTATACATTTTTTTGGCATATATCTGTGTGAACTTTTCCTATCTTTTTGTATGTGGGGAATGTACATGTGCTAGATGTGTTTTAATATAAAACCAGTGATCCCAGAAATGAGAAACCAAAGTGTGACATAAACTTGAAGAAATGTTCCCTTACATTTTTTTAAAATAAAGTAAATGTCAGTTGAATTTAACCAGACTGTGGCCACAGCCTTGAACTAGCTTGGGTGCAGTTACTACAGGAACGGTTTTTGTGTCCCCACTCCCTCATAGATACCCTTATGTGTATTGATGGTATTAGTAATTTGGCAAATATTTTTGGTCACCTACTTCCTAGGTAGCATGTACCTTTTTAACAAACTTCTTTAAAAGCCTAATTCTGGACTCTTAAGAAAAGGGGTTTCTAGGCTGATGATTACATCAGGTAAGAAGAAAAATTAAGAACTGCATGCCTTTTCTGTCATAGTAAGGAAACGAAACAAAACACAAAACACTTGAAAACTGCCAGATAATAAAATTCCAGTCTGAATCCACACTTTTAATGTTAAATACACACAACTTGTTTCTGATTGTGTTCCCTGTTGCACCTCCCTCCTCTCCTGCCCCTCCAGCAGCCTCTTATTTAGTCTCATTACTTTGTCCAGGTTGAATGTTGGTCTTTTTTCATCCATTACTTAATTTCTGTTAGTTCTAGTCCTTTCTTTCCTCCAGGGGTGGGAGAGAAGCAGTTGTCCTAGCAGACGACCAGAGTCCAGTAGCATTTCCCACCAGACACAAACACAGCTCCGTACAACCTCTGTTCTTTGCACAGCTGAACTGAGTGTTAAAAGCTTGGAATGGAGGGGGGACTTGCACAGGATTCTTTGATGCAAACAAGGGCTGTTTGCATCAGATGTCCCTTGGCCGACATTTGGCCAAGGGACATGAGATTCTTTTTCGAGAACGTTCTGTTTAACTTTTGAAGCTGATCACTACTTTCTATCACATCTCTCTATTTAGCAGGATAATTAAGATGCTTGGCTCCTGGTGCTGACAGGTAATTGGAACCAGTTAGAAGAACCAGGTTGTTTTTATGGCTCTGCCTTACCTGATGTGATCCGGGCCAGATCACTAGATTTCCTGGTCTGGTTCATCTTTTTTTTTAAAAGAAAGAAACAGAAGTTTAATACCATGTATACGTCCTGTATACATGGGAGAGACTTAGGAGAACTGAGTAACTCCCCTGATTCATCTTTTTGAGACTGAGGTGCTAATTTTAAGCACCAAAGTGAATAAAACCGTATATTTGCAATAGGAGCTTACATTGGGTAGGGAGGGAGAGCAGACAATAAGATACAAATTCTTAAAACTATGGTTATATTTTAAAAACTAATATTAGGCAGGATAAGGAAAACACCTAAAGGAGTCCTACAAAGCGAAATAACAGTAATTCTTTGAGTACCTCACAATAATCCTGTAGAATAGATACAGTTGTTGCCCATTTTACAGATGAGAAAACCAAGACTCACAGAGGTTGAGCAACTTGCTTAAGGTTACAGAGCTAGGTAGAGCCTGGACCCACATACTGGGTGGTCTGGCTCTTGAACCACTCAAGTATCGCTTCCTTCCAGGGGAGGGGACAGGGCATCACAGCTGTTTCTTAAGGAACAGAATAGTAAGAGGAAACACACAGGGTGGTGCCTTGTAGAGGATTTAGAGCCACCCTGTTTTTGGCTGGGGTTAGTGGACAGAGATCAGGGATAGGTAAGAGAGCCTTGGGCTTTGTTTTTGAGGACTTGGAGTTTGTGTTTCTCTGGAGACTGGCGGAGTCAACAGGCGGTTTCTGAGCAGGAGAATGAGTGGAGTGGCAACTCTGTTTTAAGGTTGATCCAGCAGTGAGTGATGTGTATTAGGTTGGTGCAAAAGTAATTGCGGTTTAAAAGGTTAAAAATAATTGAGGGCGTGCTTGGTGGCTCAGGGGGTTGGAGCTCCGTGCTCCTAATGCAGAAGGCTGCGGTTCGATTCCCACATGGGCCAGTGGGCTCTCAATCACAAGGTGGCCATTTCGATTCCTCGTGTCCCGCAAGGGATGGTGGGCAGAGCCTCCTGCAACTATGATTGAACATGGCACCTTGAGCTGAGCTGCCGCTGAGCTCCCGGATGGCTCAGTTGGTTGGAGCACATCCTCTCAATCACAAGGTTGCCGGTTCGACTCTTGCAAGGGATGGTGGGCTGCGCCCCCTGCAACTTGTAACGGCAACTAGACCTGGAGCTTTGCTGCGCCCTCCACAACTAAGACTGAAAGGACAACAACTTGAAGCTGAACGTACCCTCCACAACTAAGACTGAAAGGACAACAACTTGACTTGGAAAAAGTCCTGGAAGTACACACTGTTCCCCAATAAAGTCCTGTTCCCCTTCCCCCAATAAAATCTTTAAAAAATATATGAAAAAAACGCAATTACTTTTGCACCAATCCAATAGGTGCATGCGACTGGTAAGAGTGCCTCCTGCAGTGATGGTGTCAATGGAAAGAAGAGGAAAGAAGTAAAAGGAAGGACTTGGCCGCTGGTTTGATGGGAAGGGGTGAGGAGGGGTCAAAGTTGACTCCAGGGCTTTGAGCCTGGTGAGTAAGAAAGAGTGGCCTTAACAGAAATGGGCACTGTCGGGAGGAGCTGATTTGTAAGGAAGATTCTGGAAGAGAAGGAATGTTTGTTGAATATGACTAGGGCCCAGATACACTACAAATGGAAATTCATTTAGTCTTTACAAGAAGCTTTCAAGGTAACTTGTTTTTTCCATGGTTGGGATGAGGAAACTAAGACTCAAAGAGGAGAAATAACTGTCTTGGGGGGGGCATATGGTGAGTGTGTAAGTGGCAAACTTCTACTTGAAACCAACTGTTGATGCCTTCACATGAGCTTCCCCCCTCTTTCAGCTGCCTTCTGTCTTGTGTCCCATGAAGGGCAGCGCTTCAGAACTGGGAGCGGTAGTTAAGGTTCCTCTGTTGAAATGTTTGGGGCATCCTTAGAATCGTGGATCTGGAGTACAGGTGAGGGATTGAGGTGACAATTTCAAATTAAGGAGGTCTCTGGACAGAGGAGGGGTTCATTTAAAAGTAGGGGGAGGGGGCAAAGTGATTGAGGGAAGGGAGAGGGAGCAAAAAAGGTAAACAACCTTTGAAGGTTGACCTGTTTCAGGAGTTGAGATAGGGTGGTGTGTGAAATAGGAGAAGGACTAAGACAGAGCCACGTGGTGGATACTAAGGAGAGAATCTGCAAGGGGAGAGTCTCCACAGGATTTCTGCAGTCATTTACTGACTCCCTATGTAAGGTATGGAAAGCACTTCACAGTGTTGCTGGTGAGATCAAAGGAGAAGAGACCCCTGGGTTTGGAAGACTGAAAATTACAGCTGATACTGATGGGAGCCTGACCCAGTAAATGTTAACGATACTACCTGCTGAGATGGGTCCTACCTGGGAAGGCCAGGGTTCACTGGAAAACCGATGTGTGTGTGGTGCTGATGGTGGGTTTTAGCAGGACTCACTGACTCCTAACCGCCTTCTCTCCCAGCAGCCTGTAGAACTTGTTTTGGACAAAACTGGCACTGCAGAAGGAAGTGTAATATAGTTTGATCATTGGTTGTAGGCATTTAAACAGTGATACTGTGGAAGAGAGGGCCTCCCCTTTTAACAAGAGAGGATCATAGTTTGGAAATATGTCTGTAAAGATTCTTTTTAAATGCCATCAACAGAACGAATTCTTCAGGTTGATGTTTCATGTGTTTTTTCCCTCTCTAACCCTCACTCTCTGTCTCTCTCTCTCTCTCTCTCTCTCATGAAGACCTTTCTTTCAAATGCTGTACCAAGAACTTGGAATTATTAAATGTTTACCATAACACTCCATTAAGTCAATGCTAATTCAAACGACTGCTTTTTTTTCTAGCCAACAAAATGTGTTTTCTCTAAGACACATAGTACAGAAACCAAAACCTGTTAAATGAGAGAGACCGTTTTTTGAAAATCACAGGAAGTTGAGTTTGAAGAACATTTTCTAGAGGAAAAAGAATTAAAAGTACAATAGCAAAAAAGTTAGCAGGAGTCTGGAAGAGACCAAGACAAACAGGAAGAAAGGATCTCCCATCAATGAAATGCTGTCAGTAAAGCCAGAGCATAAAACTCATAAATGTGACAGAATTGGGTGCGAGAGGGTCTGGTGCAGGGGAGATTGAACTTGAAAGGAACCCCGTAACCTGAATGGTAGTCCCTGTTCTGCCACCCACTCCCTACCTTCGTGAGTTCAAATATGGCACTTACCTCCTCTAGTCCTCATTTTCCTTATCTGTAAAATGAAGGATCCCTTAAACATTGTTTTCAACAAAAAAATGTGAGATTCTCTCATTAGCTGTGGGTATAGTGTGTTCAGCAAAACTGAGCTTGTAGTTGGCTTGCCCCTGTGACCTGACCCACTTTTGCACCACCTCTCAAAGACAGTGCACACCGATTAAAGCAGGAGCAAAAAGGTGCAATGGAAAAGAGGGTGCACTTGAGAAACTGTGTTTGTAGTAACGGGTCGTGTTGGGTGAGAACGGATGGAACACCCCTTTACTCGCCGTGAAGTGTGATTGGGGGCTCTTATGCCGTAGAGTTTTGTGTCACTCCCATAATGCTGTTCTTCATCTGGGTAATTCCATGTTGATTATTTGCAGGCAGGATGACTTTGCTAACACTTTGAAGATTTGTGAGGAATGAGTCGGTGACTTGGGCCAGATTTTAATTTCGTTTCCTTTGAGAAAAGAAGGATTAATTTAACAAAAGCATTTTGTGTCCTGGGTAAAGTTATGGCCTGATTAGTGTGCTTTGACTCATGGCCTGAGTAAGCAGCCGATGGGAGCCATAAACCTCGGGGTCAAACTTGTATAAATTAGCTACATCCCGGAGAGGCAGTGTGTTAGAGTCTTGAAGAGCGACTTAACTCCCTCTTAGTGCACTGGCCACATAACACAAGTGATACGGAAGTGAAAAGCAGGCGCCCTAATAACGCTGGGAGGCCCAAATCTCCAGTGTGAATATACATCTTAGCCAACCACAGCAGGCTGTGTTGGGCTGAGTAGAAAGGGGTTGGAGCACAAGTTGAGATGCCACCGATTAGGCTTATGTCTGCCCTCACCTGGTGTATTCATGGCTAATTAATCTTTCTGTGTCTCTGTATCTGTAAAATACGGTGCCAGCGGAGATCAGCAAACTGGATCAGGCAGGTTGCATTTGCAAGGTCCCTCGTTCTGCTCCTTCCCCTATTTGAAATGTACTGATATTTTCGTCTTTGATGCTGCCTGATTTGGGGTTTACTGTCCATGTCTTCTTTTCTCCACCAGCACACCAAAAGGTCTCATGGCATGGAGTGGTGAAATTGCTGTTATATCCCCCTTCCCCAAAACCACTCTGGGTGATTTCTGAAATACTATGGTAAGGAATGTATCACGAGTCTTCGCTGGTGGTGGTTTATAACAGGGTTTTTGTTTTGTTTTTGTGCCACGAATCCTTTCAAAGTCTGAGGGAAAGCTATGGACCTTCTCATCAGGAAAAAGTTTCTACAGGCAAAGTTACCTAAGATTTCAGAGAATTCATGGACTGTGAAGGCTCTCAGGCTAAGAACCCATGCCTAAGAAAAATAGCATTATTTGGTCACAACCTTGTCTAGGACTGCTGCTCTCTCCAGGAAATGCTACCTAGGAGGTAAAAGGGAGCTACGGAACCCACATAGTCTGAGCTTGATGAATGACGTAGGAACTGGTGGTCAAACTGTGTGTGACTGAGTCCTAGATACTGCGACCTCCTTCTTGAGACAGATATATCCCTTCCTGGATGAAAGCCGTGTCCCATGACTGGTTCTGTGCCTCACAGACTTAACCATGCACCCTTGGCTAAAGCGGAAAATATCTGCGAGCTTTTGATTTCCAGCATAAAGTGGGAATATGAGAGCTTCAAGCTGTTCTCTTTGTAATGTGGGGTGAGTACGTTGGGACGGCATCTTCAGAGTTTCTCCGAGAAGGACACTGTCTAAATTTCCAAGGTCTCCGTTTGGGCTTGTAAAGTCATTCTGTGGCTGCCAGGATTCACGTTTCCATAAGTCACTTGTGAGTTAGCTTCCTTTTTATCACCCCACACACCCCTACATTTTTCATCGCCCTAGAAGATCGATCTGTTGACCAGTCTTCTGTTGGACACTCTCATCATTTCACAGTTTGACTTTCCTGGGGAATCAAGCATCCTCCCCAAGAGTTGTCACGACCAGGACCGCAGCCATGTTTATTTCCCCTTGCTCTTGAGTGTAGAGTTGTTGAACTAGTGGTGGAAATAAACAAGCACAGGCTTTGGGAGCATTCTTCTTTGAGTGCTTTGGAAATATAAAAGATGAAAGTGGAAACAGGATTCTGATTCTATTTTGGATATAACACTTAGTCCTCTATCTCATAAACATTGACAGTAAGCCTCGAAAGCATCAATCGTAAGTTTCTTTATAGTCTCTTTACCCCACTGCCGCTCCCCAAATTCCCATGGGCTCTGTTCAGTATTAAGCATTGTAATAATCACTCCTGATTTGGCATACTTGGTAAAAGCAGGCTAGTCCTTTGGACGTCACTGACATTTTATTGTGAGCTGCTCAGAATTTAAATGAATACAATCAACCTTAAATTTCAGGGGGAAAAAAATCATTAGATATGTTTTCCATTTTAAAATTTGTATTAGTGAGTCCTCGAGAAAATATAAAAGTGGATCAAGTAGTATGAGGACACCACATAATGCCACCCCGCAGCTTCGACAGCGGTCAGTACCTGGCCATCTTGTTCCATTAGCATCTCAGGCCACTTCCCTACGTCCTGGAATTCCTGGCACCATTTCAACTGAAGCAAATTCCAGACATACCGTTTCACCTATAAATATTGTATTAAGTATCTCTTAAAGATGTAAGAACTCCTTGTGACTTTAACCCCAATGCCAACACCTTAAAAAAAGAGAATAATTCCTTAATACTAAATATTGAATCAATATTCACAATCCCCTAATTGCCTTATAATTTGTTTTTGTAGTTTATTTGAATTAGATTCAGTAAGGTCTATACGCTGAGGTTGGTTGATTCATCTCAAGTTTTTTGACTTATAAGTTTCCCTACTTTCCCTTTTTTTCTTGCCATTTTTGTCATTGTCATTGAAGAAACTGGTTCGTGTGTCTCTTACCCCTTCCTGGATTTTGCTGATATATTATCTTTAAGGAAATACAAGTAGCACAAGTATGTAATTTGTAAAAAGGTGTTTTTAGGTGTTTGCAAATGTTTCATTTTGTGCTGAAAATATCTAGCTACGGAGGTCAAAATTTAAGCGGCTGGAAAATGGAAGCATCAAGTGACGTCTCTACGTTTTTATTCCTGCTTTGTCTCTGATGGAAGACACCTTAGCCGATTATACGCTGGTGTCACTTATCCACTGCTGAAATGGACTGGGCTGGAACACGCCAACCATTCTTCATCAACAATGCCAAACAGTTGGTTTGGGCAGAGAACTGGAAGAGCCATTTTTCCTGTTGAATCTGCCGTGGGGAAACTGGGGTGACTGAATGTACGCGTGTGCCTCAAGCCTTTTGGTCTCAACACTCCTCTGCCCCGATCTGCTGTGTTGAATATTCTCTTGAGGACTGTCCGTTCCAATGGAAATATAGAATTATCTGGGTTGGAAAAGAGTTCTTGAGGTCCCCTGGCCCCATCTGCTCACCTCAACATGGGATTCCAGCATCAGCTCTCCCAGAACAAAGCTGCTCGTTGACAAGTCCCGTGTCCCACGTACACCCCGTGCATTCTAAGTCTGTTTTCTCTCTTGTCGTTCACTGAAATAGGTTATTAAATTGCATCCCTTTCTGCCATGGAGATGTGTGCTGTACATACACTTGTGCTCTGTACACACACGTGTGTCTGTGTAGATCTTTAATTAAGATTAATCTTGATTCTTCCCTGCTTGTCCTCTACAGTGCATGCACTCTGAGACCCCAGTCATCCATCTGTCTGTAGTAATGGTTTTTATGAACAAATAAGATGTTTTTATGGGTCAATTTTGACAGCTGATGGGATTATCACACACTGCACTTTTTTTTAGCTACAGCGTGTGTGATGGTTTATTTTATGCGTCAACTTGGCTGGGCCAGTAGACACAGAGATAATTGGATCAAACATTCTGGGTGTTTGGGGGACAGGTTTTAGATAAGATTCATATTTTAAATGGTTAGATTGTGAGTAAAGCAGATTGCCCTCCCTTGTGTGGATGGGCCTCAGCCAATCAGTTGGAGGCCTGACTAGGACAAAAAGACTGATTCCCCGGAGCTAGGAGGAATCGCCAGCAGATGGCCTTCAGACCAGCATTGCCGCATCAGCTCTCCTGATTCTCCAGCCTTTCAGCTCACCCTGCAGCCTCCAGACTTGCCAGTGTCCATAACTGAGACAATTTCTTGCCAGCGTCCATAACTGAGACAATTTCTTACCAGTGTCCATAACTGAGACAATTTCTTGTAACAACTCTCTTTGTATATACACATCCTATTGGTTCTGTTTCTCTAAAGAACCCAGACAAATAGTGTGCAGAAAAAAAAAGGAGACAAGTCAGTATATGCACCAGGTTTATTTGGCTGCCTGGTTTTGAAGTGGTTTTATATTAACGAGATGGAAAGGTCATTGGAGAGAGACCATCAGAAAAATGAGATTCTGGCCATAACTCTTCTAGCAATCTGCCATTTCGTCTCTGACCTGGTCCCTTTCTCTCTCTGGGCCTCAGTTTCCCATCTGTAGAAGGAGTTGGAGAGAAAGGATAGCCAAGTTTATGATTCCATGAAATACAAACGTGAACATTGGAGCCCGCCGCTGAGGAGGTAGCTGAAGGTAATTCTGAGGCCTGCCCAGGTGCTGCGTAAGAGGAAGTTGTATACAGGTGGTCCTGGAGCTATGAGCAGAGAAAAAATCGTGGACTGAAGTATCTGGGCATCGGGTAGAACAGCTCATTGGTTAAGTGTAAAATATGGACGAGTAAGTGTCTGCATGAACACCTTTGGCTTTTGTGCCTTCTCTCCTGAGGGGAGATGGTCTGAGGGCGCTTAGAATCTGTCCCTGCATTGCAGTCATTCTCGTTTTGTGCAGCAGTGGGGTGGTGGTGAAGGCTTGGCAGTTGGGACAAGATGAGGCCCTCTGGCCAAAGTGAGGGGGCCCCAGCCCAACTCATAGGCAGGAAATGCCTGACCCCAAGGACATTGTGCTATTCTTGACCACAGAGATTGGAAGGAGTCTCAGACAAGCTCTGGCCAGTGGGGTTGTGAGTTGATTTCTCAGTTTCCTTGGTTTCTCTTTTTTCAACTTCCCTCTCCAGGTAAAAAAGCGGTAACCGCAAGGAGGAAACCATATTATTTCAGCTTCTCCTGTCCCGAGAGTGGTCTGTACTTAGCTGCAGTGATCTTTTGGCTTTCTCTGTCTGAAATGAATGTTGGTCTCACGCAGCAGTCCGTCCCTGGGGAGGCTGGCAGTTTGAGTTGGGCTGTCTGGGTGTGGGGACTGGGGAAGTCAGCTGAGGGGAAGTGAGCTGTCCCCTGGGATGGGGACACGTTCTCCTTGCTCACTGGAGGCATCCCCTGCAGATGCGGTGAGGTGGATTGCCTTGCTCTTTGGCTTCTTTGTGACCACAGGCTCTGTCACCCGTGAAGAGGCAGGACCCTGATGGCGGTATCTCCTGAGAGGCTAGTTGACTGTTGACCCAGTTGGGGCTGAAGACTGACAAATGATTAACCCCCTGGAATCCCTGCTGAGCCCCCAGTTACGGTCATGAGTTCAGCCTTTGGAACCACAGACTTAAATTGTTTTCCAGCCTTCCACCCAGTCGGGTGGCCTCTGTTATGGAAACCCTCCCTTGGGAGAGCCTGGTGCGTAGGGGCCGTGGGAAGTGAGGGAGGCAGCCCCAGCCTGTGGCTGGGAGGCAGGCGGGGAGGTGAGGCAGGGGCCGCCAAAGGACTGGGGGACAGGAAAGGAGCGGCGGCCGCAGGAGGCGGAGAGGGAGCCGCTCCTGGCCGGCCGCCTGGCCGCTTCCTTCCCTTGACATGACATCCCTGCCGGCCTGGCTGGCGGCCACCTGGCTGTGGCCGTGGCACATGACCCCCGCTCTGCAGGGGGAGGGGTGCCGAGAGGTTTGCGCTCTGGCTGCCCGCCCCCTGCTGGCCGTTCTGCAGACGGGGGCCGCCAGGTGGGCCGCTCCTGGTCCCTGTCGGGCGACACGCGCTAGGCCCTGCCGGTTACTGCTTACGTCTGGAGGGACCGGCGGAATGGGAAATGCAGGGGACATACGGTGGCACAGCCCAGGGTCGCGGGTTTGAGTTCTAACTCTACCTGGGAGCGATGTCACCTGAAGCTCAACTTGGCTGAGCCACAGTTTTCTTCATAAAGAAAACGGAGTAGGTGACCCTCACTGAATTATTGGAGGCCAATGAGAGCGACCTACTCAAGTGCAGTGTCAGCTGCCTTGGTCGGTCCGGTGGGAGACGGGCTCCCAGCATCTCGGTCCCCACAGCCGTCCCCGGCCAGAAGGTGGCGTGACAGCATGGGCTCCTGTGCCAAATGCCCCCGAGAAAGCCTGCCAGTGGTTTATCTTTTAGGAGGGGGGGGGGGAGCTGTGCGCCGGTCTGCCCCAACCCCTTGACAGCCAGCGAGATTGAACCCATAAAGTGCTGGAGGGTCTTGCTGTTGGAAAGGTTTTACAGGAAGCCCCCGAGGGGCCCATTGGGAAAATGTGCCAATAAACTCAGGTTAAATTCCAGTTCTGTCTCTGCTACTGGCTTCACTTCCCCTTCCCCCACCTCATTCCCTCCCTCCTTCCCTCCTTCCAACTTACACCCTATCACGTTTACTTCCACTCGTAGCAATCGATATCTTCAGACTGATGTGATTAGCCTCCTAAATGGGTTGAGTTTGTCTAGAAGGCACTGGAGCATTTATTTTCCTAGTGACTTTATAGGGTAATAAAGGTTGGATTACTCTTTTGGGGTGAGGGTATGGTGTAGGAAGCAGGGACATGAAAATATTGCAAGTTCTAAAAACTAGGGTTTGAGCAGCCCTGGCAGAGTTGGCTGATGCCACCTGAATCACCCAAGAGAAGAGGTTTGTGGTGGTGGTGGGTGTTAGGGAGTTAACTTGTGGTGCTAATTGAGTAAGCAAGCTGCCACAGAAAATGTCTAATGAGACTGACCATGGTCCTCCCTGTCATATGACAAGCAAGAAGAGGACTCAGGTGTATATTCATACCCAACCTCCTCATTGAACAGAAGCTCAGAGGGGACAAATACTCTAAAGTCAAAGCTACCCTTACACTTCTGTCCCTTCTTTGGGGAAGAGATCCCTTACAGATGGTCGAAGTCGGGGTTTATTGAACCATGCGCCTCATTCAGCTTTAGACTTATACTTTCTGTATACAGAATGGGTTATCAGCATCTCCACACCAATATGGAACTTGTCCTTTTTCCTTTGCCCCAACTGCCCAGTCACAGAAAGGAAAAGTTCTTCCGAACAACCGGCCAGCGTCTGATTAAGAATGTAGGCACTGGAGCTAGACCGAAGGGGTTTGACTCCCTGCTCTGCCGCTTCAGATTTGTATGACCTTGAGCTAGCCACTTAACCTCTGTGCCTATGCCCTTGTCTCTAATGTTGAAAATAATACCCTGCTTCGTTGGCTTATTGTTGATTAAACAATGCAAACCGCCTAGAGGTGACCAAGAGATGTTTAACATTTTAATAAATAATCTTCTGGCTTTCCTCTCTGAACCTGTGTATACGTGTGTAACTAGATATGCTAGTTTGCATGTAGAATAAACACCCTAAGATTGTTTTTAAAGCAACCAGTTTTCATCCAGTAATATATTGTGGCTGCCTTTCCTTACCTCTAATGAGCCTTTTTCGTTACTTGATAGCTTCCTGGAACCCGGTGTGAATGGAACTGAATCCCTGTTGTGGGGCATGCAGATTTCCAGTTTGGCACGAACGAGGCGTGTTTGTAAATACGTTTGAGTAGACGTTGTGCCATGAATGGTGTCTTTCTAGATGACAGGAGCGTCCCACTCTTCAGGGCGCACCTCCCTCCCCTGGTGTGAATGAGGATGTGGACATAGTCCTTTTGGGAGCTCAGACCCCCCCAGAATTATGAGTGTAGTATCACTGTGAACTAGAACATGGCATCCCTAAGTGGGCAACTTAGATTCTGCCTCCCTCCACCCCCTCCTCCCTTAAACCTAGAATAGTCATGCTCTTTGCTTACTAGCACTGGTCTGAGTTATTTCTTGGTTCCCAAGAAATCACACATCACGAAGTCCTCTTGCCCCATTCTTGCTGTGTCTGACGTGCTTTCTAAGAAGGTGCTCTGTCCTTCCTAAACAGTCTTAGAGGTGAAACCCTAAGCTTCCCTGCTTCCCAGGGCAGACCCCCTAAACCCTGCCCTTCAGGGTAGAGAGCTGCAGTCACTTCTGTGCCATTCTGGGCACCATATGCTGCCATTTTAGTTTTGAGTTTCTGGTGACACACTTTGATTACTGATGTAAAATTTTTCTTATTGGTCTCAGATTAGCAGAAACCATTGGTTACATTCCTCCCCTTAAGTGTCTCCTCATTCCTCCGCTGCTTTTAGCCACTAACAAACCAATAGGTCACATGTTTGAGGACCTAGTCTTAGCTCTCTAACCCCCCACCACTTTCAGTGTATGTTATTACGTGGAGACTCAAGAGATATACTTGGCTATAGAGTCTGAGCTCCAGAAGGCAAGAGAGTGATGGGTAGAAGTGATTCGGGGTTAACAGTCCCATGTGGGATAGACCTCTTAAAAGGTTTATAGCTTTAATGGGATTTTCTCCTACAGCTAATCCTGAGTGTTCCCACCCAGGCATTTTAAACAGTATGCATTCTGAAGGAACTCAAGCTGCATTCCAGGATACTGTTGACTGACCAATCGCAGGCACCACCATTTTCCTAAGCCGTTTAAGAGAAGGGCTTGACTTTTCACTCTAATCTAGGGAATAGAGCATCTCTGAGAAAGAATATGCTACTTAGGACAACGAGCCTACCAAAATTATGGTGGTGCCAGTGTGTCTTCGAGGCGTGCTGGAATTGCACCAGGACTTAGTAATGTGTGTATTCCACATTAAAAAGGCAAATCACACCTGCAGTCCACATTTAGAGGACCCCTTCCGCTCCACAGTATTTTCCAAAGTGCTTTTTAATGTTTCCTTCTGACACTCTCCCTGCGAGAAAGGTTACGTAGTATTAGCCACCTTGCACTGATAAGGACCCTGAGACAGTGAGAGGTTAATTGACTTCCCTTGGGCTCTGGAGTGAGGCTGGCAGAGCTGGCATTCCAGGTTGCTGTCTGTAATCCTGCTTTCCATTTTGAAGTCTCTGCAGAGCCAGGGCTGCCTGGGGAGGTCCCCTCAATGGAGGCAGGAGAAGCTCCCAGCTCAGGAAGGGACTCCCAGCTCAGCCAAATTCTTGCAAGTCCTGTGTGGGGACTGCCAAGGCAGAGACAGAGCTGGACACTTCAAGGGCTGAGTTCAAAATCTTTGACTGCTTTGTAGCTTTGAGCTAGGCTATGAGAGTGATGGGTGGCAGAAGTCAATTATTTTTGGCTCAATTGCTCAGTCTTGGCAGGGGGCCCCTTTAAATTGGAAATGTAAACCTGACGTCTACAAAAGGTTTTGGAATCAGAGGTTATTTTCTCCTTATATTTTCTCCTTATAGTCCCACTGTTAAAGCTATACAATCACGTTAATAGACTCATCCACTTCACAGATGGAAGGTCATATTGTGGTCCAGTGAGAGTTGGCGTGTGGCTTCAGAATAAGCAGTCACTGTGCCTCTGCCACCCAGCCCAGCCTCCTTTGCACTGGGTTCTGTTTCCCTTACAATGTGAGGTGGAGCGGAGATTTGCCATCTGGGGCTTGGAACTCTGTACACTTGATTGGACTGTGCCACTGATTTTCATGGAAATCAAAAACTAGACACGAGGGGATGAGGCCAGATTGACATGACTTTTATCTGTGTTTTGTCTGGAGCAGGGATCCCTGGTTACCTCCCTTGTCTGTTACTCCCGGATGGAACAAGAAGACCAGCAGGGTGTGTGTGAAGCCCCGGACTCAGAAGTCAAAGGGATGGGCTCCGATTTTGAGAACTCGGAAGACAGGGAAGGGGACCCAGAAGAGAGAGGCGTGGGCTCTAATGCACAGGACACGGACAAGAGAGGTGCCCCCCTGGAGCAGGACATGGGCTCCAACCCCCAGGGTGAAGCTCCACGAGGGGACTCAGAGGAGCGGGAACTAGTGTCTGACATCTGCACAGGTGAGGACAAAGTTGTAGTTTCCATGGACGTTGCCCCACGCACATGTAAGTCTAGCTCCTCTAGAGTTACAAGCAGGGGCAGCATTCTTGTGAGGGAACTTTCTCAAGGAGACCATTAGGCCGACCCTGCACCATCCTCAGCCGAGGGACATCCTTCAGTCCTGCCTGAGGTGGGCTGTGCTGGTAAATATGGGTGAAGAGGGTACGCGCTGGCACGGCACTTTACAGTATCCAGAATACTGTGATAGATGAACACTGGTAACAACACAAGAGGGAACCGACACAGGTAGTATCCGAACCTACCTCATCGGGGGGTTGGGAGCGGGAGATGAGTTGCTGCATATAAAGACTTACTAAGCTCAGTGCTGAGCAAACAAGTATCCAGATGTTTACAGTTACAGTAATCATCTTGTTTGCAGATAAATAGACTCTGGTAACTGACCTGGTCAGGTTCGTGGCTAGTACCCAGAGTGCCCAAGGCCTCTGCTCAATGCCTTGCTATTCCTGATCTGGAAAAAAATACATGCTGGGCCTCCATCTGACTTCGGGCATTCGTTCCTTTACCCTGCTCTGTGCATGCCTTGGGGACAAAAATGAGCTGAAATACCTTATGGCCAGGGCTGTGAAGTTGCATTCCTTCCCCTGTGACTAGTCCCAGGCTCCCTGCTGCCCTCTCCTGCAGAGCACACAAACACATGCTTTCCCATCTAGTAACTTCCTGGAGGGGCCCCCTCTGCTTGGGGATAAGCAGCAGACTCAGGCAGGTGTGAGGTCTGGAGCAACCTCTCAGCTGGGCTCACCAGCTCTAGGCTTTATGCTCACTTCCCTTTTCCCCCCTCTACATCTCTCCACCCGCCTCAGGTAGTAAAACCCATAAGCTGTTCCAGGCTGACCAATCACGTTTAAAAAATCAGTCCTGGGCCTGGTGAGGCCAGGTGGTCTTTCCTTGTGGCTGCCTAGAGTATGGTCTTACCTTTTGAGGTCAGAGCCTTGAAAGGCAGAGGGCGCTCTTAGAGTGAGCAGATCTCCTCTGAGTGCCCACAGAGCCCCACCTGGCCCAAACTCGACCATGTCCGGCAGACTGGAAGGACCCCAGACGCTCTGGGAGCGGAGCCCTCGGGGCAGTGGGTGGGGCCCGGGCCCAGAGGCCGCTGCCAGGAATTGGCGAGCCAAGGAGGCAGGTGAGTGAGCTTTTCCCAGGTTTTGGAACTCGCTCTTCTTTAGACTTTCCCCAGGAGGTACCAGATGGGAAGGAGGCTGGCATCGGGGGACCTTGGAGAGTGACGTTGACAGTTCTCCCGAGAGAGGATTCATTCATTCGTGGCCCACACACTTCTTGCGGCGGACTTCCTCTGGGTTTACCTTTCGAGCGCCAGGTATAGTCCACGCCATTGCCACCTTTTCTGTTGCAGAGGGGCTGCTGAGTGACGAAGAAGGGGTGGCTTTCCGCGAGGATGATGATGACCAGTCTGCTGTAGCTGAGGTGGCCATGTTCCCGGGACTGTCTGAGTCCGACAGCATACCCAGGAGCCCCGGAGAAGAGGAGGAGGAGGAGGAGAGCGCCGGGGAGAACCGGCTCGAGGAGGAAGAGGAGCAGCCGCCCCCGCCCGTGCTTCCCTGGAGGCGGCACCTCTCCCTGGGGAGTCGGCACCGGGGTGACAAGCCGGCCCACCGCCGCTTCCGGCGGCTGCACCACCCCATGGCCATGGACCTCGGGGAGCTGGACAACCTGATGGCCAGCATCATGGACGCGCCCACCATCTGCCCCGACTGCGGGGAGAGCTTCAGCCCCGGCGCCGCCTTCCTGCAGCACCAGCGCATGCACCGCCTGGCGGAGGCGGCCGCCGCGGCCAGCCTGGAGCCCTTCGGCCTGGCGGGCGAGTGCGGGGCGGTGGTGGGCGTGGTGGGCGTGGGCGTGGCCGGGGACTTCGGGGCGGGGCCTGCGCTGGCCCGGCCCCCGCGCGAGAAGCCCTTCCACTGCGGCGAGTGCGGCAAGGGCTTCAGCCGCAACACCTACCTGACCAACCACCTGCGCCTGCACACGGGCGAGCGGCCCAACCTGTGCGGCGACTGCGGCAAGAGCTTCAGCTGGCGCGCCGACCTGCTCAAGCACCGGCGGCTGCACACGGGCGAGAAGCCCTACCCGTGCCCCGAGTGCGGCGAGGCCTTCAGCCTCAGCTCGCACCTGCTGAGCCACCGGCGCGCGCACGCGGCCGCCAGCGGGGCGGGGCCGGCGGCGCTGCGGCCCTTCGCCTGCGGCGAGTGCGGCAAGGGCTTCGTGCGCCGCTCGCACCTGGCCAACCACCAGCGCATCCACACGGGCGAGAAGCCGCACGGCTGCGGCGAGTGTGGCAAGCGCTTCAGCTGGCGCTCGGACCTGGTGAAGCACCAGCGCGTGCACACGGGCGAGAAGCCCTACATGTGCTCCGAGTGCGGCGAGAGCTTCAGCGTCAGCTCGCACCTGTTCACGCACAAGCGCACGCACTCGGGCGAGCGGCCCTACGTGTGCCGCGAGTGCGGGAAGGGCTTCGGCCGCAACTCGCACCTGGTCAACCACCTGCGCGTGCACACCGGCGAGAAGCCCTTCCGCTGCGGCCAGTGCGACAAGCGCTTCAGCGACTTCTCCACGCTCACGCAGCACCAGCGCACGCACACGGGGGAGAAGCCCTACACGTGCATCGAGTGCGGCAAGAGCTTCATCCAGAGCTCACACCTGATCCGGCACCGCCGCATCCACACCGGCAACAAGCCGCATAAGTGCTCGGGCTGCGGCAAGGGCTTCCGCTACAAGACGCACCTGGCGCAGCACCAGAAGCTGCAGCTGTGCTAGGGCTGCGCCCCGGGAGGCTGCCCTCCCCCCTCCCCTCCCCCCTCCATGAGCACGTGGGGAGTGGGTGTCCTGGGGGGAGGGGAGACCCTATAGAAAGAAAGGGGGAGGGGCGGGAGGGACAATCGGAGAGTGACAGGAGCCTTTTGCTGTTAGGGGGTCCTGAAGGGGAGGGCTAAGAATTGTTCTTCTGGGGTGCTGTATATGTTGCCTGTCTCCTCCCCAACGAGGAAATGTTTGGGAGATGTGTTTGAGCGGGGTGACTTCCTCAGGTACACGCTGTTAAGAGCAGGCAGGGGGAGAACCTTGAGGACGGGGAGGTAGGGGGTGGGAGGGAGCGGGATGGCAGTGATAGCGTAGGCTGGGCTGTGATGGCCTGTGGGAATCCGAGGAGAGGGTGTGGTTGGAGTGAGGGTTATGGGGTGAAATAAAAGGCGGGTGTGAATAACTATCCTGGGCCCACCAGGTGTTAAAGCCACTGTTTGCCCTGTCCCCTCACGTCAGCTATAGTCCTTGGGAAAGTCGAGGAACCTTGTCCGTCCTATTGGAGAGGATATATTGTATGTTTGTCCCTTCCTTTCTCTGAGCCACAGTTAGCTGCTATTTTGAGGCATCCAGGGGAAACTGGGCAGAAAAGCTACACACCCTCATTTCAAGAAGGCAACCTCGGAGGTTTACAAATTCATAACTGTTTTTCAGATCTGGGAACCCTGGTCCTGCTCCTGGTTCTTTGCTACTTCCTTTGAAATAGTCCAGCTTCCTGCTGGGTCATGGTGGTCTGTGTGGGTGAGCAGACCCCCGCCCCCAGTGTCAGGTGTGTGCCAGGCTCCGGGTTTTCTTTCAGGTCTCACTTGGGACGTTTTACAAGGGAAATGGAACAATCTTAGCTACGTGTGACTTTCCCAGGTCAGCTGGGTGCTTGTTTGAAGTGAACCTGGGACCATCAGCAGCAGGTGCTCCAGCGACCTGCTGCAATAGTCACCAGCTCAGAGTTTTCCTGGCCTTCCGTGAGAAACGCAGGAAAACAAAAGGTCCCTTGTTGGGGTGGAAGGCTCCTTTGTTTCATTTGCCATCGCTTTGTATGTGTGTACCCTTCTCCCTCATAGCGATGGAGTAGATCACCGAACCCCCACCTCCGCCCATATTGACCTGGGCTCTGATCTGACTAGAAATTTTCTTTTTCCTACACAGGGAGGCACAGTAGAAAGCTCCAGGCTTTACACAAGGAGGGCACAAGCGAGGAGAGGTGAGAATGCAGAGTTGCCAAAAGCACAAGCCATGGATGGTTTCTGGTGGTTCTATAAATGCCAAACTAGCACTTTTGTATTTGTAAAGTGCTTTATACTTTTTAATGATTGTTAGTTGTTCCTCACACCTTTGTGAGGTAAATCAGTATTAGGGCCCGTCTTAGCGAAGGCCTGGGGACAGGAGTGCAGCAGGCTGTTCTGAAGAGAGGCTGGTAACAGTGTGGGTAGGTGTGGTCTGATCTTTTGTCTCTCCAGCTCAGCTGCTAGGAAGGCTTACCTGTTGTGATTTATATATTCAAATAAGAACACTGAAAATTTGTATGCTTGATGGAAAACTTAAGGCTAGTCTAGAAGGTCCAAAGATGTCCTTGTTGACAAAGCTGGTCTTTGTCACCTAATTAGGGTGTCCTAGGTGTGTTCCATTTCTAGTAGGGGGCTATAGTTAGATGACTCTTGTATAGATTTCAGTTACCTGTGCTGCAAACCCCTCCCCTAGGTTAGCCTTTAGACGTTAGAGTTATGGAAAGCAGTATTGTTTGCTCCACGAGCGAGTGTTACCCTGTACTTTTCCTGGAAGCATCTTCACAAACTGGGGGACACACTTGAAGGAAAAAGGAAAAAACCCAACTACAAGATTGTTTTTACAGTTTAGCAAATCTTTGGATGCCAGTAATCGATACTTGATCAGTTCTATTCTAGCAAAGAATCTCTTTGGGGACTGTAGAAAAGCATGTTATTGTCATTATAAAAACACGTAAAAAAAAAAATCCTGAGAAGCCCGGGTTTGTATCATGCTTGTTGATCTTGCCCTCTTAATCAGTTTACTGCTAGTCACAAATTCAAACAGATTTTCAAAAGAATCGTTTTGGAAGACACTAATTCCTTTTTATTTTCTTTTCGTTGAGAGTAGTACTAGAAAAGCAAGTGACCATTATTTATTCTGAATCTTGTAGTCTGAATACGAAGTGTATAAGACTCATCTGAAAATAATGTAACCAATTTATAGGTAACCTTATTCCTTGTTTTCATGCTCATCTACCTCTTCCAGCTGTTTTAAGTTCTTTCAAGTCTGTGCCTATGAAATCTCATTGAACTTTCGATTCCTCATGGGTTGCCTGTCCACTTGATGGGTTCTTTGGCTTTTTGCTGCCATTGCACGGGTGTGGCCTGCATCAAACACGTTACATATTAGCAGCTCTGGAGAAAGTTCAGTGGAAACTAATGTAAAATAATTTAGTGGCAGTAGAAATCTTTGGATTTCATTGGCGCCTCCTTCTTTCTGTTACTGTGGATGAGAGTTGGCTACTAGTTCAGTAGCCCTTCCGCGGGCAAACCCATTAGCAGAAGGAAACAGTCCAACCATCAACACCTACTCTCATGGTACATCTAAAATGTGATTCCATTTTGCTTACTCTTCAGGGAACACAATCTGCATTAAGTGAGGTTACATGCATTCAGGAGGTGGTTTCTTGTGTTTAGTTTTAGAATAATAGTATTTCTAAAGCAAACCCTGTTAACTGGTTCATTCTTAAAAACGTTACTCTAAAGACTCCTTCCACCAACTCATGAATGGTAGTGGAGGCCAGTGTATCATTTGTTTCCTGGGAGTTTGGTCCAGTGCAGGCTGCCCTTCACCGAGCAAAACCTGGGGCAGATTAAATAGGTTGAATGGCTTAAATCTTAAGCTCCGAGTTGGAAGGAGAAGACAAGTTAACCCCGTGAGCCATGTGGTCTCTTCAAGATGGAGAGGCTGTACATATGGGAAAAGTACAAATGAAGAACCTGTATTCACAGACCATCTGAGCTGTGTTTCTGAAGTTTGTGCACATTTTCCGTCACTGTAATGTTATTTGACAGCTGTTTGTTAAAATCGTGAATAATTTAATGATCCTAAGAGTAACAGGTTTTGTGTGAGTGTGTGCCTGTGTATGTGAGAATTGCCTTATTTTCAGGTTGTTTTATTTAATGATGGTTGCCTGGACAGTATTCTAGTGTTCAGCAACCAATATCGAATATTTGTCATTAAATCCTTTTCAGTCTTTTACCAGGTCTTGCTTTCTTCATTTGTCACTCATTAAATGACCACTCAGTTCAGTCTGTGGAATCTGTGCTCTGGTAGGACAGGGGTCAGCAAACCACCACATGCAGCCTGCTTGTTTTGGTAAAGAAAACCGGATTGCAATACAGTCAAACCCAGGCAGCCCAGCTTACATACTGTCCGTGGCTGCTTCTGAACGGCAGTGACAGGTTTAGTGGTGACAGAGGCCCATGGCCCACAGGCCTCTGATCGTTATCTGGTTCTTTACAGAAGTTTGCTGACGCCTGTTAGAAATGTCCAAGGGGATTCTCCATCATCCTGAGATCGGCTGATGTCTAACCAGTAATTCGCCCCCAGTGCTTTTGCACTCATGTAGCTCGGAGACATTGGGAATGCGTTAATGTTTTGCCATTGGTGTCAATTTCCAAAGAGCTGTATCTTAATTCCTTGTAAGAACCGGTCTGTGGGGAGTTTGGGCTGTGGACGGGGAAGGAAGGACGTTATGGAAAAGTAGTCTTAGGTCTCATCTCGAATCTATAAAAAAAAAAAAAAGTCTTCCTGAATCATATAACAAAGTATTTTCTTTCCCCCAGTTCTCAGAAATGTAACTTGACAGCAACTGATAACACTGTGCGGAACTTATCAGCCAGACTGGCCTTGGCTGAAAGTATTTCTTAGCTAGTCTCTGCCCAACTTCGTGGAAACAATGAGACAGCTGTTTGTAAGGAAGGGATTCACAAGAAACAGAAAAGAGGAAGCATACAAAGCACCTTATTTTCTTTCAGTGACTACAACTGCCTCCTTGTATGACAGTCCACGAGCCCTTTCTCTGCTGAGCAGGGACACTGAATGGTGGGTCCCAGTCCTGGAAGGAGGCCCTCAGTACTGGGATTACAGCTCTCCTTCCCAAGCAGCCAGCAGTCCAGCTCCTGGTCCCTGGGAAAACTATAGGTGTCCCCTGGGAAATGATCGTAAACCAAGTATTTGAACTACTTGTTCAGTGCCCTGTGGGTACAGACAGCAGTGTGCTGCATCTTCTGGGTCACACCGAGAGGGGACACTCAGCCTGAACCACCGTTAGAACAGGCATCAGTCCATATGAGAGATGCCTGCTCTAGTCACCTTGGAATTTCCAAGGCTTGGTTAGTTTAAGACAGGTTTTCTTAGCCTTAACTGCACAGTAGAATTACCTGGAGAGCTTTAAAAACAGACAAAAAACTGCTCAGAGATTGAGTAATGGGTCTGGGGTGAGGTGTTAAGTACCTGGGATTTTACAAATGCTTCCCAGGCAATTTTAACAGGCAACCAGGGTGGAGTCTGTAGGACCAGTTAGACCTCCTTTCTTCCTTGGGGATTGCAGTACGTAAAATCATAAGCCTGAGATCTTCTCTGTCGAGGGTATACAGATGGAGGGCACTGTCAGAAGCAGTGGGCTTGGCTGTCTGGCTACCCTTGGTTAGGCCTGCCCCTCACACACCTTCCCCAAATAGTTTATGCTAAGTAAGGGCCAGGAGTCGTGCCTGTCTTTGAAGTTCATTATGCCACACCAGATGGGCATCTCCGGCTGCTGCTGGCCATCCATCTCTGCCAATCAGACTGCCTGCTTCCCCTCTTTCTGATCTTCGCGGTCTCGGTTCACTTGACAAAGCAAAAGTCTGTGCATTACTCCTTTTCTCAGCAGCTTTTGGCAATCAAGTTTCCTCAATTTTGCCCCTGGGGGGAAAGGGAAGAGCACACCCATCAGGTCACCGGTTTGAACAGACTGTAGTGTTGGGCTTTTCCTGGGCAGAGCCCCAAGTGTCAGCACATCCCAGTTCCCTGCTGTTTTCAAGGTCACCTCTGCTAACCCAAAACACATCCCAATGGCTTTCAACTTCCAACTGCCCCAGGGATCCAGGCCTGTTCGCAGCCCTTTCTGTATCCATCCGGTGACCTGCCTCAGAGCAGCAGGGAGGCTTAGCTTTGGAAACCTGACAGGTGGGTGGCAAGGTGTTTCCTGTACCAAATTGGGAAGGTTGAAAAAAAGGCTGCAGTGTACGCAGTGGTCAAGCTGGCATTTCCACTCATCTCTGTAGTGGCAGGTTTGATGGCCCCAGGCCTCAGCAGTTACTGGAGAGCAGGATTCTGTGCAAGCAGATTGATGCAGTCATTTGTTCACAGAAGTGACTGCCCTGAGATCCCTCCCCTGACCCTTGAGGGCTGGAGCGATTCTTCTGCTGGGACGTTTCCATGACATCCTGTACACGGGGGGCAGCCACCCCTTTTTCCCCAAGGCTGTGGCTTATAGGGGCAGAGACTCTGAGAAGTTCCTCCACAGACATGCCGAGGACGCATGTGCTGGGCTTGCGCTTGCCGCTGGGGCGCAGGTATGGACAGTCTCACATGCACACTCCCGCGGGGTAAAGCGGAAGGCTGACTTTGTTCCCTGCCTCACATCACACTCGGCTGCCCTGTGGTGAATTATTTTGCAAACTCTAAGTATGACTACGGATTTGGACCCTGGTGGGGTGGGGGTGGGAGGAGGGGAGAGGAGGAATTCGTTAATGCTAAGGCTTCAAGTGTTACCCCACTTTCAAGATGGTACCTTCGGCAAAGGCTCAGGATGAAGCAGGGTGAGGATGAGGCCTTGTGCCACCGTAAGTCAGGAGTCACCACGGCTGTACATCAGGCATTGTCCACTTTCCGGGGCTTTGGTGGATGGGGGGAAAGATGTGTGACCTTGGAAAGACTCACAAAGCCAGCGCTGGGAAGGGATCTGGCAAGACATTTCTTCTGTGAGGTCTACTGTTAGAAAGTGTCAGAATCAAACCTTTGGCAGACCAGGACCATCTCAAGGCTTCAGCGGAAGCAGTTCTCTGCTCTCTGGGTTCAAGTTAAGGGACGTAGTAGGAGTCACGGACACGACTTCACAGCCAGGGACCGCTGGACGGAGGGAAGCTCTGTCCCACGTTGTGCAGCCTACACAGACTTGACCTTGGCCTCGTCTGTCCAGTGGAAAGATGCAGGCCATCCCTTTGAGGGTGTGCTGTGCTGGGAGCATGCAGGCCAGGCCTGGTGTTCACTGGCTGCCATCTTGAGCAAGGCTCAGACTTTTCTGGGTCCCTGTTTCCTCTTCAGGAGGCACTGTTTCTATTGACTCTCCCAATCTAATGTCTACTGATTGTCAAAGAGCTTAAAACCTACTTGGGAAACCTCCGTGGAGGGTTCTGCAACTCTCATGGGATTTCAGAGGTGGGAGGGCACTGCTCTCTTGCTGGGTCCCTGGCCTCGGTCCTCCACAACTAGAGGCGTATTACGCCTCCTTACAGACGAGGTGCCAGGTACCAGGAGAGCTGAGACGGGCTCGGAAACGACGTTCTCAGCTTTGGCTTCGCACCAGCAAACCAACACTGGAGGGGAGGCCAGCTGCAGAATTATGGAGGTGCCGAGGATACGCAGCTGACTTACAGCTGCCGAGAATTACTAGGCAGGGGAACTTAAAAATGGACCACACCTTCATCTGCAGGTAAGAAAACTGACCAGGAAAGGAAAGGGATGTGCCCTAACTTTGACAAAACTGAAAGAGAACCCAGAGTTTTCACTCTTATTTGCGGAAACGGTCTGCTTCTAAAATGAGAGAATACTCCGTTCCTTTGCCCTCCTCTTCTTCGCTCCGGCTACGTTTGTTCCTACTGCCTGAAGCCCAAGCCTGTACATGCAGGGCCCGCATTCCGCAAGCTGAGGTTGGAGGGTTGGAATTACATGGGTTCCATAGAAGGCTCAGGCAGCGTGGTGCGCTGGATAAGCCCGCCCTCTGCCCTCGTTCCAGCTGTTCTCTCTTATCTCTATTTGTTTTTCCTTAATGAATATGCTGGTAGAGTCAGCCTCCCGGCCCCGTGCCTTCTGGGCCTCCAGGAAGCTGTGTGCTCCCAGGCCGAGCTCGGCTGGCATGGACTCCAACTTTATCTTGCTTAGGGGACACTCAGACTTGGATGGGCTCCACTCTGCTCCCTGAAATCCTGTTTATTTTGGTCCCTTTCTTGAAGAACCTCATCGTCGCTTCCTTCACTCCATAAATATTGACTGAGTGTTCACTCTGGGCCCGACGTGGGGATACAGCTGTGCACAGCTTGTCAGTACAGTGTCCCCAGGGTGCTGTCCCAGAATGCATAGTTGAGTTGGGGAGACAGGTGAATAAGCAACCACCCGGGACTGTGACAGGAGCCTAGAGGGGGCCACTCCATCCCTCCGTGGAAGGCTGGAGACCCTGCAGGAGGTGCAGCTGGAAGCACGAGGGGGAGCTGGGAGATGCAATGTGTTGGGGGCAGGAGCGGCACGGAGTGACGTTGGTGTGTGTTCAGGTGGTGACGGGAGAGGTGGACGCTGTGACTCAGTTTCCCCGGGGTGTGCTGTGCTGCTCCTCAAAATCTGTGTTTCCTGGCCCCGGGGTCCCTGCTACAAACTATCCCCCTTTTCACCACAAGGATTTCAGCGTGCTCTTGAGCAGCTGAGTGGAGAGCTCTGGGTTCTAGGCCAGCTCTGCCGTTGATTGGTCAGGTGACCTTGGGAAAGTCACTTCACTTCTCCGGCCTCCGTTTTCTCACTTGTGAAATAGGGGGAGGAGAGTAGCCCATAGTTAAAAGCTGGACGCTCCAGAGCCCTTTTTAGCCCTAAAATGGGAACTCCACAAACACTTCGCACTCCCCTAGAGGACCTGAGGCGCCTCCCCTATATACCTAAGATTAAGCGAGAGGTCGTTCGCCAGCTGCTGAAAGAATTCTCACAACCAGGACTGGCTGCGTAACGTGCTCGGCTCAGTGCAGAATTAAGCACGGGGCTCTGAGACTGCAGACGTCACACGCTCTGAAGCCACCCTGTTCCTAACTGCACCGCTGGTTTTCCAGACGACAGCTGGGGCAAGGAGGACTTCAGATCCCAGCCCGCGAGGATATTCCTACCCTAATGGCCAGGGTCCCTGCTGGGATGATGACAGGGCAGGGCAGGTGGTCCACCTGGTACCCATCCCCTGTTGCCAGCACCCAATTAGGGAAGAAGGACTGAATTTGCTAGTGCAGGTTCTGTTTCTTGAGGCAAGACTGCACTCTTAATTAGTGGGGAGCTTCAGGTTTCTAGAACAGACTGGTGACTGTTCCAGGGTTTGTAACTGACCCAGGGCCCCCTGCCCTTGGGGACAGAGTGGCCAATCCACTTTTTCTTAGTCCTCCCTTCCCCCTCCATTCTGTCATAATGAGCCTCTTTCATGCCTCACAACAACTCCAATCCTTGCTCATTACCCTTCTGTGGGATGGGGGTCATGACACAGGAAAAGCCTCCTCCCCTCAAAAAAAACTTCCCCCCAGTCCACTGCTGCTTTAAGAAGCACTTCCTGTAGCTAGAGGGACTGAGTGGTCCTCACCTTGAGTCACTTAAGGGAATGGGAGATTTTCTTCTGAATTCTATTTTTAAAAATAGAATTTCCTTATTTTTGTAGTATGAAAACTCTGTGGGCATTACACTGGTCCAGGTTTTATTTTGAATTTGCAGTCCCCTTAAAATCTTAGCAGGGAGGTGTTGCCTTCATAAAAGTCCTTTCCCTCTCACATTCCACTGGCTCCCTCACTCTTCATTATCATGCAAATAAACCCATTTTTCTCCCCTACCTCGTGTCTCTTCCCTTCTTTTTCTTGATTCTCATAATGACCCGACTTCTTCATGTTCAATGATATCTTGAAGTTATCCTGGAATTCTTCGGTTTGCCATTCCTTCTGCCATCCTGACTCCCTTCCTTCCCCATCTCAGCAATTCAGTCCAGTTTGGGTTTTGTCTGTCTGTCTATCCACCCATCCATCCGTCCATCCATGGTGCTGACTTTGCGTCAGGCAGGGAACCCAGCACTGGGGACACACATGAAATGCCTGTGAGTGCCTCGGGGTGGCACGGGGGAGGCAGAATATATAACTAATCACCATGCAATTGGATATGCACAAGGCACAGAGGTGACATGGGAAGGGGGGTAAGTGTTAGGAGGTGCATAAGAGGTTGAGAGGGTGTGTGGGTAAGAGAGCTCTAAGAAGGAACACTGTACAGGCATGGGAGTTTGCAAAAACATGGCATATACTGGAAGCTCCAAGTTTTGGCCTACAGTTGGAGCATGGCCGTGAAGAATCTGTGGAGGGAAAAAGACTAGTGAGGATTTGGTCTGGAAGGTAGGCAGGGGCTATACCTTTCTACCTTAAGCGGCCTTTTTATGTTGTTGTAAGGCACTCAGCATTATCCTAAAACTGCTGAGCGAGACTCTGCTGAATGGTTTTAAGGGAGTGACACAGTCGGGCTTTGTTTCAGATGGTCCACTCTGGCAATGATGCTAAGAATGGAGTTTTATGGGCGACTCTCTGGGGCAGGAGGCAAGGCAAGAGGTGACGAGGGCCTGAACCCAGGCTGTGTTCCCAGGGAGGGAGAGGACACCTTTGGGAGGTACTTTGGAGGTGATAAGCAGTAGGATTGAATGATAAATTGGAGGCGGAGTTGGGGGATGACATCCAGGTTTCTGGCTTGAGAGGGTGGGTGCAAAGGGGTGCTGTGACCACACTCAGTCATTTCCTGAAGCAAGGTCCATTCCACCTTAGGCCGGCCTCAGCTGCTCCCTGCGTCCTATTTTGTTAACACTACATAAATCAGACCTTTATTTCTTGCTTAGATTCTTGAAGTATCCTCTTAATGTCTTCCAATCCATCCTACCCACTGCTGCCAAAGTAATCGCCCAGGGACAGCTGAACAAGCACCGTCTAAGGTTGCTCAATGCACACTGAATAATCTCCAAGTTCTGTAGCCCAACTATCCATATTCCTTACAGGAAGGACATGGACACGTGCTGTTTCCCCCGAGGGTCTAATTTTCCAGAGCAGGTCAGGCACGTTACATGTGAATTAGTTAAATGTCAAACGGTCTTTAGAAGGGGAATGGAATTCCTGCTCTGAGGGGAAGAAAGCAGGAGGCAGAGGTGACCCAAGGTGACCTAGTCTCTTCCCATCACGTCTCTCCAGGTGTGTCTTCCATTCTCCCCTGTGCTCTCTGCTCTGTCCACACTGGTCTCAGACTTGCCTGAAAATGACACCCCTTTCCCACCTCTGTGTCTCTGCAGACTCCATTGCCTCTGCCTGGAATACCGTTCCCCACATTCAACATCCAGCCCAAAGCTAAAAGGCCTGGGGTAAGTGCCCTACCCAGCTGGGATCCTCTAGAAACTTCTTACCTCTCTTTGGCACTTTGCCCATTTGACTACATACAATATTGACCATGTCTCATAATTTATAGCACCCATTTGACTAGGAGCGGAGATGGAACACTGGAAACCTTAGGCCTGGGTACAGCCTCGGGTGGGATTTGTTAGTTTGCATTTTTTCCCATCAAAATTAAAACATTATAACCTACATCAAACACACAGAAAAATGCAGCATATGATATAATGTATCCTCAGGACCCATCACCAGAAGAATGAACAGATTGCCTCCAACACCTCGCCACCCACAGTTTAAGAAATAAAATATTATATGTACAATTTGAGCATTAGCCCACACACCCCATTCCCAGTGCTGGCCTTCACACCGCTTTCAGAATCTAGGATGAGTTGCCAAAATGTAGAAATAGAGACATTTCACATAAAGATTGGAAAGTTTTTGCTTTCCTCAAAGAGTCAGAAGATCTGGTGGGTAACTTGGGGTGGACTCCCAGCAACAGAATATGGGCTGCCCCACCCCTCCCCCTACCCCTCCCTAAAGTCTCTTAGCCGCAGGGGGCTTCACTTATACTGATGTCGGGCTCCTGCAGGTAAACCCTCTGAGGTCAGAAAGCTTTTTTATGACTGGAACCGAACCATTTGCTGGATAACCTTGAGTAAATTATTCCTATTTACCTCTCTGTGCCTCCATTTCCTCATATGTCAAATGAGGATAAGCAGAGTACCTACTTCTGAGTATTATAAGGATTATTATATAAAGTGTTTACAACAATACCTGGCATGTGATTCTCCTGCTGGAGGCCCAGAGTCTTTTATCCAAACCCTTGGGGCTAGATGTGTTTTGGAATTCAGATTCCTTTTGGATTTTAATAAGGTAGTAAGTATAAATGTCATATATTACATAACAGCCCCAGCAGGATCTGGGCCAGCCCCTAGTAATTACACACACTGACATTTCTGCAGGAAAAAAAAAAGCATGGGGATTCACATTAAGAGTGACACAGACGGAAGTAGCTTACCCATTTCAGGGAGGGGCGGGCTGCCTAGAAGAGGAGGCCAGTTCCAATCCCAGAGGTGCCCTGGCCCCTCACCCCAGACTTCAGCTCTTTCTTGGATATTTGGGCGTACCTGTGAGAGGAGAAAATTGTGAGGTTGGTTTTTGTTCTTGCTCTTGGTCTGTTGGCTAATAATTTTGTAGTTGTGGGACAGACAGGACCCCGGAGTTTCTGCAACAGCTGGTTTGGCTGCCCTTCCCGGCCACCTCCCACCTCCCACCTTTCCGGCCTTCTGCCACTCTCCAGGCCATCCACCTACCTGTCAGCTCCACCGCGGGCCTCTCCTGCCTCATCAAGTCCGCTGCTATCCATTGCTACCTGGCACCCTATGCTGCCTCATCCCCCCTGGGAAAACACTCCCCACCTGGCAGGCAGGCCTCCTCACTCCTCTTCGCCCCCCTCCCTTTTCCCAGCTCCTGGTCTGCTGCTCAGCCTCTTCCTCCTGCCTCCTTCCTCCATCCTAGATTCTGAAAGCAGCGTGAAGGCCTCCTGCCAGAAGAGTGTGACCTCACTCTGCTACCCGAGTCCCATCCATCCTTCAAGGCCTAGCTGAGGTCCCACCTGCTCCGTGAGGCTTTCCCCTCTGTTCTCCGGACTCATAGATACCTCGCCCTGAACCCAGTGGCCGAGCACCTATCTGTGCTTTCACTCACCCATTCACTGCGTACTCTGCGCAGGCACCCCGGTGGGGGCAGGGCAGGGCAGGGGCGGGGAGGGCAAGGCAGGGCAGGGCAGGGCAGGGCAGGGCAGGGCCCAGGCTCCGGCGGCCGCCTTCTTCCCTCCGAGCCTCTGCTGCCCCCGCGCGGTGCTTCCCGTGCGCTGCACCCCAGGCCTGTGGGTTGGAGTTTGGACAGCCCTGCACCGCAGGGTCTGCGCCCAACCTAAGTAAGGATGGAGGGCTTCGCTGGCCAAAATATTCCGAGGACTTTATGCTGGTTCAGTTGAGTCCGCCAGCCGGTCAGATCCCCTCTCCTCTTTGCTCACACCCCCTCTGCCCTTTGCCCTTTGGCGACAAGCCCATCCCTTGCCTGTGAGAATTGCCCTGGTGGGTTTATAGGTGTGGGGTTTCACTAGGCCGAACACGCGGGTGAGAAGTTTTTCTCCCAGAGGCCACCGCCTTCCTTTCCTTCCTTCAGTGTTGGCATCAACACACGAAGGCGTGCACACCTTACTTACCATGCTGACCTGACGCTGCCTCTTGGGTTTTGTGCAGCGGAGAAAAGCAGGAAGCAGTTTCCTTTCTCACCTGACCCCACCGCTGGGGGTCACTCCACCATGAAGCCCATCAGTCCCAGGGGCTTTTGAAGGTGATGGAAACCTGCTCATCTGCTCCAGAGTGTTGTTTTTCCTTTCTCTTGAAGAGTGAATGCTAAACTATCTCCTTTGTGGTGATCAAATTCAACTGAATTCTGAATCCATCGATTCCCTGGGTTAGAGAGAGGCCATCTTGTTGTTGGGTGGGACTCTGGTCGTGTCTGGGGTCAGACAGGCAACACCCTGGTCTTAGAGGGAGTCAGCACTCACCTCCCGGCACTCCGACCCCACAGCAACCTCCTCACCTGCTCCAGGTCACACGGTCCCGACGGGCGCCGAGTGTTTCTCTGCACTGTTGGTCCTCCATTCAGTTAATGACTGTGTTATTATTGAAGTCCCCCAAAGGTGTCTTGATTGGCCTCCTCTCCTGAGAGCAACTGAGGATGAGGGGCTAGTGAGTAAGATGGACATGTTAAGTCTGGAGGTGGGGGGTAGTAGCTAAGGGCTGAGGAGAAAGATCAGTTTTCAGGGAAATTCATACCTGTGCCTTTATTTCCCAGGAACTCATGGTGTGGCTTCATTGTGTGACTCGAAATGTTGGCATATGGGTTTATGACGTGCTGGAGTGGCCAACACACACACTCTGGCAACGATGCTAAGAATGGATTTTTATGGGCGACTCTCCGGGGCAGGAGGCAAGGCAAGAGGCGACGAGGGCCTGAACCCAGGCTGTGTTCCCAGGGAGGGAGAGGGCACCTTTGGGAGGTACTTTGGAGGTGATAAGTGGTAGGATTGAATGATAGGTTGCAGGCGGAGTTGGGGGGTGAAATCCAGGTTTCTGGCTTGAGAAAGTGGGTGCAGAGGGGTGTTGTGAGTACACTCAGTCATTTCCTAAAGCAAGGTCCATTCCACCTTAGGCCGGCCTCAGCTGCTCTCTGCGTCCCATTTTGTTAACACTACATAAATCAGACCTTTATTTCTTGCTTAGATTCTTGAAGTATCCTCTTAATCTCTTCCATCCAGGTGTGTTCTAGGGACTGTGAGCAGACTGGCATAGGCGTGAGGGCTGGCTGCATCTCTGCTTCTCCTTCCCCTGCCCAGGCCATCTGCCAAGGGCATGCACGCCCTCCCGGGTGCCCCTCAAGGGTTCTCCTGGGTTCCAGGGAGTCTCCTGCACAGGACTGGGTAAGAAGTAGGTGACCCAAGGAAGCCGGCGCTCCCATGCTCCAGGGCTCTGCTGTGCTGCTGACAACCCATCCACTAACCCCCACTCCCCATTCTGCTATAAACATTGGGCAATTCAGGCTGCATGATTCAGTGGAAAGATAAAGGCTTTCACATCAATCTATCTGGTGTAAATGGCCCGGCACTTACCAGTTAGCGTGACCATGAACAAGTTTCCTTACCAGTGACGTGGGAATTCCTACCTCATAGGTGTCTGGTGAGGATTAAATGAGGTGAGATATGTCAGTCATATGTTTCACGCCGGAAACATAGTAGGTGCTTAATCAAGCTTAGTTCCCCCTTCCAGAACTTTCTGCCCACCCCAGTTTCACGCGGCTTTTCTAATAGGAGACGGTAATACCTGGAAATGGAGGGGAAAGGAGAAAGGTATGTGTTCACATAAACCACAACTTCCTCCAGATTAGGCATTAAAACATTTATTATTCTCTTCATTGAGCTGTGCGAAGGAATAGGAATTTTTAAAAGGAGTGATTGTGCAATTAACAAAAGAAGTAGAATAGGCACAATTCTAAAATTAAAGAGGCCTGAAGAGCTCAGAATCAGCAGCTGGGACTTGGGGACCTTGTCTGTTCTCTGAAGGGTTGGGTGGGGCAGGAAGCTTCTGGTTGGGCTGATGACTGGGAAGGTTTCTGATAGGAGGAAGACACTAAGATGGCTGTCTCCTAAAAAGGGACCCGGACTTGTGCCCGTGTTACTGTCCGTATGAAGCGAGAAGGGGGGAGTTTGCTGACAGACATCTAACAATGTCCACACCCACATCCTTGTCACCGCCGGCTCAGTGAGTCTTTGTTTTCAGGGTCTCCTTGTGCTGTTCCACCAGGGAGCCAACCCACTCCATGGTTTTCTGCTTGGCTTTCTCCCAGCTGAAGAGGGGCTCATACCCAAGCTCTCGCTGAGCTTTCTTATAGGAGACGGTGAACACACTATTCAACAATGTCACTACATGGCGGTTGAAGGGGGGTTGGTATTGGTAAACTGGACTGAGCAGGAAGCTCACGATTTCCAGCAGGAAGCCAAGCCAGTACTTCAGAGATATGGGAAGGCTCATTCTGGAATCAAGGCAGAAGCCCCATTCTTTGCTCAAATTGTAATTGAGGTCATCATAGCTTTGGTGAGGTGTGTCATCTGAGATGTAGTAGAACTGTCCTTGGATGTTTGGGACCTTCTTGGGGTCCCGCAGGGCCCTCAAAGCTAGAATGTGGGCCCAGGCCACGTTGCCGACGTAGGCTGGGTTGACAATGGACAGCTTGCTGTTATGTGTCAGGACACCGTTGTTCTTCAGGGCATGGTCAATAAAACCATAAAGCAGCGGGCTTCCTTCCCCGTAGATAAATGGGGGCCTTAAGGCACAAGTATACAAAGTGCCACCGTTTTTAAGAGCCCACCCATTCGCCGCCAGCACAGCCTTCTCAGCGAGCTTTTTGCTGTACGGGTATGGAGAAGACCATCTTGTTTCATGATGTTCTTCTTCGTGGGCATTCTGGATGACTTCTCTGTAGGAGTTGGGCCCAGCCACCTCTATGGTGCTGGTATAAATGAAGACAGGCACACTAGCCTGGGCACAGGCCTCCAGCAGGTTCTGGGTACCTGCCCATAGGGAGCACGCTTCAGTGTCAGGGAATAACCCACAGGCCCAGCCACCCCCACAGACCATGCCCATCCCCCCACCCCAAGGGGGGGGCGATTCCCGCAGATCAGGAGTGAATTCTTCTGTGACTCTGGCTGAGAGCTGACCAAGCTAGAGCCAGAGGAAAGTGCACAAATCAAGAGACCTACGTCTGGGTTCTGGAGAGCAAGGATTCCTAGGCTTTCGGATTGCATGGACCTGTGGGGGTACTTCTAATTTTGGAAAAGGACAGAGGGTTGTCACTTTACATTTCGCTGAGTAAGGACATTTGAAAATGATCATTTATCATCCCTACCTCCTCATTAAAGACAGGCTACTTTAAATTTAAAACATTAGGAGGCCATACTCTCAGAATACGGACAGTCCTCCAGAGTTTAGGCAAAAGAGGACAGTTGAAGGGTGCCCATCACACACACACAACGCGCGTGTGCACACCATATAGGTCATACACACTCTTAAACACATAATGAATTGTTTGTATTGCTCTCATTTTTTGAGGACCAATAAAAAACGCAGTCACGGGCACCTTTCTTTGAGGGTCACTGAGCAAATGATTAGTGGGTTCTGGGGAGAAACTGGAGATCCAGATTCAGTTCTTGATTGTGTGTCCCCTACAAAGGCTGCTCCTAATTCTGGCTGTGACTCCGTTATCCTCAGGTGTGAAAAGTGGGGGTGATAAACCTTCCTTGTACTTAGCATTGGGGATCTGTGCACAGGCCTTGTGGGTGCAGCCTGGTGGGGAAACGGAAAGAGGAGTGCGCCCTCTGGCGGTCATAACGGGAGGGTCTTGTATTCTTCATCCCTGAAGAATGAAGGGATTTTTTGGGCAAAGCCTCATTTTGTTTTTGGTTTGCATTTTTAAAATCCCTTTTTAGGTCTTTATGTAATTTGATTATGGGGAGAGACAGCCACATTAAAAAAAAATTAAATCTAGAGGCGGGGAATATTTGGAGCTAATTTACCTGCAGAGGGGGAAATGACAGATCATTGTGAAATATTTTCTACGCCTGGGAGTGATACTGGTTTTATTTTAGTCAACTGATGCCTCTTAACACTGCTCAGGGATTTCAGATGTCCTGTTGCTGGGAGCTGTGGAGAGTAGGAATTATGAGAGCATCCGAAAACTGAAAACTGGTTAATCTTAGCACCCTCCTTGCAATGTGGGGGTGGTTAGGGGTGTGACTAAGTAGAAACTAGAGGGGTCTTTTTTGAGTTGGTGCTACTCTCGGCTGGAGACCCAAAGCAGAAAGTTGCTTTAGAAAAGGAGTCTCTGAATAGACTAACTCTGGAGGGCAGGGCATGGACAACAGATGGGCCAGGGGGTTGGGATGCTGTGGTCCCAGAGAGACTGGCCTCCAGGAATCAGAGGGATGATATAATATGACAGGCTAATAGGGGATTTGAGCTAAACCCTTGAGCAAATGCTTCTAGATATACAGTAGATTGGAAAGCTACAATTCAGAAAGAGCCTTTCTGAAGCAATTGTTTGAGGATCCAAAGAGAATGTAGTTTGGGCTACCTCCTGGCTAGGAACTAGTCTTTAAGACTAGACCTGGTAGTGGGCTGAAGAAATGGTATTATGGATAATGGGAAACTATTACTGTTAAGAAACTATTCTGGGAAGGCAAGTGCTGGATAATTCTGTAGGGCCAGACCTCTGTGAATCAACTCTGCTACCGTGTTGCCCCCAAAATAAGACCGGGTCTTATATTAAGTTGTGCTCCAAAAGACGCATGAGGGCTTCTGTTCAGGGGATGTCATCCTGAAGAATCACGCTAGGGCTTATTTTCCAGTTAGGTCTTATTTTCGGGGAAACACGGTAGTTCTTGTGAGAAGATTCTTTCTGTGAGGTGAGTGGGGAGGCTCTAGTTCTCATTACCCTTGGAGGTCCTGTGTGGGAGGTCCTGCCTGAAGGAAACCGGCCCAGAGCTGTGGCCCATCACTGGTAACTGACTGGGTGCCGCCTCATATCGCAGAGCCCTTAGTTCTTGGCCTTACTGTGTGCCCACCACCTTAGAGCCACACAGAAGGGCTGAAACCATGACTAAGGAGGCCGCTGTTAGGTCTGGTCCCAGCCCAGGGCAGGCAGGAGGTGGCTGGTAGCAGGAGTTTGAGGTTGGGTTGTAGTCCACACTTGACTGGAGCAGCAGGTGAGATTTTGTGGCCTCTGGAGTCACACAGGTGTGGGTTTACATTCTAGCTCTCCCTCTCTGACCTGTGGGTCCCTGGACAACTCAGCCTGTCTCAGCCTTCTTTTTCTCATCTGAGAACCTGAGGATAACAGCCTTGCCTCTCTCAGTTAGTAGTGCTAAGCAATAACACAGAGTTCATCAGGGGGTCAATGATGGGGGCTTCTCTTCTCTCCCTTATCCCGTTTCCCCAGCCTCACTTGCCCACTCCACTCCATCTCCTCCCCTGGGAGACTGTACCTTTCAGATTGACATTCAGGATGGTCTCTTTCGGAATGATATTAAAGACGTCAATGACAGAGGCGGTGTGAATGACAGCCGAGGTGCCCTGGCAGGCTCTCTTCACGCATTGCTCATCCAGAATGTCTCCTTCCAGCAATGTCAGCTTGACCTTGCTCTGGAGCTCTGTGTAAAACACCCGTTAGGTCATTGGCAGGCTTTCTGAATCTGGGAGTTTCCTGATAAAGGTGGCATTTGATCAAGGTCCTCAAAGACAGGCAGATTGGAGGGAGGGGGGGAAGGGAAGGACAGTCCAGGGAAGGCAGAAGGACACAAAGGCACAGAAATCAGAATGTGTGGTGTTCACTGGGAAATAGCAGATGTCTCCTTCCAAAACAGAATGTGAGCCGTGAAGACTGGAACACAAAACTGTGCAAGAGACTCGTGGTAAGTTCCTAAAATTCACTAAAGTGAGGAGGGTGATGGTGGAGAGTGGTTAGAAGAGGAAAGAATGTGAATTTCATTCTGTAGGGAAGGAGGCATCGTGTGGATTTGGAGAGACATGAGCGGAGTTGTGGGGTGGGAATCCACCCCTGGCCACAGTATATAAATGGTTCAGTGTGGGGGGGTGTAAGAGGAAGCAAGGCGGCCGAGAGATGAGTCAGCATGTCCACACCAAAATTCAGATGAGGAGGACCTCACCCTGACAGGTTCTTGTCCTTATTGGACATGGGCTGAGGGGAAGAGGAAGTGTCGAAGTCTTGGGTGACCAGGAGGATAGTGGAGCCATTGGCAGGGAACTTAGGAAGAGCCCACACTCTTATTAGTTATCATCAAAAGCAGGTATCACTGGGGGATTGTCACTATGGGAAACAGTATGGAGGTTCCTCAAACAATGAAAAATAGAACTACCATATAACCCAGTAATCCTACTTCTGGGCATTTATCCGAAGAAATCCAAAACACTAATTTCAAAAGATAATGCAGCCCTATGTTCACTGCAGTGCTATTTATAATAGTCAAGATATGGAAGCAACCTAAGTGCCTATTGATAGACGACTGAATAAAGAAGTGGTAATATACGATGGAATATTACTCTGTCATAAAAGGGATGAAATCTTGCCATCTGCAACGACACGGATGGACCTAGAGGGCATTATGCTAAGTGAAATAAGTCAGACTGAGAAAGACAAATACCATATGATTTCACTTATATGTGGAATCTGGAGAACAGAATAAATGAACAAACAAAACAGAAACAGACTCATAGATACAGAGAACAAACTGATGGTTGCCAGATGGGAGAGGGTTGGGAGCTGGGTGAAAAGGTGAAGGGATTAAGAAGTACAAATTGGTAGTTACAGTCATGGGGATATAAAGTACAGCATAGGGAATATAGTCAATAATATTGTAATAACTATGTATGGTGCCAGGTGGGTACTAGACTTATCAGAGGGATCACTTTGTAAGTTATATAAATGTCTAACCACTGTGCTATACACCTGAAACTAAATAATACTGAATGCCAGCCGTGATTGAAAAATTAAAAACATTTTGAATTAAAAAAAAGCAGATATCATCGCTGCAATGAGTCGGCCACCAAGGGACTCCCTTCTGGTCATCTAGCCAGGGGCAGTGAATACCACATCAGGGGCTTCAGCTCCTCTGAAGTCTACAGGAAGTGGCAGTCCCTCAAATTAGCCCACGCTGTGCTGCTTACAGTTTGGATAAATACCCTTCATTTAAGTATCTTGTGCTTTGTACTTTGCTGTCAACTTTCACAGTTCTCTGATTTCCTTTTAGAGCTATCTCCCCTCCCCACCTTGCCTCTCCCCTCCCAACTCTGCCCTCTCCCCTCCCCACCTCTGCCTCTCCCCTCCCTTCCTCTGCTTTCTCCCTTCCCACCTCTGCCTGTAATCCCATTCATGAGGGTTCTACCCTCATGACCTAACCACCTCCCAAAGGCCCCCTCTCTTCGCACCGTCACATTGGGCATTAGGATTTCCACACATACATTTAGGGGGACACAAACATTCAGAGCATAGCAGGGGTTAATTACTTTGTTCAAGGTCACACCGTAAGTAGGGAGATAGCAAAGCTAAACTTGAACCCAGGCAGTCAGAGTCTGTGCTCTTAAGCACTAGTTTGCCTAGTAGCTTTTCTGTGGGCCTCCCTCCCACCCAGCTCACCCTACATAAGCAACTGCATATTCAGTCTTGCCAAGTTCACTGAGCCTTGGAGAAGGAGGGAGCCATGGCCCCACCACTGAGGCATTCACAATGCCCTGTCTGGTTTCTCTGCACCCCTGCAGGCTAATGGGGTAGAAGTCCTTCTTTCCTGGCTTTGGTTTTCTGCCCCCAGACATATGTCTCAGTTCCTTTGAGACAGTCTACTGAAGTCAGCAGCAAAGTAGAGGTAGAGGAAGGGAGGGGAGAGGGCAGAGGAGGAGAGGGGAGATGCAGAGGTGGGGTAGGGAGAAGCAGAGGTGGGGAGAGGAGAGGCAGAGGAAGAGAGGGGAGAGGCAGAGGAGGGTATGGGAGAGGCAGAGGTGGGTAGGGGAGAGGCAGAGGTGGGGAGGGGAGAGGGCAGAGGAAGGGAGGCAGAGGTGGGGAGGGGAGAGGGCAGGGCACAGGTGGGCACAGAATCAGAAAATTCTACCCTCCGGCTGACTCCCTGCAGCTCCTCCCTTGCCTTTCCCCAAGTCGGGGCCTCTTGGAGTTACCTGAGGGCTGCAGGCAGACCCCACTTGGCAGAAGCTTAAGGAGAGCAGGTGGTTGTTCCAAGTTGTAACCCAGGAAGGAGATTCTCCAGCCTTGAATTTCTCCCTCTGAATTTCTCTCTTACTGTTCGCTGCCTCCCATTAGTTTTCACGAGACACCGGAGAGATCCCTTACCCCTTCCATCATGTGAGGACACGGCGAGAAGGCGCTGACTCTGAACCCGTAAGAGAGCTCCCACCAGAACACCACCATGCTGGCGCCCTGATCTTGGACTTCCCGCCTCCAGAACTGCGAGAAATAAACTTCTGTCGTTTATAAGCCACCCAGCCTGGGGCATTTGTTACTGCAGCCTGAACGGACTAAGGCAGCCTCTGCGCCTTATCCTCAACCCATCGCACAGGGTTGTTCAAAGGAGCACACAGGTTGCCACATGCCAAACACTTGACACAGCGCCTGGCACAGAAAGAACAATGGAAGGATCCTCTATTGGTATCTTTGTAGAGGCCCCCACCTCCACACCACCACCTGACTTGTCACCTTGGGGACCTGTTCCTTTGGGCTGAACACTGCCCTTTTTGAAATCAGCTGTCAGACTGCAAATACTGCTGAGCTGTAAGGATTACAAACAGTTAATTATTTGTGAACTGGCTTATCAGAGACAGGACTGAATCAGAGGGTAGTGGGAAAAGGACGTTTGCAGAGCTCAGAGAAGAGGGACGAAGGGGCAGAGTGCTGGGTGCAGTCCAGGGGAGTGAGTGGGGCTTCGGTGTGGGGAGGTGGGGTGTCCTGGGAAGCCAGGACCTGCCTGTAGACACCCAGTCTGCAGGGCCTGGGGTGGGCGGGGCAGGAATTGGTTTGGGGACACAAGGGGACTCACTTTACCAAGAGTCAGCCCTAGAGCCATGTGATTGGGGCCTGTGCAGGGGGGCCCTGGGCTGAGCTCTGCTACCCATTAACCAGAGGGACCCCAGCAAAGCTTTATCTCTGTGGACGTTGATTTCTTCATTGCCCAAATGGGGTGACTCCCTTCCCGACTTTCCTCACAGCGTTATTTGGAGGATCTGGGGGTGAAACAGGTTGGAAAATGCACAATAAGTCCAGCTTTTGCATTTGCACCAGGGGCAGCAATCTGGGGGAAAAAAGCAGTGAGCTCCTATAACCAAGTCTGCAGTCGCTTCCCTTGTGGAGATGGGGAACAGCGACAAATGATAAAAAAGGATGTGCCCGGAGTCCACGGCTGGCCGTGTGTCCGCACCCATGCGGCCCCTCCCTCTGTCTCTGGCTCCCACGCTGGACACTTGTGCTCCCTCTTCTAACCCTCATCCCCTCTGATTCTCTGTCACACACACACACAGACACACACACACACACACACAGACACACACACACACACACAGCTTCACGCTTACTTCCTTTTAGTGCCCCTTCACTGGAGATGCTTAAGTGAAGCCACCAAAAGGTAGGGCCAGCCAGAGGGGCAGAGACCCCCGTGGGGTCTCCAGGTCTGCCTGCACTTTTGTAGGCGGTGCACAGTAAGTGCCAAGTCAAAAGTTTTCAGAACCTTCAAGGGCTGTTGACCAGGGAGAGAACTGATACGTGCTTCTGGAGATGAGAAGAGTCCTGGAGGCCCACGTGGAAGGCTGACAGCCACGCTCTCTAGTTCTGAGTCAGGACCACCATTCAGTCTCCCGATACCCAGCCCAGGATCTTCTCTACTGTGATTTCCTTTCTGATGACTTTGGACCTGGTTGGGCTACGACTTTCCTTAATTTGCCACGCAAGGGCCTACACAGGCTGAAGATGGAGCTCCACTCACCCATGACTCCAGGTCACTTACTAGAAAATTCCTCCCGCAGTTCTGGTCTGAAGACTTTATCCAGCGCTCTGATCTCCTGCAGCTCCTTTTCCTCCACCAACAAATGGATGATCCTCTGACCCAGAAAACCTCCGGCTCCTGTCACCAGGCAGCTCCAGCCAGCCATGGCCAAACCTGGGAACCAAGAAACACTCTCCAGGAACCAGAAAGCCCTGGAGAGCAGACTGGACTGGAGAGTCAAACGCAGAAGGCCAGTGCTTACAGGCTCACAAAAATCCATTTTGTTTCCTTTACTCTTAGTTTTGCAAAACTCCCCAGGCCCCATCCCCACCCAGGAATAGTTGAAATAAAATGAAAAAACTCCAACCTGTTAAGACAGTGACAAGCCAGACGAAAGAGCCTGGGTCCTCCTGGTTTCCTACTGCCCAAAGCTGGGCTGGTGGGAGGTTTATATGCTGTTCTTGTGGCTCAGCCTCTTTACCTTGGACCCTCCTACATATTCATTGCTCCTTCTCCTTCAGCTCCCTCCCCCTATGGAGTGCGGAACTTCAGCTTCTAGCTCTCATTCCTCCAAAGAACAGGATGAGAAAACAAGCTTCAAGGCCACGTCGTGATAAAACCCTTGGTTCTGTCCTCCACAGGACAGCCGACAGTTGGAGTTAGCTGGTTGGCCTCCATCACCCGTGACTTTAGAAGTCTCCCAGCACAATGTGCATTTTTGCCTGGTGAAGTACATACACCTGGGGGTGGGTGGGTGGGTGGGGAGGGGGGAATCCGCTGTTTTTCACTGGCTCCTCCCTGAGAATATGATGGGAAATGTTGCTAGCTGAGAAATTTGTCATGGTGGCAGCTCCAATCACGATGTTTTATGGGAGGTGATTTTCTTTCCCACCCAGTATATTCAGAAAGTCAATTTTGCCCATCCCCATACCCCCACCCTGAGAGCTCTGGGTTCCCAGAGGAAAAGCAGCATTGATGGGAAGCTACCTAGTGAGAACCAACTAGTTCTCTGGCCTGTATCATGAGCCCAGCTGTGGGCTACGGTGGCTCTTATTACAGACACTTGCATTGGCCCCACATTTTGGTTGCAAAACCAGTCTGAGCAGATTCCTGAATCGAAGGGGCAGTAGGTGCTTCTGACACATATGCCCCAGAGGCACCAAATACCACCAGAAGCTCTTCAGGGCACAGTCCTTGCTCCATGTAAAAGATGGAGATGTAATTTACATGCATTAAAACTTCCAGATCTTCAAGGCGCCTTGACAGTTATGTCCACCCATGTAACCACCACCCCAAAACAAGACACAGAACACTTCCTTCATCCCAGAAGCATCTTTCCAGTCAATTCCTACCCACACTCTACTGCAGAACCTGATGTTTAGTCCCATAGTTACTCTCCGAATTTTTTCTTCGAAATCTTAATGGTTCTGGATATATATTTAAATACAGAATCCATCTGAAATTAAGATTTGTGCATGAAGTACAGAAACATTTACTCTCTGGTCCATCCAGTTTCTATTGCATCAGTTTCTTTTAATTATTTGCTTCCTTTTATTTACTTTGGGCTCAATTTACTCTTCTTTCTCAAGGTTCCTGTGCTCAAATCTTAGATAATTGATTTTCTCCCTTTTGTCTTTCTGGCTATCCATCAGCATCTCAATCTGTACATCTCTCTCTAAGCACTGTGTTAGCTGCATGCAACAAGTCTGGTTTACTGATTTTTATCATCACCCAGGTAAAACTAAGTTACCTGGGATATCTTCTTTAACAAACTTCTACAGAAGTATGCTGGTTAATTTTTAACATTGGGGATTTTCTAGGTACCTTATTGTTATTGATTTCTAATTTAATACTCTTGGGATCAGAGCATATATGCGGTATGATTTTGATTCGTAGATAGTTGAGTCTTAGGTAGTTGAGTTGAGTCGTAGATAGGTAGTCCAGCATATGGTCTGTCTTGGTGAGAATGCCATAGGCACTAGAAAAAAACGTTTTCTTCAGTTGTGGGGAGTAGCCATCTACAAAGCTTGGGGTTCACACCCTACTCGGGTCTTTCCCTCTCCCCACGTGTTGTGGACATTCTCCTCTTCCCATGTGGGACCTGACTCCCAGGACCTCCAACACACTGTGAACGCAGTCGCTGAGTCGCAGCAGCTTGTTCTCGGAGGCTGTCAGCACTGGCTAAAGACCCGTCTGCCTGTGACGGACGCATGGAGGCCAAGCTGAGGCCACCAAGGTGCCTCATCCACCTTTGCCTGCTAGTCGTGCTGCAAGCGATCACACATATCCCCATGCTCTCAGGACTGGGGTACTCATTCCCCAGCTGCCGGGAGTGTTGGGAGCTGGGAGATGTCAGCCTCTCTCTCTGGGAACTCCTTTCAGCCAAAGAGCCAACAGAACGATAGTTCAGAGTGTCCGAGTGGAACCAATAAATATAAACTCTATGGAAAGGGAGACATAAAAGAACGGGCAAGGCACGTGGGGGCCACAATATCACTTTTTAAGTAAATTCCCAACAGCTTTACTGAGACGTCATTTACATGGCCATTTTTCAACTGGGTTATTTATCGTCTTACCGTTGACTTGTAGGAATATTTTATATGTGGGATACAAGCTCTTTAATAGATACACTCTTATGGTTTGAAAATACTTTTGCCCAGTCTGCGGCTTATCTTTTCATTTTCTTAATAACATCTCTAGAAGCACAAATAGTTCTAATTCTGACGAAGTCCCATTTAAAAATATTTTTTCTCTTACCACTCATGTTTTTGTCTAACCCAGGTCATGAAGATTGGTTTTCTTCTGAGAAGTGTATAGTTTTAGCCCTTACATGTAGGTTGTTGGTCTACTGTGAGGTGTGAGTTCATGGTCTAAATTCATATGGCCAATTGATTTTGACAAAGGCGTCAAGTAAATTCAGTGGGGGAAAGTATCGTCTTTTAAATAAATGGTGCTGGTACATGCTCAGGGATAATATTGCTATATCAGGTGGGGTCCATAGACATCACCACCAGTTGGCATCAGAGTTTGGGAAGAATTCCTCAATATGACACAGTAGGGGTTAAATAACAAATAGGATTAGGGAAACTCACAAAGGCCAAGGGTCAGCCAAGGAGCAGTTTGTTTAGCTTTTTACTAGTTGTTGGGGTGGAGTGGAGACCTCTAAGCTCCTTACGTCCTGGATTGGGAAAAAGAAGTCCCCCCGTATCATTTAATTTTCACAATGACAGTCCAAAAAGATTGGTATTATTATTTCACACAGGAAGACAAAGGTAGTTTAGTTTTGCCGAATATCTTCAGGACAGTGGTGCCAGAATCTGAGTCCAGGCAGCCTGGCCCTGGAGTGACTTCAAAGCTGATTCTCTTCATCAGAAACAATGCTTATCTTTGAGGTACCCCGTATTCTGATCCGATGTTGAAAACTTTCCAGTGGAGAACATTTCTTGGCCTTCTTTACCCATGTATTCTAATGTAAGACATTTTCAGGGGCCAAGGAATCCCTTCTGAGGTTTAACACGTGTCCCTTCAGGTGACTGAGAACACTCCTCTGTCCACACTCCCGAGGCAATGAGAACACTTCCGGCACGATCTTTATAATAAATATCCTTGCTCTTTTTTCCTTGGAATCTTAGATTTCACCATCTGAGTCCAGGAGGAAAAGCAATTTAAAAAATAACGCACACGCGTGTCCAGGATCAAAAAAGAGCACAGTTAGCATTAAGAGATATGGCTATAGGGAGGATTTATACTACATTCTCTCGTAAAGTAAGCTAACTCCATACCTAATTGCCTTAATGCCTGCCATACACTGTTATGATTATCATGCTTACCCCAAATCCACCTGGAATGACTCAACTCAAGCCCCTAGCTGGTGGTTTCAGGGCTGAAGAGATGACTTGGCCATCATGCCTACTTAGAAATCCCTGTAAGTACAGGTATCACAGAGGAACTTGGGGACTTTTACGTCATGCTCATCAGCCAGGAAGATAATCAGAACATGAAAAAAAAAAATCTGATTCATGCGATTGTGGTGGGGTGGTTAGAGAGGTGGATGTCATCCTACCAATGATTTCTTGGTTTCAAACCTTATTTTCAAGGCTGCTTATTTATTCTTGTTGCACCAAAAAGGACAATTCAGTACTGAGATATTCTTATATTTGCTGTGAAGAGAATAGACCACAGGTCTGAACAAATTGAAAGAAGCTTCGACAAGTGGTGTCTGAGGCATAGTTCTGCAATCTAGAAGTGAAAGTTCAGAGAGTGAATTTCTATTAATAGAAAGTGCAAAGCCCCACTCTAGGAGATGCTGAGTCCTAGTGGGTGGCGGGCTATGAGGGCTGGGAAGTAGGCCAGAGAAGAGCAAAATCGATCTTCACCTGCTACATGAAGTGGCTGCGTTGTATTGTTCCCTCAGGGGTCTGCCTATAGCCCACCCACTGTCAGAGTCCATGTTCTTGGGGACCTCTGAGTAACAATATTGCTCAGACTTGACTCTCCTCAATTGGTTTAGCTCTTTAGTACTTTATTGAGAAAGCCTACAACTGTCCAATGTGACTGAAATAAAGATCTCTCCTTTCTCATTTATTGGTGGATGGGTATAGTCTATTTTTAGTTTGTTTCCAGAGTCCCTCAACCTCTTGCCTCAAAACTCTCTTTTTGCTGGAGATCAGGGCACGACATAGAACAGACATTATTTAATGGGCCCGTAGCATCTGAGGTCATGAACACAAATATTTTAGGCTTTCATTTGCTGCTCTGTTCTTTCATGTCTCTGGCCTTGGTTTTGTGAACTGAAATACAAAAGCTTCCCAATATCCCTTGCAACAGTGCACGAGTTAAGCTACATGGGGATCAGCCCTGCCCCACATCCCTTTTTGATATGAGTGAAGCTCTCATCTTTTCCAAGGCACATGTTGCCACTCCAGTCAATGTGTTGAGGGCCATCTTCAAGACCCTCATTTAGGTCATTTAGGCTTCCTGTCCCACAATGCAACTGTGTCTACTGTCGCAGCCAGACAGTTGCCCCTACCCATGGTACCTCCTTAGTATGTCCTTAAACTCAGCACAGGCACCCAATCTTTGCTGCCAAATTAAGGCCCCACGTTGGCCTCGAACTGACCATCAGCCCAGTACCAAGGCAGAGCCCATGTGAACTTCTAATTGAATAAAAAGTTAGGGTCTAAGACAAGAATCATGGTCAATCACCCTTTTCCTTGTATCAGCCCATGAACAACGGCAGCTTACTGAGCCTCCTGAGCCTCTTTCGAAGAGTACAATTCTATAAAGACGCCACTACTCTCCTACGTATTCTAACTGCACTAGCTTTACCTTCCTTCTTTCATCTGGTTGGTCTGTCCTGCCCTGTTTGATAGGGAGTATGATTTGGTTGGGGAACATTTGTATGGATAGTTCTTCTGTGCAGAGTGCAAATTTCCATAGTTATTTTGTACAGATATAGAGGAGGTACAAAAACATATAATCCACTAGCTGTTGTTTCCGTCATCACGGATCTGCCCTTTTAAGATCTTTTTTTCTGAGAAGAAATCAAAGGGACTGCTGATCTGGGAGTCTGGGTGTTCACTTCTGAATTCTGGGTTCTGAGTGCACCCAGTACAGGCGACAGGACCGTCTAATATTGTCCTACTTTGTTTTCTCTTTCTGAATAAGTGGGTGGCATATGCCCCATCCATTTGGGTGAAGCAGTTGTCTATGGCATTGAGTTATGACCAGGGAGATGGCTGCTGGATCGCTTTCTCTTTCAGTGTCTTCCATGCCATCTAATGTCCCCTCGACCGGGCCCTGGGTATGTGGGATAACCTGGGCAACGGAGGAACTGTACTATGGCATGGGTTCGTGCAGACAAATGTCTGGCCACTTATGATAGGAGACTTTTCATGTCTGGGGCTTAGGGGGTGACCCACTCAGACCCTTCAGGTTCTGACCGAACTCACTGTTTGCCCCCGGGACTGCTATAATTCTTCAGAGGTGACAATGCAGTTTGATCCAGCTTTGCCTTTTTGGATTAATTCATTGAACCAATATTTATTCAAAGCCTTCTATGGTGTTGAGCGTGGTTCTTGGCTCTGGGATGTAGTGGTGAGGAAGACTGATTAAGGTCCCTGTGTTGGTGCAGATGACAAACACACACATAAACAAAGGACAAGTTAATTGCAGGTTGTAGTGAGTGCCAGAAGGGGAAGCAGGGTGGTGTGATGACTAAAGCAGATTCTATTCTAGATAGGATGGTCAGGGAAATCTCATCTCATGGGGGAGGTGACTTCGAAGCTGAGATTTAAATGTTAAGAAAGAGCCAAGTGCATTGTTTAAGTCATTAAAAGTCAAAGAAGATGGAAAGGGGCTCAAATATATGGTGATGGAAGGAGAACTGACTCTGGGTAGTGATCACGCAATGTGAGATATAGATGACGTATTATGGAACTGTACACTTGAAACCTATGTAATTTTACTAAACAATGTCACCCCAATAAATTTAATGAAAAATTAAAAGATAAAAAAGAAAGCCAACCAAGGGCAGAGGATGGGGAAGGACAGTTTCTGTAGAGGGAACAGTAAGTGTGAAAGTCCAGAGGCAAGAAAGAGTTTTGCTTGTTTAAGGGATAGAAAGGAGGCAAAATGGCTGGGGCATAGTGAGCAAAGGGGAGAGTGACAAAGAAATGAGTTGGAAGGATCAGCCAGAACCAGATCATGCAGAGCCCTGAAGAGGTGATGACCAGTTTAGAATTTATACTAAATGGAACAGGAAGCCATAAGAAAGGCTTTAAACAGGATTTGCTTGTACTTAAAAAAACAAACCACAACTCTCTGGTGGTTCTATGGAGAACAAGGAGCAAGAGAGAACATGGGAAATGAATTTTGAAGTTATCTATTTAGGACATTTGATTTCTATCCCTAATTTTCTTGATGTCTTCAAATGTCAGATCTTATTGAGCTGGGCACCCCTTCTCTAGAATCTATTTTAACTGACCACTGGACGGTGAGAGGTCCTCTATTCATTTTTCCATCTCACCTTTCATTCATTTCTCTTCAGTCCGTCCGTCCATCCATCCATCCACTGAGATGCTGTCATAAGCCAAGCCCAGTAACAAGTATACATTTTCTTGCCTAGAACCCTATACAGTCTATTTGTGGAGAGAGGCATGCGAATAAATGAATAAATACAACACATTGTAATGAGGGTTGTAATAATGGAACGTGTGCAATAGAACAGGAAGCACCTAGCAGGTAGCCAGGGTAAGAACGGGTGACATTTAAGTGAGGTCTTAAAAGATGAGTAAGCATTTGCCCAACAGTAATAATACAAGCTACTCTTCCTTAAACGTCTTCTCTGTGCTAAGCCTTGTGCTCTGAACTTTACATACATCATCTTACTTAATCTTTCTCTCAACTCAGAGGGCTAGGGAGTATACACCTCAGGGACATAGAAGCACAGAGATTAGTATCTTTCCCAAGTCAACTCAGCACGTCAGTAGCAGCCCTGACTGTTAAGCCCAGGTCTGTACAGCTCCAAAGCCTGTGTTCTAAACTATCTTATTTCCTTATCATCTACAGATAGGAGTATGATTTTTTTTTAAGATTTTTTTTTTTAATTGGGGAAGGGGAACAGGACTTTTTTATTGGGGAACAGTGTGTACTTCCAGGACTTTTTTTTTTTTTCCCAAGTCAAGTTGTTGTCCTTTCAATCTTAGTTGTGGAGGGTGCCGTTCAGCTTCAAGTTGTTGTCCTTTCAGTCTTAGTTGTGGAGGGCGCAGCTCAGCTCTAGGTCCAGTTGCCGTTGCAAGTTGCAGGGGGCACAGCCCACCATCCCTTGCGGGAGTTGAACTGGCAACCTTGTGGTTGAGAGGACGCGCGCCAACCAACTGAGCCATCCGGGAGCTCAGCGGCAGCTCAGCTCAAGGTGCTGTGTTCAATCTTAGTTGCAGGGGGCGTTGCCCACCATCCCTTGCGGGACTTGAGGAGTTGAACTGACAACCTTGTGGTTGAGAGCCCGCTGGCCCATGTGGGAATCGAATCGGCAGCCTTGGGAGTTAGGAGCATGGAGCTCTAACCGCCTGAGCCACCGGGCCGGCCCAAGAGTATGATTTTTGTTGGGGATTACTTTAGACGTATAGCTCTTCTGTCCAGAGTACAAATTTCCATAGTCCTTGTAGAAAGAACATGCAAAGTTTCATCGTCTAGCTATTTCAGTCACTGCTGATCTGCCCTTTTAAGATCTTTTCTTTCAGAGGAGGATTTCAGGCAAGAGAACAGCATGTAAAAAGCAGTGACACAGAGAAGGACAAGGCACCTTGGAGGAAGATGAGGGTTTGGGGGCCTGAAGCACAGGGGGTGAGGTGGTTGAGGGTGCAGGTGGTGAGCTGCTGGGTGGGATGAGGCCCGGGCCGGATGGCACCACACACACCACGCTATGAGTCTGTCTTGCTTCTGTGGGCAACCTCAGCAGCCCCGTCATTAGCTCTCTTGGTTTACAACCTGGAGAACTGGACCAGGTCTTGATTGATCTCGGCAACCGACCGGCACCCTACAAAGAACGATGCAGTTAAAAGCCTCAGTTCTATGAAGCACCAGGGACATAGCCCATTACAGGTACGGACGACTCAGGGGGACAAGCCCCCACTCGATCCTGACGCTACCCTCATAAAATGTTCTGCGCCCGCAACGAATGATGTCGTTCTGATTGCATTGGGAATTATTTTGGGAGCCTGTGCCCGGGTCCTCTCTTAAACAGCCATGCCAAAATAGCAGGCTTAGCATTTTTTTTATCAAGTCATGTGTGCAGTGGAAACCCTTGACCTTTATCTCGGTCCTGATAAGGCTCAGGGATGTAGCACATATCTAGCAGGGAGGAATATGATGCAGGGAGAGCATCTGAGATGGGGTATTTCACACAGCAACTGCCTTCTCAGGGGACATTCTGAAAAATGAAACCTTCTGTAGTGGAGGATCTTCAATAAAATGCAAAATGAGGGCCGTAGCTGAGACGACGCACAGGGGTTGGAGGGAGATGAGAAGTCAAAAGAGAAGGGAGAGAGTCGGTGCATGCGGGAACAGGCTGGAGAATTGTGGGCTCCAGTAGACAGTGAAAAATCCCTGGTGATGAGAAGGTTGCACTAATTTAATAGCAGGATGTGTAACATCTCCCCCAAGGTTCTTTCCACATCTCTGATGTGGGCACCTTCACCTCCCAAAACATAACTTCAGCAACATGTGTCACAGAAAAATAACTGAGAGGGTCTTCTCCTAAAAATGGCAACAGAGGATGGAGTTGCATTTCAGGCCTGGGCTGAGGGCAATGGACAAAACAGTGGGCATACGTAACTCATAAACTGGACTAATCGAACAGAAGCAAGAATCTGGACCAGGAGTGGCTCTCGTCAGGACTGACAATGATCTTGAGAGCTTTGGGTTGTCACAGGACAGAACAGTGGGATGTCAAAGCAGGCAGCCCTACTCAAGGAATACAGAGAGGCCGAAAGAGGATCTTTGGTTATATAGTGTAGTAAAAATAATATTTAAACTGTGGACCACGAAAAAGTCACCTCACAGGGTGATCTGATCTTAAATAACTCCCTGGGAAGGTCATGGTCGGTAGTCACGTCCCAGACATAGAACTTCTTCAGTAAACAGCTTATCTTTGCAGCAAGCAAGTTTGGACTGTCTCTGTGTATTTAGGTCAGTGCTTCTTTGAAACGGCTCTTTTGAGTCCCTTCCTTCTCATAATGACCACCCTTTCAGACCCTTCCTTCGAAAGGATGACCACCCTCAAGGGAGTACATAACCGCGTCTGTCTTGTCAATCCTGGTACTGCTTTCTCCCACCTCATGTTGTCTTCCTTACGTTCCCTCCTTAATTCCAAATGTATAAAAGAAGCTGCAAACTATCTTTCCTTGGAAGCATTTTATTTCTGTTGAGATCTTGTGTCCAGGCTGATCTTCTGTTTGGCTCACAGAAATGTTTATAAAAATTCTCTACAGGGATGTTTTTACGTCCATAAGTGATGAAAACGTAGTGAGGTCTGTGCAGTCTTGTGTTGATATGACTTAGAGGTGGACATTTTTGTCTTTCAAGACATCGTCATTTTAACCTTTCTACAATTTCAGAAATTGGTCTCCCAGTTGGAGAACCATCCCTTTTAAACTTACTTTGTTTTCAGCAATGGTGTTAATAGGGCTTCCCTCCCAGGGCTGTGATGTCACAGGGTCAGAAAGGAAAACTATCACACGTTTCCAGGGGGAATTAGGAGAGAGAGGCTGTACTGATTGCTCACCACCTGGGTGCTAATGTCACCTGCGCTGTGCAGGGACGGGCTAAGGAGGGACAGAATCTCTGGCGTTTCACACTGTGATTTTTGTGTTTTGCTGAGTTCATCAAAAGCACAGGCCCCCACTTGAGATCCCTTGGGTCCAGGGACTAGCCTGGGGGTCTTCCCTGGGGGAGCGACTCTTACACAGAGAACGCTGAGGGGTGCCCTTCTGCCTTCCTCTTCAAACCCTCTTCTCTGTCCCACGTTTGGTCATGATTACTAATTTTTCTATACATTTAAAACAATACTTCTCAATGGAGAACATTTAGAAGGAAGAGGAGTATAAAAAGTCGGGCACAAAAGTGCTCATGATCCTGGTCTTTCTTTTTCCCCTACCCTTTTTAAAAAAGGATGCTTCCCACTCTATCTCAGAAAAAAAGAGTTCCCCAGCGGCCATTTACACCTCAGTGGCAGGTAAGTATTCACTTCTGATGGAATAAAAAGGCTCTGTTACTGTGAATTCCCCCATTAGGCTTCTGTGGAAACAAGTTCAGACACCGTTGTACAGGATGGGAGAAGATATTTAGGGGAGCAGGACAAGTCATTTCAACCTCCTGGGATCCACAGAAGCCCACAGGGCTTCCCATCCCCCTTCTCACTGCTCCCGAGGGGCAAAAGACACCAATATGCCATCTGTTCCCATCGGTGACCCCCTCCCTCATGGGAGGAACTCGGTGACATTGGATCGTTTAGAACTGAGTCATTTAGAATCAGGAAACTATAAACCAAAAACCCCAAACCAAATGCCCCGGAAGAGCAAAGGTTTTACAAGATCAGTGGGATTCCAGGCTTTGCTAAAAACGCACAGCTTTTATGCACACCACTTTACAATAATGTCTTTTTCACTGAAATCCACCTGCATGTAGCTGACTCATCCAATCTGTCTTGCTATCTGCCCATGGTTAGGCAGGACAATGCTTTTCCTTCTCTCCTCCTGTTTGTATCTACCTTCCCACTCCCTCCATGCTGCCTCTCTGGCATAATTTCTCTATTCTTTGGAGCCCATGGATGTGACTTACAAGAACCACATCTAACAAGCCTGATGGGGTCTGGACAGCCCAGAGTAAAAGAGAACCCTCTTTCCCATGATCGGAAGCTGCGTTTGCTTTTGTAGCAGATGTATCGCATTTGGAGTTTGTGCTAAGTCTTGCTCGGGTTGTTTCTTTCCTGCTCTCTCTTCTGGCAGCCCCTGGCCTGGGGAAAGGGACAGGGGTGGGGGGTGGGGGCAGGGGCGCCCCTCCCACTTTCAGTTCCAAATAAGGAAAAGAACTGTATACACACTCACCTGTCAGGGCCATGGAAGTGTGGAACTCATCTTTTAAAATGTTCAAAACTTCCTCAACACCACGTTCACCCTGAGAGAGAGGGAGAGAAAGACACAGAGAGAGAGTTAGAGAGAGAGAGAGAGACAGGAAGGAACATTCTAACATGTGCCACGTATAAATTCTAGGGGTGCTCACAGATGTGGTGGGGAGGATGGGGGTTATCTGAGAAATTAGAGCTCTGTCGGGAATAAAGGCATGCCAAGAGGAAAAAAAGGGTGGGAGCTCTTGAAAATTTGTAACACATTGCAGAGGGAGCACAGAGACACGGGTGAGGGTAAATGTCCTTGACGAATCTGTGGCTCCTCAAAAAATGGCTGAGCTTGGGGGTTAAAGCACAGAAAAGGGTGAACATGAATGAGAAACATGGTATTTCCCAGCTGGTTTTCAATGTGCCATTCTCACCTTGCAGGCAAGACCCCACAGGACTGGTCTCCCCAGGAAAACGCACTTGGCCCCAAGGGCCAGCGCCTTCAGCACGTCTGAGCCCGTTCGGATCCCACCGTCCATGTACACTTCAATTTTCCCTTTCACAGCAGCCACCACTTCTGTCAAAGCATCGATCTGAAAAAGAGACACGTGTGGCTCGAGGATTTCTGTCTTGACTCTCAGGGTATCATGGGACAGTGGTGCCCCCTCCTCATGGGCGAGGACCAGGAAGTCCGAGGGCAGGGGCATGTCTGACAGTTTCTTCCCCTCTTGTGCCTGAGGCTGCTGGCGCCTGTTAAGCAGGGCAGTGCTGCTCCCAAAGGCCCAGGCACTTTCCGTGGGCTGTCCCTTCTGCCATTTTCTGCTCGGACAGAGTGCAGCTTCGCCCTGACTCGCTGGTTCAGATGTCTACAGCTTGGAAGGCACTCTTGGTGCCTCTTCACATCTGTTTTCCACTTAGAGTGTTCAGCTGAACAGTCATTTGAGAAACGGAATAGGGAGCGAATTTCAGCCCAGGGTGCTTATGGCTTTAGAATTCACTTGTGATAGGTTACAACAGGACATTCGTTAGAGTCTTTGGGGACAACAGCTAGCTTAGCCTTTTCCTTGTCCCAGGAAGAAACAGGGAGTGTTTGATATGAAACCTTAGAGAGGTCGGACCTTCACTCAAAGAGTGACACCCTTCACAGGGAAGGCATTAACCTCTAAAAGGAGGCACCTTCTTCAAGCACAAAATTTAAGGGGTGCCAAAAGCATCCCTTATCTGATAAATGATGTATTTGAACGAAATATTTAAAACATCAAGTGGCAAACTTGTGGCAAATCAAGTGTGAACTTGATGGTACAAATAAAGTTTTATTGGCCCCAGGGCCAGGATCACAGTGAGGTAGGTGAGGCAGGGTTCTACAAACACAGGGACAGATCCTGTCTTTATTGTAAATGTTGACATTTTGTTCACTGTGAATAATTTTTGCATTAATTTTCCTTTTTTCAAATAACGCGTGAAATTATTATGTCTTTTACTGTGTTTCGGGCACCTTCTTACATTTTTGAGCCAGAGGCAGGGACCTCCCTAGCCTCACACTAATCTTGGTGCTTTCCTCGGATGACCTTGGATTCACATGTATATACCAACATATGTAGTAAGGAGAGTGGAGTGTGCCTGACATCGCACAGGGTACCTTGCTCTGGACACACACACACACACACACACACACACCCTACTTACAGAAGCAGCAACGCCATCAAGCTGCCTCCCACCGTGGTTGGAGACAATTATGCCATGGACTTGGTGCTTCACGGCCAACTCGGCATCCTCTTTTGTCAAGATCCCTTTAAGGATGATAGGCAACTGAGTGATGCTCTGAAGCCAGGACAGATCGTCCCAGCACAAGGAGGAGTCGATGGGAGACATCTGGAGATAAGGCGCTGAGTTTCTCTGGAGAATACAAGAGAACTGCTTCAAGACTGCTTGTTCCCCTGCACAGGTGAGACACATGTACAGAGCCACCGAATGATAGGTGAAAAGAAGCACGGACGAGTATAAGCTTGAAAAGAGGAGCAACAACTAGCAACACTACTTCTAGCTCCTTCCCTTAACAAAAGAAACTTCTACCTCAACTGCTTCTTCATTAACCATTAACAGAGGCCCTGCTCAATTATGATGCCAGGATCTGGGGAGACAAAGACAAGTAAGACACAGTCCCTACTTTCAACGAACTCAGCGTTTAGTAAGTGATGGATAAACAAAGGCGTTTACAGGCCAGCGTGGTGTGTTATGGTTGAGACCTGCCCAAGGCAATAAGAACTAAGCAATCCTGAAAGGAGCCTAAATCAGGTATTACCCACTATTTACCTTTGGCTCACCATGTGCCTCAAATATCCATAAATCCCGGTGTGTCCCTGGAATCTGAGATAAGGATTTCTGAGACCCACAAGGCCAATCTGTGTATGAGTTCAAGCAATTAATGAGTAGAACGGCCGAGTCACAAAGGCTGTTATCGCTCTCTCTACTGCAGCCAGGGGATTCCAACTCTACCACGACTGTCTCTCCCTGGGACACTCCATCCCATCTGACTGCAGGGTTTTAATGGACCAAGTGCCCGTGGCAGTCCCCTGGTCAGAGACGCCAAACAGGCACGTTGGAGCACCCTGGTGTTCCGGGCATGAGTGCTAGGTATGCAGAGATATTGACCCAAGTTCTCGAGGTAGCAGGGTGGGGCCTGTACTGGTCGCCTTGGCCACGCGTGTCCTCTTCAGAGGGTCAATTTATCTAAGGGTGCCATCCATAATTACCATTTTCTAAGTGTGCCATAAAGTACAAAATGGTAGAAGAACTTAGTTTTCTCCTTATCCATGTCAAAATCCTTTCTATCACTTTCCTATTTCTCAGCGCTCCTCCCTGGCCAGAATACTTCTGGTGACAGATTGGGTGGCTCCAGGAGTGAGAACATTTTGTCTTATGGTCTGCTTGTCTGGAAGCTCTGGGGAGCAGGAACCAGGCCCGAGTTCTGAACTGCTATAACCGCCGTGTCTGGCACAGCGGATTCTTGTGGAAAGAATGACGGGAGGAATGAGGGCAGGGAATTTACCTTCTGAGATGCCTGCCCACTGGACCTGATCTCTTTCCTACCTCCTTCGTTGATCGAAGATCCTTTAGCAGTAAGTTCGTCTTCAAGTCCAATTGGTTTCGAATGTCATGTCGCCTGTTGCCGAGTTTGGGCACATCCACAGTGACTACCAGAGCTCTGAACCCCAAGGATTCTACCTTCTGGATCAGCTGCTTGTTCAGCTGCCGATCTAGCTGCACATAGAGCTGGAACCACCGGAGGCCTCTGGGGGCAGTAGCGACAACGTCCTCTAGGGTACAGCTGGCGTATGTGCTGGTGATGTAGCAGATGCCCGCTGCTTGGGCAGCTGCAAAGCAAACGACACAGCTCAGGTTGGAGGGCAGAGGCATTCCAGACCAGGGGCAGGCCCTAGGAGTCTGCATGGCCTCTGGCCAGCGTGCCCTGTGAGTCAGGATAAAGGCTGACTTCCTGTTTCTGGGTGGGGTGCGGATAGAGGTGTTTGATCCGACTGGGACGCCTAAAGCCATCTGGGCCCCCTCTGTCAAACCCGTCTTCTAAACACTATGCTCCATATTAAACTATTTCCAGCTATGATGTTATGGAGCCCCCCAACCTGTGTTGGGCACGTTGAAGTTTTCAGATAGGAAAATGGGCTTCTTGTGAACTCGTGAAGGAAGCAAGAGGGAAGGAAAGAGGGCAGAGAACGAGGAAATGTGATTCCAGCGGAGAAGCCTGAGCTTTGTCGGGGGAAAAAGCATGATGTCTGAAGTTAGAAGCATGCCAGCTCTACCACTTCCTAGCTGTGTGGCCTTGAATTTCATTGTCCTTATCTGTAAACGGGGGAAAACAATAATACCTCTCTTACAGGGTTGTTGGAAGATTCAGGAAGATACTAGATATCAAAGTGTGTTTTAAAATTATGAAGTGGTGTGCTGTACCAATGCGAGTGACAATGAGATTGACAAAGATGATGGTGACATGATGTCCCTGCTGCTGCTGAAGTGCTTAGTTCTCATTTCCTACTGTAATCACTTTCAGTGCGATCCTCCAACAGGCCAATGTTACTGTCATTCTGTAACCCATGGGCAGAGAATTTGGCCTTATCAAAAATTAGTATTTTCAATGCCTAATGTCAACAGAAGAGAAACCCTACGCTTTTGCCCAAAACAACACAACAGAGTCAACCATGGAGATGTAGTAAAGTAGTCACAATCATACAGGATATTCGTACTTCAACCTAGCCAGCCTGGGTCTCTAACCCGAATGGATGTCACTTTTAGCTCTAGAATCCTGAGGTTCGCTGCTTCCTATTTCGCTGAGTCAAAGGAAAAGACACCCCCGGGGAAGCAGTGGGCAACTTGCAGAATACAGGTGAGGCCTAGGGTGGAGATGACAGAGTCCCAAGAATATTTTTAGCCCTCCCGTCTCCCTCTCCTCTTCTCCCTGTTATATTTTGGTGGGGTGGGTCGGGTAGGGGTGGACAATGAGGGACCACTAGGAAGGAGGCATAACCTAATTAGGAACTGATTGTCAAGTAAGATGACAAAGTCAATCGGGGAGAAGGAAGACGGAACATCTGGACAAGAGCACCTGGCAGCGCCTTGTGCGAGGGCCTCATGTCTTGACTCTCTTCTCACCCTAAATTCAGAGACTCACCATTCGGCTCCAGGGGGGTCAAAGGGAGACATACCCCTGGGGCCACATTGAGCATCCCTTTCCTCACAGATAGTGTGAGTCAGAGGGGTCAGTGCCCCTCTTCTGTGGGATGGCGTGCTGGGAATTTTGCATTCTCCCGTTCATCAGCAGCTCCTCGCCTACCCTAACCATCTTTGTGATAGAAAATGGGTATTTTCTCATCCTTAGGTGAAATGTTATGCAAGCACAGCACTAAGCACTCCTTTTCCTATCCTCCTCAATTCCTACCAGACTGCTGTCCCCAAGCCTCTTCTACAGAGACATCCTGGCGCGTCCCACTCCTGCTGGAATGACGAGTCCTGCACACATTAGGGCCCTGGGAAAGGGAGCTGCCGGTGGGCTTGGTTCCCACCTCTGGCTGTGCTCATCTCTCCATCAGGCCAGGCGAGGCAGTGGAAGCCTGTAGGAGCGATGCAAATGGGGGCACTGATCTCCGCTCCTTGGATTGTGGTCCGGGTGTCCACGTGCGACACATCTCTCAGGTACCGGGGACGGAGGCGGATTCTGTGCTGACAACAAAGAGATTTCCTGTTGGTGGGATTCCTCATCAGCACGGAGGTGTTACCTGGTGGTGGTGGGGCACCCCCAGTCTAGACCAGACTGCCTCCCGAGAAGCCTCTGGCGGGGTCAACTGGCTGGCAGCTGAACAGGCACCAGAGACCAACTAGTCAGAGGCTCCACCGCTTCAGGAGCCTCTCCCAGCTCCTATCCCACTTGAGCCCTGCCTTGTCTGAACTCCCCGTGCACGCGTGGTCCCCACTAGGCCATGCCCTGCTCCCTCAGAGGCCTGTGCCACCCTGACCAGACTCTCAGCACATGGGTTCTATAATGGACTCATCAGAACAAGGACCAGAGAGGGAAAGAACAGGTTGCTGGATGGTCCAGGCTCTCCCTCTCAGGGCCGAGCAAGTCTAAGATAAGAAAAGGTCAACGAAAGGGGACAAAGCCCAGGGAATGATTGTGGCGTTTTTCGCTAGAGGCAAATTCATTTGAAGATCTGACTTAAATACTGTTTTAGGAGAAAGGAGGGAAATTCACAAATATATAAAGCCTCACGGTCCAAAAATGCTTGTCTTTCACAAAATATTATGCCCGGAAATACTGACTGTGCCAAATGGCTAAGATAGCATCAGTTACTCAGTCACAGTTCATCTGTGAAATGCGAGTAATAATCCAAACTTCCTAATAGTCTAGTGATGACAGATTGAGATAAAGCAATTAAAGTGCCTAGTATAGAGCTAAACAAATAGGAAAATATAGAACCTAGTGTTCGCTTTGTGTCCCATTTTTCAGTTTTTTTCTGACCTCTCTATCACAGGGGTCAGCAAACATTTTCCGTGAAGGGACAGACAGTAAATATTTTAGGCCACACAGTCTTCGTCCTCATTACTCCGCTTTGCTGTTGTAATGTAAAAGCAGCCACAGATAGTATGGAAATGATGGCATAACGGTCTGCTAATAAAACTCTAAGGACACCAAAATTTGAGTTTCATATAATTTTTGCGTGTTACAAATTCTTCTTTTTGATTTTTTTCCAACGGTTAAAAATGAAGAAGAAGAAAAAAAGCATCCTTAGCTTGTGGACCATCTAAAAATAGGCAGCGGGCCCAAGCTGGCCCGCGGGCCACTGTTTGCAGGTCTGTGCTCTACTCCTTGAATCAATATTCTCTCATCCCTAAGACTCCGTGGGTGTGCATGCTTCCTCCCATCCCCCCGAGTCCTCTCTCCTTTCATACATTCTCTCCTCCAGGCCAGAAGTTTAGAAACTCAGCAAATTTAGGTTTACCCAGAAGGCTTATCTTCCCTGCCCGGGTGACTGGGGACCTTGGGATTCTTGTCCTATCTTGTCAAGCGGCCAAGTTGCTGGAATGCAGAGGGAGGGTGACTCACTGTGTCAGTTCTGCAGAGGCATGAAGATTAAATTCTCTCTCCAACCTTCCTCTTCCCCGCTACCGGCCCCTCCCCACAAGAGACCCCCAAACCCCAAACGAAAACCAGGATCATATTGCGAGTCCTCCATGGGCTCTGCAGGCAGAAACCAGACTGCTGCCTTCCAAGGAGCTCTCAATCAGTGCACCTGAGCTTAACAAGAGAAAGGATACAGAAGACCAAACTTTTTAAATGCTGCGATGTTGTCATCCCGCGTGAAGCCTTCCTCGGCTCCTCCTTCAATATAATCCCAAGTCGATTTAGAGAGAAGTTCCCGTGCTTGCGCCTCAAAATCTGTCACACACACCATGGGCATTTCTGGACCTTCAAAGGAAAAACCCAAACCAAACAAACAAAACCCAGTAAGGACACTTCAGAGGTAGAGGAGACGCTGGAGGGGGGATACAGCACTAAGTTGTTTGGATTCATCAGGAAACCACGCCCCCACCGTGTTCTTGTTCTTTATCTCCATGGAGGTATTGCCAAAGGTGCTGAACCCCCAGCCAGCAGGCAGGGAGTCACATTGCACTCCCCCAATCTCCTGCTCCCTCCCCTTCCTCCTGATTTTCTGCTTTTCTAAATATCCCTCATGTTTGTCCCTGAATCTCTATGCCCACTGCCTTGGATCTACTTGAGGCCCCACCAGCTCTTCTAAGATTATTACAAAAATTTCTTATCTTTGTCATTTAGCCTCCAGATTCACGCTCCATCTTGTCTCCCTCTAGCTGCCTCGGCTTTTTCTAAAATGTAAGTCCAATCATGCTTGTTGTCCTTCAAGGGCCCACATCACGGCATTCACAGTTTTCCAGGACCTGGCCCGTCTCACCAGCGTCATTTCTTGGTGGTTCTTCCTACTGGTCATCTGGGTATTTCCTGAACATGCTGGAGGTTCTTTCCTACCTCTGTGCCTTCTTAGGAGGAGATCCATCAGGGTGGGAAAATTGGGGCTGAACTGATATTAATATCCGGGAGTTCTCAGGACTCTCTGCTTAGAGCCTTGGTTGATACCAGGGAGAAAGCTGATTTGTTTTCATCTCCTTGGCTGGGTCATTGAATGTGTTGCTAATTTGAGACCAAGAAAACAACACATTACCTCCATTCCTTCCCATCCCCAGTCTCAACCTTGTAAAGCCGAAGCCTGGTCCTTCTGTTACAAGTAGCCCTGAAAGGGAAAGGGGCAGGGTTTGGAGGGTAAATCCCTCCAGTCTCGGTAAGGGCGGTGGGAGAGCAGTGCAGAGCTGCTGAAGGTATGGGCTGCAGTGAGTCACAGCATGGAAGATTCCAGTAGGAAAGGCTGAGGAGTCTGTAGTTCACAGCTCTGGGCATCTCCCCAGCATTTGGCAGCAGGGTGAAAATGAGCCAAAGTCTGTGAAACAGGATGCCTTTTTATCACTGACTGAGGGATGGGGATAAGCCCCAGGAACCAGGGCTTCAAACACGAATGGGGCAGCTGCTGGAATGGACAATGGAGCCGAGGAGGCCAGGTGAAATGGGGGGTGATGGGAATCTTGATAGGGATAGGGCTGGTGCAGAACTGGCCTGAGGGCACCCAGAGCTGTGCTGGAATCCAGTCAAGTCAAACAGAGAAGTAGCTCCAAACACCTACCTCAGGGGCTAAGCAGAAGGAAGTTCTATGACAGCAAGCAGAGCCCCTGGGATGGGACCTAGGCTCTGGATGGAGGCACGGGAGAGGAATTTGGAGCACAGCCACAGAGCTTCTTATAGACAAAGCGCCTTGTCAGTGGGTGGGCAGGGAGCTACTGAGGTGCTGAGTTGAGTTTGACAAAGTACAACAACCATGTCTAATTTATCTCCCTCCTTCCAGACCCTTCCAGGGCTCAGAAACTTTAGTCGAATGAATTAATCATTGAATTTATCCAACTGCACTGCAATCGCGTATTCAACCTCTGTGTGCAGAAGAGACCTAGCACCGCAGGCCTGAGGGTGATGTCCCTCAAAAGGCCTGCTTGCCAGTTCGGACTGCGGCTGGAGCTGGGGACCGAGATTTCAGGAAGGTTCCCATCACTCCCTGGTGAGACTGGCTCGACATGTCTCAACTGTTTGTGTCAACAATGTGATGATGCTGAACATCTGCTTTCCCTCTGAGATCTAGAATTTCGGTACGGGTGAGGCAGAGCGTGTCTATGTGACCAGCCCCCACCAAAAAACTTTGGGCACTGAATCTCTGAAATGAGCTTCTCTGGTAGAAAACATGTCACACGTGTGGTCACCACTCATTGCGGGAGGAATTAGGCATAGCTGGCAGAACTCCCCTGGGAGATGACTCTTGGGCGCTCACACCTGGTTTCCTCCAGATTTTGCCCCACAAGCTTTTTCCATCTGCTAATTTTGCTGTGCATTCTTTCCCTGTAATAAATCACAGTGTCGTCTATATGCTGAGTCTGCCTAGCGAATCACGGAACCTGGGACCCCCCAACACACTTCGTATCCCCAGGCACTAAGATGATATGTGACACCTCGTTCCTGTTCATAAACGTTCATTACTTGAGTTTAACACCCCCTGTCAGTCATCTCTCTACTTTGTCCCCTACATTACACGCCCACAGACAAGCTCCTCTGCAGATTTCTAGTGTAGAAATCCAACAGCGCTTGTGTCTAATCCAAGAGGAGTGGCTCGGGCTCACTCAGAATTACTTGCCTGGATTAGTGTGAATCGTATCATCGGAAAGCTGCGTGGAAATAAAGAAAGGATGCAGCAGCGTCTTTACATATACATTGAACATCATTGTAATGCATTTCTGTCTACTATTTCCTTTTCTATTTACTATCTCCTTTTTACTTCCCTGTGAAGTACAGAAAGAAGGTATTAGTCTCTTTACTTTGCATTTGAAGAGAAGGATGCAATAAATTACTACAAAGGAAGGGACAGAATCATGTCTCCTGGTAACCTCTAAAGACAGACATTTCCCATTTTAATTTCATCATGCTACAAATAGTTGGTTCACATAAATTACTTGTCAGATTGAATGTAAAAGAATTTTTTAGGGTGGAAATAACAATTATGATGATTTTTTTTCCTTTTCATAGCACACGTCGTAAAGCTTAGAAGAGAGTACAGAATCCATGATTTTCAGTAGAGGTCCAATATAAGGCTTATACCCAGTTGTTCAAAGCTTTCCCTAAGTTTGGGAAGGAGATTTAGCACTATATGTTTTGATGTATTTCGGTTTGATCCATTCCAGACTTAAAGCCACCAGATATTAAAGGGAAGGTCCGTGTTATTTAATGGTTTGCTTGCATTCCCATTTCATTTGAGCTCCATTCCAGTATTTTTTCTTCTTTTCTCCTCTACCCCACCTGACCAAGAGGAAGAGAAGGGGAGAAAAGGATAACAGTTTCTTGAGAACTAAGAACTTTAACCCATGTCAGCTCATTTAATATGCTCAGACTTTTTGTCTCGTGGTCAACAATGGCGAGGTACAACTAGCAGAGCAGCGATAAGGAAGCTAAAACCTCAGAGCAAGGACACTCAGTGGTATCTGTTGCTAATAAAGTTCAAATAGTTTTTCCTGAACGAGGGAAGGGTCAGGGACATCGAGTGAGGCCTTCAGAAGGAATTTCAAGGCAGTCTTTGTGCAATACTGCCATTTGATCTAATGCAGCTAGGCTAGATAACAAGTTGTTGGTTTCCTTTGAAGATTTCATCTGACTGGTATGATTCATGTTGGTGTCACTTTAGGAATTCTGGGTATTTTCAGTCACCCGGGAATCCAACTATTATTTTAATAACATCTTTTCTATGGGAAAATACGTGCTGAGTTCTAAACAAATGACTTCCAAGTCGAGTTTTGGAGCACAGCCATGTTGTGAGTTGTGGAGTGTTGCAGACCACGTAGGGCAGTACTGGGAGACACCGACCTCAACGTTCACAGGATGCTTTGAAAGGTGGGGGATTTTCTCATTCTACTGAACAGCGGAATAATTTGATTACACAAAGACCTTTGGGGACAACATGATGGCTCCTTAATGACAACAATAAAATTGCAATCATTTACTGAGTGCTTCATTATGTGTCCTGTGCTGTGTAAACTGTTTTAATGTGCATTAATGTTTCAACCCTTCTAATAATCCCCAATCACAAGTATTACGATCCACATTCACAAATGAGAAACCTAAGTCCAGAGAGGTTAGAATACTTTGCCCACCTTCCCATGGCTGGTACCATGTTCTGACTCCCATGGCCTGGCTCTTAAGCAAACAGTGCAGCAAACACGTGCAGCCGAGGGTGGTTCATAGGATGAGAGGTGGCATTTAAAATGCCATGGGCATGTGCAGCTTTGTCCCCTTCCCTCGACAAAAATCATAACTCAGTCAGAAAGTTTAAAAGTTTTATTCCCTAGCTGGTCATAAACAATAACCTCACACATTGAAATCAGCCTTACCAGTCTACAAAGCACTCTGCCTTCTATTATTCCATTTGATGATCTCAATAACCCGGTGAGATGAAGGGTGATCAGAGAGCAGTTGTACAAGAGACCCGTTTATAGATGAAAAAATTAAAACCCAGAGAACCCAAGTGAATTAATTATCCAAGCTTACATGATGAGAATGGCAAAGTCTGACCAGGAATCTTTCTGACGTGCTTTGGCTCTGTTTGAGCCAGTATGGGGCATCCGTGGTAGCTTAGGAGACATTCAGCTCTCTGCTTTGTAGGGTCGGAGGAATTGCATAAAGTGAGCTTGGTCAATTCCCACAAAATCTAGGCCACTGGGAAAGGTGTCCTGTGTGAGGGTCACACCCTGTCTTTCATTTGCTCAGAAAGGATGGAATGTGCAAAACAGACGTCCAAACAACACAAATGCTCAGAACAAACTCTAGATTCTATTCTTTCACTGCCCACCTTAGGTCTTGTAGGTGCAGCTATCTCTAATAGCGGCAATCATGGAAGGTAGCAGGAGAGAGATGAGAAAGCAAAGAGCGGCTGGGGTGAAGAAAGGCAGTTATGTCTCTCTGTCTTCTTCCTAGAACCTCTCACTATGGCAATGAAGCCAGACTGTATTTCTGAAGTCCATAAGGCATTAATAGCTGAGGGAGTCCATGGAGTTAAGAAGATCAACCCTCTTAAGCTTTGTAACTTAGCAAACATGGGCTCAAACCACAGCTCTGCTACTTGCTCACCATGGTCCCATGAAAAAGTTACTTGTGAAAGAAGAATATCAATGCCTACCCCATAGGAGCCTCATGAGGACTAAACACTATAGCTCACAGAGAGTTTCTAGAACAGTGCCTTGTTAAGAACAGATCATCAATAAATGGTAGACCCACTTGCATTTTTCTTGATGACATGTGCATTCTCTTTTGAGGCTTTGGAGGTTGAAAGTGGCTTCAAGATTTGAGTAATTCTGTGACTGTATCAGTTTAACCCTCTGTCAGATTTAGTCATGAATTTATCCATCAATTCATGCTATCAGCCAGGGAGGCAGAGGCATTTCCTACTCAACGAGCTGCCTGATATATTCCAGTCACTTAAAGATAGGCAGGATTATATGACCCGTTCTGGCCAGTGGGCTTGGGGTGGAAGTGACATATGTTAGTTCTGGGCCAAAAATTTGATAGCTGATATGTGACCCTCCATCTTTCTTTTCTCCTGCTGCAGTAATCTGGAGGCCATGTTCTCCAGGAAACATAGCTACAGATAAAGGCAGCTTGAGTCCCTGAATTACTGTTTGGAAAGGAGCAGCCTTAGAGATCAGTCTGTTGAGGTCTGGCTTCCAGCTGATTTTGCATGAGCAAGAAATAAAGATTTGTGTGTCAACCCACTAAGATTTCAGGCTTTATTCTTTACTACAGTATAGCCAAACTTACCCTGACTAATATATTTAGACATGGGATTTAAAAAAAAGTATATGATGTCAATCTCTGCTCTCAAAAAGCTTACAGTCAAAGGAGAAGACAGATTTTTAATAGTACATTCTCTGTTAGTTGCTGATATAGAGTGTAACAGATGTCCTTTTCTGGGGTAAGTTCTGTGGGAATTTGGGAATATTCCCATTGTCTCTTAAATAGTGTCCCACAGATGACGTTCTACTCTGGATAGTCTAGACAAGCTCCAATTCTTAGCTACCTATAAAATGCGGACTGACCATGGAGATCTTGTGAGAATTGAAGGATCTTGTAAAATGCGGGATAGCCTAGTGATGAAGTGTAAAGACTTTGGGAGTTTTGCTTCCTGTTAGGAAGTAGAAGATCACAAAAGGCCATTTCTCCTTTGATCCAATTTCCGGGCTCTCTATTCTGTTTCATTGACCTATTTGGCTATCTTTCTAGTGTTGATGAAAAAGCGGTTCTAGGGAAAGTCACCTCACAGGGTGATCTGATCAAAATGCCTAACCGGGCAGGTCATGATGGGTAATCACGCCCCAGACCTATAATTTCTTAGTAAAAGGCACATCTTTGCCTTAAGCAAGCCCTGTCCATTGTTTCTGTGCATCTAGGTTCACACACCATTGAAATGCCTCCTTTTAGAAGTAACCACCCCCCAGAGAGCACATAACGTTGTGAACTGTCCTGTCATCCCATTTCCGCCTTGCTTTCTCCCACCTTCATGTGATCTTCCTTATGCTCCCTCCTTAATGCCAAACGTGTAAGAGAAGCTGCAAACTGCCTTTCTGAGAAACAAAGAACACAACGTCCTTATCTACACAGTCTGTTGAGATCTGGCTTCCACGCGTATCGTCTGATTGGCTCAAATACATTTTTATAAAAATTCTCTACAGGCTTGGGCGTTCTTCTGTGGACAGTACCAACATCGCCGTGGTTCTCCCCAGATGGATCTATAGACTCAAATCGACACAATCACAGTCCCCAAATGCTTTGCATTGGAGGGAATTGGCACCTCGTTCCAAAAAAGCTTATTCCCCAAAGAAACTACCCCTGTTCAGTTGTTTGTGAAACATTAACTTCTCTGTCTTTCAGAAGCAGTAGCCATATCACTGTTTTCCTCTGTCTGTGCAGGAAACAGTGGTCAAGGTACAAAATATATCCCCGAGAGGAGGGAATGTTCCAGAGCCCTTTTTCAAGTGGACATGTTTTGACTCATGTTCCCACCTAAGGGTGAACACTCCCCCAGATGATTCTAAGACTGAACTAGAGATAACCTCTGTCGGCAGCTTCCTTCCTTGCTGGCCCCGTCGGTCTCCTATTACCTGTCTACATGACCTGTTTTTGCCAAACCCCTCACCTTATAAATTCAGTTACCCATGATGTCTCAGATAGTCTCCTTCCTCTGCGGTCGCTCCACCTGCCACTTCCTCTCCGACCCCAGTTCTAAGCCCACAGAAGACACCCACCAACAAACCTGATTTTAGTGTCCTCCAGCACTCGCGAAAGGGGCGTCTAGAGGCAGCCGTTCAAAGCCTGGCTCACTGTTGAATGGGGTAGGAAACAGTCAGTCACTGCCCATGAGTACAGAGGAGGTTCAAGGCTAAAAGTTATCCTTTTAATGGGAACAATATTCAGATTTGGAAGTCAATGAGCAACTAGGCCAGAGCAAGGTTAACTATGAAATGAACTTTTGGTGCTTTGTGAAGTTACCTCAGACTTCAGTGAAGTTCGTCACAAAATTAAACTTCAAAATAAAATAGTTGCTTATTTGCTCCCAAACCACATACTTTGCCCAGTTCATCAAAGATGGTTAGAGGGAGGGAGTGGGTGATTTCAGGTGGAGAATAACAGAAGCCGCTCGCCCCCACGTTGTTAAGGAAGGGCTTGTCTGGGAGGTGGTGAGGGGATGGGTGAAGGACAGCCACCACCTGGGGGCTGGTGCGCAGAGAGCAGAGGGGACCCAGCCAGGACAGTCTGAGGGGCGTACTGTGTAGACACACCTGACAGAGATGAATATGGGAGACATGGAGAACCACTAATATATTTGAGTGGAGAACCTATGTAGTAATATAGGCAGGGAAAGGCAAACACAAGACTACATGTGGAAAAAAGACGGCTCCAAGGACAGTCCTGTGGGATTCGCTGAAGGCCACTAATTAATGTCCAATGCGTCCTTCCCTCTGTGCGCCGGCCCCAGCTCTTGCCACACCTCTTTAGTATTGTAACAACGAACATTTAAGGGCTAACAATATGCCCAATATGTTACATACAGTATTTCATGTGATTCTCACAGCAGCCATAGGTAGATATTATGTTTTCCGTTTTTCAGAAGAGATAATGAAGTGAATTAACTGGCCCTTTCGGCAGTTAAAGACCAGAGTTGGGACGTGATCCCAGCCTGCAGCCAGCATTCCATGGCTTGTGGAAATTGAAGGCTATTCCATGACCTGTGGCCGTAGGATGTGCCCGTCTTTTGGAATCTGTGAACAATAAATTTCCTGTTGATTTGTTGTACCTCCCCCACTCAAGGCGGATTCGATATTTGCCTGGAGGGTAATTGCTACCTGCTGTTTTGCCACTAGATGGAAATATTACCTCAGAAATGCTTTTGAAATTGGTCATAATCTGGGATGTGGAAATACCTTTCCCTCAGCAATTTTCACCCTTCCGCAATCAGTCTCTGGGCCAGCGCTCACGGAGCCTGGCTGTTTGCTGTAGCCCTGACCCAGACTTTCCACTGCCATTTTGCAACCTTGGACCACATCCCTCGCTCCCGGGAGACACTACAGCGTGCTATGAAGAACACAGACACTGCAGCGTAATGCCTGAGCTCACACCAGCAGCCACTTACTACCTTCCACACATCCCTCCGTTTCTCTGGGCCTCAGTTTCCCCATAACGTCTCCGACACTTTCATGAGAAGTAAATGAGTTAATACTCATAAGGGGCTAGCGGGTAGAACTGTGGAGGTTCTCCTGTCAGATTCTCAAATTTGAACGAATTGCTATCCTGGGGACCTTTTGAATCTGATCGCCGCACTGAGCTGAGGAACAACCTCTCTTTCAAGTGAAACACTTTCATGTCAGCCTTCACTGCTTTAGCCTCAGTGAACTAATCTCAGTGGAGGTATCGTGGGTCACAAGCAGAGCTGTTTCAGGTGGGGTCTTGCAGCATCAAATGGGTTTATGGTGGGCCCAACATTGGATCTGACCCTGGGCTCGACAGGGCAGCCCCAGAGGGCTTGGCAGATGTGGCAGGATGAGGCTATAAAGAGATGCTGGCTTATTCAGGTGGCCATAGGGTACCTGTTGAACCTTGGGTCTGCTTCATTTGGGTGAAGAGAAATGATGGGTCAACCGGAGCAGTCAAGGCCCAGCTTCTTAGAGGGCAAATGTGGTTCCACAAACGGGAAAGAATGTCCCAGTCCGCCATGATGGAGGGCACTCTAGACCATCCTGGTCCCTGCTGTGGCGCCCGGCCATCTGTCTGGCTTGAGCTGATTCCTGAAGTCCAGCAAGCTTTGAACTTTGAGCTGTGTACTCAAGCCTGCCAGGTTAAAGACCTCTCTGACCTCTGGAGCGGTGGTCAGGTTAATATTAACTCTGGGTTGTTGAAACTGGAAGACAAATCAGCTGTGGACGGGGCGAAGTTAACCCAAGGGGCGGTTTATATCTTCCTGCAGCCACTGAGCCTCTGACAGGCTAGGAGCACTGCAGCTGTGGGGACAATGGGTGGGGACACCATGGGTGGGGACAATAGTCGTAGTCTCAGGGAGGGATGGGGAGACAGCCTGAAGAAAAAGGAATTTCCTTGTTTGTTTCCAGCCAATACCCTCCCACTGACAGAAGTCATCACTATTCAGATTCCATCACCATAGCTTAGTGTTGCCAGTTCTGGAACTTGAAATTATTGCAATCAATTAAATGATTCTTTACGTAGGTATGTAAGCTTCTTTCACTCAACAAAACGCTTTTGAGATTCATCTATGTCGTTGCTTGAGTGAGTAGTTTATTCTTTTTCTTAACACTTAGTATTGTTCTATTATATTAGTATACACAAATTTATCCATTTACCTGTTGATGAGCACTCGGGTTGTTTCCAGTTGGTGTGTGTGTGTGTGGGGGGGATTAGGAATAGAACTGCTATGAACATTCCTCTGCAATTTATTGTTTGTGTGTGAACACGTCTTCATTTCCCTTGGACAGATGCCCAGGAGTGAAATAGCTGAGTAAGAGTAGGTGTTTTTAACTTTGTGAGAAAAAGTTCTCCAACGTGGTTGTACCATTATACACTCCCACCCCAAGTCTGAACGTTTCGGTGACGGTTATTTCACTTCTCTTGGTCTTCATTCTCTTATCTCATAGTCACTACTTAGAACAGTTCAGAGAACCATGCATTGGTTCTTACAAACAGATTTCAGAGACCTAAGAGACGCTTCCTTCTTCTTTATTTTTTTTTTTTAAAGTTGGGGTATTTGGCCACTTCACACTTTTTTTTTTAAATTTTATTGGGGAAGGGGAACAGGATTTTAGTGGGGAACAGTGTGTACTTCCAGGACTTTTTTCAAGTCAAGTTGTTGTCCTTTCAATCTTTCAATCTTAGTTGTCGAGGGCGCAGCTCAGCTCCAGGTCCAGTTGCCATTGCTAGTTGCAGGGGGCACAGCCCACCATCCCTTGAGGGATTTGGAGGAGTTGAACTGACAACCTTGTGGTTGAGAGCCCACTGGCCCATGTGGGAATCGAACTGGCAGCCTTTGGAGCTAGGAGCATGGAGCTGCCTGAGCCACCGGGCTGCCCACAAGATGCTTCCTTCTTGAATACACTTGATAGAAAAAGGGTCTTCCACTTATTGGGATCTTAGACCTGGCATGCAAAATTAGGAAGGGCATTCCAGGGGCAATGAGGGAGGAAGGCAATACAGCCCAACCTATCATGAAGGATCAAACCCAACTGTTAACTGGATGACAGATGGTCTAGCCAGATCACCTTCATACCCAAGAGTGGCTTTGTAACAAGTCACTGTCCCATCCCTGAATAATCAGAGAATTTATCTGTAATCTGTTCGCTAATTGTTCCCATACTGAGCACAGATCTTAACTAAATTCCCGAAGTGACATGTAAATTTCTGGTCTCTGTTAGGAAACAGTTGATAAATTTCCATGCTCACATCCTCCCAGGGGTGTTCAATTTCATCTGCTTAAGATTGTAGCTGATTTCTGAGATCCCTCAAACAAGATACGAAATACACAGCACAAGATACGATGTCAATGCTGTAGAAGTTAGGGACTCTGCCGTCCGCGTGGGGACACTGCATGCCAGCTGCACAGCATTTCGTCACTCACATCACTTCCCTTGGCTTCCCGTCACTCAAAACCAAAGTGGGAACAATAATTCCTAGCTCTACCCACCTACCTGCCAGAGTGGGTGGGTACGAGGCTCAAACGAGATACAGCTGCGCCTGAATCCTGGCTCTGCCACATCCTACCAAGAGCTTGACTGGGCGACTTATTTAACTTTCCAAATCTGGGTTTTCATCCCTGTAAAGTGAAGAGAATAAATGAACACCTTCCAGGGTTGTTACAAGAATTAGGCAATGCATAGAAAGCGCCCATCACAGGGCTGTCCAGTCAATGACAGGCTCAGTATTTATCTGAGTTATTCAAGTCACCCTCAACCAGATGGCAGATCCCCTCTGTTGACAACCCACCTTTGTTGCTTTAGGCACCACGCCCTGCGACAGCACCTCTGCGGGTTTGTAACCCAAGTTTCAGCCTCCGCGGATTTGTAACCCAAGTTTCAGCCTCCGCGGATTTGTAACCCAAGTTTCAGCCTCCGCGCGGTCCCTGGTCCTCCCCTCATTTGGAACCACCCCTCTTCAAGATTTAAGAGCAACATAAACTGGCCCTAGCGCCCATCTCTCCTATGGGGGGAAACTCTCGTCACTCCCCTCCACGTTTCCAAGGGTTCTCATGGGGCTGCCATTTCTTCTAGACATTTCCTGAATGCCTGCTTCTGCTGAATTCTTCATCGCTACTTGTGTCTTGCCTCCTATGGTTGTTTACCCTTTTGCAGTGACCGAAATGTAGGACACACCTCCTTTCTGCTTCCATGAAGGCTATTTCCTTTGATCTCTTATCACACCATCAATCAGGTTGGTCTGTTATGATTTATCTGAATACAAGGTCTTATTCTAGTGTCCACCTGTATTTCTGCTCTTTAATTTTCCCGCACTTCCTGTCTAGAGTATATATGTTGTAAAAATCATATACTACTATGCTACACTTTTATATTCTAGTGAGGACATTATATTGATTTTTATAATGTGCATAGGTAGCTTCTGAATTTTATTTTAGGAGGATAAACGTGGCAAAAACCACATATATATTATAAAGAGAGGGCGTTGGTTCTCAGGGTGTTGAGACCCAGTGCTGTGGGAGCTGAGAGGGTGAACTGAATACACACACTTCCATTTCTATGGCGTCTCCTTTCGCTGGCACCACTCTTGCTAGAGCAGGGGGTGTGGAATGGGAACCCTGCAGAGTGAGGTCTGCTTGGGACCCGCCCCTTGTGAGAATCAAGTATTTGTCAGCTGCTTCCCTGTCTTTCCACTAGATGCCAGCAGCGTCCCAGAAGACTGGATGGCGGGGCTGTGCCTAACTGGGAGTTTTCAAAAACAGCACCAGGGAAGTTGCGCCAGCTCCAAGCACAGTGCCTTCCTTCTGGACTCTGAGGGCTGCTTATAGCATCCCGGCTGCTTGGTTCCCCACCTGTCGGGTTGCAGAACAACAGGGCCACATTAGGCACACAGGAATGTATCAGGTGAGACCCAAAGCGTTACCGCGGGTAGAATCCTAGCTCCCAAGCTGAAGGCCTCGCTGACCCACCCACTCACCCAGCCACCCACAGAGGACATCTGCTGGAGGCTGACCATAAATATTTACCTTTCATTAAACATGTCATCGCTGCCTTCACTCAGAGTCTCAAGAGCACCTGCACAAAAGCCAGAGGTTGGAGCTTGGCGATGGGAAACAGTGAACCTGTGATTCCTTCTAACTCCTGGAAAACAGTCCTCTCTATTCTGCCCCTATCCAGAGCCCAGCATACGGCTCTGCCTGTGCTGAGACCCATCTGGTCTTGGATTTTGCTGAACAGAATTGAGAAAGAATGAGCACTCTCTAGAAGTAAAAACTGGTCTCTGTGTTTCTAAGGAACTGATGATAGCATGGAGAGATGCAGAAGAACACCCACAGATGAGATAGAAGAGTGGCGCCCAATATGACGTTTGGGGTGTCCCTATTGAATTCCGTAGCCACCACCCACATGTGGCTACTGAGCACCTGAAATGTGGCTAGGGCAACTGAGGCACGGAATTTTAAATTTTACTTGATATTAATTAATTAAAATTTAAATTGAAATAGCTACGTGACTAGTGACTACTGTATGGAAAGGTACATATAGAATATGAGACAAAAATATTCATCGAAGGCCTCCAAAATGTCCAGCCCTATGCTAGATGCGTATATGTGTATGTATTATATATGTCAGACATATATAATACATATAGGTGTAGTATGTGTGATTTGCATGTCATTTAATTATATGTAAATAAGCAACAGCATCTCAGAGAAGTGGACCTGGAACTAGAAACTGCCCTTATTGGACATGGATGGGTGGCCAATAAGGGGACGAGAATGTGCTTTAAAAGAATAAGATGAGTCAACTGATTGGAGTCAGGGGTTTTCCAAGCTACAGAGATTAAAAGGAGTCCCTGCATACCCAAAAGAGAGAAGTCAAGATGTAAGTGCCAGAGCAGGACCAAAATGAAAGGTGACCCAAGGATGACAACTGAGGTTATCAAGGCCCTTCCTCTCAATATGGACCATGGATTTCAGGGTAAAGAGGAGGGGTGAGCACACAACAAAAGGAGCTGGGGGCAGTCAGTGAGGAAAGGACAGGGAGAAGGCCCTGAGCCTGATGGGAAGGTGGGAGCCATGGGGGCAGCTGAGAGCCAGGATGGCTGGGACAGACACCAGTGGAAACTGCAGCATGGAGATGTCCACCCCGTCAGCCCATGAGTGAGGAAGAGGGCATGCAGAAGACCGATATTTGGGCACAGGAATTTTCAAAGATCACTGAACTCTGCTGGTTTAATACTTCTCCCACATCATTTCCTTTTAATTATACTTATTTTAATAATTTTTATTAAAAGAGTAAGCAAGGCAGTTGGACCATAACCCACTCTACCTTGTGTATTATTTGATGTACAAGACACTCTGGAAGGGATTCCGTCAGTGTGGTCCCACAAGGAGCACCTCATTCCAGTGTCACACGCTTGTGCCATCTGACCTGCAGGACAACATGATGGGTTTCACAGCTGAGGAAACCGAGGCTCAAAAAGGATACGAAGCTTACTCAAGGTCATGCAACTAGGAAGAGGCAGACCTCAGTTTTACAGCAAGACCTTAGCACTTCCTGTCTAGTGTTCCAATTCAGTGGAATTAAACACCTTCTGAACAGTCTCACGGTCTTGTTTATAATAACCAAGCAGACAAATGACTGGGAAAGAAGAAAATGCAATTGAGATTACACAGACATTGCTTTCTATAACCCCTCGAGTACCCTAACTTTTAATACTAAATAGCTTCTCCCCCCAGGTTTTACATGTTAGCAGAGGATAGTTTTCAGCTATCAATCCCTGAGTTACGGGCCCAGGACCTTCCATACTCCATTCTGCAGGATGACTATTTATCAAAGGGTAAATAAATAAATAAATAAAAATAAAAATAAAAATAATAATAATAATAATGTGACAATCTTTGACAGTCCTATAATTAGAAAGATGCAGCTACGGCCCTTATGTACCAGAGCAGAACTATTTTCAGGGCAGTTGGCTTTTGTTTTAAGAGGAGGTGGCTTAGAGCCTTGCTGCTCAAGTTGAAGCAAAAGAACACAGAGTACGGTAGGGTGGGCCCTTGACTCAACAGTGGCCTGGGTGCCTTGCGTGCCAGGCCCTGTTTCAGGTGGCATCTACACCCTTGCCACGCCCGGGGCTAGTGGGTCCTCAGTGCCTCCTGGTAATTTCAAAGTCACTGACTTGACATTTGGGATTCTTCCATCTCTAGCCCCAGCTGGCCTGTGAGGGCTGCCACTTCTGTCCCTGCATGCATGACGCTGGCTGATTTGGCACTGCTGGCTGGCTACATGGCCGCCCCTCACTGCTTCATAGCCATCCCTCCAGAAGCGGTGCACTCAGACATCCCAGGTAGGGGACTACTCTTTCATCAAGGGTGTAGTCGTGTAGCTCTCTCGCATATGCAGGATTCTTCCATGATACCGATTGGCTCTGGCTGTGGCAAGGCCTCTGGGCAACCAAACTCAGGAAAATTCCAGAGTCTGTTCCAACTACTGCAAGCAACACGAATTGCTATAAACTCTGAGTAGCTAAGGGAAACAAGAATTTGGTAATTGCTGGTCGGGGTTTACCATGCTAAACTTGATCATTTAACATGTTAATGATTTTTACAAAACTGATTTTTTGGCTAATTTGTTTCTAGCCAATTGGTTTTTGTGAATTTCCTTTTGGCAAGCTGCTTTTGCTTAGCCGTTCCTACCATTCTCCAGTCTTCCAATTCCCTTAAAATCTCCCTGCCACGCCTCAACCTAACCGTCGCCACCCTTGACCCCATGCCAGCACCATACACAGGCTGTGTCTAGGAAAGGCTGTTCCCCACTGGGAAAGCCCCTTGAGCGGAAGGAGGAAGCTTGTCATTGCAGAGCTAGCTGCCTGGGCCAGGGACAGTGACTGATGTCGAGTCTGGACACACCTGAAGATCTGGCTCCAGTTATGATTGGTTGGGGCTCGTGCCATAATTGTTATCAAATATTTTGAATGCCATCTCTGGCAACCACCATGTTGAAAAGATATTCTGCGTTTAAAGCGATACCTCTGTATTGGTAAAGGGGATACTGTTTGCAAAAGCTTCCTACATTTTGCTCCCACTTCCTACATTTTGCTCCCCCTGTGAGTACCTTAGGACAAACCCCATCTCGTATATATACACATACATATGTGTATATATGTGTATATATACGAGATGGGGTTTGATTTATATATATATGATTTACATACATATATATAATATGATTTATGTATATATAAATCTTATTATTTTTTATATTTATTTATTTTTTTCAGTACAGTTGATATTCAATATTATTTTGTATTAATTTCAGGTGTACAGCATAGTGGTTAGACATTTATATATCACTTATGAAGTGATCCCCGTAACTAGTTTACATACCTACCTGGCACCATACATAGTTAGTACAATATTGTTGACTGTATTCCCTCTGCTGTACTTTACATCCCTGTGACTATTTTGTAACTACCAATTTGTACTTTTTAATCCCTTCACCTTTTTTCACCCAGCCCTTCAACCCCTCATCCCATCTGGCAACCATCAGTTTCTCTGTATCTATGAGTCTGTTTCTGTTTGGTTGGTTCGTTTATTTTGTTCTTTAGATTCCACATATAAGTGAGATCATATGGTATTTGTCTTTCTCTGACTTATTTCACTTAGCATAACACCCTCTAGGTCCATCCATACCGTCGCAAATGGTAATATTTTATTCTTTTCTATGGCCGAGTAACATTCCATTGTACATGTGTACCATCTCTTCTTTATCCAATCTTCTATTGGCAGAACACTTCGATTGCTTCCGTATCTCGACTATTGCAAATAACACTTCAGGGAACACAGGGGTGCATATGTCTTTTTGAATTAGTGTTTTGCATTTTTTGGGATAAATACCCGGAAGTGGAATTGCCGGGTCATAAGGTAGATCTATTGTTAATTTTTTGAGGAGTCTCCATACTATTTTCCATAGTGGCTGCACCAATTTACACGCCCACCAACAGTGCACAAGGGTTCCTTTTTCTCCACATCCTCGCCAACACTTGTTTGTTGATTTATTGATGATGGCCATTCTGACAGGTGTGAGGTGGTATCTCCTTGTGCTTTTCATTGGCATTTCCCTGATGATTAGTGATGTTGAGCATCTTTCCATTTGTCTATTGGGCACATGTATGTCCTCTTTGGAGAAATGTCAGTTTGGGTCCTCTGCCCATTTTTTGATTGCATTGTTTGTTTTTTGGTGTGAAGTTATATTAATTCTTTATAAATTTTGTATATTAACCTCTTAATAGATGTATCATTGGTGAATATCTTCTACCATTCAGTAGGTTGTCTTTGTGTTTGTTGGTTTCTTTTGATGTACAAAAACTTTTTCATTTGATGTAGTCCCACTTGTTTATTTTTTTGTTTATTCTTTTGTTTACCTTGCCCAAGGAGATATATCAGAAAAAATATGACTAAGAGCCATGTCAGAGAGTTTACTGTCTATGTTTTCTTCTAGGAGTTTTACGGTTTCGGGTCTTACATTTAAGTCTTTAATACTCTGGGCTTATTCTTATATATGGTGTAAGAAAGTGGTCTAGTTTCATTTTTTTTGCCTGTGTCTGTCCAGTTTTCCCAACACTATTTATTGAAGAGACTATTTTTATCCTATTGTATATTCTTGCCTCCTTTGTCATAGATTAATTGACCATAAAGATGTGGGTTTATTTCTGGGCTCTCTATTCTGTTCCATTGATCTGTGTGTCTGTTTTTATGCCACTGCCATGCTGTTTTGATTACTATGGTCTTGTAGTTTAGCTTAATTGCAGGTAGTGTGATACCTCCCGCTATAACTTCTGGAGGGCTAATGGACACAGGCTCACTGTAATGAAAATTAATGGGTAGGTATTTCCATCTCAGGGTTTTGAGCAACTGTTTGTTTTTCTGAAGTCTGCCTGCCTGTACTGGGGCTTGCTAGGTAGTGAGGCTGGATGGCAGGCGGTCATACCTGAGTGGTCCTATGTGGCCTGTGGGTCCTCCTGACCAGAACCAAGCAATCTGGATGTCCAGTGGGACTTCAGCGTCAGAAAGCTGAGCCACACATGCAATGACCCCTCCAGTCTCAGTCTGCATTGGTACCTCCCATCTCCACATGGCGGACAGGCCTTGTTCCCATGCCTACACTTTCTCTTTTCTCCCAGTCTCTAGAGAAGACGAATCCTTCAGGAACCCATGGTTCACAACACCTTGCTCAGGTAGGCTTGATTTTCCAAGCTGACCTCTTGCACCGTATCATATGGCTTGTTCTCTTGTTCATAAAAATCTTTTCTTCTTCCTCGTGTTGCTTCTTGTCTGTGTTTTCTCCTCTTCTGAGGCTGGGTCTGGTTGTGGAGCGTTCTCTCACTTTTTGCTCCATAAATCGCAACCTCAGGCAGCAGTGAAGTGGACAGTTTCCTAGGACCATTTCCAGCCTGGCTGACTTGCTAAAGCATGCTCTGTATGGACAAAGATCTGCTAATTTCCCAGCTCTCTTGAGTTTCCCCATCCTCTGCCATTGGACACCAGTAGAAATTTCTGAGAAGCACTGGCCTAGGATAAAAGGGACTCCGGGGGCTCACCTGGCTTGCCTCTCTCACTAAGCCTCAGACCAGAAGCACAAACAAGCATTTGGTGCTCACAAATGGTTTGCCTCCCCAAGACATTTCACGGAGGTGTGGGGCCCACAGCCTCAGATCCTAACAAAATATTGTTTGGCTGAGGTTACGTTCCTATCAATTCCTTAGAGACCTGGACCCTGTGGGAAGGTTACAGCCATTGTCAGCAGCCAGCAGAATTCTTTCTCTGCTACTCATGAGCCGTGGAACTCTTGGCAGTTACCCCAAATCTTTGAGCCTTGATTTCTTAATCTGTAATAGGAGAATAATTGTTTGTATTTCAGAAGGACTTTTATGAGGGTTGACTAGGATAAAGTGTGCAGATAACTCCATATAACACTGAGTATATAGAAGCTCTTCAGTGCTGTCTTCCTGTTCTGCCCTAGTGAGACTTCACACTGCATTGGCTCTTCAGCAGGCAATGCCTCCTGCTCCCAACCTTTCCTAAATGTTTTTCTTCCCTCTCCTCATCATATCTAACCTGGGCTCTATTTCCTCACAGCTCTGTTTCCAGAACTGATGAAACAATTCAAGCTAAGACCAGTTGAAATTCAATGAACATTACTATCACGTTGTTTCATAAGACACTGTAGGCTGCATACACCAAATTCATCTTCCCACCCCCTCTCTAATTTCTTCCTTGCTAGTAGAGCCCTGATTTATTTTGGGTGTCCACTCTCTTCCATGGAGCGATGTGTTTAGCAAAATTAATCCTGTGCCCAACCCAGGGGTAAAAGCTGATTAGTTGAATCATGGAAAGTCCATTCGCCATGCCAGTGCTTAGTTTAGGGGTGGGCATGTAACCCTGTTCCCGCCAATGAGTGTGAGGGGATAGCTGCTAGGGGAGCTTCTGAGAAAGATTTGCTTATCCTTTCAAAGAGCTGCCACTGGAGACCATCATGTGTGCGATGATCGTCATGCTTGCGAGCATTGAGGACCAGCCCAGATCATGGGGCAACATGCTGATGTTAGCAGAGGAAAAAGACAGGAAGAATGTGGATCCCTGATATCACTGAGCTATTGTGTTCATCGATCCTGGAGACATTCTAACTTGGGACTTCTTATTACGTAAGATCACAAACTGTCCTTTAATTTAAATCTGTTTGCTATCTGGTGTTCTGGCTGCAGGCATCCTGACTGGTACAATAAAGTACTAAGTGTGGGTATGGAAGATGGAGGGATGGATATGGAAGAATACTAGTCCCTAGTGAATGTAAATATCCACTGGGAAAGGCAGGGAAGTACATAAAATATTCTGAGAAGGGTTTAAGTAAAGACATGGGAAAAGGAGAGTAGGAGTAGACAGAGAGGAGTGTTGTTTGTAATTCACCCACACACAGAATCAGTAGGTAGATCCACAGTCTTCTTTTCTAAAGTGAAACAGCCAGTGTGTTTTTCTGAGGAGAAATGCAATGGCATGATAACGTGGCGTGTTAGGTCTTTTAACTGGTGGGTGGTCAATGCTGGGGCAGCTGGAGCAGCGGGGTGCGAAGACCGACTTTTCCAGAGACACTTTCCCAGCAAGGCCACGCTAGGCAGACCTTACTGGGTGTTCTCAAAGCCCTCCCCTGACCCCATACCTCGGTGTTCTCTTCCTGGTTCAGTTTTCTCCTTGCAAAGGGTAAAGCAGAAAGAGGAGGAGGAAAGGGGGCCGTGGAGCCTCGTCCTGGGTCCTACAAGGGGCTCTGTTGCCAGGCAGCACGAGGCTCGAGGGCCACGGTCATTTTCTTCCCCCCGCAACCTGTCCTTTGCTGGCCCCTCGTAGTACCCCACCAACCTCACTCCAGCTTTGAACAATGCTGGGGTGCTACTGACTGGGGTCTGGGAAGCTCAACAGGAGACAGCACGTAGCCGAAGAGCACCGCGGGACAATCCACAAGAGTGCCGAGGGCAGAGAAACTGCAGGCTCTGATGAGCTTCCTGATTCCTCTGCCCTCCACTGCTACAGCGACAGGAAACGACTGGCGCCCAGCAAGGCAGACATTGGTGGAAAGAGCCCCATAGTTTCAAAATCTACCAAAGAACCAAGACCCACAAATGCATGGGTAAGAGTGTGGGTTCTAGAGCCAATCTGGCTGCATTTGAATTCTGTCTCCTTGTCTTACTGGCTGTCCTGTGGGGCTCGAAGCACCGAGCCCCTCCGTGCTGCCCTTTCCTCGACTGCAGAGTAGCTTGAATGACAGCAGTTATTCTATCGGATTATAAGGATTAAATAAGTGAAACAATGTGGGTACGAGATTACAAGAGTGGCTGGCACAGAGTTAGACAGCAGTCCACGTTAGTTATTGTTCTAGAAAACTGAAAAACCTATAGGACTGGAGGCGGGCAATTATTCTGTAGCATGAACATCATCAGAGAAGTGAGATGTTTACCTTCTAAACACTGACAGTCTTCCCCAACTCTGTTTACAAAGATATTTTTCAAAAGAGAGGTCTACAGTCACCGTCTCGACTTCCTCTTCTGTTTCACTCAGGCTTTGGCATCTTCGTTGCTCTTCACCCTAACCACACTTCAGCTGGCTACAGAGCTAGAGAAGTAGATGAGACCTGTGATGATATGTGAGGAGTCAACTAAACCGAGGACATTGAGGTTAACATCACAAGGGGGCGTGTTTCTGCCCCCCCCATCCCTTTCTGCTCCTTTTTCTGTTCCACATCTGTCCTGTATACATGCACTCCCTATATACGCAACTGTAAGCTCATCTCTGAATCTCTACAACACTCACACCACTGCCTGGAGCACAATAGTGTCTGCTGAATAGAGATGGAGGACTTTCTTTAAGGATCGATGCATGATTACCTATGGAATTCAGCCTGGATGTTCTCTTTTGGTGGACATGACAAAAGAGGCGTGGGTAAAATGACTCAACCACATCACTGTTCTTTCCAGAAGGCATAAAGGTGAAGAGGAAAAGAGAGTTGAGAAGGCAGACATATGGCTTTTTCCCCTGACTCTATCTGGTTCTGCATTCTAGAAAATAATCCCAAAGTTTCCTGCCTTTATTTTTATTTATCGTAAAAAATGAAACTGAGCTTAAGATGGGTCATGAGCTCATATACCAAGTAAACAAGGAATCAGAAGTAGAATGCTTGGTATTTGGGTGGGGGTGGGGGAGACAGGAAGAAATCTAGTGCTTACCTTTTTTTCTCTGTCTTAATTATGAAAACCACAGTCCGATAAAAATCTTTGTTCCCGTCTTCTCCCCAATGAAGATTTCTGAGATTATCCTACTGGCTGCTTGCTGGAGCTCTGCAGAGAGAAATACTAGCTTTACAAACTGACACAATGTCCACAATTCCATATGAAAACGAGTTTAAGGACCACCATACCGGGACAGGCCCCAAAGCCACACAGACCCCTGATGAATGAATGGAACCACATTACAAGGTTCTCCAGAGAGTGGGGCAAAAGGAACCGATTGTCTTTTCTGAAATATACCAGCAAGAATGCAGGCCTTAATTAACGAAGCCCAAGGTTGATTTTCCTTGCTGCCTTTTTCTCTGAGACACAAAAATAATAAGAAATGAATGAGGTTAAAAGCAAATGAGAACCATATTGGGAAAGCAAAGCATAGTCAAACTTATGGCTGAGCCGGTTGCAAAGAGCTAAAGTTCTTTAATCATCTCACTGGCGATGTAGCAAAAAAAAAAAAAAAAAAAAATGCAATTTGAAACACACACACACACACACACACACACACACATTTCCACACCATACCCTCCTCCTTTTTCACTGTAGATGAATCAAGATGGTGGAGACAGGATATGATGAGAACCATTCCTACTTTCCACCTACTTTATAAAGGGCTTTGGCAATCGGTAATCTTTGCTGCCATGGTTTGGGGGAATCCATCTATCAATTCTTATTCTTTAAACATTCATAATACATTGTGCATTGGCCACAGGAGCCAATAAGCAGCTGGAATAGGTAATACATTGGGAATATGCTAAAATGGCAATCTATTTAAGATCCGGATTCTTCCAATAGATAACTTTTCTAGAAGATGAACCAGTTTGTGCCTAAAAGAACATTACTACATCTGAAGGTGGGAATGGGATGGGAAATGACAACTTTATTAGAATTAGATAGACTATTATTAGCTAATGAATTGATGAAGTACAGAGAGGTTTTCCTTGTGTCAGGGTTAGCCAGGTTCATTTTACACAGAGGCAGAACGGATTGTTGAATACGGTGGTGTGATTTCAGAATGGTTCAGTATACACGCCATCTCCCTCCACTTCACAGTACCTCAGAGTTTGTTTAAAGCTTAACAAATGACTATTTTCTCTGTTAACATAGAGACAGAAGACATATCTGTATCTGGCTTTATGGAAGCGGGCTGGGTGAGACACAGGCTTTTAAATCAGGCCTAACTTAGATGCATGTTAAATAAATCTGGTGTATTGTAGGACCATTTTCACCCGACTCACAATGTTTCCATTGTGAAAGGGAGCTCATTTAGTGTAGCTCCTGGCCTTTTTCTCTCCATTACTCATACCTCCCCAGGGGAAAATGAAGTATCTTAACTGACTGATACATCTGGGCACGCAAAGTTCAGCTCTACCCTCCTCCTCTTGGAAATGAGTTGCTCACAGACAGGAGGCATTCTGTTCTGCTCTTCTAGGGGAAGGGTCCTAGTGTTGGCAGGTCTACTTGGCTAACCAAGCCACATCCTCCATCCAACCTGACCTCTGTTAGAAACAAAGGGTATTTTGGTCTCTGTTTACCAGACCTTTAGATATCAACTTGTAAAGAACACGGGCAGGAAAGAGAGGTCCTATATACTGGGCTCCCTCAGACACCAAAACACGATTTAAGTGTCAAGAAATCTGAATGGAGAGAGAGAACTTGAACATTTTAGTTCTAATCCTGGATCTGCCTTTCCTTAGATGTTTGAAGCTGGGGAGATAGATAACCTTTTATTGCTTCAGTTTTCTTGAATGTAAAACTAGTTCATAAAATCATTACCCTATGATGTATAATAGGATGTCACTCCAAGACTTAAGTTTATACAAACACACTGTACCATCTGAGACTTTTCCAGCCAGAGATGCTCTCAGGACTCTGCAAAGACAGACCCTAAGGAATCTCTGTTAGTTACGTAAGAGGTGACTGATCAGATTATAATTTTCTGAGAGAAGGACATAATTGGACCTTCTGGGTCTTGTTTGTTTGTTTGTTTAGACAAAGTTGTATTAAGCTTGTGTACAAGGAAACCAACAACATGAAAAGGAAGAAATGAAAAGGAAGAAACACCAGTGGTTCCTTTCTGGCGTTTGAAACTTCATTAAATTGCCTATCTCCTTGGGAAGGGAAGCTCTGGCAAAGGGTTATGAATTATTTGCAAAAGGATCCCAGAGGCCTTCTGGGAAAATGGGGCCTGAGCTCTCAACCCTGTGTCCCAAGGTCAAAGTTATGGTGCTCCACTACAGGTGGACCAAGCTAGCCCTAAGTAAGGCCAGGGATAGGGAAGATCTATGAAGGCCATGAAAGTGAGATTATCTTGAGGAAGGGAGGAATCAAGGTTGATTGCCTGAGCTCAACACAGAGCCATGGGTCAATTAACAATAATCACACTAATGTTGTGTAACAAACAACCACACAATATCGGTGGCAAAACCAACCAATGCTATTTAGCTTAGCAGTTAGCGACTGATGCTGGGCTCAGCTGTATGCTTCTGCTGACCTCCAATAGGCTTGTTCAAGTATATATGGGTCTGTTGAAGTTCTATTAATCTAGGTTGGCCTTGACCGGGATGGCGCAACTCAGTTCCACAAGTGAAAATGCATGCGGCTTCTTAAGGCCTAGTCTTAGAATGGATACACTGTCACTTCCTCTGTTTTCTATTGACCAGGGCAAGTCATAGGGACAAATCCAATTTAAGGGGCAGGGAAATATATTACGCCCCTTTAGTGGTGAAACTCCAAAGATACACAGCAAAGGCAGGGAGGCTGGGAGGGGTGAAGAACTGGGACCAGTGACGCAATCTATCAGCCTGAGGAGGGCTGCTGGGTTTGGGCCCAGTGCTTAAGGCTCATGCTGGGAGCTCCTCCAGACACAAGCACTCAGGCACCCATGTCTGCGCTCTGGAGAATGATGGCTGAGTAAGCACATGTGAGCTCAAAAGTGTTATACGTTTTGCATGGAGGACCACAGTGACCTGGGCAAAGCCACCACCACGTCGGAAGTCACGAGTAGCTGTGAAGTCCAGAAAAACCAACAGCCATTGTGGTGGGCCTTCAGTTCTCTCTCCAGGAAATTATTACAAACTTCACTTCCACTGCATAAGCTCCTGGAACTCTCGGGCAATCTGAGAAAGTGGGTGAGATGCTAGGGGAGGATTTAAAAATGAGATTCTGGACTCCCTAATACAACACGCATGAGCTTTGGGAAAATTAATAGAGGTATAGCTGTACATGTACCCTAAACTGGTGACACAGATAATTTCATGTACAAATGAAAACCACTCACAAATGGATCTGCCTCACCTATCTCTGCCCCCTCCTCTTTTCCCTTTATTCTCCTTCTTATTTTCTGTCTAATTTTCCAAAGTTTATAGATATAGATATTGAGGAAAGGGTGATGAGTCCTACTTGAAAAATGGGATCAGAGGCATTCGAAGCACCATTCTGTTCCCTCCCCTTCCTAAAACCAGTTTTAGAAGAGTCCCTTCTCCCCCACTTCCAAGGATTAGGTGTACGATGACAATCTAACTCCTGAGGCTTCATTCAACTAGGGCCATGATTTTATGTTTTCTGTCCCTCGTTCAGATGAAGAATCCTTTCTTCCTACAAGGCCATGGGCAATCTGACAGGAAACCAGTGGTGCTGGCTGGCCATGTGTCTAGGACAGAGCAGAGGTTTGAGAGCAAGGGATACTCTGCCTGCATTGCCCTCCCTTCCCCCAGTACATGGGGTCTTCCAGCAAACCTCTCCCACATCCCCGCCCTGTCCAAAGTCTGCAGTCACATGAGTTAATGAGCAAACATTTTCAGTGAGCAAAGAAAGACTTGCACATCTCAGATCTTTTAAGGGGCCTGCACCTTGAAAGTTGCTCACCAGGGCACAAGGCCATCTCAGCCTGCACTGCCTGCTCGCCCTTATTAAAGGAAAGGACAGCTCTGTTGCCCAGCTGAAGTCTGGCTCTCAGGGGTTAGTGCTTTACGGACACTTGTAAAGAAGAGATGGGGGAGGAATCCAATGGTTTGTGAATACCACTGGGATTTTGTGTGGGGGAGGAGATGGAGACTGGGATAATGGGCTGTCAAAAACATGAGCTTTACTTTTATTATTTCAATTATACTTATGGTTATGTAGGTAACAATATAGTCATGTGGTTTATAATTCAAAGGTGCCGATGTTATCCTGGATAAATTCTTTCCAATCCTGAAAATGTACTTTTTAGAATCATATAGATACAGACACAAATCTTGGGTGACCTCGGGCAGGTAACTTAATCTCTCTGGTCTCAGTGGGGATAGTAACACATACATTATGAAGTTATGATGAAATGAGATGATGTGTAAAGTGCTTGGCATAATGTTGACATTCGATAATCACAAGTGATAGCTAACCTCATGACTATTCATTTCACAAAATACAGAGTTAAGTGGGCAAAAAAGGTACCTTTCTTTATTTTTCCTGTTTCTAGCCTTAGTTTCTATCTTGATTCCTCATTCAAATCGAATCAGAAACATGAGTCAATTATTTTTCGGTAAGCCCAGTTAACTTCAGTGATTTCCCAGGCATTATGTGTGAGAACTGAGTCACAGTCAAGGTTTCCTTCTCCCTCTTTCTTCTTATCTCTGATGGGTCTTTGTTTCTGTAGGGAGAGGGCTGTCCAATCACTGTCTGGCTGCTGTCACACTAGCCAACATGGTGTTGTGGGCTGGGGGTGGGGCTGGGCCCTACTTCTCAGCCTTGGTTTGCCTTGGTGCTCTGATGCCCTGCTGCTTCAGACGCACTCTAGACTGTATCCGTCCAAGACACCCTCCCACACACCAGCAATCCTCTGAGAGATGCAGCTACGTGCTCCCAGAACTTCAGTGGTCCTGTTCATGGGATGCACAGTTCTGATGTTTCCTGGTGCTAGTCCCAAGGCCCTACCTATGAGCTTGCGCTCTCCCAGGTGTCTTCTGTGTCTCACTCAGGAGCCTTGGGTGTTTTCAGAAGGCCATCCACACCCCTTCAGGGACACAGAAAACTCAGGGTAGCCTTTGGCTCCATTACGTTATGCCACCATTTCTTCCCCACTGTTGGTCATACTTTAAGTCTCTCTGGACTTCACGCAGGTAGCAAGACATGGGTCCTCTCCATTCTCAGATGTCCCAATTTTAAAGGGTTCCTTTGCGATTTGGCCATGGGGAGGGGACAATGTGGAAGGATGCACAACTTCTATGCAGCATCTAACCCTCTATTTCCTCTTCTACTCTCTTCTCTATGCAGCTCAGAGGACTTCATCTATTGGCTTGGAGGGAGAGGAGGATGCTGGTGGAGGGAAGGCAGGAAAAAAAATGGGTGCTGCTGGTTCACAGCTTCTTGCATATTTTTTCGGTCTTATGCCTAGATAATGCCTTCTAAAGCCAAGGAGCATGGTGTCCTTGCTCCCTGTTTCTGCAGTGTTTGGATTATAGGAAGTTACTGAGGGTACAAATGAATGACACAGGTGAGGATACGTGTGGGGATGTGTCTGTTACTACTACCCGTCATCCCATACTCAGTTTGCTATCACGGCTATGCACCTGGTTGGCCTTTGTTCTCTTAGGCAGCATGTCATCCAGTCATCCCGAAGAGGAGGAGTTTTGTTTGTTCTAGAAATAACTACCGTACGACCCAGCAATTCCACTCCTGGATATTTATCCAAAGAAACCCAAACCACTAATTCAAAAAAATACATGCACCCCTATGTTTACCTCAGCACTATTCACAATCGCCAAGATATGGAAACAACCGAAATGCCTATCAATAGACGATTGGATAAAGAAGAAGTGGTACATATATGCAACGGAGTATCACTCGGCCATAGAAAAGAATGAAATCTTACCATTGGCAATCACGTGGATGGCCCTAGAGAGTATTATGCTAAGTGAAACAAGTCAGACAGAGAAAGACAAATACCATATGATTTCACTTATACGTGGAATCTAAGGAACAGAATAAACAAAACAGAAATAGGCTCACAGGTACAGAGAACAAACTGATGGGAGCGGGGTTGGAGGGTTGGGTGAGAAAGGTGAAGGGATTAGGAAGTACAAATTGATAGTACAAAATAGTCACAGGGATGTGAAATACAGTATGGGGAATGTAGTTAATAACGTAAACACTATGTATAGTGTCAGATGGGTACTAGACTTACGGGGGGGATCACTTCATAAATTACGCGTATATAAATGCCTAACTACTGCACTGTACACCTGAAACTAAAAGAAAACAATACTGAATGTGAACTATAATTAAAAATATATAGGTATGGAACGTAAAATACAGCATAGGAATACATCCAACGGTATTGTAATAGCTATGATGGTGTCCGAGGGGTAGTAGACTTGTTGGGGTGATCACTTTGTGAGGCATATAAATATCTAATCGCTGTTGTTTTGTCCAGTTGAAAGTAATAAAAAAATACCTAAAAAAACAATAAAGGCATCTATGGATTAAGGAGACCTGGCCTCGACATGAGATGACCTGGGAGGAGTGCAAACGCTGCCTCTTCACTGCTAGGTGATCTGGAGCCCTGAATCCCTTTGAGCCAACATGTTCTCATTTCAAAAAGGATCATAATAGTACGTGTCTCTCCAACTTGCATGAAAATTGTCAGGTAATGTTTCTGAAAGTGGTTTAGTATCTGTGAAGTCCGTTACAATCTCAACTACAATTAAAATCCTCCACACAATTAAATTATCTTACTATTAAAGGTCATGCAAATAAAGTGGGAAGAGAATAGCTAACTGTTCCTCGAAGGCATCCTGAGGAGATTACTCGTGTGATTACAGATGCTGAAACGAAAGCTGGTAATGAAGCCAGTGTGCACGGTAATTTACAAGAACAGTCCTGTGACTTTCTGGGGGTTAAAACTATAGCCAATAGGGCTCCAGTAATAACAGCGGATTCGTAGAGAAACTCAGCTGTGATCTGATATTTGACATATTAATTTTATATACCTGCTATAGACTTGACTGCATCTTCCCAAAATTCGTATGTTGAAGACCTAACCGTTAGTGTGATGGTATTGGGGCCCTTGGGAGACGCTTAGGTTTAGAGGAGGTCATCAGGGTGGGAATTAATGCCCTTATGAGAAGAGACATCAGAGAGTGCATGCTCCGTCTCTCTCCTTTCTCCTTGTCATGTGAGGACACAACAAGAAGCCAACTGTCTAGAAGCCAGGAAGAGAGATCTCACCAGAAACTGATATTGATGGCACCCTGATTTCAGACTCCCAGACTCCAGAACTGTGAGAAAATACATTTCTATTGTTTAAGCCACTCAGTCTATGGTACTTTGTTAGAGTTGAACTGACTCTACCCTTATGAGTACTCTCTTTCTTCATGGTTGGTTCCTTCCCATCTGACCGAGGCAAAAATCTGTTTCTAGAGTTTTCGGCCTCCTACATTGGAAAGGCAGACAAACGTTGATCAACATCTGTAAACATTTTCATTCTATCCACCATGGAGCTAAAATCCATCAAATCCTTACCACACCTTTATATTCTTTTAAATCCACCTTCAACTAATACAGTTATTTCTAGAAAGAATGTGGCCAGTTTTCAAATATGCGTCTGGTAAAGAGGTATTTTTCTTCCATTTTCTGAGAAACCCAACCAGTTCTTCTCTCAGCCTCTCTGGTAAACCACCAATTCTTTGAAAACAGCCAACACTATTATTCTTGATTTTCAATGCTATGCAAATCCTAGTTCTGGGTTTTCGTTCCAGTGGTTGTCATCTCCTCACTTAGAAGCCGCGCAACTTGTGTTTCCACACAACCTCTCTGAGCCACACAATTTTCTCATCCATAAAGTAGGGAATGTGCCTACCACCCAGGGCTGCTGTGAGCATTTAAGAGTGTGTGAAAATCTTTAGCACATTACTTGATTCTCAGTACACCCACATATGGGAGGGATTGCTAATTTACCCCAAAGAAAATGGAAACCCAGAGAAGGGAAGCACCCCAGAATGGAGCCGTAGAGAAGTTAAGCCTCTGTACTCAGATGGTGCAGTGGTGAGAGGCAGTTGGGCTCTCCCAGGCCCTGGGAAGCTCAGAGCCTGTACAGACAGACCTGGGCATGGTGGGAACACAGCTGCTCCTTGGGGATCACAGGCAAACTCAGGGGTACTCAAGGACCAGTGGACCTTGAGTCAGGGAGACAAGCAAGAGCTTGCCTCAGGGTCTTGAGCCATTTTCCTACGGGCCTCTTGAGTTGAAGAGGAGGGACCCTCATTAGGATTCTGTATTCCACAGCTTGGGGGTCCCTCTCCTGTCCCGGAAATGCCCCAGGGCCCAGTTCTGGGCATCTAGATAAGCAGTTCAAAACTGAAGCATGGTCATGAGGGAGAGAAATGAAGGCAGATTCCTGGGGGGAGGGGTTCAGGAGGGTGGAGGGAGAGAGAAAACACCAGAGGGATGAGAGCAAACCCAAGGCCTTGAGAACAAAAAGCAGGACAACCACAGCACAAACGCCAACAAAACTAAGTCCCAGGATAGGAGAAGCAGCCTGAAGTGAGGAGCCATTTGAAATCGGAGGAGTGGAGGAGCCGCTCTAGAATGAGAAGGTAGCAGGACAGCCCTCGGCTTCCTGAGAGGTGAGCTGGAGCACGGGGCCTGCTTATGCAGGCCTGGTGCATACACAGGGCAGGGACTGAAATGTTAGCTTGTAGCCATCCTCATGCTGCTCCTCCAAGGGAAATCCCTTCTCCCCTCGGTTTCTTGACAAAACATCCAGTGCCCTGAACATTGTAGGGATTAGACCTTTGTTGGCAAGAATTGAAAGTCATTGTCCATGGGGCTGGGGTGGGGGCGGGGGGGGGTCTGGGATTCACTTGGAACCCCCATGGATGATTCACTTCACCTTAAATTACATTCAGAAGAGTCAACAGTTCTTAGAATCTGTTTCACAAGAGCAGGGCACTCGTATTGTGTCCTGGACACGGTCTGGGGTGAGGGTTAGGCTTAGTGGACTCAGTGGCTTTAGAAGGAGGCAGTAAAACCCCCAATAAAATAGTTCACTAAACCGTAGTCTTGGGTCTGGTTCAAATCCCCACGTGAGGGCCTTCCAGTCTGCTGGGAAGCTTTGTGTGTTACACCCACCACCGGCACTGCCGTGGGGTCCGGCAGGCCTCGTAACACTCTGACTCATGTACAAGCCGGCTCCTCCTCAACATGTGGGAAAGTACGCACTGTGTGCTCTCCTGGGGAGCCCTGTGCTTGGCCAAGCTGGAAGCTGCATGTAACATAGTCAACACAAAGCCTGGCTAAGGGCCTGGGACACCGTGGGTACTCAGTGATGTCTGCTGAATGAGTGAGTGAATGAATGAATGTGCCTGCTCCTTGCAGCTGAAGGTTGGGGCAGCTCCACTTACTCTTCCCTGAGAGACGACATGGCCGAGTGCCTAGGAAAGGGACATCTGGTGGGTGCCCAAAGCTGGAGAGGGGCCCTCCATAAGAATACTAACACTTATTTAGCACTTACTGAATGTGACAGGCCTGATTATAAGCATTTTATAGGTTTTAACTCACTTAATATTCACGACAATCCTAGGAGGTACGTTGTCTATTATTCCCACTTTACAGATGAGGTCAATGAGGCCCAAAGGAAATCTATAATTTGCCTAACGGTTAGGATGTTGGGGGAGGTTATCTGGATATAGAGAGCGTCACTCTGCACCCCCCCCATTAACCACTCTGTTACAGCACACACACTGACCTCCTACAGGGAGCTGACTCCTGAAGAAGGCACGGCTCTCGGCACCATGTCACTATCCTCTCTGACCAGAAAGGAGTGCCACCGCTCAGCCTCACGACACCCCAGGGGCACTGGGACCTGGTGTCCTGTTCTCCAATGGGTACACTGTGATACCCTGAGTCATCACTAGGCTCAGTGATCAGAAAGCAAGCCTGCTGGCCTCCGCCGTGCAGCTGGTCTCTCTGCAGAGCACCACCTGACCCAGACACTCCCACCTAGGATGCTTCTCAGCCCCACCCTTAGCAGGCTCCTTTGCCCAAAGGTCACGACCGCTGCCACACTTCGGAGTCGGCTGATAAACATCTGCATTACTGAGGGACCTCAGGCAACAGAAACAAAAAGCCAGAACGGGAAGAGAGTTTAAGGAATATTTACTCCAACCCTTCATTTGACAAATGTAGAAACTGAGGCAGCTTGCTCAGGGTCCCAAACGACGTGGTAGCAGTGGGGCAAGAGGAGCCCGGGGCTCCTGCCACGGCATCTCATGTGCTTTTGCTACTCCGCCATGCTGGGCCGGGTAGAGCAATGGGCTGTGCCAACAGCCTCTCTTAGAGCCCCGCTGGCTGTACAGAGACCCTGCAGGTCTGGGTGCAACCTGCTCCCTGCACCCTGTGTGGCTGGCAGTACACAGAAGGCCAGCCCTGCCACGTGGGGTCAGGCACCCCGCCTCAGCAGTTCTCCCCAGGCCTGTGTATAAAAATGATCCTCAGCAAGCCATCCATCCTGACCACCCCCCTCCCACTCCTCGCCCGAAACTTAATTAATCATGTTTGCATCTGGACCCAGACAAGACAATAGCAGGGATGTGTTTTTGGTTAGGAACTGAAGCTGCGTTCGCAAAGGAATGTTGATTAGTTAGCGGTCGGTATCATTTTTCATGCCTTTTTAAGTTACAAAAAATTTTAATATCAAAGCATTTCTCCCTGCACCGCACAGATCTATTTCTCGTAAGTGCATTCTGCTGGCATAATTTTCTTTTCCTTCCTGCGGGCTATGTTTATGAGATGATCCATCAGGTTGTCTCAGACTCCAGCCAGCCCTCCGGCAATCACAGCCGGTCCAGGTGAGCCGTGAGCGAGCGCCCACAGCCTCTCCCCGTGTGGACAGGGAAGCCGACAGGCGGGCTTAGGTCAGGGCGGATCAGGGAGGCACCGGTCATCCAGTGAGGGACAGCCCGCTCTCCTGGGCCACATCGAGCCCTCACTGTACGTGCTGCTGCTCTCAGGACACGATGACTCATCGAAGGGAAGAAAACGACCCAACCTACTCCAGACCCATAGACCTTGAGGATAATGTGAATCCCTCAACTCTGTCTTCACTTCTGCACCAGGGACACATCCTCAATCCGGGGGAAAATCGCCTAATGCAGGAAGCTCATCTTAATGCGTAGAGCATGCCCTGGGTGTCGAACCTGTCAAGTTGCAGGTGATAAGTCACGGGAGTAGGTAATGTGGGAAATACGAGGCAGGGCCGGAAATCTGACTGCCCCACCAGGCCTCAAGCTAGATGTCCCTTTCAGACAAAGGGGGCCAAGGAGTCACGGAAGATAGTGAGGTACCTCTTCCTTTAGTTTGGTGGCCCCTTCTGCTCAGTTCCAAACCTGGCCTAGGCACCCAGAGTACAGTGGCGACGGGACTGACAGTGTAAGAACGAGATGTTCTAAGATGCTCTATCCATCCAGGGCAGACCCTTCACTCGTCTTAGAAACCATCAGTGCCATACGGTCACAGATCCCCCAAATGCCACTGGTCCCAGGGGATGGGAGAGGATCATTGTGAGGAAATCAGGAAGTTCAGTATGTTTGGGGCACACTGGTCCCCAAAGCACTTTGTGTTTCCTATTAGAATTGATCAGCTAAATACCCTAGGTAACTGCTCTCACTGCTACTGACTTTGGCAAAGGAGGTTGATTGCGGGACAGGGTGTGGAAGCTGGTGACTGACCTAGAGACCGAAGATACTGTGGGACAATGACATAGCAAACTCACATTCCCAGAAATCAACCAATTAACGAAATTTATTCAGAAAACAAAGTACCAGTGTGTGCCAGGCACTGTGCTAGAGGTGTGCTACATGGGTCCCTTCTATTAACACCCCCAGGCCTTACCACGGGGCTTGGGGCTGTGTTGGTGTCCTTCTTTGTCCCTCTACCTCCAGGCCTCTTCCTAAGACGTGACCTTGGGGTTGGACAGGGGGTAGGGGGGATGTTTAGTTGTAGCTAGCCTGAGCTCTAAGGAAAAGTTTCAGCATGTCCATTTTTATACTCAGAGGCAGACGCAGGGGTCTGTAAACTATAGCCTTTGGGCCAAATCTGGCCTGCTGCCTGTTGTGGTAAGTAGTTTTATCTGAACAAAGCGTTACCCATTTGCTGCACCAACAGAGTTGAGTAGTTGAGACAGAGACTGTGTGGCCCACAAATCCTAAAATATTTATAATCTGGCCCCTGACAGAAAAAGTTGGCCTTGGTGTAAAAAGTTTGCCTTTTCCATGTAGAAAAATCAATGGTCTACAAATGGGAAGTATATTCAGATTTCCTGATTTACTCTCTAAGATCCAAACCACACACTGACCTCCTCATTAGGAAGTTCTTTTGTTTTGTCTTTAGTATTTTTAATCTTTGTGATTCCTGCCCCCTGGTGGAAAAATCTCAAACGGCCATGATAGAAAGCAAAGAAAGATAAATGTCTTGATATCGTTGGCCCAACGATATAGTTTAGAAACTAGGGGAAGACTGCAGGCTCAGACTTCCTGGGACTTGTCCCGAATTCAGAACAGTGACCCTCCTCCAGGCAGACCCTCTAGGTTTGCAACTGATTTCTAGATGGCTCTTTGGGAACACACAAAAATCAGGTAGCATACTCATTTATTTTAGAATTTAAAAGTAGGTATTTTTCTTTATTTCTCTCTCCCTCTCTTTCTCTCTCCCACAGAGAGAGGTCTGTAAAGTATGCATTAACAAAGCAAACACTCTGGAGATTGTGATAATCTAAAAGTGTACTTGGGGGAAAGTTAAACTTTATGTATGAAGTCGGACAATTAAGTTCACGAACTCATCCTAGAAAAAGTGCTACATATCTCACTGCTGAATGTCACTACAGTCACCTTGCAAGTACTCCCCTTGGGAAGCTATGCACCAATGCCAGCACCTAGTCCACACTTCAAAGCAATTTTGGAACTGTTTTTCTGGCATGGCCACCAGAGCTGTCGTATTACCCTTGATGTCCTGAATGTCATCAAAATGCCTTTCTTTCAATATTTCCTTTATCTTCAGGTAAAGAAAGAAATCATTGGGGGCCAGATCAGGTGAGTAGGGAGGGTGTTCCAATACAGTTATTTGTTTAGTGGCTAAAAACTCCCTCACAGACAGTGCCCTGTGAGCTGGTGCATTGTCGTGATGCAAGAGCCATGAATTGTTGGTGACAAGTTCAGGTCATCTAACTTTTTCATGCAGTCTTTTCAGCACTTCCAAATAGTAAACTTGGTTAACCGTTTGTCCAGTTGGTACAAATTCATAATGAATAATTCCTCTGATATCAAAAAAGGTTAGCAACATCGTCAGACCTTGTCAACATTCAGTTTTATTATCATCTGGATAAAAATAGAGATATTTTTGTGGTACTTTCTGGACTTCTGGGCAGGTGAATGAAGAAAGAATGTTATAGTTCTTGCTCAGGGTCATCTCACCCTCAGTCTGGCTAACCCAAGTCAGCTCACTGGAAAGCCCACATCTTAAAGCATTCGACTCTGCAGCTTTACTTCGTCAGGGGGAGTTTGGGGCCTGGGAAAGTGGCCCTGGGCCCCTCTTCATGGCTGGGCTTCTGGAGACTCTTCCAGGCTGCTGTCCCAGATGGCTGTGTGTCCTCAATTCACAAACGAAGACATTCCCTTGCCTCTTCTCTGAGCCCCAGATCTTCCTGCCATTCTTGTTGGGATGTGACCGTAGTTTCAGAACCCAGAATTTGCCAGAACCAAGTGTGCCCTGGCACCTTCCTCTTGATCACTGTCTTCCTGTACTGTACGTGCCAAAGTCCAGGAGGGCTGGCTGCGCAGTGAAGAGGAGGCTGCAGCATTTACAGAACTCATGAAAGTCAAGAAGAGGCACCATTTCAACCTTCCAGAAGAAGAATTCTGCAATGGCGTGAAGGACCACTGACTATTGGCACAGCTCCGGTTCAGCTCGGCCCCGTGCTGCAGACGCTATCGAGAGCCTGCCCGCTGACAAGTCTGTGTGCAGTGTGGAGCGGTGCGGATCTGGAAGCAACACCCTCTGGCCTTGCTTTGGGGCTGTCAGTGGGAGCCACTGGCCTGGGCCTGCCAGCTGAGGGCAGACGCAGCCGCGAAGCCGGTGGCAGGAGATCTGGGGTGACACCAGGGCTCCGTGGGGGAACCTGCGGAAAAGTCCTGCTGTCAGTAAGGCCTGACTACCTGTGGTCTGATCATCCTTTACTCATTCCCAAAGCCCCTTCCAGCTTCCAGTGAGCTGACTTGGCTTAGCCAGACTGAGGGTGAGATGACCCTAGGCAAGAACTGTAACATTCTTTATTCATTCACCTGCCCAGAAGTCCAGAAAGTACCACAAAAATATCTCTATTTTTAGAATTATCTTTTATTCCTCAATCTTGTCAAATGGTATTGTCATTAGAAACATGAGGGGGTGGGCCTAGAATATCCAGATTACTGCTTAGTGGGAATTCCATTTCCCTCACAAAAGCCCTATGAGAGAAGCAACTCTATCCCAGTTTTACAAAAGGGAGAAGTAATCAGAAAGATGAACCAATGAGCTCCGAATCACACCCAGTAGAAATGGTAGAACTGGGAATCCCGTGACTTTGGACCACGAGTGTCCACAAGTAGCTCCAAGGGAGGTCTACAAGGGGAAGGCAGATGATGAGCAGCTGGAGGGCTGGGTCTCCTCCTGGTTGTGCAGGAACCCCTGGACTGACATTCAGCCTGTGTTCTGATCCCTAAGCCATGTGCCCCAACAAGGCAAGGGACCCTCTTGGGAATGGCGCTTTTTCCCAATATGCACCTGAGGGGCATTGGGGGCCGGTGCTGGCCTGCTTGTGGGTGGGCACGTAGTGAGGTCAGGTGTGGGAGGGACAGCAGCTCTCCCCCCATCTGGGGGATGTAGGGAGAGCTATGAACTCATCTTGTGACCACCTACTCCACACTACAGCTTTTACTGTGTGGCTTCTCCTGCTTCAGCCACTCCTTTCTTTACTGAATACCTACATGAAGTCATCCAGCGGCACATTCACGCATAAAATGTTTTTTTCCCCCCAAGACCAAGGCAGGAGATGAAAAAGAAAGTGACAAGAGTAAAGCCTACTGTCAATGTATACGTTTAAAAAAATGGTTGCCAACAAAATTGAGAGTTATTTGCAAATATCACGGCAGAACGGATACCCAACAAGTATTGTTGGAAAGAACACCCGACAAGTATTTCTTGAGTATTGTGGGTCCAGTGTACTAAGCCTGCACTTTACCTGAAGACAGAACAATTAGTGTTAGAAGCGCTGGAATTCATCATAATCATAAAACCATTTTCACCGACTTGGGGTCCAAATGCAGTGTGAGCTCTTTATTTTTCAGGCCCCTTCCCATCGACCCTGAGAATAGGAAATCCAGTGTCCTTTTCTTCGCCCCCATCCTCACCCTGAACTGCCTGAGAACACCGAGGACTTCCAGTTTCAAGACAGAAGACTCAGAATCTGATCACTTGATGACTGCTATTCATCTTGCTGCCCTTGACGGTGGTTTTGAACATGAATTCTGCCCAGTGTGGACGCTGACTTGGGTTAGGCTGGCAGAACACCCTTGGTGGGACTGCCCACGTGCCGGTCCTGATTATAGAGATTTTGGGTTCACATGGTCGTGCTCGGCCATCTTCCCCCCCAAATGCAACCGCTGTGCCAAGCAGGTGGTTCTGGGGAAGCTTCCAGCATCAGCTACACCATGCCATGCAAACACCGACCTCCTCGGCCATTCTCTTGGCTATTGTATTAAGATGGGATTATGAACCAGGCTTCCCTTTTCCTTAATTTTATTCCTGTGGCCTAACTGGCCCTCTCTGCCTCTGGGCCTTGATTGGCAGCTCCCCGTTCTATCCTCTCAGGTCTTCCTGTTTCCAAATCTTGGGAAGCAAGAGTTGGTAGCCTTGGGATTTTTCTCTCTATCACACAGTTCCTGTGCTTTTAGAAATTGATACAATTCTTCTTTGGGGATTGGCTTTGCAGACTAGAGGGTTTAAAGACCTGCAATTCCCCTCTTCCCCCTGCCCCCCCAGTCAGAGAAGATTCTCTGCCTCCCAAGGTCAGAACACAGCAGTCCTCTGCGGTTACAAAACCAAGGAAGACCCTCGAATTACTCTTTTTATGCCCCAGGAAATCTAAATCCTGTAGATGACCCGGAGTCTCTATTTCCAGACATAAGAGAAGGTAAATTTGATCTGTTCCTTACCAGAAGTCCTGTTACATACACACATAATAATACTGGGGCACACTGGGGGACAGGACAATTAGAGAACACCCACGCTATTCTTCCTGACCGCTTCCTAGCAATGTCATGCTTCAGAGCCGGGTTGGAACTTTACTCCCTAAATACATCCTTGCCCCACCATCTTCAGTGTGTATTATTATCATTCCCATTGTACAGATGAGGGAGCAGATATAGGGGAATTACGTAACTGGCTTAGATGTTCCATCAATGAGTAACCGTTCAGAATTCCCATGCGGGGCTGACTGCAGCTCTGAGCTCTGAGTCCAGCCCTGCACTGTCCCCAGGGCCACACGAGATTGTGAGACCCCAGATGGGTGTAAGGACCAGAGTGCCCGGAGCCTGGCCCATCCAGCGTCGCACTCCGGGGCGGTGACTTCAGGGCGGACCGGCTGGGGACACCCTTACCTAGCTTGGGCTGCCAGCCACCGGAGAGAGAAGGCGTTGGTTGGCAAGAACCCAGAGAGGATCCCCCACAAGAAATATATCGCGTGCTGACACTTTTATGACCTGGGCCCGCTTACAAAACACAGGCCGGTGCACAGCTCCGCTTTCCCTGCCCAGCTTGAGCTCACATGCTTACCCCGAGGCTGCCACTTGCAGTCAGGAAAGCCCATATATTTCCCTCCTCGGATAGGCCTAGTGGTTCTCGTCAGGTGCGGAAAGCCAATAAATCACCAGCGAAGTCTCCGTGTATCTATCAGTCAGGAGGCTTGTCATCTTCCCGGCCTTGATCCACATGAAAGCCGCCAGCAGCGAGCAGGGCGGGGGGCGGGCGGGCCGGCGGGCCCAGCCCCGGGCGGATCTGGCCGAGTGGCCCGCGGACACCTGGCGGCAGCGGGCGGGGGCGCCGCGAATGTTCGCAGCTCCGAGGCCCCGGAGATTTACACACACACCCTCCCTTCCGCACGCGCTTCCTTTCGCTTTGAAGTCGCGAGGCTCCGGAGTGGGGGTGGGAAGGCAAGGCCTCCAGCCTGCAGGGTTTACTATTCCCATCACGTCCTCACTGCAGCTCCTTTGCGGGGGGACGAAAGCTGTCAAGGAAGTTCTGGGCGACCTCCCCACAACGCAAGGGGAGGCCTTGACATCCACGCCCGGCCGCCCGCGGCGTGGCAGAAAACACACTGGAACACGAGTGGGGGCCCGGGGGCCAGCCCGTCCGGGCACAGCGCCCTCCTGGGTACCTCCCTCTCCCGAGCTCAGCTCTTCCCGAAAGCCGTGTGGTGGCTGTGGAATCCGCTGGACCTTGATTCAAACCCCCACCTCTGCCACTTTCATCTTCTGGGCTCTGGTAAATTCACTGAAGCTCTATACTTGTCCCTCATGTGTGGAATACCTGGGAATACAAACCCCTACCTGGCAGAGGTACATGAGGCAATACGTGCACATTGCTTAGGATGGTCCCACAGGGAGTAAATCATGAAAAGATGACAGTTGCATTTTATGATACGTTGGTTTTGGACTAGATGCCTTTCAAGCCATTTCTAGAGATAAGCTTTGCACCCAGACCCAAAGCGCAGTTCAAGCTATGGGTCCTAGTGCAGCTGACCACTCCCACCCACCCCGGCGGCCTGCTCAGGTACCTGGGACCCGCAGTTCTCACGCTCACTGGGGAGGGGTATCCGAGGGCACTAGGTCTGGGAAGTCTGAGTGCTTCTGAGGCGTGCTTTCCTTCAGAGGCATTGGAGGGCTCCCTCTCCGTCCTATCCCATCTGTGTGAGGGGCACCCCAGGGTGCTGGGGGGCAGACCCCAGGCCACCCATGAGAACCTGGGCTTCCAGGGTAATGAGAGCTCTGTCTTTGTCCTACAGTCAGCTGTGCACCCAGACCGGAACCCAGTGGCCTTTCGCCTCCCACCACCATGCCAACCTGTTCAGGTACCACATTCACTCCGCAGAGAAGTAAAAGCTGAAAGTTCCCTTAATGGGCTTCATGTTCCCTTTTAATCTCTCACTCAATAGTTTTTGGCCATTTCCTATGTGAAAGCCATCAAGAGCCTGTCATTTAATCTCTCCGAGCCTCAGCTTTTCTTAATTGCAAAATGAGGGGACAGGAATATCACTGTGTTTTCAATAAGGAGCTGTTGGTATCTGGGACCAGGGCTGTCCTGTATGAATGATGGAAAATGTTGAGCACCTGGGGCCCAGGACACCAAATGCCAGCAGAACCTCCAAGCATTGGGACGATCAAAAATGCCCTCACGTTTCCAAACACATTTCCATTTCATTCTAAAAGGATCCGCTGAGGTAGAGTTTCATTATTTTCATTTTACATATGAAGATAACAGATGAAAAGGGTACGTGACATGACCAAGGCCATGCAGCTAAAATTTGAACCCCGATGGTCAGAATGCAAAACCCACGCAGTAAACAACGTCCTCTACTTCCTGTTCACGGGGGTCAGAAAGGGCTTGTCCCCAGATCGACGAGCAAGTTATACAGGAAGCCAGATTATTAGATTGTTGCTTCAAGAGATAGAACGAAAACAAGGGGTGCCAGTGATCTCAAGAAGGTATCTCTTAGAAGTCCCTCTGCCTTACTGTCTCCCTTAGTGAGACGCACCCATTTGTTGTCTCTTACGCCTCCCTCTCCCCTCTGTGAGAATGAAGCCTCCTTAAAATAACTTTAACCTTTTGAGCATCCCATTTCTCCCCTCCAGCTCTCTGTTCCTGCTATCTACGGTACGTATATATACACACACACACACACACACACACACACAGAACTAAGGCCGCCAGATTTACCAACCAAAAATACAGAATGCCCAATCAAATTTGAATTTCATATAAACAGTGATTTTAAAAAAATGTATGTCCCCAATTTTGCATAGGACATACTTATATCAAAAAGGTATTTGTTGTTTATAGAAATTCAAATTGCACTGGGTGTCCTGTAGTTTACCTGACAAGTCTCAGCAGAACCCACTGTATTCCAGGGCTCCCCAGACTTCAAGTCCATCGGCACATACAGCCAGAGAGGCGCTGGCCTCCTCTGTAAGAGGCGGGAGGAGAGCAAGGAAAGCAGACGTCCTCGTCCTATGGGCATTCTCAGTCTAGCTGAGAATATGGAAACCACAGCAGGCAGCTGTCAGACACTCATCTGGAGTCTCAAATCAGCACCCTCTGGAAGTCATGCTGGATCCCTTCCTCTCCGGGCAGTGAACATCCACTCATCTCCCTGCTCTCCTGTTTCTCCCTTTCACCCTCCCTCAGGTACCTTCACTTCCCTCCACCTCCAATTGTGGGCCATTTTCTCATCAATTTTATCTGAGGGACTGCAACAACCTCCTAACTTGGCTTTCTGTGTCCTTTCCTGATTTTGAGTGTCCGCTGTCCACACTGAAACCAGGGTGATCCTGCTTTCTTTGGAAATAACCTGTTTCCTGTGATGATTGTAGTAATCCACATCCATTGTAGAAATACTAAAAAATCCCCCAAGAATAAAGCAAAAAGAAATTCCAATTTTCCCTGGGTATTTCTCCCCTCAAACTTTGTGCCAGGTTCTCCTTTTCTACACAGTAGGATCCAGACTCCAAGAATGAATAGTCAAGACCTGTGATCTGGCACCCCCCTGCCTCTCCTGTCTGCCAGAGCTCTCACCTCAATGCAACTCTCACCTCAATCTCCAGCCACACAGTCTTCCACTTCCCTACGTAATGAGCCATGCTCTTTGTCCAGGCCTTTGCAAAGCCTTTTTCTTTGTCTTCCTGAAAGTGGCTTCTTCTACTATACACCGGCAAACTCCTATTTGTACTTCAGAACCCAGTTTCAATGTTTTCTTGGACCTTCGCGTTCCAAGGCACTTAGAAATAATCTCCTTCGTGTTCCTAGAGTTATCTATGCTTTTGCAGTCCTTGTAAATACATTTCTTGTGGGTTTTTGTAAAAATACTGTGTTGAAGTTATTTATGTACCCACATATATCATCCCATCTAAACTGTGAGGGCCTTTAGAGAGTAGAGACTGCCTATCTCTGAAGCCTGATAAAATGCCTCACACAGTTAGGAGCTCAATAAAATGCTTGCTTTTGAAAATTTATTCACTTTTATTATTAAATTTATTGGGGGTAACACTGGTTATAAATTTATCATTAAATTTATATAAATTTATCATTAAATTACTTAAATAATGGAGCCGTTTCCTTTCCCACGTGCTTTATGCATTCCACCAATGGCCTCATACAAATTGTTCTACTAATTAAATGCTGATTAAATGTTGTTATTACTTAGCACTTGCCAATCCAAATAGATTATAAATGTAACCCTCCACAGTAGCTATTTCAGGACTCGGCATAAATACATGTTGAATGATGGAATCATCTTCCCACATTCCTCTCAGAGGACACAGCTCACAGCAGATGGCTAAAGGTCCCAGGTAGGGATTCAAGGAGCTGGATTCCAGACGCTGCTTTTCCAGGCTGTGCAAGCTACCATGGCTCCTTGGTTCTTAGTGTCTATAAAATGTGGAGGTGGGACCCGGTGATCTCCTAGTCTTCTCCATCTTTAAAAGGCAAGGAACTCTGAAATAATCTTACCAGCTGTGACTTGAATAGGCTAGTGATCACGGCTAACACTCATTCACTCAGTGCTCTCATTTGATGTCCCCAAAACCCTACTGAAGGACGACTATTATTGGCCCTGTTTTAAATGTGATTTAAAAATAAATGAAAGCACCCAGACATGAAATGCCATTCTCAAGGGTAATCAGTAAGTGACAGAGCTGGGTACGAGCTCAGTAAATCTGATTCCCATCCTGGGTTCTTGAACAGATGACCTCGCAAGTCCCATTCCATCCTGACATTCCCCAGGTCTCTAAACTCATTAACACAAAAGCACAAGCTGCCAGCCTCCCCCATTCTGTATGAGAGACATAGAGTCTCTTAGTTCCGTACTGCTGCCAAAGGTTTCAGAGGTGGGAGGAGCTTGGACCTGGGAAACACAGAACTTGAACGTGAAGCCCATCTCCATGGTGTGCCAGCTGTGGGAACCTGTGCCCCCCAAGTCAGCCAGTCTCAGTGTTGTCCTCTCTAAAATGGCCACCATCCTAATCATACCTTCTCCTCCTACCCCATCTGAGGTAGGGTAGCACATCTGAGGATCAAAAGAACAGGAGTATGTGAGAGGGCTTTGTAAATTTCAAGTGCCATACAAATATGAGTTATTATTATTTCCAGCTGGGGTTGTCTGGGACTACTTCAATGAGGGCATTATAAATGATTGATAAGACTTTATGTGGTATTTGTGCTTTCAGGGGGAACAAGTCTTAAGTCAAATGACTGACTCTCTGGTATGGAATGTTGGTTGCAGCACCCTAGACAGAGGGATTTGGGCAAGTGAGTGGGGGTTGGGCCCAAATCCAAAATACCAGTCGGCTTAACTCAGATTCCAGGGTTAGGGGTTTCTATTAAATATTGATTATCACTAGTTATTCACTGAACAAGTCAAAGAGAGTTAATACTAATATTAGCAAATATTTATTTGAATGCTGTGATTAAGTATTTTGTATTGTTCTAAGTATTTTGTATGTACGTACATTTAATCCTTGAAACAATCCAATGAGAGGATTATCTTTAGGGGGAATATGACTATCCCCATTTCCTAAAAGAGGAAAATGGGCTCAGAGAAGTTAAGAGGCTTTTCTAGGGTCACACAGCGAACAAGTGGTGGAGCTTGGGTTTGAACTCTTGCTGACCCCAGAGCCAGAAGGAACACGGAAGGGACAGAAGGAGGAAGGTGAAAGGAAAGAAGGGAGGAGAAAGTCTGCACACTGAGTATTCCTAGGGGATATTATTCTGAGACCTGGGGAAGGCAACTAGACAGAGATCCAGAACCACGTAATTGTCAAATGAAACGTCCCAAGGGAGCCAAGAGAAGGTCTTTGGATCTCTCCTTGTCATAAGGCAGAGTGTGCTCATCTTCACATCTGTGGACTCCAGTGGAGCCATTCCCGCCGTGATAAAAATATAAACCTGCTGTGGAGACACAGGAGGGTGAAGTGAGGCTGGGAAGGCAGAGGTGGGGGAGCCTCGAAGACGTCCCAGGATCCAGCACAACATGTGGGCGGGGCCAGAAGGTATGAGGTGCTGTTAGGATGCAAAAGGCAATGTGGGAGAGGTACGAAAGGAGGCGAGAGGGCGGCACGGACCTCTGGACTACTGCTATGCCTTCAGAGGGACTGGCTGTCTCACTGGGTAAGAGAAGACCTGTGAAAGTACAGACCACGGGCATGGAAATGGACCTCACGCCGTGTAAACTGTCCAATGAAAGGAGATGTTTACCTCGTATGTACTACCGTCCTGTGTTGGGGCGATATCAGAACTTGAGAAGTTTATCCAAAGTACACTTAACTGCTAACTAAGAATCCTCCTTGGATTGAATCGGGAACTCACATTTGTGGTTTCCGATTGCCCCCGGAGAAGAGGGTGTCATTACTGCCTTTTTGGTTCTTTCACTCGAGAAAATTGACCTAAAAACGAATAGCTGATGATATTTTGACTTTACAGCTGTTGAGCACTTGGCACTTCTGGGAAAGAGGAATGTGGAAGAGACATTTGTTGAGTACCTGTTACATGCCAGGCGATGCTCAGACATAATTTTCCTTAACCTTCATAACCACTTAGTAAAAGAGGTCTTTTTTCATCCTCACTTTATAGAAGTGGCAAAATTAAATAGAAGGTTCCAATGAGCAGGCTTGAGGGGCTCCATTCCATTTGCTATCAGCTAAGCAGACTGTGAACGTGGGCCCTCATTTCTGCTTCTCACAGGATCGCTGTGCATTTCTCAGTTCCCATCAATCCAAAGCTGCAAGAAGGCAGATGAAAGGCATCACGTCACGGACCTCTGGACTACTGCTATGCCTTCAGAGGGACTGGCTCCCAGCTTTTAGCCACATGCATGAAAGGGGCTGCTTCCATCTGCCGACCTGTCAGGCTGCCCCTCTCTTGGGCTTCTTTCCTCCCTCCTTGGAGTTTCTTCAATAAAACATTTCACTCCCTTGAAAAGCATCTCCCCTGAGTGGCGTGGGGAGAACTTAATCTGGTTCCATTTAGCTCTCTGGGGATGAGGAGGAGGCACCCTCCCGCTACATAACTTTCCCAGCAAGTGGCGTCTCTGTTTCCTCTCGCTCAGATTCTATGAAAAAATAAATTCTGGTTTACCTAGTCTCCCAGCTCACACATCTCCTGATTCCCATTCCGCGCAGTGTGTTTCACCAGGTCTCCTGGATCCTTAGACTCTCGGCTCCCAGGAAGACTCAAGGGAGAGACTGAGTGTGGAGCCACCTTCTGGCCACGCCTTGAACTTCACCTTTCTTAGTAGCGCTTCAGGGAGCTGAGGGGCTCTGGCTTTTGTCCCCAGCAGGCTGCTGTCACCTCCCCACAAGCCGAAATCTACTCTGCTCAAGGGCCCAGACCATTACCACACTGGCAGCTTTAAAAATCTGCCCTACCCCCAGCAATTCTAAAGTGTAGTCAGGCTGAGAACTCCGTAACCTCAGATCAGGTCTTCGGCTCCCAGGTTTTTAGACCTGAATGGTGGAATTTGAGAAACTTTTCCTTCTAAAAAATCCAGACCCTAAGAAACACATTTCTAAAATTACGATTTCAGGCACACGTGCATATTGGGGAAAGGGGTGGATATTTTATCGAAAGATGTTGACCTCCCTGGTACCCTCCCTGTTACACTGCCTGTTAAACTGTCAGAATAATGGAGTGGGAACCAGCATGGAACGCTGAAGACAGGTCCGTTCTAGCTCCACTCCGTACTATGTGACCTGGGCCAGCTATTTAATGTCTCTAAACCTCAGTTTTCACATCTGTGAAATGGGGACAGCAAGTACACCTATTACATAAGTTTGTTATGAAGAATAAATGAAACAATCCAGGCCCTCACACATAGTTAGAAATATGTTAGAGACAACGATTGTATTACTGCTGCAATTATTATCATGATTGTTCTTTTGATAACTCTTTGGATCAGCTGTGGGAGAGCCAGTGCATTCTTATCCTGACTCTAAGCTTGGGGGTCCTGCTCTGTGAGTTGTGGGAGACACGGACCTGGTGAGAACCTTTCCAATTCCAATTTCAACTGCATAATTTGTTACTGGTCTGTGGTCCATCCCAGCCACATCCTTGCCAGAATGTCTGCCACAATCCTCGTACTATACCTGTCTAAACCTAACACATGATCTCACTCCCTACCTGCCCTCACATCCTGTCGAATCTCTCTCTAGGAATGGTACCTGCATCTACCATCTACTCAACTGCCCAAGCTGAAAACCTGGGAGTCCTTCTAGACCCCTCCCTTTTGTTCCCTGCCCACCACCACTAGCAAAAAACCAACCAACCAACCAACCAACCAACTAAAACCCCATAAATAATCACTTACTAGATCCCACCAATTCTTCTAATTCTTAAATCAATCTTACGTGCCTTCCCGTTGTTGCTGCCCCACTCAGGCTCACATATCTAGACTATTTTAATAGCCACTTACTGTCTCTATCACTAATTCTGAGTTTTCCAGTCTCACGTACCATGTTACCTACCCCCAGGGACACACAAATACAATCATGTTCAAAACTCTCCAGTGGTTTTCTATCATCCATCAGGTTGAACTGGGCTCCCAACACAGACACCTACAGGCCATACTCCTACAGGCAACAAACTCGTGGCACGGGCTGTTGGTAAAATAACGTGCACGCGGCTGTTAACACTGTGACCTGTCTAGGTAGACTGCATTTTAAAACTCTGTGCAAACCAAACCACATGTCTCTTAGCCACGATGCCCTCAGGCCACCAGTCTGAAGCATTCCTGGTCCTACTATACAAACTCCAGTTTCTCTGGCACATCCTGCAGGGCCCTTCGTGATGTGGGTCTTGTTACCTGTGGAACCTGGTCCCACCTCTCCCTCCTTGCACTTTACGCATGAGTAATCCTGAATGACCTGCAGTTCCCTGCTCTTACACCGCGCGTTTTGGCTCATGTTGTGCCCTCTACAGAGATTCTTCTTGATACCTTGGTCAAACGTAGTTTATATTTGACAGTTCTGTTGAAAGGCTAGCTGGTCCTGTCAGATTACCATTGTTCTCCCTCTCCTACTCCTGATCTGCTAATCTAACAACGACCATGGTGCAATGAAATTATTCATTTGCATAATCCATTTCCTCGACTAGTCTCATAAACTCCTTAAGTCAGGGGCTGTCTTTCCATCTTCATATCTCCAGCTCTTAGCATGGAGCCTGGCATAGAGTCTAATCAGTACACAAATAGAGGAATGGCATCAGCCAGCATTTCGAGTGCTTCCTGAATTCCAGGCACTGACCTAAGCATTTTCACATACGTTATGTCTTTTAATCCCTATGTTAAGGGCACCAAAAATGAGAGGAAAAGGCAAGGATGGGTCCTTGTGTAACATATGCATGGGCTGTTCCCCAGGTCTCCATGCTCAGCGGAAAGTGATTAACAATGTCTGCGACAGTAGGGTTTGGGCATCTGGGGTGCTCCAGAGTGACCCATGAGCACCTCTAACCTACTATATTGAAATTATTATTTTGTAGTTCCTATAAGATGGAGGCATTCTCAAGGACAAGTACTGCAGCTTCTGTCTGAGAATTCTCACCACCTGGTATCACACCTGTCACACAGTGGGACCCCGTGCCAATGTCAGATAAAGGAATGAAGGGAAGTTCTCATAGATCGCCATATGACTTTGGGAAGCTCTGAAATTCTGCTACATACAGGTCTCTGGGAGGCCTGACTTTTTCCTTCAGTATCCCTGACTTTTTCCTTCAGAAATGTGCTGGATATCTTGGATTATAGGTTGTATGTTATTGAGTACAACCAGATGCTGTAACTGAGATAAAGGGAAAAAGAGAAGGATGGAATAGAGAAAGTAATAAAAAAGAGGGAAAATAAATTAAGAAATAGATGGATAAGGATATTAAAAAAATGCAGCTATGTCTATGCACTCTGAAAAGAAATCTTCAACACATTTCACTTACCATGCTAAAAATATATTCCTGCAATTAAGCGACATGGCCACAAGGTGACAGTAAAGTAATAACATGTCTCATCAGGCTTTCTGAAGGCCTGGAGTTCCACACTACCGCTTAAGCTAAACCTTCAGAGATTTACAGTCATATTACACTGATGGAAAACAAACTTTATTAAAACAGATAACAGTAAGGAAACAAAGTACGAATCAAAACATATAATTTTCAAGGAAAATACAAAAGCATCCAAAGTCTTTAAATATCTACATGTATCTCTTGACTATAGAATAATAGTTAAAATTCCTATCCCAAATTTCAACTGTTATAGTTTTTTTCAACAATTTCTAAGATTAAATACAGATCGTAAGTAGTTCACTCGCCTTTTCAAACTCTTATCAGTTCCTTTCTTCCCGCTTATCTCATCGCTGCCCTTCTAATCCCACCCTTCACTACACAGTCTTTCTCGTTCAGATCTTTTTAGGTAAGAAATGAGCAGTAGTTGACTTTGCAACCCCACTAATGCCTGAATTTTTGAATCTCCTCTATTCGTTTCTATTCCTGCTTGCAAACAAGCCAATTCTTTTCTGAGTGCATCTCTTTCTTATCATACCTTGCCAAATATAGGCAACTGAAACAGTGTACAGTGGTTTTCCAACCTCTTCTCAAAGATCTATACGTCAATTAGGAGCATGCGATGGCTCCACAATGACTGAAGGTGAAAGTTTTATTAAATGCTTTCCCATTAAATAACGTGCACTGTCAACTTTTCAGCCTCCAATGTTGGTTTTCTCACCAACTATCACCTGGCCTATAAGCCCATATCACATGTTTTGGGGGGTCACATTGGGGTGTTGTTGTTGTTACAACAGAACCCTTCTTCCAGCTCCAATATCTGTATCAGTCAGAATAGTATAGGCTATGCTATGGTAAACAACAATCCTAGAATTCTAGTGGTTCAAAACAACAAAGAATTATTGGGTATTCACATTACATGTTCAACACCGATTGGCAGGGAAACTCTGCTCGTTGTAATCCCACAGGAACCCAGTCAGATGGGGCTCTGTCACCACACTGCCAACAAGGGAGGGTCTCATGCTGGCAATTAAATGCCCCAGCCTAGAAGTAACTCACATCACTTCCCCCACCACTCAATGGACAGAACTACGCATGTGGCTAAATTACATTCAAAGAGTCCCATTCTGAATTCATTGAGTGGTTTCTGTTTTTTACTTCCTTACCTCTGTATACACAAACTAGGCCACTGGTGACGGTATCTGCCAGGCTACATAGCTTCTCTAGGCACTTCAGTTCCTTTGGGAAAAAAGCAAAGTGATATGGTTCCATTTGCGTTTTAGAGCGATTCCCTCTGACTTTAGTAAGGAGGAGGGCTTGGAGGCATAATGGAGTGGGTCACAAGGATGGAGGTCAGGAGGTGACCTAGGAAGGTGCCGCAATTGCCCAGGGGAGAGATGGGCATGAATCGATGGATTCAAGGATTAGTCAAGATAGAGACAGTAAACAGAACAGGTAAAGAGCCAACTCATAAAACAATTACAACTCTGGGCTGACAGAGCAGCTTATAGTTTTCAGCAATGGGAAGAATGTCACACTCCAATTAACCCTCAGGTTAAAACTGAAACACTAACCCAGAAAAGAAGCGGGCTGAGACACCTCTAAGACCAAAGACTATTTCAGAACAAGAAGGAGAACAGACAACAACTAAATTCTTTTGTCAGCTGCTCCTCCATTTAGCTTGTCTAACCGAGTTCTCACTGAAACAGTAGCTTGTCAGTAATATCGGGATAACTTTGATGGTGACAGATGGTTACTAGACTTGGTGTGGTGATCACATCAGAAGGTACAGAAATGCTGAATCACTATACTGCACACCTGAAGCTAATATTGCCTACCAACTGTACTTCCATAAAGTGAAAAATAAACAGTAGCTTGTAATCTCAGACCCCGGAACCCTGCAGCTATTCACAACTGGGAATTTTACCTTAAATTTACAGAAACAGGTGCTAGGACATATTTTTCTCTCTGTCCTTACACTGCGGTTCTTTCATTTTCCTCTCAAGGTCTCCTTTTGATGAAAACTCGGTGTGTTGGGAAAGGAGGCCATTTCCATTTTCCTATCCAAATTCCTCCTCTGCTAAGTTTCTGAGTTTCCTTTGAAAGAGTTATTGCCACAGAACCTTCAGACTTCATTATTAGGTGTGGTTTTGGTTAATGTCTGTTAATGAGCTGGAGAGAGGTGATAACTGCATATTAATGAGATTCACAAAGGAGCCAAATTAAAAGCTGTTGCAAACTCCAGTGGTGACAGCAATAAACTAGAACTCTAGAGAGAACAGACCAACAATCAGGGACAATACAATATGGTGAAACCAGTTCATGTGATACTGACAATTTAGGGGAAAGAAACAGAAGTTTAGGTAATTTTTTTTTTCAAAAAAGGAAAAAAAGCCATGTAGAAAGCAGCAGTCACCAGAAGAGTCTTAAAGATGAAATGAAAACCACAACAACAAAAAAACCCAATGAATGTTGAGGTTGCAATCCAATGAACTCCATTTTACATTTCTCCCCCTCCGAAAATGGTCACATGACCCAGGTCTAGCAAGTCAGTGTACCCTAGAATACAGTTTTTGGTTTTGTAGACATGCCACTTGACTTAGTCTAATGAGATTCATCTCTGGGAGGTTTTTTTTAATTTATTTTTTTACTGAAACTAGTTGAAAATAAAAAGCTTGCTTTCTCCAAGGAATGCAAGTTACACAGGTAATAGGAGCCTGGAGCTGTCAGAGTGCACCTAATACAGAAGCCCCAGCTGTGACTGAAACCACACAGACAAAAGCTGAGCCGACAGTGGAGAATTGGAGGGGGTGGGAGGAGAGAGGATGGGGATGAGGATAAGAAGTTGCTCACACGATGGTGGGGGCTGGCAAGCGTTTAATTTATAGGGCAGGCTGGCAACTCGGGCAGAAGTTAACGCTGCTGTCTTGAGGCAGCATTTCTTTTCCAGATAACTTCATTTTTTGCTCTTCAGGCTTTTCAAATGATTGGAAGGGGGGCTACCTACGTAATCTCCCTTACTTAAAGTCAACTGATGGTAGATGTTAACAACATCTACAAAATACTTTCACATACACACACACACACACACACACACTCTACAAAGTACTGCACACCAACAACTAGATGATGGTTTGATTCTATAACTGGGTACAATAGTCCAGCCAAATTGGCACATAAAATGAACCATCACAGTATTCAAGACAGTGTGATATTGGCATGAAGACAAACAAATGGATTGATGGAATAGAATAGTCTAGAAAAAGAAGTAGACACATATGGACAACTGATTTCAATAAAAATACAATGGCAGACAGTGGTGAAAAAGAGTCTTTTATACAGTAGATCAATTGGATATCCATATGCAAAAAATGAACTTTGATTCATACCCCTCGCCATATACAAAAAATTAACTCAAACTGGATCACAGACCTAAATGTAAATCCTAAAGCTATACATTTTCTAGAAGAAATACTAGGAGAAAACCTTTGTTAAGGTAAAGATTTCTCAGATACTACACCAAAAGAACACTCCATGACAGAACAAATTGATAAACTGGACTTACTCAAAGTTTAAAAACAAACTGAAACCAAACCAAACAAACAAAAAACGCTGTGAGGAGAATGAAAAGGTACACCACAGACGGTATTTGCAAAACCTAAATGAATTGTATTCAGTCTTTAGAAAACTCTCAAAACTCAACAATAAGAAAACACACAAGACAATTAAAAAATGGGCAAAAGATGTTAACAGATACTTCACCAAAAAAGATATACAGGTGACAAACACATGAAAAGACACTCAATGTTGTTAGTCACTGAGGAAATGCAAATTGAAATTACAATGGGGGCCTGCCGGTGGCTCAGGCGGTTGGAGCTCCATGCTCCTAACTCCGAAGGCTGCCGGTTCGATTCCCACATGGGCCAGTGGGCTCTCAACCACAAGGCTTCCAGTTCGATTCCTCAAGTCCCACAAGGGATGGTGGGCTGTGCCCCCTGCAACTGGCAACTGGACTTGGAGCTGAGCTGCGCCCTCCACAACTAAGACCGAAAGGACAACAACTTGACTTGGAAAAAAGTCCTGGAAGTACACACTGTTCCCCAATAAAGTCCTGTTCCCTTTCCCCAATAAAATCTTTCAAACAACAACAACAAAACAAAAAAAACCACACCTTTAAAATTACAATGAGGTATCACTACATACCTGTTACATTGGCTGAAATAAAAAGGCTGATCATACCCAGGGTTGGCAAGGGTGGGAGGACTGGTACCCTCCTACACGGCTGGTGGATGCAATACGGTAATATCATCCAACCTCTTTAGAAAACAACTTGGGAGTTGAAGAAAATGCTAACCCTATACCCAGTATATGATGCAAACATTCCCCTCCTACGCACTGACCCAGGAGAAATGAAGACATTTGTTGGTATATAGAGTTCCACGCGAATGTTCATAGGAGCTTTATTTATAATAGCCCCAAACTGAAACGCACCCAAATAGTCATCAACAGGTGAATAAATAAACAAACTGTGCGGTGTGTCTGTAGAACGGAATACTCTTTAGCAAAAAAAGAAATGAATTATTGATATATGTGACAACATGAATGAATATTATGCTGAATGAAAGAAGCCAATACATACTGTAGGATTCCATGTATATAAAATTCTAAGACGCGCAAACTAATGTATTGTGACAGAGAGCAGATCAGTGTTTGCCTGGGAATGGTAGGGAGGAGTGAGAAGGAGGGTTTCCCAAGGGGGTGATAAATACATTTATTATCTTAATTATGGTGTTGATTTCATGGGTATATACATATGTCAGAACTTATCAAGTGGTATGCTTTAAATCTGTGCAGCTCATTGTATGTCAATTATACCCCAATAAAGATGTTAAATAAAAAGTGAGTGCAGACGAATGACAAAGAATTGCAAACCAAGGAACTAAAGCACCCCAGGAGCTAGTGTGGCATATTTTTCAGCTTATGAATTCTGAGTGGAGTGTGGAATCTCAAGTTTGGTCTGTGTCACTCTTAACTTCTCTGAGTGCCACATTTATCATTTGTAACATGGTAGTCATATATATTTTTTTTACTCTGCCACCTACCTCCGGGGGGGTTACTGTGAAGACCCAAAGCAATAATGTGTGTGAAAGTGCTTTGCAAGCCACAGCACACTCCATAAATGTCCGCTACTGGTGTAGTCGTGACATGCCATCTGCATACTATTCTTGCCCAACATATATGCTTCATGCCAGCTCAACCCCTAATAGCCCGCATATAAAGTATAATTAATTGTACAAGTTACTTGAATAGCAGTGAAAGCCAGTATTCGGGGCATGACATGTCCTAAATACATAACAGATTTTGGAATAAATCAGTTTCAGCCCAAACTAGAATGGGGGAAACAGACAGATGCCTTCACACGTATGCCAAGACAGTGAGACCCACCCAAACAGGATGGCGTCCAGGGTAAGGAAACACAGCCAGGACGCAGGCGTCCTGTGTTTCCTGCCAGAGGCTGTTAGCAGGGAGTGGTAACCCCGTAACATGGCCGGCCCGGCTGCTGAGAGGCTCTCTGCGTGTAGAGCCACGCTGGCTTGGAAATTAACTGCTGTCTTCTTGGCCTCTCACACTCGCCAATGAGAATACTGGGGCCACAAATCACATTCGTTTAGCTCAAGTGAAAGGTGACAAGAAGACTAAGAGGTGAATATGCTCAGTGTCACCCTCCTTCCGTTCTCCCCCTTGGCACTGTTATTCTTGATCTTAAATTACAACTGGCACTTTCCCCACCATGTGCATTCATTTGCAGTTACTGGAATTGTTTTTGCCCAACCCTCTCCAGGGCCCTTGAACATGTAGGGCCCGCTGTTTGAAGCCCGCTTTCCAGTGCTGACCTAGGGAGGGGAAAACCCAGTGGGGTGGACTACTCCTGGGCGGGGGGCTGCATAGGATGCCACGCAAAAGCAGGGTTAGCGTCAGGTGGAGCTGCACCTGAAAGAAGCACCTGGGGAGAAAGGCAGGAAGTCTGAGAATAACTCAGATGCGAGGAAGGGCAGGATGGTGGAAACACGTGTGAGTGCAGAGGACAAGAGCAGAGTGAGAGAAAAGGTGGGAAGAAGCCCGAGCACACTGAGGCCTCAGAAGCTGGATGGCCAGCGATAAACAGAGGAACAGCCATAACAGACGTGTTATCAACGAATGTCTCAGAGCAGGCCCTTTCTCGTGGGACTCCATGGCACCTCACTGGCAGGGACTGCTTTCCTGAGACACCGAGCGCTCGGTCACCAAGGACCCCAGCGGCCTGCCTGGCTGAAGAGCTCCTCATCCAGCACTCAGGCTGGGAGGAGTGGGCGGGCAGCCTGTGGAAGTTCGTGGGTATCTTTACAAGTTCTCTTTACAGGCAGACGTCATGGCAGCAGTTACTGCGCCTTGAAGGAGCAGAGCTTGGCCCCAGGGACCCCCTCTGGGATTGAGAAGCACATGTCTCCATCTCCCAAGCATCAATGCTGGCTCCGCGGGGCAACAGCGAAAGTCTGGAATGGCGGGGCGTGCCCCGGGCAGGTTCTGCTGTCAGGTGGTCCGCAAGCCCAGGGAAGGGCGTTGGGTAGGCCTTGCCTTCCCGTGAGAAGAGTGCTGCTTTGAGGGGTGCTGGACAGGCCCACCGCAAGACAAATTGCCTCTGTACGTGCTTCAGAGCTTATTGTGAAACACTGATTTATTGGTGTTCAATGTCCATCTTTCTGCAGTCTTCTGGGTTATTTCTAAGAGGAATGAGCCACTATGTCGCCCCTGCATTGCCCTTTCACCACGGTTAGTAAGTCTGAATCATCACAGCCTGTGGCCTGGAGGACAGGGAATTGCCATGGGGGACACAGGACACAGAAAGTGGAGGGGACAGGGAGGTAGGCAAGAAAGGGAGAGTCAAAGGCTAATGCCATGTATGCCACCTTTTTGCTCCGTGTCAGGAGTCCAGGGTCTGCCTTCGCTAACTGGAAGTTGTTGGTTGGTAAATGTGATGCCATTAAACTTGAGATGAAGGAGCACAGAGAAGGACACTCCCAGCCAGAAGGGAGCCGCGAGGGACAGAGTCTAGGCTTTGGCAACGGGGAGTGCTGCTCTGGCGAGGGCACCGTTTACAGGGCTCCGAACGAAGTCCAAGCCCAGCCACGCCAGGCACACCTCCTCTGTCAATAGACGCCATTGCCACATTTCCACGGCGCCTCCGGCAAAGCCAGCCTGTCTGTGCTGGGCGCCGGTCCAGCCAAATATCTGCACCGGTAGGGGACTGGTGAAGAAGCAAAGCCCTCCTTGGGGCTGCCACTGGAAAGAGAAAAAGCATGAAACCTTTCCAGATCCTGGAGACTTCTCCTTGTCCCATGCTGTGAGAAGCCTTTCTTGTGTGCCAAAGCTGCTCCTGCAAGCTCCGTGCAAAATGAGGAAAAGCCTGCTTCTCCAACCGGGGTACACGGAGCCATGGGGGCGTGTGACTGATGGCATGGTGGCATGGGGACCACAGGACAATCATATGCACCCTCCTACAGGGGCAAGTTTCAGCAATAGGAAGTAGATGAAAACGTTTTTTCTGCATGGAATATAATCAAAACTGTATATGAGCTTTCAACAAACTCATTCCAAGCTTTCTTCCTGGGAGCCTGGGAGGTGGTGCCTCCCAGACTCCCAGGAGTGACCCCACACAAAGGAGAGGGCAGCTTAACCCCGAAGCCCACCATGGCTTTCAGATGCTTCTCAGAAATCCCATGGGTCCATACTGGCCACTTGGGATGTTCAATCTACCAGCAAAATACAATTCTTTCACTCTAAGGCTTTGAATCCTAGTAACGTGAAGATAGCCACCTCCGTCTTGAGACACCTCTGGCCACTTCCCAGCCATCCCTACTTCCGAGTGAACAGAGTCCATCACGCTCTAACGCCAAAGGCAAGATTTGGTGAGAGGGAGAGAGCAACGCGACGTTCGGGGCTTGGCATCAAAAGGCTGGTGGTGTGAGAATGCATTTCCTTGATCCCATGGCTCTGTGGCCGACCAGTCTTCAGCATCCCACTGTGCAAGAGCTGTGCTCACACACACGCAACCCAGGACGTGCCCACAGCCCTGCCCAGAGATGTGCTGGAACGCGCTGGAGCCTAACTTTGTCACATATGGCTTGAAGGCGCTATTCCAACAGAGTCGCCTGAGCTAGGAAGAGAGGTTTTTATTTAGCAGAGTGACCACCAACGCTGTCGCTTATTTGTCACCAAAGATTTCAGCCTGCCCAGGGGCAGATCCACATTTTGTGTAGCGTGAAGCGCATACAATTTGGGGGTCCTAGTTAAGAAAAAGAATGCAAAAATAGCTTACTTTTGCAAATGTACAAGACCATATGAAGAGCACGTTGCTAGGTTCTCCCAAGGACTGGGAGGGGCCTGCACAATGGAGGGGACGAAGCTTCACTGTCATTCGCTTGACAGTGGTCTGCCTCTGCCCCTGCACTTGAGTATATTTATATTTGCTGGAGGAGGACGGGGGGGGGGGGGCGCGCATGGATAGCTAGTGATATATTATTTTCTCTCCCAGATGTAACAATCTGTAGTTTTCCAAGCTGCATCTCATTTTATAGCTTCCTGCCCACATTTTCCAGTCTCTTTGGGTCTGTCTCTATTTCTTCTTTCTGGCTGGGCTTTAGAGCAGCTCCTTGGGAGATGTTCGGGGGCATTCAAACAATGGGCTTGGCCCAGGAGCATGGAATTTCCTGAAAGACAGCAGGCGTCTCTGCTGGGTTGTTGGGATAGACTGATCAACGAGTTTGAACACTGGAGATGGAGTCGTACCAGTCCGTGCCAAGAGCCTTCTGGAGGCAGCTCATATGGAAACCATCAGTCCCAGTCCGCCTGTTAGCTCACTTGAAGGCAGCCAAGCCTGGGGACCAGAGCTGCCATGGCAAAGAACAAAAGTACCACACACCCCACACCAGCCAAGAGTGCAATGGGAATTTCACACCCCAAAAGATTTCTTATTCTCCCTTCCAGTCACACACACAAAAAAGGGTGTGATAAAAATTGGCTGGATTTGTTAGTGCCTACACACATTTTATTGTAGAGAACGTGAAACTTATCACAAATCATGTTACGAGGTGTGATCTAAAAATACGGTGCATGTTTAAATAAAAGAATGTATTACAGTAAAAGACACATTGCCAGTAACCCTCCTCAAAATACACCCCCTGGCTTCGAACACACTCATGCCATCGTTCTCGCCACTTTCTGAAGCAGTTCTGGAAGTCCTCTTTCGTGAGTGTCTTTACTTCATCCTCCATCATGACAGTGCTCCATGTCACACATCGCTTCTCGTACACAACTTTTGTCAAATAAAAATATTACGGTGTGCCCTCATCCACTTTATTCACTGAATCTGGCACTGGATGAGACTTCTGGCTCTTCCCCAAAGTCAAAATGATTCAGGACATCGAGGCAGCCATAACAGCGCCACTAAAGACACTCACGAAAGAGGACCTCCAGAACTGCTTCAGAAAGTCGCGAGAACGATGGGATAAGTGTGTTCGAAGTGAGCGGAAGTATTTTGAAGGGGATTAATGGCAATATGTCTTTTACTGTAATACATTTTTAAAAATTTAAACATTCACCATATTTTTTTATCACACCTTGTACGTTACTTTCAGCCTCATGTTTGTGTTGTTGTTTTTTTAAAGAACTTTCATTGCATTTACAACAATTTCCAAATTCTAAATGCTACTGCACTCCTCTCATCTTACTCCTTCTCATGTGCCAAGGTCAGGTTGCACTAAAACTATGTTGGTTTCTTAGATGTGCCCCCCACTCTTTTTCTCTCGGCTTTCCACGTCTTTACCTCTGTCAGGATCACTCATACCACCTTCTCAATTAGGTAACTCTTACTCATCGTAGCTCTCAACTTGAGGAACTCCTATCGTGTCCTGCACACTCACGTTTTACTATCATCTCCCTTATCTTTAATATCTTCTCCACTCAACTAGAAGCTTTGTATTTTAGTTACCTACTCTAGTGTAACAAACCACCTCAAACTGAGTGGCTTAAAAGAACGATTTCATTCACTCTCAAGATTCTGCAGGATGACTGGTGTCCACTGGGTGATTATTCTGCTAAGTTGTGTCGACCATTATTTTGGTCATTGGGGATGCACTAGGCTGGTGCGTCTGAGACAGTTTATCCTTAGAGCTGTAGTTGGTGCAGGCTCTCAGCTGGAAGCCCAGCTAGGGGGTGACTGAGGGGCCACCATGTGGCCTCTCCACGACTGGGACTTCTCACAGTACAGTTGCTGGATTTTAAGAGGAAGAAAGTAGAAATGGCAAGTCGTCTTAAAGCCTAAGGCCAAAAGCCCCAGGATATCACTTGATCTAAGCAGCCATGAATTCAAGGGGAGGAGAAATAAACACTCATCAATAAAGGAGTGGTATGAACATGCTGGGAGGGGAAAAAATTGGTGGCAGCCATCTTTGGAAATTACCTCCCTCCCTCTGACAGCAGGGACTAGGTCTGTCGTGTCCCCAGCAACTGGTCCAGTGCCTAGTGGAGTCGGCACTTTGTCCGTTTGGTCAAAGCCTCTCTCTAATTCTTTGCTAATGCCGAGATTTGGACTCTGTGTTTGCTGTTTGCCCTCGTCTCCAGACCAATGGGCTGACTTTTCCTTTCTCTGGTGTTCCCCTTTGGGCCAACTTAATGGTTCCTAAGAACTTGGAGGGTGTGGTCAGAAAGGTTTCCTGGCCACTCTGTCATTGGCTGGAAGGACATGGAATGCCACTGCTCCTCCAATCACTATGGAGGAATGAGGGGGTTGGAGAGTCAGCAATTGGTGGAACTACAAGCAACCAATTAAGAATGGGGTTGGCTGCCACCATCACAACCCTAGTTGGTGCCATAGATGGCACAGGGGGGCCGGGGACTTGAGAACACACGCCTCACCCTGGGAACAGAGCATCTGGGGGAACAAGACTTCTCTCTTCCTCATGACTTCTGCGGCAACACCGACTCAGGCTGACGCTTTTCATGCTTTTGCTTACTCAACCTCAAGATACAGGAATGAGGTGATCATACTTTTTGGTTCATGACGCCCTCCTCAGGTCCTGGCAGACTATAAAATTTCAGGTTCAGAGTCCTTTCCTTCCGGCCACATTTCAAAGATGTTAATTACCCGTTTGGCTTCTTGTTTTCAGTGTTGAGAAGTCTGATATCAATTAGATTCTTGTTCTTTTGTAGTTAGTCTCCCTTTACCCCAGGAGCTGTTTTTGATACTCTTAATTTTCATTATAATGTGTTTTAGGGAGAATTTTTTTTCTTGTCAATTCTGTTCAGTATTCAAGGCACTGATCAGTCTCTGAAGGCCCATTAACTAGTACAGGAGGTAGATGGACACGAACATTCTGTGTAATCAAGATTGCAAATGTTAACCTTTCCAGAATGTGCACATACATACCCATGGTAGACATTTTAAATCGGTTTTATGGACGACTATAGGTCCCCAGTAAACATTCGGGAGTGAACACGTGAATGAATGAATGAACGAGTAGCAGCACACTGCCTACTCCCAGTAAGTTCAAGGTGGCTATTATTATTAACAGAAGTGCCACATAAGGAAAGAAAGACACCAAAGACTTGATCCCTGCCTCGAGGAGCTCTTAGTGCAGTTAAACGTGCAGTACTTATCACATCATAATATTTATTTGAAATACTAAAGCCTCAGAGATGAGGGAGCTCCTAACTCTCAGAGCAGCCTTCCCAGAGAAAAAAAGAGCTGAAGTTTGAGGATAGGATAGGATAAGACAGGAAGTGGGGAAAGGGCCTTCCAGGCAAAGAGAAAAGCTTAGGCCAACGCCCAAATACGGCATGCCATCTTCAGTGTGCTGTGGCTAGTGGGAAGACCAGTGGGAGACAGAGGGAGGAAGTGGAGGGAGAGATTATCTTCAGAAGAAAGGTGAAGGCTGCCTCATTCCCTTAATCCCCACACAGTGCTCTGAGCAGGTTTTATAGATGAGGAGACTGGGCTGAGAATGGTTAAGAGAGACTCACTCGAAGGTCACCTGGATGTGAGAGGCAGAGCCAGGTGGTAAGCCCAGGTTGTCTGTCTCCAGGTCATGGATGAAATCAATTCCCCACATTTGGTTCTTCCTTTAGCCCCTATCTCCAAAAGACAAGCAGGGAGAAAACTCCAGCTAGGACAGGGCTCTTTTAATTGTCCTTAGGGGCAGTGACAATGCAGGGGCACCTGCCTTGCTCTCCATAAACAGGAACAAGATGTGAGAGGAGCAAGGTTCCTGCAGCAGCTTAGACAGGAAGGTATAAGGCCCAGGCCCCAAGACGGGCAGAGACAAGAAAGGGTGCTCTGGAAACAGGGCCGCGAGGCCACGCCCGCTCAGGGCTGGGTGAAGATGTGCGGAAGCCCTGCGCAATGAGAAGAGGAAAAGCCTCTCATGGCAGGGAAAATAAAAAGAATCACGAAAGCATAACGGAAGTCCAACACACTTCTCACTCTTTTTTTTCCTGCTGTTGGACAACGCTCATTGATTTTTCAAATGTTCTAAGGACGCATTTGGGGAATCTGACACCCATTGAAAGGTTAAGGACTATTTCCCCATTTTGCAGACAAGACGAGTTCAGTCCCCAGGGGAGATAAACCCAGGGATTTGCCCCAGCCCCCAATCTGGCCTGGGAAGTGAGCAGACCTGACTCATGCAAGTCTCGGGTTTTCCATTAAAAGCGCTTTCCCGTAGCAAATTCTGAATGCAGCCTGAAATCAAGAACTGCTAAGAAACATGCTCCTTTGGGCATAAGCGCCGCGTGTGCAGCTTAACCCATTTGTCTTATAAACAGGAGAAAATTTATGGTTAAATATTTTCTCTGGAGAGAGGCTAATTGGAGTTTGTACTGTGGTTCGTCCAACACCACTAGCAAATCTGGTGCCATTACCCAGAGCTCCCCTAACTTGGCCAAAGGAAAACCCAGAGCTTGCAATCAGCTGGGGTTGCCAGTGTTGGTTTTAGAGGAAGAGCGGGCGGCCTCAGCTGAAAATGACGTGTTTCCTACCAAAACTTGCCCCTTTTCATACCTGCCTGAAGCTCCAAAATTTCACATGCAGAAAGCGTACGCATTCAGAATCGGGGCTCTTTTGGCAGAAAAGCAAGCTTGAAGAGAGGCCCCACAATGCAAAGCATTGTTGAACACTCCAATGTCTTTACCAGTAGACTCTCCCAGTGGGTGTGAAGGGAGTGGGGGACCGCTGCTCCTTCCGGCCAAGGGAACCTGGTTGTAGCCAGGTTAGGGCAGCCAGTCACCCTGACCTCTGGGAAGTTTAGCATCAGGTCTAATGAAATGCAACACGCCTCCGACATTGGAGCCTGTCTCTGACCACACATCAAAGCGAAGGAAGTGGATGCTTTGATCCTCTCAGTCTGCTGCTCTCCACAGAAAGTTTTAACCAAAGGAGGAGTGAGCTGGCGGTGGGGGCTCAGGGACTTTGGTTTTCCTTTCCCTTGTTAATGTTCTTCCACTTATGGAAACTGGGCAGGCAAGGCACAGGGCATGTGGGAAATCCAGCCCTGAGTGACTCTCTGGTATGCCCGCCATGGACGGGGGGTCTCATCTATTCTCCCCAAACCCCTGCCCCGCCTGCACTGTGATTCCTGAATTCTAATATTAGAGTTTCGTTTATGCTGGAGTCTTGACTCTTATTAGAATGTAAACCTCTCCAGGGAAAGGCAATAATGTAAGCCATATTATTTTACCTCAAAGTGCCATTTTTACAACGCATTTAAGACCTTGACACTATACGAGTTAAAACCCCTTTGGCTCCTGGTGACCAGCGTGTGAAGTCTGAATGCCTTATTGTGGGGCACGCGTTCCCGCCACGACCTGGACCTTGAGCAGCCCCCATGGTCTGTGTGTCTGTCCCTCCATGCCAGACTCATTCATCTCCAAACAGCCCCAAACTGCCTTGCAGCTTTTCACCCATGCCTGTGTGATTCACCCCTACCTCGGGACGTGCTGTTCTCTGGGATAGAATGCCAGCCCAAGGTCAAGGACAAAAATCACACTCACCTGTAATCCTGGTGCTGGACCAAGACTAGGCCATGAAATGATTTACCGTATAAATGAAGGACTACAATACTGTATACCATTGTGTATCTGCTTGCTTTCTGTTCTGCAGGTTTTCAATGAAGGGGGCAGTGTGAGGAAAGAGAAGAGAGGGGCGAGGGCCTCCCCAGGGGGGAAGAAGAGGCGAGTCATCATTTGTTCACCACAGTGACTGGTGTTGGCCCCACTCAGGGTGGTACCTACTGAAGTGGCAGAGGCATGATTCCGAGCTGACGCTCAGACATTCTGAAGACACAGGAAAAGGCCTGGCACACTTTGTTGGGGTGGGGAGGTGGCAGGAGGCACAAGAGGGGGTCGGAGTGAGGAGGCAGAACATGGGGAACCTGGGCTGGGGCAAGAGGGCAGTGGGAGAAGGGAATGGAAGGTTTCTGCCCTGACGGCAGTACCATCAAAGGCAGAAAAACAGTGGCCCGTGAGCTGTGCAGAGTCCAAAATGCTCAACATGTTTCCCCTTAATCATTAAAAAGGATCTAAAAATGTGAGGAAGAAATTTGCTAAAAACCCAATGAAACATGAAGAGGTAGAAGATTAAATTCTGGTTGAAGGTTGTTTGTGACAGAGGATGAGGCCTGGTACAGGGGTGTGGAGAGAACAGTGTCCAAGTAGCCTGGGCTTCCCCTCTCCTCCTCACCCCTCCCCTGCCCACCCTTCCCCTCTACTCTCAGCAGGGTTTCAAGGATCCAGTAAAGGACAGACCCCCCCCCCCCAAAGCGCCCCTCCTTCCCACCAGTTTGTGAGGGAGAACGTTAGAGGCCAAGGTTTTCTCCAGGACTACACGGAACCTCTGCCACAGGGGGAGATGAGCACGGCGTCCGGACAGGAGCGGAAAACAGAACAGGGCCTGGCAGTCAGGGTAGGGCTTCCTCTGCTGCTTCCTTTCCTGTAGCCAGTGCCATGCTCCCCACGTTGTCACCCTGGTGGTACCTCCACTCCCTACCCACCTGTCACCCTGAATGAAACAGCTGGGCAGGGGTGGTTTGGTGTAGTGGGCAGCAAGCAAGCACTTTGTGATCAGGTGAATTTGGCTTTGCTTCTTTCATCGGCCTCGTGACTGGACGTGACCTCAGCAATCTGAGCACTGGTTTCTCATACAGAAAATAGAAGTACCACTATGCCTGCCTGTCGGATGACCGTGAAAACTGATTCAATGAAGGTATATAAAGCACAGAGAACAGTGCCTGGCACAGGTTAACATTCTGCACAGAGTGGAACTGAGGACACCTCAGTTGTGTAGACACCTCGGGTTTGGGGTGCCTTCTCTATCTTCTCCCCAGTAAAAAAGACCGAATGGATGTTCTCACCAAAAAGAAAGTGTTCACAGAACTAGTTCAAAAGTACCGAGAGCTTCTCTCTGGAAAAATAAAGGTTCCCGTATATTCGTCTTTCTCGGTGCTTTTCTTAGTTCAGCATTGCAGCATCCATCAAAAAAGAGGATCAAAACGATGATGTTATCCTATGGAAACCCTAACCATACGCACTGAAATTTACACACCCAAGCATCCCTCAGAGGTAATATTGCCGTAAAAGCAATTCACGATGGTCAGAAACGGAGTCCACGTCTCCGTCGACACTGGCAGCTCCCCTCTGAAGGGCAGGCATTTCCCTGCTGAGCTCTGACACACGGTTGGAAAACGCCAGACTAAACGTTAGGTCCCTTCTAGAGCTAGCTTCTATTTTTACAATCACAACAGCGGAGAGAGAGAATCACAAGCCAGGCACACGGAGAGCATGGCATTTCAACCCCTTTCTCTTTGGAGGTCAGTCATACAACCCTAAAATCCAAGGGTCTCCTATTCAAGGTTTAATCTTGTGGAAACACATGTTTCAGTGAACAGCTGGGTTTCAGCCTCTACATTTCCTTGTCTAAGAAGCACATCGTCAGACAATATCCATTCCTGATATGCCCAAGTTATCTTTTCCAGGAAGAAAAAAAAGTGGGATGCCTAGTAGACAGACAGTCCTTCCCACCCTCCCTTTGCTACCAATTAGCCACGTGGCCTTGAGCACGTCATTTCAATCCCTTTCCCTTTGGAGGTCAGTCATACAACGAGACAGCTAGAGTAGCTGCTCCAGTTTCCTCTCGGGATTCCTCACTGTCAGAGTCTGGGACTCAGCCCTCGTCACTGCACACTTAGTTAATTCTACTCTCCCACCCGCAGGCGCTCCCTGTGCCAAGTGGATCCCCCGTCCACCTGTTGCCACAGATCTTTCTAACACATAGACTTAGTCCAGCCTCTTACTGAAAAAACCTATGGCAATACTCCTTTAATAGCATCTAGTTGATCAAAAGATAAACTGCTTTTTTAGTCTTCAAGGTCCCCTACGTTTGCCCCTGCCCAGCTTTATTTCTCATCACTTTACCTTCACCTCCGTCCTCCCGGAGCCTCAGCATCTTTTCAGTTTCTTGACCTCAGGACCTTTGTACATGCTGTTTCCTCTACCCGCCACGCTCACCTCCACTCAGAGCCACCCACTTCCTCTTTGTCTAGTCATTACTTCTTTTCCTTTAGATAGCAAATGAAACGGTCCTTATGCCAGGGAAGCTTTCCCTGGCCGTCTCTCCCCAACCTGATCAGGCCCCTGGTTTACATTACATCCTTACCCTTGCTGCCACTTCTATTTACATGATTTTATTGACTCATGTCCATCTTTCCCCCAATGGAATGCATGCTGCTGAAGGGCAAGGACCATATCTGTTTTGTTCACTGTATTCTTCCCAGGGCTTAGTGCAGTGCCAATCGCTCAGTAGATACTTGTTGGTAGAATAAAGCAAAGATGGATGGGTGACAGAGAGATGACGAGGAGGAGTGAGTGACCCTCCCCGACCTGGCCTGGTCCACCGTTCCCAGTTCCGTTTCCCACACTCTCTGCCTTCACCTTTCATGAGGCCTCCACGCTTTTGCATTCTGGTCCCCTTCACTCCTCATTATTGTAAGATGATCCCGTGTTTACTTCTTCTACAGCTGTTGGTCTAAGGTCAGCATCCCTGACGGTGTTATTAGGTTGGTGCAAAAGTAACTGCCGTTTTTGCAATGATTGTTAAACTTTTAAAACCGCAATTACTTTCGCACCAACCTAATACATCTGTCGGTTGCTAGACAGATGATTCTAGTGTTACAGTGAAAAGATTACAGTCTGTTTGAAGGAACAAGCAACGAGGAAGAGGTTTGGGTTTAGAAAACCAAAGACGCTCAGCAAACATGGCCGCTCTTTTCCAATACTTGAAGGACTGTCATGAAGATGATTAGACTCATCCCCTGCAACTTTAGAGACCAGAATCAGAAGCAAAACGTGGAAACTATATATATATATATATATATATATATATATATATATATATATATATATGAGCAAATTTGGGCTCAATGGAAAGGATTTCATGATACATACATGCGGCAGAAAGGAAATAAATAGCCTGCCTACCTCAAGTATTCATGAGCTCCTTATCACCAGAGTTGTATAAGCCACGGATAGGAGGTCACTTTGACATGGTTGGATGGTGACTTCCAAGGCTGCTCATACCCTCACACCTTCTTTCTAAGGAATAGTGTTCCTATTAAATCAGCATCTGAAGGGAGCTTCCATGAACGCTACAGGCGGTCATAGAGACCGACGGATTGGTAACTTAAATACTTAAACCTTTCCTTTTAAATTTCACAAAGGGCTTAGGTGGAATGGAAAAGTGATCTCTCGGTTCAATTCCAGTGGTCTGTCTGCAGGTGGAGACCAATACAGACACACCACCTCCCACGATACCCTCCCTTTTTTTTCTCTCTTTAACCTGCTAAAGAACTCACTTCTCACGCAATGTGTGCGCAGGCTTCCTTCGGCTACCGGCTACCGTCTCGGCTCCACCTAGTGGTGTGATGACTTGGTGCAGAGTTGGGGCTGGAGTGAGCGGCTTGAGGGAGGCTCCTGTCACTGGAACTGGATTCCAGGCTCCATGAGTTGAGCCCTCCCCCAGTCTTGCCCTGTTGACGGCAAGCTAGTTGACGAGAGCTGGTGATAGTACATTTCCAGTTTGCACCTTTAGGAGGCCTGGCATGCCTATATTAGCCCCCATGGTATTCGCAAGGAAGAGATTTCCTCCTTCTCAAAGTGTGCATCAAGGAACCCAACGGGCTCCAAAGTGGTGTTTCAGGAGTCACTACAGGGAGCAAAGGAAGACAAGTTGAGCTGTCAGGGATCCACTTCCCTCTACCCACCCTCTTATCCCCTCCTTTCTAGCAACCCTTCAACACTGTGTTCATGAGATTTTATTCCTCTTTCACAGATTTTGTGTGAAGTTTACAAAAGAAAAATTTATGTTGCTAAAAATAATATGAAAGACTTTAATGTCTTCCATTCCCCCCCATTTTAGAGTAAATCACACCAATAGCTCATTGACTTGCCCAAGTTCATAAAGCTGGCTCTGTTACAACCCTTACTCACAACTCCTGATGGTCACACTGGGGCTCTCATCCCCAAAAAGTGTAGTCTTCACTCATAGGCACCTTTGTGGCGGCCAGAGTTTCCAGCCCCATTTTTTCTTTACATGTGGAGAAACAGGATTGTAGATTCCAGAAACAATATTGTGTATTGTTGCCTCACTCTTATAAAGGGGTTAGTTTTATAAACAGGACAACTGAACCCTGGAGAAAGCACGTGATTTGTTAAAAACACATGATTCGTCCATCAATGACCAACAAAAAGCAACACTATCCGCTCTCTTCCCTCTCACCCTCCAAACTCAGCTTACGGCCATGCTTAAAACACTATACTTATAACAATGAATAGATGAAGAGTGAACAGTTGGAAGAGAAGTAAACATTTGGCCATTGTCTGATTGATGTCTGTAATGCTCAGAGATGAGTCATTTTGGAATTCTGATTCCCACGAAATGAAAGCAGACAGCTAGCTATTTATTAATCCAACCCTCTTAATTAAATAATTATGCTACTCATTTGATTGCTTGTCTTTCGATGAGAATGTAAGTGCCTTGAAGGCAATGTCTACGTCTGTCTTATTTATTACTGCATTTCAACATCTAGCTCACTGCTGGCACAAAGCACACACTCAATAAATAATGGTTAAATGGATAAAAACATATTTCTCCACCAGCAGCCTTGAACTTCAAAAGTACCTAATTATATCAGTTCATTATTTATCATCAACACTACCCTCTGCAGCCAGCTAGACCAAACATAGCCTAGGTTTTAAAAGTTTAAAGATGGACTTTTAAGGACACTGGTGACGATAAGGACGATAACATCCATGGAGATGGTTTTCTGCCCTACGACAAAGTATACTGAGCGAAAATGTAAACTATCGAATTTAGAAAACAACAACAACACTCGTGTTAGAGTAAACAATTTAGGAAATTTTGAAGCAGCCGTATCTAACATGCTGTATCGGGTTTTGGGTCTCAATGATGGAGGGCATTATTGTGATTGTTAGAACATAACTATAGGAGATATAAACGGATGACAAGTAGTTGTTCTAGGCCAGTATTCTCCAGTTAGTTTATTGATTGATGATTGCTAACTCCAATAATGGAATGTTTTCCTATTTGATAATAAACTGTTAACAATTCTCTTTGGGTTTGGGTCCTGTTATCCAGGAGGCTCCTGGTTTACGTACATTGAGCCAAATGTAACCCAGATTTCCAGAACGAGTGGCCAAATCTGCAGCTCACTTGTCATTAGTCACAGAAAAACAGGTCTATAGAAGGTGATAACAGTTATTAAAATGAATAATGTGGAAATGTGCATTCGATTTACTCATTTATTGGAGGTTAATAGTGAATTAGTAACTGAAAGAAGGTATGGAACACCAAGTTCCTGCTTCGTGAGTGATAATCCTCAGATTACACAGAAATAAGCAGATTTCATGGTTCCCTAGGGAGACTGCGAGCATACAGTTGAAGACGACCACATAGAAACGTCTTCTAGTTATCAACGTAATTAGAAGGAGATACTGTTCTTTCTGCACCATAGTCATATGAGGTTAGGAATTAGATACCCCTCAGAAAGTCATTCATAGGATTTCAGACAAGCAGATTCTTAAATCCAATTCCTATCACTACTGGATAAATGCAGCCCCCAAGTTACCTACAAAAAAAAAAATCGAGAAAACTTTAGTAATTATGTAGATTACATACAGGTCAGTTGGGCTGTGACTCAGCGTGGGCCATGTAAGTCTAGCCTACTCCACAATTGAAGACCGATTTAAAATACAGTCACGTATTTTATATATACACACATACACACACACATTAGGATTATGTCTTGACAACTGTATTTGCCTGTTGTTTTATTTGGTCTGGTGGTTGAAGACCACTGACACCTCAGAAAACCTGTACTGATAAGCTGTGGGGGGTACCTCATCTCAAATACCAGGGCAAACCCTGGATGGTCTCTTTAAGGGTTGATTCCTTTTCAAAATTAGTTATATCAGAGAGAGAGAGAAAGAGGGAGGGAGGGAAGAACGGACAGAGGGAGGGAGGGAGGGATCCCCTAAAGCTCATGTCAGTTCTTAGAGTGACGTATTTCAAAGTAACAGATGTGCCAATTTTGTCCCCTTCTCAGCAACTTGTCTTAGGTACTTCCTCATGGTACTCTGGGATCTGGAGCTACTTAAATCCTATCTCAGCCTGCAGTGCAGGAAGGGCCATGTGTGGCTGGGAAATACCTAACTGTCAAGTTGTTCCTATCATTGGAGATGAGCCTTTTGGCGAATTTCAAACTGGACATGTTACCTGATTGTAATTTGGAAACCAGAAGACAAATCGACCCATTGCTCACAATGTATGTGGATCCTTCCGACGCCAAGTTCCAAAGGCACAGACCTCTGCTGGGTATGGACTGTTGTTGTGAGCGCTTTTGACCAGGTGAGGGCTGAACTGTCCTCCGCAGAGGGTGCTGAATGCTGGTGGTGTGGGCTGGGCAAAGGTTCGACTTCTCCACTGCGGTGGGCAAGTCTTGTCTTGTGCTATAATCTATAGAGATATACAGCGTTATGGAAAGAAGAGAAAGGGAAAAAAAGAAGCATAATGGTTAAGTGAAAAGATGAGAGAGAGAGAGAGAGAGAGAGAGAGAGAGAGAGAGAGAGAGAGAGAGAGAGAGAGAGAGAGACCAAAAATCAGAGTGAGAGATCAGGGAGAGTAAAGAGTTATATTTGTCTAAGAAATTCTACTATGTAAATCCTAATATAGTCTAGCAATTTGGAGTTCTCACTATATAATCAGGTCTCCATTGGCTCTAAGACCATAGAACTAACCAGCAGTGAAATATCCATCTTTCTTTAATATCATTGTTCATAATAGCCAAATCTCAGTGTCCTTATTTATGAAGTAGAAATTAGAACATCGTCCTTGCAGGGATGTTAGATGGATTAAACTGTATACTGCATGTGAACTGGGAAGTTCTCTACAAGTATTACGTGATTTGAAACATGTCTTCAAAAATACTCTGTTTTTGTGAAGATCTAGATTATGATGGCATGTAAGTTTCAAGTTGAATGCTAACCTTAGTAGGTTGTGTGGCTAGCTGCAAATAGTGCTGAGAAGTTTTTCGTGAAAAATCTTAGTGCATTAGGAACAAGCTCTGTGATCAATTAGCAATGTCTGTAATGGGCACGGGAGGGGTGAGTGAAAACATGGATTTCCCATAGATGGCAACATGTCTAACGTGAAAATTCAAATCCCTCTGGAACTGAAATTTTCATTTTATTGTGAACCAGTCTACTAAACACACACACACACACACACACACACACACACACACACACACACACACTTTCCCCACTGCAGGTTATCTTCCTATAGGGCTCCTGGAACGAGTATTTCTATATAAACTGTATATGGTAAGTGGCTAGCCTTTTCTCCTCAGTGTTGTTTCTCTAATGACATCCACCATGATTTGATCAAAATTCAAGCATATACTTGATGAGTCTATCTTGATGTTAAAAGAATTCAAGTACTAGCCAATATTTATGAAAGAAGACATGTTAAGTAGGCATAGATATCTTTTTTTTTTTTTGCCATATTTAAGGCCTTTGAAATAAATATTCCTGGTCAACTACCTTCCCCTCCCTGCAACCTTCATGATCAGAATTTCTCTGCCTCTCTGGAGCAAGGTTCTAAGAGCAAAGAAAGGTCCCTGAGATTATTCCCATCAGAATGGCAAATGGCGGTCACACCGAAAAGGCTGTCTGGAAAGGGAATTCCAAGCACTGGACACAGACAGCCCAAGGGAGGGATTTCCTTGATTCTCAAGGACTGGGTGGACTGTGCCACTCAACTTACAATCCACAATCCACGGCCACAGGCCCAGAAGAACATGTCACTGTTACGTGACACTGCATGTCTTTTTCACTGCAGCTCATGAAGACAAGACCTTTTTCTGCTTTGCATGTCACATTCTGTACATCTTACGTTTTAGCCTTCTGTCCATGCTATTGCATTATCATCTTTACGAAGACTTTCAATTATCCTCCCCGCCCCGCATTATCACCATATTTATTATGCATCTAGTTTTCTGCTGGGCTTCATGCAGCTCATGGCTCCCATCCTAGCTGCCTTCCACCCCTCCCCGCTCCTCCTTCTCTCCCCCTACCGCCACAGCAACAAAATCATTAAGCAAGTATTAGAAATGCATATAGTCCAGTCACTGGCAGATTCGGATAAAAATTAGAGCCCAGAGGAAGAGCCCTCTAATGGAAGGTGAGACAAAGGGTGGGGTTAAAAAAAAAAATAAGTCAGTACTCTGCCCAAATCCTACCCAACTTACAAAGCCCTAAGCAAGGGCGTCCTCCTCTGAGAAGCTCACCCTTGGAACGTGCTTCACCAAAACCACATTTTTTTAAGTCTCTAGAATCCTCTTTGTGTCATGAAATCTTATTTCCTACTTCCATATTTCCTCCTCTCCGAGCTCACTAAGGGACATGTCTCACGACCTTTGAATCACACCTAACGCCTAGCAGAGTGCACGGAGCATTCAATAAACATGTGCTGAATGAGAAAGCAAATCATCAACACCTTCCCAGAAAAATGCACTGAGCACCCAGGCGCCGTGCCAATCACTGGGACCGTGGTGTGAAACAGCCTCTGAGGTCCCTGCCCTCAGTGAGCTCACGGGCCAAGGGGGAAGGAAGCCCACGACCTCCACAGGCAGCTGCTGTAATGTGGCGTGTACTGCAATGTGATGAAATGACTGTGGAAAAGAAGAAAAGACAGGCTGAAAGCCCTGCCAAGTCTCTCGGGACTCGATATTAAATTTCTCCTTCTCCAGTCAGAGGTTTGCAGGAGCCAGGTAGGTAGCATGAAGACGATGGCAGAGGGCGCGGGGGCCGCACTGACCTGCAGAGGCCACACTACGTGCTCATCCACATGCACGTCCACGGGGCTGGAGCTCCAGCTCCAGCCGGCTGCAGCCACGCAGGCCTGAATGCTGGCCCGGTCTTTCCACATCTCATTTCTTCCTAAATAAGAAATGAGCAGTTTGGATTTTTACGTGGAATCTGACTTTTAAATGTTGACAACCCAGTTTCTATGTCCGTGGCTCAGATCTGGCTGCCTCTGACTCCGGGGGCTTCCAGGGAAGGGGTGCTCCTTAGAAGCCTGGGTGCCGTGTCTCCCCTGCCTGAATCCAGGGCCCAGCCTACCATCTCTCCGTCTCCCAGCCCCCTCCCCTCTCTCCATCTCCCTTTCACAGCCTAGTCCAGCAAGTGCCTAGGGTTCTCAATCAAAACTGGTGGGGGGAGAGCTGACACCTACAGCTCGTGGGAAAATGGGTTAACCTTTGAGAAAAGTCAGAGGTACAGGGCCCCTGGGAGGTGCAGCTGTGAGTAGGTGGAAGAGACCGTGGGGAGCTCTCCTGAGTTTTGCATGATGGGCAGGGCTCTCCTTTAAAAAGCATTAACCCAGGTCAGATTAACAAGTCAACACTGAAACTGTATCCAAACAAGACTCCCTAATTGTGAGGGGGAAGCCGAGCAGGGGCCAGAGGAAGGAGTCCAGAGGACAAGGCAGGCGGACTCCAAAGCCTTCCCCTCTCCGCCCGCTGGCAGGCTTGGGGCATATCTGATAAGGTGAAGGGAAATTGCAAAATTAGAACTGGCAACTTATACAGAGAGGCCCAGTGCAAAGCCGTGGGCCCGAGGCAGGCTGAGAAAGTTGAGGAATTGTGGGGGAAAGAGGATTTGGCAGCCTGACTTCCTGTGGCTGTATCCAAGGCTAATTAGTTTGCAGTGTTCTGTGTGTGCCTGAATGGAAATGATCCCAGCACTGAGAGGCACGGGGGTGAGGAAATCAAAAACACGTGCACTGCACGGAGAAAGAAAGGGGAAGGGATTGGTGGGAGAGGAAGGCAAGGGGGGAGACCTGTCCTTTCGGCTACATTTTCTTTTTTTTTTCAGGAGAGGGCTCTCATCATTCTGTTTCATGACCAGTAAATCACCACCACAGCCCTGCCTGTCACATCTCCCATCTGCTGCAGAACTCATTAAACATCAAAAGAGGGCCCATCAGTTCTGCTTAGTTAGAAGTCTGACTTACTAGAGGTCTAACCAGGGAGGAGTTTGCATGTTTTTAATAATAGCTTAAGGAACTTCTTAACACCCCATAAATTACTTATGCAACAAACTCTTCCTGTAGCCCAGCCAGCATTTGCAAGTTGCTGAACCAACCCAGATCGACCCCCAGGACCACGGCTTTTTGGCGGCCACATTCCAGAAGAGAGCATGCGTGTCAGTTCACGCTTTAATTCGCAATTCTGAGCCCGTTATTAAAAACGAGTTACCTGGCTGCGTCTGTCCTCCCCGAAATGTGCAACTCTGAATTCCTTTGTATTTCTGACTCACTGTCTGAAAAGGCAACCTGGCTAGGGAGCCGCGTTGCCAGGCACCTCATACCAACAGGAAACGGTTGAGTTGAGAGATGGATTAATAACTAAGGGCAATAAAACCAGAGCTCTGCCCCAACCTTGAGGGTCCATGCTCGACAGATATTTAAATCAATAAATATTTATTGAGTGCCTACTCTGGGTTAGATCTGAGACAGACAAAAATAAATTCAGACATTTTGACTCCCCTCAAAGAGTCCAAAGTGTTACAGACACGCATAACCATTTTGAGGTTTAAAAAAAAAATTTGAAAATAAGGGAGGATGAAACTTCCTTCACCAGCATTCTTTAGAAGTTCCTTGGGTGTTGGGAGTATTTTGCTGTCGCTGTTTGATGCCATCTCCCTTCTATGTGCCCAGCCCTGTGAGGGATACAGCCTGAGGAAGGCCACAGCATCTGCTTGAGAGAAACTTCAAAGGGGTATAACTCTGGGCATCACATCCTAAGAGAATACAGGGTCAGGAATTCAGCCCGTACCTCCTGACTCCATTTTACTTTCTACTCACTTGACTAGGACACAGAAGCAGTTTCTAAGCACATGTCTAAGCATTATTTCCTCTACAGAACAGGCTATCTGGCATGAGGCTAATAAAGAGACAAAAATCAATCGGGATGAATGGCATGCTATTAATTGATTGTTTATGGCATGCATGCCTTGTGCCAGGGTCTGAGCAGTGCTGGCAAAGATGATTAGAACACATTCCTCCACCTCAGAGAACTCCCCCGCCTGTCCAGACACAAAGCTTACCCCAGTGAGAGAAATGAACGAAGTGTGGCCAGGATTCTGTGGTAACAGGAGAGGGTACTCGATCCGGACATGAGGGTGAGTGAGTGGGAAAGGCTTTCTTAGCCAGGATGACGGGTGAGAGGAGTCATAAAGAACCGAATAGCCAGAAGTAGCGGGTGGAAACATTCTAGTACCAACGGTGTGGCTATCTATAATTAAAGTCTCAGATGATTTCATTATGTTTTTCTTGCCAGATAATTCATGAGCAATACTATGTGCAAAAACTGCGCTAGGTCCCACAGATTCAAAAATGATCTCTATGCTTAGTGACACACACTTTAGGAGTGATTAACGGATGGATAAATAACTAGATAGGTGGGATGGTAACACCTAGTCTGTTCTATACTTTTATGAAGCAGTACCAGTTTTAAGGGGCTTCACACAGTGCCTCATTTTACCCTCACTTTCTTGAGGGAGAGGCAGGAAAGACATTACTGAATCCTTTTTGAAAATGGAGACTCACACGCTAATGAATAGTGCAGGGAACCAGAGCACGAGACCGATTACTTGAAAGGAGAGGGAAAAGGCAGGGAAAGTACACGTGGGTAAAGGGATGAAGAAACAGGCCAGAAGAGTGACGCTTCCAAGGGAAGCGGATGACCTGGCCATGCAGAAGTGGGAGGAGAACGTCACTGTCCTGAGCACCTGGACCCTGTACTGCACGCCTGACCAAGGCAGCACCTCCATGAAGGCTGGAGGCTTGGGTGAGGAGCCAGGGACACGCCATTAACGGCCACATGGAGAGACACAGAGGTGGGAAGACTGCGAAACAGAAATGACCTGTGAGACTCTGCCACGGGCTTGTCCTTTACAACGTGTTTGACAATGTCAGCACTGGCTCTGGGGCCAGGACGCTCACTGCGATGACTGTTCTACCATCCTTTCTCTCCATCCCTAGGTGCCATATCCCACAAGGTTTGAGTCTAGACCCTGCTTACGTGCCTCCTCCTCCAGCCAGACTTCCTTGATTTCACAAGCCAGGTTAGAGGCCCATCGGAACCACCATTGCAGTCGCCACAGGTGAGGGAGCTCTCTGTGCCTCTGTCTCTCCCACGAGCCTGTGGGCTTCCTGAAGGCACGGACTGTGTTCTTAGAGTCCCCATACTTCTTTCAGTGACTAGGAAGTAGTAGGTATTCGATGTTTGTTGAATAATGAAATGAATGAATATCCCCAGATCCTCTAGACAATGGCATCTCGTTGTCTACATAAATGTCCAGTTCCTGAGTCTACAGGATACGGTGTCCCCACGCCACCCCATTTTTAATCTAAAAACATTTCAGAAACAGGTTAGATTGCAAAACACCATTTGTGATGACGGTCTTTTTGATGTGTCAACTTGGCTAGACGACAGTCCCCAGTTATTCAAACTCTAATCTAGGTGTTGCTCTGAAGGTAATTTGTAAATGTAATTAAAATCCATAATGGGTGGACTTTAAATAAGGGAGGTTACTGTAGACACTCTGGGTGGGCCTGGTTTAATCAGTTGAAAGGCCTTAAAAGCAGAGCGAGGGCTTCTGGGAAGAAGAAATTCAGCCTGAGGGTAGCAGCTTCAGCCTGGCAGCCTGCCCCTCCTGACAGCCTGCCCTGTGGATGGTGGACTTGCCTAGCCAGCCCCCACCATCACGTAAGCCAATTCCTTGCAATAAATCTCTTAATACATATGCTTCTCTGATTGCATCCTGACTGATACACTATACATTCATAATGTCTGAAAGGATTTGAGCTCACAGTTCCCCCATGCGTTTTCAGTGAGTAAGAAGATGCCAGACTCTCCCAGCTTTAAATCATTCTTGCTGATACAAGAATGTATCAGCATTCTCCTCCTTCTTGCTGATACAGTCTATCAAGTATCTTTTCCTAACATGGGCCTGTTTGATCTGTGTTCAATCCATTGATCTAACCCGTCTCCTCAGTCATTCCTGCAGGTGTGATGGGGAACAGAGCTCCTTAGCAGTTGAGGTTAGAGCACACTGGGCTGCCTTGCCACCTTGAACTAGTACAGATTTCAGCTGGCTTTCACGTTACAGACTGTCCATGCCAACTCCAGAAGTTTAGGTAGCACAACTTTTATCATGCTTAGTTCCAACTTCTAGAAAAACACCCCCAGCCTTCCTCCAGAATTAAAAACAGCCTGATTCACACTGTTTGGCTTTGGCTGGCTGGATGATAATGGAAGAAAAGAAAGCACTTGGATAGCTGGTGGTAATGATAAAACATGCACCAAGTACTGTAATTCTCTCGCTGCACACTATAAAGTTTTCCATTTCATCTGCCTCTGCATTTTTTGCTTATTATCGCCAATTGCATAGGCATAACACTTTTCTCAGGCTTCGTGATCCACTCTGCCTTTTGGGATTGTTTCTATCTAAAAATTAATTCCATATGTATGTGCAACCTTCCATTTATTTTCTCACCACCTTCTATTTAAAAAAAATTATCTCTTCTCTCATTTTGTCATGTTTATGCTCCTTTTATCAGTAGCATTCTTAATATTGTCACTGCTTTTGCACTTCAAAGATATGTAGAGTCAAAAAAATGTTTAAAAAACATCTCAAAATCATGCACAAATGCAGCAAAAATTCCAAATATTAAAGAATAAATGGCTGGCAGAGATGTAAATGGCTGGACATTGGCCAATAGCGCCATCTGTTGGTCATAGGTAGAGTTGGATTCTGTGCAGCTTTGTTCTTATCTATAATATAAAGCATTATTCTTGGGACGACAGTTCCTTGCAGGGGGAAATTCTGTCACAATTTCATAGACCCTAGAAGTACCTTCTTTCAGGAAACGTTAAAGCCTACTAACTTTTGTAAGGGCAACTTTTCACCAAGTGATGAGAGCTGGGCCTTTTGGGAGGCCAGGGGAGCCCACGGAAGGGGGATCTGCACAAACCTCTCTCCCTGCCCCCATACCAGTGCTGAGGCTGTTTTCAAGTGACCTCATGGCTCCCCAAGGTGAGGGCCATGACCTGGACCAGAGGTTCTCGACTCTGGCTGCACATGAGGACCTTTGGGATGAGGTACAGGCACTGGTATTTTTTTCTAGTTCCCCCAGCAGATTTCAGTGTATAGTCAGGGCTGGAAAGTACTCACCTAAAGGAATAAGCGAAAGGCACGAAGTAGTTAATGTTCCACACATTTGTCAAGGTCTCCACCTTCCTCACCCCAGCATCTCCTCTCTTCAGCCACAGCGCCTTTTACCGAATTTTCTCCCAGGAGATTTTAGAGACAAAGAAGCGTCATGATTTTCCCAAGATTGACTACATTTGTGGCAGGTCCAGGTCAAGACCCCGGCACTTGGGTCCAGGGTCGTCAGAGCTGAGAGATGGGAGCCATCCAGTCCCTGTGCCTCCCACACTTTTGAGATTTTAATGAAAGTCACTGATGGCTCATTGCCTGGCCAGGTCAGAGAGCAGCTATTCCTCCAGGCTGGAGGTGAGACTTCCAGCTGACCCTGCCCCTCTGCGGGAAGCCCAAGCGTAGGTCTTTGACAAGGTTGGAATGTTTGTGTCTCCCCCAGATTCGTATGTTGAAATCTTAACCCCCAAAGATGACGTCATTAGGCATGGGGCTTTGGGGGGGGGTGCTGCTTAAGTCATGAGGTAGAACTTTCAGGAATGAGAGTAGTGCTCTTCTTACGAAAGAGACCCCACAGAGATCTCCAGCCCCTTTCACCATGTGAGGACACAGCGAGCAGGAGCCGGTTATGAACCCGGAAGAGAGCTCCCACCAGAATGCTACCCTGCTGGCACCCTGATCTTGGACTTCCCGCCTCCAGAACTGCGGGAAATAAACTTCTGTCGTTTATAAGCCACCCAGCCTAGGGCATTTGTTACTGCAGCCTGAACGGACTAAGGCAGGCTTGTGCAAGTGTTGTGTGGGTCTCTGATTCCACAGACTCTCATCACCCTCCACAATCCCCCAGAGAAGTAAGTAGGTGGTTGGCCGCCGGGACAAAACCGGAATGCATTGGCCTGAGTTTAGGGGTGCTGAGCTGCCCTACTTTTCTAGCAGATGAAAAAGAAATCTTACAAATGTCAACTCAGGAGGGATGAGACCATTTAAATGAATCAATGATCTGCATGTTAAAATATTTAAACGCAGGTGTTACCAAACACTAAGGAACTTACAAAAAAATCTAACACAGAGCTATACATGAACGGAGAGAGAAAAGTGCTTAAAATGAACACCCCACTTATGTGAATGCAAATGGAGCCGCCAAAGTGCTGACAAAACCGGCAAAATATTCCGCTTACAGGCCAAGTAATGTTTTACACTTAATTAGCAATATTGGTTAAGCCTCTACAGTGTCCGGGTGCTTGCTGCCTTCACTGCCAGCTTGTTACCGCCCACAACCCCCCCACCTCCCTTTCCCCTTCTCCCCTCCTCAGTACCTGATACATTATGTGCCACTCAACTGCTAGGTCCCCACATACTGTTCAGACCTCTGCATTTGCAAGTACTCCTATCTATTGCGCTTCCCCTCTTGCCCACCTGGGGAATTCTAGTTATTCTTTCAAAACTCAACATGCTGGAAAGTCCTCCGTCAATAGGCAAATGGACATGAACAAACATTCAGCAAATGGAAAATGAAAATTGCTAATAAAGATAATCATGTTCGCTCTCATTTGTAATTTAAGAACATCAAAGTTAAAGATGAAATAGGATTCATCCTAAAAACAGCAAAGATTAAAAATGGTAACAAAAGCAAAATAGACATCTCATTCATTTCTGGTGACATTTTTAAAAGGCACATTGGAATTATATGTTAAAAGCTGTAAGAATATTATTTACCCAGTAATTCCACTTCTGGGAATCAACTCTATGAAAAAAATTGGAAATTCAGATAAAAGTTTTAATGACCAGATTTATCGCAGACTTAATAGCTCACATTAAATAATCCAAGTTCTAAATATTTGGAGAATGGTAAAGTAAAATACAACATTAAGATAAAATACTAGGCAGGCGTTAGAAATAAAGTGTATGGAGATTATAGGAACATATATTCTGTTTCCCTGAAAATAAGACCTAGCTGGACAATTAGCTCTAATGCATCTTTTGGAGCAAAAATTAATAAAAGACCTGGTATTATATTATATTATATTATATTATATTATATTATATTATATTTATTATATATTATATTACACCCGGTCTTATAGTAAAATAAGACCACGTCTTATAGTAAAATAAGACCACGTCTTATATTAATTTCTGTTCCAAAAGACGAATTAGAGCTGATTGTCTGTCTCCGTCTTATTTTAGGGGAAACACGGTATTAGTTGAGGTGATTTTGGTTGTAATTCAGAAAACCAAAGTCAAGTTGCTTTAACCAATTGTGAATTTACGGACTCATGAGATGGTAAAGTCCAGAAGTAATACAGGACTTCAGGCATTGTTTGCTCCAACATTCTTCTAAAACATAGGCCGTCTTCTCCCTAATTAAGTTTAGGGACACCGTCTCATCTGGGTTCTGTCTACCTTAGCCTTCATTTCTCTGACTCTCACCTTCTCTACCTGTAGCTTCTGCCTCAGGCTGGCTTCCCTTATGGCAGCCAAACTGGCTGCAGCATGGCAAAGCCTCAAATCTGCAAACCACTCTCATTCAGGGGAAAGATTTCTTCAGTTTTCTAAGCAAAATTCCTGAGATTCACCCTAGTAGACCAACAAAAGCCACATACCCACCCTTGGAGCAATCCTTGGGTGAGAGACACAATATACTAATTGGTTTCATGTAGCACAGAGGTTAGGGTTTTTTTCTGTAAAGGGCCAGATAGTAAATATTTTAGGCATGGGGCCATATGATCTCTGTTACACCAGTCACCTCTGCTGTTGCAGCACAAAAGCAGACAGGTGATGAACAGATGAAAGGGCATGGCTGTGTTCCAGTAAGACTTTACTTACAATAGGCGGAGGGCAAGATTGGGACCCTGGATTGTAGTTTGCTGAACACTGGTCTAAAATATGTAAAATGTACCCCAGACAGGAGAAGTAAAGTCAGCTCCCCGAAACCACATAATCCTCAAATGAAAACAGAGATCACTCTAAAAGGGGAATGAGAAAAATGGTGCCAGGGGACAACCAATAAATATGTAGTATACAGGGGTAAATGTGAATCTGTTTTTCCCAAATTGTGTTTCAAACCCTTCAAGTTGTTTTTGGCCATTTCTTTTATTGCGGCAAAATATGCATAACGCAGAATTTACCATTTTAAGTGTTTAATTCAGTGGTATTAATTACATTCACAATTACCACAACCCTCACCACTGTCCATTGCCAGAACATTTTTTGTCATCCCAAACGGAAACTTCGTAACCACTAAACAGTAATTCCCCGTTCCCAACCCCCACTCCCAGCCCCTGGTAACCTCTTTCTAAATTATGCCTTTATGAATTTACCTATTGTAGTACCTCATAAAAGTGGAAGCATATAATTTTTATCCTTTTGTGACTGGCTGCTTTCACTTAGCAAAATGTATTCAATGTTCATCCATGTTGCAGCACGTGTCACTATTTCATTCCTATTTATGGCTGACGAATATTCCACTGTTTATCCACTATATTGTTTACCCATTCATCTATTGATGGATATTTGGGTTGTTTCTAACTTTTAGATGTTATGATCAATGCTGCTATGAATACTGGTGTCAAAACTCTTCAAGTTGTAAATCCACAAAACTGGATTTGTTTCAAAATCAAATAAGGCATAATCAAATATCACGTAAAGCGTAATTAAATATTGTACTATATATCACCTCAGTACATCATGATGCATGTTAGAATGTTAAAAAGTCTGTGAAATCTGTAGTTTAAAAAAAAAAAAAGCACGAACAACACTACCTGTATTCAACTAAGAAATTTTACTGATTTGACCATGGACTCATTTTTTTAAAAAATAGGACGTCTCTATACTATGTATCCTACTAAACACTATTAGGGACAAGAAGACCTATGGTTTAGGAGAATGTTGGCTACAAACCAAATTGTAAACATAAAGATTCTCTTGGCTATTCCTGTCCCTCTAGGTTTCTATATAAAATTCCCCCTAAATTTTGTCTACTCCTAAAAAGAAAATCTATTGGAATTTCAATTGAGATTGCATTGAATTTATAGATGAATTTGTGCAAAACTGATATCTGCATAGTCTTAAGTCTTTTAATTCATGAATCTGTTTGTTTTAGCTCTTTAATTTTTCTCAATATTGTTTCACAGTTTTCTGTGTAAGGTAATGCACATTTTTAATTATATTTATTCCTATGTTCTTTTATTCTATTGTATTTTCTTTAAATTTCATTTTCTCTTTGTTTGTTACTATTATACATACAGTTCATTTTTGTTTACTGCCCTTGACTCCAGTAAGTTTGCTAAATTATTAACTCTAAAAGTTTATAATTTCCTTAGGGTTTTCTAGTCACACAATGATGTTTTTTACAAATAATAAATTTTACTTTTCTTCCCAATTCTTATACATTTTATTTCTTTTCCTTTCCTTATTGCACCATTGCAACACCGGACCTCTACTACCACGTTAATTAGAAGTGATGAGACCAGGGATCTCATTTTCAGTCTTGGGAAAAAAATATTTCACTATTACGTTTGAGTTTGGTTGTAGATTTTTGATAGGTGTTCTTTATCAGGTAAAAGACATCCCCATTCCTTTCTATTTCTGGTTTTCAAGGAGGTGTATGTTTGTTTTCTTTTTGCTTTGTTTTGTGTATTTTTAATCATGAATGGGTTCTAAATTTTACCAAGTGTCTTATATACATCTACTGAAGACACAGGATAGTACATCTATCCTTTATCATGTTAACAAAGTAAATTTAAGTTTTATTCATTTTTTGTTTATATCAATATGGACTGGAATTGATGGAATACCTTTGTCAGGTTTTATTATAAATGTTATGTTGCTCTCATAAATGTGAGTTGAGAAGTGATCCTAACAACAAGATTGGTATAATTTCTTCCTTAAATGTTTGGTAGAATTCACCAGTGAAATCATCTGGGCCTGAAGTTCTCTTTGTGGGAAGATTTTCTATTTTATTTAGTGCTAGGATTGCTAAATTGTGCTTTTCAAAGAATTTGTCCATTTTATCTAATTTGTCAAGCTTTTTTGTACGAAATTGTTCATAATATTCCCTTATTATATTTGAATGACTGTAGGATCTGTAGTGATATCCTCTTTCATTCCTGACATTGGTTCATTTGTGTTAAACTTTTTTTTCCACCAGTGGTGTCAGGGGTTTATAAATTGTATTATTCTTTTCAAAGAACCAACTTTGATCTGTGTTAAATTTATTTGGTTTGTATTTTATGATTTCACCTCTCAATTTCTTCCTTACTTCTTTGAGTTTTAGTTTTTTATGTTTTTCTAGCTTTTTTATGGTAAAAACATAGATTATTGAATTTAAACTTTTCTTTTCTAACATAAGCATTTAATGCTGTAAACTTTCCTCTACAGTCTGCTAAGTTCAGCTACATCTCTCCGATTTTGATATGTTGTGCTTTCACTATCATTCAAATAAAAATAAATTTTAGTTCCCCTTGTGATTACTTCTTTGACTTTGGGCTATTTAGAAACATGTTCTTTAATTTCAGAATATTTGGACTTTTCTAGAAATTTTATTGTTGATTTTTAGTTTAATATTTCTATCGCAGAACATATTCTGTGAGATCTCAGTTTTTTAAAATCTATTAAGACCTAGTAGTCTCTCTTTTTTGTGAACAATTCACTTGAACTTAAATGTGTACTGTATAGTTGAATGTAGTGTTTTATAAATATCAATTAGGTCAAGGTGGTTGATAACGCTTTTCAAATCTCTATCCCTACTAATCTTTTTATCTAGTTGCTCTATCAATTACTGAGAGAGGAGTGTTACAATCTTGAACTACGATTGTGGACTTCTCTAGTTCTTTCTTTTGTTCTGTCCATTTTTGCTTCATGAATTCTGAATCTCTCTAGTTAAGTGCATACACATTTATGATTGTTCTGTCATCCTCAATAATTGACACTTTTATCATTATGAAATGTTCCTTTTTATCTCTGGTAACATTCCTGTTCTTGAGGTATATTTTGTTTGATATTAATATAGCCAATCCAGCCTTCTTACACTTAATGTTTGAATGAGTATCCTTTTCTTTTTACTTTGCGTCTATCTGTGTTTACCTTTAAAGTGCATCTCTTGTAGACAGCAGATAGTTGGGTCTTCCCTTTTTATAATCTGACAATCTATGCCTTTACATGGAGTGTATAGCTAACTTATATTTTGTGTAATTAGTGACGGGGTGGAATTTAGGTCTATAAATTTGCCGCTGTTTTCTTTATTCTGTTTTTGTTCCTTCTCTTTTCTTCCTTTTTTTTAGGAGTTGGAGGTTAATTCAATATTTTTAGCGCTCCCGTATAATTCCTCTGCTGGCTTTTTAGCTATACATCTCTGCACTGTTCTTACCGATTGCTCTAAGAATTACTATATTCTTTTTAAACTTATCACAGGCCTTTTGAAGCTAATAGTATACCACTTCATGTAAACAGTAAGAACTGACATAGCAACGGTGTATTTCCATTTACAGCTGCGTCTTTTGTACCATTTTACTTATATAACATTTATTTATAAACTGTATAATTCAATTTTGTAGCTTTATATGAAATAACCATATCTTTTAAAGAAATCAGAAGGAGAAAAACTAAGTTTCTATTTACCTACATGTTTACCATTTCTGGTAGTCTTCATTCCTTCCTATTGGCCCAAGTTTTCAGCTATTCAAAAATTTCTAATTTTTCCAAATATTACTTGTAAGTTAAAATATAGTTGAACTGTCCCCTTCATAAATTATATATCCTGAAAATTGCCTAAGCCTTTTACTTTTCTCTTTAGTAATTAAAAAAATGCCTCTGCATGTGGCACTGTAGTTTGAATTATAAATGAGCTAGAGTATATCACCTAAAAGGGAGCTTTCTTATGAAATCTAGATTCCAGTTTTCTAGCCAAAAGAAAAAAAATAGCAAAAGGTGCTGATTTAAAATCAAATAAAAAATTTAAAAGCCTACTTCTGTGAATTTTAATTCTCAAGTTACAATCCATGGTAACCTCATCTGCGAAGTAAACTTTACTCGATACTCAATCAGAGCAAGTTTCCATGATATACTTCTCAAGTATCCTTTGTTCATTGCCTTGTCATAACCCATAATTCAGTTATCACAATGCATCCTTAATTCATTATTTGAAACATATACTTAATTTTCTACACTTAAAATAACCTGATGTTTTCTTTTCCATTCAGCAAATATCAATTTCACCATTTCTGTTTTCCATCAAAGGGTGAGGTCAAATAGGAAGAATGAGGTTAAACCTGTGTCTTCTTCAGTCCAATGGAAAAACTGCTTTACTTTGTCACAAAGGGCCCTATTCTAGTTTTTTTTCTTTAAGTCAGATTTATTGAAGAGCAATTTGCATACAATAAAATCTACCCCTTTTTGTATTTTGACAAACTTCTACAGTCTACTAGCCACCACCACAATCCAGGTATCAAACATTTTCCTCAACCCCAAATTCCCTCATGCCCCTTTGCTGTTAAATCCCTCCTTACATTTCTAGTCCAGAAACAACCACTAATCTGTTTTTTTGTCCCTAAAACTTTGCTTTTTCTAGGATGTCATATAAATGGAGTCATTTAGTATGTACCGTTTTGAGCCTAGCTTTTTTCAATTAACCATAATGCATCTGAAATGTATTCACGTTGTTGCACATATCAATAGTTCATTCTATTTTATTGCTGAGTAATATTCCACTGTGTGCCACCACGTTCTGTATTCATTCAATAGTTGATGGACGTTTGAATAATTTCACTTTTGGGCAATCATGGATAAAGCCACTAGAAACATCTGTGCAAATATTTGTGTGCAGACATACGTTTTCATTTCTCTTGGGTACATATCTAGGAGTAGGTCTGCTGAGTGGTATGGTAATTGCGTATTTTGTTTTACAAGAAACTGCCAGCATGTTTTCCAAAGAAGCTGCACAGTTTGCATTCCCATCAGTAATGTATGAAAGTTCCACTGTTCTGCATTCTTGCCAGCAGCTTTTCTAATAAGTGGTATCAGGTTGTTGTTTAAATTTGCATTTCCCTAATTACTAATGTCGTTAAGTAGTTTTACGTGAGCTGTTTTGCCACCCATGTGATGTCTTTGATGCCGTGTTTGTTCAAATGTTTTGCTCAGTTTTAAATTGGGATGTTTGTTTTCTTAGTATTGAGTTATGAGGGTCCTTCATATATTTTGGATATGTGTTTTGGAAATATGCAATTACTCTATCTTGTATTTGCATTTTATTAAAAGTACCATTCATTTATGGGTTGTGCTTTTTGTATCCTAATAAGTCTTTTCTAATCCAAGGTCACAAAGATTTTCCCCTATGTATTCTTCTGGAGTTTGTAAACTTGTAGGTTTTACATTTAGGTCTGTGATCCATTTTCCAGCGAAGTTTTGTAAATGGTTTAATGTATCGGTCAAGGTACATTTTGTTGCTTATAAGATGTCCAACTGTTCCAGCGTCGTTTGCTAAAAAGACTATCCTTTCACCATTGAATTGCCTTGGCCTATTTCTGGATTCTTCACTAATCTTTATGTTTTTCATTTCACTAATACCCCACTGTCTTGATTAATGTGGTTTCCTAGTACGTTTTGAAAATGTAATGTGAGTCCTCTAACTTTGTTCTTTTTCAAAATTGCTTTGACTAATTTAGCTCCTTTGATTTTTTTTTCCCTTATAAATTTCAGGATCAGCTTATGGAGTTCTCCAAAAAAACCTGCTGGGATTTTGATTGGAATTGCATTGACTCTGTAGAGCAACTTGGAGAAAACTGACATCTTAACAATATTGAGCTTCCCATTAATGAACATAGTATATGAGTATCTTTCTATTTATTTTAAGCATTTTGTTTCTCTTGTAATACTTTGTTTTTCAGCATATAAACCTTGCATAAAATTTATTAGATTTTACCTAAAGCTTTCAAGTTTCTATGCAGATCAAGACAGTGGGGTATTAGTGAAATGAAAAACATAAAGATTAGTGAAGAATCCAGAAATAGGCCAAGGCAATTCAATGGTGAAAGGATAGTCTTTTTAGCAAACGACGCTGGAACAGTTGGACATCTTATAAGCAACAAAATGTACCTTGACCGATACATTAAACCATTTACAAAAAAATCACTGGAAAATGGATCACAGACCTAAATGTAGGCAATCATGTTATCTGTAGTTACAGAGTTTTGTTCAGTTTTTTTCAATTTTTATGCCTTTTATTTCTTTTTCTTGCCTTACTGCACTGACACCTTTCAGAACGATGTTGAATCATAGTGGTGAAGGGGGGCATATTTACCTCATTTCTGATGTTAGCATTAGTATTCTGTCTCTCACTGAATTCTAGTGTATGATATTATTGGCTGTAGGTTTTTCACAGATGCCCTTTATCAACTTGAGGAAGGTAACTGTAATTCCTGGTTTGCTTAGAGTTTGCCACGTGGATGGTTGTTGAATTTTGTCAAGTGATCTTTCTGCATTGAGTGAGATGATCATATAGTTTGCTTTTTTTTCCCTTTAATTTGCTCAGATGGCAAATTACATTGAGTGATTTTCCAACATTGAACAATATTGCATTCCAAGGACAAGCCCCAGGTGGTCACAATGGATTATCATTTTAAGATACTGGGGAATTTGATTTGCTAATACTATGTTGTTTTCATGAGGAATATTAGTTTCTAGTTTTATTTTCTTATAATGTCTTTGTCTGGTTTTGGTATCAGGGTAATACTGGTCTCATTCAAGGAGTTGGGAAGTTTTTCTTCCCAGTATGTGGGTTTTTTTTTTCTTTTATAGAATTGGCATGATATCTTCCTTAAATGCAGAATTCACCAGTGAAGCATCTGGGTTGGGAGTTGTCTTTTGGGAAGGTTTTTAACTACGAATTCAAATTTTTAAGTAACTATAGGACTGTACAGTTTATCATGAGGAAGCTTTGCTGATTTTCATCTTTCAAGGAATTTGTTCATTTTATCTAAGTCGTCAAATTTATTGGAGTAAAGGTGTTCACTGTATTTCCTTATTATCCTTTTAATGTTTCCCTTGCTGAGGGTAACAGCTCAAATCTGACTCAGTTCAGCGCTTTCAGCTTTACTAAATGGCTTGGTGTCTGCCCTACATAAGCATAGTTCGAGGGCCAGTCAGGGATGTGGGCTATTGGGTTTCCCCCCTTTGTCCCTATACCCTTCTAGGGATTCCCTCTTATTCCTACTGGTGGTTGCTCCATACTCTGGTTCCGCTAGCCTGTAAGGCTGTGGATTTTATACTGAAGTTTTAGCCATCCTGTCTGGTGTAGACTAGAGCCTGCCTCAGTCTACAAACTATAAAATCTGGAAACACACAGTGCATTTCCTTCTTCCATGTACTGACTCTCTCTGGCATATTCCTGCTTTTAATCGCTCTCTAGTATCTTTAGTATTTTTAAAAACATATTTTGTCCAGTGTATGTGTGTGTGTGTGTGTGTGTGCCTGAGTGTGTGTGTACACGCGTGTTCATAGGTTGGTCTGATGAGAAATATATTACTGGAGGGTGGAACCACTACATGTTACTAAGGCCCCCAATTATTAGGTCTGTTCCATATGAAGCTAATCCTTTTCTTAAGGACTAAATTGTGAGAGAAGTCTTCCCTAGATTCTGTAAGTCAGAGATAAATAATCCCAATCCTTTCAGATTCTACTGCATTTTCTTGAGTTATTTTAAAATTCTGGGCATCAAGTAATTATCCAGGAACCTCCCTTCCCAGTTTTGAGTCTTCACTGCACTGCACTTCATATATCACGCTTTCATAAGATACAGCTCCAGTCAAATGCGAATTTATTTCAGAGAAAGCTTTTGCCCTGAATCCTACCTCCTTTCCTGTCCTTCCCAGCTAAGCTCAGCTGGGAAACCTAAAAGGATACCTGAGGATCCCTTGTTTGTTTTTCCTTAAGCCCAGAGGAAATGCTACACAATCAGCCACTTGCTTTTCTCCTCCACTGTCACCAAGTTTGCTTGTACCTTCCAAGGCGCCAAAAAGTCTCAGCACCTTCCTCAGGCTTAGATTTCTAAATATCACCTAACTGGGAGAAGGAGGAGCTACATGAGGGGCAAGTAGATAAAACTCTTTCTCTGGAGTAGGTCATCCCTCTACCTCCGTAATAACTGTGTATTCCTCCCTCCTTCTCAATAAATAAAATGCTTATTCATGCACCAGACGTCTGATAGGCAAAGGAGGGTCAGTGACAACCAAGACAAAGTTCTTGCTCCCAGGTGCCTTTTGTTTAGCCACGTAAACAGAAAGTACAGCAGCGTGTTACAAGCCTCGTGCTAGATGCGTGGACAGTGTTAAGGAAAGAGTGGTCGGTTCTATGGGGACGGGAGGGGGTGTCAGGGGAGACTCTGGACGAGTAAGTGTAGGCAAGGTACACAGTGGGTGCAGTTGGGAGAACTGGCCATTCAGCTGTGAGATCACAGGCCTGGCCCCGTTTTTAGGAAATCCGAAGGCATGTAGGTACCATGGGAGCATGGGTCTAAACCAGTGAGGGAGAAGGCTGAGGAGGCAGGAAAGAATTCTAACATGCAGGGCTTTGTTGCACAATTCAAGAGTTTGGACTTCATCTTGGAGTGTGTACTAAGCCACTACAGTGTCTTAATCAGGAGGTTAGCAGGATCACATATGTGTTTTAGGAAAATCCTTGTGTTCATTCCTGTATGTTCTTGATGCCTGTCAGGGTCTGTCCCCGAGGAATTGGTCTGATGGGGGTAAAAAGTGGGGTCAACAGAGAAGAAACATGGTCTCTAGAACCATCTGGTCTAAAATTAGACTACAGTCATCTATTGTGTGCTATACTGAGCCTCTTTTCATGCCAGATATGGTCTGGGGACCAGACCTGTTTGGACATGGTTTGGGTGAAAAACTGGTTGTCTTTTCCAAAGATGATTTGGATTTCAAGAGGAAAATCACAGCATTAAAATTCCAAGCAGGAGGACATTAGAGACCAGCCAGACTGTGCAAAAATTAATGCCGCAAAATAACAATAATTAAGTCTATGTTAGAGCATAACGGAGAAGGGAGTTGAGGCCATAGGTTTCTGGGAATAAAACTGGGAAGTGTTCATCAAATACTATTACTGTTTGGAAATGAGAAAGGAAAGAATGAAGATCAATTCAATTCTCTTTCTGGAAGTAGGACTAAAAGGTTCAGCAAAGTTCCTTGGAGCTTGGAAATGAACAAACTAATGGAAAGTAGGAAGCTGCATGTAATGGCACAGGCAGTGGTTCTCAAACGTCTAAATGCCATGACTCCATGACCTTTGCAATGTGGCCATGTAAATGTCACCGAAACCATTTGACCGAAATTAACTATCACGTGACAGTTAGTTAAAATGTAAGAGTCACGTCCCTGAACTCCTTCCTGAGGCAACCCCATCTGTGCGACACTTTGCTGAGGTCCCCTAAAGGAATGGCCATATGTGATGTGTTGGGAAGCATGGGGCTTGCCACCCCTGGTTTCGGGTCCCAGCTCTACCCAGTTCAGACTGTTTCTCCAACTAAAATGTGGAAATAATGGTGCTTATCAACATGGTCCTTACTAACGAGTTAATAAAGTAAGGATTCTTTGTTAGGGGTCATTCAGACGTTAATTAGTAATGACACTGAGCATGAGAGAGGACAGTAGCTAGAGCTAGACTGTCCCATACAGTAGCCGCAGGCCACATGTGGTTATTTGCACTGAGACATGTTGTTAGAGGTGGCACCAAAAAAAGAATGGAAACTATCTCCATAATTGTTACATAAATGATAATAAATTTATAATTTTATTATAAAATGATGTAATTTATATTTATACTCAATTTATAATCAGTGTGCATTATACTCTTAATAAATGTAATACAAATTATAAGTAAAATGAGAATATTTTAGATATATAGGGTTACATAAAATGTAATATCATTGAAATTAATCTCTTCTGTTTGTTTTACTTAACGTAGTGCTAGAAAATTTAAAAATACTATGCGGCTTGCACTGGGGCTTATATTTCTAATGGGCAGTACTCTTTCGGCGTATTTCCCTTCCACGAAACAAGTGATAAGGAAAGTGAGGATTTTGAGAAGCATCTTTCAAAGAAAAGTCAGGAATGTGTTTATGTCACTTATTCATTTTGTGACTCATTTCACTGACATGCTTTAAGCATCCACTCTGTGCCAAGGACTGGGTACCACATGGTCCGTGCCCCTTAGGACCACACACTATAACCAGGAATGACCATGGGTGAGTCTCTATGAGGCCCCCGGGACTCCACGATCATCAAGAGTGGGTCTGGTTCTGACTCAGTATCACCAAAATGGGGGTCCCCAAATGGGTCTTGAAGGTAAGTGGAAACAACATGATACTAGGAAATCTAGCTTGGCCTGAACGTTCCTTCCGCGGCCAGGCAGCCTTTGAGTGTTTCAATGGTGCATATGGACCTGACTAAAGGATGGGCTTTCAGGGTGCTCTGTTAGCGGAGTCTGTAAGAATATAGAGCTTAGAAGGCCAAGGTCATAGGTTTGTTCCCTGCGCGGGTCACTTCACTTTGCTCTGATCCATGCCTCAGACTTGCCCCTGCAAACGCCAGCCAGCTGCCTTGTCAGTATCTCTGAGTCACTTGGGGGACGGGGCAGGAACATGCAGAGGGAGCAGGGTAAATCTCTCACCACTGCTGGAGCAACAACTGAAAACATTCTTGACCAACAGTGAGGACTCCTGGGAGCAGAGCCCAGGGATGCAGTGCATCCCTTTGTACCGCAGACCCAACTAAACCCATTTGCCCCCTGCACACCTCTCAAGTCACTGCCCAGAGTGGAGCGGGGAGGACAGTTTCCTGGACACCCTAACTCCTGGGCAGAGCAGAACACGGGCAGCATTGACGGGATACAGACTTTCTCTAAGACGGTGTTGCCCACAAGCACATGGGGCCTCCCCATCTGACCGACAGAGATTGTTTAGACTTGGAAATGCGGACACCTATCTCTTGAGTGACCTGTCTGCTGGTAATATTTACAACCACATGCACACGGAAAGGTGGTATGTTTTAATTCCAGGCTGAGATTCAGCCCCACGCACCTCGCTGAAACATCGCTGACAGAAAGGCTGGTCTGGGATCTCCAGCTACACAAATAAATACCAGAGCAGGGTCTAACAGGAAGACCCTCGCTACCCAATTTTTTCCAGATGGCAGTGATGGATGGCTGTATGTTTATGTTTACTTGGTTTCCCAGGTGACTGGTGTCCTGGTTTCCACTGGTCATGGTTTGATGGGCTTTTCTTCCAAGATGTGAGCCGCCTACCCCAACAGCCCAGCTCTTGGCCCACTGGTCTACACCTCGGGACATTGTCAAGGGGTCATTGTGTTTTCTGGATGGCTAGTTAACTCTTTACTCACCACTGCTTCCCTGAGCCTCTGCTTGTCAATTTCCAGAACTAGCACAAGATGCAAATCTAACAGCACATGAAGAAACTTGCGGTAGCAGAATAATCACCCCTCCAAGATTTTCACACCCTAATCCTAAGACCCTGTGAATACGTTCTGTTTCATGGCAAAGGGAAATTCAGGGGTCAGATGGAATTAAGGTTGCTGATCACTAGATGTTAAAATGGGGAGACTACCCTGGATTATGCAGGTGGGCCCCTGGTAATCCTAAGTGTCCATAAAAGCAGAAGAAAGAGGCAGAAGAGAAGATCAGAGTGATGCGACGGAAGAAAGACTTGACCTGTCATTGCTGGAGGAAGGGGGCCACGACCCAGGTTTCTAGAAGCTGGAAAAGGCAAGGAAGGAATTCGCCCCTTCAGGAAGAAACTCAGCCCTGCTCACACCTTGATCTTAGCCCCGGGAGACGCTGGTTGAACTTCTGACCTACAGAATTGTGAGATAATAGATTTGTATTGTTTTAAGCCCCTAAGTTTACGACAATTCATTGTAGCAGCAATCACAGAGAACGAATACAGACCTAGATAGCGGGAGCACTGACTTGGCCTCCAACCTCTGCTGGATATAAGACCTACTCCTTCCCTCAGCACAGTGTAACCTAACACAGTACACTCTGCCCCGGGGCTGGTGAGGGCCGGTGTCCATAACGCTTCCTACAAAGCACAGGAGAAAGTAAGGGATGATGGAAACCTAGTCACCCAGTCCTTTTGGTTCCATGTGACTGAGGAGACAGAGCATGGGCTTTGGGATCCAGCAGACCTGGGTTCAGGTCCTGGCTCTGCCATTCAATGTTCCTGGGACCCTGTGTCAGTCTCGTGCATGTTCAACTTCTTAAGGGGGTATTTTACACACTCACAGGGCTGCTGTCAGGAGTAAATAAGGTATGCAAAGTGCCGATCTCGGGGCCCAGGTGTAAGGTAGAAAGTCAAGGAATCCTCTCATCTTCTACCCTCTCTGTAATTACCTCCCTCCTGTTCTCCCGAATCCTGTGGCCCTGGACTGAGCTTCGTTTCTTAATATCTCTTGCCAGGACTGTGTCAACAGCTTCTAAAGAGCCAATTGCAGACTTTTCTCCTCCTGGACAGCCTCTTTCTAAAACACGGATTGTCTCCTGACACTTCTGCTGCCCAAGGACTGAAGTCTGAAGTCGCTGAAATGGCAGCCTTCACAATTTCATCTTCACTCCCTTCTCTGCTACAGCCCTCTCGCCTAGCTTCCCCGCTTGGCACACTTGTACTCCTTTCTGTACCTTTATACCTTAGTCGTTGTTTCCTATCTTTGGAATGCCTGCCCCCTCTCCTTTACCTACAGAGCAACTTTTGTCTTTTAAGGCCTATTTCAAATGCCACCACTTCTGCAAAGCCTCGTCTGATTCCTCCAAGAGTGAAGCAGTGCGGCCACTGTTTCTATCATACTATGTGCGCTACAGAACTTAGAGTGCTTTTTGGTTATTTATTTAATATGCCTGCCTCCTGCTCCGCCTTCGATTTCTTGGATGACAGAGAGAGTGCATTTTATACCTTTGTTCTCAGAGCTTAGAATATTTGCTTTGCATATGACATATACGCAACATAAAATACATTCAATGTTGGTTTTTATGAGTATGAAGGAATTAATGAAGAAACAAATGACATGTGAAAAACCCACATCTTTAAAGTCGTTGCCAAGGAATTCGATCCTACCTGTCACATCGCAGGTTAGATGACCCCAGGATGGCCCTTCTGTGATGTTGCACATGCAGTGTCTTCCAACATCATAGCATTACTGAATAACATTGCATTTATTCTGCTCTCTTTTTACTTTGGTTCTCCAAGGAACCCTTAAGCTCCCAGGAAATGTGTTTTTGACTGCCTGAGGGATAATGAGATCATAAACCAGTAATTCCAATATAACGGTCGTGGAAACACGTGAAATGTTTTTGTCTACCTAGTCCGCTCCCTCTTTTCTGGGAAACGTGCCTTCTTTCTTTTAGGAGTTGCATCCCCTGCCCCTCACATCAATGACAACCATGGAATCTGAGTGAGGGCTGCCCGTCATGGTGGCAAGATGGGGGCGGGACCCACACCTATCCAATCAGAACACTTCTCTGCAATTTTTAGAAATGGAAGCTCGAAGAGCCCTTTTCCTCTTCCAAGAAGCATTATAACACAGTACTTAATGACATCATATTATAGATTGCTCATTATCTGATTCCTCGGCCATAAAATTGAGCTTCTGGGTTAGTTTAGAGCTATATCTCAGCACTGAGAACGGTGCAAGGTACAGAAAGTTCTCAACAAGTATTTGTTAAGTAAATAAACAAATCCTAGGAATGTATGCGCTAAGGACCTGCCAGTAGCCATGAAACCTGCCATCTCAAAGAAACCAGGTAGAAAACACATAGGAAGGAAGAAGCAAAGAAGTAAGGCAGGGCGTCCTGATAGGCTTATGTGTACCAGTTCTGACCCCTGAGGTTCTTGAAGCCTCTGGTTCCTGGCTTCCATGAATCAATTCCCTTTTTGGTTTATGTTAGTTAAACTTGGGCTCCTGTCACCTACAACTGAGAGAGGGACCCTTGGTCCTACTGGATTCCTGATTAATAACCTTGTCTTCCGCTTCTACTTTTTGGAGTCTCAATTCCCCTGTCCCTTTTGAAGTTACATGACTTTCTGCTATTACTCTAACTCATGATAGTCCAAAGTGAGGTTTCGCAGGTGTGAATCAGGTCACTATTCACTCAGAATTCTGTACTGGTTTCTCCCTGCCTTAAGAAAAACTCCAAAGTCCTTGAGACAGAAAGGAACTGGGCCTCTACGCAACCAGCTGTTTGTTTGGTTGTTTAATGACTCTGCGCTCAAGCAAACTTTTTTTTTTTTTTTTTAATTCCCTAGACATGTCTTGCTTTCTCTCACCTCCATTCCCTTGCAAATATCCTTTACTGGGAGCACTCTGACCCTGATCTTTACCTAACAACTTCTTATCCTTAAAAATTAAGCCCAGGCCTCCTTTGATCCAGGAAGGCTTCCTGACACCCCTCATCTCTCCCTGTAACAAAGCCCATCCTTATCCTCTGAATCTCAGGGCCCATTCCCACCTGCACTTATCATACACCAGACTGCACTGTGCTTTCAACTTTTTAGTTTATTTTACCTAAAGAAGAGGAAGGTAGCCACATAGGAAAAAAGTGATATAGGGAGGTATAAAAAGAAAAATGAAAGCCTTTTATACCACTACCTCCCACGAGATCTTTCTGCCAAACTGTTAACAGTTAAACTTTCAGAAAAATTGTTTAGCATATGTCACTATACATTTACATATAATATCCTTTTTATTTATAAATGAGATAATACTAAACGTGCTGCCCTGTATCTCACTGCCTTCCCTTATAGGAGAAAATATTTCCATCCCAATGCATAGATATTTACTATGTGTAATGGCCAAATAGTATTCCATTGTAGCAATAAAAGATAACTTTATTTAATGAATCTCATACTGACGGATATTTGGATTGTTTTCAGATTTTTAAATATTATTCATCTATCTTAGTCTACTTTTCTTATTCTGATCTCGCTTTCTCTTTTTTTAAATCAAAGGCTAGTTTTACATCTCTGGGATAAATTCTTAGGAGTGGTTCAAAGGACATTTAAAAATTTTGAGACACATTGCCAAACTGCAATCCAAACAGTTTGCACTAATTTAAATTCCTACTAACAGTATACAAATTTTTCTTACTTTGATATTTTCTTCCCAGTATCAAACATATCAAACTTTCTAATGTTTGCCTATCTGTTTGACAAAACATCTTTTTGTTGTTTTGATTTACATTTACAAAATTCTCGGTGAGGCTGGGTATCTTCTCATATGTTTCAGGTCATTTTGGATTTTCTCATTTTCTGAGAACTCCCTGTTTGTTTGGTTATTGGCTCTCTCTCTCTCTCTTTTTTTTTTAATTTGGAAAAGCTCTTTGAATTGAGAAAATTAACCCTTTACATGTCATGTTTATTTTGAATATTTTCACCAACGTGTTATTTGCCTTTGGCCTTTGGCTAAGGGTTTTTTTGTTTGTTTGTGCCATATAAATGTTTTAAAGTTCTCAGATATAAAATACTAGTTTCCTTTATGGCTGTTGGGTGCACGGTGTGTTGAATGTCTGTCTTCTTGGCAGGAAATCCAGACCTGGGATTCGAAAGAGAAAATCACCCTTCATACTAAAGGATTATGTTAAGAGGCAGGGAGATGGGAAAATGTATAAGGAATTTTATGACAAAATACGTCTGTGCTGGGTCCTAGGGAGATCCTGTCTGAGCTCCTAAAAGCTGGCAGGGTGAAGAGGGCCAGACAGTCTTAATTGAGGATTTCTTAACTTGATTGAGGTTGGGTTTCAATTCCAGCCATGGAGAAGCCGTATCTCTCTCACCATCTCCCGTCAATGCCCAGACCTCACCCAGCTGCTTGCTGAGAAGTCTGAGGAGAACGCTCCCTAACCACTGGGGCCACACTCTGAGTCACACTCGAGGGTTTAAGTTCACCCCATATGTTCTTTCTGTGTCACGAAATAAAGATTGTCGTTTGGAGAGGTCAGTGTCCCAGCAAGCGAAGACGGAGGCTGGGTCACAATGGTGGCCTTCCCTCTCCCTCCCTACAGCCCTGTCTTAGAAAACACGTTCCCGTTGGGCAAGTGCTCCCAGTGTTGGGGGCCGTTATAAACACAGCGCTGTGACGCTGGCCTGACCCTCCCCGTCCACGCATGTCCCCGTCGTCTCGTCAGGAAGACCTCTGAAGGACAACTTCTTCCCAGATGGCAAGTGTCTCGGGGCTCCACATGTGTTGACCAGGATTGTCCTGTCTTGCCATTATCATCATGTTTGTAGTTATGCATGGGCCCACGCTGGCTGCGTCAATGCTGAGACAGGCAAGACTCTTGCCTGAGACAGGTAAGACTTAAACGTGGGGTTGGGAGACGATTAGGTCCTGAAGGAAATGCCCAGACCTAGCTGCTGAAGAAAACCCGAGTTGTGGGACCGGCCAGAGGCGGCCAGTGCATTCCCACAAGAGAAGGGACAGACTGGAGCAGAGGCAGAGGCAGTATCTGTGGTCAAAGCCAAGGGCAAAGCCACCAAGAGTTAATAAGAAAACAAAGCACAGAAGTCAAGGGCAGGGGCTGTCCAGCCAAATTCTCACAGACAGCAGGACAGCTTCTCTCAGAAGCCCCAGGGCCTCGCCCCACAGGCATGACCGTCAGTCTTGAAGGTGAGGATTGCAACCCTCAATGTCAGCGCTCGAACAGCTAGCAGTAACGCTGCAGGAGAAGCTACGATGTCAGAGCACACATCTGGGAGGACAGGTGTGGTCCTGAAACGTCCGCGGTCCGGTGAGTGGGAGCAACTGCTGGGGGGCCTCCATGCACGTGGTTCTCTGGGCTCCGTGCCCCCGCAACTGTTCCTTAGCCTTACTCCTACCCTCAGCTTCAGTTCTGTACTTATACTTTATTCTCCCGAGCTCAAGTATTGGTTTCAATTTTTCTTTTTGATTTTTAATTGTGCTTTTAAAATTACAAAAGTAGTGCAGGATCAATATAAAATAGGCAAGTAACATAAAAGTATGCAAATAAAAAGTGAAGTCCCTCCTTTCTCACACTCTACTCCCACTCCCCAGTGGACGTCAATGTTAAAAATTAGATCTGCGTATGTGTAGACATTTTCTAGGTACATATATATGCCTGGGCTACTTATTAAACATATGTTCACACTGTTTACACTGTACTGCAGCTCGCTTTTCCTCATTCAATCACACGTTACAGACACCCATTCCATTGCAGTATACAGTTGACCCGTGAACAGCACAGGCTGGAATTGGGCAGGTACACTTACACGAATTTTTTTTTCTCCAATAAATACTGTAAATGTATTTCCTATGCCTTATGATTGTCTTAATACCATTTTCTTTTCTCTAGCTGAATTTATTGTAAGAATACAGTAGGTAACACATATAACATGTGAAATACGTGTTAATCGATTATTAATGTTATCGGTAAGGCTTCGGTCAACAATAGGCTAATAGGAGTTAAGTTTTGGGGGGTCAAAAGTTATATGTAGATTTTTCAACTGCACGGGGGTTGGTGCCCTTAACCCCTGCATTGTTCAAGGGTCAACTGTAAAAGTGTCTACTTCATTCTTGTTCGTGGCTACATAGTAGTCAGAGTGAGAATATGCAAAATGCACTCGCCATCCCCATATAAGTTTTATATTATAACTAATGCTGCCTTGAACCTTCTTGTACAGGTAGTCTTGTTCACTGTGTGTTTCCGTAGGATAAACTTCTAGAAGGGAACTGCTGACTCAACAGGTATGCGTATTTAAAATTTCGATAGGTACTGACAAATTGCCTTCTTTGTTCCAGCGTACACTTTTACCCACACCGCGACCCTTTCCCTCACCCTTATCATCACTGAATATTACTGCTTTATTTCACAAACCAGAGTCTGATTTGATGTCCGCTTGGTACTTTGATATTTACGGGTGTTCAGAGCCTGACATGACTCTGGCTGGTGAGATTCTCCTGGTAAGGACTTCATGGGTTTTTCTCCCACTACTTCCACTCTCGCATTCGCTGGGGCTTCTAAAAATGTTAATATGTACAATTCCATACATTGTACGGTTTCCCTAGTGTCTCCCCACTCTATTTCATTTAATCCTCACAAAGTTTCAATTAGGTATGTGAGGAGGGAATGTATATCAGGGGGACTCAGAGCAGTTAATGATCTTTTCAAGTTCACACAGTTAAAGGAAAGAACTAGGACTTGAACACAAGTCTCCTAAGTTCATTCAAAGCCCTCGGTCTAGCCCACGTTTCCCCTCTGCCTCTCTAGAATACTGAGCCACCTCAGAGCTCGTGTCGCTGATCAATTCTATCCTTTTGGAACGTCCACTACCTCCACAGAAACTTAAATTTGTTGTTGGTTGGGTTTTGCGGCCATTTGTGACTTAGGGGTATGAATTTTGCTCATGAAAAATGCTTTTGCAACTTGAATATTCTGGTAAGTGGCCCAAGGTGACCCAGGGCAACGTGTCCAGGAGAAGATAACTGGCAGGGTGCCACGAGGCCTCACGGTGACCTTGTCTAGTAAGTGACAGTGCCAGAATTGGAACCAGATCCACCCGACTCCAAAGCGGAAGCCTTTTTACGTCTACGCTGTGGACCTCCACCTGAAGAGCAAGATGTTCAAGGCAGAAGACCAATGCACTCTTTCTTTAGGCAAATTACATGCAAGCCAAATTCTCACACATTTGCAAGCTGTGCACGCACTCAGAACAAGGAGTTCAGGGTCTTAAGAAACTAATTTCAGTTCAAGTAGCTGAAGGCAACTTCCCTAACTACCCATTAGGGTGTCACACACTCAAAAACCAACAGGGGCTCAGGAGAGTGTCACCCAGATGAGGGAAGCAGGTCAGGGAGCAGGTGATATAGGGCAGAGTGGGGACTGTGGCAAACTGGAGAGCACAGGCCTTTGCAAAGGCAGCATTTGCTGCTTTCGAGCTCCACCTGTGCTAGACACCTGGATTTTTCTACATGAAATTAGTTGACAACTTTTTAAAATACCAGGAGTCAAGACAGTGGGAGCCAAGCAAAGCTTGTCTGCGGGCCAGGCTCGGCCTATCAGGGGCCAACCTACAACTTTTCACACCCAGAGAATTTCTACCAAGAGAACCACAGTGCTCGAAGCCACTTAGAAATAACTTCTTTGCCCCTGAAAGATTAAGATCAGTGTTCTTCGAATTTCCCTTTTTATCCTCTCCTTACAGTCATTTCCCAAATAGAATGGAATAGATTTCATTCCCTTTTCTCTTACTAAGTTGCACTTATGCTTCACGAGCTTACAGTTTGTTTGTTGGTTGGTTTGTTTAGTGAGTGTCTTATTTCCCTAAGAAGATCTGGGGGCTTATAGGGGAGAAAGGAAGAACTACGGATGGCTTTCTAGACACCAAAGTGAACAACAGGAATTGGACTGGATCTTAATTTAAAATGAAGACTGAACCTTCCTTTCAGGTCTCAGTGATGCTGGAATTGACCCTCCTCTGCTCCCATCGGGAGGCAGCGACTCCTGCCTAGTGGCACACAACAGCTTCACGACCTGTTGAACCATCACTGCACACTGGGGAGGGGGAGAGAAAGCTACCAGCAATGGAGGACAGCTCTGCCCCTTAGGCACATCACGCCGGGCCAAACACGACACTAATGCATCAAACACATTGTCAGAGATAACCAATCTGTGGGTTTAACAGCATTTGGGCATGGGGACTCCATTGGCAACTTCAAATAATCATGTCCATAACCCACTAAGAAGGCTATTTCAGTTAACAATGGTTGGTCTTTCATTAAACAACTATTAGATTGGTGCAAAAGTAATTGTGGTTTAAAAGGTTAAAACAAACAAACAAAAACAACTGCAAAAACCGCAATTACTTTTGCACCAACCTAACATTAACAAGACACTAATTCAAGATTTACGAATCACACTTCCCTGCGAGCCACCACCTTGCCTTTAGTGTGGAGACATGACACTTGGCAACACTGAACAAAATCAATGACATTCAGCCAGAATCTAAATCCGTAGCTAGGAATCTGAAATGACCGGATCTTGTCTCCTACCTCCATAGGCTTGTACAACAGTGATGCCAATCTCCAAAAAGCCTGCATCTTCTAAGTTTCTAAATTTCCATTAATCACCATAAAGACTTATTTATGCTCTCGTGAAAAGGGTGTCTATTGTTTTTATGGTAAGCCAAGTTTTTGAAAATTGGTCATCTGAAATATGAGCCTTTCCACGACAGCTTTAGCCAGAAAACTGCCCGTCTTTGCGTCTTGACGATCCTACCAGATTACCCCCCAATTTTGTGGGATTTCCATTCCTGAAACGTGGGTGTTGAAGAGCATAGTTAAAAAGACATGGGTTCGAATCCTGTCTACTCAAACCTATAATCTTGGGCAAATTCATTAACTCTCTGAGCTGAGCTTCCTCAGTTGAAAATCGATAATAGCAAGAGGTACATCAGGAGGGCATCTGTGTGGGTACTGAATGAGATAATGTATAATAATGAAGTGGCATACAGTAATCCTTAAATAAATGGTGACTATCAATGTCTTTTTTAAATTCAGTCACCCGTTTAGAGGGCTATCAATGACAATGAGGCACATAAAAATGACACCGCGCTGAAGGAACCCTCTTCGCTAGAGAGAAATGGCAACCACCCGTGAAATACTGAGAGCCCAATCCAAGACCGTTTATAGGAAAGGGCGAAGCAATCAGCACCCAGTATTGGTTTAGAAGTTGAGACACACTGTGAACTCAAATGCAGAGCATTCTTATTCCCATACTCCCACCTGCTCCCCGGGGTGAGCAGAACGGGACAGGGGGGCCCAAGCTCCCACCTTCCTGCCCAGTGCTCGCAGGCTGAGGCATTGCCGCCAGGCCGGCCATGGTGGATGCAATGATCTCCCAGCACTTTGAAGCTGTGGCCAGGAATATTTGTTGTCACTATCACATGGGATTAGGACAGCAATGTCCTTCTGCAAAGACAGGACCCTTTGTCCCCCAGCCTCCCTCTGCCACTGCCAGAGAGCAGGAAGTAGGGGGCGCGGCTGGCGCCCGTCTCCTCTTGGTCTAATTTCACACATTGGTTTTTCAGCATTAATAAATTGGTTACATTTGCCCCAAATTTGGCAGGCGAGGTTTCTAATAACACTCTGATCCCTTCAGAGAACATGAATCGCTGGCATGTGCGGGGCTCTGGTTACCTCCCCCCAACGCTCTGCTGCTGAAGGCCCCACACATTAGCAGGGGTCAGGCGCTCGCCCGCCTGGGCCGGGGCAGAGTTGAGGACAGGGCCATGGCTTCGAGGCACTGTCACGGAGCTCAAAGATTTCCCCTCAGAGGGAGACCAGATAACTCCAGTCCCAGGCAATGTGCGGCTTTCTTCAGCTGTCAATCCTACCTGGTTTGCATACAGATTGAGAAAATGTGTGAGATCTTACCACAAGAATCAGTCCAGAGAGTTCGGGCGGGCGGAGGTGGTGGCGGGTGGAGAAGGGATGGGAGAGAAAAAAAAATGTGGGAGGCAGATGTCTGACTGTTCCGTGCCACCCCCACGCCGCTTCCTTTGTGGAGCCGGGAAACGCAGGGGATGGATAGCCTGACCAAGGACAGTGTATAATGGCCCGTGGTTCTTGGAGGCAGCTTTTCTTCTTGCCGTGAAATTAGGTGTGAGAACGTTCCACGGGCAAGGGCAGAATCAGGGCCAGCCACACCTTCAGCCTTGGAGGGCCCAGTAGAAGGAGAAAAGAAGGGGCAAGAAGTGAGCTAATGAGAGCATGGGCAGGCCTGGGACAAACATAGGGAATAAAATGGGAAGAAGAGAATGAGAGAACAATGGGAAAAGGAAAAAAGGAGACTAGAGAAGAGACAAAGAGGAAAGAAATTCAACTGAGTCCAACAAATATTGTATACTAGCCTCTACTTGCAAGAAAGGCGTGTTTTTACATAGCAAGCATGTATGAATCTAGTTCCTGCTCTCCAGGAGCTTAGAGATCAATTTAAAAATGAGCCACACAACTGAATCCTGAAACAGAATAGGACGGCGTATACATAACAGACATCCGTGCCACGGGGCATGATAAAGAAGGGCAGAGGATAGCGTGGGGAGGTTTTGTAGTGGAGGTGGGTCTTGACAGTCTCCTAGAAGGGTGGGAGGACTGAGCTAGGCAGAAGTGTGCGGAGGCCATTCTTGAACGAAAGTGGTTGTACAGAGACAGCAGAGAAGTAGAGCAACAGGGAACTAATGATAGAAAGACAAGTGAAAAGACAAGGAGAATGGAGAGGCACCAAGGGCTACTCACAGTGGCCCTAGTTGCCACACAAGCCACGGGCTACCGTAGACCTTTACATCCAAAGGAATTAGGACTAGAAGCTTCCTACAGGATCCTGTAAACCCAGGCAACCCACCAACACGGCAGCCCAGCCCCAGGCCCAGAGGGAAGGAAGGGAGTGGCTGGTGCATACTAGAATAAGCAGGGAAGGTTTCCTCCCTCTGTGGTCCCCAGACCTGCCTCTGCAGAGGTTCCCAGCGGCTTCCCACGTGCCCTCTCTCTCTGCCAGATCCTTCTCTCTGTGGCTTTCAGGATTCCCAGGAAGGAAGGCCCTTTTCCGGTTTTCCCAACTCTTTATTTGGAAAGAATTTAAAAACTACACAAAAGTGTAGAAAGAATACCATGCTGAATAAAAGTCACAGTTGAATGGTTTTGCCAATCACTAACATTTGATTCCATATACAGTGGTATGCTGATACACTGGGTCTGCGGGGGCGAAGAGGGGAGCCCTCATTTGCAGTATTTGTCCATTTCTGTGGCCTGAAAAGTCCTACCCGTGGTTGATTCCACGCTAATTTTAAGTCAATAGTTTAACAAATGCCTTGCAAAATTCCTGAATATTTATCTGCTCTCAGGAGCTGGTAAAAGCCAGTTCTAGTACACACTGTTTTTCCTGAACTATTTTCAAAACCTTGCACATATAACGGCACTGAACCAAGTCACTTCATCATGTGTCTCCTAGGAATAAGGACACTCTCAAACTAATCGCAACGTTATTACCACACTTAAGAAAAAATTAGCAACACATTTCATAATATTCTCTAGCATACACTTCCCACTAAAATTTCCTCAGTTGTGCCCCACATGTCTTTTATAGCACCTTTTTAAAAAAAATTGAGAATCCAATAAAGGTTGCGTATGGTATATGGTGTTTTCTTTAGTTTCTCTTAAATTTAGAATGGTCCCCGCTGACTTGAGTTTGTTTTTTTTTAAATGACATAGACTTTTTTGAAGAGTCCCGGCCAACTGTCTTTAGAATGTGTCACAGTCTCAATTTATATGGCTGTTTCTCACAATTAGATTCAAGTTAAATATTTTTTGGCAAAAGTAATCCAAAGGTGTACCTCCTATCAAAAGGTTCAAATAATGTCACATAGTTCCACTATTGGTGATGTAACACTTTGTTAAAGCAGTAACTGCGAAATCGCTCCATTTTTTTTAAAAAGGCAACGTTCCCCCTTTTTTAATTAATAAACAATTTGTGGGGAGATATACTGAGGCTGTGTGAACACCCTGTCACCTAACACTTTTTGCTCAGTACTTACCATCTGTTGCTGGTCCTGCCTGAATCCATTATTACATGAGGGGCTGAAATACTGTGATTTTCTAATTCTATCTCTCCTTCTACGTTTAGTCGATGGAAATCTTTTCTTTAACAGTCCTTTTTCTTGAGTATAATTATGGACTCACGGACGTTTTTCAAAAAACTTCAATGGATTATAATCCATTACTGTCATTTTCTTTTTGATGTTCAAATTATCCCAAACTTGGCCTGTGGGAACCCCTTCAAGCTGGATCCTGTGTCCTCTTGACATGACCTCATTAATCTTTAAGTATTTCCTTTCTTTCTGGCACACCCAGATTCCCCCGGCTCACTTGGGTTGGCCCTGCACCAGAGACAGAAGCAGTCATTTCTTCAAAGGGCCCTGATTTCTTTAGAGGGAAAGGATTTTTAGAAATCCAGATCTGGGGGATAGTGTGCTCACTGCTGCAGTGATGTTACTGCTTTTAGGTCCTTTCAGTGGACATGATTAGGGGGGAGTGTACACATAAAATATAACTTGTAAGTCATATAGATGTATATATATGTGTATGTACAAATATACATATATACACGTGTGTGTGTGTGTGTGTGTGTGTGTGTGTGTATACTGCGGGTGCCAAAAATGTATACAAGTGGACCCTTTGGTCAACGTTACTCAAGCAGTAGTTTGCCGTCATCAGAAGTGTCTGGACGCTGATGGGAACCCCTTTGAGCACCTCTTGTAATCGCAGAAGTCAAATGTGACTTGCAGTCATCTTTTGTTATCAGCATATATCGAGTATTACAATTTTAACAGTTTTCTCCTTTCTTAAACTGTGTGCACATTTGTTGGCACCCGCTGTATGTTGAATTCCCTAACCCCCAGTACCCCCCAAAATGCGATCTTATTTGGAGATAGGGTCTTTACAGAGGAAATCAAGTTAACATGAAGTCACCACTATGACCGGTGTCCTTATGAAAAGGGGACAGCTGGACACAGAGGCACATACAGAGGGAAGATGACGTGAAAACACAGAGAGAAAACGGTCATGTCCAGGCCAAGGAGAGAGACTCGGAACAGCTCCTCTCTTGCCGCCTTCAGAGGCAACACCCCTGCCGACACCTTGGTTTTAGACTAAGCTGGGAGAGAATACATTTCTGTTGTTTAAGCCACCAGGTTTGTGGTACTTGTTTGTTACAGCAGCCCTAGCAAACTAATACATTGCAATAACCAAGTACCACAAGTTTGGCATCTTAAAACAACATACATTAATTATCTTACATTTCTGCCGAGCTCTGGTGTGGGTCCCAAGCAACGTTATCAGGCTAAGATCAAGCTGTTGGCAGGACTTTACTGCTTTCTGGAATGTCTCGAGGAGAATCGGCTTTCGTGCTCCTTTGGGGTGTTGGTAGAATTCAGTACCTTGTGGCTACAGGAGTAAGGTCCTTGTCCCTTACTGACTGTTAGCTGAGCTTCCAGAGGACACCTGCATGCTGTGACTCTTGGCCCCCTTCTACCATCTTCAACACCAGCAATGGCAGATTGGGTCCTTTGCATGATTTGACTCTCTTCGGCTGCTCCTTCTCTTGTTCCATCTCTCTTCCTTACTCTTCTGCCTTCTACCTTTAGTTTCAAGGGCCCATGTAATTTCACTGGGCCCACTCAGATAATCCGGAATAACCTCCCTAAACTAAGGCAACCTTAATTCTGTCTGCAAAGTTACTTCTGCGGTGTACTATCACACACTTACAGGTACCAGGCGTGCACATTTTGGGGAAGGAGGCATTATTCTGACTGCCACAGGAGGACATCAATATATTTAGTTATAGGCTTTGTCCAACAATATACTGACACACAGAATAGTTTTGGAATTCCAGCAGCATTATAATTATTAAGAAATAACCAACTAAGTAAAATTTAAATGTCTTTGAAGTTCTTTTTATCCCTAGAATACAAGTATTTCCCATTGATAAAGTGCACATAGGATTTGACTTGAGTTCTTTTCCTCTGTATGGTTATGAACTGGAAATACAGCTCGATTCTCTTGTTTCTGTTTGTATTCAATTGTAAGGCTTGTTTTATTTTTCGTCTTTGCACACTTCATTTTACTTTGAGAATAAGTAAAACATTTGTATAACTCAGAAGTCCGAGCTATATGAAAAGCTATTAGAGAAATCCCATTTGCATCCCTAATCCAACTCCTGAATTCCAAGGACCGAGGTCCTGGGGGCCTGCCTATCCGATGGCTGTCCCTGCTGCTGTGGAAGTCAAATCTTTGATGTGTCCATAACAAATCTATCATCGTTTGCATCAACTACAGCCACTAACTGCAGGCCAAATTCTGAGAACAAAGGAGAACAGAGCCGTCCCTGCCCCAAGGTGTGACGGTCTCCGAGGAGAAACAGATCTGGAGGGCTCCAGAGCAGGACAAGTGAGGGGGGCTCGGCATCTGAGGAGAGGTCAGACCCCGTGGTGGAGGGCCTCAAGATGACCCCCATGATTAGGGTCCCCGAGAAAGGCTTCATGGAGGACATGAGACTGGATTCGGAGCATTTTTAAGAAAGAAAATGGCATGAGCAGAGGCAGAAAAGTGGATTCCAGACTGTCTGGGGAACGACCAGCCAACTAGTTTGGAGGATTGGAACACGCATTTGAGCTGGAACACGGGAGGCGGGGCCCAGGTTCAAATGCTGCCTTGTGGCCACAGACAAGTCGTCACTCAACTGTCACACGTCTCAGTTTCCTCAGCTACAAAATGGAAATAAGACTAAGTATGAAACCATTCTCAGAACCGTTGGACAGAAACAGAGTTTCTTTATGGAAACACTAGGGGTCACGGGGCTCAGAGCTGGACAATCAGCTCTGAAGCGGACAACAAAGGACCATTATCACCTGCCTCAGAAGTTTGAATTCTATCTTACAGGAGCCAATGGGAGGATTTTTTGTTTACCTAAGTAATAAGTGAATTTATTGTTTGAAAAATTATAGCATGAGTCCATAAAGTATACTTTGACTGTGGTTAATAATATTATAGATATTTGTTTCTGCAAATTGCTTTTTTTTACTAAGCCACATGTACTAATGAACTTCTCATGCAAATACTTTTTAACCAACGCATAGTATGTCAGAGGATAAACGAGTATAATCTACTTAGCAATTTCTCTATTGAATACATAGAGTGTTTTTCATTTTACAACAATAAAAGAAGATAGTAATTTATATCATTATACAGTTAGTTACCCTGTACCTTTGTTCGCACAAAGGTACTTCCTTAAGAAGAGTACTTCCTTCCCAGGCAATGGCTCTCAGATCTAAGTGCGTCAGAATCACCTGGAGGTCTTGTTAAAACACCCATCCCTGGGCCACTCCCAGAGGTCAGCGGGTGGGGACTGAGAATTTGCATTTTTACAAGTTCTCAGGTGATTCTGATGCTGTTGGTCTAGACCAAGCTTTGAGAACCATCTTTCTATCCCAGATATTCCTAAAATCAGAACTGATGGGTTCAAGTTTACGCACATGTTTCACTGTGATGAATCCTGCACCTTATCTTCCACGAAGATTGTATCAGTTTATGTCCCTACCTGCAGTGCTTGAGCAAGACCTTCCCCTCACACTGGCCCACAGTGGCGATTCTAACACCTTTGCTACTTTTTTGCTAATCAAATAGAAAAAATGGAATCTCATGACTGTTCTATTTTATACTATTCTGAGTGCCATTTAATGATTTTTTACAGGAACTTCTGCTTGTTTAATCTATACACAAGCATAATGTGTGTCGCAAAAATTAGAGCACTCTAGATAAGCAGAAAAGAAGAGAAAGTCATGCATAATTCCACCCCACATAGATCACCAGATTAACATTTGGTGTATTTTGTAACCCGCCTCCCCATTTTTTTTTCCCCACTGAATAACACACTGTGGACATTTTTTCCTTTTCATGTCACTAACTGTTCTTCTCCAACATCAGTCTAAATGGCTGCCTCATATCAATGGAATGTTTCTGAATGAGAAGTGACATTTACAAAACGTTTGGGGAAGACTGGCGTAGCAGCAAGATTTAGAGTGGGGAAAGCCTGGAAGCAAGGAGAAGTTAGGAAGCTAATGAAACAACACAGGCGAGTGGTGACAGTGGGATGAGATGGCAAGGAGTGAGTACAGGAAACACTGGGAAGAAAGAATCAACAATCCTGCTAGCATCCCTGAGGGAGGGTGACGAATGATTCCACCGAAATCAGGGAGGAGCATGCTGGGCTTCGGGATCATAAACTCGGGAGATGTCTTGGAAGAGGTAGAACATCTTCTATCATTGGACCGTGAGTTTTCCTCGGTGCGGGGGTTTAGGAATGGAAGTGAACTTTATAGAGGAAGAGCTTCATTGAGAAGAGTACCCGACTTTGAATCCCAAAACTCAGGCGTGACGCCCCATTTCAAGGCAGAGATTAATTTTGTGAGAGACGCTGTGGACATGTGGAAAGACCACATGCTTGAGTGTTTAAAAAGATAGCACTGTGTGTGGCGACTTTGCTATTTATTGTGAGCTGCAGCAAGCCTCTTAACCCCCTTGAGCCCTTTTGTTTCTAAAATGAGCGTGATAATATTTACTTCCTCGAGTTGTTGTGAGAATCAAATGAGATGATGTCTGTAAGATGCTGGTATTTAAGATGTGGTGGTCTCTTTATCATTGTAAGAAGAGCAATAACATGGAGTAACAACATCCCTATAAATCATCCCTAGAGAAGCACTCATGGCCAACCTGGGCATGTCTGTTTGGCAATGAAATGAAACTCATCGATGAGATGAAGTTCATTCTGAAACAGCCCCTTCCGTAAGCAGCTATCCGCCCTGGCATGCACACGGTTGGGGCTTACCTCCTCAGCTGACTTCCTAACTTCCAGCTTTAACTTCCCTTATTTCTGGGGGACGTGCTGTGGGGTGTTGGAAGAGTCCATGTATGTTGGGTACCTCCTGAGAACACGTCAGAGATGTAGACAGCAGAGAAGCAATGAGGACCTTAAGTCAATACTGATAGATTTGGTCCTGACTCTTTCCTCTCTCCTTACCCTTCCAGCAGCTCACAAGTATCTCTGGCTCAATATTTATCTATTGTCTCAGAATGCGGACACTGATTGTAGTAAATCTGCAGGCAAATCAATCTCTCAGTTGTAGTCTCTCCTTCCTTACAGTGGAGATTCCCTCCTAGGGTCAGCCTGAGGATCCAATGGGGTATTGCATCTGAAAGTGCCTAGCGTGATATCCAAAAGAACTAGACACTTTCTGTCGAGTTTCTTTTGGGAACCTCTCTAAGGCTAGCTCTCTGGAAGGCCACCACTAAGTAAACCATGCCAGAAAATGGAGTTGTTTCAGCTGCTTGACAACCATCTAGCATATGACCAACAGAGGCATCCAAATAGCCATTACCCACCCCATCTCCCAGCTTCCCACAACCAACAACTCTCTGACACAGCAAGAAACACAAATATCCACCCTCCTGAACTTAACTCTTGTCCCTTGAAGTTGAAAACTCAGACTTGATCAACAACGCCGCATTTGCCACAGATGACCGGAAGAGCATTTCGACACGGCAGTCAACAAATGCATCCCCAGAGAACATGGTGGGACCTATGGATCTGCCACAGGAAGGGAGCCAACATTTATTTGCTCGATATCTTGTGTTATAGGTCAAGTCCTGTTTTACGCCCTTGTTTAATCTCATTTTCCAACAAGCCTATGAGATGGGTATTATTACCCGCATTCATCAGATGAGGAAACAAAGACTCTGAAAGATTAGTGTGCCGCCCAGCACAGTAGGTGGTAGCTACCTCCCCCACTTTCCACCTTTCTTTTGATTTAGTTTCACAGCATATGTTCCTATCATCTTGGTTACTTTACAGACCAACAAAGAGCTCCAGCCCACGGAGAAGCAGCAGCAGAACACAGACTGTATTTCCACCTTTGGATCAGTCTGCTTGGTTTCATTGACTCCTAACCAAGTTAGCTTCAGTGAGATTAGGGTCAATCTGTACTGTCTACTATAGTATTAAACTCTGTTGACCTACTGTGTACTGTCAAACCCACGCTGATGAGACAGTGACCAGGAAAGGTGGAGAACTCTATTTTTTAAGTTAAAGCCTGACTTATTTATTCATTTGTTGAAAACAAATTCTCATGCAGTGTAAACCAGTTCCTGATTTTTTTTTTAAACAAGACTATTATGTTTTCAAAAGTGAAATGAGTGGAAATGTGCTGTTTCCTGCTGCCCCTTCTCTTTCTCACCCTGTGTGTGTACGAGTATATTACAGGTTTCTTCCTTCCAGAGATGCTCACAGCTGTTTCCCTTCCTCTCTCTCGAGCTGTCTAGGGCAGCTTTCATTCCTCCACCTCGGCATGCCTGGGACCACATGGAAACTCCCCCGCCGTATGATTGCTTCCACACTTTCATACGCTTTAAAGAATATCAGCTGAGAACTGCTTATTGATCCCGAGTGGGGAATCCTCCCTTACAAAGCAATTTGCAGTTGATGAAGGAATGTTGAGGCGTCCTTCCCTGCTTCCTGCCACCCCCACCTCCATGCCCCATCTGCATGTTGACACCCTCCAAACCAGGCCCACCCTTGGCTAGCGCCTCCTATTCTAAGCATTTCTGATGAAGCTGACTTTCCTATTTCTGCAACACGGAACACCGGAAGCACTTGATCGTGCCAGTTTTAAACTGGCTCTCTACCTCGTTTAGAGATTTCATTTTGAAACCCAAATATGGAAAAGAGTCAGCTGCTAAGTGCTTGCCGTCCCCAGAGACGTGGATTCATCTGTGCAGGTAGCATTCCGTGGTTCATACCTTCTTCTACCTTCTTCTACCCAGCAAGCCCCAGAAATAGAGTGGCTGGGCCAGGCAGAGCAACGGACGTCGTTGAGCACATTATTCCTGGTTGACAGGACCTGACTTACTGGAGCCTCAGTGCTCAGCACCAAGGGACAGAATGAAGACAGGTGAGTGCCATTTCGAAGTGTCCGCTTTGCTCCAGGAACCATGCTAGTCGCGGTCCAACACAGGGGTTTACTCATCCTACCCACTGCCACTCTAGAAGATTAACCCCACACGTCTACAAAGTAAAGACCGTCCAAGGACCTCTCTCCCGTGACCGCTATTCTACAGATGAAAAAGCTGAGCTCAGAGACGTTAAATGGTTTGCCCAAGACCACACAACAAGTGGCGGTGACACGGGCCACCCAGGCTTCGGCCTCCAATTTCAGGGCACTTCTCATTTCTCTGCAGTTGGCAAGGGTTCCATCGATTCAAACTTCACACTGGAAATGAAGTCAGCGCGTTGGAAGATGGTACTGGGGTGTCTATTGCTTTATTAGGACAGGTCGACTGTCACACAGGGTGTCAGGCGGGGTCTCTGGTCCCGCTCCCCACATAAGAATGCAGGACACGGTGAGGCCAAAAAGGAACACCCATGGAGCCATAGGTAGGGGAGTCATACCCCTATATTCTCGCTGGCGGCTGGGTTGGAGACACAGGAAACAGGAGCTACAATGTCCACAACCCGCCGTCCACTTCGCTCTGACAACCAACTCCACTTGCTAGCTGCACTCCACGCTTGCTAGCTCAGCCACCATCCTCTTGCTAGCCCCCATTTCCTGCTAGCGTAGCCACGGCAGTAATATTAGTGGCCAATGGCTCACTGGTTACAGCTGACGGCCAACTAGCCACAGCTGATGGCCATCAATCACAGTTGATGGCCATTTACTACCCGAGTGAGCACCTTCCCACGTGAGGCCGAGAGCCTGGAAACTGCACTCCTGGCTCTGTCCCCACATCGACATTTGCTGCTCCTTTTCTGCCCAGGAACGGACTGAGAAAGCGGCTGCCTGGGTTGCAGCGACCATATCTGAACCCTGTGGGTCCCCTTTGGCCTGGACTACGGAGCCAGAGAGAAGGCAGCACACTGTCTTCGCAACAGGCCTTGCCTTTCCCCAAAACTGAGCTTTCTTTAAGCAACAAAACGAAAAACCTATTTCTATTAGTATGGGCTCACATTTAAAAGGCGAATAGGTAGAATTTGGAGGAAGATTGTTTTTTAAAAAAATAGAGTTAAAAATAGAGATGAGTTAACCTCCTGACCTTAAGCCTTTCCCTCTTTTCCATACACTACTTTGAACAGGAATGCTGCCCTGTTCTTTTCGTTATGAAGGTCATAAAGTATTCCTCTTCCTGACAATGAAAGTCTGCTGCAGGTTTTCCTCAGAGGAAATACGTAATCTGTCACTGCTTTTCTGCTAATCCCAAGAAAGACTGCTCTTTTCTCTTCAGGGCATGCCCTTTCTACTTTATGTAAAAAAACAGAACACTTTTTGTGTGTTACTATTAAAAGTGGAACCAAAAATCCCACCCTGTAACCAAAATTAATTTTTAAATACATTGAAATAAAGCATTATGTGAATTTTAGAGACATTATAGGATTTCTCCAGTTATTCGGATCATCTAAAAGAGCTTAAAACTCCCAAGAGGGTTTTTCAAATGCCTCTGGTTCCAGCATCTTGCCACCTTTCTTGGGTGAGTGGTTTCTAACACCTTGTTTATTCATCCTTGCATGACAATGGCCGGCACTTCCTCCAAGATGGCTTTCCTTCCTTGCCCCCAAGCTGTGTCTGCACTCTTGTTAAAGCTAGGCTCCACACACACGTTCTTTCCCTGTGGCAGCACCTAACGTAACAGATCATTATGAAATTGCCCCGTTTACGTGTAAGATCAGAGATTGTGCCTTAGCCATGTCTGAAGCCCCAGGATCTGACACATAGCAAATGCTCGATTGCTATGTATTGAATGAAAAAAAACAAACCAAAAAAATGAACGAATCAATGTTTATAAGAGGAGGTCTAGGTGGGGGTACATGTCTGATCCTATATTTGGAAGATCAGACATAATTAAAGAAAGAGAACAATAAGGATTGATATTTGTGCCTCATTTTCCCCACCAAACAGCAGGTGTACTTCAAAGCTTTGCTTTATTTAGAACATTTCCAGATTAATACGTGGATGTGGACACAGTGGGTGAGCATGGGTGTATGTTTTTTCCGATGGGAAATAAACTGCCAATCATTCAAACAGTGACATCTGTTCTCTTCACCCCCAGCTCCCTGCCTTTCTTTCCCAGGCCTTTCCATCAGTTCTCTACGTGAGGATGGTTCTACACCCCAAAAGAGAAAGTGACAAATGACGAGAATAGGACTAGACAGGAAGAGTGAATTATCTACACCCAAAGCTAATAGACACTCGCACGAGGTAGCTCTCACTCCCCTTCCTTACAGCACGAAATTTCTATTGGAGAATTGATTATATTTGAAACATAGTAATTAATATTTAGAGAGCATTTCTCAGCATTTCTATACCATACTTATCAAAATATGTAATCTTCGTGACAATCCTGTTAGATAAATGCACATTCATTCTACTGTACAAACCCACAAACTGAGGTCAGTGCAGTTAAGTGACAACACAGCCTGTGAGTCCTGCACGCAGGTCGCGGAGACCAGGCTCAAGCCCAGCCCTGTCCCTCGGTGGTGTCCTTGGCTTTGTTACCATGATCTGCCTACTCCAGAGCACTGTACATCGGTGAGAGCTGTTTTCTTATTCATCGCCATGTCCCTCACAGCACCTGCCACGCTTTGCTCACGGTCAACACACAATGAATTCAAGCACCTGAAATTCTTTGCAGATCTGATATAATCACACGAAGAGAACTGCCAAGTACGGTAACTGAAGGTAACGGAAGTCTCACGACTTCCGGTCCAAGAGCAGATGTACTGTGAAGCCTTACCTTGTGGAGTGTGCCCAGGTAGGCAGCACCCGGAGGTGGAGCCCATTCTAATTTGCCCAAAGCGAAGTCCAGGGCGGGAAGGTCGGCAGCTTGGTAGCTCTCCATCCAGAACCGCCCACATGCCAGGAAGGAAGCGATGCTTGGCCAGGCACCAGTTTCAAATATTTCCTCCAAGATGGCTCAAGGCCCCTAAAAACAAGTGTAATAAGAATGAAAAGCAAAACCCAACCAAGCACCTGTGAGCTGGGCCATTATAACACATTGGGGTCACCCTATTGGTAACTCAGGAGATGCTGTGCAATGCCCTGGTTTCCTCATCGAGAACAGGGGCGTGATCCTTGTACCTACGTCATCAGAGCAGGTTGACGTGAGGATTAAATGAACTGAGGCACTGCATGAGCTTAGAACCGGTGCGGGGCACATGAAGTCAGAGCGGGTGTATTATCAGTATTATTGCTGCTGTTGCTACTGGTGACAGAGAGAGCACAACATGGAAACTGCAGGGGATAAATGCAAAATGTTGGTCCACCTCAACCAAATTCTAGGTGTAAGCCACTTGGATTAACGGACCTAGATTTCATGACCACACCTGGACACTGAATGAAATCATTTGGACTCAGCTTTGCCCCTGAGTGCCTCTGAAGCCTCAGAAGTGGTCAGAGATGTTTCTAAATCTCCAGGGAGTCTTTTGGACTGGAGAAAACGAAAGATTACAAGTTAAAACACCCCCCCCTCTATCTATCCCTACTCTGTACCCCCTCTGCTGGAGACCATCTCACCCGTGCCTGTGAGCACACTGCGCCTCTCTCATTGTCGTCACTCTCATTCTTTCCCTGCCAATTGTATCCAACTGTCCTTGGGTCCTTTATGCCTTTCCCTGTGACGGTGAACCTCATTTATCACTCATTTCTCTGAATTCCTATGGCACTCACCATCTGGCTTATATGGGTCCCTGCAATTTCCTGTATGTTAATCTTATTTCTCAGAGAGGAATGAACTCTGCACAGGCAGGCCAGACACCTGGCATGCCGGGCGAAACTGTGCTCTGAATTCCTACTGTCCGCTCAGAGGTGCACGATTTTCCTCTGGTATTTCTCTGTCTGTTTAGGAACATTTTTCAGTGCATATGATGGGGTGAGAAAATCTAGTCATCTATTACAAAAGACTTTAAAAGAAAACGCATAACAACGCATACCAGAATCACACAAACCAGACGTTGATTTTAAAGAACAATTTCCGAGATGCTAATTTTAAACCCTCCTGTTTTCATAGAAGGTACTGCTCCTCTGACACTGATCTTGAAAAGGAAGAGCTCTTCCTTCCCAGGTACCTGCAGGGCATGCCCCCACCCAGTTCTGCAGCCAGTCTGATGAAGACCAGTGCTTTTCTAGGGGCTCAGACCCTTATCTGGAGGTCTGAAACCTAAACATGTATATCTGCACCGTATCTGGTGTGCTTCGTATTGAGCCTGACAAGCCATCACTATTCCTCTCTCCCATCAGACAACCCAATTCGTGCGATTGAGTTTCTGCCTCAGTTTCCCACTGAACCCTTCCCTCGTGGGCTGACACTTTGTCCGCTTAGCCAGCCAGCCAGACTCCGTCAAGTCCCTTCCCATGGTAGGGGAACAGGGCACTGCCAGCCAAATGGCTTCAACTTTCAGTGCTCTTAGGGGACAAGTCTAAGTTTGCTCAAGATTAAGGCCGAGACAAGCTTAACTCACAGCAGGGAAACCCCTATCATGGAATAGTAACCCCAAACCACGAACTCATGCCAGGCCTAACTATACATATGTTACTATCCTATACTGATTGCTGCCATATTGATTCATCATATTGCACCTGCTTACATAGCAATGGTTTCAATCAAGTCCGAAATCACTGGCCCACTTGGGCCACGGACACTGGGCAGTTGGTCATCTTTCTAGATGAGCTCCTAAGCCAGAGCTGATTCCAGCTTCCCAGCCTTCGTCTCCAGCCCCTGTAACACAAGCTTGGGGCCGTTATGTCTGAGACTGAATTTTCTAGAGTTTTCCTTCATGGGAACCAGAGTTCAAAAATAAATCTAAGGATTAGAGACCATACGAACCCTTGCCATGTTACCAAGTGTCTCCCGCCTTAATACAACACCAAGTTCAGAGTTCCTTAATCGAGAGGTCCAGGAGCTGCCACTGGCTCATCTAAACAGGGCGCCCTGGCACCACTCTCTGGCCCTTATTCCCTTGTCGCTGTCATTTCCAACTAAGACAGTTTTTATTCGGTGCGCCTGTTTGCCAAATCCTATATAAATCAGAGAGTGCACTTTGCAAGGCTTAGATTTGATTAATCTTAAAAAATTTAGAAGCTGCATGAGTGGGGTTTGAGATTAAGTGTGCAAAGATGTTAGGAGCGGCCTCCCCACCAGCCTTCAGATTGAGATGGATGAGGAGCAATACCGGGTTTGAGCTGCCCATAATTGAAAAAGTGTGTGCCCCAAATATATTTATCCTGCATTGCTCCGAGAGCCGTAACTCTAAGGCCTTTCATTAGAACCTCGACAAAGGGAATGTCTTCCACTCCAAGGGTCCCAGATCCTCTTGGCATTTATGACACTGAGAGAACAGGGTCAGGAATGCTGAGAATACAAGGTGTTGGGGAGGAGGGAGGGAAAGGGGGAACTCCCGAAAGGCAAATGCGCCCTAGGATTCCCTGGGAAAGCAGCCCCAAACTGGAGAAGAGCAGCACTTGTGGGCGAGCGAGCACTAGGAGTGCTGACGTGAGCCCCACGAATCCAGTGGGCTGTGCCTGGGAGGCTGTGCCCGTAGCAGCCACAACAGCCCTCCCAGCAGGTAACCAGGGCACAGGCAGAGCTGCCAGGTGCCCAATTCCGGGGTCTCCATTTCACACTCTAGTCCATGTGAGTCAAAGTGGTTTCTAAGGTTGTACAACATGGTGGCTGCGAGTGGTGGGAGCCACAGGAGAGACCAACGTGGGGACCCCGGGGCAGGATCACAGGTCTTCCGGCCTTCTCTCAGCCCCGAAATTGTGCCAGTGGCACCTTGAGAAGAAGCCGAGGCATGGCACTCATGCGAACATCCAGCCCATGTTCTGTGCAGTGTTGGGAGAACACAAGTCTCTCTGAGCAACACTTACTGACCCAAAGGCGCATTTGGGGAGGGCTGCAGTCTCCTATGTGGCCACAACTCTGCTGCCTGATGATGATTTTAATGTGCCAACACCTAATCTGCTGTTCGTTCCCTGAACACCCAGCCCCGCACTTTCCCATTCCACCCACTCCTGTTTCCATAACTGCTTTTGTTTTAAATGACATAATGCAGGCCCCAAAATATAAACAACTGTAGACTACATCTCGGACTTCGAAACTCTCCAGAAAATTAACTTTGTTCTGTGCTCCCTCTGGAATACGGAAATGTTAACATTTAAAAGTTCTACTAGTGTTTCGTGTGCGTGTGTATTCACACCCATCACCCATACACAAATAATTCACAGAGGACATTTCCAGTTAAGCACAGGCCCAGGGCTATAAAACCAACTTTCAACGTGAATCGTAAGTTAAGCTATTAAAAAGTTGGCAAGAACCTTAGCATGAGATTTTTATTTTCATTGCAGGTCTGTGACTAAGGGCCGTGCATAGGAACCAAGCAGAAGAGTGCTATGTTGGAAAAAGAAAAGGGATTGATTCTCCTTGTTTATTTTTCTGAAGGTATAACGCAGAGCCTACAGAGAAGACACCAATCAGCACAACATTCGGACCACTCTTGGAGCTGGTGGAGTGGGTCACACAAAGAAGTAAGGAGCAAATTAACACCTGACCGGGTGTGGGGCTCACAAGAGGGCACTTCCCAGGTACGAAAACATCAGCACTACCTGGGGAACGGTGCAGAGTGTAGAACCCCCGGCTGCCCTGACGTCCTGAGTGCAGAGGTCTGGGGGTGCTTCTGAGAGAAGTGGTCAGGGGTCCATACCCAGAAACTGACAAGCTCGGTGAAAACCTGCTGACCACGTGTATATCTACAGGAAGGGCACACAGGGGTTCGTTGGACTATTCCTGCCAAGTTATTCAGATGTTTGTATTTTTATAAAATAAAAAATCAAATAAAACAAAAAACCCCACCCTCTCACGATGTGTCTCATTCTCCAAACAGCCCCCACCTCTCAAAAACATAAGCAAATACGATGATGGGAGGGGTGTGGAATTCTCCTCCAGACCCCACTTCTTGGCTCCGTCTGGGACTCTGTGTGCCTTGACATTCTTCTCCACTTGTTGAAAAGCCACATAGGGGATGCTTAATCAGAAGTCTGGCCACTTCAGATCAGACCAGATGACAGACTGACAGCACATACTAAGGGGTACTTTTGTCCTGGACCCTCCAGAGGACAGAAAAGGGGCCCTGCCAGGTCCACAGGTGTAGATGCATTTTCCCACTGGGGGAGGAGCCGCAGTCAGAAATTCTTTTCCGAGGGGCTAAGAACCCAACATGTGTGACTGATTAGAGCTAATATCTCATTTCTAATTCCATTGATTCCTTGGAAAGAGTAAGTCCCAGAGACCGTGGCTATTCTTAGCAATTTTGGCTCCTCCCCCACCGCCCTCATGCCTCCTAGAGAGGGAGAAGGTGGCCGGAGAGGATTCCTGGCCCTCGCGGAGCGCCAAGCGCCCAATCCCGGCGGGGTGGTGTCTGGAGCACACGCACACGCGGTCAGGGCAGCACAAACCCACACAAGGGGCACTCCTGCCTCCTGTCTTTCCCACTGCCAAGCCCCAGCTGTGGCAGGGTCACCAGCAATATAACGAGAAGGCTCTTCTCTGGGCCCGAGAACGCTCCAACTTCCACATCCAAAACGCATTCCTTCTCCATAGCCTTTTAATCTTCCTGTGGTTTCGTAGGAAAGCCTCTCCTTGGCCTTGCTTTTTGTTACCACAGGAAATAAAGAAAAAGCCTGAGCCCCATCCATCCAAATAAAAGATGTGAGGTTTCAGAGGGGGTTTTTCAATGCAGACATGGCAACATCCCAGGAGGCCTGACCCTCGGGCCCCTCAGTACAGAACTGAGGAAAGGTTGGAGCTGGACTTGCTGTGTCAGCCCCATGGAGCCATGCGGGTGCCACACAGGTCCTTGCTGGTTTCCCTGTGGTGGCCTCAGGGAGTGTGTGTTAAGTTGAGCTGAATCAAGCTCAGGGTCTCTCCCTCAGCACTCTCCAGATGGAGCCGCCCTCTTTTCCCAGAGGTCCTGCGGTCTACGTCTCAAACCCAGAACAAATGGCCTGCCGTCTACCGCCAGTACTGCCACCAAGTAGCTGTGTGACCTCAGACAGGTCCCCTGACTTTTCTGAGTCTCATTTTCTGCATCAGCGAGAACAAGAGGTCGAAACCAGAGTTACTAAGTGTTTTCAATGACCTCTTCCAGCTCTGAAGAGGTACAAATAAAGATCGGAGTCAAGGCTGGATTTCCCCTTAAGTAAAAATTTCCACCAAGTTGCCAAAGGCTACCATATATATATGTCTGCATTCTGGTCTCTATTCTTCTGACTTTAAAAACAGACTCAACTGAATGCAACCTCATGGCTCACATTTACACAGCAAAAATCCAGAGCCCCCAAAGCCAGCACTGGGGATAAAATGATGATAAATGGAAACTAACTTTATCATCCAAAAATACCCCCTCGAACTCTGAAGAAATATTGATAATAACTCTCCATCTGCTGAATAAATCAGAACAAGACTGGAGATCCTACCCAACATTGTTTGAGCATGGAGGACAGCCAGTAAAGTACTAGAGTTTCATGAAAACTGATCTCAGGAGAACTGACATAAATAAAATATGTCAACGTTTTAAAGAGGAAAATGAAAATAAAAGGAATAACAGAAGTATTTTCTGTTTATTATTATCCTCATTGTAAAGAACTTTTGAAGAAAAGGCACAGCTCTAGGAATCAAGATGCTTGACTTTCCAGCCTCTGCCACTGATTCTCAGTAAAACTTGGTGAGATCATTTCGCCTCCCTATACAGGCTACCTCGCTTGGTGATTTTGAGGCACAAATGAAAAGTTAAAAACATAATTTGAGGGGCAGAAGTGCCTAAAACTTAAGATTCTATATGAATAAACTGCATGGTTAATGACGAATCATAGTGGAATAACTTCTCCGAGTACTTCAGTGAAAGAGCCGTGACAGACGGCCATTGCTTTAGTACGCCCCCTGCGGGTTGGCCCGGACGCTGGCACCAGGCTAGCGCCCAAGATTTCCAGTCCTAGGGGGACCTGAAGGGATGTGAGCTCAGCCTGGGCTAAGCACTGAGACCAGGGTGGGGATGAGTATGAATAGGGGGTTACGGGAGGAGGGAGTTGAGTGAGAAAGCTCAGTTTAGTTTTTACTGCCAAGATTCGTACAATGCTATTATTAAGACCTGTGGTCCCCTCCCCACCGACGAGTCCCAGATCTGCTGGACAGGGCCCAGATTTTTAAAAGTGAGGCTGTTAGTTCTCCTGGCATCTCGCTCTCTTCAAATCTCAATACTCTGGGGGTAGAAACCCAGGTTCTCCCTAGGTTATCTCAAAGTGTGGGGTGGCCCTGGATGACTGATGGTCAGCTGCTCTTTCGGGTGGGAGAAGCCAAGTTAGGGGACCTCCACCGGTTGGAACAACTGTTGGCTTACATATAGATTCTTGGTGCCTCCAGTGAATATCTATTATGTTCCCCACCCCCAAACAACATAATACATGTAGTCTACGGTATAAATGAGTAATCAACCATATAAATGGACCAAAATACCTTCTGGGGCTAAAGTAAGAACAGCTGTGATGATTGTAGTACATAGTTGGAAACTCAAACTGGGGTGAGTCCAATAATTTATAGGTATCTCTGCATGTTTGTATAAACGTGGTCAAATGCCAGGATTGCTAGCATATACCATATGGAAAATAAAAAAGTCATTCCATTTGGGAGAGGGGGCTCTCTTAGATAGCCTATCTGGGAAAGAACTTAAAAATACATGGCATAGAAAGCAGGGCACGCAATCTGAGCTACATATAGAATAATCTGTGGGAGTTCAACACCATACAAAAAAGTGCTCCTTTTTAAAAGTTGTGATTTCTGATGTCCCCCTCCTTTTTCTCGGATCCTGAGCTTCTCATACCACTAAAATGTCTGAAGCTGCTTCTCATGCCACTAAAATGGTGCAGAGGTATCCCACCATTATTCTGAGGCTTCTGGGATGATGGGTTGGGGCATGGCAGTGTCCGAGAGTGTGTCTGATGTAATATTGATGCAGGGCAACGGGGTCCCCAAAGAGAAAGCAAAGGGGATTGAGTTATCACTTGGCTTGTCAGCTATGATATGGTCAATTTCCATAAATTTTAAAGAGGGGTTGAGAAGAAAGTTGGGTTATCTGAACAAAATAGGTACGTATTTCAAAGAATTGTGGAATTTTAGCATTAGAAGGGAATTTAAGGATCTTCATACCGGTATTTTACAGATGAAGAACCAAAGAGGTAAGGTGGCTTATTTAAAATGTATTAATATCAGTGCCATGACTTCTGATATTACTTCTGATATTTTCATAGGCCTGAAAATACCTATGTGTAAAGAGGAAAAACTGGAAGAAAAAGAGGCAAAGGAGGGAAGATACTGGTGAGAGAGAGAGGGGGAGAGAGAGAGAGAGAGAGACAGAGAGAGAGAGACAGAGAGAGAGAGACAGAGAGAGAGAGAGAGAGAGAGAGAAGAAAAAAACAAGAGACTTGAGAAAGAGAAAAGGCAGACTTGTAAGAGGGAAGAAGACACAGTGTTTGTTGCACAAATATGAGGAAAAGACCGTGGAATATGTTTAACAATTTTCCATGCTTTCCTTTCTTGATTTCCTCTGCATAACAAACCAAGCACCCAACTTACCAAATGGGACATCTTGGAAGAACCCAGATTTCTGGACAACCTGGAGCATTGGAAAGGCTGCCACCAGCTTTAACAGATCCGAGTCTAATTTGGAAAATTAGCGCCTGGAAGAGACCTGAGAAATCATCTTTTCAGTTTTTGATTCGTCTTTTTTCCCCCCTCAGCCACACCTAAACCATTCCAGAGAGATGAAACTCTAGTGATTCCATTCCCAGAAGGAGCTGACTGCATTGAAGCATCTGGCCTGGTGCCCTCATGTTGTCACAGCTCATAGCTCATCTTTCTCTGTGCCCTGGGCAGCTGATCTGAATATAGAGTTTACAGGAACTTCAAAGGAAGCTGGCAGGATGGAGTTGGGGCCTCACCGCTTTAATCAAGATGGATTCAAAACCTTTGCTTATCAAGTAGAAAACGAAAACCAGCAATGGAGAACTAATTGACACTGACTAAAAAGGACATGGCAATTGAAAAGGTGCAGGGCGCTCAATAAGATTATATTTAAAGTGCTAATGCCCTCCTGGCGGTTGATGACGGATTCAGTTTACTTCTTGCTTCCATAAATAATATCAGCACTTGGAATAAGATACCCTCCTATAAGGTATCAGAGGAGAAGTTCAGGAAAATGTGCGAAAGCTCAAAAGCATTGTTTCCACATGCATGTCATGGCAATGATACTCCTTCCTCTTTGAGTTTGGGATATCAAGCTTCTTTGGCCAACCGTGGGAGCCGCACCACTGGCCATGACTCGTGACTACACACCTCAACGAGACATCACTCCACCTGCTCTTCTCTTCTGGGGCTCCACTTCATACAGGGAGCATACCCCCCAGGGTGCAGCACATGCTGACCTGGGGTCTGAGTTATTGTTGCCCAAGTTGGTGCCCTTCAGGGAAGCACTGAGTCTGGCACATAGTAGGTGCTCAAAGATGTTTGTTGAACAGATGATGGAAAAAGAAACCAATGTATCGTTCCTGTGACCTGGCCCTAGCACCTAGCATGGGGCTTAGCACACAGGTAGTATCTGAGCCTTGTTCATGACTCACATTGCCCTGAGGACGTGATGGAGTTCCTGTAGCTCAACGGGACAGAGTTTATCTAATGTTCTTTCCAGGAGGATACCTGAGAGCCACTTGGAAGACTTTCAGGGCCAGAGCAGGAAGAAGAGTTAGCGAAGAAGGAATGCAGACAGAGGAAGAGGTGCCTGGACCAGTCCTGGCCACGAATGTCTCATCGCCTATTTTATGGACTTTGTTTTTTTTTATTGTTCTCTCCTTCTAAGACAAAGAAACATTATTTCAAGAACCTATATTTCCCTCACTCTGTTATAGTTATCAAAGGAGGAATTGTTCAACAATAGGACCCAAAGAGTAAGACCGGCACTAAGATTGGGAGTTTTTCACTCTCTCTTAGGAGGTTTTTCAAATCACACAGATGAGAACATTGCCCCTTTTCCTTGCTCTGCTCGCACCCCAGGTCTGCTGCTTCTGTCATGCAGTGCTCTCTAAGTAAAAGTACGATCAAAGGGCAGATAGGAAGAATACGCTGGGATTTTCCCCTGATATTTTAAGGGGCAGAGCAGAGGCAAAAGAAAAATCTAGAGAGAGCTAGCAACAAAAGCCAAATCTGTCCAGGAGCATGTACAGTATTTTCAAAAATGTTTTCCAAAGAAGGTATATAAGTGGTCAATAAGCATGGGAAAAGATGCTCAGTGGCATCCATCCCCAGGGAAATACAAATCAAAACCACAATGAGACACCACTTCACGCTCACTACCATGGCTGAAATAAAAAAAAAACAAAACACTTAGAAGCATTGATGAGGACCTGGAGACACTAGAACACTTGTACATTGTTAGCTGGAATACAAAATTGTGTAGCTTCTTTGGAAAACAGTCTGGCAGCGCCTTAAAAAAGTAAACATACTTATATGATCCAGCAGTTCCACTAAGCATACACTCAGGAGAACTGAAAACATACGTACACGTAAGAAGTTGTACACAATTGTTCATGGAAGCCTTGTTCATAATAACCAAAAGGTGGAAACAACCCACGTGTCCATCAACTGAAGAAAAGATAAAATATTCTATAGCTACACAGTGGGATTATCCCTCAGCCATAAAAGGAATGAAGTACTCATACATGCTGTAACATGGATGAACCTTGAGAACATGGTAAGTGAAAGAAGTCAGATACAAAAATCTACATACTGTATGATGCCATTGATAGGAAATATCCGGAAGTGGAAAACGCAGCGAGAGAGCCAGTAGACTCGTGGTTGCCAGAGGCTGCGGAGAGGGCATAATGGACGGTGACCGCTACGGGTCAGGATTTCTTCTAGGTGTGATGGAACTGTTCTAGAATTAGATAGTCCCCATGGATACACAACACCTGTTGAATATATTAAAAATCACCGAATTGTATTCTTTAAATGGTAAATCGTATGGCATGTGACTTATATATCAATTAAAATTTTTTTTAAAAGCTGGTATTGCTCAAAGGACAAGTAGGACCTTGCCAGGAACTCTAATCGCACCTTGCAATGCTTTTCTAGTTACAAAGAGCACCAGCCTCCTCACCCTTCAACCCCCCAACTCCTACTCTGAGGCAGCCCGGGTCCACTATCCCTAACTACTCCTACAGGAAAAAAAAAGGAGGGGCATCAACCAGCAGCTGGAGGTGAGCTGAGACACACCTGAGGTTTGCAGACATTCCCTGTAAGAGGGTGGGAGGAGGCTGGACAGAGGAATGAGAATAATGGAAGATGAGCGGCCAAATCTCAAGAAGAGACTACACGCTGGGTATGAAAGAAATGCAGAGGGTCTTGAAGGGCCACGTTTGAATCCCATCCCAGGGGTTGACTATACATTGGTGTGACCACAGTAATCCGCGTTAGACATAAATATATTTGGCTGCAAATAGGAGGTCAACTCTGAGCAAACGTGAGGCTTCTGTACCTGCTGGGCTCCTCCCTGGGCTCGCCCTTTGCTGGCCTGTCTCCTGGTTCAGGGGCTGCCCATTCCCTGTCCTTGGTCCCATTCTCTCTTCCAGGACGTGTGACATTCTCTGAAGGGATGTCAGTGTGTTACACGAGGAGTTGCTTATTTAACTACTTACTAAGTCAAGTGTAAAAAACCAGATTGGTATCTTTAGAAGATGCTAGGGAACCAACCATTTTTTGGTAAATAGCTTTTATCCTACCTTTCCTACGCAAACTGTACCACTGGGAAAAAAAAAAAAAACAAAAATTACATGCGTACCGAATTAGAGTGTTTCAACAAATTCATGAAGAATAATAGAACTGGAGTATCAGTGTAATCTTAATGAATTAAGAAAGTGGACTGGACATCAGTGACCACTAATGTTACAAAAAGAGAGACATACGTGCCTCCTGAAGAATGAAGAAGGTATGACCATCAGGTTGTCATGCCCACCTCCCCACCCCTCCCCCAGGGAAAAGAACCTGGAACCTGGATTGGGATGAGTGAAACACAGAAACTAGAGGAACGGACCAAACTTTGTTCCAGGGAAGCAACCAGCAAAATCCAGGCTGTAGGAAACCCTACAGGCAAGTGATCCCATATCTTCAATAAATGAATTGTAAGGAAAAATAAGGAGACGGAGGGGGAAAAAAAACACCTATGAATTATAAGATGTTTAAGACATGTTAAAAATAAACAAAACAGGCAAAACTAAACTAGTGTTTAGGGATGTACACTTAGGTGATAAGACGGTAAAGAAAAGTGGGTAGTAACTGCAATAAAAGTTAGAATAGTGGTTACTCTAGCAGAAAGAGAAGGGTGGTGGTTGATGGGGGGCATTTAGGGGTTTTTGGGGTGACGAAGAATTCGCTTCTTATGGGTACTGTTTACAAGAGTAGTGGTCTTAAAACAATTATTTTAACCTGCCCATTTGCGTTTTACTGTTTTCCACTGCATTATAACGATAACAAATTATTAGCAAAAAAGGATTTTAAAGTAAAAATTAAATTAATTAAATAGAGTCAGCTATAATAGAAAAGATGGGAAAGAAAACCCCCCAAAATGGAAAGGAAAACATTAAGAAGAGAGAAAAAGATCACGTTTATGACCACACAAATCCTTTCTGCAGCAAAAGCAGAGCCCGTGGCTTTCCCACAAGGGGGATTCTTGGTATCACCCAGGATTTCCCTCTTTAAAACACACCCCTCATTTGGCAACCTATGAGGTATGCAATGGGATTCAGGCCGAGGGGGAAGAGCAAGGAAAGAGACTGAAACAGACGGGCTAGGTGATGGCATGTGTGTGCAGGGCTCACGGGAAACATCACAAGACCGCCGTTTGGCAGTGGCCCAGGCAGCAGCACGGAAACCATGTGGCACACCGGCTGCACTGACCCCCATCCCTGAGACACCAGCACCCCCGGCAGCAGCTGGAGAAGTCAGGACCTGTGCGGGGAAGTGTCAGCCGTGTCACAACCTTGGGTGCAGAGAAGTGAGGCCTCCGTGTCTGCCTGGTCACATGTCTGTCAGCATACCATTTTGGGTCAATAAATAGCCATCAGGATGCACCATTTCAGCTGACCTAGGCCACCCCTTCTGCTGGAGGAGAAAATAAACAGGGCTGGGGGTACAGAGGGCTTCTGCCCCTTCAGAGCTGCCATTGTGCTGTGTGCGAGCCAAGAGCTCAGCAGGAGCTTTGCCTCCTGGAGTCCCTTGGGACTGGCATGGACCCAACTCCTTCCCTGTGTGTCAAATGGTAATAGAGTGCCATCAACATGTCAGCTACGAGAGAATAACGTTTCAGGGGAGATTAGTTCATCAATGAGCAACTGTCTCCGAAACCTGCCATTGGGAGGGCTCCCCAGCAGTTTCTTTCTTCCTCCTCTGTACCCCTGACATCTATTTCCATACATCTGTTCTGGCTTTTCCTCTCATGGCGATTGCTTATGTGTCTGTCTCCACCACTAGAATGGGAGCCATTTATTCAGTAAATATTTACTGAGCCATTTGTATGTGCAAAGCCTTAGGCCAGACGAAGTGGCCAACAAAATAGTACCTCCCAGAGCTAAGAGGCAGGTACTAAACAAACTACATATAAAACAAATGCATAATTGCACACTGTGTGAATGCTAAGAAAAAAACCAAAAAGGTAAGACAAGCAACTACACAGAGATCTGTTTCATATTGCTACATCAGGAAACGCTTCAGTGAGAAAGAAGTAGGGATTGGCCCGGCTAAGGATGAGCAGTGGGGCGCAGGGCAGGGAGTGTGTCCAGGGCATCGTGGTGACAGGGACACTGGTGCAAGCCAGGGGTGGGGAGGCAGGCAGGGCCATCACAGGAAGAACATGGCAGACCCTGATAAGGATCTTAGGGTTTAGTCTAACTGCAGCGGGAAGGAGCACATGTTTAGAAGTTGGGAGACCCGTGAGGTAACTATTTTAATGGAAAAAAGGAGTGATGACATAGAAATGGCCTGGAGTGGAGAAGGCAGTGATGGAGGAAAGTTAGCAGATCTGAGATGTGTCTGAGAGGCAGATTTGGGAGGAATACCGGGTAGATGTGAGTGGTAAGGGTTCGTTCCACAACTTCTGGAAAGAACACCGAGGTAGGTGAAACTACCATTTGCTAACATAATCCAGTATCCAAACAATACAAGACCAGCAAGCAATGACGTGCACAAATGCTAAATCACGACTAAACTCATTTATGAATATCGCTACAAAAGCGCTGAATAAAAAATCAACAAATCTAATCGAGTAGTATAATACTAGTAGCTAACATCTATTAAGTATTAATACCTTCCACAGGCAAAACACTATTCTAGTGTTTGCATTAACTCATTAATTTAGTATCTGCACATAACTCAATTACTTACAGCAGCTCATTTATCTCCACAACCACCACCGAAGTACTGTTACTATCCATTATTACTTCTTATCCATTATTATACATTTTACTGATGGGCAAGTTGTGGCTCTACTTTAACTATGTCAACATCAAGACTCTCCCCCACAGAATGGTAATTAGGAGCCAGAGACTTCTTTTCATGTATGATGCCACTGACATGAATGAAGTTCAAGAACGGGCCATACTAATCCGTGGGGTCAGCACAGGGGTTTCCTCTGTGGGGAACTACTGACGGGGATGAAACATGAGGAGCCTTCTTGGGAGACAGAAATGTTATTTTTCCACATCTAGGTGGTGGTTATGTGATCTATACACACCAAGTTATAAACTTTGCTATGTGCACCTCACTATGTATGTTTCACTTCAATTTTAATAAAAGGCAATGACAGCCCTGGAAAAGATATTTGAAGAACACACAGAAGACAAAAATTTAACATCTTTATATAGAGCCTTAAAAACCAATTTAAAATTTAAAAATCAATCTATTAGCGGACAAAGGACATAAACACGCAGTTTGCAAATAAAGAACTATAAGTGGAAAATAAATATATGTGAACTATGTTTCAGTAGTAAAGAAATGCAAGTTAAACATTAATATTTTTCTAATGAATTGACTAAAATAAAAATGGTCGATAATACTAAGTATTACGATAATGTGGGGAAATTCAGACTCAGATATTGCATGGGGAAGTATAAATTATTACCAGTTTTACTGCATGAATCAAAAGTTGTTTTTAACTGCATATACTTGAAATAGCAATTATATTTCTCTAAATTCACCATAAGGAATTACTCCAAGCATAGATTTGGCTATATGAATGTTCATCATAACTCTCTTTAAAAAAGTAAAAATTTGGAAACTACCCATGAATAGGTGTTTTATAAAAAAAAAAATCATAAATATTGTATATTCAGATAAATGCACAGTATGCAGCCATTAAAAATATGATGCTGATTAATATTTATTAGCATGAAAAGATGCCCACAACATATTGTTTGAGTTTTTTAATTGGGTATAAATCACACATAATTACTATATGTGTATACATAAAAATTTACATGTGTGTGTATATATATGTATGATACAGATATATATGTGTAACATATTAATACGTATTATATAATTATAACTATACTAGATGGATGGATAGGTATGAACCAAAATGGTAAGAGTAGTTACCTGCTGGTAGGATTATTGGATGATACTTATTTCTCCCTATAATTTTTCTATACTTCATGAATTTTTTTATAATAAGAATATGTACGTCCAAATTTTAAACAGAAAGCACAGCTGACTAGATTTCCAGGCAATTTACATTTACAAGCTTCATCTACCTTATTTTTCTTTGAATAGTAAAATGAGCTTTAAAAGGTAGTAATCACCATTTATATAGTGCAGGGGTTCTTACGCAGGGCATTGATTTTCACCCAGGTAGAGTTGTTAGAGGCTGTCCAATACTTTCTGAACATCTTTTCTGAGTTTTGGACAGTTTCCCACATTGGAACCCCCAAGGTAGAGCCAGAAGTCATTGTCCCAGGCTCCCTTGCTGCTGACATGACACATGTGAACGAGGTGATGCCAATCAGATACATTTATATGAGTCCTCAGCTTGGAAGCTAATACCAGAGGAGGTAAGCATGAATGGCATCCCTCCCAGGTGAACATGGCAACAGGGGCTCAATGGCCCGGCTCCTGGCATCTAGGACCACGCATTATAATGCAAGCTCCAGTGTCTCTCCAAGAAGCAGAGATGCTGCCAAGTGTTGGCAGCAATGGTGTTTTCACTGGAGCTAATGCTGCAGTCTCATTTGGTGTTGTTTCTGGCCTCATCGTGTCTAAGTCTGGTTCTCTTGCCCTCCAGAGGATTCTGTGAGTTGCTTAATATTTTTAACAAGTTATTTTTCTGCCTAAACCAGCCAGAGTGGATTCCATTATTGGAACAAAGAACTGTGCCTTACAGAATTAACTTTATCCCCATTTTATAGATGAAGAAATTGAGTTTTTTAAAAATGAGACAATTTCCCAAGACTATACAGCTAGTAAATACTGAGGCAATACACAAGTCCAAGACTTTTGACTCAACTTCTAGGCTCTTGAGGAATCTAAAATTAAGATATTCCAATATTCACCACAAAGGAAACTCATAATAAAAATAAATGTTACTATTTAAGGAATAATTATGATGTGCCAAAATTGCGTATCAGCTGTGAGAAGAATCCTAGAGATTATTTAACCACAGCTGAGCGGAAACATGATAGAATTTGCCCAGTGTCACTCAGGAAAGTAGTGGCCGAGCGAGGAAAGAAAGCCAGGTTTGTTGACTTTCATTTCTTTTACATCAGTGGAGGGTGAAGCCATATCTTCACTTACACAGAAATGTTTATATCACACAAGTCCAATGCCTAAATGAAAAAACTTGTTTAAATGTAAGAAGAAATAAATATTAAATGTCTGAGGAATAACCACATTGAAAATATTGCCAACTAGTTATAGGGAGACTCTGGACTATACCACCACCACTCCCTTTAGGGTGTGTAACTGAGAAGCCTAAAATAGCTTTTGAGAGAAACCTCAGGAAAACATTGCCTGGGGAACTGAGATCACATTTCCACATGGCTCTGAAATACAGAACTTAGTTAACGACGTTTGATGCAAGAAAATTGTCCTCTCTGCAGAAATTGGGAAAGTTGTTAGATCCGTTGTTAATCCACAGATAAACGTAAGATTGAGTGTCTAAATATTTTTCAAGTAAAAATTTAAAATGGACCTTACTATCTGCATGTACATAGATAATAATTTTTGCTTCAATAATCCAAGATTTGTTTTACCCTAAGGGCCATTTTTATTGACTCTGGGGGAAAAAAGCTTGTGTCATACAAGGAAAACTGAACCTTTAAATTTCTGATTCATTTCCCTTTAAATCATCCAAATATTGCTTTTTATGGGCTATGTAATAGCCAAACAGTCTCTAAGGGGGTATTAAAACATTTCAAGCCTTGCTTCCCTTAAAATAAAATAAAATAAATGTTAAAATGGAGGAAGTAGGCTCCAAGTGAATCTGCTTGGTCTACAAAAGTTTTCGTCAGTCCGAGAGCTAAAATGTCTAAGTGGGATTTGAATGTTTGAAATTCTCCTTTTCCTGTTGAGACTTGACCCTTGCATGGAGACTGCTTGGAGTATGTAAAATCTATCTTCCTATCAGAAGAAGAATAAACTTTGTCCCTGAAACCAGAGTGTCCTATTTTCCTCCACCAGAAATGACCTTGGGATGTTTCAAGATGAAGGTATTACACCAACCTAAACTGTATGCTGAATCCAAGAGATAATTATTAGAAAACGATACTTAACTAAGAGAATCCACTTTTCAAAACCATTCAGTGGTTTAAATAGTGGAGTACGCAGTTCACTAAGGAACAAATTAAGTAGAATCACACGTTAACACAGAGTGGACTCTTTCCCTTCTTTATGGCTATTTTTGAGATGAATGCCTCCGAATAGTTGAAAGAAATCAGGTTACTTTTGCCTTAAACTCTCCCTTATCTTAGTTCTCCCTTGAGCCCATTTACGTGAATAACTTGGATAATTTGGAATAAAGGTTTAAGAAGTCTAAGACTGAAGAAGTTTTTTCTCAAACAACAATGTAAGACACTGTGCCCGTTTGTATAGCGGCAGAAATCCACAGTAAGTTTCCCCATTTATTCACTGCCAACTATGGACAGGCAGGATGTGTGGCACGGGAGGGCGGTATGACAGTGAACTAGACAGATGTGTGTTTTTCAATGAAATGGAATGACAAGAGATCTGGTTGAGAGGGCTGTGATTTGTTAATAAATACTGATTCCAGGACTCTTCTGTGGCTTGTTTTGTATTTTCAAAGAAAGGAAACATGGCAGTACAAATACCCATTGATGACTGTTCATTATTAATCCTGTGATATTCAGTCCATGTTCTATATGCCTTCTTATGCTCTCCTTATTCAATAGCCCCGCTCATTACAGCACATATGACTCAAACTTTCTTCATTTACCCTTAGTCTGTATCTCACCTCTATTCTACTCCCTCATAGTTTGTCTTTGGTTCTTCTTTTACCATGAAAATTGCCTCTGACTTTACCATGAAAATGGAAGTCAATGAACTTGTACTCTCCCAACTCTTCTCTTTGCCACTTCAAACCTGTCTAGGTCCTATACACTTAATGCAATCCCAATAAATAACATCTGCAACATGAGAAGGAACTTGAAAACTGTATTAAGATTCACGCAGAAAATAATGTGTGGCTGTTCAAAGAAATCTTGAAATAGAAAGATGAAAAGATAATTAGCTCTACTAGATAACACAATATATTTTGTAACTTCAATAAGTAAAAAGGTTTCCTTTTTTTGTCAAATGTGGTTCTATTTCATCTTTTCTTTTTTTTTTAAAGGTTTTCAATTCAATAAAATATGAAAAACTAAAGGGATAGAATACAAGAGTTCAGGAATAGACTCAAATATCCATGAAAGTTTGACTTACGATAAAGGTGACATTTCGAAATATGATGTTGGGCAACTGGCTAACCATTGGAAAAAATATTAAAACTATATTTCTCTCATTAAAAATAAATTCCAGATGGATTGAAGATACAACTGTATATAACAAAGATAGAGACGAAAACACGAGGGATAACAGAGACCTTACCTTACCTCCTGAAACAACTGGGAAAAAAATGAATATAAAAAAATCAATGATTTTAAAACACTAGCAATAAAGGACAGAAGTCCCTGAACAATGGAAACAAATAACACAAGTCCCAGCAATGCCCAGCTCACTGCCTGGAGAGAATTTCAAGGCTGCACTATAGGAAAGGGAAGTCAGGTATGATCTAGTGAGCTCGGAGTGGGGAGTCCAGGAAAGCCGAGGCAGCTAGAGTTCACAGGGTGGAGAACCAGAGAGAAAAGAGCTACACAGATAGAGTGAGAGCTCTGGAGGTCTTCAGAGGGTCTCCTTGAAGCATTCAGCTGAGTGCTGCTCAGCACATGTGTGTGAGTAAACTAGCAGAGGCCTCAGAGGCTGGGGAAACGGCCATTTGAAAGGTCTGCAGAGGACAATACCTCACAAAAGGCTGGAAAGAGTTCCTGTTGCCACCAACCACGGTGAGAAACCGAAAAAATTACACGGCATCAAGTGAAGCACTCAAAAGAGCTGTGCCTTGTTAATGGGGGGAATGAGTCCTAGACTGAATGCTGCTCTGGTCCTACCTAAGCAGAGATCTAAACAGATGAATGTTTTTCAAGTAATTGAACTGTGTTCTAGGACGAAACTCAAGAATATTTACTGGAATACAAAAGTAATCAGCATCCAACAAGGTAAAATTCACAATGTCTAGTATTCAATAAGAAATAACCAGGCATGCAATGAAGCAGGAAAACATGACCCACAATGAGAAGATAAATCAACCCATAGAAACAGACCCAGAAGTGACTAAGATAATAGAATTAGTATACAAGGACATTAAATCAGTTATTATAAACATTAGTCATACATCCAAGAAGCTAAACAAAAAAAAAAAAAAAAAAAAAAAAAAGATTAAGCATTCCAGGCCTTAACCCTGTATTTCTTATCTATTAGGTCACTCAAACAGAAACCACAAAGTCATCTTCTAATACCATCATCCTCTTTCTTATTCACGTGCTTTAGTTCAGGTTTTCTGGCTATGCAACTATAATACAACAGTAACTTTATAATTATCTCTCTGCCTTCAGTCTGTCTCACTTTCTAAGATGCCCTTCATACCAGTACTAGCAAATTCTAAAGCAAAAATCTATTTATTTTACTTCCATATTTAAAGCCCCTTGATGGCTTTTCACTGCCAACAACAATGACAACAAAAATCTAACCTCCCTAGCTTATCATTCAAGGAATTTAATCATCTGCTCCCACATGTCTTTTCAGCCTTACCTCCCATCAGTTCCTCTCACCTGCCCGAAACTGCAGGTTCTTAGAACTATTTCCTTGTCACCAATCACATGTTCCATGTTTTCACACTGCTAGGCTTTCACACGTTATTCCCTCTGCCATAAATTGCTTCCATTCTTTTTATGGTTGGAAAATTCCTGATAATATTTTAAGACTAGATAAAATGTCATATCCTTTGTGAAGCTTTCTTCAGATTGACTATTAGTCATTTTCTACTTTCATGTCAACCTGACATTATATACATTTATCTATTAGAACATTTGTTACGGTTTACTTAAATTACTTGTTTAAATGCCTGTTGCCACAATACATTCTGGGCCCACTGTTGGTGGGCCCTGTGGCATATTTAGTCTTATATGCTCAGCTCCAGGCACATAAATTTTGTTCTGTGAAATGTCAGAGATAGGAAGTATCTTTGGAAAAATGTTTTAATTGCATGTCAGGTATGGTTGCTAAAAGGGTTCAAGTTATACTCTATCCAATTTATTTAAAACAATCCACACACAATCAAAACCTATTCAGCTCCCCAAAGTGAGAGATTCATAAGTCTGTTGGGTTCGAAAAACTACAATGAGAACAACAGCACCTCAGTCAAAAAGGTTTAAATAAAGTTAAATTGTTCTAATATCTTTATATTTTTCAGGTGAAGTGAAACATACTCATTAATATTAACCTTTGACACCTTAAGGATGATATTGCCACTGCTAGGCTAAAAACCAAAACAGTAGAAATAGTAAGTATATCTTCAAAGCAAGTGAAAAACGGAATGATAAAAAATAATCCAAAAGAATTTATTTTAAAAAAGAAAAGAAAAATAAAACAGGAGAAAAGCAAATAATAAAATGTAGGTTTAGATCCAAATATATCAATAATCATATAGCTGTTAATGGATTAAACATTTTAATTAAAGACAAAGATTGTCATGCTGGATTACAAAACAACAATTACATAATATTTATAAGGGAGACATCTAAAATATAAGAATACGGAAAGATTGAAAGAAAAAAGAGGAAAAAGATATGCCAGGTAAATCAAATGGAAGCTTTTAGATATATTAATAGCAGATAAAATAAACTTTTGAGCAAAAAAACCCAAAAAACCCTAAAATATAATAATATTTATAATAATATAATAAATATAATAATGTTAAAGAAAGTCACTTCACAATCATAAAAAGTTTAATTTACCAGGAAGGTAAAAGAGTCCTAAATTTGTGTGTAGCTATTTTGATGATGGGTGCCATCAACAATTCTTGGAAGACAAAATTCTACTCTTATACCAACTCTTCCAGAAAATAGAAAAAGATTATGTATTACTCAACTCACCAAATGAAGCTAGAATAACACTGATAGTACAAGCTAACAAAGTCAATTCAAGAAAGAAAAATACACACCAATCTTATTTCTGAATAAGGCTATGAAAATCCTAAGAAAATATTAGCAAAGAAAACTTAACAATATTTAAAATACAATACATAATGACCAAGTTGGGTGTCTCCCTGGAATGTAAGATTGAGTTAACATTTAAAAATAATCTATTGATTTCATTTACCTTACATAGAGAATAAAGTAGAAAATCATGTGATCATCTTACTATAATATATACAGAAAGGTATTTGACTACATTCAACATCCACTCATAATAAAAAGGAATTATTTAATGTGACAAAGAAACATACATCAACATCACACATAATGGTGAATTTTTACATGCTTCTCCTTTGAGGTAAATGACTACTAGCAAGATGTCCACAATCTTATTTCTATCTTTCACTTCCTTTCAACATTCAATTAGAGGTTGTAAAAGTACAATGAGGCAGAAAAAGAAATAATAGATAAAAAGATTGGAAAGAAAAGAAACAAAATTCATTATTAGAAGAAGACATGATTGTATATGCAGAAAAACAAAAATTATCTACAGATAATTATATTTAATACGAATTTAGAAAAGTTGCTGAATACAAAATCAATGCACAAGAATTATTTTCACTTCTATAGGCCAGCCACAAACACTTTAAAAATAAAAATATAAAAAAGGTATCATTTAAAAAATTAATTATCTACGAATATATCTAACAAAAGATGTGTAAGAATTTTGAGGGGAAAATTACAACATTTTATTGCAAAACATTAAAGAAGCCTAAATAAATGAAGAAACATGATGATTTGGAAAAATTGATATTCTAAAGATGTTGGATATCCCAAATTGATTTATGGATTTATTCACATTCCAAACAGGTTTTTGCATATGTGTGTGCATATGCACACACACGTCTCTATATATGTGCATATGCGTGTTTAATTTGACAAACAGATCCTACAATCAGTAATAAATTGTGAAAGGCTAAGAATAACCAAGACACTCATTAAGAAGAACAAAGAGGGTGGACTGTCCACCAGATCACCCACGTTTATTATCATGCTACAGAAGTTAAGAAATGCTACTTAGACAGGATTAAATAAACAGCACAATGGAACAGAAAAGAGCCCAGCAACCACCTCATTCATATATAGGAATTTGACTTATGGAGCAGGGGAACTTCAGGGCAGTCTCTCCATATATGGACCCGGGTAATTCAATATGCATATGACAGGGGAGGGAATTGAGGAATGGACTGGGATCCCTACCTCAGACAACACCCAAAGATCAATTTATAAACGTGAATATAAAAGGCAAAACTTTTAAGCTTTCAGAAAATAATATAAGAATATATTTCCGACCTCCATAAAGAGAATTATTTATTAAACATGACACAAAGGCACTCATCATAAAAGGAAAAGATTGATAAACTGACTACATTTGAATTTAAAACTTTATTCACCAATAGAAACCATAAAGAAAGGGAAAGAACACATCATATAAAATTGGGAAAGATATTTGCAGCACATATAACTGACAAATGAATAGTATCCTGAATATAAATAGGATTCCTACAAACAGATAAGCAAAATCAACCTAGCAGAGATACAGGCAGAAAAGGCCATTCACAAAGGAGGAAATTTCAGTCGGCAATTAGCATATTCTCAGATTCTCAACTTTCAGGAAATGCAAATTAAAATTACAAGGAATTTCTACCACAGACTCAGGAGGTTCACAGAAACGAGTAATCCGATAATATCAGGTGTGACGAGGATATAGAGCCCCAGGAACTCTCACACTGCTGTTAGTGGGCATATAAATTAGTGCAACCTCCTTTGAAAATTGAAGTTACACATAACCTATGACCCAGAATTCTATCTCTGGGTACTTAAGCTAGAAAAATTTCTGTACTTTTCAACCACAATACATGTACAAAAATGCTCATAACAACATGGTTCATATTTGCCCTAAGCTAAAATAACTCACCTGCCTATCAACAGTCCAATGGGTAAACAAATTGTGTTACATTCATACAATGGAATATTACACAGCAAAAAACATAGAAAACGTAACAAACTTAAAGAAGCTAGACAAAAGAATAGATATAATATCATTCCATTTATGTAAAGTTGAAAAACAGATATAACATAGTTTAGAAAATATCCTAACTATATGAAGGGACATATTCACAGGTGATAAAACTATAAAGAAAAACAAGGGGGACAGGGTTGTGATTCAAAAAGGCTACACTGTCCTAAGAGCTGGTAATGTGCTATTTCGTAATCTGAGCAGAGGTTACCCATCCTTTGCTTATTTATTACACAGTACATTTAAATTGTATACGTGTTTCGAATGCGTGTGACATTTCAAAACTTGAAAAGGGCTTTAACAATACAATAAGCACTTTCAGCTCAATAATATAATACTGCCATTAAACTCAGCTTCACTTGATAAAAACATGATCAAGAACAAATTTTCCCCTTTGTATCCCATGTTATTCTATAGTCAACACTGAATTCCACAGGCGAGTTACCCATGAAGCTGACTGATTTCATCAGGAGGCCCAAACTACACAGACTCTCAAAGAGTCTATTTCCCATAAATAAGAAATGCTTGGAATGGAGGATTCTTACAGAAATATCTGATCTTCAATAGTATTAAACCTCAAACCAGTCCTTTAAATAACTTTCCCAATATTTCCATTTATACTTTAAAATTTTAATAGAAAATTAAGATCGTTTTAGTCTTGATTCTTCAGATACAGAACTTGTGTTCACCTAATAATAACGAAGATAATAATAAATATCGCATATAGAGGGCCTGCATTTTAACTGAGAGTTAAAAACACACTGTGATCTCGCTATGCTCTTATTGCAAATGTGATCTCATGAAATCTCCACAGCAACCCTCCAATGTAAGAATATTTATAACTGTTTTGTAAATGATATTCACAGAGATTAGGTAATTTGTATACAACAGCTAATAATCTAATGACTAATAACTAGGATTTGAATTCGGATCTTTTTTATTTCAAGCACTAAATGTTTCCTGCTGTCCCACATGATTTTCCCTAAAGAACCCAAGTATGCCGCTAAAGGGATTAGACTAGCAAAATATCAGATTCACTGAACACCCGTCAGTACCCAACACAGTGGTAAGTTACAGGAAATGCGAAAGTGGTATAATACCATTGAGAGTGTGAAAGCGGTACAGGACATAATGCCAGGCCTTTAGGAACATGGCAGCCCTTCATGCCTAAAATGCTGTGATTCAAGCCAACTGAGAAGACAGTGGTCTCACGTTCAACAGCCAGACAACACGCCAAACACCACAGAGCGACGCTGTGGCCTACAGAAACAGTAGATTCTGCCTCCCTCTTTTTATTACTTTTAACTTTTAAATTCACGAGATTTGTACCTGTGACTGATTTCTACATGTGGCATGGCCATAAGCTACGAATAACCATCACTTCCATGGCTACTTCCGGGCACACTTTGTTCTCATAACAAAACATTGGGCCTTAGCTATTTCCACTCCTGTGATCAGACCCAATAGTGTCTCACAGAGCAGTGGTTTGGGAGTGTGTGGAAATAATAAAGATTGGATTGTAGACTAGAACAATGGTTCTTAATCAGACGCAAAACACACATCTCGACCATCACCCCACCTGGGAGAGGTGAGGAATGTTGCTAAACACCCTACAAAGCACAGGGCAACGCCTCCCTCCCCACTCTCCTCCACCCCGACAAGAAAGAATTATCAGGTTCAAAATTATCAGGTTCTGTCAATAGCACAGAGTTGAGAACCACTGGCCTAGAAGAACCTTTAACAGAAACTCAGAGAGAACAGAAGAGAATTTGGGAATTTTCCTGGTGATTACAAAATTAATTAGCAGAAAGCACACGCGCGCGCGCATACACACGGTTAGAAGAAATAATGTAAGATCTCAATTTATAACAGCAACCAAAAAAGAAATAAAATTACCAAGAAACTAGCACAGTTTATGAGACTAAAACTTTAAAATGCTACTGAAAACACACATATTCCTTATGTAAACAGACATACATAAACACACAGAGACAAATGAAAAAGCCTGTCATACTCTTGGGGAAGAACAAGCAATATCATAAAGATGCCGACTTTCCCCAAATTAATCTATAAATTTAACATGGCTCTGATTTTAAATTAACCTGTAATTTTAACATGGCTCTGATTTTTTTTAAATTCCAAAATTACTTTTTTGAACTAGACAACCTGATTCTAAAATACACATTAAAACAAACAAACAAACAAACAAACAGGGAAACAGAAAAATTCTGAGTCATGAAAGGGAACTATTTCTATTAGCTAAGAAAACAATTCTGAAGCTACAGATAATTAAAATAATGTGATACTGGCACGACAGATAATTGGAACAGACTAGGCATCTCAAACAGAGACACAAATGCAACGGAGATTTTAGATATTGCTAAGGTATCATTTCAAATATATAGATAAAAGATAGATTATTCAATACATGACACTGGGACAACTGGGTAGCCATCTGGAAAAACATAAAGCTTGACTTACATGTCATTTATATGAGTACTAGAAGAAACCACGGGATTTTTAAAAAATAATCTCTTTTTAATAATCTCTTTTTTTAAAAAGTGGGCAAAACTTATGTAAGTATGTCAAATCCAGGAATCATGAAATAAAAGATGACTATATTCATCTATGTAAATAGAAAAGAACGACAAACAGGAAAATATAGTTGCAACTTATACCACCAAGAGCTAATCTCCCTAATATATAAAGAGCCTGCTAAATCAATAGAAAATCAGCAACTTAATAGAAATGTAAAGAAAGGAAATGGACTGTCCACTGAAAAGGGAATTCAAATGGCTCTTAAATTTGTGAAAAGAAACCAACCTGACTCATAATAAAAGACATATACAAAAATGACTTACATTTCCCCCTAGATTGTCAAAGTTCTAAAAATTTTGCATTTGTGTGTGTATGGGGAAAACAGGTATTCTTAGACATTAGTGGTGGGTAAGTTGACAAATCAGTCTGACGTGAACTAGACAACCTGTTGCAAGTACCTTTTAATCCAGGAATTTTATCCTATGTATCTACTCACATGTGCAAAATGTGCAAGTTATTCAATGAGGCATTGTCATAGGTAAATAGAAATAATAAAAAATTGGTAAGATCAGTAATAAAAAATTGATAAGATCCCTAACTGTTCATTGGTAGTGACTATAAAAAATCAGAAAGAATATAAATACTCAATTGTAGACTACAAAATTATAACACATTTATATTATAGAAACTACATAGCCATACAAGTATGAACAGAGCTATTTACTGTGAATATGGACCAACCAATCTCCAAATCTCCAAGATATTCTGCTAAGAGAAACAGTGAAGAGGAGAGCAATGCATATAGTAATCACCACTTGTGTAAAAATGGAGGTGAGGAGATATACATGCACACATAGACGTAACTACACATGTGACTGTATATGCTTGAAATATCTCTGGAGTGACACACAAAGAAACATGTTACTTCGGCTGCTTCGTCCAAGTTGGGTGGCCAGGTGACAACAGAAGCAATACTTTCTGTTTATTGTATGTGCTTCTGCACCTTCTAGATGCTGAAACAAATGTGAGTATCCACTTATACCAATCAACTAATCGCTCAGTAGGAAAACTGAAAAACTAAACCATGGCCTCCAGCTCTGGCCAGCCCAGTTTCTTGCCCTTTCCCTACGTCCCCCACCTTTTACAGGCTGTCACTGCTGAGGAAGACAGGACGAGACAGTATAACAGCGTGGGGCTATCTCTCCCCCACATGCACCCAACCAAGGCTTGCGCTCTGCAGGGCTTTGCAACAGCCTGCTTTTCAATCCACAGGGGTGACAATTTAGCTTATTTTTAAATTGCGTGGAATTCAGAAAAGAACTGCCAAAGTGATTAAATACACTGGAGAGACTGGTTCATAAAGAAAGATGAAAAGACCTAGATGTGTGTCATTTGGCCCAATGACAGCAGGGCCAGGCCGTGGTCGGCACATACACACATGTATTGAACAAGTTCAAACACCAGGACAGGAGAGGAACAGTCAAGGATGTAGATAGGAAAAAGACAAAAACATGAAAAGAAAAACAGAGTGTCTCGGTCTTTCTGTCTGTCTCTGTCTCCAGAGCAACCTCTCCAGAAAAGCAATGGAGGTCTTGTTCCTTGGATCACGTCCTAGAGAAATCTTTACCTTGGCAGACTCATGAACCACAGCAGCCACCAGGCCAGGGGGTGAGATGTCACCATAGAGGCCTTTTATCTCCATGAAGCTCCCATCTCCCTGGCCTTGTGCTGTCCTGGATCCCAGTGGCCGCTCTGCTTGCTTTTTCTCCCTTCCCCACGCATACCCAATGAGGGTCAGACAGTCTCTGGGCCTGGGGTAGTCTGTATAGAGAATATTCGTCATTCATTCACATTTCAAAATTTTGCTGAGTGTCTATGAAGCTGGAAAAAGAGACTGCGGCTCCCCACTACTATCAATGAGCTCATGATAGGTCACGATAATTCTGCTATCGAGAAGTGACCAGTGACATGGCCACGCTGTCACAGGGCAGGTTAGCAGCAGCACTGGGCTATGCATTAGGCCCATCTCCCTAATCAGCGTCTCATTTAGCCTATCCCTCGAGCACAGAGATAATTCACATTCTTGCCATGCCATTAAAAATGAGTACGAGTCCGGTGGGAGTTGCTTTGCTCTTTTGTAATCTACCTGCCTAATCCTTTTAGTTGCATTTCTTATGTTTCCTATTAATTGAACCTCAATCCATATTCCTTTGAGCTTGTGTAGCAATGTGCCAGAGTATGCGCTTAAGGGTATACGTTTCGATGTAGGAGTATATATTAAAATCTATGTGTGCATGTACAAGTAAAGGCACTAGTGTGTGTGTGTGTGTCTGGGTTTATAGTCATGTGTTGCTGTGGATCTAAGAAGATGTACATATGGGTAAGATAAGCCAAAAATAAGATGAGCCAAAAATAAAATTTAAGAAGCCCTCTGGTAGGGATTCCAAAACTAATGCCTAAAAGAGTGTATTTTCAAACCATTGTGGTTTATGTTTATTTTAATTTTTCACCATTTACCAGATGAAGGAACTGAGCTGTGGCTGAAACTTGAGCTTGACAACGTGCCTACTATTGGCAGCAGCAGGTGAGGCCACAGCCCTGTGGGCAGAGAGTAGGGTCTGAGGGAATAATCATTATAACTCTAAATTTTCCTGTAAAAGAGGCAGCTTCTGGGTCAGTAGATGAAAAATTGGCAGTTGGACCGGGGACTGTGGATAAGACTTCCCTCTCTCTGGGGCCCTGGTTCTCTTGGGAAGAGGCTCTGAGGAGGCTAGATATAATTAAGGGCTTTCCCACATGATGGGGACAAGTGGGACCAGGCCGGGAGCTAAGCAGCCCAGAGCGACGAAGGAAGGCAGGCTCATGGCTACTGTGCCACGATTGCATTTGCCTACACATGATAGAAAACCCAAACACCATACAAAAAAGTCCCGAAGGAACTATTCAAAGGACACTGTGGTGACTTCACCATGCAATTAGGGACTCCATCTCCTTCTCTCTGTGCTGTCCCATCCTCAGCATTTGGCTTTCAGCCTCAAGACCATCTCATGATCCAAGATGGCTGCTGTAACCCCTGTCAGCATATACTCATTTTAGGCGGCAGAAAAGGCAAAAAGGAAGCATCTCCCATTGTATCAGTTCCTGCGAGGAACCTTCCCAGAAGTCTACTTCTGTTGTATTAGCCAGAATTTAGTCTTGGGACCATACCTAGCTGCAAGAGAGGCTAGGGAACATATCTTTTTAGCCTGCCTGCTTCATCGCCATCTCGAATAAAACTGTTTTTCTATAACAAAAGGAGAGAATGGATATTGGGTGGAAAGTTTTGCTCTAGTAGCTGAGCAGAACTGTGGCCTATAGCAGACTGCATAAGCATGTACAGTTGCCAGCGGTAGGGTGATTTTGGTATATGCTTCCTTTTGGTTATACCTGAGGCTGTACAAAAAGAAAGTGATATTAAGTGTTACAACCTGTTCTTGGATGTGCTGTGAGGTCTTAAAGAAAGGGTCTGTGTCCGCTTTTGGGCAGAGGGGATGGCATCACCCAGAGGCAGTGTAGTGGTGGCTGCTGTGGCCTCAGAGAGCACTGAAATACAGGGAACCACAGAGAACTTTCTGGAGCAGCAGAGCCACTTCCCACTCAGAAACGATGTGTCTAAGTTGTCATTGCTGATGGGGAATGAGGGGAACACAAACAAGACACCTCTTAGAGACTCCCTGAGAAACATCAGAGGGTAAGAACACCTCAGAAGTGGGCTGGGGTCCTGCTGTCCCACAGCTGAAGGTCACCAGGTCAGCGAGCTTTGTGCTGAACCATGTATCATGTATAGCTGTTCATAATTATAAATGAACCATGAGGCCGGGGTGGAGGTGGGGGGGTGGGGGTGGGGGTATTTGAGTGACCTGGAATAAAGCCCACATTTCAAAATTAATCTGTTTTGTAAAGAAAGAATTGGTTAAGAAAATGTGGATGCATGCATTCCAGCTTTTTAAAGTGAGCACTGCTTGGTACTCACTTTGGTGACTGGTGATCTTGGTGATTTTTCAAAGCATGTTCCATGTTTCATGGAACTCTCTAGTTTCAAGGAGGACCTCAGAGACCAGGGGGAGGCCAAACGAGGAAGGCTTTTGTCCCCAACTCCTGCTGCTTATACCCCATTCATATGTGTGTATTCCATATAACTTTTCACTTGAAAAATCATTTCCACTGCCCCCAAAATTAGAAATTATCAGCTTAGGTATTAAACTTATTAATGGTGATCAATCAATAAAGTTGCTCTCATTATCTGAAACACAGAAATACTGCAGAATAGCTGAACAAAAGCACATGGATATATCATACTGACTCTTCTAAAAAAAATTCTAGCCTGTATCAACGTGAACTGAGATATGCAATACTAGTAACCATGAGTTAGGTATTGAAGATTTCGGTCATCATCATCTGAAATGTTTAGGAGGAGAGGAAAGGAGTCTACATGAAGAAAAACTGTGAAAATTTCTCATTTATCCATCTGGAAAGATGAAAGTGGTGATATAGGGATGAAGTATGATGGGTGAAGTATGAAATAAAAATCTGATTAAAGTTTTCCAAGTCACAGAGGATTTTGCAATGGTGAACCACACACTCTTCAAATCCTGGGGTGCTAGAACTTGGTGAAACTCCTTGAGTTTGAAAGAAACAGATACACAGCAAAAAAGAGGAAGTATGACCCCCCCAAAACAGGGAGTGAATTTAAGAAACCTACTATTACCAGTGGGGCATACAGGCTGCAAATATAAAGTTGGTGCAGAAAAGATTTAGATACATTGTGGACTACATAAGTTCCTTAGGTCTTGACTTCCGTGAATGGATCTTAGAAACCTGTAAGAGGAAACAGTGATAAGCTAGGAATGTCTTGAAGTGCATCTTACCCTTTTTGGGCCAGCGTTTTTGAGGGGAATCATTACTTTCCACACACAGTCCCATAATTCTACTTGTACACTCAGAGTCTGGGTGGACCATGGTTTGACATGTATCCCTATGAGTGTTTATGTAATGGCGAGTACTGGCATTTCCTCTACAGCCAAGTTCTAAAGCAATGGGATATAATAACATCAATTTATAAGACACATACTGCTGTTACTGGCCATGTGGGAACATATGTCTGCTTTGCCTGCTTGGCTTCATGCTTTGTTTATCATAACACGGACGGTAATTTTGACAAGCAAGTATTTATGTCACACGATGTTGATAAGACTGCTTTTAGTAATGGCTACAAATAGGCCATTCATTACTCCTGATTAAAAGTGAAATGTCACTGAATGCTGGCTTTGTGCCACAAATTAAGATATTGTAGCTACTTACAGCTTTTTATTAAAGCTACCTTTATTACTAAAATTCCAGCAGGAAAAAAATAATCAGTTTTGTTATTGCACATCTAAGCCTCTACCTTCGGGACATAAGAAGTGACTTAAGAATATAATCATTGCATGACAACAGAGCTGCCTGCGATTGGGAGCTCTGAGTAGACAGCATATCATAATCAGCAAGAGGAGATGTGATTCACAAAAGAGAAGTAGCGGGCCATGGTTCAGGCTACTTAGGAGACATGAAGAATCCCCGTAAGACATTCTGCCCCAACACCGTGAGAAGTGTGGCCCATCACAGAGAAGAAGGGGACTGCTGTGGAACTAAAAAGCTGCAAGTTACCCTCCAAGGTCATCTCGTCTGTCCCCTTCAGGCAAAAGCCCTTAGAACCCGCAGTAATTCGATGATCAGGCAGCCAGAGAGAGTGCATACATTCCAGAATCACTCAAACATTATGAACTCAGCTGCCAAGAAATTGTTCTTGGGTTTAAATATAATTCCTCATGCTGTGGCTAATTTGCTTTGCTTTTGTTTTCTGTTCTCTTCTCCCGAGAGCTAAATAAGCTGGTCAAGTAAGACTAAAGAACCAAAGGAACACAACCTGCCCAGAGGTAGTGAATTCAAAACTAGAGAACTTATTATGTACTTATGCTCTCTCCCAGGTCTAACGAACAACAAATGCTTTTCTTGGCAGGCGGAGGGCACTGGCAGCAGGCAGCTGGTCTACCTGTTTGCAGATAACTAAAATTTAAGGTTCGGAGTACAACACACCAGGGAATCATTTGCTAGTGCCAACCATCGCCTCCCCACACACCAAAAAAAAAAACGTAGGAAAAAAAGGAAGGAGAGCAGCAATTTAAAAGTCTATAAAAACACTGAGCTACGTGGGTTTGAGCCAGTGCTTGAGCGTGAGTGGGGGAGATAGGGCGGGGGGGGTCCCTTTTTCACCCAGGTAATAACTGTATGAGCCCCATAAGGAGACGTTTAAATCAAACACTGAGATGACTGCTCTTAAGAGGGGAAAAATATGTCAATCACACTTTGCCTTTGACACAAGGAAATTCCTTGAAACTGAGAATGGAGAGTGGAAGGGCGGGAGAATGTCTCCTGATGTGGGTGGCCAGGAAACCCGGGGCCAAAAAAGCATGAGAGGAGAGAGGGAGAAAGAGACAGAGAGGGGGAAAAAAACACAAGATTGAATTCTAATCAAAATGCTATGAGGCGTTCACACCAGGCCTTGAGAGAATATTAACAAGGTTACCCAAGGGGGGGCTTTTAGCCCCAGGAATTATTAGTGAATATGGAATTATATTTGCACAAACATTACCAGATGCAAGGAGCTAAATGTCCTACAGATGTGGAAGGAGCCAGCGTATGTTCCAAATAGGCGGCAGCTTTGTTTGTTTTACCCGTCTTACAAGAGCCTGGCCAGCACGCTTCTGAGGGGTTACGTTCTGGAATGACCACTGCACCAAAAGGCCCGTAAGGCCCGGCTGCTTACACCCATTTTGAAAGTATCTCTGCCCAGGACCAGGCAGAATGGCCCTGAGGCACATTTGACAAACTTACCAGCTCTCCCCCAGCTCCTCCAGGTACCATGCTCCAAGGGCATTGTGGGGCTCCAAGAAGGGCTTTTCTGCAAGATGAAAGAGTTCAGAGTCAGGTAAATCACAGCAGATTCAATGAAAAGTTTTGAACGCAAATATAACTAGCTGATGTTGGGAGAAGACAGCAAAATAGAAGAGGAATAAAAGTTTCCTTCTGATATGCCACCAACAGATTGTCAAGGCTTGGGTTCATGGAGTGTCCCGACCGCTGCTGAAGGAGATCTGTCTCATCTCTGGTTGGACCAGTTGTCACTTTTAGGGAATCTCCTGAACTTGTAACCCCAAATCCCCACCAGATCCTTGCTCCCTTCCGGCAAGACTTGCCAGTATGGGGGCAGAATTGTTCAGTGTGTTGACGCGACACGGAGAGGCAGCTGATCACGAAACTAATGTCCCGAGTCCCTTCCAAGTCCCTAGTAGGGGCTCTGTCCACGTGTGGGCGTGGTTGTGTTTTTGTAAAGCTGACAAGATGACGGTATGGAACACCAATGAGTTAATACTACCTTGACTTGTGCTCTGCCCTGCTTCCCTTCGTGTGGGGTGGCTTTGGAGTTGAGTTGAAGATACTTTTAGCTCGAGGGGAGCGGGATGGAGTATGTGGTTCACATCACGTCTGTGTATGGTTGATTGCTTGCTAGCCATTCAATTATAGCAATGGATTCCAGAAACACTCCTGTCATTGTCTGTTCCTCTAGGGAGTTGGGGGACCAAGGTATATCATGCTGAGATCTGACTGCGTGCTACGATACCCAGCCCCGAAATGAAGAGGATGATGGAAGAGAAACAAGATTTGAAATGTACAGAATCAGAAGCTAGCCATGGAGGACTTATCTAAATCTTCCAACTCTTTCATTAAAACCTTGATAGTTTTTCTCAATTTAACAACTGTAAATTTTTTGCATACATTATTACAAGGAACAAGTTGTGGTGCTGAAAAAAATTTTCCTAAAATGCCAATAACAAAAAAAACAAATTTTGATGAATCATACTAGAGGAAAATTTAAATATGTTCTCATTCTCTCTACATGTTACAATTTTTTTTTGTCATGTGAAGAGGCCATCAGAATACACATATATCTATATGTGTCTATATACACACACAAGCACGTGGGCACACATACGTAACAGATATATTTTAGGTAGTTAACAAATTAAAACTTCACATTGTTTTCCTGGAATTTGGAATTTGTGATGTTTGTGGTGTTTGTCCATTTATTGGTTACTTTTTTAGTGATTGGTTGTGATTTTGTTTCTCATTCTAAATAAATACTACCTAATTTTATAAACATAGCTGTGTATTCTTTTTCTTAAAGAAGAACTCCAATACTGCATAAGCTTCAGACCCAATATAACCCAAATTTGCCTCTGGTGCCATGTAAGCAATTTTCACTTTCTTTTATTTCACTCAACAACAAATAAGGAAGGTCTCGTTCATATGATTTTAAGAAGGAGGCCCGTAAGACGTTCAGTCACATTGCTTGCAGAAGGATTTGAATCCAAGGTCTGTCTTTTGCCAAAGGAAGGAAGTTAGTCTTAGCTCTAACTATGTTTCCCACCTCCACCAGAGGGCACGCTGATTCCGGAAGTAATCTTTCCATGCTTTATCTAGTTTGCTTTAAGGGCTTCCACTGACACCCTTCCCCCTCCCACCCTAACTCATCTGCCCCTTGAACTACCTCATTGTTAAAAGATCAGAAAGATCTCACTGTCAGAAAACTTCTTCATTTCCTTTCCATGACTCTGAAATGTGCCCTTGAGGACCCCTCGGTCAATTCCTCCTTCTTGGGATACTTGACAATTTGTGTGTGTGTGGTGTTTACACTCCATAGGAACAGGAAAAAATTTTCAAAGCATCTGGGCTGAAGGACATACCGCGTTTGAAATCTTTTTTTTTTTTAATTGAAATTCAAAACACACCCTCTCCAGGAAGCCCACCAGATAAATTCCAGGCAGCAAAACTCCATACCATCCTCTCCAAGCCCCTTAATAATTTGCTATTGATTATTCACAACCACACTGGATGTGTTTGCTTATATTCTCTTTCTTATTAGAAAACTCAAGATTAGCAATGCCTAACAATCTTTACTACTTCCACCTCAATGCATATTTGGATTCCAAAAAATGTGTGGGAACTCCATAAAATTTGCAGACTATATGAGGAAGTGAAGTCTGTTTTTTTCTTCAGTCCACCTCGGTATCAATCACGTTGCTTTCAAAATGAAAAATATGCAAGTCCGTTTTGTGTAAAAACAGAAAACCCTACTTCTGTGGTGGAACAAAAGCTCATCAAAGTTCCGACCTGGTTCTCCCACATTCTAATGCATGGCTTTAACTCTTTCAGTGTGTAATAGGGGCGGACAAAAATGTTTCAGTTTTTCTATCTGTAAAATAAGAATCATTGTTCTTTCTTTTCCATTTTACTTCACAGAAGTCTCATGGGGAACAAGAGTTAAATGATTAATGACAGAAAGCTCTTGGACAAACACAAAGTGCTTAATAGAAATAATCCCTTATTGTCAGTGATAGGTACCAATGACCTGATGGTAAACCTTGACCGAGAGGGAAGGCAATTCAGATAAACTTGGGTCCTGCCCATGAAGCCAAGCTTCTTTTGCCCCGTGCGGACAATATGGACTCATGTTCCTTCACTTCCTCCACAGACAGGCTCCTGTTCTTGGTCCTTCCAACTCAAACCCAAACGAGAAGTAACACGAAATCTGGCTTCCTGGTTGTGCAGGAGCAACATGTGGGAAACTAGAAAATGCACCATTGGGAGGTCATTCTACTTTTATCCTCCCTTTTGCAGGAAACATGTTTCCTCAGCCCATACCACACTAGAAAGAAAACGATTTGAGCTCAAAACAGAGTTTTTCATCTGTTTTACCCTTAGACCCTTCCTAAGAGAGCCCTTGCATAGCTCTGGAAAGAGTCTCCAAGCAAAATACATTTCTTGTCATGACTCAAAGAACTGGTTTGTGCTTGACGAGTATAGACATCTCTATTGGCAGAAACTGTTACAGTTATTTTAAAAGGAAACAAGAGATTCCGGCATATTTTTAGTTTATTGAACATACTATATTCCTGGTCTTCAGGTATAATACAGCCAAGTGAAATCAACCAGGACTCAAATCTGATCTGTGAGTAAATTCAGAAAATTCAAGGTGCATGTTTATTCCACCAACTAACTCTGCCCACGTTGGACTGTCCTGTCCTAAAACAATTTTCTTTTTTATTCCCTTCTTTAAGAGAATGAAAGAAAAATGAAGATAGCTCCTGTGAGAGGAAAACAAACACTAAGCTTCATTAGGTTTCATGGAACAGAGGACAAATCTACATGAGGAACTTGGGCTTTAAAATCAGACAGACCTGGGTTTGGAATCGTACCAGTTACCAGCCATGGGATCTTAAGCCAGTTTTTTGACTTCCCTGAATCCATGTCCCTGTCTATACAGGACTGAAATACATATACATACATCATAGTGATGACTAAATTAGATATCGTATAAAGTGCCTGGCAGAGTGCCTAACTTACAAAGATAATCAATACATAACAACCAGTAACGATCGTAATGATGGAAATGACAGTATATTCCTGAATTGTCAACAAATCTATTATGAGAAATCAACAAAAGTTTCTGAGGCTCTATGTACTGGGAACTGTGGGAAAGGAAAATATTAATACAATGACTTACACAAAATAAAAACTACCCTCAAAGATCAGACCATTTAGTTCCATTTTTGAAAATGTTAGTAAAAATATCTCTTTATGTATTCTTTGCTTTTGCCTAGAATATATGCTAATCGTACCAGTTACCAGCCATGGGATAGCATAGGTTCTTAAATTGGACAGGTTATAACGGCTATGCCACAATCTACTCATTCTTCAGAAACATTGCATACCATAAAATTGTATGTTAAAATAAAAGGGAAATGGAGAAAAACATAGTCAACTTTGTAACCAGAGCACTAACGAAAACAGTAATTATTGTGTGGGACATAACTTGAACATCAGCCAGAAAGCAGATCAGCTAGAGGTTGCCTCAGGGGTAATTTTAGAATGCATAAAAACAATAGTGTGGGATTTCTGCTTCTGGCCAGGATGGAGTAACAAGGGCTAGATTTACCCTGTTGTGTAAAAAAACCAATGGATGGATGAATGGCTGGATGGAAGGAAAAAAGGAAGGAAGGAAGGAAGGAAGGAAGGAAGGAAGGAAGGAAGGAAGGAAGGAAGGAAGGAAGGGAGAGAGGGAAAAGGAGGAGGGAGGGAGAGAGGGAGGAAGAAAGAAGAAGAGAAAGCGAAAAAGAAAGAAAGAAAGAAAGAAAGAAAGAAAGAAAGAAAGAAAGAAAGAAAGAAAGAAAGAAAGAAAGAGAAAGAGTGAAAGAGAAAGAAAAGAAAGGAAAGGAGAGAGAGAGAGAGAGAGAGAGAGAGAGAGAGAGAGAGAGAGAGAGAGAGAAGGAAGGAAGGAAGGAAGGAAGGAAGGAAGGAAGGAAGGAAGGAAGGAAGGAAGGAAGGAAGGAAGGAAGGGAGGCAGGACAAATATATGAAACAATAGCTCTCAAGATACTGGAAATGAGCAGTGAAGGCCATTGATCTCTGAGGGATGGAAAATACATGAGGTGAGCCCTAGGATTGCCTAGTTTACTGAAGAGAGTTTCCAGGTCGTCACACAGAGAGAACTTGGGTAGAGCCCAGTGATCTCCCTCAGTTGAAGTATAGGTAAGAGTTCTTAGGGCTACAGTTTACAGGCAGAGAACCAGAAAGGAGAGAATAACACAAAAAGAGAACTGAGATTTATAGAGGGTCCCCTTCAAGATTTTAGCCAGTAATGATCAAGCACGTGAGTAAGGAAACTACCTGAGACTAGGAAATGAACTGCCTTACAGGATAGGAGGAAACTATTCTAGGTTTTTTACAGGGCCAGGACAGTAGGCATTCCCATCAACCAGAGTGGAACACCATAATTTATGAGGCCAAGGTTAATAATAAGAAGGTTCTTGCCTCAGTAGTGGGGAAACATTAACTTTAGACTATTGTTCTAGTCCCACCAAATGTAGCCTAGAAGCAAGACCCAAAAGTATCAAATAACCATATTCCAGAACAAAGTAAAACAATATTTTTAATTAAAATTCATAATGTTGTCTAATCAAAAACAACCAGGCATGCAAAGATTCAGAAAAGTAAAATCCATAATGAGGAGAAAAAAAGATCAATGAAAACAAATGCTAAAAAATGACATAGGTGATAGCATTATTAAATAAGGACTGTTATAATAACTGTATTCCATGTGTTCAAAAAACTAGAAGAAAGATTGAACATGTTAAATAAAGTCATGGAAGATAATTTTTAATTGATTTACAGATGAAAACTAAAATGTATGAAATGAAAAATACACTGGATGGGATCAACAGCAGATTAGACATAATGGAAAGAAAGATAAATGAATGTGGAGACACAGCAAGAGAAACTATCCAGAATAAAGGCTAGAGATTTAAAAAAGAACAAGAAAAAGTAAATAAAGCATCACTGAACCATGGGACAACTTCAAGCAGCCAAATATGTAAAATTGGAGGCACTAGGGAAAAAAGGCCAGGGAGGAGAGATTTGAAAACAAATGCCTAAAATATTTTCAAATTTAATAAAAGATATAAACCCATAGATCCAAGAAACTCAATGGACTTTAAGCACAAAAAACATGAAGAAAAATTACACCAAGGCACATCATAATCAAATAGCTTAAAACTAGTGATAAAGGGAAAAGCTTAAAAGAAGCCTGAGAAAAATGATACTTTACATACAAAGAAACAGTAATAAGGATGACATAGATTTCTTATCAGATACTATGCAATTGAGAAGCTAGTGTAGAACATCCTTAGAGTATTCAACGAAAAAAAACTGATAAGCTAGAATTCTGTAGTTCACAAAAATATCTTTCAAACTGAAAGGGAAATAGTTTTTTCAGACATATTAAGAAACAAAAAATAAAAGCTAAAAGATGATCTATCTAGATCATCTCAATAGACAAAGGAAAAAGCACAAAATCCAATATACATTCCTGATTTAAAAAAAAAAAAGTTTCCACAAACTAAGAAAACTTTCTCAAATTGATAAATAGCATCTACAAAAAACCTACAGCTAATATCATACTTAATGGTGAAAGACTAAATGCTTTTCCTCTAAAATCGGGAATCAGTCAAAGATGTCTGCTCCATCACTTCTAATCAAGATTATAGTGGAGGTTCCAGACAGGATAACAGGCAAGAAAAAGAAATAAATGGCATCCAATTGGGAAGAAAGAAGTAAAACTGTTCTTATTCACAGGTGACATGATCACCTATATAGAAAATCCTAGGGAAGCAACAAAAATGCTACCAGAACTAATTAGTGAGTTCAGCAAGGTTGCAGGGTACAAGATTAATATACAAAAACCAATTCTGCACTAGCAACAATTACAAACTTAGGAATACCATTTACAGTAGCATTAAAAATATAAAATAGTAAAGGATAAACCTGACAAACTACAAAATATGGCTAAATTTTAAAGGACCTAAAATACACTGCATTCATGGATCAGCAGATTCAATATTGCCAGCATGTCAATTCTTTCCAAGTTGATCTATAAACCCATAGGCATTTTCTTTTTGTAGAAATGGACAAGCTGATTTGATAATTTATATGAAAATGACAATGCCCTAGAATACTTAAAACACTTTGAAAATGCAGAACAAAGTTAGAGAACATACACTACCTGAATTTAAGACATATTATAAAGCAACAGTAATCAAGACAGTGTGTATTGGTGTAAAGGAAGATAAATAGATCTATGGAACAGAACAAACAGGACAGAAATAGACTCACATACATATGGTCAACTGGTTTTTGACAAAAGTGCAAAGGGAATGAAGTAAAGAAAGGACAGTCTTTCAATAGATGGTGCTGGCACCATTTTATATTCATATGCAAAAAAGTAAGCTTCAATCTATAACTCACACCATATACCAAAAATTAACTCAATATAGATTATTCATCTAAATGTAAAACCTGAACTTATAAAACTTCAAGCAGTTGTTTATTTGCTGAAGAACCATTTGATGTAATGGTTACATCTCAAATTGATATTACAGATACCTTGATATTTCAACCTAAGTACCTTGATATTTCAACCTAAGTACTTCAGCATGTACCTGAAAAAAATAAGTGACTAGTCTATGTTTCCAGGTTATTGTTATCATACCAATAAAGTTAATGCCAATATAATAACGTTACCTGATATAGAGTCTACATTCAAACCTCCTTAACTGACTCAATACTGTCCTATTCTTGCTATTTTTCAATCCAGGATCAAATCAAGGGTTATACATTGCATTTAGTTTTCAAGTCTCTTTATCACCCATAATCTAAAATAGCCCTCCTCCCCGCAGTCTTTAAACATTTTATGACATTGACATTTTTCCAAAGCCCATGCCAATAGTCTTGAAAGATGTCCAACAATATGGATTTGTCTACTTCCCCAAGCTTGGATACAGGTTAAATATTTTCGGCACGTATACTACACAGGTGATGTTGTACCCTTCCCATTGGACCACAGTAGATAGACCTAAGGTCCTTTGTCCCATTGGTGATGCTGAGTTTAATCACTTGTATAAGTGGCATCTGCGGACTTTCTCCATTGTAAAGATACCCTCTCCCTTTGTAATTAATAAGCAATCTGTGATGCAATATTTTGAGATGTATGACTACTATATACTCCAATCACAGTTCCCCACTGATCCTTTTCTTAATCTTCAATTTTTTACTGAGATATAATTGACATGTAATACTAGTTTCGAGTATATAATGTAATGATTCAATATATGCATATATTGTATAACGATCCCCACAATAACTCTAGTTAACATCCACCATGTATGATCTTTATCTGAGTCAATCATTGCATTGGTGGTTGCAAAACGGTAAATTTGTAATTTTATCATCCCTTCTACATATAGTAGTAGGCACTCTTCTGTAAAGAAGAATTTTCCTCCCTCCCTCTGCTTTGCTCTCTTATAGTGTCACGACAGACACATGAATTTTTAAAAACTCAACGTGTTATATATGTTATAATATTATTATATGTTACGTAATACATTATTAATGTGTTAAATGTTAATATTTGGATGCTCAAACTTTCTCCAGTATGGCCACTGGGAGCCCCTTCAAGGCAGCTCCTGTGCCCTGTAGCATGTCTTTTTGAGTCTTGGACCCCTCCTGATCTCTGGTACTAGATATTCTGGGGGCATCTGTGTTTTTCCCTGCTCCAAACTTAGAATTAGCCATTTGGCCAAGAAGGCTTGTTGTTTTTAGTGAAGAATGGTATTTAAAAACTAAGAGCTAATTTCTAACTGTGCTCAGTGCCACAGAATTCCTAATGGCATCCTCCAATTTCAGGGTTCTTTCTCTCCTTTCCCTATTCCATATTTCTTAAACAAGGAGAACCCACGTTCCCAATTACCTTGTCACATTTTTCTTTTGCTCTGTCCTACAATACAAATATTATAAAATCAATTCAGTACTCCAATACCAACCCTACAAACAAAGCTACTGAATTCCAGATTTTGTGACACATCTTTTGATCCTTAGGCAATACCCCATTTAGATGACTGTGTTCAAAAGTTACTTTAATTTTTTTTATCTTCATGGTTATGTTATCAACTTGATAAGGGGTTGGGCTTATTTTTTTCTGATTGTATTCAGTTTTAGGGTTTGTTTCTTTCGGTCTTTTCAATTTAATTTATTTTGAATTTGTAAAACATTTATATAATTCAAAAATTCAAATTGCATGAAAGATATACCCAAGGAAGTCCCATTCTTATCTAGCTTAGTACCTGCCCCCTATCCCACCTCAGGTACCACTTTAATTTTTTATTTATCTTTCCTGGGTCTATTTTTGCAAAAATAAGCAAATACATATATTTTTAATTCTCTTTTCTAACACAAAAGATGATGTACTACGTATACTCTGCAGCACCTTGCTTTTTGTTTCACTTAAGAGTATGTCCTAGACCTTGGGTTCAAAGAGCATTTTATAAATTTGACTCCAAAGGCAATGGAAGTAAAAACTAAAATAAACGAATGGGATTATATGAAACTGAAAAGCTTCTGCACAGCAAAAGAAACTATTGACAAAATAATGAGGCAACCAACTGAATGGCAGAAGATTTTTGCAAACAGTGCCTCTGATAAGGGGCTAATATCCAAAATATACAAAGAACTCATGAAACTCAACAACGAAAAAACAAACAACTCAATTGAAAAATGGGCAGAGGACCTGAAGAGACATTTCTCCAAAGAGGATATACAAATGGCAAATAGACATATGAAAAAATGCTCAACATCACTAATTGTCAGAGAAATGCAAATGAAAACCACAATGAGATATCACCTCACCCCAGTCAGAATGGCTTTCATCAACAAGACAAATAGTAACAAGTGTTGGAGAGGCTGTGGAGAAAAAGGAACCCTCATACACTGTTGGTGGGAATGCAGACTGGTGCAGCCGCTATGGAAGACAGTGTGGAGGTTCCTCAAGAAATTACGAATAGAATTACCATATGACCCAGCAATCGCTCTCCTGGGTATCTACCCCAAAAATATAAAAGCATTTCTCTATAGAGACACGTGTACTCCAATGTTCATTGCAGCTTTGTTTACGGTGGGCAAGACATGGAAACAACCAAAATGTCCTTCGATAGATGAATGGATAAAGAAGTTATGGTACATATACACAATGGAATACTATTCAGCGTTAAGGAATGATGATATTGGAGCATTTGTGACAACATGGATGGATCTTGAGAGTATAATGCTAAGTGAAATAAGTCAGACAGAAAAAGCAGAGAACCCTATGATTTCACTGATATGTGGTATATAAACCAAAACAACAAAAGAACAAGAGTATGTCCTAGAAATAACTTCTTATCAGGTCACAGAGGTCATCCTCATCGTATATTATGGCTGCTTCACACTCCACTGTGTTAACCATTGGTAAACACCACAGTTTACCAATCTCCGATAGAAGGAAATTAGGTTGTCTCCATTAATTTGCTATCATAAATACCACCACAATGAATAAGTTTAATTATATATTGCTCTGTTATCATGGAAGTATATCTCCAGAATATGTGTCCGAGAGTGTATTAAGTTTGGTATGGCTACCATAAGAAGACACCACAGACTGGGGAGCTTCACTGACAGAAATTTATTTCTCACAGTTCTGGAGGCTAGAAATCCATGATTAAGGTGCCAGCAAGGGTGGTTTCCTCTGAGGCCTTTCTCCTTGACTTGCGCAGCTACCTTCTTGCCGTATCCCTACATGGTTTTTTGTGTTTCAGTGCATTGTCTGAATCCTAATTTCCTCTTCCTATGAGGACACCAGTCATAATGAATTAGGGTACACTCATATAACCTTGTTTTGCCTTACTCTTTTAAAGGTCCCATCTGTAAATACAATCACATTCTGAAGTCCTGGGGGTAAGAACTTCAACATATTTGGGAGGGGACACAGTTCAGCCCATAACCAAAAGTAAATGCTAGGTAATGTCAAATTCCACGTCGTTGGGTTTATACATTTTGTACTATCGCCATCAGTCAAGCACTTATTTTTAAATTTCTTAAAATACAGCTGAGAGAACTACTGCTTAGCAGCAGCCACATTAAAAGTATTTCCTTTCTTACTGAGGGTTATAATTTTATTCCCGATATTCCAGCTCTCCCTGCCTAGGAAAACCATGTCTGAGTTCCACAAATTCCATGCTATACTGACATCATTTTCCTATTTACCAACTGCATGTGAGATACTTGATGTTATAGAAACATCCTTTGTAGCAGACCAGACTGGACTTGAAATTTTTGTGACTCAGATATTTTCCCTTGAATCTGGATATTGTTTTACAAAGAATTCTTCCCCGAAAAACTTCTACTACAGTCGTGAGAGAGGAACATGTGGGTTTTCTAAACTAAAAACAAACAAACAAACAAAAAAGGTAAACTTGGGGATAGATCCCAGTACAGTAGTATCTCAGTTTTCGAACGTCTCCACTGACAAACATTTTGGTTTATGAATGCCGTAAACCTGGAAGTAAATGTTTCGGTTTTCAAACACGACTCAGAAGTCGAACATGTCACGCAGCTTCCGCTGAGGGCAAGATCCTGAGGCCTCGCTGTCGGTTGTTTTCGAACGTTTCAGAACTCGTGGATTACATTCGAAAACTGAGGTACCACTGTATTCCAGTCTATGTGAGGAAAAGAGGAATTGAGCATACTCTATTCTAGAAGAATTAGAAATAAGAAACACTGATTGTATTGTCCTTCAGAGGCAAGAGAGGAGAGCTAAGTGTAGTACTTAATCACTGTCCCTTGTATTATAGGTGTAGCCTTCAAAAATAAGTTCTCATCCTAGGGATTATGGCCTCATGGGGAGATAGTAACATTGCGAGAGATGTATGGACGTCCCAGGGCTCCTGCATCTCGGTATCACAGGATTACCGCCCCCAGTTCTCACAGGTGGGTAGCCTGTACGGTGTATTACTTACAAGCAAAAAGTAAAAGTCTTTGCCAGAACCCCACGGGTAATGAATGATAGTATTTATATGTTGCTATTTATAAAAACAAATTCTCAAGGATGGGAGCGAATGGGAAACACTGTTGTTGGATGTAGATATTGCTTAACATTTTTGGAGATAAATTAGGAGATAATTATCAAGATGTAAATATCTTGATAATATGTAATGTAAATATACAGATGTAAATATAATCTGAGAATTAGTCATTCCACTTGTAGAAATGTACCCTGAAGATATTAGATTTATTTACTCACGTGTGCAAATATATATTTACAAAGGTGTTCACGGAAGCACTGTTTGCAATAGCAATGATCTAAAAACAACGGAAATGTTGACCAAAAAAAGACTGTATAAACAAATAATGATAGTCTCATTCAATGGTATACAAAGAAACTTGTAATTTTCTTTTAAACTGAGGTATAGATATTTACTGCTATGTAAAGATGCTTAAGACTCAATAAGGGGAAAAATGAAGTTGTAGAGCTTATACAGGGGTAAAAAGCATATGGTTGTTTGTGACATCTTTGTAATGTGCATGGAATACTTCCGGAAGGACACCCAAAAAATGGCTAACAGTGTTTCTTTCGGTAGTGGGATTCTGGAGTTGAGCTAGGACACTGGATAAAAGAACTTTTACTTCTTGTTTTGTATTTTAAGAGTTTGAGATATATATATATATATATATATATATATATATATATATATATATATATATATATATATATATTTTTTTTTTTTTAACCAGGTGCACATATTCTTTTAAATTTAAAAAAAGTATTTTAAATAAGCAATTTCCATATTCTTGGGCATGACTCCTACTTACAGTTCCCTGTTGAGTAGGTCGCGATGCCTTCATTTCCCTCTGTCCCCTGAAAGCTTCCTTTTTCCTACATCCTTCCTTTTCAGTAGCCATTCCACATAATGGCAGAAAATGACTGAGTTTTGTCTAAGGTGCAGTAGACCTGGTAGGGAAAAGATAGCGAGTTAGGTCTGTCTTACATAAATCTCTGTTGTGTTATAGTAACACATCCAAACTCCCTAGCAACACACCCAAATACGCTTCAGCAAAAAGGAAAAGAGCGAGAAATTTTAAGTGAAGAGCCTGGGATGGAGAGCGCAGGACTTCTGCCTCCCCAACCATGACCCTAACGTCCCTAGTTGTTTGTTACACATTTACTTTCTCAATTCTGGAGACCGAGAAATAAATACCTTTCTCGTACCAAACCTACATTACAATGGTAAGATGCAGACACTTTGTGACTTTGCTATCGGGGAAGATTTGAGAGAAATGAAGAATTACTAGAACTTACTAAGGCTTTATGAAGTAATATCTGACTGTCTTGGACCTACAAGACTTTTTTACAACCACACAGAGAGTTAAGTACTGGCTGGCCCTCACGGCTGGCTCAGGTAGAAGCCACAGAGCACTGGACTGCAGGACCATTGCCATCGTATTCTGAGAATTCCCAGCTGCGTCTCAGAGTCACAGCCTAGGGTGGCTGGCCATGTCATTCCACAGCGCTAACATCTGAGAGTACTGGGTGGCATATGTAAATTAAGACAAAAATGAGTATTTAATTTCATTTTTAGAATAGTTACAAGTATTTTGCAATCCCCCTGGAGATCTGCAGGCGCCTTGGACCGTTACAAAGCCAGGGCTAGCAAACCCTACCAGACAACACAACTGGCGTCCACTGCTTCTGAGAAGTCAGGGATGGTATGAAATGGCACCAGGACGTGTCACTGTCACTTGTGTGATTTGAATTTTCAAAAAACGAATCAAGAGGTGACCTCCCTACGTGGGTACCTGAACGGTGTTATTGTTCAAAGATTCCCTGAAAGCCTGAATCCTCCCCCCGGTTGTCCCTGACCTATGCCAATGATGAGAAACTATCTGCGCCCTAAGTCCAGGATGTTCTGTGACAAGTAACCACTTCCGTGTCCCATCCAAACGCCGACATCTGTGTCGATCGGCAAGTTGAGTGCAGAGGCAGTTCCTGTTGCAGTTGTGTGAAAACCTAAACTGCTGTCTGCAACCCCCTGTAGAGTTTTCAGAGCATTTTCTCCTCATGTACCCTGTGCTCCTTCTCATACACAACCACAAGGTACATGACAATTAAAGCACAGTTTTTCTTATGTACTCAACCTGTACCCCATCCCCAGCCTGTCAAACCAGGCAGAAATATCATTGGCGAATATCCATTTGAGAATTGTGGGAACATTTTTACGTTCTGATAGAAATCGTCGGTTAAAATTGAAAACCATCTCTTGCCTTCCGAAATGCGAATTTCACTGCAGGTGTTTCAAAATGTGCCCAAACTAGCACCTACATTGTTTTATACCATTCGATGCAATGAAGCAATTATTTATGGAGTACGAGTACTCCTGGTGTGCAGGGTATGTCTTATACAACCCCAAGCAAGACAGGTCACTGCTCTGGAGGGATCTCCGGGCTCCGTGGAGAACACAGTCAGGCGATGGGGGTGGGGGGAGAGACTCCATGAAATGGGGGAGCACAGGGTGGTAACGGAGCAGCAGGCGGGGGAGGGCCCCATCGTGGGGGAAGAACAGCTCTTCTGGGGCTTTCCGCTAGACAGTCACCACATCTTCATAGATAAGGAGAAACATACTGCTTGGATTACAGCAAGTGGTGTGAAAGCATCCTGTTTGGGGACAGCAAATGAAAACATGCATATTTCCTGCTTGGCTTTGTCCGTGTTTATGGTGTTTTCTTCCAAGTCCCTCCTTTGTTTCGTCATGGCCTGTGATTCCTCCTGGGCTGCGCAGGACGATGGCTCTAAATAGATTCCTGAGAAAGGGTCCGAAAATGCCCGTGTCATGCCAGGGTGTGGAGTGGGAGGCAGTGAGTGAAGGGAGCAGGCAGGGACACGGGGATGGTGGAAAAGGTCCCCGCAAAACAGCTGCCACTGGTTAGCAAAACCTCCGGTATGGCGATCAGACCACCCAACTGAGCTGTGACTTTGGGGGTTCTCTACTTCCTGTCCCCTCCAGCCCAATGCTTTGTCCTCTGGGCCTCCATGGAAACCCTGCTTCCCTCCCTGCTGACACCTGCGTCCTTGGTGGGGCAATTTCTGTTCACTTGTGACCCCTATTGAGCTGTAAATGTGTATAGTTCAGAAATTTTCTTTTATCTCTAGTGTCTACCATGGTGCTTGGCTTGAAGTAGCTCTCAGAACACATTTGTTACTGTTTTTTAAATTGAAAAATACTGGAAATCCTCACATTAAAGTAAGATGCACAGTTATTCCCTCTGCTTTAAAAAAAAAAATTACATAAACATGTAAAAATTCCCCTTTCCTACCCTTCCTTTTTCTTTTGCTAAATCAGATATATCAATATGTACTGTAAATGTTGGTTGAATTAATTGATCCTTAACTTCATCACACCTGCAAAGCCCATTGCCGTGTTTCTGGGCATCAGGATGCAGACATCTCTGGAGCCCATTATTCTGTCTACCGCAGGGCCTGTGGGCAGAGAGGCAGACGACCTAAGACTTAAGGAGCCCAGACTCTCCTTCTAAAGAGCACCTTGACCTCACCCACTTTCCCTCTTTGGATCTTATCTGTGAACTGGAGAAACTCATTCAGCAAGTATGTTATTAGCCACGCACATGCTAAACTTAAGGGGTACAGAATAAAAGCGGACAAAAGTCATTGCTCTTATGATGCTTACATTCGAGGGGAGAAAAAAACAAGTTAGGTAAAATATGTTAGGTGCGGATGAATGCTGGGGGTTCATGAGGAGACCAATGCGTCCAGAGCAGAGAACAGGAAGGGGCCGGCGATGGGGAAAGAGGCCACGGAGGGGGCTGGGATGGAGAAGGCAGATGACTCGGGTCTTACAGGTCTGGGTAAGGACTTGGGTTGTTCCCCAACGACATGGAAAGCCACTAGAAGGTTCTGAGCAGAGAAGTGGCCATGATGGGACATGCTGTGGCTGCTGATTGAGGGAACAGACCTAGCAGGGAGGCGTGTTAACACCTTCCTCTCTTCACCCTCACCTTTCTGTACACCTCGTTCAACTGCAGGTCCCTGCTTCCTTCGTGCAGTTCTTGCATCTAAGGCACCCTGTTCCTCTTTCCAACTCGAAATCCCATTCAGCACCTCCTTCAAGAGCCCGCTCAGTACTCATCTCAGTGCTGTGAGGGCACTCGGGCAGCTCGTGATCCTTTGTCTCATCCTTGGATGAGGACACTGGGACCCCCACCCTTCGGAGGCCTGTCCAAGGTCATACACATCGGAAGCAGTGGGCCCCGGAATGCCCCTAACGTGCGATCTGAAGGAAATTAAAGGAGCTCCTTGACACAAAGACGTATTCCCCAAAATCCTGTTTGCTGTGTGCAGTCTCCCCATTAAATTATGACCTCAAAGAGCATGGACGGTGTCTTATCCAGCTTTGTGTGCTTGGCACTTAGCATGGTGCCTGGCCCACGACAGACACTCAGTGAGTATTTGCTACATGAGTAAATACCAGAACACCAAACTCACCAGAGTCTGTGTTTACATGTTATTGGCACCGTGTCTCCCTGTTCCATCTTACCACCCTCATGTGTCAGGCAACTGGAGGAAAGGTCTAAGAATCTACAAGGCTGCGCTGAGCGTCCTAGTAAGCTGGTGTCGGAGGCACCAAACTGCACTGCGACTAACTTGAATAGAGTGTTGTTATTTTAACAAGGGTGGCACCTCGACTGCTGTGGAGTCTTCCTAAGACGGTCACGGTCAGATCTACCGACACCCTACGTTTCCTTCCCTGATTCCCAAGCAGTTCTAAGACAACAGACAAAGGAAGTTCAAAAGGAATGTTATTCTTTGAGGAGAAACCACAATTTGGTGTGACCTTCTGTGCCCTAAGCATGGGAGTCTCCTTACCACGGTGCAAGCTAACAGTGACAATACACAGCAGTACCTCGGTTTTCAAACGTCTCCATTGACGAACATTTCAGTTTACAAACACCGTAAATTTTATGGATCTATGGTATCATTAGATAGTAAAATTCATGCTAACTGTGCATTTTTAGGGGTTGATTTTAAAGGTCTGGAATGGATTAATCCATTTTGCATTACTTTCTATGGGGAAACCGTGCCTCGGTTTTCGAATGTTTCAGAACACGAATGGTCATCCAGAACGGATTATGTTCGAAAACCGAGGTACCACTGTAATTGATAAGCATAGCCAGGGCTGGCGTGGGAGCTGTGCCTGTTGACCAAGAGAGAGGCCCCAAAATGTGCATCTTTGTTCTGTCTGTGACTTTGTGGACTCAGACCGAGTTCCCTAGCTGCTAACACTTTTTAAATTGTGGGACTTGAGTCGACACTACCATGTCCATGCTCTAGAATGGCACCAATCCCGTTCCAGTGTAACAAGTTTACAAGAAATCTTCCCTGGGGGACTCAGCTTTTCCGTGGTGACATCCACGTCTTTATCCTCCGTGGATCCCCAGTACCTTAAGTGTCCCAGGTTAACTGTAGGTGGGAAGGGAGAAGGAAGGAAGGATGGGAGTGAGGGAGGAAAGAAAGGAGGGCGAGAGGGAAGAATGCTGGCTTTCCAATTCCTTTTGTCTCTGAGGTCTCAGAGTGGAAACTAGGAAACTGGAGCCAAGAGAAGGTGATACACGTGACAACATATAAGAAGAATCAGACGTGGTCCCGGTAGTGACACAGGATTACCTTTTTAGTCCTTCAGTCCATCAAATGAGTGGACAGTATGAATACATAAAAGCATTGGCACCTTCGCCTGACAACCTTTACAGCTAAATGATTCTCCCATCTCCTCTATCCCTACTCTGCCTCCGGGCTCTCTCCCAACACTGGCTCCCAAACACCCTCCAACCCCCAGGAAATGCATGTAATAATATTAGAAGACTCACTTATTCCACCTTTGTCTTATTATCTCATGATTTTTCTCACTAACAACACTCTATTCAAGTTAGTCACAGTGCGGTTCACTACCTCCAACACCAGATTATGCAAGACACAGTTTCTGGCTCTTCTACAAACTCACAAAGTAATAATTAAAGAATCACTGAGGTCTCAGCAGGACCATCTAAAGGGGAGGATACTTCAGCCTGAAAGCCTTGTAGATGTTATTTCCAAAGTACCAGGAGATCCTTGAGTTAAAAATGTGACACCTGCCTGAGCATAAGCTTATATAGTTAAGGGCTGGAAGGAATCTTGAGAATGACCTCGTCCAACCACTCTTAGACAAAAAACCGGCTGAGAGATTTAGGACTTCCCACTGTCACTTGGCTAGTATGGCTGAGTTGGGCCTGGGAACAAAGTCCAGTGCTCTTGTTAATATACCCGTTGTCTCCTAAAACGGTCTCTTCTTTCTCGCTTCCCATTGCCTCAACCGTCCTAAAGGAAGTTGATCCTCTTAGATGCCAAACTGATATGGGCAGATCCTTAAGTAGAGATGCTGGCAAGCAGAAAACTTGACGATAAATAGGGAGATGCTATAAGCACAAGGCCTAAACCCAGAAATAAATCATATCTTCACGTAGTGTTTACAGAAATTGCGTTTGGAATGATTTCCATAGAAATTATTTTACCCACCACAGGAATGCTGTTCCCTCCCACAGGGATTTGGCCAAACAGAAAGAGAAGCAGCAACTTAGATTTATATATAAAACATTAGTTGGAACCTCAGTAATAACCCTCAACTAATCAGAATATTTTATGCATTCTGCTTTTCAGTGGAAAGAGCGAACCACAAGAAAGCAAGCATATATCAGAGATTTAAAAAATGTTTCCAGGGCTTAGTCTAGGCTTTAAAAAAATTTCCCCAATTCCCTGCACTGTCTATCTTTAAAATATCTCACCATACCCCCTCTCTCTTTCCCCTCACATGTGTTCATCTGTTCATTTAACCAACCTGCCAATATTTATTGAGCCTTCCTCTGATGTCCCAAGTACTCTGCTATGTTAGAGATGAAAACATGGTCTTGCCTTCAAGTTTAAGCCTGGTTAGAAACTTTTTCTAAGAAGATTTAGATTTTTATCACTTTTTCCCCCCAGTTATATTTTTAGTTCTGTAAATGGACAGTAGTTCTATACTGAATATTTCCATTTGGCCTTCCCGATCCACTGTCTACTATCCTGTCTCTTGTTTGTGCTCCTGGGGTGGGGGGAGGGTGGGAAAGGGGGAAAGAACAGACTTTTATGGATCAGGTAAATCATGCTCCTTTGCCCTGAGGTTCAGCAAACGGGAGGAAATAAAAGATCAGAAGATCAGGGGGAGGGAAGAGAGAGAGGCAGGGTACTCTCTCTCTCTCAGGGTGGGTTGCCCTCCCACCCCAACACGCACCTCATTCCCCTCTCCAGCCAAGCTGTGGGTGGACAGCTGCTGCCTTCTTTTCCTAAAGACCAAAGCACCTGTTGGATAACTACTCTCTCCTAGAACCCCCTCTGGATTAGCAGCTGTCATGCAAATCACTGTGATGGCCAATTACAAAATAATTAGTATATTTCTGAGAAACAACAAAAAGCAATCCAGTTGGGAACTAAGTGAACTGCTACCTAAAGCAGCTAGACAGATGAAAATTGGTCAAGAAACTCTTCCTATTTACCTTTTGAAAAGCTACTGTGGGAAGCTACTTCCTGTTCACGGTTGGGTGAGAAAAGTTTCCTATTCTCTGTCTTTAATCAATGTAACCCTGTCATGACAGGATGACAAGTAGGGCCAATTTTACTTGGTTGAAGGTAGGTGCCTGTAGAACAGTCTAGAGAGGAATGTTTAGGCCTATTCTCAATATCTGTACCTCAGTATTTGCCCTGGCAAAACTGAGGCTGTCCTACTTTGGGTACAACATGAGAAGGCAGGGGTCTTTGGAAAAGGCAGTAATGCTGGAGAAAATAGAAGACAGCAAGAAAAGAAGAAAACCAAATATGAGATGAATTCACTCCATAAAAGAAGCCATTATCATGAGTCTACAGGAGCTGAGCAGGGCTGTGAGGACAGGACATGGTGGACGTCACTCATTCACAGGGTCACCATTAGTGGGAGCTGACTCAATGGCACGTAACACACACGTCTGCCGTGGACACTGGGTGCGGGGGTATGCTCTGAAATTTGGATCCTGACTGTAACACCTATCTCTGTATTTCTAAATGAACCTAATTTTGAATCAAACAGAAACTAGTTCTTAGAACCACAAGAGTTACAATGTATGTCATCTAACCCTCCTGTTTTTCACTCATTTCACAAATAAAGGGGAAAAAAGGCACATAAAGGTTAAATGGTTCACTGAGATCAGTAACGAGTCTAGCATACAAATTTTCTTTGAGTTCATGCTGAGTTCTACTTATTAAGGACAAAAAGTGAAGAAAAACATAGCTGTCAGTGGGTTTTTGGAAAGTCCAAGGGAATCTGACTAGTGAGGACTGGATTTGAGTGAGACAGTGAGGTTAACACCCTCCCTGTTTTTAGACAGATCAAGATATCTTTCGATGTTGTTTTTAGAAATATCAAGATCTAAGCAGCAGTCATGGCTAGGATCCTAGCATTACACCAGATAGACAGGGTGTGGGAAGGGATCTATGTAGCTGGTTACACAGACAAAACAGAAAAGGGCCTATCTAAAAGACACTGCAGGAAGCTTTTTGGAGACCTTGCTATACCGTGTTTCCCCGAAAATAAGACCTAGCCGGCAATCAGTTCTAATGCATCTTTTGGAGCAAAAATTAATATAAGACCTGGTATTATGTTATATTATTATATTTTATATTATAAAGACCCGGTCTTATATTATAGTAAAATAAGACCGGGTCTTATATTAATTTTTGCTCCAAAAGACGCATTAGAGCTGATGGTCCGGCTAGGTCTTATTTTCAGGGAAACACGGTAGTTCTTTCTGTAAGACATAAACTCGGAAGTGGTAAGTCCATTCACCACAGTTACGAAGTTGCTGGGGAACAAAGGGTGGTGATTTAAAAATAGAATGAATGTGCAGATAACATAAAGATCTTGTCTTTAGGGTCATACCATCTGGAAAAGCTACAGCATGCAAACATAGACAACAAAGTAAAATGAGCTTTCTAAACTTTAGTTTGTTAATTTCTAAGCTCCATTTCCTCCATGGAACCTCTGTCCTAAGACTGAGGGTGAACAGTGGGGATGGGGAATATTGAAAATAGTCTCTTACATTTCTCCAACATTATTCTCTCCATTTTACATCCATACTTCATTAAGGGAGCAATTCTCTGTCTTCTTTGAAAACTTGTATTCTAACGTTAAAACAGCAGTCTGAAAAAGAGAATCGAGAGAAAGCGTTAAATATGAACAGGAATTCCAGGACCTGCACCACCCCACATAATCCAGTATCTTCCTGGTCCTCAGGACTCTACAAGTAATGGAGTCAGTTCTCTGAAGATTAATACAGGAAAATTACTCGCTTAGGTCAGCTCCAACTCCTTACCCTCCCCACCTTCTCCCAACTCCAATCAAAATGTCTTGGTTGTAGAGTAGGAAAGAGAGTCCTTAAGGCAAGAAGTTAAATCTGGAAAAAACTATGGATGGCCATGGACTTTAATTTTAAGGGAAAGGTATCTGAGAAAAAAATCCATTTTGCTATCCACACCAGCCAGTGTCTCCCTTAATTTTGTCAGGTGGCCATCTTCCAGGAAAAAAGCTGATACGAATGCCTTCCTTAAAATCATTTAGTAGCTTTCCCAATGACCAGGTAAGCCTCCTTATGACCTCCTCACACAAAGAAGATGCTATAATTTGTACTTCCTCTAAACCTACTGGGGGAAGACAGCCTCTTTCAAAGTCAGAGGTGGAGAGATGAGAGAATCAACCCTTTAAAAACGAGCCATTTCGTCACTCTATGAAGCATGACACAGGGATGTGCCTTTCCCTGGGACCAGCTATAGCTATTTCAGCTTTAAGTGACAGTGCTGTCACTTAAAGTAGGGCACTCATCTGAAAATCAGTTCTTCCTATCCCTCATATTCATTGTGTGATTTTTGTCAAGGTGCTTAGTATGAAGAGCAAAACTAGAATTAAGCCAAATGTGAAAAAGAACAATCTCCAAATCACTGTGGTTTCCCACATACTTCAATGACTCTTGGAAGTTATCTCATTCAAGGGTAGACTCTGCCTCACTGTAAGTCCTTATAATAAGTCCAGCTTATTATCAGAGAACTGTAGTTGTATCCCATAATATGAAAAGTTTGCCTTTATTGTATGTAGAATCTCTTCCTCTATATTAAAAACAAAAAACAAAAACCATATTCAATATAAATAAAAGGTCAGAAGTGAATGGACTCTGCTTTAAGTAAGTTTTGAACACAGATGCCGTGTAGTCCTGGCATTCTGCAAAATTCTTCTTTAAGTGAATAAATGTGTAAGGTAACTCTCCGTTACCCTGATCAGCATCTAATACCAACCTGACACTTAGAATTAAATTAGAGAAACAAAACTGGATACTTTGAGACTTGAGGGCTGATTATACTAGGAGAGCTAAGAGTGGGTTTAAACTCTTTCCTTATCCCATTTAAATCTAACTAGATATAAACTCTCCATTACCGAGGAATAGAGGTGTGTCTGCGGAGGTGGGGGTTCCCCTTGATGTTCCTGGACAAGGAAACCTAATCCTTTCTTCTGACCACATGGTAGCAATAGAAAGCGTTCCCCCCAACTGCCAGTCTGGTTTTAATCTATTGTTTCAAGCAGGACAGGATTTGCAGGGAATGTTAAGAAAAAGAGCAAAATTATCAAAAGTCACTATAAAAGTGCTGATGAGCAACCACATTTTAAACAAGTGTTCAAAATCGTAAACCTGAACATATTGTATGGCCATGCCGGGCGTGCTATAAGGGTATGACTGTAAAGGTTTTTAATTGTAAGTTTCTCTGAAGTCTGCTTTCAATACAACATTTATATCTCATTTTACTAAAATTCTTTGGCTTACCAAATGATAGCAATAAATAAAGCGGTGCTTCATTTAAAAAAACACCGTTGGACAATGAAATATCCCCTGAAGTGAACTTCCCGTGTAACCAAACTAATCCTACATTATACAAACTTTTAAAATGTTAACCATTTGTATGGAGACATTTCAAAAGTGCAAGACATAGTTTTTCTTTAAAAGATTAACTATATTTTCCTGAAGACTCAAGATTAATGTTTAGAATCCTTATTAAAATATGCTGAATATACTGTACTTCTTAGAAGAGTACACGATGGTGAGCTTAGGTGTTGGTTTCTTGGTGATACTTTTCCTGACACCAAAAGATTTCAGAATGCTGTAAAAAAAAAAAGTACAAAAGCAGACAAAACCAGCTTGCTTTTAATAGGCCTGATGTCTTTTCTACTGTCAGTTGTCCCTTCTGGCTGTTAAAAGCTTATCAACCTATGACAATTAGTCATGCACTTTGTCAAAATAAAATTTAGATTTAGAAGATATGTCTATTCTATGCAAGGAACTAGACTATATGCAAGGGGAAATACAAGAAATACAAAGTATAGTTCTTGTCCAAGGAGCATCCTTGCTGGCTGAATGACAAGAGTCACCAGGTCACCACTGTGGTGGGAAACACAATTTATTACGAAGGTTGAAAGTAATTTACTTTGAAAAAAATACAGATATTGAAGTGATCACACACTTGTGTTCTGTTATACCTTCTTTAATGGGCGTATGTCTCCTGTGAAAGTATTATCAGTCATGTGAGTCCTGGCAGATAACAAAACTAAAATTACTGTTTGAGGAAATAAAGTGGGCAGGCTCTTTGACAGCTTTCTACTGTAACCCTCATCTTATTTCTAGGCTTCATCTTACAATCCTGATGGCTTAGTATGTCATAAATCTAATCTTACTAATTCCTAAGGTCATTGAATCTAATTAGTAACATACCTGCAAAAGGAACTGTATTTTAATGCTTTGCTGAGTACAAAACATGGAGGCATTTATAAAACTGCGCATTTACAAGGGATACTGTGTATCGTTATAAAGATCAATCACTTCCACTGGCAAAATCTTTCCTGGGTTTCAATACTGCATTTTGGGTTTTTTTAAGCATCTTTTGCCTACTCTTTTTTATTTCCATCATCCAACTATCCACTTTTATTCCACAAATACTACCTGGCAGTTTCACGGCTTCCTTGGTTTCAATGATCTGTTTTGTAGTTCAAAACCCTCACCTGAGTTTCAGACCTATCTATCTAATGGGCGTCACATGTGCGAGTACTGTAAACACCTCCAATTTGATAAAACCCAAACTGATCAGTTTTGTTGAAGAATGAGACTTGATTTCCTCAGTTGCTTTTTTTTTTTTGCCGTCATCCCTACAATTCCTCCCCTGCTTATTTCTATATTATACCAATTATGCTTGATCCTCACCAGTACTCTGCACCACTGTTGAGATTTTAATGTATAGTGTTAATTTACAGTTTAACTTAACCTGTCAAGAGTTCAGTTCCTTTACGAGTATGGACATCCTTATTCCATTTATCTCCTACTTCTCCCTAAGAAAACATTGCCATTCTCAGTATTTGTTCAATAGATAAATACAACAAAACATATCAAGGAATTCTGACGAATCTGTTCTATTTTTCCCCGGTATCTATCTTATCCGTCTGGGAGCTTTCGGGGTGCATTAACAGAAGCAAAAAGCACTCTGTTAACGCTACTCCACTGATTTATTCCAAAACACAGAACAATTCTTCTATCAGTATCACCTTTTTCTGATACCTATCAGGCTTCCTTGGACCGGGCTGAAATACCACAATCCCAATCTGGGTGTTTACTTCTACTAAAACTTAAAAGAGTGCGTTATTTATCTGCTACTCCACGAGGCCGTGCACTTCTTGAAGACAAGCTATGTCTTTCTTTGTACCCTCAGTACCTAGCAGATGGTAGGGTTCACCAAACCTCTGCACATCAGATGAACTGAGGCCACACAGGTCTCCAAAGACCACTTCCTGCTCTCTAAAAGGATTGGAAAGACCCCATTCCTAGAGACACTTTTTTTTTTTTTAATTTATCGGGGTGACAATTGTTAGTTAAAATTGCATAGATTTCAGCTGTACAATTCTGTATGACATCATCTATAAATCCCATGGTGTGTCCACCATCCAGAGTGAGACACTTGAAAGCTGACTCTGCACGGCTAGGACCCCAAAAACAACTCACTTGACTTTCTTCCTGTCTAAAACGCCGATCCTAACATTCCCGAAGGAGCCTCTCCTTCCAGGAAGCCTGAGCCAAGAGTGGTAGGCGCAGGACAAACGCTCACGTCAAGCCCCACCCCATTCCTGCCCCCACCTGCGCTGCAAAGACCGGATTCCCCGCGGCAGCTGTGCCGCAGCCGGCGCCCGAGGGCGTGCGCGCAGGCGCAGCAAGCTAAAGAGCGGCGACTCTGGGACCGGCTCTGAGCAAATGTCACTCAAGACCAGAAGGCTCCGCCCCTCTCAAGATGGCGCTATACTCCATGCGGAAGGCGCGTGGGTGCTGGAGATTCATCCGGGCACTTCATACAGGACCCGAAGCTACTCCCGCTCCCCAGGTAACCCAGGCTGGTCCTTCTCTTGCCGGTTTCCCATCCCGCTAGGCCCTTCTCGTCCCCCTTCCCTCCCTCCATTTGCTTCGCTCCCCCCCGTGTGCTCTGGAGGGTGCCCAGCCGTTCCTCTCCTAAAGCTGACTCGCGTAAGACTGCCCTCTTCCAACGGAGCGTGGCGACGTTGCAAAATGCGTGATGACGTAACCGCGCCGCTGGTGGGAGGAGCGCGCCGCCGCCTGCCCCCTGGGAGTGCCCAGCTCCTCGTGGTCCTGTTAACTGGGTTACGGTCCTTCCCCAAACTGCACGCCTGGGGTGCCAGCGAGGCAATGAGAGGGACGTCTTGTTTGGAGTCGGGAGGTGTCAGTGTGTGATGTCCTCCCTCCGGCACTGCGGTACTGGAGCAAATGCTCGCTCCTCCTCCTTGATCGGCGTAGAGGTCGTAGAGGTCGCAGGCTCTGCGAAGGAATTACCACCAGCTGCCAAAGTGCCTCCTCCTGCCCTGCGCCTGCAGCACTGCTGCTCCCATCGCGCTGTCCTCCTGAGAGCACGACGCGGCCTTTTACTTGTCTCGTCGGTATTTGCCGTGTTAGCCTCCCATCCAAAGAAGACATATCTATGTTTATGTAAACGCCCCCTGTCACTGACTGCACTCGTTGGCTAAACGCCTTCGGGTGCAGTCCCCCGGGGGTAGGCCCGCTGCCATGCATCTCTTGGGAGGCGCCCCCTGGCAACGAAGGAGAAACTTGAGATGCTGGGATTATTAGGTGATTTCTTGGCGTCCTTGTACGTGCATTGTTGTCGCGCGTAGGTGTGAGGGTTTTGCACGGTAACTGGGAATTGGACAGAGGAGTAGACTGGAAGTTAGGAAACCAGAGGGCAAGGGATTTGTCAGCCACTTGCCAGCTGTGTGACACCACAAGTCACTTGGTCTCGCCCGGTGTATTCTCTTGAGCCACATGGGTGGAGGAAGGGTTGGACTGATGGACCCATTCATGTGCCTTCAACCTTGGGAAAAATCGATGGCTCCGCGATTAAGAGGCCAAAGGAGAGCAGTGAGATTAATTATGACAACCAAGATTTAAGTTCACCTTGTTTTTCTAATCGTCCCATACACCGCTTTCTCTGCTTCCGTTCTCTTCATGGCTGAGCCTCACAAGAGTCTTGTCAGGCTTAAAGGATAGTCTACTGGAAAGCTCTTCATCAACAAAACAGCTATTTAAATGTGATTCTAAATTTCAGACAGCAACTGTTAGGTAAGAACTGATTCAAAGTTAGATAAATCCATCAAGTGCTCCTCCCTTTGCAAGGGGAGGGTTTGATTCTGCAGAACCAGAATTGGTTGATTTCCCTGTGTTTCCCCGACAATAAGACCTAGCCGGACCATCAGCTCTAATGCGTCTTTTGGAGCAAAAATTAATATAAGACCTGGTATTGTACTGTATTATATTAGACCCGGTCTTATAGTAAAATAAGACCGGGTCTTACATAAAACCCGGTCTTATATGAGAAATGAAGAATCAAAGAGAAAAGAAAAACAAACTAGCGCCCACTAACAATTGCCCAGAGATATTAAGGGGACTAAATCATTATAAAAGCTAAAGAAAAAATTTCTTAAACCTCTACTATTGTTTCAGTGATATTTATGAATATGATTATCTTAAAGTTAATCAACTGTTCATCTAGAGTGTTTCAAGATGTAGAATTTCCAGAACAGATTAGTGTTCCAAAACTTGAGATTTAGCTTTGAGTAGAATAAGAATTCAATGTAAGTGAGAACACGTTTTTAAAGTATAAAACTACATATAATTTTCAGTCATTAAGAATGACAGTTTGAAGGACTACTGCCATCGCTTGAAAGACCAATTGAGAAAAGATACAAAATTGCATTAATAGTGTAACTACAATATAATATTTGTAAATAAATATTTACATAAATATATGCACAGAGGAAAGACTGTAAGGAAACAACCAGTCTTCACTTTTTTTGTTTTGCTTTGGTGTTCCAAAACAGTAGATTAAAAGTGATTCAAGTTTTCTTTTTAAGCTTTCCATATTTTTCACATGTTCTAAATTGAAGAGCTATCACTTTTAGGCCTCAAATACAGTTTTAAAGCGTAAATCTCCATATAAATGCATAGTCATTAACATCATCTGTGATATTTTAGGCCTCTGAGATACTTGTCCCACAGTGCTATTTTAAAATGGCCTTAGAAAAGGACTACTAAAAATTTATGGCCACTTTTCCTGTATCTTCTTTTTCTCTTGAAAAGCTTCCTTTGAAGTCAAAGAGATTTTGTGAACAGATGCAGAAATATGTGAAGGAAGAATTGGATTCTTGAACCAGATGCATTAGACATTTTTATGATATCTCATAACCTTTGTAGAAAACAAAAATTATTTTGCCAGCGTATAGTATAATAGAAAGAAATGTAGATTTATCATATGAATGATTCTATCTCAAACTAAGAAATAGCTAAGTTGCTCGTTATTAGTGTTGGCTGCGAAACTATTCCCTGAGGTGAGAAGCGAAAGTGGAGGATCCATAGCTCCCTGTTGGAAATTGTGACTGCTGTATTGTGATTCCTAGGTTGTTTTAATGTTTTCTTAAAAAGCCAAAATCTTGGGTAATAAACTTGGCATTGACGACCTTTAGTGATCTCAGAGGGAGGCTTTTGCTCCTCAGTGCGAAATGTAGACCCAAGTTTAAAATAAAAAATAGGGAGAAAACAAATAACTGTTGCAAGCAGTCCTGATTTTGAGATGCCTACAATTTGCATGAAAGCGGTGTATTTTGCCAGGTGTTACCTGACAGAAAACCGTTGAAGCGTCACAAGATGAGGGTAGCCCCAGAGTCAAAATGCAGATCTGACAGGTTATGTTTAAATGCTGATGGCATTAGGTAAATAAAAGCCTGTCATCATTAGTCAAACACAGAATCCATTCTTTTTGAAACACTAACTTAACGGTTTTATTGTGCAAAGGGTGAAATATTGATGGTTCCTCGAGTTCTGCCACAAGGTTTATAATGACTCAGTGGTAGTAAACACTGTCCCCATTTCATCACACTTGAACAACACATTTCTTTTAGAGTTGTCCGAACCTGGGCTGGGCCAGTAATAACGTACTGTTCAGTAATAACGTACTGTCACTAAGTGTATCACTAATGTCACTAAGTATAGCCATTAGGTGAAGAAATCATGCCTGCCCCCCAAATAGGCAATGTATGACATTTTTGATCTTGTGTTTAGTTCTTGCAAAAAGGCTTTTAAAAAAAATTGTTCTCTTTTAACTTTTTTACTTATAAATAATTTTAGATTTACAAAGTTGCACAATTTGTACAGAATATTCCTATATACCCTTCACCAACCTTCCTCTTACATAATCATAATCCAATGATCAAAGCCAAGAAAGTAACTTGGTACAATACTAGCTAGGGACCTAGTTCAAATTTGACCGGATTTTCCACTGGTCTCTTCCTGGGCCGGGGTCAAATCCAGGGTGCCACATTGCATTTGGTTGTCTTTTCTCCTTCAATCTATGGCACTTTCTCGGTCTTTCACGATGTTGGCACTTATGAAGAGAATCAGTCAATTATTTTGTAGACTACGAACACCAGTTTGTCTGATGTTTTTTCATGATTAGACTTGATTATGGATTTTGGCAAGAATATCCCAGAAGAGATATTGTTCATAACAAGGCTGGAGAGCAGGGATTAGCACCTTATTTTAAATCATGAAACAAACTTTAGTTAAGGAACTTGCCTAAAGTCACAAAATGAGTTAACTGTGGAGTTAGGATGGTAAAATTTACTATCGGGATTTCATTCTGTATTTTGCAATTTGTATTTGTTCCTGTAGGTGTTTCTGTGATCTTAATGACATTAAAACGGGTAGTGTTCCCAGTCACTTTTCTGTTCACTTTTCTCTGCCGTGTATTGTCCGTTCAACATGCAACGTGACCTAATCAGCCTGGAGAGTTATCTGGAGTTGCTATAGTCATTTGGGTATTTTGCTAGATGAGAACTGTCGGTTTGATCAGGTTACCTCATCTTGGTGCCTTTCTTAAGTAAGGGTGTTGTGTGGATCCACTCTAAAACCCCTTTTATTATTGTTATTATTTTGCATTAAACATACATTTATTTTTAAATGATGTATTTTTCTAAATCTAAAGCCTCTTGGAAGCTCAGTGTATGAGTCCATTTTCTTAAAATGCTCTTTAGGTTGGTTTTCCCTGCGAACTGACTTAGCTAATTAGAAATAATTGTAGTTACATTTTTAAAAATATCTTTGAGTAGCTAATGAAAACCACTGATGGTAATTGCTGAACATATAGAGGAGAACTAGTAGATACGTGCTGAGGATTTATGCTAGCAAATGTGATGGCAGCCACAGCCAGGAAATGCTAAAGAGAGTAAGGCTGCTGAGCCCAGGTCCTTTCTCAGTATATCGGCTGCATGGCTGCAGGTTACGGAAGAACTGTCTTCTGTAAGCAGAGACTTATGCAATGATGTATTTACACACGTATGTAAGCCTATATACATACCTATCCCTGTGTCTTTCAGAAAAGGGACTAACATTTAGTTCGTGTCTCCTATGTACTTACTGTACATCCTTATATTATTTATTTCTCACATCAATCCTGGAAATATTATTCTACCATTTTTGTAAAAGGAGAAACTAAGGGGCGGAGAGCTGAGGTCACTTCGCAAGTCACAGAGCTAGTAAATGGCCGTGCCAGGATGGACACTCAGCCTGGTCTGTGTTTTTGCCACTTGACCAGTAGTGGTCTCTTACCAACTAAAATCTAATATGAACCCCTGTGAGAGAAAACAGATAAAAGCAGAGCTTTTCTGGTTGAAGGAGTAGGGGACTACCTTCCGCCTTGCTTGTTTGGCTTCTCCAGCCCCCACTGCCCTCCCTCCACGCACAGCCAGGGGCCCCTGAGAGGATGCCTTACAATCTTGGATTTCTTATGATGAAGTCTGAAAACGACTTCAGCTTCCTTAAATATGCAAGTGAGTTTGTTGGCTCAGGACCATGTGGGATGGATGGATTATATTTAAGGAGCTGCCTTGTGCATGAATAGTTTAGGAGTATTTACTTTGATAGATACGTATTTTAGCAATGAAATGCAACATACATTCTACTTATCTTAAGCTACACAAGTATACTTAAGATAACAGCAGTCAGTTTTCCTTCCTTCCTTCTTTCTCTCCAAACACAGCTCAGTTCTCCATAACATGCTGATCTCTGCACACAAAGATGATTCTGGATTCACTCAGTCACGGCTAACCTGGCTTCTAGCCACCTCACAAAGAGCACTTCCTCCAGCTTTGCCCTGGATTCTATTCTCCCACCACCGCTCAGGATTCAGGAATTGCTCTTCTGGAGACTGCAACAGGAGGCCTAAGGCTTCTTCCTGAATTTCCACAGGAGAAATCGACTCCTTCGGGGTGGAAGCGGCTCTGCCAGGGTGAGACACCGCATGCACAGAGAGAATTTATAGACCCAGGAGTGATCCACTGACTCCAGCTTGACTTAATTTAACTCTGCTCAGACGTGTACAGTTTGCTCTACATATCATTTCTTAGCAATACCTGATCTTTTATTCCCAGTTGGAGGCTTAACACTTTTTCTTAGTTTTCCTGCATACTGCACGAAGCAAGGCCATATCGAGGTCTTCACACTATCTCATCATCAGAGTGCTATTGGTCCTCTAATCATTTATAAAAATTCACCTATAATTCTTTTTTTTTTGGCACTCAGTCTTCCTTGCATCTATTGAACTTCTGGTTAGCTAAGGAACCATCCTTTTGACTGCCTGTTTGTCTCCTACAAAGCAGAGGCCAGCCACCCCATTTCTAACCAGCCCCCTGATAACTGCTTAGCAACTTTTAAATCTGTTCCATGAAAGCCACCTGGGACCCCGATAACCATGGAGGTTCTCACAACTTCCGCTTCTCCATCTGTTGCCCTTTGGGCCAGGACACCAACCAACGCGTAGGGATGCCAGTTTCTCCTTCGCATTCCTATCTTGGTGTTCTGGCTGTGACTCATGACAGTGCCAGGCAGCTCCGCGTGGATGGAGCCCTCCATGAATGACCGTGGTTATGTTGATTCTTATCCTAGGCTCTTTGGACAATAGTTAATAGATTTTTGTCATCAAGGTATTTGAAAGCATAAAATAAAATAACAAATCTCAACTTGTAAAACATTTTCAAGTGGAATCTATTCTTTTTCACTAATAATAGTACCGTTCTAATATATCACTTTGTAGTTTCCAAAATGCTTCATATAGTCTCATTGAATTTTGAGTACAACTTCATATGTAGCCATATAAAATTTTTACTCACTGATTAAATTTACAGTGGCTGCCCGTTTTTTTAACCAGTTTTGTAATGATGGTGAATCTAAAGAAGTAAATATCAATATTCTTTAGAGTTTTAGTTCAGTGAATATTATTTTCTTGTTTGTACTAAAATTGTTGACTATTTAATTTATTTGGAGGCCCTGGTGTGACAGACTGTGATAACTTCAGTTATTACTAAATATTCTGATGATGGGGGAGGTGATACTAGCACACATCTGTCGAGGGCTTACCATGTACCGAGCATGGTTTTAAGCACTTGACATGCATTAGCTCATTTAACCCTCACAACCCAATGAGGTAGGTGCTACTATTAGCCCCGTTTTATAGATGATGAGTACTGAGAGTACTCACCTAGGTTCAGACGGTTCGCAAGTAAGTGTTAGAGCCACGATGTACACCAAAGTAGCCGAATTCCGGATTCCAAACTCAGTACACTAACTGCAATCAAGTGACATTAAATTCTGGAACAAATTACCCATGATAATATCTTGATAACTGCTTTGCAACTTTTAAATCTGTTCCATGAAAGCCACTTATATATCTTGCCATGGTGACATGCAGAGTAGAAATTATAAATCATCCTTTGTTGTTGCTGTTCCTACAGTCTTGTTTGGCTCGATGAATTATGAGAAGGGAGCAAAGCTGTCTTGTAAATTTATCTCCATGTCTCTATTTGGCTACTGCCACTAGGATTACCCTGTGTAAAATAAGGGCTTTTAACACATGAGTCCCAAGGTGCATGTAGGAAGTGCTGTTTATACACAGGCTATAGCTAAAAGGTCAACCTGTGCACAGCCCGGCAGGCAGGGGGGAGGTGGTGAGTGCTGCAGCTGATGGATGGCCAGGGGACCACTATCTAGGGTCTAATTGGGATTTATGGCTGAGTACTTTCTTCAAAAGTAGCATAGGTACAAAGTGGGAAGATGGGAGAAATGAAAGTAATGAATGTTGTGGGCCATTTCTACAAAGGATAAGTAAGAATTTCATTCTAAAGGCTTCTCATTCTGAGGAGTTCTTAAAAGGGTCTGTAACTCACTAATTTAATTCAAGTGAATTAGTACATCAATCAGGATGCTGTTGAAGGTTTAAAGTTAGCAACATTGACCAGAGTTTATTTTCTACACCAGAAAAAGGGCTATTTCCAAGAGACTTTGCATGGGCCCTTCTACTGTATATTCAGTCAGCCCCGTGCTTTACTCAGTGTGTTACTTTGGACTCCTTTGGGGAAGCAGGAGAATGTAATGGTGAAGGGAAATGGAGCTATTTACTCAAATCCCCGATTTGGATTCATAAACTTCCTGGAAGAGAGAAGAGATCACTTGGGCTGGGCGTAAGTGTGCAGGATGAAGGTGGAGTCCCATGGGACATATTAAGGACCAGACGATGTGGAGCCCTTGCCCATTCTGGGGAGAGAGCCAGGTTGGCTCTCTGTGGATATTAGTTACCTGGCCATTTCAGTTGTGAAGGAAAATCCTTCTCTACAGGCAATGTTGGCTTCTCGAATAGCTGGCAACTTTCCAGCCACCTCCATGCCACCAAGCTGTGCAATTCAGTAATCTAGAGAAGCAAGTATCTAGAGGATAAATGGTCACACAAACATTTCCCAGTCATTTTAAAGTTGACCGGCTCTTCACTGAGAGAAAGTGCGATAAAGCAGAAGGTATATGACTTTGGGAATCAGGCCTGGCTCTATCACATACTAACCGTGTGATGCCAGGCAAGTTACTTGATCTTACTAAACCTCAGTTTTCTCATCTACAAGGGATTAATAATAATACATTATAGGGATTTTATGTGCATTCTAGTTCCTGCCATATATATCAAGTCCCCAATGCACAGCACCTAGTGGCTCTTTCGTACCTGATGATGATGAGTTCTTCAATATATAATTCTTCTTAGCTACCTTTCTCTCCTCTACTGTTAACAGTCTTAATAATCCTTCTATTTCCCCCATCTCCGCACTATTCTACCCCTCTGTCCGCACCCCAAATTAGTCTGGTCAGATTAATCTCCCAAAAGCAGCACTCTAATCATGTTGTTCCCTTGCTCAGAAACCTTTGGGAGCTTTTCATAAACTTTACACTCCTTATCACCTCACATTCAAGACCTCCCACAGCCCGGGTCCAAAACACTCTAGGGCATTGCTATCTTACATGGATTCTTTGCCCTGGAGTTCATAGAATTTCCAAATTTGTTCAGACCTTTTCCCTTTTAGTTCTTTGTAAAAGCCACTATCTCTTCTTGGAAAGGCCTTTCTTCCCATTCTTATCTGTATTCCACCATTCTTTATGAGACAAACAACAACAAAAACAAGATCAAAAACAAACACTAACAAAAACTCCTATGTAGGTTCCAGACAACTTTGTTCTGAAGCTGGAAATGATTGCTCCCATTTTGAAATTGTACAGGACTTTGTATTTTTCTTCTAGAAACGAACACATCCTTCCATATATTCTGTCTCTGTGTAGAGGCATTTGCTTTAGGACAGATGGAGAATACGCTCTTTTTTTATTTGGACTTTTTGTGAACACTCCAGCGGGAAATAGTTTATGGTACATACCTTCTTCCATAGGTGCAGCCTTAGGTGGCCATTTAGCAGGTTGACTTCAACCGGAGGATGTCCCTGGAAACCACCTGTGGTTGGGAAAGATGGACAGGAAGAACTCTCCTGTTGCACCCTGGCTATGATAACTATGTGTGTGAGAAAATGAGTGATTGCTTACATCTTTGGCCTACTGATTCCTGTATCAGAAAGAGCTCAATTTATTGAGTATTGCGTGAACGAAGACAGTGAAAAACAAAACCAATGAGATAAGATATGAGAAAGTACCTACCACTGACATTTAGCATATTGAATTTAAACCGTACGTTGTGTGTGTATGTTTTTATGAATTTAATTACAGAAGATGCTCAAGGTTTGCTGCAGTTAATAAGTGATCTGATTATTACCTTCGGTATCTAGATGTTTATAAGTGATTGGGAGATAATACCACGTTTATTTTAATGGTTGTCCTGTAGGCTGTGAATTTCCAACTTGTTGCTAGAATTGACTTTTATTACCACTTTAACCCTAATTTTAATTTTCACAGAGGTAGCTAAATATACTGGGGTTTTCTACCTTTTTATATGGTACTAAAGCTTCCTACACAGAAGAGTGTAGGATTAAGGAGTAAGATGAGAAGATTTTATTTTGAGGTTAGTTTTGCCTCAAGAGACTGTCTGGTTCACTAAATGTGCCATATTATCTCTACAACAACTGATGTGTTTTTTGCTTTTATAGCCAAGAGTATGCTTTCTTCAACTCATGAAGGAAATAAAAAGCTCACTTATTGTATCAACATTGCCATTTGTCTTAATTGTTTATTGTAGGTCCCTTGAAAGCAACCTGTCAAACCACGCCTAGCACCTTTGCTCTGTGGATCTTGGTATTTTCCATGTAGATACAGAAAAAGCCCTAAGTCTCACTGTACTGTTGCGCTATGCAGATGGTAAGGCCATTTGTAAGCTTTCAACCGAATCCTATTGCATTTTTCTTTGCACCATAAGAGTAGAGTTAGTGTGACTGAGGCAGAATTTGTATCTACATTACAAAGAACTTATATTTTCTTTTTGTAAAGTGCCTCGTGGCATTCTAAAGGTTGGTCGAGGAAAGTTATATTGTTATACTTGCTTACCAGTTTATCGTTTACATGTTTAATAAAACCTGAAACCAACCAAGCATAATCATAGAATTGTCACAGAATGCTATCTCTATTAGAAGAGGTTGGATCATAACATCTACCTGGTAAGTCTTTGACTAGTGACCAGACATCTTGTTAAATCAAGGATCAGTTGTACCCATAAATCTTTGCAATGGCTTGGAAATTCCAGCGTTTCAGCGTCCACATGACATCTCCCACATTGTCTTTCACATTCTAAAATGGAACAGAAATTCTCCGGCACACCATGTGTCCTTCATTTTGATTGGGAATATATTAACATATCTATGACTCAAATAGAGACACAGCTTATCCTCTCCCCTTATTTTTCTGTCTAAATTGCAGACTTATTGGTCAGGCTTCCATGACACCTGTCTTCTTGAAAGTCAAACATCCACCTTTAGACTAATCATGGGGAGATAAGGTCATCCAGCTTCCATTTGGCCCACATGTTAGAAGGGATGGAGAGAGAGAAATGGCTCTTCAAAAAGCAGTAACAAAATCAGGATCACTGATGGAATTACTGTCCACTGAATAACACCTAAAGTTGTGTTTAATACAGAGAAAACATCAAGAAAAGCCTGTAAAGTAGGAAAAAATAATTTTTAAAAGTCAGGGTTTTTTTTAACCCTCTGTAGACTCAAACGCTGGCAGAGAGACTGGAGTTGAAGAATCCAAAAAAAGAGACAGAGATGGGAGAAGACTATTAGAGTATGGATCTAAGGGTACCAGGGGCTAGAAAATTTCTGAGAAGAAATGAAGAGCGAGACAGGGGTAGAGTATGATGACAAAGACAAAATATTACCCATTAGCATTTGTAATGGGCATATCACTAATGACATTAACAACAACATTGTAGAAAAGATATTGGTAGAGAAGATGAATTACAGTGAAGCGAGAGGTGAGGAAGTGAGTTTTGCTCTTTAGAGGAGCCTGAATGAGAAGGAAGTTTCACAGAGAGCGAAGGGAGCTATAACGAATGGTCTGACCATTTGATTTTTTTTGGAGATAGGGTCTTTTGGGATAGAAGAGACTTGAGCATGGTTATAGGAGCCAGTAAAGATGGAGAGGTTGAAGATACAGGAAAGAGATGGGAAGAAATGGAGGAACTGTGGTCCAGCGCAAACAAGGGAACTCCAGGAGAGACAGATCAACTCTGAGACTGGAAGAGAGAGATAGAGATGGTTGTGATCATTTTGTTGGGAATGGGATGGGAAATCTAGGAACTCCAAAACCTGATAGGTATAATTCCCTCCATGGGCTTAAGTCCTGAGGAGATGGAATAGGTTAGTGGTTTAGCATATGGGCTCTAAAGTCAAGAGTGTCTGGGTTCAAATCCACATTCTTTCACTTGATAACTAGATGTCGCTGGGCAATTACCTGAACCTCTCTGTCCCTAATTCTCTTCATCTGTAAGAGGAATTAAAAGTGAAAAGCTTGGACTCTGTAGCCAGACTGCCAGGGTTTGGAGCTAGTAAGTTCTACCACTGAATTCCCTAACTAGTATGTCCTTGGCAAGTCACTTAACCTTTCTGTGCCTTAATTTCTTCATCTGTAAAACAGAGACAATAATAGTATCTACCTCAGAAGATTACCAGGAGGGTTAAACGAGTTAATATTTATAAGTGTCTAGAATAGTCCCGGGCACATTATGAGCCTTACGTAAGTTTTTAAAAAGGGTGCAATAAGCAGTGTTGAGAATTGAGAGTCTAATTGAGATTAGAAACTGTAATTTAGATGAATAGGTAGGTTCTGCATTGTTTGAGATTTTTCACCCAGAGTGCTCAGTTATCGAGGTGTATAAGTAAAGAATGAGCTGTCTGGCCTTGATCCAGGCTTCGAGTTTTTGCATGGCCATTGAGACACAATGGCAAGGGGAGCTGGGGATTGCTCATGAGAGCAGAGTCCAGGTGATTCACCTTGGTGCTCGGCTGGGCCGGGAAGAAGAGAGGACAGATAGGGACTGCTGCACCAGGAAAAAAATAGAAAAATCAGGGGCTCTGATTTCTAAATGAGCTTGGAGAGCAGGTATAGTGGTAATAAAAGCACGGAAAAGTTGAAAGGTGGAGGGGTGTAGACCGAGTATTGACATTTATGGTTTTAACAACAGGAATTCTGGGTGCTAACAAGGTCCAGGGTTTGCCCGTGGGAATTAGTGATTGAGGTTGAAGAGATCAAACAAAGAATTGAATGCTAGTGTCCTGCATTAGTAGTCTACCTGATAATTGAACCCTTCTTGGATAATGGACATTAGTGTAGAAAAAGACAGCTTCCGACGCATTTTAATCGACTTAGGAGAGTATTTGAGAGGTGGGAAGATAACAAGTTGCTGAATCAATGTCAACATCTACTCTTCTCCTATTGACAGTCATGTAGGGCATTTTGGACCATTTTACCGTGTCCCCTGAACTAGTAAAAGACCCTGTTGAGTGGTGTGTTATTTGGACCTGTTACCTTGTGAACTCTGTCCTCCTTTCCAATTCATGGGAGTGATCAGGTCATGAATATTTTATATGTATTGATGCATTGAAAAGATATTGAGCACTTACCGTGTGCCCGGTATTGGAGATAGACTGGTGAAGAACACAGACAAAAACCTTGCATTTCAGAGGAAGAAACAAATAATAAGTGATTAAAGCTTAGCGTGTGTTAGACGATAATAATGGAGAAAAAATAAAACAGGGGCAGGAGATGGAAACTGTCTAGGGCTATGCCGGTTGTACACTGGGTGGGCAGCAGAGGTCTCCAAGCAGGTGACATTGAGGAAAGACCTGCGGTGGTGAGAACACGTACAAGGTGGGTTCTGCGGCAGAGCGTGTCAGGCAGAGGAAAGAAGAACGGATAGGCCGTGAGGTGGGGGCCAGCCTGGCATGTGGAAAGACCAGCAAGGAGGCCAGTGTGGCTGAAGAAGAGTGAGCATTTTCTTTCTTTAGCAAGTACTACATATTACTTACTATGTTTTGGATGCTTTTCTAAATACTTTGCAAATATTAACTCATTTCATTCTCATAACAACCCTACGAAGCAATGCTATGACTTAGCCCCCTTATACAGATGAGGACCTGTAAAACAGATGTTAAGGAATGTCACAGGAGCAACAAATGCACACAGCTGGAAAGGGGAAGGAGCTAGGGTTCTAACCTCGTGTTGGTTTTGCATTGTCTCCCATTATAGTAGTAGGGTATCAAGGTAGATGGCTAACAGCAAAGTGGAAGTGGGGAAGTCAATTGTATAGAACTTTAGAAACAATTCTAAAGACTTTGACTTGAATTGAGTTGGAAAGCCACTGAAGGCTTTGTTTGGAGGAATGGCATGATCTGATGTAGGTTTTCAAGCCTTACTCTGGCTGTTACATTAAAAATAGAATAGAGGAACTAAGAGCACGGAGACCCATTAGACTCATACAAGACACGAGCAAGAGATGATGGTTGCTTGGACTTGGATGAGTAGTAAAGATGGTTTCAGGAGAAGTGGTCAGATTTTGGATATTTATTTTTAAAGGATATAGAACCAACGAGATTTTTTTTTTTTATTGATTTGATGTAGGATGAAAGAAAGGTAAGAGTCAAGATTGATTCCCAAGTTTTTGGCCAGAGCAACCAGAAGAATGAATTAGCCACTTACTGAGATGGTAAAGACTACAAAAGGAGTAGGACTTTGAGGGGAAGCTCAGGAGTTGAGTTTTAGACATGTGGAGTTTAGATGCCTAGTGGATATCTAAGTGATGTCAGGCAGGCAGTTACACATATGAGACCAAAGCTCAAGAGAGAGGTGTAGATAGAGATATAAATTTGTGAGTCCTCAGTATAGACTGTGTGCTTAAAGAGATTGAGTGTGATCATCTAGGCAGTGTTTTCAGAAGGAGAAGAGAGGAGGTCCGAGCACTGAGCCTGTGAACATTCCAACGTTAAGAGATTGGGATGATGAGACGAACCAGCTAACATAGTACGGTGTTTCCCCGAAAATAAGACCTAGCCAGACCATCAGCTCTAATGCGTCTTTTGGAGCAAAAATTAATATAAGACCCGGTCTTAGTTCAATATAAGATAAGACGGTGTATTATATATATATTTATATTATATTGTATATATTTATATTATATTGCTCCAAAAGATGCATTAGAACTAATGGTCCGGCTAGGTCTTATTTTCCGGGAAACACGGTAGTAGCCATATAGATGGAAGAAAAAGTAGGAGAAGGTGACATCCTGGAAGCCAAGCGAGGAAAATGTTTCTTAGACCAACCACATGCATCTGTGCACACACATACACACACATGCATACATGCACACCACGTATCATATGTGAAGCTAGAATGATCAGGAGTACCAGCGACTTTCCTTCACGATTGTCTCTGCTTGCAGGCAACTTTACCTGGGGAGTCAAAGTATTAAATAAGGGAGTCTGTGGGTGTGGGATCAGAGCAAGGGGTGTTCATTGGATCACCTCCTTGGCTAGTGCAGTCAAGTGATACCCCAAAGCTCCATCTCCTTTACGGGACGTAGTCCTTGGGCAACAGATTTCTGGCCTGGGTCACAACACCCTTTCCCTTGGACAGTCTTTAAACACATGGCCAAGGTTTCCCCACTACAGTTTCCTGTTCTAAGCTTCTACCCATCCAGGGGGCATATTCTTTCCTTAGATATGTTAATGTACCTCATCTTGTTTCTATTAAGCCTTGTCCTCAGAGTTCTTATACTTTGGGTTGGGGGGGGCACTATTTCTTTTGATTAAAATGTGGACCTTCTACCTAGTAAAATATGTACATAAATTCTCAACACATTGTGTACAATTTCACAAGTCCGTCCACCCAGGTTAAGAACTCCTACTTTAAGATGTCCTATTTCTGTTTTGTGGACGAACTCACAGAAGGTAAACGTGTTGCCTTCTTTCAAATATTGAGCTCTCCTCTCTGTTGCCTCTTGTACCGCTCGTTCATTATAAAGCTCGTCTTGTGATCTACGCCTAGCACTTTCATGTGAGCTTGTTTTATAATGAGGTGTTGCTGGCACTTCAATAAATTAACCCTCTTGTCTGGAGAGTGAGGTGGACCTTCCTACTTATTGCTTCCTATACAAATGGATTTATAGCGAAGTTCCCGTGTACCCTTATACAGTAACACAAATGTGTAAGGCTCATGCTTGCCAATTCTGAAATTCAGCCTTTAATGGGGGTGTGAAAACTTCCTATGAGAGGCTGCTGCCAAACAGTTAGGGTTATATATATATATATGTTCTATGAACGTTTTGGAGGAAATAGAGGAAGATTGAAAATATTTGCCTGAAGGGGAAAGAAGAGCTGTCCAGAATGTTAAGTGCAGCACCCATCTGCTCTTCACAGAAAGTGTCATGCAAGTGTCGGTGATTAGAACTGATCAGATAGTTGGCTGTCCTTTTCAACCAGAAGATGGATTTGAACCAGATTACCCCATCCATGGTTTAGTTTTGAAGAGAGAGAAAGAGAGAGAGAGAAAAAAAAAGCCAATTATTTGTCTCTTTGTTCAAAGGCCTTTTTTTTTTTTTTTTTGGATTGTAGATCCCTGAAAAGCTAGTAGAGAAGCCAGCCTTTCACATCCATTAGGGTTAGCCCTGAAACTGTTGAATTTGATCTCTTCCATTTGCCATCTGGATACAGTAGAGAAAAAGCTATTCTGCATTGGGTTCCTGGACACCATCCAGAAAATAATATGTCAGGGGCATCAAAGGCTTGGGGCACTCGGTCCAGTCTGTCTAATGATCACAGGCAAGGTCTGCTCTCCAGTTTTGCTATGTATATATATATATATATATATATATATATATATATATATACACATATATATATATCCATCCTAGTAAAATAGATCACAAGGTTTACTGCCAACTTGTCAAAGCTAGGATTCTTCCATCACAGACTTCAAAAAACGACCAGATTTTAATTGGGCAAGGCTTGCTTTCCAAAATTGAGGAAGCTCCGTCTCATTCTAATCTAGCCCCTTTCTTATGGAGAGCCCTTAATGTAAGGAGGATTTTAATTCCTAGATTGTTCCTTCCCATACCCCAAGGCCAAATTTAAAGTCTCCTTAAAATTAACCTCATTTAAAATCGTATTCCTTATCCTCTTTATAAGGGGGCCCGGTATCTGGCCAGCTAATGACCATGCTGGCGGCTCTCCAGGAATCTGACAACCACATCTCATTATTCACACCAACTGGAGCCAATTGTGGCTGCATTTTTTTTTCTTTTTATTCTGTTATTTTAAAATGTGGATAGGAAGCAACAGCAAGCAACGGCATGTCATTTGGTATCCTTTGGGATCGGGGAGGAGCCTTGCATACTGAGACGTGTAATACCAGGGACCGGCATATGGCTGTATTTTAAGGTAGCTGGAGGCCGTCTAACGCTTAAGCTCCGCTAAAGCAGGCTTTGGTTGGAGGATATTTGCAGGATGTGCTTAGGGATGAATGTATAGCTTCTGTAGTAGGTAAAATTGTAGCACCATTGCCATTTTGTGTCTTACACAGGGATGGGATGGCAGGAAGAGTTGCCAAACCCTAACCATGAACATTACTTTTCTTTGTGGATAGGAATGGTCCCCAAGCTATACACTCAATACACACTCAATACATAGAGACTCCCAAATCTCTCATAGTGACCTAGGAAGCTGCAAAGGCCCCTGCTGGGTTCTGGCCAGCTCACTAACGGGGTATTATGGACAGAAACACTCTGGTTTTGTCCTTTTTTCAGGGTGTCCAGTAGAACCACAGTTATCACTTTCTCTGCTCCAAACTGATACTGTCTACACTCCCATCTTGTCATTCATGAACTTTACCCTCAAAATCTTCCTGTTCTTCTTTTCTCTCTTAAGATAGCCTGGTATTGAGCACCATAAGTAGTTCTCCTAGATAAAGAAAACACACAAAATCGCCTCCAAACATAAATCAAGCAAAGCGATGTTGACAATTCTTAATTATCCCTACTAAGCTTTGTGCACATACAGCAGGACCTTGAATAATGTCACTTTGTCCAACGTCGTTTCATTATAATGTTGATGACATGCCCTAGGATCTTAAGTCTTGTTTACATCAATTTGCCTATGGTAAAACTGGTTTCGTTATATGTCATTTCACATAAAGTCGCAGAATCTGTCAATGAAGTTAAGTGAGGACTTACTGTACTCAGCTTTTATTTGGCTCCTTTCAGGATAGCCTGTCCTTTTCTGTAGTTGGTGGCTTGTTTTCCCTACAGTGTTTATCTACTCTCAGATCCCCTCCCTGGCTCAAAAAAAAAAAAAAAAAAAAAAAAAAAAAAAAAGAAGAAGGAGAAGGAGAAGGAGAAGGAGAAGAAGAAAAGAAAGCCTGTGATATCAAGTCATTCATTATTAGAGCCAGACTTCCTTGCCCTGACACCTCCGACTCAAGTTACTTAATCCCTCTGTGCCTTAGTCACCTTATTTGTAAAATGAGACCAGTAATAGTGCCTATGTTACAGGTTTGCTGTGACAGTTAAACAAGGACTGTGCAGAAAAGAGCCTGACACAGCAAAGTGCTCAATATATATGTATTGCTGTCGTTGTGATTGTCATTATGTGATACACTTTAGTATAAACGAGTTTAGTTATTTTTTACTCCAATCAAATATTTAGCATGTTAAGCCCTTTACTGTTTATTGTCGATGAAAAGATTTTCAGTTCTGCTAGAGAATTTCAGGGATTAGCGAGCAGGAGAAATTGGAGCAGAGGAGAGTGAGATCACATTATCTCCTTGTTGGCTTTCACATTGCAGCAGGAGCCATTGTGGTTATTTGTTTACCTGTTGTTTTGCACGTCCCTTCCTGGACTTAAGATCCACAATACAAAAGCCATATGGTAGATGCTCACAATTATTTGTTGAATGAATGAATATCTCCCACTAATTTAGCGTTCTTGGGCGAGTCAGTTAATCTCTTGAGACATCACTTTTTTCATCAGAAATGTTGCTGTTTTACTTAGTGAATTTTAATATTCGTATGTTGTAGGATTCTAAAGAGGAAGAGAATGGAGGCTAGGACACCAGTAGAAAGATTATTGTAAAAGTATATGCACGATGGGGAAAGGGTCCTAATATTATGGGTATTAAGATGTTAAAAAGGGGCGGCCGGTTAGCTCAGTTGGTTAGAGCGCAGTGCTCTTAACAACAAGGCTGCCAGTTCGATCCCCACATGGGCCACTGTGAGCTGTGCCCTCCACAATTAGATTGAAACAATTAGTTGACCTGGAGCTGATGGATACTGGAAAAACACACTTAATAAATGAAAGTTAAAAAAAAGATACTAAAAACAATTTGTTACATCTCCATATATTGACTATGGCATATTGTGAAGTGAGACTAAAAAGCAAGGTCAGAGGAATGTATTATATGATTACAATTTTGTTTAGAAATGTATCCTACATATGTAAATTTTTTCATATTTTTTGATAAAGGTATGTGTGTATATACTCCAGAGTCTAAATGTTCATTGCTTTAATTGAGTGTAAGATGAAGACGGAAAGACTTTTTTTAATCCTCCTTCTTTAAATATCTCTATATTATTTGACTTGTTACAAGAAGCATGTATTATTTGACTTTTTAATCTAATTAAGTGAAGAGGAGGAAAAAAGGGTGACATTATGGCCTAAGGTCCAGGAGACACCAATTCTCCTTTAAATCTCAGGTTTCCTTCTCTAAGAGATGCCAGAGGATGGATATATATATATATATATATATATATATACATATACATATACATATATATATATATATATATATATATATATATATATATATATATGGCATATGAGAACTAAAATACTATTTTATTATCAACTTGGTATGAAGCTGATACCCCAACATATAGCTCTATAAACTTGATTATTGCCAAGACTCTAAACCCGCACCCAAATGTTGGGATGTGAATTACCAGCTACCTGAGATAGAGGGTGCAAGAGGTCAACTTGATCTACTGAATGAGGAGAGAGAAAGTCTAAGGAGCCAGGCCTGGCTCTAAGGCAGGTTTATCAAGATGACAGAAAGGGCAAGACTCCTCTGGAAACAAACATGGCCCTGTCACAGTCCTTGAAGCTGATCAATCCAACAAGCAATTCTTTGACCCAAGTAGGGAACAGAAACGCGAATAAAGGAGGCTCTCTCTTGAGTGAACATTACCTGTCGTTCCAGAAACTAGTTGAAAACTGCTGTTATGGGGTAGGACTCCATTTAGAGAGTAAGAACAGACATCAGAAACCAACAGAGACAAAACTGGAGAAACCAGAGAGGCTAAAATACATACAATACAGTGTAGCTTCATGAAAATCAGAGGAGAGTGTTTTAAAGGATGGTCATAAACAGTGTCAGTTGATAAATTCCAACAGATTATTAAAGAGCAACAAGACAGAAGAGGCCATTGGATTAAAGAATTAGGGGACCATTACTGGATATAGAAAAGCTTTAGTAACTCGGTGGGTGAGAAACCAGTTAGGGGGGAAGTTAAAGTGTTGGTGGCAATGATAGGGTTCTCCCAGCAATATTTGGGAAGAGTAGGAAAGGGAGAAGTAAATCCAGATGGGGGTAGACCTCTTTATATTCTTATACAGGAAAGCCTGTATAAAGAGATAAAGGTTAGAGATGGAAGAAAGAAAAAGAACACTTGGAGAGAGAGTCTGAAGAACATAAAAAAGGATAGAATCAGTAGCATTGTGGAATACAGTTCGTCTTAGAGGGATTTTTCTCTTTAAAACAAAAGAGGAGAAAAGATGGTTATCTACATGGAAACATTTAGGGGTATGGAATAGAGAAGACGATCCATTATACTGAACTCAGTAAACCAAGAACTGAGGTCATCTGATAGAAGGGGGTTAAGTAGACTGGAGAGCTGGAGATTTAAAATTAGCTCCAAGTAAAATAGAACAGTGAATTAACTGGGATGGCTCTGCCATTGGACTGTAGAGTTGTCAAGGGCAGGGACTGTGTCACTCTTGTATCCCCAGTGCCCAACACAATGTTTAGTGCATGGTTAGTGCTCAACAAATATTGGATGGATGGATGGATGGATGGATGGATGGATGGATGGATGATCCGGTATCTAGTATATGCTTATTGAAAGTTTATTTTAATTTTATTAAACTACCCCTGACTCCTAATGAAAGGCTAGGTGAAATTAAATGTGATCATTAAAATAAGCCCATAATAGTCTGCAGTTTGCAAACAGGACTTAATAAAGTAGATGGCACCCTTTCTATAAGCCCCAAATTGTATGTATTGGCTTTCCTCGGGATGAGGGATAGCAGTGGTCTTATTTCGGCAATGCTGGATGAAAGGGTGAGTGGTTAGATCTAGCACACATTATTCTGCTGCTTGACCCATGTTCAGAAATGTCTTATTTTGGCCCATATTCGTAGTTTCAGTGGCCCCCAGGACCCTGGACATTCCTGCTTTTGCCTTCTTCTCTGAATGTTCCAGTAACTTTTAACTAGTTCATATCTCCCTGTTTAAAACTGAATGACTAGCATGATGTGTTAGAGAGGCTAAGGAACCCATGTTAGGGAACCTGTGTCACATATATGAACCTCAACTTTCCAGGCTTCATGCATGGGCCTTCCCTTCAGTAAAAGACTTTGAAGAGAAAGGAGGACAGGAATAGACATTGTTTCCAGTCTTTTTCTTTTTTTAAGTGGGGAAGGGAACAGGACTTCAGTGGGGAACAGTGTGTACTTCCAGAACTTTCTTCCAAGTCAAGTTGTTGTCCTTTCAATCTTAGTTGTGGAGGGTGCAGCTCAGCTCCAGATCCAGTTGCCGTTGCTAGTTGCAGGGGTTGCAGCCCACCATCCCTTGCGAGAGTTGAACCGGCAACCTTGTGCTTGAGAGCCCACTGGCCCATGTGGGAATCGAACCAGCAGCCTTAGGAGTTAGGAGCATGGAGCTCTAACCGCCTGAGCCACCCTGCCAGTCCAAGACTTCCAGTCGTTTATCTTTCAATAAGAATAAAGAGGAAACTGGTGATGAAACTCTCATTCATTTAATAATTGTAGATCGAGCACCTGTGGAATGCAGAGGAAGTCTCTTTAAGATGAGGCTAGGAAAATGTGACTAAATCACTGATGGAAAAATGGTTTCTTATTATTCTTCATAGATAATAGCGTGGCCTTGTTTGAATTGTAAATCCATGAACGAATATTTCAAATTGATTATTTCCTAACAAAGGGGAGTTAACATGATTCTGATACTGAAACCTACATTTCTCTTCAACCTACCCGTGAACGTTAGCAGTTGGCTGTTTCTTTAGTACTGCCGGGGACACCAGTAGGACCAAAACATTTTTCTCCATGTTGCTTTTGGTTTTCAGGTACTGTCACAGTGGGACCCCAGGCCCCTTGAACCATAGTAGCAGCAGCTGAGCGAGGGAGGAACTAGATTTCAAAATATTTTGTTTTAAGAGGTGATTTGTCGCGTCGTCGTCAGTGCACATCTGATGTTGATTTTGAGATTCTTAATTTATCCTTTCTAAAGATTCAGATGAAAGAAGTATCAAGACATTTCCACTCAGTTTTCCCATCAATGGCAGCCTTCTGTTGTGTCTCACCTCCCCTTTGCCCCCCACTGGTTTAGGTGTGCTCCTGGGTGCCCGGTGGGGGTGCCCGGTGGGTACTTGTCTTCCAGAAAAGAGGAAATACATGCAATACTTGTCTTCCAGAAAAGAGGAAATGACACTATCGTAGGTTAGACACACTCTACCGAAGGGCAGAGCTAGTCAAAAGTCAAACTGAATTTATACTGTGAGCTCCCAGTATACTTGTCAATGCCTCTTTAACAGCATATTGTTAAAATAAAATGTCAGGAAATTATCACATAAAATCTACTCAGCACCATAAGGTAAGACGGCTTTCATTTAAGATGGCTTGCATTTTAAGGAGAGTTGAGCAACTTTATGATGGGTTCGTAAAACTAGGGTTTTTTTCAGCACATTTTATTCCAAGGGTATTTTATGATAGATTCAACTAAAATGAGAATACGTTAAAAATTGGGAAAGCATTCTGATAGTTGTAGGTATTGATGTCTGAAAGATGGCTAGCCTTTGCACAGGTAACCTCGGAAGGGATCATCTGAAAATGCCCTACTAGTCTTGGTATATGTCCTTCCCTTCTCTTCCTCTCTCCTGGGGCTACTGAGTGAAGACCAGAGTTCCAGCTCCTGTATTCTCTAAGCTGCATATCGTTAGTATTCATTGCTACTTCACTCGTATCCATATACTGAACCTCCACCCTGTTGATGTTAGAAATAAAAACATGCTTCTTCTTACCATGTGGATTTCACTGGCAGGTGAGGGTAGTAGACTTATAAGGAAAGTAAAATAGAAAACCACCCCAGATGGAGAACAAAGCATTGTAGGTGGCTTGTAGGTAGAAAAAAACTCTCCTAGCCTTGGGAAGGTAGAGAAGACTTCACAAACGTGGTAACCTCTGAACTGGGTCTTAAGAGGTAAGTTGAGATTTGTCAAGTGGAGAGAGGCACACTAAGCAGAGAGAACTGACTGCACAAGGAGTGTGGCTTCTTGGGGGAACTAAGTGTACAATTCACAGAGTGGAGTGGTGGAAGGAAAAGGCTGAAAAGGTAGACTTGGGCCTTATTGACTCAGCAGGGATGGCAGGGTGGAGACCAGCAAAGAAGGTAAAATTGTCAGAACCGTGAGAGAACTTGCAAAATAACTTTGTTGCATAAGTCATCTCTGAAAGGGCATTGGGTTATTTTTTCTGCAGTAGTGTTTTTTTAAAAAACGTTCTCATCAAGATGGAAAATAAAGAAAATCCCTTTCGTGTAACTCAGCTGATGACATTTCAATAGCAGCAGCCTTACCCAGGTAGGTGGGGTTCTGTCTACCCAAACCAGCTCTCTTCTGCTTGGTACATACATTTCTCACTCTTCTTCACTATTTGGTGGTTCAGAAATGAGCATTTGTGGGTCCTTTCTCAGTACCTCTGATGATTTGAGTAATATCAAAACAAAAATCAGTGTTATTTTTCACAAAAATATCAAGAGTTTACCTATTTTGGCAAGCAATTGTGTCACCTGTAGTACCAAGTATTTTATCGTTCAGTATATGTTCAGCATATGGGAATTTGTCATCTAAGTAAATGAAAAATAATGTGCTTCCAAGTTGTACTTTCAAACCATCTAATTGAAATTATTGAAAATGAGAGCAATATTTATTTTATTTTTTTTACTAATTATTTTACCTAATAAAATTTAGTCATAGAGGTGAATTATGTACAACGTTAAAATTTTCCAATCAGAGACGGGAGAGGAGTCTCAAAAACAGAAATAAATTGCATTTAAAATCAATATAGTTGGCGTGTGAGTGCTGATTTTGTGGTGAAGCTGTTGAAAAATTATTATTTTTCGCCCAAAGCATAATTACAAAAATGGAATGTACCCACATAAAAGTATAAAATACATAAAGATAAAATCAGAGTTGAAAATTGCTTGGAAAACAGCGTTAACCACCAAGGGGACATGATAAATACTCATTGGTAAATAAAGTTTTTTGGAGTTCTTGGAAATCAAACTAAATTATAAAAGAGAATCATTATGTTTGGTTTATACATTCCCAACTTGCTTAGTACAAGAATGCGCAAATGCCAAATGAAATAATTGGAATTAGAGGAATGCTACAACTATGCCATGTTGCCTTATAAATGAGATAAGTATTTCTTCAGCTTATTCAACAACATGTGATAAGGCAACTTAATAGCTGCATGAAAAAAATGTCATCAATCTGTGTAAACAATCAGGACAGGAAAGGTTCTCCTAATTAAAGAAATATTCTTGAATTTTATTGGGTACAATGAGACAACTGGCTAAGGAGGGTAGAGTTATTTTACACACACACACACACACACACACACACACACACACACACACAGAATGAGTGCAAATCAGAATTGTGATGTCGCCACGAAGCACGAGTAGAAAATTGAATCTGATGGTGAAGTTTTAGAGGAAGAGCTAAGTGTTCAATTGTGCAAAATTCTAAAGTAAATTAGTATGAGGAATCGAAAATCCTGAAATGCCCCCAACACTTCTCTGACAAGTCTCTGCATCTCCATGCAGACTACCAGTTTTTTCAGAACTCATATAAGAGGCCCAAAGATGTGACATGCAGTAAGCTATGTGGCATGTCAAAGATATGTTGGACGATTTGCTCTCCAACATTATGGGCTGTCACTGAGAGCTTCCAGAGATTATCCAGATAATCTTTCAAACATAAAGAGAGATATGAATTAATGATCAGCTGACTCTGGTTTCCAAATGTGAATTTTACTCTTTTCTTCCGCTAAGTTTATTTAGTTCCTACAAAGCATTATAAGAATTCTTTCTAAAGAGCTTCAAAGAAAAATCACAGATATGCTTACCTAATTTTTAAAAATAGAAGTGCGTTGTTTATTATAGAAAACTTATATCTCAAAACCATTTGAGCTGGGGTAATTATGCCAAAAAACAAAACCCAATCTCTTAAGGTTTCAAATAAAATTTAAAAAAAAAGGCCTTTTGTAGAATAATAGATCATGGCAGTTCAAATAGCGTGTATCGTACTACTTCATCAGAAAAGTGGTACGCAGTCAATATTTTTCACCAAAGGGAATCGTGTTTGCAAGTTTCAATTTTCATTTTTTCTGACTGATTATACAACACAGTGAAAGTTTCAGAGCTACTGTTTAAATGGAAGAAAGAAATAGAGCAAAGCCAACCACATACATAATTTTATGGAATCAATGCAAATATGATTCCAGAACTTTCATTTTCCTAGAACAATACCAGCAAGGACATCCATGCTTACATCCCCTTAGTTACCTTGGCTGCTTGTTTATTTGACGTGATCTACCCTGTAATGCTTCTTGCATCTCAGCACCACTGTCTATGTATGGTTGTGGTTTGGCCAGTCACAATAGCCACCGCCCAGCATGGGCTTCTGCATTTTGGAGAAGCAGCTCAGGGCCTGGCCGGTGACAGATCTTGAAAGATTCGCCATATTAGTGTACTGCATTGGCAAGATGTGTTAGTCCCCCGAGGCTGCCATCACCAAGTGCCACACACTGGATGGCTTCAAACAGCAGAAATGTATTATCTTACAGTTCTGGTGGCTAGGAGTCTGAAGTTGAGGTGTCAGCCTGGTCACGCTCTCCCTGAAGGGGCTCTAGGAAGGAAAGAACCCTTCCTGGACTCTTCCTAGCTCCTGGTGGCTCCCTGCAAACAGTAGCATTCCTAGACTTGTAGCTGCCTCACTCCAGTCTCTGTCTCCATTGTCACATGACTTCTTCCCTCTGTGTCTCTGTGTGTCTTCTCTTATAAAGATAACCACTCACTGGATTTAGGGGCCCACTCTACTCCCGTATGACCTCATCGTAATTGATTCCATCTGCAAAGACCCTGATTCCAAGTAAGGTCACTTTCTGAGTTTCCAGGTTGACATGAATTTGGTGGACGGGACATAGTCAACCCACTACTACACCAAGCAATGGGAATGCGATAAATTGAATCTCACCTAGAATAACGTCAGTTGGTACATTAATATTTTTTTACATTTCAGTCTTTAAATTCTAGATCCTAATGATGACTCCTGTGGTTTTAGTTGAATATGCTACTGGCCCTAGTGCTAGGATGATTAATGAAAAATAGCATGTTATACAATGTTAAATATAAAATGCTAACCCAAAATTTCTCAAGGATTTCTCACTTGCTTCATTAAGGTTCATTTATGGAGATACTTGCCCCTCGTATGTCTAAGTAAGCTCTATATGAGTGAGGTCAGATTATGAAGGGTTTTATACATGAATTTAAAGGGTTTGAACTTGAATTCTATAGGAAAGGAAGAACTCGTAGAGATTATTTTAAAAAGGTGGTTCAGGTGGTGGTATATTGGATATAAAAGTTCGATAGAAGGTAATGAAACAGTTCGATAAACTGTTCGAACTTTTATTGGATATAAAAGTCCGATAGAAGGTAATGAAACAGTAAAGGTGAGATGACTGGGGTTTAGATTACATTGATGGAGGAAGAGGAGCGAGATTGTATTGGGTAATATCCCTGGGAATTTAGCAACCAATTAGATGATATTAATAATTATAGCGAATATTTTTTCCAGCTTTACGGAGATATAATCGACACACAATATTGTGTAAGTTTAAGGTGTTACGACATGATGATTTGATACACGTATATATTGTGAAGGGTTACCACAATAAGGGTGGTTGCCACATTCATCACCTCACATAATTATAATTTTGTGTGGGTGTGGTGAGAACATGTAAGATCAATCATAGCTAATATTTATGGAGCACTTTCTATATGCCGGGCACTATGCTAAGCACTTTTTATGTACTAATTTATTTAATTCTTACAGTAACCCTATGAAGTAGTACAATTAAAATTTTGATGAAACTGAGGCACAAAGTTAGAGATCACATAGCTAGTCGTCAGAGGAGCCAGGATTTTAACCCACAGAAACTGGTGAGGGAAAGGAAGGAATTGGAAGTGACTCTTATGGTTGGGAGACTGAGCAGGTGAAGAGAGGGGTGTTGTGTCAGTAGCCAGCATTGAAAATACAGAAGAGCAGGGGGGAGTTGACAGGAAGTAAATTTAGTTTGGGAGATAGTGTTAAGTTTGAAGAGCTGCTGGTGGGAAATCCAAATGGATATGTCCAATAGATAGTTGATAGTACATACTAGAAATGATATTTGGTGCTAAAACTCATCTTTTCTCGAAAAGAAAATACTGTCGGAAGGTACATATTATGCAGCTACATTAAACATGCAAAATTGATGATACTTCTCCCAGCTTAAAAAAGCAAGAGTGCTTTAAACAGAGGGAAATCTTTGTGATGGTGTATTCTCGTGTCCCCTTTACATTGTTAGGTAGGTAAATAACTATCTCACCTGGAACTTGGACATTTTTCAGCCAAGCAGACAGAGGAGAAGTGAGGAGTTCATTCATTACGATTTGCACCCATCCGATCCTAAGTGAATTTACTTCATTACAAACTCCCCTCACACTCTTCCCCTTTACTCCCTACATTCCTCTCCCGATGCCCCTGCCTTGCTCGAACCCCGGGGTATTCCAGTTCAAGCCCGGCGGTTTATGGGAACTGCTTTTGTTGAAATCATTAAAGAAAGAAAGGCCTGTGAATTCTCCTTCCGAAGCACTGACTGTTTTTCTGTGTCATTTCAGTCTCATTAATCAGCGTTGCAGCAGGTAGACACTGTGCTGTGTGTTTCACTGTCCCCAGCACAGCAGCTCCTGTGTCTCTGCCCCCAGGCCGACGCATTGGGGAAAAAGAGAGGGAAACCATCAATCTTCCTGCTTGCACATGTCAGCAGTGATTCCTTCCCCCTTCCTGTTGGCTGTCTCTCTCACCACCTGTGTTTAGAATTAGCACTGAAGCTGCTGCCCAGATGAATAAGACACTGTCCTTGTCACCTGCCCTGGTACAGACCCCCACTTCTGCATGAAAACAAGAAGCGCAATTATCTTTGTTGGGAGCAGTGCGCGAGAGAGAACCACACATCCCCTTACAAGTTCATCACGACGTAGCATCAAAGCGGATTTTTAAGTCATACATTCTAGAAGGTAGTATCATTAGTTGGATCAGAGGGTGAAAGCGATTTCTTGAGTGCCTGGCACTCATAGTCTCTCTCTCAAGCTGAAGTTGATCTACCCAGGTTCAAATCCTGACTCCACTGTTTACTAGCTGTGCACTACTCACTGAACCCTTGTGTGCCTCAGTTTCCTTTATCTGTAAAACACAGATGGTAGTATTACCTACCTCATAGGATTTTGCATTCATGGCTCTTGCTATAATACTCTGCCCTCGGTAAGTACTGAGTCCATGTTAGCCATTATCATTGTTAACTTCATTGTTCAAATAATCAAACTGAGGTTCAGTGAGGTTAATTTGTGCAAGGTACTAGGAGATGTAGGTGGAATTTGTACCTAGCACTGTCTGATTCCCCAAACTCATGCCCTTTCTATTACTTTATACTATTTTCATTCTAGTTCCATCTAACAAATAACTTCATAGGAGTATGTGAGCTTAAGAAATCCCTTAATTTTATTTATGTCTTTGTTTATCATTATGGAAAATGAAAATAGTAATGACTGACATTCCAGTTAGTATGAGACTCTTACACATGTCAATTACTATTATAATCAGCCATATGCAGGAAAAGTAGACATGTTTTTAAAATTTGGCTAGCGAAAATGTTCATGCCTGTAAAACACGTTGAATAGTACAAAAGTGTCAAAAAGGAAGTTGTCACTCCCATTCCTTGGGGTAACCATTATTAAGTTTGATGTGTATCCTCCTTCCTTGTCCGCATTCATCTGTGTAACAAACGTTTATAAAGAACCACTCTGCTAAGCACTGTTCCTGGGTCTTGAAGGGGATGCTGTTATTCCCACGTTACAGACAAGAAGGTTCTCTGACTTGCATGGAGACACAGAGCTAGTGCCCTGCAGAGCGGGTATTGGGCTCTGCATTCGGGCTCCCAAGTTGGGCCTCTTCAACCCCACTCTGTGCTCTCAGTATTTATATTCTTCTTATCGGCTCCACAGTATTCCATCCCATAAAAATAAAACCATGAATTGATTTACTATTCTCCGAACTGGTAGACATTTAGTTGCTTGCAGTTCATGTGTTATTAAAGAATTGTGTAGGGAAAGCCAGATATCCTTCTGTTCTTGTATGAGCATTTCTGAAAGACAGATTTCTCTACATTGTATGGTTGGGTCAAAATATATAAACACCTAAAATGTTGACCTGGTCAGATAACTTAGGGAGGCTTCCTGCATGCCAGGCACTAAGCAGTTCACCCTAATAAACTTGTCACAGTGCACTGGCCACCCTGTGAGGTAGGTGTATTACTATCCCCACCTTGTAGGTGCTCACGGCCATATAAGTAATAGGGCCACGACTTCAACCTACACAACCTGGACCTAGAGCCTGCTCAACCCTGATTCACAACCACACAAGTTATACTAATCCTATAGTACTGCTTGACGTTGTCACTTTTCTAACTTAGTCTAAAGTTGAGTTAACAATCTGAGCTGACAGAAGGGTCTGAATTGATGCAAATGTTGAAACAACCCTGGGGATTGTATCTGTCAACAGGTTGGAAGATGAGAAAGGGGGCCATGGGTGGCTGGAAAAGGAGACTTCTCCTAGTAGTGGTCAGGACAGCCAAAGAGAGTCTCTTTTGTGTGCGTGTGAACTGTCTTTAGGAAAATAACTTTAAAAAAAATTTTTTCCCTCTGTTTATAATGTAATTGCCTTGTAAGTTTATACTGTGTCTCTCTCAAAGGTTCAGAACCCTAGAGCTAGTCATGGACTTATTTCATATGTTGTATATGAAACTCTCTGGCATCTCAGCTTCACTTAACTGAGGCCTCCAATTCTGAGTCCAGCTTTTCAGTCAACCAACTAAGCCAAACATGAGACCCACCTACTTCAGTGTTGAATTCAGGCTCTCTGGTAGGGATCAGAGGGAGTTAGAAAGTTTGCCGGACAGGGAAATGGGTAGAAAAGAGCATTTTATGCAGAGAAGTTTGTTTTCTATTGATTTCAATTCTGATGTCAAAACGTTCTTACTAGTGAGATTAGTTTCTTGGTGAAGTCCAAGCTACATATGTTTTCTAAATCCCCGAGCCATAAGGATTTATGAATTGGACATTGCCAAGCAAGTCTACCTAACCATGGAAGGTGGCGTGCTTACCTGTTGTCACAGGTGTCTTTTCTCACCAACGTAAAGGGTATAACTACACCTTCATAATCGGCTGACCTTCATGGCTGCAGAGTGTGATATCAGAAGTGCCTGAAGCCAAAGAGACCTCTGACTGTCTCAAGCATTAATAAATCACTGTCTCAAGGATTTTTGTTACCTTAAAATGTAAATTATAAGCAAGTGAACTTACTTTTTGCATTTTTACAGTCTTCTATGTCCATGTGTGTGTGTTTGTTTCCTAGCAGGTTGGCAGCTTTGGAGAATAATTGTGTAGTAGTTGGCTTAGAACATTGGTTTTTCCATCTTGGCTGCACATGAGTATCTTCTGGGGAGCTTTGAAAAATCCCGATGCTCATGCCAAATCCCAAACTGATTAAATCAGAATCCCCGAGGAAGGGGCCCAGGCATCGGTATTTTTTAAAGCTCCCAGGTGAGCACCGTACAGCCAAGATTGAGAACTGTTGGCTTAGACGGTATCTTCTCTTTTTCACTTATATAATGTTTTCATCTGGACCGTATTTTATGTAGTCAAAGTGAATTTTAAGAATAGATATCGGTAGCCCCAAATCCCTTTCAAACTGGAGCGTGCACCAGAATGAGCTGGAAGGCTTGTTAAAGCCCAGATTGCATAACTCTTCTCCTTTCTTCTTCTGGGATAAGCCCGCCCTTGGAATTTCTGAGTCAGGAGGTCTGAGTGGGAGTTGCCTTTCCCACAAGTTCCCTGTTCTGACGATGTTGCTGGTACAGGGGACACACCTGTGAGAACCTCAGCTCTAATGTCTTCTATCTTCCTTCCACCTTCCTTCTCCTCTTTCCTTCCCAATCATGGTTGCCAGAGCAACTGCCTCCAAGGCTGTCCTCGCAATATCAGTGTTAGGGAAGCTAATGGATGCTTGAGGAAGCTTTAGCAGTTTGCTTCCCACCCTTTAAGAAACCATACTGTCTAACTTTAAAAGTCTAGTCTACATGCAGGAGAAACCCTCTCTTCACACTAGATTGCTCCCCTTAAGGCCTTCAGAAGCAGAGCCACCCCTAGATGGAACAGTCTGAAGGCAGGGGATAATGAGCTACGCAAGAAGGACAAGTAAGTAGGTCAGCTCCTCTTGGAGGCTGACAGAGGACAACTGGGAAAGGCATTAAGTGCCACACAGAGTTTGAACTTTAACCCAGAAGAAGAAATGAGAAGAGTTACACATAAGGCTAAGTCCACATTCATGGGATTTGCATTGTTATCCTAGACCTTCTTGTTTGAGAACTTTCTTCTCCTGTGTTTCCCACTACCCTGAGGAAGACATTTTTTAAAAATTTTCAACCAAATGTTGATACTTTGAGGATATCTTGAATCAAGTGGATTTCAAACCTGTGCTTTAGGAAGCCCCTCAGAGCCTGTCTACTGGGCTCCCTCCCTAACGCTCCCATTAGCCATTCACCTACCAAGCTTTTCTTTGGACTGTTCTACATATTGGGCAGATCTAATAAGAATACATTATATTTGGAAAAGAGTACGTAACTAAAAACGTTTTAAAACAGGTGTAATCTAATCTTCACACATTTAGTAACAGTCTGAGGATTTTGGTGTGCGTAGCTGGCAAAAGAATAAATGTTCTCAGACAATCAGCTGAAGATGGAACATCAGACAGGCCCTGATGTGGATATGTGGCCAGTGACCACCGTTGGGAGGCTAAGCCTTTAGCTGGCCACACGAGGTAATGATAAAATCAAATCTTCCCGAGATAATCTCTCAACACTTTAAGATCAATCTTCAAATTTTCTTATGAGGAAAAACTAGTATTGCCTTAAGCATTTCAGGTCATTCTTTATACTTTTGAAATGTTAGTACTTCTTGATCTCTTGTCTGTATTTACTATTCCATACAATATAAAATAAATTATGCAGCAGTGTTTAAGATGTTTATGTCAAGAATTGGACCCTCGCTGATTTGGTTATAATTATTTATGTCATGTTTCGAAAATATATTAATTGAGTTTTAATCACCTTTCCAATAAAAGCTAAAGGGACTTGCCAGTTTATTCTGTGCTTACATAGAACCTTTGCATTTAAACGCAGCTTGAGCTGCCCTGAGCTGCCATCTTTCCTGGGGGGCAGAGTCTCCAGATTTTGTATGTATCATCGCTGTGTGATAGGGAGAGATTCACTGAAGTGCTGTTTGACACGTAAGAAAGAAAACAAAAGAAAGACCTGAAGGAAATCAGTCCAAAGAGATGTTCGAGGTACAAAAGAAATAGCTCCAGAAGAAAGCGACATGCTAGATGTACAAAACTAGGGACGAGCGTTATGTGGCCTGGTGGGCAGAGCTCTGGAGTTCTGAATTGTGGTCCAGCTGTAGCACCAGCTGTGTGCCCTTAGCCTTTTGGCAAATATCTCTGCAGCATACTTCCCCGTTCTGAGAAGTGTGTGTGTGTGTGTGTGTGTGTGTGTGTGTGTGTGTGGCGAGGAGCTGTTGGTGGGAGTGAGGATTCTTCAAGGCCAGGCCCACCCTGAAGTCAAGAAGTTTTAAATGGGATGCAGTCCAGTGTGAAGGAAGGAGACAGAACTGGTGAGAGCTTGGACCCAGACCTGCCCCTGCTGCCCGTGACCTCGTGCAGGTTATTGAACCTTGCGGTGTCCTTCCCTGGAAAGCGAGGCCAGTAATTCCTACCTCCATCAAACGAGATGGGGAACGTACAAGTGCCAGGGAATATTTCTGATAGCAAATGTTCATGACACGAAGGAAAATACATCTGCAAAAGCCTTCCATCATCTGATGAAAGGAGAGTACAGGGCACGTAGGGAAAACAGACGCATAGCTCTTAAAACGTGGCGGTGTCTCCAAAAAGTCTGTAGAAAGCTTTTTAAAAATCACATGATGACGTAGATGCCTGATCGCTGCGCTGTACACCTGAAGCTGAAGCTGAACAATAATGACTGTCAACTACAAGTTTATAGATATATATATATCTATACAACATACATATATATTATATATATATAGTTACAAGAAGCGGAGTTCAGCATTAGGAATAGAGACAGTGGAAATGTAATGGCTGTGTGTGAAATCAGAGGGGTAGTAGATGGGGAGGGGGGGTTATCACTATGTGAGGGATATAAATGTCTACTATATTGTTTTGTACACCTGAAACCAATAAAAAAAAAATAAAACAAACCAAAAAAATCACATGTATTCCTTTTAAACTCATTCACTAGCCTAATAATATGTACTAAGGTGCTTGTCATCTATGCCCTTAAGGAAATCACCGTCTAACGGGTTAGTCACACCTCCTCCTCCCTTTTTTTTAGAAATAATTTTTCCTTCAGTTTTAATTGTTGGCGTGCATGTTGTTGCTTGTTTGGGGGATGATATAAGACCTGCTTTCTCCTACATTGAATTAATATTTACTATATTGATTCCCCGGTCTGAGCATCTGTTTTCATTTCCAAGCAGAAACAGACCCATTTTTCTTGGTGCTGAGTCAGCATTTTCTTGGCAGGCCCAGGGATCTCCGTACTTTCTGGAAGAAAGAGCTGACTGCGGCAGAACAATGCTGAGCTGTGGCCAAGGAAAGCTTCAGAGAAGCACCTGGGTCCTCCCCGTCGGGGGCTAAAGTGCTATTTTTCTATGCCAGGTCTCCTCTGTTTCAGCTCTAAAATCACTGATTGCTCGTCCAGGCATTTTCAAGAAAACAAAGATGTATTCAAACCTAGCGTTGAATTAGTCGGGTGTCATCTGACCGAATTGAGAAACAGTAACAGGGAGCCGCGGAGAGTCCTGTGTTGTTTTTTTTAAATTGGGGAATATTGGGGAACAGTGTGTTTTTCCAGGACCCATCAGCTCCATGTCAAGTCATTGTTTCCAGTCTAGTTGTGGAGGGCACAGCTCACTGGTCCGTATGGGAATCGAACCGGCGACCTTGGTCTTATGAGCACTGCGCTCTAACCACTGAGCCAATCGGCCACCCAAGCAAAGTGTTAAGGTGCATTTTTTTTTTTATTATGTACAATTAGAAGAATAAACAGACTTATGGAAAGAGATTTTCATCCTAATTAGTTGATAGTGTTGTTGATTACTTTTTTATCACGATCTGTGATAACCTGTCATTCATGGAACCAATCGGACATAGTGGTTGGTTGTGTAGCCAAGTTTTTGGTGTACCTTTGACTATAATTAAAACAGGTGTGACGAATGAACAATTGATGCTACAGCTGGACACAAGCAGGACTTTGTAATAAGAGTCTTGAGATCTCTCGTTGAAGTCCTTGGTTCCCACCGCCATACCAAAGTTGAAAGTGTTTCAAAGCTCGTTGGCAGCCTTCTTTTAATGTACTTTACTCACTATGAATTAAAGACAGGAGCTCTCTTTTGTTACACACAAAAATTATCTTTTGCCATAATTCGCAGCTTAGGATTTTTGAATTGCTTTTGGGTATAGTCATTAAAATTAAGAACATTAGGACTTTTGCATATTCTCAAGGAAGAGTTTTATCTACATCCATCAGATGAACAAGTATGTTCTCCCTTTGGTTCGAACACCCACCCTGCTTCTGGAACATTTCAAATCCCAGGGCTGGAGTTGCTCATTGGTAATGCTGATTCTGTTACAAAATGAGCCGATGAAAGTACTGATTAGAAGTGGCATGTGTTAAGGAAATGTACCTGAAATAGAAACGAAGCTCTGTTTTGTAAAAATGTTCCTTTTTTATCCTGTGTACAGTGTGATGGGCTTGTAGGTTGATGCTGCAGGCTTACCATGAGGGAATGCCTGTGGGCTAGTCTTAAAGCTGTTTTCTTTGTGGTTTGCCTCCTGTCCACTGGGAAGCCATACTCCTTTCATTTTCATTTTTTCCCAACTCTAGTGCTTTTGAACACAGAACCCCCATCCTCCCGCCACCCTCACTCCGCATTCCAGCCCCATGATTTCATGGTACCAGGAGTATCTCCCCTGCCACGCCGTCAGGCTGCCTGCTGACTCTTGCAGGGGGAACAGAGAGGAACATAAACTCAGCGCAGAAGAGCAGGACGCACTCTGTATATTTTCAAGGCCAGGAATCCAGTTCTCATTTAGAGGCTGTATTTTTTTAATGGCTCCTTGAACACTGAACAAAACATTTCTTGTTGCTCTTATTTCTTGCTAACATTATTCCCTCTGCATAGACGTATAGAATCACAGAAACTAGAGAATGCAAAAGATGTTATTAGATCATGTTTAGTCCATTCCCACTGGTCGCAATTCTTGTTTCCCACAGTCTGCCCTCTATTGCTTTTCTCTTCTAGTTTTCTCAAGAATTAGTTCCTCCATTTCTCCTGGGGAATAATTCCTTAGTTTGATCATGGAGGGATTGATGTGGAAATATTCATATTACTTTTTTCAACTTGATATTCCATCATAACCCTTCTTCATATTCTTGATTAATATTCTATGATATTCTTCATAACCCTTTACTTTTGCATAAACAGCCCCTCTTCATCCTAGGTGAATTATTTCTGGATTTTTTTGTCTCTTCCATTTATTAAGTTCAGAGCTTGTTTTTCTGCTTTGCTTTCTCTCTTCATCAACAGTCCCTAAAGCCCATTAATCATGCTTTACCTCACTGAAAGCTCCTTTGCTTATTCCCATATCAGGAATCCAGAGCTGGTTAAGGTCCCAAAGTACTGGACAAAGCCTCACTGAGAGGTACTTTTCTGTGCTAAGTTCTCTTCCTCTCTCCTCTCTCTCTTTCCCTCTTTCCCTCCCTCCCAGCCTCAGTTCTCAACTACAAACTATTTTTCAAATAAGGCTCTAAATTATGCTTTGGGGAGTTAGTCATTTGAAGGCTCTGTGTGTGTGTGTGTGTGTGTGTGTGTGTGGTTTCAAGTAGTAAGATTATATTTGTTCTCAGTTACTTAAAAGATATTTTTCATAACCTCAGAATCACAAATCTTTTAGGTCTCCTGAGTGCTTAGATTAAGTGCTATTCTGGACCATGGAATTATGATGTAAAACTGTTCTTTAGTGCTATTATCTCAGAAGCAGAGAGGAAAACAAGCAGGTATGGGGAAAACAGACCATATTTGTAGGATTTGGAATTCCTGCGGAAAAGGAAGGGCAAAATTTAAGTCACTTTGGCACTCACATATCTAAAGTAGATTAGCTCTTAGGAGCTAGTGTTAGGTATAAAGAGGACTTTTTAATATCACTCTTTTAAAATTTCAACTTTATTGAGGTATAACTGACAAATAAAATTGTTTAAAGTGAACACTGGTGATTTGATATGCATTGTGAAAGGATTCCCCTCATCTAGTTAACCCATCTTCTCACATATTGAATTATTTCTTGATGAGAGCATTTAAGTTCTAGTCTTTTAACAAATTTCTGTTATACAGTACAGCGTTACCAACTATGGTTACTATGTTTCACATTAGACCCTCACGTGCTATATGATTTCCTGGACTGGAGGATCCAATATTATAAAGATGTCAATTCCCCTCAAAGCAATCTATAAACTCAATGTAATCTCAATCAAAAACCCCAATCATTTTTTTTTCCTCTTGGAATTTGACAAGATGATTCTAAAATGTATTGAGATCTGTAAAGGTCCAAGGATGGGTAAGATACTGTTGAAGAAGGTAGAAAGATTTTCTCCACCAGGCCCCAAGATTTATTCAAAAGGCAATTGTGGTCTTATATTTGCGCAGAGATAGACAAATAGGTCAGTGGACCGATGGGACAGAGTAGAAAGACCAGATGCAGACCCAAACATACAGAGATACTTGATTTATGACAGATGTGACATTCCAGTGCAGTGGGGAAAGACAATCTTTTCAATAAGTGGTGCCGGAACCATTAGGTATCTATATAGGAAAAAAAGAAAAGAAAAAAAGAAATTGGGTGCCTACCTCACGCCATATGCCAATAAGTCCAAATGGATACAGACTTAAGTGTGAAAGGTAAAAAGCATACACACACATATATATGCTTTACATAAGTAGATACGTATAAACATACATAGCATGACCTCAGGGTATTAAAAGATTTCTCCTATGACATAAAAATCTACAGTCAAAAATGATACACTTGGTAAAATAAGGAACATCTCTTCAAAGAAGACAGCCACACAGTGAGAGAATATATGGAACACACCTATACTTGACAAAATATTAGTATCCAGAATATAAAGGAGTTCTTAAGTCAGTAAAAAGACAATTCAATCTGAGAGAAATAGGCCAAATAGCTTGAATAGGCTCCCCACGAAGAGGAAATAAAAAGTGCCAATAACCATAAGAATTCTCAACTTCAATTAATAATCAGAGAAATGCAATTAAACCATAATGAGATTCTACCTCATGTCCACCCAGATTAGCTACAACTAAAAATGCTGGCAAAGTGTTGAGGCTGTGGAGCAATGGGAATTGGTAGTAGAAAGTGCAAATTGTTACATTTTTAAAAATACATTGGTACAGTGTAGTTATAGTTGAAGATATATATGCATATTTTATGGCTCAGCAATTCTACTCTTAGGTGTATACACTAGAGAAACTTGCCACACAGTTACACAAAGATACATGTATTAGAATGTTCTCTTTATCCCTGTAACTTTTATGTGTGTGTGCAAATTTTCAAACCTACAGCAAAGTTGCAAAATTAGTGCAATGAATGTAGTAAGTTCTTAATAGAGGGTGGCTATGCAAAAAGAGCATACAGTGGTAGCTAGCAGAAAGAGCATACAAGGGCTTTGAAGCCAGCGATACCTGGCTTGAAGTCCTAATTCCACCACTTACTAGCTGTGTGACCATGGGCAACCTATTAATATCTGTGAGCCTCAGTTTTCTCATCTGTAAATTAGAGGTAATTATATGCCTACCATATTGAGTATTGTAAAGACTATATTCATTAATGTATATAAAGCACTGAGCATAAATGCCTGCAACATAGTATAATAGTTATCCAGTAAGTTATGGCTGTGATTATTAATATCTTTATTGGTGTTAAAAATCATAATGATACATTTGATTTATTTTACAATCTTTTATTTACTGCGCATTTACTGATATATATTCACTTTTGGTTCCTCACTATAGAATGCAAAATCACTAAAGGGGAAAATTGCATTTTTTTCACCCTGTATTATATTTTTTTCTTCTCATTTCCTGTTATAACGTCAATATTAGAAAGTATAAGCCAGGGGGGGAAAATGACCATGACAACAATGTTTTTATAATTTAGAAAATTACACAGAATAAAAAAACTCCTTTTGCTGTACTAAAAAAATCAAGTATGATTTATCAAAAGTAAAAGGAAACTAAAGACGAAAAAGTTCAATATTCTATCAAGAAGTAATATTAGAATTAGAGTATAGATTTCCAAATTTCTAGCCCAATATCTGCACACTTAATTATACTAATTTATATAACTAATTACACTTCATTAATGTACACACTTTATTATATAATATTGCTAATATATCAGCAATTAGTTGTAAAGAAAACCCAATTAAGTAAATAGTAGCTTTTACCCCTAATACTATGGCCTTCGTTGGCCATAATATTATGGCAAAATGAATGAAATTACATGAAAAATCCTTGAGGCCTCTTTAATCACCAATGAAATTTGATTCTGTGTCTGAAGTCTTTGTCACTGACCCCCAGACCCACAGTCATCTTTTCCTCTTGGGAACTCCTGCCTGTCCCCCACTATTTCTATCTTTCCAGACTGGTCAAGGTCATGTTGCCACATTGTATTTCCTTATCTTTTCATAAACATATCCTCTGTGTCCAATCAGATTGTATTCTCTGGGGGATGCAGACCTTTCTTTGTGCGTTTGTATTTGGAAGTTTTTGAGTGGGGAAAAAAAACTCCCACATCTTACATATCATTTTCTGTCCCTGCTCCGTGACAGAGTAGGCACAAAATAAATGCAGACTGCAATTTAAAAAAATACTAGGACGAGCCGTCATAGTGATGGTGACATGAACATAGGATTCGTGGATTCTGCCTCAAAAGCAACTTGGTTTGTTTTCCTCTGTTCCAGAACGATGGCGTGAAGCGCGTGTTCTCTGGCATTCAGCCCACCGGGATCCCCCACCTCGGCAATTACCTGGGTGCCATCGAGAGCTGGGTGAGACTGCAGAGCGAGCACGGCTCGGTGCTCTACAGCATCGTTGACCTACACTCCATCACTGTCCCGCAAGACCCGGCCGTCCTTCGGCGGAGCATCTGGGACATGACCGCTGCACTTCTTGCCTGTGGCATAAACCCAGAGAAGAGCATCCTTTTCCAACAATCTCAGGTCAGCTTCTCAGATTAGAACCAAGAAAACGTTCACTTTCAGAATATTTGAGGGAAATTTTGAATGGCCTATAAAGCTCCTCGTAGTGATTTTTTTTTTTAAATGTGTTCGAGGATGACTTCATCAGATGTGACTTCATCAGATGTCATTTTAATGTTTCCCCTGTATTTGTATCATTAAGTACCCTTATAGTGCAGCAGTGTTTTTCAACGTTTCCTCCACTCTACTTGGTACATTTATAGTGCTTCATATACCAAAAAGTGGCGTCTCATTCGTACTTCCAATCCTGGAATCGTTTTCTACACTGGGTTGCATTCAAATGGATGACTTCATGTTGTTGCCTAATCTCCCAGGGATCAAAGAATTCAGCGACCAGTGGTTTTACATAACTCCGATGTTGCTTTATTGGGTATTGCATTTGGAAGGCCTGTTGGATGAGCCCCACTGTTCATTCTTTGTGTAATAGCTTTTGAGAAGCTTTGAGAGGACTAGCTAGGAAATTGGAAGGCAATGTCCAGTGTCTTGAGTCCAAGCCAAGAAAGGCTTCAGAACAAAGCCAAAATATTTGACTCATATCTTTACTATGTTTGAATCAGTTTACTCTTGGACAGGCTGATACCTTGGACTAGAGACAGGGTCCTTAAGAGATTCCCTAGCAAAGAAGATGAAAAGGGTAATTGGATCATACCCTCATCACATAGCTGCTTTAACCTTGTGACAAAGCCCTAGTCGAGGAATTGGTATGTTATACGTGTTTTCGCACATGTTACCAAGTATACATGTGTGGTGTGTGGTATACATGTGTCTATCTCTTCCTTGATCATAAATTTCTGATAATGATTGGTTTTATGTATTTTTTTATCACCCATGGAAATTAATGTAATGATTCACACAGAGCAACCATTTAAAAAAAAAATGAAATGAAAAGAGTATCTCCACAAAATAAATGCAGTTATCAAGTTAAACTTACTGCCAGCTTGGAGATATAAATTTGATAATATATTAAAATCTAATCATTAAAATCACCATAAAGGCACATTACTTCAATTTCCTTCCTTACAGATGGTCAGAAAGCCTTGACTTATACACATAACTTTTCAAATTCAATCTTGGACCGATCTAATGGTTATAAAAGTACTTATGTTGAACAAAACCTGCCTCCCTATAATTTCCATCCATTCATTTAACTACTTCTCTCAAAAATACATAACGAATCCACTCTGTCTTCCATGTGACTGCTCTTTAAATACTCAGAGACATTTATTTTGCAACATCCTTACCCTACAGGTCCTTTACCCATAGGTCTCACCTTCTTCAAACTAGATCTCTCACCCTTTTGGTTGTCCTACCTCAGAAGCACGCTTACCTTCTCTCTGAAAGGAATTTACCTCTCAGATTTCATGAAACAATGTTTATCCCAATTGCTCACATCCGTCTCCAACAATACTGGTCATCATCAGAGCCACTTTTTGAGTCGCCTGATACATTTTCCAGGGTACATCATCTTCACTCCCCCTAACTTGTTTTTGATACCAACTCTCTTTGGATCCTTATGTTATACAGTGTTTCTAAAAATTGTATTCCCAGTACCTATTTCCATACTTCTTGTAGATGAAAATGTCTAATCCCTGTAAAGTAAGCACTGGCCAGATTGCTTTTCGAAGTGACCTTTGAAATTAAAGGCTTCTTTACAACCACTTCCAATACTTGCACATTGAGCTCATACCCCCTGGGATGGTTACCAGATTATACATTTTTTTCTCCTTTGTAAAGGATTTTTGGCAGCAACCTCCAGATGCATCTAATGTTTGCAATAATTGTGGTATCTTCCACCTGGTACTTTGTTGTTCAAAATAGCAATTGAAAGAGGAACACACAATATGAGAGACTTTGTAAGAACTGCCTCGTAAGTGAGGGATAATAAAATTCACCTTCTCTTTGATTTTTTTTTAGGGTTTGTAATGAGCTCATCGGTTCCCCGAGTGGTTGTGGGTCTAGGTCAGAGGGCAGAGGTAACTGGTGTTGACTGTTTCCTCAGTGGCCTTAGTACAACTCAGAACTATCTTACAATTTCACTCCTCCCACCCCTGCCTTCATCTCCCTTGGGCATAATTTGATAGCTGGCCAGTAAAATCTGAGGGAAGTGCTGGATAGCCCACGTTCCACAACTTGTCCCAGAAAGACTTCCTCAGGTATCTTTCTGGCCTGAAGGCATGCTTGGTCTGGGCCATTTATTTCTCAACCGGGGCACCCAACCTTATTACAACTCAATGGACAGACTGCATATTGTATCGGGTCCTCTTTCCTTTTTAAAATATTTAATAATGAAAATTTTGAATATACCAGGGGTGCCAAAAAAATGTATACACGTGGACACTTTGGTCAGTGTTGCTCAAGCAGTAGTTTGCCATCATCAGAAGTGTCTGGACCCTTTGAGCACCTCTTGTAACTGCAGAAGTCAAACATGACTTGTATTCATCTTTTTGTTATCGGTATATATTGAGTATTACAATTTTAATAGTTTTTCCTTTCTTAAAATGTGTATACATTTTTTTGGTACCCTCTGTATATAGAAGAAGAGTAAGGAGAATAGTGTACTGTACCCCCCTCACTGACTAACATTTTGTGATTTGTGTCATTGATGTTTCCTTGTTGAAGTATTTTAAAGCAGATACCACACATCATGGCATTTCATCCCCCAAATGTTTCAGTGTGCCTTTCTATAAACTAAGGAAATTTTCTTACATAACCACACTTAACAAAGTTAATGATAATTCCAAATTATCATCTAATACGCAGGCCATATTCAAATTATGCTGATTCTCCCAAAATGTCTTTTATTGTTGACTTGTTTGAATGATGAGCCAATCAAGGTCCACACATTATATTATGGATCTTAAGTCTCTCTCTCTTTTTTTAAAAATGCCATTTGATTAGATTGATAAAGTTGTATTTCCCATAAAGTTAATTTTTTGGCACTCAAAAAAAATGAAAACTTTGATTTTTTTATACTCTTCCTTTTTTTCATGCCTTTGATATGTTTATCAGGTTTTCTTTTCTTTGCTATAAAATTAGCTCATTTGAACGTAACAATAAGCCTTAATTTTTTTGCTGCTTTCTCTTTGTTGCACTAATCTGTTAGCTGATATTTAGTGGCTATATACTTGCATACCATAAAACCATTTTTAATAGTTTCAATAGAATTGTGGTTGCCTAATGCCCACAGACTGCCTAGAAAGGAGAGCCTAAACATCCTTCCTTTATAAAGGCCATAAAGCTTTGAGTTGTTCACGGAGGAGGATGGGAAGTTTTCCTTATGCTTTATCTTGAAACTGAAGGCATATCTTGAGTTTTGCTTCTCAGAACCATTCTCAAGTACAAGTATAATCAAGTAAGCTAGTCTCCCCCAACCAGTTACTATTTTAAACACTTGGCCCGTATTTACAGTGTTCTAAGAAGTGAAAGAATCATTATGGTGTTTGTATTTTATGTTTTGCAATACAAAAATCCAGAATTAACCGTTTTGGTCAACTTGTGGAGTCTCTAAAAGATGGGGACTGAAAATGCTCAGCATTTTTAGATCTGGTAAAAACATTGACAGTCACGTTTATTAGAAAACTCATCTTTTGAAATGTGTAAGATTTACCAAGCGTTTTAATGTATATGACCTCTCTTTTAAGCCGCCAAACAGTGCATGAATTAGGCATTACTATTCGTTCACAGATTAATACATTAAAGTATGAAGAAATTAAGTAAATTAGAAAATGTATTTAGAACCATCTCTGAGGGATACCTGGTATTAGCTACTTGAGGTCATATAGCTTTTAGGTGGCAAATCCAGGACTCTTTTTCTTCCTAAGGCACCACTTTAGGAAAATATATTCATGGGACAGAAACCTATTCTGCCCCCACCATGCCTTTGCTTCAGGAGCTGGTGGCAGAGGAGCAGTGGAAAGCCAGAGCTGATCTCAAGGACTCATTATTTCTTGTCTGGACAGTTAAATTACCCTTTCACTCCTGCGTCAGTCTCAAAAATGCATAGCCCATTCACCACACACTAGCCGCGCTCTACTTTCTGCTTAAAATACGTAGGCACCTCTCTGATCCCCTCAGGGTGAAAATCTCAACTCAGCTTATAGAAAGCCCTTACAGAATGAGGACCCTGGGAACATCAAGCCAGTGTTTCTTCTATTTCATCACGTTTTAACATCATCAGGTTACTGTGTGTTCAGATGAGCTGATTCACTTTTACCAATAACTCTTTTAAAGCAGAAATTGGAGGGTTTTTTGTTGTTGTCGTTGTTGTGCTTTCAGAAAATTTGATAAATCAATGCTGATAAAACAGGTAATTTAGAGACCCGCTGTTTACATTTTCACAAGATTTTTTGTTAGTTCCTTTATGTTGGGAATTTTGTAGTGCATTTAATTGACCATTAAATATGTAATGGAAAGGATTTTAGAAAACAATTAAAGTGTTGGGAGCCAATGCCAGTTAAAATTAGTTATGCCTGCATTCCCCTCCACACACATTCCCACACACACACAGTTATGTACAAGTAAAATTAAGAATTTTTGAAATTGAGAAAAAAGACTTTGTTTTGTGTAGTATGCTCTTTTCATGATATCCATTGTATTAAGCAAAGTTCTTAGAGCTAAATATAAAGACTAGTTCCCCATCAGACATCCTGTTACAGATAATTTCTAAGTTACCTGTTTTATACGTTAAGAATTGATTTATCCAATTTTCTGAAAACAAAACAACCAGAAAACCCTCCAATTTTTGCTTTAAAGAGTTATTGGTAAAAGTTAATCAGATCATCTGAACACAAAATAACCTGATCATGGTATAAATACATCAGAGTAAGTTCTAGTAATCATTTGAAGTACGGAAAGAATTTAGCTATGTTATAATGCTGATTTTTACCAATAATTTTCATCTCCAATCCTTCGCATTCTTTCTCAGCAGTCTGACTGGAACAATTTAGGCTTATTGAAGATTTTTCTCATTATTTTCTTTTTCTTTCTCTCCCACTGGCCTCTAGTCATGGTGCTTCCCCTAAAATATGTTTGCCATATGTGGGGAATTTAACAGAGCTTCTCCTCTGAAAGGTGTGTGTGTGTGTGTGTGTGTGTGTGTGTGTGTATGACAGAGAGAGAGAGAGAGAGAGAAAGAAAGAGAGAGAGAGAGAGAGAGAGAGAGAGAGAGAGAGAGAGAGAGAGAGAGAGAGAACGGAGAAAGGAGAGAAAAAGCCTGCCTATGTGTGTGTTTGGCAGCGGTTTTCATCCCAGTGCCAAAGTCAATGGTCTTTGATTTCCAGCAGGCTCGAGTGCAGATCCAATGTGATTCCCACAGCACTCTCTGAGGGGCGTGTCTCCACATCTTTAGTTGTTACTTTTCTTGCGATCAAATCACCCTGCAGATGGGAAATAAAAGCTGGAGTCTGTAGCTTTCGGCATGGCTTTCTGCCAAAGCTAGGAGAAAAGGACAGTTTTGACCATCAGACATCATGTTCCAGAGGGTCTAAACAGTCCAGCGAAAGAGTCAAGGGAGGAGAATGGAATCTGCAGCCTTGGAACGTGGCCTCATTCTCTAATTAGAGTCATGTTTTGTTTCCCAGGAAACTAAAATCAATACTAATCATGAAAGGGACTATGGGGGAGTCAGTTTCTGCATGAAGGCCCAGGGAACTGACTGTGTGAATCCTGGCTCACTGTATACAAAGAAAAATTATACCCAACCTGGCTCACTGCATACAAAGAAAAATTATACCCAACCCATTGTCCCTTATCTTAGAGGTATAACGCCGAGGCCTAAAGTTTCGCTTATCTTAGTAATTTTGGAAGCATATTTGAGTACAAACTTATATTTCTTGGACCCTCAAACTGTTAGACTACCAACGACAGGTGCACATTCAACTCATAACCTCAAGGACAGAGGCAAACAAACATCTAATAGATGAATGGACTTAAGGAATCTATTTGTAAAACTGTCATTGCCTCCCAAGTTTCAAGGGAGATACAAAGGATCTAAATGGCCCTTGGCATTAATAAGAAAGAGAAGCTAGGAAGATTACTATATGACAGAGGGTGCCAAAACAGTATATACACATTTTAAGAAAGGAAAATCTGGATGAAAATTGTAATAATATATACCGATAGCAAAAGATGAATACAAGTCCTGTGAATACATTTTTTTGGCTCCCCCGGTGTCCTAACTCCTCGTTATTTTCTTCTCTAAAACATTTCCAGGTACTACCACTTCCTTTCCTAGACCTACACTCCTGTATGATTTGGTGAGCAAGCTGTCGTGTTTTCACCTCCTCCTTCCTGGACCACAGGCTTAGGTCCTATCTTATACTTTCAAGAAGAGTTTATTTTTAATATCAGAGCAATAGTGGAAATGGTACAGGCTTTGAAGCCAGCTAGAGTTGGCCTGTTTCTCACTGTGACCTCTTCTCACTGTGACACACTGGGCAAGTTACTCAAGCTCTCTGAACCCCCTTTTTATGTCTATAATAGGGATATTTAAGAACTATGATGTATAAAACTTCGAAAACGTTAACTTTCTCTCGTCCTACTACACACACACTACAACCACGCCAGGCTCCTTGATTTGTTTAAAGCTGGAGTGGAATTGGAAGATGAAGGTCAAATTAATGACAGTGCCTCACTTTATACTCAATAATAAACTATTTTCAGAACACTTTGTTGTCAAACGTTTGGGGGACCTTGTAAGAAATATTTCAAACATTCAGAAAGGTATTGTGGCTTTATTTGCATTTCCCTAATGATGAGTGATATCGAGAATCCTTTTGTTTGCTTGTCGGCCATTTTTATAGCTTCAATGGAGTAATGTCTATTCAAGTCCTTTGCCCATTTTTTAATCAGATTGTTTGTTTGTTTGTTGTTTTGTTTTAAGTTGCAGGCGCTCTTCATTTTCTCCCATTTTGTGGGTTGCCTTTGCACTTTGTTGCTTGTGTCCTTTGATGAACAAAAGTTTTTAATTTTGATGTAGTCCAAAAAAACTTCATTGTTTTGTTGGACCTAAATTCCTGGGGCTATCAGATACACCTACATAGAAATTTAAAATAAAAACTTATTTAAGAGATAGATTTGATAACATATATTTATGTTATCAAATAAAAATATATAAAATATATATAAATATATATATAATATATTTATCTATATGTGTGTATATATATATACATAAACACACTGTGTGCCATCTTGTTCTCTATAGGATAACTGTCTTATCTTTTCTCAAGTTAGCTAATTTCAGGGGGATGCTTGTGGTAGATTATTGTCCTGAATTATTTGTGTTCATCTTCCGTAAGAATGGGGATCGGCAACCTTTTTCTGTAAAGGCATAGATAGTAAATATTTTAGGCTTTGCAGGTCACATGCAGTCTCTGTCACCACCGCCATCACCACCATTTCTTCACCTTCCCTGCTTCCTCCTCTTCCTCTTTCGCCTTTTCCTTCTCTCTCTTTCTCTTTAAATGTTACTACCTCTAAAATATGTAAAAACCATTCTTAGCCCAATGGCTGAACAAAAACAATCCACAGGCCAGATCTGACCTTTGAGCAGTAGCTTGCTACCCCCTGAGGATGGCAAGTGAGGATGATGTGTCCTCCTGCATTGCCATGTAACTGACAGTGCATCGAAGCATCTATTCCTACCCCCTGATGTTGGGCTTGTCCATGTGACTGGCTTTAGCCAATAGAAAGTGAGTGGGCATGATGTACACCATGCCCACGCAGAATCTTTCATAGCTGTTCATGTTTGTTCTAACTCTTTTGCTCTTTTCCCTTCTAACTTAGAATGGAATGTTCCAGATAGGAGGTAGTCCTTCAGTGTGGGTCCTGGAATGAGAATGTGTAAAAAAGCAGAGGTATAGCCAGCCTTCAACTACCTATAGGTAAAGTGAATGAGAAAGAAACCATTGTTGTAAGCCATTTATTATGGGGGGGTTATTTGTTACCCAGCATACCCTAGAAAAAGCTGCCTGATATAATGCTAGAGATAAAAAGAAACATATGTACACACATATACACAATAAGCAATAGAATTTAGGTGGAGGTGACTTTTAAGTCAGGAGCAGACTGATAGAAGCTATTTATTTAGCTTTGGAAGTGTGAGACTAAGAAAAAGTATAGAAAAATCCAGATGTGTACAGAGAGATGTGCACTGTTGAACATAAATACTGACAGGAGGCAGACCAGTTGAAGAGAGTGAATGAGAGTTTATCACTGAAGCAGAGGTCTTTTAATTAAAATCAGATCTCCAAACAAGGTTCCTGTTAAGGGGATTTGTCATGGGCATGATAAGAGTCTAATAAAAATAACTCAGCATGAAATCACTAGTTTCCAAGAGGAAATGATAATTGGGAATTTGTGAGTCTGAACGGTCTTCCAAGTGTCCTAACAAAAACTTGTAGGAACTGATTCCTGGGAAGATAACATTTATGGGAAATAGTAAAATCCTAAGGGGCACTGAGGGTATCTTAGACATTTGATCCAGTATTTACTGAACTGGTTTATTGCTTGAATGGGTTTGATTAATACTTAGCAGCTATATCTTTTGGAACCATGCTAGTCTCTATGCTTTTGTTAATTAAATATTTTTGGGGGGAAAAATTTAAATACACAGAATAATATAACAAACATTCATATTTCTAACACCAAGGATGAATATTGTTAATGTTTTATCATATTCGTGTGACTTCCTCATATTAAAAAATAATGATAAGGTTGAAGGCCCCTTTAATCCTTTTTCTTACTTATTCCCTTTGCCCCTCCTCCATGAGTTCCTTTTTTCTATCCCCAGTTAACCAAAATCTTGGATTTGGTGTGTATCCATCGAGCCAATTTTTTGTATCTGTTTTTTGTGTATTATCCCATGAATAATATATAATATCTTTATTTGTGTGGGTTTTTTTTTTATTTTTTATTTTTAAGTGATGCCATATTGTGGTAACTTTCTGCAATTTTCTTTTCTCATACAACAATGTTTTTGCGATCCTCTTATGTTTATACATATAAATCTAGCTCATTTCTTCTATTAGTTGTATAGTATGCCATTCTGTAAATATGACACATTTTATTTAGACATGCCCCTATTAATAAACCTTTCGTTTCACTCAGGCATTTATTTAACAAATATTTATTGAGAACTTACTGTGTGCTAGGTATTCATGTTATATCAGTGAAGAAAACAAAAATCTTTGCCGCCATGGTACTTACTCCATTGGGGTAACACCAAATAAGTAATAACTATAATAAATAAGCCAGACATAAAGTATATTAGAAGGTGATAGATTATACAGAAAAAAAAAATAAGGGGAATTGGGAGTGGTATTGAGGAAAATAGAATGCTATCTTAATCAGTGTGGGGGTGAGAGGTAAGCCCCCTTGATAAGGTAATATTTGAGCAAAACCTGAAAGTGAGAGAGTTAGCCAGGTAAATATGTGGGGGAGAGAATTCCTTTCAGAAAGAGGAGCCAGCACATAGCCCCTAAAGTGGGAGGGTGGCCAGCATGGCTGGATCAGAGGGAACCAAGGGGGAGTAGGATTAGAACCGGAGGTGTGACAGGGTTGAATGGGACATTGTGCCTTTGACTTTTACTCGGAGGAAATGGGTGGTGCAGGATTTGGGGCAGAGAAGAGACATGAGATCTATTTGAAAGGGACACTTTGGCTGCGGGGTTAAGAATAGACTGTACAAGAGCTAGAGTGAAGGTCAGGGGACCAGTTAGGAAGTTATTACAGGAATCCAGGTGAGAGGCGATTTTGCCTCCGAGGGTGCCCAAAAAAATGTATACACATTTTAAGAAAGGAAAAAACTGCATTAAAACTGTAATACTCAATATATACCGATAACAAAAGATGAATACAAGTCATGTGTATATATATATGTTTTGGCACCCCCCGGTATATATATTGCAGGTAGAAGCAATAAGATTTGCAGATGGATTAGATACGGAGTGTGAAAGAAAAAGAGTGAAAAGTGACTCTAGGTTTTGGCCTCAGTAACTGGAAGGATGGAGTTGCCACCAACAGATACGACAATAGTGGGTACGAGCAGGTTTGGGATGGGCAATCAGGAGTTTGGTTTGGGATGTGTTGAGTTGAAGATATCCATTCGATATTCACAGAAAAATACCGAACAGGTAATTGGATACATGAGTCCGGAGTTCAGTGAAAAGGTCCCGCTGGAGTGAACAAATTTCGAAGTCATCGGTTACACAGATTGCATTTCAAGCCAGGAGATGAGATGGAATTGCAGAGAGTGAGTGCAAAAAAGAATCGAAGTGAAGAAACAAGAACTAAAAACCGCGTGCCTGCGATATTAAGAAGTCAGGGTTGAGTAGGAACCTCGCAAAGAGACTGAGAAGAGAAACTATGGCGACAGGGAGAAACACGACAGTCATGCAGTATCTGGGAGCCAAGTGAAGAAAATGAATGCTGGTGAAAGAAGTCATCAGTTATGTCAAATGTTGCTAAATATGTCAATTAAGATGCCAACTTTGAACAATCACCACTGCTAACAGTGGTGAGCGGTCGTAGTGGACAGGTGGAGGTGAAAACCTGATCGGAATGGGTGTGAGATGGGGAGTCTCATCAAACACACTGGCAGCTCTATCTTCTTTCCTTATCTTTCTTCACTGATGAGAACCCATTCTCCCCACTAACCGTTTTGGAGGGCTTGTCCCGTGTGGAGGAAAATAGAGATCTTGACAAAGATCAGAAAATCAGGACTGCTTGAACTATGTAATCTGTATTGCCACTGAATAACTCATTGGTGATGCCTCCAACAATAGGTGTGATGAACTCCAACTCCATCATTTTCCTAAATTGCTTTATTGAAATATAATTCACATGTCCTACAGTTCACTCATTTCAAGTGTCCAATGTAGTGACTTTTAGTATATTTCACTGAGTTGTTCATCCATTCGTCAGGTGGTGGACATTTGGGTTGTTTCCACTTTTGAGCTATTATGAAAAATGCTACTGTGAACAATTGTGTCAGGTTTTTATATGGATATGTAATTTCATTTATCTTGGTATTCACCTAGGAGGGGAATTGCTGGGTCATGTGGTAACTCTATATTTAATACCTTGAGGAACGTTAAACTGTTTTGAAAGCGTCTATTCTGTTGTGTATGGGAGTTCCACCACCAATGCGTAAGGATTTGAAATTCTCCATTTTTCTCCCCAAACCTGTTGTCTTTTTTTCAGTTTAACTATCCTAGTGGGTGTGAAGTGGTATCTCCGTGTGGTTTCGAATTGCATTTCCCTAATGACTACGGATGTTGAGCATCTTTTCTTTGCTTATTCGTCATTTATCCATCTTTTTTGGAGAAATGTCTTTTCAAATCCTTTGCCTATTTTTAACTGGGTTATCTTTTCATGGTTGAGTTGTAAGAGTTCTTTATCTATCCTGGATACAAGCTCTGTATCAGATATATGACTTGCAATATCTCTCATACTTTTTGAACTATTTTTCACTTTCTTGATGATATCCTTTGAAACACAAAATGTTTCAAACTTTGACAAAGATGAATCTATTTTGGTGTTGTCTTTGCTTGTGCTTTTGTTGTCACATTTAACAAACCATTGCTTAACCCAACGTTGTGGAGATTTACTCCTATGTGTTTTTCTAAGCATTTTATAGTTTTGGCTGTTACATTTAGGTCTGTGATCCATTGTGAGTTGATTTTTACATATGCTATGAGGTAGGAATCCCATATCATTCTTTTGCATGTATATACATCATGGAGACAGTCAGTCGTCCCAGCATTATATGTTGAAAAGACTATTGTTTCCCACACTGAATGGTCTTGGCACCCTTGTTGAAAATCAATTGACCATAAATGTATGGATTTATGTCTGGACTTTAAATTCTGTTTCACTGATCCATATATTCTATCTTATTCCAGTACTGTGTTGTCTAGATTACTGTATTACAGTGATTGATTTTTTCCTCTCTTTCTCGATCTTTATTCTCGGTTCCTTGCTGTTTACCTGGAGTGATTTTTGGCTCTTAAACCAAGCTTGCATTTCTGAAATAAATCCCACTTGATCATGTTATGTAATTCTTTATATATGTCACTAGATTCATTTGCTAGTATTTTGTTGAGGGTTTTTGTATCTGTATTCATTTACAGGGACTGTTGGTCTGTAGTTTTCTTTTGTTGTGATGTCTTTGCCTGCTTTTGGTATCAAGATCATACTGGCCTCCTGGAATAAGGAGGAAAGTGTGCCATCTTTTATGGTCCGGAAGAGATTGTGAAGAATTGATTTTTGAAAAATGTTTGTTAGAATTCCCTGATGAAATACCCCCACATCTTGGGTTCATGTTTGTGGGTGCTGCGTGTTTGTTTAGTGACTTCTGCAGCAATTCTGGAAAGCCAGGTTCATTGTCCTTTCTGGCCACTGCAGTCTCTGCTGGGTTAGCTTGGTGCTCAGGTACTGATGGAACAGAAATTTCCAAATGCCTCGATCTTGTACTTTCAACCCCTGGCTGAAGGGCTGACACGGGGCCTCAGGTGAACCAGAGGAGAGATCTGAGGCTCTTCTCAGGCTCTTCCTGGATGTGTCATAGCCCTGCACGTTTGTGGCCCGTTAGATGCCCGGGATTATGTCAGGTTTTTTCAAAGCACCCTATGGCCATATCATGTCGCAGCTTTTCCCTTTAAGTTTTTTGGCCAGCCTCTTGTTTTCTCCTGCTGGTATCAGCACCGCAGGCAGCTGTAATAATTATTTGCTGCTGATTATTTCTGAAAAATGTCCTAGGGAGCTGGCTCATTCCCCACTGAATGAGCTTTAAGTCAGGTCAGATAACGACACGCATGGGGCTTTTCCAGGGAGCTATCACAGGTCGAGATAGCGACAGTTCTCTGGGGATGGGCCCTTTTGAGACGCCTCAAACCCAGTCTTCCCTGTCCACGGGGCGGCTACTCTGCTGGTTACCATGGCTACCACAGGCTGATGGGAACAGGTGAGTCAGAATGCCACGAAGCTCTCTGCTGTTACTGAGATTCAGATGTTTTTCTTAAATATTCTATTGCCAGCACAGGTTAATTTCCCAGAGTTGTGTAAAAGTTGACTTTGACCATTTTTTGCTAGTGTTCTCATTGCTTTTATGAAGGAGCAGATTTTTCAGAGGTTCTTATGCTGCTATCCCAGAAGACCCTCCACCTTGTTTTAAACACCAAAAAGCTTTTTATTGTATTTTATTCAGGGCCCAATGTTGTCAGATGTACTAGCCGTTTACCTATTTCTGCAAACTGAACACACCCATGTAACTCGTACCCAGAATGCAATTTGTGCCTCTTTCCAGTCACGAACCATCCCTCCCCAAAGATAACGTCCTTTAAACTGAATATAACTTGAATTATTTAGCACACACTCTTTTGTGTATGACTTCTTTCACTCACCATTGCACTTGTGAGATCAACTGATGTTGTTGAATGGAATTGTTCATTCATCCTCATTCCACGGTATGAATATATCACAGTTTATCCATTCTGCATAGGTGGACATTTGGATTGCTTACAGTGTGGGGCTGTTACATTATATTCTTGCACATATATTTTTGTGAACAATGACACGTATACACGTTCCTGTTAGATATATACCTAGAAATGGACTACCTCGGTCATGTGTGATAGGAATGTTGTCAGTGGAAATAGTTTTCAAAGTTGGTATACTACCAGTTTACGTCACACAGCAGTGCGGAAGAGTCTTATTTATTCAGTATCCTTGCCATACTTGGCGTTATTGGGCTTTTTCACTTCAATCATTCTGATGCATGTGTAGGTGGTATCACAGTATGACTTTAATTTGCATTTAATACATTTGGCCGATTTTCATAGGGAGATCTGCTTTATTTTCCTTATCAATTTGTAGGAGTTCTTTGCATATTCTGTATAGCAATATATTCTGTGGAGGTTTGCACATACTTCCTCCCACTCTGTGACTTGCCTTTTCCCTCTATAAATGGTAGTGTTTGACAAAGAGAAGTCACTGATTTTAATGTAGTTTAATTTACCCCGATTTTTTTTGCTGTATGTATAGTACTTACTGGATCCTGTTAAAAATCCTTCCTGAAGAAAATTAAAGATGCAGTCAATTGATTTTGGTTTTTTTCTGCAAAATTTTTAATAGACCTATTATTTAGGCAGAAGGTGTTAGTCTACCTTGAAGAATATCAGTGTTTCCCCAAAATGTATGTTACAAATGATTGCCCTCTTTAACTCACAGAAACATCCACAAAACATCAAGCCTCATATAACTCTATTCTAGAAGATCTTTTGTTCTTTGCTATCAAACCCAGCAATTCTGTTGAGTATATTTCTTACCCCATTTGTTTCTAATCACCCTGTCTTCTATTTTCAGAGATAATAGAGCTCATTATATGTGAAGTCCTCTGACTTTCCGCTCTGCACTCCTATCCCACAGATATAACCTCATCTATATTTGTTTCCCCTCCTCTTGTTTCAGTGAAAGATGTTTCAGAGAGTAGGTCTATCTCACCTTAAAAAGCAAAACAAAATTTTTGTTCTCTAACCCGTTATTGCCTTCTCTAGCCTCCCTTAAAAAAATTTTTTTTTACACGTGATAAAATTGCATAGAACTAAATATACCCATGCAATGAGTGCGTGTAAAACTGATGAAATCTAAATAGGGTGGATGGACTGTGTCAAATTCATTTTCTTGGTTGTGATATTGTATAATATTTATGCAAGGTGTTGCCATTGGGGAAAATGGGTGAAGGGTAGACTTTATCTCTCTGTATTATTTCTTTAAACTCTATGTGAATCTATAATTATCTCAAAATAAAAAGTTAAAACAAAAGTCTCTTTAAAACTTATCCATAATAGTAACTACCTTTTGTTGACCCCTCACCGTGTGCTCAATACTGTTCTAAGCACTGTTGGGTGGATACTAGTGTTAACCTCATTTTAGAAATGAAACTGAGACACAGAGAAGGTAAGTCCCTTACTCAGAGTCACCTAGCTATTAAGTGACAGAACTAGCATTCAAATCCAGGCAGCCTCACTCCAAAGACAGAGCTCATAACTACTCTGCTATTCTTCTTGTTCATCTGTCTTCATCTCCTGCCTTCTAGTCGCACTTCAACTCAGCCCCCTATAATTTAGCTTCCATCCCAGTCACTGCACCAGGATATACTTTTGCCTGGGTTACCAACAAATCCGTTGCTACATCTAGTGGATTCCTTTTTGGTCCCAACCATCCTGTCTGCAGCCTGTGATACTGTCCATACATTCAACAAATACAACGAGTATTTATTGAGCACCTACAGCGTGCCAGACTGTGGTTTTACGGCGATGAACAAGACAGACAAAACTGTTGCAAATGACAAATATGCATGTCCTTACTCTTACTATTAGATGCATCAGAATTCTTCAGTCACTGCTGACTTGTTTGTGGCTGTGCAAAAGGCCACCGTATTGTTCCATCTTTTGTTTTTCTGCAGCTAACACAGATCAGACTGTTATTCTGTTTGTGATTTCACAACAAAACTCAGAATATACTGTATTTAAATACTATTTTCACTTTTTTCCGGATAGAAAGCAGTTGTTATCAATGTGAGTACATTAAGAGAACCAAATCCTGAAGTGTACTACCCTTCTGATATAATTAGTAATGATAAGTTGTGAATATTAATTGCCTTTGACCTCCTTTTTTTCTGTATAAGAATAATTTGGGTTAATTTTATGTCCCCTTCTTTGGAAACACCAGGAAGATCTCTGCAGAATATTAACTCAGTCTCATTCCATATGTCCAAATAAAAAGCTACTCTAAGGAAAACCCTTGACTTCGTGGAGACCTGATGCTAGCTTTTTGCATGTCCCCAAAGCTGGGCACATGAGCCCGAGCTGAAGAAAAGCAGTCATCTGGTCTCTTTCCACATGACCATGATTATTTTCTGTTGTCATTCCTTTCCCCAGTCCAGTAAAGAAGATGCAAAAAAAAAAAAAAAAAAAAAATTCCCCTCCTTCATGTCAAAAACCAGTTCTTGTTTTATTAGTTCTAATGGGAATGTGTTTTGCTTGCTGATTAGAAGCAATAATCCTCTTACTTCCATCCAGGGTTACTGTTTTTGTCTGATAGCTGTTTGTTTACAGCAGCAGTTAGCAATTTGCATGGATAGTGCTGTCAAAATCACTGCCCTCAATGAAACCCAAATGCCTCTTGGAAGAAGGAGGACAGATGCAGCCCAGCGGCTTGCAAAACATTAAAAGTGACTCCTTGTCAAACACGTGAAAAACAACTCTTCCCCCTCCATGACTTGAGGAAAAAAATGAGAAACTATCTTAGGCCAGATGGCGATTCCTTGCTCGTAAAATAGGCCTGGGCTGGTTCAGCTCCATTCCTTTATGTTCGTTTTGTAAAACCCACAAAGAACACATTTGGGGCCACTTTTCAGAGTTGGCAACAGTCTCTGCTTTTTAAGGAAATCATATGGACACAAATAAAGCCACAATGGATGAAGGGCTCGGACTCCCCAGGGTCCAGAAACAAGACGCATAGGCCTTAAATTCCAGGTCATCGGTTAGAACCTGGCTTAGGCCCAAGAATCATCCCAATTGTTGCCAGGTTTGCTTACTTGATTAAATTTGGTTAAGAAGAAAACAAATTGGGAAAAGGTTATATTTTCTTGTTGACTAGACGTCTTCTTTTTAAGAGAATAAAAAGGAAGGAGGAGGAAAAGAAGAGAAGGAGGGACAACTAGAAACATATAAAAACATCCTTTAGGATGATAAAGTGATTCCTGAATTTCAAATTATTCTAGGTCTAAAAGATTCAGTCTTTAACTTTAAGTTCAGTACCGTTCTCTGCCATTTACATGTAAGGTATTTAAAGCTGCTTTTCGTGTATTTAGCAGTTAGACAGATTTGAGTGTGTGTGTGTGTGTGTGTGAGTGTGTGTGTGTGTGTGTGTTTTCTTAATAATCTTGGCTTTTTAAAGATGGAATAGATGTCTCAGGACATAATGAAATCCTCTCACTGAAGCTTTTGTAGTAATGTGGTCAGCTGCTTGCTAAGGATGTCGTAAAGAGGATTTAAACACTAGACTAGTAATCGTATTGGTTGGTTTTGAAGATTTCTTCTTCACCTAATATTCTATGCATTGTGAATCAGTCCCCTTCATCTGTCCTTTTTAAAATTACCTTGATAAGGGATATTTTCAACCCTTTAAGGTAATACCTGTTATCTATTTAGTTTTTGTCAAATGTGCGGGAAAATACTGACCATCTTTGTTAATGTTCTACTGTATTTTTTTAGGTGTCTGAACACACCCAGTTAAGTTGGATCCTTACCTGCATGATCAGACTACCCCGATTACAACACTTACACCAGTGGAAGGTAAATGCCAGTGATCTGATTAATAATCAGAAAGAAGTTCAAGGTCCTCATTACAGCTACTCTTTTCCCTCTCTGTTTATTTTTGTGGTAGGTTCTGGGAATCCCGAGTTTATTGGCATTCCTGGTCTGCTGTTCACTGGTGGCTGAAAGAACTATCTTTAAACTCTCTGCCTCAGGGTATTAAACGGAAAGTAAAAGGGTTAAGATGCCTTTCAACGTAAAAACTGGATAAAAATATCCAATTTAGTATTTGATTTTATCTGCGTATGGTTGAATCAGAGTAACACTGGATAGACGTGGTAATGACTTTCAAGCTGCCACATTCTACTTAACACATAATCACAATTTCTGGATTACTGGACTCTGAAGTTGTCCCAACGCCACTGGAATTAACTGGCAAATCAGGCAAGAATGTTTTCATTGTGGGGAGAAGAGACAACATATTTTATTTATTTATAAAGAAGTTGAATCCAGGCAACAGTTCAAACCCACAGAAGAATTAAGACTGTACTTTTTCTTAGACATTTGACTGCAAAAGGTAAATTGGATAATTCATAGTACTTTGCTTCCATGTTTTGCAATTGGATAACCCAAGGGTAGGTAGCCCCCAACTATGTCAACATTAATTTCAGTTTTCAGCTTCTTTCCAGCATATTTTCAGGGCCGTTGGCTTTCTCAAAAGCTGGTTCAGAAGGCTTTGCATATGTTGCAGAGACAGACAGAGCCTAAGTAAGAGGTATTGGTGATGCTACAAAATCATTACCTACCAGGAATCACAAACACCATTTTGTAATATTCTCTACCATGTTTTGGTTTTAGGCAAAACCTTCCCATTTTATCATTAGTACTCTAACACTCAGTTGACTACTGAAATCCTTTTTATAAGAATTGAATACTAATTTCATGGGAAATGTTCCTACTTAAAAATAGTGTCTGAGGACCGCCCAGTAACACGTGACGTGTGAATGCACTGACATTCTAGAGACGCCTTCCCACTAGCCCGTAATTTCTTACTTGTAGCAGAAACATGGATTTCAAATGCCAGCCTTATCTTAGAGCGTGTTACTGCCTCATCTGGTCATTTCTTCATTAACAAAAACTGGTGATGCCTTCTGTGAATCTTCCATCATGCAAGGCGCTAGAGGTATAGCAGTCAACAAAGACAGAAGGTTGCAGCCCTGCCATGAGGCTTGCAAGTCTATTTGGGAAGAGACCATTAAACAAGTCATCAGAAAGTGTGGAAGTGGAAGAGGAGGGGTTCCAGTGCTAGGGAAGGATCTAAGAGTACCTTGGTTTTGATTGGGGCAGTGAGCGGTAGGACCGTGGGGTAGAAAGGTGGGGTCAGGGCTCAAAGTTATCTGGAGGATTAATGAGCTAACAGAGATGGAAGGCATTTGCGGTACATAATAGGCCCTCAATAAATATTAGTGTTCTCCACATCTTTCCCTTTTCTTGGTAATTTCAAGATTCAGTATTCTGACATAAAAAAAAACAAAAAAAAAAAACAACACTACAAATTGAACGCAGTCGCAATTTGTAAAAATTGGGTTCTTTTCCCATTTGCTCATTGCCAAATTAAACTGTCATTATCTTTACCCAGTGATCATTGCGAACTGGCCTTTCTCATGGGCATTGTCATAAGGAAAGGTACTGAAGGGATTGTATGTTTGAACTTTTCACATTTCCTTTGAATGGCCTGTAGCATTAGCTGCCAAAACCCAGAAACTACTGGAAGTAACCAGAAAAGTGAAATGTACAACTCAGTTATGAAACGATGACAGTAAGATGATGAAAGAGAGAAGCGGCTGCTTTTCAGACCCGCACTCAAAGGGTGTGTCTGCACGTTGGTGGGAGACACGTGACGTGAGCACATGAGCGTGGTCCTGGGATCATGCAAGTTCATGAATTCAGTTGTTCAGTTCATTCAGAAATAATTGGGCCTCTGGGAAGTAATTCATATTAAATAGACACATGAGATTTATCTACGTGACAAAATGTCTATTTATCATTTTATAAGCAATGAGATCCCTAGGCCTTAGAAACAATTATCAGTGAGCTACACATAGTGTTCCCTGCTAATAAGTAACTCTGCTCAGAGAACAAATGAAGCATCATCACCGTTTAACCACAGCAGGGTACTGGGTACCACTAGGGTTCATACTGAGCGGGTACACACTAGTAGTTTATAGTTGTCACAATAGGTGGCATTAAATATTTCTAGTGTCACCTCCAGTGTTTCCATCAGCTTCCCCATGAAGGTAATATTTTGGTCTATACAACCTGTCCTGTGTATTGGAATCACTTTACTCTCACTGCTCTAGCACCTAAAGATCAATACAGATGATCAGGATTGGTAGATGAAAATTTCTCTTTGTTTCATGTTTTCAAATGCCATGATTTTTGTTTTTTTGTTTTCTTAAGTGTGATTTTGAGGGAACATTCCCGTTTGGTCAACAACATGCTGTCAGACTTTCGGGGAGGTGTTCCCAGATAAATAAGCAGTTTGATGTTAACTCATATTAATTTATAGAGGTTTAATTTCATGACATTTTCTGACCTTACCTGTGAAATCTAGACTGTATCTTATTTGGAACCTTGAAAACTCTTACACCCTTGCTTTGATAAAATGAATAAATGTAGTGGCAGTGCTTTAGCGGGGCAGTGGTGAACTGGACTTGCCTAAGCCTGGAGCGTGAAGACAAGCCAGCTATAAAATGGCTAGAATTGCTAAAAGGAACTGAGACGTAATGTTATGACAGGTGGCTTCAGATTACCCTTTGCTTGCTTTAAGGATTTCTTAATTTAGCAGTATAATTAGGTTCACGTCAGATTTCTTTCTCTCCTCTCTTTTCACCCCCACAGGCAAAGACTGCCAAGCAGAAGCACGATGGAACTATGGGTTTACTCACGTACCCAGTGCTCCAGGCAGCTGACGTACTGTTGTACAAGTAAGGAGCAGAGTTTACCCCGTCTTATCCAGACTCGTGCTGACGAGAGGATGTTTTAACCTGTCCCAGAAAGATTGGGTCCATGGGGAAGGGGAACGTAGAAAGGATCAGACCCAGGAATCAGTTTGCCTCTATTCCCCAATAATAGGTACTCAATTATAGAAGGAATTTCCAGTGTGACAGTGATAACGTTGAGTGCTAATACTTAAACAGCCATTATGGGCTGGAGACATTATAAGTGCTTTACATACAAGAACGCATTCAATCCTCACAAGAACCTTATCAAAAGTTAGACTGTTATCATCCCCATTTTACAGATGAGGGAACTGAGGCCCAGAGTGATGAGTAACTTGCCCAGAGTCATGGAACTAGCAAAATTTGAACTCAGGATTGGAGTCTAGAAGGTTTACATACAGAATTTGTGCTCTTAACCACTGTGCAATATGTTCTTCCCCAGGAATAATTCAACTCCAAGAGTTTTCAATGTTGATTTCTCATAGGAACCAGATTCTAAAGCAATGCTGTTGAACAGAACTTGCCTGCAATTATGGAAACATATCCGTGCTGTCCAAGACCTCAGCCACTGGCCACACGTGGCTATTGAGCCCTTGAAATGTTGACAGAGGAACTGAATTGTAAATTGTATTTAATTTTCATTCATTTAAATTTTAACAGCTACCTGTGGCTACTGGCTACTGTACTGGACCTGTAGGTGGAGAGCAAGTTTTTCTATATGGTGTAGGGTGTCCTCCCTTTTCCTAGACCCATAATCCTCTCGTCAGCCACTGCTGCCACTTACAGGTGTCCAGGATATACAACCAGAGAATGCCAACCCTGTACTCTCCGTACCGCTTGTCCCGGCTTCTGGTCCCTTCCCTCTCCCGATTCTTCTCTGTTATCCCCACATCAGCTTCTACATCATCATTCACACCTGGCCAAGCCTTGCTACTGTGAAAGCTTCTGAGGAAAGAGAAATTCCATTAGTCTTTTTTCACCACTTCCTTAAGGCCTTGATCCTGTAAGTGATTCTTCCCTAGGAGAACTCGAATTCTTTGCATGTATGTGACAATAGCATGGAGACGACAATGTATATACCTTGTGGCATGACCCCAGAGTCCTTGTGCAGTTATGATGGGAACAGCCAGAAGAGTAACTGCGTAGCTTTACAAATAAGGAATGTCCCATATTATATGCAGGCCATAATTAATTATGATTGAAACTTATATATAAAGATTATGTGTCTGTTGGTTGTACTAACTTGAATGCTGGACTCCTGATAGCATTTATTATTTATTATAAGTGACTTTTGACTTATCCTGGGAAGTCTAGAATACTTATCCCCAGGAGTAGTAAGTGAAAGTCTAATAAAGATCTGATAATATATTTCCCAGCCATGTAGCTTATTTACTTAGAAAGGTTCTGTAAAGAACCTTGATTGTTCTTGCTTGTAAAATGGGTATAATAATTATCTTGCACAGGATTATTAAAGGATTTGAGAGAAACGTGGGCCAGCCAGTGCTGTGCCTGCCTTCTGTCCCTTGGTTATGATTGGTGATGGTTTTGTCTTTGACAACAACAATCTTCTATCTAATTTCATTTTCAAGGGCAATTTCGTTATAGAGTAAAAGGCTGAGATTTTTTTTTAGCCCCAGAATATAGAGGCACATAAGCATGGTACATTTCCTTAACAACTCAAGAACTGTAATGGGAGAATCCTCTGAGCTCCAGGCTGTGAAAAAGAGTAAACTTGAACTAGAACATGCTCGGCTCATAGACTCTGTTCCTTTGTGCTGTTTTCTCCTGCCTTCTTCCTTCAGACTGCTCCCAGGTGAACTGTTGTCACACCACACATATTCCATGTTTCCTGGGCATGTGTGTCCTTTGGACCACTACAGAGCATGCAGACAAGTACAATAAAACCAGCCCTGGTTTCCCACAGCATTTATTCTGTTAACATACACTTCTCATCGGTTTCCTTATGCTCCCTCCCAAGATTAAGAATTCCTAATTGCTTGATAATAAGTAGCAGAGGCAGGACTCAAACTCAGGTCCGATTTTTAGGCTGCATGTTGTTTTCTTTATACCAGTGCTCATGCACTTGGGGTTATTTTTTGTTTGGTTTTGGTTCAGGTATTTCTGGATTTTGAAAAAGGTCATAGCCAGAATGTATATGAATATTTACATTATAAATAGAGACAGATACAAAAAACACACAAATGCAGATGGATGGATGGATGGATGGATAGATAGATAGATAAAAAAATTTGTATTTTCTCCTAAGAGTAAATTTATATGTGGCCTCCTCATAAAATGCTGATGTAGGCCAAGTGTAGATTTAGTGTTTGATTTTGTCAGAATCAGCATAGAATGAGTGGTACGTGGTGTACTGGAGAATGAGCTTGAAGGAAGGGAATGGAAGAGGAATGTATGAAAGATTTATGTAACTGTTCTGGCGGAACTTGGTAAAGAATCCAGAAATGGAGAGCTGAGACCATCTTCAGCTTGAGAATATAATAAAATAGCAGATATTTGAAGAGAGACAAAATATTAATACTCAGAAATAGCAAGCATTCATAATTTTTAGTTTGCATCTGCGTTATGTTTCTGAATAATTTCAAATAGCTGACCATACAGTAAATATTTCTCTCTCACTTTCGCTCTCTACACACATACACAGGGGTGAGGGGCACTTTGTTAAGTACCTGTGATGCCTCTACTTCAGAAAAAGGCACTATGCATGGACTGAGGGGAAGAGGAAGGAGAAATTAACATGTGGTGAAAATTGTTTGCCAGGCTCCATATTAGCTGCTGCACACACATTATCTAGTCAGATTCTCACAACGGCTCTGTGAGATTGGTAAGTGGTGTTATCCCCATTTTACAGGTCAGGAGGTGACGTTTTAGAGAGGTACCACTAAGTCTACTCAAATAGGATGAGAGTGATTACCTTGGCCGACGGCTTTCTCTTTCTCAAGAAACTGAACAGAGAAGGATGGGAAGAGGAAAAGATAATGAAAGCAAAAACTGAGATGACAGGCAAATGAGGAAACAGAGTCCTCAAGGAACTGTGAGTAAGCAGACCCAAAACCAACCCAAAACACAGAGTATAGAGAGAAATGGTTGGTTGGGAAAAACGGTTGGTTGGCTTGGTAATTCCAGGGAAGAACTAAGGTACCATAAGTTCTGAGGATCGGACTACCGACATTGAGAACAATTGAGAGAATCACTTCCTAAAACCGCTTTGGAGACTCCCTGTTCTTTAATTACAGCCTTTCTCTGTGATTCCCATCTGTCCCAAATTTCTATGAGATCCTGAAAACTGCTGGCCAAACCTCATTTCAGCAGTCCGCTGGTGTCCACATACTCACCCACCACTGCCAAAACAATAATTTCCTCTCTTTCCCTTTCCAGCTTCCAGGCACGTCCTCCACTAAACCGGAGCCCTACTAAAAAGCAGTCTGAGAAATGTAGCTTCCAGGCTGCTAGCCCCTGAAAATCAGGAAATAGCCCAGAAGCGGGGAAAGGGTGCCTAGATGTCAACAGACAATCCAGTACACTCTCCTAAAAGCAATGGGAAGGCATTTGTGCCTCTTCAGGATAGCACGAAATGATCCCATTTATCCTTCTAAAAGAAAACCTATTGAAATACCGTGTGAATCGTAGGGCACAAGGGCTCCTGGGGCAGTCTATTAAGAGGCTCCTTCACTTGTCTGTTGGGACCATGAGATGACAGTAAAGAGGAAGAGAGTGGATGGACCTAAGAGATGTGAGGAGGGAAAAGGGCTAGGAGTTTATGATGGGCAGGATGTGTGTGAGAAGGAGGTACCAGGGGTGACCCCAGGGTTCTCACGGTGCTACTGACCGATGGTGTTGCCATTCACCGAGACAGGGAATATTGCAGGAGGACCAGCCACAAGGATGTGGAGATCCATGCAGTGTTCTCTCTCTTCCCGGAGGCCTAACGCCCTGGGAGGTAAAATCTTCAGTATCTCTCTCACAGTACCCAGCAGTAGGTCTTCAATGACTAATTGCTAAATTAGAGTCATCATAGTATTATCCAACAAGCAACCAGTGACGGCAAATTAATCATTTACGAAACGAAAAACAGCACCAAGCTCTAGACCCAGCCAGGCTGGTTAACGGCAGCAGCACGGAAAACGCACAAACACAGCCAAAGAAAGGGGGTGGGGGGGAGAGAGAGAGCGAGATCTCTGTGAGCAGATATATGTAGGCAGTGATTATTCATCTAGACACTAATTCTGCCAGGGGGTTGGGGTTGGGTCCCAAGTAAACGTAGCTGCAACAAGGAACTCTGCGAAAGAAAAATGGTTCAGTCACCAGAGAAGAAGATCAGACGCATTATTGTGTGACAGAAGTTATAACAATCAAAATTATGAAAGACTTTTGTTTTATGTTGTGTCTAAGAAAGCACACTCAGGGTAAGTTAAAAAAAAAAAAGAAAATGGAGAAAAAGAGAAGACGTATTAATATGGATATCATTATGTAGGGTATAAATTTTTTTAAAAAACAGCACTAAATTATTTGAAGTGAAAGGAAGACTATGAGGAGAGAGGTTGCAAATAAGCCCCATAAAAGAGCAGAATCAAAGACAGTCTGAATTAATGTAAAGTGTAAACTCAATGGATGAGAAGTAAGGGCCAAGATAAATTATAGGAGGTGAAAGGAGCAGCAGGAGCAGAGGGAGGAAAGACGAGAAACAAACAAACTAAAATCAGATGAAGAAGCCGGAATGGAGCAATAGGACCAGGTGAAAAAAATTAAAATGTTTTAAATCCTTTTTTTCTAAAAAAAAAAAAAAAAAAAAAGAGGCAAAACCTCACAGAATTGTAAGAAAAGAGGCAAGGATCCGACAGAAGGCAAAGACGCATGCAGAGTCATTACGAAAACGCAATGTGTTTTCTGTTTAGTTTGGTTGCTTTGTAAATCTGGAACCATTTTGACATGTGGAAATATTCATTTTGATGTGCTTAAAGTGTATTGATTATGGTAATTGTTTTTTCTGTGTTAGTTGCAGTCCATTGTGATTTCCTATGGGCTACTGTAATTGCTTTTTAACCTGCCCTGTTGGCTAATTTGGTTCGGGCGAGTCAAGGGGACCTCTGCATGTCAGCCTCACTGTAATTACAAGACAGGAGTAGCCAAGTCCAGTCCAAGAAGAGAAATGTAGAAAGGTGGGGCGTGTGAATGTAGATACACCTCAGAGAGGAGCATATGCAAGGCTATGAGCACGGAGGGAACAGGAAAAGGAACATTTTGGTTGTTACTACTCATTAGCCAGGGACTTTCAGTTCCTGGCCACGTGGAAGAGAGCCCTATCATTTTATAGAATTCCCTAAATTTATTTACTTGCCTTAGAAGAAGAGAAACCACTTCTTAATCCATTGTCATGGTCCCTGCAGTTTGCCTTTCTTAGTCATTGTTCTGTCCCTGTTTTCCTTAAATTAAAAGAATTCTCAGAATTCCTACAGCATGCCGTTTATACTTTGCAATTACCTAATCAGAGATGTGAACTGTCAGTTTGAAATGGGTTTTGTACCCATACATATCAGCATTGCTGCCCGGGTCTGTGCCTGGCTCTGGGATTATATGTCCATATATGTGTTTGTGGTGTGAGTCAGCTATTAGAAAGTAAAATGATTCAGGTTTGAAAAAAGTCACAATGTACCTCACACCAGGGTCTGTGTTTTTCTTTTACCATTTTGTCCTTCATCATGTCGCATATTAATGAATGTACGTTCTATCGGTAGCGAGTATTTACTGAGCTCTAATTATCAAGCACTATGCTTGGTTATCTCATTTAATCCTTGAAACAACTGTAGGAGGTAAGCACTGATCTCCATTTTACAGAGGAAATGGAGGTTTAGGCAAGTTAAGAAACGTGGCCTCTCGTGGCCTATGATAACCCACCTCTGGCTGGTGGAGCTGTGACAAACTCAGGTAGTCTGACTTCTGAGTCGGTGCTTTTATCCTTCATACTTATCACGAACTGATTTTATCATGATTTTTACCTTGGTATAAAACTATAGTGCCTTGGTATAGATTTATAATGACTTCCTCTTAAGATAATTCATTTATCCAATAAGTATTGTGCTCCTCATACATACCAGACAACTCAACTGCGTGTTGGAATTATATCGAAAAGCAAGGCAGACAGGCTCTCATAAAGCTTATATTCTAACAAGAGAGAAAACAATATATAATTAAATAAACAAATAAATGAAATAAAATAATTAGGTTGGGAGTATAAATAGGATACTGTGAAAAAGAACAAGAGAGGGAAACCAACTTTGGGGAATGTAGTTAGGGAAGGCTTCTCTGAGGAGGTGATATTTAAGCTTAGACCTGAAATAAAGGAGCCAGCAGGCAGGAGTTAAGGTACATTCTAGTCGGGTGGAAAAGCAGTATGTTCAACAGATCCAGCTCCCTGTCCTAGACGTTTGAGTTATAAACTTTCCAGGATACGTGATTTCATTTTCTGTCTTTATAGGGTTTGGCAGTGCGAGAGTCAACAGTTTCTCACAGGTCCATTCCGGTGTTCTGATATAGTTGAAACAGTCTTTCTATAGTCTACAGGAAAAATAAAAATAAAAATCACGGCTACTATTTCTGTTCTTCTTAACATTTTGGTGCATTTCCTTTCGAACCAGTTTTTTAAGCTAACATTTCTTGTTTGCCTACTATGTGCCAGACTGTAGGCTTTGCGTGTATTATTTTACTCCCCAAAGAACCCCATGAGTGGGAACTATTATTAGTCAGTTTCAAAGATGAAAAAAAAACAGGCTGAAGGAGGTTGAATCATGTGCCCAGGAACACCCAGCTGGTAAGCAGCGGAGCAGAATCTGAACCCAGAACCTCCTGACACCAGAGTCCACACTCCAAGCTCTGTGACCTCGCCTTTATGGGAATCCATGTTGTATGTGTTTTTACAAAACACTTGCCTCCTACTTCTTTCGTCTTATATTTTCCCACATCGTTAAATGTTTTCTTTTTTGGGGGGATTCTTTGTTTCGTGTCTTTGGCTAGATACATTGTGTTGTCTTTGCTTTTGTCTACTCCAGTGATTCATTCGGAAGGTGTACTTGCTGTGTTTCATCCTAGTAGCGATCATCTTTGAACTAACCAAAGACCACCCAAATGAGAACACACAGAGGCTGTTTATTCAGAGTTGCCACAGCAAGGGAGTCAGCTACCATCGCTTGTGTTTCTAGGGGCCTCGAAGGCAGAAGAGGAGTGCAAGAAGCGTTAGAGGAAAGGAAGGATTCCGGCATGCTTTCTGATTTGAGGTTGTCGCCATTGGGGAAGCTAGAGGCTGGCTAACTGGAAGGGGGGCATCTTATGGGATTGGCTTGGGGAACGCAATTCTCTGGTTGGTCCTGAGCCGAACAAAGATTGGGACTTCGGCAGTTACTGGCCAAGTCTTGGCTTTTCTTGGCTAGTTGCCCCAGAGGTTGTGGTTTGGCTTCCTCGTTTGGTTGCTCCCAAGGTTCGGGGTCATAGTTTTTTGGTCATGTATTGTTTGGTCATTTGTATATCAGTTTCTCACTTTAAAAAAAATAATTTTTGAGTCTTTTAAAAAGCATTCCAAGCAAAAAAAAAATTAAAAATGACAGCGTGCTGGGACCCCCAGTCTATACTCACTTCCTTTTGATTTTGTTAACTAACCTGGGATTTCCAACAAAGCTGGGTGTTATAAATGGATTGATTTTAGATTCCATTATTTTATATTTCAAACTGTGACCAAAATTTAGACTTTATGTTTTCAGTATTTACAGCCCGTCTTAATACCTCAGCATCTCCATTTCTGAGTTCTTGAGTCCTTAGGTTTGATTCAAAATTTTTCCCAGTCCTTTACATGCCTCATCTATAAAATGGGATTAAGTCCAATAACAATACATTAAAAGTGCTTGGCACTTGTATGCACAGCGTATAGGAAATGTTCAATAGCTATTAGCTACTTTCCTATCATCACAGTAATTATGATTATAGTTCACAAAAAAAGATAGCTTGGCCAGGTTTCTAATGCCTTTTTTTCTCCACCCTGTAAACACTGTTCCATTGTATTAGCAACCTGATTTTTCTTATTTTTGTTTTTATTTCCTGACTGTGGCCTATAGGATTTTTGCTTAAGAATTCAAATATTTTTCTGGGTCATGTTTCGGTGTTTCTTCCTGAAGCTCGTTGAGCCCCTTCAATATGCATGTTCGGTTTTGTCTGTTTGCCGGTTTGTTTTTAACTCCATCAGGTTTCCTTCTCTTTTCGGTGATTGCTTCTGTCCAGATGGGCCTGATGTCTTCCTTAGGAGGACCCTTCTCTTAGACCAAGGGATGGTCCGAACCCCTGATTTGCTTCTTTTTCCTCTTTCTCTGAGTCCTTGAAAAGCATCATGGTTCCCCTCCAGATCACCAATACAAACCTGTCCTATGCCTCTGCTGCTCAGCACTCTTGATCCTTCCATTATGTGTTTGGTTTTCTTTGTATCATCATTTCATCTTCTCTTCATTTTAATGTCTTCTGTCACCACCTATGTTTTCTCCTTTTGTGGCTTCTTCCTCTTGTCTTAACACAGCCACATTTTTTTTGAATCCTATTGGAGTTACCAAACAGTTTCTTTTCGAAAAACAAAAGTATCTGTGTCTCGTAAAAGTTCATTTTCAAATGTCTGATCTTCCTTGGGGTACAGTAGTCTTGCCCTCGTCCTACGCTATTTTTCATAGGCTCCGTACTGGGGTTTTTTTACTTGCTTGTGGGTTTGATGGATTTTAATGTGCTGGGTGTTTAAAATCCATACTGAAACCAGAAAACTCTATTCATGCCAGTAGACAGAATCAAAAGGGCCTCTGCCTACCTTCTGTCTACTTGGATACTAGTTGGATTCCCCGCTGAGAATTCAACAGGAAAGCAGAACACGGTGCTATACTCCTCATCCAACTGTTTGTGTCTCTCAACTAGGTAAATGCTGCCGGCCTGAGCTAGGTTTCTCCCCCACTGCCTGCCTGGCTCTTACACTCACTGGTAAGATGTAGTCCATGAAAAAGAACCGTCAGAGGGATACACTGCTACAGAGCTCGTCCTGCTTTAGTCTCTCCCTTTCGGCACTTTTCATTTCATTCATTCAACGAATGTTCCTTGAGTGTTGCCCATCCACAGCCAGAAAACCTTCTGTGTCCTGGGGTAGAGCAGCGGGCCCAGCAACGGGGGCATTTGCTCTGACCATGTACCACAGGAAGATCAACCGTTGCTCTTTCAGTTCAGTTGACCTTCACTGTTAATGAAAAGTCTTCTCAAATTCAGTCCTCAGTTTAAACTCTCAGTACTAGTTTTCAGTTATTTATATGTCCTCTGTCTTCATGGATATCCTAGTAAGAAATTCAGATAGGTTATTCTGAATTTCATGTCTGCTATCATGTCAAATGTCAAATTCTGATAGCATGTCAAACGATGATTCTTCCATGTTGAGTTTGGGCATCAATGTGGAATATTTAATGCCACTACCTAGTAGGAGGGCAGAGATGCAGTCCTGAGTCTTCCAGGAGCTGGCAGAGCTAGAGACAGAGCCCTAGAAGTCATCAGAAGAGAAGAGGCATGTGGCTCCTCGTGTTGATAAGCTCCCCAGTGGTGGGAGAGAACATGAGGGCCAAGACTATATTTTTCTTAATAGAAATGTCTCCATTTAGGGGACAAAAGGAGAAAAATAAGCCAATGCATGGCACTGTTGATTCTCTTACTTTTACTCTCCTGTGAAAATTTACACCTAAATAAGTATTACGTCTGCTCCTGATGATCTGCCTTACTTAATATGCATGATAACCCTGGGCTTTGTTTCTCCCCTCACCAACTGCCCTATTTCTGGCCACGCTGGAGAGAACTTGGAATCAGAGTCTGGTAATGAGGGACCCTCTAGTTACGTACGGGGTGTGTCTTGAACAGTTTTCTGAAATACAGTACATATATACCATTGTAAGATTTTATTCCCTGCATAACCACCGTTATTTGAAGGCTTACCAAATTTCAGGTACTGTGTTAAGCACTTTATATGCATTGTCTCACTTAATCTCCAAAACAATAGTATGGGGTGACTATTATTACTCCCACTTTATAGTATGAAAGTTGCCTATGATAGAAAGTCTATGATTTACCCAAAGTCACACAAGACAAGAATGACAGAGTCGGGGTTTGAAGCTGGCCTGACCCCAAAAGCTGTGCTCTTTTGTTGTGTTCTCTACTCTCTCTCTTTCTCACACACACACACACACACACACACACACACACACGGCAACTGCATGAGTACATGAGGGACTACATATCCATGGATTTGTTTAATGAATACCATTTATTGCTTTCATGCAAAAGTATATCAAAGAGTTGTTTGACACCTAGCGCTTATTTAATAATCAGCTCTTCTTTTGGAAATATATTCAGATTTTTTTATGATATAAATATTAGTTTAATTAACTGATAGTCTTACCTTGTTTTTGACCAGAAAGTATTGAACTTTCATTTATCAGATTTGTCTGTATAGGACTTTGTGTTATTATATAAAAAATTTTTTTCCACTGGAATCAAAATTTTCCCCTATATGAATATTCAAAAAATCTGTCACAGAATAATATAAGTTACTTATGGTTCTGTAACTATAGTATAGGAACACTATTATGCATCTATTAAACATTATATTAATGAAGACCACATAGAAACATGGTAAATGCCTCTTAGGTTAACATAAAAGATGGCATGCATATTATAACTAGTTATGTAAAAATATGCATCCAAATAGATAAGAACAAGGACTGGAAAGTAATTTGCAAAAATAAAAATAATTGCAAAATTATGAAGGATATTGCAAAATTTTTCAAAATGTCTTCAAGTATTTTACTGTCTTCAAGTAGCTAGTCTTTATGCTAGTCAAACCTAAATTGACTTCCTCCTGCTCTAGACAACTGTGTTAAATGGACCAGTGGCCCATGGACAGTAATTCCCAAGGAAAATAAAAGATCTCTGCCAGTGTTTCAAGAACCACTAATTAATCTAGGAGCTAGGAGGTTCTCCTCTCTATAACAAAACACCATAGCTGTCTAGTGGTTTTCCTTTGCTGTGGCTGTTTTGAAAATCTGTTATTTTTCCACTTAAAATGTACAATTATTTAAATATTCAAGTTCACTTTAAGGCTGCTCCTTTCACAGCGGGAATATGAAACTTCCTTGATCAAGAAACGACAGCACTTTATTAACTGTATTATCAAATGTAAACTCCCCAGCCAAAAGCATTAAAAACTTAAAATCACCCATCTCCTTTCCCAATAACATTTCCGTGTAAAGTTTTCCCCATCCAGTCTTCTCTATAATGCTTAATTCTTCCCTTGTTTGACGATCTAATGCTACAAGCTTTATGTATGGGATTAAAATAATTATCAGTAAAGTCCCCATATTCTGCTAATTTGGGGTTTGTGTCTTCATTTTTTAATAAAGTAAAATCTTAGAGAAAATTTAGGTCTCCTTTGTTCCTTTCCTCAAGCCCATTGTCTTTCCTCCTTCTCTGGAGGAAGCTGTAATCGTGAGTGCGAAAGGGCCTTCCACCACGTGTTTACACTCACACACGCATCTGTAAACAATGCATAGTCGTATTTCCATATGTACATTTCAGATGTACGTAACTATCATTGTATGCTACATGTCTTCGGCAACTTGCTTTTTCTGTTCAGCATTTTTGAGATCTGTCTACATAGTACTGATAGATTTTGTTCATTTGTTTTTTTTTTCCCCCTGCAGCATATTAATTGTCCTGTGATTGCAATTTACCTGAAAACAAAGGAGCATATTCCAGGAAGATCTTGGGTTACTCCCTGCATGACAGGGAGGAAAACCTTTTGCCTCAATAGCTGTCTGCCGTGTTTGATTTGACGAGTAGGGTGGAGTGTCTTTCAAGTGTGAGCCCAGGCTCTGAAGTAAAAAGCATCTGGTCAGGGCTAGGATAATATGTGCTGACTTGGTGAGAGAACAAGGAATGGTTTTAAAATACAATTATGCTTAGAGCATGTGCTATTTAAGATACCATTCCTTCCTCCCAGCAAGATCTTGTCACACGGGTGTTGATGGCTATATTCCGCTGCTATGGAAGAAAGAGAACTAGAGTAGACAAACGTCTCTTTGGCATTTGTCTGATACACGAAATAAAGACGTGGGTCTCCACATGCCCTCTGTAGTGGGTGAACGTTTGTTGAACACCACCCGTGAAATAGGTACAGGAAATACAGCTGCTTGCAATATCATTTCCGGATAGGCAGGAGTCTTGCAGAGTTTTTCTGTCTTTTATTAAAGGTCCACACACGTTCCTGTTGGGGAGGATCAAATCCAGCACATGGAGCTCATCCAGGATCTCGCTCGAGGGTTTAACAAGAAGTACGGGGAGTTCTTCCCGGTCCCCAAGTCCATTCTAAGTAAGTAACAAACATGTGACTGACACATCAAGGTATGTTGTGGAGAGAGGATCGGATCACGGACTGAAGCTTAAAACTTTCTTGAGGCTAAATTCAGCTTTCTTGCAGATAGGCCTCAGGATTTGTAACTAGAATCCCCATCGTTTTCTGTCATGTAGGACTAGTAGACCTCATTGGCTAATTGACTAAAACAACGAAAAGAGCTTGAAAAGTATGGGAGAGATTAAAAACTAAAAATGATCACTTTCATTTACAAAGCATTACATAATTTATCAATATATATATATATATATATATATATATATATATATATATATATATATATAAACACATCTCATTTGGTAGAGCAGGTGTGTCTCCCGATTTTATGGAAGAGAAAACTACGACTTGGCAGGGCTAACTTTGTGCCCAAGTCATGTATCTAGTTAGTGGCCAAGCTGGGTTCTACACGGAGTTCTTCTGATGCCAAAACCAGTGTCCCTTGCCGTCCCTGTTCACAATAAAACAAAAGTCACGAGAGTGAGAACTGCCAACTCAGAATCTAGGTAAAACAAATCCTCACACTCTGCCTTCTTAAAAGCACGTCTCAGGTGGAAACTTGCATCTGAGCCCTCAGCCACAGCTTGCAAGGCTATTCTAGTCTAGCATTTTCTTAAGGAAAGAAGCTGTAAATCTCTATCAACATTTTTCGAGCTGTGTAAACTTGTGGCAGGGGCAAAAATCACTGAACCTAAGCTCTGTCCATCTTTATTAAGCTGACAGCATTTTCAAGGAGTATAACATGTGCCTAGGAACAATTTAGAAACATAAGGCGGGTATGAATTTCTAAGTTATTCCAACAGTTCCCACAGAGAACTTCAGAGCACCAATGTACTGAAATCAGCCTTTTAGCAATAAGTAACATTGTAATGTTTTGGCCTATTATGATTTTACCTATTTCAACTTTATATGTTTCTGTAATAGCCCTAAAATAGGCAATTATTACCAACACTGGTTTATGAAGCACAGCTTAACATCTTGATTCTATCAGAGTAATAAACAAGCCGTGTGTGTGTGTGTGTGTGTGTGTGTGTGTGTGTGTACACTTATTTAGTTGTGGGTAAAGAATTTGACGGATTGCCACACACTGTTAAAACTAGTTTGGGGAGAGGAAGGGCAGTGGCTGTGGGTAGAGGTCTTAGCTAGTAGGGAAGCACAGAGAGCAAGACAGAGGGACAGGAAAGAAATCGTACTTTTTTAAAAGGTTTGACCAGCAAAAACAGTGTGATTGATACAATTTAATTTGTATAAGATTATGCATTTTTATGTTTATATGTGCATTCAAAGATGATAAAACTATGATCGACAAAATGTAAACAGTATTATTACAAATTTCAGATATCTCTACTTCCGTGCCGGTATAAATTGCATTTTACACAATGAGTATGTGACATTTACATAATCAGAGAAAAATAATTAAATCCTTTGGTATTCTTGGCATTTTTTTTAAGATGTAGACACGGACATTCCTGGTGAGTTTTTTTTTTTAATTGCTGTTTTTGTTTTGGGCATGTGTGTGTGTTGGTGTTTTTACCGAAGCCTCAATGAAGAAGGTCAAATCCCTCCGTGATCCTTCTGCCAAAATGTCAAAATCAGACCCTGACAAACTGGCCACCGTCAGGATAACAGACAGCCCGGAGGAGATAGTGCAGAAATTCCGCAAGGCTGTGACGGATTTCACCTCCGAGGTCACCTACGACCCTGCCAGCCGTGGGGGCGTCTCCAACTTGGTTGCCATTCACTCCGCAGTGACAGGACTCCCAGTGGAGGAAGTGGTCCGCCAGAGTGCTGGTATGGACACGGCTCGCTACAAGCTGGTGGTGGCAGATGCTGTGATTGAGAAATTTGCTCCAATTCGGAGCGAAATGGCAAAACTGCAGATGGACAAGGGCCACTTACAGAAGGTTTTAGAAGCGGGGTCAGCAAAAGCCAAGGAATTGGCATATCCTGTGTGCCAGGAGGTGAAGGAGTTGGTGGGGTTTCGATAGGACCTTTCAGCTCATCTCAAAAGAGGCTTTTTTATTCTGTGGTCTGTGCACTCCGATAAAGGCAGCTTTCCTCACCGGCAAAACAACAACAACAAAAAAACAACAACGATAATTTGGGGACATTTGATTTGGTGTGCCTAATTATTGGCTTCCTTTGATGAAAAATGCTTCGTAGCCTTCAAACAGAGCAACGCTCTGAATCCCCTCAGCAAAATGCTGTGGCCAGAAAAAAGAAAAAAAAAAATCAAAGACGTCATAGCTGTCCTAATCCTCAGTTTTTGAGGTACGCTCCTTGGCTTGAATTTATCCACACAGAACTGACTGTGGTGAGCTGTAATTGGCAAATGGGGGTATCATTTGTGTCTCTCAAGCATGTATTGTCACAGGTGGACACTTAATCTAACCCTTTTCTAGTAATATGCAGAGGTCTTAGAATTATCATCCTTGGGATACCCTTTGGACCCATTTGTGTTTAGATCTCATAAAAAGAATTTATTATTATAGTTTGTTTGTTGCTGTGATGGGGCCTGCCTTAATCTTTTAAAACTGCTTAACTTATTTCCCAAGAGACCACATTGACTGTTTCAGCAAGTTTTGTTTCTTTTTTTTTTTTAATTTAAAACTACATGATAGAACCTTCTGAGAAGGTTGCATTATTTCAACTTGATTTATTCATTGTACAAGAACCCAATTTCCTGGATTATGTTCTTAATAAGTACTTCCTAGCATTCTTCTGTCAGTCTAATCTCCCTAACCCCCTGTGAAATATATAGGAGACAAATTGCCATTTTATCCCTGAGGAAAGTGAGGCTCAGAAGTACAGTTAGCTTGGACAGTATCCCTCAGTAAGTGAGAAGCAAATCCAGGATCAAAACCTTTTCTCCTTATTCCTAAGAGCAGTGCTTTTGTGATCAGCACAAAACCCTGAGAGGCGGCATGTCTGAGACTCCAAACAGGCTTATTTTAACGGTGGGTACTGAAAATACAAAACCTGAACTACCGATACTGTTTATATCATAAATATACTGTTTATATCAACTGATAGCTGCCTGCCTTACATCTGGATTCAGCCCACCTCAGTCACATTTCCTCCACAAAACCCCCAAGGCAGGTCCCAAGTTCAGTGTCCCAAGCTAATTGCAGAGATTTTTCTAGGATTCTCTGCCAGACTCCTACAGTAGTGAGGCCGACAAATCAGATTTTCCCAGTGCATGGAAGCTTCTCATCTCACCCCACCTCAGTCTCTAAGTAAGAACAAGTCACTGTGAAACCTAGCTTCTCAGCACTTCCATTTTCCACACCTGAAAATGGAAGTGGTAACCCTGACTTACCAGGTCTGTCCACAAGACTGATTTTATAAGAAAAATTGCTTATCATTTTTTTTGCCAATGAGTATAATAATGATTGTCGTTTATACATAAAAGACTAGTATGTTGGGCGAAGAATTTTTACTCGTGTGTCTTAAGAGAAAGAAGTAGAGTGGTCCTTGTACCAACAGATAAAAATCCACAAAATACCGCGTGGTGAGATCCAAACTGAAAAGCCCTTTTGGGGAACATTTTTTGGAACGGGGTCTCTATAGTTTTAGAGCCTTTTGGGGCATATTTCTTCCAAGGCTCTTTGCTTTTTCTTTCAAAGGAAACCTATTATGAATACTGGAAAATGATAAAATTAAAGATGGATCTATCAAACTATTGTCTGTCTGTCTGTGTGGGGTTTTTGTTATCCCCTTGCAGCACCTTTCATCCATAGAACTAAAGGCAGCATGGAAAGAATGTCAGGGAAGAAAAACTAGATGACTTGTGACAACTTCCAAGGAACAAAACTCTGCACAGATGAGGTTGGGCTTGTGAACACCCTGATATTACTCTTTGAAAGTGACCCGAAGGCTCATCAGGTCCACAGTCAGCCCATAATGATTGAGAGATGTGTCCAGGGATCTCGGGAGCTCTGATAAAAAAATCAAATAAATAAATAAAAAATAATTAAAAATTTTAAAAAATTTTAAAAAGCCAATGCTAGACCCCAGATCTATTTTCACATTCCTACCACTTAACCATTTACAGGCCTCAGCACAATCTTTTTATCTAGATGAAGAATCGGGGAGAAATCTCTCTTGTGCCTCACCTCAAAAGGTGATTTTAATTGTTATTTTCTGTATATTTTATGGAGAGATGAAATGATGACAAATATTTCAGATGGTTGTAATAATGGTCAGGTAACTCGGGGCTCTGTAGCTCCACGAACTGGCAAACCCTATTCCAAACCCACCCGGATGGACTGTCTTGTCACTCAGAGCTCAGTGGGGCTATCATGCCTTTTGTAGGTGCCTCACAAACATTTACCAAAATAATGTCAGAAAATGAGCTAGCGATTCCTAATAAAGCGTGAGGCTTGTTAGTTTGTTTTTCATGAACCTTTGAAACACCTTGAAGATGCTAATCATAGAATAATAACTGTCACTATTGCGTATCAGACACCATACTAAATGTCTTAGCACAGTGTTTTCCCAAGTGTGGTCCCCATAGCAGTTTGAGTACCCCCTGGGAACGCATTACGAATGCAAATTATCTGGCTCTACCCGAGACCTACTGAATCAAAACTCTGGGGATAAACCCGGCAGCCTCCCAGGTAATTCTGATGCGTGCTAAACTTTGAGAATCAGTGCTTTACATGTATTCTCTCATGTAATCCTCATAACCCACTAAAGTATGCTATTATCAGTCTCATTTTATTAAGGATGAAACCGAGACATAGAAGGCTGAGTGACTTGCCCAAGATCGTTCAGCTTCTAAAAGGTAGAGTCACGTTGTCTGTTCCAGAGCCCCGCTAGGCCACCCTGGCGCCTGCAGAATATCATCTGGTGTGTTTGGGGTAATGTGCTCTGAGGCTGCACCCGTCCAACACAGCATGTGTCCATTTAAATTTAAATGTATTCGAATTAGATAAACAACTCACTTCCTCAACAGCAGTTTCAAGTGCCCAGCGGCTAATGGCCAGCACATTGGACAGTGCAGATAGAGACTATTTCCGTCACCACAGAAATGTCTTTTGGACACCGCTGCTTTAGGCATTCAGCTTACTGGATTGGTCTGTAAGAGACCAAGCACATACCGCTGAGGACTCTCCCTGGAGAATTCGTGACGTTAGCAAAAGGATTACGGAGAACGACAGACCATAGAGCTTCCCAAACAATACTTAGATAATAAGAGCTAGCGTGTAGTATATACCTGCTCTATGTGGGGCACTTTGTGTGTTTATATGCAATATCTCAATATTTATATCACCCTTATGAGATCGGAACTATTGGTGCTACTTTTTCAAATAAGTAAGATTCAGCAACTTGCTTTAAGTCACACCCACAGTATTAGTCTCTAGTTTCTCCTACTTAGAAAACTAGCGGAGTGACCTGCCCCTTCTTGACGATCTAGATTCTTCTCTCAGCACTTGGGATGCCCTCTTCATGTCCCGTGATTTCAGCCCTTACATCTCCCTCCCTTCTTCCTCCCTGTGCCTTCTTACTTCAGTGCTCATATAGTTACTCCCCCAAAGTTCTTCACCTGTGCACACAACAGGCTTTAGGTTGCTTTCTCCTGCAGCCTTTGTTTTCCTCCAGGTCACTCTGTCAAGTGCTGTGTGCCTGCGTTACTGGTTTAAGGGGGTAACAGTGCCCTGGGGCAGCTCTGGGTCTTTAACGTGACGACTCTGTGTTTTTTCTCACTGACGATGTGTTCTCGCTGTGTGATCCATATCCTGTTTGCACTCTGTCAACCGGATGGGCCTTTTAAAATTTCGTTGGCTGAGAAGAGTCCATTCCAAGCAAAACTGAGCTGAAAGCTGACTGCCTGTCACCATCACGGAACATTTTCAAATACCCCCACTGGCAGGGCAACCTGGAGGCTTTACTGTTAATCATTTTAAACCCTTATATGTTAACTTTCAACAATTCTGGTATGTTAGCTAGGGATTATCTTCTTTCTCCAGTAAGGAAACTGGGGTTCAGAGTGTCAGTCACTTATCCTCGGATATGTAACGCAGCAGTCTGGCAATGTTTACATAGGGCCTATTTCGTGAAAAGCACAGGGGAACTAGCACATGCCTATGATGCAGAGGAGTTACTAGCTAACAAATGCTGGGTGAGCCTGGGAATGAGTGATTAACCAAGATGTTGAGGAAAGAAATACGCTACCAGGTAAGAGAAAATGGGGTTCTGATGAGACACTATCATCCGGGAACATGAAAACATTTAGGGAAAAGCAAATCCATGCAGTCTGTAAGCAAAATGAGGATGGAACTATTAGATGGAGCCATATGAAAGTGTCAAGGGTGGGTTATGATTTTTACCAGCAAATCTGGTAGTTCCGTGTGGAACAGCCTAGTATATCCAGTAGACAAGCATTTTGTAGAGCACCTATTTTGCTGGCATCAGCCAAGCACTAAGAATTAGAAATGCAACACAGCGTTCATCCTCGGCCTTCTCGACGACGTGGAGATAAACATGGAAAGTAAGAGGCAGACAAGGAACTCGAGCCAAAGTGTTTTGAGCCATGTACTCCTTCTGGGTATATCATCTATGGCATTAGGTCCTAATTATTTGGAATATGGCTTCTAAATGTCACACTCAATAGTTCTCAAACAAATAGAATAGTTAGCATTTGCTATAACCATGTTGCCTCTGTGGCATGCAAACTTTTTTTTTTTTAATCCCCTCCCCACTCCTACCTATACACATACACGCGAGGCTAGGCTGACAGTCTCCCTTTTCTAAAAGTGTTTCTGAAAAGCCGATGATGTGACATTATATGATTCTATTTAGAATAAACTGGTCTGATTTTTACATAGTCACTGTCTTATCATTTCCACCTTAATCGCTTTTTCAAAGAAGGTTTTAAAATACAGACTCCTCCTGGGAAGAAAGCCAGTCCCATCTCCTATCTGAGAACACAGAATGAAGAAGCCAGTGTGCCTGGTGTTTACCACTGGGTCTCCCTCACTCGCCTGTCCCACAGGGAGTGCGATCGTCAGTTCAAATGAATAGATCCAGAGAGTTCCCTGCGTGTGCAGTAGCCTTCCGGACAAAGAGGAGCTAATTTAAGAAAACAAAGCACTATGTGGCTTGTCTAGACATGACCATGGGAACCAGACCTGGGGAGGAAAGTGTTCCCACCACGAACCAGACAGCTAGTGAGCAAGAAGGGTGCTATTCCTCAGCAATATTCCAGAAGAAAGTCCTCTTTCTAGAAGTGGAGGTGAGGACTCATGGGAATTCAAAGTCACAACATTGTTTTGTGATGGAATCCTCTCCTGGGAATTAACAAGCAGTGGGATGGCTGAGGTTGCTGCTTCCTTGGTCAATTATTATTCTTTCATTGTTTCTATACCTGCCTTTTCTATTTGTTATTTTCTAGTTATCTTTAGGTCCTGCAAGCTCAGTGCAAGGACAGAATTCCCTGGTGATTAGTGTACCCCAACATTTGTGTATAATGGACATGTGCTCTTTGGCATCTCCTGCCCGCGCCCCGTAACTAGGTGGATACCCCGCCAGCTGCTGCTGCTCCTCTTACCTGATCCTTGCCTACTTCGTTTCTAGAGAAACAAATAAACCAAATATTCCTTCTCCTGAGAGCTTTTCAACTTTGCTCTCTCCTAGCTCAAGATCTTGCCTGACTCCTGTGTAAGTTTTATTTCTTTCTTCCCTAGTGTCCCTTGATGTCTAACACCACCACAGCCGAGGAAAGCCACCTCCACGGGCTCATGTTGTGTCTGGGCCTCTGGATTCCCCCTTATTTCCTGCCCACTGTTCTGCAGTAACCACCCCTGTGTACATCACTCCCACACACTTCGCAGCCCCCTTGTCCCCTCTACCCCCTCCACTACGATGGCTTCCATGCCATTTCTCACACCTTCTACAACTTTGTATTCATCAAACAACCTGTTCCTCCATATTCTTCTTTTGAGGAGAGCACATTCTGATGCCCTCTGATATCCTGGTGTATTGACATGTCACGGTAAATGGAAGAGTTTTTGCCTTTTGATCCATCGTAATTCCAAATTAACAACCTCTGTGTTAAATATAAATGCTTTCCCACCCCATCCCATCCCATCTCCCCCCCAAAAAAACAATGTGTACAAACATACAAAGAACTCTTACTGTATTTATGGTTCAGATTTTCATAACTTTATACATGAATTGACCATAAAGTTGTTTTGGCAGAGACTGCTAACTATACCCCAGTATCTAGTCTCACCTTCCTTTTCACTTAGTGGAACCCTCGCTCTCACTTTGACCAGAGCACACAGTTCCAGGTGAGGACTACATATCCCAGCCTACCCTGCAAAAAGGTATGGTCCTGTGAATTTGTTCTAGCCAATGGGATATGAGCAAAAGTGATGTGTACAATTTTCAGGTCATAGTTTTTTAAAAGGAAATTGCTCCTCCCACCTCCAGCTTCCTGGAACAGCATGTTAGACCCACTGAAGAAGCCCCATGAGAAAGATAGGGTGAGTCAACCCTAAGCTTGGGTCCCTGGACTCAGCAAGCAGCACTGCCTTTCTGCCCTGGACTGCCCACCTACCTCTGGACTGTTATGTGAGAAACTTTTATCATATTTAAGCCACTTTTATCTTGGGATCACTTTGTTATAGTACCTTAGCTACCATCCCAACTAATACACTAATCTTACTATCTCTTTGTCTCATGTCTCCCATCCAACTGGGGCATTTCAGTTCAATTCAACATTGTGTGAAAGCCTTCTATGTGGTGAGGCAGTGCTTCTCAAAGTGTGGTTCCCAGACAAGCACCATCATCCTCAAGTGGGAACTTATTAGATATGCAAATCCAAACTCCACACCAGATTTACTGAATGGGAAACTCTGGGGGTGGGACTCAGCAATTGGTTTGAACAAACCCTTCAGCTGATCCAGCTGCACCTTAATAATTGAGAACCACTGTGCTGGAGGAATAAAAAGGGAATAAAACCCAGCCTCTGTCAAGGAGTCATAAAAACAATGGTTGTCTTGACTTTCTGCAATTTCCTCTCTGCCCACCTTTTCATCAGATTAACTGAAAATAATTTAGCTTAAATTGTTTTTATTTATATATATGATTATTTATAAACATTCTAGACTGTAGCACCTATTTTCAGCAAAGCAGTCCACTAAGTGCTGAGCTCAAACATACAAACATTAACTATTAAATTTCACAATGAGAGACCCCATGGGAGATCCAAGATGGTGGAGTAGATAAACACCACCTGCATCCTTCTGTGAACAGATTAAAATTACAACTAAATTATAGAACAATCAACCTAGAGAACCATCAGAAGGCTAGCTGAGCAGAAGTCTTATGACTAAATATAAAGAAGAAGCCACGTCGAGACTAGGAGAAGCGGAGATGTAGAACGGGCCCCACACTTGCATGTGGCAGTTGAGAATCAGGAGCGATATCTCAGCTGCAGAATTTCCCCCCAAAGAAGCAAGGTACCCCAGCCTGCCCACACCAATCTCCCCAGCTAGGCGGAGTACTAGTGCCAAGAAGAGGAGTCCCCACAACATCTGGTTGTGAAAAACAGTGGGGATTTTGACCATCCAGGTGGGACGGAAGGCTTTGGGAAACTCAGACGTCCTCTTAAACGGCCCCTGCACAGACTCACTCACTCGCAGGCACTCACCTTGGGCTCCAGCGGAGGACGGTTATTCAGGGGGCCTCGGAGACATACAGGGGAGCAGACTGAGGTGTGAAGCTTTGGGGGAAGACTGGAAGACAGTTGGCATGAAGTCCTCCTCCCACACAAGCGTGAAGTCCTCCTCCCATACAAGCAACAGGCAGGCGCCATCTTTCCATGTTGAGCCCGCCCCCTCTGGCCAAATCTGAATCTGATTGGCCTGGTGAGCTCTGCTGCTTCCTTCTGCTGATTCACTGGGACTGTACCCCACCCACTCCCCAACGCCGGAGGCACTTTCTCTGTGAGTAGCCTGCCCTGCCCACATTGCACTCTTTCTTAGGAAACTATCAAAGTCTGGCAGACCCTCAGAGGGTAGCAACGCCTCGGTGTCCTCTAAGGTTTTTGCTGAGTAGCTCCAGGCCCAACACCAGAGTCTGCATTAACCTTTCCACTCTAGTGACTCCCTGAGACCCTGCCTCACCCAATTTGCATATGAGGCTCTTATCAGTGGCTGAACCTCAAGGGAGCCAGCAGGTGGCAGAAGGCCTCGGGACGTCCTGGCTTTTTGCAGAACTACCCCCGGCCTGGTAGTGGTGGCAGACATCCTCCGTTCGTAGTGTGGCCTCTCCCGTGTGCCTCTAGAGTTAGCACAGGCAGCAAACAACTGTGGATCACTTTGTAGCTCCTACCAGGTCGTTCCCAAACAGTCACAGGCAGTGGGTGACCTGGGCCTGCACCAGAGCCCCTTCCAAGAGGCCCCAGAACCAACATATTTGGAGATCGGCTCAGACCACAGCAGAACACCACCCAGTTAGCCCCACAAGCGACACACACAAAGGGTGGTCTCAACAGGCACCAGAGCCAACTGGGGTAAATCCCACTCAGTGGTGTAAGCCCCCCCACATAGCAGTCCATAAGCTGTGGATGTGGCCAAACCTCACAGCCAGTCAGCCTAAGGTCAATCCCACCCACTGACATGCCAATAGCAATCAAGTCTCAATTGTAACAGGAGGGCACACACAAGGGACACTTCTGGAGCACCAGGGGTAGGTGCCCAGAGAGACTGTGCCACTGGGCCCCACAGGGCACCTAATACGTAAGGCCACTCAGCCAAGACTGGGGTATATAGCAGATCCACCTAATACTTAGAAACAAATACAGGGAGGCAGCCAAAATGTGGACACAAAGAAATGTGTCCCAAATGAAAGAACAGGAGAAAAATCCAGATAAAGAACTAAATGAAATGGAGGTAAGCAACCTACCAGAGACAGAATTCAAAACATTGGTTATAAGGATGCTCAAGGAACTTAGTGAGAACTTCAACACAGAGGTAGCAAGCATTACAAAGTACATAGAAACCATAAAAAGAACTAGTTAGAAGTGAAGAATACAGTAACTGAAGAATGCACTAGAAGGAATTACCAGCTAGATAAGCAGAGGATCAAATCAGCGATTTGGAAGACAAGGTAGCAGAAAATACCCAATCGGAACAGCAAAAAGAAAAAAAGAATCCCCCCCAAAATGAGGAGAGTTTAAGAGACCTCTGGGGCAACATGAAGCATAATAACACTCACATCCTAGGGGTACCAGAAGGAGAAGAGAGAAAGCTAGACATTGAGAACCTATGTGAAGAAATAATGACTGAAAACTTTCCTAATCTGGCAAAAGAAAGAGACATACAAGTCCAGAAAGTGCAGAGAGTCCCAAACGGGATGAACCCAAACAGGCCCACACCTACACACATTATAAATAAAATGGCAAAGGTTAAAGACAAGGAGAGAATCCTAACAGCAGCAAGAACTGACTGGGTGGTGAACACACAATGTGATGTATAGATGATGTATTACAGAATTGTACACCTGAAACGTATGTAACTTTACTAACCATTGTCACCCCAATAAACCTTAATTTAAAAAAAAATAACAAAAAGCAGCAAGAAAAAGGCAACTAGTAACATATAAGGGAGCTCTGATAAGACTGCCGGCTGATTTCTCAACAAAAACTTTGCAGGCCAGAAGGGTTGGGCACAAAATATTCAATGTGAGAAAAACAAGGACCTACAACCAAGACTATTCTACCCAGCAAGGCTATCGTTTAAAATTGAAGGACAGATAAAGAGCTTCCCAGACAAGAAGAAGCAAAAGGAGTACCAAACCAGTATTACAAGGAATGTTAGAGGGACTTATTTAAGACAGGAAAAAAAAAAGCAAAATTATGAATAATAAAATGGCAACAGCTACATATCTGTCAACAATTACTTTCAATGTAAATGGATTAAATGCTCCAATGAAAAGATATAGGGTGGTTGAATGGATAAGAAAAACCCTTACATATGCTGCCTATAAGAGACTCACTTCAGATTGAAAGACACACACAGACAGAAAGTAAAGGGATGGAAAAAGGTATTTCATGAAAATGGAAACAAAAAAAACTGGGGTAGCAATCCTTATACCAGACAAAAGAGACTTTAAAACAAAAGCTATAAGAAGAGACAATGAAGGGCTCAGAAATCCCACTTCAGGGTATTTATCTGAAGAAACCCAAAAAGCTACTTCAAGGGAATATGTGCCTCCATACATTCATTGCAGCATTCTTTAGAATGGACAAGATATGGAGGCAGCCTGGATGTCTGTTGATGGAAAATGGATAAAGAGGAGGTGGTACATATATACAATGGCATATTACTTAGCCATGGAAGGGAATGGGTTTTTGCCACCTGTGGTGGCATGAACGGACCAGGAGGGTATTGTACTGAGTAGAGTATGTTAGACAGGGAAAGACATATTCATTGCGATTTCACTCATGTGGAATCTAAGAACAAAATTAACAAACAAAACAGAAACAAATTCATAGATACAGAGTACATTTTGATTGTTGACAGATGGGAGGGAGATTGAGGGTGTGGGTGAAAAAGAGGGGAAAGTTTTAAGAAGTACAAATTCGTTGTTGCAAAGTAGTTATGGGGATGGAAGGTACAGCATAAGGAATATTGTCAATAATATTGTAATAACTACGTATGCTGTCAGATGGGTACTAGATTTGTTGGAGTGATAGATGGGAGGGGGTTTGGAGGCAAGATAAAAAAAGGTGAAGGGATTAAGAAGTACAACTTGGTATTCACTAGTCATGGGGCTATAAAGTATAGGGAATATAGCCAATGAAACGGGAATAACCGTATAGTGCCAGGGGGGTACTAGACTAGTCAGGGAAATCATTTCTTAAATTATATAAATGTCTAACCACTATGCGGTACACTTGAAATTAATATAAAATAATACTGAATGTCAACTATAATTGATAAATTTCAAAGGGAAGGAGGGGAGAGGAATAAGAGGTCCAAATTTCCAGGTATAAAACAAATAAGTCATGGGGACATAATGTACAGCACAGGGAATATAGTCAGTAATATTGTGACAGCGTGGTACGGTGTCAGATGGTTGCTGGGTTTATGGTGATCACTCCTTTAGATATATAAATGTCGAATAACAATGGTGTACCCCTGAAACTAATATAATATTGTAGGTTAGCTATATTTTTATTTAAAAAAATCTTTAAAAAATAAACAGGCTAAAAACTTAGGTCATTGGGTCTATGAACATCCTAAAAGGGGAAATAACTGAAGTTACATTTGTAGATACACAGAGATTTGATCATCAATACTAGAATTAATGAGGATCTTTTGAAGCCAAGAGAGACAAATAAGAAGAGGGAGTTATTTTACACCGTGAGTAGTAAAATTACAGTACTTACTACGCTATAAAGGGTTCTATGACCTGGAAATAAAAACAGTTGAGCATGGATTACATTTATGAGTGAGAGTGTCATAAAATTGCATCAAGCACAAGTTAGGAATGTTCACATCATTTCTGAAAGTGTCTAATGTTGATATGCTAGAAACTACCATCTTGGCTATCACCACCCTTATTCTCATCATCTTCCGTGTTCAGAACTCTAGGTTGGACCCGATGACACCAATGAAGATGGAATTGGTGATGGGCTCGGAAGGAGGTTCCTGAGGACAGAGACTCTTGGACTTAGTGTGTTTTATAAAAACCTGGACACACTTCAGATTTAATGGATGATAAAGGTAGAGAAAACATGGAAGACAATGGATGTGATTCTGAAAAGAACTTGTGATTTTTCTGAGTAAAGCCAGTGTGCCATTATTCTTATTAACAAGAGACAACCCAGATCACTGAAATCTGTAGATAATCAAAGACCTAAATTATATGTAATGATTAGTACACACAGTAAACTGACCTTATGTCGTTGGGATAGGTGCTAAACTCTTTGTATAGCGCTAACGTAGAGAAGTGTTGGCACAGCCCCAAATTAGCCAAACTTGAGACTTTGGAACTCTAGACTTTGTGATAATGGAAAGATAGCAATTAGTATTGCCCACCTTCCCCAAAGCTATATGAATCTCTAGAAAAAAGGGTTTTAATCTCTCCACCCACGGTTAGAAACACACAGTCATTTTGTATGTCTGCCATTTGCTGCTAGAAATTATTTCAACTCTGGCTTATCTGTTTTTAAACTCTTGCAATATCTTTAAACTACCATCCAGGTTGGTAAAAGGCAACTACTTTATTCCTTCTTTCCCTCCTTGATCCCTTTAAGGATACTTCATCCATCTTCTTTCCCCAAATACTGTCAGTCAGGATTTCTATTCCAAATAATTCAGAGTCAAAAGCATTCAACAGTCTGGAGGCAAGTGAGCTTTTTATTGCATTTTTATTGAGAGTAAATCGAACTGTGTGGGCAGGCTAGAGAGGGGCTCCTCTGTGAGGCCCCAGCATGCCCCACTGTTGCACCCCAGCAAGGACTCATGTTTCAAGAATTACATCACTGTGATCTGCTTATATTGGCTGACCAGGCCCCTGGGCACTGCCGGGCAGGTTAACTCCTTCTTGGTCCGCATGAACCTTCCACAAGAGAGCTTATGTGACCCCCCAGAAGTCTCTTTCATAACTTTCCAACCATTTCCTAATTTAACATATGAAGAAGTGGTTGGTGAACTCTAACCCTATTTCATCTTCACAAACCTGCGTAAAGCAGAAGAATTGTTATCCCCATTTTACAGGTAAGTTTTCCCTGAGTCTTTTGTCACCACCTGATCTATTTATGACACTTGAAGTTTGCACCATAAGTTACTGGTATTTTTTTATCATAGATGTACTTGCTTATAAGTGACTTTGAGAGCATACTGTTACAAAAAGATTGGGGATTTTATTGTTGTTTTTGTTTTGTAAATTATGCGTAGTCTGGAGCACAATATGGGGGCAGGGATAGATGCTGAATAAATGCTTATTGATTGAAAACAACCCTGAGGGAGAGAGGGGGGTGAAGCGTTGCAAATTCAAATGGCTTCGAGAGACAGATCACTTTTTAATGTTATTAAATAGCTTGGCAAATATTTATTCAGTGCTTACCATGTGCCAGGCACTGCTCTAGACACAAGAAGTACAAGGATGAACAAAAACAGACAAAAATCCCCATCTTCTTTGAATTAACATTGTAGTGGAGAGAGACAACGGGAAAGTAAACGGTAGGTCACCAGGTGATCAGTGTTATGTAGAAATATAAAGAAAATACCCAGCACCTGAGAATGTGATTATATTAGAAGAGAGAGGACATTTAAAGAGGTGACTGAATAAAAATGGACTAATCCAGTCTGCCTGTCGTCTCTATAAGAAGAGATCAGAACGCATAGAGGGACAGCAGGGGTGCACAGAGAAAAGGCCATGGGGGGGACACAGTGAGAAGGTGACCACCTGCAAGCCAAGGAGAGAGGCCTCAGAAGAAACCAATACCTTGATCTCAGACTTCCATCCTCCACCCCGGGAGAAAATAAATTTCTGTTGTTTAACAGTCTGTGGTACTGTGTTATGGCAGCCCTAGCCATTAATATCAGTGCTTATTTTACATAAGGTTATAAAGGATGGTTTTGCTGAGGTTAAACAGAAAACTGAATGGGGTGAGGAACATGGCCATGTAATATCTGGGGGAAAACCAGTCGAGACAGGGGTCCATCAAACACAAAAGCCTTGAAGCAGGAGGGTGCTTGATTGGTTTACAGAGTAGCAAGGAGACCAGGGTGGCTAGAGTCGGGGAATTAGAGGGAGAGCAGGAAACGAGGTGGGAACTGTAGTGCACCCAAGGACTTTTAGGCCTTTGTTAGGTTTTTGGCTTTTACTTCAGGGCAATGGAATTGGGAAGCCATGGTAGGCTGACGTTATAAAAGTTCATGCTGGCTATTATGTTGGGAAATAGACTATAGGAGTCAGAGATAGATGTGGGAAGACCAAGTTCAAGAGGTATTTTAATCATCCACGTAAGAGGGAAGGCTTGGAGTGGGGTAATAGTGAAGGAAGTGGTGAGACATGATCAACTTTGAGATACATTTCTGAAAGTAGAGCTAACAGGATTTCCACCCCAGTTTTACTGAGATATAATTGACATGCAACATTGTATAAGTTTAAGGTATACAGCTTAATGATGTGACATACTGTGAAATAATCACAATAAGTTTGGTTAACTTCCATCATCTCACATAGATACAATTTTTTTTGCTTGTGATGAGAACTCTTAAGATTTACTCTCTTAAAAACTTTCAAATATGCCATACAGCAGTGTTAACAATAGTCAATATGCTGTACATTATATCCCCAGAACTTAATTATCTTATAACTAGATGTTTGTACTTTTTGACCACCTATACCCAATTCTGGCCCTCTCCACACCCCCACCTCTAGTAACCATAAATCTGATCTCTTTTTCTATGAGTTTGGTTTTTTGTTTGTGTCATGCAGGACAGCCTGCGGGGTCTCAGCTCCCGCTCCCCACATAAGAACGCAGGACATGGTGAGGCCAAAAAGGAACACCCACGGAGCCATAGGTAGGGGAGTCAAACCACTATCGTCTCACTGGTGGCTGGGTTGGAGACACAGGAAGCAGGAGCCACACTGTTCTCAACCCGCCATCCTAACTGCAATCCACGCTTGCTAGCTCAGCCACCATCTTCTTGCTAGCCCCCATTTTTCTTGCTAGCGTAGCCACGGCAGTTATATTAGTGGCCAATGGCTCACTGGTTACAGCTGACGGCCAACTAGCCACCGCTGATGGCCATCCAATCACAGTTGATGGCCATTTACTACCCGAGCCAGCACCTTTCCACGTGAGGCCAAGAGCCTGGAAACTGCACTCCTGGCTCTGTCCCCACAGTTTGTTTGTTTAGATTCCACATATAAGTGAGATCATACAATATTTGTCTTTCTCTGTCTGACTTATTTCATTTAGCATAATGCCCTCAAGATCCATCTATGTTGCTGCAAGTGGCAGGATTTCCTTCTTTTTATGGCTGAATAGTACTCCATTATATATATACCACAACTTCTTTATCCATTCATCCATCAACGGGCACATGGGTTGTTTCCACATCTTGGCTGTTGTACATAACGCTGCTATGAACATGGGGGTGCAGATATTTCTTCAACATAGTGCTTTCATTTCCTTCAGCTATTTCCAGAAGTGAAATTGCTCTGTCATAAGGTAGTTCTATTTTTAATTTTTTGAGGAACCTCCATACTGTTTTCCATAGTGGCTCTACCAGTTTACAAGAGTGCCCTTTTCTGCACATTCTTGCCAGTATTTGTTATCTAGCTAACAGAATGGTTGTGATATTTGAGAGATAGAAAAAAAAGAAGTCAAAGATAACTTTAAGATTTTTAACTTAAGAAGTCAGAAGGATGGAATTGCTGTTTACTGGACTGGGAAAGACCGTAGGAGGAGCAAAACTGGAAAGATCAGGAGCTTGGTCTTGGACATGTGGAGATGTTTAGTGGGCAGTTGGATATTTAAAACTAGAGGTCAAGGAGAGGTCCCGGCGAGAGATATTAACTAGGGGGTCATCAATATAGACATAGCATTTAAAGCCAGGAGTCTTGAAATCTCTAAGGGAGTGAGTGCGGGCAGAGAAAAGAGGATTCCAGGGACTGAACCTGTTTAGAGGTGGAGGGACGTGAGAAAATACGCAGTAAAGAGACTGAAAAAGAAAGGCCAGTATGACACAAGGAAAACCAGGACAGAGTGTTGCCCTGGCAGCCAAGTGAAAAAGCTGTTTTTCAGAAAAGAACTAATGTGTAAGGTGAGTTCCGAAAAAGGACCGTTGGATTTAGCCATAGGGGAGTCATGGAGACCTTGATCAAAGCAGTTTGGGTGGATGGTGGGGTCAAAAGTCTAACTGAATAGGTTTAAGAAGAAATAGAAGAAGAGAAATTAGAGAGGGTGACCTTGACAACCCTTGCAAGGAGTAATGTTATGAAGAGAAGCAGAGAAATGGGGCAGTGTGAAAATAATATAGAGTCAAGAGAGGGGTTGGTTACCTTTTAAGTTGGGGGACATAACTGCAAGTGTGTATGCTGATAGCAATAATCCAGTTAAGAGGAAATGTTGAATGACAGATGAGTGAGAGAGGACAATCACTGATGCATGTCCTTGAGGAAGTAAGGAATGAGGGGGTTCAGAGCACACGTGAACAGGCTGGAGTTCGATGGGAGACCAAAGAGAAGGAAGAACATATGGGCACAGGCACAGATGGATTTTTACACATGGTAGAAAAGCAAGTAGAAGATCTCTTCATGGCTCCAGTTTTTTTACTGATATAGGACTCCAGGTGCTCCGCAAAGAATTAGGGTGAGGGAAGACGTGTTGGAGGTTTGAGGAGAGTGGAGGAGCTGTGAAATAGTCATCTAGCGAAAAGGAAAGAGAACGACTGGAGAAACGCAGTAGAACTGCTGGGCAGCATTTACAGACTCTCTTGAGGCTAGAAAACATGAATTTCCGAGAGCTCACTGCAGTGGATTGGTTTTCTCCAGCCACCTTCCGCTGTATGGGTGTAGGCAGAACGTAAGCAAACTTGGGTTCACCTAGACCTGGCCTCTTCTTAGGTGACTGCAACAAAAGAGCAAAAGGGCAAAGGACCTAAGCATGCACAACAATGAGCCACCGTGCCCTCACAGGGCCAGGGGCATGAGGGTGTGAGGGGTGTGGAGACAGTGAGAAGATGGCACTCAAGAGATTGACAGTCCCAGTGTTGTCAAAGGATTGAGGGAGACAGCTGGAAAGACGGGAGGTGTGGGTCTGAGCTTGAATTCAAGATATGGGCGTGCAATTCTTGGTACTGGTGAAGTCTGAGGTATGGCCTGAGGAATGACTGTTGATCCAGGGTGGAATATATGGTCTCCGGCGGAGAGAAGGTCAAAGAAGCTAGGGCACTGCAAAGATCATTTACTTCAATGTGCAACCACAAAGACAAAGCCCAGAGTAGCGCTGCAGACAGAGCAAGCTAGGAATAAAATCTTCAAAAAGTAAAAGGGAATGGTCTTGGGAGTCTATAGGCAATGGCATGAGAGCCAAAATCAGAGGTTTTAGGGATGAGAGAGGAATAACAGTCTGGAAGTGTCGATGAGAAGCAAAGGGGACACTTCCTCCACCTCCAGCTGCCAGTATTGTGTATATACTGGAGCGTGAGACATCCCCCCGCCACACACACACATTCCAGCACATCCTAAGGGGCAGACATGGGCTAGGTAGTGAGCAGGGAGTCTTCCTTCATCCATATTTTGGAGGATTATATTGGGGGCACTCAGAAACCTGTGGTTTGCCGTTGGACTGTTATTTCTTAAACTATAGATGTTCCATCATCATTTAAACCACCAGCAAATTTTTGTTATTCCACTGTTGGGCCTTACTGGTATGACTCCTCGTCTAAAGCACTTGTTATTGTTTCATTTTGTTTTGTTTAGAGGGGTAGGCAAGATGAGGGGCCTGACAGCTAATTTAGCTCAATTCCTCTGAGGCCATCTTAGAGTATCTTAGAAACTTCCAATAAGAATGCTGTCCTGCAACGAACTCTAGCTCTCTCATAAGGGACCAGAATATCTGGAGCTCCCAGGTAAGTGCACCTCCTCTCGGAATCTGCTCTGGTTTCCTGGTGCTGCCTTGTTCTGGAGGGCTGGGGCCACTGGATTTAGTTGGGACTGGCCCGTGATTACTTTAGGTCACCCCTTCGCTTGCTGTGTGTTCTGTCATGAGGACACCATTGAAATGACACTCTTTTTTCTAGGCAAAGGTGCTGCTCTGCCCCCGACACTCCTAGCTTTGAGTGAATTCCTCAGTCTGGGCAGCTTTGGTTTCCAGGAGTACACCCATATTAGTGCGCAAGGAGGAAAAAAAGTATTGGAGTCAGTGACGATGCAGCCTTTTTTGTGGCAGGTAAACTACTTTCCCTGAAGTCATTTCCGAAAGAGGCATTCCAAAACTGCTTTGAGCACTCATTTGAATGAGATCTAGAACCCCAGGGTAACTTCTGGGAAAGACAACTCCAATTTGAGTAAATAAATTCTGGTATTTAAAAATATATATCAGCCCCATTACTTTCTAGTCAGCTTTCAATCCTTGATTCCCAAAAAAAAATTTTTTTTTTTTAACTGATCAAAGGAAAGAGCTCTGCCTTAGTGAGAGCTGCTAGTCACCATCCTGAGATAAAATGCAGGGTGTGTGACTGAGATAGAAAATACTTCTGATTAGGGGGATTTAGCACCAAAGCCAACAGTGTTTGCCTTCTAATTTAGCCAACACGCCGTTCAAATGTTTGAGACTTTTGTACGAGTACATGCTAAAGCAGAAACATAATGAGGAATGGAAGGATGAAGGGCATTTCCAGGAATCCGCTATAGGAGACCTACAAACCCTCTCCTTCCCCCTCCCCCACTCCCACCACCACCAGGCTTCAACAGCGAGGAAGGCCAGCATTTTAAATGTTTGTGTATCTTGCTTTACAGGTAGAAAGTCTTTCTATTTGGAAAGCCACGAGGAAATGACAGATGGCTTGATCTTGAGGACCTATCTTTGCCTTGGGGAAATTTTAAATGAAAAACGTAAAAGAAAGTGGAAAACAGAAATCTCCTTGGAGAGTTTTTATTACATCGCCCAACACAGGCACATAACCTTGTGTGATGCCTTGGCTCCTATGAGAAAATCCAATTGCCATACCTTTTCCAAAAACATAATCTCCTGTGAGGAGATTAAGGGTGGCCCTTACACACTTCCCTTTGGCCAAATAGCATGTATTTATAAGAAAGGCTATCATGATGTGTTTGGAATTAGGCCAAACTAACTAGCACCCAAGTGGGTGGAACCTTTGTAAAGATTTCATGAGTTCCCACACAAACCCACTGAGCTAACCAGTCACCACAGCTTACAATGAAGCAGTGAAGAAAGTTGTGGATGGGGGAATGGGGTGAGAGGTAACGTGGAAGAGTTATCCTCAGCTCAACTTATCCCCCTCTCTATGCTGTCCTAGCCAATGTGGGAAAGGACGGGAGGAAAGGATGTTGGTTCTGGAGAGAATTTGGGCAAGAGGAGGTATGACTCAACTGCAGGGGGAGTCAGAACAGAAATTTCCCCGCCTCCCGACCACTATTCCCCCTCTACTGGGAAACCTGGCACTGCCCAGAGGGATTCCCACACATTAAATTTCTCTTAACATTTTCCATCTTAAGTTGAGTCTTCCTCTTCACTGTACTCCAAGATGGTTAATCAGTGTACCCAGCAATATGCAAGACACTGTATGTAACGTAAGTATTAACATTGAATCTCTGATCTCGATATGTTACAGTTTAGTCAAGGAGACAAAACTTAAACCCACTTAAACATGGTCAGTCCCTCACAACCCAGCAAAAGTAGTCCTGCTTTGTAGAACACAGAAATGGATCTCACTCAAGAAATGGATCATGGAGGGGTTTTGAACCAAATGGAGGTAAATATCCAATCCCTTTTGTACTCCTTTGTTTATATTAGGTTTTAACCTTTTAAACCGCAATGACTTTTGCACCAACTTGATACTTCTCAAACAATCTGTCCATCCATTCAACAGATATCAAGTGCCACCTGTCAGGAGCAAGACTCTATGCTGGGCACAGGGAAAACCAGGTCTATGCAGGGTATCAATACTGACAGGAACACCCCTGAAATACCATGATTCATTCTGAAACATTCTAAACAAATGATTTTTTTTTTTTAAATTTGGTTATTGTCTTCCCTTTCCCCTCCTGAGGAAAGCTTCTTCCATCCTACTATAAAAATACTGAAAGTTATTTGGTTGAGTGAGATACGAAAAAAAATAAGTTTGTGGTGTAAAAAAATAAATGAAATCGGCACCCTCTTCTGCCTCTGGAAATATGAAGACTCTGCCTGCTCTGGGGGTTCCTGTTCTTTTGGAAGCCCTCAGCTGGTCTTTAGCAGCAATGATGACATAAAGGAAAATTACATTCTGATGCAGAATTCAGCCCCTTCATCTTTCTCCTGTCTCTACAGCATGAAGCTAGGGGCCCACAGAGGATCTAATATCAAAAGGAAGAGGGTAATGCCACTACATGAAGAAAAAAAAATAATTACCAAATTTCCTGAATAGTAAACAGCTTTTAAAAAGAAGAAGCTGAACCCTTTGATAGCTTGGCCCTTGGTCTGCCCGTGAATGCCTTAAGGATTATATCATCAGACTGACTGCAGCAGCCTATGCTATTGTTTCAGAAGGAGGAAACAACGGAGAAGGGGGTGGGGGAAGAAGAAGAAGAAAAAGGAATGGGTGGGAGCAGGTCTGCACCTTGGGGAGGGAAGAGTTTGATCTTGAAAGCGCAGTTATCAAACGTTCACGTAGTGAGGCTAGAAAGACAAATTGAACAATTTCTCAGCGTCTGTGGGAAGAAGGTTTCTCAAGGCCATTTCTTCTTTTCTTGGGAGATTAATATAAACGTTTGGATTCAATAATGTCTCCACCACTGATGACACGGGCGCAAAAGAGAAACCTCAAGTTGCCCAGAAATGTTATTGCTGAAAACCATCACCTGGGGGCAGTCTTGTGACTGCTAAACCTACTCTGCCTTATTCGAGCACAAATGGTGCTTTTTTTTATTCCCTCCTGGATGTGCTCGGTTTCTTGATCTGAAGTTGAGGGGTGAGAAAAAAAAAAAAAAAAGCGCCAGGGGGGAGACGGCTGAGGAACTGAGCCTTCCACTTCCTCAAGCAGCCAGGAGGTGATACCACGAGAATGTGCAGGAGTTGTGAAGAGTCACAAAAGTTGTCCTTTGGGGCTTTGAAATGGAAAGCCTCTGAAGCGAAGGGGGGGGCTGCAGACTGCGGATCCTGGGATACTAACGACCTCAGCGCGGATGGCAAGAGAGAGAGAGGCTGGGATTCCCCGCATTCCGGGGACTTACGAAGCCTCTCCTCCCTCCCCGCCCCCCCCTGCCGGCACAAACAGTCCTCCCTGCGCCACCGCGCCGGGCCAGCTCCTGGTGTTCTGAGACCCCAGCTCCCGCCTGCGACCGCGCGGGAACTTGTCAGCACAGGGAGGACGGGGCGTGGACCCTGCGAGGCGCTCCCTGACCCCAACCGTGGAGACACGGGCTCGGGCTCCCAGGCCTGCCCCCAAAGGCGCGGCGGCCAGAAGCGTGCGGAGCGGTGCTCTCACAGGCGTGCGCTTTCGGGGTCGCTCCGGGGGCGTTTCCAGGGACCCGCCGTTGGGCAAGGAGGGATGCGGGCTCACTCGCTGCAGCCTTCGCAGTCAGGCCACGCGCGTGTCTGAAACCTTCGTGCTCTTCCCCACTCAAAGGGTTCATGTCTTAGCATTAGGAGTCCCTAAACCCTTGGTGTGCCAGAGGATAAAGTCCGTGAAAAGGAAGGCGACCGCGGGCTCCCCTGGGCGTGGGCAAGGGCGCGGGGCCTGGAGGGCTTTGTCACTTGGCGTGCTTGTGTGTCTTCGCGTGCAGGCGTCCCTTCGTGTGCATGCGTCCCTTCGCGTACACGTGTCCCTTCGAGTGAGTGTCCCTTCGTGTACATGCGTGTCGGGCAGCTCGAGAACCGGCGGAGCGCGCGTGCAGCCGGGCGTGCGAGCTGGGAGAGTGTAAAGTAAACCCAAGGGCACCGAGCGCTCCCGAAAACAAAGCCAGATCCTCGCTCCGCAACACAGCGGCGGGGTGTCTGGCTTTCTGAGCGGGGACTTCCCCCGGCTTGAGCTCCTTCTGCTTCAGGCCTGCCCTGCAAAGGAGGGGGTACCCTCCCAAATCAGGGAGCAGCGACGTTTCCCGAGGGGGGGGAAGTGTCAGGCGGGGAACTCGGAGCAAATGGGCTCCGAGGTCTCGGCGTTGACCTTGGCCTGAACGCTGAGCCCACTGCCGAGGCCTCCTCCAGCCCAGGACCCCACGCGGGTCCGCGCGGAGCGAACTAGGCGACCCCAGCGCGGGGCCCTCGCCCGCAGGCTCCGCGGAGATCAGGGCGCCGGCCCATGGCTCCGCAAGTTGTGCCTGCGGGACGGGCCCTTATGGAAAAGAGGGAGAGGCGGTCCCTTGTCAAAACCCGAAAAGAAAATTGTTCAAGTTCAAAATGGCATTTGCTTTTCTTCTTCTTCCAGAAGACGGAGAGGAGGACAATACCTGACTCTGGATGGATTAATGGCTCTGCGCGTCTTCATTTCAGAGCCCCTAGAAATAAGGGAAGACGCCTTTTTGCCCCCTCACGTCCTGCTCACGTGGGGTGTTCGCGGGAGGGGGGGTCTTGCGAGGACATGAGGTTGGAAACCTCAAGAGGGGTCCAAGGCCGCCGGGGACCCCAGGTCGAAGTCTCTTCCGTGTCTAGCGTGTGAATTCGCGGGTAGCATCAGGTCCCAAGCCCGCGGGACCGAAAGGCATATTTGGGCGCAGACCTGGCCTGCAAGGGGGCCCCATCCAGGAGCTCGGGCCCTCCGCTCTCCTTCCCTTGTTTTTCCTTGTTAACTTGTTTTCTGCCTCGCAGGCCCACTCGAGCCCCGCGCGCCGGCTTCCCGCCTGGGACAAAGGCAGGCGCAGCAGCCTGGTCTGCGTTTGAATATCCCGGAAACGCCGGAGGCGCGCGTGGAGCTCAGGAGCTCAGCCGGGTGAGCACCGAGTCTGGCGAAGAATCCACGGCGCTCCGCGACGGCGTGAGAGAGCAGAGCTGCCGTGGGTGCCCTGGGCACCGCCCGCTTCCTGCGCCCGAGCACCCCGGCGGCTGCACTCCTTTTCTCGCCGAGCTCCTGCGCGGGTAGGCAACGGGGTCCGCAAGCAAACCTCTCTGCCTCTCCCTGTGGCCCGCACCTCTGCGGGCCCCACTGCTGACGCTGGGCCAGGAAGGGGAGCCCGCGGCCAGGGCTCCACCTGGATGGTAGCCGCCTGCCTGGGACATTTAGCCACCAGCGCAGCGGGGTGGGTGAGCCGGTCACACCCGCACAGGTGCAGTGGAAAGGACCGGGCGCGTGTAAGTCCCAGGCTACATTTCCAAAGTCTGGCTGGAAAAGTAAGAACGAGGGTCAGAAAAGGAAAGGCCGTTTACACGTCACTGGTTCAAGGGGAAAGTGAAAACGTTTCCGGCTTGGGAGAACTGGAATTTCTCCGTTGTCCACTCCACTAGACAGAGCTTAAGGTGAAGGGGCAATGAGGAAGGTCGTGTGCAATGAGGAAGGTCGTGTGCAATTTACACTGGCCTCTGAAACTGGAAAAAGAAAAGCTCCGGGGCCGCAGTGCCTCCGCGTTGGGAAAATCGTGCCCGCCTCCGCCGATGGCGTGGGGAGAGCGAGAGCGCAGCGGCGTCTGGACCAACTCGGTAGCATTCAGCCCCCACTCCCGCCTGTGCCCCCAGTCGCGTCAGCGGCGTATTTTCCATTGCAGCTTTTCTCTGTTTTGGGTCGTTTTACCTTCCTCTCCTCCCCTTTGTCACACACGTCCTTCCCGCAATAAGACCAAAAAAGGCACTTCTCAGACCGAATCTTTATGTTGGTAGCTCTCTGCCTGGCCTGGATCTTAGAGTTCAAAGTCACTGCCCAGGAACGTTCCTGTACGTGCAAATGCCTACTCCCAGGCTGCTGAGCCTCGGCTGGGTCTCGGGGGGGTCTCAGCATTCCACCCCAGGGTCTGTAGATCTGATGTTAACCCACTGTGCCATGAAACCAGGCCACTGGCTCGTTAGCTGCTAACGTCCAGGCTGGGTTCTGCTGGGCTGGCCCTGCGCTGATAAAGCAGATAAGTTGGTAAGGGCGTCTGAAAAGGGCTGTTAAGAAGCTGAGTGGTCCTTGGAGCCTACCTGTAGAGTTTCTGAATTTGGGAAACAGGGACCACTGAATAGAGCCTGCTCCCGTTCTGCTTCTATTGCAGGTGTGTCAATGAGCGTGTACAGCAGTGTTGTAATAAGTGCATTTGGGTGCACATGTGTCTCTGTGTGTGTGAGAGCATGCAATTGAAATGTGCAGCTAGGGAAATTGCCCTCCATCAATCTCTCCTTCTCTCTGGCATACACACTGAAAATAAATTTTTTGGTTGCAGACTTTATGATTCTCATGCTCCTGAGAACGTTCCTGGAAAGGGGACAGGCTTTAGAAATGAAAAACATTGTCTAAAAGGGATTCAACATATTCTGCTTCTCAGCACTTCCCCTAAAGGTAGGAGGACTGGACACTGGAGCTCACGGCCGTCCCTCCGCCACTTCCACAACTGCGCGGTAGCCAAAGTGCGAATTCCTAGGGCACCAGCAGACTCATTACCATCTCTGACAATGACTCCAAGTGTGTGTTCATCCTGAAGTCTAAGCCCCATCACTCTGTTCAGAACTGAAAGTCTCACTAACCTGCCATGAAGCCAAATCAGAGTTCATTACATGAACTTGTACACACACACACTTGTACACACACACACACACACACACACACACAGTTTTACAAAGGAGAGCTTAGTAAAATGCTCTGCACGTGGTAGACATTCAATGATTATTTGTTGAGTGAATGACTGAACTCATGTGTGTATTTATTCTGTCCAAGGCAACTGTTTTAACTAAATAAGCTGGTATATGCATGTGTAATATATATTGCGACAAAGAATTGTGTGCCCAGAACATAGGGGAAATTTTCGTACCTGTCTTTTTGCCTTCCAGTTCTCCTAAGCAGCCCTCACCCGCCACCCCCACCCTCCCATCCAGTGTTCCTGCCTGAGGCCAGTTGGTAAATGTACCCCACCTCCACCCAAGCCTGTCCCGTCAGCCAGTAAAAGCAAATTCATTACTTTGGTCACGTCCTTACTTCTCTCACAGATCACACTCCTGCTTCTGTAAAGGTTCTTTGGCTGATGTCACCTCAAAGTGCCCTTATACTCTCTCTAGGTGGCATGCTGGTTGGGTTTCACAGGCCTGCAAACAGGCAGGGCACCCCTGTTAGCCGACCCAGCCTCAGTCAGCATTTCCACAGAATTTCCACAAAGTTCTCAGGAAAGCTTGGGGTCTTAATTTGGAAGAGGATTGGCAGTTCCGGGAAGGATAGAAGCCACTGTTCCCCGTCTGGCTGAGACTCGTCTTCTGCTCTAGGTTTGTTTCACAAAAACATATATTTAATCACAATAGTGTATGACCCCAGAAATAACAAACCTGGTGACCCCAAGAAGGGAGTCCAGAGCCAGTGCCTTGAAGCTCAGTGGGTCTTTCTCTTGCCATCCAATGGTCCCCAAGTCCTCCTCCCTCAGAGGGAGTTGGAGGGTCCTCTACGGTGCCCCAGCCAGCCTGCTGCCACCTAGAGAATGCTGATATCCTCTCCCTGCCACCTCCCCCAGACCTTTATGAGAACTAGCCCGCTGGAAGGATAACAGCCAACCTGTCACTGCAGAGGAGAAAACCAGCTAATCTCTGGCCCCTCTAAAGGGTCTGACCCAGCCTGAAAGACCCAGGAAAACAAGGACGAAGACCTTTCCCTTTCCCTCTGTGCTCCTCTTACTTATCTTCCATCTCTCTCCTCAAACTCCTAGCATTTGGGAGTCTGGGAAGTCCAAGAGGGAGCTGTCTCTCAAGGCTCCCCACCCCCCCCACCCCCACCTCCACCCCCCACCCCCAGGGCAGACGCTTGCTACATCAGAAAGGAAGGAGGGGCAGAGGCAGGAAAGGAGTATTTTAAAAGCTCCGCTAAAATCAAAACTGCCAAAGAAATAGTGGCAGCTCTTTGGGGCCACTTGGAAAGTGTCAGACCCCCAAGGGACAATACCTCCTTTTTAAATGAGATAGACAGCCATCAGAACTCAGAGTGGGGTAAGGGGAGAGGGGCAGCAAACTCTCATCAGAGGGGGAAGGGAGTCTAACTTGGTTTTGACTCCAACCTGTTGTCTCTGGAGCGGCTAGGTAGTCAGTGGGTTCCGGGAACAGGCCTGGCGGAGAGCACCGTTCTCCCAGTGTGGCCCTGGGCTTGGGCAGGACGCCTGGGAGCCTCCGTTTCCCCACCTATCTGCCCCACCTACATCAGAGGCTGAGGCCCAGAGGGGCTTTGCGATTTGTTAGCGCTTTACAGTTTATAAAGCACGAGAGTGGTGACAACCCAAAGGCTAGCCCAGCGCCGGGACCTCCGCAGTCTGCTGACTGACGCCTTCTTGGAGTTCTCCGGGGGCTACTTTCTGAATCGCCTTTAAAGAACGAAACCAAATCCTAACTCACCGGTGTTGAATCAGCTGCTCCCTCTACCTGACCCGCCCCCGTGTGATTCTACAGCCGCGATCGCTAACGGTCACCTAGGGACAAATTAAGGAATTGAAAATGCTGAGCTTGAGAAGCCGAATTCCTTACACTATCTGAGGCCGTTAATCACCCAGCAGAAACCAGGCCAGCCGGCAGGAAAAGTACCGAGAGGGACAGAGAGACGGAGTGGGTCTGTGCGCTGGTGCGCAGGGGTTCAGGTGGCGGGGAGTCAAATGTAGATGTTCCTAAGTGTGCTGAGAATGGGCGCCACAGGTGACGAGTCCCAGGAACCACAGAGCTCTCTTAAGCTGCCTCAAACGCCCTAGGTTGACACCTGAGGAATGTGGCCTTGGGAATCCAGAGACTTGCGCAAGGTTAGCTCCGGACCCGACAGCCCAGGGCGTGGGGTCTACGCCCACACGCGGCTGTTTCCCGAGAGGAGGCTGCCGTGTTTTTACCCCAGGTGGTGAGAAGACCAGAAGAGTCGCCGTCCGGGTCCCTGGGCCTCTTGAGAATCCGTCTCCAAGGGCGGGCTGGGGTGATGGGGAGCGCACGCTGCAGGACCGCGCGTGCCAGGCAAAGTGGGGCGCGCACGATTTGCAGACAGAAAGCAAGTATCTAGGGGGGATGGGGCGGTAACTTCTGTGTAGATAAGGAAAGGGAAGCTTCCCCACCCGACACCGTCTAGGGTGGGGACCGCGACACATTCCTATCCAGAAACCTGGCGCTTCGGGTTGGTGGTTTGTCATCAGTCTTCCAAGGAACTCGCGTTGTCCCCGAAGTCCGCCGCTGCCTGACTCCCGCGCCATGACCACCCGCAACCTTAGAGGCCAGGCCTGGACCCCCGCCCCCCCGCACTCCTGCTGGAGCCCAGACGCCGGGGACTTAGCTCTCTGAGTGCAGCACTGGGAAGGACCGAGGCGCTGCGCCCCGCGCTCCCCGCCGCTCCCCAGCGGCGCAGGGCTTCCGGCCCTACTTCCCAGCCCCGGGCTCCTCCTGGGCCTGCCCGGGCCGCTTGTCTCCTCAACCCCCCCAGTGATCCGCTCTTCTCCGTAGCCCCATAGTTATAGGGACGATTTGTTTAGTGAAGCTCCTTAGACAATGGAAAGTTCCGAGGTTTCCTGGACGTTGTGTTGGGGAGGCGGGGCCGGGACCCGCTGACGGCGGTTTCCCCAGCCCTGTTCCCCCCCTTCTCTGCCCCCTCAGCCACCGGGCAGCAGAAAGGCGGCCAGCTTTCTCCTGCCCTTCGGCCAGACGACCCACGACTGCTGCTCCCGCCACCTCTGCACCTGCCTGGCTGAGGTGAGATGCCCGGCGCGCCGCGCGGGCGCTGCGCACAGCTCCAGCTGCCGGGGCCATGACCTCGAGTGGCGGGCGGGAGACGGGAGCGTGAGACGGGTGGACTCACCCTCGGGGGGGCGGGGGGGGGGGAAGAACAAGAATTCTTAGGTGACCTGGGTGATGGTTCTAACTGCCGCTCAGCAACCGAGGGGACCAGTCAATGAAGTTTTAGGGAACCTTGGTTTCCTTATCTCGAATTGAGACTAATTACACCATGCCCCCCCCCTCAGGGGGCAACAGCAGTCTTATGGGAGACGGAGTCCCGTGGGCGGCCGGGGAGACGTGGAGCCCAGGGCAGGGAAGAGCAGGCGCGCCATCGGCTGTCTTAACCCATGGTATTCTGGCAGGAAACTCTGACATTTAAATCCTCAGAAACAGCCACGCAGGGACAACTCAGATCAAGTGTAACTGAGGTGGCTTTGCGTGTGCACTTGGTCTTTCCAGGAAAGGGAAGACCGCTGGGGTTTAGGAGAAGCCCAGTCTTCCGGCCTGACACCCCCACCCCCACCCCGGGCCCGCCCCAAAGGGCGCAAGGAGCCCGGTGGGGACGTGGCGGTCTCCCTACCGCCTTGCTCCGGAGGTGGGTGCCGAGTCGCGAGAGTAAAATCACTCAGCGCTCCCCGGGACTCAGCCCAACCTGGCTTCACTTCTTTGGCCGCAAAAGCTCCCAAGGCTTGCGAACCCTGGGCGCCCCTCTCCCGGCTGCGGGCGCCCGCGCTCTGGCCCACTTCCGAGCGCTCGGCCAGGCGGATGCCAGCCCCGCGCGTCGCTCGTGGGCAGCGCGTGGGGGCCGAGGGAGCTCCGGCCTAATTCCCCAGGCCTGCATCGTTGCCCCGTGGTCTGCCACATGGAAAAAAAATCCACCCTCCAGATCCACGCTACCCTCTGCCTGGACAGCCTGGGATGGACCCGGGTCCCCCGAATAATCCGAATCCTAATCTAGTTCTCCCCAGTCCTTCGGCCGGAGCAGGAGTGATATGGCAGCCCGAGCGCAGCGGTGGCTGGAGCGTCTGACAGCTACTTGCAGAGGAATGTAGCGATTTGGGGGCGTCTCCGCCAGTTGACTTGGGTGTTTGGGGACTCGACGGTCTGCAGGTGGCCGCCGTCGCCTTCGCGCTCACCACGCCCCCCGCACGGCCCCGGAGGCAGGGTCTCCACGGGAGCCTCAGGGCGCGGAACCTGGTGCGGGTGCGGAGTTGGTCAAGGCCAGGTTTCTCCGCGCCCCCGAACGCGCGTAGGTACGCGCTTCCCCGCTGCGCACCCCGCGTAGTTGGAGGGGAAGAGAAGTTAAAATATACTGGCCCAAATTCACTCTCGAGAACACTTTGAAGTTGGGTTCCTGTGACTGCGCCACTCTACCCCTCGCCCTCCCCCGTCTCCCGGCTCAGCCACATGCCCCAGAAAGCGGCACTTTGATCTCGCAAAGCAGCAATTTATATTTCTTTAAATATTTTTTTTTTCTGTAAAAAGATGATTGGACCGGGAAGAAAATAATATAATTCCGCGGGCGCAGGGCTGAGGAGAGGCTTTCTGGGCCGGGCCAGGGGTGGGCCCCGGGCGCCAGGCACATCTGGTTTCCCCGGTTTCGCAGCGCATTCCTCTGCGCCCTCCCCTCCCCCAGCAGACCGGTCCGTGTGATTCACCCCCCCCCCCCCCGGCAGGAAGCTGGGCTTTATTTGTCTTTGGGACAGAAGGTGTGGAGAGGTTGGTGGTGGGGGACCAGGGTGCCCTGTCCAAGTTAAGACTGAGGCTCCCCGTTGGGTGAATTGCACTGGAAGAGAGGGGAGGAGCAGCTCAGGGAGAAAAACCACCTCCTGCCTTCAAGTGGAGAGCTCGGTGCCCCCCACCCTCTCCTCCGCCAGGAAAGGAGTGAGGGCAGTTGCACACCTGGTGCGTGGAAGGTAACATCAACCAGTCCCCATCGGTCTTTGCCCGCCCGGGGAAATAAAACCGACGTGCAACCTTTCCTGGCATTTTGACTAATAACCTCAAATTGGATTAAGATTTGGGAGAGTATTAAACTACGAGAGCGCCAGTCAAACGCCGCGGGCTTCCCACCAACTCCTCCCACTCTCACACCCAGCTGAAAGGCCGTCCCCCCTCGGCCTCCACCGATCTGGCCAAACTCCCACCGCTTTAGGGCCAGTGTGGAGTCTCTGATTCCCTGGGGTCCTCAGCCCTTTCACCTCATAGCTACCCTCTCTTTCTATTCTCTAACTGGAATTTCTTCCCTTTCCTCTCCGGAGACCCGAGGACTCTGGATCCAACACGTCAATGCTTGAGCCAGCGGTCTAGGAGGCTCCCCCGACCTAGCCCGTCAGTCTGCAGGCTGGTCCCGCTAGGCCACAGGGGTCTCTGTGGGAGTCTGGTTCCTGCTAAGAACCCTTCGCCAAGGGCTGCAAACCCTAGGTGGCTGGCCACAGGAGCTCTGCTGTGCCTGACGTATTTGCCCAGAAGACCCATTCCTGGCCCTCTCCCTAAACCTCTGCCTCCACTCACCCCAAATCCTTCTTTGGGAATAGGGGTTAGAGTGGGCACCCGATTTTTATGCCCAGTTGAAGAGTGGGGCTGAGGTTTCAGGAGTGGAAGCAGTCCTGGCCTTTATTCTTCTATTCTTCCTTCCCTTTGTTTTCGGTTTCCTTTTCTTTCCTTTTGTTGTTTTCCCTTTCTTTTCTTTCTTTCTCCCCTAAGGTGGGTCTTTGCCTTCTATGCTACCTTTCCCTTTGACGTTTCCGTAGCTTTTACTTTCTTCAGCCCTTAGTCCTAAAAGCCCCAACCCACATTTTTCAGGCTCTAAGGAAGCCACCAGCGACCTGCCCCCCCCCCCACTGCTGGACCCAGATAGAGCCTTCAGGGACCCCGGTGGGAAACTGGGAGGAAATCAGAAAGAGAGGGGCTCAGTGACCCTCCCTGCGCAAACCTCGCCTCTCCTTTGCCCCACTAACACCCCGACTCACTCACCTCTCTCCCCACAGTTCTCCCCAAAAGACACTTGCGAGCTCGGCTTCCAGTTATAATGTAAAAATTCAGGAAAAAATAGATGGAAAGGCGGCACGAGAATGTCCAGGACAGCTACCGGTAGGAGAGCAGACGTGGTCACCTGGTTGGGTGGAAAAATGCATCTGTGGCACTGAGGGAAGCTTCCCCCGCATGAAGGACGCAGGTGGAGGTGACCTGTGAGAACGCCAGAAGGGCAGCCGGCTCGCTCCTGGGGCAACACCCACCCCACCCACAGAAAGCGGCACACACTACAGGAGTGTTTGCTCGGAGCAAGTCTGCCAGTGAGACTGGGATTGCCATCAGGAGGAGAGAGAAAAATAGCCCAAGAAGAGAGGCTGCCAACATTCCGCCGAGAAACCAAAATCAGGAAAAGGGAAAAAGGAGGAGGGAAGGTCTTCTTGCGTTTCACCGTCTTCCCTCTGTCCGGATCCCGCAGGAAGCAGCGGCGGGGGCCCGAGCCCGGGACCCTCCCGGGACGGTTCTCACAGCCGCCTTCACCCCGCACCCCCAGCTCCCCAAGCCTACCTTCGCTGGGGGTGGAAGGGATGAGCGAGGCCTGCGACCTGGGCGAAGGCAGGAGGCTGAAAGCCACCCGGACGGGAAACACGACTAAACTCAACAGGAGCTTGGGAGCCTGAAGGTCTCGCGGGACGTGGGGGCATCACTGCCAGGCGCGCCCGTTGCAAGGTGGGGGCTCTGACGACGACGAGCCTGTCTCCTGGGTAGCCCGGCTTCCAGGAGATGCTATGTGGTTTCACGGGGAGCCCTCCTTCCGCGCCGGGAACCTCTGCTTTCCTCCCTTTTCCCACCAAATTAAGCCAAAAAGCTTTCCCTCCCACGTCTTGGTTTTTCTTCCGAACCCCGGAGTTGTCCCTTACCCCGGGCCCCAAGGACCTAGGCGTTTTCCCTCTCGGTCCCCTCTTGTGCGACAAACCTGAGGTCCGAGTCCTCAGCTATTTTGAGGAATAAACGACCGACACCCATCAGTGCTGGGGCCACAAGACCTATTTCTTATTGGCATTTCAAGCGGATCGGAGTAGTACAAATAAAGATCAAAATATAAGGAGGAGCTGGCAGTTGAGCCCTGCGAAGGTGTGGGTGGGTGGGGGTGGCAAGAGGGCGGGAAGGGGACTCAGTGTGAAGACCTCTGAGGGTCCGCCTCAGGGAGCTGCCTCCCTCCAGCGCCCTTGGAGTGAGGGAGATGGCTCCCAGGCCGGAGTAACACCCTCTGTCCCCAGGAAACTGCCAGTCTGAGGGCGGCGACGGTCTGCAGGGCACTGGCGACCGGCTACACTGGCCGGGACGAATTCCCCTGGGGAGAGACAGGTACCTCCGCCTTAGTTACCAGCCCACAAGTGTCCCGTGGAGGCTCGGCGCGTGAGGGGTGGGGGGTGGCAGGCAGGAAGCTTTGGGGACTAGGGGGTTTCGGGGTTGAACCAATAAAGAGTCGGAGCCACGGAAAACCGGCAGTTCCACGTGCAGCAGCCCAAGCCCACCGGACCCCCGCGCAGCGAGGGAGCGCCGGGGGCTGGCGACTCCGCGGGGACAGGCCTGCACGGCGGAGCCACTGGAGACCAGCCGGAGCTCAGAGCCTTCATCCTTAGTTGGCTGAGCCCCGCCAGGGACGACACTTCTCTTCCCGGAAGCAACCAGTGTGGCTGGTGGCCTCACGTCTGTCCTGCTCCGCGCCTGGCCACGCCTCGCCCTGAGGGAAGTCCGGATGGAGCCCCTGCGGGTTTATCTCCTCGCTCGCGAGGACGCTCAAACTGGGAAGGCCTCCTACGCGTGTGCATTTTAGATGGGGGTGGACTTCCTTCGCCTCTATAAGGCAGTTCCAATGGAGCCTCCTTCCCCACTTCCACACCCTTTGCCTGCGTCACTTGCAAGCAGAGAGAACCTAGGTATGCAAATTGCATGGAAGTGCGTTTGCACCTAGAGAGGCTGGGGGTATAGGGAACAAGAACTCTGGCTCTGGAGCTAGATTCCTGCGCGATAAGCTGTGAGACCCCTGCCAGTGACATAACCCCTCTGCACCTCAGTCTTCTCCTCTGTACAATGGGGCTGGTAACACCAGTTCTTGGTTCATAGAACTTTCAAGTGGGTGGAATGGTTAATGCATGGAAAGCTCTTAGCATAGGGCTTGACAGAGTAAAAAGCTGGGTCAAAAGTTCTCATTTCCAGTGAAGGCAGCCATGGAGAGCCATACTGGGGGCAGGTGTCAGGACTACAGTTCCCGCTCACCCCAGGGCCACTGGCTCTTGCCCTGCAGAGTTCTTTTGGGGCGCTGGTACTACAGACACCATTGAGATTTAGGAGAATGTGGAATCATGGATTGTTCTGCCCTGAGAATGCCTTGGTTTGGCTGGTGCTGTTGACGGTCCTATGGAGTCCTTGGAAAGTATGTGAAGTTAAGGGAACATTTTTCCTGATTAGGGATAGACAGCTTTCCTCGCCCCTGGCTTTCTGGGGTACTTGGCTGTAGGCCAGAGTGCAATGCTTCCTGCAGCTGTTTGAGTGAGACCAGCGTGGGACTGCTCCCCTCCCCCACCTCTTCCGCCCTGGAACGCTCCACAGGCACCCAATGTGTGTCTTTGTTCTGGAAGACTGTTCAAGTTAGAAAACAACTATATATATATAATATACATGTATATATATAGCTGTTTTTATATCATATGAGATACATATTACATACATCATTTTTTAATATATAAAAATCCATTTCGAGGGCTCATTTGTCCAGACATCAGGGCTCTCCATGTTGATAATTTCCCTACCCTGCTAGTTTCAGTGTCATCAGGAATGTCATGCATATCTGACCCAAGAGTTCTGGATTCTTTTCCACCCTCTTTGATTTGGTTTTGACCGAGAAGGGCCAGAAGGTGTCCTGTGAGTTATGGGCCGAAACTAACGAAAAGTCTCCCATGACCTAGCGCACAGGCCCCTCCAGAGCTCCGTCCTCCCCAGTCTGAAGGCCAGCTGCCCCGACCACTGCATACACGCGGACCTAATTCCCCAGGCCCTCCTCGGAGCTGCGTGGTGGGAGAGCTGTTTTCCTGTCTCCTTGTATAATGGACAATTGATTCTCCACTCGTGGAGAGGGAGAGATTGCTCCATAAGGAGGCTGTAAAGATCTAAATGTCCACATTTGCGGGTGACGGCTCAGAGCCCGGCCAGTTGGCATAGTTCTACCAAGGACATTTTGCTCCTGGGTGGCCAATTTTTATTAGTGACAAGTGAAATCTAAACACTTCTGGCAAAAAAAAGAAAAAAGCCGTCACATCAAGGCCCTATACCTCAAATCATTTACCTTTAGCCGCTGGTCCTTGTGGGCGGCCCCAACACAGGGCTCTAGGTGCCCCTCCCCGCACCCTCCCCCCAGGAACCCCACTACCTTATTTAAGTCCCAGGGTCCCAGATGGCTGTTAGACTGTGGGGCCTGGTGCTTCCCCCTCTTCACCCCCATAAACTTTAGATAATCCTTCCTTTCAGGGGAAAAACCAAATGGAACTCTTAACCTCGCTTAGCCAAGCACCTGCAAACCCAACAGGAAGGGGGAGATAGAGTCACATTTAGGGAGCAAACCTGGAGGAGCTGGGATTCTGGTATCAAAAGAACTCGGAAGAATGCCCTGCCTAGGAAAGCTCTGCCTCCAAGGGGTTGGCTTTCTGGCCAGAGGCGGGCTGGCTGGAGGGTGGAAGGGGCTGCATGCGCTTCAAACCCAAACAGGACAAAACCCTGCTGCTCCTGCTTGGTGACACTATTTATCCCTGCCCAGTCTGCCAGACCCTGCTGGGTCTCCCCATCTTTGGAGAACACCCTGGCCTTGCTCAGGTACTGGGTGGCTCTCTCAAGGGGTGAGGGCTCAAGGTTGGGAGCTTAGCATGTTTCCTTTCTTTTGTCACCTAAGTGACCTTGACCACGCAGGTAGCTCTGGGCAGATGAAGGAGAGGAGGGGACGGGACAGCCACATGGATTAAGCTTCCTGCCAGGGAGAGACCAGGGTGCGGAGGTGTTGGGGGTGGGGGGCACGGCGCACGCTGCCGAATGCACGCCTAGATTCCTGCAGGTTTGGGGGCCAGTTGAGCGTGTGGCTGGGATATTTCCCCACGTGCCTGAGTGTGACTCTTTGGACCCGAGCACGTGTCGTTTCTCCACGCACGTCTGCTTCTAGAAAGGTGTGTGCGTACCGCGTGTAGCTGTACCTGGTGTGCACGTGCCTGTGGGTGCCGCTGGGTACCAACACCATTGCTTTCTTTGTGCAGTCACACAAAAGACGTGCACCAACCTTGTATGTCTAAGCTTCCTACACACGTATATAGTAGTTACTGAGGCACCCACATTTATTTCCGGAGTGGGGTCACGCTGGTGGCTTCCAAATCCGTTGACTTTGGGTAGAGTTGCCTGGGGTTGCCAAGCAACCCTGTGCTCCGGAGGGTGTGGAATGTTCCCCTGCAGCCCAGACCAGGCCCAGCCAAGGAGAGGGCCTGGGGGGCCTTCCAGTGAGGCCCCTGGCCTGGAGCCTCAGGCTGGCCTTTCCTTAGCGCCCGCGTATCCTGGGGCGGGCTTCTCCTTCGCGCGCAGCGGGCTCGGCGCTGGCTGGAGGTCTCGCTTCCTGCGAAGGCTGGCAGAGCCCTGGCCGGCGCCCGGCGCCAAAGGCGCACACCGAAGGGCCAAGGTCAGGCGGCCGGGCTGCACAGGGAAGAGAGGAGCTGGGCCTGGGGGAACAGGATTTCCTCGCCTCCTGGGCGCAGCCGCTCCGGGCCTGGCCGCACAAGGCCCCCTTTGTGGAGGGCCCGGCTCCTGGGCAGACCCAAGGCAGCGAACAATAGCGCAATGTTGCCGCCCGCCCGGCCAGGCTCTTCGGGCTACACCGCGGCCGCCGAAGGCCAGGAAACCGGGTGGCGCTTTTTTATAGTCACAAATATAAAATCGGGGCTTTCTCCCCTTTCGCTCGCCCCCTACCCCAACGCCGATAGAAAGCAGATAAATTTATGAAGGGCGAGCTAAGAGAATAATTACAGAGTGAAGGCCGTTAAATTTTATTTCCAGTCCCAAAGGCAAAACCTGCGATTTTATTGCAAACATCTGGAAGGACCGAGAGGCGGGCACGCTGCTGGTTTAAAATAAAAACAAAAGATTTTATTTCGCGAAAACAAGAAAACATCATTAAAGACCCTTTCGCCCCCACGGACTTTTATTTTTTTTAAAGTGTGAGGGGTTGAATAGTCAACGACGCACGACGGTCCCGCAGCTCCCGGCGACTCGAGACACGGTCTACAGGAGTGGGCCCGCGGGCTCGTATTGCGCAGGCGTTTCCAGAAAGCCGCTCCCTCCCACGCCCACCCGAGGGCTCCAGGCCAGTTAAGCCACCCCATAACCGGGCGCCAATTTGGGAAAAGAAGTGAAAAGTGGGTAGTTGGCCTCACATTCCCGGAAGATTCGATCACAGCGATACTAAGACCTCAAGTCTGTCCAGCCTCCCGCCGATTATCTTGTTTGCCTTGCTCTGTCGGTTATAAAATATTTAGGACCCTTTCATCCTGCGGACAGGGAAACTGAGTCACAGGCCATGAACTGACTCGCTGTTTAGAGTGGACAGGGACCTGGTTGCCAGGCTCCACCTGCCTAGGAGTCCCCAGACTGTTTCCTCCCACACCATGGTCCTCTCATCATGTTAGGTACCTGCCTGGTCAGGCCAAAGTCATTGTCATTCCCAAGCCCCCCACCGGGTGTCCTGCCTGCGTGTACAAGGGTGGCCTAATACGACCTGCTGGTCAACCCACTACTATTTTAAACATTGTTTTCAGTTACTGAAAACTGCAATATCACAGCGTCTGGGGGCTTCCCTAAGTGATGGGGTATTCGCAGTGGTGTTATTTCGGGTGGTTAGTGTGGAGAAACAGAAGGAAAGGACAGATATGTGGAGCTGTACCTACAGACCCCTTTCCAGGGCGCTTGCTCCTAGGCTGCAGAACTGTCTCTTCTTAGGAAAATTAAGACACTGGTCATGGCCAGTTTTAGGTGAGCAGTCACTGTGCCAGCCTTCCTTTCTCGGCTTTCCAGCTGGTGGAGGCTAGGCGTGGCCACTCACTCCGCTGATGTCCCTGCAGGTGGTCAGTGAGTTCCTCTTCTCCCCCTCCCACCTCCCAGACCCACCCTGACTACTCAGGTGCTTAAAAATCACTTTGGGGGGGGGTGTCCTGCAGGGGGTAAGGTGGGGCCTCCAGCTTGATCCTTGTCAATCAGCTTTGGGGCTGAAATAGACCTTAAATGCTTGCACCACCTCCACAAGCCGCCCAGGATCCTAGGCTGTGGCTGGCAAACCTGGGGATTGCCTCAGGAATTAGCCTCATAAGAGGGGGACCCCACTCTTAGCCCTAAAAGCTAAAGGAGAGATAAGCTGGTGTAACAGGGGCTTTTGAAAGCCTTTTCATGTAATGAGTAGAAGGAAAATGCATCCCATACTCCCAGATTCTTACATTTAATCTTCCCCAACCCTCTTTTTCTTCTTCTCCCCAATTGCATAAAATGACACACCAAAGTCACAGACATTAAACCCTCCTGCATTAATCTTCCTTCAGACCTTCTTTCTTCCCCTCAGCACCAGCCCACACCAAGGAGTGTATGTCTGGGGGGGGGGGGGAAATGCAGATTGAACTATAGTCACAAAAAAGAAAACGTCCTATTTTCACGACTGTTCTGAACCAGCCTGGCTTCATTAATGTCCGATTTGTTCTAATGGCCTAACCTACTTTTCTAGGATATGTGTAGGTACAGGATGAGGATGGGGACAACCTCTGTGGAACCTGAAGGAAGGGTGCAGGCGCTCCTCCAAGCACTCTCTGCTGAGCACATGCTTTGGGGTGAGGTGCAGATGTCCGCCCTTGAAGGCTTTGCTCACTTCTCTTTGTAGGTCTACGGACACCTAGGAAATGCAGGCCTTCTGGGTCTGAATGTAGGTCCTCTTTCTGAGAAACTTTCATGGCCTCAGGGAGGGTGTGTGGCCTGTGGTGCGTCTACTTTTCAATCCAAACCAGGTATGTGCGAGAAGGCCAGGGCAAGTGGCTGCCAGAGGGAGATGCCGAGACAGACTACGGGGGAGGAGGAAAACGCTGGGAAAGAACAGAGGCCAGCCCCCTCGCTACCCTGCTGGGCCTTGTCCGGGAAGGCTCCAGCCGCAGGCAGTGACACCACCACTGGGAGCTGAAAGAGAGGTCTGAGCAGCGGGGAAGGTAACTGTGCCCCTGGCTGGCCATGTCTCCAGCTCCTTTGCAGTGGTGAATGCGTGGTCACCGTGGGCAGCGACTTCCGGAAGCAATACCCAGTGGTGACTGAGGTGGGAGTCACGGCATCATGTCACCCTGGTGCCTGCAGTTTGCTAGGCAGCCTGGCGGGAGGTGCGGAGGGGCTCAGCACGCCACTTCCAGATCCGAGGGTTCTTGGGGATCCCCAAGCCTGAGAGGCAGGCTCCTGGAAGGCCCAGGAGGACGAGGCCGGCTGGAACACACTCATCCAGTGGTCTTTCCATTAGTCTTTCTGCATTTGCTGGGCTGCTAGCTTCTTGTCATAGTGGCTGGAGCCCAATGTGAGGGGGCTGCGAAAGTGGCTTTTCTGTGTTTGCTCTCCTCCTAAGAGGCCCAAGGACAGGCACCACCCTTGACTGCTGCCTCCAGCACTAGAGTACTTCCAACTGCAACAGCAAGGACTGGATTTTCCCAGGTCCCTCAGTGGTCAGGCGGGGAATGTGACATTTCCGAGGCCTCACAGGCCCTCCCTTCTTGCCCCAGGGTGGGAGGACCGCTGGACGCTCCTTCTAGGGGGGTCTGTGACACGCCGTGGGCCCCTCTGCCCTCGGCTGGCTGGGGCCTGGCTCTCGGCGGCGAGACTTGTCTGCTGGGCCTCTCGGTCGGTCACTGACACCCAGGAGCTGGCTCTTTCCTGCCCCTTCGCGCGGCGATAGAAGCGCCTGGACCAGGGCGTTGGGACGAAACGACCAGCCTGTGGCGAGGCCGTGGTCCCTGAAACCCGAGAGCTTTTCCCAGCTCGGTAGGATCCACGTCTCGGCCCCTCTGAACTTGCTCGGGGCTGGGCCCGGGTGTCGTGCGGCCCGCGACCAGTAGTAGTGCAACCTGGGGAGGGGTGTGGGAAATCCGAGTGGCCAGAAGTGTTGGATTTTGAGTCTTTTAGACATCTCTGGCGACCGCACTGTTGATTTTTTTTTTTTTAAAGGGTAGAGGGAGGATCAGCGGGGCGGGGAGAGCCGGGCTCCCGAGGTGATCGATTTGAAGGGAATGTTGAGAAGGCTGCTTCCACGCTGTCCACGTTCCTGGTTGCTCTCGCCCCGCCGGTCGCCGAGGGGTCCCCAGAACAAGCGCCCCGAGCGGGCGCAGCGCGGCTCAGCGTCCGCGGAAGGACGGGAAGGGGAGCCTTTGCTGCGTGCGGGCCCAGTCGGGAGCCGCCGGCCCGGCGCGCGGGAAGCCCGGCGCCCCTCTGCGGCCTCCGGCTTCCAGGGGCCTACGTCTCCTCCTCCACCAGGTAGAGCTGGAAGGAGGAAGCAGTCGTTAGACTTTGAATGACACGAGTCTGGATAGTGATGGGGCTTTTTTTTTCCTGTTTGTCTCTTTCGTTTTGCGGTAACCAGCGTTGTTTAGGAAACCCTGCAACAGGAAAATAAGAACCTGTGGGACGGAATCCGCGTGGAACCAGCAGCTCTCAAAGCATCTGGGGACGGGCGCGAGGTGATCAGAGTCGTGTTCTGGGTGTTTCGGACAGGTTGACATTTTGTCCGAGCCCCCAAATTCCAGATCTGTAATTCACAGGACTCTGGGCTTGGCGCATCTGTGAGACCTAGCAGATTTGGGAGGAAAAGGTACGGATTTGGGGCTGGTAGCGGTTTGTAACGGCACACAGCGACCTCGATTTCGGCGCCCCCCCCCTTCTCCCCCCCAGGGCGAACCCACGGGACACCGGGAAGCCAGGGGTTAAAGCTGGCCCTGGAGCACCCCGAGCCCACGGGCTCTGAGCCCTGGCCCGAGCCTCAGTCTCTCCCCTCTGCTCATTGGTCCGCGCTCTCAGGCTTTCTCCTGTTCCTTCCTCGCCATTGGTCGGGGGCTGGCTTTTTTTCCCCTCAGTCTTTCTCTTCCTCCCCCCTCCCTCTCCCTCGCCCCACGGACAGGAGCGCACCGCCTGCCCCCAGCTCCTCGGGAAGGGAGGAATTTAGAAAAAAAGTTTCCCAGAAGTTTGGATTCAGAGGAAGGACGGGAAGACCCAGCGAGGAAGAGGGAGAGGGAGGAGAGACAGGGAGAGGGAGGAGAGAGAGAGAATAAAAAAAAGATGAAGTCCAGTCTGTGCAGCCTGTGAGCGCCTGCCCGCGTGGGTGGGAAGCAGGACGCGGGCGCTCATGCCGCGAGCCCGCGTGGCTCCCGGCGCTCAGTCGTAGCCGCAGGGGCAGCTAGGGGCGCCGGTCCCGGCCGGCGGCGGAGGGCGGGGGAGGGCCCAGGGGGAGGTGCACAGGCCCCGCGGAGCCGCCGCCTTTCCCGGGCCCGGCCCGGCGGGCGCTCGGAGCGTGAGGGCGCGGGCTGCTCCCTCCGTAGCGGGGCGAGCGGGGACCCGGGTGCGGGCGGCTAAGATGAGTGAAAGGAGAAGATCTGCAGTCGCCCTGAGCTCGCGAGCACATGCCTTCTCCGTTGAAGCCTTGATCGGCTCAAATAAGAAGCGGAAACTGCGAGACTGGGAGGAGAAGGGGCTGGACCTGTCGATGGAGGAGCTGAGCCCCGCGGGCCCCCTCGGAGACACGGGGGACGCGGCCGCACACGGCCTGGAGCCTCATCCGGGTGAGTGCGGAGGGCCAGACCGCGGGCGGCGGGCGGCCAGACCGCGGGCGGCGGTGCGGGGGAGGCCCTGGCCGCGGCCGCGCTGCCCTGCTCCAACGCGGGTTCCTTTCTTGCGCCCATGCCTTGAGCCTCCCCCCAAATTCGCCGGAACCAATTTGAGGGCACGGGCCTACGCCTTGCATTCTCGTCGCCCTCCTCGAGGAAGGAGGCCTCCCTGCTCGCATGTCCCTCCTCTGGGAGCAGCGCTCAGTGTTCCTGGTGCCCAGAGCGCTGGGGCTGCAGGGCCCTAGGTTTAGGAGGGGCGCCGATCGCAGGCAAGGACCGGAGCGCAGAGGGGCTGGGACTCGCTTCCGAGAGCTCAGCGCACCCGGCGCGGAATTCTTGGCTTGACACCTTCGTTTCGGGAAATGCCCAGTTTATCCCATTTAGGTTTCAACATAGGCCCTCGCACGCCCGCTCCCCTCCCCCCTCCCGCCACTGTTCTGGGACTCAAGTTGTTGAATTTCCCCTCCTCTGTGAGGAGAGGGCATAATTATATCTCTACGTTGTTGGCGTTTATGGAAAGAGGGACGTATGTCAGACCCCTTTACCCTGCGCCCCGGGTCACTCTTCACGGCCCCCACACACCTCTGAGTATTTGGGAATGGAGGTACGATTAATTTGTGTCTTGGATTTGTGCACAGTACATGCACACAACACGTCAAACATGGGGCGGATGTCAATGTCTGTATTTCAACAGAATCCTGGGGGTGGGGGACAACTTAACGTTTTGTATTAGGTGCCAAGATTTCAACTGTGCAAAACAGCCCCGGGGAACAGCTGTGGTCGGAAGAATCCTGCTCGGGCGCTCACCCTCAGACACACACGCAACACTCGCAACTTCAGAAACGTTCCAGCCAGGACTTCTAAAACTATTCTGGAGGTGCTCCTTCTGACCCGGCGAGGGCTGGGGAGTAAACCGGGGTCAGCGGGCCGGCCCTCACAGGATGGGGGAAGCTGTGGGCCCAGGAGCTTGGGGGCTGGAAAACTGGCCGTCCAAAGGAGGGACAGCTGTCGCTTACATTCTCTCTTTCGGCAGTGACAGTTCAATTTCCATGCTCCCGAGGCTAATAATAACGCGATTAGCGGGTGACCTGCAGAGACCGAGTTTTATGAATTCTCCGTGTGCTCGTGGCCCGTTATGGTATTTGGGTTTAGTGCTGGGGAATTATTTTTATTAGTTGATGAAAAGAAAATTAAAAGGAGATTTATTTCGTCCACGCAAGTCTTCCCCTGTACTTGGACACGGGTGCCTGTCCACGCGGACCCCTGTGTGGGCACTCCAGAAAGGAACGTGTGGCTCATGTGTGTTTCCCATCTCTGGCCAGACCCTATTTCCTCACCGCATTTATTTGTTGTCAAAATCTCGCTTGGGCCTTCACACAGTTTAGAGGAAGTTCCTTCAGGCCTTACGACAACTTGGGAGGTTAGTTTATTTTACTTTCCCGACAGTGGAAAAGGCAGAAGTTATTTAACTGCGCGTGGCAGACGCCCCGTTCCGGGTAATTTTCTCTAGGGAGCGGGGCCAGGTCGCCCGGAGCCGGCCTAGGGTCGCCTGTTCAAAAGGACCAACATCATCTGGCTCGGTCATAATCCGAGACTCAGTTCGAAGTTTTCTTTCCGCCGTCCTTCTCAGCCCTCAGCGAGGGGAGAAAAGTGAGGGCTTGGGGCAAAGCGAGACCAGTCCTGGGACGTGAGCGTGAGGACCTGGTGTCCAGAACGCGGTTCCCTGGCTCGCGCAGCCCCCGTGGGACGGGGGTAGAGGGTGAGGACCCTAACACAGCACTTTACTAACAGTTCAGGGCATCGGTTCCCACGACCTCTACCACTTTTTCAAAAAAGAAGAAGATGGGCGTTTGGATTTAGAGAAAACGAAATATGTCTGTGAGGAGGCAAAGGTCCGGGAGGAAGACGAAGCCGGAAACCGAGAGGACTCGCGGTCCTTCTGCGGAGCGGGGCTCCGGGCGGAGACTGGCTGCGTCGTGGGCCCGCGGGGCTCCAACTTGGAGATCTCGTCCCCTTGGAGATCTCCGAGTAGGAGACCCGCAGTGGCCAAGATTTTCTTAGAAACCGGACGTGGGATGAGAAAAGATCTTTCAGAAAAAGGGCGCGCGCGGCGTGGAGACTCGGCGGTCCGTGGAGCCGAGGAGGCGGAGCTGCGGGCTCGGCTGCGCCCGGGTGATAGCGGAAGGCGCGGCCAGGGCTTCGGGTCCCCTGTAGGCCTTTCTTTTTGTCTCCAATACAGCGGCCAGACGCGCGCGCGTGCACACACACACACACACACACACACACACACACAGCCACATTTAAAGGTGTGTATATGGTGGTGGAGGTGGGAGATGGGGCGCTGGCGACTCCGGGCCACGTCTTCGCGGTGCTGCTGGGCCTCACAATTTTGTTTAAACTCTCTTCTCCCGATTAGGACGGAGGAGGGCTGGACCGGCGGCCTGGCTCAAGCGCCCGAGGCCGATAAATAGTCAGGCGCATAAAACAAAACCAAAAGACAACAACAGCAAAATCTCCACGGAGCTGGGGAAAGATTAAACGCGCGTGCCCCTACGCAGGACACTTGCCTCGCAGACTGTTGTTTGTCATTCTCCCCATCCCCTCTCCCCCATTGGTACCATCGTTTTCCATCCTCCCTGTCCGAGCCTCGAAATCTCGGGATCCTCAGACAAACCAAGGGTCAGAGTTAATTTCACTTGTATTCAAAGACGTGGCCTTTTGCTTTTTCGCAGCAGCCCGTTTTTCTTTCCGCGTCCGGATAGAGCTGGCTTTAGTGGGCCTGCGGCAGCGGGGGACCGGCCCGGCCTGCGCGCTGTAGGCACACACAGCAGAGGACACACAGTATGTATTTCAAAAAATTTCCACGGAGCCTGGTGGCCCCGAAAATCCCCGGAGGCCGTTAGGGCCTTGGAGAAGGGCCTGCGAGGTACCCTCCTTATTACTCCCGGGCCAGCGCTCTGCGTCTTTTGGAGAAGCCGCCAGGACTCGGCCGCTGAGGGCTGGGGAGGGTCTCCAAACCCATTTCGGAGGAGCCTGGCTCTCGGGCCGGCTCACCCCCGCCTCTCCCCCAGCAGCAACAGAGGAAATTTTCTCCGGGAACAGCTGCTCCGGCTGCGGCGGCTTGGAAGTATATTTCAGGCACGCGGCGGCGCCCTCGTCGCTTGCACCGCAACCCCTGCTCCACCCGGCTCCCCAGCTCGGGTTTGGGCCTTTCCCGCCCAAATCCACAGCCGAGGGCTGCCGAGGCCGGGTCTCCCGCAGAGCGAAATAATTTAAACCTTCTGCGGGGGGTGATTTCCCCCTCCTGAACCCTCGGGCTTGAGCCCTGTATCCGCCGGGCTCAGGCGGCCTAGGAGCTGGCGATGCACGCGGGTGGGCACACAAAGCCGCGCACACAAGGACGCGCGGGGAGAGCGGCACTCAGCGCACACGTGCACACACGTCAGGCACTCGCGTTCCCCCGTGCACACACGTCTGTCTGCGCAACCGCTAGTGAAATGACACCAGAAAAGCTCTCTCAGCGCCCCGGGGCACTTTCTTTCAAATTGTCGAGATCATCTGGTCACGAGAATTAACATGCCTGTTTATGGCTTGTTTGCTCCGAGTAGAGCCCCAAGATTTGAATCTCCACACCACTCCTCCACTCCTCCCCAACCCCCAATAGGGAAACACAGGGTCAAAACGGAGGAAGTGACTCTTCACTGACGTTTAAGTAATGGAGAACAAAGTGGTGAATTCGAAGCCAGTCGAGAGAATGTGCTTGTTCGGGGCAAGCACCAACCTGGGCGCAGGTCAGGGCTGGGACCGCCGTGCAAGGGCGTGTGGCACGCGGGGCGCGACGCCCAGGGGTTGGCCCCGGAGAGAGTCCCGGGTGGGGAACTCTGGTTCCCCGGTGGTATGCGCGTTCCTGCACCCGTGCAGGGTTCGAGGGTGCGGGGCCTGAGCCCCGCAGACGAACCCAGGGCTCCCGCCTGCTAGGTCCTAACGCCTTTGGCAGTGGCTGCCCCTTTGGTAACTGACCTTGTCTGAAGGGGAATGGGGGGAGAGAGTTAGGCAAATTCTAAATTCGTCGTAGGCTGGTGAGGATAGTGGTTTGCTGGGGGATGACTGCCAAATGCCTTTTACGAGCGCTGGTGGGACGGTGGCTCAATCAGACGCCCTCTGGATGCGCCGGGCAAGGAGAGCGCACCGCCGTGGCCTCTGGGCGGGAGGGAGAGTTACGGGGGCGTTCTGTGTAACACTGCGGCACTGGCGCGGTGACACAATAGAAGTCACTAGGAAGGAGTTAATTCCAACGCACTCCATCCCATGGATGGAGCAAACCGCTTGACGGTAGTGGGGAGCGCGGGGAATGGGGAGAACGCTGAAACTCCGTTTGGATTGCGATGCTGGAGAGTGCTGTGGTTTGCACCTCCGCAGGTCCCCGCCCCAATCTCCCCCAGTGGGGGGTTCAGAAACCCGTGTGATGGGTGTGGAAGGTCTGCGGGAAACGAGGGAGCATGCGGGGGTGGGGGGGAACTGCCTCTCGACTCTTGGCTACGCGGTGCAGGGCGGCCCCTTGCCCGTCTCCGCCAAACCGCCTCTGCCCCTCGGAGATGGGCCCAAAAAGCAGAAGTCGAATGGATGCCCAGGGTTTCTCTAGACAGATCAGCTCGCTGCTTACGGGCACAACGATCCTGAATTCGCGTCTTCCATGCCCCACCCAACGCTATTTCTTATTAAACATTTTTGGGTTCAGAGCTGGCCACTTTGGGTTTCCTGATTTTATAGGTAAAACTCCCAGAAGGAAAAGTTCATGAGGTAAGACCTTCCTGCAAGGGGTGGCAGGGATTCCATTTCTTCCAGTGGAGTTTGGACTGAAATTATATTGACATATATTCGCTGCCATTTTCCTGTCCCCGCCAAATTCCAGCGACTTCAAATGGTATCATACACATCTTTTAATTATTAAAGAGAATTGGTTTTAAATCTCTTTAATACACGCGGCCCGTGAGGAGCGAGTGAAGACGGGTATGAGATGCCTAACCCGGGAGCCAAAACTAAAAATATGGGGTATTGGTGGTTTGTGTTCCCCATTTATTTGTATAATTTCCTTTGCGTGTGTGGATAAGAATTTAATGGAAGCAAGTCCCTCATCATTAATCCTTCATATTGGGCCACAAGGAGAGAGGGACAAATACGTTTTGGCTTCGAAGACCGAAACATTTTGTTCATCCAAGCCTCTCCAAGGGCATTGCTAGTATTAAAGAGGGAAAAATTCCAGGTCTGTCACAATCATTCTCTCTATTGCCAAACATATAATATTAATAAGATGAGAACGCTTTTTTGACATCCTGATTATGGACTCTGGTAGAAGTTAATTTCTCGTACCCAGGAGAAAAATGATTACAGTACTTCTTAAATCTGTAAGTTCCTCCTTTAGGTGACTGTAGAGTAAAAAAAAAAAAAAAGAAAAGAAAAGCAAGGCTGAACTGTGCAGATTCCACAGGGATAAAGAGCAGATTGGCATTTCACTCTGTTTTCTGGAAATGCAGAAATCCATCCAATTTTTATTCTGGGGTGTAGTTGGTTATTGCTTTCTTACTCCCCAAAGACAGAGTCATTCAGCAGGAGAGAATATTCAAGTGATTTTCTAGTGTTGACCTTTGGGGATACTTTTCTACAGAGAAAAGAAGGGAACTGGGGGAATGCGGAATCTTTCTTCCTTCTTTCTCTCCTCCATGTGGTTTACTTTTGCTTTGCTTTTTCTGGTTTCCAGTGACCTTTGAATTTTATATGTGCTTGACTGAGATACCCAGGGGTCTGCATGGGGAAGAGCAATTAGCAAATTTATAAATTAGGGTCTGTTTACACTTCTCTGGGCAAGGATAATCATTAGTTAATTTAAGTGAGGCCCTTGCTCTAAGTGTCAGGGTGGAAAATGAGACTCAGTAGGGAGAACCGGAGGTGAAATGGGAAGAGGTGGGGAATCCAAGCAACTGGTGACGACAACTCAACGTTTATTCAGTGCCATTAGTGGCTTCACTTTGCAGTAGGACGTTTTGCTGACTACAAACTGATGACGAGCTTTTGATACCAGAAGTGAAAATAGGCCTTCACGTCGCTACTTGTTATTCTGTACTCTTTGTATCGGCCAATGTCTAGCTTTGCCCTTTCTACATAAGTGTATGAAATGTATTAAAAAGTATATACATGAGTGTAGGTGTTTGTACACAAATTTATGTGTGAACATTAGGTTCTGAATGGTACATAATCTATTTCAGAGAAAAGAAACTGCCTGTGTGTGTGTGTGTGTGTGTGTGTGTGTGTGTGTAGTCAGTTTTAACAAACTGGGGACACCTAAAATTTGGGGAGCCAGAAATTTTGTCATCTCTAGATATCCTTTGACAATTCAAGAGAATCCCAGAGTTGAAACTTCTAGTTCTTGGCATTTTCATTTAACTCTCAAATTAATTGATGATTTGGATCAACGTCTAAGAGAAAATACCTAAAACACGAGACTGTTACAGATGCAATTTAACAGAACAGGGAGAGTGGAAGTTTTTCCAACTAAAACTGGCATTTCATTTTGTGAACCATACTGTCTTTATTTTGGCTGGGCAGACTGCTGCCTAAGATTCTGAAGACTAATTTCATGGTCTGAGACGTTAATGGAATTACTGAGAGATATCTGGGTAATCGTAACGGTTAATAGAAATAACAAGAGAAACATTGTGATTTGGGGGAAAAAAAAGAACACAGGAAATATATGCAAAAATCTTCTCCCGATTCGTCCTCTTGTATTTTCTACAATATAGTTGCTGAGGCTGCAATGGGCTGTTCCCAAATTGCCACACACTTTAGAGGATTAAAAAAACAAACTCCTAATTCTGGATTGCATACGTCATAGCCTAATATAGACTTCTTTTAAAAAACCGAAATGCTACAGATAACAGAGTTAGTTCCCTCGGATGGGATCACTAGAGGTCATTGTCATGTACCAAGCTTTGTAGTTTTAGCGCCTACTTCTCACCAGGGTGAATCCAAACACTTACTGCCAACCTCCGCTGCCTTCCCTTTACTGTCCCATAGCCCAGAGGGTATTGTCGCAGCCCAGACGGGGGCTCGGAAAGCAGTGAGACCCCCTTTCTTTCCCCTCCCCCACTTCCCCTCACCTCCACATCCTGTTCCCTTCCCCCACCCTCCTACGCACACGTTAAAAACGCCCATTTTTTTCCCCACTCTCAAAAAAAATTTCAGATGACGTTTTACCGAGGAAGGATTACATCTTTGCTCCCGAAACCATCGTGGGGAAAGCGGGCAGCTCCGGAGAGCTTCCCAAGTCAGCGTCCGCGCGCCGGGTCTGGCGGTGCCGCCGAGCGGCAGCAGCGGCCGGGCCTCGGGGCGCGCGGGCCCGCGGACCTTCTCCCGCGCTCGGGCTGGTCCCGGCGGGTCTGCGCGGCCGCCGGGCCTGGAAACTAGGCCCGCGTCCTGAGCGACGGTGGCTGCCCTGCTCGGCCCTAATTCCACCCTGGAGAAGTACGGGGACTCGGGGTCACCGGGAAGGCCTTGCGGAAAGAGCCCCCCAAAAGCAGGGAGAACACCCCCCCAACACACCAAATACCGAACAGAACCCGAGGATCTTACACCTCGTGCCCTGAGGGGAATTTGAGCTTTTGCTTTCATCAGGCTGAACAAATTTTGGAGGAATCAAACTGACTTCAAACATTAGCAATTAGGAACCAAGAATCCCTCGGCCTGCAGAACTTTTAATCCCTAACCGTTTCCAAATGGGTAATTCTAGGGTCAGTACATATCAGAGCCGGCCCATTAAAAAGGAAAGTCATGCTGTCCGTTCCAGGCACTGAGGGGTCCCCTGGCTGCTCATAAGGGCAGAGATGCCCGTGTCCCAAACCCGGCGTTGCTATACCCGAGACAAAGGGAAAGCCAACAATTGTCCTTACACTCTCCTCAGATACTAAAGGCAATGCAGTAACTCCTTTCTTAGAAAAAAGGAATAAAACCACCCAGCTTCATAAAGTAGATGGAGACACGACCACGCCCTGTGAGAAGGCCGAGGGCTTGGCTTCCCTTCTAGCGCTCAGCGTTGGCAGAGGGAAGTCCCGCCTGGGGGCACCCTCGCTTCAACGCGTCAGTCACACTCGGCCCCAGGGCTCAGAATTGTGACCTAGGGGCTAGGGGAGTTGGGGTGGTTCAGGGCTGACGTTCTTGCTGCTGAAAAAGAAATCATTGTTTTTCACAGTGGGGAGGGGCAGCCATTAGTGGTAATAAGTGGCTGTGAACACAGCAATGCTTTCTGGGTGTGACAGAGCTTCCTTAATTCAGAGGCCTAATTATTTGATGATGATGATGATGATGATGATGATGATGATGATGATGATGATGATATTTTGTGTGTGTGTGTGTGGCAAAGCTGGGGAAGGGCTCTCCCTCTCCTTCTCTCCTATAAACTTATGTGCCATTTAGGAAAAAAGGGTTTAGTTAGAAAAGTAATCCTATAAGCAAGCTTGTAGAGGAATATTGCTTTGCAAAAATGGTCCAGAAACCTTAATTGCTCGTGTGGATATCTACGGGTCTTCACTATAGTACAAAGCTTTCTCGATTATATCCATGTATTATGGTAGAAAGAGGTCTAGACTAGCTTAAATTAGACCTAGATTATAGTACTAGGCTTGTCATTACTGTCACAGATAGGAATGTTTGTTTTAACAGCAGACATATAAATGTTCGGAAAAAAATGTTTTAAAGTTGTTTTATAGCCCCTGATAGCGCCTCAGTTCCTGGTTTGTGAAATAAGGGAGGCTCAAATGACACCTGTGGCCCCTTCAGCTGTAAGCCTGTGATCCTGTCAACTTTTTTTTTTTTTAATATTACCATTTTCTGCTAATGTATCTTGGCCATCATTTGACTCATCCCTTACTTTATTGGAAAAAGGGAAGCTTTTCTGCAGTTGTAGAAAGTAACAGTATAGCCAAACAACAACACAATTTTTCTTCTTTTTTTTTTTTTATGGCCAGAATTAAGAGCTTTCATAAAGCTCTTGAAAAGTTTTTAGATCGATGTCACATGTTCAGAAGTCCTGGATCAGTGATGGCTGGTCCTTTGTGTTTGATGTAACCTACTGTTGCTTGTGTAGGTGTTTAGGCTCCCCTGCCAAAAGAATTCTGTGGCGTTTGTGAATTTAAGGAAAATGCAGGTCATTTTATGCTTTGGACATTTTGGGTTTTTTTTTTTTTTGGTGCCATTCTTAGAAATAGCTTAGAAACAAACTCTATGGCTCTGAAAGCTGAGAAAAGCTACTTCATCACTGGTAAATCAAATTGGTGGAATCACCCCCTCCCCCATCAGTTGCCCCCGATATACTATTTGAGCCTCATGGAAAGCACTAGTAACTATTTTCCATGTCTAGTCTGCTAAGCTGAGATCTTGATCTGGCAGAGATGTGGGAATGCTAAAAGGATGACTTTAGTAACAGGCGAAACGCTTGTCAACAAGATAGATCAGAAGACAGCATAGCATTCAAGGCCTCTATTCATAGCTGCTGAACTTGAAGGCAGGGTCGGACGAAAAACCGGGCCCAGCACTCACCTAGGAGGGTTTCTCATGTTTCTACCTTGTGGGATGTTATTTCCTTACAGATTACTATAGCTGGGCTTCACACCCCAGTGACAGCTCCCCACCCTCAGTGGATACCCCCAATGTTTGCCTTCCCAGCCCCTTGACTTCTGTCATCATGGAGCTTGTGGATTTACAGGTCATCCTCTCTCGCCTCTATGCCATAAACTGCTGTGGGGCAGGCACATTATTGTATCTCCAGAGCCTAGCACAAGTGGCTGGCACAAGCAAACAACAACGCCTAAAAACATAATCACAACACAAGAACCATGGCAAGGTGACTGAGGATGAGAGACTGGCAAGTCTTTTCAGCAGAAGGTCCAGCCACTGCGTTAGAATTCACATCTGGCTGCACAGTTTTGCACACTTTTCATCCTTCCAGAAAACAGAAGCTGGATTTCATCATTGACTATATTAAAAAATAAAATAAAACTAGTTCCACCCCAGATTTTGTTTATATTGATTCCCGGCAGCAGAGGGCAAAGGTGCACTCCCAGGGGAAGACGAACAGAGAAAGGATCCCTCCCCAGTCTCCCTCCTTTAAGGGGCCCCTGCCTGACCAGCCCGAGGGGGAGGGAGCTGCTCTGCCCTGGTTGGAATTCAGGTCTCAGTCTTCAAAATGGACTCTCTTCTCCGAGTGTTATTTTCAAGACAGATGTTTCCCTACTTCCCCAATCTTACAAGCATCATCTTATGTCAGAGTGCCCGCACTGCTAACCAGGAAGAGCTTTCGTGGATTGAGGACGCACCCTGTACCAGGCGGGCACTGTACCAGGGTTGTCACATTCACTCATCCAATAGTCCTCAAGACGAGGTAACTTTCCCCATTTTACAGATGAGGAAATGGAGGCTCCAACAGAATAAATAACTTGCCCACAGACACACAGCTCCAGTCCATTGGAAGTGGCCTGGCCAGAATTTAAACCCAGCTCCCTGTGGCTCCAGAGTCAACATGCGTAAGGGCTAGATGATACTGTCTTCCCCTTGCAGATAGATGGTCCTTCAGTGCTCTAGAGAGAACTTGGGACCTTTGTAGATGGAAATGTATGCTTGCGGTCTATGCTGTCCCCCCAAACAGAAACTGTAAAGTCATAAATGAGAGAGAGAGAGAGAATGGTTACAGTTTTGGGTCTCTAGCTTCCTTTCCTGTTATTGGTCCCTTCAGTCCTAAGGTTTCTTCTCTATACCTGCTAGGAGATGCCTCCGTGAGACAGTGATGCTGGGTTGAGTTTCTAAGCCATGGATGATGTTTGGAGTGGCTCATGTGCAGGCTTCGCAATGTGAAGCTTTTCTTATATTTTAATGCACAGAAATCTCAAAGTGTCTGAAATGTGGCTACATATTGAATTTGATCTAAAACCTCCTCAATCTAAATCCCCTTGTGCAGTGAAATTCAGGGGAAACTTTAACTGCTCTGTTTTACCCATTCCCTTCTCCATTCACAACGGGATGGATGGAATCTTATTGGTAATTGATTCAAAATGGAAAAGCTTAGAAACATATCAGTTGCAGTGACGAGCAATTCGTGCATTTCTAAGCACTGTTGACTTTTTTTTTTTTCAAACTCAGCAATCACAGCTGAAATCCCTTTGCCATGGATTGAATTTACAAAGGAAGAGATTCTGATTTCCACAGTGGCTTCTTTTTAATGCCCAAGGATTAGGAAACCGCCTTGAGGACCCACAGCAAGTACACCCCGCTCTCAGAGTCATGGCTTTTGCTTTAACCTCTGAGTGACTGCTCTGATTCATTTACTTTGTAACAGCTCTATTTAGAGCAGCCTTGTTTGGTATGGGATCAGTTATTTGCAGAAATCTCTCATCCAGTTAAATCCCGTTACACCCCCATGCTCCTTTGCTCTTCTGACACGCTGTAAGTAGATGTAATCACGGCAGGGAGTTTTAGGGAACTTAACAATGGTTTTCAGGGATTTTGGGGTCCACCTGTTCACTGTCTTTCCGTCTCTTTTCCTCCCACTCCAAGTAACCTTCCTCTCTTAGGAAGTCTGGTGTCTCCAGGAGGGATTTGGAAGAAAACTACACCCCTTGATTTTGGTGGGCGGACGTTAGCATTAATGTGCTTCTTGGCTGTCGAGCTGTAAGGTGTATCATCTTCTTGTGTTGTGCCCAGTGATAGAAACACAGCTTTTAGACGCTAAAAAGAGAACGATGTACATTCCATGCCTATTTTAAAGCTTTGCTTTCCCTTATTGCCCACGCCACTCTGTGCAGGCAACGATTGATGGGATTTGATAAGCTCTTGTAGCAACAGAAGCATATGAATTTCTGGGCCCATTTCCTTTCCCAAGGAACCCATGTGGAGCCAAACTCTTGAAATATAGAGTCTGGCAGAGGATGAGTTGAATGCTGCAATCTTAGGTGATTTACGGGAACTTACCCAGGAGATCTGTCCAATTAGAAATGTAGATTCTGCAAGATATGAAACCAGCCAGGCCTGGGCCATTTCATTTTCCCTCCAGTGTTCAGAGCACTCGTTGCATGGGCAGCATTCATCCTGGGAACGTGAGATCCCATCTGGTGCAATGGTGCATTACCCAGATTACCCTGTGACATCACAGACATTTAAAGACATCTCTGTGATATTCTGACTGGGCGGTAGGTACTGCAGGAGGTGCTTCCTACAGGACAATTTGACTGCTGAAGCGGTGTGTAAATAGTAATCCAAGCCCTGGAGAGAGGGGGGGAGGGAGGGAGGGAGGGAGGGAGAGAGAGAGAGAGAGAGAGAGAGAGAGAGAGAGAGAGAGAGAGAGAGAGAGTTGGGGGAGGGGCCCAAGGCGTGTTATGAAGAGCTGGGTGTAACGGTTCTCCAGCCTGCGTGGGTGAATTGGTTCCGGATGTTAACATTTTTTTCCTTGGGGCTTGACTGCATTCTTCTTTTTCTTTGCCTGTCTGTTTTCCTGCCCAGATTGTTAGGCTTCCACAGCTGTGTGGCTCATTGCTGGTGAGTGTTGAGAATGACAGATCTGGCTTTATTGCAGGGGCACTTTTTTGGGCATGTGCATACGTAGATTTCTGAGAGGTTTGCACCCAGCAACTTTCCGGAATTTTGAGGCTTTTTTTTTTTTTTGGTCCATCATCTTGTCAGCTGAGTACCAACTCTCTACTGCATTGTATGGCCTCTGTTAGGGAATGAGTATGCCATGTTATAGAAAGCAGATGGTCCTTTATATCCTAGAAGCAGAAGAAACTGGCTGGTGTGGGAAACTAAGACAACAGAGCTCAAGGAAGCAACACTGCACAGCAGAGAAGAAAGAGCATGGGGTCTGGGTCAGGGAGCCCTGCCCCAAGCACATCGTTCTGGCTGTGTGACCTTGGGCAAGTGACTTAACGCTGTGCCTCAGCTGGGTACACGTAAAGTGAAGGTAATAATACCTGCTCTAGGGCTGTGGTGAGAATGAAGTGAGGTAACAAGTGCAAAGTGTTTGGCATGGTCAGGCACAGAGAAAGTACTCAGTATTATCATCCGTCTACCTTGCTCATAATCATACTTTCGATAAACTGAGAAAACTCAGAAACTCTTCAGTGTTCTTATGCCCAGCAATACACAGGATTGCTTTCAAACGACTCTTCTTAGCTCATCTCCACTGCTGCCCCATGCACAGCACAGCCCTTCACACAGGCTGACTTTTTAAAAAAATATAATTGACATACATTGTATAAGTTTAAGGTATACAACGTATTGATTTGATCCTAGACATTGCAATATTATTACCACCTTCTGTGGTGAGAACATTTAAAACCTAGTCGATTGGCAACTTGAAAGTATATAATAAATTATTGTTGACTACAATCACAGTGCCAAAAGTTATTCAGCTCCTAACTGTAAGTTTGTATCCTTTGACCAACACCTCCCCAATTCTTCCACCCCCAGCCCCTTGCAACCACAATTCTACTCTGTTTCTATGAGTTGGCTTTTTTAGATTCCACATATAAGTGATACCATATAGTATTTGTCTTTCTCTGTCTGACTTACATGTATTTCACTTAGTGTAATACCCTCCAAGTCCATCCACATTGTTGCAAATGGTGGGATTCCCTTCTTTTCCGTGGCTGAATAATATTCCATTGTATGTACACACCACCTCTTCTTTATCCATTCATCTGTTGATGGACACTTAGGTCGTTTCCGTATCTTGGTTATTGTGAGTAATGCCGCAGGAAATATGGGAGAGGAGATATCTTGCCGAGATACTGTTTTCATTTCCTTTGCACACAGGCTAATTTTTTATCATCCTCCATGCAGCTGCTCCTTCTCTTCCCTCTGCCTGGAGCACCTACCTTCTTCTGCTCCCCTAAACTTCCTTCTGAAGAAAGTTTATCCTATTTTCAAGACCCATCTTAGGCATTTAATATGACAGAAATAGTCCACGATGAAAAAGGGCAATTTGATATAAAGGTTAATTGACATGATGTACAGATTCAAACGTGTGATGACTTCAGAAGAAAACTCCCGTGTTGCTGAAATGGAAGAACGTTCTGATTCCGCCAACTTTATCTTCTCGTGGAGCCTGCTAGCTGGAGATCCTCTTTTAGGGGTCTACGATTTCCTCCCAAAGTGGTGCCTGTGTGTTCTGTGATTTGATACACAAGGGGAGTCCGCTAGGTCATCTGCAATTCTCAAAGGTGTAGCCAAGATGGTGAAAATACAGGGGTCCCCCACTGGCCATCATCATCAGAAAGTTCCTCTTGCCAGGCGGGCTTCACCGAGGAATCTCATCAGACCATTTTGAGCAAGACTCTCATCCTGCCTTTGGCTCCAAAGAAGCCGTGCAGGCTTCATACTACTCGCAGGCCAGTTTGACTTTAGCCCTCTCTTTCCTTGGCAGGATAGACACCTGTTATCTTCTTGTTGTCCTATTAGATTGGCATTAACCTTCAGACTCTTGGACAACTGATGTCACCAGCTAGAAGGCAGTGACTTGGGCTGACTCTCTTTGTGGCCATCTTTGTACACACGTGCATGTACATACGTGCACATACACATGTGGTGCTTTTGGTTGATCTTTTCTACCTTTTAAAGTTGGTCACAGCAGAAGGGGTGAAGTGGAAGCCTCTAAAATTAATACTGTGTACCTTTTTTATGACATTTAAGACATTCGCCTTGAAATGATAACTTTTTGGAGGACGGATTTGTTTTCGAAGCTGAGTAGAGTGGAAAACCCTGGAGAGCAATGTGTCTTACTCATCTTAGAATCCCTGTTAGCGTTCCGCGAACATTTATTAAACTGAAGTGGTAGTTGTCAGAAGTTAGTGATGGGTTTTGTAGCCAGTGCAGCCAGTTTACAGATGATTTGGCTTCAAGATGGTCCTGGAGGCCCAGCATGAGGTGTCTGCCAGTAGCCTCTAGGTGTGACCCTGGATGTGTCAACTGATATCTTTATACTCTCAAGACTCTATCTCTAGTGGAGATAAGACCAGTGGATTTTAGTAAGAAGGGAAGGATATCGAATTGTACTACTAACCAGGCATTTTTGTCGCTAGAAATTGCTGACTGCTCCCCGCCTGGAGTCTATTTCAGACTCCCCCTCAACAAGGTGCTAGCATTTAGAAACACAATTAGTTGGTGGTAGGAGCCACTTGGCCCCATTGTTCCCTGTTTATTTCCGTTCTTATGTTCATGGCAGCCTCTGTTTTCTGCCCAGCAAGGGAGGAAAAGAAATAGAATAAAAGGCAATCTGAAAATCCTCAGTGTTAAACAGAAGTGCAAAAATATCTCTAAATAAAAAACAGATTGCGCGAGGTTGCTTGAGAACGTAGAGTTGGGTTGAGCGGAAGCAGAATGATAGGAATTCTTCTCGCTTTGCATTCTCGTGAGCAGTGGGAAATACGTGAGTGAACTGACAGGAGGTCCCCGCTCAGGGCTCGGCCCATGATGGGGGAGAAAGCAAGTTGTCAGGAGGAAAAGGGAGAAAAGCCTCTGAAACACAAGGTAATTTTTGCACAAGATGGAGGGCTGAGGCAGCTCTGTGAGATGCTCTCAGAACCAGCACAGTCATAAATAAGAAGCAGGGACAGAGATACATCAAGTGCCAGGTACCTCATGGCGCCTGTCAAATTGCACATGAAATCCTTAGTACTGTCTGGGGCCTACTCCGATCGTCAAGGAGAAACACAGCCTCTTTGCTAGGTCCGTTTGTCCACTGCCTTGGGACCTTTCCTACTGCTGTGTGTAGCTGGAACTTGCTTTAGAGGAAAAGGCTCTCCAAACTTGTCTTAGTTTGGGTTCTCACTGACCACACCCACAGTGGGGGCTGACGCTGGGACCCACCCACTGTCATTATGGGTTCTGCCAAGCTGGTGGCTTCCAAGCCACTGTTAAATTCTAAACACAGCAGAGTGGAGACAGACTTACACAGAGGCTATAGATGAGTTGAGGCCTTGAGCTTGAGGTCATGGGAAAAGACTGTGCACCGTGTATCTACACAAGCAGGACGACCCTGACGTTGTCTTCCTCTGGTTGGATCTCTTTGATCCTGTATCGTGAGGATACTTCTTCAAGATGAGTTTGTAGGCCCTTAAATCTTAATACCCATCAGACTCTAGGAATTGCTGAATGCCCCGGTGTCTTTGGGAGTCTGCCATTGCAACACAGTGCTTACTCTGGGTCTTCTTTAAAAAGGGAATGTGACCCAGGAACTCAAACCTCGGAGGGGTGCAGGTGACAACTCACCAAGCTCTAGTGGTAGGTCATGCAAGATTATTGGCCCATCTGTCCTGTGCATCCTGATGAGTGTACATGGCCCATAAGAGGTTGAAACGTTCACTGTTTATTCAGTGACATCCCGATCCTTCACTGAACGATAGGCTTCCTTTCATCTGAATCACCTGAGCTGTGATTTCAGGACAGGATTACTCATCACAGACAGTAACCCCAGAAGGTCCCTATAATCACCACCCAGATTAAGCTCTCTTGTGTTTCACAAAGATGTGGGCCCTGCTGAGTGAGGGAGAGGATGGGCGCTTGGGAGCTGCAGGACGCTGGCTGGGGCTGCACTAGGCACTAGGCACAGTACGTACACCTGTCCAGGATGTGAAGGACCTCGGTGCAGACACTCTGGGAAAGAGATGCTCGGAACACCATGCCAGCTGCTCGGAACACCAAGCAAGACCGCTTAACCCATCTCTTGTGCACAGCCCCTGCTACGTGATACGGTGATGACGGCATTTGGGCCATTCCGTCTCGGGGAAATCCCAACACTCTTCTCATGCCACCCACAGTTATACTTTTCAAGAAAGTTGGAAGCACCTGGTACTCAAGACTGACTGTGAAGCCTGGTGTCTGGTCAAAGAGGGAGGCCCCCTGTGCCTGACGTGGGGGCCGTGTTCACGGCAGACTGTCATCCAGCAGCTACAGCACATGCTTCTCTGTGGATGGGAAGTATGGCACCGACACTCTTTTGCAGAAGCCCAAACCGCAACCACCAGCCCCTCAAACAAGGTTCCATGCTTAGAGCCTCTAGGTCTTTCCTCTGTAACCTGGCAGTATCGACACAACAGCCCGTTTACCTATGAGTGCAAAATATTATCACCACCACCTCTTTGGGTAGCTGAGTAGTCTCTGTAAATAAACTTATACTTATTCATTTTAACCAGTGGGACTTATTAGATGGGTGCTACTATATCTCACTTTTTGAAGTACGTGAATGTTTCATCAAATGTGTACATAGGATCTTTGGATGATAAGCTTACTTTTCGCTGTACAAAGGGTGTTTCTTATTTATAGGTGTTCCAGACTAAAATGCTATGAGGGCAAAAAAATAAAAAATAAAAAAATCCATTGGTATAATGAAGACAAATTCCTATCACTTTGATAATGCCAGATTTTCATATACCAAATTTGCTAAAATTAAGTCATATCTTCCTGTAACAGATTCTGTATTTGTTTTGGGGGGGGAGGGGCTTGAAAATGGACCCACTTTGTTTACTTGACTTGGAATTCACCTCCTGGGTTGCCAAGCTCACTGATTCAATATATTTCTAACTGAAAAATCAAAGCGTCTGGTTTCAGGGAATTTCTGAACAAAAAATTCAAAATATTTTACGAAGGTCAACTTCTAAAACACGGTGCAAGTTGTGGCTAGGCAAAGGGCCCGAACTCCATTTGCAGAGTAGAATATTGAATAGAAAGGCTCCTACGAGGGAAAAAATGTCAGGGACCTACCAGCATCAGGCAAGTGGTGCTGGGTCAGTCACCTATGCTCTCTGCATCCTTATTTTTCCATGTAAACGAAGAGAATGCAGCACAGCAACCAGCTATCTGTCAGAGGTAGTGGGGAACAGCCTTATATGGCAGAGACTGGCTCCAGTTATTATTTTTGTCTTGCGGACAATTAAAAAACATTTTAGTATGAACATTTCTCAACATGAAAAGTACCACGAACACCGGTGCACCAACCCACCATCCACCTTTACCGCCATTGATATTTTTGGCACACTTGTCCTTACATCTTTCTGTGTTTCTTTTTTTTGCTGCAGCATTTTAAAGCAAACCTCAGACTTTATGTCATGTCACCACTTAGTAATTAGGGTCATTTTCTGACCTAAATACAATGCCATCATCATTCATAACACGATTAATATTGATTCCATCTGAGTCCATCCATACTCTGATTTCCTTGATTTGTTCGGAAACTGTGAGAGCGCCGAATCCTAACCACTAGACCACCAGGGAACTTTGAAAAACTGTGAAGCCCCCACCCACTGCCACCAACTTTTCTCCTCTGATTAGCATACCTGGTGCTTTTAAGGATGGCTTACCCCAAACAAGGTTCTGTGTACTAGGCTGATGGCCCAATGAATCTGATGGGTACGTGACCAGGATAGATTCTGGGTCCCCAAGCTGGACACTTCTTTCCGGAGGTCTGGCCAGGGGGAGTAGGTGAAATCTGTGTTCTAGAAAAGTCGTCGGATGCTTTTGATGGGCAACCAGGTTGGGAAACCACTGCCGAATACCACTGTCTTCTCCTTAGGAATGCCTAGGAGATAAGATGGCACAGGATTGCAATGTGAGAGGAGTGCTCGGGGACCTGTAGTTACAAAAATTATTGTAACAGTTCTACCAGCACCCAAATAAATGTCACAACTGAGAACACTCGTTATTGTAGCAAGGTCAAAAAAGTACTTTTTTTTTTTTGCTTTAATAGGAATGACTTGTGACTATTGAAATAACGTGGGGCTCTAAGCAGTATCTGATTACAAGCTCCCTTGGCAAATGAGGCTCGATATATTTTTCTGGTTGTGGCAAATGCAACTTGTTATTTTATAGAGGTCACGGAAAATAAAACTCCTCTAGGGTTTTCACATTGGCAACAGAATACCATTCTGGAAGTGAATTAAATTAGAATGAAATTTAATTTTATGCAGGTTAACTTGGGGAGCTCTGCCTCACATTTGCAACTCAGAATGATATTTAGACCTGACTGAAACAGAAGTTGACTAAAACACAAGTTTAAAAGTGAAACATTTGGGTAACCTTTACTTTTGTCTGCATGGCTTTAAACAGCTTTGTTTATTTTATCTTCACCTTGTCCCTTTCCTTCACTGAGCGGATGGATGGGGCCCACCGACTTGGTGAACGAGCTGCTGTTTTGAGGGAAAACACTTGTTTGGCAAGCACGTCATGAACGTAAAACCCGAGCTCGATGGTGGCGAATGTATCATTTGAAGTTATCTTGACTGAAATATTGTCTAATAATGTTGCTACTTAGAGGTCATTTTAAACATTTTTACCCAATGTTCCTACCGCTGTGAAATCTGAAATGACGACCAGTTATGCGGGCATTTTTGGTCCTTTAGGTTTGAAATGATTCAACAAGAGGCTTGACTAAATCAAAACAATACCAAACAAATATGTCGATTAATATGCTGTTACAAGAAATTACTACCAATCCCTTGCGGATTGCTTTACAAATAAACAAGCAGTATAGCGAGCAATTGTTATTAGTCTGTATGCCACGCTATTTGGGGAGTCTGTAGTTGAAGGTTGAGGCTGTAGGTACATAAAGTGAACCCTTTTGTTTTTCTCCTGTGGCCCTTTGCTTGTCCCTTCAATAGACTACTGTGATGATGACACTGGGGTACAATCATTTGTTCATGTATCCCTCTGACTAGACCTGGCATTTCCTAAAGATCAGGAATCTGTCTTCTCTCTGTATCGCCTGTTGCCACACCACCCTGGCATTCAATAAGTGCTCAATAAATGTGTGTGGCAATGAATAAATGAATCAGAGCTTTGGGTTTTGTTTGTGCTGGGCTATCAGACTGACTGTTTTGACGGAACCAACTGACGGGACAAATGTAGTCAAATTGCAGCAAAGGTCACCTGTGTCATACTGCTAATGTTGTACATTTGTATGGCAGTGTGTTTTCTCAAAGCACTGTCTGTCTTAGGATGGAATATCACGTCGATAATCTTATTCGATCCTCTGAAAACCACACACAGTGGAGCCACTAGTCATCTTATTTTGGAAGTAGGAACACAAATGAAGCCGAATTGCCTAAGATCACGGCCAGGTATGAGCAGAGCTCTGCGCCACACCTGCCGATTTCCCACAGCGGCAGGGCAGCCCCAGCCCCTGGGCAATGGGGTGCGAGGTTAAAGGGTGTGCTGGCAGTGGGCAGAATCTTGCTTTACACTCTGAGGCGCTCTGAATGTGCAGTGGGTTTTCCTCTAGTTCTACAGCGGTCTGGCTGAGGGCTGGGCCTACGGGTGGGGAGGGTTTCCTTCCCTCTTTTTGAGGGCTCAGAACGTCTACCTGTATGTTTGCTCAGCTTTTCACTGTTTGTTAAAAAACCTGCTGAGTGATCAGCAGGTACCTCCTTCTGGGAGGGGCCTCTGGGTACCTCTATACCTGTTAAATCACTGTCTGCTTGGCAAGTGTGTTCATAGGTTTTCCCTGAAAGACTGAATCAAAGCTTTAATGTCACAACACGGATTTTAGTCTTTGTTTCCCCTTAAAGTACCAGGCCCACCTCTGTGTCTTAGATGATTGTGTTGAATCGTTGAATTCTCTCATAGGCTGTGAAAGTTGTTACTCCTCTTTTACTTATAAATTAAAAACAAACAAAACAAAACAAAAAACCCCTCGGATAATTTGCACACATATTAAACAATTCAAACAGCACAATACATCACTGAGAAGCATAAACTGAAAAGTAATCTCCCTTCCCTAGTCTCCTAACTTATCATCCCAGGGTCAACCCTGTTATCAGTTTGTTTTGCATCATTCCAGATACATGTATGGTGTACGTGAGTCATTATCTGCATGATTACATACATATATGAACCATTAAATGCACATATACAAACAGTAAAATTCAAACACAAATTGTGGCATAATACACATAGGACTTTGGACTTTACGACTTCAGTTTTGAACTGTTATGCTGGAGATGGTTAAATAAACATACTTATAGGCTCTCCCCTTTCCGCTGTTTTAAAAGCACCAAATATTCCATTGTGTGGATTTATCATAATTTTTATTGAACCTAATTTAATGGGCCTTTAGGTTGCTTTCAATTTGCTTCTATAAATAAAGCTCCAGGATTACTTTTGGACATGCTTGTGCTAGCATTTCTAGAATAAATTCTAGAAATAGAGTTATGCTGTTGAAGTTACGTCATTTTAAATTTTGATGGATATTCCAAATTCCCTGCCCCCATCTCCCCCCAAAAATGCAGTTCAATTTACACCTCCACCTACAGAGCATGACAACCTCTTTCCCCACCCACTTGCTAACAATACATTAGAAAATGTTTCCATCTTTGCTAACTAATATCCTTGTCTTTGAAAAATGTTTGCAAATTGATCTTGTCATAAATTCTGTCCAGCTCTACCTCCACTTCCCTATTTTTTCCAGGTACAGAGCTTAAGTTTATAGGTCTGTGGGGCAATTCTATCTCCCCTTTAAACAGCCATAGGGTTTTGTTAAATCTCTCAGGCTTCCCCACTCCTCCATTTATTACCAATCATTACTTTAACGTATTTTTTTAGGATCCTGGGGTGCAAGTCATTGGTGCCGGAGGCTTTCAAGGTGTGGAGTAAATAAGATATGGCAGCAAACATTTCTTGTTAGTGAGGGAGAGAATAAAAGGCATGTCACTCAGGGTTTCTGGGCACAACTTTGGTTCAATTATCTTCAGATGTTTAAAATCAAGGCTGTTTCCAGACCATTTCAAAGAATGGCAGGGCAACCTGCTGAGAACCGTGTGAAATGAACACCCTGTTACAACTAATTAGTGTTACTGTTTTCCTTGCAGTTGGGGGTGAGAGGAAATATATGAAGGGTGTTTATCCCTTCCTGTAGTAGGAAAGAATTGGAACCACTGGAAAAGCCTGGAGGGGGACACAGAGTATGAGGGCCACATGACTATTCCCATCTTTCTCCAAAGAATGGCTGCGAACAGTGGGATCCAAGTTGCTTATTTGATCCTAGCGCTTCTGCCTTCTTTGACCCCGTGCACAAGCTCTTCGGGTTGTTTTTACAAGAGGCCTAAGGCAAATAGTCCATTCAATTAAATTCAACAGCTAGTGATTGAACCCTTCCAGTATGTAGATGAGTAAGGAATGGGCTCTGTCCTAAGGACTTTAAAATCTAGGCGCAGAGGACAAACAGGGAAGGAGGTCTTTCGACTCCCTGCAATTCAAGGAGTGTAGTTAGTGGTCAGGCACTTAGACTGCGTTTGAATTGTGACTTTGTCCCTTCCTGGCTCTGAAAACTTGGGCAGTTTGTTTCCACTTCTCTCGGTTTCAATTTCCTCATGTAGAAAGGTTTGTTACAAGAATGACATGAAGTCACCCATAGTTAGTGAGTAATTAATATCAGCAGATGTTTTGTCAATAGGGCTATGCCTTCGGAAGATTCATGTGACAGTAAAGTAAGATGGTCAAGTGTGGGATGGGGAAAGATAAGAATAGGGCAGTGAGAGTTCAGTCAGGGTAGGTTAGGCCACACGGCAGTGACAAATAGGCCCTGAGCAACACTCCTTTGCCCCAGTGGAAATGGCTGCGTCTCCCGACCCTTGCTATGTAGACAGCTCTACAACACAGCACCGCCTAATCCCCCCACCCCCCCGTTTCAGTGGAGGGAATGACTCACACTTTCATCACAGCTGCAGTTCATTCACTCGTTCAACAAGCATTAACCTGGGCAGAGAGGTAGGTGCTGGGAGGCACAAAGGTGAATAAACTTCCTGCTCTCAAGAAGACAGATATGTAAATACGTAAGTGCAGTACAGGGTGACAAGTGCTTGTGGGACCTAGGGCACCTGACCCAGCCTGGATTGGGAGGGAGCCAGGAAGTCATTTTTAGTCCTGATTCCCACCAGGTTTCCTGGAAACAGGGCCTGGAGGAAAGAAGACCTTGCATGCATGCCTAGTCTCTGTGGTGTCACCCCTCTCCTGCTGCCCCCACCGCCTGGTACCACTGCCACCCCCCTCTTCTTCTGCTCACAGCCTCTCCCACCGCTGCGGCCCGCCGGTCTCTGGCTATGGCTGCCCAGTGTCCATGAGAGAACAGTAACAAACTGTTCCTCCCTCACCAAGCCAGGAGGATGGCTTGGGCCAAGCCTAGGATGATTAATTTAATCACCGAGCCACTGCTGGGTGGACCAGAGCTCAGTTTCTGCCCTCCCTCCTCCCTGCAAAGCAGTGAGTAGCAAAAATTCGGTATGCTTGAGTCAGAGTGGCCACTTGTCCCTATTTCCTCACACCCGCTCCACTGTGGAACACGAAGCCCTGGTGCTGAGGGAAACTGCCACCTCATATGGGAGGCGTGTCATGTCCTAGCCTGTTTGGGAGGCCGTGTCATGTCCTATAAATGACAAGCTGTATTTCCTGCCCTGACGTGCGTTCCCGCAGCCCTTTGCTTCCCTCTCCAGTGTGGCCTCCTGGTTATGCTACCTTGATGTGCGAACGGTGGTGCTTTCTGGAACTGGCTCCCTCTTCTGGGGTCCTGGGAAGCTGGCAGCCGTGGACATCAAAGCCCGGGGAGGCGCAGTCGTTGAATCTGGTCACTCAAGTCAGTCACCTCAAAGGTTAGCTGGCGGACCTGGTGGCACGGATGAAGGCAGAAGTGCAGTGATGAGCTAGGTCTTATTTGCATCATTTCCATCCAGTTGCGAAAATGCACTGGGCTCTTGAAGCCAGAGGTTCCTGGTGGGAATAGGATGAAACCTGCCCTGTGCAGAAGGTGGCAAGTGGTCCGGTGGAAGCCCAACAAGTACACTTGGGTGGAAAGTCACATCAGGCCTGTAAACACAGCGTGACGGAGAGGCTGCCTGAAGCAGAGACAGAAATGGCGAGGGGCCCCCCATCCCGCCTCACTTAAACCCACCACTCCCTGCCAGACTTTCCTCTCCCTCCCCCCGCCTTCCGTCTTTCTTGAAGTTCGTTTGCTCCAGGGTCTTCCCGGCTTGTCAATCTGTGAGATGCTGGGTCTTTTCTTGGGGGGCAGGAGAGATGCGGGGACACTGTCTCAGGCACGGGGTTCTCCTCGCTGGGAAGCCACAGGGGCTGGCGTCTCTGCTCCACCCCAAGGCAATATAATCCAGGTGTCTGTACACACCTGCTCCTACTCAAGTTTTAATCAGCCTTATTGGATGTGTTGAATTTATTGAAGACATTTAAGCTTATTCTGGTTTTGGAGTCAGCTTTCATCTCTTTCTCATTTGGTCTATAGGTAGCTCTCCTGGCACACGGGACTGAGTGCATTCTCTAGGCAGCAACGATGAACTGGGATATGGGAGTAGGATGGACACTGTTCTGGGGAGCACAGCTCCATACTTTGCTAGTGTTAAGGCGATTTTAGGAGAAGGGGGAAACAATAGGAATGAAACAGGTGCCATAGCAACGGTAACTCTAGGGCGGGCTCAGCTGAGCTTGGCAGGGATGGTGTGTATTTTCCAGCCACAGAGACTGGAGCCCCCGCAGTGTTGACAGAGGTCAGGTACTGGAAATATCAAGGAGCATCATCTCTCAGGCACCGGCCCCGAGACACTCTGTACATTTCACGTTCAGATGCAGAAGGCTGCACACCTGGCAGACCACAGCTTTCTGCCTTCCAACAGGGAGAGCCGATGGTCTCTCTTGCAGATGTCTATAAATACATACTCTTGTTCGCCGGAAAGCTTTCTGGCATAGGGGCAGAGTGTATCCTTCTGAGTTGGAAAGACTCACTGCGGCAATGTGGGAAGCACCTACCACAGACCCTGGCACACAGCAGGCACTTAATTATTCCTTCCTCTATTCCACCTCCCTTTACTTGCTATTCTCCCTCAAGGAAAGTTACCAGAACCTGCGTTTCATTTCCCATTACATATACTTAAAGAAAGAGGTGAGAGTCTTTGACCACTTAGGTAAAACACCGTCTCTCGGAGTTAGACTCCCTGTTGTAGAGTATTTACAATACTGGGACACTAATCACGGCCCACCATCCTTTATCAATTTACCACCTCGCTTCCTATCCCAGCCTCTATCTTTGCCTCTCTTGGGGTGAGACACCTGTTTAATATGTTCCTTTTGGGGGAACCAGGCCACTGGAAAGCAGCAGAGGCAGGGCTGCCCAGGTGGAGTGGTAGGGAGTTGGTGAGCAGCTTGGCATTGCCCAACAAGGCGAGACATTGGTAAAATGCAGTCTGGAAACCATGGGTATGTGGCCACTTTGCTGGGAGACGCTGGGCTGGTGTGAAGACATTGTGGTGGGAGCAGTTACACCTGAGACTGTGTTTCCTAGAGCAGGGCCAGGACTAGGGTGAGGCAGAGCCTCCTCACTAATCAAGACATACGATTTTAGTGCAATAGTTTTTAAAGAGTCAAAGTTAATGTGAAAAATGTCCATGGTACATTAAATATCAAAAAATTGGAGTGATATTGGAGCCTGAGGCAAAAGGAAAAGTTAGCAATCCCCCTCTTGTCTATATTAGAAGGCTGGGGCTGCTATAACAAATTTCATAGACTGGGTGGCTTCAACAGCACAAACTGTATCTCACAGTGTGGAGTCTGGGAAGTCCAAGATTAAGGTCCAGAAGAGTCGATTTCTGGTGAGAGCTCTCTCCCCAGCTTGCAGATTGCTGCCTTCTCACTGTGTCCTCACATGGTGGGGGGCGGGGGGAGCGAGAGAGAGAGAGAGAGAGAGAGAGAGCGAGAGCGAGAGCGAGAGAGAGAGAGAGAGAGAGAGAGAGAGAGAGAGAGAACTCTCTAGTGTCTCTTCTTGTAAGGCCACTAATCCCATCACGAAGGCCCCATCCTCATGACCTCATCTAACCCTAATCACCTCCCAAAGGTCTCATTTTCAAATACCATCACATTGGGGGTTACAGTTTTAACATGATTTTTTTTTGGGGGGGGGCAAACAAACTTTCAGTCCATAACACTGTCTTTATTTAATAGTTTGATATTTTGTTCATCACTGGTTTTTGTATTAATTTTGATTTAAAGAATATCTCATGAAAATATTATCTTGATTATTGAATTTTTTGGTGCCTCCTTAAATTTGCACTCCACGCCAGGGTCTTACCTCATTTTAGTCCTGGCTCTGCCCTGGGGAAACCCTGGCTCCTGGATTTGGGGTCGAAGCTTTGTGTCGAGGCGTCATCCTGAGCTAAAGAGTCGAGGTCTCGCCATTCACTTGGATTAATCCGAAGCTGACCAAATTCTTCATTTCCTTTTTCTTCCTGGGTTATTGTCAAGTACATAGTTGCATTTTCAACATTTATTTATTTTCATTGTTTCACAGAACTAGGCATTTCATCCAGCTCTTCAGTAATTGGTACAATATAATATTCCATAATCAAGTCTGGTTTCCTAAACTTCTCATATTAATGGAGATAGGCAGGAACCAGAGAATCCATTCCGAACCTTCAACTTTGTTAGGCAAACTTTTGTTAGGACTCCTGTAATTCTGGTGTGTCAACAGATTTAATCTAATTTTAAAGACTAAGAATGACTCTTCAGTTCTCTGATAATGTAGTGACTTTTGTTAAATCGTTTTGATATTTCCCCAAATGAAACATTTTTTTAACTTTTGATTTTGATATAATGTGAAGTTTATAGAAAAGTAGCAGGAACTGAACAAGGAACTTCTGTCTGTATACCTTTTACTCAGTTTCAAATTGTTTATATTTGCTTCATTTGCTTTGTGTGTGCACGTGTGTGTGTATAATTGTTTTCTGAACCATTTGTTAGTAAATTGGAGACCTCATTTGTTGATACAATCTGTTATATAATCCACAGTCCATTTTCCATTTCCACCATTTGTCCTAATGTTCATTACAGATATTCTTTTTCCCTAATCAAAGATCTAATACAAAATTATGCATTGAATTTGGTTGTCAAATTCCTTTAACCTCCTTTAATCTGGAACTGGTCCTCAGCCTTTGTCTTTCTTGACCTTGTTATTTTTTGAAGTGCACAGGCCGGTGATTTTGCAGACTGTCTCCAAATTTTGGGTTTGTCTTGATATTTCTTCATGTTTAGATTCAGGTTATACGTTTTTGGCAGGATATTGGTTTATCTTAATTTTGATGGTGTTAACTTTTTTTTTTGAGACGATATTACCCAGATACTTTTTTCCAGGCTTTTTGTCCCAGTTTTATTGATATAATTGACATGTAACATTGTGTAAGTTTAAGGTGTACAATGTGATGGTTTGATACTTGTATGTATTGTGAAATGGTTACCACAATAAGATTAGTTTCCATGTTGGTGATGTTAAAGTTTGATCACTTGGTTAGGTAGTGTCAACCAGTCCTTGCTGTACAGTTTGATCTGCTTTGAAACTAATAAATTATTAATGGAGAGATTTTGAGACTGTGTCTCTTGCTCCTAATCAAAATTTCACCCACTTGTTTTAACATCCATTGATAATTTTTCAATTTTTATTTAGTTCATATTTTAAAATTTCTCTTGAGAGTTCTTCTTTGACCCATGTGTTATTCAGAAGTGTATAGTTTAATCTCCAAGTATTTGGGGGTTTTCCGATTATCTGTCTGTTAATTATTTCTATCTAGTTCAATTTTATTATGGTCTGAGAGTAGGCATTGTGTGATTTCTATTCTGTTAAATTTAAGGTGTGTTTTATGGCCTAGAATTGGTCTATCTTGGTGAATGTTCCATGTGAGCTTGAGAAGAATGTGTGTTCTGCTGTTGGGTGAAGAAATCCATAGATGTCTATTGCATTCAGTTGGCTGACGGTGGTGTTGAGCTCAACTGTGTCCTTACTGAATTTCTGCCTCCTGGTTCTGTCACTTCTGATAGAAGGCTGTTGAAGTCTCCAACTATGATAGCGGATTCATGCAGTCCTCCTTTTGGAACTATCCGTTTTTGCCTCCTGTATTTTGATGCTCTATTGTTAGGCACATACACGTTAAGGATTGTTATGTCTTCTTGGAGTACCGACCCCATTATCATTATGTAATTACCCTCTTTATTCCTGATAATTTTCTTGCTCTGAAGTCTGCTTTGTTTAAAACTAATACAGCTACTCCTGCTTTCTTTTGATTAGTGTTAGCATGGTATATATTTCTCCACCCATTTACTTTTAATTTGTATGTGTCTTTATATTTAAAGTGGGTTTCTTGTAGACAACATACAGTTGGGTCTTGGTTTTGATTCACTCTCTGTCTTTTAATTGGTATAGTTAGACCATTGATGTTTAAAGTGATTATTATAGTTGGATTAATATCTACTATATTTGTCACTTTTCTATTTGTTACCTTATTCTTTGTTCCTATTTTGTCTTCTATACTTGTTTTACCTTTTGTGGTTTTAATTGAGCATTTTCATATGTTCCATTTTCTCTCTTTTCTTACACTATCAATTATATTTCTTTTTCAAACTTTTTTTAGTGGTTGTCCTAGAATTTTTAATATACATTTATAACAAATCCAAGTGTATTTTCAAATAATATTATACTGCTTCACAGGTAGTATAAGTGATAATATTTTATAATAACAAAATAATCCTAATTTTTCCTCCCAACCATTGTATCATTGCTGTCATTCACTTCACTTATACATAAGCATATAAGCTTGTGCATGTATATATATACATATAAGCATATATAAATAAGCATATACACATAAATGCTTATGTATGTGCATATCACACATAAGCATACATAAAAAACATATACACATAACAACACACATATACACACATAAGCATACATAAATATATAAACATACATAACAAAATACATTGTCGCTACTATTATTTTGAACAAAGCATTATCTGTTAGGTAAACTAATAAGAAAAATAAAAGTTTTTATTTTACTTTCACTTATTTATTCCTGATACTCTCCCTTTGTTCATGTAGAGCTGAGTTTCTGACCTATATCATTTCCCTCCTCTGTGAGAACTTCTTTCAACATTTCTTATAAGGCAGGTCTATGGGCAACAAATCCCCTCAACTTTTATTTGACAAAGTCTCTATGTTTTTCTTCATTTTTTTTTTATTATTCGTTTCAGGTATACAAAACAATGTAATTAGACATTTATACTCCTCACAAAGTGAGCTGCCCTCCTGTACTGTAAACTTTACCAGTGCTTCTCAGTTTCCTCTTCCATCCCCCTTGGATGGGACAGGACGACTAGAGTGGGGCTGAAGTTGGGTATTTCCCTTCTCCCCAGGTATGATAAGCTGTGGTAAACAGCTTCTTGTGAGGGCAGGCCTTGTTGAGAAGAGAATGCTCTGGCATATTTCAAAATGGTTCATTTTTTTCCATCCCCTGTGGAAGGATGAGGAGATTTTTCTCTGATATTCACTATGGAGAGCTGTTGGAGGTAAAATTCACAAAAGTGTGGGAGCCCCCTGTGATTGGGTCTCCCTCGAGTTTTTAACTCTCATACTTGTCCATGATGAACCTCTAGCTGTTTGTCAATTACAGTTTAGGTTTTCCTACCCTGGCACTTGTTCCCAAGGAAGTTTTGTTCATGGGTTTCTGCTCTAGGAAGGTGTGATTCTCAGTATTTGCCTGACTGTCTCTTCAATTCTGGGGGAAGTGGTTTACCCTGTGACCTTACTTTTCTGACACATCTAAGAAGAGTTGCCGAGTTTTCAGTTTGTTTGGATTTTAACCTATTGTTAAGATGGAGTAATGACTTCTAAGCTCCTTGCATGCTGGACTAAAAGCTAGAAGTCCACTGATCATAATATTTTTATTTCCATCATCCCTTCTATATTTATTAGTTGACCTTCTACTGTAAGGAAGACCTTTTATTTTTATTAAAACATTTATTTATCTCTTTATATATATATTATCTATCTATCTATCTATCTATCTATCTATCTATCTATCTATCTATCTATCTATCTCTATTTAAGTGGATGCAGGGACTCCTGGACCTATTTTATTTAATGGATTATCATCTGTTCTTATTATTAATTTCGATACTCAAATCACTCCACTATGGCGATTGGAAGTCCTTTCCAACTGACATTTTCCCATTATTTTTGAGCACTTTCTTACTTTCTAATGTAACAAGATGTTCCAGGATTGTCTTGTACTTTCCCTGTCCCAGCCCTAAAACAATACAATTAAATTTTAATTTATTAACTGTTTTCCTTTTGGGGAGGTTATTCTAGCTGAGGACGGAGTTTGGGTGTGGAATCCAAACTGGATGTTATTAGCTGTGTTCACTGTACTATGCCACATATTCTGTATGTGACGTCATCAGCAATTCCTGTAAAAAGCTGTCATCAGTTAGTCTTCTTTGAATCCAATGTTCTGCTTTGGTTTGGCATTTCAAACCTGGGTCTGATTCACACATGTACACTGATGATATGTCATTCTGATTTAGGTAATTGATTTATTTGGGTGTGTTTGTTAAGAACGACAATAAACTCCCCCAATTCATTCAATATGCTTCTGTCGAGTGATGGTTTGTTCTATGCTTAGCTCTTGTTGATTCTGTACAGCATAAAACATGGTCCTTGCTCCTAAGAAGTTTATATACTAGTAGAGAAGACAAGAAGAGCATACAGTGAGCCTTGGCAAATACAGCATGAAAGCATACAAATCATCACCATGGTATATGGGTGCCAACAGTAAGTGTTCCCAGTTCTGGGGAGGAAGTTACAGATGGGGATGGAGAAGACAGGCAAAACCCCACAGCTCATAACCGTCAGGACAGGAGGTCTTCAGAGACCTAGGATGAACTCTGTGCATTTACCTTGCCTGGAAAGATGAACTGTTTTATAGATGACCTTTCACACCTGGGCTGTAAATCTACTGGGACACACATAGGGAAGAGTGGGCTGCTGTAACTAAGCTTGGGGTCTTACTAGATTTCCATATACAAGCACTCCTTGGAGCCTGGAACAGGGCTGTAGAGCTGAAGCAGGAGAGCATGACCTTATGTGATTCTCTGCCTTTTTTCACTCCCTGATGGTCCTACAGCAGGGAGCTCTTACTCTTTGTAAAATTACTCTGTGAGCTGTGTTCCCAGATCCTTGTAAAAAGAGTGTCCTAACAGAAAAGCATGCCAGTTTTTTTTTTTCCTGGCCCAACAATTTTATATTTCCACACTGTCTACACTCTAGGTAAATGCCTTGGGGGCAAGGCCCTGCATTATACATATTGGCATTTCCCAGTTGTATATGCTGAGGAATTATCCATTGATTGATTGGTTTTCTGTGGGGTCTCACTGCTTTGGGATGTGTGTGATGGGAGACAGAGTGATGAGATTTGTTCACTCGTGTAAATATAAAGCTTCTGCTGTGTTAGCTTAACCTTGTGGCCCTGGAGTGTCTCTAGACTTTCCCTTGTAGAAACAAAATCATTATAGCAGTTCCAGACCTCACTTTTCCTAAATGTCTTTTTTTTTTAAACCACAGTGTTCCCTATTTAAAAAGCAGATGGCCTTTTAAAAGAAGGGGGCCTCCTATATATTAAAAGGTTTCTTTTAAATACAAATAAAACCATGGTCTAGCAGAATCCAATGCTAAGCTGTAGGCAAATTTAGGGCAAGAGAAGCCTTCTTGGCAACGCTAAAATGACACCATGTGGGTGCCCATGGAGATATCTTCTGGAAAGATGGCTACCATTCTTCATACTTGCTTCTTGAGCTTTCCCCTTGGGCCTGATGCTGTCTGAAACTTGGTTTCTTGGAATTCTTCCAGCCAAGGAGGTGTGGGAACTTTGTCCTCTTCACGGTAGGTGTAGGTGCTGGTGGAACTTGGAAGGCTGTACCGAGTAAGGACCCATGAAGTCACCCAGTGCTCCCAGCTAGGATGGCTGTATGCCTCCACAGCGAACACCAATGGTTGGATTAGGGAAATCCCCCAACCTGAAATGAATATCGGCTTGAGTTATTAAGCCCAGAAATATTTCCTGTCTTTGAGATTTGCTGGTAGGCCATGCTCGCCTTCAGTTAAAGGGTCAGATTTTCCCGTAAGCACTTGAGCTCTCTTGCTATTTAGGGTAATCACCTCTCCACATACACATGCTTCATCGCGAGCCGGAGTGAAGTGAGTTTTGTCGGCTCTGTCCTGTGCTGCATAAAGATCTCTCACTGGCCAAGCGAACGCTCTTGATGAGTTTGTTCGCTTCTGTGACCAGGTTATAAGGCTTTTGATTAGACATTGTTATGTGTAATCCCTATGTTAACAGGCATTCCTCCAAGTGAGGACAAGATCTGGCCCGGGGTGGATGACAGCTCTCCCCTGGGATCTCCTGGGGACAGGCTGGTGCTTTTAGAACTGCCGTGTGCCTTGATCTTAATTTATCTGTTGTATTCAATATCATTGGAAGCCAGGAAAAGGCCAAATACCTGACCTCCGTTCCAGGGCTGTGATACTGCACCCATTCCAAGCTTCCTTTGATTCCTTTGATCCTTGCTTTAGCAAGCCAAGTAGGGGAACTCCTTAGCTGTCTTTGGTCCCCAACGGTTCAACTGACTTTGTCAATTTGTGACAGTTAGTCTTCAAATTATAGTTGGATTGGATTGCAGGTTGGAGAAAAAGAAGGCTTTGACAGTCTACTGGAAAGTAGCTGATCAGACGGATGCTTTTCCAAGTGTCCATGTGAAGATTAGTATTTCTCCCAGGATCACCTGGCTGTCATGGGACAATTCTTGAGCGTTAGGACATTGGGTTTTCTTTGGTCTTCCTGGATGTGAGAACTTAGAAGGGTAAGCAAGGGCCGCTTATAGACAGCTCACAATAGTTAGGTTAGGCCCATTCCCCCTCCAAATAAAGACGACCCCATGTCCCTGTTTATTTTAGAATGAATTCAGATCTGCTGAAATAATGTCTACGTTTGTAGGGGGTAAGAAAATATTCACAAATATTCATGAAAAAATTTCATGTAATACAAAGGAAAATTGTTGACTCTTGACTGTGAAGACCAATAAACTTGAAAGAGAGAGAGAGAGAGAGAGAGAGAGAGAGAGAGAGAGAGAGAGAGAGAGAGAGAAAGAAGGAAAGAAAGAAAGAAAGAAAGAAAGAAAGAAAGAAAGAAAGAAAGAAAGAAAGAAGGAAAGAAGGAAAGAAAGAAAAAGAAACTTGAAAAAACTCTATGTGTAAAGCATTTGTGCTGTGTTAGGAAGCCGCGGGTTTTTCATATAATTCCCATATGTGATATGTGTAACATTATACACACAGGCACACGGCCTTTCTCATGTATCTCCCATTCCTATCTGAAATCTTGTGTGAACTGTGAAATAATGAAAATTCATTTTAAAATGTGATTTACCATTAGAATCAGGGTCTTCATGAATTCTACCACATAATGAAGTCTTAGAGACTTAGAGGCTATTCTCAGCTCTCCACGGGCCAGGAAACAGTCTCTAGCAACATAGAAAAAAGTGTCAGTACTGGGTCTATATACTTTTTTTAAAAAATGCAATACTTCCCTGTCCTCCAGCCTCCTTTTGTGGCTGCCTTCTCTATTTCTATACTGCTGTAAGAGGCCCGAGCTGAGGATAGATCTCAATATGGGATGTACCATTCCTTTAAATGCTAAGAGCCTTTTCTTGGTGGTTTCCTGTACTTGTTTTTCTGAGATAGAAGAATTCCAAGTAAAAGAAGTCCTTGAATCTTGTCTTTTGTGGGCTCTAGTGCAGATTCTCAGTCCAGGAAAAAGTCCTGGTCAGGCTTCCCGGAGCCAAAGAGTTGCTATGATTCTTTTGCTGCACCTCCTATAGCTAGCCCATGGGGCAAGTTTAGCCATATTTCGTGAGGGTGCCCAGCCTGGGCACTGGTGGGTGTCTAAGGCTGTGTTAGGGCGGGCTGCCTAGGAGATGGAGGGATTAAACTCCTGGAACTGACGGCTGGCTCCAGGACTGTAAAAAGTCTTATGAAAACAGTGGGCCCAGAACTGTTGCTGCTCAGTGAGGGTGAGATGAGAGCTCACACTTAAAATAATTGAGAATGGGGAGTCTTGGTTTCAATCGGAAGACATGGTTGGCTTTAAGCACAGAAAATCATAAAAAAAAAGGTTGCCCTCCTCATTGAATACTTGCATCATCTGCCACCCCTGTGAGCTGAAGGCACTGTGCTAGCTGCATTCACATATCTAACACTGGTGGGGACAGAGTCCTCTTGCACTGGCCGCAGGGATGGATGGCACAGGGAGGAGAGAGAACGTGCAGGGGCCACAGGTCTGGAGAAGGAAGGGGGCCCAGGAAGGGACGGGGGCACTGACATCAGACTGGTGACCTTGAGTGAGTGGTGCAAACTGGCAGGGATGAGAACAGGAAGCAATTTTGGCCCAGGTCAATGGTGACCTTCAGGTTTCATCACCTGGGGTCAGGAACAATGAGGTGTTGCAACCAACGCCATGAGGCAAAGCAGAAAATGGCACCTGTGGTTACAGCAGGTGAACTTTAATGACTGCCAAGGACAGCTCAAGAGCTATTTGGAGACCCTGCCAAACGCAGCAGGAGGACCAGGGCCTGGGATCCCACAGATCTCCTGCCTCCGGCTAGGAGCCAACGACTGTTATTATTGTTGCTGAAAACTCCTCCGGTGGCGCTTCTCCAGCTGGGAGAAGTAGGAGCAGCACAGGTTACTCCTGCTCCTTAGCAGAAATGTCGTCCTCATTCTGTGGAATGGCACGTTAGCAATGGCCTGTGTGTGGAACTCCACAGAACCATGCTGAGCATAACCGTGCTAAGCATTTAGAACCCCAAACCAACTGGAGACAGTATCTCCTACTGTGGGGAGATAAACGTCTTCCCCATTATTGTGTCATCCTTCTGACAGCTGGAAGTTGGACGTGTCTAGTCTTTGGGTAAGGAGAATATTTTCTCTGCTGTCAAGGAAATTTATTCCAAACTAGGTGTTTTATGACATTACTGATGAGGTTGTTTTTTTTTTTTCTTTTTCTCCCCAGTCATTTGTTTTCTGGAGTATTCTGTTTTTACTGCATGTAGCCAGAGGGCACCAGAATTGGGTAATGATTCTGTCCTTAAGGGTTGACATTTGTGGCAGGATGAAAATTGCTCACGTGTGCTGCTTTTTGTGGCCTAAATATCGGCGCCTGTTCAGAGTTCCACAGTGACATGCTGGGATGTCATGTTTTTGTTGCCTTCTTTGACAAAGGACCAAAGTCACAGGGTGTTGAGATTGACCCATCACTCTTCCCATGAGAAATATGAAGCACGTTGTGCTTTCATACCAGCAAGCCTTGAGACATTGAAGCTGTCCTTTCTTCTTTTTCTTGGTAATGGTGTTGGAACTCTGTCTGGTGTTCTGAGTAAAGCGAACCTGTTGGAGAATGGTGAGGTGCAGGCCATCATTATCAATGCGTGAATATGAGATGTTTATTTAAAAAAACAAATCAGTAAGAGCAAAACCCCATCCGAGGTCATGCAGCTCTGGCCAGTGCCACATAATCAGGCTTCTCAGGAAGGCCTTGGCCTGGCCCTACCTTTGGAGTTTGCTCTGAGAGAAGGTGCTTACATAGTTTCTTCTGCTGCTATTGGCAGATCTTCAACACGTCAATGGTCCAACGTGGCTCTTATCCTCATCTAAACCACATTCAAGGCCAAAAGTGATATCACAATATGGGGACTTCTGTTCCAAGGGTACATGAAGGGAGAGGTTCTCTTTATGCCAGTGGGTCTTGGCTCAGCATTAGCCACCTTCATCTTGGGTCCTTCATCCTCAGTCCCTCATGTCACCTTCCAGTGGAGAACAAGTCACACATGGCTTCTATGAAGCTTCAGACCTCAAGTCAGCAGAGGAATCTCTCCTTCACAAGCCACGTATGCCCAGCCCTCAAGACTGCGTGACTGTTATGATGGAAGGGGACTATCTATGTCTGGCTCGTAAGAGCAGTCCTTTACAGTCTTTTTGAAGTTGTGACACTCCCTTTTTCACCCTCCTTATTCATTTCTCCCAGTGGTGTCATGTGGCCAAATTAAAAGTAAAGTATTTATTATGTACTTACGCTAAAGGACAGTTTTTCAAGCAAGATATTAGTATGTGATCTGTCTATACATTTTAAATGCAAATTTAAATTTCAAGGAGCACAGAATGGAATATCTGAAATTAGCACTGTCTTAGAGATTCTGGAGTTGGGTGATTGCTACAGCCATACGACACATAAAAGAAGTTTAAGACCATTCTTAGCTTGCGATTATTTGGAGATTTTGAGAAACTCATTGTGAAATCTGGAAGACAGCCTGAACTGCAGATCACAAGTTCAAAGCTTCTATATTTTCTGCCCATCTGTCCCAGTTCTCAGGGTCCTGGCAATCTGGACCACCTTGAGCCATGGAACCAGTGCTGACTGAGAGGCAGAAAAAGTAGCAGCTGCTTCTGTTACCCTCAGACTCAAAGACCTCGGCTAAGGGCCTCCCCACCTGCTCCCTGCCAAGGCCTTTGGCTTTCTTGAATGACTTGGTCACACACTGATGTTTCAAGGCTGGGTGCTCCCCAGCTGGAGCCCTGAGAACGCTTGCGTGGCATCGCTAGAGAAAGGAAGTAACTTGAAAGAAACACCCACAAAGTAAATCACCAGGACCGGATGGTTTTCATCCAAGAGTTGGGGAAGGAAATGAAGTGTGAAATAGCACAGATACTGATGAAGACATTAGTTCTCCATTAAAACCACAACTGTGTCAGAGCACAGGAAGTCTGCTAACATGATGACCTTATTGCTAGACAAGAGAGACGAGAGGCCTATCTGCTGCCTCTGGAAAACCTGGCCCACTTGGAAAGAAAGACACGAAATATGAACAATGACACAATAGTCTTTATTCCCTTAAAACAGGCAAGAGGGACAGCATGGTGACTTGTGCATGGCTTCATTTCAATAGAAACCTTGGAAAGAGTAAGATAGCAAACCTGTAACAATGTAGGGTGCTATTCCTCCTCCTGTGCCCACGGCAGACATCACTAATCGATCTGGTACTCTTCTCTCTGAGCTTAGACTGGGCCTCATATCTGCCATCATTAAATGACCGGAATTGACGTATACATTAAACTTCATTTGCCTGCTTTGCCTAAGAGGATGTATTTTATCAAGGACCATGTTGGCTCATAATTAAATGATAAACAATGACAACACAGAAGTCTTTCGCAGGTAGTTTGGTTTAGAAGCATGACAAGAAACACGTCGCATTCTTTCTTCTAAAGACTGAGTTAGCAGAACGTCTGTCTCTAGGGATAAGCAGTTTTGTGAGAACAGACTCCAGATGTGTACTCCCCGCCTAAGCCATGGGAGGGTCTTTGTGAAAGGAAGGGAAGTCGCTTCCTCTGGGCCCACAAACAGCATGCTTCAGAAGAACGGAGGAGCAATGGCAGCTTCCTTCATTAGGCATTTCCTTGCAGGTTTAAAGAAATGTGTAAACACGGTCAGTTGGTCGGTGGAGTCCTATCACGACAGGGACTCCATGGAGCAAAGAAGTGAGGGAGGCCCTGAGGGAAGAGCTCCACTGAGGCCCAGAAAGAAAAGAGACAGGAGGGTCAGACCCCAGAGCAGCTCAGTAACTTTATGGCAAAGCAGAGGTTTCATGGGGACTGGCCTTCGTCTCACACGCGGGGATCATAAGGCCACCTGGGCTGCAGGTCTGGAAAGCCCATGGGGCTCTGCACAAAACATCGTGCCGTGGGACTGAACAGAGCCTCCTGTCACTAGTAGTGATTAAAGCGATCTGGCCATAATAGCTATCCTACAGCCTGGTGACCTCCATGACACGGGGTGTGTGATATGGAGTGGACTGTAATCTGATCATTTCAAGGAGTCTGCCTGCCCCAGGAGGGGATGGGCTATTTTGCTTGACCGGTGAAAAGACGCTAAATAATTTGATTAACAGAGAATCAGAATACAGAAAAATGCACTTAGCATGGGAGAGAACCTAACTGTACTGTGCCTTTTCATCGATAATTCAGGATCTTGTCATACCACAAAGTTGTCCACAGGGTTGTCCCTGGGGGGCTGGGCAGGCGCTGTGGTTCAGAGGCCATAGCAGCAATGATATGATGGGGCCCATCGGTCAGTAGAGCTGAGTGCCAGTCCCCACTCTACCTCTAGGTCCCCTGTCGTGGTACGAGACGCAGAAGAGATCATTCTGTCTAGATCTTTGCCTCACAGGAGCTAGGGATTATCATCTCCACTTTAAAGACGAGGCAGTAGCAAGTAGCTTAGCGAGAGAAGATTAAGTGTGCAGCACAGGGGACGCGTGGATGGGTCAGGGGAGAGAAGCCAGGCTCCCAGCAAGCAGGTCTTCTCACGTCACCACTTTGCTGCTGAGTCTCAGTTTCCTGTCTTTAATGGGCGCTGTAAAGTAAGTGTGGCTTTAGCACGATGTTTACAGCACGGGGAGAAATCTCTGCGGGTTAAATGATTAAATGCAGTGCTGATAACTTACATTTCTAAGGCACTTCTAGTGCTCAAAGTGCTTTCATCTGCGTTATTTCACCCCGCTGAGGACTCACTGAGTTGGGTAAGCAGTAGGATTCCTTACCCACTTTCCAAAGATGCGTCAATGGAGACTTGGCTGGGTTACATGGCTTCCTCAAGGTCAGATCAAGGTCAGCACCAGGGCTCAAATTCCTGCCTTCTGGTTCTGAATCCAGGGCTCCTTTCACCACAGAACGGTAGATACTGGAGAGTGTACTGTATTTATTATTGACTTTAAGGACAGTAGAATCTCTGGCGTCACAGGGTGGTAAAAATAGATTGTGAGGGCAGGGAGGTTCTCGGTAGCAAACAAACAGTCCTCCAGAGTGTTCTCGGGGGCAGGCTCAGTTGCTGTGGCCTTTAGGAAAGCCTTGGAAGCTTTGCAGCAGACAGCGTCACCTTACTGTGCCCAGCTTTCCCTGAGGAGCTGCCTCTGGGCTCCAGCACCAGGTGCAGGCACTGCCCGAGAGGCCATGGGGCAAGAGTAGAGAGTGGGGGACAGGAGGAAGGCTTCTTCTGAGGGTTGGGGACCATGGACCGAGAGCACGTCCCCAGCGAGGGAACTAGACTGTGTGTCCCGCAATAGCAAACTTGCTGTGGCTCTGATACAGATCAGGAGCCACAGCCTGGCGAGACCCGGGTTCCTGTGCCATTGAGCTTTCTCTGAGAGGCGGCGGAAGGAGGGCAAGAGAGTATGGAAGAGTGAAAGCAGCAAGGCCAAAGGAAAAGCCTTGTTTTCATTGACTTCAAGCGTTATCATTTATCATCCCACTTGCCCAAATGATCTGATACGGATTATAGTAAACAAACCAACCAACCCATGTATACATACATGTATAGGTGGTTAAATAAAGATAAATGGGAAATAAGGAACCACATGGAAAAAGCGGGGGTGGTCCCACACGACCATTTCACACTCACAGAGAAATACAACCTTTTGGTCATTGTTAGGGAGACTAAAAAGATATTTTTACTAAGATGTACCACTATAATCTATGTTGGATTCTTTGGAATATTTCTCCCATTGGAAATATCTGGCTAAGGGGAAATTCTTTACATTACAGCCGAAGAAGAGACGTTTGTCCCACTTGCAGAAAAACTTATCAAACCAGTGGTCCTCATCCTTTTCAAGTCACAGATTCCTCTGAGAATCCCTTCAATACCACACATCTTCTTCCCAGAAAAATGCAAGCTCTTACAAATGTAACTTAAAATGTGAGGTCCCTTAGAAACTTCCAAAGCCGATCCATTGACTTTAGGTTAATAACCTCTTCATTTAAAAAATTAGAACTATTTTATGGAATAATTTCTTCCTTTACAGAAAGAATCACTGCATGTAATTGAGATGATTGTAATTAATATGTAGGTATACAGCCCGTGTCACAGAAAATATTCTGATTTCTATGAAATTCCCTAGCCTATAACATTTGTATTTTACATGTATATTCATTGTACAGCCATCTATCATTTTATCTTAGTCTTTTATTGGTTCTTTTAAAGATGCTATAGAACGTATACTCCATGGTAAGTTGTATCTGATAACACATGTAATATTTGGTATAGTAAGGAAAATGTGCCTTCACTGTTAAATCAATTTTGATTCTATGTAGAATATGGTACATAAAGTAATACTTTAATATATACAATAGCCCACACGCCATCAATAAGATCTCATCCTCCAGACTTGTGAATTCTTGAAAAAAATTACTTCCACATGTTCTTAAAACTACTTAAGATTTTTGACTGGTTGGTGGTCTATTGATTCTAAATATCCGACCTGTCAAAATGCCATCTTTAAACTCCACTGATGCATAGAGGCTTGGCATAAGTGGGGCTGAATTTATTACAGAACAAAGGGCCGTGATGATTAACACACCCATCTGAGCAGGAGGGGGAAACTAATCTTTGAATGGATTAGATGCTGTGATCCTAAAACCACATTCTCTGGGTATTGGGTCCTTGCCCAGAAATGGGGAGAGGCCAAACACTGATGCCTTTTAAATGACACTGTATCTTCATGGGATCGGGAACACTGGGGCAGAGAGTTGAGGGTCAACTGGGAAAAAGCCCTTCTTTCTCCTGAGGTCTAGCAGAGTGGACGACCTGGACCCACTCTGTGTACTGTGACCCTCAAAACTACAGCCGAGCGATCAGTGTGTATGCAGTTATCCGTCTGCCTGCCTGTGTGGAGATGACATTAAAATGTAAATACGTGAGATTTTATTTTTTGACCGCTAACCAGGAATCACTTCTAATTGTTTTTGGACTCCAGCAGGCTATTTTCCAGACTGGCATAGGGCCGCCAGGATGAAGGGAATGGTTAGGTACTGTCCCACCAGAACCCAAGAGTCATAAGCAGGCCCTTCTCTTCGCTGGCAATGTTGGTAGATTCTGATCTCTGAGGAAGTAATCCCAGGGAAATTTATCTTTGTAAGAGCAGTCCACAAACAGAGCACTACACCCATTTTCTGACCGATTTCCCCATGATTCTGTCTTGCCTCTGCCATGTCTTGCAAGCTTTATCAAAAGCACGGATTTCAAAAAAATTGCACCCCAAATGGCACTGGTGAGACGGACTGTCTGAGACGGGCCTTCAACAGACAGGTACCTTCCTGAGCAGGAAGCAGAGCACTGAGCAAGTCATCCTGACCCCCACTCCCCGCGAGGAGCGTTTGAATCCCAAGCCCAGGTGCTTAGGAAATCTCCTGTCATTCGGAGATGGGCTGGGACCTGGTGCCATGGCCGAAGCTTCTAAATACAGTTCAGGCTGGGTCATTATGACAGATGCTGAACTGGCACCACTACGGGGACTGAAGTGGGAACTCTGACAGTGCTTAAATGCCACGGCCCCTGGGCTCGAAGTCTTCCTGGGCTGAGATAGGGAGAGGCAGTCCAGCGCCTTATGGGGCGGAGGGTAGGAGCAACTCTGGCAAGGAAAATCCTGCTGCTTCGGCAACACTACGCTCCTTCAGGAGGCAACAGACACCCCGCGACACGTCAGCTGTTTTAGAAGAGGTCAGTTCTGAACTGCTGACACGCTTGGAGGACACTGTCTCTTCAAGGGTCATTCTGACCCTTCAAGGTAGGTAGGCCTGGGGAGAAACAGGCCTGCTGGAGCCAAGGTGTCGGCTGGGGAAAGGGTGGAATTAAGCGACCTGGTCAAGATGGCTCAAGGTGTTGGGAATAGAGACAGAAAGAGCATGTTTTACACAGAAGATGCAGTCCCTTACCTTACTCCCCCTTCTTCTTCTTGGCCATCACCAAAAATCTACCTGGGGTGAGCTTCTTTTGGCAGCTCATTCTCTTCTGGGGAGGGCTTTAGAGGGAAAAAAAAGACAGTAGAGGCTTGAGAGGTGAGCTTTTTCTGGAGGGGTCTAGTGATTTGGGATGTGAAGGTGGGATTCTAAGTTTTATAAGCGTCTCAAGCTAGGGCTGGTGAGTTACAAATAGACACTGACGAACACAATGAATCCAGGGTATTTGTTTCACTCTCTGTGTTTGCCTCGTTCCCCGCAAAGTGGATTCCTTTCTGTGGCCCAAGCATTTGATTTTCGGGTTGCTGAAGGTGGTGTGGGATGGTGGGTGAGTTCAAGCTTTGGAGGGAGACCTAGGTTCTCTTCATCTGTCTGATGCTGCGGGCTGGGCAGTGCTGAGCACATCACCGTGCCCGAGGCTCAATGGTCTCACTTGTCACATAGGGTGACAATGCCCGACTCTCAGCCCTCACCTTCACGCTTTCAGAAAGGGTCACTCAGGCACTAGATGTTTTCTGCCTCCTTGCTGTGTACTGTCCTTATCCCGAGCTGGAGAGTGAGTGCTCTTGGCAAGGCTGTCAGTTTGGAGTCAGGGGCCTTGTGGCCTCCCAGCTCTTTCCCACGGCTCAGGAAAGGTGCTCGTGGGCGGCGGCTTCTGCCCACGTCCATCTCTGCTGCTCTGCTCAAGGCCAGAGTTAGCTTCCCTGGCCCCATTTCCTTACTGAAGATCCAACGTACATCTTTTTTTTTTTTCTCCCAGTGGTCTGCGCTGTTCTCTCTTCTTTCAGATTCTAGTGATTTTCCTTTGCAAACAGTGTGACAGCCATCACGGGGCAGGAGAGCATTCCCTAAGTAGACGCACACAAAACTGGGCTTTTCTTGCAGTTGCTCCAGGCTCTGAATGATGTTCTCCACCGTGTGATCTCTTCCTGTTCTACGTTAAAAGTTGTCCTGATTAGGATTTGCTTTTGTTCCTTTGGAAGAACACAAACCTTCTTTTTCCCTTTCAGAGGTGGACAGGAAAATGATTGGGAAAAGATCTAACGCTTGAGGTCCCCTCCGTTTCCAAATGATGGAAGGAACTAATATTGAAGGTATGCCCACGGTGTGCTAGGGGCTTTTCCAAAAGCCACCAGCATCTCTGTTGCTGTAGATGAGGAAATTGGCTCAGATACGTGAAGTCACAGAGCTGGGCCTGTGTGATTCTGTGCAGGTCTCTGGAAACCTCACTTCCCGCAGGAAGCAGCAGCACTAACCGTGTGTGGGTGGTTCAGGCGTCAGCCTATTCCTGAAGGAGAGGACATCTCTGCTGCCCTCCTGGTCACCCCACCAGAACTTGTAGGAGAACTTTCCTCATTTTTTTGCTTAGGACCACAAGTACCTTCTCTTCTTGGGTTCAGGTGGAGGAGAGTTCCTAGCTGAGAATTTTCTAGATGACCAACTGTGACTGCTCCTCACAGAAGTGACTCAGTTCACTGAACTTATTTGCTGTTCTTGAAAGATTTCAGGTCAGGCTTTGCCAATCAGTTTTAACACAACTCATAGTCGTGGAAGGAAGAGCTCATGGGATTCCTATAGTTCAGATTATGTGTGGAGGTGATCCTGCTGGGATTTCACTGGGAACACGGTGTTCAGTACAGATACCTCATCATTGGGGATATACTGGTCTCCTGAAGAAGATCAAAACAGCATTCAGGATTCTTTGTGTGGCTTCAGCCTATCCTCCCAATGCTTCAGACTGGCCAAATCTCTCTTCTCTTGCTTTGTTAAATACTCATTTCATTCATTCATTCATTCATTCATTCATTCATTCATTCATTCATTCACAAAAAACATTTTGAGTGCATAATGGGTGCCAGACACTGTCCCAGGTGCTGAGGATCCAAGAGGAATAACACAGATGTGGTCTGAATTACTTGCTGTTCTCTAAACCTGTCTGGTAGACTTGACTGCCTAACCTCTGCCATAAAATTCCCTTTTCTTGGAAGCTCCTTCTCCTTCTTTCTTCAACTCTGCTTTTCATCCTGCAGACATCTCTTCATTAGGTCCAGAAAAGACCTTTGTGCTGCAAGAGGTGCTTTTCAAACTCCCATAGCATTTTGTCCATGCTCCTCTTAGATAATAATACATGAAAATAAGCATTCGTGCATTTCTTGTACTGTGGATAAAGTGTTTCCTTAAATATAGACACACACTTTGTTAGTGACACATAAACATTTCACAAAGTGGGTCCTAATAATCTCTTTATTTCACAGATGATAAAACTAAGGCTTAAAGAGGTTAAGTAACTTGTTCAAGATTAGACCGTTGGCAAAAGAAGAGGTGAGCTTTAGAACTTGGTGGTTTGAATTCCAGTCCTCAGCATGTCATGTGCCATGCTGGATTTTGACTACTCTCCTTTTTTTTTTCTTTTAAAGGAGTATTTATTGACCTGTCCTGTCTCCTAAGTGATTTTGTAAGTTTCTGAGAACCTAGATCATATCGTATCTTATTCAGTTTTTTGCTCCTCACAGTACCTAGTGCATTGCCAGGCCTGGGCTAATCGATAAGTATTTGCTGAATAAATGAATGACTGATTGAATGGACGAATTCAGATGACTGCCGGAGAAGTTGTTACAGAGCTGTCAGCCATGGGGCTCTTGCAGTCATTAAACAGAACGATTCTCCAGGTTGGGCTTGATTGGTTGGGTGGCTTTGAAGCTTAGTGTAGCTGGTGGTCTCCCGAGTATAAATTGAAGGGCATCGCATATCCCTGCCTGTACTCAAATGTCTATCCTACTTACATGTTTGAAGCTACCACCTTCAAGGGCACTGTCTCCAGAAGTCATAGTTAAATGACACTTGTTGCTCGGTAACTGGCTGCTTCATTCTTCCCCTTTGGGCATTAGCATGAATTTGTTTATTTACTGGTGCTCAGTGAAAATATCCTAACCAGGTACAAGGCCAAGTTCTAGGGCCTTGCGGGGAAGGCTTCCTTTTCACTTCATGGGAATGAAAAGGCCACTGTGGCAGATGTCCGTGGTGCTGGGGGTGGTGGCGGTGGGAGGTTGGGGTAGTTGCAGTTGTGAAGGACAAACAAGCACTGGCTTGGGGATGAGCTCATGTGTCCCTTCACCCAGTGGAAATGCCAAGAGCCTTGGGAGGGTCCTGTGTTGACAGCTGCTGGCCTAAACTTGACTGGTCTGTCTTGAAGACCACCCAGTCAATTAAGATCAAACTTTTGGAGGACTTCTGGTGCAAGAGATATTTAGATCGGATACGACCACATGGCTTGTGACCAAATTTTGACTATTCCATTTATGCATTTTCTGTGCTTTCATCAGGAATATTTTCCGAACCAAAATTTGGTCTCAAAATGTTTTTACGGGGAGAATGAAACAAAATATTTGAAATTAGGACTATTCTAGAAAATCTAGGACTTGTATGTGCCCTTGTTTTTTCTTGGTCTTTCTGTTTGACTTGATCATTGGCTAATAACCTGACATGTGAATTTGATACTTTACTGTTTGTAAAGTGCTTTCACATATGTTATTATCGGATGAATTTTCCTCAAGTATAGAGATCCATTTAAAATGATCAAAAACTTCTGGGCCCTGAACTCTGACCTGAGTTAAGCCTAACTAAATAAACCAAATTCGGCACAAGTAGGAACTACTTCAGCTGCCTTTTCTTGTCTTTCAATGCTGTCATTACGCATTTCTGAAAGTCCAAACATCTTCCAAGTACCTTCTAATTTTATTTTGCTTATGGTTTAGGCTAAAGCAAAAGAGTGATTTGACATTGACCGTGATCTTCAGTGCTCTATCACATTTGGATGTTTTCACCCCGGGGGAGGGAGGGGACTGGGGATAGGAAATGAAATACAACAAAAAAAGGACCTTATACACTTGTATGTACTTATTAAATAATGTGAAGTCAGTGAAGAGACCTAAAACATTCCTGAACAGAACTGCCCGGCTACTGAGAAAGAAACAATCCCATCTGACCTTGGTTTGAATTTTCTCCTCTTCCCAAAGAACTGATAGAGTTTTAGTTTCCATAGAGCTCTCTTGCGAATGAGCAGCCTTAACACTAGTTTCGCATGGCTGGGTTCAGAGTGGGAAGAACACAGCACTGCAGGTCTGGTTCAGAGGATGGACACCAGTGGGTAGTGAGGCAAGAGCGTCTCCTCTAGTGCCAGACCAACTCAAACCCTACTCAGACATCTCCTGCTTCTAAAACGTGAGAAAGCCTCTTCCTCGTGCTGAGCCTCAGTTTCCTCCTTTACAAAATGGCAGCATGGATGCCTTCTTTGCAGGGTTTCCTACGAAAAGTGCATGAGGTCACGGAGATAAACCATCAAGTGTAGTGTTACTGTTACTTCTCTTCCCTTTTTTTTTTCTTTCACCTTCAAAGCATGGTGGAGCACTAGAGGCTGAACCTTTGATGACATGGAGCCTTTGTCTGCTCAACGAGAAATAGATATAAAAATGACTTCTTTGCAAAGCCTCTTTGAAAGGCTTAGATCTCAGGGATGACTCTGGGTCCTCACCTCTGGTTCTGTGTACCACTGAGAGAGGTGGTGGTTGTCAGGTGGAGAGATACGTGCTCTTACTCTTCTTAATTGGCTTATTGGCATGGGATGTGGGTTTCAGGTTACCTCCCCGTTTTTCCCAAATAGAACTCGGAGGGCATGGAGAGCTCAGCCACTTCATTCCATTACTAATCATCTAACAGGCTCCTTTGAGTGTTTGCTATCATCATAATTTCAGTTTGATCCAACCTGGGTTATAGTTCATTCGCTTGAAAGTCTGGACTGGGTATCAAATTTGGGCTCAGTCCGTACACAGGTCCGTGCCAAATGCCTCGCTTCTGCCATGTTTAGAATTACCCTACAAAAATGTTCATCACTGCATTTCTCTTAGCTACCTGATAAAATCTGACATCCCAGAACCAATTTCCACTGCAGAGGTCATCTGTAAAGAGGAATTTACTTGAGCCTGGTACACAGAGTGCTGCCTGGGCTATTAGCTTCTGATGTCTGCCCTGGTGTGAAGGAGAGACCTGGGACGGCTGGCTGTGGGAGCGTTAGTTTTAGAGATTTTGGGACTTAGAAAGTTGACAGAAGAGTGGCTGCCCTACTGATATCAGATAGAAAGTACCACTTGGTATAGTCATGTCCCAGCAGTTATTGGCAGAATAAAATGACCCAAACGAAAAAAAAACACACGATTGTTTGATTATCATCTGGGTTGGGTCTTTCTCCTTGTGTCAAACTATTTTCTTCCTTGGGGTAAAATATGAGGCCCAGTCTTATGGAAGTGGCACTGTGCAACTAATCTCAGATCATTCTACATTTCTTATATGACTCTCCAATAATTGTCTACCACCAAAGTTCAACACTGAAACCAGGCTATTACCGCACATCATTCATCCGGGAAATGTGGCAAAACATTCAAGCTTGGAAAGGAAGACAAGAGCATCATTGCCTTTATTTGAAAAAGAAAACTTTGGTATAAAGAAAATAAAGTCTAAACTCCATATTATGACACCCAAATTCCTCCTAGAATATAAACTCCAGGTGGTCAGGAATTTTTGTTTTTTCCCTGATGATGTCTCAAGAATTAGAAGAGTGACTGGCACATAGTAAGTGCTAAATAAATAGTCATTTCGTTGGGTTGAACCTGACTTTCCACCTTTACTCTAATCTCACCTCCCTTCTTCCCTGATGTATTTTAAGCTCTGGCCATATCAGTGTGCTTATAATTCCCCCCAAATGACAAATCTTTACTCATGCCGTTCCCACTGTCTTCAATTCTGTCCTCATAATTTCTTTGCTTGCTCATATGCAACTTATAATTCAAGTCCATTCTCAAACGTCCCTTTGTGAACTCTTCTTGTGCTCTCATCACTGATGTGCTTGACCTTCAAAGCTCCTTCACACTTTACTCCTACATTTATCTGTCGGAGCTCCTATCACGGTCAGTTTTCTTTGCGGTTTGTGTGTCCTTCCCACTGGCTTGTAAGCTCCTTCAGAGCAAGCACCTGTGTCATCTGTTTTGGACAATTGATATATAACCTGATTTATACAAGGCAGAAATGTTTGGTGAACGAAAAATGGAATCAAATAGTCTTATATGCATGCAATGCTTAGGAGGTTGAACTGACGTAATCTGGATTTAGGGGTCAATAATATATCAAATGGAGGTAATAACAACTCTTAGGTTGTTCTGTGAAATGATGTTATGTACGAAACGTCTTAGCAGAGTGCCAGACACACAGTAAGTGCTCAGTTGGTGTGGAACCATTAACTCTTTGGTTGGGGTACCTCTTGTGAGTTCACCGTCCAACATCACTGATGTCGTAATCAACGAAATCATTAGATTCCATTTTATCATAAAGATACAAATATAATATTTTGATCAGGAAGATATCTTGCCCCAGCCCCTAATAGGAAAGATAAGGAAATAGTCCAGATAAGGAAACGGAGGCTCTGGGTAATGAAGTGGCTTTCCAAGACCCCACGTCTGCTGAGGAGCAGAGAGCCAGGAGTAACTGCTTTGTTCCCTGTCGTAATGAAAGATTCCTCAACATTATTAATTAAGTGGAGAGGAAAATCACCTGGCAGACTGTGAAATATGCTTTAATAATGTTTAATTTTGATATCAAATCAAAGTACATATAATTCAGGCATTTTCTATTCATGTCAACCAAATCAACTTCTTGTGGGAGCAAACATGTTAAGGCATTTCAGTTGAAAGGATGATCAAAATAGTTGAGAGGTATTACAGAACTGCTGGCTGCTTTGGCCAGAGTTGACCCTCATATGACCTTGGGAAGACCTGATCATTGGATCTCTAGGCAGAAGACCTACCTGCTAAGCCATGTTGTTTTCAATTTTTCTTAGTCTCAATTTTCTCATCCACAAAATGGCCATAAAAATATATGCCATGTCTACCTCATCAAGTGGAAGGATATGTTAGGTAATGTGTAAAATAAAAATTAAGAAGCTATTTCAAAATGCTACTATTTGTATGAATTGAGAATTGAACTCCCTCTAAGCTAAACTCAATTTTCTGTGGGAATGTAGTGTTATAATATCCATTTTCTCAATACAAGATAGGTCAGAGATGGAAAATGAGTAGTGCTATGAACTGATGGTTAGAATCTCTCTTTTAGGGACTTTTTTGGGATGGGAATAGATATGTTGTTTTGACCCTATGGGTCACACGATGTTCTCCAGTGATCTGGCTCAGTACAGGTTCCCTAGGTTTTCTCCTTTAATTTTCTTAGTTACATGTAATGTTATCATTTACGTTCCTGATTTACTGAAACTTCCCTTGTTAAAATAGTATTCACAAGAGGCATCTGATAACCAAGAAGTCTTTCTAGGTCATTCAAATGAGTTCCTAATAGTTATTGTTTGAAGGCAGGAAGGCACAAATTGCCAAGAATAAAAGAACTTGAAAACAGAGAGGTTTTTTCTGATCTTCAAGGGATTGATTATATTTCAGAATGGAGGACTTGATTTGATTGAAATAACCTGCTATGCATTTCTTACATTTATGACTTAGATAACTTGATTATGCATTCTAATTAATAGCTGAAATAATCAATCTGATTAGCCTAAATATTTTATATAACTATTATTTAGAAATGTATTTTACAAAGGCTTAAACTTTATTTTTACCTAGGCTGTTGACCTTGATTCTGAGATTACTATTTTTAAGGCTATTGTAGGGTAGCTTATGTCACAGGTATTCCTAAGCACTCTAGGAGTTTTTCTAAAAAACTATATAAAATATGATATTCATTTTATTTACAAATTGTGACATCTGAGAAACTGAGAGTGGAAAATTACATGGTGTACTCATGTTATTGTAAACATGGGCTGATGCCTACATTCCGTATATAAAAGTCACTTGGGCTCTATTTTGGGAGGGAGTGAGAATCGAGGAACACAGAATATTTCCAGGGAAACAAATAACTATTTTTGAAAATCCTCTCCATGAGCAAATACTATCTACGCTGCCATAGACTTGTCCATTTCTTTTCTAGTAACCGTGGGTTCCCCACGTCTGTTCTAACCCTCTTAGGTCCCTCTCTTTTCTGGATTCCGATGAGACATACAAGACAATATATAATCGTGTGGAAAACTGTGTGGTAGTATTCGTCTTTGTTTCTGATTACTTGTGAAAGTGCCAGTTTCCACTTGTACTGTAAATTTCTTTAAAAGGAGCTCCATTGTGTACCTTGGTATTTCCCAGAATCTAGCACAGTACTGGGCACATAGTAAGCACTCAGTAAACACATAATTAATCAACACTAACTGGGAAACTTCTCAAGGTCTGGGATTCTGTTTCAAATTATCTATGTGGTACCTCATATAAGGCCACGTGCTGATAGGTGCTTATTGATTGATTTGATTGAAACGATGAACAGAATACCCGTTCCATTCTTTAACTCCTGTAATAAGGTGAATTTGGTTCCCCGGTCTTTTTCCTCATTTAACTTGTCTTGCCCAGTTTTAAGTTTGATGCTTCTAATTGAGGTTGCCTGGGTTGTCACTGAAAGTTGCCTTCTTCTTACATTCCTCAAGTCATTAGAGGTGGAAGAGATCATAAAAGTTTTCCATTCAATCCTTTTAATTGCATCATGGGGAAATAGGTCCATTGTGGTTGAGTGAGCTGCCGAAGGTTATTCATTAATCCATTTAATATTATGTTTTGAGTGCCCGTGTTATTCCAGATGACAAAGTGAGTCACAGTCATAGTGTTCCAGTCCATTTGGCTACCATTAAATATTTGTCACTTAGTGCACTCATATCTTTCCCTCCCCTCCGCTTTCCTAAACATGCATTGGAGAAATCCGATGTCCAAACTTTCTGCGGGGCCTTACTTAGGATGTCTATTTCCAACTTTTTCCTAATGACAGCACTCTTTGGCAGGGAGATTTCCTAACACTTTGCTCCCAAAGGTAGGACAAGACTGTTTTCTAGAACTCTTGCTGAGAAGTTTTTGAAAAATTCACAATACTCTTGGTAAGTGAGGAGCTCTTGGCATGTCCCAGAAACAAACTGGGACTTGGGAATCCGTGTCTCCGAGGATGGGAACTAATGTGTTTGGCGCAGTACATGATGGCCCTGCTACTGAAAGGCATATAGAGTCAGGCTGGGAAGGAGCTGTGTCACTCTATGGCCACTCTCATCCTAGATAACTGGCTCCCCTTTCCCGTGTTTCAAGGAGACCAAAATTAGTAGCCGTTTGGCCCAAGGTATAAAATTCCATGTTTAGACATGTAAAACCTAGTTATAACACTTTTTTGTTGTTGTTTGTTTGGTAAATATGTGACTGGACTAGTGATTGTGGATAAAGATCGTGGGCAGAGAGTTACCTGTTATTTAGGAGCTTTGGTCCGTTCTGCAGTCCCCTGAATGTCTTCAGAAGTGAAGGGTGAGGAATTGGGGAGGATGAAGAGAAATGGCACTTTGTTCCCCGTGGGCTTTGGCAGAGCTCTGGGAAATTCTTGCCAGAAATGCTGCCTGGCTTTCACATGTGTGAGAGAGGAACACATCAGGGCTAGAAGGAAAGAAAATGAAAGGTATCATGGGATGGACTGTTCACAGGCCTAGAAACCTGCTGCAGGTAAATAAGCATGGCAGCAAGATGGTGTGGTGTTCTGCCCCATCCTTCTTCCCTCCTCCTAGTATCAGAGACAGAAACCCAAGAGGCCATGACCTTTGTCAGCACTGAAAATTCAGGTGTCAGAATTAGACGTCACTGTTTCCACCCTTTATTTATTTATGTATCTATCTGCAGGGGAAGCAATCAGACGCTAAGGCTGAAATAGAGAAATAGATGGTCAGGCTTGGCTTTCAGTATTACCTGACCTAAGGACACTGTCCTACCTAATCTGAGTGTTTAGAAATCTTAGGAGATACAATTCTTGGCACCAGGCCCCTAAAAGTAAGGAATTTAAAAAAATGACTGAAAATTCTCTGGTCTGCCTCCAGCCTTGTCCATTAGTCTACGTGCCCCACCCCCCTTCATGAGTACAGAACGCACAGGAGGAGAGGACCATCTGGCCCAGCGTGGCAGCTTTTTATTTGGTTGCTCCGAATCCTACCTTCCTGTTTGGATCACCCCTCCCCTCTGCCCATACTTCAGAAACCAATCAAGGTGTCTCCTGAACTCATTTATTCCCTTTGTTTCAACCGCCTTCTTGGGTAACTTTTTCCATATGCTTACATCCTTGCCTCACAACGGATTTTTTTTTTTTCATCCACCATGGCCAGATTGAACTCTTAGGAAAAGCCGTTTACTCAGATATACGACAAAGTGATTCTAAAGATTCCACCTCCCCCCCACCAAATTTTCATTAACTTTTGATGACCAGCATATATCCATGGAGGGAAAACCACTGTGTTTAAAATGATTGATGGGCAGTGATGCTGAATGGGAAGGAATTCCAGAATATGTTGTTAGGACTGAATCTCCCCCGCCCGCCACTCCAAGTGTAACAGTCTAATCTAGATTTGGAGCTAGAGTCTGTAATAATAATAATAATAATAATAATAATAATAATTATTATTATTATTTTTAAAATGTGGCCCCCGTGTGGCTTCACTCCCTTCAACATGGTGACATGAGGCCTCTTTATAGCGCCTGCTGTGGACCAATTTTCTTCAGTTGTTGCTAAAACTTACTAAAACCCCAGATGGCACGTTGGAAACACGAAACCTGAAAGAAGGTTGTAAATCACAAAAACAAACCATAAAAAAAAATAATAAAATACCCTGAGTGCTGTGCTTTGGAGCTTCCCAGCTTTCAGTTGCCTTTTGTTCACCTCTCTCCCCCTCCACCCTGCCCCCCGGCCCGCCTCCCCTCTTGTAGGGTCAGGAGCCTTGCGGGGGAGCGCAGCAGTTTCTCACCCGAGGCTTGATGGTTTCTTTGGCAGATTCCGAGCAGAGCACCGGTTCGGACTCGGAGGTGCTCACCGAGCGGACTTCCTGCTCCTTTGACACTCACGCTGACCTGGGCGCTGGTGCCGCAGTCCCTGTACCTGCTGCCATGTCTTCCATGGAGGAGATTCAGGTGGAGCTGCAGTGTGCCGACCTCTGGAAGAGGTTCCATGACATTGGAACTGAAATGATCATCACCAAGGCGGGCAGGTAAGGACCCGTTCCTTTGAATGGCCAACTTCAAAGAACGGAGGACGACGAAGTAGGAGAGATTGCATTTCTTCTTTTCACTTACTTGTGGTCGGCCGCGTTGCTGAAGTCAAAGCCACATGCACTCACTTTTCTGCATCTGGACATCTGGGCAAAGTGATCTTGTCGTGTTTACTGTGGTTTTGCCATTTTCCCCCAAGGGTCACTCAAATCTCCGTCACCTCTGGCCTCGCAAACATTTTTCACCTACAAATGTATTTCAGTTAATACTGGAGACCCACGGTACATGACAGCCAAACTAATTTCCAGAGCAGGTGTTACTTCACCCTTCCATGTTTCTAAGAGAAAACATTTGCCCCCCAAACAACAGCTTGCATCTTCTGTGGCACTTGAAACAGCCAGATGTTTTTGTAAGAATTTTGTTTTTGGTAAGAACTGGGTTTGGTGCCTATCTCCTGAGCCCGGCTTGTTGATCCATTGTGTTTTATTGTAGGCTTGAAATTATTATAAAACACAAATGGCCACCTGGTGGAAACTCGTGCAAAACGATTTAAGTAGATGATGAAGTGATCAAACACAGTTTCTCTTGAAATAAACACTTTTAATTAAGCTACTCTTCTACTGGTACCTTTCAATTTCCCATAGTTAGGTACCTGTTTTGTGCTGGATACTCCATAGATACTATATTATTTAAACTTCACAGGAAGCCTAGAGAGTAGGATATGATAATCCCATATACGGATAAGGATATAAAGGTCAAAAGAGGTTAATGAAGTTGACTGAGGCCACACAGGCAGTAAAGGAAGACCCAGAAACCTGCATAGATCTGTATGGCTCTAAAACAAAAGTCTCACCTGTGTACACCTCTGCACTGTTAGGAAACGGTGGTAGCTTCGCCACCTTGGATTAAAAATGAAAATGATTTAAATACAAATAAACTGGCGCTAAGATTTTTGAGTACAGAGGGATAGTTCACTGAAAGTAAAACAATTACACTGCCTTCCTATTTTCAAAGCCAAGCTACATAGTCTCATGTCATGGAGACGAAAAAGAACCACCTCGTTGATCATAAGCTGTCTTCATGAGCAGGGACGTTTAAACTAAAAGAATATTTTCCGTGGGTCCAGTTCACTTGAATGCATGTAGAGAAATTTCCCAATACAATAAGATATCACAAAAACATGAGGTTACAATGAACGTGAAACCTTTTCTTTCTCTTCTAGAACCCTCTTCTTTCTCTCTTTTAGTAATGACTAAAACCATTAAAAGGCAGCAAGAGCAACTGTGAAGGAACACTACTTTCCATGCCATCTCCCTTTCGTTGCTTGGGTTTCAGTCTTGTCCTGTTCTACATTTTGAGATGCGACAGTGTGGAAGGAAATAGAGTTTTTGGCAAGGGGCTTGGTTGGAGAGAGGGGATAGATTGCTCTTTTTGCCTGTAAGATTTTCCAGTTTTCATTTCGCGTTTTCACGTCCTACTATTGGGTCGGTGTAGTCCAGTCATTTTTGTTTCTGATATCACACCTTTGATTCCTGCCCTTCAGTGAAGTTGGGTCACCTGAGCACCTCACTGTCAATTCTCTTGTGACTTCATTTCGTGATTTCTTCTTCAGTGTTTTCTATGTCTCTACCTTCACAAATTTACTTTCATACTGAATATATCCAGATAGCCCCAGCACAGACAGTTTGTTCTTTAGTCATAACCTTGCATTCAGTGACACTAGTTATGTCTGACTGTTCTTTTTCCTGAGCAGATCTTAGTCACCATCTACTACTTCTCACTCCCCAAACTGTAGTCCTGTTCATTCAGGACGTCTACAGAGCCCTCAATCTCTGAATGTCCTGACATAATCTGTATAATCAGCACCATGGACAGAGGTGCTTGTAGAGTCATGGGTTTGGAACACAAAATAATTGGCCTGAATTTAGCTATAAAATTAAAACCAAACACACCTCATTTTGTGAATATGAAAGATTAGTTTTTCTCTAGGGTCTTCTGACTTCACTTGATATTCTGTGCTAAAAACTTTTGGTAAGTTTTTAAGAAGAGAATTTCAATAAAATCATAGAATTTTAAAGCAAGAGGGCACCTTAGAGATGATCTAATCTGTTTCCTTTGTTTAAGAGGGGTTAAATGACTTATCTAAAGGCACACACAGCTCATTCATTTTAGAACTTGGGTATTGGGGAAAGGCAGGTAGCATGTCCACTCAAGGTCATATAAGTACTCCAGACAAAACGGGTATTGAATTTTAAAACACCTAACCCCTTTTATTGAAGTCATCAAGTAAAGAAATTCATCTCTTTCAGTGCAAAACAGCCTCTATAAATGTCTGAGAGGAACCCCATTTTCTTATGTCAGATAGCAAGTGAGAGGACTCTCTATTCCTGGTAAGATGCTTTCCAACCATTTATTATATATACAGGGCAATCATAACTCATTGTTAGTAAGAGGGGCAATCACTGATCTGTATTTAAATGTACAGACCAAGGATCTCAATTTTTTGGAGATCGTTAGCGTGGATCAAAGTGCCTCACCTATCACGTATGTGAGATTTAGTCACCATCGATTTTCATGAGCCCATCATAAGACTCAAATACGAGGCTTTCTAATTAAACTTGGGAGAGTGGAGGGATAAAATCTAACCTGATGTGCCAATAAAAGCTGCTGAAAAGTTATAAGCTGGGAAAGAAGGAACAGTTCTATATTATTCTGAGCAAATGCTTAAGAATTAGCCATCATGCCTATTAGAAGGTCTATAGTCCCTCTTGTGCTTTATCCCAATTATGATTGTGATGTCACTGACCGAATACCAGAGGACATTTGCTTTTTGAGTTGCTTCTGGTGAGCAGTGGAATGTGTGACTAGCACAGAAAGCCCCTCATGCAAACCACCAGGGCACATTTGCAAGATGGCTGTCTGGGGTCAGGGCCTGGTCTGTGGCTGTGAAATGGAGCAAAGCCAATTAGGCTGTGTGTGGATCCAGCCTGTGACCTTGACCTCATTAGCGCCGTGCTCTGCCCAGCTCCACTAAATGGCCCCAGATGGTGAAGCTGAATGTAGCGTTTTGGGTACAAGGGCCTTAGAGTATGTTCAGGGTAATCTGAAAGTTTGAACTGAGCACTTGTAATGTCTGGCTCCTAAACGAAGGACATGCAAAAAGAGCTTGGTGTTTTTCTTCTTTCTTATGGTTAAATGAGAATGGTGAGTTTTATTCTGGATGCCTTGTAACACAATACCGCTTTTGGGTTATTCCCTCTTCAATTATGAGAGTAGTTGTAAAGTGCCATATCCTGACCTCGCTTGCTTTGGCAAGTTTAACAAGCCATTGTGGTAGAAACAAGGTACTGCCCAGAGGCCACTAGAATTCATTTGGTATTTGCTCCTATTCCACAGGGTCCGTCCTCTGACACACATGTTGACAGCCTGAGAACTTGCAGAAAATTTTCTACAGTTTTATGCATTAAAAAAAAACACACAAACCATTTGTGGCCCTTTGTTTGGGAACTAGTAGCACCTTCCTTTTTTTTTTCTTTTCTTGAAAGATTATTTTTTAGAGTGGTCATTTTCAAATAGACTCAATCAATCATAAATATTTTACAATCATTAACAATCAACTGGGGGAATAAGAATATAAATTAATCAACTATGTTAAGTACAAGTACAAGTGTATATTAAAAAAGTTATAGTCTAATAGGAAACGTGTAGATACACACACATATCTGTATCTATCTGTCTATCTATTAATAATCCATCCATCTATCTAATCACATTAAAAGTTAACTAATAGTATAAAGCAGGGTATGGTATGAGCCCTTTGGGTGTATAAATCATCAAATAGGTCAATTTAAGAAGAGGCGCTATTTCTACAATATTAAGTCCTCAGCATATTTTATAGCGGCAATTTCCAAAGAGAAGCAAATCAGCCAACTTTGAGAACTGGAACACACTGGCTTTGGTGTGCTTCGAGTTCCTAATGAGAAGAGACGATCAGAGCTTTTACTTCTTCACCTCTGATTGCTGAGCTTCCTACTTTATTCCCCTTCCTAGGAGGATGTTTCCTGCCATGAGAGTGAAAATCACCGGTCTGGACCCACACCAGCAGTACTACATAGCAATGGACATTGTACCTGTGGACAATAAAAGATACAGGTAATGAATGATGTTGACATGTAGAAGTGTGGGTGTCATTCACATTCCAGAACTGTTCTTTAAACTCATTAGATGAAGAACTTTAACAGTGCACGGTATAATGCACTGTACAGAAAACAAAGATGGAGGATATGCCAACGGCCTGTGGCAGAGTACCAGGTGGGAGGAAGTCACTAGAGGTAGAAAATCAGGACTCAACCGTGGTTTGGTCTGGAATCTCCCTTGTATCTCTGGAGAGAGTGGGACTGTATAGTGTCTGCCAGGGGAGCAAAAACGAAATGGAGCTTGAGTCTAAAGTTAATTCAGTTAACCTTGAAAGTGATTAACATATTGAACGATTTGGTTTCTGAAAGACTAAGTGAGTTGAGATGATTTATTTCTGAAAGGGGAAGGAGAAATGGACCGGTGTCGTGCATTCGATCATAGATTTGATGCATTACCTTGTGGGTGATGGAGGGGAAGAACAGGAGAATTGGTTGAGACCTCAAGAAGAACATCTAGTTAGGGAGAATTCCTGGTCATTAATATGAGCTGTGAGTGCACTTGTTAAATTAATTTTCCTTCAAAGTCACGAAAAGCCAACACAGTCTCTCTGTCTCTTGGTGGCTTACATGTAGTTCTTGTCTGAAACAAGTTGTGGCTTTACTGATCTCTGGAGATCTCAATCCAATCAGTGAATCATGGCTCATTTTGAAATATCTGAGAACTTGGCCCCAAAACCATGAATTCAGAGGCGAGAGATAAATGGGGAGGAGTTGGACTAGCATGATGGGTGAGCAGATGGCCAGGAGGGAAGTGGTCTGGATTGCAGGACTTCAGAGGGGAGACACTTCAGCTCTGTGTTAGAGGATCTTGGGAGTTGTGATGTGGAGTGAGTGCCTGTGTTTGCCAGGGTCCAGGTCCCACATGGCCTTTAGAACTGAGAAGCGGGGAATGTCAGGTCCATGGGGAACACTCTTCAGAACCACAGGGCAATGGGCAGAGTCTGAAAAACCGACCTCCCTTGTGACTGACAACATCTCATTGCCAGAGGTTTTTGTGGGGAAATAATTGGCAGATGATGACAACACTAACAGGGGAGACGGGGTGGTGTTTCTGGCCACGGCTGCACTAAGGCAAAGGCCCTCCTCCATTTTTCATAGCAATCCCTCAGAATTCAGATGCTTGGCAAGGGAATGGTTAACCGGTGAGAGGCTTGGAGGGTCTCTGCACATGGCTGTGTTTTATAGGACAATATGGAAGATGTTTTCAATAAGGAACCAAATCCCGAACAAGTGGCCGACGGATTATATGGTTTGCATTTGGAAGGTGAAAGGTTGCAGTAAAATACCTTTGCCATAGCTAGCCACGTGGGTTCAGGACGCCTGTGTGTGCACAGGGGTGCAGGCAAGGCGAGGGAGGAGGAAGAAAAGGGGCTATGGGAATGTTTTCCTTGTGAGAGCTGCAGCTTTGATCATTAAGCGCAACACTTCTCTGCTCTCCCCTCCCCCCCACCATCTCTCGCTCCATTTCCATCTCTATCTCATTTCTCCTGATCTATACCCTTCTCTTTTCATCCTTTGTATTCTCTGTTGAATCTCTACTGCTTCTCCATTCTTGTCACCACTTTGTCTCCCCTCTCTCCTGTGTCTGATTGTTTCCTGGGTCTCTATTCCCTCTCTGCCTCTGTATCTGAATTCTCCTCTCTCCCTCTCTATCTCAGATACGTGTATCATAGCTCCAAGTGGATGGTGGCCGGCAACGCCGACTCCCCCGTACCCCCAAGAGTATATATACACCCCGATTCTCTAGCTTCTGGAGATACTTGGATGAGACAGGTGGTCAGTTTCGACAAACTCAAGCTGACTAACAATGAACTGGACGATCAAGGACACGTGAGTGGAAAGGACCCCCCTCCCCCTCTCCCTCCCTTTTCCCCGCTTTGCTCTAGAGCGGACTAGCCCTAGGCTTTTCCAGACAGGTAAAATAAGAATCTCCATGCCACTTTAAGCCATCTTAAGAAAGTAAGGGTAAAAGTTGTTTTTTCTTCTTCGTGAAATTTCATGTATTACCAAGCTAACATTTGGCAAATGTCTGCTGTGTGTCAGGGTGTGCGTATCAGACAGAGTTCTTATGCTCTGGGACTCCCAGGCTAGTTAGGGGAGAACTCAGAGACAGAAACACAGGATGAATTAAAAAATGGTGGAAGAAATCACAACATTCGGTAGAATACCTCACAGGGCCACAGACGCAGGGAAACAACTAAGGTGACAGTTCTGATGAATTTGTCAAGAAATTTTTGAATTTATAAGAGAAGAAGAGGCCCTAAGTCTTTCCAAGTATAATCAGAGCACCCGAGGCTATGAATTTGTCTTCGGCAGCAAAACATACACTGAATGTTCACTGAATGCCAGCATCCATACTGGGTGCGATGGGAAGATGTTATGGGAAGGAGCGAAAACCATGGCTCCTAGCTTGAAGAAAATGACAAGTTTTTGAGGGAGAACACACACTCTCACATGATGTACTCTCACGTGATATAAGGGAATGTCCATAAATTCAATAACAAAGGACAAATAATAGCTTGTAGAATTGAAAGACGGCATGAGCCCACGCTGAACATGTGATGCAGGAGGGAACCACTGACACAAGACAGAGTTTCTAAGACCTTTTAGTGCAGTGATGCCCACTGGTATAGAGCAGTCGTTCAGTATTTACACCGTTAAAGCAAACAGTACAGCCACCGCCCACGGCTAGGATACTCTGCTATGTGGTTCCATGCAATGCTCTCCCATCCCTCAGTCCTTCCTGCCGTGGACACTGATCTCTGGTTTCCTGTACACCCCGCGCCCCGTCTGCGCTCTCCCCGTAAGGCTTCTAGCCTGTGACTCTTATTTGCATGAGAGCTGGAGAAGAGGCAGGGACCTTTTAGAGCCAACCAACCGTGGCACAGCGTCTCCCTTTCTCATTTCAGATCATTCTGCACTCTATGCACAAATACCAGCCTCGCGTCCACGTGATTCGCAAGGATTTCAGCAGCGACCTTTCGCCCACCAAATCTGTGCCTGTTGGGGATGGAGTGAAAACATTCAACTTTCCCGAGACTGTGTTCACCACTGTCACGGCCTATCAGAACCAGCAGGTAAGAGGCTGCCCTGGAGAGTCTCCTGCTTTATCTGCTTTTGAAGGAGCGTATTCAGGCTTTTGGGTAAGCAACGCTTAGACTTCTGCGTGGCACTGAAGGGTTGGAATGAGAGACAGCAAGCTGGTGGTGCACACAGGCCACTGGTGGTGACAAGGTGGTAATGCGTAGTGGCAGCTGGAGTGGTCTAGATTTAGATCAGAGACAAGACTTCTGCCCAAGTGGACCAAACCTCCCAAGTCATTTTCATGTCTCTCTGTATGTGTACCCACGTTCATCATCTCTACTACATCCTGGCAAATGTCCCTCATCATTTACAATTCCTTTGCAAGTACTGAGGTTTGATCCCTTCCTTCCCTCTTACCTGCAATTTTCCACGGATCCCTCCACCTGGCTGCATTTAAGTCACCAGGCCTCTCAAACTCTATTTAGGACTCACTTACAGCTTCATTTCCACTTCCAGACTAAATTTATCTCCATGGGGTCACCAGCCACACCCTAAGATCTGTATGTTTTTATATCAGTAATATGTTCATTCATTCCAGAAATATTTATTGAGAATGTACAATATCCCACACTTAGTAGAGAAACTGAGCAGATGAAGACTTACTTCTCACTAGGCAAGGGAGAGTTTTAGTTACGTGAAAGGCACGTAAATACATAACGCTAAGACAGTGGAATAATTTAACAACAGATGGAGACAGGGAGCTTTTCTGGTTTAAGGAATGAGGTAAGTTTTCCCGGAAGAGCTAATGCTTCTTCTGATGTGAAGACACACATAGGAATTAGCCCGACGAAAGAGGTGGTGTGTGCGGGGAGGAGGGAGGGAGAGAGACCAGGCCTGGAATTATTCTGGGTATTCTGCACAAACTTCTTTGTAGAGGAGGGTGACTAAGTGGATTTACAAATGATCTCACTTTATGCCATTCCCTGAAAGCTGCATGTGAATCTCACTTTTGTCATTTGGAGTGTGTTTCTAATTCACAAGATCCTGCAGGGTAATCCTTTTCTGAAACAAAGAGTTTTTGCTCATTTTGCTTGATAGACTGCATACTTTCATTTTGGGCCTGCTTGGAGCAAAATGAACTTATATTATTCAATACCTTTGGTATTAGATACTATGCTTAGTGCTCTGATAAAGAAGGCGCTAGAGGAAAAGCATTTATTTACTAAATATTTATCAAGTGCTTATGGTGTGCCAGGCAGGTGAAGGTGAGTTGTATAATCTTTGGTTCACACAGAAAGTGTATTTCTTTCATAGTGCATCTGGATAAGATTCCTCAGGTGTTCTTTACCTTCAGAGGAATTCGATATACAACAACCCCTTAGTCTGGTAAATATTAAGTACTAGATGGTTCTTGGGTTTTCTTGGTAGCTATAAAGCATTCCCAACTTCGGATTTTCCTTGCTGATGCTACATTTGACCTAAACTAGAGGAAGAGGTTTAGTTTGTTTTGGGCACCATTTAAAAACTATTAAATCCTCTCACACTCCTTAACAGTAAAATTGCAGAGGCCATAGAGGGTCTTTACAGAAAACTTCAATACTCAAGCTCTGATACAGGCTACATGGATTTTGAAGCAAGCAGAACACTGGGATTAACTGGGGTTCAGAAGAAGGGAGAACAAGCCAAAGGTTTTGAATAACTGATCGGACTTTGTCCCCCAAGGCTGCCCAACCACCATTTTAATCATTAGTTTCTCATGAAGGCAGAGATGTGGGAATAAGTACTACGATTTTAGAATTTAGTTTGTGGAACAAACCAGAACACTGATGAATTCATTCAGCTCTAGAAGCCAGTAGGATCAGCACGACAGCTCAAGCTGCAATTAGAAAGCACAACTCACTGTGACAATGAAAGAAGACCAAACGTGGGTACCTAAAATCCCTTTCTCTTCGCCAACCTTCTCTCCTGGGCATCTGAGTACATTCTCCTTGTATAAATATTTTGTCTATATCTGGACTGGGGTGGGAGCAGGGGTAGCGGTGGGAAACCATGATAAAGATCATGGCATTCGGCAACAGACCTACCTGGTTTGATTTCTGACCTTTCTACTGATGAACTGTGTGACCTGGAGCAACTGTCTTAACGCCCTTCGACTAGTGTCTCCGGGTCTGAAAATGTCCCAGCCACACAGAGCTATGAGGACGAGATGAGGGAACACGTATATAAAGACACTGACACAAACCTGGCGTCCAATTAACAGTAGGCAGCTGATGTTGCTAAATGGCTGGGTCTGTGAAGGCATGGAGGGCGGTGGGCAGTAGAGGCCATTTTAAAGAATAAATTGCTCATTAAGGAGAAAGAGGATTGTTGGGAATTGAAGGAGCTGCCTTGTCTTTCGAAGATATTAATCAATAGGTAACTACTTGGATCTCTCTGTTCTCATGTCATGTTGGTGAATTCATGATATGCTGACATTCAGAATAGATGAGTCCTACTCAATTATGCCCATTTTGAAGTCAAGATAACAGCTTTTGCCTGTTTAACAAGCTTCCCATCTCTGGATAAACCAATAAGCACGATTGTTTTAACATTCCCTTTGGCTGCGTGGCTGTGATTTAATATAATACAGTGACTTGGAATAAAGCAAACTAACCCCAGGTCTTTCCCCTGGGAATCTTGCCGTCTGCATCCCCGTAAGGCAGAGCTGTGAGCTAACAATCATTTTCAGACTTGTCTTGAAGGTGCTGGGTAGCATAAACTGTTCTCTTTTCTGCGTGCTATTCACCTATTACTGTCTTTTAAATTTCCCTTCCAGAATGGGAACAATCAGTATTCCATGGCAACATTGTTTATTTCCTATATTTCTGTTTAAGGCAATGGTTTGGAGGCCTATGAGAGCCAAGAGGGAAAAAGTCAGTGGTAGGTTCTCCATGTTTTCGGGAGGAACACAATGAGGGAAAGACAACAGAGGGAATGGAACTGAAATGTTACCCAGTTTTCCCAGGGAAAGGCAGTGTTCTGCTCCACACACAGCAAAGGGCGGGACATTTGGAGACCTGGCTTTCAGTCCTGAATTTTCCACTAGCTGTCTGTGTTACCCTGAGCAAGTCATTTCCTCTTTCCGGGCTTCACTTTCTTCTCCAAGAAAATGAAGAAAACTCCAAGCCATTGGCCTATGCTTTCTAAGGTCTCTGTTAGCTCTGAATTTATAATTTCTCTCTCCTTTTCTCCTGCATGATGACATTAAAAAAAATTACAGTTGACATTCACGATATTTTTATATTAGTTTCAGGTATACAGCATAGTGGTTGGACATTTATATAATTTATGCATGCTTTTTAATGATGGTTGGGAGTCATTTATTGTTATCAAACAGAGGCCATTGACACATGATTTTCAAGTATTGAAAATTATTAGAGTGTTCATATCTGTAAACATTTGTTTTTAACCCCCACAGTATTCTAGACCAATACATTTGGACAGGTCTCCACTTGAGAGGTGGGGACATGGTGTTTTGTTGCTGGTAAACAAAATACTCCAACTATATTCAACATTTGTGACTCCTCAGTCCACTCCATTGTCAAAGTCTATGCTTCCTGTTGACTTCCATCTTGTCACCCACGCTGGACAGCTGACGCTCCCCCATCCAGTCTGCCACTAAACTCTGTTGCTTCTACTGATGGAATATTTTCTTCTTTCTAATCTCATTGCTTCTGCCCTTGCTCTGGACCTGCCCTCCCCCCACCTTGGGCTGCTGTGGTAGCTTTGAGCAGAGGCACCAGGACTGCAAGCTAAGGTCTCACCAGCCATCACATATAGTCGTTGTCAGATGAAATCTTCCTGAAGCACAGCTCTGACTGCATTCTTTCTCTGTCAAAAACGGTCTGTGACTCCTCAGTGCCTAGGGAGTAAAGCCCAGGATCCCAAGTGTTTCAATTACGATCCTCTGTGGGTAATTACCAATGACATTTCTAGGCGTATTTTCTGATAATTCTCATTATGCATCCACAAGAGTTCAGCAGTAGAGTTAGAATTTTATTGTTGTTTGTACTCTGTAGCTGTCTTGCTTTCACCCATGCTGTTGTCTTTCCAGGAATGTCCCCCCCCTTCATCTTTACCTGTCTAGATTCCTTTTATTCTTCAAGTTTGGTGCAAATCCTATCGCCTATAACCTTCCTTACATTTTTGTCAGCTGCAAATGAGCTTTCCCTTGTGGAACTGTTAGTGACTGATTATCTCTCTCTCATGACCTTTATCACTTTCTAACCTGGGTGTGTGTGTTGTGTGTGTGTGTGTGTGTTTGTGTGTGTGTGTGTCCAATCTTCCTCTCAATATTTTGAGCTTTCTGAGAACAAAGGTTGCAAAGGTTGCACTTTCTACAAAAACAGTGTGATATGGTAGAAAACACCAGGTAGGGAGTTAAGAGACGTGAGTTCTAGACCCAGCTCTGCAGCTAATGGACTGTCCTGCCTTTCACAAATCACTCCACCTCACTATTCTTATTTGAAATGGATGGTTTGGTCTGAATCACTGCTTCTCAGTCACCAGTCTATGGGGGAAGTTTTTTAGGGTCCACTGAGAGATGAGAAAAATAAAAACAGTATAGGGATTTTTAAATAAATGTAAACATTCATTTTGGTAGACTGTACATTATTTTATTTTGTTTTTTAAATTTTTTTGATATTAAAATGTCATTTATTTTATGGAATAATGATGACAGGAGATAGTCGACGTTAACTCTCTTTACTTGGTAGAATCAAAATAATTGGAATATCAACGTTGATTGCTCAAATGCTGGAAGGGAGGGAATTAGAATTGCCCTCTGACGAGGATGTGGAGAAAAGAGAAACCCTATGCACTGTTGGTGGGATTGTAAATTGGTGCAACCACTATGGAAAACAGTATGGAGGTTTCCCCAAAAATTAAAAATAGAACTACCTTATGACCCAGCAATTCCATTTCTGGGTATATATCTGAATAAATTCAAAACACTAATTCAAAAAGGTATATGCACCCCTGTGTTCACTGCAGCGTTATTTACAATGACCAAGATATGGAAGCAACTCAAGTACCCATCAATAGATGATTGGCTAAAGAAGAGGTGATCTATCTATCTATCTATCTATCTATCTATCTATCTATCACCCCTTCTTTATCTTATTTTTTATATATATTCTTTATATATATATTTATATATATATATATATTTATATATCTTTATATATATTCTTTATATATAAATATAAAGAATATATATTCACCTATTCTTTACACACACACACACACACACACACACACACACACACACCATGGAATATTACTCAGCCATAAAAAAGAATGAAATCTTACTATTTGTAACAACATGGATGGACCTAGATGGTACTATGCTAAGTGAAATAAGTCAGACTGAGAAAGACAAATACCATACAATTTCACTTATATGTGCAATCTAGAGAACAAAACAAACAAACAAACAAACCAGAAATGGACTCGTAGATACAGAGAATAATCTTATGATTACCAGCTGGGAGCGGGTCAGGGGCTGCATGAAAAAGGTAAAGGAATTAAAAAGTACAAATTGGTAGTTAGAAAATAGTCATGGGGATGTAAAGTACAATTTGGGAATACAGTTAGTAATATTGTAATAACTATCTACAGCGCTAGGTGGGTATGAGACTTATTGGGGGAATCACTTTGTAAGTTATATAAATGTCTAACCACTATGCTGTGCACCTGAAACTAATATAACATAATATCAAATGCCAACTATAATTGAAAAAAGTAATTAAAAAGTAGAATTGATCCACGAAATTTTGAAGCCCAGAAATCACTAATTCAGATGACTCTTCCATCTTCACATTTTTTAAAAATAATTTTTCATTTTTCAATTACAGTCAACATACATTATTATATTAATTTCAGGTGTACAACATAATGATTAGGCATTTATATAACTTATGAAGTGATTACCCCGGTAAGTCTAGCACCCATCTGACACCATACTCTTATTACAATATTATTGACTATATTCCCCATGCTGTACTTTACATCCCTGTAATTGTTTTCATAATTGGCTATTTGCACATCTCAATCCCTTCCCCTTTTTCACCCATCTCCCCAATGCCCCTCCCATCTAGCAACCATCAAAAATGTTCTCTGTATCTATGAGTTTGTTTCCATTTTGTTTGTTTGTTGATTTTGGAATTGCTGGGTCCTTCTTTGTCTCTTGTTACAGCCTTTGTTTTAAAATCTATTTTGTCTGGTGTAAGTATTGCTACCTCCATTTTTTTTTCTTTTTGTTTGTTTCCATTTGCATGAATATCTTTTCCCATCTCTTTACTTTCAGTCTGTGTGTGTCTTTCAATCTGAAGAGTGTCTCTTGCAGGCAGCAGATGTATGGGTCTTGTTTTCTTTTCCATACAGCCACTATGTCTTTTGATTGGATCATTTAATCCATTTACATTGAAAGTAATTATTGATAGGCATGTAGTTATTACATTTTATTATTCATATTTTTGATTTTTGGTTTTCTTCTGAAGAAATCTCTTTAACATTTCTTGTAATACTGGTGGTGGTGATGGATTCCTTTAGCTTTTTCTTGTCTGGGTTTCTATCTCCGTATTTCTAGGATATTTGTGTCTGTCCCATGGTGGATAGTTCTGAATATATCCTTGGAAAATGGCTGAATGACTAGTCAACATACCTCTACTACCAGTTTCTTTATGTATCTTTGGTTCTGCTCTTTTGGATATAAGTAGTAGTGAAGTGTGAAGAAAGAGTTTCTATTTCATGAAATATTTTATGCTTTTCTTTCCCCCTTTCCCATTCCTCCCTCCCACCCTTGCCGACTGACCCACGGACTCCCAGGGCTGCTAGCATACTGAAGTTATTATTACTGTTATTTGCTCTCAGAGTGCCAACTTGGCAGGCCTGTGGCAGAGAGGAAGGTACACTATGCCCAGAATCTCATCGTGGAGAATAAAGTGGTAGAGGTGGGAATAAAGGTGACTCCACGCTTTATGCTTTTTCTTGGAAGAGGCTGACGCCACATGTCCTCATGGAATTAGCAGGAAATTTCCATTGCAGAGTCTTTGTCTTCCTAAGGGAAAAAGCTTGCTGAACCTTGAGTTTTTTTTTTTTTTTTTTTTTCCAAACAGGAAAGTAGATTTCAAAAAGACACAGCCCTGTTCTCCTCAGGTAACACAGTCTTATTTCTTGATGAGAATTGGCTACATGAACCAGATAGGAAGTCTGCAACCACAGCCAGGTCTGCATAAGCAAATTCAATAGGATTTCTGAGCCACTCATTATATCCTAAAGTATTGAGCCAGTTTTGCTCTAACTTTCCAATCAAATCAGTGCAGAATTTTTTTTGCATACAGGCTGGTTTTGTTTTTTTTTTTTTTTAAATCCCATTGGAACACCCTTCAAGCAATTTGGTAAAATAACCTAAGAATGACGAAGAAAGTGTTAATAAAGGCAGCCCCTTTCAGCCTCGGTCCTGTAAAATCATACTCAGGATTTCATTTTCCTTGTTGGTTGTGCTATTTATGTCTGCGCTGTGTGTTGTGAGGTATACCTCGTTTATGTACTGTCTCTATGTTCCTAGGCAAGAAAGTCAGTGAAAATGATTAAAATTAATGGTGGCAGGCCAGCAGCCACCCCCTCGTGCCATAGTCTTCAATAACTCAGACTACACAAATCAGTATAAGGTTATGGAAATAAAATCAGTGGAAAAAAAATACTTCCTTAACCTCTGTATTTTCCATGTCTCCCCATCATCACTGGACCCAGTTTGAACATGACTGCTGTCGAATAGCTTTGGCTGCACAGGAAGTTACTAATAGACCTTGCTCTGACTGGAAGGACATTTAAGACTTTTGTCTGTAATGCCGGCAGTGAAAGCACATAGGTTTGAAGGGATTGTTTGGTCTATATTCTCTAAGGCTTGTTATGGCTTGGGGACTGGTGAACCCTGTTTTTCACATATTCACTCACTCACTCATTGACCAGATATTCATTGAGCATGAATAGCATGTCCTATTAGGTTCTGCTTAATAAAATGGAGTATAAAAGAGACATGGTTCCTACCTATAGTCCAGGCGGAATTCAAGAGGCTGCAGTTCAAGAGAGGAGCAGAAGTACTGCCATTTTGGATGGATGATCAAGGAAGATCTCTCTCAGGAGATAACAATTAGACTGAGACTTAGGAAGAGAAGTCGGCTATGTGAAGAGCGTGGAAAAGGGTATGTTTGTCTGGAGGTGGAGTGAGTGTGAACAGCCTGGGCAGGGAGCTGGGCACATTCCAGCACTGAGAGCAGCTCAGTTTGGAGCCTGTGAACTGGGAACAGGTGTGTGGGTGGGGTCGGAGAGGTAGGCGGGAGCCCTGGCATGCTGGCCCTGCAAGGTCAGGCAGGGAGTTTGGACTGAATTTTGAGTATAGTGATAGCCACTGCAGAGAATGACATGATCTAATTATGTGTTAACAAGAATCACTTCAATTGCTGGGTAGAGAAGAGATTGGCCAAGGATAAGAGGGGGTGAAGGGAGATCAGTTTGCAGGTTATTTAGAGCAGTTGAGTCAATGGATGATGGACCTGCTCTAAGGTGGGGAGGTAGAGACAGACAGCCATATTAGGATCTAATCGATAAACATGATCGGAATAGGGTTGAAAATTAACGACTATAATGTGAATATATATATATATATATATATAAAATTTTCTGTAGTTGATTTTCCAAGAAAGCTGTGACCTCTGCATTGGGGCAGGGTAGGGGGGAAATGTAAACGTTCCAATTCTATTTTGGGTTATTATCCCTTCATGTAACTTGATTTATTTTGGGTCAATGTTTAGTTTTTGGTTTTTGCCCCCATATTTCCTTCCCCTCTCCCACTATTCCAGATGGCCTCTAGAGGTATGGTTTATGTGCAGGGGTTTATGAGCCCTCACATGGGTTCCTGTGTTGTTCTCTGGGCCTTTGCTGTGTGTGTGTGTGTGTGTGTGTGTGTGTGTGTGTGTGTGTGTGTGGTCTGGTCCTTGGGTCCCTTAGTGGATACGCTGCACCGAGAGGAGACTGCTGAACTTGTGCTTTGTGTTCTTGCCTCGGTCGGGACCTCCTGTGCCTCCCTGGTGGACTCAGCCTCACCTCGGGTCTCATCCATGTCTGTTTGGGTCCCGCCGAGGCTCCAGCATCTTTGTGTTAAAATCACCTTGCCCTCCCCATCATGGCACGTGAAGACCTCTGAGTCCCTGACCTACCACACAAAGGCCATGGGAAGCCTGGAGATCCTAACTCAGTCCTCTTGTTGCTTCCTCAGACCAGGGGGCATTTTTCCTTTGATGCAGCAATCCCCGTATGTGTATGGAGGTTACCCTGCCAGGTTCCTCTGAGTCTCCCCACCCCCACCCCTGGATTGTGGTTTGCTTTGGGGAATAAGGCAGTGTAAGTCCAAATGCTTGCTTCCCCTTGGTCTGTCTCGTCTTTCTCATACTCTACTGGGATGGAAGGAGAGGATTTTGAACTTCTCTTTCTACCTGTTGAGAATTCACCTTATATCACGTTCCTGTCTTCCACAGGACAGCAAGCTTTATGGCCCAGCTGACCTTTCCATCCTTTTCCACAAGATGGAAGACACTCATGAGATCTGAGTTTACTAGGTTGGCTCTTGATCCCGTAGGACTCTTAGAACCTAAGGCTTCTTGAGGTTGAGAATACATTGGCTTTCTTCTCCAAAATATGGTCCTGTTACCCTTGGTGTTTGCAGATACAGCCAAAGTTGTCAGCACAAGCCTGAACTGGGATAATTTGGTTTATAAAGCTAAAATTGTTCTCTTCTGTTTATGGGGTATCTAAATGCCTAAGCTGGGTAATAAAGGCCTTCCATGAAGTGGCCTCAGGCCAGGCCCTCCAGCTTTCTCTCTCGCCACCGCTCTTCCCCTACCCCGTGTTCTGGTCAAACTGGATTCCTCCAGATTTCTTGAATAAGCTTCATTCTTTCCCACTTTGATGCTCTGGCTTGCGTAGGACTTTTCTTATGAAATGCTTCCCTTATTCCTCCCTCCCTCTTCTTGCAGTTTTTTCATGAGAAACCCACACGTCCTCCACACGTCCTCGCTCACGTACTACCTCTAAGGTGAAACCTTTAACTTGGAATAGTCGCTACTTCTTTTAAGCTCTCACGACACCCTGCCTTTCCTACAAACCTTATCGCTTAGTTTGACATTGTAATTCTCAAATTAATGTAATTCTCAAATTCTCTTTGACAGACACTGTATGTGTCTGTTTTTCTCTTCTAATTATAAGCTTCTTAGGTTGGGGGAAGGACAATGCACAGACAAATACTGACTGTACACCATTCTGTCACCTGTGCTTCCTGTCACATGACTTTGTACACAAAAGGCACTTGATAGTAAATCAGTAATGAGGAGCGTGACCACACTCTTCATAAAGTTCTCTAAATCGCACATTAAAAGCTTTGAAACAAGTACAGAGGTGTTGTTTTTGCTAAGAGTGGTGGCATTTGCCTATTAAACCTGCATACAGGCCCTTTGGCCCAAGATCCAGTGAACTGTGAGAAACAGGTTTTCAACCATTTCTCCCAGGTCCACGAAATAGAATGTTATTATATTTACAGGGGTCTGTGGAGGCCCCCCTAAATGGCAGCACAATCACAAATCAGAAACCGCTCTCATAAATGAGTCAGACAGGATAAGCCAACTTGAAAGAGAAAATAAAATATTATAACCCCAACTTGAAAAGAAAATATGGTGTGTGGTTTATTGCTGTGGATTATGGAGGAAGAGAGGGCTGATTTTAAGTCAAAAACAGAACGCAGCGACAGTCTTTAAATTTAATTCAGTCCTCACATGGCAGACGGTGGACTTTAGAAAGCCAAAGCTCAGGCTCCTGCTCTGGTCTATAAAATCGATGTAAAATTGCTTTCGCTGTGTTATTAGTGCTGCATTATTAGTACGTCGTTCTGGAGGCAAGGACTGTTTAGGGAAGAGAAATAACTTTGGTATTTTCAAGTCACAGTCTGTTTGTCAGAATCTCACGTTGCGTTTTAAAGACATTTAAAAAAGGCTGTGGTTTTGGGAATTCCACTGTGACGGAAGAAGGACTTGGAATGATCTGCAACACAGAAAACAACTAGAGATGTCCTATGATAAGTTCTCAATGCTCAGAAATGAGAAGAGGGTCTTGAACAAGACCATCTAGAATGAACTTTCCATCCAGGGTGCCTGCCTCCTTTCCTGGGCTCCCTAACCCTCACCCCTAAGTCTCTACTGCTTGAATATAGTGAGTCATTAAGAGGCAACCGGCTCAGATGCGAAGGTATCAGAATGCGTCCCATGACCAAGGCTGAAAGCGGAAACACCAGAGCGCATATGGAATTTGTTGGTCAGGCTTGTTCTAGTCTAGAGAGAGGCACGAGGATAATGTGTAAACCCATCGCAGAGACTCAGGGAACGTGACTAGGAGGCGACAAGGATGGAGAGGGACTCCATCCTTGAGTGGCGGCTGAACCAGAGGGCTTCCGAGGATGCGCAGCTGTGTGCACTGGATTTGCTCAGCCTTGTGAAGCTGCGTCTGTTTCTTCTGCTCTGCTGATGAGCCTGGGAGACGGGCTGAGATGTGCTGCATCCGGCCCCATCCTGTCACACGTTTGTAGATTTGCTTTTGGGTGCAACCTTGACAAAACTCTAGCTACTTGTTGTGTCTTTTATGAGACTGTTTTGGGTCACGGAATGAACAATCCTTCGTGGCAGGAAAGGCACAACTTAAGTGAAATGGGCAATGCAGTCAATTATTTGGATCTTTCAGGCAGAGGCAGGTTGTCTGGTGGTCTGATTGTACCTGATTGGATTGGCTGAGTCCGTGGGTTCATGAGTCACTCCCTTGCTCATGCATTTACTCATTCATTCAACAAGTGCTTTTCATATACCATGGACCCAGTTTTCCATTTCCATGCCTTTGTTTGTCTAAAGTGATCGATCACCATTTTGGGGCAAGAAAGGTGAGCAGAAAAAGAGTTGACAGAGCCAGACTGGGAAAACCTTGGTTTTTAGGGAGAAGTGGGTCAAGTGGGTCAGACATCTGTGTGCCAGGACCAAGTCCTGTATCAACTTCAATTTAAATCCCCAACTAAAAGGAAACCAACTAAAAACAACAGTTGCTAAGAGAGTGATTTCTAGGAACAACCAAAAAGGAAATCCATTCATATCAATACAATTCATGCTTTTCTGTTTCTTTCCAGATCACCAGATTAAAAATCGACCGAAATCCTTTTGCTAAAGGATTCAGAGATTCTGGAAGAAACAGGTAAGAACAATAGGGAAAGAGACTCTCTGACATTTCTTTTCTGTGACATTATTTCCCCCCCCTCCCCCCCCCGCCGTCCCATTGGTGGAAAATACCTGCACGTTATGCCATTGTGCTGATTCAGGCAAAGAGAAATGGAGAGCTGATCCAAGAGTCAAAAAGCTGCCCGAAAGAGCTGAATTATCCAAATTCTTTGCTAACACACTCGAAATCAGAAGATCAAATCCCTCATGATGTTTCCCCCTCTGCATCACACTGGGTAATTCAGCCACTTAAAACAAATTTTATGGTGATTTGTTATCCTCAAAAGGTTGCCACTTTTCCTTGATAAGCAGCTATATATAGCTCTGTGGCCACGTCTCCATTTATGTTTCACTCTCAGGAAACATTGAATTGCGGGTAAATAAAAATTTTCACAAAATTATTACCTTTAAGAGCTAAAACTTTGTTTAAAAAAATTAGCCATCCCCCTGCCCCCTTTCCCCGGAGGAATATTTCCAAAATCTGTTAGATGTTTCCTGCTTGAATAAAGAGAGTTGGTAGAGTACCACCTTTCTTGATGACAGGACATTGTCATTTTGATTAGCTTGTTATACAGTGAAACGCTTAGAAGCTGCTTAAGTTTATGGAATATCTGCTCCTATTGTAACTGGCCTTAGAGACTGTGGTGGTTTCTAGTTAATTCTTCTTCCTTCTCTCTAGATCCTTCCTATCTCAAATGAAAATGTTAGCCATGGAGAGTTAGAAGAGAAGGGAAATTGCCAGGGAAATCAGATCTAGCTAAGGTTATTCCCTCGGAAAATTTCATTTTCTAGAAATCATGCCGAAACAGCAGATATGGCACATGTGTTTCATAAAGGGTGCAGGCTTTGTCGTAACTATTTCCTTGAGTGTTCAGACATCTTCCTAATTTGGGGCAGTTCTTCACGTCTGAATGACACTGATTGTCAGGAGTTCTCTTTGGTATCTTCTCTGCAAGAGTTTTCAGGTAAACTGTCTATTGTTATATGTAGTGTTACTTTGGGAGCTATGGAGCACATTATATGAGGATTAGCACTCAGATTGATGCTAAAAATCAGTCACAGGAATCATTTCTTTTACAAAATGACTTTCGAAAAGCACTTCTTTATGAAACTCTTATTGTATATTTGAAATACATTTAGATTTCTATAAAATTTTATTGATCTCAATGTTTTATCGTTATATCAATTGAGTGAAGTCAAATCCACTTAAACTTCCAGTTTGCAGATGACAAAATCGAGTAATACGTTCTAGGTCAAGCCCTCTAATTAGTGGTACAGCTACACGAGAACTCAGACATATGGACTCCAGGCCAAATGCTTTCCTGTTCAATGATTCTTTGTTTAAAGTAAGACAAAGGCCTTTGTTTTCAAAATGTAGCCAGTGAAGAAGGAAAGCCCATACCTTTCATTTCAGATGCCCAGTCTTCTTCCTCCCAATTAGTTTATATTCCATGTCCAGGTGGTAGAACGAGCCTGTGAGCTGCTTCCTGTTGCCTCCTTTTCAGGGCTGGCACCCTGGGCTTACTGCTGAAGACCTTGGTCGTGATCGAAGCTCAAAATAGAAGCTGACCCCTCATGTGGGAGCCTCTAGAGTATTTGACACCTTTAGCTCCGAGGGCATGAATGTGATACTTGAGTTCTCAGATATTGTAGGTAAAATTGTGTGTGGGTGGGCAGGTGCACCTTCATCCAGGGAGAGGTCTACAGCGTTCTTCAGATTCTCAGAAAGGTCTATGACCAGAAGTTAAGAATTTCTGCTCTAGACACAATTATATGTCTCCAGGGGCCAACCCAACTGACTTTAGTTATTCAATTACTTCCTTTTTCTTTCCTTCTGTCTCTCCAGTGGCATGTAGTGTTTATTTTCTTCTTGGCACTCCGGCACTTGCTCTTTTTTCTTTTTCCCTTTGTTTTTCTCTCCCGTTGGAGCCTTGTTTTTTAGAGCCATGACCCAGAACAGGAAACTGGAATAGATAGGCTGGGTTGACTCGCCTTAGAGCCATGCCGTGGGAACTGGAGAAACATTTTAATCTTAAGAGTGACACCATGTATCTTGAAGCATTTGCCTCTGGTTAGGAAGTTGTGATGACATCTCAGTGCAAGTCCTGAGGTCCTCCTGTCTCCTCACTGGGCTAGAAGGGACCCTGACACATCATTTGGCCCTGGCCTGTGTCTGCCTTAAGGCTGGTAAGAGTCTTACTGCTTAGGACACACAGTTATTTGTCTGTCCTGCCTGGTGAACTGCTCTTCTTTGAAAGGACTCCAGGGAGGCAGAACTATGGATCTTCATGAGCCCATTTCAGGGCTTTCTTTCTTTATTTTTCTGATGACATGATAATTCCTTATTATGTCCCAGTATAACCTGCAGGCTATGTTGAGTAATATTAGTAATTATAGAAGTTATCTGTGGCTGAACACTTACTGTGTTCCAGACCTCATGTTCTTTCTAATCTTCATTTGTAAAACTTAGGCTTTATAAATGGGGAAACTGAGGCTCAGAGAGCGTAAGCAGCTTTCCTAGTGTCACACAGTAAAGCTGGAGCAGGGATTTAAACCCAAGCCCACCTGACTTCAAAGCCTGTGTACTTTGTGCTGTATCGTGCTAACAATTTAAACTTGGCTTATTTCATCTTCAACAGACATAGAGAATAGAACTCTTTCTCTAAAAATCCTTCCTCTACTGAAAGATATTACTCAAGTACCCAGAGTCTTCTATATTCTACATAAAACAACCTGTATGTGCTTTGCCTGTCTTTGTACATTCTCCCATGACTTATCATCCACTCTCTGTACTTGTGACCAAGGGGTGCCCGAGTAAAGGACAGGAAGCCAGGCTGAACTTCCCTAGCAGGTGAAACTGTGACACAATGACATTGAAGTCACCTGTCTCTCGATGGGGCGAGGATGAACCATTAACGGTAGAAGCCACGTTTGTCCTCCAGAGCTCTGGGAAGCTCGATCAAAATAAACGTGTTGGGGCAAATACAGTGACCCTTGTATTCGCTCTTTAAAATGCTCACAATTACCTGATAATCACACTTTAATCCTCCCTTGCTGCCTGCAGGATCTGATGAGGGCAAGACTTATGAATGCCATTTTGCAGATTGTAAAGATTGATGGATGAGGGTACAGAGGATTATCTATAAATCTTCTGGGAACTGGAGGTTCTGTGCCAACCTCAGAGCCCCGTTCATTGCCTCATCTACTGCCTTTTTCGTGCTAACAGAGTTCTTATAAATCTATGATCTTCACCGTGCATTTCAGACATCAAACGACTCATAGACGAGCATGGTTTGCTGAGTTGCATATAAATGTACCCCAAACATACGGATTACATTTCCTTTAAAAACACATGGGCTTAAAAATTAGGGGGGAAGTGCCCGGCCAATGTTTTTTGGTTTTGCAGAACACAAAACATTTGTGGAATACTTTGGAGTTACAGTATTTGCCAAACCTCAAACCAAAATACATTCAGGTTTGTCGCTCTCAATCCATCCTAGTGTGGTCCAGAGGCTCAGGAAGGGAGGAGCAGGAGGGAAGATGGGGACAGAGCCGCCCAGCACGCTCGCTTTAAATGCCTCCTGTGACTCTCTTGGCCCATAAGCTTCTCCTCGTTGTGCCATAGGGCGGCCGGGCTGACAGCAGTGTCCTCTGAGGGTAGAGGAGAACGTGAGGGAGCTGTGGTGAGGACGCTTACTTTCCATTCTTCCGATTTTAACGAGAAGACATATCCATGGGAAGTACTCCTGGCTCCCAGCCCCATCGCTTCCTCCTTGCCCTTAATGGGAACCAGAGTGACTGATCTGACTGTTGAGTCCGGGACGAGGGCCCTGAGGACGTGCTTGTCTTCAGCAAGTGTACCTTCTGGGCTCTTTCCGTGGTGTGGCAAGCCCAGCAGAGAAGGCTGACTGTTCTGGGGAGTCAGCTTATTTCAGGGGAGCCCTCACCCCTCTACCTGACACCCTTATCAATCGTGAAACTGGTATTTTGGTCTCTACTGCATCCAGCTCCAAGGTCTTTCTCAGAATTCATTCTCAGTTGCAATGAGGACAAAAGGTGATATTCCCGGGGCCTTCCAGAACCCCAGCAGGAGCCCCACGGAGCCCACAGGGTCAGTCCTGTGGTGTCACCATAATCAGAGCCTGTCATAGTTCCACCTGCTCTTTAGAAAGGGTCTTTCACACACTTGACTGTGAGAAGGTCGCCGCCCTTCACACTGTACTTATGGAGCTGCTACTTTTCATTCCCATGGGATGATGTCCCTGATTAGAAGTCTCCACCAAGAGAGAAAGAGAGAGAGAGAGAGAGAGAGAGAGAGAGAGAGAGAGAGAGAGAGAGAGAGAGAGAGAGGGAGAGAGAGAGAGAGAGATCACGCTGTGGGGAAGAGTAGCAACCAGACATTGAATCTGCAATGGGAGAGAAACTGTTTACTTCTAAATTGTTCCTTCTTCCAGATTTCTTAGAAATTATGTGGCCCAAGTCTGGCTTTGGGTGTGAGGTGTCAGAATATATTTGATCAGACCTATAGCCCCAGGGCACATTATCTGGAGTTCCCTCAGGGAGATGTGTCCGCCCAGCAGGAGACAGTACACCTTCCTGTTCCCTCAGCTCCAGACCTGTCCAGTGGTCTGTGTTCCTGGGCTCTGCCCCTGCTAAGCTCCTTGGAATGGACCTGTACCTTTTTCAGGTTTCTATTCTTAGATTTTTTTTTTCCTGTATACAGAGGAAAATAATACTTATTTGTTTAGTTACAAAAAAGTGAGACAGAATTGATAAGTGGCAGAGAAATTAAAAACCAGAAACTCTGGAGTGAGAAAGCCTTACCTCAACCAAGGGTGACTCCGGTACGGCAATAGCGGGGAGCTAGTTTTGCATACCAGCTAAGAAGGGAACAGGAATAGAGTAAATCTATAAATAGGCTTAGTTCACAGACTCAGGGCAATTTTGATTCCAATCTGAGGTGGACTCCTGCTGTAAGACACTGATGTACCCTAAATGTGAATTAGACACACACACACCCATTGGCCATCTGAGCTGCCTCTGCACGGTGGGGGCATGTCTGTGCCACCTGGTTCCCTGGAGAAAGAAGACACCCAGTGACTTTCAGAGTCTGTGAGTTTCAGGAAAGAAGGAGTCCCAGAGGCTGAGCCCACACAGAATGAGCTTTGGATGAGACAGGTTGCTCAGTAGCAAGCAGAGGAAAAATGACATCTTTGGGGTTGGCCACTCCAGTGAGAAGCCGGTTCCCAAGAGAAGACAAAGGCCATGAAGCTGAAGAGAAGCAAGAGCCTTTGCACCAAGTCTCACGGTCAAGGAGAAGCCTCGGAGCACATCTGTCCTGCCTGGAGAGCCAGTCGTTACAAAGTCTCCAGAGAGAGAGAGAGAGAGAGAGAGAGAGAGAGAGAGAGAGAGAGAGAGAGCATTACAACCACGAGCTCTTGCATTGTGGAGGGGACAGGAGGAGCAGGAGGGCTGCGTGGGTCTCTCGGCACACAGCTAATGAGAAAGGCCTGTCCCCATTAGGAGCGTCTGCCGAGATTTTACAGAACGCCCATGTCAGCTTGGGAAATGTTATATCATCCCCAGGGACTTCCTCCAAAGCAAACATATACGTAAAAAGGAGAGGATTAAAATTTTGATCTGTCTGGCAGTGAGAGGTTCTACGAACTTGTTTTATAAGTGCATAGAGTACATGACTCTGGGTTCTCACAGGTCAGCACCTTCATCCTATCTTTGACCTTGGGCTTTACCCTATGCCCAGTGTCCACTGCATGTAACACAACTGTAAGGGGGGCTGTCCCATGTGACCTGGTTTCCTCCACGTACTCCTAGCCAGTATGGCGCCCAGAAACCACATGCTGTTGGTCCCATGACAGGTGCCAGGTAGAGTGGCTCTTTTGTAGTTCAGGGAGTTGGTGGACCTTCTTAGGTTACCTCTTTCTCTGTGGAGGCCACCCTTGGTTGCTTGAACCACAACTTAGAAGGGAGCCGTTGGCAGGCCCTGTCAGAAGGGAGCTGTCAGAAGGGAGCTGGTGGCAGGCCCTGTATCAGGAGGAGGTTGGTTTATATTGCTAAGTAGTTTTCAAAGGTCGCCCTTCACTGAGAAAACAGTAGGGCCTGCCCGATGAGGTGTAGGAGGCAATCGCCGTCTGAGCTCATTCTCAGCCAGCACTTCTGTTTGCTGGGAATGTGGTTGGCGGCTGTCCCTCTTGGTGCCTAGTATCCCTTTACATGTTTCAGGGGATGGTGATCTAAAAATGGAGCCATTAAGTGCATTACAGGAAGGGATGTACTCGTTGCTGGAAGAGGGTGCTTCACGAGGCACATATTTAACCCAAAGGAAGGAATCTCTAGTGGGGGTAGGAAAATATTTGGGAGTAAAGAACCTTCCTACAACCCCGTTCAAGCAGCTGCTATGCCAAGGCCATGTTCATGGAATGAAAAACCACTTCCTTGGGCTGACAGGAACCCCTGTCAAGGCCCAGCCCCTCCTCACAACACCCCATCAAGACGAGTGTGCAGCTAGAAAGAGAGCGGAGAGATGAGGAATCACAGTGCCCAAAGGTAACAGAAGAGGAAAAGTCAGCTAGAAATTAGTCTCAGAAATGGCGCCAGTTCATCTCTGCTTAGACCCAAAAGCAACACCTTTTGTTTGGAACTTGGGGAAGGAAGGGTACAAGGTGAATGTCAGTTACCATCTGTTACTACAACTCTCTATTACCACCGGGTATCTCAAATCTTGTCTCCACCCTTAGCTATCTCTTAAGCTGAACATATAAAATTACTGTATTTGTAGGTCAAGAACGATAAAATATCAGCAATTTTCATACAGTTCAACCTAGTCATTCAAATGTAAGTCTATTTATTTCTAGTCATTCAAATTGTAAGTCTACAAAAAATAGCAATAATATTTCGTAGTTATTGGTGGTCCAGGCTGTCCATTTTTAATCTCTGAGTTGTCTGGCATTGGTACAGTGCTTCCCATTTTGCTGGTGGTAAAACTGAGTGCAGTGAGGTCCTCGCTTGCAGAATTTGCAAATGCAGCAACGACAGCAGCCAGAAAAACCATGTCACTCCGCTCTGTGAGGCACAGTTCGCCAGACAGCAGACAACGGTGCCCTCGCCCACCCCGGGTACCCTGTTGCTCCTGAAGGCTCATACAACCAGCTTAGAGCAAGGGAGCGGACTGCTTCCCTTCTTTCAACTAGCGCGACTTTCCAAGTGTCTTTCTCCCTTTCACTTTCTGTATTTTCATTTGTTCTCCCCAGAGCCACTGGCTGTATTTTTCCAGCCAATCTCCTCTTGCTCTTTCCTGGCAATCTTTCTAGCCTCTGTAGGTTTTGCATACTCTTTTGTTATCCCTGGCACAGGGGGGACACTGAGCAGACCTATCAGGGCTAAACTCCCTGACAGGTACGGCTGCATTTATAGTTCAAGGGAGCTGGCCCCAGACTGGACTCTGGCAGCCACATTCTGCCAGACTCCTCTCCTACCCCCAAGCCAGAGCTGTTTATCATGCCCCCTGGCTTATGGTCTTTGAGCCAGGATTTAACATTTTTCTCTGCCTTGTTATTTATTCTCCCTCCTCTGTCATGAACCTTTTCCACCATTGTCCTCTTGGCCATGTGGGTTTGCCAAGGAAGGTTGGCAGTTGTTTTGTTATCTATGGCTCTTGCCCAGGGATGGTGTCATCTGACAGAGTGACGTCTTTTTAATGGCTAACATATTGGAGTCTGAAATATCTGCAAGATAATGAGGCCTACAGAGGCTTGAGGGACACGTTTTTGGTTCCGTGAGGAGAGACTGAGAAATGGAATTAGGTAACACACATATCCCTCCACATTAGATCTGGAGCCAGAGGGCTGACACCAGCTTCGCCTTCCCGCGAAGTAAGTGTTTCCTCTCGTTACAGGTCGCAGCCTGAGCAGCTAGTGAGATTTCTGTTTGATCGACTTAGACCAACGGTCCTTGAGCTTTCATTATGGTTTCTGTCTTGTTTTGATATATTTTGTCGTCAATCAACCTGCAGTTATTCAGGAACAATTTGGAGGTAGTAGTCTCAGGATGACCTCCATTTTACAGATAGGAGACCTAGGCATGAGATGGTTAACTACCTTGGCCCAGGTTGCTGTAAGCAGCAGCGGGGCTGCAATGCCAACCCAGGCAGCCTGGCCCGAGACCTCGTGCTCACCTGCCCTCGTGTGACTTACTATTACCAAATCAGACTGTTACAGTCAGACGCAAAGAAGCTTAGCATGTTGGTTAGCCTGCTTTAGGTTCTCACGAGTTTTTATCGTACTTCTTGAGGCAGTGAAAACCCCTTATGAACGGCCATGCCTACTCAGACTCCAAGTGGGCACAGGGTTCCCAAGCTGGAACCCCTAGGTAAGGAAGAATTTTAACTCAACTCCGAGCGTCTGTCCCTTGGACACCTGTTCATCCAAACCACTGAAGGCACATCCGTGACAGCCAATTCCTCGTGTAGGCGTATCCATCGCACCATCTAAAGCCAAGGTTTGAATGATAACTGGTTTGGTTTTGCCAATTTGTAGACCTCTGTTGGGAGGTCTTGTAGAATATCCGTGGACAACAAATACCCTGGGGAATCTAGATGTAGGAACCGATTCCAGACCCTGTGAAGGAGACGGATGTGTGGAAGGTTCGACCTTATCTCAGTGGGCCAAAGACAGTCTACGAAAAAGGATGAGAACGCTGAGATATGGTAGTTAGATCTGAAAGAACAGTATATTCTGGGTTTGTGTCTTTTCGAATGCTGGAACAGGAAGAGAACGAGCAGGAGATCAGGGGTACAGTGCATCCCCTGGGATAAAATCCAAGCACCTAACATGGAAGAATGATTCCTGGTGCCCACACCCCCCATCCTGCACTGGAACTCTAGTCACCATGAAGTGTTTTCAGGTCCCAGAATACGCTTTCTCTTTTATCCCTCCATGTTTGCATATACTTTTAACTCTGCTAGGAAAGCTCTTTCTGCCTGTCGCCTGTGTGGAAAACTGCTGAGTACCCTTTACTAGGAAGATCGAATAACTGGTATCTTCCTTGAGTTTTCCGGGTATGTGAAGTACTTCTTGCTCCGGGCTCCACGGCATCTTCTACATATCTCTAGTGTGGCATTTGTCACAGAGTTCAGAAATTAGTCATTTACATGCTCTCTCTCTTTTTTTTTTTTGGAAGTTTTCCTTTTCTTTTTTTCTTTTTTCTTTTGGTTTCTGTTTCAGGTGTACAAAACAATGTAATGATAAGACATTTACATTCCCTCACAAAGTGATAACCCTCCTCCCCCGATCTACGGCCCCTCTGACATCGTATACAGCTGTTACAATTCCATTGACTCTATTCCCTATGTCAGCTATAATTTAATATATACATATATAGTCACGGGATGTGAAGTACAGCATAGGGGATATATGTTGTCTTTTTGTTGAACAGGACACTCCTAGAGGGTAAAGACCCTAGTCTTTTTTGTCTTTGTATCTCTTAAACCCAGCATGATTGTTTTCCTGGTTGGATAACTCCTTTATGATTTCAAGACCTCGCTTCAGCACATTTCTTTTAGCCCTCGGCTGTCTTCTGTTGACAGATGGCATAGGGTCTTATCAACCCCTAACATATGTTCCCTCTGTTACCAGTATCACCAGCAAATAGTACAGGAAAGAGTCAAAAGTCAGAACTACAGAGAAAAGAAAGGGAAGAAACGTAAAAAGCAACTCTCTTTCTCAAGACAAACAAAAAGCAGAAACTATGCATTGGTGTGCTGCCTAACAGGTTCATGAATATAGTGGCAATTATTGTTATAATTATCAAAAATTTGCTGAACTTCAAAGGGATGTTCCAGCATTTTTTTTTTTAATGAGAAGGTTGGTTGGAAGACCTTCCTTCCCTTTTCTTTTCCTTCTTTCCTTCCTTCCTTCCTTCTTTCCTTCCTTTCTTCCTTCCCTCTTTCCTTCCTTCCTTCCTTCCTTCCTTCCTTCCTTCCTTCCTTCCTTCCTTCCCAACTTTTTATTTTTAAGACTATTTCTTCACAGGCTAGTTTTCTAACTCAGTTATGTCGAGGCGTCACCAATTTGCTAAAGAGCTCTTTGGCCTGCTTTCTCTCCTTCCTTTTCATCCTTCTCTTCAGCACATTCTGTTGGTTTGGCCAGTGAGCAGCCTGAAAAAGTCTAAAGAGAAAAGGCCTGGAAATCAAAGAGGTGATTAAAGCCAAAGGAATGAGCAAAGGGGGTTTGGATCTGGCCTCTGTTGTCACTGGCGCAAACAGGAAAAAGAAGGCAAGAAGGGAACCCTTGCCAATTTGATCATCTCTGATTGGAAACCTCAGAGATGACATCAGGTCTCTGGTGGGTCACAAACCGGGAGAGGCTCTCCGTGTGGAACATGTTAACGATATGTGGTTACCTAAGACAGCTTTTTCAAAAAGTCTGTTAGACAACGAATTCACTTTTAAAAACCTTGAGATGACAATTTACAAAACTAGGGTATAATGATGGTGAATAAATAAACAGTGTGTCCCTCAGGATAAACTTCAAATAGACATCCAAGTAGCTAAAAGTGTTCATGGGTGGTGGGCAAGGGCTCTTGTAAGAGAAGACGAGGGGAGGGCTGGCTGGCCTCCGCGCAGGGACTCAGTCTCTGCTGAAGGTCAGAAATTCCATGACTGGAAAGGAACAAATCAAAGGAAACCTGAAACCTCTCTGAGACCCGAGTCGCAAAAGACACAGTCGGCCAGAAACGATCCCCAAGTCTCTACTACTAGAGGATTCCTTCTGTCTTCGGAATCTGGATTTCGCGTCAAGTTGTTTTCCTAAGCTTTAGACTTAGAAAATGAATGTTGGTTAAAGTTCCTGAAATAATGACTCATATCAGTTGAGATCTTGCCATGGAACAGGCATTCTGCTAAGCACTGGAACATAAAAAAACAAACAAAAAAAACCCCAAAACAAAAAACAAAACAAAAACCCATGGGATCCAAAGTAGACATGCTACTTTGGAGAGAGGTGGAGAGAGGTGAGTGACCTAACAATTATGTTGCCATGGCACTTCACCAAATCCTTATATATAGAACCAGTACTTTCTAACAGTTAGCTCTGCCCAATGAAGCTTAATGCAGTTTGAGGAGAAACAAGGTGCGGCATATAGTAAACGAGTAGGATTAATTTTGCTAAAAAGATACACTCTGACGCTATAAATAGATTCCGTTAGGGTCTAGGGTAAATCGATGAGAGATGAATCCACGGTGGATTAGTAAAGAAAGTGTGGTCAGGAATGTGTGATCTTGGCCATTATGTTTTGATAGTCATAGCCCCTCCGCCACAAGTCCACCACCAAAATGACCTCTGAACTGGATGGACCTAGGGTGCGAGTCATATGTAGCGAGTCATACATTACATTCTTCACAGCTAAGGAACGTCTTCCTGATGAGGCTGTGGAAAATGTCTGGCACTCTCACCATTTTCCTAGTGGTAATGGAACCAGAGAGTAAAAGTTACATCAGAGATTTCAGCCCCAGGTCAGAAAGAACTTTCTAATAGATCTGTCAAAAAACTGAGTATTTTCCCTGGGCAGAACTCCGACACAGGCTGGGTAACCATCCAAAATGGCATCATAGGAAGTAGAAGCTGCTGTCGCCCACGGTCCCTCCCAATTTTTAAATCTATGGTTCTTTACCTTAGTTTTTCACTTAGATCTTAGATTTGGATAAATGGATAAATGGTCACTATCCTATATAGAGCTGACTGCTTTACGTAAAATTATTACGTCATCAATTTTCCAGAGCATTTTTGCCTGTTCTGAAAATGAAATCCAGGTTCATCGTCTGTTTCTTTAAGAAACGTCAGATTGGCAGGGTATCAGCGTTGTTATTGCTATCTCCCAGTCTCCTATCACCTCATGGAAGGCGAAGGGCCTGTTCTTTGTCCTTGAGCTAATATTCTATACCCGTCATTGGCACATGGTCTTGGAACAAATGGAATGGGAAGTGGAACAATAAAGACCTTGCCAGTTGCAGTGAAGGGAACCCTAAGATGTTCTGGGGGGCCACCAACATTCCAAATCAAGGCAGTGAGACCTAAACCTGTCCTATATTTGCCAAGGCTCAGCATGGCTTTATCTGCCTATCCCCTTATTATTCTGAACTCTCTAATTGCCTGGACTCTTTCTCTCCACAAATAGTTTCATGTACTGTATTCGCCATTAATGTACGGTGACTACGTGGAGATGTCCTCTATTCCTACTTTTAACAGATTAACAGCTAATAAACACCATGCAACACCCTCTCCTCTCAACCTCTTCTAAAAATACAGAGTTTGATTTGCCAACATTGGTGTATTTAAAGCCTCCACGATTCCAGAGAAGACTTTAGAAAGTGAACTGTTCAAGTGAGGCCTGTTGAGAGAGGACGTTTTCCAACAAAAAGAGCCAATCAGTGTATCAGCAGCTCATCTGAGAAGAGCCTCAGGGGATTTCATAGTCATGTCTAAGGAAAGGATATTTGTTCTCACTTAAAATAAAACTTCTCACTTTATTCTTGGTATGCAAAACTGAAGAGAACTCTGGAAATGTATTACCTAGGGAGAAGAACAGGCAGCCCAAGTTTCATCTCCAGAGGGAAAGCTTGTCTTTTCCAGGAAGGGACACCAGGTTATATTCGGGTGACTTAGGCCACTTCTCTACCCTCCTCCTACCTTCCCCGCAGCCCCTGAACTTCCTCTTCTTCCACTTAAGACAGAAGGAGCTAGTTTGAAAGAAAAGTCAATAATAAGAAGCTGTGTGCAAAGCTTTAAATGACCTCCCCCCAATACTGTTTTGAGGATGTGGAGTATCAGTAAGAATACGTCTGGGATAACCTGGCTAATTCCGGTACAACAATGTCCATCAGCACCTCACACACATGATACAGAGAGAATTTACTAACGGGTCAAGTAGGCAGTGTGCGCATAATTCAATTAATGGAATTGCTAATATCAATGAAACAGAAGCCTTAATGGATTTGTAAAATATTGGATGTTTCCTGAAGTCTGACAGTCCCAAGTGTTGGACTCTCAAAGACCAGCTTGATTATTAGATTACATAATATAGATAAATATTTGCAGAAAAGTATTGTTCTTTTTTGCTTAGGGTATAATTTCTGAAACCAAACTCTTTTTTTGGCTTCAGGAAGGTGTTTCTTACTGAACAGAAACTCAAGTGTATTTGGCTGCTTATTTCTCCTTTTATTTCTAGTGACTTGCTTGTCTCTGTTGATTTAAGGAGCCTTTAAAGCCACAGCAATTCGATAGTTTCATTGACTCCACACACCCAGTGTTGGAGGTGACTCTGGGACAGACTGTGTCCGTGACATCGTCCTGTGCTAGAGAAACAGCCACTGCTACTTTCTGCTCAACTCTATTCATGATATTAGTGACCTTGACCTTTAACACTTATGTTTTTTTCCATGCATGCCACACCTCCTTTGAAGCAAGGTCGGAGTGCGGCTCCATCATAGTTATGACTTGCTTGCAAAGAATCTGAATTGGGTTCATTCCTTCTTCCTCCTGCTACCCAGGGTCATCGGTGCCTTGAGCTCTGCCAGACTAATTTACCCTGGTGGTACCATCTCTCAGTGCCTGCATATATACCACTAGCCAGACAAACCACCCAGGATCTTTAAAACGTCAGTGCATTTCTTGGGATGATGTACAGTGTCTGGCTTTTCTCTCTGCAGAACCGGACTGGAAGCCATCATGGAGACTTACGCCTTCTGGAGACCCCCTGTGCGCACACTCACTTTTGAGGATTTCACCACCATGCAAAAGCAGCAAGGTAAAGCCGTGGGGCAAAGCCTCTGCCCAGTGATAGACCTGGGGAGGAGTGGGAGCTGACCTGAATACGGCACATCGGGCCCCAAGCCAAGCCAAGCCACCGAGCGATGAGAACTTGGTAGTTCCGTAAATAACTAAAGCATCATCACTTGTGCGAACAGGCCGGTCCAGAGGCAGCATTTCATGCGGCACCCCCAATTCTCTCTCCCTTCCTCAAAGCCAGGTTATATGCTCATGATAATGACAGTATTGAAATGCTCATTTCTATCCCTAAGCATTCACGCAGCCCTTGGTATTTGAAGATATATTTGTAACAACTTCATTTATTCCTCATGGCAGTCTTATCAGTTTTCTTACTCTAGTTTCGTAGGTGAGAAAAGACTTAGCTCTGGACAGTGGGAATAAATTGCTCCAGGTCTGACAGTGCGAAGGCGGCTGCCAAAAGCCCACCTGAATTTAGCAACTTGTGCTCTCTCTCTCCTTTTGCTTCTGTGCAGCACGCTTCTCAATTGATGGGATGAGTGGACCCCCTATCCCCCACTGCTTTGTGCTTTTCATCCAATTTCTAATATCCCTTCCCCTTGTAGCTCAGGTTGGGAAATCTTTGGCCACGTGTACAGACATGGACAGTTTTCAACTCATTTTCTCAGTCCAGTCAGTGGCTCTCCCAGCGCGTTTACCCATTCACCTGGATACCTGAGTGAAAGCTTTCCAGAGTGTCAGACGCCTTATGAATCTCCCTCTCCAATCATTTCCTGCCCCAAAGTGACAATGATTAAAATTACAGATCGCACTTATTCTGTCCCATCAAATGGTCACCATTCACAGAATCCTCGTTTTTGAATTTGTGGCTTTGTAATGTGGCAAGTCATTCTAGGACTGGACTGACTGTACATCATATTACATTTCCTCCTCAGGGCAGCTTTTGGCAATTTATACACTAAAATAGGTTTGTAACCTAAAATGCTAAAATCGCTCAGGTATTAAGACGAATATAGAGATTGAAAGCATAGGCTCTGCAGTCAGACAACTTGGGTTAGGCTCTTCACGCTGTTCCTTCCTAGCTTTGTGACCTTGGTCAAGTCCCTTATCCTTTCTGACACTTAGTTTTCCTATCTGCAAAATGGGAGAATAGAATTCTTATGGTTAAATGAGACAACACATTTCAAAATGTAGGAAGCACTCAGTACATACTAATTGGCATCATTACCATCTTCACCCCCATCCACCCCCGCCCCCAGGTCTCTGTATATGGATACATAAGAGGAAATGTATCAAGCACAAGAGAAATTGCCTTCTTGATGATTAATTATTCAACACATGATTAGACCATTCATTTCTACAGGGATCCAGTGAGGCAAACGATCTAGAAAATTTCTATCTTTTTTTTTTTTTTGTATAAGTGGAAGAGAAATGGAAGCCCCCTTCATATGAAGTGACTTAAGAGGTCAATACATATTCAGGTGTTGCACTGCTTTGAGGCCCCCATGACCCTGAAGAGGCAGAGGTTTTATGGGAGTTGGGAAATACGGTCCCTTATCTTTGATAGCCACTAACTCTCCATATAACCTTGGGCACGTTACTTCTCTGGGGCCTGGTTTCTTCACCCACAAAAGAGGGACAACTTTTCATGAGGCCATTTATAGAAATATGCGTTAGAAATTAAAACGGATCACGCAGCGACACTGACTTGATCCTATTTATTTCTGAGCTGGCTTCTTGCTTATCTGCCCTTGCCTTACTCGTTGACTTTCCAAGCTCTAGCTAAGTAGGTGTCTGTATCATGCAGGCTGGTAGGAGAGGTTGGTAGGGGTACTGCCAGTTCCTGAGAACAGGCATTCGTGCTGACACTGTGCTCACGGCTGTGTCCTAAGATTGACCAGAGGGCCTGGCACCCAGGAAGTACCTAACGAACACTGAATGAGGTCACTGCGTGTCACTGTGGCTCAGGTAGCCAGCGTCACTGACTGCATCATGGAGCACAACCACCTACTATGTGTATGGGTGTGGAGTGAGGCGGGGGATACAGCCTGCATGTCACCACCATGTGGGGCCACGGGGCAGGTGCAGAATGGGGAACCGGCGTGAGTGGCTCAGGTGTACAGAAAGCAGGTTAAATGGTACTTCTACTGAAAAATTTCTCGATATGAACATGTATTGTGGACACTTTGCAAATAATGGTTTAAGAGAAACTGAACTTTCAAAGACAATGTTACACTTCTTCAGTGACTCCCCTTCTTATTGGTGGTGGTGGGGAAGGAGCTTGAATTATTGGATACACATGGCAGTGGGACGGGCTAGAGGAAAAGCCCAGACTCTATTAAACAGTTTAATTGGAATACAGTTTTGAACTGTACACTGAACCTGATCCAGATTCTCATTATTACAAAAGATGTGGCTTGATTTCTTGACGTTCACAAAGGACGTAAAAGTAACAATACCCATGCTCTCTTCCCTTAAGAACGAAGAATTCCAGTAACTCTGGACAGTATCACTCATAAAATGAAGAAAAGAGACACAGCTGTCTGTGTGGAACTGGTTTTGCCTCTTAGAAGAAGTAGAGGGTGGCGAGCTCCTGGAGGGAACTGGAGTGGCAGACTGACTAGGTAGCAATTCTGTTTTGGTGATGAGGGTGTTGGTAAAGTTGGCGCCCAACCTCAGATAATGACTGACTCGCACAGGTGTGTCCGTGTTCCCTCAGAGCTTCAAACACGTGACCACCTGGCAGGTCCAATACGTGACCCCAGCACAGTTTTGGGCTGCCGCTGTTGGAGGCTGGATCAACCATTCTGCTCGGACGAGGTTAAGGATACTTTTCTCACCGTGCCCTTGCTGTCATTTTTATTTCTTTTATTTCGATCCATCTGTTGACAACATTTCAAGGGGAGCCTTTAGGTGAATCAGCCAGTTTTGTGAAAACCCAAATCCTTCTGTTTTTCAAAATGGATCGAATGGGTGTTCTCTGTAGTTGTTTTCCCTTATGGGAAGAATGCATGGGATTCATTAGCCTCCGCCCTTTACACAAAAAAGAAACGGAGGCAAAGAGCTGTCTAGTGCCAGTTAAATGGTGACAGGACTGAGTTGAGAACTCTGGAGTGGATCTCTTACTTGACAGGACAGTTTCCGCCAGACCATATTATTTTTCTTCTTCTTTTTTTTTTTTTTTTTTTACTTATTACAGCTTTAATGTTCCAAAAAAAAAAAAAATCCTTCGAATTGATGATTTTTTTTCCAACAACTTGCTCATTAACTCTAAATAGGTCTGTATTTCATTTTTATGAAGTCAAGTCTATAGTCTTCAGACATTTTCATTTCATTTAGAATTAACATGGGAATTTATTCTTTTGGAGAATCTGGAGATAGAAATTATATTTCAGGAATGACATTGCTAGTGACAGGGACAAAATGGACTAACCTAGCAAGTCACGCGTGGGGAAGTTGACTGAGATAATACTGAGAAAAAAGAAGAAATAACAGCCTAGCTCAGTTATGGCCAAGTTCAATCCTGTTTGTATGGACAAACCTGAGAGAGCTTTTGTGAGCCGCGTCTTCAAGTGATTTGACAACTGTTGTGCTGAAAGGACCCGTCCTGGACCAGTGACACCAGAGTTGGCAGTATGTCTCCATCTGTGGAAATGAGGAGACCTGCCATTTACAGAAGCCCTCCCTTCTCCTCACCTGGTAGCAGACATCACTAGACAGATTTCAACACCTTTGGGTGTTTTCCTGTTTGTCAGGCAGTTAAAAGTTAGGATTCTGAGGGTCTCTGTTGGTGCGGACTTGCATTAGAGGTTGGTCAGGGAGAGGGATTGGATACCGAGCAAATTCATACATGTGAAAGATTGGGAAAGGAGGACAGTTGAATGGGTAGCAGCAGCCTTTAAACTACTGTGTGATCGCTGTAATGACTCAAGGATTGCCAATTTCTGCAAATCTCATTTATCCCTGAGATAAGGAATAATGCCCACGAAGCTCTCTGGACAGGAGTTAGAGAACATCTCAAATCAATCCACTAAAACAAACAGTTATTGCTTATGTTTTCTAGTTTGTCCCCAAAGTCCTTTATATTCAATGTGTCCAAAACGGAGGCCATGATTTACCTCAGAGACTCGGCGCCCTCTACTGAGGGAAGGACACCACCATCCATTCATCATCCTGGATGTGTCTCGACCCCCTTCCCAACCTACCATATCGGACTATTACCAAGTTCTTAAATCCATCTACATCTCTAATCTCCCTTGCCACCACCCCACTCCAAACTGTCATCGTCTCCCACCTGACTTCATTCTCAGGCTCCCCAGGGTGGTAACATAGCTGCCGGCAGCCCTGGACCTACATCCTTTTAGGTTTAAATCTGATGGGAAAGGTCACGTGCCTCTCTCCTAAGGTTTCTAGCAAAATCTCACTAAGTCTCATTGACTCTAATTGAGTCACCCCTGAACCAATTACTGTGGTGGGGGGTGGGGTGGGCAATATGATGCCTCGATTGTGCAGGTGTGAGTAACATGATTTCCCTGGAGGTAGGGGGAAGGGGTGAGAGTGGGAGAGGGGGTATTTCTCAGTGGGAAACCGTGTACTATTGCCAGGAGAGAGGCAGAGTAGTTCTAAATTACAATAACAACAGATGTACACTGCAGCAAGGAAGGCAGTGAAACAAGTAGCAGAGAAACAAATAAGTTAATGGAAAGTGAAAAAAAACAGGGGCAGTCTACCTAGGGAGTGTGGCAGGCGTAAAACTGGGTCTTCTAAGAAGCAGAGAGACCAGTGTGAGAAATGAGAATTGGGCGAATATATTAAAAGCTATTCTACAGGGAAGAGATTTGGATCTATGCGTGTCTTGAAATTTTATGGAGAAAGATGCACTAGGAGTCAGTTTCTAAGATTGAAACCACACAATTGCTGTTAGCGCTATAATGGTTCACATTCGCATTTTGAGAAGGGTTTGGCTCATTTTCACCAAAGGTAATCCTTACGTGGGATGAACAGGGCTGTGATCGTTCAACTTTGTGGCTGCTGGGGTTAATTCCCTGGAATCAGACCATGGGGTGCTCCCATTTTACTTCTTACCTGTTTGAAAGCCTCAAAGGCTACTCAGGGACACATGCCATCAAGTTGCAGGAGGGAAGAGTCTGGCTTGGGGAACCAAGTGATTACATGGAAATTTATTCTTTACTCGCCCAGATGGGTTTTGTGTTACTGTTTTGCAGCTTTTTTTGGGGGGGGGGAGAAAAACAACAACAATATAAACCCTAAAGGAAACTGTATGTGAACGTCTCCACATTACAATCTGGAAGTGATCAATTTCAAGATGGAAAAGTCAGCAGGTTTGATATTCAGGATTTTCACAGTCACATGAACTTGTCTTCATGGAACACAAGTATAGTTAGGCTATTGTCCTTGTATGGACTCACTGTTACACATGTATTCTTTTTGGTGATTTTGGCTGTTAGACTTGAATACTGGAGCAAATTCATGTTGAATATCAATTTTAATGACTACCTCCTCAGTTCTAGCCAAGGGTAAGATAGGATGCAGACAGGATGAGGGATTATCCTGGAATGCCAGAAAGATTTTGGCTAGTGAGGGCATTACGTTTTTAAAAACTAAATTATTTATTTTTTTATTCATTTATTTTCAAATTAAAGTTGACAAAATATTATATTCGTTTTAGGCGTACAACATAGTGATTCAATATTTATATACTTTAAAAAGAGATCACTGTACGTCTGTCACCGTACAGAGTTATGCTATGATTGACTATATTTCCTATGTCGTAGTTCATATCCCTGTTCACTTATACGCGGGGAAACGAAAAAAATGAATAAAACAAAACAGAAAGACTTACAGGGACAGAGAACAAACTGATGGCTGCGAGAGGGGAGGAAGTGGGGGGATGGGTGAAGAAGACAAATTTTCAGTTATGTAATAAATAAGTCATGGGCATTCCATTTTAATCACCACTCAAAAGTGGGTTAAGAACTTCATGGATAGTGGGAGAGACACCAATTTATCTACTTATGTTCAATTCTGCTTTGTTTGATCTGAGAAGAGATGGAGACACGGGGCTTCCCATTTCCATCCCGGGCAGGGGTGAGTGGGAAGGGACAGAAAGTTCAGGGAGGAGAGAGAGAGTTGGTTTAGCCCTTGGGAATATGGCCCTCATGGGTCCACAACTGTCACGTGCCCAGTGCTCTACCATTCAGAGCCATGAGCCCTCTCCAGCCTGTTACATCGGGGTGTGTAGCTGTGACATCACGCCCACCAGTGCGTGACGTTGCTCAGCTCCATGGTCAGGCCACACCTGAGAGCTAGCCCCAGCAGAACCCAAGTGCCCCAAGATTCCATTTCCTTCTTTCGGTTCTTTGTTACTCATACAAGGAAAGACGAAAGGAAACAAATATTTCATATCCAGGTGCACTTCGTAATATGTATTATTTCATCCATTTCTCAGAACACCCTTACAACGTACATAACTGTAAATCCATTTGTAGGGAGAGACGAACTTGCTAAGGTCAGTAAGACAGCTGGGATGGGGCTTTCTCGGACTCTGCAGTCCATGCTCACCCATTAAATCAAGATTAAATCAAGGCCCTAGAGCATTTGGACCCAGCGGGTACAGAGGGGATTAGGGTAAAGGGAAGAGACCACAATGCAGGAGAGGGAGGCGAGCGGCTCTGACCCCTCGTGTCCGTGTCCGTGTGGCCTGCCTCCCATTCTGCCCTAGCTTTTGTGCGATGAGAGGCCTCGAGGCCAAGTGTTGAAATGCACAGGAAGGACGGCCTGTCTCCTTATGCTTATGTAGCACTTGGCTGGCACTACCAATCTTGTTTAACAGCTGACAAGTTGTTAGGTCATGAGAGCAAAGACTCTCAGTATCTCGGTGTGCTTCTCCGCAAAACGAAGACCGCAGTCTTCTCTTTTTCTGTGGACTTTGAAAAATCGCTATTATCTGTACTGAGTACTTTACATCAGAGCATTTCTTCAAAGTGAATGAAAGCCCTGTAACCTCTTGGACAGGTTTGCTCTCCCCGCTTCAAATGCTCCTTCGTATGGGGGCTCCCACCCCCTGAGGCTCAGCAGGCCACCAAGTCTCATTTCCAGGGAGTGTCGTTTAAAAGCCAAAGCAAGCTGACTACAAACTTTTTAACATGTGCCTCTCATCTGCTCAGCAGAAATCCCTGTAACTTGTTAATAGTTCCCTTCATTTTTTTTTTTTTTTTTTGTAGTGAAACCAATTGAGGCCTTAAATCAGTACCATTCGTTCCATCGTGGGCCGTCCGAGAAAACCATTTAGACTTGTAAAAAGTCATCTGCTCCATCCTGCACTTCCTGCCTGTAGGCCAATAGGCCAGTGCCTGATGGAACATACCTATCCCGGGAGAGTTCTGTGTACTGAGTGGGGGCCTCCTGGGGGGCCACATAAACACCAGGTCTGGGAGAGCAGGGCCGGACTTTCAAAGAGAGGAGACCAGATACAGAGCCTATAAAACACAACTCTCTTTACAGCTGGAGTCAAGTTTCCCTGCTTGTGCCATAGCACTTATTTCACGGAAGCTCGTGGCATTTAGGGTGGAAGGCGAGGAAAATGTGTAGGGGGAAGCACACACTTACAGAAAAAACGGATTCTGAAGCTTCCCGTAAGGCCCTGCAGGCTAGGCTGTTCAGAGTGACAAGAACAAGAAATGAGATGTTTGTTCTCTCCTCATCCTCTTAGCCTTCCCCTTCCAGAATGCTTTCATTACATTGAAAGGATTCCTTCGTTGGAAAGTCTGTGTCATTGGCCATCCACATTTTAGCGTATATTGAATCCTTAGACATGAACATGATTCTGGGAAGGACGGTAACTGAACCTGTCAGTTTGAGCCCCTCACTGCACAGATGACGTTGCCCACCTGGCCTGTGGTCATTAGCTGGATGGAGGCCAGTGGACCTGGACTTGGGCTTGGTGCCCTCCCTGCCATGGTCAGCAGCTGGCTTACTTCTTCCACAGGTATTATAGTGTTGGCCTTAGTTCCATTTATGGAAAAAAAAATCTTCTTACCTCTCTTAAAGGAAGTTAAGGCATGATCAAGAAATAAGGAAGGAGGATTTCCTGAAATGACTCTAAAATCAGCAGCTATTGTAACGAAATCCAGTGCTACCTTGAAAATTCACTGAAGAAATTTTTTTGACCAGAGGAGATGGTATTACTTGGGCTTTGTCAAAAGTGAACTCTGAAAAAAACTATGACTACCTAAGAGCTAAATTTGTACTTCTACAGCCAATACTACTCCCGTATCTGGGGATGTAGGCTGACGCTTTTTTTTTTCCTGCTAAAAGTGAACTCTGAGCTCCTTTCTGATGTGTCTCGATTTGCACATCTGGACCCTCCTGCCTGGCACACTTTGGCTTCTTTGCATTTCAGGATCTGGAATCTAGCTGGTTTTCTTCCCATTTCCCTCACTGATAAAAGCCTTATTCCTGCTCCTTTCCACTTAAAACGGCCTTTACCCTTTCACAGGAGCTCAGGTTCTAAGAGTCCCTACCTGAGCTGTGGATGTGCCCTGGGGAATCATAGCTCTCAACAACTCCAGGAAACTCCCCATTTCACTCTGAAGGAAGGAGATTCCCCATGTACGGAAGACAAAGCAGCTACTCCTTCTGGAATGCAAATGAAAGCTCCAGCAGTCCCAGTACTCACCACTGTCTTTAACTTCCAACGGGCAAGGCAGGAAGTGGATGACCAGGGAAAGGGGTGGCTTGGAAAGGTCATTTTTGGCCTTCTTAAACTATGAGACAACACTGGCAGTAGGTTGGGTTGAGCTGGCCTTTTGTCTGCTGGTGTATCCATCAGCTATCAATCCAGTTCTAATATCTAAATGCCTTAAGAGCAACCCTTTCAAATACACATTCAGGGACTGTAGGAGATGAAAGGGACCTAACCCAAAGTGTGTTCCCTAGATCAGCAGCAGCAGTTTCACCGGAGAACTTATTGAAGATGAAAATTCTCAGGCCCTGCCCCAGAAACATAGCATCAGAAACTCTACGGGTGGAGTCAGCTGTCTGTGTTTTAACAAGCACACTCCTGTTTAAGAACCACCACTCTAGGTCCTTTGAAAGAAGGAATTTGGGTTCTCAACACGGGCCGCACATGAGAATTATTTGGGGAGCTTTTAAGACAATATGGATTTGGAGGTCCCAGGCTCAGAAATTCTCATTTAGTTAGACTGAGGTGGGATTCTGGAACTTCAACAGTTTTGAAAGCTTGCGGCTTCTGCTAGCTTGAGAATGATTGATCTCACTCAAGTTCTCATCTTCTAGATAAAGCAACTGCAACCCAGAGGGGAAAGCGATGTGCCCAGGGTCAGATGGGGGTTAGTGTGGCAGAGCTGTGAGTAGAATGCGGATCTCCTGACTTTATGACCTGTTTGGTCTCTTGTTGTTATATTTATAACACCCGAAGACGACGTTTACAATCTTTGTTCCAGTCTGAGTCTGGACAGGCTCTCATAAAGGGAGAGTAGCAGCCCCTGTGGGTCATGATGATTTCGTTTTGAGTTCACTTTGCTTTATGCTAACCGAGCTCTTATAATTGTGCTCATAATGTCTTTCATATGACAGAACTTCAATCCCACACCCCAGTTCCCACTACCTGAGCCCCTCTGCTCAGCCCTCCCAGGCCTCGGCCTGGACTTGGTGCCCTGCCCCAGGACCCCATTTCCTCTGAGATTAAGGTCCTGAGATTTGGTGTCCTATTTTTTGGGGTGGAAGGCTAAAAATGGTGAAGTAGGCAACAGTGCCAGGTTACAATCCTTCTGTAATGCATTTCCACCGAGAATGGGAAAAGTTGAACTAGTGGATTTTCATGCTGATTACCAGGCGTCTTACTGGAAAGTGAAGTTGATGGTGAGAAGTGGCAAAGTGAATACTGGGAGGTTTATTATTATTATTTTTTTTTAAAAAAACAAGACTCACTAAGATCTAGTTCTTAGAGAAACAAAAGAATGTAGTGTTCTTTTTTGTCGACCCTCTTCATCCTCTCTTTTGGAGTGTGTGTGTGTGTGTGTGTGTGTGTGTGTACACTTGCACACACAGGTGGAATCACTTAGCATAAGTTTGCTGAGTTAAGGGAAAGCAGTGGTTCTGTAAAAGCCAGCCCATCTTGGACATTTGAGGGCACCTCCTGCATGGCTTGCATCAGTCCTAGACAGACCCAACAACTTGAAAGTCCTCCCTAGCTCAATGGAATTCATGTTTTATTTTTCAGGAGGCAGCACAGGCACTTCCCCGACCACCTCCAGCACTGGGACACCATCTCCTTCAGCTTCTTCTCATCTTTTATCTCCATCCTGTTCTCCTCCCACTTTTCATCTGGCCCCCAACACTTTCAACGTGGGCTGCCGTGAGAGCCAGCTGTGTAATCTGAACCTCTCTGATTATCCGCCCTGTGCCCGAAGCAACATGGCTGCCTTGCAGAGCTACCCAGGGCTGAGTGACAGTGGCTACAACAGGCTCCAGAGTGGCACTGCTTCAGCCACTCAGCCCTCTGAAACCTTCATGCCTCAGAGGACTCCATCCCTGATCTCAGGAATACCAACACCTCCCTCGTTGCCTAGCAACAGCAAGATGGAAGCCTATGGTGGCCAGCTGGGGTCCTTTCCCACTTCCCAGTTCCAGTATGTCATGCAGGCAGGCAATGCAGCCTCCACCTCCACCTCACCACACATGTTCGGGGGCAGCCACATGCAGCAGAGCTCCTACAATGCCTTCTCTCTCCACAACCCTTACAACCTGTATGGATACAATTTCCCCACTTCCCCTAGGCTGGCTGCAAGCCCAGAAAAACTGAGCGCCTCTCAAAGCACTTTACTCTGTTCTTCTCCTTCCAACGGGGCCTTCGGAGAGAGGCAGTACCTGCCCACGGGGATGGAGCACGGTATGCACATGATCAGCCCGTCACCCAATAATCAGCAGGCGACTAACACCTGTGATGGCCGGCAGTACGGGGCGGTCCCAGGCTCCTCCTCCCAGATGTCTGTCCACATGGTTTAATGGCCGGTCCACGCACCACGGAGCCTAGAGCAGCCAGGGCGCCAGCGTCTCCATGGGCAGATCCTCCTCCTGGGAGCCCAACGCCTTTGAAACACAGGAACTGTGTATGTTTTTTTTTTTTTTTTTCTGGCGGAGGAAAGCATATACCCAAGAACAAGAAGAGACTTTCAAGCCACTGAAGTATACTTGTGGTGAATCACCTCCAACTCGGTGGCCCTTCTCCTGCCTTCCCAAAGCTTCGATTTATAAAGCATCGTCTACTCCAGAGTGGCCTTTGAAGAAACTGAATAATCATTTTATAATAATGTTAAGGGAGTTGCTAGTGTGTAGCAGCCATGAAAAGTTAGCCACACACACATACAGACCTACCCGTACATAGACACATGCATGCGTGCACACACACACATGTTCACACACACACACACACACACACACACACACACACACACACGACTCAGAACTGGGCGAACTCTGTGGAGGGAGGCCCAGAATGGGTGCTTTCACCCAGAATTTGTACGACATTAGATGGATTGGGCTAGCAGCAGCTGCCAACCTTTGTCCCCTGCAGCTTCCCATTTCTGGAATGAACCATGTATCCTGGAACCCCTTCCCATCGATGCGGGTGCTAAGACATCAGTACTACACCTGGACTTGGCTTTTTGAAAAGATTGCTTTGAAAACTTTGGCTGTCTTCACTCAGTATGCTATCATCGACGTTCCGACTGGAAAAGAGGGTGTAAGAGCAGCTGAATGAGAGAGAGAGAGAGAGCGAGAGAGAGAGAGAAAGAGAGAGAGAGAAAGAGAAAGCATAGAGGGCAAGAAAGAGGCGGAGAGCAAGACTGAGAGAGGAAGTGTGAGCAATCACGAGAGTTCTGATTCACCAAGGAAGTTTGCTTTTGGTTTGTTTCTTCCTGTCCCCCCTACAGGTTATAGAAAGAATCCTGGTGTTACTGATGAGTCAAAGGCTCTGGGACACTGTGCTTGGTCAGGGTGCTGGTGAGAGAGAACCAGGGCAAGGAAAGCTTCTCCATCCCACAGCTCTGACCATCGAGATCCAGAAGAGGGGTGCACAAGACAAGAATTGTTGTTCCCCATTCCCGAGTGTGCAGCCTCGCAGGGACTCAGCGGTGTGAAGAAGGAAGAGTATTACAATCCCGGCAATGAAACGAAGCGCAGAGGCGACAGTGGTCTGGCTTCTCACCTGCCAGGTCCAGACACCTGACCCACAGCCCCTGTGGCGGGAGAAATCCTGTCACGTTCCAGGGAATTGCAGATGGGCCTTCTACATCCTCCCATCTGCCCTTAGACCTCCATTTTTTATCCAATAGTTCATTGCATTTTGATGTTTTGGGTTTTTTTTCCTTCATCTTTCCCTTCCCTTCAGATCCTTTAATGATAAGAAAACAAGTGGAGTTTGGTGCCAGCTCAACTTTTAAAATGGTGTGGAAATGCAAATAATACCAAGTAAAATAATACAGATATTATTAAGAGTTTTGGTTTTGAAGTGTTGTAGATAAGTGTATTTATGTGCCTAGTGGGGAATTCAATATTATGAATATTAAAAAAGGGGGCAATAAAAAGGGTATGTAAAATATGTATGAAGAAAAGGTGTATAAAAATTTGCCCTTATGCACGGAACTCTGTTTCTAAGTGCCAAGCACAGAAAGCCGCTAAATAAAATCTTTGCCATTGTTCTCTGCGTGATTGTTCATCTGGGAAACATTCATAGCAAGCTACGCATCAGCCTATGCTTCACAATGAGCCCAGTCCTGTCATCGCGACTACTTTTCACCATCTTTATTGAGACCCCATCATGAAGAAAACGTTACCATCCTCACCTTATGATTAATAACTAGCAGAGAGACCCCGTGTTTCCAGGATCATACCCGTATAGGCAGCCCGTCACAGAGGGGAGTAGAACTTGAAACCAGGTCTGACTCAATTAGCACAGTCCTTCCTCTGGAGCCCCAGCAGTCCCACGAGGCATGGGGACAATCGGGAGGAAGATACAGTCTAAGTGGTGAAACAAGACGACCTCTGTGGCTGGGATTTACTTGGTACTATGTTTACTGCTAAATATATACCCTCTCCTTTGAATGTACCACAGCATGGAGGAGTGACTCTGAGTGGTAAGGTACCACTCGATGAGGGATAAGCGACTAAAAATGAGCGCAGGGCTCTTCAATTCACAAGTGCAGTCCCATATTATCTCATTTGAGTCTCACAATTACTGAAATGGGAACAGGGCAGGAAGTATTGTTTTGCAAATGGACGACTAGGATTACAAAGGTCGTGACCTGCCTGTACTTCAATAGGGCTGGGAGGCAGCAGAGCCGGGCCTTGAAATCTCCTGTTCTTACCTATACCCCGAACGGTTTCTTGGTGGACCATTATCCTGGGAGCCCACTGACACATTTCATTAGGGTGGCTCGAACTGCTGATCACCACACTCATTCACCGGAAACAGAGCTCGATTTGGGGGAGCAAAAATCTTCATTAATCATTGCTTTTGTTTCATAAATAACATCAGAGAGTGGCATGCCAGTTAATTTCATTAGCCTCCAGATGACTGATAAAATAGAGCTGGGCTAATGGGTGACTAAGGACCTTCACGGTCTGTAGGCCCTCTGGGCAGGAGATGTCTCAAAATTGAAGAAGGCTCTATTTGGAAATCTTGCAGTCAACCCTTGGCTTCATAACAGGAGACCTAAAACAACTGCATATGAAGCTTATGGTGATTTCTTTCTGATTTAGCAACACACCAAATACTGTTCACTGGTCTAATAGTGTTTGAAGTTTTAGGCAACAGGGAATTATAATGCGCCATGGGGCAAACTTGACATAGAAGTCTCCATATTTTCATTGAATAGGATAATAATTTCAGTAATCATTTAAGAGCACTACATACAGATTTGGATTAACTGGAACAATCCAAGTCGGTTACACCTTAATTATGGCATGTGTTGCTATCTGTAACAGAAGCAATAAAAAATATTTATTTTTGACAAAAACTGGATAAAGAACTGTCGAGAGTATGCTCTACACAATTCTCTTCAATGAAATGGTGAAAATGATTATAATTGGCATACTGGTTACAGACACAAGGCTATAGAAAGATTATTCCTCTGTAAGTTAAGATGCTCCAGCCTTGCTCACGGTTCTTGAGTAAAGCCTGTCTTGTTCCTCTTTGCATTCTCAATGCCTAGGACAGTTCCTGGCCTATCACAGAATCGCAATACATCTTCATTTTTACTGTTGAGTTTGTTGACCAAACCCATTTCTCAAGGATATTGCAACATGGTTGCATGGCTGAATTATCGTTCACTCCAGATTAATGGGACCTAAATTAACAGTGATTTATTGTTCTTCATTGTATTGTGACAGATTCATGTAAACTTAATTTAGATACTAACTCGCCCCCATCCTGACACAGACATTATCTTAGAATTTGCTAACTCCAACTTCTGCCGTGGGCAGCCACACTCTCAATGGAAGATGCATTCTGCTATTCTCACGTCAGCTGAGGCCAGGCATTTTTTGTCCTTCCCATGGCTTTGTGGCACTGATACTTATCTCTGAAGCCCTGCTGCTGGCCTTTTGGGACTGGGGCCTTTTATACAATTTATCTTCTCTACAGTCCCAGTCAAGCCCTATTTTCATGACTTCCTTGGCAGAGAATGAGAGTTAACCCTTCTACCCAACTAAAGTTAAAACTAATGATCAAATCACCAATTAATAACAATCAGGGTAATAACGAACCACTATTAATAAAAAGTATTAAATGCAGCTTGGGATGCTGCAATGTTCTTGGAACTGTTCCGTTATATGAGGGTACAGAAAATTTCTAACTTCTAGAAGATTTCGGCCTGGCTGAGGAGTGAATATGTGCATATGAAACATTGAACAATAAAAGTATTAAGTTGGTGGTAAAGATCATACAGACATACCTCTTTCTGTGGCACTTTGCAGATATTGTATTTTCATCAATATCAAAGCAAGACCCTCCACCAGCAAAAAGATGATGTTTACCGCTTTTTAGCAATAAAGCATTTTTAAATTAAGTTATGTAAATTATCTTTTTAGACGTAATGCTGTTGCACACTTTATAGACTAGTACAATGTAAACATCACTTTGATATGCACTGACTGGGGAATCAAAAAAATTGATGTGCCTGACTCTATTGCAATATTTGCTTTATTGTCGTGGTCTGGAACCGAACCTGCAGGATCTCTGAGGCTTGTCTGTATATGTGGCACGATTTTAGATGGAAACACATTTTTATTGAGTGTTTATTACATGTCACACATTATGCAAAGTTATCCTATAATCCTGGCAAGTACCTTACAGGATTTGTATTTCAATCCCTATTTTATAGATGGGGAAACTGAAACCTACAGACGTTGGTAATACGCACAGAATCATAAGAGCTCGGAAGGAACAAAAGGAGGCCTCCAACCCAGGCCTTTCCACCACTATGTTCTTCTAAAAGTGAGATTGATGGGGACTATAATAGAAAGAGAAGTGTTCGTGGAGAAGGGTGAACCTGAATTTTCCTTTGAAGAAGTCATGGCAACTTTATAAGTGGAGGCAGCACAGTTCAGAAGAGAATGCTCTCCATGGGACAATGAGTGATGGCGGTGGGGGTGGGGGAGAAGACGTTCGCTTTCTTAAGTCAAATCTCACATCTGCTCCTGGCACCATGACTCTGGACTCCTATATCTTATGTGCGATGTCCTAGCTTTGGGCGATTCAGGATGCCCTCCAGGGTCTCCGTGGGAACCTTCACCCTCGAAAGGACCAGTGGGAGCTGGGCGGGGATGGCAGAGTCAAACTCTATCCCCTGCAACACTGCCACACCAGCCCTCTCCCCGGGCCAGGGCCCCAGGGAGAGCTTCACGGCCACTCTCCCTGAGCCGATCTCTGCACAGAGCCCCTTGCTTTCTGCAGCCAGGCATTAATGCCACGTGGGACGGTGAAAGGGGGCCTTGCTGCTTAAGGCCGAGAAAACAGTCATCATGTTTTCCTTCTGAGCTCATTTTACTGCCCACAGCACTCATCTTTTATGAGCCAGCCTAACGGCATTTCCCACTTCAGATGCTTCCTACTCACTCTTTCTGCTTCCATTGGACCTTATTGCAGGCCCTGCAAAGGCCCAGAAAACCAAAGAGGGTTGGAGTTCCTTTTAGTGTTTTTACCCAGCAAAGCTGAAGCAAACAAAGGGGGCTGCCAAAGGATTGTCAAGGCAACCCTCCAGTAGTTCCTCATTCTAGGAGAAGTTTCTGGACTCCATGAATAGGATTCTTGGAGTTCTCCCCATCTTTCTACACTTCACATCCTTCCTCCACCCACCGGTAGGCAAAGCCCCTCCTAAGCTGTCTCCAGATGATGTAACAGATAAACCCCCAAATATGAACACACTAATGTTTATTTCTCACGCATCTCACAGTCCAATATGGGCTGCCTAGTTAGGCGGCTCTTCTCCAAGCAGTGATTCTGGGAACCAGGCTCCTTCCAGCCTTCACTATCTTCAACACATAGTTTGGTACCTCTCCATTTAGGTAGCAGAGAGAGAAAGAATGGAAGCTTAAACATAGGAGGTATTTATAAGTCAGGCCTGGGATTGGTTATGTGACTTCCTCCTAATTTTATAGTTAGATCTCCAATGGCCACACCTAACTGCAGGAGCAGCTGCAAACTATAGTCTAGTTGAATGTCCAGGAAGAAAAGAAAACAGATTTGTAAGGCACTAGGGAGTCTGCAAGCCCCTGAGCAGATCGAGTCTTACTTTCTGAGACCTGCATTTTCTATTAAACCAGCAGATAAGGAGAAGGCTACCTGCTAGCCCCAGCTTCTCCGATATTTTAACCTGGAGCAGTTGACTTTACTCCACTCGTGTTCAGAAGGAGTTCCTTCCCACTCCTAAAATATCTGGAGGACTTATGATATGCAGAATGAGCTTTTCTCAAGTGGTAATAACTATAAAAAAGAAACATTTACCGAGTGCTTATTATATGCTAGCTAGGTGCTTTCCATACATCATCTGAGTCTCAACAACAATCTTATCACATAGGTATTATTATTATACCCATATAATAGGTAAGAGAAAAAAATACAGACAGGGTAAGAGTCTTGCTCAAGGGCACACTCAGGGAGCTCTATTCATAGCCTGCACTGTTAAGTAACATATTAGAAGTTTAACTAACTTACTAGAGTAGGCTTTTTGTTTGCTTGTTTTTACATTTCTTTACCTGGGTCAAATGCTGAGAATGCTACAGATAGGTCATGTTCCCTGCCCTGCGATAGGTCAGGTTTAGAAGAAATCACCTATTACTTGGTTTTCTCCAGGATGATTCCAAGTACGACACTGTAATGTAAGTGCCTGACAATTGGTAGCTTTTCTGATTGCAATGTTAGTGTTTGACATGAAGCTTTTGCTGTGGCTCCATTTCAAAGATGTCCATCTCGAATAAACAAATTGCCAGCTACACAACTAGATACAGGCCGCCCCACCCATGCCATTCTCCTTTTAAAGAGCCTTCAGCAACCTAGATAACTAACTGCTTGGGTGATCCTGCTTTTCCCTTCCCACCCTTTAATTCCTGCTCTTATGTTTTAAATTTACCAGGAAAGAGTGAACCTGTGTAACCCCAGGCACCCGACCCTCCACCGGAATAAGGGTAGAAGCCCAGGTCTTCTCTCTCCGCCCCCACCCTTGCTATGTTGTACCAGGCATGCCGTGTACCCTCCAAGACATGTGAAAAAACTTTGTTTTTTCAAAGTTCCCTAATAGTTGTTGCTGAAGTGTATCTTGCAATAAGAAGCACAAGGGCTGGTCCAGCCACAACAATGGCTCCATTTGGGAAAGTCTGTGGGGCCAGGTGAGTGCCCCAGGCATTCTCAGACGATAGCATCACTACTGAATGAATATGGAGGCCATCTCCAGAATGTCAGGATCCCATTCTACTCCGCCTGTAGTTTTTGTGGGTCTTAGGATGACACTTCCTACTTCAAAGCAGAAGCATGGAGAGCCTTGCCATGTAATGTTTTGTGCAGTCCCTGAAGATCTATTAAAGGTAAAATCTTCCTACATGCCTTCCAAACTTGGCTTCTGAAACTAGGCTTTGTCTAACTCTATGTCAGCACTCAGGCTTTTGACCTCAGAGAGGAGGCTCCCAGAGTGGGGTACCCAGCACAATAAGCCAACAACCATCTCAGGGCTCCACACTTATTAGTCTTCTTCTCAGAGGAGAACTAGTTTGGCAATCCCTCCATCCAGAAACAGGTCCCAGAACCACGTAGGCACACCGCCACAGGTTCCATTTCCCAATTCCAGACTCTGCAGGTCTAAGGATGGCTTCATGCTTCATGGATAGAAACTTTTCCCTAAATACTGGTTTCGTCTCTTTGCGTTGACATGGGCTTATAACATGGGCTTATTTCCATCTTCTCATTAAAGCTCTCCAAGCCACACCCTAACATGGGATCATTCTCCTGGGTTGGGGAAGGGCTCCTTCACCATTCAGCATTACAGTAGATTGACGCCCTCGTAAAACAATCAGGGCAAAAGCCAGAGGATCTAGGGTTAGAAGGACTGTTTTCTGGTTAAACCACCACACCACAGATTAAATCCTTGAGATTTAATCACCCAGGGATCCTCTGTTATGTAGCTGCCCAGAGCTACCCTCAAGGAAACAGGCGGTGTTGACATTGGCAGAGATTATCTCGGGGGCGTCTCATCTGTATCTAAGACAGAAGCATGCTTGTGTGGTAGGCATGTGGCTGGCAAGTGGATACAGAGAGTCTATATGTTACAGTAGACAGTTTGATTTGATAATGACCATGAAGCCCAGCAAAGCCTTTTTGGGGGGACTTCAGGAAAATACTGCCAGAGGATACTGAGCTACAGAGCAGACAGAAGGCCAGTCCAAAGTGGCCATCAACATCCTTATCTCTCACAATGTGAGAGCCCAGGGGAAGTCAGGCAGCCCCCTCCACGTGGTCCTCCAGAAGGTCTGGTAAATAAAGTCACCCTTCAAGTCTTAACTAATTAGTCTTTCTGTGGTGACATCTTCCGCTGGATGTGTGCCCTCCTAGTTGAGTGTCAACATAAGCCATACTTAATATTTTGTGAGAAAAGAATACTGGCAATAAAAAAGAGTTTCCGGAATAGAATGCATTCACAGGCTTGGGAATGACCTTCACCCAAACGTATTCAACTAAACCTTCAACAATGGCTCATCAACATGTGCTGAACATTTATTTTGTGGGCGTCACAGTGCACGGTGTTGGTGATATATAGATAAGTAAGAGCTGGTCCACACAATTTAGGAGATGGCAGTCTAGCAGGTAGGCAGAGCCGACACAGAAACAATTAATGGAGGGAGGAAATGCTATGATAGAGATAAACATGAATGCTATAGGAATACACAAGTGAAGCAGATGGGTCAATCCAGAGTTCAAGGAAGACTTCCTGGAGGTGATGGATGATGAATAGCAAGCCTGCTTAACACAGACACAGGAGAAGCTGCAGACCAGGGCCTATAATCAGGGTGGCCTATCGTGTGTTCCACGGAAATGCAGCATCCCCCTTCTACACCACGTAGTATGACTGCAGAACACTGGGCAATTTCATATCAGAGGAAATGGCTCTGGAATGCTACGAAATAACAACACATGCTCTAAGATTTAGAGTTCAAGGGACCAGGTGCCATTAGATACGCGGAAGCTCAGTTTGTTAAAAAAAAAAAAAAGCACTGACCAACTCAGAGAGCTACAAGAGGCAGCGTCATGGAGACACGGAGGGCTCGTATATCACCTTGCCATGTCCATTTTAATCCATAATTAGCCCAGAAAGGACTGCAGGAAGCCAAGCAGAACTGCAACCTTCTTGCATATCTGGAGAGCAGTGCCATGGATGGCCACGTCATCTTCACACCAGGAAGCTGATGATGTGAATGTGTGCAGGCACTTAACCCACCACAGAAAAGCCAAGCACAGAGTGAAAAGGTCACTTGTGGGAAGGTGTGACATGTGTGGGCGAGGCCAAATCGCACAAGAGTTACCCAGGCAAGGGCCAAGTCAAGCAAGATTCAACAGGGGCCGCCTTGCCTGTTCAGGCATTTCATAAGCCTACAGTCAAGGGCGCGAGCAGAACCCAGAGATCAAACACTATGTGCTATTTAACTTGGCCTCCAGCATGACTAGCTCTTTTGTGACTTGGCCGTGCTTGGGGATGTCACACCTTGATCCTATTGGGCTTTACTGAAGAATATTTTTTTAGGTGCGTTTTATACTTTCAGTGACATAGTCCTTTCTGTGTAGAGCAATAATTAAAGAAGAACCAGTAGTAGGAGCTGTATTCATTCCAGCTCATTATCTCAGGGAAAATGTTGCTTTGCAAAGAGCTGTAGTGCAGGAACACAAGCTCCCATGCGGCCTGCTGTTACACACAAAACCACCCTTTGGCTCCCACTGCGTTACGCAGGAGGCCTGATCAGCAGGAGCATGGTATAGTAACCTGTAGACTGAAATGAGCAACAGTTATATTTGGCTTCAGCTCTCCTCAATGCCCACTTCAAGAAACTTAGAGGACGAGATTTAGAGGATTTTTCAGCCTAAAACCTAATCTCTGCTCCAAGGGATAACAGATTTCACGGACTGCCCGAGCGAGTGCTGCCGTGATCGGAGGAGACCAGGAAGCTGGCCTGAGGACAACACCCAGAAATCTGGAACAATGAGAAACGAGCAGAGACTTTTTGTAGAGCCTGGAGGCAGCAACTCTCCAAGAGTCTGGTCTTCTAACTCACTTTTATAGGTTAGGAGATGACAGAATAAAAGGCACTCTTATTTGATTTCCACTGACCCCCCACTGGAAGCAGAGATTTTATAAGCATATTTTGCTTCTAAAGAAGCTACAGTCTTTGGGCCACATCCAATGCTTTTCCTGCTACCCCATGGAAAGCAGCGCATGGGTCACATGCCCTAGATATATTTTTAACAGGCCTGGATTTGAGCCTTTGGTTCTATCATTTATTAGCTGTAAAATGGAGATCATAATGTACCTCCTAGATTGTTCAGAGAGTATGTAATCAAAAGCCCTGCTCTCAGTGAGGGCTGTAGAGTAGGCACGTGATACATGCTAGCTGTGCTGGTGTTTGTCCATCTGTCTTCCTGATAGAAAATAACCAATTAGCAAAGCTGATTCGAAAAAGACATGATTAGGATGGCATGACTCCCGGCTCCATTAAAGCTGATCAGAGGAACTCCAAACCACTGAGAATCTTGCCTTGGTCGGGCTGCAATTGGTGGGAGCCCCTGCCAGAAAACTGGGTTACCTAGGAATGCTAGTTCCGTGTCTAACTGGGTCATTCATGAGGAGGAGCATGGCATGCATGAGCTGAAATGGTAGTATATTCAAGTCCCAGCGCTGCCCCCAGTCAGCTGTATTAAAGTCTTTAGGTCTTTCCGGGCCTCAGTTTCCCATCTTTAACATTGAGACATCACAAGAGGTGATTTCTAAAGTCTCTGCCACCTCTGATACTCCATGAAAGATAGCTGGGTTGCGTCCAGGATTTTTGTTGGGTCTTTGGAGCAGAGTCTGCTTAAAGAAATAAGTGAAAAGCAGGATCTGCAATAAGCTGACAAATCTCACTTGCGTAGAAAGCCAAACTTGAAACCTGGGAACCTCACCTCCACGTAAGCCCTTCTAAATGTTTCTTATTTTTGTTGAAACAGCCTTTCTTCTTCAGAGCCATGACACTCTGACAAATATGAAACCCCAAAGAAGACATTTATCTTTAAACATTCGGTAGTGAAGATTCTGGATTCAGAATGAGGACCTAGTTTCTTCACTTGATGGTGTTCAGCTTCTCTGAAGCTGTTTCCTTCGTCTCTAAAAAGGAGTGATAGCTCTCTTTCACTTATAAAAAGGGAAGGACTTGATTGCTTGGGTTTAAGTAGTATTTACAGACACTATGTATATATATATTCCCCCAGGGGGTTATAATACTATAATACTCAAGGATTGGAGGAGGTGTTTTTTTTTTAAATATTCTTGATGATATACAGCCCAGTATTAAGAGTCAGAACAGGTGCTAAATTAATTACAAGTTGGCTTAATCTGATAAGGATTAAATATTTTCTTTACATAATTCACTTTTAATTTTAAAAAATTACTTCTTGCTTGTTGTAACAAAACAAAATACCCAAGTATGTTCAATAAAAATAGTTTTTTTCCCCCGGCAGACTATTGTTGCTTTCCAGATTCTATTCAGCTCACATACTCATCTACCTACTTACACATACATTCACATAGGTTTTCATCTCCTTCCTTTATTTTCTTTATTAGTTTTAACCCACATAGTATTCTATAGAAAGATTTTTAAAATTAATTGCATTTATCCCATCGCTGGCTGTATCTATTGCATAGGGTGAGTGTCCTATAATTTTTATCCAGTTCTCTGCAGACAAACTTTGAAGTCCCTTCTATTTTATTTATTTATTTTGCCAATTCAAACAACACTGAAATAACAAAATTTTAAATATATATTTTGGCTACTTGTAGGTATTAAATCTTAGCTAACCCTAGCTCTAGTCTTCATGGGTTGCGTCTGCTGGAAAATTATGCTGGATTCCAAAGATAGACTTGGCTCTCACCGACCTATTAAAGCTCGTGCTGCTCCCTCCTAATGCTCAAACGAGCAAGGCTTACTCAACAGCTGCCACCAGCACTGATGTCCCCAAATGGATAGTCTTGTGGGTTTCAGCAGACCCACAAGTGAACACAGTGGATGCTGGCTCCAATAACCTCACTACCACAGATGCGGGGGAGGCAGGGGCCGGTCCTCCCGCCTCTAACAATATATAGACAATTTTAGCAACAGCTTGCCTAGCATCTGTTTCACCAGGTTCTTAATCTCAGCACCATTAGTAAGTGACACCATAAATAAGATCACCGGTGAGTGCCTGGAATCTTGGGATGGGCCAGGAATTTGACCTGGAGATTCTGGGGGATCTGACAAGAGCAGTCTTGTGGTAAATTAATATCTGTGACAAAAAAAGGGTGACTCTAGCACATAGCTGAGCGGACACGCAGGTTTCCCAGGCTGGAGGTGCTCCATAAATAAGATAAGGTTTCCTGACCTATCTCTGAGATTATTTGTAGTCATGGTTACAGCATGTGGTACATACAAGTCCTTTCTGTGACTCGGGCAGCGGGGCTTCAGACTTCAGGTTTCAGGCCTAAGGTTGTCAACCGCTGATGTGTTGCTAGTAAACATGTAAAATGCCAACTATTTAAAAAATAATTTATCAACATTTAAAAGTTGGGAGATTTTACATAAAAGCCTGGGGTTTGGGTATCTCTTAGGAAAAAAGCAAAGCAAGATTCGTTAAGATGGAGGCCACAGTTTCATGTGGGTGCTGAGTAGGGCTGCCCTCTTCAGAAGGGTCACGAGTTTTCCATTTTGATAGAGTCTTCATCCGGTCTGTTTCCCTGGCATTTGAGTCTGTAACTTCTGGCCTCTGGCTTGAATGTAGTGACATTTACAGCTCAGAAGTTCTGTCGCTGCTTATTGCAAAGTAGAAGGGGTAACCATCCACATAGTATGAATTGAATGGCAACCCTTAGGGCTCCTGATTCTCAAATACTTTCTTCTTCAAGATTCGCCTTTTGGTAAGTAACGGCCAACATATACCATAGAATTATTAATTATCCTCATCATACACAGAAATAAACTGAGGCCGAGAGAGGTTTAAGTAGATTGCCCAAGGTCACAGAGGTCGAAGGTGCTCAAGTCAGTATTTGGGCCCAGGTAGTCTCTCTCCAGAAGCTGTGCTTAGAATCACTATACCTCACTTCATCAGTGAGATGACAATATCACTTAAAGATGACAATGCCTCCAGGCAAAGGGAGACTTGGAGTGTTTGGCTGATACTGAAGGATAGTTAGTGGGCAGCTATGTCTTTAGTTGATAAATCCACTTATCAGGTCATGGAACCAGCCTGAAGGAGGGTGGGCAGGGCACTGAGATGATCATGGCTGCACAGGAAGGGGGGCACAGTGAGAGCCCTGGTGTTTAGAGGTGTGGGATTCAAAGAAGTGTCGATGCACAAAAAATGGACTGCTGATACAGAGCAGAATGCATATCCCGAGGACATAAAGGAACCAAGGATCACCAATATGGTCCAGGGGATTTCAGGTGAAAGGTGGGGAGTAAGGTTGACATGAAAGCACAAGGTCCGTTGAAACTTGTGAAAAAAACGATAAAACTCCTTTTGCTAGAACATGCTCGGTCATTTGGCGAATGCTGAGAACGTATGATAGACACGAGAGGGGGAGCAAAGTACCTCACTTTCTGACAAGTTCCCATTTTCTTCAGCAGGGAGAAGTGTCTTAATGCTATGACGTATACAACAGATATAACTAAGAGGGAACTGAGAGGTAGGTGAGAAGACAGAATTAGAGTCAATAACAAGGTGGGTATGGCTCACAGGGCAGGCAGAAACTATGGTAGGTACTGGGCAGACTTGGGTTTGACTCCTGACTCAGCCTGACTTCTAGTTGTGAAACCTTGGTCAGTTTTCTTCTCTGAACCTCAGTTTTCATGGGTAGGATTAAATAGGGTATGTGTGCTAAATGCCTGGCACGTAGCAGACCCTCAGCACATAGCTGAGTGGACACGCAGGTTTCCCAAGCTGGAGGTGCTCCATACATAAGATAAGGTTTCCTGACCTATCTCTGGGATTATCTGTAGTCATGGTTACAGTATTTAGTAGTTGTAAGTGCTGTCTGTGACTAGTGTGGTGAACTTCAGATGTCAGAAAGGTCAATTCTTTAGACCCGGATGAATCAGACCCTGAGTACCAGAAGCATTTATCGATGAGATGAGGAAACAATCATTGGTAATAGTGAAGAAATGACAAATATTGAGAAAGGTCCTAAAAAAAAGTGGAGAAAGGCAGATGTCATTATTTTGAAAGAAGAGTTGGGAAGGAAGAGCGTTTAAGTACTTATAGACAGCGTATCAAACCCAGGCAAAATTCTGGAATATATTAACAAGCAGATGGTTTGAGAGAAAGACAGCAAATAGTTTAGAAAAAACAACAGATGGCTTAGAAAACACAGTACCGTTAAGAAAAAAGTTACTCCAAGCAAATCCCATTTTAACTTTTTTTGTTAATATTACTAAACTAATTGATGAGGAAAACACTATGGATTAGCTAATCACATCACTGGTGTGATATTTGACAAAGATTTCAAGATGTTTAGTTGACAAGATGGTGAGACTGGGTTGAATGACAATACAGTCCAAGCTTGCAGAACTCAAATGCTGTTCATGAGTAGACCATTCTCGGTTCGCGAGGGGGCCCTCAGCTATGCCACAGGATTCTCTACCTGGCCTTATCAGCAATTTGGGTGAAAACAGATCACATCTCAGAAAAATTTGGGTGAAAACAGATTACATCTCAGAAAAATTCGTACTTCATCTAAAAATTCAATCTCATAAACAATGCATTGAATGAGAAAGTCAACATCCAAAAATACATTGCTAATCTTCAAAATGGGCCAACAAAGAAAATCAGCAAACATATCAGAAGTGCTTATTTAATTTTACTTCTAGATTTTAAAATGTTCAGTTCTTGAAAGCATAGAAATGGGGAGAACTATTTTGAATGGAGCAAATGTAAAAAAAAAATTGTTTTTCTCTTTCTTTTTCCGGAGTTGTTGACTGGAATTTCAATTTAAGTCAAAGTATGCTGCTACTCCTAAAATAGTGGATTCAATTTCAGGCGGAAGCCACTAGGTCCAGAGAGGTAATAACACACTGGACTCCAGTCAGACTATGTCCGCAGGAAGACGGACTGCAGTGGCAGTAGTGATAGAGATGCCAGCAGTGGTAAGGTGCCAATATTTATTGAGCACATTTTCTATACCTTGTACTGTGTCTTTACATGAATGAATTAGCTAAACGTACACAGTGGTATTAGGCTAATGGCTGAAGTAACTCTGAAATGGCTCAGTGGCTTCATACAGTAAAATTGTACCCTTGCCTAAGTTACACAGTGCAAGAGTGGGGATGCAGACTCAAGTTCTTTCTGTTTGTGGCTCTGCCTTCCTCTGGGTCCCTGGAATTCTCTCCACTCAGTAGGCAGATGACAAAAGAGAAGGAAGGTCCTAACACAAGAACATTTTGGGGGGAAGAAAGTGGTATGTATCACTTGTGCCCACCTTCCATTGCCTGGGACTCAGTCACATGGTATCCCCTGACTGCAAGGGAGACTGGGACACACATTCCAGCGGTGTGCCCAAGAGATGAACAAGCACTGACAGTCTGGAGTATTTCTCTTACTATTCATCACACACTTACAAGGTAGACACTGCTAAATTAACCCTATGGAAAGGACAGGAAATACATATTCAATGGTGGCAACAGTTCAGATCTATGTGTTATACTTGAAGAATAACGACAAGCTATATGTTCAAAGAAATCGGACCAACTTCTTTACAGATGTTGTGTGACTTTGCAAAATCTCTTATGTATAACGTTGGAAAGAAGATGACGAATGGATGCTAGGATAAATATCTTCAAACAGTTGAAGAGTTGACTGGAACTTGAAGTAAACGAAATGATTTTCTAGAAGTTGAAGTCATGCTATAAAGTCATGATTCCTGGCGTTGCTTCTAAGAGCTCTTTGCTTTGGAAAGTTCCTGTGGAGACAGAGGGACTTTCTTTGAAGGATATTGTTAAAGGGACTCCCAAGTTGGTTAGAAGCTTTGGTTCTATGATTTTGTGAGGTGGAAAACTAAAAGACATGATGCCTATTTAAAATTTTTGCCATGGGCCTCCAGTTTCTCATTTGACATCATGGATGGAAACAGGCTTCTACAAATTTACCATTCAGACACAGTAAAATTTCTTTAATTTAGATTAACTGGGCAGGGTGTGTATGTGTGAAGGTGTGGGGGTGGTGGTAAAGAGGAAGCAGGATATAAGAAAACTGGTTTGAATTAGGTATTAAGAATGACTAAGATAATATTTTTAAAATTATTTGGTTTTATCCTATTATTTTCAGCTCAATTAAATCTTACCTCATTTTATATCTGTTTTTAGTGAATAAGTCCAACTTACTATGTATATACCTTTGCTGGCAAATAAATCAATGCTTCTAAATGGGTAAATGGTTTTTATGTTTCATTTAAGTGAGTTAATGGCAAATTCCCCCATATTCTTGTTTTTTTTCTTCCCCTCCACTAATTGGTTTAGACCGTCTTTCTTAATATTTATGAGAAATGCAGATTAACTTTCAGGCCCTGTTCGAAGCATTAAAAACTCTGGATTAGGAACATGTGAATGAACGAAAAACATGTATTTTAAATAATTTTTGTTTCTTAGGCAAATCTTTGAAGAATTTCTACTAAAAGTTCACTTAGGTGAAAACAATAAAGTAAAACTAAATTGCTTTGGAAACATTCCTTTATTTGGGTTCATGCCTAATTAGGACTAGACATTATTCTCTCCTTTCTTCCTCTTCTCGGCCCACCATCTGCTTACTCTTGATTAATTAAGTTGCACTGTTTTTGTGTGATCTTCCCTTCTCCCTCCCATGAATGGTGGCAGTGATTCAATATCCTGGGCTCTACAGTCCTAAGAAAGCTTGAGAGGAAGTGTATGGAGCTGGGGCAGGGCATCGAACTGCCAGAATAATGATTTGCTGAAATGACTAACATTTTCTATGATTCATGTGAAGGGCTTTATTGGTGTCCTGTAGACCCGGTCTTACTGGAGGAGGATGGAGACATGGGCTGGAGTTCTAGCTCTGCCTTTCATGAGCTATGGAAATCTGGGCAAGTGGTTTAACCTTTCTGAATGTTAATTTCCACATTTTAAAAAAAAAGGGACTCATATGATCACCCAACCAATCTTCATACACTTCTCAGAGTAATGGGTCAACACAGTAGTGTATGTGAACCTTCTTTGTAAATAAGAAGTTGCTCTCCTCCTCCCTCACCTATATCCCTTTCTTTCTGTTTTTTTTTTCTTTTAAAAAATTATATCATGGACCTTTACAGCCAAAAGATATTTAACTTTTGAACAATTTCCCCTGAATGACCATGGATGGAGTCATGTCACCATGATTGAACGAGTCTCCTTTTCTCGGCTCCAAAAACCCAGTTGAGCTGAGCAGTGAGAGAAGCATTCTGTACAAACGTTTCACTTCCTTGAGAGATAAGGCAAAGGCTCCTTCAGCAGACAGACCACGGTATCTGGGACCAGGCAGAACTACGAATTCCAACAGAAAACTGTCCTGCTCTTTGAGAAAACAATGGATCAAGAATAACTCCCTTCACAGTCCAGGATGATGTTGGGCTAATTGAATTCTTTGCAGGTTGAGAGTCAAGAGTGGAACTGCTTTGGCACTGCCACAAAGTGATGAAGTTGGATGTGGTAGATATGAAAATGTACCACAGAGCCTTCCAAATACAGAGAATAATTAACCAAGGCTTACATGCGATGCCCTGAAACCCACAGCCTCGTGTGCTCTGAGGCCACGCCTCCCATGAGGTATTCCAGCTGATGACTGAGCATGGCTGGGACCCAAAGGCGAGACCATTCCTGGGAGATGTGACTCAGCTAACAGTTGACTCTAACTGGCTGAAGGGCTCCCCAATGACCTTGCTGAATCTTCCTTAGACAGCACAGGGGTCTAGGACACTTCCACTCACTTTTCTCTCAGTCTCCCTTTCAGTCAGTCAGACTTGTTTCCTGGTCTGAGGGCTACTTGGTTTGATGGCTCTACCATCATTTTTTTTCTATCTCCCTCTAATTTCACTTACGCAGGCGTTTCCCCTAATAAAATCTTTGAACATTTGATCCGAGTTTGACTCCTGCTTTTCAGGGGACTCAGAATACCACACTTGGCAGATCACTTAAAACTCTCAGTTTCAATTTCTGTATCTTACAAATTGGGAGAGTTGGGGCAAGAGAGTGGAGATAGAAGAGAGGGAAGACCTAATCCGTGTCTGCTGTGTGCCAGGTACTGTCACATACATTATTTTACATAATTATCACACCAACTTTACTGTGGCATGTAGGAATATTATTTTACAGAAAAGAAAGCTGAGGATTAGAAAAATTAAATCACTAACTAGCCTGAGATTACTGCAGTTTGGATTTGAACCCAGGTCTCTTCTGACTTCAAGGTTATATCTTCTCTACAACTTCCTCTCCTTTTCTGGCTGCTTAATTGCGAGGATCAAATGAGATAACAGACGTGAAAGCACTTTGGAAATGTAAGAAAGTGTTACTACAAAACCAGACGTTGTTACGGCACGTGTGGGCCCTTCTGAATGTGGGACCCATGAAACCAGCCCTGGTAACAACAGAACTGTCAATACAGGGACAGTCAAATTGAGCTTGCAGGAAATTTTCTAGAAGAATAAATAAAAAAGTCTCTTGCTCAGAGAGATAATGTAGACAAAACTTCTTAGCTCCCTGGGACTGTCAGTGCCACAGAAATGATTTTTGGCTATTTCTGGGAGGAGTCATCACACATTTCAAACAGAAATAGTCTTCTGAGCCAAAAGGCTTCCATAATGTTTATGAGAAGGCATGGGACAGACGGCAGGATGTGCCTGTAGCAATTCCTTGCCAGCTCCAGTCTTTCGATGCTGGATACCCAGGCTTCTTCTAAAGACACCCAGGGACTTCTGCTCTAGGCTTAAGCTCATGGAAAAGCATGGGCCCTGCCACCTTTCCCACTGAGCTACTGTATACAGCCTTGCCTGTTTAATCAATTCTGGGCTCAGTTTTTGAGGAAGCTTGCTTTCTTGAGGGCAGTGCTGCTTTCTTTCAAATGTGGGGCAAATCCTATTTTTGGTCTAGCAGAAACTCACACCAACTTTGCAGATGGTTCTGTGCTTTAGATTTAAGCAACCTCGGTAAAGGTCCCTGGATGTAGCATGATTATGACATTTTAAGGCAGGCAAACAGCAGCGTGACTTCTCCTGTGGCTGGGGCGTCTTTGGTTGGGCCAGGCATCCATTTGTCTGGGAAAAGCGTACATGAGCCTGTCTATAAAGCAGTGCGAGGTATACAGCAGCTGGTCCTCGCCCTCGGTGCAGGCAACTTCCAGGGAGCATACGGATCCTCTTAAATTGGGCAGGGAAATCCATCAGCATTGTCCTCTCCTGCTTGAGTCTGACCTTCCACTTTGAGCTTCTGACATGGTTAATAAGAGCTACTCTATCATTTCGTGGCATAAAAGCTGGTGACAGCCTGGAGAAAAAGAGTCATGAATCTTAAGAGTTACTGAATGGTGGGGACCTCCGTTGTCCACCCCCGTGCCTTTGGGCCATCGAGCAGCAGTCCCATCTCTCACCACTTCCCCATTTGCTCTTTGTACTAACTCATGCCATACTGTTTTATACTCGTTTGCTCTTGCGGAGGCCATTTAACTGGCCTGGAATGCCCTTGTCTACTTTGTTCAGGAGAGGACTGGCTACTTCTTTAAGATGTTGCTCACAAATGTCAACAATCGTTTGTTGCGTCTTCTGGACTCGCGTTCCCCTCTCTTAGCACTAACTCACATAAGTGAGCACTTATTTGTGTGTTGTCATCCCAACTAGTCCGTGAGTATCCAAAGAACGCGAATTGTTCTCCCTGGTCTCCATACGCTTGAGGGCTGCAGCGTCCGAACCATAGCAAATTTTCATTAAGTGATTAATGAATAAGAAGCGGATGAATGAGTCAGCCCATATCCTAAGTTTCTCTCCCAGCATCCTTCTGCAGTATCAAATCATTGGCAAGTGCTACTTTCTCTTATTCAGTGGAAATGTAGACGTTATTTCTATATGACAAACTGTACACCATCCCCAGCCTTTTCCTTTCACAGAGAAACAACCCTTGTCTCTTTCACAAAGTCCTGCAGGCCTTATTTTTCAACCATCCAGCTACATTCAATGTTCTTCCCAGAAATTTCTACAGGAATGAATTGTACTAATAACCGGGTTCACCTTTCCAGTTTAGTCCTTGGTATTCAAGAGGCCAGGATGCAGCCACATGGCTTGAGAGGGCAAGAAGTGTGCAGATCTGTACACTTCTCCAGGGTAGTATGTGTCCAATTTAGGGGAGAAAAATTTCCCCCAAAGATCAAAGGGGATCTATGTCTTGGGACCCAGGATAAGGTGACTTGGTGTCATCGATAACTCTAAGACAATAATAGTTTATGGATTGCCAGAGGAAATATTCAGAATGCACTCTAACTCATTCTCTGCTGAGGGTCATGGGGAAGTCATTTTACAAGAGGTGGATGCCTGCATGTCACCTAGGTACCATTTAAAATTTCAGAGGAATGTCAAAGATTATCTGTAAGACCGTAAACAACCCTGTAATAAATGGGAACAAAAATTTCAAAGCCAGAAATATTTTATTAGCCTAGATCTCGAGTGGAGAAATAAAAGACATGATTGAAAAAAGGAAAAGAAATCCTAAATTTATGACTAAGAAAGCACAGATGTCCAGTTCTCCATGCTCTGAGTGTCTTCAGCCTGTAATGCTTGCAGATGTCTCCTATGTGCAGATAGCTCCTATATGACAATGGATGGACTTAGCTCTTTCAGACACCCAGATTTGTCAGAAGTACAAGAGTCAGTGCTTTGTTGCCATGGCGACAATGACAGGGTGGGCAGGCAAGATCCAGTCATTTACATTTCTACCCCATGTATCAGAGAGGAGACTGCTATGACCCCATGGAGGGACGCCTCTGCAAGCATTTGTGAGCTCCTTTTGTGTCAGGTCACTTAGCTTCTTACTGGCTGACTTCTGGCCTGTAGAGCAGGCAAGATGGAGGGAGGGAGCAATGGTACCTCCCAATTGTCCTGGGAGAATGTCTGAGATAAGCTGGAACCCATTAGTGGCACCAGCACACAGGCTTCTGATGAGAGGCTGAACACCTCTGCTGCAGCCGACCACCAGGGAGAAAGGCGGCAGGACTGTGCACAGAGGATTCACACGTGTTTGGCTCTGTCCTGATTCCAAATCTCTCGTCTCATTTTTAGACTATATGTCAGATCACAGTGCCTGATTTTTAGTTCGAAAAATATATTGTGACCAACAGGGATAACTGCGAAGGGCAGCATCTACCCTTCCAATGATTGCGCACTTCTCCCTGAGAGATCTCTTTGAAATTTGGTATCTGACAGGAGCAGCACACTGGGTTCCTAACACTTCAGAGAAGCATTTTCCAATACACTGTTACTAGGTGTTCATTAAAAATCAGGGCTATGGTTTCATCAATACTGGGTGCATTGGGTTACGCAAAGTTAAACAGACAGCTTTACTCAGGGACTTCTCAGAGCCCTTCATTTGCCAACAAACCGTGACTGTCTAGGACAAGATGTGTGTTATCTTCCAAACCTACTGCCTAACGAAACTTACTGCTCCGGGAATCTTTGGGTACAATGACTCAAAAGAACCCTCTTTGGAAAGCCATTTGGTCATAGTGTGTCCTTATAAGTTGTCATCTAAGCCAGGATAATTCTGAGAGAAAAGGGGAGACTGTCAGATCTGCACAAACATAAACTACCAGTGTCTCAAGTAAAGTGGGGACATCTGGTCACTCTGCTAAAAGGCACCGGCTTAGCTTCTCCTGGAACAGGCTGGATGGGATGCCCGGAGCCCTGGGAATTTGAGGAGGAGGAAGAAGAGGAGGAGGCACGGCCAGTGGATTCAGCTGACTCAGAGATGCTCGGGGCGCACTGGCGGCTGAGGACTTGGAAGGCTCCTTGGCAGAGCTGCAAACAGTAGCCATCGGTCCCGAAGATGGGGAAAATGTACAGCTCTCCTCGGGCTGGTCCTTCTGCAGCTCGACTGACCCCAGCCGAGCCCTGCATTTTGGTGAAGTAACATGCTCACCAGTGACATCAGGCCTTCGTGTGAGTGCTGGTGACCCCTACTTGTAAAACGGCCAATTGCAAAAACAAACAAGCGGCTTCAAGGACCCTGGGAAAAGACGATGCCATTTCACCCAGGATCTGCCAAATCAAACAGTCTGGGGAAAACAAAATAAATAACTTTCTTAGGCCTAATGAGAAACGGCAAGTGTTTCTAATTCAGGCTTCCTCTGGCCCTCATCTCTCCGATGGGCCATTGAAACCCTGTCTCGGCTTCCAGAAGGTGCTACTCATTGCCCAGGCGATGGGCCTGGTCCAGGTGGCTAAGATGGACGGGGTCTCCTCCGAAGGGCTGTGTGTATTCCAGGTAGCACAGTGCCCATTTCCTCATCCCTCCTTCAAACAACTTTTCAAATCTTTCATCAACTAAGATCTTCTTCTGTTTCTTTTTCCTGATTCCAAACCTGGGGCCTCAACCAGAGGGAGACCAAAAGAAGATCATCCCGACTTCCCCGGATCAGAAGCAGGAAAGCTCTGGGTCATTAATTCATTATTTGAACACATAGCCTTTTGTGAAAACAATAAGCACAAGGTGACATGATTAAATTATCATTCTTACTGTTTTTTAAAGGAATAACCCTCTGGCCACCATGGAAAGACTGAACTGAAAGGGACAATTCTGGGGGCAGGAGTTCAGCAGGGAGGATTTTGCAGGAGTCCATCTCCATCTGTGCTGGAGGCAGAGAGCCCAGGTCCTCCAGCATTCAGTGATTCTCCTGTTTCTTTCTAGCTATAGTGAAAGACCAGAGTTGGCAGCAGCCTGTAACAAAGACTTTCATTTGCATATAGATTATACATACTTTTAAAAGCATTTTCAAAATTATCAATGTGATCTTCACAGCTGGCTTGTGCACTTGGAAGGGGAGGGACCTGAATTTCCATTGCAGACGTGGGGAAACTCTGAGGCTCTGAGTGGTGTAGCATTTCTGCCGATGGCCACCATGGTGGTCAATGAGAGAGCCAGGATTACAACCCAAGTCTCCTCATTTCCAGTCCTGAGTATGTTTCACCTCTGCAAGCTCCTCATGAGATAGCAGGTCTTTCAGGGTTCAGGGTCTGTGTGGTGAGTTTGGAGTGGGACATGGTAGGCTTCCCTCACTCCTTGCTAATGAGGAAATGTGTGTTCTCCATGGATGGGAGGCACGAGCTCCTGCTTCCTTAAAAGGACAAGTTTGCCAATATACTACATTGAATGATGTCCTCCTTCCCCCAAATTCATGTCCTTTTTGGAATGTGACCTTCGAAAACAGTCTTTGCAGATGTAATTAAGATGAACTCATACTGGAGTAGCGTGGGTCCTATATCCAATATTACTGGTACCCTTATAAGTAGAAGAGAAAAGACACAGACATAGAGACACACCAGGACAAAGCCATGTGACAGCGAAGGCAGAGATTGGAGCAACGCATCTAGAAGTCAAGAAAGGCCAAGGATCGCTGACAACCACTGAACGCTGGGAGGGAGACACGGAACAGACTCAGTTTCCCTCAGAGTCCTCCAGCATGAACCATCCTTGCTGACACCTTGATGTCACCCCTCTGGCCTCCAGAACGGTGAGAGAATAAATTTCTGTTGTTTCAAGCCACCTCCTCTGTGCTACTTTGTTATGGCTGGCCTCAGAAACTAACATAGCTACGCTTCGGAACAGCATTTTCCAATGGAAACGTCCTATCACTCACATAGGTAATTTTAAATATTTTAGTAACTGCACCAAAAAGGGAAAAGGACAAGTCAGTTTCAATGACACATTTTATTTGACCCAAGTTTGTTATGCAACGTGACTGTGTTGTAGACGTCCACTGTACAACTGCCTGTAGTTAATGCTACTGGATTGCGCACTGACATTTTTTGTAGAGCGTAGGTCTCAGGTTAAGTGCTCTTACCACAAAGAAAACAAACAACAAAATAACAAGGCGTGAAGAAACTTTGGGAGATGAGGAGTATGTTTATTTCCTTGATTGGTGATGGTTTCACGAGTAGATACACATACCCAAACTCATCAAATTGTATACATTCGATGTGTACAATTTTTCTTATATCAATTACACCTCGATAAAGCTGTTAAAAACCAGACAAAGCCATTGAAAAAAGTTTAACATAGAATCAACATCAAATTACTAATGCTGTGTTTTACAATCTTTTTTCATATCAAGTCTTCACATTTGATGTCTATTTCACAGGTACTGTACTTCTCAAATTCAGACGAGCCATTTCAAGTCTTCAACTGGCACGTGTGATGGGCAGCTTCCATTTTGGATGGTGCAGTGCTGAGCTTTCCTCTCCATATATCAAGGTATTTTGTACTGCGTCGCGTCAGGGAAGGCAGGAGAGGGAGCAAGAAGGAAGACCTTGGTCCTCGGTGCTGTGCCTTCTGGCGCTCTTTCAACTGCTACTCTTTTGTCCTAAACACAAAGCTCCTCAAATACCCACTGCTTCTCTACCAGGCAACATGACGTCCAGCCCTGCCCCTGGTACCACCAGTGCATCTGGGACAAATGGGATGGGGGCAGAATTCCTTTCCAGACATGCTGCTTCCTCACTATTGTAACAGGATGTGTCCTAGGACCTTCTCATTGGCCTGGCCGAATCTCACTTCAGCTTTCTGCTTTCTCCTAAAGACAAAAGATTCTCGGTCTCCTTCCCAGAGCCCCAGATAGCCATCGTCCTGAAGCATATATTTAAGGACACATTCTTCCATTCCTCCCTTACACTGCTGCCCGGGATTGAGGCAGCAAACGTGGGTCTGAATCTGACACTGACAGATTCTCATGCCAATTCCAAAGAGATGCCCAAACCAAATGTTACAAAGACAAACCATATGGGAGCCCAGCACTCTGGGCCATTAATACAAATTTTTAAATGACTGTGATTGATGGTGTAGCTCTTACAAGTCCAAGATCAATGAAAATGCATCTTGATCTCTTGAACTCCCTCATTTTTTCTTGGATCCTTTTCCTGTACAATGAGGCCCATTTCTGTGATGCCTGAAGGCATCTGGGGCCCTTTCAATGGATTTGCCATCCACGCCCTTGCCAGCCAGCCTGTTGGTGGAATGGCAGAGGGTGAGGTGAGGGCCTTGGAAATGAGAATTCTCATCATCAGGTTAAATGCCAAACCAGGCCGTTCAAAGTAGAAATTCTACATCCTGACTAGAAAGAGTTCTGGGTCAAATTAGGAACATCACCTTATTAGTGAGACCAAGGGATGATAATATTAAGATAAACATTTATGTTCTTGAGTTTGTTTCTGTATGCTCATTTTCCTGGACATAAAATGCACTGTACCAGGTATTGAAGAAAGGCTTGGTAGAGAATTTTACTTTGGAGTCTTGAATTCCTCCTCAAATCTGAGAATCCCTCTCCTGATAATACATACACAGATACAATTTTGCATGCAATTTGAGGGCATTCACAAACCTCTTGTAACCCATCCACAGACCTCACATTAAGGACAACTGGTGCAGAGTAACTATTATGGGATTGAAGTGAGACAGTCAGACTGAGGTGGGACATTGTAAAAAGGTGAGAAACCATAACTTTCTCTGGTTTCATGTGGCTCTCAGAAAGCCACAATGAACTGAAAGTCCTGCACTCTGAAAACTATAAGACACTGATAAAATGAACTTAAGACAACACAAATAAATGGAAAGATATACCATGCTCATGGACTGGAAGAATTAAAATTGTTGAAATGTCCATATTACCCAAAGCAATATAGAGATTCAATGCGATCCTTATGAAAATACCAATGGCATTTTTCACAGAGCTAGAACAAAGAATCCTAAAATGTGTATGGAACCACAAAAGAGCCTGCACAGTCAAAGCAATCTTGAGAAAGAACAACAAAACTGGAGGCATCATGTTCCTTGATTTCAAATTACACTACAAAACTATAGTAATCAAAACTATGGTATTGGCACAAAAACAGACACAAGGATCAATGAAATAGAATAGGGAGCCCAGAAATAAACTCACACATACTCGTATATGGTTATTCTATGAAAAAGGAAGCAAGAATATACAATGGAGATAAGATAGTCTCTTCAATAAGTGGTGTTGGGAAAACTGGACAGATACATGCAAAACAATGAAACTGGACCATTATCTTCCACCATGTACAAAAATAAATTAAAAATGGATTAAAGACTTGAATGTGAGACCTGAAACCATAAAACTCCTAGAATAAAACATAGGCATAAGCTTTCTGACATCAGTTTTAGTAATATTTTCTTTGTCCAACCCTTCAGGCAAAGGCAACACAAGCAAAAATAAACCAATGTGATTACATCAAACTAAAAAGCTTTTGTACAGCAAAGGAAACCATCAACAAAATAAAAAGGCAACCTATTGGGTGGGAGAATATATTTGAAAATCATCTATCTGATAAGGGGTTAATATCCAGAATTTATAAAGAAGTTACACAATTTAAAAGTGGGCAGTCGATTTGAATAGACATTTTCCCAAAGAAGACATACAGATGGTCAACAGGTACATGAAAAGATGCTCAACATCACTAATCATCAGGGAAATGCAAGTCAAAACCACAATGAGACCTCACCTCACACCTGTCAGAATGGCTGTTATCAAAAAGAAAAAAATACAAGTATTGGCTGGGATATAGAGAAAAGGGAACCCTTGTACACTGTTGATGGAAACAGTAATTGGTACAGCCACTATGGAAAACAGTATGGCGGTTCCTTGAAATATTAAAAATAGAACTACCTTATGACCCAGCAATTTCACTTCTGGGTACGTATCCAAAGAAAATGCATAGGGGTGCAAAAAAATAGGGGTGCACCCCTATGTTTATTGCAGTATTATTTACAATAGCCAGGATATGAAAGCAACCTAAGTGTCCACTGATAGATGAATAAATAAATAAATGTGGTGTATTACATAAAGATGGAATATTACTCAGCTATAAAAAAGAAAAAATATCTTCCCATGTGCGACAACATGGGTGGACTTAGAGGGCATTATGCTAAGTGAAGTAAGTCAGACAGAGGAAGACAAACACCATATGATTTCACTTACATGTGGAATCTAAAAACCAAAACAAAGAAAACAAAATAGAAACAGACCTATAGATACAGGAAATAAACTGGTAGTTACCGGAGGGGGAGCAGTTGGGGGGAGGGGGCAGGTGAAATAGGTAAAGGCATTTAAGAGGTACAACCTTCCAGTTACAAAATAAATAAGTCATGGTGGTATAATGTAAAGCATAGGTAATATAGTTAATAACAATATTGTAGTAACTTGGTAAGGTGCCAGTTGGTAACTAGACTTATTGGGGTGATCATTTCATAATGTATATAAATATCGAATCATTATGACGTGCACCTGAAACTAACAGGATCTTGTATGCCAATTATACTTGAAAGCCACAATGAAGCTTTCTTTATAAAAATAGGTTCCCTGATGAAATGAGTTTGGGAAATACTGTACCCAATTCTCTCTCTTCTACTTCAGAACCTCACAATGGAAGATAGCATATTATATGCTGTAAGAAATCTTGAAGGAATCCCAAATTAATTTGGCCGGAGAATCTTAGTTTTGAACAAAACCTCAAACATCCCACAGAATGTACTCTGAGAAACACTGAGGTGCATTATATCTGGACAAATGTGTGTAGACCATTCCACATCTTTCTCTTATATAAATGGCTGTCAGAGTGGCTGGGTCCTACTTTTCCCTTCACTTCAAACTACAGTGTGTGCTCCTGTCCCCATGTCTGGGGAGCAGGCCATCCATGCACATGGCCGAGTGTGAGGAGGTGGGGTCCTGAGGAGTATGGCGGGGTGGCCCTTTTGCCCAGGAGGCATCATGCACATGGCATTTTGTTATAGCGGGTGCCATTCTCATAGAACGCAGTTAATGATGTCCCCTGGAGTTGTGCAGTGGGGCGGCACTGGGGTGCAGACTTACTTCTCAGAGGGGCTCACTGGCCTTCGCTCTTCCTTTGGTTTGTGGACAGGAGGATTTCTCTTTGGTGGCAGCTGTCTGCAACCACCCAATAAGAAGTGCAGTTATCAGCCTGTGGGGGAGAGCTGGCTGAATGAGGGTCAAAGAAAATGTCCCCAAGAAACTGGCATTGAAGGTGGCCCTTAATAGACACGAAGCATTTAATTTGGCAGTGAAGGGCCTCCCGGGCAGAGGGGATGGCGTGAGCAAGGGGATGGGGGCTTTACGTCCCAGAACCATTGGTCCAAGGCACATACACTGGAGAGCGGACCTACACAACTAAAGGCATTTGACTGCATTTTTCATGGCTCACATTCTGGAGAAGGCTGCGGCAGCGTCCAAACTTACTTCACGTACCGCTCCAGAGTTGTGGTATGACAGAAAATAAAGGACCTGACAGAGCTGGGTGTTTGGCAGCACATCCCAAATCCTCCTAGAAGGGTTCTGACTTGGACAATTGCCAAACATGGTTTCCCTTTTTGGTTGATGGTTAAACCCTGGGTATTCTATGGGAAACTTAATCCATCTGTTTCTGATTCTTTCACACTGAACTTATTGAAATGTTATTTTGTGAGAACTTCTGGATAGCCGAGCATCTTTCAGAACCATTTTCCTTAAGCCTTTTAAGCCTATTGACTTGGAAGCAGGAAGTTGCTCTTTTGCCAAGAGAACAGAGATGTCGGGCCCGAGAGCTCTGCTGCAAAATATTCTGCCCACGTCACGGAGTTCCCCACCTGGCCAAAGCCTCTCCCTCTTCTGGCCATGAGGCTTCAGGGTTTCCCACAGTTCTGTGACTTCACAGGCAGAATGGGTCCAATATTTTCTTATGTTTGCAACAGAGATTCCTGGACCGATTAGATCCATCAGTGTCTTGGCAACTTGAATTTGCTTAAAGCACCGAAAGAAGGGAACTCAGCATGCAATTTTCAAATGCTCCTTCCACATCAGATTTCTTCAGATGAGGTGACCCATGTGGTCACCCATTTATAGGGCAGCTGCCTCTCCAATTTGCCTTTGGCCGTGATGTCAGGAACCACTTCTTACTTATCTTAGAATCTCCAGGATTTATCACTGGGCTCAGCATAAGATAAGTGCTCAGGAAATGCAAGCTGACTGACTGCTGCCTAAGGGGTCAGTGTGTGGAAACAAAAATCACAGAGGTTCTCTTCAACCAAACTAAAGTAAACTGAACCTTCTTTTTAAAAGAATTCTCAAAGGATCCTTGCCTGTACGGATATTAATTATAGCATGTATCGATTCTTGGAGGCAAATTTAACCTCTGCTATAAAAAAAATAATTAGTGCTTCAATGAAAAGAATATCATGCATACCAGAATCCCAGGTTTAATTTCCATGAAGAAAGATGGGCGGATTTGGAAAATATAACCTTTTTTCCTATGGAAAGCGAAAAACTTGGTAGACTGAATTGGTTCCTGGTTGCTGGTCATAAGGCGTTTGCCATAATGGTTTTGATTAGACTAGTCAGGATTTCCAGGGGAATTTGAGAGTCTGAAATGTAAATGCTTCCGGTCTGAGGGAATAAAAACCCTGAGTAAAGTGAAATCAGGCAGGAATTGTGGACAGAGGCCACAAATAGAGGAAGTGGCAACATAAGACTGAGTTTGATGAAAATGGTGAACTTCCCAGCTGCCAGACACCATTGTAAGTATCTAATTTGCAATATTCAATTTAATTCTCACCACAGCCTTGTGAGCTAGGAACTGTTACTTTCTCCACTTACCAATGAGGAAACCAAGGCACAGAGATGTTGTCACTTGCCTGAGGTCACACAGCATAGGCAGGATTTTATCCCAAGTAGCAGAACTCCAGACTCTATATTCTTAACCCCTGCCTAGGACTGTTTCTCAGCGATGCGGTACTGAGAAGGGCATTTGAACTCTTTGACCTTGGTACTGAGGAAAACGGCAGGAATAATAATAATAATAATAATAATAATAATAATAACAGTAAAAATAATTGCTTTGTCTACATCATAGGGTAATTCTCTGGACCATTTCAGGTAATGAATATGAAAACATTTCTAATGAAGCCTGAGACACAAGTGCCTGACTCACAGTAATGACTCAATAAACATTTTTTGAACAATGAAATGAAGAAGAATAGATTTGTAATAAAAGTAAAAGTCACTTTCCTCTCCAAATCCACTATGCTATATATTCACACAGGGTCTTTAAACAAACTGTAACACACAGTAACTCTTGAAAGCAAATCTTACACTCGACATAAAAGCAGCAGAGACCTAAATACCTCCTAAGGGTCATCTGTATTTCAGATGCATTTCAAGGTCTTGAAATCGTCTCATTTAATAGTGAGTACCAGGTAAGATGGCCATTTACAGACGTCTGACTAGGGAGAGGCAAGACTGAAACAGTGCACCCCAAATATTAGCAAACCGTAGCATTCAAAAATTTAAATATATATAACCTATCTTGCCCTATTGCTGAAAGTTATTATAATTCAAGAGGTCACATCTCATGAAGAACACTGTGAGGTCCATGAGAGAAGGGGACGTGTCTTTCGTGTTAGAGCCTAGAATGGAGCCTGGCTCACCCCAAATGCTCAAATATCTACTGAATGAATGAATTTGATAGAGGTCATTGCCCTGTCTTCCCCTTCCAGAGAGAAGTGGAAGCCTGGGAAGAGGTCTGAGTTGGGGACATGGCCTGAGCGAACGTGGGGTGAGGGCCGGCCCAGGGGGCAGCCATCCATCCAGGAGCACTGCTCCGCCGTGGCCTTCCTACACAGCCACAGGGAACGAACTGCTCTTCCTCTGTGAAGGTAGGACTTTCCTGGGACCCAGAGGTCCTTCAACAATCAAGAGCTGAGCGCTTAGTGACAGGGTGCCATGAGCTCGGATACAAATCACCCGGGTGTATCTGTGCACGTACTCATACTCGATACTGTCACAACTACACACAACAACATGCACAAACACAACGGCTTGAATGGAACTAGAACCGGAACCCCTGGCTGAATTACTGCACTCAGCCAGAAACTACCCAGGCATCTCCTTCTGAACTCTGAACTGCCGTGAAGCCTTTCTTACAATCATGAGAATAAAACCCCACAAACACACACATGCACACCAAAGAAACATAAACATGCCTCATGTATCAGTTTGAACTAGACCTGACCCTCATATTTATAAAACTGCTGAGCCCCTAGATAGAATGATCCAAAAAGAACATGAACCAAACTCAGAGTTCATCGACTTAAATGCATTTAAATACAGCTGCACAGTATTTTATGCAAAAGGTGTGCTCAACGAAAGGGGAGTGGATCCAGTTTTCGTGACTCCGGCATATTTTTAACAGTAGCAGAGAATAGGATAATATAAAAGAATCCTATTCTAAATAGTTTTCTAGAGGACGATTTGTAACAAGAAGGACCGGATCCTGGTTTATCTTGTAAACCCGTTTAGAGTTTCGTATCTTGGCTTTTCTTAAAGTGGCCCCACCCGCATACACAAGTGGACACATTTCAATGCCCAGACACATCAAGCTGAGTCTTGGTTCCATCATCCCTTGTAGCCTCTCTTGTCACTGAACTCCTGCTTTGAAGTACATTTGATCCTTGAACAATGTGGCAGTTAGGGGTACCGACCACCCTCACAGTTGAAAATCTATGTATAACTCTTGACCCCCCAAACCTAACTACTAATAAATAGCCTACTGTTGACCAGATGCCTTTCCGATAACATAAACAGTCGATTACAACATATTTTATATGTATTCTATACTGTACTCTCACAATAAATTAAGCTACAGAAAATGTTATTAGGAAAACCATAAGGAAAAGAAAACACACTTACAGTATTTATTTAAAAAAAATCTGCGTGTAAGTGGACCTGCGCAGTTCGAGCCTGTGTTGTTAAAAGGTCAACTGTCCTTTACTAGGCCAAGTCCAGACGGTTTCCGCTGCTGCAGCCTCCTGTCCAGGTTTCTGGTCCAAGCATTGGGGACTACAAGGCCATCTGGATCTTGAACAACGATGTCACTGTTCCCAAGATGAAAATGAGCCCCCAAATGTCCATACCCACTAGTGGAGGTGCTGCCTCCAGCCCTGACTCAAAGGGGGCTGGCGCCGGTGGCTTCCGACCCCTCCCAGGACACCCTGGAGACTGCACAAAGTCGACGCCTGGCCCCGTGTCAGCCTTCAGTGATTCATCCACACGTAAGTGATGATCTGATTCCCTCACTGTGAAATGTCTGCTCACAGATACCGGGGCCAATGAAATGGCGAAATGCAAACTTTTCCTAGTCACATTGCTCAGTCACCGAAATTCACCATCCTGATCCCTTCCTTTTATAAGACTTCCACATAAACAGCACAGTCATTTTCTAAACTTGGTGATTGTTGTATAAGCCTGGATATCTGCCGAGAGTGACTTTATGAAGATGAATGTATCTCACTCAGCACTAGGTGGACATATCTTCTACCATGGATAGTTTTCAAACGGAATTTTGTTGTCAACTTGTTTTGTGATCATTATTATTTTATTTGCATTTTTCAGTTTCTAGAATTTTTATAGTGAGTCCCCTCAATCAATCTGTGAAAATTCACTCTAGGGATTCCACTGATCCTTCTTGTATCCCATGGCCCAAGTCCATAGTTTCCAGTAAGACTTCCCAGGAGTTTTATCTGGGTCCATATGAAAGGACCACAGTAAATGAGTTGTGCATAATTTTCAACTTTCAGGCCATCTTAAAGTTCAATGCTTACTTCTACGACTCCGAAAGTGTTGCTTCTGGAGTTTTCTCTCCATGGCTTTTCTTAAAAAGCAAATACAGGAATGCTTGGTTACTTATCAGTTCTCTACAATAATTATGGATCTTTGAATGAAGTAAATCATTAGCAGTAATACCACCATCTTCTACCATTTAATGAGCATCTACCACAGGCTTGGTACTGTTTTCTTTGTACCTATATTTTTAATAAATATTTTATTTGCAAAGTCCCTGTTTAACAGATGAAGTGTAGGAGAGGATAAGGAGCTTGTCCAAGGTCACAAAGCTGGTAAGGGGCAGACCTGGCATTGAGGCTTAACCTGTTGACTGCTAAAATCTGTGTGTGCTGGCGGTACGATGGAGTCAGCGCATATCAGTTTGGAACGATTGATTCTGCCCACCTCTTCCTGACTCTGTCTTCAGTGATGTCACAATGGTAGTTGAAATTCACACCGTGGAAATCTGCAAATCCTCCAAACTAATGCTTTTGTCCTCTTTGGAGACCTGATTTTACTACTCTGCATGTTGTACTTTGCCAAACTACTTCTCTCAAGAGGAAGACTACAGAATTAAGCCATGGGAGTGGGGAAGGGAAATCATTTCCAGAAACCTTTGCCTAAATAGGTCATACCAGTTTTTGTGACTGAATGAGCTATAAAACATTCTGCAGCCAGAGAGACTCCACTGACAAGCACTCAACACCCATCCTCAGTGCCCCCGCGTCGTGTCAATGTTCGCACACTCTTAACAAGGCCGTGTCTCAACGCCTGGCACTTTATCGTCTCCTCTGAAATCCTCCTGTGCTCTTGGGTGGACAGGGGCTTCTGCAAATCCAGTTAAGCCAAATCTTCAGGGACTGATGACACAGGTCATGGATAATCCAGGCTCTCTCTGCCCCTCCTCCTGCTCACCTCTGACCCTTTTGCTGCTCATTAACACCTCAGCCAGAGACCTGGATTTGGGGAAGAATGTGTGGGTGTGGAACTTCCATCAGCCCATTGGGCTCCTTGCCAACAACTCTGGTGTAGGTTTGTTGCGGGGGAGTAACTCAGAGAGGAGGAATGGATCTCTAGTGGATGTGGATTTCCCACCTTAGTCTCACCCACTCCCTAAGCTCCCTACACAATGCCACAAGTCATTTCTTACTGCCTGCATTAACTGTTGTCCTGCTTGAAGGCTGTTTTATTCACTTCAATGCATCTCACTGGTGGCCTGTTTATTAACTCTAATTGTGGATCTGGCCAAGTTCTGTGCAGGGTTGGAGTGGGGAAAAGATGCAAATGAAATAATTCCCACAAGATTGGCTCACAAGGATAAAAGGCAACTATGGCAAGATTTCAGGGGCATCTCATTAGCTGCCGCCCCTCATGCTTCCTGAAATTACAGTAGGAAAATCTTTTTATTGTATATCATCCTCTTCGCCCCACCCCGAAACCCACATACATTAAATCATTATCAATTAAAAACATGTCTATTAGTCAGTCATTGGGTATGGCTGTTGACTTGTCTATGAATTTACTTCTTTCATTAGTGTATTTATCCATCAAATATATTTGAGCATTTACTATAAGCCAGACACAGTTGTGGGGACGTACTGCTGAGTAAAACAGACACAGTCTCTGTTCTTACGCTGCTTACAGTCTTGTTGGGAAGATAAGCAAGCAAATAAGCTAAAAAATAAAAAAGTAATTACAAGTCGCGATAGGCAGTACGGAGCTAATAAATAAGGTGCAGCTCCATGGAATAATTCTAGATGTGGTGAGGATAGTCAGAGAAGCTTCTCTGTGAAGAGACATTTAAATAGAGACACGGAGAAGGAGAGCAGACCCCCCATGTGAAAAGGGGTAAAGCATGAAGAACTGTAGGCCGGGAGGCTCTGGGGTGAGTTTTACATACTTGAATTGCTGAAAGAAGGCCAGTGTATATCAGGAGGGCGAGTGGCAGGAAACTGGACGGAGGGGTAACGGGAGGAGGACGGGATGCGGGCGCGTCATGCGGGGCCTCTTAGTATTCTGAGTGCAACTGGAAGACAACGAAGGGCTTTAAGCAGGGCAGTGACATGAAATATATATTTAAAAGTCCACTCTCATTTGTGACGACATGGATGGACCTTGAGAACATTATGCTCAGTGAGGTAAGTCAGACAAAGAAAAACACTGCATGAGATGATGTAACTTACACGTGGAATCTGAAAATGCCAAACTTATAAAAACAGAGTACAATGGTGGTTAACGAGATGAAGGGTGGGGGGATAGGACAGATGTTAGTTAAGGGTACAAACTTGCAACGAGCAGTAAATGAGTCCTAGAGCTGTAACGAATGGTATAGTGAATACAGACGACAATGTTGTTTTGTAATCCTCAAACTTGTTAAGAGCCTAGATCTTAATTATCCCACCCACTAAAAAGAAATGATAATTACGCGGTGTGACAGATGAGGTAATCATCACCACAGTGGTGGTCACCTTACAATGCATAAATGTATCAAATTAACATGTCGTTCACCTTAAATTTGCACGTCACATATCTAACATACTTCAAGGAAAAAAGAAAAAAACAAAACCTGGAAAAAAAGCAAGCCCACTCTGGTTGCTGCCTGGAGAACGCCCTCTAGGGACCAGGAAAGGGAAAAAGGAGGCCAGGTAGGGGGCTGCTGAAAGCTGGGAGACCAGAGAGGATGATGAGATACCTACCAAATGGCTATTTGGTAGGAGGGAGGGTGAAGACGTGGCCAGGTCCAAGACACACGGAGCCTATGGCAGTCGAACTTATGGGACTTATCTGATGAATTGCATTTGTCTGTGTGTGAATTCGAGATCAAGTTGTCAAGATGATCCGGTCTCCGCAGAGGTGGGGGTACCACTGCTGAGATGGGAAACTGGGGAAGAGTTAGGAGAGACAGCAGTGGGGGAGAATGAAGAGTTCTGTTTTAAACATATGCGTCTTGAGATACCTCTTTCCTGAGCTCCAACTCATCAGAAAGACACTAGGAAAATAACCATGAAATAACCATGAAAGAACAGATGTTAATAACAATTGAAATGTTTGAAGTGTATGCAATGTGAGTGAACCCACACTGGTTTGTAGTGATTTTTTTCCTCTGCGTTCTCATAATAATCTATCGTGTGCATCCGCTCTAGAATTTTGTTAGAATTCATGTGCATTTCTGGAAAGCACTGCTTTGTTATTTTTGAAGATTGGTATCGATTATCTTTAGTTTTTTGCCACCTTTCTCATACTTGTAATGCAGAATCACGGATGGTGAGTCTGAGCTCTTATCTGCCAGTTCTTTTGGCATTAATAAGAACTACTCACACGTACTGGGTACTTACTATGTGGCACACACTTTTCTAACTTATTTAAACCTCACAACAAATCTAGGAAGTTACTATTATTATCTACATTTTAGATGGGGCAATTGAGGAGCACAGAAGTTTATTTACTTTTCCAAGTTCATGCAGCTAACAAGTTACAGAACCAGGATTGTACCCTAGATGGTTAGGATCTGTTATATCCTAAGAGAACCCAATCTCTTAACCATCAAGTGCTATCGCCTCTTGGTGAGATGTTTCGAAAATAATCCATGTGAACTTGGCAACTAAAACCATTATAATTGTCAAAATAAAGGTTTCCAGAACTAGCCGCTCATCAGCAATCACCTAGAGAGCTTGTTAAAATTAGATTCCCTGGTCCACCCAGACCTAAATCACCATCTGTTAGAATCAGGGCTTAGACTTCGTGTCTTTAACAAGTTTTCAAGTGATTCTGATGTAGCCAGTCTATGGACCAATTTTGGGAAGAAGAGAGATGACTTATTTTTTATTGCCTTCTCTCCCTCTGAGAAGACATTTCCTTCTTAATGGTGCTTGTTCAATTCTTCCCAATGTTCAGACCTTGATTGTAAGATAGAAGCTCAATAGGAACTGGTGATTTTGCTTTCTCACTTAGTTCAGATTATTCTTCCACATCTCTCCATTGACTCAAAGTACAATGCACAGTTGAGAAACTGCATTTTTACTCTCTGCTACCCAGGAAACAGAAAGATAAGATTCCCGTAAGACAACAGCCACAATGTTTCACCACAAAGGCTAGTGTTTTCCATTTAAAACAACTGAAAAGAAGGATGAGACCTTCAGTTGAGATTTTCAGGAGCATGCTCATTCATCCAGAATAAAAGACAATTTTGGGGTATGTTTCTCATTTTATATCTTTCATACTTTTTAGTCCAGACAAAAACATGGAATTCAAGCTTTTCTTCATTCGACATTTAGGTCCCGATAAAATGGTGAAAGTCACTCTGTTGTGTTGTTCCAGTTACATTTCCATGTCACCCCCCAGTCCCGGTGTGGCCCCCGCTCCCTGGTGCCTCAGGGCTGGATGTGGTCTGCTCTGACAGGTTGATTAACTTTGGCTTAGTGGGGACTGGGGTTCCAGGGATATAGGATTTTCGATGCTAAAACTGGGTCAGTCCCAGGGTAGGGACAATTAGTCCCATGTCTGTACTGGGGCAAGGAGACAGGCAGAAGGGAGGGTTACTACAGTAACCCTTCTGTGTTCCTGAGATGCCATCAACAGGCATCCCAGCGTAAGAATAGGTTTACATTCAAAGTCTGAAAGACTCCAGTTGTTAAAGCTATGCGTGGGCAAACCAATGTGTCGGTGGACCAGCTTGGGCAATGGAGAGCTGAGAACTGAAAAAAATTATCCCCAAAGGACCCTCTTTTCTCCTTTCACTGAGGAATAAAATACAGTTTCTTGGCGTGTACCTCTATGAAAGATATGGTCAAACCATTTCTGTTTTAACTTTAGGGCGTTCCCATAGTTACTTGTACATTTGAACTGCTGATTCTTTCACAGCAGAGGGGTCAATTCTCCGTAGCAGGCCTGAATTGTACTGCTTCATCCTGATACTCTGGGCCTAGATTTCCATCCTTGGCTGCCAGTATTTTCATACTGAGAAGTTTTGGGTAACAAGTCATGTTTCCTCTCTTCATGAGGAAACACAAGCAGATTTGATACCCTTCTTACTCAATGCCAAAAGAACTGACAGAGTGATACTGCTACACAAATTCTTCTTTTACTGACAGGCCAAACATGGATTCTTTCATAAGCAGGCTTCTTCCTGGAATGAAAAATACAGTGCATCTCGGGCAAGTTCATCTCCTTGGGTGCTTTGGGGGAAAATGTTTTGACCCATGTATAGACCCTTCCCCACACCCCCACCAGGGACTTAAAAGGTAGATACTTAGATGGTGCATGACCATTTGTGCTTTGAAACTAGGGTCTCAGGTTTTATAACAAGAGTTTTCGAAATTATTCTTCTATTGTGTTTCCCCGAAAATAAGATCGGGTCTTATATTAAGGTGTGCTCCAAAAGATGCATTAGGGCTTATGTTCAGGGGATGTCATCCTGAAAAACACGCTAGGGCTTATTTTCTGGGAAATAAGATTTTGCTATACATGCTTTCAAGAGGTGGTATATGTGAAAGTCATGCTTAAGTGGTAAGGGGGCTGAAAGTGAGTTGTGAGATGGTACTGGGAAATCGTTTGAGAAGCTAAATATCAATTTAGACCAATTTAGATCAATTGAGACCTGTCCCATGAAGAGGGTTGGAGACCCTTACCAGCCTTCCTTATGTCATCCTTCAGTCACCCTCTATCTTCGTACCACCATCTCTTCCTGTAGAGTGTGTATCACAGATTGTAAGTATGTATTTGTCTATTTATCTGTTTAATGTTCAGTCCTAGTTTAGGCCCCTGATCCTGTCCCATGCGCTTTCCAATGCTGATGAACCTCTTCTAGCTTGCTAGTGGCTTAGTTCCGTCCTGTTTGGAGGACCACACACTAAGCCCCACAGAAATGGGAGTTTACTGTATGAGGGAGCTGAGGACTCTTCTTGGCAAGAGTTAAACATACCATCAATGAAGGCTCTTCTGGAGCTGGCAGGAGACTTCAGATGTCATCTTTCACATCCCCTCCCTTAGCATTTGGCAGGCACCTAACCATATTGTCATTAACCTTTCCTTATTTGTCTTGTCTACTTCCCTGGCCCTGCCCCCACAAAGGAGGGCAGGTGAGGAGGACTTGTGGGGCCAGCAGGAGGAAAGGGGTTGGGCCCCATCACTCTGAATGTCAGTCTCAGGTGAGTCTTTTCCCCTGGGGCCGACATCCCCTTTCTAACTCCACTGTCCAACTTCTAACCCTCTTCACTGTGCAGGTCAAACGCTACACCTGCCCTGGAGCCTTGCAATAGAAGCCACAGCCCTTTCTCCTATTATTCTGCATAGCACTTCACTGCTACTGATCAGACTCTAACTTGCCCTGTACCAGTGTGTGGACACAGCTCACCTCTGCTGTTTTCTAAGATCCTCAGGCCTGGGACCTGCTCACTAGGTCTTTGTTTCTCCATCTGCACTTCGCACAATTCTGGCACAGAGGGGCTTTAGTAAATGCCCGTTTTTTTGTTGCCACTACACCTGAAAAATTTTAATTTTCTTTAATGAATTGTAAGATAGGTTGGTCTTCCACAGGTTTTCCTCACTCCTTTTTGCAGCCGTTTAGACTTTCAGCTTGCATCATTTCTTGGCAGTAACGCGTTCCGTAATCATACAAGCTGTTGTGGAAAATGACATTTATCTCCTCTAGGTTTGCCTCTTTCCAGCTTGAGGCAGTTGTCTCCAAAGGAAAGAGTGCACTCACTGGATGCACTTTCTTATGGTTCACTGGACTTCAGTATGGCCCCTGCAGTTGTGCTCATAAGTCTTCACTCATCCAATCATGTCCTTCCCCCAATCACGTAAGTGACTCTTCTCCAAAATCCCCAGCTCACATTTTTGTTTCATGTTGTGGGTTGAGCCTTATACCAGGAATAGCAGAGAAATGGGATGGGAAGAAATGAAGGTACAGAAGAGAGGGAAGATGAGATGCAGGTCCTCTGGGAGAGCGCAGTACTGTGGGCTGCTGTATATGTGAGGTGTAGGTACCTCTTCTGACTTTCCTGGATGTGAGAAGGTGGGAGCAGGGTAACAGTGGACCTCTGAACATTTCGCGATATAAGCCATCCAAAGGTATCCACTAGCGTATGAAGGTGAGTCTATCGGTATCATCTTCTCTCTGACCACATGTGTGATTGGACCATTTTCGATAACAATACATAATGATAAGAACCGCAATAGCTACTATTCACAAAGCCCCGATTTCGTATCAGGTAGGTACCATGACTTTTTGCATTTTTTTTCATTTAATTTTCTACAACCAAACTGCAAGGTTGGTATTGTCCTTCCCATTTCATAATTAAGGATACAGAACCTTAGAAAAGTTAATTAACCAGGCTCACTAAGTACTTGAGACAAACAGCAGATGAAGGCAGGATTTGAACTCAGATCTGCTTAATTACAAATCCACGATCTTTCTACTAAAGCACTCTCCCCCAAGGGACTTAAATGGTGAAGCTGCCATTTTAGGACTTCCCCGGCAAAGTCTTTGAAGGGCCTATATTTCCTGGAGAATCTTCCCTAGGTGCGCAGCAGATCTGATGAGTCAAGACGTTAAAGAAAATTCACCCAGCTTGCTTAGGGGGAAGTGTCTGACCCTGCTTGAGGAGTGCCTAACTGCTGCTCTTGAACAAGTCAGGCTCGTTGACCGACATACATTCACTCAGACCACTAGAGCACCATTTGGATAACATGTGAAAACAACCATTGTTATGAAAGCAACGTGTGGGTCACACTATTCTGACGAATACCAAGACCTGGAAAATGCTCTGAAGCTTGGTAGGGCTGACGTCCAGCCGGGACACACGAGGATGGCCGAGATTCACTCTCACTGATGAGTGCCTGTGTTCCACTATCCTCAGATAGTCTGAGTATTAATTACCCCCGGGGACTGGACAGAATTCCATTCCTCAAGGAAAGTACAATCCAATTGGAGAAGCGGGCTCTAAACCTAGAAAACTTTACATAATGACAACAGAATTAGGTAAAAACACAAGAACGCTCTGTCCACTCAACTGGCTTTGTTTTCTCCTGGCATGCATCCACCACTGAATGCATTTTGTATTTATTTTTGTTCACTGCAGTACTTTCAGCACCTACAATGCGGCGTGGTCGTGTTGAATACATGCATGAATGATAGATATTTAAAGCAGAGAGAGGTGCTGGAGTGATCAGGGAGAGTTTCATGGGGAAGGAGAGACAGGAGCCGATCTGGAAGATAAGGTAGTGTTGGAGAGAAGGTCGTTTTGGAGAGAAGAGGTCTAGGCAGGGAGAATGACCCGGGCAGTAGCATGGAGTTCAGACAACCCACTTCACGTTCAGAACCTGTGAGTGAACTACCTTTAGCTGGAACAAAGGGGGCCTTGGAAGGGCCAACTTACATCAAAGGTGTCCTGCACAATCTATAAGAAATCCTTGCAATATTTAATTTGAGGCTCGATTGTAAAGCATCGCAGAGGTGACGCCTGTAACACTCACACCGAAACTTGCTCCTTCCTTATCTGCTTGCATAAGGAAGTAATGTGGATTAAAATGCCATTGATTGGAAACAACAAATGCAGGTTACATATCTTTCTGAGCTGATGCTTAGAAAAGAAATGTCACCCAGGAGAAATGTACAAATGGGTAATGCTGAGATTTTAAAGATGTTGCACGAGATTCTCAGTTTTTAGACTGGGAATCCCTCTTGCTACACCATGACTTTGACACTTAACACTGAACCATTCAAAACCCATTTAAAGACAGGCAACTGCACACACAATTGTGTACTTGTGCAAATACGAGTGCACATGTGCGTGCGCACACACACACACACACACACACACACACACACACACACACAGGCTCATGCTTCCAGGCACACAGCTTCCTTCAGCCTAACTTCTATTTCCTCTCATCTGGCAGCTTTCAGAATAATCTTACCCACCTGTTAAATCAGAGAATGTCAAGTTTAATTTATAACAGTGAGTAGAAACAGGACGCTACAGAAAGCATTTTAATTAAAATCCTTTAATTGGATACATGCTTCTTGTGAAAAGGGAGCTGTGGAGAGGGCCTCTTTGTCGGCACCTTTCACTCCAGTTGCCAGAGATTGTTGCAGGAATGGCCCTGCAATTGGAACCAGCCCTCTGGAGCGGTGGAGGTGGCGGGGGGGGGGGGGGGGGTGGAGACCGAGAGAGGGAAATTGGGAGCAATAGAAGAAGGACAAAGGGGGCCAATGGCCATGGATTTCGTGCAGAAACACAGCCTCGGTGTTTTACGGAGGCAGTTTTGCCGAAACCTATTGGTACCCTTTCAAGTCAGTTTCTCAGTAATCCTTTCATCATCCTTAGGATGGGCTGGTCTCCAGGGGAAATCCATAAATACCCCTGACTTCGGGCACTGGCTTAGGAAAACTTGACAGTGCAGGTCAATTGGTGAGTGTGGGAGGTGGCCAGTGTGGCGTTGGGGGAGGCCCAGCCTTTGCACCTGGGGTTCCCTTAAGTGACAGCACTTAGCACCATCCAGCCCACACTGCAGGAAAGAAAGTGTTGGACTCAATTAGAGCCCAGTTTAAGGAAGGGACTGTGTGCTAAAGTGGGGGGCCCAGCCTGGAAACCATCCCGAGAACTCATGTGGGGTGACAGCAATAGAGTGTGCCAAGAGAGCAGAAAAGCATGGAAGTACTTTACTGGAAATACTCAAAGTAGCTGAGAGAAGTGGGAACTGGAAGTAGTTTTAGTGTCAGGTATGTTGCCACAGCAACAGAAGACCCTAAACTGAGCTCATTAAAGACATGGGAGGGTGGATGGGTTTTTGCCTTCTTGGTTCTGCTTCAATTTGTGTGCCAGAAGGTGATTCAAGGGGGCCTAAATGACACTTATTCTTTCCTGTGAGCTAAGAAAACCAGCCCTATGACTTCTTGGTACAGAGAGGCACGCCTTGAAGAATTTTTAGGTGTTATTCATCCATTGCTACTGTTGGGCTCCTAGAGGCCCTGGTTGCCAAGGAAACAATGGTAGACAGTTTTGTTTATAACTATTGGTTCCCTCTAGTGGTGTGCTGGTAAATGTTTAACAACTGGCTCTTGGGTGGGAGAGACATCTGACTTGTAAAATTTTCCAACTTCCATGCTGTAAATATTTTAATCATGGTCAGTTTCAAGATACTGATGCTTTAACAATCACTTGGACAAATTCCTGAAATTAAAAAATTGACTGTTGCAAGCCAGTATGAGCTGGTTCCCACACAGAGCTGGCTCTTACCCACCCTCGTTAAGCTTTCCTATAGCATGTGTTTATTTCCCTCTCCCGTTGACTTTGGGATGGGCCATACCAGATCTGACAATGAAGTTCGCCAACTCATCCTAGAAAAAGTGCTGCACACCTCATTGCTGAATATCACCATGGTCACCTTCAAAGTGCTCCCCTTGGGAAGCTATGCACCGACGCCAGCGCCTAGCCAGCCTTCAAAGCAATTTCAGAACTTTTTCTGGAATGGCCATCAGAGCTGTCATCATATTACCTTGAATGTCATCAAAATATCTTCCTTTCAATATTTCCTTTACCTTCAGGTGAAGAAAGAAGTCATTGGGGGCTAGATCAGGGGAGTAGGGAGGGTGTTCCAATACAGTTATTTGTTTACTGGCTAAAAACTCCCTCACAGACAGGGACGTGTGAGCTGGTGCATTGTTGTGATACAAGAGCCATGAATTGTTGGCCAAAAGTTCAGGTTGTTTTCATCTATTTCATGCAGCCTTTTCAGCACTTCCAAATAGTACACTTGGTTTAACTGTCCATTTGGTCCAAATCCATAATGAATAATCCCTCTGATATCAAAAAAGGTGAGCAACAGCGTTGCAACAAGTTCACGAACTTAATTGTCAGACCTCATATGCCTTGCTTTGGCCAACGGAATATAAGCAGATGACACAAGCCACATCCAAGCAAAGGTTTAAATGGGCTTGTATGATTTGGCTTTACTCTCTGCACCCCCTTGGAGCTCCTGCCCTTTACCTCGAGAACAGTGTGTCCCAGTTATTGGCTGATTATGCACCCTGGGTCCCAGAAGAAGACGCATGTTGCCGCCGAAGTTGAGCTGTTCTCGGCATAGCCTGGCAGAGCCACAGCCAAAGTGCAACCCTCGTGTAATGTGAACAAAGAAATAAATGTTTGTTATAAGGCACTGAGTGAGAATTTGGGACGTGCATAATACAGAAACCTTCACCCAATCAATAAAGAATGCACAACTGTTGTCACATAGCAAATACTATGGAACTGTATCTAGGTCACATACAGGAATTAGAGGTTCTCGGTTCTGAAAGAAACCTAAATGCCCAGTCATTTCAACAATGATCTGAATTGCACCTACAGCATCCCTGCCAAATATCTGTCTGCTTTAGTGGTGCCTTCTCTATTACGAAAACCTCTCCAAGGATGGGGGTTATAGTGCCACTTGAGAGTGTCCACGCCATTTTTGGCAGCTCTGAATGTTGGGAGATTCCCCTGTATAGGACCCAGAAGCCTTTTCCTTTTAGCAGACAGCTAGTAGCCTTAGTTCTATATTGCAGGGTGACACGGAAAGTTTAATTGTTCTACAGGAAAACTCTTCAGATATTTGAAGACAATCTACATTATCCACATTTAGTCTTCTCTCCATGGAGGAAAAATGTAAACCTAGATGATATTTTTTGCCCAGTAAAACTGTTATTAGTTCAAGAGTGAGAGTGAAATAAAGATATTTTTCAGACAAATAAACCCTCCCCTTGATATGAGTGGAGGCTTGAACCAGCCTGGCCCATCCTGTCTGGGCATCCTGACCTTGACCCTGTAGATACTGACATGAATGACTTATAGAGGGGTTTTGCATTTGGGTATAGGTCCAAGAAACGAGAAACTGAAGTTTTAATATACTCCAGGCCATAGGAGAGTTACTGTAGACCCATGAAAGGGAAGAGCTGAAATGCACCCCCTGCATGAGGCTAGTGCCTGGAAGAATGGAGCTGAGGAGATTGCCCAGAACGCGGCACTGGTATATGAAAGGATAGAAAATATGGACAAGAGACTAAGAAACATGGAGGTTAGAATGAAAAGAATAATACACACACACACACACACACACACACACATATATATTATTCATATATATATATATATATATATATATATATATATATATATATATATATATATATATATATGGTTCCAAAGAGAGAAAATGAACAGAAGAGACTAAGGGAAAGGTAATATTTAAAGACAAATAGCTAAGAATTTTTTCAGAATAAAAATTCCAGATACGAACTCCTATTTGAAGAAGCACAATGAGACTTAAGCAAGACAAGAAAAATATATTCACACCTTGTAGTAAAATTGCAATATAGAGAATAAAAGAAACAGTTAAATGTAACCAGAGACCAAAGAAGCTGCCTAAAAGTTAGGTAAAGAGGTCAATAGAAGAAAATCCTAAACAGCTAAGGAAAAACCCCGAGAAATCCTGTCAGCCTAGAAGGCTAAGGTCTTAACTCAAGAGTATTGACTCTCATAGATCTCACTGGACGAACCTCTGAAGACTGTTTTGCAGAAAGAAGGGTCTCAGAAGAAAGGGAAAGCTGTAAGAAAGAATAAAATGCAAAGAAATGAGTAAACATGCTGATAAAAATAAAATCACAAAGTGTGGGAGGCAGGTCTCATCATTAAGGCACTTAGGGTACTGCATTTTTCTGAAGGATGGAGATGTTGACTAACTTTAGCATCTTGTTATGCCAAATATACATGTTAAAAATGGATGCCCACTAAGAGAATAGTGGTAAAAGGTATAACGTCCTGATCAGTAGAGAGATTAAAGAATACAAATTCAAAACATTATATTTTTGGTTAAAGTACAAAAATATTGAGGAGAAGAATATATACCAGCTCTAGGGTATTGGTTATTTCCTAGAACGAAGGGAAAGGAATGGGATAGAGTGAGGGGGGGCGTGAGGGTGGTGTGGAGAGGGATTCATCAACCATATGTGCAACATTCCAAACCTGAAATCTGACACAGATGAGGCAAAATGGTAACGCATTAAGTCTGAAGAGTGGGTATATTACTGGCTGTCACACGATTTTCTTTTTTAACTGTTTTACTTTTCACAATTAAAAATTCTAACAATTAGGAGTAAACCCAAATGGCTACAAGCCTATGAAACAATGCTAAAATTCACTAGTAGAGAAATACAAATCCAAATAATAATGAGATATTAAATTCAGGCCACCAGATAGGCAAAAACTTAAAAGAGCTCAGTAAGAATTGCTGAAAGAGATGTATAGAAATATAGTCTTTTCTGGTGGAAGCATTATGACTCTATCAAAAATTAAAATAAGTACACATAGCCTCCTTTAGCAATTTCAGTGCCAGGAATCTATCTCATCAGAATAAAGGGTATTTATTACAATAATGTTAGTATGGGCAAAATATGGAATCTAAACAAATGGCCATCTTTATAGGTATGATTAAATAAGCTGTATATTCACACACTGGTATGTTATGCGTCAAATAAAATAGAATGAATTAAAGCTGTATCAGTTTACTTGGAAGTTTTCCACGAAGAATTGTTATGTGAGAAAGAAACAAGATGTAAAAAATGTATATAGTATGATCATATTTTGTAAAAAGAAACAAATCAAAAGAGTCCTTGTATGTGTGTGCATGCATGTGTCTGTTTATGCCTTATATGAAATTAGAAAAAAAGTAGATGAATACACCCTGGTTATTAACACGGGCTTCTTGGGTGTGAGTAAAGATAATTTGAACAGAGACAGGGAGAGAAGGGTCAAGGAAAGCCAACCCCCCCCCAAAAAAAAATGTGGAGGGAGAACAAAAACCTTTTAAAAATAGTCAGTTCGTATGATAATTGCATTTATGCATTATATAAACATATTTTTTCACATATGTAATTACAAAATTAAAAGCAGAATTAAATGACAAAAAGTTTAAAACAGTCTTTCAATAACTCTTTTGACGTGTGCTTCTCAGCTTATACTTCAAGGATCACTGTGATTTGACCTTTTATTTTTTTCAGCCTCTCCTCCGGCCACCTCGTGCTTCACCTTGAAGCCACTCAACAGTTCTCTTCCCCGACTCTGAGCACTTTTGCTCTTTTTATCTGGACTATCTTACCGAGTTGAATGAATGAATCTATGCATATTGGAATGAACTGAATTAATAAAATCTGCAAGGTAGTTGAGCAACTGAATTAAGAGAGGCAATTGCGACAGAAGTCTACACTGAAGCCACGGAGTGTGAAAAGGAACAGGGCCTGTTTACTGGAAGTGACAGACAACCAACGGAGGCAGCATGTTGGAAAAACTGGGTCAGATTGCTTGTAAAAGGCCTGGAAAGGCTCGTAGACAAGACTGCACTGGAAATAGCATCTACCAGAGAGCTTCTGTATGTTTTCGAGCAGTGGAATAAGCACAGCTTGAAAGAAGACTTTAAGGAAGATTTGTCATCAGTGGTATTTAAGACGGGGAAGAAAACTGACTAATTACTGTTGGTAATTCAGATACTGACTGAGGAAAACCTGGCATACGGGAAGGAGAGGAAGGACAATGTGAGTGGCAGGAAAGGGATAACTGGCAAGATTCTATGACTGTTGGATAGCATGGGTGGAGGTCAGGAACAGATCCAACATGACTTCATTGGAACTAAGTAATTAGGAAGAGGTAGTGTCAGTGGGAAATGGTTTAGAAGAATAAGGTATGTCTATACAAACACACACTGATTAAGCTTAAGTCATACAGTTATCACGGCAGTGTAGTATTGATATTAACTATCCCCACGGAACTGTCTGATTTCTCTAACCAGATGTGGGTAGTGTGGAATCTACAATAGGTCCTCCAATTTCAGATGCTCACTTCACATGACCTAACGATGTGCTTTCGTGCTTTATTCTAGCTCATGATGACCTCCGCTCTATGCAGGCCTAGTTTTTGTACTAGAGCTGATCTAATAATCAAGGCCATTTAAAAATTCTTCTTTAAGAGTGTGCAAAGATCAATTTTACAAAACAGAGTTTTCTATCAAAACATCACGGATTTCATGAACTGCACTTCCATGCTTTAGTTATTTTCCTACTAGGTGCTGTACTAATTTACACAAATTCAGAAATACGGGGCGATGTCTTTCCTTCCACGTACAACTATGTTGTCAGTTCCAATGTTATTTTCTATGGGAGTGGGAGGGAGGGTTCTATACATATTTGCCTGGCCAAGTGTTATCTAGAATGCCCTGTGCTAATAAGTGGAAGTCTTTCCTTATGGTACAGTCTTTTCAGATGTCCTCCTGGCTGTGGCATCAGAAATAAAAGGTTATCCACTTAGTGTTTTGCGGAGTGCTTTCTGTTAACGATTTAATTTCCAGCTAAACGTGGAAGTCTATGTAATTTCCATCTAGTGGAAGTCTATGTAATTTATACAGGAATCTGAGCGATGTTAATGGCCAACCTATCAGTGTTGACCAGAAATCCATCTGGAGTCAGAATTAACCCTAATTGCTCTTACGGCTTGCTGGCTTCTCTCTTTTTACCATGGAGACATGGCTTTCAATGAACAACAACAACAAAAAAAAACTGGGGGCAAATTATATGCATAAAATTCTAAAGCTCAAATAATATTTGCAGAAGTGGGTGCCATGTCCTCTGAAAATAACTTTCAGAGAGGTCTTCTTTCCTGAGCTTTTTAAAATGAAGATAGTTTTTCCTATTGACACACATCTTTGTGATCTAATAAATACTTGAAGCTGGAACCATTAAGACGAGATTTTTTTAAAGGCAAAAATGGAAGGGTTTAATGTTATGATAAAACGTTTTTTGTTTTTTTTTTAAATAAGAGATTGGCATTTACTCCAATCCTGAGCAATCATAAAACAGCTATTTTTATACCCTTCCAGGTTGTTGAGTTGTGTCATTCTCTTCAAATGTGGGGATGGATATCCACATAATCAAAACATGTAACTTGGGACCAGAGGGCCATTTTCCCCCCTGTATCACCCACTAGAGGTAGAATGCACATACTTAGTGTATAAACCCTTAGATAGAGGTGTTCACACAGTCAGAGACAATCTGACTGAAGTGAGGGGACCCACGCGAGGTCATAAAAAAGGTGAGGTCCAGCACAGATCTGTTTTCTAGGTGTTTCCTTCTGTATATCCTCCCATAGTCCCATAATCCTTGCAGTACTGTCTTGAGAGGCCTCCAGGTAGCCCAAAGGTTGGTCTTAGGTAGCAGTCATGTTTTTTACAATATAATAGTTGATGTTACTATTCTGAATTAGAGATTTACTCTGATGTCTCATAAAACCTAACTGTCTTGAATCATACCAAGGATAGCACTCGACTTTTTATTGGAGTTGTTCTCACAGTATAGGATCACCAGTAGGTCTTTCATCCTTTTGTGGTCCATAGGCTGGGTAACGACCAAAATTCTTGAGCCAGACCAAGAAGGAATTTTTATGACCTCTAATTTAAAAGGTAGTGTTAGTTTTCATAGACTTGTCGATTAATGTTCTATAGTAATTACTAAGGTTTGTCAGTATTCTGAGATATTTTGAAAATTATACTGGGTGCATCAGACAAAAGATTGAAGATATTATGGATAGCCTGTCTCATCTACTCTTTTTTTTCTTAAGTGTACAATTCTATAATATGTCATCTGTATATTGCATTGTGTGCTCACCACCCAAAGTCTCGTCTCCCTCTGTCACCATATATTTGACTGTTTTTACCCTCTTCATTCTCTCCCCACTCCCCTTCCTCTCTGGTAACGACCATTCTGTTGCCTGCATCAGTGAGTTTGATTGTTTAGTTATTTGTTTGTTGCTTTCTGTTTTACATCCCACATATGAATGAGATCATATGGTTCTTGTCCTTTTCCATCTGACTTATTTCCCTTAGCACAATATTCTCAAGATCCATCCGTGTTGTCACAAATGGTAGTCATTTTATCCTTTCTTGTGGCTGAGTAGTATTCCATTGTAGATATAAACCACATTCTTTACCCAATCATCCATCAAAGAACAGTTATGTTATTTCCATATCTTGGCTACGATATATAATGCTGCAAATGAACACAGGTGTATACTATCTTTATGAATAAGTTTTTTCACTTTTTGGGGGTATATACCAGAAGAGAGATTGCTGGATTATACGGTAGGTCTACTCATAATTTTTTGAGGACCCTCCATACTGTTTTCCATAGTGGCTGCACCAATCTGCATTCCCAACCAGCAGTGGATGTATCTCACCTATTCTTATCCATTCCATGATGTCCAACATGGATATAAACAAAGGGAAGATATTTTTACTTCTACGGGTTCTCCCAATAAATGTAATTTACCGGTTGGCCCCCATGTAACAGTTACAACACTGCTGTGTTACCCGTGTCACTTCAGCAAGTCCTAAGGGACCTCAGTGTACCTCAGGGAAAGTTAATCACCATTTTCTTCCAAAATAGATACATCTAGGCAACATCAAAGCAAAGTCAAAAGGTTTAGTCAACTGAGCAGGTCTTTTTGAAATTCAGTGCTTTGCTGAATCTGTTTCTGTTGGTTTCTTTCTCTCTTCCTCATTTGGCTGGTAGGTATGACCATGAAAAAGAATGTTCAAGTTTCAAATCCAACAGAGCCTATTTCTTTTTAATTAGGGGCTATTAATAGCTGCATACTTCCATCCTTGATGATCTCAAAGCACTTTAAAAATTTTATTGTGCTCAAGTACAAATTCCTATTATTAGAATCATTTAACCTTCCACTACATGTGTCTACATTAGAGGTGGAATGTGGCAGCTGTTTAACCCTGAGAGGCTTCCCTTGAAGCCTTGAAGACAGGAAATGAAGAGGAATTCTGTATCCTAGTCCCTCTGTGGTTTCAAGAGACAGAGCTGGAATATACTGTTGTCAGAGTGGAATCTGCCAAGTCTTTTAAACTAGTCTTATCCAATCAGTAGGAGCTGAATCAATGCAAATGATCAAGGCTGTATTCAGGGTCTTGCTGCGCACATTGGCAGGGATGGAGAAGAGGGAATTCTAGCTACCTATATTTACCCTCGCTGAAGAAGTATGTGGGTCCAGATGCAATTCAGAGGTAGATTCCATGCAGTCAGCACACAGAGGAGTGCTGACTGGTGCAAGGTGGTACAGATGGTTCAGGGCTGTGAGTATGCAGCCTTGAGGTCCTTCATCATGTGTGGAAACAAAGCACTACAGATGAAGTCCAGAGAATTGAGTCGCACAATATCTAGACAGAGAAAACCCACTGAAATGAGAACACTGGGGCCTAGAATCTGCAAATTTCATGAGCTTTTTTTTTTTTTTTTTTTTTGGGGGGGGTCTATTCCCTTTTTCTCTTTTTTCACTCTGCCCTGTATTTGAAAAGCACTGCATTATTCTAGACATAACTTTTCAAAATATTAAAAACAAATAACTCTTCTCCAACTATCTATAGTTAGTTGTCATTAATATTTGGATGAATTTCCTTGTAGGGTTTTATATGTATGTATGTATGTATAGGAAAGAAGGAAGGCAGGAAGGAAGAAAGGAAAGTAGGAAGGAAGGAAGGAAGGAAGGAAGGAAGGAAGGAAGGAAGGAAGGAAGGAAAGAATTTAGGGTGGGCTTAGTCTCTGGATCTGTATAGACACCAAGTCCTATTACTTTGTGATTGGGGTTGTATAGTTCACCATCATAATCCAAATACAATATTTCTTTAGTGGAAGAGAAGTCTGAGTTAGGACATCCAATTGATGATGATAATCTACAATAAACATCGGGAGAATTTTCTCGTTCTTTGATTCCCTACAACAGACCTGTGTTAGTATATCAGGACTTGGCTGTGATAAAACCAAGACAAGAATATTCTGAAACTCTGAGATCATGGGCGAAATTATGATTTTATTTAGTGTAAGTAAACATCTGCATAGTTATACCACCTTCTGACACAGAACTTTTTGATCCTTATTTCCTTTTTGACTTTTTGTGCTTTAGGAAGGAAGAGCAGTAGGACACAGAGGGTTTTGTGACACCAGTTTACAGGGGCTCCAATTGAAAGCGATACCATTTCTATCTCTTATGGTTAGTGTTCAGACGTTAGTTATGTGCCCTTTCAGTTCTGCTCGTCTATCCAAATGGAATACCTGGTAGATACTTCTATTGTCACAATTTTACCCACAGTGGGTTTGGCTGTAACAATCATAATTCATCAGGAAGACAACAGGGATCATGTATTGATGACAGCACAAGCTAATTATAAAACCTCAGAGAGGCCCCTAAGGCTCTTGTTTTATCAGACGCTTACTATGCTAAACTGAATCAAGATGTTCACTCATCATTTCAGGTGCTGCTAAACGTGCTAAATGGTGTGGAATTTTATGATCATAAAAGGTCAAGTTTCAAGGGTTTACTTGTTAAAGGAAATTTCATGGAATCTAAAATGTGAAGTCCAGTCATACTGAATTCATTGGCAACCAGACCGGATTAAAGGTGAAAACCTCATTTCCCCAGGGGGTTTCAAGTCAGAGAGGAGAAGTCCCCTTAGGTTGCTCCCTGTTCTGCCAGGTTTCAGTTATAACAGAGAATCTTTTCACAAAATGTAGTCCATTTATATTTCAGGAATTTAAAACATATTTTATTGGCTCATCTGGACACTGGAAAATATTATATTCTTTCCTGAGCGATTTGGCACATTATTTTGGCACACACCGAAAACTCACACACCTGGCAAACCACCTCGACTTTCCCGACACTCAAGGAGGTCTCCAAACCTAGAAGCATTTTGGATGGTGAGCTATGTTCACTGTGCCCAAATCTAAGAAGCATGGAAACCATTGACATTTGGAGATCGGGAGATGGGATTGGGGACAAGGGGAGAAGAGAAGAGAGATGGAGGCTGACATGAGAAAAGAAAATGAGATATGGATATACTTATTTGGTCAAAGTTTAATAAAGTCAAAGACTGATCTTAGTGATCAGTCTATATAGTGATCAGTCTATATAGTGAGTTTATACTTGATTTCATTAATGTTCATTCTCAGCTACTCAGTCATCCCCTTGGGACTAACTTGAAGTGAGGTTTCTTGTAAAGCCTGGGAGTAATGCAGGCCTGATCTTCTAACACTGAATAATGTCCCAAACCAAAGGTTGCTGTGGTGGGATCACAATTCTGCAAACACAAGTAAGGAATGTGACTTCATAGTTACAGTTGTTTCTATTAGCTATGACTCCGTTGTTGGCTTCACAACAGCCAGGGGACTCTGGAAATGTGGGGAACTGGGGAACTCTCTTGGACACGTAGACCCAGTGTAATTAAAGAGCATCCAAGGACGCTGCCCATGATTTATAGTACGGATTCTTTATGACATATGGAAAGTGCCCAGTACAGTGCCTGGCACATAGTACAGACTCATTAATGTCAGTTTCCCTATAACCATGTTACTGAAATGGGATTCAGCACTAGAAATAAATTCTTTGTGTGTTTTTTTTGTGTGTGTGTGTGTGTGTGGCAGATTTTGATTACTGTAATTCCTGGAGGTTCCATAATGGATGTGTCGTTGTATCAATATGGATAATAGCACTGAGAAATCATTCAATTGTATATTGAAAGAATGAAGGAACTAATACACGAGTGCATGAATGACTGACATCAGGGTCTGGGTGAAGCTATAATAAGGCAAGTAGGTATATTTTCCCGGGCTCTAGTTTCTCTTGGATATGGTGAATTTTGCTCTGCAGTTGGAGATGGAAAAGTGTTTTATCTGTGGGGATCAGGAGGGACTAGATGGAAGTTGGGGAGGAAAAAGGGAGGGAGGTATCCGAGTGTCTGGAAACCAGGGTCAACTAGTAGGAATATGGCAAAGTATGAGAGAGAATCAGATGAATCTTCGGTATAGAGCTAAATTCTAGGGTTTGGAAAAATCTATAGAATTTGTGAGGTGGGAGATCACAGTGGAGGGGAAGAGTCATTACACATTTCACTGACCCATATTTATCATCTATCTACCTTGTTTCATTCCATAAATATGTATAGAGTATTTACCATATGTTAGACATTTCATTACTTAACCAAGCTACAACAGTGAACAAGGTACAGTCTTTAAAGTCTAGTTGAAGGAAGCGGGCAAAGGGACACTATTTTAAATTCTTTCGTTGCCACATCAAGTTCTAGATTCTGTCGTCTCTTTCCAGAGACAAACATTCCACAAGTAGTGTCTCCTTCGTGAAGGGCTCCATGAGGAAAACACTCTTATAAGGGCTAGCACTCCGATGAAGGGACACTTTTGGTGTGTGCCAAATTTCTAATTGTACAAATGGCTTTGTCCTCTAAAGACAGAATAGGAAACATGTGGTTGCATGGTGTGGTACATGGGACAGGGTGTTCTGTGACAGCATTCACTGGTAATGACAAAAATGGCATCTTGGGGCCATGGCTCACAAACAGAAAGAGAGATGGAAGAAGATTTTTTTCTAACAGAAAGAGAGAATGTGGTAGCATAGTTGGTTCTGGCAGGAAAAAGGGAGACATGGCAAAGGAATTAGGTATTACAATTTCCACATTTTTGAAAATTACAGTCTGTGAGCTATATATCTTAAGTCATAATTAATTCAAGTAGGGATTATTGCCTTGGCCTGGCTTTCAGGTATTTGGGAGCGATCTCAGGCAATATTTGGTACGACCAAATTGCAGAACCTTGGAAGCATCTGAACACTCCCCCACGCTCCTTGAAGTTCACTGTCATGGGATTTGACCTAAAAACACTCTTTACAGTGCCAGCTCTTAGTCATTTGTCCAAATACAGGCCAAGGTTGGCATACTTGTTTCTGCCCATTTGGGACAATTCCAGATGGTATAAAGGACCAGCAGAAGCCTGGCAGCAGTAATTTATTTCTGGTCCAAGTGTGGATTTATGACTGCATCTGTACAGAGCTTCATGCCATCTCCTCTGTCTTTGTCCTTCTTCTGTCTATAATTCCTTAGGTAAGAGCAGTTACAGGTCTAACACAGTAGAGTAACATGCATGGAGAAACCATTTATCAAAAGACAAAAATATAGTTCCCCCAAAATTACATTTCTTCCAATTACTAGTTCCTCACTGCACTCTATTTTAGGACTCATAACTATTCTTTGGCTACTATAGCTTAACTTTCTGTAATTTTCTTTTTGAAACGCTGTGGGATAAGTGTGGGTCCTGGAAAAATAGTGATGTCAATGATTTGACTTCCATTTCCCTGGAAGCCTCTCCCATATTTTTCTGTAGAGTCTTTCCATTTTCTATTTGTTGCCCAAACTCTATGAAAGTTTCTTCTCAGGAAAAGATCTGTCACCAATCATTCACACCTTGATGCAAATTTAGACCAGTATGTTACCTCTCCCTGGAGCGTACACACTTTAAGATTTTCCTCTAAATACGGAAAAGCATTTTGCCTGTTTCTAGAGGAATTTAAGCTCTACTCACCAAGCTGGGGGATCGACATTTCACCAGGAAAAGGCCCTCCTTGATATTTGTAATATCCCACCAGGCAACTCTTATGTAGAAGACTGGCTCTTACCATAAACTGTACTTTAGTTCCTATTTTGGACGCAGTCTAAAAGCCTGAACTTACCCTGACTTAGGCCCCACTGAAACCAAGGAGGAGGCCAGTATTTATCTGTGTAATGAGACAGAGGGTCCTAGAGAGCAGGATCATAGAAAACTTGTTGGGTGTGGCCCATCCTCTTTGTTTATATGATAGCTAGCCTCCAAGATGCGCCCCGTGGATCCACACCTCCTGAAAGTCCCACACTTGTGTAGGGTCCTCCCACATTGAACCGGCTCTGTGTGACTAACAGAAGGTGGTGGAAGTAAAAATTGTGACTCCTGAGGCCAAGTCACGAATGGCATTGCAGCTTCTCCCCTGGTGTCTTAGATCTCTCCCTCTTGGGGAAGCTGGCTGCCATGTTATGATCTGCTCAAGGACTCCATGAATGTATTCAAGTGGAGACAATCTGAGGTTCCCACCAACCTTGAGAACCAACTTGGTCACCAGGTGACGAAGCCACTTAGGAAGTGGTGTCAGCCCCTCAGTCAAGCCCTCAGATGACTGCAGCTCCAGCTGACATCTGACTGCAACTGCACGAGAGAGCCTAGGTAAGAACTTCCAGCTGAGCCCTTGCTGAATTCTTGATCCACAACAACCATGAGAGATGATAAATTATTATTATTAGTGTTTTAAATGACTAAGTTTTGAGATAATTTGTTACTTACTAGCACCATTTCTCAGCCTTCCAATATTAGTGACCTACCCTGGAAATCTTGACATGAAATGCAACAAGCTTGCTCTAAAGTGAGTTACTTTTTTTTGTCCCCCTCATGGGATAGGATTATTCAGTTGATGGCAATTTGGCCAAATGCCATTTCTTATGAAGTAAGCTGACCAATATGACAATTTCTTGGAATATGAATAGTCTGTCTCTAGGTTTGAGATATGGGTTATTTTGGTACATCATGGAAAGATTTTTGCAACTCCTTATGAATCTTAAGGCATTTTCATCTGCCTTTAAGGATTTGGAAAGGTTCTACTTTTATTTGCTTATATATTTCTATTTTTCCAGTGACCACAATTTATTTTGACCAAATTGATATTGAACCACTCTATTTTAACAAAATTGCTTTTAGTCGAATTGTTTTTGGTAATCGATGATTTAGTCGAAATCATCACGTGGTAGTATTGTTTGTACCTTAATTCTAATTGAGCTATAGAACGTTAAGAAATACATGCTGTAAATTCACATAAAACCCCTACCTTTGACAGAATGAATCAATGAAAGGGAATGTGATTGGCAGCCTCCAAGATGATCTTAATAATCCCTAGTACTCTTTTCCTTGTGTAATCCTCTCTCCTTGAATGTGCCCAGGGCTAACTGATGTACTTCTACTGAACAGAGTGAGAGAAGTGTTGGAATAGAACTTGTAAATTACATCCTTCTTTTGTAACCTTTTAACATTAGGTTAGAAAATTCCATTTTGGGAATACTCTTTGGCTGTTGTTCCGATGGCTCACCCTGGGAAAAGCCAGCTGCCACGTTATGAGACACCCTGTGAAGAGATCTCAATATAAAGAACATACAAAAACCAGACTGAGAATGGAGAGAAGACTGAGTAGTTGGAGTAGTAATTATTTTTCTGTTTAAATAACAACAAACTCCCCAAATCGTGAGGCCAGGTGGGGGGCCCTGGCATCTGCTGGGTTCTAGCCTGCACAGGGGCTCTCACTGAGTTAGTAGACACTGGGCCTAGCAGAATCCTTGGAGTGAGGGACTGAGTCGTGCCAACAATCACAGAATGAATGTGAAGTGGATCCCCTGCAGCCAAGCCTTCAGATGAGACCACAGCCCTGGCCTGCGACTGCAATCTCATGAGAGAATGTGAGCCAGGCGGGGATTTCTGACCCAAGGAAACTGTGAAACAATTTTTTTTTAAGACTCTAAATTTTAGAGCAATTTGTTACACAGTAGTAGAAAACTAATATAGCGGACAAGATAGTTGAATCCCCAATAGTGCCCTAAAAGATAAATTGACACTTTTTGCTTTATACTTTCTGTAAAATCAAGACGTACATCTGACATTGTCTAATAATTCAGTAAATTGGCTGGCTGGGGTTCAACGCGAATTATTCCTTCTTCCTTCCTACTCCTTCCCTGAGCTAGTCATGCCCTGATATAACATCTGCTTCCTCCTACAGACCCACTCTTTCCCCCCTCCACCCTCCTTCTACCCCCTTTCTTGTTTTTATTCAGAGTAAAGGAGGGACAAAGTAATTTGAGTTAAAGTGAGACATTAATGCCCTTGAACAGATGCACTTGGGAGTAATGTGACAGAATGTTCAGGAGAATGTGCTGGGGCCCTTGGAGTCTGGGCCAAAATGTGGCTGACGATCATCCAATATGGCATGCAGAAGCTGGGCCGGGGGAGAAGCAACCCAGGTGACAGCTGTTGTTTTTACGGCCTGACTTTGGTGACAATTTGGGAAGGATCTGTTCTGCTGTTTCGGGGCAGCGGCAGAATTTAGGTTTGTCCTTAGAATAGAGACTCCTTCTGATTAGCTAAGTTGGGACTCCTTCTCTTTCTTTCTCCAGAATCACCTCTGTTCTCTACTTCCCAGGTCAAGGGCAGCAGTGTTTGCTAGGTGAAGAACACTTATTTCCACCGAATGAATCTTGAAGGAGGGGAAAACGCCTACTCAGGCAACACCGCCCCGATTTCCTTTGCAAGCTTCCGAACAGATGCCTTAAGAAAAATACTTCCATTTGAAGTTATTGCAAGAGGAAAAGGGGCACTCAACAGTAGTGGATTGGGATATTCAAAAGGCACCTACAATGCAGAAAGTCAGAAGGCAGAGTTTACTGATGACTCAGACACACCCTGGTAGCAACGGCGCCTCTAATCCATGACCTTACCACAGAGAAGCTCCTATTAAGGGATTACATCAAGGATCAGTGAGATGGAAATTAATAACAGGAAAACAGTTAACTACTGATCAGGTGTCTGACTAAGCTGGACGTCCAAGGATACTGTGTACAGAGGTAATCTCCTTCAGAAGGTAGAAGTTTCATTTTCTCTGAATGCAGGGCTGGATGGCATACTCTGAATGTGTCACAGGGCAGCAATGTGGCAGGGCTGGCTGGGTGAGATCGATTTCTTCCCCTCTGTGTACACCGCGTGGCACCAGGCGTTTTGCATTCAGTAAGCCAATTGGATCGTATCTGATCGAAAGGCTTTGTCTTACTGGCTAAAGCAGGCAAGTGGCCTGTCTTTGCACAGTAGACAGCTTCTGATTTTGGCTGCTTCAATAAACACTCTTCCTTTCTGCCACCCAACCTATAATGACAAGCATTCAGAGCAAAATAGGTTGGGAGGACGAGGCCAGAATAAAAGAGCACAAGAAGCCAAGAAAAGGAATCCACGGCAAGATAACGGTAGCAGAAGATTGGGTTCTCTTCCACTTTTCTCCTCCCCCTCCTTCTAGGGGAATTTCCCCCCCTATATGTCCCTCTGAGTTCACAGTAGAATAAAAGGCACTGATCCCAAGCCCCGTGAGCTCTTTTGTATTTGAATTCCTTTCCAGGAGGAACTTGGTAAAAAGATGATATAGAGGGCAGGTGGTAATGAAAGAGAAGACCGAGTGCTTGGACCACTAATTGTTCTTCTATCTCAGTAACAACAAACTCCCCAAACCGTGAGGTCAGGTCTTCCTGAGGCCAGGTGGGCGGCCTTGGCACCTTCTGGGTCCTATCCTGTATAGGGGTTCTCACTGAGTTAGCAGACACTGGGCCTAGCGGAATCTTTGGTGTGTGTGTGTGTGTGTGTGTGGACAAGGGCAGACTAAATCATGGAGCTTATGCTCTAAGGCCACGTGTACCTTTGCGAGGCAAAAGTAGAGTGACACAAGGAGTACACATACATAATTCCTTCGGTGTACATCAGCATTTTCGTTTTTGCTCTACAGCAGAATGATTGGTTTTTAAATTACATTTCCTTTGATTTAAGGTTGACAAATATGATGATGTCCTGACTGGGCTGTGACTGGTGCTCACAACAATAAGCGAGCAAACAAATGGACACACTAACAAATAAAGCATAGGCAAGTAGTACTGTGGCGTGAAGAGAACTCTGCAGAGGCAAAAGGCCTGTAGTTCAGTTCAGCACTGTCCAACAGAAATAAATTTGGAGGCACAGAGGTATTTTTAAATTTCTAGTCGCTCCATTAAAAAAAATAAGCAGGTCAATTTTAATAATGTATTTCATTTAACCTAATAGAATAAAAACTTATCATTTCAGCATGTGATCGGAACAAAACATTACTGAAATAGTGTATGTTCTTCTTACACTAAGTCTTTGAAACTACAAAACAGCACATCTCAGTTTGGAACAGCCACGGTTCAAGTGCTCAGTAGCAACATGTAGTTAGTGGCCACCATACTGGGCAGTGTAGCTGTCGTCCACTTGGCTACTCACTCGTTACTCGCTACTCGCTACTCAATGCTCACTGCTCACTCATTTTAGGACCTTGGCTGAGCTACTGTCTCTTCTATGGCTCATTTTCACATCCATAAAATAAGAGGACTGGTCAAGATCACTCTTTCTCAAACTGTTTGGCACAGGACCTTACACGAAATAGCAGTATCTACAGGAACTAATACAAATGGGTAGGCTTTAAATGGTAACTGTCGGGCAGGGAATGGCTACCTGTACTGCTTGTTTATGAATCCCACGATTTTAAGAGTCCCTTTAACCTTAGCCTTCTCTTTAACGACTGACAACACTTCAGGTCTGCCCACATTTACCCAACAGTAACCACATGTCAAATCTTGGCCACATCTTCTGCAATCCTTAAGCCACTTGTACTAGGCGAGAGAAAGAAAAGCAAGGAGGGGAGTATGAAGGAGAAAACTGAAGCTGTAGAGGAAAGCAGAGAGACAGAGGGATGAAAAAGAATGGAAAATGTGGAAACGAAGAAAGTCCTTGAGACCTGCTTAGATGCTGAGCCTAATCAACGCCACAAAAAGAAAGGGGGATCACTGCTCACCCCATCTTCGACTTAAGCCTGTGTTTGGTGAAAGAGACAGCTTCCTTGGATAGTGGCTCTCTCCGTCATCCTTTCATTGTGTTATCCAACAGACATTTTTTTTTTTTTTTTTTAATAAATGCTGACCGTGTGACAGGTTCTCAGCGGACCATTGGGCACAGAGGTGGGAGCAAATGTTGACATAGGTGACATGGTTTATGTTTTGGGAGAAGCGAGCCTTTCTGTATCTGATGACTCATGCAATACAGGAAGTTATTTATCTACACTGTCTGGGTGCAGGCAGTTCTGCATATAAGGGTGGGGAGTCAGGAGCTTAAAAATCAGTTTTGCCTTCACAGTGTTTCCAAGAACACGATAGGTGCTTATCGATTCACTGACCAAAACCTCGTAAGTTATATGGACTCACACTGATCAAGTGCTTTATTTTTAGTTCCACCTTGATAGAGCCCTAGGTAAGTAAACATGGGGAGAGTTAGTTAAGGACATTTGGGACAATGAGGCATGGTTGTAAAGACACCTCAAGTGAGCAGACTCTCATCCAAGTTGGTCCCCTTTTCCTAAGTCAACTGGATGATTTCCTTAATCTTCTCAAAGACCCAGATTTTAGAGGTGATGGTACTGAAGGTGGGTCTGCTCCTTGTAGACTCCTGTTGCTTATGGGCTGCAGGGAAGGGGGCAGTCATTTGCCAGCAGCAATTTTTCATCATTTCCTCCCAGCGCGCAGTTCCGAGGCCTGCAGAAAGCTGTGCATGACCCAGGCTTTTCTGGAAGTCAGCTAATGATCGCCCAATCCACTGGAGAAAATTGATTGTGTCAAAGCTCATGAAAAGCTGCAGGCTGATCAATGTCTCACTGAAGTCAACTTTCACACAGAACTGCCCAAAGCTGGAATTAAATGTCAGGTACAATTTAGCGCTGATGCCCTAGCAGCGCCTTTGGAGGGGGCTCATTCTACACGTCAGATGAACTCCCCCATGGCGGGCTCCCCCGGCTAAGTGATCGGGGCCTGGCAGGCTGCCACGCCACAGGGCTCTTGGTAAGATGTGTGCAAGTGGGAACTTGGTGCTCAGGCTGCTCTGTGGCACTGCATCCTGTCAAGGAGAGAAGGGAAGTGTCTTGGGGAAGAAAGGAGAGAGGTGTTGGGTTTCAAGCCTGATTTCAGTAAGGCCATGGCATTGAGTGGGGAGTTATCAGTGGTGACTTTCTGGAAAGAAGCCTGTCGGCAACAGAGGAAGGCGAAAAGGGGAGCTGGAGGAGGGCTGCTTCGTGCCACATTGTGACCTGGCTGCTTTGCACAAGGTCCTTTGAGGTTTTTTTCTGCCAAACTTCCTGCACTAATGCGCCGCGGATGTCCTTCGCGTGTCTTCACGTCTTCCTATCTAGTTACAGGCTAGTCTGCTCTGGAAAAGCCACGTCGCCCCTGCACCTTTCCTTTCTTTTCTCCTTCCTCCTTTCTCCACGTATCAAATCCTAACATCCCTCAATGCCCTTCCTTTTCTTCATAAATCTTCCACTGATTCCTCCAGCTTTAAGAAATTTCTCATCTCCTAAAAATCCTACAGACCCTAACTCTACCATCTGTTACGCCCACTTTACATTATACAGTGGTACCTCGTTTTTCGAACGTAATCCATTCCAGAAGACCGTTCGAAAACTGAGGCACGGTTTCCCCATAGAAAGTAATGCAAAATAGATTAATCCGTTCCAGATCTTTAAAATCAACCCTGAAAACTACAAATTTAGCATGAATTTTACTATCTAATGATACCATAGATCCATAAAATTTACAGTGTTTTGTAAACTGAAATGTTGGTCAATGGAGACATTCGAAAACTGAGGTACCACTGTAGCAGTACTGAGGTACTACTATTAGGTTGGTCATAGATGATTTCAGGATAGGATCCAGGTCTGATTTATTCCCTGTCCCCAAATTTCTACACAATATGTTAATTGCTTTTAAAATGTATATCATGTTTTTTTGAATAATGAATTTGTGGTGTTGAATTCTAAATATTTCTTTTAGAATTCTTCCATAGGGTCTTATCTTAGTTTGGGTTGTTATAACAAAGTGTCACAGACTGGGTGGCTTACAAACAACAGAAATTTATTTTTCACTGTTCAGAAGTCTGAGCTCACACACGGTGCCAATGGGGCCAGGTCCTGGTAGGGGCCTCCTTCTGGGCGGCAGACATCTGACTTCTTGTTCTACCCTCACGTGGTGGAAAGAGTGAGCTTTCTCTATGAGCTCTTCTTGTATGGGCCCTAATCCCATTCTAATCACCTCCCAAAGGCCACAGCTCCAAATACCATCTCACTGGGATAAGCATTTTGACATACGAATTTTTTTTTGGGGGGGGGGGCGTCCATTCAGTCCACTGTAGAGCCAGAGTTCCGAGTTACCCAACTGAAAGCATCTGACTAATGATTCTGATTAAGCTTTTTCTCCACATCCATGGCCAAATATCTGGTTTTTAAATGAGAGACTTGTTCTTTTTGATTACCTGTGGATGAGGTGAGATGGCCCATTACCACAGGCCTACCTAAGGTTCAACCTTGCATTTCTAATAAACTCACAATATAGCTTTGAGTGTCTTCTGGGGTCAGGTTCAGTTTGTCTGCTAACATATTTAACGCCAATACATTGCTGGATGTAACCCAAGGTCTCAAATACGAGGGGAGGAGCATTTTCAAGGGCATCCTGACTCCCTCCAAGAAGTTGTCCACGAGAACCTGCTCACATCTCCCTGGCCCCATCCAACGTAGTCAATAATCTGAAATAGGGTCTTCATATGTGAAAGGCTCTTACTGAACAATGGCCACGTCTTTTAGTACCTGTTCGCGTTTTCCAGCATCTCTGCTGTGACTGCTATAGTCAGGAGAATGTGTGCACACGTGGTCTGAATTGTTTTAAGACACTGTGGCTGGTGGGAGCAAAGACTAATAATGTTATTAGCTGCCCTTGGCCTGAGTGAAGAGAACAAAGAGACCAGCCAACGAGCCATGTTCACTGCTGATGAGACAAGAGGGAAAGGATGACAGACTTTTTATCTTTGGTCTCTTTTCATCAGGTAGGGCCTCCCACCCCTACACTGGGATTTCAGAGACCCGTGTTCCTCAGAGTGAACTCAGAGCATTTCTATCAATTACTGAAACAAAGTCTCTAAAAAAGTCAAGATATCCTGCTGCTCTTGAGAATTGCCTCCTTTATATTAAAACTGGGTTTGTCAGGTAGGTGGCCAAACCGAATCCAACCTTCTCTGGTTTACCTTGTAATTTTTAGATTGTCAAACATCTTTACAATTGGTTTCATTTCTGCGCGAAGCTGTTTCAGTTTTGCAACAACTATAATGTTTTATTTTTTCTCTCTATGAAGAAATCATCACAATAAAAGTTTTTGTAAAGTCTATAGCAGAGTTTACCACGTTATCATCACGAAAAAGATCCGATTTTGCTCCTAATATTTATTTTTCATTATACATCTTTCTCGTGGAAAGAAATCAGTGGAAAGTCTAGACTGCAACCTAAACAACGCATGATGGCGGAAGACAGGTCCAATTGCTTTATCTTGCCAAGAAAAGGGCCTGCTTCATTTTTATCTTTAGTACTTTATACAACCCCTTGCTCAAAAGTGGTGTTCAATCAATATTTGATATTTGCATGATGAATGATTGTCAATTCTCCAAGTTCTGTTCCCCAGTACATGGAATCAGTAGTGACTTAGCTAGGACTAGGTTGGCCCAAATGCTAGCTAGGACAAAGAGCTCCGAATCAGGGCAGTTCTTACTAAATGCTCTTCTTGTTAAATGTGAAAATGGAGCACGGTATTTTGCAGACGCAACTGTAAACAAGATGGACTTGACAAAACTCAACCACATAAGTGTAGTCAACTGTAAAGTAGAAATCAACATGTAATTAACCAAATAGTGTATATAAGCAGTGGCTAAGCTCCCTTTCAGGAGACAGAGCTTTGGATGTGAATGCCATCTCTTTTACTTGCTGCAAGTAAATGAAACTATGTAACGAGAATCACACCTTGTTCTTCAGTAGAACACCCCAAGGGGCGAACCCTTTGAATGCAGTAACACACATATGAAGACTGTTGTCGCACCAGCTCCTTACCTTCATCCCCGCCACAAACACCTCATTCTTAAGCATCAATCACAGCAGGAAAGCAGTCCCCATCAGAGAGGGATGAGCAGTTAGAGTAGCACAGCCTACGTTGACATCTCCTTAATCTTTCTTTTGTTCTGCGGGTCACATATGGTCAACAGCACAAAGGATTCAGGACAAGCTGACTTTGCTTGCATTAATCGGTATCAACGATTTACATTTGAGTTAGATACTGTTGCATTAAAACTGAACAATGAAAGGAAAGGAAGAAGGGATGCAAAATGAAATGAAAGATAAGATGAAAGAAAAAAAATATTATGGGATTAACAGTCTGACAGAATATTTAAGTCGAAATTTTGGTCTTATCTGACTTGCCGTGTGATCGCAGGCAAATTTTCATAACCTCCTTGGGACTAGCTTTCTACAAACTGGCAATAATAACCTGCTGGTAAGCTTGTTGTGAAGATGAAATCAAACTGATGTCTGTAAAATGTCTAGCAGTGCCTGGCACTGGATATATTGGCTCAAAAATTGTAGCAACTTGCCCAATAAGTGATTTTGGGATATGGTTGTATCTGTGTGTTCATGGCCATTCATTTTCCAATTCTAAGTGTACAATATTCACTAATTTCATGAGTAAACTTTGATGATCTTAGGAAAAGAGAAAACCCAATTTGTGTGAATGAGCCCAAGAAAGGATTTTCAGCGTACGTAACTGTAATATACTATTTTGCACTTACTATTTGTAGGGATAGGTCTAAGTATTTACATGAATTATCTTACAGTCCTTTACTGTGACACTAAGAGGTAGGGACTATTACGAATCCAATCTTCCAGCTAAGGAAAACACAGTTTAGAGAATGTTACTTGTGTGGGGTCAGACCGGTCTGGAAAGGGGATACAAAAATTTCTAACCTCAAAGCGTGATCTTTTATAAAAGAAATTCAATTTAAGCTTTCTAGGCTTAGGATTAAAACTCTTCCCTTTACACAGTGTATAACAGTTTACAAAGTGATTTCATATTATTCTTCGTTGGTCCTCCCAGCAAACATTTTAGAGATGAACCAACGCTTAAAGATCAATCGTTCAGGAAAGTAAGACCTAGAGAACCTGAGACCTGCTCAAGACAGTAGCACAGCTGGAAAATCTGAATTCAAACTCAGAACTGACTCCAACGCTGGGGTTCTTTTTTATGACCCTATGGCTATTTGTGAGCTTTAGAACATGTACTGAACTTGGAATTGATTTTGAAGCCAGAAACACAATCCTTAATTAAAGTAAATGGAACAAAACATTCTTCTCTGGGAAACACTGCTATGCTGTGCAATGCCAGGGAACTCAGTGCTGATCAAAACAAACAGTTTTGTTTCAGGAAAACTGAAGGTATGATTTTAAAGTCAAGAGGTCAGTTTTGCACGTGTGCACATGCATGTGACTTATAAAAAAGGGCTTCACAAAATGCCCTGAAAAACAGCAGCATTTGGGCTGCTGGCTGGGAAATAAATATGCTCCAAGGTAGTTATTCAGGGTGGACTATACTCTTTTAGGAATGACCTTATGTATTTATCAAGTAATCTACCCCATTGCTGGACAGGCACAGGATATGTTTACTGGAAAGCTATCTGGGGTGAAAGAAAAGTAGGAGGAAAATAAAAGTAGAAGAAAGTAAAAGACAGACTTTTCCCTGTGCGGTTTACAAGCAAGGTGGGGAGAGAAGACTGGCAAAAGCAAGGGCATAGCAATTTTGACCATTCCATTTGGATTCTCTGGGATAGTCAGTCCTTCTGCTCATTTTCTCCCATGGTCCCATCACGGGTTCTGATCGTTGGTCACTCAACCTTGGTTCCTTGCTTGCTGTCTCAGGTTTGAGATTAGGGTAGACAGGTGTGGATTTCAGCTCTGGGAAGCAGCCCTCTGCACTGGACCCTAATCACCACGGAAAATCGCCATGAATTCTTTCTCCCCTTCCTGCTGGCACCTGTAGGAAAGCCTGCTTTCTGAAGCCCACTGAAGCTGGACCACATGCTGACAAAGAGCCTACAGGAATTCCTTGTGAAAATGTGCAGTTGTTACTTCTTTAGTTTAAGCTCGTATTGCTTAAAAGTTTTCACTGTGAGTAAATTATAATACAAAAGTCTATAAAATATATACGTACTGTGTAGAGAATGTTAAAGCAAAATCTCCAGAGATAGTCGCTCTCCTGAATTTGTGTTATTTTTTTATCTTTATTTTTTTTTTTACATAATTTTTATCTATATCTGGATCCCTAAGAGACAGAGTCTTTAGTTTTCCGTTTTCAAACTGTATATGAATTGTTATCATACTGTGTGTCTTCTTTGTGACTTGCTTCTCTCTCTAAAACTTTTGGTTTTGAGACTCATCCACGTTAATGTTGTGGGTAATTTATCTCCACCAGAGTGTTCCATTTTATGAATGTGCGACATTTATCCATTTTAGTATTTATAGATATTTTTTCCCTTTTGTTATTATGAACAATGTTGCTCCGGACCTTTGTACATGTCTCTTGGTACATAAACGCACAAGAATTTCTCTCTATGGTGTGTGTGTATGTAGGAGTCGAATTTCTAGTCACAAAGTAGAATCATATTTATATGCGCTAGGTAATGTCAGACATTTTCAAAGTGGTCGCACCAACTTGCATCCCCTCTACTAATGAATGAGAATTGCTTTATAACCTAGTGCCTCTTGGTGCTTTCAATTATTCAAATTTTTGTTCATCTACTGAGTGTAAAATTAGACATGACTGTGGTGTTTTAATTTGCATCTTTTTGTGATGATTAAATGTTACTACAGGCAGGAAGACTAGGGCTGTGAGGGAGGTGGGGGGAGAAAAGGAAGGAGAGGGCAAGGCCAGCCATTAAGGAGGAGTAAAGGTCAGCAGTTAATGAGAAAGCGCCACTACAATCCGGCCGGAACTGGACTTCGGTGGCCGAGATAGGACCCAGGACGCCATCTTACCACTTCAGGTGAACTTTAGCTGATTATAATAGATGATAAAGCTATTGGCAGCCAAGAAAACTCTCCACCCTGTGTCGCCATGACAGTTCCAAGAGAGCCAAATAAGGACAAAAATGTCCCCTCCCTATGGAAAGGACTGGTAATAAGGACTCGCCACCTTAAGTCTGGAATATTCCACCCTTTCATTTTTAGTGTAATAAATTCCCAAACCCCACTATTTGGGGGCACTGCTCTTCTCCGAGCCTGCCCGCTCTTGCCACCTTCAGAAAGTACAATCCTGTCCTAATAAATCTACATCCTGCTTGCGTGGCCCATCCTGGAATTCTTTCCTGCGATGACCACTAAGACCGTGTTTTCTAGCAACATAATGAGGCTGAGTATCTTTTCAAGGGCCATTTACGTTTTCTATTCCATGAAATTCTGGTTCATGTTCCTTGACCTATTTTTTAATGAGTTGATCATCTTTTTTTCTGGCAGTTCTTTAAATATTCTAGATACTAATATTTCATACACTTTAAGTGCTACAAATATTGCTGTCCAGCAAAAAGACACTTGTTTTCAGCTGTATTTACCAATGAACACTTAAAACAATGAGCGCATGGCCCCTGCCTAAATGCGCTGTGACTGAAATGCCTGCTTTTTCTGATCTGCCACTCGATTCACACAGCCGTATTGTTCAGTAGGGGCCTGCAAACCCCCTTTTTGTTGCACTAGTTCCCATGCTTCAGAAATGGGGTGGACTACGGACAGAGCAGAGACATAGGTGTGAGGTTTGGATTCAGAGTCTACCATTAATTCCTTGCCATTGGACCTTGGGCAAGTTCTTATTTTGAACCTCGTGTGCCATTAAATCTACCTTACAGGAAGGTTGTATCCTGATGCTGTAGTTGATAAAATCGTTAGACACATAATAGGTGCTCAAACAACATTTGGTGCTTGGCTTTGCCTCAAAGTCATTGGCACAGACAGCTGAGATAGCTACAGTTAAATGTAAGAGTCCTTCACTACTTAGTGTGTTTGACCCATGAAAATGTTAAACGCTATGACATTTTTGTAATTCAGAATTTTCAGGTCCATTTTTTTTTTTTTTGGTACTCAAATTCATGAATGAGGTACTGTGAGACATCCAAAATGAATTGGGCACAGTCTCCTCCATTAAGGCATGCATATTTTAACAGGAATTTGGAGAGGTGGAAAGTAAACTTTTTAGAGATTTAGATCTTTTATCCTCCTCTATGTAACTGAACACAGAAAACTGCCTTGAAACAGATGCTCTGGGTGGAAGGAGTCACCAAAATCGCTCCTCTTAATTACAAAAACTTACCACTGATGTGCACCTGTTCCTCGTTTTATTTTCTATATTATTTCTTGTAGAGCAAAGGCTACTCTCCCGATTTAGAAAACAGAGGTCTGAGACAAGGTGACTTGTCCTCCACTTCTCACTCGCATTATCTTTTTGTATCCAAACTCTGACCAAATCCTCTCAGCCTCCTTCCTTCACCACTTCTCGATTGGTTCACTCCACTGTGTGCCTTCTGCCACTGTTTTCGTCTGGACTTGCTCACCTCTCACTGGAAAATTAGAATAGAACCCTAACAGGTCGCCCTTCATCCATCATTATGCCACCCGCCCTCAAATCCATGCTTTATCCTACAGCCAGAGAATGGCATATGTTTTAAAATATAAATCTCATTCCATCACCTCCTGTTCACGGCTTTTCAATGGCTCCTCCCATGGACCCCAGAAAGAGGTCTTCGGTCCTGTACAGAATGTAAGACCAGCTCTGCTCTTCTCTCCTGCTCATTCCTCCCACTCCATGCCAGACTTTATTTGGGAAAGAAAAGGCCTTTACAAAAGATTTCTGAGCTGAAAACGACATGATCCACATTTTGCATTCTAAAAAGTTATCTGGAGCTCCATATAAATTGAATTACACAGAGAAGAGACAGGAGACAGGGAGATAAGTCATCGTGCCACCACGAGAGCCCAGGCAATAGGGAATGGGGACCAAACTTGATATCTTTCTAGGTGACACAGGGATTAGCAAAGTTCCTTGCTCATGGTAAGTGCCAATAAAATGTTCTGACCGAGTAAAAGAATGAAAGATGAATCCAAGCTATGTAACAGAGCGGATGTCTCAATGTGAGGCGGGCAAATAATGGCCCATTGTTCTCGTTCCCATTGCTAATGAGAGACACTGGCTCTGGAGCCAATCAGGGTTTGCTATGGGACAGCTAAGTGTAAAAGCCTGCCTTTCTCGTGGCTAAGCCTGCCTCCATTAAAACATAATGCTGGCATCTCTTATTTCCAACCAGTTAGCAACACAGTGAAGAAGCATGGGCCAGGCTGGAGGAGAGCACCAACTCTCTTTTATGACTTAGTCAAGTAAGAAGCAACCAGCCAGCATTTATGTGCCAGGCACAGTTTTATGCGTTGTTTTTTTTTTGTTGTTTTTTTTTGTATTAGTTTCAGGTGTATAAAACAACATAAAGTTTTATTCATTTTCATGTGTTATCTCATTTAATCCTCACTACAATGCTATGAGGAACATACATTTACTCATTTAACAAATGGAGAAACAGAGGCACTAAAGGTTAAGTATTTTTCCTAAGGTTGCAGAGTTGAGATTTGATTTAGGTAGGCTGACTGCAGTCTCACTCTTAAACGTAATGCTAAAAAGAGTGATGGTTAAAAGGTGAATGAAACCATCGTACTTGATACGAAGAAGCTTTGGAATCATTCACCATCTCCTTTTCCCTCTCATTTTCCCGCCCAGCCAGTCACCATATGATTTCTTGTGTGTCTTGCTCTTTTCTGCCCCCTGGGCTTTCATGCAACTTGTTTGGACAGATCATGAAAGCACCTTGTTGTTTTCTTCGGGTTATTTCATGCTTGAGTTCCCCCAAGAAGCCTCTCCAGACCAGCCCCTCACCATTCTGACCCTTCACCTGTTCTTCCCTTGGGGCTTACTGAAAGGAGGGGGTCCGGGGAGGAAGGTAATGTGATGTTAGGGCCAGACCGAGCTGTGTTTAGCGCATGTTTACCATTTACACACTGTGTGACAATAAGCCAAATATTGAACCCCTCAACATCAGTTTCATAATTTCTCAAGTGGAAACACTATTTACCTTGCAGTGTGTTCTGTGCATTTCAATGAGATGATGTATGTTTAGAGACCAATATGCAGTGTGAGCTCCACCAATGACTCATACACTCACTTCATTGGTTCAGAAAAATGTTTCTTTTGGGCCTCCCATGTGAGGACAGGGCCTCCCACGTGAGGATAACGGGAGAATGCTGCAGAGAGGAGGGCTACAACTCTCACAGGTTTGGGTATCTCCTCAGGCCTAGACAACGCTTGGATAAACTTGTAAATAATTTTCTTTCTTGAACGTCCTTTCTTTCTGAGTTCATGGAGGCACAAAAACCCAGGTACTTTGTTGAACAGGGTTCTTTTTCTTTTTTTAAGTCAAATAAAACACTAAATACAAAAAATAGCACTCCCTTTCCCATTCTTCAGTCTTGACTCCAATCACTTTCCGTTGTTTTAGCTATTTTTACTGGTATTTACCTCCATACTTGAAAATAATATACTTATACCATTATTTCTGAGTTTATTAATATTATTATATATACCACCTAATGACTACCTATGATAAGTGGGATTGAAGTCTCTTTCACAAGCTTTGCTACTTTCTTCCCTCCCTTTTTCCATCACAGCGATGGAAGGCCTTTATAAAGTAATTTTTGGTTAAATCAGTATTTGGAAATTGTTTTATTGTGACAGTATAAGTATAAGTATTATTTAATGCAGAGCCAGGTAGTGTACTAAATTATATTTTCTTTTTAAACAAATCTCTGATCTAGAATGGGTCTTTTTAAAAATTAAACTAATTTTGGAAAAATTTTACACTTCCAGAAAAATTGCAAAGATAGGAAACAACATTTCTATATACCTTTCACCTAGTTTCCACGTATATCATCTTATATTATCTTGGTATATCGTCAGAACTAAGCAACCAAGTTACTATCTCTGCTCTCTATACTCTACTTTCTGGAAGCAAATCACAAAGGCTGGCTCACACTCAAGGAGAGGTGTAACTAAGATTCATCTCTTGGAAGAAACAGCGATATCTACGTAAGTTATTTGGGTTTCTTCTATAAAGATATGTACATTTCCTCATGTGCTTATTCAATTATTTATATCAGTATGCATTTGTGGATATTTATTTTATATTTTGGATTATCTTATTTTATACTTTGGATTTATTTTATTGTTCAAATTGTTCCAGCTCTGGCCATTGGAAATTCTTTTAGGGTGACTCCTGCAACCCTTGACATGCTCCAATCCTTTTGTTTTTCGAGTACTTCCTTCCTTTCTGGCACTACAAGATGCTCCAGTCTCATTTTGCATTTTATTTTCTTCCTCCTAGAATCAGCCATTTCTCCAAAGGCTTTTGGTTCCTTTTATTGGGGAATGGTATGTAGAAATCATGATCTGAATTGGGCTGTTTTATTTTTTATTTGCTTGGTTTTCTATGCATCTATCATTAATTTTCTCCACATGTTTCAACAGATCTGCCAACTACCTTTGCATTTTAGTTACAAAAGCGCACACGATCATATAAGCTGTCAGTTGCATTTCCCCTTAGGTACCAATCTCCTAGAGTCATCTAGCCTCTTGTTCCCACTTACCTTTAATTCCAGGCCAGCGTCACCGCTGTCTTCTGGGAATCTCCTCCTGTCAAAACGGGACTTCCTTTTGCTTTTCAATTGCAACAGAACTCTTGGATTCCAAATCTCATTGTGCTTTGGTTTTACTAGCACATACCTTCATTTCCTGGATGGAATCCTTGGTAAGTATATTTAAAAGGGTGAGGAGGAGATAAAAATGTTGACTTGCAGGTTTGAAAATGTGTTTATTCTATCCTCATACTAGATGGATAGATGGGTTGTGCCTCTGAATGTTTTAGGCATTCTTCCGTTATTCTGTTTTCCTCTATCTCCAGCAGTGCTGTTGGGCTCTCTGAAGTCATTCTGATTTCCTATTGGATGTCATGTCCATTTTTTTTTTCCTCTTGCAATGCTTCTGAACTTTCTTGGTAATGTGCTTTTCCCCATTCATAGTATTTTCCCCCCACCCATAACAAAGGACACGATGGAGTGTCCTAATCTGGAGGTTCATGTCTTTCCGTTCCGGGGAGTTGTCGTATTTTGTTTGGTAATTTTGTTGCCCTCCTTTTTCTATATTCTGATCCTTTGGAGCTACTGTTAGTTGAATGTTGCTCCTGAATTGGTTAATTTTTTGTTTATCTCCTGTTGTCTTTTGACTTATTTTTTTCTCCTATTTCTGAGACATTTTTTTTATCTTATCTTCTGGTACTTATTTTTGAATCATTGTATCAACTCTCAAGTTTTTTTTCCAATTATTCTTTTTCTTTCTCTTTTTAACTCAGTTCCCCTTTTCATGGCGTCCTATATTGGTTTACAAACATATTATCTTTTCTCTCCAAGAATACTGATGGTCATGTATCATTCTCCCATCACACTAGAGAGTTAGATTGTTTGTATACCCAGAATTCCAAGTAGAAAATCACTTTCTCTCAGAATTTTTCAGGTATTATTCCATCCTATTACAGCTTCAGTGGCTATTGTTGACAAGTCTGATATTCTGATTCCTAAATACTTTGTATATTAGCTGAATTTTCTCTTTCTATGAACTAGACTCCTTTATCTCTGGTATTTTGAAATTTCATAATTATATGCCCTTTTCTTTCATAGTATAAGGCACATACTGGTCTATTAGTGGATGTTCATAATAATAATTCCTAACATTGTCTGAGTGCCTATTACAAGCCATACACTGTGTTAAGTGCAACCTTTCACTGATATCACCCCACACAATCTTATGAGATAGTATATTTTTATCAATTTAAAGGGGAGGAAACTGAGGTATAAAAAGTTAAATAACATGCCCAAAGTAAAATAAAGGAAGAAGGTAAGAGCTTTCTGATGGTCGTGCTTACAGCTAGTCTAGGAAGCTATCATCTCATCAAGGTGACTTTTCAGATCTTTATTCTGATATGTGAATATTGTAGTTTAATTCTCAGATATTAACCTTGGCAAGCGGTGGGTGTGGGGCAAACCACTTAAAAGGAGAATTGAAATTTGATGCAGGTATCAATGAAGAACCAATGCACTTTTGGGGATAAAAATTTAAATGATGAGTTTGATGTCTGGAAAAGAGTATGCTTAACCGTCCTGGTCCCAGGAAGCCTGCTAGTACCAAGGGCAGTAGCTATGATGCAGAGGGGAGCACAGACAGAATTTCACCACTGTCTTGCTCCTAAAGTGAGCCCTCTATTGTAAGTACCGTAACACGGCTACTCAGAAAAGTTGTACCAGCAACACAAAAGTCAGTTGGATATTTATGAAGACTTTTTCCAGGGGTGCTGATATATATGAGTAAATTAATCTTTGGGGAGACAATCTTGTTCGATGTTAAGGATACTTCAGGGAGAGGAGCCAGGAAGAAGACTGAAAACAAAACCAGTTCACTTAAGTGTAATGTCTTTTTAATAAATTCTCATCCAACTGACTGGACTTTCTGAGTAAAGATTTTTGAATGTAAGTCAAAATTAGTAGGGAGTTAATAGTACTTCTTTAGAATAACCTTCCGAGTTATCCAAAATAAGCATTTACATGCAGGCTCTTAATTCTGAGTAATTAATGTCTGTCTGTATAACCCAGCAACTTCATGAGCTGGGGTACAGCAGGGCACACTGAGCCACTGGAGAACCCCAGAGGGCTGGCTGTGAAAAGAGCCCCTCAGCTTGCCAGGGTTTTGGGTAATAGCTGGACCATTTTTACAGGCGCATCATTGAGTTCCAGCTTAAAGGCGTGTTGGCTCTGGGTAAGGTTTCGTGGACCCCATTACACTGCAGATACAAATGCATCTACAGATTGATTGTGACAGTCAACGTCTGCATCCTCTGTGGGCAAACATTTTAAAAGCATAATTCTCTGTAGTAAATCAGCCTCGAGCTGAGAGAGATGTTTGGACTAAAAATCAAAATCCTCAAGTACATAACGTTTGAGGCCTCCCTTTGTGGGCCTTTTCTCTCCCTTTTAAATCATCCGTTGGCATGCTCCCCAACCCCTAATAGTTTCATCCTGATCTTGGTCCCTGTCGAGAGGAATGCTTTAATAGTTTACCAATAATCGTCACTGAATTAGTATTGCACCATCATATTCTACCCAATAGTATTTGCATTAAGCAGCAGCTTTGTAGGAAAGGAATCCAAAGGCATGATGTATGGTGGACTCTCAGGTACTCTATTCATTTATGGAACATTAACTGATACTCTGCTATGTGTCAGATCCTGGAGAAACAAAGATTAATAAGATACGGCTCTAATCTTTTAGACTCTCACTGTCTAGCAGGGGAGACAGAAACATAAAAAACTGACTGTATAATAGAATACGATCAGTTTTAACCACAAAGATTGGTTAAATCTTTGAGCAGTTGATTTATTACATCTGGAGCGAGAAGCTAAGGTGAGTGGAGAAAATCAAGAGAGGCTTCATGGAGAAAGAGACATTTCAGTTGCATAATCTCTGGTGATACATAATAATGGGAGAATTTTAAGCACCCAATACATCTAAAGGGTGAAACGGATTATCTTGTAGAAGAGGAAAGAATTTGGGGCTACAGGACTCCCCTGGACCTTGCTGAATCATATCAGGGAGGTGAGCCCTTACTCTGCCTGTCCTGAAGCAGGACCAAGAGCAGCAAAACCTGAATCTGACAGCAGAGCCAGAAATGACAAAGAGCAGGAGGTGTTTTACTTCACTCTTTCTAAGGGAAAGAGTAATGCCCATAACTTTAAAAAAAAAGTTGGGAAGGCTACTCTACGCCCTCATAAGTCCAGATTTATTAAGTGCACTAACATGGTGCTGCCAAAAGGAAATAACTGGAGAATTTTCTGGAGCCAAGGCAGGCAGAATATGCAGTGATGAGAAGTTGGAAAGCAGCATTATCATTTTCCAGACTGGATTTCAGTTTGTTCCACTTTAACCAATAGCCACGTTGGTCCAACACAAAATTTAAAACAAGACCACAGCAAGCCTTTGTTCCAAATGAGAAGATGGAAAATAACAAATACAAAAGAAGTAAGGAAATCCTTCTGCAAGCCTACTTGGCAGGAAAAGGTGCTAGGGCAGGGCAGGGAAAAGGTGGAGGAGTAGAGAAGGAAAGAGACTGGAACCAGTGGCTTTTAACATTTTACACCGAGGCTTTGCGTGATGGTTGAGTATGTTGTTGAAATGCACATCAATTATTCCTTTCATCAAAATTGACTGTTTACTTGGCTAATTATTTTAGTAATCTAAAGCCCACCTCCTGCATTTGAGGCAGCCCTTGGTAGTGATTAAGGGGTGGTGATGGGTGTTGAAAGGAGGGTGTAATGATATGAGATTGAACTTCTTTGTGACACGTAGGCTGTGTCCATAGAAAAGCAAATGTGGAATCTAAAATAGTCTATCTACTGTTTTTGCTAAAGAGAGAGGCGAATATATAAATCAGTCTGCTTGATGGTGAACCATACGCTTTTTTCATTCTTTTAGCTTATCTGCTGGATAATTTCAAATGATCTGTCTTTGAGTTCACTGAGTCTTTCTTTCTGTGTACTAGTCTATTGTTGAACCCCTATATTTTCTTTCTCTCTCTCTCTCTCTCTCTCTCTCTCTCTCTCTCTCTCTCTCTCTCTCTTCTTTCTTCCCCTCCCTCCCTCCCTCTGTCCCTCCCTCCCTTCCTTTTTTTAGCTCAGTTATTGTATTCTTCAGTTCCATGACTTATGTTTGGAACTATTTAATGTCTTTTCCTTGTTGAAAACTTCACTTTGTTTATGCGTTGTTCTCCTGAGCTTGCTGAACATTTTTACGATGGTTATTTTGAATTTTCTGTCAAGTAATCATATATCTGTTTCAATAGGGCAGTTTCTGGAGTTTATCCAGTTCCTGGAGTTTGCTTGGATTATGTTTCCCAGTTACTTCATTTTCTTTGACTTTGTGCTGATATCTACGCATTAGAAAAAACTAGCACCTCTTCCAGTCTTCACACCTTAGCCTTGTACAGAAGACCTTCACCGAGGAACCTGGCCAGAGCTTCTGTGGGCCTCCCAAACCACCATGCTAATTTAAACTGCCATCGTTGTTCTGAGTGGCTCTCAGATGTGTAAATTTTGCCTGTGACAGGTTCCATCAGTGCTCTACATTGGGCTGGGGGAAGGGCTTTGGAGAGTGCTTGTGTTCTAGTTCAAACCACCTTCTTTGTTCTCAGTGGCTCTAACATATGCTGGATCTCATCAGTGCTTCATGACAGCAGCCATCCCTTGGGCAACGTCTAGAAAAGTTTGAATGCCTGGCATCAAGGCATCCAGTCCAACTGGCATCCAATCCAACTCTTTCCTTCCCCAGGGAGAGCCTGGGAACTGGGTTTTTTTCCCCTTGCCTGCTCGCTCTGTACTGAGCCAGGACTTTCCCTGTGGTAAGTATCTGCTTGCTAGTTCAAACTGCCATCTTTGCTCTCTGTAGCCCCCCAAGGGTCTAGCATATACAGGGTTCTAGCAGTGCTCCAAGACAGGTAAGATGAAGCCAGTCCTTTGAGCATCGTCTGGAAAAGTTGGGATACTGGATGTGGTCCAACTTTATCCTTTCTCAGGGAGAAGCTGGGAGCTGGGGGTTTCCCTAATCACATGGTATTGTGCTGGGGTTAGGGATTGGGTTAAGTGGATGTCTCTAACTTTCCTATCAGTTTTGATGTAACTGTTTTTGCATACGCCTGGGATGCAGGAGGTTCTCAACTAGTTTCTCAATTTCTCACAAAGGGAATTGATTCATGTATTGTTATTGAACTGGTATGTCCATGAGGGGAAGAAGAGTCCAAAGCTTCCTATTCTGCCATCTTCCCAATGTCATCCTCAATGGGGGTTTTTAATCAAGGTATTGATATTATCAAAGAGATGGTTTCTGAATATTTATCTGGCATGAGTTTTTTGGGCTTTCTAACAACCATACTGGTGCAGAGAAGTCACAGTTAGGTGTGTGTGTGTACCAGAAAGTCCTGTCCTTTTCATTAAGGTCACAGGAAGTATCTCAGTTTCATTGGTCTAAGTGTATACTAATCATTAGGGATGGTTTGTGTAATGTATTTTTACTTATCCATCCATCCATCCATCCATCCATCCATCCATCCATCCATCCAATCAACATTACCTCAAAGAGGTTAATATTTTTCTATGTGTCCAAAGCTACATGTCTCGATTACCTCAATTCCTAAATCATGTAAATGGATATATGATTTCCAGGAATTTATAAACATAGGTAAATAGTGATTAAACTCAAAGTGATTAAACTCAAAATGTGATTAAACTCAAAGGCAAAATCAAGTGTTCCAGTTAAAAGTTTTCTCTATTTGAACAACTCAAATTAACCAAATAATGAACCATTAACCATTAACAATTAACCATTTGATATTTGCTATGAAACTCTAGGTCTATAGCAAGCAAAATAAAGTATAGAATTAAGGCGACTCAGTCCCCAAATTCTCTTTTCAGAAGAAAAAGTAGGATTTATAAAATAAGTATCGAGTGGTGGACTGACTAAACTTAACCGAATGAGTAATATTTACTAACTATTCATAGAATAATTATTTGATTCTTTATTCAATTTTCCCCATGTTGACATTACAAATAATGAAATGCTTACTGAGAGGATATATGAGCTTTTAACACACCTGGTTTTCTATCTATGGAAACAGTCATGTCCCATAATGATCACTTGGTCCTCAGTGGGTCAGTGATCCCAGAATGCCTCCTCATACCCATTCTTTAGAAGACTCCATCAATATGGCCAAGATTTGCTTCTGACGTATCCCAGGCTCAGGCCTTGGACCTTTCTCTTTTCTACCAACCTTCTAAGTGGTCTTATCTGGCCTCATACTTTTAAACACCATCTATCTGCTGATGACTCCCAAATTTATGTATCCACTTGGATGTCCAAGAGATATTTAAACTGTAACAAGTTCAGCTGGTTTTCTCCTTGAACCTTGCATTTCCATGCAATGCATAGCACCTTTATCCATCCAACTAGTCAGGCCACAAATGTTGTCATCCTTGTTTCCTCTCTTTCTATCCCACTTTCAATCCATTAGCAAATTCTCTCAGCTCTACCTTTAGACGCTGTGCAGAATTTTTACCACTTACTACCACTTCCCCTGCTTTTAGTTTAGGCCAACTATCCTAGTTTAGGCCACTATCATATCTTGCCCAGCTTATTGCCATGCTGTCCCTCACGGGTCTCCAGGCTCTTGCCTTGGACCCCCTACAGTCTTTTTCAATTCAGTAGCTAGATTGATTTGCCCACAAGGAATAACTGCAGGCTTCTCATCTCTTTAGCATAACTTTCTTGCTCTGCAGAGGCGACCTACCAAGCTCAGTTCTGGTTGACACATTAGGCCTGGATTGGTGTGGCTCTGTGCCCAGAGCAATCTGGTTTTATTCACTAACAGCAGCTTACAGTTTCATTTGTACCATTAGAGAAAAATGTATGGAACTTCCCAAACAGCATAATACTCTGGCATATGAAAGGACTGCAGCATTCCTTTCAGAGCCTTCCATCTGTGACCAGCTAGGACTTAATGCCTCTTGGTCCATTTCACTGAAGCGAGGCTGGATCATCTCAGGAGGCTAAGCTTCTTGCTCACTTAGAATGCATCTGCATACTGTAAATGTCTGAGTTGGTATCTTAGATCTGTGACACAGGATGATTAAACCTGGTTTTCTGACCACAATCACCTATGCTGGGTGACTGTGAACTTTCCCTGGGAAGTTCTCTTGATGTCTATCCCAGGAGAGGTAAGAGCGCATTTGCTTCTCGTATATCTGAATAAATGACATAAATGCCGACTGTGGGGTGCTGTCCCACTGCATGTACCCAGTCGTGTGGTTGCATGCCATTAACTGTGGGAATACATCTGTCTCCTGCACGTTGAATGTGAGCATTTTTCTACTTCGTTTTCAGAGCCTCCTGAGACGTGGTGTCAGTTGCAGGACATGTAATCTGACAGGCGAGTGCGTATCAATCAATCAAATATTTATTGAGTGCTTACTACGTGAAAGGCACTGTGCTAAGCTGGGTTTAAGCACCGCATTAAGAGGAGTTGGAGGAAAAGTGTTCTTTTTTTAGAACCTCTCAGAGGCTCAATGTCAGACAGAGGGGGAAAAGCTGTACAGGATAATACTTTTCCAGACAGTGAAAAATTGTGGATTAGGTATTTTCACTTCCTTGTTTTTACTGATTTCTCTTTCCTGCTTCCTCCTTCCTCACATCTTTTCCTGTTTACCCTGGCTGTTCAGACTTTCTCCTCTTGCAACTACTCTACCCAGTACCAGGATTAATTCCTTCAGCTGTACAGAGACCTCTCTGGGGACTCCCAGGCACACTTATCCACACATCTCATTTCTTTAATGCCATCCCACTGGGTTATAACCTGCTCCCTCAGTCTCATTAATGTATTAATAATCAGCACCATTTAATTCACTTATTTACTAGAGGCATTTACATTTGAATAAGTGTACCATACATGATAATCTTTACTTTAAAAAAAGGTAAAATCTCTAATGATGATATTGAAAACACTCTGGCAGACTGGAGTGGGGAGATTTTTTTAGGTGAGTATGTTTTTCTGGAATCCTTCAAATCACACTTCTGTCGGCAGCCACCTATTTTGTTCAGAGGTATAATTAACCGTATTCACTACTCATTTACGTTTTTTTTTCCCATGGATTCAATTTAAAAGAAACTTGCAACTGCTTAAATTACCTAATTTCCCTTTCACATTTTCATTTAGCAGGTTGTTGAAAAGAAAAAAAGCACACGAAAACCTTTGCATTTTAAACTCCAAGATTCCAACAAGAACGCTACAGTTCTTTTATTATTTTTCATGTACTTGCAATTTATTTGTTGATGTGCACGCGATTGTTTTTTCAGGTTTTCAATAATTGCATCTGCATTTCCCAAATCAGAAGAGTTTTCACATGAAGGCCATGCTTGAATATTGATGGGACTTTAAAAATAGGTTTTAAAACTATTGTACTCTGCAGCAAAAGACACCATCAACAAAATGAGACAACCCACCAAATGGGAGAAGATATTTGCAAACAACGCCTCCGATAAGGGGCTAATATCCAAAATATATAAAGAACTCATACAACTCAACAACCCCCCCCCCCAAAGAATCCCATTAAAAAGTGGGCAGAGGACCTGAACAGACACTTCTCCCAAAAAGAAATACAAATGGCCAACAGATACACGGAAAGATGCCCAACTCCACTAGCTATTAGGGAAATACAAATCAAAACCACAAAGAGATACCAGCTCATACCTGTCAGAATGGCTATCATCAACAAGACAAATAATAACAAGTGTTGGAGAGGCTGTGGATAAAAAGGAACCCTCATACACTGTTGGTGGGAATGTAAATTGGAACAACCACTATGGAAAACAGTATAAAGGGTCCTCAAAAATTTAAGAATAGAGCTACCATGTGACCCAGCAATCTCTCTTCTGGGTATCTACCTGAAAATTTTGAAAACATTTATTCATAAAGATATATACGCTTTATTTACGGTGGACAAGACATGGAAACAACTGAGTGTCCTTCAGTAGATGATTGGTTAAAGAAGATACGGTATATATATATACACACACACACACAATGGAAATAAGACAGACAGAAAAATGTGAGAACCATATGATTTCTGTCATATGTGGGATATAAAACTGAAAGCAACAAAGAATCAAGACAAACATACGAGCAAAAACTCATAGACACACACAGTTTAGTGCTTACCAGAGGGCAGGGGGGAAGGGACGGTAGTGGAAGAGGGAAAAGGGGATCAAATATATAATGACGAAAGGAGAACTGACTCTAGGTGGGGAACACACAATGTGATATATAGATGAGGTATTACAGAATTGTACACTTGAAACCTATATACATGATAATTCTACTAACCAATGTCACCTCAATAAATAAAATTAAAATAAAACTATTCTTTTTCTGTTAAAAAATTGATTAATTTTAGGAAAAAAGACAAAGTCAGTGGAGGCTAACTATACAATGCATGAGGGTAAAGGGCCCCCGAGAAAGATGGCAGCGGGAATTCCTGGACTGCAGCAGACCTGGAATGAGGAAGCTTGCTGAGACACCTATGCAGGTCTGTCTTCCCCTAGAGCTCCTGTGTCATTAACTGAAGCTCTGGGAGGAGTGTGGATAGAGGTGGGGGAGGGGATGCTCTTCGGACTGGGAAGGGAAATCCCAGTGGCAGAGGGAGGCCAGGGCAACTGGCACACAGGAATAGATAAGGGCCTGTCTCAAAAAGGAAGGCATCACAAGTTTCCATCAAGGCTTAAAACGTTGAACTTGCACAGAATACTCGGAAGCCCACACAACCTCAAAGAAACCCAGAAGCTGAAGACAAGTGATGTCAGGAACGTAAGAAAAGGCTTCCCTGAGAGACGGCAAAGGACAAGAGTGAAGAGTTAATGATACGAACTTGAGAGCAGAAAACAGGAACACGACCAGGCTGTATTTCTTCTCCGTCTCCCTTCCTCATGGTCTCTGAGGTATAATACTTTCAAATCATCGGAATCATAATAACCAGCAGTTTTACAGAAGAAAATGACTACATGGACTTGGTGCTTGTTCTCCTCTGGGCCGCCCATTGCTGCAATGTTGGACCTAGACTCCTGCCAATGGCAAACTCTTCCCCGGTGGCAGCTATAGAACTAGAGGGATGGGAACTCATCCCTAGGTTCGCTTGGCCGATCGAACTAATACAGGATAGTACCCCAAAGTCCCCAGGACACTGCTGAAGCCACTGCTGGTGGACACGGCTCAGATATAAATTCGACAACGTGACAGCATCCTAGCTGGCCAGAAGAACATCGTGGTGTCCTGCTGCGTGTGGCTTTGCACACGCCTGACACGGACAGTACCTGTCCCATTGCGGGGTGGTCAGGACCAATGTTCTGCAGACCAACAAGAGTGTTTTCCATTCCCCTCGAACAGTGCTTTTGAGCCCACAGGCTCAGACCCTGGATCAGAAACCCAGGCAGGGCTCAAAATGTGTCCACAACTGGCTCAGGGGCAGCCTGTACTCGGAAGAGGAGCCGGCTGTTCTTGCGACTGACTAAAGGAACTTACCCACAAGACAAAAGAGCCAATGCCGCACATAAGTGAGATCACATGGTATTTGTCTTTCTCTGTCTGACTTATTTCACTTAGCATCACGTTCTCTACCTTCATCCATATCGGTGCAAACGGTAAGATTTCATTCTCGTGGAGCACAGCATAGGGAATAGAGTCAGTGGAATTGTAACAACTACATACAATGTCAGAGGGGTCGTAGATTGGGGGAGGGAGTTATCACTTTGTGGAAAAAAAAAGAATCTATGCCACTAGACTGAAGGTGACATGTGATGTAGTTCATCTTAGGTGCTTTTGGATTCTAATTGAGTGGATTTTTTTTTTCCTATTTTGTAGTGGCCTAAATAAGTCCTCTAGCCTCACCTCTCGAAATCATTTTGTCTATATGCTACTTACAAGTTCTTCAAGTGTATGTTGATTACTTATTCGAGAAGAGTCTGCTCATAAAGAGAGTGTAGGAAAAACACTCGTGTCATAGAGTTATCTGAATTAGTGAATGTGATAAGTCACGTACCAGGCACAGCTCTTGGAATACAGTAAGTACTCAAATCTTGGAACAAAAATAGTTCCTTTCCTATCCTTCAACTTACTTTCCCCCAATTTCCCAAATAATCCTATTACTTTAATTAGCTCTTCATATGTGAACTATACCATTTGATAACCAATGAAAGTAAACAATCAACCACAAATGCATAATAAAACCATAGACCAGGGTTTCTCAATTTCATTACTGTTGACATTTTGGGCTGGATAATTCCATGCTGTGGGGTTTGTAGTATGTTTAATGGTATCCCTGGCCTCTACCCTCTAGATGCCAGTAACACCTCCCTCGTTGAAACATCCCAAATTATCTCCAGACATTACCAAATGTCCCCTGGGGTGGGGGTGGGGGGGATGGGCAGCAAACTAGTCCTCAGTTACAAACCACTGCTTTAGACCAAGTGGATTCATCATACCCACCCCTTTTTGTCTCTCTCCAGCTCTCTGCTTTTGGGAAAAAAAGCAAAGAAGGAAGAAACAAACGAGTATCAGGCATTTGATTAAAAGAGTAACAGTAACACTGCCAGACAGTTCTGTCTTTCCAGGGGACCCATTCATGATGTGACTGACACTCTGGAGTCCACTTTTCAGTGGGAATGGGGTCCCCTGGGCTTGGGAAGCACTGGGGCCTCAGGATGACAGGCAGCCCCGTTCTTCACACCTTCCATCTAGAGTCCCGGACAGTGAAAAAGAGTGGGACATCACGTTTCCCAACCACAGGAAAACTTCTATTATGTTCACTATACTCTGGAAAATCGTAGGAAATCATTTCCAACAATATAGCACACGAGAATTACAAGGGTTTTCTGAATAATTTTCAGTTTACCAGTTAGTATCCGTTACACAGAATGACTCATTCCCTGAATATTACATTTATTTGAGAGAGTGGTTACTGTCTCAGTAATAATTGTTCTCCTATGATATTTTGGCAAACCATGGACATAAATCCTGGTTTTGGAATGGGATAGTTCATTGATTGACATTTGTTCCAGGATAAATTACCATTTGATAAAATCCACAATTCTAAACCCCGTCAGTAGTTTCCGATACATCTGTTTGCAATTATCCTATCATTTGCTAGTTATTTCTCCTGATGGTTCTCAGCTCTCTATGGTCCCTGTACGTGTTAAAAACCAATGGCCTTCTCCTTAGCTTAAAAATTCCTCCTCCTTTTTAACCAGCCCCATTCTTGGCACCCACACAAGCCTCTTTAGTACCTCTGTGCTTCTGAGTCAGTATTCTACTTAACATTCCCAAAGTCCTCCATTTTGTGTAATCTACAACTCTGAGGTAGGAGGGCATCTTCTGTTTGATACTGAATGTGCCATCCACCTTCGCGTCATTTCTTCAAGTACCTATAGATGCTCACATTATAAAGATGTCCAAAACTATGTGGGAGTGATTCCCGATTACGGTGTTATTCATTATTTCCAAGTCCAGGTTTCACTGTATGCAGCAGTAGACAGGAAGGACCCAGTGCCTTGACGTCATCTTCCCTGCACAAGTCCTTTCTTCCATTTTTAGCAGTGCTTTATGCAAAGAGCCTTTTCACCGTATTCATATAGCCTTCGCTCTTCGAGAACACCCAGAGGTTTATCCACAAGGAAATGATCAGTCACTGTGTCCTGCTGAAATCCAGATGAGCTGGCAGACAGCAGTGGCACGGCAGGGGAAGTCGGGGTCTACTGATGTATGCGTTGTGATAAAAATTAAGATGAATGTTTAAATAAAAACAAATTATTACAGTAAAAGACACATTGCCATTAACACCCCTCAAAATAGTCCCCCTCACAAGGCACTGTACACGTGAAGCTGAAGCTGAACAATAATGAATGTCAACTATAATTTTATACATATATATGCATATATATGTATATATATATATGGTTACAAGAAGTGGAGTACAGCATTAGGAATAGAGACAGTGGAAATGTAATGGCTGTGTGCGATGTCAGAGGGGTGGTAGGTTGGGGGAGGGGGGTTATCTCGGTGTGAGGGATACAAATGATAAATGTCTAACTATTACAGTGTTTTGTACACCTGAAACTAATAAAAAAAAAACACTCCCCCTCACATCAAACACACTTATCCCATCATTCTCGCCACTTTCTGAAGCAGTTCTGGAAACCCTCTTTTCATGAGTGTCTTTACTTCATCCTCCATCATGACAACGCTCCGTGTCACACATCGCATCTGGTACATGGCAATTTCTGTCAAAATAAAAACATTACGGTGTGTCCTCATCCCCCTTATTCACTGGATCTGGCACCATGCAACTTCTGGCTCTTCTCCAAAGTCAATATGATTCAGGACATTGAGGCAGCCATGACCGTGCAACTAAAGACACGAAAGAGGACTTGCAGAACTGCTTCGGAAAGTGGCAAGAACAATGGGATAAGTGTGTTCGAGGCAAGGGGGAGTATTTTGAGGGAGATTAATGGCAATGTGTCTTTTACTATAATACATTTTTAAAAATTTAAACATTTTCCATATTTTTTTTAATCATACCTTGTATGTATGAACATGAAGAGAGGAATTAGGCTTTGCAATAGATGCTGAGAGCCGGAAGGTGTGGCCTAAGTTCCTGGGAATGTTCGAGCTGAGTTGTGGCGTGTGCACAGTTGTGATACTCACAGCTCCTACTGTCTAGCTTCAGTTCTGACCATGACTGAGACTGCTCCCCTTCGCGTTTTTAAAGATCCATGTGTGGTTTTTAAGAAAAATGCTTTGTGCTCCATGTTTATTTCCTTAATAGACTTCAAACACACCACCAAAGCTTCTTCTCTGTGTGAGACCATAGCACAGCACCCTTGTGTTTCTCTCAAATCGTCACCATCCCCATCACTGTCTTCATAACAGCAGATATTTAGCACATGATTACCATTTGTAGGGCCTATCCCAGGCCTGGTGATTGGGGCCCCATGTTGGCTTAATATTATTCTAGAACTCAAATTTTAATACTTTATGCTCTTTCAAGGTGTCATGTTAGAGTAGCCCTGATTTCCTGTCATCTCCAATGCTCCGATCCTTTTTCTTAGCTAATTTAGGCAAATCTGTTCCACACCCCTTCACCAATCCTAATCCTGCTTTTAACTCTTTCATCCTTTAACTTGCCCATGGCATCGACTGCTTTTTTCCCATTCATTTCTTCCAAACAACTGCTGAGTTCCACTCCACAAGGAGACTCTGAGCCATGCACAAGGCGCTCCTATGCCCTCATGTCACACGTCAAGGCTGTGTAGAAGGCTGAGGACGCCGAGATGCTTTCATTCTCGAAGGTCTCATGTGACCTGTAAGATTCTAAAGGGCAACAGCTACTGCTGCTGGACACTGGTCCGGAGTGAAGGTGTTTCAAAGACACACAGCCAAGTGTTAGAGCTGACAGAGCATGTCAGTGAGCAACCCAATTTCCATGTGAACACGTAGGAAGGGAAGGACGCTCTCATTCTACCGGGAGCAAAACACGGGCATGACAGAAGCATAATAACACATGAGTTATTTCCTCTTTGTATCCACTGTTTGCTTAATCTTCATGTGTAATACTGATGTTCATGGTTTTTTTTTTATTTTTTATTTTAACTCCCCAAAAGACAAGAACTATGACTCTTTGGTTTCTTTGTTCTTTTCCAACACAGGGTCATAGATAGACGGGTAGACAGACAGACAGACAGATAAAGCGTTTTGCTGGTGATGCTGTTTGATCGAATGATCCTCTCTTACTATAGTGTTTACTATCTGTGATCATTGCCCACCCTGTTTTGTTCCCGATTCCTGTGAACACTGCAAATTTAGTTTATTCAGCAAACATTTGGCTAGGGGACTGTGAATCTGGGTTTTGGCCACTGTCTTCTTCCTGTGAGGTCTTTCAGGAAACACACAGAAGACAGACGGAGGTACAGCTAACCTCATAAGGGTATAAAGAGAGAACAGAGGAATTAAATTGGGATTTGTGAACCAGAAACCATGAATTCCACGGTGGCAATTCTAATGTGTTTTTGTGCGACCACAACCATGTGTGTTTTTGTGATTCTACCTCTTGCCACTTTTCCCCAGTCCCATCCAAGAAGAAAAAGTATGAGGCAAGTTCTTTAAACTATTTGGGTCTCAGTTTCCTCATGTGTAAAATGGAGACAATGATAGTACCTATCTCAAAGAGCCATTGTAAAAATTAAACGAGTTAATATATGTAAAGTGTTTAGATTAGTACATTGTATAAATGCAGAATAAGTAAGTGAGGGCTAGTATTATCAGGAGTACCTTTTAGTATGAGGTAAGTATTAGTCAAGGAAATATCTCTAACGGTCCTGTTTTTCGCCTTTAAAAAGAGATTTCTGGCAATGGAACTGGCACGCTAAAGAAAGTGCCAATCTTTTAATGGTTTAGGATGAAAATCCTTTTTACTTGTTATGGCCAATATTACAGAAATGCTGGGAATATTTACTACAAATTTTTCCCTAGTGAGTACAAATTGCAGTAAACGTAACAGAAGTCGAAAACATTTACTATAATAATGATACAGAAAACAATCCTAAAAAATAAACCATGGAAAAATTATATTGTAATAATTTAAACACAGAAAGTCTCTGTGTTTTGTGTTATCACCCTGTGGAGTAATCCTATGGAGATAGTTTTTGGAAAAACATAGTGATTTCCATAAATTATTTAAAAATCATCAGTGGAAAACTTAGTATAATATGAGGAAGAAACAGGGCGTAACACTTTCACACTCATATTTGCAGAACTATTTTCCTTGAATAAAAGTATTCTGTACTCTCGATACAGAATGGACTGTTGGGAACTTCTTAGTGTCTTCAACACTGTGTTTCACTTTGGTTTGGGGAAAGCTGAAAAACTATGTATCAAAAGATGGAAAAATGAGTACTTTAAGGCAGAGACAAACAGTGTGCAATGCTCAATGAGGGTAAAGTCAGCAACAGAAATGCCAGAAGGCACAGCAAGTTTAGTGAATATGAACTGCGAATTTGTTTTTGAACCTTCTAATAGTCAAAATAAAAGGAGGAAGTATGAACTCTAAGAGCCTTTCTGACCATTTCATAAATAGACTACTGGGTTCTTAAGAGAAGCAAAGAGGTTGCTGGTACTGGAGTCTAACAAAAATTTCTCCTGTAGGTTTTTGCAAAGGGGATGCTAGATAATGTGGTAGAGAGTGTTTTGGGTCCGCTAGCTACTATAAACACGGTACTGTTATACGAGTCTTTATTTTGTCCCTCAGAGAGGCCAGTGGCAGAACACCAACTCACTTCAGTAGACGCAACTCTGCAAGAGATCGACGTAAGGACGTCTGGGTAGATGTGATACTTTGGATGACCTGAGCATTACACTTCTTGCCACCGAATTTTAGGGAATCCCTGTGATGAGACGAAAAACTAGGAGGCAGAAGACATCCACTTCTGTCCTGGTTTTGCCTCTGAGTGGTGGAGGTGCAGCCATGGGACATCCACTCCTGTCCCAGGCAGGTTCCCCAGAAACAAACTCCTAGACATGCATTCAGCTACAAGGGACCTATTAGATGGTGCTCCCTGGATAAGGCCAGAAAGGAGCTGGAGGAGCAGGAAAGGAAAAGGGCAGAAGCCAAGTGAGGATGAAATTTCAGAAGTCCCTACCTCAGCCTGATCCCCAGGAATCTGGGGAGTTACATCTGAACTAAGAGTTTTCCTGGAGGCAAAGCCCCTGAACCTTATACTCTTATACCAGGTAGTTCTTGGCTGTCCTGGGTTGGGGTGGGGGCCTAGGTAGGGGGAACCTAAACAATCAATCTCCTCGCGCTCTCCACGAAAGGCAAGGACTCTAGGGCCCAAGAGCAATTCTCTAAAGTTCCTAGGGCAAACTTTTCACTTCCAAGCAAAATTAAATCCCTCCAGGGGGTCATCGGTAAGCTCTGTCCCAGCTTCTCTTCTCTGGGCCTCAGGACTTCATCTACGTCATAAAGTGGTAGGATCTGATAGTCTCTTAGGTTGCGTGAATATGTAAATTCTGTGTATATGTAAATTATAAATTCTGTGGATCTAAGATTATTTTTTAACTCTTCTGGGAATATTATTTAAATTGCAGCATAAACATGTTGCTTAAACAAATTGAAGAAGAATTATATAGTCAAGTAGAAAAGCAAAGGTGACCCCATGTACTGACCAGATTGGTGTTTGTTAGCAGGGGAAGGCCCCCAAGGGGCTTTGTCTCTCCTGGTGGATCCCCAGAAGGAATAAGTGTTACACATGGGAAGGGACAGGCTGGGAAAGAGCCAAGATGCGAGCAGCTGTTAGAAGATGGTACTATGTACACTAGGTTGAAAGCTAATCATGGAACACTGAATGAAAATCACCCAACCTTTGTGGCCACTGTGGCACCTACCTGTTCAGACCAACTGATGCTAGTGCTTTTTCTCTCTGGCCTGTTTCTTTAAGAACTAGTGGGCTGCTGGAAGATTTCACCCACCTCTCTCCTCTGTCAGCACATACCAGCCCTTGACATTCTATCCTCCACTGAGATCCTCCCAGCCTTCTTCCATGTAGCCCAGTAGGATGGAAGGCGGGCAGAAAGCTTATTTGCACCTAATCCACATTCTTTGAGTTTCTGTCTCCGGGAACAAGTATGTCTTATATGAGCTTATCCTCTACCTCCAAGGTGAGAACTAAATATTTAACTCCTAACCAAGAATATGGATTATATGACCATGGGCAAGTTACTTCATTGAGCTTCCTTATGTGTTAAAGAGGATAACACAGTATCTTCTCCCATATACTTGTTGTGAGCACTAATTGAAACAGTCTATACTATTGTTATCCTATTTCAAAACTGATGGATCTGGTTGTCAAAAATTACTAAGGACATAGAAGACTCAGATTACACTTTTAACACACACACGCGCACACACACACACACACACACACAGTCTCAATTTAATAGTTATGTGTGTAGTGTTGTATCCAATGATTTGAGAATATATCTTTGTATGTGTCAGTGATTATCTTTTTGGTCTTAGGACTCCTTTACATTGGTAAATATTATTTTTTGCTTTTCGTTTTTGCATATATGGGTTATAACCACTGGTTACACGTGGGTATATATAGGTATGTATTAGAACGTGTGGGTAGTAATAGACCTATATTTACCACATGTGTAATTAAAACTGATAATTAAAAATATTCATTCATGTTAAATAGTAAAAAACTTATTATATATTGAAATGTGTTTTATGAAAAATATATTTTTAAACACAAAAAATAATAAGGAGTGGCAATGGTTTGCATTTTCCCAATCTTTTCAATGTCTTGCGTAGTAGGAGAAAAATGTAGTCTCATATTCTGCTTCTGCGTTGAATCCGTAATACTTTGTGGTTAGTTGAAGGCTGTGAGGAAAATCCAGCTGCATATATACAGCCTGACATGTAGCTGGGAAGGAAAGAGTGTTTTAACAGCCTTTTCAGATAATTGTGGATATTCTTTTTTATTATTACACCAAAACTTGACAAGTGGTGTATTCTTACTTGTTGCAATGTGAAACCTGAAACTATCTCAACAAAACTTTCATACACAATTACACTAACATACATTGATCTCTTGTGCACTTTGAAGAAATCTTTGACCCCCATGCGTGGTTTAGTAACATCATGCATTGGTAACGTGGAAAATACTGGTTCATTGAGTTTGCAGATCTTCCAAATGTCGACCAAATTATTTTACATTATCAGAAAACTAGATCCATTACTATCACCAATTTCCTCAGGAGAGTCTTTAAGTATTAGAAAGGGGTCAAGCTCAAGGTGTTCTTCCAAAATTCTACTTTTGTTTATAAGTTGTATTTATCTTTAGCAAGAAATATTGTTAATTATTTTCCTGTGCGTGTGTGTGTGTGTGTATACTATTAATAGTTCAGCTCTCAACTTATTCACACAGGTGATTTTCCTCGAGACAACCATCTTACTTTCATATGTAGCAGAAGTACTTTGTGAACATCCTGCATTTCATCACACTGAATACTACAAAGATGTGCTCAATAGTTAAGTTTTGATATAATTATTTAATTTTGTTGCTTCCCCAGGATATTCCTAAGTGAAACAAGCATTTTTTTGTATTGTTGCACGTACGTAACTGAAAAACATGACTGCCAGCACAGTTCAGTGTTCTTCCTGGATTTGTGCTAAACAATTTACCCACTATTTCTTTTGCACATCAGTGCAAATGCCAACATAATGAAAGAACGCAAATAATGTCTTAGTGTTATTATGAAAATAGTTTTTACCCATGGCCTCCTTGAAAAACTCTTAGGAACCCCTGGAGGTTAGAAGACCACACTTTGGGAATGGCTTATTCTATATGTTTTACATATATCATATACATTATGGAATATATTTTATACAATGCACATATATTACACATATACACACATGTATTATACATACTATCGTGTCAGGGGCCTTATTTCCTTCTACCATGTTGCTCTGCCATCTCCTAGGGCACCATCATTATTTGATCTCAGCTGGGATTCCACAGTTTCTAGCTGGTATCAAAGGAAAATGAAGCCCGGAGGAGGCATACCCATTGTCTTCAGGCCCAAGCCTGGATGTTTGTAACATAAACCAGAACTGAAAATCTAGACACTATCAACCTTGTGGGAGAGGGGTGGGAAAAGGCACATAAATGTGAGGGCATGCCAGAGTTACTGTCTTACTGAGAAGAAGATATAGAGAGTGATAAATGTAAGAAACATTACATTTGAATCTAGGGTTGAGGACAATCTTTGCAAAAACAAAATATAATGTAATAAAATTTAAACCATTAGGAAAAAATTTTTTATTCTCTTCATTAGAAAGCCATGAAGAGAAAGAACCCAAAAGTCTGGGATATAGAATATGTGAAGGAGGACTGTAGTAATATAATAGTCATCACAATGAATTAATATATTTAATGGGTTAAACTCAATAATTAAAAGAGAGATTTTTAGTTTTGATTGAAAGAAATCTCAAGGAACATCATTCAATGTCCAAAAGATAGAACTTAAAAGGATACAGAAACAGAAAAAAAGATAGAACAAGAAATAACGGAAAAGTATTAACCAGAAGAAGATGGGGTGTTAACCATCTTAATAGGAATAATAAAGCAAGAAGATATAATAATTATGACTATTGACATCTAACAATATAACCTCAAAATACATAATGCAACAATTGTGGGGAAAAATAGATGAATCAACTGTTGTAGTTTTAGACTTTTAATACAATCCCCTTGGAATGAGGTAGGAAAAAAATAGCCAAGATACAGAAGCTGTGAACAGTGCAATTAATATGCTTCAGCTATTATTTATATACAGAGCTTTCTGCAACGCTGAATACACATTTTGGTGCACACATGGAATATTTACAAAACTTGACCATGCACAAAGGAAACCTCCATACATCCCAAGGAGTAAGTAACGATGATAAAATGAGCTAACAGTTAAGTGTTTATTTAGAATGTGTGAAGCACAGTTCCAAGTAATTTGAATTCTTAGAAAAGCCTGTGAAATAGGTCCACTATTATCTCCATTTTACAAATGAAGGAAGTAAGGTACTCAGCAGCTAAGTAACTTGCCCAATTATTTAACCGTGCAATTGTTCTTTCTCCCATTATGTCATACTAATAATCTTATGCCAATGAATTTGATAATCTGCATAAAACGAAGACATTTCTGGAAAAAAATAAAATGCCAAAATCGGTGTGAAAAGAAATAGGGAACACGAGCAAACCAGTAGATATTAAAAAGATATGAATTGTAGTAAGTATCATACAGACTATATTTTTCCACTATTAATATACAACCCTCGGGTTAAAAATGAAATCATAAGATAAACTGAAAAACATTTAGAACGAAAGGAAAATGAATGGACTCTATTACAAAATTCATGTAAAATAGCTAAAGTAATGCTTATAGGGAAATGTGCAGCTTTAAAACATTTATTAGGAAACAAGGGTAGGAAACCAATGTGCTAAGTATTCAACTTAAAAGTTTGGAAAAAGATGAAGAGTTGGGCAAAGAAGAAAGAGCACAAAGAAAAAGTACGTAGTAGTTAGAATTTGATCAAGAAAGCACCACAACTGAGTGATACAAAGTAATGTCTGACAGAATGTGGGAGAAGCAGGGGGAATAAAGGTCTGAAAGAGGAAGAATGGAGAATGAGTGGAACCAAGGACCCTGGAGAGGAGCTGGTGAAGTCTGTGGAATGCTGTCGCTTGTTGGTGGTCGGCCTTGTTGTAAGGACTAAAGGAGCTGGGGTATGTAAAAAGTGCTTAGGAGAAGACTTGGCACCTAAAAGACATAATTTGTGTTATTCTTATTCTATATATAACAATAATCAGTGAGGAATAGAGTTGGGGAAAATATGCCAGCGTAACAACTCCATTATAGCCAAGATAAGAAAATACTTAGAAATAAATTTAACAAGAAATGTACTTATGAGTAAAAGTATAAAATTTTACTCAAGAACATAAATTGTGATTTAAACCAGGCATTAGCAACCTTTTTCTGTAACGGTCCAAATAATAAATATTTTGGGCTTTGTGGCACACGTGTTCTCTGCAGCAGCTAGTCAACTCTGACACCGCTCAATTGCAGCTGTAGGCAAAATATAAATGAATGGACATGGCTGGATTTGGCCAATGGGCTGTAGTTGGCTGACTCCTGATTTTTAAAAATGTAATGGCATACCATATTCTTGGGTGAAAAAATTTAACAAATCTAACTGTCAATTTCTCCAAAATAATGAATACAAAGATATTCTGTGAAGATAATTACAAAGGAATAGCTCTAAAAATTAGTGCGGCAGAAGAAAAAGCCCAGACATAGTTTTTCTCTTTCTTTCCTCCCTCTCCTTACCCATTTAGAAGAAAAATAAGGTCTACTGCTTTTTTATTAATTAATTAATTGATTAATTAATTTTTTATTATTAAATTTATTGGGGTGACAATTGATAGTAAATTTACATAGATGTCAGGTGTACAATTCTGTATTACATCCTCTATAAATCCCATTGTGTGTTCACCACCCAGAGTCACCATCACCATATATTTGATCCCCCTTACCCTCAACTCCCTCCCCCCACCCCCTTACCCTCTGGTAACTAAACTATTGTCTGTGTCTATGAGTTTTTCTTTCTTATTTGTTTGTCTTGTTCTTTTGTTGTTTTTGGTTTATATACCACATGTCAGTGAAATCATATACTTCTTTATTCATACTAATATAATTTTCAAAATGAATTCAGATCTCTTAGAAGAAAATTGCGGAGAGCATATGTCACATCTAGGTTTGGGGTGAGAACTTTTAAACCAACATAGAAAACCTAGAAGACATAAAAGGAAAGACTGATTTTTTTTTGCTTACATAACAATTAAGAATATTTGTATAGGAAGAGCTATCATAAGCAAGATGCAAGGTAAACAAGTGAGAATAACTGATCTGTAATGCATGTGAGAAAACAATATTTAAATATCCAAAGGTCTTTCATATCAAGACTAAAACGACAAAAACACAATAAAAATGGGTAAGAGCAATTCAGAGAAATGCAAATTCAAGGGGCTCACAAATTTATTATGAACATAGGCTCTACCTCGGTAGTAGAAACATGTCCCCTATCGGATTTGGTAACACAAGGATATATATATATATATATATACTGCAGCATTCTTTGGGATAGAGGAAAACAACAGAAACACAGCAAATGCTTATCAATGTGAGAATGGTTGACTACACTGTGATACATCAGATCATAAATATTACATGGACATCAAAAAGAATGAGTTCGAGTTTCTCGTTTAACGGAAGGGATTTCTAAACGCACAGAAAAAAGCAAGATGAAGAGGAATATATATGGTCTCCTGTTTTTTATAAACTACAAGTCCCCCCAAATCTTATGTGCATAAGTACATATATTTATATATGAATTATATGAGCACACACACACACACACACACACACACTAAAGAACACTGATTACTTGGAAAGATGGGGATAGAGAGGGGGTGGAAGAAAGCAAGGCACATGCATACACTCAGAGTTTGTAGAAAAAAAGAGGGCTCATAATTTTTAAAATCTCACTTATGTAAAACTTTATTTATATATCCAGAGGTGGCATTAAAAATATTTAACAACCGGTATGGCTCAGGTACAGCCCAATCAGAGCAGACGCTGGCTGGTACATTGTATGGGGGTGTGCTCGGTGAATATTGGCCCTGTTAGTTCCCCACATACTCATGCTTTTATTTCTGTGGGATAGATTCCTAGGAGTTGGATTGCTGGGTCAAAGGGTATGTGTATTTCTAGTTTTAAAAGAAACTGCCAGATTGCTGTCCAAAAGACTGCAGCAATTCACTTTTTTTTTCTAGCTATATGTAAGAGTGCTCCCCCCATCCTCCACATCCCAACAGTAGTGGAGAACATATCAATCAATCACTGAGCAGGGAAATATTCTAAGATAGGCAAGTATTCTGTCTCTCAGCTGGAAGCCTCAGCTGTTGAAAAGAGTGAAAGGAGCTTGTGGTTTTTTAAAGAAGGTCTCTGAGAAGCTAATCTTAACTCTGAATACTGTGTAGTAGAATGTCTACCAGCTGCTCCAGCCTTCCTCCATGTTAATCCCTGCCAGCTCCAATTTAGGCCTTGTCCCTTCTTCCTAGACTGAGGTGATAATTTTATTGCAGTGGATGTTCCTATCTTTGAGATACGTGGTACCATTTAAAGCTTTTATTACTAAACCCAGAGGATTTGGTTCCCTCAGCAAATGGACACCATAATAACTTACTACTATTTTTAATAAACCAAAGTTCAAATCAGAAAACCCTAATGACAAGGGCACTGTCGTGGGTAATGCAGACTCATGGTCTTTTGTAATCTTGTGTGGAAATGGTAAAGAAGTGAACAGTTTTTCCTTATGGGATACAGACATTTGTAATTCTTTGATTAGGGTGTTTGGCCCACTAAGCATGCAGAATGCTTAAAGGTAGAGAGGAACAGGGAAGATTTAAACATGATGAAATTTTGAGCAAGGTCGATGGTATGGATTATGTGTTATGTATGTATTATGTATTATGTATTACATATTATGTATAAAGAATAATACTGAAAAAGTGCTTTTTTTAAAGGGGCAACTCAATTCAGTTTGGAACACTGAATTTCATTTACTAAGAATATTTATTTATTGGGAGCCGACTATATTCTGGGTGCTAAGGATATACAGATAAATGACAGTCCAAAATCCTGAAGACACTCTAGAGCCATAATTGGAAAATTAAAGTCTGTTGTGTTTAGCTTAGTTAAAATGTAAATTCCCGGATAATACAGAACAGAAAAAAGATACCTAGGAGGTATGATAGGCGAATATTTAAAAAAAATATATTATAGTAAAAGACACATTGCCATTAATTCCCCTCAAAATCCTCCCCCTCACTTCAAACACACTTATCCTATCATTCCTGCCACTTTCTGAAGCACTTCTGGAAGTCTTCTTTCTCGAGTGCCTTTAGTTGCGCTGTTGTGGCTGCGTTGATGTCCTGAATCATTTTGACTTTGGGGAAGAGCCAGAAGTCTCACGGTGCCAGATCCAGTGGATGAGAGGACACACTGTAATGCTTTGACAAAAATTGCCATGCCAGAAGCGATGTGTGACACAGAGCATTGTCATGATGGAGGGTGATTTAGGGCACATTTTAAAACACACCTTCCCTCAACCGTAGCTCACACCCGACTGCACCAAACAAGGTGAAACTTGTCACACAGTTACTATAAGGTTTGATGCGCTGTCTCCCGTATTGAAGATCCCTGCCTTTCCGTGGGATGGCACTCGGCAGCAGCATTCACCATATATGTTGATCACAATGGAAAGGCTCTGTGTCACACATCACTTCTGGTACGGCAATTTCTGTCAAATAAAAACATTACGGTGTGTCCTCATCTGCCTTATTCACCAGCTCTGGCACCGTGTGACTTCTGGTTCTTCTCCAAAGTTAAAGTGATTCAGGACATCGAGGCAGCCATGACAGCGCAACTAAAGACACTCACGAAAAAGGACTTCCAGAACTGCTTCAGAAACTGGCAAGAATGATGGGATGGGTGTGTTCGAAGCAAGGGGGAGTATTTTGAGGGGGATTAATGGCAATACATCTTATACTGTAATAAACTTTTTTTTTTAAACATTTACCATATTTTTTCATCACACCTCATAGTTCTAAGGGGTCCTGGGAGTCTTGCTGGCAACGGTGATACCTGAGTTTATAATGGGAATAGTGTGAGGCCAGGGAGATGCAAGGAAAGGGCACTGTGGATAGAAGAAAAGCATGGACAAAGGCACGACGGCAGGGTGAGTGGAATAGGTGTAGGGTAAGACAGGTGGTTAGGTATGGCTGGAAGGTGAGTGAACATGGGCCAGCGGTAAGAAACAGGTTGAAAAATAGGATCTTGATAGGCTCTCCCAGCCATGCTGAGGAATTTGGATTTTACCCTGTAGACGAGGCAGTGAATTGTTGATAAAGCAGGTGAGTGATGACCAAAATTGTATTAAAATTGATCATGGACCTCTGTAGGGAAGATAGAGTTGAGAAGAAAAGGTGGTGGGACAGGTGACAGGGGACCCCATCAGCGGGGGCTGCAAGCATCTCAACAAGATCCAACGACATCCTAAGGCAGGATGGAGGTAACCAGGCCACAGGACCACCGGTGATAATGCACCAGCTGTCCTCTGACACTTCTGGCTGTCCTAGACTGTCCACTGTCATGTCCAGCCTCCACCCTGCTCTTCTCTTCCAGTCTCCCACTCATGTTTCTATACAGCCAGGCCTACCTTTGTTGGGGATTAGAGTAAGCAATCAACTTGATATTGGTTGATGAATAAGTCACAGGCTCATTTTAAGAGGACCACCCTTAATTCTAAATTGGTGGCATTTCAAGTAAGGTTACTCAGTTAAAAGCATAATTTTTGGCTGTATGAGGGTGTTATTTACACTTCATAGCTGGCCACCTGCTCTGCCTGCTTATAAAACCAGCTTTGTGCCTCCTACAACATGGTCAGAGGTGAACAGTGACATTTTTCTTCCCCACCTTGACAGGGTCTCAGTATCAGTTTCTTCGGTTATAGAAACCAAAAGCGACTCTGGCTAACTTAAGCAAAATTTAAGTTGGGGGCGAGGCAGGGAGAATTTCTTGGAAAGATACGTGAAATTTCACAGAATCAAAGGAAAAAGTGAGCAGCCAGCTTGGGGATAGAAGTGGTTCCAGGGATCTTGGAGTCTGAAACTGATATGCTGTCCCCCCTGGGACCCTGCCCTAGTGGGGACTTGGCTCCAATTTACACCCCATGGGGAAAGCACTTGATTGGCATACTTTGCTTAATATACCCATCCCTTGGTGAGGGCAGGATGAGGGGGAGGGGTGCTATGGTTCCATCCCTAGGAAAGTGGAGTCTGTCACCAGAAGAACAGGAAAGGGATGGTGGGCAAGCAAATACAACATACCTACTGCAGCAGCATCTTGCAAATTTGTAAATTGAGGGGACTAGGAGATTCTAAGCCTTCTTCTTCCTCCACACTTCGGAGTTTATGAGTCAAATATGGCTAAGTACCCTTAGATGCTTGTAGAAGTCTATGGCTATTCCTTTTCAATTCTTCCCTTAGTCAGTGAGACAATTTCAGTTTCAGATGCTTGGCCAGTCTGTACATGCTGGAGATTTCTGATTGGCTTAGAGCCCTGGAAAGGCTAGTGTCTAAAGAATAAAACTACGAAGGAAATCCCAAAGGTGATCGAAAGATACAAGTTGCATAGCTTCCCTGCAGCAGAAGGCTATTCCAGGAAACTGGCTTTGTTTAAAATATGTGGAATCTTTAGTTTCAGGGATATCTACTTTCCTTTCCATTTCAAGATCAAGAATGGACACTCCAAAGATGGTTAACAAGTTTTTCCATCACTGACCAGACAAAATGTTGACCAAAAAGTTAAGGACTGCAGAAGTTGCTTTATCAGTTCATGTGTTAGAGGTGTGGCAATTGCTCTTCATGGATTCCAGGCAGCCGGGGTCTCTGGCTTGCTGAGGCCCTGGCAGAAACTTTTATTTGCCTTTTTACAGTAATAACAGATGCCTGGCACCAACTGATGTGTGCCACCATAAGTTTCTTTCTACTCAAGACCCTAAGATGCTTTCTGGCTCTATTCTGGTTTCACCGCGGAACTTTTCCTCCTTCACTAGACATAGGCAGAATCCTAGAGATTTGAGTGCTGGCTGTGATTTGGGAAGTAAATTTCAAGGAAAAATGGAGCGTGTGCCTTTGATTTCTAACTTTTCTTTTCACTTGTATGTGACTCAGTCTGAAATGATAGCCTTCTATTATTTTGCCCTTGAAGGAGTTTTGACCTGCCTCTAACAAATAGGGAAAATAGACAAACCAGCCTGAGAAAACCAGTGTCAACATCAGAAAACCATGTGTAACAGCAAATGGAAAACCAACATCCACGAGTCATAAAAGTTAATGGCAGGGTGTGGCACACAGCTGCCCAACTGATGAGAAAAAAAGCTATAATGTGGATTGCTAGGGAATTAACTATTGTAAGAGGAGAAGCAGAGTAATAGTGATTTGAGCCGGGAACATCAGTGAGGAGATGGCAGGGAAGGAGAGAAATATTTAAGCATTTGCCTGCGTGAGTGGCTTTCTTTGATATACAGACATTTTTCGCCACAGAAATGCCCATTGAATGATGATTGCAGTGGTTATGACAATAGCTGCTGGTGAGAGAGGAAAACAAGAGTGTTCTAAGGAAAAGAGGATTTAGATTTGAGACATTTTAAGTGCTCTAAGAGGATCTCATTATAAACACTTGGATAGGATATTGGAATTTTATTTAATTATTTGTTCAAAATAACGGGATGGAAAATCTGTTCCTCCTACTAGGAGGGCATGGTAAGAGAAGCAGCAAGTATTCTGAACAAATAATTCAATCTACCATGTTATTGGAACAATTTTTTTTAATTATCATAGATTTGCAGTTTATTTCTTCCTTTAAATTCCGCGCCCCCCCCAGCTTTACTAAGATATAATTGACATATACCACGGGGTATCTTTCCATTTATTTGTGTTTTCTTCAGTTTCTTTTATCGATGTTTTATAGTTTTCAGTGTGAAGAGGATCTATACTTCCTTGGTTAAATTTGCTCCTAAATATCTTATTATTTTTAATACTGTTGGGAGTGGGGTTCTTTTCTTTATATCTTTTTCAAATAGTTCATTGTGAGTTTAAGAAATGTGACCGATTTTCACAAGTTGGCTTTGTATCCTGAAACTTTACTGAATTCAATTATGAGCTATTGGAGCTTTTTGGTGGAGTCCTTAGAATTTTTTGTGTACAAGGTCACGTCATCAGCAAACAGAGACAATTTTACCCCTTCCTTTCTGATTTGGATGCTTTTATGTCTTCTTCTTGCCTAACTGTTCTGGGCAGCACTGCCAGCAGTATGTTGAATAAGAATGGTGAGAGTGTCTAGTCTCGTCCTTGTCTTGACAGGGAAAGCTTTTAATCTTTTCACCATTGAGTATGATGGTAGCTGTGGGCTTGTTACCTATGGCCTTTGTTATGTTGAGGTATGTTTCAGTAACCAATTTGGTCAGAGTTTTTTTTTTATCATGGAAGGATTTTAAATTTTGTCAAATGCTTTTTCTGCATCTACTGAGGTGATCATGTGATTTTTTTCTTTCATTCCATGAATGTGGTGTGTTATGTTTGATTTGCGTATATTAAACCATCCTTGCATGCCAGGGACAAATTCCACTTGATCATGGTGTATGATCTTTTTAATGTGCTGCTGAATTTGGCTTGCTAGTATTTTGAGAATTTTTGCATCTATATGTGACAGAGATATTGGCCTATGATTTTCTTTTCTTGTACTATCCTTATCTGGCTTTGGTATCAGGGTAACTCAAGATTGTAAATGAGTTTGAGAGTGTTTTCGCCTCTTCAACTTTTTCAAGAATCTGAGAAGAATTGGCGTTAATGCTTTCAATGTTTTGCAGAATTCACCCATCTTGTCCTGGGCTTTCCTTTGTTAGGAGATTTTTTTAAATTATTGATTCAATATCCTTATTTGTTATTGGTCTGTGCAGACTTTCTATGTCTTCATGATTCGTACTTGGTAAACTGTTACGTTTCTAGGAATTTATCTTCATGTCTAATTGTTGATCTTTCTGAGAGGATGCAGCTTGGGTCTCCTACTTTACTATCTTGATTATGTATTTTTCCAGAAAACTCTTCACTTTATCCATGTTTACAGATTTATTAAAATAAATATATTCACACTATTCTCTTACTGTCTTACATCTACGTGATATATGTCTTCTTTCTACCTGGTATTTCTGGTTTGTGACTTGTTTTTTTTTTTACCATAATTAATTCTTCCAGAATTTTGTCTACTAGCTTTTTAAACTGAAGGACTTTGTGGTTCCTATCTATGACACTTCTTATTTCTATTATACAAATGTTTGCCCTTATCTTTTATTTTTTTCTGTCTAGTCCACTTTCCTTGGACTTATACTTTCCCTTAAGTCAATACGTAGCTAACTTGTTTTCACTTTCCCCTATATCAGCATTTAGTTATATTTTCCTCTCACAAGTTTTTGAATGTAGTCATTTTAATACCATTCAGTTCTAAATATCTTATACTTTCCATTTTGACTACTTCTTTGATGTTTGGGTTTGGAAATACATTTTTTAAATTTCTGAGATTATCGCTTTTGTTATTGTTTTATAACTTAATTTCATTGTGGTGGTGATTATTTTATGTATGGTACTTAATTTTTTTGATATTTGTAGACTCTTGCTTTATGGTCTGATATAATAAGGTCAATTTCTGGCAAGAAAAATGGGCATTCTATAATTTGCTAAGTTTGGTATTTTAAATATGTACATTTACTCACCATTGTTAACTGTGTTCTTCAAATACTCTATCCTTAATCACTACTTGTCTGCTTGATCTATCATTTTTTGTATATATGTAAATCACTCACTGTCAATCTGGATTTGTGATTTTCTTCTTTTAACTGCCATATTTTAAAACATATTTTGAATCTATAACTAGCATATAAGTTTCTAGAATTGTTATAGCTCCTTGGTGAATTATGCTTTATGTCATTAGGTAGTAACTGTCTTTCTCTATAATAATGTTCTTTGACTTAAAATGTATTTTGCCTAGTATTAATATAGCTACTTCAGCTTTATTTTACTTAACACCAGGTGGTATATATTTTTCAATCCTTTTATTTCCAATTTTGGGTATCTTTATATTTTAGATCACATTTTATTTTGTAGCCAAATTTTTTGTATTTAAGCTGAAAATTTCTATCTTTTAATTCACTGATTTAGTCCATTTATATTTATTGTGATTGTTGAAACATTTGGTTTTTTTCTCACTTATACTATTTTTGTTGTTGTTGTTGTTGAAGTAAATTAGAAGCCAAATCTGCACAAAGGTAATTTGATGATTATGAGAACACCATGCAGGATAAAACACACAATCTTACTTTTCATCTTTCTTTTCCAGTGAGTAGGTTTTTCTTCCAATCTATCCTTTCACTGAGGGTGTACCTTTTTAGGAACCCAAGCATTACGTGTGTTATTTAGTTCTTTTTTTTCTCATTTTGGTCCAATGCCTTCTTTTCTGACACGATATAACTGTGAAAATCCAAATCCCTATGTGATTGATAAATGCCTCCACGGTCACAAAGGTCAATTCGAATTTGCAGCTTTCTCTTGTTTTGTGGCTCCTGGACATTTTCTTATTGCAAACTCAGCTATAAATGTAAAAGGATATATTTTACCCTGCCTTTTTGGGTGTTTTGAGATACATTTTTTTTTCTTTAGGATATCTTATCCAACACATTGCTGGAATGGAAGACGAGTTGTTTTGTTGATGTTGTTGTTAAATTTTATTTAAAGTGTCTCAGTGCTTCTTATTTATGTTACCTTCTTCCTGGATGTATAAATCCTTTAAAATCCTCTACTCCACCTGCAGTTGCTATATCCTTGATAAAATAGACTTGGCACCTCCTATGAAATTTTCCCAAGCATTTAACCCAACAGGAGTATGTGCATGCACTTGTTCGATTATGAAAAGATCTTTACATATTCCTAGTGTTGGTATGAATTTATATTTTAACAACACCACTTAAGCTATGATATAAACTTAATTTTTCCAAATGAGTAATACTGGAATGTCACCAAAGTCTGAACTGCAAAATTCTAAAAACGAAGTTGTTTTTATAAAGTAAGTTATGTATACTCTTCTTTTCCAGTTTGCCAAAGCTTACATTTGATGAAGAAATCTGGAGGACCTGTGGTTCCTGATCTTGACAGATGCCTGGTAACAACTATTCTAGTTTGTATGCATTTCAGGGAGTGGGATAAAAGTTACTTTTGTTGCAATTTGCAAATCCTAGCAATAATTTCTCAAGACTCAACTTTTCATGAAACTTTAAGATGAAATTTGAATGGTGTGAACACCCAGTAGAGAGAGTCATATTGACAAGGAAGTCTAGAATGAAATGAGCATGCTGACTTTATCAGTAAGTGGCTGCAGGAAAGACTGAAGTTTTATAACAATGAAATTGTCTAGTTTCTTTTGCAACTTTACAGTACCAAGTTTGACATTTAATAGTTTCACCACAGTAGAAGCTTTATAAACAATCAAGCAGGTACACTGACATTTGGAGGCCAAACACAAATTTTGATCAGTGAATAGTAACAATAGTTATAATTTTAGTAATCAATTACTGAGTTGATGCTTTGCGCCAATAACTCAATATATATGATATAGCTTATCCTTCTGTAACCCTGCAGAAAAGGAAAGGTAGGCTCAGGAAGGTTAAGTACAATGCTACCTTTTCTTCAGAAGTTCTTTACTAAAATAAATTGGTCATAATTTGGGGAGCTTTATGCATTTGACAGAGTTTCTCTAATCAAGGTATTGCTAATGTACTTTGTAACTTGCAAAGTTGGTGGATAACTGTGAACTTTGGAAGAGGCTGATTGGCTAAGGGATAAGGTAACTTTGGAAGTTCATATAACTACAGCACTTATAAACAGTGGAAACGGATTAGCTGGCAGTGTTTCCATGGCAATGGTTAAATGTTCACTCAAGTTTATCTATTCTACTCCTTTAAAATAATATGATTGGGAGTCTCATTGTCTATATGCCAAACTAATACTAAAAACATAGAATTTAGAAATTTTATGATTGCTGCGTACCACAGTGTTAGTATTATCTTTAAAAATTAAAATATGGACAAGTACATTTCTTCCTGAGGGCACTGTCAATGTTTGTTTGTTTATATATTTCTTTAGACAAGCTCCACAGGTAATTGTTCTGCAGGTGGTCAGATGGCTGACACAGATCATCTAGCATTCATGCTTATAAAATTCATGTCATGCTTATAAAAGCAGGTGGCTTACAAGACAGGATCTTTTCATTGTCAACATTAGGTATAGAAAGAAAACAAATTCCACTTCATTCTAATATGAAGTGGCATCTTATTGTCTAAACTAAAGGAGCCAAAACTAGGAAAAATGATATTAACGCTTAGACAATTAATGGTTGATTTCTCCCGCCATTTGCCAAAGCACATTATAGAAACTTATAAGCAAGTTTCAAGTTCTGTTTAAGATATACCCATAAACATAGATACATCTTAAAAACCATATATGTATGGTTTTCATCTTTGTCAGTTAAATAAGGTGTGATCATAAGATAATGAGAGGTTCTATGGCTAAATTGAAAAAAAAAATTGTTTTGCTGTATAAGTTGTATCCGTACTGAGGTGCTCTGACAGGTCCTATGAATATGTGCCGCATTCTTGCCACATGGGGCGCTGTCTTGCAAGCCAATCTCAGGTAAGCCGACAGCATCATTGCTGAGTGGTAGTGTATTCCTCAGCGTAGGGCACTGCTGCTTTTCCCTGAAGTCTCAATTGGGGAACAGTGTTTTGTCTTCATAGATATCTTTAGCACTGCCACACTGTAGTCTTTGGCACAATGTGTCATTCAATGAACACTTTCTTGGGGTAACGAATGCCTGAAATACCACAGGTGAAAAACCTGTCTCCTTTATCACAGGAACCCTTAATTGGACCATTCTTTGGTTCTTGACCAAAAATGCTTGCACTACTGAAGGTGAGAACTGCAAATACTGGGTTAGCAGTGGGGATCACTGCACGCAGGTTCCATCTTGTACATACACATCTGTTGTGGGAACTTTGAGCTTCCTGTACAACACTCCTCTAAGTCACAAATCATGAGTCTTCTTTCTGCAAATGTATCCAGCAGGGAGAAGACGGCACTGTTTATAGTGAAGTCCCCAAGTACAATTTTCACCTGGCTTTCTTTTACAACCTGACAGCAAGCACCCTTTTACTTTCTTTTGCTAAGTGAGTCACACTCCTCCCCCTCTTCCATCTATTTGTGACCACATAGCTTCGGCCACGCTATTGAAGCATTCAGAACCACTGGATACACAACTGAAATAGTCAACACGACAATCGGACGCGTGGGATCTCACTATAATACAGATTTACAGATTACATGTACAGTATCACTTTCATCCCTCTTACCAAGGGAATAATCTATTCCATGAGCAATAAAAACAGCCTCCATGATCAAATTTGGTATCCCCTGAGAGGCTGGAGTTGCAAAAAAAAATAATAAAAGAAATCTATCGACAGACTCCATATTGGCTAATTCCCAAAAAATCATCATAAACATGATATGCCAAAAATGTGCAAGGTCATAATGAGCCTTAAGGAAATCAGTCTTGGAATGCTGTGCCGAGTCCTTAATTTTTTGCTGTTAACATTCATTGGAGTTTATTATGTCTGTATTTCCATAGCAGCCAATGGAAATAACAGCATTTAGTGGCTCATGTAAAGTATCCAAAAAATTAGTAATAATCAGTGTTTCTCTCAACACTGAGGACTTGCGACCTGTATTTGTCCTTAACGGTCCATCACTACCCCTAGTTCCAAATACATTTTAGAATGTATCCTTAATCCCTTCAAAGAATTTTCAAGTCTGGTTGTCTACAACCTTAGTAGCCAAGCTACTAGCATTGTTCTAAGTTGGGACCCTCTGTAGCTCTGAATAATGCGGGAGGTTGCCCCCCCGAGGCTCTCGAAATAGGTGCGTAAAGCATCTACAGACTTCAAAGTACTTGCTGTTGCTTTTGGAGGTGGCCCACGCCTGGGTGGAGAAGGCACCGCAGCTGTGGGTGGGGCTAGAGCAACTGGGGGAGGTGGCCCGCGGCCTTGGGAGGGGCACTTTTCTGGGCAGGGCCAGGGGCAGTGATTCAGGAGGAGGGTTGGAAATGTGTTTCATTTCAGTTGCCTCTCCTTCCCTGAAGCCACAGCTAAGACAAAAGGCGACAGTCTACCCCTCAGGGAGCTCTCACTCTGCAGGAGGAGCAAGAAATGAACTATTTCCAAAGTTATTTACTATAGTCGAGAAGAATCATGGGTGCCAGAAGCATGCATAACAGGGGAGGTTAACACAGTGTGCAATGGGCTGGCTGGTAATTAGGGAGGAGTCCTGAGGAGATAATGCTGTGCTGGGTTCTGAAGGCTGTAGGAATTAAGAAGAGTCAGAAAGCTACTGGGGCTAGAGTAAAAGATCCCCCGGCAAGGAACACAGAAAGTGCAAAGGCCCTGTGGCCTAAAGGAAGAGGGCACATTAGAGGAACTAAAACTAAACTACAGAGCTGAAAACACCTTTACGCTCATAGGTAAGACGGTGCTCCTTGATACACATAGAATTGTTCTGTCACTTTCAGAAGATTGATTGAAATAACTCCTCTGCTGCCTTCCCTCCTTTTGCTTCCCTGTTTCCCCCTCATCATAATCAGGAATATTTCCTAGGTTTGATGGATCACATAGGATGGCACCCAAATATGCATTTAAATTTAGACTTAAAATAGGAGTCTAAAACAATGTTTTTATGAACCCAGAAAAAATGTAAGGGGTTCTTATTAAGGACTCAACACCATCAAACCTCTTGACCACCTTCTGTGTGGATACGATTGCGTTTAGGCAGATACATTTTTTTTGACACAAATTTTCCCATATTAAATAAATACTGTAAGAGAGCTTTTAGAAACACATTTTATGTGTGTTTCCCAGAATAATCAATGTTATGGGTCAAGCTAAAAGAGGAATGGGAGCACAAATTAGGGGGAAGGGAAGCCTTCACTTCTGAACTCTGACTTCCCAAGGAGACGCCACCTTTTTCCTACTTTTCTTAATACATGATCAGAATTGAAGTCATAGACATGCTGGCTACTAGCAGCCTTATAATAACCCTTCCAGAGGAAACTCAGCTGGTGTCAGGTAATTATTTGTCATTTGAATCTAATACTCTTTCTCCATCCTGCCAAGTCATTTTGATGTGTCCTACTTGGTGAAAGGAGAATTGTAAAAACGTTTGCCATCCGTCACTGCTGCAAATCACTGCAGTAAGATGCCTCTGCCTGTGTTTATCTAGCAACCAAAGTTGTGTTGCTAGTGTGAAGGTTGCCCCACATGAACCCATCAATCATTGGGCAGGACCTTTCAGCCTCACCATTAGAACTGAGATCCAGTAAACATCTTCAACTCTGCCCTGGATCTGTGAGCGTTCACGTAAAAGAACACAGAGAAGATCTCTCTCTCACACACGCACACACCACTATATGGAAACCAAGCCCATCCCCTACTCGGCTCATCTAGCAAGGGCAACAGATCTATGCAATATTTTTTAAAATAAAAAAAAAATATGACATTGTCTACCAATATTATTTTATGCTCATCCATATAATAATAAGTATCAGGTATCCTCTAGATAGACTGCACTATGTAAATTGTTGTGCTGGCCTAGGATCAAATAATTCTGATCTGTATCCTATTTCCGCTTTTAAGAGAGAACTTGTACTTATCATTTACATTACATGCGTGCTCAAATGCCATTTCACTCATGTTACTCTCTTCCTTAAAACTCTTCAGAAGTTCTCAAACCTTACCGGATGCAGGAGAAAGTCTGAATATGTTACTAGCACGGCATCGAGGCTCTTTACCTTATTTCTTTATGAATATTGCTCCTACTTTCTCCTTTTTAGGACATTCCTCTTTCCACTTTTCCTTTTCTCCACCGCTGTAAGCCTTTACACTGAACTTTTTTATCACTTGTGTGTAGTCACATACATCAAATATCTGCCAGGAACTGCCTTGCATTTTGGTAGTTTTTTAAAATGTGTGCGCCTATCACGCCTGAAGGGAAAGTACCATGTCAGCAGGTTTGGTATCCTTCGTGGTCCTTGCACACTGTAGGTGTGTGGCGAGTGACCACTGGTGACAACGAGGAGAAGAGGCCGTCATTTAGGACACTTTGTAGGCATGCCTAACAGCAGGAGGTCTACATCAGCCAACATTTCTTTTCATTCTTCCTCTGTTATTTGAGTATTATACATCCGGTAGGTAACACACACACATGGTTGTTTGGAAAACAATGCCTTTCCCCTCAAATATTAATAGAATATTTAACAAATGTCCTTAGTGTGGGTACAGATATTGGCGACATTGGTCACTAGATGGCACACCACAAGCTTTTGTGTGACAGTTACGCAAGCTGACCTTATTATTTGAAAAAGGACTGCAAAGATTTAGAGCAATTTGCTTTGGGAGAAATTACATCAGAAGTGATATTCAGTGCGTTCGCTTTAAAGTAAAAATTAGATTTAAGATGTGTAAACTTATATGACAGATGTGAAAGGCAGCTGTCAGGAATCATTCATTCAACAGGTAATTATTTTAAAGAAAGAAACCAGGTGCTAGGCATTGAGTGAGACCCCGAGGGAGACAGCAAGGTGGTAAGACCTGGCCTGGTTGAAGTTCAGCAGAGGAGCTAAGAACATCAGCCTCCATCCTACTTTCCAATTGGTTCTTAAAGGATAAAGAAGTTGTAGTATATAGACACAATGGAATACTATTCAGCGGTAAGAAAAGATATAGGAACATTTGTCACAACATGGATGGATCTTGAGAGCATAATGCTAAGCGAAATAAGTCAGACAGGAAAAAGCAGAGAACCCTATGATTTCACTGATATGTGGTATATAAACCAAAAACAACAAAAGAACAAGACAAACAAATGAGAAACAAAAACTCATAGACACAGACAATAGTTTAGTGGTTACCAGAGGGCAAGGGAGTTGGGGGGTGGGAGATGAGGGTAAGGGGGATCAAATATATGGTGATGGAAGGAGAACTGACTCTGGGTGGTGAACACACAATGGGATTTATAAATGATGTAATACAGAATTGTACACCTGAAATCTATGTAACTTTACTAACAATTGTCACCCCAATAAATAAATAAAAAAGATAAAATATAAAAAAAAGAAAAAAAAAAGAATAAACCTAACAAAACAAGTAGTAGATTGCTTAACTCCCAAGGAATAAAGTGGAAGCACATACCTATGCATGAAAAATTCAGCGACCTGCAGTGTGTTTGCAAGTCGGTGAAGCAGTTTTCTACATTCATGTGCCCAACGTCAGCATGCGATACCACTGAAGATTTATGTTGGTTTTAGACGGCAAGCACAAAGAGCTCTGTAGTTCTCGGTGCAGGATTTTAATTACACGGGCTTTAGGTGATCGGTACACAGGACGTACATAACTCACAGTGCAGTAAATCTGAAATCAAATGTCCAAATGCACATGCTTGCTGTGGCTTCTGAGGTATGGTGTGACTTGGACGTCTTTCTAGAAGGAAACGTTCCATTCCTCTATTCAATACAACGTTCACAGAGACACATGATCCCTCCATTTTCCTTCACACAGTGGGTTATGTACCCTTAGCCTCATCCACGATGACCTCACACCAGAGCTACTCTGCAACGTGCCCTCTACTCTTGCACAAATCCAAGCTTTCATTCCTCTCAGGGCCCCGTCCTCTTTCAGGAATGATTCTCAGTGTTGTCCTGTGGTTGCTAGGCTAAAATGCCCAGTCTGGTACTTTGATCCCCAAATGCTACTCACTCCTCATTTACTACCCATCTCATTCCCTTTTCCCTCACTGCCACCTCCCGGAGGACCTGATTTCAGTTATTTCTAACAGTATGGTAATTGTTATAACACATTCTTAAAGAAATTCAAGTCATTTAATTTTTTTTTCCCCGTGATAAAATAACATTGTTTTTGGAGAAAGTATGCAAATGCACATAGGAAAGTTTTAAAATTGTCATTTTTTTTTATCCCATGTAACTGTTAATATTTTAGTATATTTCCTGCCAGTCCTTTCTATACACACATTTTTTTCAATCATGATACATCTTTGCAAGCTAAATTTTATTAACTATTATAACAAAATAATTTTTGTATTTTTATAAACTCTTAATAAAAACATGCATATATTTCTGTCCAATTTATCAACTGTATGTTACAGAGATAAGGCTGTGTGCTCACAGTACTGTTTTGTCTTCCCAGCATATAATAAGTTTGCACTGACAGCCCCCCTTACAGTTAGGTGGGGCCTCTGTGGCTGAGTTACAGGTGATGGGATGTGGGCGAAGTGATGCAAACCTCTGCTGGGCCCTATCCTTATAAATACCCTGTAAGATCTCTTCCCTTGAAATCCACATACTCCACATATCGCAACTCTTAATTATAACAGAAAGGGTCTGGATTCCTGAGTCACTGTCTGGAGAAAAGCTGACAAAAAGAGCCCCCTTTGCCCACACTGGATTGTGCCATTTGTTGTGACAAACCACTGAAATTTTAGGGTTATTTGTTACCATGGCATAACCTAGCCTATCCTGACTAATACACATATGGCTATTTTTGGTAATTGTTTTAAACATTATTTTGCTACTAGAAGTCACAATATAATGATTACCTTTTGCATTGAATTTTGTCTCTTTCTCTTTCAGATTATTCCCTTTAGATGGATTTCCAGAGGTAAAATTTTTGGTCAAAGGATATAAACTTTCATACTTATTTGTAGTGTCTTTATACCATGCTTCTCGCAGAGCATTACATATTGTTTCCATAATTACTAATTACAAACACATCTTATTCCTATGAGATTGCCGATTCCTCAAAGGCAGAGTCGGTGTTTTATCTACTTTTCTATCTCCTACTGCTTAGCAGTGTCTTTCAAACAGTAAGCACGCAAGAAGCATTTGTAGAATACAAGAAGGAGGGGATATAGATTGTTAAGCGATAGCTATATTGTAGTCATTCTCATGATTTCGGCATTGGTAATTGACACTCTATCTCTAAAAGCTGAGTATAGTACTTAAAACAATTTTTTCTTTTAAACTTTATTTTGGCAAAAAGTTTCTGTAAGGCTAATCTAGCCTACTGAGCATTCAGGACTTAGATGAAAGTGTATTTAAAATTACAGACGAGGGAGTTCTTTCTATCCACTGTTATCATGCCTCTGACTTGAATTTTGGCTGTGTCATTTTTTTATGTTCAATAAAGTGAAAGACTACCTACATGATGTAATATAAAAGGAACGTGTTTTAGATTATTTGAATAATTAGCCAAACTTGAATAATTAACCAAGTTGGAGTACATGGTTAATCCAGATCAATTTGGTCATGATATCTGAAATAAAGAATCTTACCAGTGATGTTTAATGAATGTGCAGATGGTATCTGAATAAAAGTGACCCATTCTCTGTGTGCAATATTGTAACTGTTCTTTTAGCGCAGTAATAAAGTACATGAGTATTGCATAGGTTTAAAGACATTCTAGGTCAATTCACACTTTTTGTGTTCTTTAGGCTATGCAATTATGTATGTGGCAAACATCAGTCACACTTTTATTTTATTTACCTATATACAGAGATTGACTTTGTTCACAAGAAATCTACACAGATGGAAGGCAAGGAGGAAGGGAGAGGTATAGACAGAGATACATTTCTAGATGTTCTCTGTGCAGCAGGAGCGGGGATCCTGCTGAGAAGAGGTGACCATCTCATTTGCTGCCCTGTAATCTTCCTCCACCCCCTCCCCCCACCTCTGGGACTGGGACTCTTTTTGTTCTTGCATTTCAATGCCTTTCTCTTCCTACCAGTTTCTTCCATTCAGCCTGTAAACAAGCTCAAGATCCTTTCACTCCTCCCTCCAAAAGTTCCCTTGACCTTCATCCTCTCATTGCTTCTTTCACAAAACTCTCTCCTACATGACTTCTGGGTTTACCTCCACCTATGTGACCTCTGTTTTCCTTTTTGAGTTCTTCTCCGATATTGTTTCCCATCCTCTTTCTCCTGGTTCACTGCTGCAGTCAGCCTCTTTGAGTGTAGGTCTCGGTGTTAGCTGTCGTCCTAAGGAAGGTTTCAGCAGAATACTATGTACTGAGTATAATTAAAAGATTGTCCTCAGAAACATATGTTCAGAAACCCTCTCCATACCTCTGCTTGCATCATACTCAACCTTACCAAATAAAGGGACAGATTTTTATGCCACCAAAAATAGACACCATTCAAAAGAAATCTTACTATATTGTGTAACACACCAGAGTACAAGCAGGACCTGAAGTATGAAGTTATTTATCACATGATCTTTTACTGCACTTGGCACCTGGGATTAGACTATTTCACACTCAGGAGGAAGCCATAAAAAGAACCACCATGTCATCAGCTCCAACTTTTGTAAGGGAACTTTTCCCCCTGAGAGATTTAATGCAGGCTTAAGACAGTATGAAACCTGAAAAAAAACTGTCAAAGTCGGGAGAGAGCGTTTGCACCATAATGTGAAATGTAGTGGTATCTATCGGACTTGACTTTATGACATTTACTCACAGGACCGATAACGCTGCTTTGTCTTGTGTGACTACATCTACTTCCAACTGATCAGAATCCCAGAATGAAATCTAAAGGAATGGGAAGAGTCATCAGATGCATGTCCGAGAAAAAACACTGAGAACCTACCCGATTTTTAAATTTAGAAAGCACAAGGTGTTGAAGTCTTGGACAATCTGTTTACTTGATGATGCTTGAACTGTGAAAGTCATGATTAATTTCCTGACCTCACGCAGTGCTGATGACATCATCCCCCTGCTTTCACTCTTTTGTGATGATAATATAATAGGACTTTAATCACTTTGAGTTAAAAAAATAACTCCAAATCCTCTAATTGCCATGATTACTCAAAAGCTCTGCAGGACTCTAGTTTTAAAATAGCCTACAGAGGAAAACTCTTGGTATAAAGTCATAAGGACTCCATTAATATGAGGAAGACTACATGATGCAATGCGTTAATATTTGAGAAAGTTTCCTAAAGCCATCAGGAAGAAAATGGTGGTGTTGAGAGGTAAAATTAAATTCAGACATTTCTCCTTAGACTGTGTTATTTGTATTATGAGACCACCATAGTGGGATTCTTCTAAAGGAAGCACAGTAAAAATTCAAGAAGAATAGAGACCAGGCTAGTGGTTCTTAAACACAAATTTGGAACAGAGTCATTAGAGGAGCGTGTGTCCCTGTACTGGACATTCTAATTTAACAGACCTGTGGCAGGACCTGGATATCTACATTTGAAAAACGTTCCAGGGGATTCTGATGGGCATTCCTGCTCGGGAACCTCTAGGGTATGTTGGGTATCATGCACTCTGGGCCAGCTCTGAAGACTGAGGAGTGACAAAAACATGAGAAGAATCAGAGAGCATTAATTTTCAGGCCAAAGCATACAGCACTGGCAAATTTTCACTGTAGGATGTAAAGGTATGTCCAAAAAAAAAAAATACTGTGAATATGAAAACAATAAATGCATATACGAATCTACTGCACTGGTTCCTAAACCTTTTCGTTCTAAAATGAGAGTGTATTTTTTCTAAATTGACTGTAATACAATACAGTGTGAAAAAAGCCCAACACTTCTTGACAGACAAAATGGCCAGTACCCCCTAACTATTAATGAGGCACATCATTGCTTCTGTCACTTAGGGTTCATCGTTGCAAGCAAATAAACATAGTCCAGCTGAATAAGTAGAAAAATAATTGATTGAAGAATAATTGATCTCTTGGAATCCCTGGAAAGCTCGGAGATCCGGGTTTGGCAAACTGGCAGCGATGAGAGAGGTCGGGCAGACAAAGCCAGGCCAAAAAACTGCTGGTGGGGTCTCCACTGTCCCTGCTTCTTTGTGACACCAGCAACCAGATCCAAAGTCTGGGAGACAGGCCACCAAATACAGGCCAACTGTAGGGAAATCAAGTGTTTGGCTTTTTCAGCCTCCATACTGGGAGGCAGTTCTGACATCGAAACTCATCTGGTAGAAAACTCCTCGAACAGAAAGAGGGTTCACATACAGGGTATAAAAAACAAGTGTGCCATTTTATTGCTTGGGAAATCTGGTTTCTGGTTAGTGAAATTTTTCTGGTTAATTTGTAAGTTGATACGGTAAATGTTTTTGAGATATATTACGTATATTATCTACTCCAATTATGTGTAGTAAGATAGTTTAATGTTCGAAAGTTAGCTTTACAGTTTATAATCAGGTGAACAGGGTCCCAGGCAACTGGGGGACACAGAGAAATAGAGAATGGTAGTTTCATTAACTCTTACCTCTCAGGGCTGTAGCTCAAATAAATGGATACATACGCAATTTGTATAACGAAAACACGAAATAATCATTAAGCGTTGTCACTATTCTTTTGGTGCTTAGGTTCATTATTTTCAACTTCATACACTATAACTGATGACGTAAAAGGTATAGGTCTGTCCTGAACATGTGTCTCTTTCTCTTAAAAATAGAGCATGAAGAATTACCACCAATTGAAAGATGTAATTATTTGAACTGTGATTAAGAAGGAGATGGTTTGATGGTAGTATTTTATTATTTAATCTATGAAATTACTGATGGTTGGAATTAAAGTTTCCTGGAAATAAGGCACACAGGTTGCAATTCAGTCACTTATTCAGTCATTCTCTTCATAAATATTTAAGGCCTGCTTATCATGTGCCAGGTCCTAAGGCTACATGGTTATGTGAACAGGTTCCCAGGCAACTGGGGGACACACACAAATAGAGAATTACAACACTGATACCATTTCACTAGACATGTGTACTTCCATAAGGTGTTTATTTGTATACTAAATTCATTCTAGCAATGGAGATTAAAACCTAAGATTTTAAACATAAACGTGCCTAAATTGGCATGGATCATGACGCTGACGTTCTTTCTGTTCACCAAACTAACTTAAATTATTTATAAACTTTCCAATGTAAGATTGTTAAATCAGACGTATTGATTTTGACTTAATTTATAATCATAATATGATTTGCACTGACAGGGTTATTCAGCGTTGTAACATGAGAACAGTATGCTTTGCAATGTAAGTCAATCCTCTGTCCATTTGTTTATCGTCTAATTTCCCATTAAACCTCTCAGTATATATACTCTTAAATTCTGTCACATAAAACTGTTATTTTTCTAAACACACTCCACTCCGGTGCCTTTGTCTGTGCTCTTCGCTTATTCTGGAATTCCCTTCTCTGTCCATCAAACTACACTCTTATTCTCCAAGAGCCAGATCAAAGACCACTCCTTGGTTAGGTTTTTTTCCAGTCCTCAAAGACAGAATTTAGAGCTTTCCCCTTCTGAATTCCCAAGAACTCTGCTTATCTGTTTACTATAGTTTTAACTTATGCCCTAGATTATAGTTATTTATTTGTAATCTAACATCCATTAATTGAAGTTCTTAGAAGACAGGGACCATATCTTTTTTTTGGTCTAAGTGTATCCCCTCGAAAATAGTGTCTTGTTTGCATTTAATGGTGAAGAGGATTCCCACTTAATTCCCAATTAATTCACCATCTCTGGAAGTGAGGTACAAGCATGGCATTTTTGAGAAATGTTGTCTTAAATGGAAAAAGAAATGTCTACAATCCCATATATCACTGCTCTTTACAGATAATTTCTCATTTAAAAACCTTCATTAGGGCGGCTGGATGGCTCAGTTGGTCATAGCGTGAGATCTTAACAAGAAGGTTGCCGGTTCAATACCCGCATGGGATGGTGGGCTGCCGCCCCTGCAACTAAGATGGAAAACAGTGACTGGACTTAGAGCTGAGCTGTGCCCTTCACAACTAGATTGAAGGACAACAGCTTGACTTGGAGCTGATGGGCTCTGGAAAAACACACTGTTCCCCAATATTCCCCAATTAAAAATTAAAAAAAACAAAAAACAAAAACAAACCTTCATTCGTTTTTCTATGACTAATAAAGTATGAGCTTGGGCTCATTAGCCTGGGACTCATGAGTGTTTATATTCTGGCTCCACACTCTTTTCAGTTTCTTACCCTATATTTTTTAATGCTTCCCTGAACTGGACAGTTCACTGTTCTATGAATACTCTGTTGAATTTGTTCATGCTGTGCCCCCAACCGGAGTGTCCTCTGCTTCTATCTTCCTACTCCATAAAATATATGTGAGCGCAATCATCTTAAAAGTTTCTCTTAGATCTTTTCCTCCTCTGAACATTCATGGCTTCACAAGTAACTTTTAATAACATTTATATTGTTCTTTGTTTTACGTTTATTTCTGTACGTTTTACCTCCTCTCTATGTTCTCTCAAGGGTACATAACATATCTTATGAATTTTTATATTCCCCCCAATGCCAAGCATGGTTCGAGGGGCTCAATAGCTTCTTAAATATCTACTTTAGTGCATGAGTAATTGAGCCTTATTGCACTCGTTGAGTAAGTCATATATTCTGTATAATATCCAGCAGCTTTAGTCATTTATTTGCCAGCAAAACCTAAAGATCATTTGAGAACAGAGAAATCATGTAACTTTACCGAGGCTGAAATCAAGCCTTCAAATGACTCCATTAGGTCTGAATTGACTTCGGCAATCAGTATGAGATGGGCTCTCATAGACCAAATTCCATTGGGTGATTAATTGAGCAAGAAATATTAAGCTTGATTGCACTGTTTTTTCCTTTAATTTCAAAAACTATATTAGTACTTACAGGTAATTAGCATAAGTTGAAGGGCCCTGGGAGTATTCAACATGTCTTCTTAAATAACAAGAATATCTGAAATTTCACTCTCTTCCTTTGAACGAAGGGGTTGTCTCATTAAAATGCAGTTTTCTCTAGACTGGGAAGAACCATCTCTCATCTAGAAGCCTATAAACTGCCTCCTAATAGGTCAGTCCACGTCCAGTTTTGCCTCTTCTGATGTGTTTTTCACCAGAATGATTTATTGAGATGCCAGCGTGATCTCTCTCCGTCACCTATTTCCAACTAAAACATTTTGTCATCTCCTTATTGCTCTAAAGACACTGACCACAATGTAAACACCATGAGGGATGTGGGAGGGTGAGGAAAGGCGAGGAAACACACCAGTAAAACCACTCAATGGTTTTGCTGAGTCTGAGCCTTTCCATTCAGTCATTTGTTCTGCATTTGCTCTTTTGAATCCCATCGGCACAGCAAGAGACTCCAAGTGCAGGAATTCATACATGAACGTAGCTTAAAAAAAAAAAAAGTCTTCTAGGTATTCTACAATGGCTCTAACATTCTGACAGAGAAAAATTAGATGGCAGAAGGACAGCTGTGAGATCCTGGGGTGCGAGGCCTAATTTCCAGCACATTATATGGTTAACCAAAAATTCTCTTTATCATAACAAAGTCGAACCATTTCCTTTGCTTGTGTGCTGTTTTTCTATTGCATCATCTGTGTGGGAATCCAGTGACCCACAGGAAAAGTTCCCAACACATCCTGACTTCACCCAGGTGATGAAGCTGAGATGTAGTAAGAAAAATAAATAACTAGGATCTTAAAAAATATTCTTCCTAACAATTTCTTGGTTTCTGGCAGAAGGTGAAGTGGTACATTGAACACATTATCCCAATAATTAATGCTCTACTCCTATCCCCACTATGCTCTAACAATCTCTCTAATTCTCTCTCTCTCTATATATATATATATACACATACATGCACGTGTATGTACATATAAATACATATAGAGATGCAATATATATTTATTTTAAAAACTAATTTTAAAAAAATTAATAGATTTTTTTTTTTTTTAAGAGGAGCTTTCGGTTTACAGAAAAAGTGAGCAGAGGTCCAGAAAGTTCCCATATATCCTTTCTGGTCCCTGCAGTTTCCCTATTATTAACATCTTGCATTAGTGTGGTACATTTGCTACAACTGATGAACCAATATTGACACATTTTATTGACTAAAGTCCATAGTTTATCTCAGGGTACACTCCCTATGTTGTAGTTTTATGCATTTGGACAAATAATGTCCTGTATCCCTCATTAAGTATCATACAGAATAGCTTCACTGCCCTAAAAGTCCTCTGTGCCACCTAGCCATTTCTACTCCCTCCACCAGAACTGCTGGTAAAAAATTGACCATTTATTGTCTCCATAGTTTTGCCTTTACCAGAATGTCATGGAGTTCATTTTCTCTGATGAAATTCTCTGAACATAACTTGCAATGCAGCTCTGCTGGCGAAAAATTTCCTCAGTTTTGCTTGTCTGAGAGGCTTTGTCTCTCCACGTTTTGATCATTTCACTGGATACCAAATTCTAGTTTGGCAGTATTTTTTTCTTTCAGCGCTTTGTGTATTTTACTCCACTCTCTGCTTGCTTGAATATTTGCTGAAGTGATGTCCAATATAATTCTTATTCCTATTCCTCTACGGTAAAGTGTTTTCTTTCTGTGACTTCTTTTAAGATTGTTTCGGTTCTTTGCTTTTCTGCCTCTTGAATATGACATGCCTAGGTATAGATTTTTTTTGGTATTTATCCCAGTTGGTGTTCTCTAAGCTTCCTGTATTTTAGTTTGCTGTTTGTCAAAGTTAAAAAATATCCTCAGCCATTATTTGTTTTGTCCCTCTCTCGTTTTTTCTTCCTTCTAGGATTCCTAGTTCTAGATATTTTAAGGCAAAACTGAGACTCAGAATTAGTAGTAATCTTAATCAACTTCTCTTGTTTTCCTTCTCTTCTACTTTGTTATTCCTTTCTCTAGTATTTTTTACTTATTTCAATTTTTCCTTTAAAACAAATTTCCTTTTATTAAAAATTAAAGTTTATTGGGGTGACAATTGTTAGTTATTATGCTAAGCAAAATAAGTCAGACAGAAAAAGTAGAGAACCATATGATTTCACTGATATGTGGTATATAAAATTGAAAACAACAAAAGAATAAAACAAATTTCAATACTGATTTGGATGACAAATTGGTTAAATGGAGGAACTGTTAAGCTTGTGGTTGAGGGATTTGAAATGGTAAGGTAGTATGCAGCTAGGGAATAGGGATGAGATGAAACTTAGATTATATATGAGATTAGAGTTTCGAACTAGACTGGACTGAATTTTTAATGGCTGAAAGTGATTGGTAAACTATGGGTTCTGCCCAAAATGTCACTAAAAGATAACCAGGGAATTGGAAAAGATAAAATCATTCCATATTTATCCTCAAGATGAGGCTGATCAATGCTGGTTAGATTAAAATCAGAAGAAAAGGAATTTGAGAGAAAAAGCACAATTAGGGATAAAGGGGAATATTATAATGCATTATGATAAAATGAAACATCTACCAACTAAAATGAATTATTATGAGCATGTGTGCATCTAAAAAGCTTCAATATACATAAAGTAAGAATCATAGAAATTATAAAAATAGAGGGAACTTTTCATATGTCTCTCTGATGAATCAACTTTCAATAACACAATTTATAAATTCTGTACTCAAGGACTAGAGATTACACATTCCTTTCAAAATCACATTATTTATAAAACATCACCACATACTAATTCAGAAAGGAAGTTTCTTCCAATTTCACATATCCTTTGACCAGTATGCAATAAAATTAGAAATCAGTAATAAAAAGATATCCCAAAAATGGTGTTAAAAGAAAATCACAAGGAAAACTTAAAAGAATCACACGTCTAAATAATTCATACAGTAAGAACAGGAAATCATAGTGAATTAAAAAATATTTGGAAGCTAAATGATAAGAGAATTACTTGCCAAAACTTGTGGGATACACTTAAAATGGTATTTGGAGGGGGAATTTATATCCCTAAAAGCACATATTAGAAAACCAAAACCGAAACAACACTAAACACACACACACAAAAACAACCCCTAAACCACTAAAAAGTAATAAATGCTTAACTCATAAAGAATTATGAATAAGATAAAGAGTTACAGATGAAAACAAAGCAGTAGAAAGAAGTAAATGATAGATAAAAGGAAACCAGTAATACGACAGACAACAAATAAACAGTGGATGTGATCCAGAAAAATAAAAGCTGATATTTTGAACAGACAGAGGAGACAAACCTCAAAAAACAAAAATAATATTAAAAATGAGTAGGGTAACATGACCACACAAGAAGTAGATAATGTTACTAATTTAAACATAGATGTCAGAAACTTTAAAGGTCAATAATTTTGAAAATGTGGATGAAAGAAATTTAAAGACAGTATATTTTAATAAAATTGATTAATGAAGGACAACAAAACCCTAATGATGGAGCAATTATTGTAGGCAACTTAAATCGGTTTTAATTTTAAGAAACCCTCTTCCTGAAATAAAGCACTATATTCAGAGGCTTTATAAGCACCTTCTACCAAGCCTTTAGGAAATGTACAATTTTTATCCACCTTACTTGTTTCAATAAATATAAATGAAGTCTTGACAGAAAATACAGTCAAGGAGAGCTAAGATAATAAAATTATAGCCCATTCTGCCTTGTAAACATGGATATTCAAAAGTTCTAAAGCAATTATCAGCAAACTAAATCACTATTTGTATACAAAAATATTGATACAAAATAGTATTTAATCCATGAAATGCAAAGATGGTTTCACATCAGAAAACATACCAATTTAGAACAATACATTAAAGGAAAAAACCATATAACTATCTCAATATATGCAGGGAAAAAAATTAAAAAGTTCAATTTATTTATGATGATAACCAGGATTAGAGGGGAACATTCTTAAGCTGCTTGCTATCTTCTGTTTGCACGTTCGGATCCCTTTTCTACCCTCCTCCCTTTGGCTCTGTGCCCTGGGTGCCTGGAGTTTACACCCACAGGCTCTCTTGCCCATTGGTTTCCAGCTGCCATTAGACAGTGGGGAACCCCAGGTCTGAGAGAGGAAAGAGACTCAAGACAGAGTATATACTCCGCTGTTTTCTTCCATGCCAAGTCATCTTAGGCTGGCTATGCCCTTTAACGCAGGTCATTATTCTTTTCAACATGATCTGCTTTACACGACAAATATTTTATTACATATGTCATTTCATCTATTCATGCACATGTACGAGGTCAAACAATTAAGTTTGCGAACTCATCCTAGAAAAAGTGCTACACACCTCATTGTTGAATATCACTACGGTCACCTTCAAAGTACTCCCCTTGGAAGCTATGCACTGACACCAGCACCTGGTCCACCCTTCAAAGCAATTTTGGAACTCTTTTTCTGGAATGGTCATCAGAGGTGTCATCGTATTACCCTTGATGTCCTGAATGTCATAAAAATGTCTTCCTTTCAATATTTTCTTTATCTTTGGGTAAAGAAAGAAGTCATTGGGGGCCAGATCAGGAGAGTAGGGAGGGTGTTCCAATACAATTATTTGTGTACTGGCTAAAAACTCCCTCACAGACAGTGCTGTGTGAGCTGGTGCATTGTCGTGATGCAAGAGCCACGAATTGTTGGTGAAAAGTTCACGTCGTCTAACTTTTTCAGACAGCCTTGTCAGCACTTCCAAATAGTAAACTTGGTTAACTGTTTGTCCAGTTGGTACAAATGCATAATGAATAATCCCTCTGATATTAAAAAAGGTTAGCAACATTACTGGCAACTGGCGAACTTAATTGTCAGACATCGTATATGTGTCATACCTCAGTACCTGCCTACTTACACTAATTAGTCTTCATTTGTAATTAATTATGTAAAAATTATGAAATCAATTGTGTTCTCAGATATCCATGATCACCTCTAGTATTAGTTATCTTTCTTATTTGCATATGAGTTAACTACAAGTAGACAAATAGACAAAGTAGAGGTTATCTTCTAATATTTGCTGTTGTTAGTCTTACTATTTCTGATTTACTAAATGGAGAATAGATTGTCAGTAAATGATATTTGTATCAGTGTAGTAACTCTATCTTGTTTTATCCATTCACAGTAAAATAACTTGTAAGTTCAAAACTGCTGACACCTTTACACCAAAATAATATTTTCTTGCGTCATCTTGCAATTTCTTATCTCTATGTTCTTACCCACCGTCTCTATTTTTGACTTCTAATACTTTTTAAAAAAAATTTATAGTATGTACACCACATCATCTCAAGTTCATGTTCTTGGTCTTTTTGTTCATTTTTCTTTCTATTATTTCTCGTATCTATTTCTAGTTTCAGTTTTAATGTAGTCTTCCTGGCAAAATTCTGGATTCTGAGTTTAGCTTCATGCTACTCCCAGGAAATGACTCAATGTTTTGCTCTAACAAGCCTTTGATACATGTCGCTCAACTGCTGATTTGCTGGGGGAATGCATGCTGTAATTTCAAGTCCATTATTCTTGTTACTAACGAATAATCCCTAGATTTCTTCCCCTACTTCTATTCTCATTGCATCTTGACTTTGAAGGCTGGAATATATCCAGCCAAAAGTTTCTGGAAGACTTTTTTTCCTCTAGAGCTTTGTGAATCAGAACTTTAGAAAACAAGCTCAATAGCTTAGAGAACATGAATGGTTCTTGTGAGTTGTCTCTTAAAAGTTGGTTATTTTGTAAGCCAATTTGTTCGTCCACAGATAAGAGTATCTAGGTCTAGGATTTAGGGTCACAGACTATGTGTGGTACTGCCAGGTTCAGTTTTTAAGAACCACGTTGGTCTTCAATTTATCAACTCAATCTTTATTTAGAGGTTTAGGTGCCCCATAGAGGTCTCATGTACTTTTCGGTATTTTGACCATGAGTTTGTGAAAAATGCCCATAGTGTTGAGGGGAAATAGACCTTTATGTGGTACCAAACATGATGGTGGTGGTATTTTATTTTAATCAGTGGGAGAAAATGAAACAACTTTCCCTCTAATTAAAAACAATGATACATTAGACCCTATAGTAGATTTAGTAAATATTTCTAGGAATTGTTCTTGGGGCTTGGGACACACCAGTGAACCAAGATCCCTAACCTTCTTGAACTTACAATCTGGTGGAAGATAGAAAATAAACAAACAAGTAATATAGTGTGTTTTAAAGTGATAAGGACTATCAAAAAGAAAAGAAAAAGTAGAACAGATCAGGGAGGGGGTGTGTTAGGTGGCTTGTATTTTTTAATAGGGTGTCATTAAAAAGATAACGTTTGAAAAGTCTGAATGAGGTGAGAGAGTTGGCTAACCGGTATCTGAAGGAAAATTACTCCAAGAGAGGGAACATCCAGGGCAAAACCCCTCAGGTAGGAATATGACTGGATAAGTTAGAGGAACAGCAATGGTGCCCGCGTGGTTAGAGTAGAACAGTAGTTTGAAAGTAGCCCAGATAGGAACACAGAACCAGACAGTCTAAAGCCCTGCAGGGCTATATTAAGGACTTTGACTTTCATTCTGAGTTAACTGGGGAGCTAATGCAGAGTTTGAGGGAAAAGATGACCTGAGGAAAACCAAGTAAAAGGCTACTGCCATCATTCAGGCAAGAGAATATGGAATCTTGGACTCAGGTGATAGCAACGGCAGTGATGACAAGCAGTGAGATCCTGGATATATTCTGGAGGTAGAACCAACAGAATTTGATTGGGTGAAAGTGAGATGTAAAAGACAAAGAACAAAGGTGACTCCTTGTTTTTGCCTCAGACACTAGGGGAATAACGTTCTATCAACAAATGGCTAAAGGTAGAACAAGTTTAGGGAGATGTATTAAGTTTGGAATGTCTATTAGTCATTCATTAAGAGATGTGGAGTAGATGGTTGTATCTGAGTTTGAGTTCAGGAGAAAGGTCAAGTTTGGAGACGTATGTCTGGGAGTTGACAGCACATGGATAGTATTTAAAAGAATGAGATTGGATTGGATAATAAAAAAATAATCACGTTTAAGTCATGGCCAAATGAATTTGAGTAAGTTGAACAGGGTGAGACAAAAATATTTGAGCAATTTTATTTGCTATAACCATGTAGGCAATAAACAGAACTTAGGAAAAAATTGCCCCACCACTTACAAAGGTCTCTCAAAGATGTACAGTTCTTAGTTATGTATTAAAAAGACCATACTAGGTTAAATATGGTGTCAATGAGTCTAAGATCTGATCATTTAGTTTCATGTGATTCTTTTAATGGGACAGTTTTCTGCATGCAGAGGAAAATGTTGTTGTAATACCATAGACTGAGGTCCTCTTTCTAGTTAGCTTCTTAAATATGTACTATTTAAGGAGATGGGATATGGTTGTTTCAGTGGTGACTCATGAATCATCTTGCCTAAGGAGAAAGTCATTTACCACTAGGACCATTTTTATAAGGTCTACTGGAAAACTGCAATAATTATAATCATGATTACTAAGTTATCTAAATACTTTTAGGTAAAGTCACTTGGAGCCTGAATTATTTAGATAATTATGTGTTCCTGCATACACTCTTTATCCTTTTATATCCACGGATCATCTACTTTTTATTTTGTAAAATCTAAAGTAGCATGTCCATAATGTAAAGAGATAAGGTAGTTGTAAATTAGTTTTTCAAAATTTCTCATTTTCCAAATTAAAGAATTTCATCAGAAAGCGTATTTTCTGACGATTTGTGAAAACATATGAGTGGAACAGAGACTCGTAAAATTTTTTACGGCACTTAAAAATCTAGTTGCCATTTATCCTATCTTTCCTGTTATTTATTTATTTATTTATTTTTTTAAGGTCATTGTAAACAGTCCAGGATTCACTAGGTATTTTACAACTCCCTGCTTAGGTATAATTCAATAATCCTAGGCAAATACTTAGTTTTGCCAGTTATTATTTCTCCTCTGAAGTAAAATTGTGACTTCGTGAAACTGATCATTGTCCGGAGAAAGGGCTGTCTTTCTACCTCTTCACATTTCCACAGAGAAGAGGTCCTTCAGGGGAGGTATACGGACGAGGACTTCTGCTTCCTCTCCACCTCCCCCAACGGGTTCCTCCCACTAGGAGAGGAACAGCCAGCTAACCTGACTGGTCAGACATTGGCATTTATTGGGCCACATTAGTAAGTGGGGTTACTGTCCCTCAAAAGCTGGAAACATGTTCCACTCTGTCTATTCGACTGCTGCTTCATGGAGTAGTACGGAAGGAGCTGGCAATTATAGGTGAGCCAGAAACTTGCAGGTGGAAAGGAATGGCAGGATTCAGGCATCAATTCCCACCATAAAGACAGACGCGCTTCCAGATTGTAACTTTTAAGAAATTTAGGGGAAAAAATTGTCCCACCACTTACAAAGTTCTCTTCGTAATTCTCTCAAACATGAATTGTTGTTCTTCATTGTTTTTTTCCTTGATTATAAGTGACAGGGCATGAACCACAAAATTGTATTGGAACACAAGAGCAATTAGTGAAGGGATTTGACTTAATTACCCGATGAAGTCTTTGACCAAAACAGAAGAGCAAAAAGTAGACATGTCATGAATAATAGAGTTCTGACATAACACTTGTCAACAAAACTTTTTCTCTAAGGTGGAACTGTTCCCATACCCAAAAAGTCAAAGCTGGTCTGGTCAGGTGATTGCTCATAACGTTCCACCTCCGGCAAGGTAAATATCTGGCGAAGTAATTAGAGGATATGGAATTTTCTAATGGCGAGTGCTTGTATTGATTTGGCACCTAATGAATGACAATAACTTTTATTGTGTTTATCACATACATAACTTTTATTTTTGTTTATTTCACTTCTATTTTCGAATTTGGCTGATAATTGTCCCTTCAGAGATTAAAATCCTTCAGTGGCTCCTCATATCTTTTTAAGAATAAAATGAAAACTTCTTAATTTGGGCACTCTTGGCTCCTTATAACATTCCTGCATACCTTCCTCACATCCAGCTACAAAGAATATTTAAAAGCCAGCTCAGACATCATATGCCTCAGAAGTAGTATTTTTCCATGCCCTTCTTCCTATTTACTTGCTCAGCTTTTTGTACTTGCTCCATTTTTTTCCAGCTCTTACGTACCCAGGGCTCCCTGTCTTTGGCTTTGTAATTGGGCATAGTCTTCATTTATGGCTCTCCCATTATTTTTTAGAGACTGGTTTAGTCACTTCCCTCTCTGGCTTTTGAGCCTTGCTCCTCTGCTTGGTCCTGAGTATCTGACTTGTGGCTTTCTCTCATTTTCAGCATTGCCAGCAATTCTCTCCACAGCAAACCCCCAATGCCTACCTCATATTTCCTCCTGCATTAGGAGGGGAAGCAAGCGCTTGGTAACCATGGAATTAAAAAAAGTGAGTTCTTTGGGAGATCTTAATGCTGATGCCATTACCCTATCCATATATATGAAGGCCTACCAAAAGGAACGAATATTTGGGTCCTTTTTCCAGGCTGTCTCTTCTCTGGACAGTCCTGGAGATACACAGAACAAAACCGACTCATTAGCTCCCTTTTACTAACCCCCCTGCTGACCAACTGCCAGATATTAATGTACCTTTATTTTTTCTGACATGAGATAGAATACAATTGATGAGGATACAATTTAGAGATAATATAGATCCTCTCCTGAAGTTATACACTGGTTACTTTCATTGTAATATAGAATATAAGCTTCAGGAAGGTTCTCTATCATTCACATATGGATTACTTGGCAGATAGTCTTTTTTTGTTTGGTAATTTTATACTAACGGAATAACACTATGGCAAGCTTTAGGGTTTCCTGTTGTCTTTTTTAGATCCCCACTCCTCAGACATGCTCAAATGCTTCTTAGACTCAACACCATACTTATGATTATGTAGTATTTTCGCTAGACAGTAGTGAGAATGCATACCATTATTTAATATAAAAATGGGAAAAGAGCAGTTTGCTTTGAGGAATATACTCAATGACTGAACTAGCTGTTGCTGCTTTAGATAGTTTTGGGGCTTTATGTAAAACTGCCAACATTTGTTCTCAGCTTGCTCTCTCCATCAGCTCCTGCCTTGGCTCCAACCCATAATTGTTCAAAAGGGGCTTCATAAATAAGTGTTGTGTAATGACACTGGTATGTGTTTTGGGACTCTAGGATATTATTTTTTAACCTTTCATCATATTTCATTGCGGACTATGATTTTTAGAAAAGCAGTGACCCCAGTGAAGTAGCTCCCCAAAGCAGCTCTGATTATTCCAGACTTGGCAAAGCTTATGGCAAGGCCTCAGTGTGAGAACCAAGAGGTGAGCTCACAGAATTGGCGAGCAGGTGGCTGTGGAGCTGGTATGGGGTAACAATGGAGACGCAGACAAAAGCCTGTGGCTGGGGTCGGGTGGTCCACATGAGCAGTAAGAGCTCACTTCTAGAAAAGTAGAATAAGCACACATCTTTTCCAGCCACGCTAACTTTCTGGAGCTTATGAAATCATGCTGAATGAAAAACAAAATAGAGTCTATAAAAGTACCCAAAACACAGAGGAGCCAAACTAACTTTCCAGTCACAAACAGGTCAAGTTGAGCCAGCTGGCTTACACCTCAAGCAGTTCCCTGTAGCTCTAATTAGCTGCTGTTCTTTCCCAAGTCTTAAAAGAGATCTAATCATTTTTCTAAAAAAGACAGGACAAGGAAAAAGAAAACTTTAAAGGACTGTTCACTAAATACCTGTTGATGAATTTTGTCCCCTCAACTACGGACAAGAATGGGAGGTCAACTTCACTTCCTCATCTCCACTTTCCCCAGGTGAATGGATCATATTTTTGGAGAGTGAGGATCAGGGGAAAGCAGCTTATATTTTTAGTTGCTTTCTTATATCTAGCTATACGCTCCCCACAAAGTGATTGTGAAAAAGCAACACGAGATTATTTAACCTCAGAACTATGCTTAAGCTTAGCATAGTGTTGTCTGAATGTGCCAGCAAAACTGAATGAAGGCCAACTGCTTACCAGCCTCATTACTGAACAGAGCAACACATTACTAGGCTCTCTTTTCTTGGCCAAGACTTTACCCAGAATCTAACACACTGCCTTTGGCACAAAGTTGGGGAGACTATGAAATCTGAGCATAATTGACCCTCAGTCTGTGAGTCTCATTTTCTTGGCTCTGTCCCATACGCAGCCCACTCCCATCTTCTGCCCCTCCATCACGCTACTAAACTTACCACCGTCTCTCTACATATTAGTTTCTGTAAATTCACACTTTCCATCATAACAGCCAGAATATACAAATACTTTCCAATTGACACCAATCTTAGAAAGACTTAAAAAAAAATTGGATGGAAGGAGTAAAAGTTGCAAAGACTGAAACTTAATACATTTAAAATTTAAATGGGATAAAGATCAATTTCCTTCCCGTCTGTATACCTCTCACTACCACGGCAGTGGCTGTTTCTTTGACACACCCTATTTGTACACTTCTGGGACTCACAGAGTATTTGAAAATATCAGGAGCTTGATTTGCATTGGGACAATGTCCGATCCTGGTGTGACATACTAGGATATGTGAAGTGAAATCAGGAATTTCTTGGAGAATTCCACAGTGAACAGCAAGATTGAACACTATTTTTCCATTGGCTTTCCATGCCCATGTTCTAGGTGGCTCAACATGCTGGCTAATGGGACATTTTCATCAAAGATGGCTATGGAATCTGGAATCTGGGTTATATTTGGGGCTGGTTCAAATATATTTTGGCTCAATCTCCTGCTCAGAAACCTGAAAAATGCACCCTACTGGTGCACCCTACTAGGGAACACTGAATGGTGTAGAAAGAGATCAATTTGAAGGAAAATAAAAACCCAACGGACGCCATGAGATTTGTAGTAAACAGAAGCCGCAATGTCTCATAGTGTCTGTAAATTTCCCAACTGCTGGGTGACCATAAGAAGTGTTACTTATTCCTTCAACTACAGGCACTGGAGGATAAATTCTCCTCCCGTGTTTCCCCCCAAAATAATACCTAGCCGGACAATTAGCTCCAATGCGTCTTTTGGAGCAAAAATTAATATAATAGAAGACCAGGTCTTACATTAATTTTTGCTCCAAAAGATGCATTAGAGGTGATTGTCTGGCTAGGTCTTATTTTCAGGGAAACACGGTATTTTGGGATCCATTAGATTACTGGCTTAGCCTTGCTCTCATACTTCATCCCTTTTGATGGAATTCCGCTGTGAGAGTTCCTACTGGAATTGCTTTCTAATGCTGCCAGATGTATTGCATATTTATTGTTCTCAGAGCCCCACCAGTGGGTGAATCCAGTGCTTTCCCCCATGCGGCATACACTGTTACGAGGGCGAACGAGTCTCCCTGGACACTCAACTTCACCAGGGAAACTTCCCTTTCTCCTCTAGTCGTCAGCAATTTCCATTTTCTGTCCTTATTTGCATGTTGCCAACCTCCAAAGTAAACTTCATATCCTTTTTAGGGCCTGTCCCCTAAAGACATTTTTACATCCTCTAAGGGACACCGCCTGGCCTCCAGGACACTTAAGCGTGTGTAACTGGCTCATATCTTCTTTCTGTCTCCTCAGTTTGCATTTGGACATGTTACTGACTACCCCAGTAAATTTGTGGTTTTGGAGGTATACAGTTGGCCAACTGTATACTAAAGATTTCCACATCTTTTTCTCTAAGCCAAAGCTTTCCCTGAACTCCAGATCCATATACTTAAGGTGGCACATGCCATGGTTGCCTCACTGGTATCCCCCTTGGCATTCAACCTCTATATGTTGAAGGCTACTGACAGGAAACACCCGCTACTCTCCACCTGTGGGCATTTTTTTCTTTTCTGGCTGCAAGAGAATGTTCATCCTATGCATGAGGCAAGCTAGCAGAGCTTATCCAGAAACAGCTTGCAAACAATCATGGTGGAGATTTGGTGGATAACAACCCCAACATCTAACCCCTATGTTGTGGTCACTCTAAGGCATATTCGACACCATCTTCTAGAGCTTGCCAGTGACGTAAAACTAATTTCTTTTCCTATAGTGGTTGTTACTGGTTCGACAAAGCATATTTTAAGGGTTTCCTTCCCTTCCCAACCTCACTTTTCCACTAACCTACTGGTGTTTTCCAGGACCACCTCCAAAATACACCACTTGCATTTCAATTCTTCTCTCAGAGTCTATTTATGAGGTAACCCAAAGTAAAGCATCTAGCAAATTACAAGACTTTTTAACTTGGCTGTATCACTGACAGGTACCTAAGAATAATGAATCCAATTATCTTCTACTTTCAATCCGCTCTTCCTCTTCCATGCTCAATTCTCTACCCACCAAGTTACTCAAGTTCAAACTCTGTCAAAGCCAATTTGTCACAAATCTCATCAATTCTACCTTGATGTGGGGACAGAGCCCCAGAGAACAGTTTCCAGGCTCTCGGCCTCCCATAGAAAAGTGCTGGCTCAGATAGTAAATGGCCATCAACTGTGATTGGATGGCCATCAGCTGTGGCTAGTTGGCCGTCAGCTGTAACCAGTGAGCCATTGGGCACTAATATAATTGCCATGGCTATGCTAGCAGAAAAAAAATGGGGGCTGGCAAGAGGATGGTGGCTGAGCCTGCAAGTGGAGCAGTGAGGGTTGTGAACAGTGTGGCTCCTGCTTCCTGTGTCTCCAACCCAGCCGCCAGCGAGACTATAGTGGTATGACTCCCCTATCTATGGCTCCGTGGGTGTTCCTTTTTGGCCTAGCCATATTCTGCGTTCCTATGTGGGGAGCAGGAGCTGAGACCCCGCAGGCCGCCCCGCGTGACACTTGAGAATATTTTTTAAATCGGTCCCTTCTTCATCCCACTACTGCTGTTCCATGTCAGGTTCTTAGCATTTCTAACTTTGAGTCTAGCTTGTTTTTTTCCTAGTTCTTTGAAGTGTAATAAGTTAGATCATTTATTCGAGAGCTTTCTTCTTTTTTAACGTAGACATTTATCATTATACACTACTCTCTTAAGGAGAGGGAAAAATGGTGATGTAGGAGAAATCCACTTCCATGTCCCCGGACAAACATCCATGATTGTCCAGCTATGCACAACAAACACAGCTCCTATAGAGTCCACGTAGGAAGTTTTCGCAACACCGTGGAACCACAACACAACGCCAGAATAATCACACGAGAAGGAAGACACCTTCATTTTGCTTACATCACCCCCTCCCCACAGTCATCATGGGCGCCATGTTCACGACCAAGGAATCCATCCCCCAACTGGAGAAAGTTCCACTCACCAGAAAAGGATGAGCAGATTGAAGAATCAGCTTCTCCGGCCTCCCTGGAGCAAAGGTCCTGCTTTGGTTTCCGTCCAGCCAGACTGACACAGCCGAGCCTATGGAGCCCGCCAGCAACAAGGAAGACAAGCAGAGGCCATGAGGGAGTGAGTGACTGCCCAGGTGTGGAGGTTGGGCCTGCAGGGGCAGCAAGCCTGCCGCTGGGTGGGCTGAGGGTCTGGGGTCATGGGAGCTCGCCTGGAGCTGCTGGGGCCCAAGCCTGGGTCCGTGGCGGCCCGCCTGGCTCCGGCTCTGGGCCTGGCCAGGAGCCTGGGTTGCATTTCCCTCTTGGAGCCTGAGTTCAAAAGGGCTGATGGGAACCCGGGCCTCCAGGTGCCTCCAGGGCCCCGCCTCGGGCATGCGCCGAGAGGCCCAGGGAGCTGGAGTCGCCTCGGGCGGGGGACCCAGCTGGCGTTGAAGTGAGTCCCTGTGAGCTTGGGTGCCTGGAGCCCCCAGGAGTCTGTTCCGGCAGGAGTCGGCCAGCTCGGGGTGGGCTGGGAGCCTGAGCTTGCGGAAGCCTGAGGCCTCAGGAGCTGCCTGGGGCGCTGAGTCCTGGCCAGTGCCTGGCTTCCCCTGGGTCGGCACGGAGCCACCTAGTGCTGGGGGGTTTGCTCTGGTCCTGGGGCCCGGTTGGTGCTGGGGTCCACAGTGAATTCGGGGGCTCCCTCATGGAAAGTGTCCTCTCTGGGTGCAGGGCTGCGCGGGCTTGGGGGCGGGTGATGGGGGTGGTGTGAATTTACCTTTCTTACCGTTTTGTTTTGTTCACCCAGGTGCTCCAATCCCTTCCCTGGAATCCTGGGCTCTTTGGAAGGTATTTTCATGCGCTTAGTTGTTCTGCTTGATGTTTCTTGGGGGTGGAATTTTGCAAAAAGAGTGGCGGGATTTTGATTGCAATGGCAATTAAACCATATATCGACTAGAGGATAATGGACAATTTATTCACACAGTTTCTTTCTCCGTTTATTTAGCTCTTTGAGTTCTCTCAGCAACGTGCTTTAGTTTTATATGTAAGAACTTGCAGTTGTATATATATCTTTAATATTTTTTGCGAAATTTACTTCTTAGCATTTTGTTTTTGAGGCTGTTATACATGAAATTTTTATTAAGTTGCATTTTCAATAGCTTATTGCTGGTATATAAAAATACAGTTGGTTTTTGTAAATTAATCTTTTGTTACCGTGCTTAAGTTACTCATTCGTTTATAAATTCTTTAGGATTTTTTATGTAAACAAGTATGTCATCTATAAATAGAGAGTTTTACGTTTTTGTTTCTGATATTTATGCCTTATTTATTTATTTTTTTCTTGCCTATTGCAATAGTTGGGTTCTCCTGTATCATGTTGAATAGAAGTGGTGAGATTGAGTATCCTGAACTTTTTCTAAGTCCTTGGGTGAAAGTGTACATAGTTTATCATTAAGTATGACGTTAGCTGTCGGTTTTAAAAGGGACTCTTTATTACCGTGAGGACTTAGTTTGCTGAGATGTTTTTGTTTGTTTTGCTTTTTAAATCGTGAGTGGGTATTGAATGATTTCAGGTGTTTTTTGGGCATCCTTTGAAGTGATTGTTTTTCTCTTTTATTCTGTTGATATGGTGAATTATACTGATATCTAAACCTTGCATTTCTGGGATAACCCCATTTGGTAATTGATAGAAAATATTTTTTATATTGCTGAATTTCATTTGCTCTTACTTTAGTATTTTTACATCTGTAGTCGTTAGAGGTCTTTTTAATTTTTGTAAAACCAGTTAACTTTTGGTATTAGGTTTATGCTGGCTTTATAAAACAAGTTGTGGTGTTTCTTCTATATTCTGAAAGTGTGTACGTTTGATTTTATTTTTTCTTTAAATACAGAGTTTACTAATGAAATAACTGGGCCTGCAGTTTTATTTTTGGGAAGGTTTTTGATAATAAATTCAGTTTCTTTAATAGATGCAGCAAGACTGTTCTAATTTTCTACTTTTGTCAGTCTTGGGATGTTAATTTTTTTCAAGGAATTTGCCCATTTTATTGCAATTATATTTGTTACCACAAGTTGTTTGTAATATTCTTTTCTACTCTTCAATGTGTGTAGGATTTGTAGTGATAATGTTTCCAGGGTTTGCCACTTGGTGTTGTATTTAAGAACGAGGGATGGGGTTGTGATGAGGTAGTTTCATTTACTTGAAGCAAGTAAAGGAGAAGGTATCACATCCAAAGCTCTGTCTCTTGAAAGGGAACTTAGCCACTGCTTATATACATTATTTGGTTAATTACACGTTGATTTCTTCTTTGCAGTTGGCTACACTTACCTGGTTGGGTTCCTGTAAAGCTCATACTGTTTACAGCCGTGCCTAAAAAATACTGTGCTACATTTTCACATTTAGCAAGAATAGCTGGACAGTAAAAACTGTCCAGACCTTGAGACCCTTGTCCTATCTAACAATAATCCTTCTTTTATGCCTCATATTGATAATTTATGTTTCTCTCTCTTTTTTTTTTTTTTTTGGATCAGTCTAGCAAGGGGTTTTCAATCTAAGTGATCATTTTAAAGAACGTACTTTTGTCTTTCAATTTTCATGTTACTTATTTTCTATTTTGTTGACTTCTGCTGTTTATTATTCCCTTCCATTTTCTTATTTTGTTTAGCTTTGCATTTTTTTTCTAGATCCTTGAGTGGAAACTTAGATAATGAATTTTATTTCTTTTTATTTTGTAACGTAAAGATAAATTTCCCGTGAGCACTCTTTTTGCTAAATCCCATGAATTTTGGTATATTTTTAATTATTCAGTTTGAACTATTTCTATTTTCCCTTGTGGTTGCGTTTTCAACTCACAGACTATTTAGAAATGCGTATTTCCAAATATTTAGTATTTTGCTATCTTACTGTTAATTGCTTTTTAATTAAATTTCATTGTGACCAGAGAACATATTCTGCATTATTTCAATCCTTTTGAACTTATTAAGATCACAGCACATTATCTGTCTTTGTGAATATACTATGTGCAGTTGAAATATATTCTGTAGTTTGTTGGGAATAGTCTTTCACAAATATCAATTAAGTCAAGAAGATCAGTGGTGATATTGAGATAATCTATATCTTTATTATTTGTCTGTTAATGTAAATTGTTAAAATAGGTTAATATTGTTAACTATGAGAGAGACATAGTCTACTTTTCCCTTCAACTCTGAGTTTTTTCCATGTATTTTCAAACCTTGTTAATAGTTGTGTTCACATTTATGAGTTTGTGTGCTTGAATTCACCCTTTCATCATTGCGAAATATTTCTTTTTATCTCTAATAATGCTCTTTATCTTGATGTCGAGTTTCAGCTGATATTAATATAGTGACTACAGTCTTCTTATGCTACTCTTTGCAAGGTCTATCTTTTTCCCTCTGTTGACTTGCATAAACTTCACATCTCTCTGCTAATGTTATTCATTTGTTATTTTATGTCACCTACTTTTTCCGTTAGAGCCTTTAACATATTAATTATAGTTATTTGAAACTCCCTGTTTGATAATTCCAATACCTGTGTCATCTCTAAGTCTGGTTCTGATGATGCTTTGTCTCTTCCGTGTGTATTCTTGCATTCTAACATGCCTTGGAAATTTTTTATTAAAAGTTGGTCATGTTGTTTTGGGTAATAAGAACTAACATAGATACTGTGTTTCCCCCAAAATAAGACCTAGCCGGACAATCAGCTCTAATGTGTCCTTTGGAGCAAAAGTTAATGTAAGACCCGGTCTTATTTTGCTATTATGCTTTCAGTGTGAGGATTTATTGGAATCTGGTTAGGAATGGGGATGTTCAATGCTTTCTATAGCTGACATGTCAGAGGTTTCAAATTCCTCTAGTGTCCTTGTATTTGTCTTCCCTTTTGACTTTGAGCTTCCCTAAGTACTCCTCCTCAGAGAGAGTCTGTGTCTTGCAGCTTTCACCTGTAATCCATTGTTACTCTACTAGAGAGCCCTGTTGATGTGGTGAACTGTGGAGGAGGGAGAATGTTCTGTAATCTGATTAGATCTCAGTGTTTTCGTGAGCCTTCATAACTGTTTATCCAGTGATATAGCCCCCCAACCCCCACTTCTGTTCCCTTCCCTGACTGTAGTGTTCCTGGAAGCCCTGACCTATGCTGACTGTTTTTATTTCCTGTTGTTAGGTGAGATAGGAAGTCTAGAAATGGGTGGCATAGGGAAAATGCTCTTCTCCTAGCAGATGTGGCACTGGTAAAGTTATTTTTCATGGAGAATAGGCCTGTGTTATGGAGTATGCCATGGGTATGTTTTATAATGATTATTTTCCCCATACTTCTGCCAGAGGTGGGAAGTGATCTTTCTTGAATCTTCGTTGTGAGAATGTGGTAGAGTTCCTAGAGATAAAAACCCATGAAAATGTGCCGGTTTCCAGGAGTTTCTCCCTTTCAGGCTCCTCCACCTTTGGCCTCCAGCAAGTTGCCAAAAATACTAGTTAAGAGTTCCTACCAGTTTTTGGCTCCAGCAGCTTCTGCCTCAGGTAATCAGATCTTGCCTGTGTTTCTCTGGATTTGCCTGTCTCTTCAGATTTTTGGGGTTGTGGTTTGCCCCGCCAGCTCATTTCTTTAATGGGCCCAAGAAAAGATGTTGATATTCAGTTATTCGAGGTTGTTCTTGTTGTAAGATTGGGGGTGATGACTTCCAACCTCTACATATATCAGAGCTTAATGAAAGTCCTAGATTCATCCTCTTAGTTTCATCCTATCAGTGTTTTTATATTTGCAGTGCATCTCTTGTAGGTGGCATATAGCTGGATCTTGATTCTTTATCTATCCCGGCAATCTGTGCCTTGTAATTGTTGATATGGTTGTATTTAAGTCTATTATTTTTCTAGTTATGTTTTGTTTCTTCCTTCTTTTGGTTCTTTTTGTTTTCTACCTTCTTTGACTAGTTTTTATAATTCCATGTTTCTTTGTTGCCTTTTAAATTATACTGGTAATTTTTATTGATTAATTTAATGATTTACTTGCATTTATTTGTATTAATTTCACATTTGCATCCTTACATTTAACTGTTTATTTGTATTAATGTTGTACTACTTCACATGAAATGTGAAAATGTTGCAATGACATAACTTCATTTACTCCTTCCCAAACCCCTTATGCTGAAGTCGTTATATGTTATACATCTAAATGCATTATAAATGCCACAAGAAAATGTAATTTTTGTTTTAAATAGTACTATGTAATTTAAAGAAACTTAAAGCAAAAATCATCTTTTACATTTATCTAGATATTTGCCATATCTGATGTTCTTCTTTCTCTCCTGAACATTCAAGTTTCTGAATTATTTCCCATTAGCCTGAAAAATGTCCCTTGACATTTCATGTACTGCAGGTGTACTGGCAAGGAATAATCTCAGTTTTCTTTTATCTGCAAATGTCTTTGTTTCACCTTTATTCAGTGTCTTCACTGGTTACAGAATTTTTGGTGAAGTATCTTTCCCCAGCATCCTACAGATGTTCTACTGTCTTATATTTTCCTTAGTTTTTGATGAGGAATTAGCTATCATTTATATCATTTCCCTTCATATGTAATGAGTCATTTTGTTCTGGCTGCTTTCAAGATTTTCTCTTTATTTTTGGTTCTCATCTGTTTGACATTCATTCTTAGCATGAAGAATGAACAACTCCTTGCTTGGAGTTGTTGGGCTTTTAGCGTCTGGTAAAAGCATGTCTTCCATCAAATTTGGGACATTTTCAGTAACTTTTTTTGACATTTTTTTCTACCCCATTCTCTCTCTCCTTAGCTTCTTGGACTATTTCGATGTATGTTGTCTTACAGGTGGTGGAGGCCCTTTGTTTTTTCAATTCTTTTTATTCCATCCTTCAAATTTTTACATTTCTTCTGATCCTTCTTTAATTCAGGACTCCTTAGGCAGCTCCATTTTGCTTTCAAGCCCATCCAGTGAATTTAAAAAATTTTAGCTATTGTGTTGTTCAGTTCCAAAATTTCTATCTGACTACTTTTATAATTTCTATTTCCCTGCTGAGATCTTTTCATTTTATCCCTTTCATTCATGGCAAGCATATTTTCCTGTACGTTTTTGCACATAGTTATTAAGTTGGTGCAAAAGTAATTATGGTTTAAAAGGTTACAAAAGTGCAAAAACTGCAATTGCTTTTGCAGCAACCTAATATAATAGCTCCTGTAAATTATTTTCTGCTAATTGGAACATACCAGTCACCTCTGGGTTCAGTTATTTTTTTTTTTTTCTCTTGAGAATGGCTCATATTTTTCTGCTTCACATAATTCTGGATTGTATCTTGGACATTGAAAATATTATGTTTTGAAGGCTCTAAAATATGTTATATTTCTCTTCCACATTGCATTGTTTTATTTTGTTTATCATGCAATTAGCTTGGTTGGGCTAACATTTTTAAATTCTGCATCTTAACTGGCAGCTTATGTTTCGTTTTTGTTCTTTACTATAAGCTGAGTTGTCTGCTGTGCACATGCCTAGTTTAGGGGCAGACAGAGTGGTTGACAGAGTTTATACACTAAATGTTAAGCCCTCTCTTTCTGGTTCTCTGCTTTCTGAGATACCACCCTTGCTTTCTAGTTGCTGTGGTTGCAGCAAACTCTTGTCTGGGTGTTCAGCCCAGAAAGAGTGTGAGTTTTCTATCAACGTTCTAGCTGCTAAGTGTCAGCCATGGCCAACACAAAGGCTAAGAGCCATAAAACTGGGTAACTCACTCCTGACATTTCCTTCTTCCAAGTAGCAACTCCCATCCATAATCTGCCAGCTCTTTTCACTCTCAAGAGCTTTCAGGTCCTTGTATTTTTATGTAATTGTCTCAAGTTTATAATGTTTATCTGCAGAGGTTCGAAAAGGAAGTGGAACCATAATAGCTCTTCTAAAGTTCTCTTTGGCAAATTCCAACACCTCTGTCCTTGGGGCTATTCTATTGGCTGATTTTACTTCTGGTTATTGGTCAGATTTCCCTGCTGCTTTAAAAGAAATTTTCAGTTGTTTATTGGGCATTGTGGATGTTTTCTCTCTTCCTTGAAGGGGCTTTGAATTTGGTTCTGTGGGTCTAGATTTGTCTTCACTTTAACCTGAGAGTAAACTTGCCTATAAGGTGTGAACTTTCTGGGAATATGAACTGAACTCTTGGAGTGTTTAGCACTATGTCTCCACTCTGGGTGGCCATAGCTTCATCTCCCAGCTCTGCATGATCTCTGGAATATCCATTTAATTCAGAGACCCCTGAGAGTTAATTTCTGCCAGGATTTGGGGCGTCTCTCCATGTCATCTCTCCCTTCAGCCAAAGCTTAAAGGGACCTTTCTGGATGGCTCCTTTCGTTAATAATCCACCCTGCAAATTTCATCTGTGCTGGCAGCACTGAATTCTTATTTCTGTCTCCTAATTTCAATAAGGTCGCTGTGCTGTCTTCGGGATATGTTTTCCTGGGACCTCATCGGGAAAGGGATCGTGGGCAGAAATCTGGTGGGATTTGTAGCTCACCTCATTATTTCCATTCAGAGATCATAATCCTGTCCTGCATGTTTTCCAATATCTGAAAATTGTTTCATATGTTTTGTGCGTTTCTATGACTATTGATAGTGGAGGGGTAGTCTAATACCAGTTCTTCTGCTATCGCTTGAAAGTCCCATTTCCACCAAAGTAGAACAAATGCAAATTATTAGGTCTTCCCTACAGAGACCATGATTAAATATTTGTGCAGGGATCCACGTGCGTTCATTTAGTAGCCCTGCCCCTTTCATGGTAATTTTGATGTAGGTTGTTACAAGTGTCATACTGGCGTAAAGTTAGGATAAGAGAAACAATACCATCTGAAATTTATATTTTTTGTAATTAAAGTCAGATTGGAGGCCAAATGTCAGTGTGGTCATAACTTGGGTAATTCAGATAAAGTCAAGCTACCAGGCCAGCAATGGGAGGTACACAAGCCTTTTAGAAATTGGCAGGGGTCTGATTAGAATCTGGAGCTGCAGAAATAAAAATGCTGTTTGAAATATTAACTGGGAGTAACTGAAAACAGAAGAGGAGAACCTTCTTGCCAGATGGGGAAGACGCTGGTAGATGCGTAAGTTGAGAAGGCTTTGTTCTAGCTTTGGCCTCTGGTCATCACGACATGGCCCTTGAGTTCACACTAAAACATGTATTTCCTCTGATCTTTGGTGCCACATTTCTTACCACAGAGCTTTGCAGCCAAATATCCCCAAAGCACTCCAGGTTCTTCTAAGCGGAGCTGCCACGCTTCCTGGCAGATATTACAGTTTATGTCAACCCGGTCTCAAGCGCTGTCTGAAAGAGCGAAGGGATTTTACTGCTCAAAGGAGATGAAAGATTGGAAGAGGCCAAAGATCTGAAGTCAGAGAGAACCCATTAAAGATATTTTGCTTTGTCAGAGACTGTCTCTATGCCAGTCCTGTAAAAAGGAACCTCTAAAGACAGCAATGTATAAAAAGACAGACTGGCAGGTAAGAAGGCATTAGCAAAATTTGTTTTCCCCTAAAGATACAGATGGAATTTACACAGCTTTGTTGATTGCCATGGAATAATTGATTTTCTTTTCAGCCCTAACTTTATCATTCCTTATTCTGTTAATTTTTTTGAGAAACTGGTTTCCTCTATGCTTTATGTTGCTGAGACTTCCACCTTCCCTTAAGCTCACCATACCCAATCTTAACTTATACTTGGAAGACAAAGTTGAAAAGACAGACCCTAAATAATATTTTCTACACTCTAAAACAGCAAACAAGGCCTATGTTCTTGCTTATCTATGGCTCCAGAAGTTAAACCCAGGCCTTATTTCTCAAGCCCCCCTGGTCAATTTCAGGTGGTTATTTAGGTTTTGTTTTGTTTTGTTTTTTGTTTTTTAGTCCTTACAAGAGCCATTTCCCAATACATCAGTGTCCCTCAGAGTGCTGGTATCAGATACCAGAAATGCTGGCGTTACAGTTTCCTTGTAGCCTGTCACCAGCAACCCTGCCTTAAAATGTAGTTTTAACTGCCAATCTCACAATGGGGGACAAAGCAGAGAAAAGGGCAGGGCTGCTGTCGTGCAGAATCACAAATGAAAATATCAGCCAGCTTTAAAAGCATCAAATTATCTCCCCAGTTCAAATTGCCAGCCTCTGTCAAAGGGTGACATGGTGTTTCCTGATGTGTTGAAAGCAGCACTGCGATGAAAGGAAGATAGTACCCTTATCCAGCTGAAATTCTGAACTGGATACCCTGCGGGAGTTTTGTATACAGTCTTTGACTCGTCACAATAAAGAGTGGCTGCTGACAGCTCATCGACTTGGACTCCTGGCCCAAACTCCAACACTCGGCTCCCTTTCTGCCTCCCCTCTAAACTCTTCCATCTCTCTTTTTTAAACTTCTTCCTTCTACCATTTAGAAAGGCTTCCCTGGTTCTGAAGGCAGTTCTGACCCTAAGGCGGTGTTAGTCCATTGGCTCACTTGCCAAAGTGTGTTGGATATTTTGGGTCCTAATATGTGTGATGCAGCTAATATTCATTGAAGTAGAGAAACATGGTTGCTGCCCTCATGGAGAATTGCCAAAAGTGTGTTCCTAGGCCACCTACATCAGGGTTACTTGGGAAAAGTCTGTTGAAAATGCAGATTTCTGGGTCTTACTTAAGATGTATTGAGTAGAAATTTCTGAAGTCAGGTGGGAGAATCTACATTTTTTTTTCCTGTTACAATTTCTGCAGTTTTTTTTTAAAGTTTATTAAGGTGACAATTATTAGTGAAGCTACGTAGATTTCAGGCGTACAATTTTGTAATACGTCATCTATATGTCCCGAGCTCCTTAAATGTTTCTTAAGCACATTGCAGTTTGAGAACCACTAGTAGACACACAAATATAGAATTAAAATTTATGATGAAGTACCTAAAATATAACAGGATGAGTTGGGGAAGGCAAATATAAATTGTAACACATGGGTTAAACGGGACCTAAGGAAGTGACATTTGAATTGAGACTTGAGAGGTAAGTGGAATCATTCTGATGAAGAATGGAGGAAAGACATTTTTCAAACAGGAGGAAAACGTATGTAAAAGTCCTAAAGTGATAATGTTGATATTTTCCTGGCCGGTATACATGCCTAGTGTCTTATCCTAAAGGAAATCTCAGCATGGAAAGACATACATCCCCTAAATCTGGGTTTAACTTCCCTACTCTGCTTTGTCTCTAGCCTAAAAATTTTCCTGCTAGACCTGAGTTAAATTAGGAAATTTTATCCAATTTAAGCTTTACTATAACACTAGTGAAATTGAGTTTATAAATTTTTATATAGGTGCAAATTCATTAAGATACATATTTATTTTCAAATCACCCCTCATCTCATTTTTTTCCTTCTTTTCTCAGTAGTGAACTTAGTATGTAAGCATGCAGAGTTAAAAAAAAAGATCAAGTATTATATATACTATATAGTTTATAGGGACCCATGTGTATTTATATATCAGCATTGCCTGTAGGAACTTTATGGTTAGATGTGAGGGGAACATTTTGTACAAAAATCTCTAATGCTGAACTTCCAGACAAATCCATTTCATGTTGAAATTTCACACAGTCTGAACTCTGTAGGGATTTTGGAAATTCTGAGCAAAGTTAAATGAGCTATTGAACTAAATATTTGTGAAGACAAGTTAACAATCTAAAAAATAAATAGTCCTCATTCTTAACTGATCGTGTGACTCATGAACTACAGATAGGGGCTAGTTGAACCTGTAGATGAAGTATTATTCACACCCCTTTGGACAGAGGAAGAAAGGATTTTAGCAGTTTGCTGATGACATATTGGCTTCTGCATTCATCTGCATTGACAGGAAGAAATCACATTGTTAGTTGAAGATGATATACTTCCGTACTTAGATAGTATTAAAGAATCTCTATAAGTTGTTAGAATTAATAAGTGAATTTGACAAGGTTGTTGGATGCAGGTTAATACATAAAAATCAATTTCTATTTCCATGTACTAACGCAAAGCATTTAGAAAATGACAGTAACATCAAAAACTTAAAACATGGACTTTATTTTATGAAAGATGTGAAAGACCACAGAAAACTACAAAACATCATTGAGAGGAATTGAAGGAGACTTACATTAATGGAAGGATTACCATAATTGTGGATTGGAATCGAATTTTCCAGAATCGATGACTGTTATGGCTCTTTAGTCTTTAGCAGCACAACATATTCCAAACAGGATAAATCAAAATATACCCATTTCTAGACATATCACAGTGATGAAACAGAGCACCAAACCAACCAACTGATCTTATTGAAAGTACCAGACAGATTTCTCACAAAGGAATGGCAATGGACAGACAACTGACTTCCCAAGAACAAGGGAATCCAAGAGAATGTGGAATAATATCTAAAAAGTGCTGAAATAAAATAACTGTCGACTTAGAATTATGTTTCCATGGAACTATCCTTCAAGAATGAGCACATAATAAAGACATTTTCAGATACCAAAGAACTAAGAGCACTTAGTATTAATGGTGCTTTTAAAGGATGTTATTCATGAAGAAGGAAGCTCTCCGAAGACTATCAAAAGATACAGAAAGAAACTGTGACAAAGCAAATTGCTAAACACGCACAAATACAAATAAATAACTAAGAAATGAAAAATGTTTAAGGACTAAAATAATAATATGAAGAGCGAAAAAAACAAGACAAGATTAAAAAACTGTCTGATGTCGCATTGACTAAAGTGTGCTGTGGCTGTTTGTGTTGCAACACAAACCGGTTTCCACTTTGTTACATTTATGTGTTAAAATTTCAAGGATAATCTCTAACAAAATAGAAAAAGTAATTCATTTCTAAACCAAAAGAGGAGAATAATAGAATGTAACAACAAAAAACCTCAGTCAGTTCAAGAAAGCGTGAAAGGAGAAGTAAAAACATGAAATATTAAAAGTAGAGAATGTACAGAATGAGTTGGTAAAACAAATGCAAATGTATTACAATATATGTTAATTGCTAAAAATCTTCAGTTAAAACAATAACAAAATCCATGTGTATGCTATTTACAAAGAGACCCACTAACGTGTAAAAACCAAAAAAATATTGAAAATAAAAGTGTGATAAAAAAATCTACAAGGTAAATTCTAACTTAAGCTGTCATAGCTACATTGATAGCAGACAAAACCATTTTAAAGCAAAAATGTAATTAGGAATAAAGAGGGTCACTCTACAATGATAAAAGGGTCAGTTCACAATTATAACGATACAGCATTCTAATCTTGGGTAAGTGTAAAAAAAAACTTGGGTAAATTTAACAACATAACTTCAAAAGAAATGAATAAAATAGAAACAAAAGGAGTAATGGACAAATCCACTCCTTTGAGCAATAACAACAAAAATGTCAAGAAGACAAACAGTAATGATTTAGAAGATATGAATAAAAACAGTGAACAATTTTGATGTGAGGAACATTTATAGAATCTTTCACTACACAATTTGAGAATACATTTTCTCAAGAATACAATTATGTTTATGAAAATTCACAAGGTACTACTGATAAAACAATTCTAAGTAAATTTCAAAGAATCAGTATAAAATATACTGATATATTTTTTTCTCTGACAATAACAATGACAATAATAAAGCTTAATAAAAAATCTGCCGTGCTTAGAAATTTAAAAACACTGGAGTCAAAGAAAAAAATCAAAACAGAATTCAGAAAATAGTTAAAACGAAATGATAAAATATGCTAAGTAACAAAACTTCTGAGACGGAGCGAAAATAATACAGGGAAATATGTAGCCTTAAATGTTTATAATAGAAGAGAAAAAAGACTGAAAGAATGAGCTAAACACAGAACTGATAAGTTAAACTAAGAAAAACAGAATACATAACAAATAAAAACTGTCAATGATAGGAAGAAAATAATGAAAAAATGAAGATACAACAATCAACAAAGACAAACATGTCTTTGAGAAAACTAATTAAGCCATATACATTTCTGACAAGATTGAGGGAGAAAAAAAATAGCTGAAGGCCTAAAAAGCTAATTTTAATATAGGTGCACCTCACAAGCAGAAATATGGAATAGAAAAAAGAAATCACAGAAGAATACAAAAAAGTTCAAAAATATGCAAAACAATGTATTAGTTATGTTTGAATACATACCTATGTGATAAAGCTTTAAAGAGCCAGAGGATGGTAAGCACAAAGTGGTTTACAGTGGTTCCTTTTGTGGAAGAATGGAGTAAGGAGCCTTTCCAAAGTGGCTTTGAATCCATGGCTTTGATTTATTTCTTAAAAATGAATGATAGGTTATCAGAGGGTTGGGGTGGTAGATGACGGTAAAAGGGATCAAATATATGGTGATGGAAGGAGAACTGACTCTGGGTGGTGAGCACACAAGGTAATATATAGATGATGTATTGCAGAGTTGTACACCTGAAACCTGTGTAACTAATAATTGTCACCCCAATAAACTTTAATTTAAAAAAATAGTAGGTATTCAGGAGTTAATTACATTATTTGTATTTCTTTGAATAAGTATGAAATATTTTCTAATACACTAACACTCTCTGTGTCACTCATTTTTTCAATATTTTATCCTTTCACCTGTTTCATTCCTCCTCTTTTTTGATCTCGTTACAATTTCTAGTCCTACAGATCTTACCTCTTTGCTAAGCTCTTATTTCCCTTCATCTCCAGCCTTGCTTGCATTCCTTCCCATGTAGCCTGATGGGTACCTTCATTCACATCCTTTCGCAGTCTCAGGCTGCTGGACTCCTTATTCTTCTACCGTATTTCCCCTCACCAGTTTCCTCAAGCCACTTACTTTGACTTTTGTAATATCCAGGAATATGTGTTGTTAACATTTGCATGCGTGTCCTTTCCCTTTTCCATCTCCTTTTGATGCTCTATTGTCTACGCTATCTCTAAATATTGATGTTTCACAGGACTCTGTAAGTGGCCATGTTACATCTAATTCCATGAGCTTTCTCTTTATGGGATCATCCACTCTCCTGGGTTGGTACCATCTATCAGCTCTCACCTCTTGTCTCTTATCTCCAGGTGAGACCTTTTCCCTGATTTCCATGTCTAACTATTGACTTGTTCACTTAATGGCACCAGTTAAATGTGTGTAACTTACCTTGAATTTCAGCATTCCTTATCTTCTCAAATTTATTCTTTTACGTACTGTTTTGAAGAAAGACAGCACCATATGTCTAGTCACCAAAGCCAGAAATGGAAATCATTCAACAGTCCTTTTTTCCCCTCACTTTCCACATGGAATCGACAAACAAATCTGTTGTATGTCTCAGAATCATCCTTAAAACTTCTCCCATCAATTCCCACTTCTACACCTTAGCTCAGCTATCCTGGACCATTACAGTAGTCTTCTGACTGATCTCTCTGTCTCTAACTCTTAATTCTTCCAGTCCATCCTCTATACGAATGCCAGAGCGTTCTTTCTAAAATCTGAATATTATCACATTTCTTCGTTGCCTAAAACCCTTCCCAACTTTCCATAGCCTATCCAACAAATTTTAAATTCTAGAATATTCATATGAGACCCTCCAAGATCTGGCTTCCGCCTACCTTTCCAGACTTTCTTCTTACACCCTTTCTCTTCGCTTCACCCTCTCACTAACTACCAGTATATTCTTTGTCATTATTGTGAACATACTAACATTTATTGAGCAATTATTATATTGCAGGTACAGTGTCCATGATTTTATCTGTTCTATCTTCTTTGATTCCCAAATTAACTCCATGAGGAAGGAACTGCTATTATGTCCATTTTATGGGCAAGGAAAGTGACCCATGCTGACGATCATAAGCCAGTAAATCGTAGAGCCAGAATTTGAACCCAGATCGTTCTACCGCATGTCTTGCTGCTTCCCTAATCATCAGGGTCTTGCTTTGTGAGGTCTTCCCCTCTTAACCCACTCAAGTTTCAGGACTCAGTTCACGTACCATCTCCATATGAAGCCTGCCTTACTCTTCTGGGTGGCATTCACTTTTTTTCTCCTGCATTCCTTTCATCATAGTTTCCATAAGACTTAATCACATTTATTTTCTTGTTTTTTCACCTCTTGAAGATTTTGAGGGCTGGTGTCATTCGTGTTTATTTGATGAGGACCTAAAACAAGAGCCTTGTCCTTGGTTGAAGCTCAGTAAATATTTGTTGAATCTAATTGTTGATTTGTGCAATCTTATCCTCTCCTGTTATTTATATGTCCGTAACCTCCACTATAGTAAAACCTTACAATTATAGATGTTTCATAAATGTTTACATCCCACGTTCTTCTATCCCATTGTTTATATAGAGCCTCAAATATAATAAATATTCAGTAAACATTTATTAATTAAAGCATTGCATTCCCTAGACACATGGCAGTTTTAATTTAAAATATTCTTAGACTATGCTGTAAAGGAAAATGTGTTGTGGAAAATGTAATTTGTGTACTATTGTAGAAGAAGCCCAACTATAACATGAGACATGCTGCCTCACCTATTCAAATATTTTCTACTCTTTTGTGCAGCAGGAAATATGCGTTTATTAGTAATATAAGAGATATTCTTCTTCCACTTTGTTGTGCTGTTTAGACTTGTACTCTAGTGTTAGCCTCTGAATGAGTAGAATTTCTCACGTAGCTGCTGATTGACTCTTAGTGGACTCTCTGGAAATTCTCGAGGTTGGGACACACAGATGGGAAGGGAGCAGAGAGCTGCTGCTTGCCCTTGCCAATCATGGAAGAGGAGTTAAATAACCTCCTGATACAAACACAGATAAACTCTTTGTGGATGTGTAAACATACTCTTTCTTGGACCTGAGGACAAGAAATCCTTTAGCTCATGATAGGACTAGTGGTAGCCATGTTTACAGCATAGCAGTAAAAACAATCATAATCCCAATGATAGATTAGGGAGTGGACTAACCCCAGATCCCTAAAATCTGACAACTGTACAGTAAATCCTCAGGTACGTCCATCAGCGCGATGATGACAGGTAAGGTGTCTCCTGGGCTTGTATCCAATAGCCAGGAACTGTGCAGAAAGTTTGCCCTTGGTAATTAAGTTCTAATTGAATAATTGTCAGAGTAGAAAAGGGCTAAAATCAATGTCGGTCTTTGCATTCTGCAGTTTTTCTATTTTCAGAACCTGTCATCTTGGGAAAAAACGAAAGCAACAACACACCGCTCTAATGCCCTTAGCAGATGGGTCTGTGTTATTGCAGAACAGGGACCTGGAAAGTCTCCATATACCGAGCTATAAATATTCCTGTGACATTTATTATCCTCACTTGAGTTCAGGTGCTTAAATACTTGGACTGAAGTCATGTTTGTAGCAGAAAAAAGTTGATCTTTAAACATACCTTGTCGCTGGCTAAATTATTAGCAACAGACAAAGATGGAGGGTAAGTTCGCCGGAGTAAGGGAGTCTCCCACTTAAGTGAGGTCACAAAACCTTTAAGTCAAATTAGCTGAAGTTTAGATTCGCTTGTAGAACAAATTCCCAAACACCTCACTTCAGACAATTTGATGGATCACATCCCAGTAACTCCCCACCAACCCCCCCACTTTCCAAAAATGTATCTACTAGTGTGGTATTCTGTGGTCTTGAATTTGAGTCCCAGCAACTGCCAGCTGCACACGATTTGTAAATTCAGACTCCTATGAATCTCAATTCACGTTGTCTTAAGGGGAGTGTAGGATTATGTAAACCAGGAGATGGTCACTGTTACAAAATCCTTCTAATGAAACAAAATCAAGCTAAAGGTGTCAGCATAGATGAACAGCCGTCTTCATTGAGGAGGTTGGATTCCTCAAGTGTGGTCCAGACTAGGATTTAGTAGTATCGTTCCTAATGAGGGAACCACTGAATTCCCTTGGGGACAATTACGTGGAGGAGCCTGGGATTGGTTTCATTCTGAGAGGAAAAGGAGCCATGCATGACTCTGCCTGGGATGGTGCACAACACGGTCTTATCGATCCACTGTCCCAAAGCGTTGCCTAACCCTGTCCAGGGGACAGAGAACAGCATGAAGCTGAAGGAGACCACAGGCTGCCCTCTTCATTCTGTCTTTCCCCAGCATGAGGGACGCTTTTGCAGCTGTTAAAAAAAGTTGATCCAGTCTGATGTTATACCAATACATTTCTAGTGTCTGGAACTGGAAACGCCTTTTAAAGGGACATGGTCAACATGCATTGTCTAGAGAAGAATGAGGGTTCTGGAAGTTATGGAATGTAAATATAGTCCAGAAAGTTAGACTTCCCATTTCCAAACTAAACGTCAGTAAGTATCATAGTGCTAAGTGCTCTACGTTAAGTGCATAGGCTCAGGAGTGAGGTTTTCTACTTTCGAATGTTGGTTCTTCCACCTAGTAGCTGTGTGAAACTGGCCAAGTTATTTAACTCTTCTGTGCTTCAGCTTCTTTATTTGTAAAAGCGAAAATAATAGTGCCTGCCTTATAGTGTTGCTATGAGGAATAAATGGGTTAATAAAGAGCTCAGAATGGTATTTGAACATAGTAATGGCTTTATTAGTGTTTGACAAATAGGTGAAAGAATATAAAAGCTGTTTTCAAATATTTGTGGGGCCGTAATAGAGAAGCATAAGTAGGCTTTTATTCGAGTTGCTGTAGGTCAAGGGTTCTTAATATAGGGGTTCATGGAAAGACTCCAAGCCTATAAAATTGCATGTGAGTTTTCTATGTACGCCTACACTTTTGGGGAAAGCTTCATAGCTGTGCTTTATATTTCCAAAAATATACTATGACCTTCAAGAAGACTAACCGTCAAGAAGGAAACTCCAATCAATAGATGAAAGTTTCAGGGAGGTTCACTTTGGTTGGTAGGAAAGGAATTATTCTTAGGCTTTCATTATCGAAAACTAGTGGGTTGTTTTGGGAACTTCAGAGGTTCTGTCCCAAGAACCGTTTCATCTGATGCTAGATGAACACATCTCAGGGATTGGAGGATAAACTAAATAGACTCTCATTATCAGAGACCTTCGCGATGAGATAGGTGTCAGCATCTCTGCCTTATAGCCCTCTCTTCCTCTTCACATGTCACTCCTTTCCCACAGTTGAAGACTATGTGAGTCTCCTGAGTCTTGGGCTTTTTGAAGCTGTAAGGTCACACAGTTCATCCATAGCACCCGTTACTCAATGATAAAGCCAATCAGAGCACCCCTTTGCTACGAAATTTTCTGGTGACATTCCAATGCCTAGATCATTTCTTTCACAAAGAATGTTAGTCCCAATGTAAGGTGACATCATCCTATTCTTTCATCCATATTTCTTACCTCATAGACTCCTAATCTTTCATTAATTTCCAATTCAAATGTTATAGTCTCTGTGAGGCTTTCCTAAGTCCTCTAAAAAGAGTTAGCTGCTTGATAATATGAATTCCTATGGCATTTTATTGAAGTCTCTGCTGTAGTACTCAGGCTGTAGCATATTCCCCATACTGTAATATAAACACACGAAAGGCTGAGATTATACATTATTCAACATTGTATCCCATGGTAAATACTGCTGTTTATCTACCTATTATCATTTTCTCACTCTTCTTACTGAAGGAATGCTTTCTAAACTCTTTTGCAGCGAGAAGTGATCATGGAACCAGTAAAATGTAAAAGGACTCCCTGTGATTCGATTTTGGCTAAAGGAATATGGATGCGAATGTTGTACCATGCCCCTGCCCCTGTCTATAAAACCCCCAGGCCTGATCCTGTGCACGCTCTTTCTCCTTCCATTATGACCTTGACTACACGCTCAGGGTAAGATGGAGGGAACCCTGGTTCCTGAAAGACTGCCTCATCCCCATGGGTCACATTTTTTTTTTTTTTTGGCTAAACTTCTAAGATGTCAGAGTTTATTTATCACAGTGGCATAGCCTAACATACTTACAAAGGTTGATAAAGTGGAAAGCTTAAGAATCTTGGTCCCTTGATAGCAATGCAGAACTCCCATGGCCATGTCTGGACTTCTTGTTGTAAGTAAACTCCTATTTGTAATAGTTTCCTATTATTTACAACCGAATAACACACCTTAGTATTACTATTTGCAATATTTGTGGACTAGTCAGCAATGTGGGTCTAAGGAGGTACACAGTAATATCGTTTCAGAGTTTTAAAAAGTTTAGGTGTAATTGAGAAAGGGTAACATTTAGTTTATTTAAAAAGAAATCTAGGAAAGAAATTAGACCTGAAGCTACAAGAAGAGTTGGTAAAAAGGAGAGGAAATAGCATGTAGGATAAGAAACCAAAGTATGATTTTGATGCAGAATGAATTGGGGAAAAGGAATAATTAAAGGAAAAAGAAGCAGGATACAAATCGCCATGTGATGTTTCCAAAGCTGGACGCTGTTCCAAGGTGAAGACATTCTGATGAGAATAGAGAGAAGCTGCATTCGTAAAGCAGGTCAGTTCCAACGTAGCACTACCACAAGGGACTGTTGAAAGATCTGATGTCTAGGGTGGATACGCTGAGGCGTTCAGTTTTTTCTTGTGTGCACACAGAGGTTTTTTGCAGAGAATTAAAAAAAAACCATTGGGAAAGGTCCTTAAAAGATTTTAAGCATCCAAATAGCCTCAGACCTCCTGTGAATCAAGCCAAATGCGATATCTGAGGTAATGAAACTCTGAGTCCTGGAATACAAACTGGGAGGCTTTGTCTCTGAAGGAAGCAGTGCATATAAAATTCATTCAAACATGGAAATACTCAGAAGTTTAGTTACAAGGTTTTGAAGAGTTTAAAAAGCAGAGAAGAAGCCCTAATTCGGGCCTAAGGCTTATTCTTCAATTTGTTAACTTGTATCTCGTGTCGTATGAATTTATTATAGATTCTAAGTGGATAAAGCATGCATTTATGTGTTACAGTGTTTGTCACATAGTTTGGGTTTACTTTAAAGCTTCATTACATGTATATGAAGGGAGTTGGACCTCTCTGCATTATAAGTAATAACATCTATTGAGAGATGGCTGCCTCCTTAGTTGGAGGAACCAGACTTTATGGCCAGTCCTAATCTATGTTAAAGGAAGGTGTAGCTGTTTTCTACATGTTGTTAGTGGCAAACCATTCCCAAAGTGATATTTGTCACTTATTGTTGATATCCTGATTTTCGAAAGAGGTGCTATGGGCATTTTTTTAAAACATTTTTTTTATTAGTTTCAGGTGCATAAAACAATGTTTAATGTTGTATATTTTCACATAAGTTTATTTTCAAATAACGATGTGATATTCCTTCATGCCTATCGTTTTCTCCGGACACTTCTCGTGCCAGCTCAGAGAGGTTTTCATTGATGTTTTCATTGATGTTTTCATTGATGTTTTTATTTCACTCATTGATGCTTTCTCTCAATGATCATTTCCAAACGTAAGCTATAGGCCAGGCATTGCCCTAGGGCCTGGGGTAAAGAAGAATAAGACAGCGTTTCTACCTTCAGGGGGCTTAGAGCTGAGGAGGGGGTGGGGAGTGAGTGATACATAACCACTCCTAATAAGGTGTGTAGGTGGGTAACCTGAAAGCCTGGTAATATACTGATATTGGGAAGAGGGTCGACACGCAGGGTTTTGATGACTCTGATTTCTGTCTTGGAAACCGTTGGGTAGACAGTTTTTATAGTCCCTGCAATGAGGAGAATGCAGAGCTTGGTGATGAGCTCGGCATGTAAGCTGCTTCCCAAGGCATCAATCTATAAAAGGGACTGAAATATCATTGTCGTAAATCATCGCTGTGGTGCCAGTTCATGACTCGGGTTTCCACATGCAACCACTTAAATCGGTGTTTTCCAGGTAAATGGGTCCCAATCTTGTTAAACTAATAAGTGGAGGAGAAATAAAAACACCTCTGCCTCGATGCCACCCTCTCCCGTCTGAGGAATGATGAGAAGCATGCATTTCAATTGCACGGCGTAGCTACACATAATGTCCCCAAACTTGAGAGCAGCCGTATGAGTCACCTGAGGCCAGCACCGGTGTCAGTATGATTCTGAAATTAACTGAAGTGTGGCAAGATGCTATTTACCTGGAACATGTGACTTATTATATTTTCTAGCTAACATGTAAGCATCTTAATATGTCACAAGAACCAAAGGAAAGTAGACAACGTTTACCAAGATTGCTTTTTTTTAATTTCAGAATCCGTACTCTGCTTTGATGAGTGGAAGTGCATCAGTGAATATGTTTTCATTTCTCCTATTTTGTTAGAAATATTTTGAATTTAAAGTGAAAAATAAGATAGGACAACACTCAAACTGTGCTGGGTCAGAAAATTGCTTTCAAGATTTTGTTACTGCACGTTGAGAGCTGCGAAGCGTTCTTTTTGTAGAACTAACACTACAGCACGCATAGCCAAATAATACTTGACTAATTGCTGACGTTACTATAATCTAGCTAGGTGGCCTGTTGCACTTAATTTAGCAACGTGAGACCAAATTATATTGCAGGGAATATATACAAAAATGAACAGTGAGTTTATTTGTTCTCAAGATTCTAATTATAACTGATTCTCCCTTTCAAATATTATAGGAAAAGTGCTAAGGAATTTCATTTGTAAATCTGGCTTTTGGTTTTAGGAGCATTTAGCATAGCTCATTAAGATGAATTTACCTACAATCTTGTACAGATTCTAGATGGATAAAACATTCGTTGACATGTTAAGAAAGTTTATTTCTGTAGTCATTTTAGTTTACTTTATACCCTGTCACATATGTGAAGAGAGGGTCTGGCCTATTGGATCCAGAAACACCCAGGTTGTACAACATTTGATTATTTGGTATTATCTATCTAAAATGTTACTACTCAAAAAATGGTCATAAAATATTTTGCTGACCTATAAATCAGAAAAATAAAAACTGTGAAATGTATTATAAAAAGACTCTCCGCTATCTCCACATGAGTTAAACTTCTTCCTTACTAGTAGGTCATTTATTTTAGAGTGATGGAGAACTATGAAATGAAAGACAATTTAAAAAATATCAGAATATTATTTGTGTCAAGGGCTATAGTAAATTTGTCATAAAGATGCAGTGTTTATTAAATTAATCTCTCCCACCATGTCTACTGAAATATTAAAGAGGTAATTAAAGGATTTAATTATCAATTTGAAAGAGTCTCTGAATATTAGCCTGACCAATGTTGTTTAGAGTGGGAAAAGCCAGTTTTGAGAGAGCTGTCAGATCAGGTTTTGAACATGCTAAGTGAGAAATACTCGAGGACAGCAAAACGAAGATAACAAGAGTCCATATAACGGTAGGGTAGCATACTGATGGACAACACAGACTGCTTGAGTTCAGTTCCTTGCTTTGCCAATTAGTAGTTGTGTAACCTTGGGCAAGTTATATAACCTGTCAGTGCCTCAATTTTCCTCACCTGTATCTACCTTGTAGGGTTCTTGTGGGATTAAATTAATTAACACTTGTAAAGCTCAGTGCCTAGAATATAGAAAGCACTATGGAAGTATTTGCTAAATAAATATGTAGGGTCTAGAACTTAGAAATGAGGTCTGGGCTGGAGGCAGGAACTTGAAAATCATCAGAGTATGATGGTAGCTAAAGCTCTGAGATAATGAAGTAGGACATCGACTGAAGGTGGCCGTCATGTAGAGTGACAGAAGTGGGCCCAGCACAGAATCTCAGGGAACATTAGCACTTAAGGAGTAGCTACAGCAAGTAGATTCAGTGAAGGAAACCAAGAAGGAAAACCCATCGATATTCTTCCTGGGAGGAAGCTAAGGAGAGACCCTTATGTCACAAGTCATACAGTAAAGAATGGAATTGGGAATAGCCAACAATATCAGATGCCACAAGACACTGAAAAGTATATACTGGGGTTAGCATTTTCGAAAATCATTCGAGTTATTTCATGGAGTGGGTCCAGTTGAGTGAGTGTTGGGGCTACGACAGACTGCCGAGGGTTAACTTGTAGGAGGGAGTATGAGAAAAGAGGGGTAGACGAGATGCCTGTTGGGAGGATCTTGCTAAGAAGAGAAGCAGGATAGCGACTAGAGGAGAATATGGGATCAAGGGAAGTACGTATTCATTTTCTTTTCTCTTATTTTCTTGAATGTGAGGACTCGAGCCAGTATACGATCTGTGAAGAAGGTAATAGTACAAAGGAAGAGAACGGAACTGGTGAAGCCCAGTCCTGACAGAGACAGGAAGGGATCAGGTAAAAGCACAGATAGACTGCTCTGAACGGCAGAAAGAACCTGTTCTTTGAAACTGAAGGAAGAAGGGAGAATGGAGGCCGCCATGTTTGGGAATGGGAAGCTAAGGGAGTTCAGATCGCATCAGTAACCTGTTTGCTCTGTGCTGGCAAAGGCAGCCCCTGCCTTTGCGAGATGCAGGGCTATGATCAGTAGCTGACTGGGGGTGGTGAAGTAGGGCACAGATACATGCTTAAAAATCATGAGGACTAGATTGTCAGAAGGGCCATCTACACGCACCAGGAAGTTGCTATGATGATGGCAGGACTTGTAGTGGAAAATGACACAAGTAGATGACAGCTTTGAGGAGCAGCAGAGGGGGTGCATAGTCAGATACCAGAAGCCTGAAGGAGGAAGGGTTTTTATATGGAGGTGGAAGCATCACGTCTTCAGGGGTGTGCTGGTTATTTTCGGTTTGCTCCTTCCCTCGTAAAACCAGTCTTCACTCTCACTGAACCAGTTTGGGGCCCTTGTAGACTGACATCTGAGGCCTGTATCACCTGGGTGCCCTTCTGACTGGCTTGGAGGTGGGTTTGGCCAAAGAGGCATGAGTGGGGATTGCAGGACAAAAGAGACAGGTTGCCTATTGCTTCCGGGCTCACTCCTTTATTTCAGCCCCACGTCTCGTCTCGTAGCAGCTATGTCCTTCCCAGACTGCAGTTTCCGACAGTAGCCCAACGGCACGTCTCACGCTGTCACTAGGTTCTATAAGAAGGTTCCTTTCACTTGTCTCTTTAGCCCAAGGGAAGGTAATGCCTTCCCGTAAGAAACATTACGGCATGCAGACATGTCTTAATGTTCCTTATTTCACTCCATAACCTGCCTTTTCTCTGTAAGTAGTCATTTCATTTAGCCAACGCGAGGTCATTCTCTTGCTGGGCCCCGTCAGTGATACAGGAGGCGATCTGGAATTGGGAGAAAGCATTTAGTGGCTGCAAGTAGGTGAAGTGTGGGAGAACCAGCATGTCCCACTCCCGGGAGAATAACTAGTGCAGTTGACGGGCTGTTCCTGGAAAAGTCACAGAAAGACACACCAAGGGGGACACCATTTGCTGGGGAGTAACAAGATCATAGTTTTAGGTTCCTGTCTAAATTTTGGAATGAGAGAAGCAGAAAGAAGTAAGTTAGAAGTGGTGACTAAGAAAAGCAGAGAGCCAAGGAAAAGCAAACAGTGCTGCATGGGTTAAAGTAAAAATGAAGGCTAATGACATAACTGAGAAACGTAAAGAAATAAGAACTATCAAATATTTGAAGAGAATTAACAACAGGTGGTCTTAATCTGCTGTGGGGTGGGAACTGGAAATTGTCTATTTTGTTTATCATAAGCAAATTATTTTGGCTAGAGACCAGAGTTAATTTTCTCCCTTCTTTGTTTGCTCAGGTTTCCCAGCCAGCGGGTTATTGTGAAAAGCTTTTCTAGTGTTTGCAGGCCTCTTGCACTCAAGAATGACAACAGAGTCAGGCTTTTGGATACTGAATTGACAGGATGTAGCAAAACAATGGAATGACCTTCTTTTCTGTAAAACGCTGGTGATGGATCAGTAGAAAGTTAGTGAATGTAGGAAAAAAGGGAAAGGAATTAAGTACTAGTAATTTGTCGTCTTTTTCTTTCTTTAGAAAACGAGTAGTTCAGGTTTTAATTTCTTTCTTTTTTTTTTTTTGGAAAACAATATGTATGGAAGAGCTATCAGACATCTGTATATCCAATACCTAGAATTAATGAATGTTAATATCTTTCATTGTTGCTTCAGTTATAGTATTTTGAATTTTTGCTAAGATATACTTTATATGTGAAAGCAAAAAATAAAATAAAAAATAAAACAGTACTTATAATGTTGAAGTCCTCTTTCCCACTCTCATTCCCTTTTCACTTCTCCCCAAATATTACTACTTTCATTCATTAGTAGATACCATTTCAGTTTGTGTTTTTATATTTTTACTATAGATTGAAATAATATCCCAGAACAATGTATAATACTGTATTATTCTGTTTTTAAATTTTACGTGAATGCTTTCATATTATATTTATTTTACTGCATCTTGGTTTTTTTAAAACATATTCTTTCTTATGGGTGGGATCAATCCATACCCATACATGCAGTTCAAGTTCATTGACTTTAATTGCTGTTAGCAGCCTTTCTCAAACAATGTTCTTCAATTTAACCACAAAACCCAGGACAGTGATTTGAATGACTGTTTTCTCAATTTTCCCAAGGATGGTACGTAACTAGTACCATTCTAAATGTACAGGAAGAAGTTAATTCATTATAGATAGTACATGCTTTAGGCCACACAGGCTCAAGTCTCTCCTTGACCTACCTGCCCGTGAGAAAACCCACGCTGTTCACTGGGCTACATTTTATTTGTCTGTTCCCCATCCTGACTGCATTTAAATGCTTCCAAAATGCTATGTGAACAGATAAACTTCCCTCTACATATACCTCAGTGCCCATGTACAAAAATTTCTCTAGGGTGTGAATCCAGAGAGAAAACTGCTGAATTGTGGGATGGGGACATTTTTAACTTTATTGAGATTGTAAAATTGCTCTTCAAAGTAGTTGTGTCAAGTTATACTTCTCCAAAAGTGTGGAGAGCTCGCTTCCCCCATATCGTTACCAATTTGGTAGACAGACTTTAATTTTGTCAATTTGGTGGGTGTGAAATAGTCCCCTCCAATCTGTGGGGGATACATTCCAAGACCTCCAGTGGGTGCCTGAAACTGTGCATAGTACCGAACCCTGTATACACTATGTTGTTTCCAATATATACTGTACACACATACCTATGATAAAGTTTAATTTATAAATTAGGCACAGTAAGAAATTAACAGTTACTAAAAATAGGACAATTTTTATTAATGTAAAATAACAGTGTATGATAACAAAAGTTATGTGAATGTGGTCTTGTTCTCTTTCAAAATATCTTACACTGTATTCACCCTTTTTCTTGTAATGACATGAGATAGTACAGTGCCTGTGTGAGGAGATGAAGTCAGGTACTCAGAATGGTGCACACATTAAAACTTAAGAATTGTTCATGTCTGTAATTTTCCATTTAATATTTTTGGACCCCAGTTGACTGTGAGTAACTGAAACTGCAGAAAGTGAAACCATGGATAAGAGGGGAACTACAGTATTTTTTTTTAATTATGCATAAAGATAAGCATTTATGTGTTTGTTGACTGAATGGATTTCTTCTGTGAATTTCCTGTCCATACTTTTCCCCGTTTTCTCACTGGGCTTTTTTTTTCTCCATATATTGTTAATGCCAATTCTTTGTAATATAAGTTTCAAATATCTTCTCTCAGTTTGGATCTTATATTTTCCTATGTTTACCACTTTATTTTATATTACACAAGATTTATATTTTTATGTAATCAAATTTGTCAGTCTTTCCTTTTATAAGATATGCTTTTAGTGTCATGTCTAAAAAGTCCATTTCTACCATGGAATCACAAAGATATTGTCTTATATTTTTATTCCCCAATGTACTCTTCATAACATTTAGGTCTTTAAAACATAAAGCATTTACTTTTTACACGGTACGAAAGGAATATGTACATGAGGAAGAGATTTATTTTTCAGATAAGAAAGCCAATTTTCGGAACATTTGTTAACTAAATTGCACCCTTTCACAACTGATTTGTCACGTTTCTTCTACCATATATTAACCAAGTTTTATAAATAATAAAGACGACCTCTGAGTTTCCTATTTTGTTCCATTGAGCTCTGCGTGTATTCGTGCAATAATAACCAAATCATATTAATTGCTGTTGCTTTCTAATGTTTTGAGTAAGCCAGATCACCAGGCTTCTTTTTCAGAACTGTCTTGCCACGTATTTTTTGTTTTTTGCAGTTACTAATTATTTAGTGTTAGATACTAGAGATACAGCAATGAACAAAAAATTCCTCCTTGCATTTATCTTAAATTCTAGTAGAGTACTAAAGAGAGGAAAACCAAAACAAAACCAGATAAAGACAGTATGTCAAGGGCTGATAAGTACTAAGTGAACAGGTGAACAATGTAAAGAGAGAAAGCATGACGGGGTTATGGGAGTTTAGTCTTCCAGATTATAGAATCAGTGTTTCTAGTTTCGAAAAATTCCGTTGTAATTTTAATTGGAATTTCATTGACTTATTGATTAATTAGGGGAAGATTTGATATCTTGATACTGTTGAATCTTGCCCTTAATAAACATTGTAGGATCAATTCTATATTTGGAAAATATGGAACAGCAGGGACAGTATTTAGTCACCTACCTAAATTAATGATAAACACCTGAAGAAATATGAAACAGTGGTTTTGGAGACATTGGACATCAGGCAATGAGGGACAATGGTCTCTGAGAGATAGGAAATGAGTAAAGTCGCTTATGATTGTCCCCAGCTTATTGCCTTGAGACAGTTTCCAGGCCATGGTGCAGAAAGGCAAGCCTGGCAGACTCTTCGGTGGAGGTGACAGAGCTACCGATTCTGGGAGATGGGCGCAGCTAAAGTTTTCAGAGTAGAGCACTGGAGAAGAGAGAGCTTCATGGAGAGAACTTCAGAGGATTGTGGAGGGTTCCACTTAGGTATTTAGCAGGCTACTGAGTAGGGCATATGTGTGAGGAAACTATCTGAGGCTGGAGAAAAAAAATCACTTGAGAGGATCAGAGAGATTGATATCAGCACTTACAAAGGGTCAGGGATAGTGTCTGCCTCCACCAGCCAGAATAGAAGACCTCATAATTCACAGAATACTCGGGAGACTACCCAGAAGAATCTTGCCTCATTAATGGAGCATAATAAGCCCCAGACAAAATCCTATCCTTTTTCCCTACTTAATAGATTTTAAGTATAAGTTTGAAGGCATCAAACTTTTCCAAAGTAAGTTAACTGTGCTCTAGAACAAAGCTTCTGTTTTATATTTTATAGGAAAAAGAAAAAAAAAAAGCCATTCAGGTTATTGTAAAAGGCAGGATTTTCTTCTTTTTTATGGCCAAATACTATTCCATTGTATATACACAGCACATTTTTTAGTTCATTCATCCATCGATGGACACTGAGGCTGTTTTCATGTTTTAGAAATTATGACTAATGCTACAATGAACATGGGAGAGTAAATATCTCTTTGAGATGGTGATGTCATTTCCTTTGGACATATATCTAGAAGTGGAAATACTGGATCATGTAATAGTTCTATTTTTAATTTTTTGAGGAACCTCCGTAGTGTTTTCCATAGTGGCTGTACCAGTTTACATTCCTACCAACAGTGCATCAGAAATCCCTTTTTCACCCACATCCTCAGCAGTATTTATCTGTCTTTTTGATAGTAGACCTTCTAACAGGTGAGAAGTAATATGTCACTGTGTTATTGAAATGCATATCCCTGATTATCAATGATATTGATCATCTTTTTGTATACCTGTTGGCCATTTGTACATCTTTGGAAAATGTCTATTCATTTCCCACTTAAAAACTCAGGTTATTAGTGTTTTTTTGCTGTTGAGTGTATGGGTTCCTTGTACATTTTGGATATTAACCACTTATTGGGTATGAGATTTGCAAGCACTGTTTGTTACCCATAGGTTGTCTTTTAATTTGGTCGATTATTTCTTTTGCTGTGCAGAAGCTTTTTAGTTTGATGTAGTCCCACTTGTTTATTTTTGCTTTTTATTTTGCCTTTGCTTTGGTGTCAAATCTAAAAATCAATTCCAAGACCAATATCAAGGAGTTGACCTCATGTGTTTTCTTCTAGGAGTATCACAGTTTCAGGTCTTATATTCAAGTCTTTAATCCATTTGAGTTGATTTTTATGTCTGGTGTAAAAAAGAAGTCCAGTTTCATTATTTGGCATGTGAGTATCTACTTTACCACAACCATTTATTGAAGAGACTGTCCTTTCCCTATTGTATATTCTTGCCTCTTTTGTTGTAAGTTAACTGACCGTATGGACATGGGTTTATTCATAGGCTCTCTATTCTGTTCCATTGATCTATGTGTGTGTTTTTATGTGAATCCCATACTGTTTTGATTACTAAAACTTTATAATATAATTTGAAATCAGGATGTGTGATGCCCCCAGCTTTGTTCTTTCTTAGGATTGCTTTGGCTATTCTTGGTCTTTTGTGGTTCCATACAAATTTTAGTATTGTTTTTCTGTTTCTGCAAAAAGTGCCGTTGGAATTTTGACAGTGAGTGCACTGACTACATAGATGACTCTGGGTACTGTGGACATTTTAAAAATAGTAATTCTTTTACCCCATGAACATGAAATATCTTCCCATTATTTTGTGTGTCTTCTTCAATTTCTTTAATCAGCATTTTATAGTTTTTAGTGTACAAATATTTTACCTACTTGATTAAATTTATTTCTAAGTGTTTTATTCTTTTTGAAGCTATTGTAAATGGGATTGTTTTTAAAATTTCTCTTTCTGATAGTTTGTCATTAGTGTATAAAAACACACTGATAGTTTATATTGATTTTGTAGCCTGCTATCTTACTGCATTTGTTTATTCTAACAGTATTTTTGGTGAAGGCTTTAGGGTTTTCTATATATAATATCATATTATCTGCAAACAGTGACAATCTTACTTCTTCCTTTCTGATGTGGATGACTTTTATTTCTTTTTCTTGAGTAATTGCCTGTCTAGGATTTCCAGTACTGTGTTGAGTAAAAGCAGTGATAGGGGGCGTACTTTTCTTACTCCTGATCTTAGAGGAAAAGCTTTCAGCTTTTCACCATTGAGTATAAGTTAGCTGTGTGCTTGTCAAATATGATCTTTGTCATATTGAGGTATGTTTCATCTCTACCTAATTTGTTGAGAGTTTTGTTATGAAAGGATGTTGCATTTTGTCCATGTTTTTTCCTGCATCTATTGAGATGAACATACGATTTTTATCCTTCATTTTGTTATTGTGTATCATATTTATTGATTTGTGAATGTTGAACCATCCTTGCACCCTAGGAATAGATCCCACTTGATCATGTTGTATGATGTTTATGGAGTGTTGAATTCAGTTTACTAATATTTTGTGGAGGATTTTTGCATCTATATTGAGCAGGGATATTGGCCTGTAATTTTCTTTTCATGTGGTGTCCTTGTCTGTCTTTGGTAGCAAGATATTGGTGGCCTTGTAAAATCAGTTAGGAAGTGTTCCCTCCTCTTCTATTTTTTAGAAGAGTTTGAGAAAGATTGGTATTAATTTTTCTTCAAATGTTTGGTAGAATTCACCAGGGAAGCCATCTTGTTCTGGACTTTGTTGGAAAGTTTTTGATTACTGATTCAGTCTCCTTCCTAGTAATTGTTTCTGTCCAGATTTTCTATTTCTTCATGATTCATTCCTGGTCGGTGATGTGTTTCTAAGAATTTATCCATTTCTCCTAGGTTATTTGGCATCCAGGTGATTCCCAAGTGCACTAAGATTAGAAAATCAGCACTTTCGATCAGATGTGATGTTTGGTCTCTTTCCATGATACCCAGTTGCCTCTAGTATTTGGTCCCTTCTCTGGCAGCTCAGCTAATGGAAGTCTCATGACTGATCATCAAGAACGTACCAGGAACACCTTGGGTGGATATACAGCTATAAAAGTATTGCTCCCAGCAATGGAGCAAACACATGGACAGGTGTAACAAGTAGCAAAGGACAGGACACAAACCAGATCGAAACAGCAGAGAAGTTAAGGATAGCTGTAGTACCAAGTAGGTTAATACCAAAATCAGTTCAAAGATGGCAACTCTCAGGAATGTAGGCATTAAGGAAGTGCAGTGTTTATTATTTCCTGCCATGATATAAACCAAACTAGGATGCAGATAGTCAAACTATGTCTATCGAAAAGTAGAAATCATGCCCCGAAATATACTAGGCCTGGGGAAACCAAGACAAACAGAATTCTTGCCCTCAGTAATTTGGAGTGACACCTGGCAGCCAGATCGCAGGGAAGAGATATAGGTGTGTGTGTGTGTGTGTAGCACAAGCTTGGATGTAGAACAAGCTTGAAGGAAAAAAAAAAGGCTACAGTCATTTTCTGTCACTTTAACATTTTGTTTTAGCTTCATTCAACATGTAACCACAGGGGGAAATGAACTTGTTTTGAGAATGAAGTCGATAGCCAGACCTCAATCATTGCAATTTTATTAGTTGGAACTTGTGATAATTTGGAGAGTCACTTAGCTGATGTTTATCTGAATTCATCTATGGAAAAAAACTAAAACATTTTCCAAGCAATTTAAGTCTATAAACTTAAGTAAACCTGTTTTCAAACATATTCAAATAGATTTACATCTCTAATAGATATAAACAAGTGTAAAGCTAATTGCAAATCATGTTAGAGCTGTTTCTAAATTTGCTACTAGTGAACCTAGTTCAAGAAGCAGTTATTTAAACTATTTTGCAATGTTTCGGGTATCTGAATGTCATATAACTACATTTCTTTTTGAAGTGGCCTGTAAGTCTTCTCCCTAGGGTTTCCCCATATAAGGTCTTCTCTCCTTTTCCCTTCTCTTCCTTCTATCCTGATGCCTTCCTGTCCCGTTCTCTTTTCCCTTTTCCCCCCTATCTCCCATTCTTCTCCTTTTTTCTTTTTTCACCTTCCCTCTCTCCCTCTCTGTGTCTTTCCCCCCTCCTCTCTGCACCTCCTTTCTTCTTACTCCCTCTGCCTCTCTCACTTCTTTTTTTTAAAAAACTTTTTATTTAAGTGTGTTTTTCCAGGACCCATCAGCTCCAAATCAAGTAGTTGTTTCAGTCTAGTTGTGGAGGGCGCAGCTCACCCTGGCCCATGCAGGGATCGAACCGGTAACCCTGGTGTTACGAGCATGGCGCTCTAACCAACTGAGCTAACCGGCCTCCCCTCTCGCTTCTGTTTCTCACCAGACATTGAGGGAATTTTGTAATTGAGATATTCATGAGATGTTTACTACCAAGTAAGAACCTGGGTGCTCTGCATGCTCCCAAGGTGCTAAGCCTTCCTCTGTGAATTTCTTTGGGATGAGGCTGGTGGACCTTGAAAATGTCCTCAAGCAGCAGCCGTTGGACGCCTGACTGGTTTGGAGAGCTTGGAAGCTTGAGGGAAGGCTCTGTTCCTGTTGCCTTTTCAACCTTTTTACATCAGGCAATCTAATTTAAATGACACACATTGATTACTGTGGAAACAACCACCAGCACACATTTTCTTATAGAAATAAAGAATCCTGGTGGCAATTTATTACTGTTAGATTGCTTTTACCGTGCAGAAGGGGAAAAAGACTAATTTGCACACACATTCTCCTGGAATGAAAGGATATTTACCATCATGAAGCCATTTCAGCTGTCTCATCCCTAATTACCATTTGGTATCTCTTTCTCTCTCTCTCTCCCTCTCCCTCTCTCTCCCTTGTTCCTTCCCTAGTGTTCTCTTTGTTTTTAATTGGTGATTCCAGCCATCTGGATCCACTAGCTTATGAAGGCATGAGAGAAATAGAACATAAACGAAAACAAACTTCACCCATTTCAATCAAGTCACATCTGAAAGCTCCCATATCCCACAGCATTTCCTTTGCTATAGGAAATATGGTGTCAAAATACGCCAAACCGAAAGGATGTCTGTGGATGAATGCAAAGAGAAATGCTAATACCCCATTAGTGTGAAGGCCTGGGCTCCAAACCACTTTAAGGAGAAGCTGCCCAGCACGTCAGTTTGCCACATGGTGGAGGAAAGGACCTAGGGGGTTTTATGATGAGAAGTCTGGGCCTCCCAATCAGACCCATCTGGATTTGAGCCCTGGCTCAGCCATTTTGAACCCTGTAATGTGGGGCGTGATTTTTTTGTTTTGTTTTTTTATACTTCCATTTTCTATCGGGAAAGATTGAGAAACAATCAAGTCGTGATTATTAAATGGAGTGAAATATGGAAATGCTCATTAAATGACATTTTAAAATGTTGCTTTAAATGTTATAGTAGCACATATGAATAGGTCTTGGGGCCAGGGTTATATAAGAGGAACTTAGGATTTGGAAGGAATTGCTGCAAGACTTACTTGAGGTTGTATCTGCATTGTAAGTAGCACCCTGTTTTTACCTAGTTTATGCTGTTATTTTGGGTAAGAGACATTGTGGAACAGGGGCCAGGATCCTTCGAAACCACTCCTGGTGGTATTGCCTCCGCCTCGCCTAATGGTAGCTATTATTAACAGTTTAGAGCAATTTATCTCAGTCTCCTCACCTCCCGTCCCCATACTATTGGGAGTATTTTCACAAATCTTTATCCTGAATTTTCTTCCATCCGCTTCTCTCTAGCTCTCCTTTACCCTGGCCCAGGGTATCATAGCCTCTCGTGCAAGCCACAATTATGGCCGTCAAAATAGTCTCCCTTTCTAATGTTCTCTTCTTCTCCTCTTACGTAATAAGGCTGAGCAATCTTTTAAAAGTCTTTCATACACCAAGCATTGCATTTAACTTGGAAGAACTTCAATGGATTTTTGCTGTCCATGGAAATAAAGTCCAGTAGAAGTAAGGGCTCTACGTGGTTCTGTGGCCACTGTTAATTTCTCCACCACCTCTGAGCACTGATCTTCCTTTGCCCCTCTCTGACCATGCTGGATGTGTCTAAATCCATGACCGTTTTGTGTTAGCTCTCATTGTAATGCCATTCTGTCTTCCTGGAGTGTGCTTCTCTGTCCTTTTCACCTATCTGTTTTCTGTACACCCTCTCAACGTTTGCTGGAATATCACAATCTCATGGAAGCCTTCCCTGACACCTCACGTTATTGTAAGAGCACAAAGCCCTTCCAGTAGTTTATTGGTCATTCATCCATTCTTTCGTTCAATCATTTAACAGATACATGTCTGGGCACTGTGGTAGACACTGGAGGAACAGCGAGAAGCAAAAACAGATTGGAATCTGCCCTCCTGGAGTTCACTCCACTGGGAGAGGCAGAACTGAATTAAACCACACACAAATCTGTAATTAGTAATTATGTAAGTTCTATGAAGACAGGATACGTAGTGCTAAGAGAAGTTATTAACTGGGAGATCTGAGCCCACCGGTGGATGAGGGAAGAGTTCCCCAAGGAAGTGATGGTTGAGCTGAGGTCCTAAGAATGAACAGGCGTTAACCAACAGATGAGAGAGAAGGTCAGGCGGGGACAGCACAGGTAAAGCCAGTGGCAGAAGAGCACCTGTCAAGTTTGAGGAAATGAAGAGGCCTGTGTGGTAAGAAATTGATGAGAGTAGAGACAGAGGCAGCAACGGATCGTGAAAGACCCTGTAGGTCAGATGAAGGAATCTGCACTTGATCTTGAACGCTTATCTCAGTCAAGAACAGATGGGAGAGAGGACAGAGCGGATATGAGATACAGTTGGGAGGGTTTTTCTGTCCTCCGGAAGAGGGTGGCTCACACTGGACTGGGACCTTGGAGATGAAAAAAAGCAGATTTAGAAGATATTTAAGAGGCAAAATGTACAAGACATGGTGATGAGTTGGCCGTAGGGGTAATGAGAATAAGTTGTTAAAGAAGAATTTTAGCTTATAGAATTCACAACAAAAGGAAACCTAGAAGAAGCCCAGAGGGAATTCAGTTTTGTACACATTGACTTAATTTCTTCTCCTGTGTTACCCTGTAACAAAGTCGGGGATTGTTTGTCTTTTTTGTCAGTGCATACCTGGAAACTACCGTATCACCTGGTACATTATAGGTCTGCAGTAGGTTTCGTTACCGATGGATACAAAGCCTGAATTCTTGCTTTGGAGCTGAATTTATTGAAGAGGCTTGTGCTGTCAATATCGAAAGAGGAAGCTAGTGCCACCTCTGACATTCACAGGAGTTACTTCTGGTCTGAATTCAGCAGGTGGCCTCAACTTCAGCTTTGTCCCTTTCCACGCAACCACTGTCAGGCTCGCTGATAAAAACAGGTGTCCCCAACCAAGGCAGTCTTCTCTTGCTGGACCTTGCTCTGCCCCATGTGATTTTCCTCCAATTTTCTCACCAGTGTATCCATTCTAAAGTAATCACTTCCCTGATGCCAGACTTATGATCATGTCTTCCCCAGGAATCTGGGCTTGTGAAATGGTTGAGCTCCTCTGAGGATACTTTCAAAAGTCATCCTTCTGATATTCTTCATCTCTTACCCATTCCAAGAGAACGGTCTCTAAGCCATGCCCCAATAGATTTCCAGAACTTCTTTGTCCAGTGTTTACTCTTGCTTAAACATTACATAAAACATGGCAACCTTCCAAGTGCAGTATACCATTGAATTCCGACAAAATACTGCTTTACTTACAACATGGAACAGCAATCCAGCAGGTCTGATTCTCACCACTAAGGCCATGATTCCTGAACCCACATATCCCTCATTCCATTCAGAGCAGCTAGCATTTATTGGAGCACTTACTTTGCTCCATGTGTTATTCTAAGCACTTTATTTGTATTAATTTATTTAATGCTCACAAGAGCTCTATGAGGTGGGGATTGTTTCCATTTTACAGATGAAGACACTGAGGCGTGAAGAGGTTAAGTAACTGGCCCAAGTTCACCTGGCTGGAGTGTGGCTGAGCCAGGATTCACCTTCCAGCAGTGTGGCTTCAGAATCCTTCCCCTCTGTCGCTCCACGTGCTGCCTCTGTAGCTTTCCCCTGTGACAGCCGCAGCAAGGGACATAGCTTATTCACTCCAAAACTGTTGAGGTAATCTGAGCCCACGTGACGGCGAAACGTTTTCCTTGGCCCTGAAGGTCATCTTCAGTGCTCCTCAGATCCACATTCCCAGCCTCAGGGCCCCAGCCCAGCCCCAACTCTCCCACCAGCTCCATGTGAGCTCCCCAGCTTCTCGCCTCCATGTGAGAAGGCTGTCCTGTCATCTCCGTGCAGAGTCCCCATTTCCTTATACAGGGAGCTCCTCGTGTCCCCAACTCTCCATCGGAATCAGCAGAGCACCTCCTTTATATGTTTTCCCTGGGATTTGTTACACTGTAAAAAAGTGTATTTACTGCACAGACTCATAGTTACACAATTTTAGAGCTGAGATGGATCTTACCTTCATCTAACCCAACAGCTCTCATCCCTTTCTTTAAAAAAATAGTAATTTATTGAGATAAAAATGAACCATTTTAAAGTGAGCAATGCAGTGGCATTGAATACATTCACAATGTTGTGTGACCACCATCTCTATCTAGTTAGTACCACCCATCACTCCAGAGTAAAACCCTGTACCTACCTATTAAGTGTTTTGTTTTTCCTATTCTCCCCGCCCCAGCTCATGGAAACCACCAATCTGCATTTCATCTCTATGGATTCATCCAATTCTGGATATTTCATTACTGGAATTTCATAACATGTGGTCTTATGTGTCTGGCTTCTTTCACTGAGCATAATGTTTTAGAGGTTCATCCACATTGCAGTATAAATCGCTACTTTCTTTTTATGGATGAATAATATTCCATTGTGAGCATACACCACAATTTATTTATCCATTCATCCACCGATGGACATTGGAGCTACTTCTGATTTTTGACAGTTGTGAATTGTGCTGTTTGGGACACGCATTTGGAGCTGCCTATGCTGCCATTTTACCGATATGCTCACCATTCCCATACAAATTTGTCCCAGGAGATTTCTGCCATTCTTTCTGCTCTATTTGTTACACCAAGTATTGAATGCAGATCCTCAGAGGGGATAAGCAAACATGGAGAGAGACACATAACTCTTGTCTGTTGTTCTGACGATCTTGATTTGCTTTATTCTGGCCAGCCTTTGAACAGGAAGCATAATAAGTACCCACGTGCAGATACTTGAGAAACTCCAAGATGGTCTTCTTATTCAAAAATATTTCTCCATGAGCCTCAGAATTCCAAAACTAGAGAGAGATCGATAGTCCTTGGAAGGTTTTGAGGAATCCAGAGAGGGCCTAATATAAAGAATATGGCTTGGAAAGGGCTGGCATCTCAAGGTGATCTTGATGGGAACCAGGATAGGGGCAAGAGGAGCAGAAAGCCAAGTTCTCCTCATGAAAGAGTGGAGGCGGAAAGTGATGGGGACGGAGGACCCACTCCTTCCCCACCCCACTCGTTCTCGACACTGTGTCCTCCAGGAAGGCTTGCTGAGGGCCTCCTGAAATGAACAGCTCCCTGCAGACATACCTGAACGAGCCACTCTCGCACAGCCAGCGCTCCCTCTGAGGCCAGACTCACACAATCCTTCTTAGCTCCTGACTTCTCAAGCAACCTTTTCCAGAAGGGTAATGAATGGAGTTTTCTGGCAAGCACCTGATGGCCGACTCCTGTCTTTCAGGCTTGGATTTCAGGAAACAGCTTGGAGGATGCTCTCCAGGCCCTGCAACTCCTGGGGTTTGTCTTGGGATCCATGGGAGAGTGGAAGCTAAGAGGGATTAGAGCTGCCCCGAAACCTTGTAGCCTGAGGGGGATTTAGGGCTTGGAGAGGGGGTGGGGGTTCGATCAGCTCAGCTGCTTTACCTTCCCAGATAATCCATCACTGCCACCATAGCTACAGGAAAGCAGTCCCGTAAACTGTCTGCCTCGAAGGAAGAGTAACCTGCCGCTGGCTTTTATTTTCAGTTGAATTATAACACTTACCTTCTCATCTGGCCTTTCATCAAGAGGCTTAAGTGTTTTTCTTTCTGTGGGCCTTCCCGGCCCCATTTCCCCATTCATTATCAGCAGAGGGGCCTGCCATGCTGAACCCATGTGCAGCCCTCCACCCCCAGCTCCCCAGCCCCCAGGGGCTCCTTAGCAGCAACAATTTTCTAATTCAGAACAGACTCTCCTCTGAGCAATTGATCTTACAAGTACATTACAACTGGCTTTAACAGGAGTTACCAAAGGCAGGGATTTCAGAAACAAGATGTGAACTCCCCAAAAGATGGGCGCCGTAAATACCTCCAACATCTTTGAGTTTACCTATCGTGCTTGACAATGCTTTTTTGGGAACTCTTCTGTGTGTCTGGGGCCGAGGGGACCGGTGGGCTAGGAGTTTGGGATCATTTGGAGATTGTCATTAATAGACATGTTACCTTTAGGGGAGAATTGTAGATTGTTCAGAGCCAGTCTGGTAAGGGGTCTGAATCAGAATGTGTTTTAATCCTGGCTTGTATAACCATGAGCAAGTGATTTAAACTCTCTGAGCCTCAATTTCCTCATCTGAAAAATGGAGAAAATAGTGATACCCACTGCATAAGATTGCTGTAAGGGTTAAATGTCATGATCCATGTAAAAGCTCTTAACAGAGAGTCTGACACAATGTGTGCCCAGTACGTGTTAGGTATCATCATTTATTCCTTTATCCATTTATTCACGAGATGGTTACCTGTCATCTCTATGCTTGTTGGTTCTACCTTCAAAATAGATCTCAAATCCATCCACTCCTGTCCATCTCCACTGTCAATATTTTCCAGCAAACTACGGTCATCTACCATCTAAACTTTTCCAGTAGCCACTCAGCTTTCTACTCTTGCCCCTCTCCAATTTGTTCTTTCTACAACAGAGAGATCTTTTCAAAAGGTAAAGCGGATCATGCCACTTTCATGCTTGACACTTCTCAGTAGATTTCCATTGCTCTCTGATTAAAATTAGAACTTCTTTTCATGTCCTAAAAGGTCGGACCTGATTTTGCTCCTGCATACTTCTCAGTGTCAAGTTACTCTGTTTGCTTTCCTTCCCGTCCTCACCCCCCCGCCGCCCCCACTCCTCCTCCTTCTCTCTCCCCAAACTTAAATGATTAACCTGCAGCCACACTGGCTTCCTGTGTCAGAGGCTGGCTAGTTCCTCAGCAAACTGCTCTCTGAACTGGTTAAGCTGAGATCTAAGACGATGTTCCTTATTCACCCTTTGCTATTAGGTGTGGCCATCGATGAATCCTGCCAGTGGAATGGGAGGAGAGGTGACATATCGCTTATAAGCCTGGACCAGTAAAGAACCCCCAGACACAACCTTTTCTTTCTTCCTTCGTCTCTTAGCTGGATGTGAATGAGGATGAAAACCTCAGCCGTCAATTAAACTTTAAGTAAATGGAAAAGAAATTTTTACTCTGTGAAGCCACCGAGAGTTTGGAGTTTAATTGTCTTAACAGTTGACATCACCTTAACTAATACACCCTCTTTCTGTTTCTCAGTCTCTTAGAGTTTTCAGTCATTGCACTTGCTATTCCTGAAGGAATTTCAATCTAGTTTGTGATAAGAAAGTGAAGTTTTTTATGACAAGTGGTTAGTCGGGGTTATCCAGAGAAACAGAACCAATAGGAGGTATCTATATAACTATATAGATAGGTATATAAATATATATAGAGAGAGATAGGTATATAAAAGATATATTGGACCTATATATATTTTATATGATAAATAGCATCAGTAGAAGATTAATGTGATATATAACATAACATAACGTAACATATTTATTATGAGTAATTGGCTCAAGCAATTTTGGAATCTGAGAAGTCCCATGATCAAGCTGACGACCCAGGAAAGCTGGTGGTGTAATTCCAGTCCAAGGTCAGGAGAAGACCACCGTCCTAGATCAACAGGCAGGCAAGAGGGCGACAAATCCTCTCTGTTTTGTTCGGTCCTGACCTTGGACTGGTTGAAGCTCTCAGTGGATTGTATAATATGATACCTGCCTACATTGGGAAGACAATCTATTTCATTGAATCCACTGATTCAAATATTAATCTCTTTCGGTAACACCCTCACAGACACACACAGAAATACTGTGTAATCTGCCATCCCTTGACCAGTCAGGTTGGCACATAAAATTAACCATCACAATTTGCTAAAAATATACATATTTATTAAAGAATTTATAGGAAACATGGAATGAAATGGGATGCTGTACATTTAAACGAAGAGTTGAAAGAGAAAACCTCATAAGAATCGACAAAGACATTATTATTTCCATTTTATAGATGAGGATATAGGCTCAGAGTTTTCTTTGACCTTGCCCCAAATCACACATCTAGTAAGTGGTTGAGTTAGGACTGCAAACCAGTCTTTTGACTCTAAATCCTATGTTCCTAGCACCATGATACAACTTTATTTTCTATTCAAATCCTGCCCATCACTCAATATCCAATTTAAATATCATTTCTCCCTATAAGATTTTCTCTGGTGTTTATAATACGTACCTTCATAAGTGAAGTGCTGAGCAATAAATATACTGCTGCCTTGTGCAGTAATGGTACATTTAATTCCACCCTCACTAGACTTGTCTTTCATTTATTTTTCATTCTTTTGTTCATTCTTTCTCCTATCCATTTATTCATTCAACAAATACTGTTTAGAGCCAGTATATGCTAGGTGCTGTGGCTTAAAAAGGAAATAAATGATCCTTGACCTTGAAAAAAATTACAGACTAATGACGGTGATAGAGAAGCAAGCCTCTTGGTTCATGAAGAGAGAAGACATGGCTAAGATAGTGGAGTTCAGTTCGCGAATGAAACCATGCTTATCAGCTTGAAATCCCTATTTCTAGACTTATTTTACAGGAAAGAAATTAATTTCTCCATTATTTAAGCCCCTTTATATTGATTTCTTTTACTTGTAACCAAACAGCATACCTAATGGACACCTGGACCTCATAGAAAATATTTGAACAGCCAGAAAAGTGTGCTCATGTAATTATAGTCTTTTATCTGTCTGCAGAAAATATGTAAATGAGATGATTATGGACCCACAAAGGGGAAATGACTACAAATGTGTTTCCACTCAACCGAATCGTATAAATTACGTAGTTTACTAAATCGCTACTGTTCATATCAAGAATATAGAGTTCCTACGTGTGATCCTTTAATGTTAGGTTGTGCTCCAATGGTGTGGAAAATAGTAAGGGATACTTTCACATCCATCCTATCCTTTCCCGTGGGCCCCCCAGAGGGGCTCCAGAGGTAGAATTAATATGACTGGGTGCCCACTCTATGAAGTCATCACGTAAATGAGGTACACTGTCCAGTTCACCCAGTTCAGCTCTGCTCTGAGGAATGGGGCAGGTTTCTTGCATTTGGATCTTAAAAGAAAATTAGCATCGATGAAGGGAAAAGGCAGAATCTTGGGTGTCTCTTGATATAGAACAGATCCCCTACTTTAAAAGGTGAAGAAGACTTACAAGGTCTGGAGAATGTAAGGGGGGAGACAGTATAATGTCATTTTCCCTTTCAATTAGGATACAGTTGGTTGGGAAGGTAAAGCTGGGGAAGCGGATTCCCGTTTGTGCTTCGTCGTACATCAGTGTTTTGTGGAGGCTTTTGGTCTTGTCCCCTATAAGTAGACTGAGGAACAAGCTCTTCCCTTACCCTCACTGCTTAATTTCTAAGCCTTTGTTTATCTTAAGGTATTGGGGGAGGGGCATAGGAAAGTTGAACACATATGTTTATGTTTAATTTATAATTCACCTTGAAATATGTTATCTTGTAAGAACGGTTACAGTCTTATTTGTAGCCATATTTGCTTAGATGCAGGAAATTCCATCTAAGGAATTTTGTCTGAAATAAATATCCCCTGGTACTCCCGTTGGCCTTGAACCCCATAGCACATTTGAACAGAGTTATTTAGACATTGGAATTGGACCCAGTTTGGAATTGGGTCCTCAGAAATAGCATTAGATTCAGGCTGCTAGATTCAGTAGGTGTTTGTCATTTGTTTAAAGAAAACAGTATCTTAATTCCCAAGTTTGCTTTTAGAGGAATCTTCAAGTGAGAGAACCAGTGACCAAGCGAAATCAATAATTGGAAAAGATGGCAGTTTGAACTTCTTTGGACTAAGGATGTTATTGGAAATTAGAACTACCTCGAAAGTTTGTATGAAGCACGGAACTTTCTAGAATCTTAGTTTACGAGCCTGGCCCAGGAACCTATGAAAAAAATGCAAAATAATTTTGAAATAGATAATGCAGTTTAAACCCCCGTTTGGAATAAGTATTTCTTTTGCTTTGTTAAATTTAAGGGAGACACTTCTTAACCCGAAATGCTCTTCTTTACTTATGGGGTGTGTTAAACTCAGAAGGGACATAGCTTGGGGTGTAACGTGGGTGGTTTGCTGTATCATGGCACGCTCCTTTAGCCTGGATATATATATATATGTGTGTGTGTGTGTGTATATATATATATACACACACACATATATACACACACATATATATATATATATACATGTATATATGTATATACACACATATATATGTATATATATCTATTTCTTTTTTTATGTTATACATTATTTTTTTTTAATTTATTAGTTTCAGGTGTACAAGACAAGGTAATACTTAGACGTTCATCATTTATATCCCTCACACTGTGAACCCCCCTCCCCCCATCCACTATCCCTCCGATCTCACACCGAGCCATCACATTATATATATAAAATTATAGTTGACATTCATTAATGTTTAGCTTCTGGTGTACAGTGCCAGGATCAGGCATGCACAGTATCCCTGAGGTGGTCTCCCAAATAGGACGCATGTCCATCGGATACCCAACAAAATCTTTACAACATTATTGATTACGTTCCCCAAATTAATTTTCAAAAACCCTGAGGCCATCTTGTGGTTACCAACTGTTTTCTATTCCCTTCACCTTTCCCCTTATCCCCACCCTCCCTGCCCATCTAACAACTCTCAGTTTTTCCTTTTTGTCCCCAAAACTGTTTCTGATTAGTTCATTCACTTATTCTTTTCTTTAGATTCCACATATAAGTGAGATCATATGGTATTTGTCTTTCTCTTTCTGACTTATTTCACTTAACATATGTTCTCTAGATCCATCCATGTTGTTGCAAATGATAAGATTTCTTTCTTCTTTGTGGCTGTGTAATACTCCACTGTATAAATGTACCACAGCTTCTTAATCCAGTCATCTACTGACGGGCATTTCGGTTGTTTCCGTGTCTTGGCTATTGTGTAAAGTGCATGTATACCTATTTCTGATGAAGAGTAAGGAGTATCCAAAAGCAGTAATAAGCTCTATAGAATAGTAACTATTACAGTAGATGCCCCAAATTCACCAAACCGGGGGAGAACAGCACTGGAAAAGTCGTAAATCAAAACCTTGCCAGGTCTGCAGCTGGAGAAACTCAGGCGTCTCCCACAGTGCTGCTTGCTGGTTCCCAAGAACGCTGTGGTGTTGCCATTGCCGTCGTCATTGTTAAAAGTCAAGGTGTCTCCTGATGCTGGAAGCTGGAAGCGGCATATAAGTTTTCAAGATGTTAACAAGTTCTCATGAATGTTGCTCTGTTGCCATTGTTGTTGTTGCTGGAAGTTAGGGCATCTTATGATGCCATAAACTGCAAGCTGCATACAAGCTTCTAAAATGTTAACAGTTCTCAAGCAGGCTAACTGTGGAACACTGGAGAGGTCGGGAACCAGCCAGACCTCACCAGGTCCGCAGCTGGAAGTCAGGACGCCTCCAGGTGTTGTAAGCTGCATGTTGTGAAAAGTTTTCAGAATGCTAGAATGATGAAGAATCACCAATGACAAATGACCAAATGACGAAAATTACACTGCCAACTGAGGTCCGTCTTGTATGTTTTCTCTGATGTACCTTAGCGCCAAGTTTCTTGTTCCTGCCTACCCCTCTGGGAATGGCCAGTTCCGGGAGGATCAGGCGATATGAATGTTGCCCATCTGGCCGAAGGGCCAGTTTATCCGGATAAACAACAAGGCCTGGCGATGTGCTTATCACGTTATCCTGATATAACTTGGCTACTTTTCCACTTCATCTGCTGATGCGGGTGAAACAGACAGAACAGAGAGGGAATTCTCTCAACCCCTGATTAAAAATTTTTTAACCCTGAGCTAACCATCACCTCAAGCACAGACAGAAAAGCAGCCTCATCTCACATCTCCTCTACTCGGGAGAATGAGACCAAAAGGGGAATTTACTCAACCCCTGATCACAGTACAGAAATCACCTCACATGCAGGAACAGATAAAAGCTAATAGACAAAAGCTCACATCAACCAATGAAGGCAAATTTTCCTCAACATCTACCCTACAGACAGGCCACCAGGCACAGTAAGAGAAAATAAAGAACCCTTTGCTAATTGTGTTTACAGTCCCAGTAGCTACTAGCAAGCTGTTAGAGTAACTTTTAATATTTCAGTCATAAGCCAAACTTACCTTTGCAGCAAAACAACTTAGCCAATTTTTGCCTAAAGAAAAGTCTACAAAATTAAAAAAGGAAAAAAAAAAGACCACTAACTCCAACTTTACCAGATGCTTTTTACACAGTGAAAAAACTTTACTCCTAAATTAATAAAACCTACAGGCTACCAGCAGAAGTCCAGTACTAAAACTAAGCCTATAAAGAAAACCTGAAAAATATAACTTAGAAACTAATTAACATGTGGAGTGTGGGGATAATATGAGTGGAAATACACGAGAGAGGGTAAGAGAAATCATAGCACAGTGGCTTGGTCACAGCATAAGATCACTGAATGATCATTGGTGTTGAAGCTGAACCATGATGATGGTGAGGACTATGGCCAAATAATTTAAAAAATCACATGTTACCCTGCAATTATTAAGCTTTACCATATACTTACTATATCTGTTCCTTTAAGAGAACCAGCAGGTAGGGTGACTGAATGGATAAGAAAACAAGACCCTTACGTGGACTGCCTACAAGAGACTCACTTTAGATCGAAAGACACATACAGACTGAAAGTAAAGGGATGGAAAAAGATAGTTCATGCAAATGGAAATGAAAAAAAAAGCTGGGGTAGCAATACTTATACCAGACAAAATAAACTTTAAAACAAAGGCTCTAAGAAGAGATAAAGAAGGACCCAGCAATTCTACTTCTGGGTATTTAGCCAAAGAAACTCAGAACACTACTTCGAAAAGACATATGCACCCATATGTTCATTGCAACATTATTTACAGTAACCATGATATGGAAGCCACCTAAATGTCTATCAATAGATGAGTGGATAAAAAAGAGTGGTACATACCGTGTTTCCCCCAAAATCAGACCTAGCTGGACCATCAGCTCTAATGTGTCTTTTGAAGCAAAAATTAATGTAAGAACCAGTGTTATTTTAATATAATATAAGACTAGGTATAATATAATATAATATAATATAATATAATATAATATAATATAATATAATATAATATAATAAACATAATATAATATAGTACCAGGTCTTATATTAATTTTTGCTCCAAAAGATGCATTCATTAGAGCTGATGGTCCGGCTAGGTCTGATTTTTGGGGAAACACGGTATATGTAATGGAATATTACTTGGCCATAAAAAGAATGAAATGACACAGATGGACTTAGAGGGTATTATCCTAAGTAAAATAAGTCATACAGAGAAAGACAAATGCCATATGATTTCACTTATATGTGGAATCTGAAAAACAAAATAAAGGAACAAATTAACAAAAGAAACTCATAGATACGGAGAACATTTTGATGGTTGCCAGATGGGAGGGGAATTAGGGGGATCGGTGAAAAAGGGGAAGGTATTAAGAAGTATAAATTGGTAGTTACAGAATAGTCATGGGGATGTAAAGTATAGCATAGGGAATATAGTCAATAATATTGTAATAACTATGTATGGTGTCAGATGGGTACTAGACTCACTGGGGTGATTACTTCATAACTTGTATAAATGTCTAATCACTATGTTGTACACCTGAAACTAATATAATATTGTATGTGAACTGTAATTGAAAAATAAAAAATATTAAAAAATAATATAATAAAACCCTTAAAAAAGTAAAAACAAACTCAAAACAGCAATCACTGATTGAGAAAGAGAGCGAAAGTGAAAGAGAGAGACAGAGAACCAACGAGGAACCAATCCCTCCCTGAATCAACTGCCATGTTTCCACGAGGAACAGGCTTTTGCCACCTTGTTCTCCCTCATGGCTTAGGTATGTCTTGAACTGATAGTTCATTTTTGTAATGTTTTCCAGCCTCTCCTTGATCTCAGTTCCTAACCACCATATTCATTTTCTTTGTACAATTCATACTGTGTTTCCCCGAAAATAAGACCTAGCTGGACAATCAGCTCTAATGCATCTTTTGGAGCAAAAATTAATATAAGACCCGGTCTTATCTTACTATAAGACCGGGTCTTATATAACATAATATAATATAGTATAATATAATATAATATAATATAATATAATATAATATAATACCAGGTTTCAAATTAATTTTTGCTCCAAAACATGTATTAAAGCTGATTGTCCGGCTAGGTCTTATTTTCGGGGAAGCATGGTACTAAGACTTTAGCTTTGGGGGTTAGTACTTCTCCTTTGGCTCTGATTCATGGCTTCCCTCTAGATGTATACTTTGACCTCACGTACTCGATGATGGTGTTTCCAGTCCTTTTGGGTCCAGTCCAGGGCTGTCCCTACCATCCTACTCCTGGCATGGCTCCATGTGCTAGCATTCCTAGCACTGCAAATGGGACCTAGTCAGGGACCAATTTAAGAATGATCTAGGCAGACTCTTGTTTCACAGATAGAAACCCAAATCCCCCAAAATTGAGAGCCCCTATACAGGGTCACATACCCAGTATCGGAAGGATCAGGGCAATTCCCCTGATCTCTTGAATCCACTCATTTTCTAGTTTCTCTTTACATATCACCGTTTTCTCCCTTATACTTGAAAATTGGTGTGTGTCTGACTGCAGTCAGTGACTAGGTCTTTGTAGGTAGATACAACAGTTGAGAAAATGTCCCCAGACTTACACTGTTAAATACTATTTCTTGTAGGTGTGTTCCTGGTTAGACTTGATCAGCTGTCTACATGGCCTATCGGCTATCTAGAGTTTGATATCACTTTGGGGGAGTTTGATAAACTCCTCCAAAGCCAAGCTGACCTTCTTGGTTTTTCTTTCTTGGTTTTCCATATGTAAAAATAGTTAACAAAATCCCATGGTCTACTGCAGCCAGGTAGAAGATTTGATTGTGATAGAAAGTTAGCATAGACAATAACTTCACCATGGCGGAAGGTCACACCCACCAAAATTAAGACTGTAATTGTTCTGACCACTGTACCTCAGCCCAGAGAGGCTGAGAGGAAGAGAAAAGCCACTTCTGGACAGCTAGCCCTGCAGAGCCCTTCCCAAGGTGCACTGGGAAGCCATGTTTTCCTGAAGCTCTGGGATTTCACAGTTTTGTTTGGCTGCAAGATGAAGATTTTATACTTAAAGCTGGGGAGCTGCACATGGTAGAGATTAAAAATGCTTTCCAACTGCTATAAAATACCTTTATATAAGAAAATAGCTATTCCAAGAGAGACAAGCATAAGGATCATGAAGTGATGTAAAAGGCAGGTGAGATGTAAAGAGCTTAGAGGTCTCCACTCCATTCTACTCACAAGTAAAAAGTGGAACAAACTGAAAAAGCAACAACTCTTCTTGATTCATCAGGGAAGTGAGGTCACAGGGCAAACCGCTACCCCTCAAACTGGAGAGACAGACAAGCAGATACAGAGAATCACAACTTAGTGGAGGAGAAACCCACAAGCAGACCCCTCCATGGGAAGCAGTCCCTGGGCTGGGAAATATAAACTATAATTGACAAATTGCTGGAGGCTCAGTGTCGACAAGTCTCAGAGTTGAAAACTCTCAGAGTGGGGTGTGTGTGTGTGTGGAGGGATGTCTGAGCGTTCTGTTCTTCTTAACAAGGCCTGCCCTCAGGGCAAATTATTTTTCCAGAGGCTACCTGGAGGAAGGAAAATATCCAAATCCAGCTCCCTCTAGCCATCTTGTTCCACCTGTATGGGGAGAGGTACCTGAGCAGCACTGATGAAGTTCACGGTCCAGGGTCACAGACTCACCAAAAGTCTGAGACCGAACCAAAGGACTAGAAAGCTTGCTCTCACCCCACACTTTACCACTGCATTACTCAAGGTCTATTTCTATAGCTCCTTTTACCCAGTACATCATGTCCACCAGTCAACAAAAAGTTACAAGGCATACTAAAAGGCAAAACAACAACCACAAAAACATAGTTTGAAGAGACTGAACAAACATTAGAACCAGAATCAGATATGGTGGGAATGTAACAAGTATCAGACCAGGAATTTTTTTAAAAAACTATAATTAATACATCAAGGACTTTAGTGGAAAAGTAGACAACATGCAAGAACATATGGATGATGTAAGCAGAGAAATGAACATTCTAAGAAAGAAAAAATGCTGGAGATTAAAAACACTGTAACAGAAATAAAGATGACTTTTGATGGGCTTTTTAAGTATACTCGATGTGTTTGACGAAAGACTCTCTGAGCTTGAATATATAACAATAGAAACTTCCAAAAATGAAAAGCAAAGATAAAAAAGACTGAATAAAACAGAACAGACCATCCAAGAACTGTGGGGCCACTACAAAAGATGTAATATATCGTAATGGAGATACCAGAAGGAGAAGAAAGAACTGAAGCAATATTTGAAGCGACAATGACTAAGAATCTCCTCAAAATAATGTCAGGCACCAAACCACAGATCCAGGAAGCTGAGAGAACACCAGTCAGGATAAATAATTCAAAACAACTCCCCCAAACACCCTACACATGGGCATATCATATTCAAACTTCAGAAAATCAAAGATAAGGAAAAAACGTCTTAAAAGAGGCTGTAGGAAAATATTTGTAAAAGACATATCTGATAAAAGACTTATTTAAAATGAAGACTTCTCAAAACGCAATAATAAAGAAACAAACAAACCAACTCAAAAGACCTGAACAGAAACCTCACCGAAGAAAAGATTCTAATGGTAAGTAACCATATGAATAGACGCTCCATATCATACGTATGCCATCAGTGAAATGCAAACTATGGCAACAATGAGATACCATTACACACCTGTTAGATGGCCAAATCTGGGACACCACAACCACATATGCTGATGAGGATGTGAGAGAACAGGAATTGTCACACGTTACTGATGGGAATGCCACATGGTACAGCCATTTTGGAAGACAACGTGACAGTGTTTTACAAAACTAAAGATACACTTACTGTGTGATCCAGCAGTCAACACTGCTTGGTATTTATCCAAATGAATTTAAAACTTACGTCCATACAAAAACCTGCACGCATGTTTATAGAAGCCTTATTCATAATTGCGAAAACTTGGAAGTAACCAGGATGTCCTTCAATGGCTGAATGGATAAACACGCATAATCCATTGTCTTTTATTAACACTAAAAAAGAAATGTTATCAAGCCGTGAAGACAGAGAAGAAACTTAAATGCATATTACTAAGTGAAAGAAGCCAATATGCGAAAGCTACTTACTGTTTGATCTAAAGTATATGACCTTCTGGTAAAGGAAAACCTATGGAGGCAGAATAAAGATTAGTGGTTGCCAGGAGTTAGGGGAGTGAGAGGGTTGGATAGATAGAGCACAGAGGATTTTTAGGACAGGGAAACTACTCTGTACGATATTAAGATGGTAGATACGTGTCATTATATGTTTATCAAATAGGATTTGAAACAGCAGAAGTGAATCCTGGTGTAAACTATGGACTTAGGGGGACAGTGATGTCTCAGTGCAGGTTCACCGATTGGAACAAATGGGCCCCTCTAGGGGATTCATGGGGGAGGCTGTGTGTATGTGTGCGTGGGTACAGGAGGTAAATGGGAATTCTCTGTGTCTTCCTCTCCATGTTGCTGTGAACCTCAAACTTCTCTAAAACAAAGTTCATTAAAGAAAGAAAGAAAAAAAACCAGGTGACAAAAAGGCCCAGACAGAACCAAGGCAGTCCTCTCCTTCAGCCGTTACCGGCTGTTTGTCAGTGCCCAAGTGAGGAAGGAGGTGGCAGTATTCATGGCAGATACTCCCACAAAACTACTTAATGAAGGTATTTCCAGCTTCCTCTGCGTAAACACATCATCTGGCCCAGTGTTGTCCCCAGGACCCTGTATGCATACATGTATATCTGGATGTATATGATTTATATATTGCAGTATATGGCTGTGTGTATTTCCGTAAGCATGATTTTTAGTGAAATGGATATAGATTATGTTCAAATGTATTATAACTTATTCATTTGCAATCAGCATTTTTCCTTGGTCTGTACCTTCAAGATGTTTCCTCTCCTACCATTGTGTGACTTGCACCTCCTGCAAGCAGCTATTACGAAACTAATGGTAGTTCCTAGAATACTTCATACCACATTCCATAGCTCTGTCTCTTTCCACATGCCATTGTCTGTGTGTATTTCCACCCTTCTTTATTTTAAACTTCATTCACTTGAATTCATCAAATCAAAGGTCCTTTCCAGATACTGACTTTCCAACATCATTTAAATGAGACTTCTGTGTGATCTCATAATATATTCTATCGTATTATTTGCTAAACAGTCTATAGTATAGCTGTCATTTTTCTATTTTTTCTTAAAATTCTAAAATTCCTTGCAGTCTGGGTCCATATCGTCTTTGACTTTGGGAAAGCCCTCCTCAAGGATCTTACAGTCGTATGGGGAAATGGATAAGTAAGTCTACTTTCTCTTTTCCCATGTACCAGTGTCTTTTTTTTAATCAGGTTTTTTGGATAAATTAACAATCAACATTCATGATTACATAAATGTCAGGTGAGCTATCCATTGTATTATTACATTTCCCTTACTGTGCAATTTTTATTTTTCTGAATATAATAATTTTTTTCTTAACTATTTTTCTTTAGATTATACATTTTTGTTAAAATTATATATCTACATAGGTTAAACAAACAAGGGGGGAATAGAAGCTCCCCTTCTCCCGTTTTCGTCATTCCAGAGGTAAACATTTTAATCAGTTAAGCCAATTCTTTGGGCATTTATCACTATATTGCTAAATATATATTGCCTATATAGCTACTTGATTTACAGGTTGGGCACACTATGTGTTGCTTTCTATTATAACATTTAGAGTTTATGTCTCTTTATATCAGCTTTTTTCCTCTCCTCCCCATTACAAACATGCCTATTTTTCACGTGTTCTATGACTATTACAATTCTTCCCAGAAGCTCTGAAAAAATTATAAAATCATATCATAATGCCCAAACGCATTGTGTCATCTTTTCATTTTTTTTTTAACTTCTTGGGGTCCTTTGCCCTCTGCTTTCGCACGGGCTCCTGGCTCTGTAGACGGTGGCGGAATTTCTCTCATGGACTTGCCTTTATTATTAACATGAGAATTATCTTCACCTCTTTTGTGTTGGATCATGTTTCCTGGGTCCCATGCCTTCTTTCTTGGTTTTCTCCTTCATTTTACTGAAGCACGTCCTCTAATTTATTTCAGAGCAAGGGAGCCGTGATAGGTGAAATTTTTGAGAACTTGTGAGGCTGAAAATGTTAAATCTTAACATTTTATTGAATGTTTCTCTTGGTTTAGAATTTTAAGGTGGGTATTATTTTCACGCAAAAAGATTTAGTTATTTATCTATCAATCTAGTTTCTAACTTTGCTTTTGAAAATTCTGATGCCATCCCAATTGTTGAGTTTTTACAGGACTCATTTATCTCTCTCTTGAAAATTGTAGACTCATTTCTTTATCCTGATGTTCTAAAATATTACAGTGATACCTTGGTATAACTTGGTATAACTGTAATATTTTCATTCCTTTTGCACGACATTCACTGTGTTTTTATCTGGAAGCTGCTGCCCACTACTGAGAGAATTACGTACTATTATATCTTTGATAATTCTCCACAATGCATTTTATATATATATATATGTACACACACAATATATTAAATATATACATATGCAAATATAAATATATACACATATATTATGTATATATAAATGTATATGTTTATAATATATTTGTATATGTATATGTATTTAATATATTAACCATTTTATTCCTGCTATGTTTCTACCTAGTTTTGACATACTTTTATAAAATATTCATTATGGCTGAGATAAAAGTTTTGATTTTTTAAAATGTAATAGTATCATATATATTTATCTAGGTTGGTATATTTTCTTCCTCTTTAACCATTCTTTTTAGTATTGTCTCTATTTTTTATATTTAAAATATAATTTGTGTACAATCAAATGCAGAGATTCTAAATGTGCAACAAGTATCGATAAATGTGTATACAGTATATACAGAGATGTGAATCAACTCCTCAGTCAAAATATAGAATATTTTCCTCATTGCAGAAAGTGTTATCATGCCCTGTTGCAATCAGTATACCCTCTCTCCTGGCCAAGGTAGCTGCAGATCCAGTCTCTTTCATCAGAACTTAGTTTTGCCTACTCCAGAACTTTGTATAAATTCATTTGTACACCATGAATTCTTTGGTGTTTGGCCTCTTGTGTCCAACCTCATATTTCTTAGGTCGATTCTTGTTGTCGCTGTATCAGTAGTTTATTTCTCATTGCTGCATCATATTACTTGTTTATCCATTCACAAGTTGATGGACATTTGGATTGTTTCTAGTTCGGGGCTATTATGATAAAGCTACTATGAACATATTATACATGTCCTTTAATGGACATAGTTTTTCATTTCTCTTAGAAAAAAACTATCATTTAAGAGTTGCTAGACCACAGAGTAGGTATATATTTACCTTTATAAGAAATGACCTGTTTCCAAATTAATTGTAATATTTTACAATTGTAATATACTACATTCGTAATATTTTCTCACTAAAGCTGTATAAGAGTTTCAGTTGCCCCACTTTCTTACCAATGGTTCATAGTCTATCTTTTAAATTTTGTTCACTGTGGTTTTAATTTGTGTTTGCCTCATGTCCAGTACTGTTGAACAGCTTTACATGTGCTTACTGACCATTTGTATCTTTTCAGTTAAGTATTGGTTCATGACTTTTACTCCCTTTTTATTGAGTTTCTGTCTTTTTAGTAACATTTTGTAGGAGCTATCCGTATATTCTAGATGAAAGTCTTTTGTTAGCTACATGTATTCCAGATATTTCTTCCCAGAATGTGGCTTGTCTTTTCATTTTCTCAGTGTTGATTTTCAAGTGAAGAGACTTTTATTTTGATGAACTCTTAATTTCATATTTTATGGTAGTGCTTGATATGCCCTAAGAAATCTTTGCCTGTCCAATAATGAGAAAGAAACTCTTCTATATATTTTTTAAAACATTTTTATGGTTTTAGCATTCACATTTATATCTGTAAATCATCTCTAGTTAATTTTTGTGTATAGTGTGAGGTAGGGATTAGAATTTATTTTATTTTATTTGGATATCTAATTGTTCCAGCACCAGTTTTTTAAAAGGCTCATTTTCCCCATTGAATTAGCTTGGTTCCTTTTTAAAAATCAGTCCTTTCCTTTCTCTCCCTTCTCCCTTCTCCCGCCCCTCTCTCCTCTCCTTCTCTCTCTCACTGTATCTGAACTCTCTATTCTACTGTATGGATTTGTATGTCTGTCTTTCCTCCAGTGTCCCACTGTGTTGATTACTGTAGCTATATAGAAAGTTTTGAAATCAGGTAGTGTAAAACCTAAGCTTTCTTCTCTCTATTTTTCAAAGTTGTGTTGCCTCTTTATATTTTCATATAAATTAAGAATCAGCTTTGACTTGAGGAGAATTGTCATCTTAAAAATGGGTCTTTTACTTCGTAAACTGGCAAGTATATTAGATCACCTTTACTTTCTCTTAGCAATATTTTGAAGTTTCCTTCCTGATCCATCATGTTAACTTTTGTATCTTCAGGACTTTCTACAACAACCGGCCAACCAGCTAAATAACCAAGCATTGGAATCATACAAAGGGTTCACCAGTGTAGAAAATGTTATTTAAGAGCTTGGATGGGAAAGGATCGTGTTACACACAATAAAGAAAACCCAAAATATCACCTAAAATATTGTATTCTCAGGTATCCTTTTTGTTCAACTCCCAACAGGGCATTTTCTTGCTTCTTAGTTTATATGGCATCTATTTTCTTCTTCCTTTTTTGCTCTTTTGACTTACACTTTCCTCTTTTAGAAAACGTATTTCTTATTTTTGTCCAGTTCAGAGTAATTACGTTGTTTTTTTAAATGAAGTTTTAACCCCACATAAACATAAAGGCTTAATAACCTACCTTCAATTCCAAGCACAATGTTTTCCCAATATTTTTCTCAAAAGAGACAGTTACCCTTTAAAAAAAATTCTGCTGCCAGATGACAAGAGACTTTGATTACGTAAATAGTCACCTGGAAAAAATGTCTCTCTGTGGCACGTTGGTGTTTGAGGAAATGTCTGAGGGAATCTCCCTTCATTCCTTGTCGGGGAGGAAAACATCCACCTCATGTTCTCAAAACCTTCTGCACTTCCTGATGGCAGCTGGACAGATGGTGGATAAGCCCTGATTCTCAGCTCAGCACGACAGAGATCCTACCTGCCGTCATTTTCAGATTGGCTCTGAGGATTCTTTGATCATTGCCAGGGCAGAGTGGCGAGGGTAAGGGCTGGCACCTGCAGCCTTAGATGCTTCCTTTATGTGGCGGCAAGATCTCTTAAGTGGGGGACCCAAACCCTGGGTTCTATGCTACTTTTCCCATTAACTGCCTTGAAGTCTGGCAAATTTCTCCACCCTCTAGGCCAGGTTTTCTTGGACATGAAGTGAAGCAGATTGCTTAGATATTTAAGTTGAGAGCCTAAACTTAAGGCTGAAAAGAGTTTTCAGTTCTAAAATCTTACGTGCTTATATTAGTAAGATACGTACCTCAACCTTGCCATAACTCCTACCTGCAAACACGTGCGTATGTAATGGTGAAGGTATAAAATCGTTTGACTACTAATTAGTTATCACAGTCACTCTTGGTCATTTCTTTCTTGTTGTTCCCCGCTCTCCACCCCACCGTACCTTTTTTTTTTCTTCAAGTGGAAGAACCAAAGTTGATTTGGGTCATCCTTAACTAAGTAAGGAATGATTCTCCCTATAAGCCCCATTTTCTCATTATATAAGCCACGACTTCAGTAACTGAAGCTCTTTAGTGGGAAATAGCTAGAAAATTCTAAGAAATCCAACTGTCAGTGTTCCTAAAAGCATTCATGCACTGTGTTGTGGCAGAATCTGTTTGTAACGAGTACTGAATTATGACTCACCTTCCCAGCGTACTTTTTCCCATGGCCTGCTTTTCTCTCTGCTTTGTGTTTGAGGTAGGGGAGAATGTAGAGTGGTCATTGCCTGGGAAAGGCAGGCTGTACTAGTGGGAATTGCTTTGGAGTCGATCAGCCCTGGGCTTGCACGCTGGCTGTACTTGCGGTCCGATCTTGGGCACATTCTTTACCTCTCGAGCTTTATTCTTTAAGCTCCTGCGTTCTCCTCTGTAAAGTGGGATTAATGTCAGCCGCAAACAACAGCTATAAGGAAAGTTTATCCAGAGGTGTCTATTGTGATGTGTGACATATAGAAAATAGTTCCTATGGTATTTAATAACGTGGCTTCGATGCAGAATTGCATTCTTTTGACATTTATTGACCATCTATTATATAACAGACATTGCTTTAGGTGTTGAGGTTACAGGGATCAGTAAGGCAGGAACACTGATCTCAAGCATAGTCCCGAAGTCACGTGTATATTCAGAGAGCTGTACCCCCGTGTGGTCAGCACCCTGTGTAGAGATGCAGAGACAGTACGAAGGAGAGAGGATTAGCTCTCAGCTCCTTTTGCTTTTTTCCCTCTTTTCCCACCTAATCCCTTTTCTTCCTCCAGCCCTTCCTTTCCCTGCAGCCCCAAGTGACAGATGGGGCATAGGGAAGCCTTTCAGCTTCTTTTTCTCCCCACCTCAAGCTCAGCGTATGGGAACATTACCCAGGGAGCCATAAAAAAGTTCTTTCTTGCAGCACGTTTCAGGGTTTTTTCCAGTGACATCATGGCCCATCTGGATGGGAAGATAGCAGCTTCATCCAGAACACACACACACACACTCTCCCTGCCAGGCCCTGAAGGCTTGCCCTCCAGGATCAGGAATGCTAGAAACGTCCTGTCAAGCTGTCTTTTTAATAGCCTCCTCAGAAGCAGTCTAGGGAAGATGGCCTTTTCCTCCTGCTATCCCATATGTGGCAGATAAAGTGGATTCTGAGCACAGAGGCCACAGAGGAGAAGGTGAGAAAGGGAGGTCCTGAGGTTTCTGCAAAAATATCACACTTCTCCCTGTTCGGTAGTAGAAAGCCATTTCCCAACCGGAAACTGGGATTTAGCCTCCTTCACATAAAGGATTCAGGTTAGATGTAAGTACACACATTTACCATTGGAATGTTTTAAGAGTCGTCTCTGGAATTATTTCAGAGGATTTTAAAAGGGAGGGAAGACAACTGTATCCAAAAGGCACAGAGCTGGAGCTCGATCCTCACATCTGCTCAGAGAAGGAGAGAATTCAGAAGCGGAAAAGATGAGGCTAGTTTTTGCTCTCTTCCCTAACAAGCTCAAATCCTAGGCACAGTTAGGAAAAGAATGCCCATGGAAGTGAGTCTCTTTTGTGAACTAGAAACCATGAATCCCTCTTCTCAGGTGAAGCATGTCCCTGTCCGTAGAACTGGTTGATTCTGTCTCCAAAATGTACCTTGATCAACCCACTTCTCTTCGTCTCTACAACCACTCTCCTGGTCCGGCCCTTCTCATCTCCCACTTGATCCATGGACCTATCCTGTGAAGCAGTCTCTGGGTTTCCACTCTTTCTCCCTTCATTCACTTCATGCTTCACACTTAAGCCAGCAGGGTCTTTAAAAAAATGAAATTAGACTATATTATTTTCATGCTTAAAGTCCTATAATGACTTTGTCTGTTGCACTTACATAAAATTCAAAGTCATGATAGTCTGTAAAAGCCTGTATGACCCTCGAGCCCGTGGACAACTTCAGCTTCTCCCATGCTCACCTTACTCACATTTATATCCTTGCTGCCCCTATTTCTGTTGTTCTAACCCCATGTTTCTGCCAGCTTTGGGTCCTTATGCTATCACTTCTTCTGGAGGGATTTTTCCTGTACTCTTACCTTCACCTCTCAGCTTAAATAGGTCTTCCTCTCTGGTTTTTGCTCACCCTCTGTCCCTATTATTCTCTCTCACAGTGACTATTATTTATGTCATAATACATACCCTTTGTAATTGCATATTCAGGAGTGTATTTTTTTGGTGACTGTATTTCTCTCTCGACTTCATGAAGAGCTCCATTTGTTGTATTGACCACTGTACCCCAGGTGCCCCTGGAAGTGTATGTGTGCAGTACGTGTGGAATGAATGTAGGAACAGGGTAGAGGCAGAGTCAAGGAAGGCCTCATGCCTGGGGCTCGCTTTGCCTGTGATAAGGGTGCATGGAAACGTGCTTGGCATGGGGCTCAGCCCCACTCCACATCCTTCTTTCTGTAGGGATGGGATGGTGTCAGGATAGGTGCATATACCATTGCCGGGGGCTGTGGGCAAAGAGAATGGGAAGTCGCTGATCAATGGGTTTACATTTCAGTTATGAACAGTGAGTAAATTCTAGAGATCTGCTGCACAACATGGTGCCTGTAGGTGACAAGACTATGTTGTACAGTTGAACAGCTAACTATCACGTTACGTGTTATTACCACAATCAAAGAAAAGAAAAGAAAAACATCTCTATAGCACACTGTCCCTCATGGATCCAGAGGAGATCAGAGTTAGACCCTAGAGACTAAGCTTGGTGAATTCTCACTTATTTTGAGAAATTGAAAGAAGTCGAACTTCTTTTTTCATATAATTATAACACAGGATCTCTGAAATGTCAAGTGGATCAATAAAAATGATGAATTAATGGGTTCCTTAGGAAACTGGAATCTTTATTTTTGGATGGAAAACACCCTTTTTGCTAAATCCAAAAGCAGCTTTGCAGAAGGAACTTTATGGTTCGAGAAGTCTCACTGGGAAGGAAATGGACTGCAGGAGGTGGGAGTCTTTGGGAGCCATTATGGAGACTGCCAACCACACACCTGACCATCTCTCCTTCCACAGTCCTGTTGCTCTGTCCGGAGACAAAGTCCTTTCCCCTGACCCAGCCAGAACTTGGAGAATAATTCTTGCTTTTGCCCTTCCCCACCTCACACTCAATACTATTTGATCTCCGAATCAAAAAAATATATGTATTGGAGTTCTCCAGATCTTATCACAAATGGGACATATAACCCATCAAAGGACTCTCTGCTCATCATGCAGAACAGCTAAGAGACTTGTGGAAGGATTACTTGAAGGTTGTTGTTTTTACATGTGAATGTATTTGATTTTTTCTTTGTTGTCTTCTTTGACCACAGTGCTATGAAATTAGAAATGAACTACAGGAAAAAATACTGGAAGACACACCAATTCATGGAGGCTGAATAACTTATTACTAAATAATGAATGGGTTAAGCAGGAGATCAAGGAAGAAATCAAAATATCTCGAGACAAACAAAAATGAAAACACGACGACCCAAAATCTATGGGATTGAGTGGGGATGCCGCGAAAGCAGTCCTAAGAGGGAAATCCATAGCATTGTAGGCCTACCTAAAGAAACAAAAAACATCACTAATCAACAATTTATCTTCACACTTAAGGGATCTGGAAAAAGAACAGCAAAATAAGCCCAGAGGGAGCACAAGGAAGGAGATAATAAAGATCGGAGCAGAAATAAATGAAATAGAATCCAGAAACACAATACAAAAGATCAATGAATCCAAGAGTTGGTTCTTAGAGAAGATAAACAAAATCGACAAACCTAGAGCCAGACTCAGTAAAAAAAAGAGAGAGAGGACCCAAATTAATAAAATCAGAAATGAAAGAGGAGAAGTGACAACAGACACTGCAGAAATACAAAAAATTTAAGAAATTACTATGAGCAACTATATGCCAACAAATTGGACAATCTGTAAGAAATGGACAATTTTCTAGAGGCGTACAACCTTCCAAGGCTAACTCAAGAAGAAACAGAAAACCTGAATAGACTGATTACCACCAGGGAAATTGAATCAGTAATCAATAATCTCCCAACAAACAAAAGCCCTGGACCAGATGGCTTTACAGGTGAATTTTACAAAACGTTCAAAAAAGAATTATCACCTATTCTCCTCAAGCTCTTCCAAAAAAATCCAGAAGGAGGGAAGACTCCCAAACACTTTTTATGAAGCCACTATTACCCTGATCCAAAAATCAGACAAAGACGCCACAAAAAAAATAAAACTACAGGCCGATATCTCTAATGAACATAGATGCAAAAATTCTCAACAAAATATTAGCGAACAGAATTCAGCAATACATTAAAAAGATCATACACCATGATCAATTGGGATTCATCCCTGGTATGCAAGGGTGGTTTAGCATCTGCAAATCAATTAATGTGATACACCACATTAACAAAATGAAAAATAAAAATTACATGATCATATCAATAGATTCAGAAAAAAGCATTTGATAAAATCCAGCAGCCATTTATGATAAAAAACTTCAAGAAAGTGGGAATAGAGGGATCATATCTCAACGTAATAAAGGCCATATATGATAAACTCACAGCTAACATCATATTCAATGGGGAAAAGCTAAACCATTCCTTCTAAGATCAGGAAAAAGGCAACGTTGCCCACTTTCTCCACTTCTATTCAAAATAGTGCTGGAAGTTCTAGTCACAGCAATCAGAAGAAAAAGAAATAAAAGGCATCCAAATTGGTAAGGAAGAAGTAAAATTATCATTATATTCAGATGATATGGTACTATATATAGAAAACCCTAAAGACTCCACCAAGAAACTATTAGAGCTGATAGATGAATTTAGTAAAGTAGCAGGATACAAAATTAATATTCAGAAATCAGTTGCATTTGTATATACCAATAATAAAACATCAGAAGGAAAAATTAAAAAAGCAATCCCATTTACAATTGCTCCAAAGACTATAAAATACCTGGGAATAAATTTAACCAAAGAAGTAAAAGATCTGTACTCAGAAAATTATAAGACACTGAAGAAAGAAATGAAAGAAGATATAAATAGATGGAAACACATACCATGTTCATGGATAGGAAGAATTAATATAGTTAAAATGTCCATACTGCCTAAGGCAATATACACATTCAAAGCAATTCCTATCAAACTACCAATGACGTTTTTCACAGAAATAGAACATGTAATCCTAAAATTTATATGGGATCATAAAAGACCCCAGACAGCCTCAGCAATCTTGAGAAATAAGAACAAAGTGGGAGGTATAACAATACCTGACATCAAATTATACTACAAGGCTACAGTAATCAAAACAGCACGGTACTGGCATAAAAACAGACACATAGATCAATGGAACAGAATAGAGAGTCCAGAAATAAATCCATGCCTATATGGCCATTTAATCTACAACAATGGAAGCAAGAATGTACGATGCAGTAAAGACAGTCTATTTAATAAATGGTGCTGGGAAACCTGGACAGACACAGGCAAAAAAATGAAGCTGGACCACCTCCTTACACCATATACAAAAATAAATTCAAAATGGCTTAAAGACTTAAATGTAAGATCTGAAACCATAAAATACCTAGAAGAAAATATAGGAAGAAACTTCACAGACATTACCCGAAGTAAGGTTTTTATTGATATATCCCCTCACGCGAGGGAAGTAAGAGAAAAAAATAAACATGTGGGATTACATCAAACTAAAAAGATTTTTCACAGCAAAGGAAACCATCAGTAAAACAAAAATGGATCCTACTGAATGGGAAAAGATATTTGCCAATGATATATCTGATAAGGGGTTAATATCACAGATCTATAAAAAAACTCGCTCAACTCAACTCCAAAAAAACAAACAACCCAATTAGAAAATGGGCAGAAGACTTGAAGAGACATTTTTCTAAAAAGGACATACAGATGGCAAACAGACATATGAAGAAATGCTCAACCTCACTAACCATCAGAGAAATGCAAATAAAAACCACAATGAGATACCACCTCACCCCAGTCAAAATAACTATCATCAATAAATCAACAAACAAGTGCTGGCGCAGATGTGGAGAAAAGGGAACGCTTGTGCTCTGTTGGTGGGATTGCAGATTGGTGCAGCCACTATGGAAAACAGTATGGAGGTATCTCAAAAATCTGAAAATGGAACTACCTTATGATCCAGTAATTCCACTCCTAGGTATCCGGAGAAATCCAAAACTCCAATTCAAAAATCTTTATGCACTCCTATGTTTATTGCAGCACTATACACAATAATCAAGACATGGAAACAACCAAAATGCTCATTGGTAGATGACTGGATTAAGAAGCTGTGGTACATTTATACAATGGAGTATTACGCAGCCATAAAGAAGAAAGAAATCTTACCATTTGCAACAACATGGATGGACCTAGAGAACATTATGTTAAGTGAAATAACTCAGACAGAGAAAGACAAATACCATATGATCTCACTATATGCAGAATCTAAAGAAAAGAATAAGTGAATGAACTAATCAGAAACAGTTTTGGAGACAAAGAGGAAAAACTGAGGGTTGCTAGATGGGTGGGGGATGGGATAAGGGGGAAGGTGAGGGGATTAGAAAACAGTTGGTAACCACAAGAGGCCACGGGGTTTTGAAAATTAATTTGGGGAATGTAATCGATAATGTAAAGATTTTGTAGGTTATCCAAGGGACACGTATCTCATTAGGGAGACCACCTCAGGGAAGATGTAGATGCCTGATCACTGCACTGTACACCTGAAGCCGAACAATAATGAATGCAACTATAATTATATATAATATATATATATATACTTACAAGAAGCAGAGTACAGCATTAGGAATAGAGACAGTGGAAATGTAATGGCTCAGTGTGATGTCAGAGGGATAGTGGATGGGGGGAGGGGCGTCCACACAGTGTGAGGGATATAAATGTGAACGTCTAAGTATTACTTTGTCTTGTGCACCTGAAACTAATAAAAATAAAAGAAAATAAAATATAAAAGAAAATAAAAAATATATGTATCTTTATATTTTCTCTTTAAATTATTCATTGCCCTCAATTCGCACTTCTCTGTTCATATTATCCACTATCTTTGTGTGCATGTGCTTACTACATGCCACTAGGTGTAGCACCACGGGGGCAGAGGTGTAAGGTGAGTCCTGTTTCCTGACATCCCCAGCGTCTCATCCAGTATCTGAGAATAGTAGGTATTCCATAACTGTTGTTAAATAAACGAAGGGTTGGGTTCCAGACACACTTTTGGACTTTTACATATATTATTTTTCAGTCCTCACAATCCTATGCAGTAGGCGTTACCCCCATTTTCTAGATGAAGAACTGAGTAACGGAAGTGAAATAGTGTGCTTGCGTTTATGCTGTAAGAACCAGACGTAACCATATGTGTTAAAGGAGCTTATAAAGGGTAAAGCACTCTACAAATGTGATAAGATCATTAGTATCTTCTGCTTTTGTGTTGAGCCTCTTGTCTTCCCAGCCTTCTCCCTGTTCACTCATGCTTCATATGGAGACAGGAGGAAGCACAATTCCAAGAAAAGGGGGGAAAGTAATAATATTAAATGGCTGCCAAGGGACCTGGGCAATGGATTCAACAGGCTGTGGATCAGTCCAGCTTACCAAGGTGGCCATTCCCTAACTGGGCTCCTGGGCCACCGCATGCGACTTTACAGCATGAGGGAAGCGACGACACAATTTAGTGTCGGTGTTCTGCCTCATCAGAGACATGGCACGGCCATTATTCATTTTGGAAAACAGCCTGCAGTGCAGGAAGAAATCATGTCACACAGAAAGGGAGAGTCTTTCAACACAGCATTTTGTTCTGAGGGAGGGAGTGGGGTGGGGGGGTATAGGGGAAGAGAGAGAAAAGGGAGGGTCCAGAAGGATTAGATGAGTGGGCAGTACCCATACTGACATCTGCTTCATTCCTCGGTGGCATTTCTCAGGCCGATCAGAACTGTCATCCTCCACCCTGGGAAGAAGAAGCAATGGGAAAGTGATACTTTAACATTATTTCAGTGATTTCCAATTTGTAAAGCTCTTTCATACACTTCTCATAATCCCCCTAGTTAATCGTGAAGAAGGCAGGGTAGTTACAATTATTTTTATTTTACACATTGGAATTCTGGGGCTTTTCAAGTTTGAGGGGCCTGGTTAATGTGAAGTCAAATATAAGCTGTGCCTCTTTCCAGAGACTATTATTTATATGTTAGCATAGGCACTATTAAAATACATTGTTTTATGAGCTGCTTACAATAAAAGTGTCAGGCATTATTGTTAGTCCATCTTACAGATGTGAGAGAGCTTAAGGAAATCTATTGTCTTACCTAAGGTCGTACTGCTTGTATATGGTAGAGTGGGATTTGGAGCACATGTGTTTAAATTCTCTATGCCCCCAATTCTTTCCAATAAGCAAGTGCTATACGTAAAGAGAGTAAGTTTGGGGTTCTAAGTCTGGTGACCCAAAAGAGACGAGGAGAAAAGAGAAAATAAGCTCAGGAAGGATTAGCGACAAGAAAATCGTGTGGGGAAGAAAGAGGCGAATGCATCATTTAGGAATGCATTGGGATCCCCAAAAGGCATTCTGTACTTAAACTCTCGAGACGATAGGATGATACCCCCAGAGAAAGCGTGAGGGAAGTCAGCTGTGTCCTGTTGTTCAGGCCTTGAGTCATAGTCTCAGGAATCAGTCCCAAAAGGGTCCCCAAGGAACACGAGGCCATCAGAACAGTTCCACCAAGGAACCTCTGAAATACACAAGAGGAAATGGACCTGGGGCTGATTGTTCACACAGGCACAGAAGGGGAAGGGATGGACAGTCACACCATTATGGTACCCGCATTTACCAGATAGTTTAGGGTTTAGCTCTCTCCTTGCTTCATCCCCTCAACTTTTTTCTTTTTGCTTAAAACCAGCCCAAGAAAAGCCGGCAGGGAAAGACTTTGTTTTGTTTTCAGATGTTTTAAACCTCAGGGAAGACAGAGAGAACTTGTTGAGACTCCTAGGGCCCTAAACTGTAAGTGTGAAAATAAAACATAATCCTGTGCTCGAAGCTAAGCAGAGGCCAAAGTGAAAGCTTTTACCCTCAGATCCCTCAGTGCACGGCCGTTCCAAATCATCCCAGTGGGCCATTCTGCATCCTCCAAAAATATTTGCTGCAGGCTGGAAACCCAGTGTGGGAAGTTGTTGCTAGAAGGTGGAATGATGGAAGAATGGCTAAGCGACCCGGCCTATGTGGTTGGAATTTCAGCTCCTCTCACGAAGGGACCCCAAAGACTGCCTTTGCCTTAATTCACTGTCACAGCCCCTGGGAGTGAAAGATGATATCCCGCCCTCCTGTGCTGATGAGGGAATTGAGACCTGGGACCTTGAAACTACCCGCGGCCACACAGCAAGTCCACAGGAAAGCCAAGGCCGGGCCGCCCTTCTCCAGCTCGTGCTCCCAGCCCCACGCTCAGACCGAAGCTAAGTTTTACTCACCCCAGAAGGGGGAATTTACACTTAGCCTTTACTCAAACATCTCTTGTAGGTCACCGTTTTATTACTTGTTTTGTTTTTCTGGATAAAGTTATCTGACCAGTAAAAGTCCTGTTCATTGCCTGACCATTAGCAACATGCTACGACCTGGAGGGTGTAATGGGATGAGTTTGTGCCCCCTCTCCCCTCAGATTTATATGTTGAAGTTCTAGCTTTCAATCCCTCATGATGTGACTGTTTGGAGGCATGGTTTTTAAAGAGGTAATTAAATTAAAATGAGGTCATTAGGGTGGGCCCTAATCCACATGATTGGTGTCACATAAGAAGAGACACAGAGATGGAGAGAAGGAAGACCATGTGAAGACACAGGGAGAAGATAGTCATCTCCAAGTCAAGGAGAGAGGCCTCAGGAGAAAGCAAGCCTCTGACCTCTAGATCTTGGATTTCTGGCCTTCAAAATTGTGAGAAAATAAATTCCTTTAGCTCAAATGATCCAATCTGTGGTACTTTGTTAATGGTAGACTTAGCAAACTAATTTGGAGAGCGAGATATTAAAGTCTGTAGGAAATGTACATGGGAAGGAAGCTTTGTCCAGATAACCCAGATCCAATGGAAATACAATTTTTTTCAGTGTTGTCACTAAAAGAAGGCAGTCTTAGAGGAATGAAAACTTTGTCTAAATGTGTGTAGAACTTTCCCCTCAACTGACGTTTTAATCTTGGTGTGTGGTAAGGTTAAAAAGAACCTTCGATACAGATTGGAAGGAAAGAAGAAGTCACAGAGGTGGTAGCAGTGTAAATGGAAGTGGTGTCTTGAGATGCAAACCTTGGGAGCTGATGAGGTTCATTGTGCCCCAGAAAGCTGGTGTGCTCGTCTCCTCTACCACAAGCTCCAGAGGAGGGCAGAGAGCTGGGGCTGGCAACCACTGCTCTTGGCTGCGAGTTTTTCTGCATCGGTGCTACTAGTGATCCCATTTCACAGCTGAGGAGACTGAGGCAGCGAGATCAAGCCCCCTACCTAAGGTCACGTGGCAAAGCCAGGAATATAAGTCTGTCCGTCTGGTTCAGAATCAGGATGGAAGGATTAAGTTATACCCATGCCTGGGGAAAGCAGAAAGGGTGCCATGGCAAAGTTACAACCATTTAGAAGGTCAGTTGTGCACGCAGGACAAGAGCTGCATCATTGACTGTGGCAGCTACAGTGAGGAACTCATTTGTGATGACCGTCTCCAGTGTTCCAGCTTCTATGGAGGGGATCATTACCTTTAGGAATCTGATTCACGAGTTATTATTCATTTTCTTGGGAAGGGTTTTGTCTGTACAGAGTCCTTCTAAGAAACATAGTCCATTGAGAGTGTTGGGGAGTCATACACTAGAAATGACCTATAACCATGGAATAATTAAGCTTGGTTCTGAGCGGGCACTGAATATGCTGATTTACCATAGAAAAAGGAACTCAGGTACTTCATTAAAGATATGGTCAACCTTCATGGAACTTAAATATATTGTCTGTAGGTAATACCATGACAACAGTCACCATTGCTTCTCAATAACACCTGTATCTTCTCTAGCAAGGACACTTTACTTCATATTGGCAGTAAGTTGTATCACTATTGGAAAAGTCAGCGTAACCTATCTTTATACTGATTTTTAAATTGGCTGTGCTAGTCATACGTGGATGAGCTAAGTTACATTTAGAGTGATGATTGTCTCTAATAAAGCCTAGACCTAAGCAAGTCTTATTAGTAAGAAAATCACAGTGGGCGAAGTTAAAAGCTAGTGAAGAGGAACATTTACACCAAAAGGAAAATGAACGAAAGCAATCACGTGAGTTTGGAAATCAGAGGTTTCAAGTATCTGGACCAGGGGTTGGCCAGTTACAACCTGTGGGCCAAATCTGGCTCACTACCTGTGTTTATAAATAAAACTTTATTAGCACACAGCTATGCTCCTTTTGTTTATGGATGGCATAGACTGAGTTTTTCAGTACAATGGAAGAGTTGAGTGGTTTGGGTAGAGACCTTACTGACGGAAAGCCTAAATATTTACTTTTTGGTTCTTTATAGAATCGAAAGTTTGCTGAGCCCTGATCTAGACTAATTGTTCCAATGGTCCTGGGTAGAAGCTATTTACTTAGCCTAGTCATCAATTTGTTCCAAACAGATTGCTTTAGTAGTCAACTTACGTGGACAAACTGATTATTCTGGAGTTTTCCTCAGTTTAAGGTCTCCTGTTCTTCAAACGCAAAGTTTTTGATCCTACGGGCTAGAACAGTGCCTGCTAGATTGGAATTAAGTAATAGATGGTTCTAAATGTGGCTTTCAGTATCAGTTCTGGGAGAATACAGGGGCAGTGCAGACAGGGCCTTCCTCGGTAATTGTGTGGAACACAAGTAAAAAAGCAGCTCTACTACAAGATAGAAAGATATAACGTCATAATTAGAGAGTCACAGGTGAGGTGCTGTGAGCATTCGGGGAACAGGAAGCATTTGAGAGAGGCCTTGACCACATGCGGGAGAAGCCTGGGGAAAAGCGTAGAGGTAGGATGGCAGCGTGTGTCTGGGGAATAGTTAGTAATCTCTGTCGCAGTGGCTAAATGCAGCGGGGAGCATTAGAGGGTCTGGGGAAAATGAATTTCTTGTTTCTGGGGTCAGATTTACCCAGTGATGTGCTGCGGCTGATTTACATCAGATCATGAGGGCTGATGGGCAATGTTCAGGAGGCTTTTAAGCTGGTTCTGAAATCTTTGGTAGTTTGAAATGAAGCATTGTTAAGGTATTTACACCACTCAAATCTGCAAATACTACAAATCAGGGCTTTTCCCCCTTTTCTTTCCTTTTCCTCTCCATTCCATTCCTTTCTTTTCTTTTATTAAGTTTATTGGGGTGACATTGGTTAGTAAAATTATATAGGTTTCAAATGTACAGTTCTGGACTATCTACCGCGTTGTGTGTTCACCACCCAGAGTCAGTTCTCCTTCTGTCACCATATGTTTGATCCCCTTTACCCTCATCTACCTCCCTCTTCCCTGCTGACTCTCTGGTAACCACTAAACTGTTGTCTGTGTCTATGAATTTTTGTTTATCTTGTTCATTTGTTGCTTTCAGTTTTATATCCCAGATATGACTGAAAGCATATGGGTCTCAGCTTCTTCTGTCTGACTTACTTCGCTTAGCATGATAAGAGAACCAGTTTACCGGTAAATTTATATAACCACTAAATTTATGTGATGCCAAACATTAAATTATCATGGACCACATAAGAGCAACTGAATTAATTGATTTACTTTTCACTGAGATGTGGCTTGTGAGTGCCATGCTTGCCCTGGGCTACTGCCTAGCCTGGCAGTCTGCAGGTGAAACAAGCCAGGAAACCAAGGAAAAGAACACCTGGCTTTCTGGTATCTCCAGGGTCATGTACAAATGGATGGTCCCTATTCAGTGTGAAGATCACAGAAATTCTGCACAAGGTCTCAGGAATGTCTTTAGGGCTGTAGGTGAGTGTTATGCAGACATACCTATTGTGGTCACTGAGCAGGTGACAGAGAAAGGAGACTCGCAAGTATCTCAATGAGAGGAAGAATAGTGAGAATGAGCGAGGGAGTGGGGGAAAGAGGAAGAAAGCGACGGAGAAGGAGGAGAATGTAACAACAGTGAAATAAGGATGGGGCAAAATTCAAGAGGAAACTCAGACAATTGACTTGTAGATGTGATGTCATGTTTTTGGAAAAGGGAAAACATTTTGAACAGTGTCTACTGTGCTTTCCCGAAAATAAGACCTAGCTGGACCATCAGCTATAACGCATCTTTTGGAGCAAAAATTAGTATAAGACCCAGTATTATACTAATTTATATTATATTATATTATATTATATTATATTATTATATTATGTTAATTATATTAATTATATTATGTTAATTATATTATATTATACTGTGCTATATTATATTACACTCGGTCTTATACTATATTATAAAAAACCGTTCTTATAGTTAAATAACCTTATTTTAATATAATCTTATTTTACTATAAGTATATTTTACTATAATCTTACTAAAAATTATATATATATACTATATAATTATAATTATATATACTAATATATAATATATAATTATATATACTAAAGATTATAGTAAAATAAGACCAGGTCTTATATTAATGTTTGCTCCAAAAGACACATTAGAGCTGATTGTCTGGAGAGGTCTTATTTTCGGGGAATTATGGTAGCTCAAACCCCAGGAGAATAGCTTTGGTTTTAATTATTTAAGAGGGAAAGTATGAGTGGGAAAACCCAAGAAATATAAGAAATTAATCAACTGTTAACTGTTGACTGTAAGAGTTACGGTTGAATTGATTGAGATTTCCTAACTCGGCTTCTATATTGATACACTGATCACATGTTTCTTTTTCAGTAAAGGTACATAATACCACTTAGGGTTACTGTGAAAATTAAATGAAGTAAATGGTGTTTCCCAAACTTCTTAATGATAATAGTCAATCTGGAATGCTATACTTCACAGAAAGGGGGAAAAAAAATCACCTGGACAAACACACAAATTCATGGCCAGGGGCCAGGGACGTTGTTTGTTTAACAAGAGCCTCAGGTGATTTTCATCATGGAGGAAATTTGGGGAAAAATGAGATAATATATGTGAAAATACCTTACACCAAGTGACAAGGACGTAATGAGAAAAAAAAAAAAACAACTTGAAAGAACGAACCTTCTAATGATCAGGTGATATTAGCAAACCATTCCGAGTTCCTCAGTTCAATCTTCCTCTTCTGTATACTGGGGAATTGTATTAATACCTGCTACCACTCAGAGCTTGGGAGAGGATTAGAGTCTGTTACTGGAAACTGCTCTGAGCTCCCTGGAAGGTAAGTGCTATGTAAACACCAGTTGTTAGGTTTATTGGTTCATTGGAAGTAGGCAGGAAAGGTGGAGGAATGTTTGTTTCAGAGAGCTGCTCTCTTAAGAGTTGTGTGTGTAGGTTGTAGCTCTAAGAGGGCGCTGCTGGGGAATGAGCAGTAAGTAAGGAGAGACTACGGCAAGGCCAGCAGCTGATCTCAGCACTCCACGGGCCAGGTAATGAAGGGGGGCAGAGCAGTGGGTCCTGTCCCACTGACAAATGATTGCAGGAAGAAAAGATGCTTGGATTTTCCAGGTGAAAGAATCTAGTCCCCAGGAAGAGGATCATTTTTTATGGCCCGGAACACCCCTCTGACAGTTCTCTCTGGGGAGCCAGAAGAGGGATGGGGCTCAAAGATAGCCCTTGGCCGTCAGCAGCACATGATGGAGTCTGCAAAGCTGAACCCCTGCCTAGGAGGGGTGAGGACAGCTCACCCCCTGTCCTGCAAGGGCAGCGCTTGGCTTCAAAGAAGGTCTGAACACATCTGCCAGTGGGAGGAAGTCTGCTCTGACAGGCGCTGCTCAGCGCGGCCAGGACAGACGCTGCCCTCTCTTTGCCAGCTTCACCCTCCTTCCCCTGCCTCCCAAGCCCACTGAAGAGCCTCTGCCTCGGAATGCCTTTCATGACGCTTCCTGCCTCAGTTTCCTTCTCTTCCCTGGATTCTATTCAGTTCTTGGAACATAGCTCAATGTAGTGGCCATAGAACAGTTCAAAAAACCCTGGATCTAAAAGCCAAACTTCTTGGTTCCATGGTCTCTTTATATTTTTAGTACTTCAGCCCCAAACACATTGTTATGTGTTTTATGATATGTAAGATTGTGTGCATATATTTTCACTTCTTTGGTCACCAACAGATCATTGTATAAACAGGAACAGTGTTCTTCACTTGCCGTGGCCCTCTTCTAAGTGATAGGCTAATACAGTTTATTCTTAATTATCTGGAATGGGGCATGGTATGGCTAACTTCTAAATACCACGTAGTTAGAAAGTTACATGCTTAAAACTCTAGTTGTTTAGTTTTGTCTGATATTACATTAAATGTTTCCAGAAATTCCCATACCAGTTAGAAGGTGGGAAATAGCTACCAGAAGTATCCTGTACAATAAAGAGAATCCATGACTAATACTTGGAAGTATTAGTCATAGTAATTGGAAGTGTCTGTTAGCTATGGAAAAGTCACAAAATGAAAAATTCCCTTGGATGTCAAGAGTTAACAGTAAGAGGACATCGTTTCCTCTGGGAAACGTATAATGAATAATTTAAAAATGTAGGACATAAGTCCTATTCCCTAGACGAAACATTTTACATATTACTTGGATTTTTCCCAGAGGGTAGAAAAGTAGCACAATAAAATCTCCATTATTCAGAATTTATGATTATTTGCCTAAGAAATGGTCTAACATTCACCTTTGTCTTCATTCATTAAAAAACAATTTGGATACAAATGTTATGTGATGGAAATAGCAGCTGGAAATATTCAAATGGTTTGAGGAAACGTTTTGAAAAAATACTTAATTACACTTAAAAGTTGATTGAAAATCATCTTTATCTCTTCGTTATGCAAAGGTTCTTAGGAACATAGATAATTGGAATAATTTTATAAGGCTTATTATTAGAAAGAATATAATTGTGTACTTTGAAAAGCTTCTGCAGGTTAGCCCTCTCACTATCAAATTAGCCTTCCCCAGATTAATTTGTCTTTAATGCATTTTCCAGCTCTTCCCACACTTAGATCACTATCCTAGCAAATTTGTGGTGGACAGCAATCAAGTCACAGCAGTAATGGTGATGGTGCAAATACTCCGGAGAATTGCCGTACCTAACCTAAGTATGCTTGGGACTTATACTAAACTTCGTGTTTGCTGATAATCTGATTTCTTGGGGACCCCCGTGACTTTTTAGGATGGTTGATTGATAGGATTAACAAAATGCCTCTGGGACTGAGTTGTGTATAGCCTGATGTTACCGTTGCTTATACAGGACCAGTGCGTGCGTTCTGGGAGTCCCCGCGGGAGAGCTGGTCCACCTCATGTCAACCTGGACGGGAGGTGTGTGACCAAGAGAGTGAAGGAGGAAGGGATGTAGATTTCCTCATTGCCCAGAATTACCTTGAGGAGGAATAACTTACAGTGTGCCGCCAACCAGGGGCCCGAAGATCAAAGGCTGACTGCCATGGATCCAGGAAGCTCAGGACTGTGCAGGGAAGAAAGAGGAAAGCAGATGTTCAAATCAAAGAAACCTGGAAAAGCCTTGGGAAATGGCTCCAAATGGGCCACAGGGGACATCTTCATAGGAAAACTTGAGAGGAATCCTGACAGGTTCGGGAGATTAGTTGATTTTTTTCCCCCCCTCATCTCTTCCTTTGCTCCTCACTCTTCTTCCATTTCCCTCTCCCCAAAGCACCGACAATTAATTGACTAAACCACAAGAGGTCCCTGGGTAGATGTTGACTTTCATCACTTCACCTTCCTCTTCTATCAGTTGGCCTGAAGATGGTGGCTGCAATGAAAACCAGGTTATACCCTAGAGCACAGACAGGAAAGTCGCACTACTTTTCTAAGTGAGATAGAAAATATGGAGCTGGCATTTATAATCTAACAGTACATCCAGAAACCTGTCCGAGTAATCTGTAGATCTCTTGTCACCTCTGGGCATCTGTGTTCCAGCTCTCTTAGCAGTTACCCAGGAATCCCTGTGTGGTAGGGGTTGTTCTTCCAGTGCCCACGGTCCCATTCCTCACCCTGCCAGCGACGAGGAGGGCACTGCCGGGGGAAGAAGCCCGGTTTTGTGGCCACTCATGTGAATCCCACCTCTGAGACTAGCTACGTGACCTAGAAGTTACTTCAGTTTTGATTCTTAGGTTTGACATGTTGCTGTGAGGATGAGAGGCAGCGAATAAAATATTGGCACAGTGCTGGGAGCATGTAGGTAGACAGACCATGGGAAGGTGATGTCACTGCTCTAAGTTTCAGTTTTTTCTTCTGTCAAATGGGGATAAGAGTAGTACTAATTTATAGGATTACTGGGTGGATGAGAGAGAGAGATGAGAGAGAGAGAATGCCACAGGCTACGGGATCAAACTGCAGGTTGAAATCCTGGCTCCATCCTCATTGGCTGTGTGACTTTGTTCAGGGGATTTCATTTCTTCTGGCCTGGGCTTTCTAATCTGTAAGCATGGGGTTAGTAATAGCACTTAATTTATGGGATGGTTACATGGATTAAATTAAGTTTCATCCTTCAAGCACCAAGAACAGGGCCCGGTATATAGTTAAGTACTATAGGGATGTTTGTTAAATTAATAAACAAAAAATTGAGGGTGTAGCGCATAGAATACTTGAACACAGTGTCTCCAGTACATAAGCAGAACTTTAGCTAGTGATTATTCTACAGGGCTTTAGTTTAATGTTAAGTAACTTCTCATGTGAGATTTAAAAACCTCTGCAATAAAACAAATCACAGAATTAGAAACCCAGGGTGGTGGAACACACCTAAAAGATCTTCTTGTGTGGTGGCTGTAAAAAAATGACCCTAAAATTCCTTGGCTCGCATCCCATCACGTGGTGGAGTTTCTCTTCCCTCCCTGGGCTCTGCCTCGTCTGGGCTCTGCGACTACTCACATGATTGGATAATGTGGAAGGGATGTTTGCTGGTGGACTCCAGCCACATGCCCAGACGAGGCAGAGCCCAGGCCTCTAATTCAGCGACTCCCAGCCGACGTGTCAGTGAGCCATCTTGAACATGCGTCCTGTTTCGCCCCGTCGAGCCCCCAATGCTGATGCTGTTCCGGCTGTTCCTGCTGAGTACTACCCACATCACAGATCTGTGAGCAGAACTTCTGCTGTTGTTGTCTTGGCTGTTAGTTTTGGGGTGTGTTACGCCACAATAAAGGGCTGGAATGTCTCGTTTGTTCCCCCACTAATATTTGTATTTCCTTTATGCTATCACTTTTCTATCCCCTGTTTAACTATATGGTCATCCAACAAATGTTTATTGAATATCTGTGTATCAGCTATTTTCTAGGCACTAAGGGATATATCAGTGAATGACAGAAAGGTCTTGGCTGCAGTATTTCTCACATATGAAGGGGGAAAAAGACAAAAAAATGAATAATATATAATATAATGTCTGGGATTGATATGTACCATGAAGAAAAGGGAGATGGTATAAAGAGTGATGAGATTGTATGTGTACGTGTTTGTGTGTGTGTGTGTGTTGGGGACAAGTGCTACTATTTTAAAAAGGATATTTAGGGAACAGTATCTAATGAGGTGACATGTGAGCAAAGACTGAATGAGAGAGGGAGCTGGTTGCACAGATGCAGAGAGGAGGAGAGCTCGTAGCTGAAGGAAGAGCCATGTAAGGTCGGAGGCAGGAGCATGCGCACACCTTCAGGGAATATGGGAGGGCTTTGAGGTTGGAAAGGAGGGTCCCAGGGGCAGACTGATTGGAAGTTGGGTCTGAGAGAAAGTGAGGGCCTCAGAGGCCATGGGAAAGAAATTGACTTTAATTCTAAGTGAGATGAAAAGTCGTTGGAGGGTTTTGGTCATTGCATTTTCTTGCTTTATTTTTTTAATTGGGAAATATTGGGGGACAGTATTTCAGGGACCCTCAGCTCCAAGTCGTTGTCCTTCAATCTAGTTGTGGAGGGCGCAGCTCAGCTCCAAGTCCAGTCACTGTTTTCAATCTTTAGTTGCAGGGGGCGCAGCCCACCATCCCACGTGGGAATTGAACTGGCAACCTTGTTGTTGAGAGCTCACGCTGAGCCATCCGGCAGCCCTTCTGGCAGCTCAGCCACAGCTCTTTGCCTTCAATTTAGTTGTGGAGGGCACAGCTCACTGGGCCATGTGGGAATTGACTGGCAACCCTGTTGTTAAGAGCTCATGCTCTAACCAACTGAGCCATTCGGCTGTCCCTATTGCATTTTCTTTTTTTTGGGTTTTTAAATTATTAATATTATTATTAGTTTCAGGTGTACAAAAAAATGTAATAGTTAGACATTTATACTCCTCACAAAGTGATAACCCCCTCCCCCCATCCACTACCGCTCTGACATTGCACACAGCCATTACATTTCCACTGTCTCTATTCCTTATGCTGTACTCCACTTCTTGTGAACAGATATATATATATATAGATAGATAGATAGATAGATAGATAGATAGATAGATAGATAGATAGATAGATAGATAGATGTAATTATAGTTGACATTCATTGTTGTTCAGCTTCAGCTTCAGGTGTACAGTGCAGTGATCAGGCATCTATACTGTCCCTGAAGTGGTCTCCCTCATGTGACAAGTGTCCACCGGATACCCTACAACATCTTGACAACGTTATTGATTATATTCCCCAAACTGACTTTCATATCCCTATGGCCTCACCCCAGTCACAATGGCTATCATCAATAAATCAGCAAACAACAAGTGTTGGTGAGAATGTGGAGGAAAGGGAACCCTTGTGCACTGTTGGTGGGATTGCAGATTGGTGCAGCCACTATGGAAAACAGTATGGAGGTATCTCAAAAAACTGGAAGTGGAATTACCTTATGACCCAGCAATTCCACTCCTAGATGTCTATCTAGAGAAACCCGTTGCATTTTCTTTATTGAGGTAATATTGGCATGAAACAAAATGCACAAATTTTATGTGCACAATTTATAAGTTATGACAAACGTATACTCCTGTGTAAATAACCAATCATCACAAAAAGTTATCTTTTGCTCCCTACCCATCAGTCCCCACTTCTGTCTACTAGGCAACCACCATTCTGTTTTCTATCACCATAGATTAATTTTACCTATTCCTGAACCTAATATAAATGGAATTGTACAGTGCATACTGTTTTGTGCCAGGTTTCCTTCACTTAAAACATAGTTTTCAGATTTATCCTTTTGTTTCATGCTTTAGTAGTCCATTCTTTCTTATTGCTGAGTTGTATTCCATTCTATGACTATGTCACAATTGGTTTATCCACGCGCTATGAATAAAACTTCTGTAAACGTTCTTGCACACTTCTTTTTGTGAGCATATCTCTCGTGGGTAAATGCCTGAGAGCAGAATTGGTGGTTCACAGGGTAAATATATGTTTAAATTGATAATGATCCAAGTAGTTTCCCCAGCTGTTTGTATCATTTTATACTGCCACCAGCAATGTATAAGCTCTCTGGTTGCTCAGCTTAACTCGTGGACATTTGGAGTTGGCAGCTCTCTCTCTCTTCTGCCCGGGCTTCTTACGTTCACGGCAATCATGGGATCCTAAACTCTCCACGTTTCACCACGATAGGAAGAGAGGGTTTTGTGGAAAAGACAGTAAGTTCCTAGAGAGAATTTCAGTGTTTTTATGGTTGTTCAAAATATCTGTTGAACTTAAACAAGATCTCAGTCTCCATTTTTGCAATATAGTTCAGAATTCGACACATCTTTGTAAGACATTATCTTCATCTGATTCCATATGTGTCTCTTCTGGTGTCAGAAAATGTGGGCTCTTGTCTTCTGTAGTGTCACTTTTGTATATTTCAAAACCGTAAGGTATCACTCACAACTTTGCTTTTTCCCCATGTCATATAATCCCAGTTTCTTTAATATTTTCATTTAAATATAATTTTCCAGTCCCTTTAATCAAGTGTGTGACTGTTCTCAGAAGTGCTTCTATATGGACTACATCTAGTTATTCAGTTGAGTCAATAGTTTCAGATTTCAAAGCAGTGATTTCAGCTGTAATTTTGTGTATATAAGCTAGTGTGAACTGGTTTTCAGGGGTTGTACAGTTCTTCTACTTACACACTTTCCAAGAATGAATCTGAATGATCTGTAGCCACATGTGTGCTCTCTGTATGTGTGGAATGTTCTGTAATTGAATAAACACAGCTGCACTTACTCAGTTGTATGACCACGCAAACATGTACATGCACACACCCTTGCACACATGAAGCCATCCAGTAAATCTAGTCATGGTGTTTATTTGAGGGAGTTACGGTGCGGTCACTCAAGTATGTCCTTTTGCTTGGTTTAGTAGGCTCTTGTGTTGTTTGGTGATATAAACACCCTGCCCTAGATTTGTAAGGGTCCTTGCTCAGCACAGTTCGCTTCCTTTTTCGTCCTTTATTATCACCCCTTATAAGTCCTGTGTGTGAATGGGATGGGACAATAGCCAATAATTGCAAAGCAAGAAAACCCATCTTTCAAAGGTGAAACTACTGTATGTTAAACCATTTAACAATTTAGGTTCTCTTTTTATTTATTTATTTTAATTAATTAATTTTTTAAATTAGTTTCAGGTGTACAAGACAAGGTACTACTTAGACGTTTATCATTTATATCCCTCACACTGTATGAACCCCCTTTCCCCCATCCACTATCCCTCCGACCTCGCACCGAGCTATCACATTATATATATAAGATTATAGTTGGCATTCATTATTGTTTAGCTTCTGGTGTACAGTAGGTTCTCTTTTTAAAAATGTCTTATGCAAATTGAGGGAGAAAAGAACATGTTTTGGTGTGTTTTCTAAGTCTCTGACAGTTTTCAGATGGGTTAAACACTCATGAAAAACAGTGAATGAGCTCCTATGCTATACGTTTCATTCCAACAAGATGTGTTGACAATATTGGGTTATAATTTATCATTTTATGTGTGTCTTCTTTCTATTTGGTGATAAATAACCAGTGTGTCATTAATCTATGGCATCTCTAGTGAGTAGTGTAGACCTTGTCTAATTGAAAAAAAAGGCCATACTGAATGAATGAATTCCACTAGAATCTCCAAGTCAGCTCTGCTGGGGGTAGAGTAGGGAGGGTTATACACAAAGCTTTTGTCTCCACCAATCTGATGACACTGCTCTTGTGAAGGTCACCGATAAGCTCTATCATGTTAAATCCAGTGGCACATTTACAGTCCTCTTTTTTTCCCAACTATTCCTTGCTATTCTTTCTGTTTCCACTGTTACCCCTTCCTTCCCCATGTCCCACACTTGAGTCTCCACATAACAGTCAGAGGTTTTTCTTCTAAAACCTGAAGCAGATTGTATCAGTCTTCTCAAAACCTTTCAGAGGCCTCCTGTCTTACGCAGAAGTCAATCCAGAGTTCTTACTTGGGTCTTCAGGGCTCTGCATTTTTTGCCCTGTCTTTCCAACCTCATCTACCACTTCTCTGCTGATCACTCTACTTCAAACACATAGGCCTCCTTGTTGCTCCTTCAGCTTGCCATGCATGCCCTGACATCAGGGCTTTGCACATGCCGTTTTCTGGTATTTTCTTCTCTCCGAATCTACATGTCTTGCTCCCTCACTTTGCTCAATGTTACTTCTGTGACAACTCTATCTGAAATAACCTGCCTCATGCTCTAGCCCATTTCTTTGTTTTCATAATATCTACCACTACCTGCCATTCTATATCTCCATGTTTGTGTTTGTTCATCTTTTCCCTAGAATGTAAACTCCATGGTTGGAAGGACATGGTCAGATCTATTTACTGCTGTTTTCTGGGAGCCTAGCATAGTACCTTGGCAGATTGGAGGTACCCATAAAGTTTGTCATACAAACACATATTAGCCATTTGTTTTCCTGAGGATGGTTTATATGGTCCTTCAAAGCCTCAAAAAACCACTTCTCCCAATCTGTCTTGGTACACAGTGCTGAGTCTTAGCAGGGAAGTGGCTACACATCCATAGAATCAAAAATCTTCCTGGAAGGAGAAGAAAAGAGACTCACTTGAGGTTCAGTGCTACTCTTAGGAATAATGTGATTAAGAGTCACTGGAAGAAAAATCATCAAGCGGCCCAAAAATAAATTCATAGGGAAAGAAAGAAGATTCTGTGACGGCTGGGGTTTTTGGAGGAGAGTTGGTAATGGCCCCGCTCATGGGTGAAACTTCTTTAGGCCCAGCCACCCTTGCACAACTGACATGTTTCAGGCAGAATGGCTAAGCTCAGGTGTGTAAACTAAACACAGCATAACCTTATGAGTCCCAGGCTTATGATATTGCCTAACCAGCGAAGGGGACACCAGAATAAAATCTCGTCAGATCACATGGCAGCCCCAGAAACAAGGGCAACTGATCACGGTAGATGTTCAGTTCTTTCTGTCTGGCTTTTGGAAGCAGGATCGACTCCTGCAAAATAAATAAGTACACAAGTTTCTTAGAAAATTTGGGTGGGAGAACTTAAGACAGTACATTTCTATCTTTGTTTTCATTCCCCCAAAACTCAGAGCCAAAGGTAATGCCAAAATACTGGAATTAGTGAAGACAACAGTGCATTGAAGATCTTTTCAAAAATTATTGTATACATATCCTTTTAATCATCTTATTCTTCTGGCATTTCAATCTATAAGCCAATTACATCCTTTTCGAAGTTAGCAGGATACAAAATACAGATACTTATACTTGATAACTTTAGATGACCTCCTCACCTTTTTGATAACTTTAGATGATCTCCTCACCTTATGATTTTATATTTCTCTAAGTCAAATGGGAAGTCCGTGGCAGAGGTAAACATCAGATCTTACATCTCTTAAAGGAGTATGTATTTCATGTCTTTTCTTGGACTTTGACATGGAATTCCATATCTATATTATTCAGCAACTTCTGTTGGGTACAAAACATTTTATTGTGCCATAACAAAAAGCTGTTTAGAGATATACAGCATGTCTGTTAATGCAACATAAACACCTATTGCAATAGAAGCCTGTAGATTGTCAGGAATAAATCTTACAGCCTTGATTTCATAGTTTCATAGGCATGAAGAAAAATGAGTTTTTATGTAGTTCTTAATGTGGAGGCCACGTAAATGGCCCACTAAGATTGGGCATGTCAGCTGCCAAGGGTCAGACTATTCTGAACGAAAGGTCTCCATAGAAACAATTGCAACAAAATCATCCATGGAATAGTTGATTCAATACTCGACCATCTTGTTGTTAGATTGGTGGTCTGTTGGTGGAATATAACAATCCATGTGACCCTCTAAACCTCCAGAATGACCAGATTGTCTAAAATGTTAGTCTTTGTTGCTTTTTTTTCTAGTTATAATCTATTTGAAGGAAGCAAAGATATGCTGTGCTTTAGGTAATGATAAAGTTAAATAAATAATACAAGTTTTGGCATTAATACAAACTAAAGCAAAAGAAGAATGATATAGTCATCAAAGTACATTTGATTATGTGGGTTCTGAATAAAAAGAAAGATAACTAGGTTGGAAGATAAAACTAGTTGAGTAAGGGGTGAATGACAGAGAGAAAGGAAAAAGCATACAGTGTATTCCAGAAAAAACACTGCTATTAATAGAAAACAATAAGCTTGAGACCTTAATCAGTTACATCCCCTTGAGGTAGATTCTGATTCTATTTCTGTTTTTTTTTCCCCATGCTCCTGAAATTCACCTCCATTTCTAGCTTAATATCTTCTTCATGATATTTGCCTGTTTAAAATAAACTTTATTTAGTAATTACCTCTTTTAACCCCCTTTTCAAAGTCCTGAAAAATGAATTGTTATTTAAATAATCAGCAGTAATGATCAGTGACAAAGACAATCAGCAGATCAGTTGTCTGAACACAGAAATTAAGAGGAAATCTAGCAGATTTTTTTTTTTAAAGAAAGCTAGCTAACTAATTAAATAAGGTAAATGGGGGGAAATTGTGAAAACAATATCTGGAATAATCCTCTCACCTCCCCCAAATGGTTGATTTACTGATTCACTAATTTATGTGACTCTTCTGAGCATCTGCTCAATGGCAACTCTGGTGATGAGTTCTCAAGGGTACCAGCTATGACGTCCGCTCTCAGTGGCCTTGTGTATGGCCGGTGAGGCAGATGTGGGAATCATTAAGGAAAAGTCGTAGTTCGAAAGGCATGTTCACCTTTAAAACAATTATGCTAGGGTCAATTAAGTTGGAAAAATGGGGGGAAAAATCTTTTTTTTCATCAAGTAGTCATTTGGCGTGAGCTATGAAGTCAATCCAAATCATTAAGCAAGTAGCTATAGACAGAGCTGTACCTACTGTGTTACATTTGCGGCTATTATCAATTAAACGTATCAAGTCATAGTCATTCAGTAAGTGTTACTTACCAGGTACTTGCTAAACATGTGCTGAGTGAATGACTGAATGATAATGTCATTCAGTCATTCACTGAATAATTATTCATGAGGTAATCTATTTCATTCCTTTTCAGATTTTAATGTTCATGTGAATCGTATGCTAATCCTGTAAAAATGCCCATTCTGGTTCATTCAGTCTGGAAAAGGGCTTGAGATCCTACATTTCTTCCTTTCCTTTCCTTTCCTTTCCTTTCCTTTCCTTTCTTTCCCTTCCCTTCCCTTCCCTTCCCTTCCCTTCCCTTCCCTTCCCTTCCCTTCCCTTCCCTTCCCTTCCCTTCCCTTCCCTTCCCTTCCCTTCCCTTCCCTTCCCTTCCCTTCCTTCCTTCTTTCTTTCTTTCTTTCTTTCTTTCTTTCTTTCTTTCTTTCTTTCTTTCTTTCTTTCTTTCTTTCTTTCTTTCTTTCTTTCTGTCCTTCCTTCCTTCCTTCCTTCCTTCCTTCCTTCCTTCCTTCTTTCTTTTTTTCTTTCTTTCTTTCTTTTGACTTTCCATGACTGAAGCAAAAAGATCTAAAACCGCAGCTTCTGGAAGAATCCTTTGTGCTCTCCGGTCTTGTATCTCTCTTCGAACTTGACCTTGGCCTCCCATCGGCTGGTTTCAGAGCAGGGGCTCTGAAGACATCTTTGTTCACAACAGTTTTGTCCAAGGGGACATCCACAGAGTACTTTGTGGGCATGAGGTGAATGTAGTTATAATCTTTCACGAAAGATTTTATCTTTGACCTCTTAGCAATTTTCTTCTTGCCCATGGCAGCTGTCACTTTTCGGGGATAGCGGTCAATTCCAGCCACCGGAACATGGCTGTAGGGGTGGTCCTAGGGGCCATCATCAGTGTTTTTCACGAGGACCGCTTTGTGTCTGGAGTAGCGTCCGGCCAGGACCAGCACCACCTTCCCAGGGTTCATAAACTGGCCCATTTTGGCAGCAGCCACTGGGGCCCACAGCAGAAAGGCAGATTCTACATTTCTAACAAGCTCCTGGAAGATGCCCATGTTACTAGTTCATGAATTTTACGTTCAGTAGCAAAAATGTCCTTGATAGACAACCGTATAGGAAGCTGCTGAAAGTCAGGAGCCTGCAATATATGGTTGCATTTCTGTCACTTAGCAGTGGTGTGATCTTGGGAAAGTTACTCTCTTTGAATCTTACTTTCCTGATCTTTTAAGTTGGAAACATGACACTTAACTGATTATTAGGTGAAATAAATGATGTAATGAGTATGAAAGTTTTTTATAACTTAAAAGTGTTCTGCATATAGATCAGCATTATTATTAGTCCGTAAGGAGAGGCGATTAATAAGGACGATCTTTCTGTAAATACATAGTGATTGTATTGGCAAACTAGTACAAATGAATATTCTGAGATGTGAAACCTTAATGAAGATACAGGCACACACGAATGTGGCAGGCTCCCTAACTACCAAAGCCATTTAAATATGTGACCCGATTTTGCATGGCTTACAGCAGGATACGCTTTCATGGTAGCAATATTATTATTTACCAGGTCATTGTAAAAAATCAGATGTCCTTGTATAACAAAGGCCCACAGCCAATATTTTATGGATAGCACGCCAAAGGGTTGGAAATTGATGATTTATAGATCAGGAAATAACAGTTAATCAACTTTCCTGACTTCTCAAGCCGTGTTGGGCAATTCTGCATCACCTTTTGCCTGTCAGCTGTGTTTGTATTCACGGTGTTACCTTTGCAGGCTGAAACAGGATATGCACGCTCTTGGAGGTGCTGCCTGGAAATGCTCCCAGCATGACTGGGAGGCTAGGGGCGAACTGTTGTTGCTCATCCATCAGAAGCATCATGTGTTCTGACGTCAAACACAGTGCATGGCATGCAGTGTCACTGGGCAAAGGGTGTGGCTCTGTTCCCACACACGAATGCCCACCAAACTACGTGGCGTCACTCATATTCCTTCGAGAAACATGTATACATCGATTTTTGCATTTACAGCAGACTGGGTATTGGACTCTGTAGGATTTGAAAATCTTGGAAATGATTTCAAAGAAGAGCTGAACATGTTAAACAATTTGAGAAATGAGATATATGAGAACAGTGAAAGAGAGGAAAGCCAAGGGCATCTTAACACACCTTCTTAATTGAAACATTTGGAATCAACCCCCCAACCCTGCATTAGATCTAATTATTATTTTGTTTACATTCTTCTAAGAATTTGCCTGTGCTCATAACGTGGATTTAATTCTATCATATGTGTAGTTATTTATTACTTATTTCATCTAGCAGGTTTTGTTTAGATACATGCCTTACTCATCCTGATTATCTCCCAGAGTGCCCAAAATAGCGATTTCTTTCAATAAATGCTCATTGAATAAATAGAGAATAAATGACCCACCAGTGCATACATACAACTAATATAGGTTTAGGAATTCTCAAGTGACAGTGACACAGAAATTGTGTCAGAGGAAACTAGAACCCAGTGTTGTCTACAAATAACCTCAGCTTATCACGGTGTCACCGGCATGTGGAATAACAGATTCCGAATTGCTTAGTGAGAAAAACACAAAATTTACTTGCAAGAAAAATTATTTTGCAGGCAAGGTGAAATGCTCCATTCAGTCAAGAGTACAGTTAGTTACCTCTGTATTTACCGCAACACAAATCTTTGCCATCCCCGTGCCTAGTGTCTGAGCGCACAGCTCTTCTCTTAAATAGCAACACACTACATTCTTCTCAGGTTTTCCACGGAAATCCAGTCTTGGTGTGAGAGCCACTAGTAGATTATAAATAGCCTCTCTGGGGCAGCTGAAGTTTGAAAGGCATGGGTCCCGTATGTCCAAGTCCATCGTCCTTCCATACTATATTATATTATAGTATATTAAAATAAGACCAGGTCTTATATTAATTTTTGCTCCAAAAGATGCATTAGAGCTAATGGTCTGGCTGGGTCTTAGTTTCGGGGAAACACGGTACCTGCAGCAATTAACCTGACTGACCACTCTCTCCTTGAAAGGCTGTCTTTACTGGCTTCCTGTAATACCACGGTCTCTTGGTTTTCCTCCTCTTTTCAGACCCCCCGCTTCTCAGTTTGTTTTTCCTTTGCCGTGCCTTAACTATTGATTGCTGCTTCCCAGGGATTTGTCATCCCTACGCTTCTTCTCAGCCACACACTCCTTTGAGTGCCGCATCTTGTCTCATGGTTTTAAGTATCACGTATCTCACCTTCATACATCACGTGAAGTTTCATATGTAATGTTCTCCATATTTAGCCGATAATGCTCTTTCAGTTTCTAAAATGCAGCTAGTATGTGCAGGAGGAAAACTCAGGGTCAAAATCTGGAAAACAACACATGTAGGCATGCATGATTTTGTGTGTGGAAAGCACGCATCCATCTTTTAGCTGAGGTTAGAAATCCATATAGATTTGCCTGATGATCTGCCTACCCCCTCCCATAACCTATGTTTTCCTTGACCCTCCCTGAGCTGCTCTCTGAACTTTGCCTAAACTCCACTGTTGGGAAACTTGACAAGCACTTCTTTCTGGCCAAGAGAAGTTGTCATCAACTTTCACAGAAATTTTTTACCATTCAGAAAGAGTTTATGCTTTACCAAAAGAATTCACCTTGGGGCCCTTTCAAATTACCAGCTCTCCAAGGAAATTTAATATCTGATTCAACTAATAAAAATTAGATTTACTCACATTGGGAAGCCATGTCTGTAGTTCTGCCTCACTTTATGTAACTGGTGCGTCCTTGAAATCTATTCAAGGCAGGTAGTTGTAAGCTGAATAATAGTTCAAATGTGTTAATCAATTTGCTGAGGAAAACAGAAATACTTTTATGAAGTAAAGAAGAAGCATATTTCTTGTGTGTAAATTTGGACTTCATGTACGGAGTGTACTTATTTTTGGAGGCATACCAGTGTACAGGAGAGGGAGAAAGAGAGATTAACGCTTGTTCAGGACGTGCCAGCTGTCAGGCGTCATGCCAGGAACCGAGGCCTGCCATTGTAAGCGAGCTGACTTAGGCTTTGGTTGTGTTTTGTTTTGTGTGTGATAGGATATAGGTCAGAAGAGCTGTGTTTGTTCCACAGTCCAAAATGTTTTTGCTCCCCCAAATCCAAATGCCTTTGAGTTTGCTGTTTCCCCACTGCTATTACCCAAGAAATTCACACCAGACAGACTCCTGGGTATTTCTTTCTGCTCAGTCTCTTTCTACCCCTCTCCTTTTCCTAAGACAGTTCAAAGGGAAAAATCTCATAGCCAAGCTTATTTACTATTAGGTGAGCTATTGAAAAAAAAAAAAATACCGAGGGTGCCCAAAAAATGTATGCACATGACTTCTTTTCATCTTTTGTTATCGGTATATATTGAGTTTTATATTACAATTTTAATACAGTTTTTTCCTTTCTTAAAATGTGTCTACATTTTTTGACACCCTCCGTATATATGATACCTAATGTAGTGTAATGTATGTGTGTTTATAAACACATATGTGCATGCATACACACACGTACATTACCTTGGCTAATGTAACTTAATTTAAGTGAGAGTAACCACTGGGAACTGACTCCTTGCATTTCTGTAGTTACATGCAAGCCTCTCCCTCCCCTCTGGTTGCTGGGACAGCCTCTTAATTCCAGTTGTCACAAAGATGGGGGCAATGTGTGGACCAGCTTCCACCTCTTTGACAGGTTTCTTTACTAGAAGCATAATGAGGTGGGAAAGACACCAGAGAGCCCTTAACTGCATTAACACTTAGAGAAGAACTCAGGCCCCACCCTCCAGCCCTGCTCACCTTCTAACCACCTTCTCTCCACGGCCTCCCCACCTACCCCAGCCACTCTTACTGCCTAGATCTGAACAGCAGCACTTGTGTTAACAGCTTGGCTGCTGCAGGAAGCCAGACCCCAGGAAGCAACAAAATATTTCCCTCTGGGAGGCTCTGGCTGGAGGCTTCCCTTCCTTTCCTGTGTCAAGAAAACCTGTGTTTCCTAACGCACAGGCCATAGAATAAGCCAAATTCTTGTTTTTTTCGCCTTCCCCTCTGGATGGAAAGGGCCCTATTAGACAGATTTTATATGACTAAGTTGTGTTGATTTTACTCTCATTAATGGCTCCGACTCATTAAAAAAAGCATTGGGGATTTAAAAAATGTATCTGAAAAATAAACAAATACATGAACTCTAGTTCTTATTCCAGAACACAAAGCAAACAAAATACCCTGAGTTGGAGTGCCTAATTGTGTTTCGCATAGTATAACGAGTTAATAAATCACACGGCAGCTATGTAAATATGTCTAAACTCTGTGTGGAGAATAGTTAATAACCCAACAGCTAATGTAAGTGGATGTTTATTTATTAAATTATGGCAACCCTGCATTAATACAAAATAAGCTGACCAAAATGGAGAGGAATGCAAAACATAAAGCCCTCATCACTTTTTAGTTGTTTTTAAAGGAAGAGCAGAATGTGGGGGAGGGAAGCAAATATCAGATACTCCAGATTATTTTATTTAATGATGGACACATAGACGAGAGCACACAGGCATAAATAGACACATACACAGTTTCTGCATACTGCACGTCTGCCTGTTTGACACGCAGAAAACCATTTGCCTCATGCAGAGCCTCAACTTGACATTGTGGCTTTATTCAGCACTGTAGTCTTGCCCAAATCCATCACTCCAGCCATATGTCTCCCCAACACCTTGCACATTTCATATTTGCCACTTAGTCCTATCGCTGTCTTCTACTTCCTCCCACTTAGCACATTCTTCAGGAGCTGTCCGAAACCCATTTCCTCTGTAAAGCCTTACCTTCAAATGTCCAGTGATATTTTTTCCCCTCGTGTGAACTCTCATTCCTTAATGATCTTTAATACTCCTTTTCACACCATTTATGGGAGGTGCTGTTATTTCTCTTGTAAAGATCTGACCTCCCCAAACTGGATTATAAACACTGGATGACATAATTCAGACCTTGCTCTTCTCAGGAACCTTTCATCACCCATCACATTGCCTTGTACAGAGTAGGTGGTAGGTAGGTTGATATACAGGAAGGACATGGAATCAGAGAGAACCGTATGTGTAAGCCACTACCTTTGAACGAAGATTGAATAGCAAAAATGTATCCCTTGCCATTCTTTTTGTGAAGGAAGATGGTAAATCAGTCTCAGTGGGGTGAATTTCTGACTGGCAAGTACAGGATTCGTAGATAGCATCTTAATTAATAGACTTAGGGTTGACCAGGTCAACAAGATGGATGCTTTTTGCAAACGTGTGTGTTTGCATATGTATGTGCAAACATATGTACTAGTGCGTTAAGGGAAGTCCTCACCGGTTGAAGGGGACACTTCAGCAAAGGCCTGAGAGACAGTAGGGAAACGAGCTGTTGGTTTATTTAGATAAGAGTTTCAGGTGGCGCAAGGCGAAAAATGACAGCGTGGGAGCAGGCTGGCTGTGTTTGAAGAATGACAAAGAGGCCCGAGTATGCTGAAGAGAATGAATACATAGCAGTCAATAAAATCAGAGAGTTAGCTAGGGCACAGATCATGTAGGACCTTGAAGGGACTTCGGTTTTTATTCTGAGTGGGATCGGAAGCCATTGAAGTGTTTTGATCAGGGGAGAAAAACTATATGACACATTTGAAAAGCTCAGTGTAAAATAGGATCTGTTTTCAACTTTAGTTCACGACACACTATCATCAGTGCAACATGCATGATGTTCTTTTATACGATTTTTAAAAAATAAAAACTAGTGCCTGCTTTGGCAGCACATATACTAAAAAAGTAAAACATAAATACACTTGAACGTATCCATTCATCCCCAAACTTTAGCCGTAGCTTTTATCTACCTATAATTCTTAATGGTAATTCTTTCCTTACCATAATTATTTATGGTAAATTGACTTCTACTGTACTTCCCTGGTTAGTATTATCATTAACGAAAAATATTTGCTTAAAACTAAACTATAAGTGCAGATTTTTAAAACCTTTGTATAGAAACACATACAAACGTAGACAGAGCAGAATAATGATTGATCCTTTCATCTCTCTTCCACAGCGATCAGCTAATGGCCGATCTTGTTTCATGAATTTCCCTACTCAGTCCCACCCCCACTCCCAGTTTACTTTTTAAGCCAAGTTTATTTAAGTACAATTAGCTCACAATAACAGCCATCACTTTAAGTGTACATTTCTGTGAATTTTGACATGGCATACAATTGTCACAAAATACACCACTATCAAGATACACAGTCTTGCATTACACCAGCGTTCCTATATTCCCTTTTATAGTCAATTCCCTATCTCTATCCCCATTCCCTAGTAATGCTATTTTCTATCCCTACAGTTTTGCCTTTGTAAGAACATAATATAAACATATTGTATATGAATCTGGCTTCTTTTACTTAGCCTAATGCTTTTGATATTCACCTACATTGCTCAAAATGTCTGTAATTCATTACTTTTTATGGCTAAAAAGTTGGATGAATGTACGTCCATTGGATGAATGTACGTACATACTTTGTTTATCCACTCACCAGCTGATGACCATGTGTTTTGTTTCCAGTTTTTGGCAGTCGTCAGTCAAGCTACTCTAAACACCCACATATAGATGGATATATTAGCATGTCTCCGTTTCTCTTGAGTAAATACCTAGGAGATGGATGAGTTATAGAGTAGTTCGTATTTAACTTTGTTAAGAAACTTGTCAGTGTTTTTCAGAATGGCTGAACCATTTTGCTTTTCTACCAGCAATGTATGAAACTGATAGATGCTTTGTCTCACATCAGTGTTCAAAGACAAGGTGTTGGGATCTAATTGTGATTTTATTACGAATTTTCCTAATTAGTAAAGATGTTGATCGTCTTTTCATTTTCTCTTTGCCAGTTGTATCTCATTTTTAGTGAAGTATTTATTCAAATCTTTTGCTCATTTTTAATAATTTTTCTTACTGAATTTTGAAAATTCTTTATATATCTTTATCAGATATGCGTCTTGCAAGTATGTTCTCCCCTCCTGTAAATTATCTTATTTTCATCTCAGTGTTGACTTTCAAAGAGCGGGTTTTTAAAATCATATCTATTTATAAATTTTATGATTTCTGAGTTTTGTATCTAAGAGTGCTTTGCCTGACCCAAGGTCACAAAAATTTTCTCCTCTGTGTTCTAGACATTTCATAGTCTTAGGTTTTATATTTAGATTTATGATTCGTTTTTGAGTATATTTTGCAAATATTGTGAAGTATGGTCCAAGATTGCTTTTTATTTATTTATTTATTTTTGCATACAGATGCACAATTATTCTACACTCTTTGTGGAAAAGATTATTCACTTTTCACTGAATTCCCTTGGCAACTTAGGAAGAAATCAGTTGGCAATAAATATGTAGGTCTATTACCAGACTCTCTGTTCTGTTCAATTCCATTGATCCATGTGTCTATTTTTTCACCATTACCCCCCACTGTCTTGATTAATGGAGATTTATAATAAGTGTTGAAAACAGATAGTATAGGTCCTCAAATTTTGGTCGTCTTTGTCAAAAAGTGTTTTTGCTAGTCCACGTCCTTGGCATGTCTCTATAAGTTTTAGGATCAGCTTGTCATTTTCTACCAAAAAAACCCTGCTAATATTTATATTGGGATTGCACTGAAACTATAGATCAATCTAGGGGAAATTATCATCTTAACAATGTTGAGTCTTCCAAATTCATATGTATGGCATATTTTTTTGTTTAGATCCTACATTTCTGTCAGCAGTGGTTGGTAGTATTTTGTGTATGTTTTACACTTCTTTTGTTAAAATTATTCCTCAGTATTTTATTTTTGATCTTATTATTGAAATTGTTTTCGTAATTTATTTTTCAATTTTTATTTACTATCCAGTGGTAGTCTATAGCGATTCAGTTTATTTTTTGTATTGATCTTGTATCCCGCAATCTTGTTAAACTCACCTGTTAATTCTGTTAGCTTTTTTGCAGTTTTCATCAGATTTGCTACATAGACTAACATGTAATCTGTGAAAACAGACAGTTTCACTTTTCCTATCTAATATGGTTGCCTTTTATTTACTTTTCTCATCTTGTTGCATAAGCGAGAACCTCCTGTGCAATGTTACATAGAAATGGTGACATCTCATCTTGTCCTTGATCTTAGAAGCATTCAGGCATTCTTCATTAAGTATGATACTAGCTGTAGGTTTTTTGGAGGTGCCTTTTTGTTTTTTTTTTTCCTGGTTGAGGCAGTTCCCTTTTCTTCCTATTTAGTTAAGAGCTTTTATCATGAATGAGGATTAAATTTTGTAAAATGGCTTCTCTGTGTCTATTGAGATGATAATGTATTATTTGTTCTTTGTTCTCTTTATATGATGAATTACACTGATAGATTTTCAAATTTTATGCAAATCTTGCATTGCTGTGATAAGTTCCACTTGGTCATGTTGTATAATTCCTTTTATATTTGGTCATGTTGTATAATTCCTTTTTATATGTTGTATTCAGGTTAATATTTTGTAAAAAATGTTTGTGTCTATATTCATGAGAAATATTAATCTGTACTTTTCTTCAGTTGTGATATCTTTGGCTTTGTTATCTGAATAATATTGGCTTCATCGAGTGAGTTTGGAAGTGTTTCTTCCTCTGCTTTGTCTGAAAAAGTCTGTATAGGATTTACATGTTTTTTCTTCAAATACTTGAAATAATTTACCAGTGAAGCCATCTAAGCCTGGTCTTTAGATTGTGGTAAAATTTTAAATTATTACAGTTAAATTTAAATTAAGTTAACATTTTATGATTGCGTATTTTTTTATTTCTTATAAGTTGTCTAATTTGTTAGCACAGAGTTGTTTGTGATATTTTTTATGGATATAGAATACTTTTAACTTTTGTAGGTGTGGTAGTGATATGCCTTCCTCCTTCATTCCTGAATTTGATAGTTTTTTGTTTTCTTTTTCTTCTTGGTTTAGCTAAAAGTTTGTAAACCTAAAAAAGTCTTTTTCTAAGCATAACTTTTATCTATTGTTTTCTCTTTTTATTTTATTGATTTCCACTGTGATCTTTATTTTCCTTCCTTCTCCTTGCTTTAGATTTAATTTGTTCTTCCTTTTATAGTTTTTAAAGGTGAATGCTTATTGATTTGAGATCATTTTTCTTTTTAACGTTTATAGCTACAAATTTCCCTCAAGGTACTGTTTTAGTTGCGTTTCAGACATTTGATGTGTTGTGATTTAGTTTTAAGTTGGTGTAAGACATTTTCTCATTTCTCCTACGATTTCTTCTTTGACCCTTGGGTTAGTTAGAAATGTATTGTTATATTTACAAACATGTAGAGCATTCTTAGTTCATCTCTGTTGTTAGTTTTTAATCAAATTCCATTGTTGTTGGGGAACATACTTGGAATGATTTCAGTCTTTTTACATTTATGGAGACTTATTTTGTGTCATAGCATGTGGTTTATTTTGGAGAATGTTTTATGTGAGCTTGAAAAGAATGTGTATACTGCTGTAGTTGGGAGGTGTGTTGTGTAAATGTCAGTTAGGTCATGTTTGTAATAGTATTATATACGTCTTCTATATCTTTGCTGATTTTCGTTCTAGTTGTTCCATCAATTATTGAGAGTGGAACATTGATAATTCCAATTTTAATTGTTGAGTTGTCCATTTCTTTCAATTCTGTCAGTTTTTGCTCTTTGGACATAACTCATTAGTTATGTATATATTTATAATTGTTACATTATCCTAATTTATCAATCCTTTTGTCACTGTGAAATAGTCTTCTTTGTCTCTAGTAATATTTCTTGTCTTTTTGTATATTTTGCCTGATACTATTAATAACTCTCATGTTATTAATAGTATCATTAGAGAGTTAATGTTTCCATGGTATATATGTTTTAATATTTTTACTTTAAAGTTATTTGTGTCTTGAATCTAAAGTGTGCCTCTGGTAAATAGCATATAGTTGAATCTTGCTTTTTAAATTCAGTTTGACAGTCACTATTTTTGATTTATATAGTTAGTCTAAACTCAGTTAATGTTATTATTTATATGTTTAGGTTTATATCTGCCATTTTTTGTTTTCTGTATGTCTTGTGACTTTATGTCCCTCTGTTCCTTCTTTGCTGCTTTGTTTTGTGTTAAATATTGTTAGTGCATAATTTTAATTTCTCTGAGATTTTCTAATTATATTTTTTGAGTTATTACCTTAAAGGTTGTTCTTGGAACTATAATATTCATCTTAACTGATCAGATTCAATTCCAGGTAAATAATGACTCAATGGCAGCAAAATATAGCAATTATAGCAATTTTACTTAAATATATCTGCATTAATGATCCCACTAATTTGTGTTGTTATTGACATGTATTTTATATCTATATATTTTACAAATCCAATAACACATTGTTACAATTAAGGATTTCCTTAATTTTACTTTAAAGGAAAGTAGACAATAAAAGAAAAGATGTACAGATTAGACCATTTCTATTTATGTATCTTCAGTTCACTGATATTTACTTTTGCCGTCTCAAATATAATGTTCAGCCTGTGTAGTGAATTATTATTTCAATATAGCACTTTTCAGATCTAGAATTTCTATTTGGTTTATTTTTTGGGTAGTTTTAAATCCTTTCCTGATATTCTCCATTTATTGAGTAATTGTCATCATATTTTCCTTTAGTTCTTTAAACATGATTTTCTTTTATTAGTCTTTGAAAATATTTATAATAATTGCTTTGATATCTGTCTGCTGAATCCAATATCTGGACACACTCAAAGGCAATTTTATTGAATACTTCTAAGGATGGGTCACACTTTCTCATTATTTTGCACGTGTCATAATTTCTTGCTGAAAACTGATTATTTAGCAACTCTGGATTCTGCCTCCTCCTCCCCCTCCCCCCGGGTGGTGTTATTGTTGCTGGATTTTTGTTTTGTTTTCATGTTACTTGCCTGATATTGGAATCTGTCATACCACATGAATAGTTGCTGGTGTTTCTGCTTAGTTTGTTTTTGCATTTTTACTTTTTAATTCTAGCCTTGTCTCCTAGGAATCATCACTGTTCCAAAGAACTTAGTTATCAGCCAGTGATTGATGAGATTGTACTCAAACATCTCCAGCACTAAGTCTTCTACCCTCTGTCAGTGGATCTGTGTGTAGGTTTGGTAATACTTTCAAAGTTCAGGCAGTTTTCAAGCCTTCTATACCTTTTATTTTCTTCTAGAAACTTTCAGGTCTTCCCTGTGTGTACACACAATTTACCAGTTAGCTAGTACATATGGAAAGTTAACCAACCCCTTATATTGCTTTCTCATTTCAGAGATCTTCCTGTTAAGTTTCTAGCTAGTCTTCTGGTCTGCCATTCATCCCAACAAAGTCTGTGACCTTAGTCTAGTAGGGCTGTAGGAGTTCTCTATTCATTTCCTGCTGAGTTTGCTACTTTTAATGACAATGCCTCTAAAGAAAGATAGCTCCCTCCAACAGAAAAGCTGCTGGTTTCACAGACAGCCCTTCTCTGGGGAACTACCTTGATAACTGAACTGGAGAGGGGATAAGCAGCTCCAAGTCAGTAAGACGTATATTCCCACTGTTCTTACCCAAAGCTCAGTAATTTTTCAGGAATGAACACTTAGTTTGTTAATTGCCTTTGGTCAATTTCAAGGCCCCTTAATCAAAATTTCTAACAATTTTTGTCCAGTGTTATTTATCTGAGGGAGGATTTGTACAACTCCTTGCTCCACCATAGATAGAAGTCCTGCCTATACTTTTTTCCTTATCGTATTATACTGGCTAGGACAGTTGAACAGGAATAAATAAGTGGACATCCTTCTCCAATCCTTGTTCTCAGAAGATAATCAAGTAACATTTTACCATGAAAAATGGTTTTCTGGATTTCTTTTTGTAGATATACATTATTAGATTAAAGAAATGCACTTATTTTCTTGCTTTTTTTTTTAAGTCATGATTATGATCAGATGCTTAAGTTTAGGAATACTGTTACAACCATTTCGATTATATTTTTCCCTCCTTTATTCTATTAATAGGTAAGTTATACTGATTGCTTTCCAAATATTAAGCAACCTTGCATTCTTATAATAAATCCAATTCAGTCATGATGTGGTATCTTGTGGTGTGTATATAATTGTATTCAAATTATGAATATTTTGTTTGCATTTTTTTCTTTATATTTATGAGTGAGATTGGCCTGTAATTTTAATAATTCTTAATGTCCTTGCCACGCTTTGGTATCAAAGTTTTCCTGGCTTTGTAAAAATGGTTGTCATTGTTTTTTATTCTTCTATATTTTGGAAGAGGTTATACAAGATTGATGTTATTTTTGCATAAATGCTAGTAGAATTCATTGCTGAAGTCACTTGCGTACAGAGTTTTCTTGGTGGATAGGTTTAATAGTATGGATTTAGTTAAAAATACACACACATGCACACACATATATGAGAAGTCATATGACTTATCAGATATTCTTGTGTCTGTGTTAGTTTTGTTCTTCTAGGAATGTCTTTTGTACCTATATTTTAAAATTTATTGGCATAAAGTTATCCTTAATATTCTCTTATTATATTTTAACCTCTATAGGATTTGCATTAATATCTAAATTTCTTGCTATAGGTCATCTCTGTCTCCTGGATTGGTTTTGCTAGAAGTTTTAATTCAATTTCATCTTTATAAAAAAACAACTTTGGAACTATAGCTTCTCTTAATTGTATATTTATCTTTCTGGTTCATTTACTTTTTATCTTTATTATCTCCTTCTGCTTCTTTTGAGGTTTAACTTGCTGTTGTCTTTCACTTTTTTAAGATAGGTGCTGAGAAAAAGGGTTTTACTTATAATTAATTTTCTTCTCTAAGCACATATATTGCATTTTGAGCACAACTTTAGCTGCATCCAAGAAGTTTGGAAATGTGGTATTAGCATTAAGTTCAAACCATTTAAAAATTTTTATTGTGATTTTTTTTCCTTGGTCTCTCATTGACCTGAAGTTTATGTCTTCATTTCTAAGCATGATGATTTTCTAGTTATCTTTTTGTTATTGATTTCTAGCTTAATTATACTATGTTCAGAATGTGCACTCTGAATAATTTCACTCTTTAGATATTTGTTCAGACTTGTTTTACAGTCTACCATATGCCAGTTTTAGAAATGTTTTGTATTAGTTTGGTGTAAAAGTAATTGCAGTTTTTGCATTTATTTTTAACCTTTTAAACCACAGTTACTTTTGTATCAATCTATTAGTTTCTGTTCCAATTTTATCTATGTGGTCCAATTATTTTCTTAATTGTGTTATTCAAATTGTACTACTATTTAGATACCTGATCTATCTGTAACTGAAAGAGGTGTGTTAAGATCTCTGTTGTTGTAGAATTATTTATATTTATTCTTCATTTGTTTTGACAATATTTGCTTTGTAAATTTTGGGGGCTATATTAGTAGGTGCATATAAATTAGCATTGTTTTATGTCCTTGGAAGTAAGCATTTATTATTATGAAATGTCTACTTAGTAACTTGTTTTCTTTTAAGGTTTATTTTGACAGTAAATCTATACTAGGTTTCTTTTAGTTGATGGTTAAAAGGTGTATCTTTTTTCAGACCTTTTTACTTTCAACTTTTCTATATCTTTGTATTTAAAATGTTCCTCTTGCAAGTAGGATATAGTTGGGTTTTAGTTTTTTTATTGAGTCTGATGGTCTTTAACTTTAATTGAAGTATTTAATCTGTTTATATTAATATAATTACTTTTTTGGATTAAGTGTTTTGTTTTTAAAAAGTTTGTTTCCCCTCTGTATTAGTTTCTTTACTCTCTTTTTCTTCTAGAGGATCCCTTTTGACTGCTTCTGTTTTCTTAGTGAAGTAGGAAGTAGGTCATTAACTGAGAGTAAAGATGAAGGAGGTTTGGAGAAGAGAAGAAAAGGTTAACAGTGGCATCTATAAGAGTAGAAAAATGAAGAATCTATGGAAATGTAGTAGGACTTCCAGGTAGCACGGGGTCTTCCTGATGTTACTGGTCATGAATTTAGAATAAGACTCATCAACTTGGATATGTGTTTTTGTTCACACATATTCAACTGCACAAAAGCGGGTGTGGAGAAGATAGAATTTAAGATTAGTCATTGTTGGGATTTTGCCAGGCGTGCAAATTATAAATGGAGAGTTGCCCAAGGGAATTGATGGTGTTATACAAGACAGTGATTATAATGATGAACTGGAGTATCTAAACTGGGTTAGGAAGCAGGCAAGGTCATAAGGTACTAAAAATCATGCAAATGTAATTTTTCTGGTCTTCGTGAAGACAAAAAATGGATAGGAGTCAGAATACTAAAATAGGTAAGTTGGAAGGATAGGAGCTACTGGCTAGAGAGAGTAGTATATATACAATTGAGATTATATGTGCTGTGTACTTACTGTTAATGGCACGGTGTGGGGATGAGCATGTGTGTGGGTGGCTGGAGTAGGGTGGGAGACAACATTAGTGGAGGTGAGAAGTACAAGAAACCGAGGGGGAAGTGAACTGAAAGACTCATCTATGTGAATATTATCATAAAATTATGACAGAAGTAGATGAAAAATACCTCTTTTCTCATAAATATTCTTGTTGTAAAAAACCTACAAACCTTTAGGTTATTCTTCCTAATTCACAGGAGACTCTAGTTACTGAGTTGTAAGAGGTGAGAATAGATAAGAGTAGAATGGTAAATTAGTAGATCCTGTAATTAAACACAAACAGTAACAATAGTAGCGATGCAAAATAAATCAGTGTTCTCCCTCATTCTCTAAGGGTACCAGAAAGCCTTCTAGGGCCTCTCCCTCTTTTCTGTCCTTCAAGAATAGCAGTGTAACACTATCATGTACAATTGACAGATGAGAACCCATGTAAATATGTTTTTATTAATTTAAAAATAGAGAAATTATGCTCTATGCTGTCTGGTTCATTCTGCAAAGAACAACAGAAAAAAAACCCCAAAAAACAACAAAACATAAATAAACAAAAACAGGAGGTATTAGTTCAATTAGTGGACCATATTATACAGAGTGGAAGATCAATGGTTATTGCAGAAAGATGGGGAGAGGTATCTAATTCAAGAATCAATGTGTAAAATGAGACCAAATTGTAACTTGTATGTTTGAATGAAGGTAAAAGAGATAGAAAAAAGCAAGAATACATTAGAATAAACTGCATTATATTTTGTTTAATTAACTATATCTCTTGAACAATAAGATTTTTATTAACCATAAATATTTACATAAATATTTATGCCCTTTTCTCTAAGGGCTGTGAGAATAAATCAATGGTTGTCAGGGTTGCAACTGAAGATATTATACCTCAGTGAATGTGCAACTGGTTGTTTTATAGAGAAGGGCAGAACAGGTCTGGAGTCTATGTGTTATCAATACATCACTTAAGTTCCACAACGAGACCAAGTTTTTGGAACCAGACTAGAATACTCATTTGAATGAGTTCTGAGTGTCTTAGAGGAAGATTCTGTAAAAAACAATGCAAGAATTGTAAAACAACAAAACAAAATAAAAAGCAATCAAAATATAATAACAACAACAATATCACAATACACATATAATCTATGAATTTTAACATTGCTATTTACGAACAGTTTATATCTTAATAGATAAATTTGTCTGAGGCCAAGTTACTTTGGGAGCAAAAAAAAGAGAACTATAATTATTTTATTGGCAAATATTGAAGAAAAATAGGTTAATTATTTCTTCTTTTTAGGTATGACAGAGAATTGAGAAAACTATATAAAAAGACAAAAAAAGAAATCTGAGTTACTTAACTATTTATGTTACATGATTATTCTCAAAGTGACTTTAAACCAGTATAAATTTTTGGAGCAAATGTATACTTTCTTTATTAAATGTTGTTGTCTCGATTTTATTTTTATCATCAATTAAATTACATAAAAATTAAATAATAATAATAATTTGCCCCAATTTTAATTGGAAGAAATGAATGATATTCTAAGTATTTTTCCAGATCTTAAGTGAGTACAAAAAAAATCTTAGGTTGTCAGCTATTGACTGTTTTAAGATGAGAGGCTATGTATAGAAAGATTTAACTTGGACTGCTATCTCTAAAATATTAGGATCTTGGGTAGCTTTTTTATACTTATATGTGTGAGCTTTATATTACCTTTTCTCTATTATCAAATTCATTACTTATAATTAAATTTTGCCTCATGCCATGCTTTTTATGTGTTGGCCTATAGCTGATTAGATAGTTTCTTTGTAAATGGCATGTTGGAATGAGGGTTCTGTGTGTTATCGGTTCCATTTTTTTCCTTCTGTATTAAAATCAAGATTTTCTTAGAATCATCTACAAGTCACAGAAGTTGACCTTGGGAGGGTATGTTAGTTGATGTAGTTATATAAATACCTGATTCCTTTGGCAGCTGGTTTTCTGTTGGTCATAGTGTGGAGAGGGGACGTTGGTGGGAACAAAGGCAGTGGAGATATGGAGATACTAAACATAGAAATGATTGATGCTAATCACATGATTTCTGGTCTCCATGTAGAGTCTGATGCCCGCTGCTTCCTGTTCTTCCCGAGGGCACCCAGTCTGACATCCTTCAGTCATATGTGTCTGTGCTCAGATGGGGTCGGAAGGTAGCAGGCATGCTGGGTCTGGGATTCCCACCCTACCTGGACAGCTGCCTGGCACAGTGCAATGTCTGGCATAGAACTGACCCTAACAGGTGAATGAATGATTAAGTGATGGACTACACTGAATTTGTTCGTATTTCCTTCCTTCCATTAGTATCCAGGCCCTTGCCGTAACAAAGCCACATTTCTGATCAACACACGAGCTCTGGGGATTAGGTGAGTGTGGGTGTGTTTATGCTGAAGAATTGTGAATGCTTTGCTGTCGGGTATTCTTGAGCACACAGTGTGGGCAAACACTGAAGACTGGATGCCCTGGTCAGTTCTCCTTTAACTGTGTCCTACCGACACACTTGTGCTCATTTTCATTCAGCCATGTAGAAGGAGTAGCCACTCTTCCCCAAACTGTAAGTGGAGTCACCTTTATTAAAAGTCAGTTTGGGACTCCATTCCTTGTGGAATGTGTCCTGCTCTTGAATGCTCAAAGTTTATCTTGAAAATTTAGTACTTACTTAGCTTATCATGTCCTCTGAATGTCACATGAGTTGGTTGGTCCCTGGGAAGTTATTCTTCTACGCTGAATGGAAGTTCAACCATTGGGGGTGGGGGGTGCTTACATCTTTTTCAGTTTTCCTTCCACTTTCACCCCTTTTATTCCAGTCTTTCCTCTCCTTAGATATCACCTTCCTTTTTCTCCCTATGCTAGAACCCAGCCCCAAATCTGCCTCCCTCTCTAGTGAACGGCCATCCAGCAGGGCAGGAATGAACCATGCCCAGATGTCTGCTCTGCTCTCCTGGGAGTTCACCGTCCCTGAAGCTCGAACAACAGGGATCAGGCTTCTCTTTAGAAAGAACCAGGACTGGGGTCTTGGAAACTTTGCCCACGGGGGTGTGTGGTCTTGAGCGAATGATAAGGCTGAGAGGATGACAGAAGCTTTATGCAGCCTGGTTCTGGCTGATCATGGGGGAGGAGCCTTCTGCTTTTCCCAGTCCCAGCTTGTCCCCTTTATCCCATACACATGCACTTCATTGAGTTAAAGCTGCGGAGCAGTGCAGCCTTGATTTATGAGGGCTGTGTTTCTTCCGTGATCCTGGCTGGCACAGTGCTTGAGGTTTTGCTTTTATGTGTCCACGTTAGGGGGCAACTGGCAACCAGCTGTTGGAAACTGAGTTGAGAAAATAATAAAAATAAAAATACTCATGGACTATCCTGTCATTCCAGGTTTCTGGTACCTGCCATCAGCCCTGGAATGAATAAGGGAGTCCTTCCCCCTTGGAATGCGATTTCTCTATGACAAATGGATTTATATTGTGCTGGAATGATTGGTAGGTACCGAGGGGGTCTTGCCAGAGGGCTCCGTTAATAATTGAGACTGTTAGAACAATAACTCACATGGTCCCCACCCCCTATATCCCTGAAGCGTCCCCAAGTACTACACATGTAATATATTCCCAAGCCTGGAGCTCCTGCTAAACTCAGCGGTGTCTGGGGTGGAAGGTAACACCTGGGAGAGACTGGATTCTGGGAGTGCCAGCAGCTTGAGGGGCTCCCCACCCAAGGGAGGGGTTATCACGGGGGCACGAGCTGATAGCAGAAAAACACAGGTTCTTTTGGGAATGTGGCACCCTCACATATATGAGCACTGTTGTAGAGAAGGCAAACGAAAGACTTCTCTCTAAAGACCATGATTCTCTGAATGTTCTGTGTCGTAGGTCCTTTGTAAATATCTCGTGTATATGAGTATACGAGTATGGGATACACGTCACCCAGCTCAGGGCGTTTATTTCCTTATTTATTTAGAATTTATTGGTTGCAGACTTGGAAAGGAAGCCTTCAGATGGCTTACAAGAAAAGACATGTAGACCAAGAGAGTTAATACTGTTTCCCCGAAAATAAGACCTAACCGGAAAATCAGCCCTAGCATGATTTTTCAGGATGACATTCCCTGAACATAAGCCCTCATGTGTCTTTTGGAGCAAAAATTAATATAAGACCCGGTCTTATTTTTGGGGAAACACGGTATTTCAATATCAGGTGGGTGCAAAAATGATTGCAGTTTCAAAGGTTAAAAATAATTGCAAAAACCACAGTTACTTTTGCACCACTCCAATAGAATGTGAAAGTTATGTAGACTGAGGAGAAAATCAACGTATCAAAACCTTAAGCCAGCATTTGTCAAACTAAGTTACTCAGTCACTTAATTCTGCTTGGTATCAGTCGGTATTTCTCGAAAATGTTGTTCTATAATCAAACAAATTAAGCCAACTCTGGGTGGAGAAAAGCTAAACAGGTATGTTTTTACTGCAAAATTCCCCAGATCCTTTAATTTGCTAAAAAGTACCATAAACTTCCAAGGAGGGATACCACTCCATGTGTATTTGCATGGTGTTCTGCAGAACACACTGTGAAAAATGGACCCGTGCCAAAAGGATTTCTGGACTGGAGCAGCAATTTAAGTTCCAAGCTCCCTAGGCATCAAGGCAAAAAGGACATTTATGATGAAGGAATATAGTCTAGCTCTTTAGATGAGAACAACACTTATTTTTGAAAATCAGCTTTAAAGGGGAGTAACTCCATGAATTCTTATTTAAAAGGTACTAGATAATGTGATGGATATTGTTATGGGCAAGTGGCTCTGTGGAAAAGGCAGACATGCTTTCTTTATGGCCATTACTGATTTTGATCCATAACACAACATGAAAAACATTGGGGAGGGCATCCGATTAAAACAAACAAACAAACAACAACAAAAACCATGCAAGGTCCTAGAAGGTAGGATTGCAGACAAAGTACAGGCTACCCAGTAAAATTTGAATTTCAGATAAACAACAACTAAATGTTTAGTATGTCTAAAAATTACATAGAACATACCTATAAAATTTTTCATTCTTTAGTTAAAATTCAAATCTTGAGAAGTCTAGCAATCCTACGAGAAGGTCAAGGTCTGAGTCATGTGTTTGAATCACCCAACAGCCTCCACTCTGCAGGGTCACCATGCCTGGCATTGCCAAAACCCTCTCTCACTGACCTACACTGATCGGAGAGTCCACAAGTTGTCAAATCTGTCTTCACCTGCCCCCCACCCCCAATGAATCTCGGGAGTTCTAGCTCTTCTCTCTGCATTTCCCTGGGAAATAGACGGGCTGCCCCTTTGGAATACTCTCAAGTTGGCACCCAGCCCTTGGGTTCCCTGAAGTCCGTGGTCAGCCTTAAGAAGGAACATTTATTTGGTTGTCATGGGCCTGCACGATTTTACCTCCTGGGCAAGCCCCCTGGTATTTATCACACTGTCTCTGCACTTGTAGGGTATTATTAGCCTTTTCTGCCTCCTCTGTCACCTGTTGAAATGAGAACGCAAGGTCTCTGGGCCTCTGCAGCCCTTTCCCTAACATTAACTTAAGTCACACCAGATGTGGGCCTTTACTGCTTAGGGAGACTAATTGATTTCACTGGTCACAATACTTCTATTGTTTTATTCGTTAAACACAAATAAACACTGTGGTGCGTTTTTCGCTTCCTTCTCCTCTTGCCCAAAGAGCCAAAGGTTATTCAATTAAAGGCGTCCAGAAAGTCTGACGAAAAATCCATGGATGAAGTACATTTACCGTTCAAGAAAAGGAAAAGAGAAAAAGAAAACAAAGGAGGAGGATAAAGGATTGTAGGAAAGAGGGAAGGAAGCCTCCCTGGGACCAGCAGTAACTCTGATGGATGGCTGGTGTGTGTAAGACGTTATTATTTGTTATGTGAGTGTAGGGAGATGGCAGCCGAGCTGAGCAATACACCTGCTGGGCTCCAAGAAGCCGAAACAGCTGCACACATTGATTTAGAAGCTTGCTACTTGGGGCTCCAGGAACGAATCAAGCGACAGCTCGTAAAAAAAGAGGGTTTTATGATTTCCCCCCCTCTTTCTGTAAGCAAACGGCCACATCATATGTTTTCCTAACGCGGTCATAACTCAAAATTAAATCCCAGCCCAAGGTGTCAGCCTGGTGCAATGTCAGGATTGTAACGGCTTGTTTTACAGGTCGCCATGGAGATGGTGGAGAAAGGATGGGGGGCAGGTCTTGGGAGGTGAGAAGGGGTACAAAGTGCGCTTTGCCTCGGTGTGGCTTCGGCACTTCAGGACAATTAGCTGTAGGGTTTTGTTTTGTTTTAAAGAAGTGAGCTAACTGGCAGTGTTTGGTTGGTGATTTTACGCTCATTACAAGCCCAGTTCGGACTGTTCAAATGCCAAGCACTGTCCCACCAGGGAGCTCATCCAGCCACGGTGAGGAAGGATGAGCTGTGGAGTACGTGAGGCCAGCCTTGTGGCTGGCTGCCCCCTACACTCCAACTCTAGTTGTTGATTACACCAAATGGAATAGAGTCAAAATCCTTTTGGTAAATGCTGAATGAAAGTGCTTGGTCATGAGGAAGAGCTCTTCGAAAGGGCTATTGGATTTCTCTGGGCAGTAGCCTGCCTATGTCTGGCCAAGGTGCTGTGGACCCCAGTGACGTCAGAGAGACCGTGACACAGCGCGGACCCCAAGGTGGTGACAGTCTGTAGGCCATTCTGGAAGCGCCTCTGATAGGATTTGATCGTGTCATGGAATTTCTTCATGTGTTAAGTACTTGCTGAGCATTAGGCATCTTAAAACTGATGTCATGAATATTCATAAATGACCAAATGAATGAAAAACATGGAGGTATGCCTTCTTGTTCCTCATTCTAGAGCGGTCGAATCACAGCAACAGAGAGTACAGTAATTCTAGTCTACCGAACCCCAAGGTTCACACATTAGTTAGCGCCCCTGCCCCTGGCATTTTTGCTTGCGGAGAAATCATTCATCAACCTTCTCTGGACCATTTCTCGGAAGGCAACACATCAACCCGAGCTCTCCCCCGGATTCTCATTCTGCGACTCCAGCTGCTCGTAGTGCATTCATTTAAATTTCATAATACTTTTTGAACTAACTGTTCTCCCTCTTCTTCCCTAAATCATTTTTTTATCTTGATTTTTCTGCTTTTAATTATGGCACCATATTAGTCTTAGTCATCAAAGCTCAAAATAACAGCTATAACTTGGGTTTCCTTTCTAGGTTCAAATAAATACCACACACTGTCCTTCCTTCTTTCCCAGTGTCCCTCAGGCCTGTTCCTTCTCACCTCTGCTGTCATTTCCTACTTCAGGACCGTATTACCTCCTGTGTCAGCTGTAGCCCTTGCTCCCTAGTCCGTCTCTTTTCCTCTAGTTTCTAAGCTCCCATTCCATCCTGCGCTTCTAGCACCCCCAGCACCTTGCTGCCAGGGTAAATTTGCCCAATTATGACACACTTCCCAAAGCTCCAGTCACTTGCTCATCGCCCACATATTGTCATCTGACATTTAAGGAATAATCTTGCCTTTACAGCTCCGTTTCCTGTAGGTAGCAGCTATAAATATTCTATGTTAGCAAAAAGAACATTCAATGCTAATGAATAAAATTATCAGGTGAATGTGTTGCTCACTGTCCTGAGCATTTGACCTGCTTTCTGTTCGTAGAGCATGCCTAAGCGGTAGGTGCTGTTAGTATCGCTTTTTCAGATGAAACTGAGGCACAAAGCAGCTGTGTATCTGGCTGAAGGTCACCAGTGGGAGGGCTGGGATTTGACCGAGGCAGTCGATTCTGACCCTGCAGGTCCTTAGAAGTGGTACCACTGTCAGCATCTTGTGCTCCTCCCTCACTGCCTCTCCCTGACTACTTCCAGTTTCCAGACTGCCTCCCGGCCTCCTCTCCTTAACGTCATCTCAAGCTTTTGTGAAGTTCCACTCAAAAGTTCTGCTCTACACATATGCCCCAAAGGCGTTCTCTCTCCCAGCATTGCTGCAGTCTCCATCCACTGCCTCCACCCCTCATTCATTGACATTCTCACCTTATCAGCTATCCACGTCTTACTCTTGTCTGGATTCTCCTCGTGCCTGGCAATAAATAGCTACTGGGCAGAATGAAGAAGTCTGAAACGCACTCTACCAGGGTCACCTTTCACACCTTATTCTCTGCCCTCTTTCCCGTGTTAAAACTTGATTTTGTACCACTTATCTTTTAACTTTCTTTGGGCTGTGGTTTGACCCCTTTGAAACTCTCTGAGGATTGTCCTTTTTCCTAAACTCCTAGGAAGTGCCGAGCAGGTGAACAGGAGGACATTGGGTCTCATAGGAGAGAAGATAGCATCAGACTGTGGGGCCATGCCCTTAGGCTGTCCGGCAGTGCCTTGCTTCCTCTGGTAGCCTTCCAAGGTGGCAGCCCATCTCCTGCTTCCTCTGTTAACCTTGAGTCGCCCTGCTTGATACTCTCACTCGTGTGGCCTCCTTGGGTGGTGCTCCATACCTGAATCTTAGCTTCCGCTTTCCCCGGTCAGCATTCCCCAACTGAAACATACTCCCCGGGGAGCCTTCTTGGCTGCTGCCCTGTGGGAAAGCAATCAGATAACGAGGACTTGATTTTAATGACTTATAGGGTGCTACGTTTTCCAAGAATAGCCAGAAAAATTCTAAAGTGTTTGTCTTTTAGTCTAAAGGAATGAATTTCTAACGGTGGGACATTTCAGGTTTTATGGGGGAAAGGCAATCGGGGAGCTGTGTGTGTAGCAGGGAGGACATATGTGCACCCTTGATTCATAATGCTTCTGCCACATGCAGGACTGCCCTGAGCTTACGCATTCATGCCTTGGCACCCAAGAAATACACGTATGTCATGCAAACATGAGAGCTGCCAGAATCAGAGTTAGTACTAACACTTTGTCAGCGATGTAGCGCTTCTTCTACAGAATAGCTGCTTCTAGCAGCAACACAGACGAGGAACTGGAGCTTGTGAAGGAGAATAGCTAGAATGGGAACCATGGGGGTGACAGGTAGGAAAGGTGCCTCTCCAGGAAGCCGAGGACGGACTCGGTTTTCGCAGTGGTGGGAGAGGAAGAGAGCTCTTCAAATCCGGATCTTATCATCTCCCGTCATCGGTTACAATGGTGACGTTCTTGCGAGAGTTGACATGCTAAACCACCTAATCCCCCCATCCCAAAATTATGAGTTTGTTTATCGAAGATTAGGATAAAAATTAGTTATCTATCAGGTTACTGAGGGATTAGGTATGAAATGGGCACTGTATGTTAAGGAAGAGAGGAAAAGGAATAGTAGGTTTGTTTGCATAAGGTGTTGCCAGGAAAGCCTGCTTCTAGGAGGGTATGACATACAGTGGGGAACAACGAGAACAGCAAAGGGACACGAAAAACCTGAAGCGTAAAACCACGGGCGGTGGCTGGGAAAACAACATGCTCACAGGTGGCAAAGACACATGTCCTCTTCTTTATTCCTTGCCTTTCTTAATTGAATCATTTGGGCATTAAAACTTCAAATTAATGTAAGCAGCTCATATATGTGCACCCTGAACCACATATCACTAATTCTGAACACTTAGCTCTGCTATCTCAGTGCAGTGTCTGGACACAGCTGAGTATTTCTATCTCTAGTTGTGTGACAAGGTAATACCTTCGGTCTTTCTGGTTTTTGGTTTCCTCAATTATGAAATATGAATACGATAACAAAAACTTTAAAAGTAATCGATTCAAAGTATTTGACAGCATTTGGCCCATATAAAGTACTAATGCTACATAAGAGAGCTGTATTTCTAGGACTATGTTATTAAGTGTTTTCTTATGAAGATTCAGTTTTCCAACAGGATACTCCTAAAATCAATCTGCTATGTGAATAAAACTATTAAGCTGTATGTCTACTGGGGGGCTACGAGGCTGTTAGATTAATTGAATTGATGAGTTGTTTTCATTATATCTATGATTCCCTTCAATCCTAAGCGTTTTATTATTCTGGATTTTGAATGGTCTGTATTCCACTGGGGACCTTTTCAAAGCATTCCATCATATTCTCTTAAAAACCTTATTTCCCATTAGTAATAAAATGAAGCCTATAGTTTTCAAGGCCTCGCGCAAGAATTTTCAATCCATTTATTCAGCAAACATTTATAGAGTGTCTGTCATATGTCAGAATTAGAGCTACGTACTGATGGTAAAATTTGCTATCTTATTACTTTATCAAATCCAGTCATAGTTACATATATTTACTGCCTAGGGTTTTAGGTTTATCTAAGTACTATACATGACCATTGCACGACTCTAATAGTTTACAAATTCCTGGGAATTTTATTCTTCCATTAAATGTTATTTTTAATTAGAAAAAGTTTGTGACCATATATGATATGTGCTTTTAAGAGTAATAATAACAGAAAACTACGTACCCATTAGTCGTCACTCATGTGATGGGAGACTGATGGGTCTAGAGGGTCCCCGGCTGCTTTCCTGAATTCATTTTTTTGTTTATAACTTTAAAAAAGGTATTATCTTGGGTTTTCCAGGTGAACATTCATATTATCTACACATACTAATAATTTTCTTCCTCCTTTCTGAATTTTACATGTTAAATTCTATTATCTCATAGGTTTTCTAGTCCTTTCAAACAGCATTGAATAATTGCGCTGATAATGGGCGTCCTTCCTCTGTCCTTTTTTTAAACAGCTTTATTGAGGTATAATTGATCACAAAGAACTACACATATTTAATGTGGACAGTTTGATGAGTTCAGATGTATGCAGACTTCCATGATACCATCCCCACAATCAAGGGAGCCGACATACCCAACACTTCTCAGAGTTTCCCTTGCTTTTTGTGGTAAGAACACTTCACATGAGATCTAGCCTCTTAGATTTTGAAGTGCACAGTTCAATATTGTTAACTCTGGCCAGCATGTTGTACAGCAGATCCCCAGAATTTGTTAATCTAGCTTAATTGAGACTTTATACCCACTGAATAACAACTCCCCATATCTCCCACCCCCTAGGCCTATTCTCTGCTTCTGTGACTGACTAGTTTAGATAAATCATATAAGTGGAATCATGCAATATTTGTCCCGTGGCTGGTATATTTCACTTCGCTAATGTCCTCAAGGTTCATTCATGTTGTTGCATATTTCAGGATTTCCTTCTTTTCCAGGCTGAATTATGTGCCATTGTATGTACATATCACATTGTCTTTATTCACTCCTGAATTGATGAACACTCCGATTGTTTCCATAGCTTGGCTGCTGTAGTGAATAATGCTACACAGAACATGGGAGTGGAAATATCTCTTTGACGTCCTGATTTCAATTCTTCTGGGTATATACTCAGAAGTGGGCTTGCAGGACCATACGGTAGTTGTATTTTTAATGTTTGAAGGAACTTCCCTACTGTTTTCCATAGTGGCTGCCCCCGTTTACATTCCCCCCAATCGTGGACAAGGGTTTTCTCCACAACCTTGTCACCACTTGCCTTGTATTTGCCATCCTAACAGATGGGAGGTGATATCTCATTGTGGTTTTGATTTTCATTTTCCTGGTCATTAATCATGCTGAGCCTCTTTTCATATGTCTGTTGGCCATTTGCATGTCTTTGGAGAAATGTCCTTACAGTCCTTTGCCCATTTTTGAAATCAGGTTATTTGTTTTCTGCTATCGGTTTCTAGGAGTTCCTCATATACTCTGAAAAATAACCCCTTATCGGACATGGCTTACAAATATTTTTCCATCCTGTAGGTTGCCTTTTGATTCTGTTGATTATTTCCTTTGCTGTGCAGAAGCTTTTCAGTTGGAGGTAGCCCCACTTTTAGCCTTTGTGCCCTGTGCTTTTGGTGTTATATCAAGAAATCATTTCCAAGACCAATGTCAAAAAGCTTTTCTATTATGTTTTCTTCTAGGAGTTTTACATATTCAGGTCTTATGTTTAAGTCTTTAATCCGTTTACCACTGACTTTTGTGTATGGTGTAAGGTAGAGGTCCAGTTTCATTCTTTTGTATGTAGATATCAAGTTTTCCCAACACCAGTTGCTGAAGAGACTATTTTTCCCCCATTGTGTATCTTGGTACCACTGTCAAAGATCAGTGACTGTGTATGTATGGGTTTACTTCTGGGCTCTCTTTCTTCTTCCAGAGGTCTGTATGGCTCTCTTTATGCCAGTAATTACTGATTTAATTGCTGTAGCTTTGTGATATATTTTGAAATCAAGTAGTGTAAGGCCTCCATCTTTGTTCTTATTTCTTAAGATCACTTTGGCTATTCTGGGTCTTGCAGGGTTCCATATGAATTTTAGGATCGTTTTCTTCTATTTCTGTAAAAAATGTCATTGGAATTTTGATGGGGATAACATTGAATCTGTAGCTTCCTTTGGATAGTATGCACATTTTAACAATATTAAGCCTTCTAATCTATAAACATAGCCTATCTTTCCTTCTCTTTGTTTCTTCTTTAATTCTTTCATCTATGTTTTATTGTTTTCAGTGAACAAGTCTTCTACCTGCCACAAAACGTGTACTAACAGGGAATTTTACAGCCATTAACACCTATATTAAAAAGGAAGAAACACGTCATACAAACAACCTAACATTATATACCTCAAGGAACTAGAAAAGAATAACAAACCAAGCCCAAAGTTACCAATAGCAAGGAAACAATAGAGTAGAAATAAATGAAATTGAGAGTAGGAAAACAATTGGAAAAAAAAAATCAGTGCAAGCAATAGTTGGTGTTTAATTGATAAATTTTTAGCTACCTTAACTAACAAAAAAGAGAAGGTTTAAATTAATAAAATCAGAAATGAAAGAGGAAACATTACAACTGATACCACAAAAATACACAAGATCATAAAAGTTACTGTGAGCAATTATATGTCAACAAATTGGATAACCTAGAAGAAATGTATAAATTCCTAGAAATACACAACCACCATGATTGAGAATTGAAGAAACAGAAAATATGAACAGACCAATAATGAATAAGGGGATTGAATCAGTAATCAAAACTTCCCAACACAGAAAATCCTAGGATCAAATGGCTTCACTAGTGAATTCTACCAAACATTTAAAAAAGAATTAGTGCCAATCTTTCTCAAACTCTTTTCCAAAATTGAAAAGGTAGGAACACTTTCTAACTCATTTTATGAGGCTCGCATTACCCTGATACCAAAGTCAGGCAAAGACACTACAAAAGAAAACTACTGATGAACACAGATGCAAAATATCCCTGATGAACACAGATGCAAAAATCTTCAACAAAATTAACATACCAATTCAACAGCACATTAATAGTGTCAGACACTGTGATCAAGTGGGATTTATTCCTGCGATGTAAATCAATCAGTGTGATATACCACGGTAACATAACGAAGGATAAAACTTATAATCTCAGTAGATGAAAAAATATTTGACAAAATTCAACACTCTCTCGTGATAAAAGTGCTCACCCAACTAGGTATTGATGGAATGTACCTCAACATAAAAAGGTCATTTAAGCCTACAGATACCATCATACTCTGTGGTGAAAGATTTAAAGTTTTCCTCTGAGATCAGAAACACGACACGAATACCCACTCTTGCCACTTCTATTCAAAACGGTATTGGCGGTCCTAGCCAGAGCAACTAGGCCAGAAAAAGAAATTAAAGGAGGTCAATCAGAAAGGAAATACTAAAAGTATATGTTTGCAGATGACAATCTTATGTGTAGAAAAACCTAAAGATCCATCAAAAAAGGAAATTGTTAGAATTAATAAGCTAATTCAGTCAAGTTGCAGGTGCGAAATTAACATACAAAAATCAGTCACATTTCTGTACACAAAGAAGGAACTATTTGAAAAGGAAATTAAGAAAACAATCCCATTTACCATTGCATCAAAAGAATAAAATCTTTCTTCTGTTCTTGACTTTAGTGAGAATGCTTCTAATGGTTTCTCCATGAAGCATAACTTGTGTTTTGAACAGAGATAGATATATTTTATCATATTAAAGACATAGTTATCTTTTTGTATCTTATGACTGTATTTTTAAAAATCAAGATTGGATGTTGAGTAGTGTCAAATGGAATTTTAACATCTATGGAGATGTTGAAAGAGAGGCAGTACAACCATAATGGTTTGGTAGATAGTCTGAAGTCAGACGCTGCTTGAATTCCAGAAAGTGCTTCTGTCACTTACTAAGTATATCACCCTGGTCAAGTTTTGTTTTCAATGGTTCTTAATAGCAGGTTCTTTATCTATGAAATCGAAAGACTAATGATTCTTATTTCATATGGATGTTGTGAAAAATGGCAAATTAACACATGTAAAGTGCTTAGAATAATGCCTGGTATTTAGGAAACACTAGAGAAGTATCAAAATGACTGTTACTGTTTTTCTCATTTGATCTGTTAATATAAATTTTATTAGACTTAGTCCAATGGAACCTTCTTTGCATGTCTTGAATAAATCTCATCTAGCTATTAGTCCTTTAATACCTGAATTATATTTATTAATATTTCATTTAGAATTCATGCACTGCTATTAACATATTAATTTGGTCTTTAATTTTCTTAAGCAATCTTTTACATGTTTCGATGTCAACATATTACATAATAAAATGCATGCATTATCTACATTCAGGAACAGTTAGGAACTCCTTAAATATTTGGCAGAATTTCCTTATGAAAACATCTGGATCTGGATTATTTTTCAAAGGAGTAGCTTATTGACAACTTCTACTTTTTACCAGGACATTGTTTAGATTGTCCATTTTTTCTAGAGTTACAGCATATAATTTATACTTTCCTAGAAAAATGTCCTTTTAATGAAGTTTTAATATTTGTCTACGTAACATTAAGAAAAAAAATCATAATCTTTGATTTTTCTCTTAGTCTGTGGTTATTTTCTTACAATAATTTCTTAGTTTGTGCTTTTTCTGTTTATGTGTTTTTCTTGATTTTTGTTAGCTAGTGGTAATCATTGTTTTTCCTCCAATTATCAGCTTTGAATTTATTTTTCTACTACCTCTTCTGTTTCTTTGTTATTTATTATGTAGCTCACAAAGTTTTGCCTTTTCTCTATTAATTCCTTTCCTCTGCTTACCCCTGTTTAACTTAGTTTATCCAAATTCTTAAGTTAAATACTTAACTCATTTTTATTCTTTTTTGTTAACATAAATATTTAAGATTATGAATTTAAGATTATGATCCCTGTTTTATATACTATCCCATAGTTCTGATTGTACATATCAGATAATACATAAAATGGTACCATTTTAGGAAATTCAGTTTTTTAGATTATCTATAATTTGTATTTGAGTTTTCTCTTTTATTTAAAAATTCTTTAAGAGTTTGAATAGCCCGTTGATAAGACTCTTTTGTATTCTGGCTTGGTGTTGATTTCCAGTTTTATTATATTGTGTTTAGAGAATATAATTTATAACGTTTCCATTTGGGGGAATTTTTGAAGTTTTCTTTGTGGCCTAATGCTTGGTTAATTTTTGGAAATGTTTTATGGGTCCTTGACCTGTCATAGAGAGAGTTACATAGATGGCATAATTACTACTAATTCATTTCCGTCAGTTTCTCCTTTTTACTCCTATAGTTTTGCTTTATGATGTTAATGTTAAACTGTTTGCTATAACTATAACTGTTTTATATTTGTTGTTGACAGAAAATTTAACATTGAAAAGTACTCTGTTTTCTAACGCTTTTTTAACTTGAATGTAGTCTTGTGTTAAATTGTTTGTATCCAGCTAGTATATATTTGTACAATCTTCAAGTATCATTTTTTTCCCCCAGTATTTAGGTGTGTGCCTTGTATTTAGTATAAATGTGAGTTTTGCTTTGTGGTCCAGTTGGAAAGACTTTCATTAGGTAATAGTAGTATATTACCTTTACTCATTCTGCATACATGTTTCCTTTTAGCTTTGTCTGTTAATTTCTGGAAACTCCCATTTTGATAGCTTTTAAAGGACCTTGTCTATTTGCTTTCTTGTGAGTGCTGCTTTGAATAGTGAGGAAGATTTGTTTCTGGATATAATCTGTTAGCACTGTGGCCATCCCCATATCCCACTTTTGTATTTTCCTGACTTGCGATAGCTGGAAACAAAAAAACCCTCCATTTTCATTCCTGTCTTGCTGCTAGGTTTTTGATTGTAAGTTATTTTTTCTCCAAAACAAACCAATAGGTGATGACAAGAACCTGAGAGAGCAGGAGGATAGGGTGGCTCCAGCAGGGTAGTGAGTAGAATTGGTCAAGTGTGAGTGTTTGCAGCTGCTGGGTGTACAAGTGCCGGTGGACAAGCCTATTGCGGCATTCTTTCTAGATGTGATCAGCTCCCAGACACAAAAGTCAGACTGGCTTTCTTCTCCTCCCATCTATACAGATCTTCTGGACTTTGGGCTCGGTGATTGTTTTGGACTAATGGTATTGGTGTGGCCTTCCTTACAGTAGGTCACCCTCTGGCTGTGAGTTTTCACACATAACGATCCTCCGTTATCATGCAGATCCCTCGGGATTAACCAGAATTGAGATTTAGTCTTATAGTCTTCCCCTTTCAATCCTTAAACTAAGGATGACGATTCCTAATAAATAACTGACTGAGCAGACATCCTCTGGCTTGGAGAAGTTGTAGAACACTTTCAGGACAACATCCAAAGGGAAACCAGAAGAGACCAGATCTGACAGATCATACCTTTCACATGTAATCAGAAAGAACAAGGTGGATGTCAATGCATTTGTCCAGCTCAGTCTGGTCCCCAGCTTTGGTTGAGAGCAATTTCCTGGAGTGTTGAGAGCAGAAGCATAAAAACCAAAGCTGGAAAATAAATGGGGGAGAGGAGCTAGGAGCAATAAGTGCGTACCACTTTCCCCAAAAGTTTGAGAGTAAAAGAGGAGATAGAAACAGGGTGGTTAGAAGCACAAAATGGGATCAGGGAGGCTTCTTAAAATGGGAATGATTGGAATGTTTCCATTCTGATGGGAAAAACAAAGTAAAAGGAGGGTGAAGACATTCAAGAGAGGAGCTAGGGATAGAAGTCCTGTAGGTGTGTCTGGAGTAGGACAATTAATGTCAGGCATGAGGAGGACATCACTTCTACCATGTTGGGGAGGAGAAGGAAAATCTGGGTGCAGTTGGTCGTCTTACTTTTGGGGCAGAACGGTGACTGAGGTCTTACTTAGTTGCTTCGATTTTCTTCGTGATGTGGGAGGTAAGGTCATCAGGTGAGAAAGTAAGAAAAATGAAGTCTGATCTAGGATCTGAAGAGTTTGAAAAAGATTTGGAAGAACTCCTGTGGATAAAAGGCACACAAGATGGGTAGGGAAATTTAAAAAGCAAGGTTCTCAGCAACAGTCCTGACCTGACCTTGAAGGCACTTAGCAAACTTTAGTCCATATTGCAATATTAAATCCATTTGTTGTCATTGCAAACAATACCTTTAATAAGGGGCTAATATCCAAAATGTATAAAGAACTCCTACAACGAAGCAACAAAAAGCCAAATAATCCAATTAAAAAATGGACAAAGGACCTGAGCAGACTCTTCTCCTAAGAAGACATACAAAAGGCCAATAGATATATGAAAAAATGCTCAACTTCACTAGCTCTTAGGGAAATGTAAATAAAAACTGCAATGAGATATCACCTCACACCCGTTAGAATGGCTATTATCAATAAGACAAGTAATACCAAGTGTTGGAGAGGCTATGGAGAAAAATGAACTGTTACACACTGTTGGTGGGATTGTACGTTGGAGCAGCCACTATGGAAAACAGTGTGGAGGTTCCTCAAAACATTAAGAATAGAATTACCATATGACCCAGTAATTTGTCTTCCTGGTATATACCCAAAAACTCTGAAAACATTTATCCGTAAAGATATTTGCACCCTTGTGGTTATTTCAGTATTATTCATGGTGACCATGACACAGAAACAACCAAAGTGTCCTTCGATAGATGATTGGATAAAGAAGACGTGGTATATATACACAGTGGAATACTACTTTGCCGTAAGAAAAGATGAAATACTGCCATTTGCGACAACATGGATGGATCTTGAGATTATCATACTAAGTGAAATAAGTTAGAAAAAGCTGAGAACCAAATGATTTCACTCATATATGGGATATAAAACTGAAAACAAACAAAGAAGACAAACAAAAACTCATAGACATAGACAACAGTTTAGTTACCAGAAGGTAAGGGTGGTAGAAGAGGGTAAAGGGAGTCAAATATATGGTGACAGAAGGAGAACTGACTCTGGGTGGTGAACACACAATGTGATATATAGACAATGCATTACAGAATTGTACACTTGAAACCTATGTAATTTTACTAACCAACGTCACCCCAATAAATTTAATAAAATTTTTCAAAAAGTGAGTGCGTCTGTTTACTGAAATCTTGTTCCCAAATCCCTGACCTAGTGACTTGTGTGGTACTCTTGTATATTAGCTATCTTTTGATGTGTAACAAAATAAACACCTCCCAAACAGTGGCTTAAAACAATTACCATTAATTTAGCTTATAATTCTTCATTTCGGCAATTTAGACTTGGCTTGGCTGGGTGGGTCTTCTGCTGGTCTTGGCCCCGTTCAGTCATGTGCTCCAGGCAGCTGCTGATCAGCTAGATGATTCTGCTCCTGATGGTTGGCAGATTTCTGTTGGCTTGGGTGATAAGGGTGACAAGGACATATGTCTCTCATTATTCAGTAGATTAGCTTGGGAATCTTCACATGGCGGGGATGGCCAGGGTTCCAAGAACAACAAGAGAAAAGGCAATCCCCAGTGAGCAAGTTCTTTTCAAGCATCTGCTTGCAACGTGGACACAATAAGTCAAATGGTCAAACAGGTGGAGAACCAATGGATGGACAATAGAGTTCCACCTCTTATTGGGACGAGCTGCAAAGTTGCAGAGGGGCCATTTTTATAGTCAGCTACACTGCCCTTCCTGCCAAGAGTGGGGCATGCCTTGCTCTTACCAGTCAGCCCCGCATCAAGTGGTGGTCTCTGTGGCGTGGGCACAGTGACTTATCCACAGCCCGTCTCCAGGTTGCTGTCTGTGGATTCTCCATTCTGTGTTTCCCCACCTGTTAGTTTGTCCTTTCACACGATCTCAAATACCCTCCACTGCATCCTCATGGCCACTGAGGACGTGATTCACTGTGACATTAAATCCCCGGTCTCTTGTCTTGTCCAGCAGATCATACTGTTTTACTGGCAGTGGTAGCTAGGTAAGGACCCTGCCTTTTCTACCCTTGGTCTATCTTGTCACCTTTGTCAATATACATATTCTCAACCCGTTTTCCCCCGTTCACGTTCTGGTCTCCGAATCTGCTCCCTTGTGTGCTTTACTCAGGTATTTTTTTAAACTTTTTAAAAAAATTTTATTGGGGAACAGTGTGTTTCTCCATAACCCATCAGTCATTGTCCTTCAATCTAGTTGTGGAAGGCGCAGCTCAGCTCCAAGTCCAGTCACCATTTTTAGTTTTAGTTGCAGGGGGCACAGCCCACCATCCCATGCGGGAATTGAACTTGCAATCTTGTTGTTGAGAGCTCGTGCTCTAACCAAATGAGCCATCCTGGCTGCCCCGCCAGCAGCTCAGCGGCAGCTCATTGTCTTCAATCTAGTTGTGGAGGGCGCAGCTCACTGGCCCATGTGGGAATCGAACTGGCAGCCCTGTTGTTCAGAGCTCACGCTCTAACCAACTGAGCCATCTGGCCGCCCTCACTCAAGTTTGAATAGCCAGTTATGTCTCATTAACTCACCCGAAATGACCCAGAATATTAGATTGTGCAGGGAATGGAACAAACTTAGTCAAGCCTTGCTTACATTTTCCTAGCAATTGAACTAGCAGCAGAATAGGACATTTTGATATGGTACATACATTACTCTGTCAGTCTGCAATTTGCTTTTATTGTAAGTAAAATTGATCTCTTATATCTCCACATCTTTTTCTTATCTTTCGTGTGTGTGTGTGTGTGTGTGTGTGTGTGCGCGTGCGCGCGTGCGCGTGCATGCATTTAAATGGACGGGTGCCACATAACCAATGAACCAAGAAAAGTGAAAGAAAAAAAACATGAAAGGAAATTCAGAGGGGAAAGTCTCCAAAGACAGATGCCTCGGACCAGAGGCCTGTAAATTTGTGAGCATGTGTGTAAAGTTGTCCGTTATACATTTAGGTTTTATCAGTCACTCAGCATGTGTTTATTGGGTGCCTGCTATGAGACCCACACCATTCTAGAGGTTATGAAGTTGACCCCAGGGGCAAGCGTTGCCCTGGATATAATTCTGTCGCTGGCCTTGTTCAGCCTTTTCGGACTAAGATTCTGGCATAAAATGAAGGAGAGAAGTCAGGAGGCTCCCACATGCAGTCTCAGCTGATTGAAACCATCCCCTCTCCGGTGAAACACTCACTCTGACTTTACCGTCAGGAGGTAAGACATTCTTCTCCCTTCTCTCCACGTTGAGATGTTTTATAGATAATACTGCTTGCATGGGAGTGACCTGCTCGGGAAGATGGAGCCTCCTTCCGTTCCTCCCAAGTGCCAGGTCATCTTGCCGACAGGAAGAGTAGGGCTAGGGATGAAGGTTAGGTTGGAGGCTGCTGGAAACTAGTTCCACCTTAGGAAGGACGCTGAAGTGTCCGGTGAAATCCTGGAGATCTTTTTCAGAGCCTAGGATTCTCAACTTCAAAGCAGGGTTGAGGGACGTGCTTCCCATCAGGAAGGCAAGTACGGAAGTGAGATAGCGAATCTCCTTCTCCTCTTCCCATTGGAGAACTGGCATTTCCATGGAGGTAGAGGGAAGAAGTTGCTTCACTGTCAAACTCCAGGGTTCTTACTCTCACCTAAGTCGATTATTGTTATTATCATTATTAAAATGAATAACACTTGATATCTCCCTTATGGCAAGCACTGCATTTGGCAACTCACGTATCTCCTTTTATTTAATGCTCACAAGAGGTCAGTTGAGTGGGTACTAGTATTCCTACTTTGCAGACGAATACACGGAGGTTATCGAGTTCTATTCGATAGCAAAGCCCATGAGGCTATCGTGTAATGTGATCATCATCGCATTCAAGAATATTAAGTATTCGAACAGGATAGTTGTCAACTAATCCAGCTTCCCATGTAATTTGGAACCTCTTTCTGCAACAACCCCGATTAATGTCTGTTTATCCTTTGTTTGAGTGTAGCTCAGGACAGAGGCTGGTGGACTGGGAAAGCCCGGGATCCAAAGTCAGAGGCTTGGATTCGAGTCGCAGCTCTGCTGTGTACTAATGAACGGTGTACCTACCTTCTCCAGGTTACTGAACAGGTTTAACATCCATTTCTTCATCTGTCAACGGGAGAGAACTCCCAAACACAAAGTCACTGTGATGATGAAATGAGATGATACATCTGAGTGTTCATTTAAATATTCAACAGATTTCACTCATCGCTTTTTCTGTACCGGTCCCTCTGCTGCACACAGTACACAGATTAGTGAACAAAGCAGACATGGTCCCGGCACCTGTGAAGCGTGCAGGTTAGCGGGAGAGACAGATCATCAAGGCTGGGTCAAGGGTGAGGGCAGTGCGGCAATTGCCTCAGGGGCAAGTTTTAAGGGGGTGCCGAAAAACTCAGTAATCAAGATCAATAAGACCTTAATGCAGTACGTTAAAAAATAAAAATGAATGTAAAAATTCCATGATAAAAACATCAAAATATTAAATAATTGTCATGATCGGTATTGCTACTGACTATTGTTGCCTTCTGCCTCAGGCTCCAGCCTGGGTCTGCATGATGCTTCAGGTACCAGACCAGTAAACACAACGCCAAAACAGAAAGTACGGGTAAGAATCTAGCTGAGAAAGAAAGGGGAAGATGGTGCCAGGTAGATGGAGCAGCACTGGCAAAGGTCCTGAGATGGGAAACTGCTCAGAATGTGCCAGAGCCCGCAAGAAAGTGGGTGATATTGGACTGTGAAGGCCGGGGAGCAAACGGGCGGTCGCGGCCAATGACACAGGCTGGGTGGCCGCAGGAAAGGACTTGGGGTTATATTCTCCGTGGAGGGGGAAACCGCAGAACAGTTTTAAGCAGGGACGTGACTTAGGTTTGTTTTTAAGGATATTAATTCTGACTGGTGGGTAAAGAAGACATAGGTAAGGGAGGGGCAGAAGCACAGAGGCCACCTAAGGAGCTGCAGCACCTGTCCGTCCAGGCCAGAGAGGAATTTAACGTGATTATTCGTGCATTGGGCTGGGTACTGGCCATACAGTGGGGGGTTTGTCTCTCCCTCTCTCTGTGACTTTTAGCACGTTCCTTTGTGTCTCTGACTTTTGGTGTCCTGGTTTGTAAATTGGAGAATATAATAGTAACCACTGCGTAGGGTTGTTGTGAGGATTCATGTAGGTAATACCTATAGGAGGCTTGGTATATATAGTACATGGCAGATAGTGAATACTGACCAAAAAATTTGCATAGAGACTATTTTATAGTGATCTTCATGTTCCTGTCTTCTAGTAAGTGCTCAATAAAGATGTGGGGAATTAAAATACTGTGTGCCGCCGGTAGCATACGTATGCAGAGTGCTTGTTTTTTATTAGTGGAGATCACCTTGCAGGTGGCATGTCTCTTTTTTTATTTTCCGGGTTATATCTCTAAGTCTCTCAGAGCCATTCCTCGCTCTCCAACTCCGCCCTCATTCTGGCTTTCATAATCTCTTGCATAAACTATTGCAATAACGTGTAACTCATCTTCTTGGCTGCAGACTCCTTCCGTCCAGTCTGTCCTACATGTTGCTTCAAGCCTTGTTTTCCAAAACACAGGCCAGTTTACGTAACGCCAAAGCATTAAGCCCAGATTTCTTAGCGTGGTGCTCAGAAACACTCTCCACGATCAAAGCTGACTGTTTCATCTTCAGCTCCCATCCCGTGATGCCTGTCTGGTTTGCTTGGTACTCACCAAATGTAGATATATCCTCAAGCCTTTATGCTTTTGGTCAGATAGTTTCCTCTGTAAGGAATGCACTCTCTCCATCCCATCAGCCTGTTACAATCCATCCAATAAGACCCAGTTAAATGCTACCTCCTCTAGGAAGCACTCTCTGACCCGCAAGATCAGATAACAAATCTCTCTCCCTTCCTTCTGTTGCTGGTAGGCCTTGGATTCCTACCTCTCTTACGGCACATTCCACGTTACCCATACTCCACATCCTGTCCCAGTGTAAAAAGAAGCATAGCTCCAAATAATGGTAAAAATAGTTGTAGGTCATTTAGCAGAGTAATGAAGGATACATTTCTGTTCCAGACTCGCTTCAAATCCCAGCTGGCTGTGTGGCCTTAAAAATTACTAAATCCTTCTGACCCTCAGTTTTCTTATCATAAAATGGATATAGAAAACTCTGATCCATTGTTCTATTGTGAAGAGTACATTAGAAAATGTATTTAAAGCTTCTGGTTTACAATGGGTATGTGATAAATAGCGTTATTAGTGTGGTGGGTAGACCAAGTATGAGACTTGGAATTATACAGATTTAGGATCAAATACCAGCTTACCTGTATTACTTTTGTTTTTAGGCAAGCCACTTAACCTCTCATTTTTTCACTGGAGATAATAAGCACATCAGTCAAAAGGATTTTGTTAGGCTTAGAAAATGACAACAATAATGTATCATCAACAGTAAACCCTTGATGAGTATCCACCATGAATGAGAAATTATTCTCAATGCTTTACATGTATCAATTCATTTCACTCCCCAAACAACTTTATGAGGCAAATATTACTACTTTCCCCTTTCTGTAGATTTGAGAACTGAGACACGGAGAGGTTAAGTAGCTTGCTCAAAATTAAACACTAAGCAAATTATAGTACCGGTGTTGAAATTCAGGCAGTCTGTATTCAGAGTCTAAGCTCTTATAACAAATAGAATGGAATTGAATGCCTGGCATCTCGTAAGTTCTTAATGTTGTAATAAATGTTAAGAGCCCCCCTTCTTCCCTTCCCATTCCCTGTGTCAGGAGAAGGACCATGTTTTCCTTACTCGATAGCTTTGGCACACAGCACCCTGCCTGGCACGTAAGCAGAGCTGTGCTGGAATGGCTCGTACTGCTCTCCAAAGCCAGTCGTGCACCTTTCTTCCCAACTCCCCATTCAGTAATGTCACACTGGGAGCTTGAAATTGATTATGGGAAAGAATTTATGTCACAGGAATAAAAGCCAATACCAAAATGAGTCCTGGGCGTCAGAATCAAATCAATAAATTCCCTTTTTGGCTTAAGCTCCTTTACGTTGGATTTTCCATCATTTGCAACCCAAAGAGATCAGCCTAAGAAATCTGTTATTTCAGGTATTCTCAGGAAAGCTGAGGATGAGGAAGTGTGCCAGCAATATCTACAAAGCGAATTACCCAGGGAGCATTCCTGCAAGATTATAACAACCATCAGGCCCTCTTATTTGGGAGTAAAGTGACATTTGTTCTAAAAGTTCTACTCCATTGTTTATTTAAACATCCATAGCTGCTGTCCCATGTGCTCAGCACACAATCGGAGGTAATTAGGGGAGATCCAAGCAAATGGATTTCTAATGTGAGAATTTATCTCTTGGTCATTGGAATTCTGAGATACTTTACAGATATGGATAGTTGATTGTCGAATGGAGGCGGCTGCTGCTATTGTCACTGTGTGTGTGTGTGTGTGTGTGTGTGTGTGTGTGTGTATGGTTCTAGCAGCTAAATAAGTTGTTTCCTTTGCCCAAAAATGCAGCAACATCAACAAACAAACAAACACAAAAACAAAGAGTGTCTCTCTTTGTTTGCAGATGGCAATGTGGGTGGTCACAAGGATCCATACAATTTTAATTTCTAAGGCTCCACTTTATACAGCTTGTTTGTAACAATGCTTTATCCTTTCATTACATTTTATATTTTTCGAAGTAGAGTATTTAAAATGTATGATTTCTTTGGAGCCTCATAATACTCCTAGCAAGGAAAGAGAGGTAGGTACAGGGAGGTTAAGTGACCTGTTCAATGTCACAGCCAGGAAATGGCAGAGATGGAAAAATAATAAGTCAGGCCTATAGTGTCAGCCATTGATCTTGCACTACCATAAGCTGCTGGTAGGTTTCAGATGGCATTCCTCTGGGTGGTCCACGTTAGTCGTCCAGGTGTTTGAGAAGCTTATCAAAATGAAAAGCAGATTAGAAAGCACACAACAGCCTTTTTCTCTTGCACAATTGAATCTACAATAAAATGCATAAAAATTAGCCAGAGCTGGAGAAAAGGGGAAGTGGCAGGTTGAGTACCTCAAATTCTTGATTAGCTAAAGAAAATACTTATTTTATTTTAGGGTTTGTTTTATTATTGTTGTTGTTGTTGTTGTTATTATTATTATTATTATTATTATTTTACTTTATTTTATTTTGTCCTGTGGTGGAAGCAAAAATAAGATGACCCAGGCAATCTTTAGCCCTGCCAAGTGGATTTTTGAAAACTGGACAATTTGTACTTAAACATCTCAAACTAAATCAGAAAGATAATGAGGACATTACGTGTGTCCTGACCACACATTTTTTGTTCCTTTAAAAAATATTCATGGAAAACTGAATATGTGCTATCTACCACTGTGTTTCTCCGAAAATAAGACCTACCCAGACAATCAGCTCTAATGCATCTTTTGGAGCAAAAATTAATATAAGATCCGGTCTTATTTTACTATAAGTCCGGATATAATATTATAAATGATTAATACCAGGTCTTACATTAATTTTTGCTCCAAATGACACGTTAGAGCTGATTGTCAGGCTAGGTCTTATTTTCAGGGAAACACAGTATATCCAGTGCTGACTGTATCTATGAGGGTATATTTCTGAGTTATCAATTCTTATTTTTCAAGATTGTTTTTACTATTTGAGGTCCCTTGGGATTCCGTATGAATTTTAGGATAGATTTTTCTATTTCTGCAAAAAAATGTCATTGGGATTTGGACAGGGATTGCATTGAATCTGTAGATTGCTTTGGGCAATATTGACATTTTAACACTAGTAAGTCTTCCAGTCTATTAACATGGGGTGTCTTTCAATTAATTTATATCTTCTTTACTTTTTTTCAGCAATGTTTTGTAGTTTTTGTTATGCAAATCTTTTACCTCCTTGGTTAAGTTGGATTCTGAGTATTTTATGTTTTTTGGTGCTTTTGTAAATGGAATAATTTTATTTCCTATTTTTTTTTTCAGATTGTTCATGGTTAGTGTACAGAAATGCAACTGGTTTTTGTGTGTTCACTTTTTGTCCTGGTACTCTGTTGAACTTATTTATTAGTTCTAACTTTTTTTGTGGAATCTTTAGGGTTTTATACATATAAGATAATTCCATCAGCATGCAGGGATAATTTTACTTTTCATTTACAATTTGGATGCCTTTTATATCCTTTTCTTGCTTAATTACTCTGGCAAAGACATCCAAATTACATGTTGAATAGAAGTGGCAAACACGGGTATCCTTGCCGTGTTCTGATCTTAAAGGAAAAGCTTTCACCTCTTCTTGGTTGAGTATGCTGTTTATTGGAGTTTTTCACATATGACTTTTATTATGTTGAGGTAGTTTCCTTCTATTCTTATTTTGTTAACTGTTTTTATCATGAAATTGTGTTGAATTTTGCCAAATGTTTTTCCTGCATTAGTTGAGGGGATGAAATTTTTGTCCTATTTTTTTTTATGCGGCATATTTTTTGTCCATTTTCATGTTGAACCATCCTTGCATTCCAGGGATAACTCCTACTTGATCATGGTGTTCGATCCTATTAATGGGCTGTTGATTTGCTGTGCTAGAATTTTGTTGAGGATTTTTGCCTCTCTGTTTATCAGGGATATTGCTCTGTAGTTTTCTTGCAGTGCTTTTGGTCTGGCTTTGGTATCAGGGTAATGCTGGCCTCATAAAATAAGTTTGGAAATCTTCCTGTTTCTTCAATTGTTTGGAAAAGTTTGAGAAGAATGGTGTTAGTTCTTTTTTAAATGTTTGGTAGGAATTACCAGTGTAGCTAGGAGGTCCAGGGTTTTTCTTTGCTGGAAGATTTTTGATTACTAATTCAATCTCCTTACTAGTTGCAGGCCTATTCTATTAGATTTTCCATTTCTTTGTGATTCAATCTTGGCAGGTTTTCTGTTTCTAAGAATTTGCCAGTTCATCTAAGTTATCCAGTTGTTGGCATACAGTTGTTTATAGTATTCTCTTATAATCCTTTTTTAAAATAGAATCATTAGTAATGTCCCCATTTTCATTTCTGGTTTTAGTAATTTGGGTTGTCTCTTTTTCCTAGCTAAAGATTTGTCAATTTTGTTAATCTTTTTGAAGAACTGACTTACAATTTTATTGATTTTCTCTATTGTTTTTCTCTTCTCTATTCATCTCTCTTTTAATCTTTATTATTTCCCTCCCTTTGCTAGTTTTGGGTTTAATCTGTTTTTTTTCCTAGTTCCTGGAGTTGTAAAGTTAGGTTGTTCATTTGAGATCTCTCTTATTCTTTAATATATGTTTATAGGTATAAATTTCCCCCTTGGTACTATTTTCACCGTGTCCCATAAGTTTCTGTATGTTGTTTTTAGTTTTATTCATATTTAATATTTTCTAATTTCCCTTATGATTTCTTTTTTGAGTCATTGGTTGTTTAAGAGTGTGTTGTTGAATTTCCACAAATTTGTAAATTTTCTAATGTTATTTCTCATATTGATTTCTAACTCCATCCTATTGTGGTCTGAAAAGATACTTAGTATGATACATGCCTTTTAAATATTTAAATTTAATTAGGATCCTCACATATGTTCTATCCTGAAGAATGTCTCAGTGCACAGAAGAATAATGTGTATGCTGTTGTGACTAGAAGCAGTTTTCTGTATATGTCTATTAGATCTACTTGGATTATTGTTTTGTTCCAGTACTAGGTTTACTTACTTCTGTCTGGTTGTTCTCTATCCATTATTGAGAATGGGGTATTGAAGTCTCTATCTATTTATTTCTCCAATTTTGTCAGTTTTTGCTTCATCTATTTTGATGTTCTGTTAATAGTATGTGAATGATTATGATTCTTTTATCTTCTTGCTGTATCAAAACTTTTATTAATATATAGTATCTTTTTGTGTCTCTTGTAACCTTTTTTGATAAAGTGTATTTTTTTCTGATATTAGTATAGCCATTCCTACTCTCTTTTAGTTACTGTTTTCAAGGAATATCATTATCCATTCTTTCACTTTCAACCTGTTTGCATCTGGATCTAAAGTGAACTTCTGATAGACAATAGATACTTGGATCATTTTTTAAAAACCAATTCTGCCAATCTCTGTTTTTTAATTGGTGTGTGGAGTTTATTTACATTTAAATTAAAGATTCATAAGGAGGGACTTATTTCTGTCATTTTGCTATTTGTTTTCTACATGCCTTACAGGATTTTGTTCATTTTCTGCAGTGTTGTCTTCTTTTAGTATTTAAATGATTTTTTTTTTTTGGAAGGCAGCTATGCTCACCACTATACCACCAACGCAGATTTTTTTTTTTTGGTAGTGAAACATTTTAATTTCCTTCTCATTTCTTTTTGTGTGTATTCTAAAAGTATTTCCTTTATGGTTATCATGGAGATTACATGTAACATCCTAAATTTATAACACTCTAATATGAATTTATATTAGCCTAACTTCAGTACCATAAAAACTCTATTTCTATACAACTCTGTCCCCACCTCTTCTAGTTATTAATGTTACAAAACTACATCTTTCAGGTGTGTTTCCAAAAATGTAAGCTAATAGTTGTTTTCTTTTTTGTGTAATGAATTAGTTTTTAAAATCATGTAGAAAACAAATGTGGAGTTACTAACCAAAGTTACAATAATACTTGCTTTTAGACTGATAATGTTTGAATGTATTAGTGTCTCAAATCATGTGGAAAACAGGAAGTGGAGTTACAAACCATTTTTACGATAAAATTAGCTTCTATAATTGCCCGTGTATTTACCTTTACTGAAATTCTTATTTCTTCATATAGCTTTGAGTTACTGTCTAGTGTCCTTTCACACCAACCTACAGGACTCCATTTAGCATTACTTGCATGGCAAACCTGATGGTAGTGAACTCTCTCATTTGTTGTTTCTGTGTGTGTAACTATGCAGATTATCTTGGTAGTTTTCAAGTAGAAAGCATTTCATACTCTTCACAGTTTTAGACTCAACACCAGGCACACACAATGAGTTGTTTGGGGCATTTGTCACTCCATAAATGGAATGGAGAGACTAAATGACTACCTCACTTTATCATGCTTTACTTTATTATGTTTCCTAGATAGTGTATTTTTATCAACATTGAGACAAGATCCTCCATCAGTAATAAGAGTGTGACTTTGCTCAAGGCTCAGATGGTGGTTAGAATGCCTTAGCAATAAAGTATATTTTAATGACGGTATGTACAGCTTTTTAGGCATAATACTATTGCACACTTAATGGACCACAGTATATCGTAAGCATAACTTTTATATGCACTGGGGGACCAAAAAGTTCACTTCCTTGTGATACTCACTTCATTGCGGTGGTCTGGAACCGAACCGTTTCTCTGTCTGTCTAGTCAGTCATGGACTGTTCCCAGCATTGAGTTTGTTTTTCTGAGGCAGCCCTGCAGTGAAGACCGGGGTGTCATGCCCTGGTGAGGGGAGAAGGCGCTTCGGTACAATAGGTGTCCTGCATAAGTGAAGGAGGCCTGAGCTCGCTTAGATACAAGTGGATCCCATCTGGATTTGCACATGGGGATTAGTCTGACTTCTTCCAGCATCTCACCTTTTCCAAGAGGAAGAACATGAGATCTTTTTGTAAAAGAATGTGCAGCTCTGAAGGCAGCATGCATGCCAAAGTGCTTACTGAGTCCTCCTCCAGGCTGCCTTCAGGACACTCCCAGAGCACTCCCCACCCCCCCACCACACCCCAAAGGAAATTCCTGTGCTTACATTTCAGTTTTCCAGGATACTCATCTCAGGACCCTCCATTTCTGGACAGTCTATGTCTTCCACTGAGAATGCCCCTTGAAGATTATAAGTATAGAATATTGGGCAAGGAAGGGAACTATAGGAAACTCCTTCACTGTGGACATGAAGGAACTGAAGCTCTGAGGAGTTTGGTGCTCACTATTTTCTGATAGCCATTTTTCTGTGGATGGACTCTTTCCTTTTGTTATTCATTCATACACTGGCTTTCAAGGCTTATCTGCTTTTTTCTGTCTCATGGGTTTGGTTTTAATCATTTTGCATCTCTAAGGTCGCTTCTCTGATTCCTTAAGATTTGCTCTGTGCTTCTCATAGTGGCCTTTAGCCATAGGTTCTGGTTGATAACTACATTTTCTCCATTCATTTATTCAGACATGATGTTCCGTACCAGCACTGTCCAATGGAACGGCTGTCAGTGATAGACGTATCCTATAATCGGCACTGTCCAATATGACAGCCATTAGCTACCTACGGCTGATGAGCACTTGAAATATAATTTGTATGACAGAGCAACTGCAAATTTAATGTTAAGTAATTTTAATTCATTTAACCATATATGGGTAGTGGCTGCCATGTGGGAGATCACACTTCTACGCAGTTACTAACATTGTTTTCTGCTGGGCCATTTTCTAGGCTAAAGTATGGCAGTTCAGAGGTGACTTGGATAAGAAAGTTATCTAGACAGCCTGCTATCAATGGCCTAAGCTGTAAAGACCCTTTTGTACTTGTTTTTCTCTAAGGCAGAAGTGACTTGGCAGTTTTACAGTGGGATGTATTCAGATGCAGACTGAGGATTCCCAGCGAAGAACAGAATAGTGATACAAAAAGGTGATTTTGGATGGCCTTGTTTTGCCTCATGAATGTAAGAGCAAGATAAAATGTACTGGAAATAGTTCTAAGTAATGAAATGCATAGCAAATACAAACAGTGGACAGAACGTTTGAATGGATACTAAGCCTAATGTAAGCCATATACTGGGGGAGCCAAATATATATATATATATACGTATTTTAAGAAAGGAAAAATCTGTGTTAATTGTAATACTAAATATATGCTGATAACAAAAGATGAACACAAGTCATGTTTGACTTCTGCAATTACCAGAGGTGCTCAAAGTGGTTACCATCAGCATCCAGACACTTCGAATTATGGTGAACTACTGCTTGAGCATAGATAACATCTTTTTAAATGTGTATACATTTTTTGGTACCATATATATATACCACATACCATATACATATATATGTATGTGTGTGTGTGTGTGTGTGTGTGTGTGTGTGTGTATATATATATATATATATATATATAATTTAATCTTGACAACAACCTCATGAGGTGGATATGATTATATTCCCCCTTTTACAGATGAGGAGGACCCAACACCCCCATCCCCAAATCAGGTCTCCTTTTATCCAGAGCCTCTGCATATGTTTACCTCTATGTGGGAGGTGGGAAATGGAGGGCGTGATTCTAGCTCTCCTGCTGCCCTGTTGTGTGATCTAGTGCAAATAACCTCACCTCTTTGGACTTTATTTGTAAATCAGGGGTTGGAGTCAATGCTTTCTAACTTCTCATTTAGCTTTCACATCCTAACACTTTGAAAACTCAAATTACCCTTAATTTCTTTGCAGATTTCAACGTATCAAGTTTTATTGCAAAAAGAAAAAAGGATGGGCTGGTTTTCTTTTGTTCTGTATTCCCATTCTCTCTTTTGTTCCATGAACCACAAAAGGATTTGATTTGGATAACAGTAACATTCCCAGATTTTCTCTGTGGGTCAAACATTAAATAGGATAGTTTAACATTCTTCTAAAAACATTAAAGAGACATTCTCTTCTGAAACATATGGACACATACGTGATCCCAGTGATACCTTGCCAACAACATAAAATGTCATAAATTGCTCCCCTGGAGTGGGAGTTTACTACCAAAAAGGCCTTCCTGTGGAGACAAGGGGCAGTCATCCGTCTCTAGGACGGTTTTTGAAAAAGCATATTCAACAGCATAATACAAGTGTGCTATCTGGAAAAAATGGGGTAAGGGGAGCATTTTATTTTGCTAAAATTAAGTAAACCTCTATGAAAGTCTGCTGAGCTGGTGAAGACTAATGAAAGGAGTGATTTTCTGTGGGGGAGAGGGGAGGGGCATCATGTCAGAGGAGGAAGATGAGGGTGGTCCGTGTTTTGTGGAGAGCACGTGAAAGTAAGTTTTCTTGAGAGTGAAGGTAATTTCCTTCTCAGATTAGTTTCATTACAAAAGAAATAATGCTTGTTGTAAAAATGTCAAACTATACAGAACCTGACAAAGAAAAAATAGATTCTTGTTCATTAAAAAGCCATACACGCATACATGTACATCAATCTAATTTATTATGATAAACAGCTATATAATATTGCATAATATGCATATACAACCATTCCCATATTTGTTTATAGGTGTTCACTTTCTCAGATATTTTGTGTATATTTTAAAAAATGGTGAGAAAAGTCAGCCTTATATTCACATCTGATATTAAAACTTGGAGATTTGGACTGGTAGTGGGCAGTTAGATGAGGCAGCTCCAGGTATTCAGCAGTCAGAACCCCCTTAAATACAGACAGTTCACATGGTAGAAACTGAGTCAGTTCCTAATATCATAAAGTCATGGGCTTAGATAGCTGAAAGGGACTTAAAAATAACTAAGTCCAGTCCCCCGGTTTTACCAAGTAGGAAATGAAAGCCCACAGAGGTTATCTTCCTCAAGGTCACATAAGCAGTGAAGTCCTGATTAAAGTCTCCTGGGTCTGGAGTAGGCTTCTTTGAAAGAAAGTAATAAAAGGGCATTATAAGTCCTCCTATGATAAGGTGCTGAAGTGTCTCTTCCTCTGAGTGGTTTTAGCTCTATGCAGGCAGGTTTTAAAGTCCTACACAGCTTGGCCTTCATCCCTGTCATATTCCCAAATACTCCCATTTATTATATACATAGACTTAGAATTTTTGCATTAATGTAAAGCATTCAAAGACTATTCCTGAGCCTTCTCTACTGCCCGGGGAGGCATCAGAGTATAATGGTAAAAAGTCCATATTCCAGTCCCTGCCCTACCTCTTCCTAGTTGTGTGGCTTTGGCTAGGTTAACTGATCTCTCTAAGCTTCAGTTTTCTTTACTGGGAGAAAATAAAATTCTGCCTTCTCTTGTTGTTATAAGAATTAAAATAGATAATACAGGTCAAGTGACTGTCGAATAATAAAGTAGACTTCAGCCATCACTACATGTCAGACCTTGTGCCAGGTCCCAGAGGTAAACAATGAACAAGAGATGCACGGTTCCACATACAAGTTCACACAAGGTCTGACAATTAAGTTCATGAACTTGTTGCACCGATATTACTAACCTTTTTTGATGTCAGAGGGATTATTCATTACAAATTCATACCAACTGGACTAACAGTTAACCAAGTTTACTATTTGGAAGTGCTGAAAAGGCTGCTTGAAAAAGGTAGGCGACCTGAACTTTTCGCCAACAATTTATGGCTCTTGCGTCACAACAGTGCACCAGCTCACGGCACTGTCTATGAAGGAGTTTTTAGCCAGCAAACAAATCACTGTATTGGAACACCCTCCCTACTCACCTGATCTGGCCCCCAATGACTTCTTTCTTTACCCACAAACAAAGGAAATATTGAATGGAAAACATTTTGATGACATTCAGGAAATCAAGGTTAATACAACGACAGCTCTGATGGCCATTCCAAAAAGCAAGTTCCAAAATTGCTTTGAAGGGTGGACTAGGCACTGGCGTTGGTGCATAACTTCCCAAGGGGAGTACTTCGAAGGTGACCGTAGTGATATTCAGCAATGAGATATGCAGCACCTTTTCTAGGATGAGTTCGCGAACTTAATTGCCAGACCTTTTCATATACTTGCAATTCTCTATATTAAACCTGTATTTTCACTGGTATGTGCCTTTTATTCCTTTTGTTTGATTCTCCTTTACCCATTCACTATTATTCATTACTTGACATCAATGCACTGTTATCTTTTAAGACCCAATGGAACTCCCACTTCTTCCATGAAATCCTTCCCGATTACTCCAGCTGAAAGTTGTATCTTTTTACTTATATTCCCATAATCTTATAGCACATGGTTTTATAGCATTTTTTACCATCTTCCTTGTGTCAGACTTAATGATATACAGGCCTTTTTAAATCTTTATAGTCAGTGTTCAGTTTGTAATTCCTTGTTCAGTCAGCAAACTGAATTGTGTCCACAGCTTTGCCATGCATTATGATTATGTGGAGAATAATCATTTTTATAGATGTAAAAGCTAAGGTTCAAAAAGATGGAATCAGCTACCTAAACCCTACCAGCTAGTAAGTAGTAGAACCCGTACTAGAACCAAGGTCTTTCAACAACAACTCCAAAACTGGACTCATCTCTTTACTTACCTCAGCTTGGACAAGCCACTCAAATACAGTTTCTTCATCTGAAAGAGAACAAGAAAAATGATGGTGAAAATGTGGTAGGCAAATACAGAATACAACTGGATGCTGTAAAAACACTTAATAGAATAAACATTTCCCCCTATATATTGACTACCCACTCGGTGTGAGACATACACACATGGTAGATTTGGCTGTTAGCTAGTTAGCCAGTCAGTGGCAGAATGGGAGCATAATCTTGTCTCATCAAGCTAAGTCCGGTGGTCATTTCAACATAGCACACCTGTCTTTTGGCAGTACTCTCTCTTATCCATCATCCATCATTTATCTCTAGCCTTTCGATTGGAAGGGATTGCATATGTGTTGCCCATATTATTTTTGTTTGAATGGGTATTTAGAAGTAGGGGAAGCTGTTAAAAAAAATAAGTCAACTGATAAATGATCCGTGTGGCTGGTTAACATTACCATTAAAACATATATCCCACCTTCCAGCCTTCAACATTCTTGCCTTGCTAGTCTCTATTTACAGTGAAATGCTTTAAAGGATTTCCCATCAAAAAAACAAATCAGTGATTTTTAGTGTGTGTCATTAACATCCTATAAATCAGTATTTCAGGCCTGAATAGTGTCTTTTCCATTGAAAAATTATATACTATGCTGAAGGTATTTCATGTGAAAATATCTAATATCTAAATACCTAAAATATTTAGGTATAATATATAATTATATAAATATTTATATAAGTACTTATATAAATATTTATATAAAAATTTATATAAATATAAATATATAATATATAATATATAATATTTAGATATAATATATAATATCTAAAATACCTAAAATAAAGTAGTCACACCTTTTCAGACAATTTTTAAGGGCCAGATCATTTGGCAGACAAATTTCAGAATTGGTCTTTCTCTCTCTCATATTATTTTTAAATTACTTGCAAACATAAATGAGGGAAATTGAATGTACAACAGATGGTACATTGAGGACAGTGAGTCAGATACAATCAAATTGCTACAGTGGGTAAGATGATTCATGGAATAATTATAAATAGTAGCACGTTTAAACCCATTTCATAGATGAAAAAACTGGTTCAAGGCCTGGCCTTGGACATAAAGCTAATAAGTGGTACAACTAGGGCTCAACCCAAGGTCTAACTCCAAATACTCTGATGCTCTTTACTAAATAATGTAGGAAAACGCTATTACAAAGTGTTTCCTGTTTTGCTTTTTTTTTTTAATTTATTAATTTCAGGTGTACAAGACAAGGCAATACTTAGATGTTCATCATTTATATCCCTCACACTGTGAATTCCCCTCCCCCCATCCACTATCCCTCCGACCTCACACCGAGCCATCACATTATATATATAAAATTATAGTTGGCATTCATTATTGTTTAGCTTCTGGTGTACAATGCCATGATCAGGCACAGTATCCCTGAGGTGGTCTCCCAAATAGGACACATGTCCATCGGATACCCAACAAAATCTTTACAACATTATTGAATACGTTCCCCAAATTAATTTTCAAAAACCCTGAGGCCATCTTGTGGTTACCAGCTGCTTCCTAATACCTTCACCTTTCCCCTTATCCCCATCCCTTCCCCCGCCCATCTAACAACTCTCGGTTTTTTCCTTTTTGTCCCCAAAACTGTTTCTGATTAGTTCATTCACTTATTCTTTTCTTTAGATTCCGCATATAAGTGAGATCATATGGTACTTGTCTTTCTCTTTCTGACTTATTTCTCTTAACATAATGTTCTCTAGATCCATCCATGTTGTTGCAAATGATAAGATTTCTTTCTTCTTTATGGCTGCGTCATACTCCATTATATAAATGTACCACAGCTTCTTAATCCAGTCATCTACCGATGGGCATTTTGGTTGTTTCCATATCTTGGCTATTGTGTAAAGTGCTGCAATAAACATGCAATGCATTCCACTCCTAGGCATTTACCCGGAGAAATCCAGAACTCCCATTCAAAAATCTGTTTTGCTTTTTTTTAATGAGATGATAATGAGAGAAAGCATCCTTTGATGTATATTATGAGAGGTGTTGGGGATTTATTTAGTCTGTATAGAGGTTATATCATTTATGAATTAGCTGGAGCTTACCTTCAGTGTCCTATTCAATCAGCTCTGGCATTTTTCTCGTACTAAGCTTTACATTAGAGGAAACAGTTTAGGCCCCTGAGGAGATAAACGCTTGGGGCACTGGCCCAGATTTCTTGCTTCGCCAGGGCTACTTGCAGGTCCTAGAAGAACACTGGGACCAGGTTTACACTAGTGTTTGGTGACTCAGGCTGATAACCCCAGGCAGGGAGCACACTAGACATTTTGTTTATTTCCTTGCCCCTGAGTAGGCCAAGGTATTCCCTGTGATTAGAGAGCCTCAGCTTTCCTAAATCCCATCCAAAGGAGTAATTCAATAAGCAAGAAGAAACACGTTGAGAGTGCAGCTGTGAACCATCTTATTTAGAAATGTGGTCCCACCTGCCGTGGCAGCAGACTTGCTCATCACAGAACCGCTCTCTGACCTGTGATCTATGAGAAGCTCTTGACCCCACCTGCGAACTCCCCAGATGTAAACTTACTGTATCGAACACATGGGCAATGATATAGAACTTTCACTCCAGTAAAAATTGCCTCCACCTTTTATCAATGGGTCCAATGAAACCAGAAACCTAGCCAAACACAGAAGACTGCTTTTGTTGTACCCTGGGTAATGGAAAATGGTTAAAGAAGTATTTTCCAAGCTCAAGACCTATCCAAGACCAACACATCCAGCTCTTATTTTAAGTTCAGAGGCTTGTTCAAAGTCGGCTGTTGTATGACCTCAAAACAAGGATGATTCATCTTCTGCTGAAGAAAGACTTTTATATTTATGGAAGAATGAAATTCAAAAATACCTTAAAGCTCACCTAGCCCAGCCTCCTTCCCATAGCAATAACATTTTCTAAAGCCAAAGATGGATGAGACCACCTGCAGTTTAAAAATATTGAAATGTTTTCTTAAATTACAAAATAATTTCAAAAATATAGCAACCCCCTTTTGACAGCTGTTATTTTGACATTTCTAATCTCAGATCTTTAAAAAAAATAAAACTGTGTTTAAATAGGTAGGCACACACATACACACATGTTATATATCATATATGCATATGTATATATGTATTAATATATATATAGTATTGCTTTTTGTTTTAAATTTTATGTAAATGGTGTAAAATTGAGAAGCTGTATATCTATTTGCAGTTTGATTTTTTTTCATACAACATATGCTTTTTTTTTCTAGATTTGTTCAGGTTAACACACAATATGTTAACATGTTTCTTTCAATCATTTACATAACTATTTAGTATTTTATTATATGGATATACCTAGAGTGGCTATATAATTTATTATCCAATGCAGGCCTTGTCATGCAGAGTGTCAGGGGGGGGAGTCTCTGGTCCCGCTCCCCACATAAGAACGCAGGACACAGTGAGGCCAAAAAGGAACACCCACGGAGCCAAAGGTAGGGGAGTCATATCACTATATTCTCGCTGGTGGCACCCACCTCTCTGCAATCCGCTCTTGCTAGCCCCCATTTTTTTGCTAGCGTAGCCACAGCAGTTATATTAGTGGCCAATGGCTTACGGGTTACAGCTGACGGCCAACTAGCCACAGATGATGGCCATCCGATCACAGTTGATGGCCCTTTACTACCTGAGCCAGCACCTTTCTATGTGAAGCCGAGAGCCTGGAAACTGCTTTCTGGGGCTTTGTCCCCACAGGCCTCTTTTGAAAATTAAAATAGGCTCAGTTAATACGTACATCAATATAATAGGCATAACCTAGGACTGTCCAGGCCAGTCAGAAGGTAGGGTCACCCTGAGTGTGCTACAATTTATATGCATCCTTATTGACTGGCATTTACATAGGTTCGAATTTTCAGGTGGTATAAACAGTGATGCAGTTAATACTTTCAAGGATGTTCCCTGCTGTACAAGTGCAAGACTTTTCTCTACATCATGTTAGTGGAAGTTCTGAGGTGTAGATGTGTATATTTTCATTTTACTACATAGTGGCATATTGATTTGCAAATTTTTATCCCCATTAGTTATGCCTAGGACTAACCATTTCCCCACATTTTCATCAATACTTATAGAATCACTCGAAGGATGGCATTTCATTATTTTAATTTGCATTTCCCTCATTAACAGTGAGATCGCACAAACTTCTGTTTGTTCACTGGCCATTTGAATTACCTCTTCTGGTAAACCGCTGTCATTTTTGTGTCATTATATTTGGGTTGATCTCAGGTAAACAAAATGTGGCTATTTTTTTAAATTATTATTTTAAATTGAGGTATAATTGATATATAAATGTCTATTTGTTTTTAATCATATTTGAAAATCTCTTTTATCAGATGAGTTTAGACAACTTATATTTTCTGTGATTGTAAATGTATTTTACTTTCCATCTAGTTAGTAAACATATTTTTTTCCTCTTGCTTATCTTTCAGTACGATCAATTACATTGGTTGATTTTTCTGAATCTTAAGCCAACCTTGTAATAAACCAACTCCATTTGGTCATATTTTTTACTTGATCAACCCTGCTGGGGGTCATCAGTTTTATTAATTTTTTTCAAATAATAGATGTTCGTGATAGACAAACTTGGTAAGAATTGATGTTTTAAAACACGAGTCTTTCAATCCATGAACATGGGATATCTCTCCATTTATCTAAATCTTTAATTTTCCTTAGCAATGATTTGTTAGCTTTATGCCTAGCGTTCATCAGTTTTGATGCTACTATAAATGGTATTTTGTGATTCATTTTCAAATTGCTAGTAGGATATAGAAATACACTGGAGTACAATAGTGACTGAAAGAAGTGAAAATATATGTCCTCGTGTTGTTTCTGACCTCTGGGGGGAATTTTCAATGTCACAACATTGTGTAGGCTACGGTTTTTGCAGGTGGCCTTTGTCAAATTAAAATTCTAGTCCTCGTTTGCTGAGAGTTTCTAACATAAACAGTTGTTGAGTTTTATCAAATGCTTTGCATTTATTAAGATAAACATGCTTTTTTCCTCTGGTCTATCTGTCAATATGGCTGATTACATTGGTTCACTTTTCTGAATCTTAAGCCAATCTTGGGATAAACCAACCCCATTTGATGATAATGTATTATGCTGCTTATATATTGGCTTTTGATTGACAGCCTGTCACGTTTGGGCCCTGAAACACAATGTGAGACTGGGTTTTACTCTGAAGAGGTTTCGCACTAATCTGTGAGCATCCTGCCCCATGCAGTTTCCACATACAGCCATTATCTTGAGTCTCCCACTATGATGGAACTTTATCTCTGAAATCCTTGAAGATGACAGATATTTTACTCTGATTTTTAAAAGTTTCCAGTGCAGCTCCCTAGCTGTCTCTGCTGTCCCAGAAGTCGGCAAATGTCCGGTTGGGAAAACTGACAGGTGTTTCAATCCTTTGAAAGTGTAGAGTTTAATTTTTAGAATTCAAGAAGGCCAGATTCACCTGAGGAGAAGAATAAGTGATGTGGAAAGGAATCACTGTCCATCAGACACTGCAAAGCTAATACTGACCATTGTCTGGCCTAAAATTTCTATCTTTAAGCCAGAGGAAGTAAAGGAGGGGCCGAAGGACTCCAGTGCCGGTACTGGATTAATTTAAATGCTATTATATCTCCAGCACTTGGTCCTAATCGTCTCCTTTAGAATACTCAATACCTGCATTCATGCTGGCTGGCCCCAGGGACACAGAGCAACCCACTGTCCCCACTGAAAGGAAATGAAAAATCGGCTGATGCTAAACAGACCTCCTTCAGCAACAACAGCCATCTAAGCATTGTATCCTGCCGTGTGATTAATGATTCCCACCCACCCCCCCCCACATTTAAGAGCAATGTGTTTTAGAAAGGAAGGGAGAGAAACAGAATGAAGAAGGGGGATGAGGAAGAAATAGGGCAGAGATGCAGATGAGCAAAAGGAGAAACCATATGAGAGAAAGAGAGGGAAGGAAATGATTTCTCAGTATGATCGAGAATTAGTCAGAACTGTATTTTTTTCCTAATACAGTGGATTCTGCCTCTGCCCTACATAAGAATGCCAAATCCTTTAGGACTATTTTACATAAATGATCCACTCTACTGAAAACAATAAAGAGAAAGGAAAATTGCAAGAGGCTTTGTATCCCCATTACACTTTTGTTTTTAAGTCATCTGTTCCTGACCTCAAAAAGAAACAAAACTTCATTATAACTCTCTATAAGTGTACGTTAATGGTGATAATTTAAGAATTTAAATACATTGGGAGGGGCAATGAATAGAGAGGAGTGATATTGGCATATTGATGCCCTTTTTCTCTTCTTCCTTCCTCCAGGTTTCCTATTTCTTATATAGATTTATTTATGTACGGTATATGCTGTATTACATATTAATATATAAAGAATATATATGTACTATGATATCTGTTGCATATATATGATACATGATATATCTATATCTATCTGTATCATGAGTGTTATGAGGTCACAACATCTGTCACCTCATTTATTGACAGTTGATTTTGCAGATCTGACTGCCTAGGCGAGTGTCTGCTTTCTCCTTCACTTCCCCAAACATCAAATGGCTCTGCAACATGGACAAAACTTCTACTGAGGACTTATACGTTACAAAGGCTGGTCTGTTTTCATCAGCCTCAGCCTAGGTTAAAGGTACAAAGGCTATTTTCATTCTTTGTTTTCAGTACCTACTCTGAGTCTTCATGTACTTGATTCCCAATAGCTTCCCATAAGGCTATGGATCTTTCATTAATGTGGACCCCATCCCCATGTGTGGGGTCCAAAGGCTATGTCAGGGATGACTCATGGGGAACATTTTGCAGAGGGACTTGGAGGGAATAAAGGGGGAAGACATGTAGGAGTACTGTGTGCAGTTAAGGTTTGAAGCAGCCAGCAGCCAAGAATCAAACACTTGTGCACATGAGAGAGCAAGCAGGTTTCCTTGGCTGGCGCAGAAAGTAATTGTAGGTCAAAGCTCAATCATAAATAAGAAGAATACTGAAGGATGTCAACAGACAGTCTTAAAGACCAGCGTGAAGCATTTGTATTTGATTTTTCAAAAAGACAAAACCATGTAAATTTCTGACAGCCTATCAGTAGATCAAAGATAAGACTCATGCTTGACCATTCAAGGCACTGGAGTGGAACTTGATCAGCATTTTTGAGAAGGAAGATTCTTTCTACTGTATAAAGAGCAGACAGAAGGGGCAGGCAGCTGGCAAGAGGGACGATTTGTAATATGCTAGGTGTCGTGTGATTAGAGAAGGCCCAGACTAGGACGTAGACTAGAAAGAGGTAGGAAAGGATAGGTCTGAAAGGTGTTTCAGATAAGAAATAGGAGGGAAGTGATAACAAGAAAGACGGTTCTCAGAAGGAAGAGGGAGGGGAGCGCGACAGACAGGAACAATGAACAGCTGCCCTTTTATGTTACACTTACCTCAGATCCTGTCACAGTGAGACGGGCAACTGAATCCATCTGAGAAGAGTAAACCGTAGAACACTCACAGCCCATTTTACTTTTGTACATAAACTCCTGAGAGCCCCCTCGTTGCCTGTGGAGCAAAGGCCATGCTCCTTAGAAGGGCGTACAAGACCCTCTGTGATCTGCTCTCTGTCTCCCTTTTCCACCTACCTCTCTTCACTCCCTTCCTCCTGAATGCTTAAACCTCTAGAAAACGCCACGGACTAAAGAATCCCTCATGTGCCAGTTTTATCCCCTGACTAGCTCCTAACCATGCTTCAGGACTCAGGTCAGGCATCACCCTTTCCTGGAAGGCTTCTTCACCGACAGTAACCACACACACACACACACACACACACACACACACACACACACCCATACCCCACATGCCCAAAGTTGCCATGACCCCCTCCCCCCACACAAACACAAAAGAAAAGTAAAAGGACATAGGAAAACTCAGAGACACACTGGTCACGGGGTGCTGGAGAAAGTAATCTGTAACACGCCAGGTGGCATGCCAGGAGAGTGGGATGGCAGTAGCATGCCAGTGACGGGCCCAGAAAGTTGGGAAGGCATGAGGGTCCTGTCTGGGCTGTGGTATGAGTTTCCTTGCCACCTCTTTATTAATGCAGGTTTTATGACACAGGTGTAATAATTAATCCAAATGGCTAGCAGCTGTGGCTATCCATCTTTGGGCATGCCGGCCCCCAAGCACTCTCCCAATCAGCAAATTCTCAAGCAAGGCCAAAGAAAATGAAAGAAAATCAATTCTGTTGAGATATTTATGGAGGCCACCTGGATAGAAATTTGACAGCTAAGAATTTGCCTGGATGCCAGGCCGCTAAGGAAAGGTCAGGGCCCCTGGAGCAGTAGGGCTCGGGGAGCCAGAGAACAGAGATGGAGGGGAAGAAGTGTTCAGTCACATTCCATCTCAAAAGACTGAGAAATGGAGCTTTGCTTTTCAGAGAGAAGCATGGCTAAAGTCTCTCACTGTCTGCTCTGGAGAAAGCTGCCATGTCTCTTCATGAGGATGCCGCCATTTCCTCTAATGACACTTTCCACTTAGCTGAATCAGCCAGTCGGTGAGGGCTTTATTTACAAGTCAGTCACCTGCTCATCGATTCTACCACATCACTTCTGGGGTTCATGCTCTTAAATTATCACCTTCCAATACAGACAGTTTCTAACTAGTCTTCCTGCCTTCAATCTCTTCCGGTTCTTGTCATAGCAATCACTCTAGACTACAACTTTGATCATGTTGGTTACTGTTTAAAACTTTTATCACTTCCCTGTTGACCACTGAATAAATTGTAAATGCCTTTGCCTGTAATTCAAACCTCTACATAAGTTATATTTACTTTATCTTTCTAGTCTCATTGTATATCACCAGTAGCTTTGCTATTAATACATGAGCCCTCTGCTTCAGGTAAACTAATTCATCTTCAAAATAATCGTGCCCCTCTTTTGCTGCTTATCCACTACTTAAATGACTGGAAACTCCTCCTTTTTTTTTCTCTGTACACCGCTTCAAAACCATAATCTTATACTTTAAGGACCAACTCGTAGCTTATTTCCATTTATTTGGCTATTCAACAAATGTTTCTTAAATCAGAACTGTGTGCTAGACACTGTTGTAGGCTGTGAGAATACAGTGGTGGAAAGATAGACAAGGTTCCCATTGTCGTGACACTTTCATGCTCGTGGGAGAAATAACAAAAACTGAATGTCCAAAAAGATAACAGAATAAGCTAAGATAGTGATAAGAACTAGGAGGAAAACAAGATGACGTGGTTTCCAGGTCAGGGTAAGATGGAGTAAGCACACTCCACCCTGTATGTCCAACTCTAAAACCTAGATAGAACATATGAAGCAGCCATTTCAGGACTCTGAAAAGTAAATGAAAGCAGACATATTTGGAAAGAAGACCAGAAATCTGAGTAGTTTTACCAGAAGTTTTGAGTAGGTTCTGAGTAGTAGAACCAGCAGTTGTTTTACCATTTTTTCCTCCAGTGTCCCCCAAACTAAACTCACTGCACTAGGAACTGAGCACTCGGTATCTGAATGCAGACGAAGCATTCCGGGATTCCTGACTCTACAAGTAGGGAGTGGCAGTCTGTACTCAGTGAGAGAACACAGCAATCCCCGTTTTTTCTTTCTGTTTCTCTTCTTTTTCATTCTCTCACTTTTCAATCCCTAAACAATCTCAGGATAGCCGTGGTGGTTAATAGGAGCCCATAGGAGCCAAAACTCTGAGGGAGGCACTGAGAGTTTCTAGCTAGGGCACCGACAGAGGAGCCCCAAGGATAGGGAATACACAGGGAGATTCTTCACAGAGGAAATCAGCAAAGCTACTCCATAAAATTCTTTATGAATTCTAGTCTCACCACCTTGCTATGCAGACATGGATCTGATCATATTCAGGTATCAAAGACTTGGAGAAGTGAACTAACAGGTAGGCCATGTCTCAGGTCCCAGACTGGCTACTGAATAGTGCGCTCGAAGGATATCTTTGAATAGCAGTGCCTGGGCTTTGAAAACTGAATTGACATTGGAGTGAAAGGCCATACAAAGGCTGGAAATTGTGACCCAAATCTAACCAGGTCAACTGCCTACAAAAGCAAAACTATCAACATTCTTTATGGAATTTAAACAAGACCCGAAGTCGCATAATGTAATATTCAAAATGTGTAGGATAAAAATCCAGAATTACTCAGCATCAAACCAGGAAAGCCCTTACCTTTCACGAATAAGAACAGATTTCCTGTTTGACTTCTCTCTTCGTCCCTGTTCAATGTTCTTTCCTGGTTGAGAGAGCTCACTTCAGGATCTGACTGGTGGTTTGAGAAATACAATTACCTTTGCATTTTGAAAAATATTAAAAAAAGCAAAAATTTTCCCTCTTCCTGAGACTGTGCATAAATAACCCCAAGATGGTAAACTGTCCTAAGAGAAAAAGGGACGGGAGGCAGTGTGGATACCTGATTGTGCCTGCATTTGGAAAGCATGGAGTAACAGGGACACCGTGGAAGTGTTCACGTGGCATCTCCTCTTCCATCTAGTCACTCATCCCACATGTAACAATGAACAACTGCTGTGTGCCGCTCTTCTGGGTGTCCGGCTAAGCAGGCTGATGCAAATCAACAAGTAAAGTGGGATTTTGGATTCTTGAGTGTGATTATACAATGTAACCCCACTCTCATGTCCACCCTTGCATACGGAAATAGTCTCACTGGATTTGGGAAAAGGGCCTTCTTTAATGGGCTCCCAACCTACTAGTGATTCTTGGGTGACAATCAGTAACTCAGAAAGCCGGAGCTCAAAGGGGTCTGTCTTGTCAGTACAACTTTTCCTTTTAGGAATGAAAAACCTGAGGTTGAGGATGGGAACTTGGTCTGGGTCACACAGCCTGTTAGTAGTAGAACCACATGAGAAACCAGGTCTCTTAACTTGACGTCCATTGCTTTCTTTCCTCTGATATACCTTATTATACAATTCTGGAGGCAGAGAAAAATTTTTCCCTGCAAAGAATTATTTAGCCATCTGAGTCTGGGATCAAGTTTGAGTTAGTTTCTCTCTTCCTGCTCTCCACTTTGCTTAAAGACTTAGGTGGTCTTTTTCCCACTGATTTTATTTTATTTTTTAAAGTCTTCGGTTATCCTGTAAGTCTCCAAGGGTTGGCCTGGCCTGACGCACATGGATCACTGTGCATATGCCCCCACTCAGCAGTCCCGGCTCTCTGAAATATGTTAATCCCAGTACAGCCACCTTTTCTATTTTTGTCTTTCCCTCTGGGCATCTCTTATTATTTACACCTTAATTATCTGGTGATTTGTCTACTTCAGAATCCATTTAAGAACTAGAGTGCCTGACACTTACCTGTGAATGGAATGGCCTGACTCTATAGACCTGGGACTATGTTATTTGACTGGATATTGGCCGAAAAAATAAATAAAATAGTCTACGCTCTTCTGAATAAGTGATCAGAGTGGAATTGAAAGGAAAATAGGAGGATGCTAGGGAGAACAGGGAAGCCAGCCAAAAGTGCAGCGTGGGTACACATCCAGAACAAGGTAGCCTAACAGGCTTTGTAAACTCCAAGACACCTACACAGAAGTTTCCTAAATACACTCGATGAAAGAAGATAGGCAGGACAATTACGGTGACGCTCCGAAATAAAAACAAAGTGGTAAGGCAGCTGAAGGACATCTTTACCTTGATATTTATTGGAAAAGCGTTTAGCAAAATTTGCAGTACAAATTATTTTTTTTGAAATGGCCACCCTGGTAGTATGAGCTCAGAGTGGGCCCCACCAGGCCAGTGATCCCTGCTGAGACCCCACGCCCACTCCTAGACCATGTAACAATGGGCAGAGTAGGCACACAGTCTTGTTATCTGAAATTAAGAAGCAGTGCAAAGCTGGAAAGGGAAAAATAATGCAGCAACACCAAATAATGCAGCAACTAAACCCAGTATAGTAGTAAAGGATATACGTACTTTTAAGTCCAAACTTTATTTTTATTTTTAGTACCTCTTTAGAATTCACTGGACCAATTCAAATGTCTGTTGATCTTAAGATTGTACTTTAGAGTTTAAAAGGAGCTCTCGACTTAACTTCATTTGACTCGGATTTATTTATTTATTTATTTATTTATTTATTTATTTATTTATTGGGGTGACAATTGTTAATGAAATTACATAATTTCAGGTGTACAATTCTGTATTACATCATCTATAAATCCCATTGTGTGTTCACCACCCAGAGTCAGTTCTCCTTCCATCACCATATATTTGATCCCCTGACCCTCATCTCCCTCCCCCCACCCTCCTTACCCTCTGGTAACCACTAAACTATTGTCTGTGTCTATGAGTTTTTGTTTCTCATTTGTTTGTCTTGTTTTTGGTTTACATACCACATATCAGTGAAATCATAGGGTTCTCTGCTTTTTCTGTCTGACTTATTTCGCTTAGCATTATACTCTCAAGATCCATCCATGTTGTCACAAATGTTCCTATATCATCTTTTCTTAACGCCGAATAGTATTCCATTGTGTATATATACCACAACTTCTTTATCCATTCATCTATCGAAGGACATTTTGGTTGTTTCCATGTCTTGAGCCACTGTAAACAAAGCTGCAATGAACATTGGAGCACATGTGTCTTTATGTATAAATGATTTCAAATTCTTTGGGTAGATACCCAGGAGAGGGATTGCTGGGTCATATGGTAATTCTATTTGTAATTTTTTGAGGAACCTCCACACTACCTTCCATAGTGGTTGCACCAGTCTGCATTCCCACCAACAGTGTATCAGGGTTCCTTTTTCTCCACAGCCTCTCTAACACTTGTTGCTATTTTTCTTGTTGATTATAGCCATTCTGACCGGGGTGAGGTGATATCTCATTGTGGTTTTTATTTGCATTTCTCTGATGATTAGTGATGTTGAGCATTTTTTCATATGTCTATTTGCCATTTGTAAGTCCTCTTTGGAGAAATGTCTCTTCAGGTCCTCTGCCCATTTTTCATTTGGGTTGTTTGTTTTTTTGTTGTTGAGTTTCATGAGTTCCTTGTATATTTTGGATATTAGACCCTTATCGGAGGAACTGTTTGCAAAAATCTTCTCCCATTCAGTTGGTTGCCTCTTTATTTTGCCGATGGTTTCTTTTGTTGTGCAGAAACTTTTAAGTTTCATATTTCATAAAATTTGTTTATTTTAGCTTTTACTTCCATTGCCTTTGGAGTCAAATTCATAAAATGCTCTTTGAACCCAAGGTCCATAAGTTTAGTACCTATGTTTTCTTCTATGCAGTTTATTGTGTCAGGTCTTATGCTTAAGTCTTTGATCCATTTTGAATCATTTGACTCGGCTTTGACATGGACTAGTTTGCCAAGGACTGTGATTATTCTCAACATGCTGACCTGATATCCACCAAGCACTGCATAGGTCAATCTGCTTTCATGACTGTCTTGATTATAATCCCCATATTAAAATAAAGCTTACTCTGAACACCTAAGAAAAATAGAACCCCCCTGGCAGGTTCCACTTCCGTTCAAAAGGTAGCACAAGACCACTTAAGAAAAAAAGAAAGGTAATGCTCTTAAGTTAAAATAATCAGCAAAGTTGGGGTCATATTATTAGAGGGTAAGGGTAGGAGGAGAGGGTTGAACCTTGGAGGGTTCAAAGAGGAGAGACTGTATTAAACCAAGAATCAGCCACACTTTGTTTCTCTCCTTTCCCGCTTAGAGGCTGTAAATTGATTTGCTTCTTTCTCTTGGCCTTCTCTGCCACATTTGTGTTCCATTGCTCTGACCACAACCACTTGGCCATCCACTTTCAATCTCTCAAAATTTTGTCAACATCTCTCATTCGTTCCCATCTCTTTTCACATTTATTCGTGGTTATGAGTTCAAGCTTAAGAGAATTCCCTTACTGTCATTATACTGGGATCTCAAGATGGAGCAAAAATCAAAATGGGGAAATTTTGTTAGCCCTCTACAGTAGAAAGCTGCTTCTATTATGTCTTACTAACAATACTTTGATGAAATGGAATTGTTTTTACAGAAATAGAAAAAAGTGATTCTAGAATTCATATGGAACCATGAAAAAAATGTAGTTTCCGTTTGTCCTCTTGATTTCTATAAACATTTTAATGAAACTGCAGAAAATATCACAAAATGGTTGATACACTCTCTAAATATAAACTAGACATTGCTCATCTATCTGCATATTTGGCAGACAGTATAAATGTAAATTTTGGCAAATTTCATTCAGTCTATGCACTTTTTTCTACAGAAATGAAAAGATCTTACTAAATGTCCTACACATCTTGTATACAACACTGCTAAAAAAAAAAGATATGATTTGATTATCAGTGATATGGAGACTTTTACAGTGAGAAGTTTTGGTCATTTTCAAGTTTTCATGAAGTGTGGAGAAGCACTTAGTGAGATTTTTAACTTTATGGAAAGGGGAACTAGGCTCCTTAGACATGTGCCTCCAAGATGGCTGTCGTTACTGCCAGCCATGGAAAAGATGTTAAAATGTTGGCCTGCCATAGTAAAATCATATTTCAAGGTGTGGGAGACGAGTATTCTCATCTAATTTAGAAATACACTGAGGATGATCATGGAGAAAAGAATCACTGTAAGTCAGAAATTTACATGCTGTTTTTCTCAAATTGTTTGATCTTGGAAGAGGCCATAAGGGACCTAGAAAAAGACGAAGTAACTGCACCCGAGTTGTTTGATGTTACACAGCTTGTGACTAAAAGTTCGGAAATAAAACTACTTTAGAACTAAAAAAAAGAAGCCATCGTAAGGGGACAATCGAGTTAAATAGAATTTTCTCAACTTTGGTAAAACTATAGCTTCTTTTGAATGCGACTTCAATTTCATAGGTTCCGATAATTTCTGTGCTTTAGAACACTTTTCTCTGAAAAAGAGTGCTCTAACTTATGATATTCAGTGGGCTTTAAGTGTTTAAAAATGATGGACCTTTTAGACACAAACAATGCATTCGTTTTCGATTGCAGTAATGTGTTGTCACGCGTGGAGTGGCTTAAAATAGCACTCATTATCTCATAGTTGTGCAGATGAGATGTCCAAGTAGAATGTTTCCGGATTCTTTGCTCAGTGTCTTAACTCTGAAATCACAGTATCAGCTAGCCCACGGTCTTCATCCAGGTGCACAGGTCTCTGCTTTCTTCGTGGCTGTTGTCTGGGGACTGCTCTCAGCTCCTGTGTAGCCTGCTGTCACTGCCCATGTGGCCCTCTCTGCAACGTGGCACTTTACTTCTTCATGACCAGCAGGAGTGTCTCTTTCACTTTGAGTCTCTCTCTTCCTACAGGAAGACCTTGGTCTCTTAAGTGCTCTCCTGATTAAACCAGGCCCACCAAAGATAATCTCCTTTCTGATTAACTCAAGGTCAACTGATGTTGGATCTCAATTAAATCTGCAAAACCTTTCCCACTTTGTTATGTAACATAACTTAACCATAGGAGTGAAGTGTATCATGTTCAGTCACACTCACACTCAAAGTGAGGGGTTCTACATGGCATGGATACCAGGGGACAGAAGTCATGGGAATCACAGATAGACTATATGATGGATCTGAAGATACAGAGAAACTTATTAATAAACTTGTTCATCTGCCAAACCAAACAAGCTTGGAGATGCAAAGGGCACTCAAATGTCTGTTTCTTCTGTGATATATGACATTTCCTACTGAAGAAATCAAAATTTCGGGAGAATAATTACAGCGGCCGAAGTCACACGATTATTAAGTGGAAGAGTCACGTTTCTAATCCAGGTTTTTAAAGCCATGGTGCTTAAGGAGAAGGATCAATACAATATTTATAGGGAAAGCTGACATTGTAGATGGAACTGGAAACAGCCCTAGGATTTGCATATGTAGAAAGAAGAAGGGAGAATATTTCAAGCCTAGAGAGTAGCTTTAGAGAAACCTGAGTTGAAACGTGAAGAAGGCTTATGGGCAAAGAACTATTTGACTAAAAGAGTGGGAGGTGAAATTCAAGGCCAGTTTCAGAATTTCTTAAAAATGTTTATCATCATTTTAGGACACATTTATTTTTTTCTCTTTTAAATTGTAATGTGTTTCCCAGTCATTTAAAAAAAAAATTTCCTCAGATTAACACAAATGAGCACATGTGGTACTAATTGTATTTCTCTGGAGAGAAATAGAAAATAAGAGTATTCACATTTAACGTTGGTATATATAGAGAGAGATATCGTGTGATAGTTTAAAAAGTTAACATTTATTATCTCATTTGATTATCACAACAACCCCCAAAGCTAGAGATCAGTTATTATTATTATTACACTTTTTTCACAGAAGATAAACTGCTACTTAGAGGTTAATATAGCTGTCCAAGGTTACACCGTTGGTAAAAGAGGTACAGCCAGGATTTGACCCCAGCTCTTTCCACCCCCCAAACACAGTGATTGGTCTATTATCACACACTGTCTTCTCCTCTGAACCCCTACAAAGACCACCAGGTAAACTGAAAATGAGAAACAACATCTTACTTTTGGGCAAGGTGGGATAGATAGTTCAGACACTTAGGAGTTCTATTCATAAATAAGCCTGTTTTCAGTTGGTCGGTCTGAATGAAACCAGGCCAGTGGCACAGATACAAAACAGCTACGCAACTTAGTGTTCTACAAATTCAGCAAAAATTCAGATCAAGCAACTGGAAAGTTATATTTTACAGTTGTTCAAAATCTACGCATGCTTGAACATCTGGATGAACATACCACCATCCAGCTGGTTTCAAATGGCTAGACACTTTGTGACATGACTACCAAATATATAATCAATGGACTGCTTTGTAAACATCCAGATGTTTTAAACTTCAAAGGTAGTCTTTACATACTTACAGATGGGTTATATAGCCTTCCTTTTTTCACCTGTAATGTTCAACCAGTCTCATAAGATGCTTAAAAATGGTGCGGTCCACTGTGAACCTTCATAGCTTTCAGGTATGAAAAGTATTAGTTTTCCAGCTGGATATTCATATAGCCAAAAAGATGTATTACCCATCATGCGATGGGTTATGAACAACGCTAACATTTCATTTGTAATTAATTTACACTGGGCCACCTACCAGAACGTGGGGGATGATTTTGTTCTCTAAATTTCTCCTGTTTCAAGTAGCATCGATTTTTTTTTGTCTTGCAAATAATTCTTATCTTCTTGATATTAGATCCTGTCTTCTACACTTTAGTATTACAAAAACACTCAGAAAAAAAGAGGAGGAAAGATAAACTAACAGATTGAGCTGTATCCTTCATTGTCCTCTAATTCCTACCTTTTTCAGGAGAAAATCAACTACCAGCTCTCTTATTAAGTCCCTTTAAGAAGTTTCTTGGTTTCTGACATCAATTAATTAATTTATTCTTTCACTGAGGATTGAACCCCTTCAATGAACCATTGTACAAGATGCAGTAAGTAGTCAGAAAGAGGAATCATACCATAATGCATGGGGTTCATACTCTTAGTATTCTTAATTCAATGTTTATAATCGCTTTGAGAGATGGATAATGTAATGTCCAATTTACCCACGAAACCGCGGTAGCTCAGAGATGTTAAGCAACTTGCCAAGGAGAGGGTCTTTAACCCGGGCCTAACTCCAAATCCAGCAGTCTTTTTCAATAGATCAGGTTTTCCAACATTGTGCTCGGTGAAGAAAACCCTGGGTCTTGAGATGTTAGTTAGGTGTCTTGTGAAAAGCGTGGCTATGACAGAATGTTGGGGCGCTGTCCCCCTTCCCTTCCTATGTTGAAACTCAGTCCCCAATGTAATGGTGTTTAGAGGTGGGGCCCTTGGGAGGTGATTAGGTCATGAGGGTACAGCTTTCATGAATAGGAATTAGTGCCCTTATAAAAGAGGTTCCAGAGAGCTCCCTTCCCACTTCTGCCATGTGAGGACACGGCGTTTTTAGAAATGTTTTTCTCATCTCTTTGCCATCTGCTAAGATCAGGTCCTCCCATATTACTTACTGGATGTGCCCTCTTTAATATTTTCTTATTCTTTCTTATTTGCTGATACAAAAAGATATTGCTCCTGGTAGAAAACTTGGGGTTCCTTGCTGTATGTTGGAGACAATGATTTACCTTCTTTGTTTCCCTAAGGAAGCAAAAGGAAGCGAGAATCTTTCCTATTTATTGTCTGCTCAGTTTACCCAAAGGCTCCCCAGACCAGCTGAAACAAATTGAGGGCAGCAAACTCCAAGGTTGTAAGCAAACTGCCATTACTGCACAGACCATAGGAAATTCCAAGAAATTGTGAGAAAGTACAGACATAAAAGAATCTCATTCGACACTCAACTATTTGCCTTGGGACAATAACAAAAATATTCCCAAGGACAGCAGAGACCTTTTCCATTGTTCGACTCAGCATTCCACTCAGGACTTAGTGACAGAAGGCGTTGCAGTCGTTAATTATTCTCCTGTGGGTCCCACCCGGCCCACCCTCCAGCTGCCTCCCTGCAGCCCTGCCCAAGCCCTGTAGAAGAGAAAAAGCACAAAGGGAGATGTTTGTGGCTAGACTGTCTCCAATTAGTCAGAATGAGAACAATGATTGGCTTTTCCTCTGGGCCAGCCTGGAAAAAAAATCCTGCATTGTTGGGTGGGATGGGGAAGGAATTTTTGCTAGTGGATCAAATTCCAACCAGGAATCTTCAGGGATGTATATTCACTATGATCCATTTCACCCAAGCAGTGACAGCCCTGGAAACTCCGAAGAGGGATGTGGAAGTGGTTCCAGAAAGGATGGTGTGGCCGCTAAACTAGCTTCTCCAAGCCTAGGAACGGGATGTAAATTCACTTGGGTGCTTGCTTTACAAAGGCCGTTCCCACCCTTGGGAATCAGTAGGCCTGGGAATCTAAAATTTTAACAATAACCCTTCCTCCTCCTGAAAAATTCAGTTCAGGGTGATCTGCCCACCAAAGTTTTAGGGAAAAAATAGCAAAACCACTTCCCTGAATGGCTACTGGGGACTGGCTGCTAATAGTCCGAGGCCCAGGTCAAGTGAAGCTGAATTTCCAACTGAAAACAAAATGATGCTAAAACACGAATGGTTTCTACTTAGCGTTGGGATTAAGGATCTTTTGAGCAGATTCAAAGTCAGATATCAGCTTCACATCTAGTTCCCACACTTGAGGACTAGAAAGGCATCGTTTTCTACAACTCCTTGTTTTTGAGTAAACAAGGCACGGTCTGTAAATGTGCTTACACATTGTGAAATTCTCAACAGATATTTGTTGTGGTTAATATGCATTTTAACAATGGGATCCTAAAAAGTCTAAGCATCAAGCCATAGAGACAACTTTTGAATAGCAGAGATAGAGATTTTAGCGCCACTAATAAATAGACTTTAGAGCAAGTGAGAAGCTGTCGAGCGTCTGTAACCCTCAGTATACTGAGCAGGAGTATGACTCCTACTACCTACATCTGTGTGTTTATACATGTGCACGTGTGTACATAGGCACACACGTGCAGTGTAATTCCCCATCTGTGGCACCAGAGTTCCAGGTCCCCGCCTCTTCAGTGATCTCAGCTCACTCATTATTTTCTCCTTAAACGTCAATCCAATGGAAACAAAAATCCTGTGGCAACTTTTCTACTTTGTTTTGTAAAATAATTCACCTCCGAGTCAACTGGAATTCTTTTAAGCTGTGGAGAATTTTCTGAGCTAGCTCTAAGTCTTTTCTAAAGCCAGGGTAAACTGGACTGCTGAATTGTGGGGGAAAGAAACACCCTGGTGACTGGGCCTGGCTTTCCGCGGAAACCTGTAGGCTCCTGGGAAAACAGCTCAGCTCCCAGCTCTAGGACTGGGAGTTCCCAAGAGCTCCTTCTCTGCACCTCGATCATGGAGTAACTCCAGGCACCATTTGGCGATAGCGTATGTGAGTGCAGAAAATAAAAATGAAGATAAAAACGGGGGGCGGGGGGGCAGAAAGGGAAATAAAGGAAAGGAAAAACCTGAGAAAGAAGAGTCCCCAAGAAACTCTAGCCAAATACATTTAATCCATTTTACATCTGGTGGGGAAATAGCCAGGAAAGAACCCCTATGTAGGTGGTGGGTCCTGCGGGAATGTCAAGTTGATGAAGCTATCATTCACTCACTGGGCTCTGGCCCCCCTCAGCCATCCCACACTCTCACAGGCTGTTCCTTAAATCATCAGCACACGGTGTCCTCTCTGCAAATGTACCTTTAAATATCTAGATCCTGTGTGGTCCCAGCACGGGCCGGCAGCCTTCAGGAGAGAGCAGAGGTGCTTAAGTGCACAGGCAGCATAGGGACAGCCACGCCTGATAAGCAGGAAGTCAGAGGAAATGGATACTTAACCTCCAATGCACTCAGTTTGTCACACCACCCTCGTAGCCCAGAGAGGGTTCCAAAGAGAGAGGCTGGCCCAGTGCTTCCAAGCCCAAGTACTGGCATGCTACATGTTGCTGACAATTCTGTGCATAGACACTGGGGAAAGCTGGCGGAGTACAGTAGCTGTCACCTGGCTTAGTTGTGTGCCCTGAGGCAATTTGCTTCAGCTTCTCTCAACCTCGTTTCTTGATCTGTCAAATAAAAAGGACAATATCTACCACCACTCTAATAGCTGAGAAATATCAAAGTTCAGTATGAAATGGCATCCGGTCATCAACTTGTGACGCGTTCTCTTTCTTATTCCTACAATAAGAAGACATAAAACAAAATGTAAACTTAATGACAACATTGAAAACTAGAACTGACCATTTAAGTATCTCTTTTCTCTACCAATATTCTAGTTCGACATCAGCGCCTGCTGGACAGCAGCATAGCTGTTCATTGGCCTCCAATAATGCATTTTCTGTAGAGGATACATAGGGATTGTAAACAACTTAGCATGAAATAGATCATGCTTCAAAAGAACGTATACAATGTATGTGTAGAGAACAATAAGGACAAAACAAACATCCAGTAATAAACAGATTATCGCCAATACCTACAGCTTCCTGTGGGTCCTTTCCTGACTGTATTGCCTTCCCATCGGAAAGCTAATCACAATACTGTGTTTTGTCATTGTCATTTCCTTACTTTTCTTTCCTTCATTACCACCAAGGAATGTGTCCTCAAATAATAAATTGGTTAGTTTTGCCACTTTCTGAAACTTCATTTAATAGAATCATACTAAGTATTCTTTTGTTACTTGGTTTTTATCGTTCAGTGTTATGTTCCTGAGATTCATCTGTATTGATGCATGTGGTCTTTTCAATTCCACAGTTGTCTAATGTTCCATTGTATGGGTAAACGTAATTTATTTATTACCTCTCTCCTGATGGACATATGGGGTATTTTCAGTATTTTACTATTGTAAATAATTCTTCTATGGATTTGCTTATACGTGATCTCTGGTACACGTTTCAGAGTTTTTCAAGGAGTATCTCCAGAAGTGGAATTGGTTGGTCATGGGGTATACACACATCTTTAACTTTATCAGATAATGCAAAAGTGTCTACCAATGGAGTGACTTATGATTTGCAATAGTGTCTGAGTTCCTGTTGCTCCATATCTGCATGAGCAATGGGAATCATCAGATTTTATAGTTCTGGCCAATCTGTTAGTTTAAATTTGCATTGCCTGATTATTAATGAGGTTGATGTGTTCGGATATGATTATTGGACATTCCTGTGTCTTTTATGAATTACATGTTCATCTCTTTTGTCTATTTTATATTGGATTGTTTGCCTATTTTCTTGCTTGTATCTTCTGAATGCTAATCCTTTTTTAGTTATGTGTTACAAATATCTTGGTTAGGTCTATGGCTTTTCATTTTATGACATCTTTCGAAGAAAAATAATTATTTTTATGGTAAAGTTTATCAGATATTATCTTTTATGGTTTGCATATTTTGAGTTTTATTATAAATCTTTCTTATACTAAGGTCATAAAGAATTCTCTATATTTATTCTAAAAACTTTAAAGTTTGCCTTCTAAGTTTGTCCTGATTCTATCTGGATAGTAAAAAATTTTTTTATTGCAGAGTGTACTCATATACAGAAAAATTCATAAAATTAAATGTACTTTAATTTATTCATATTATATCATATTATATCATAAATATATTATATCATATTATATCATAAAGTGATCACCTATATAACCACAACCTAGGGCAAGAATTAGGTATTCTAGTCCTCCAGAGTTTATCCTGTATCCTTTCTTAATTACTATGCTCCACCCACTCCAAGTATAACTACTATTTTGACTTCTAACCCAATAGTTTGACCTGTTTTCAGTTAATTAAATGGAATCAAAAGGTATGGAATCTTCTGCATTTCACTTCTTTCATTCAATATTATACTTCTGATGTTTATGTTGTTCCATTTAACAGTATGTTCATTTTATTTTTGAATTTTTTTCTTTTTTTTAATTTAATTTTTTAATAGTAATTTCTGGTGTACAAAACAACATAATGATTAGACATTTACACCCCTCACAAAGTGATTATGCCTCCCAAGTCCACTGCCCCTCTGACATCTTAAGTTTTTTTTAAATTTTTATTGTATAATTAACATACTATATTATATGAGTTTCAGGTGTACAGCATAGTTATTTAATATTTATATACTTTATGAAGTGATCACTCTGGTAAATCTAGTAACCATCCGTCACTGTACAAAGTTATTACACTATTGACTACTGTATTTTGCTGTGTAAAACGCACTGCCATGTATCACCTGCACCCATATTTTTGATCCAAACTTTCAGGGAAATAAATCTTTCATTTAAATTTAAATTTTTATTTGTTTACATTTAGATACTTGTTTTTTGTATGATAAAGGAATTTTAGCATTTATTTTTTAACATATTATGGTATAAGAAATTTTATGTAACAGATAATTACAAAACACGAGAACAAATACAAGGTACAAGACATTTTATGTACCGGTAATAAATTTATGATATTTACACATCATAGGAGGCCAAGAACTCTTCGTTGTTGCAAGTTCAACATAAGTTCAACAAAATCGATTATCGTATTCCAGGGTGTTATTTTGCATATGATATTGTTGTTGATTTCTAGAGTTACGTGTTTAACTCATAAGCATAAATAAAAGAATTGAAAACATTTCTATAGATATGGAATTAGTATTACCCATGTATAATGTGTATCCTTATTTTTCCCTCACAAATTTGGACAAAAAAGTACACATTATACATGGCAAAGTAAGGTATATTCCCTATGCTGTACATTAAATCTCCATGACTTATTTATTTTATAACTGCAAGTTTGTATCTTTTATTCCCCTTCACGTTTTCACCAATCCCCCCAATCACTTTCCCTCTGGCAATCATCAGTTTGTTTTCTATAAGTCTGATTTTGTTTGTTTATTTGTTTTGTTTTTTAGATTCCACATGTAAGTGCATTCATAGTGCTGTCTGACTTACTTAGCATAATGCCCTCTAGGTCCATCCATATTGTCGGAAATGGCAGTATTTCATTCTTTTATATGTACATACCACATCTATCCAGTCATCTATTGACAGATACCTAGGTTGCTTCCATATCATGGCTATTGTGATAATACTGCAATGAACATATGGGTGCATATATCTTTTCAAATTAGTGTTTTCATTTTCTTTAGGTAGATACCCAGAAGTGGAATTGCTGGGTCATGTGGTAGTTCTATTTTTAGAGTTTTGAGGAACCTCCATACTGTTTCCATACTGGCTGTGCGAATTTGCAATCCCACCAACAGAGCATGAGGGTTCCCTTTTTTCCACATCCTCGCCAAAACTTTTTATTTGATTACTTTCTTATAATAGCCAATCTGTAAGGTGTGATGTGATATCTCATTGTAATTTTGATGCATGGTGAATTGCATTTCCCTGATGATTAGGGATGTTGAGTGTCTTTTCATGTGTCTGTTTGCCATCTGTATGTCTCCTTTGAAAAAATGTTTATTCAGGTCCTCTACCCATTTTTTAATTGAATTGTTTGCTTTTTTGATGTTGAGTTGTGGAAGTTCTTTAAACATTTTGGATATTAACCCCTGATGGATCTATCTTTTCAAATATCTTCTCCTATTCAGTGGGTTACATTTTGTTTTGTTGATGGTTTCGTTCGCTGTGCAAAAGATTTTATTTTGATGTAACCCCACTTGTTTATTTTTGCCTTTGTTGTCTTTGCCTGGGGAAATATATCTAAAAAATTATTAGTTAGGAAAGTGTCAAAAAGATTATTGTCTATGTTTTCTTTTAAGAGTTTTATGGTTTCTAGTCTTACATTTAACTCTTTAATCCATTTTGAGTTTGTTTTTGTATGTGATGTAAGAAAGTGGCCCAGTTTCACTTTTTTTTACATGTATCTGTTCAGTTTTCCCACCACCATTTATGAGACTGTCTTTTCCCAATTATATATTTTTTCTTCCTTTCCCCTAGATTAATTGATCATATAAGTGTGGGTTTACTTCTGGGCCTTTTATTCTGAACTGTATTCCACTGATCTATATATCTGTTTTTATGCCAGTACCACACTGTTTCGATTAGTGTTGGTTTGCAGTATAGTTTGAAACCAGGGCGACTGATGTCCAACTTTGTTCATTTTTAAGATTACTTTGACTGTTGGGGTCTTTTCTGGTTCCACCGAAATTTTAGGATAATTTGCTCTAGTTCTGTGAAAAATATCATTGGTACTTTGATAGGGATTGCATTGAATCTGTAGATTACTTTGTGGTCATTTTAACAATATTAATTCTTCCAATCCATGAGTCTGGTATGTCCTTCCATTTATCATTTATAATGTGTCATCTTCAGTTTCTTTCATCATTTTTTTATAGATTTCAGAGCACAGATCTTTGACCTCTTGGTTAAATTTATTCCTAGGTATTTTATTCTTTTTGATGCAATTGTGAATGGAATTGTTTTCTAACTCTCTTTCTGATAGTTCATTATTAGTGTATTGAAGTGCAACCGATTTTTGCTTAATAATTTTGTATCTTGCAAGTTTGCTGAATTCATTTATTAGTTATAATAGTTTTTGGTGGAACCTTTAGGATTTTCTACAGTTTTACTTCCTCTTTTGCAATTTCAGTGCCATTTATTTCCTTTGCTTGTCTGATTGCTATGGTCAGGACTTTATTACTATGTTAAATAAAAGTAGTGAGAGTGGGCATTCTTGTCTTGTTCCTGATCTTGTAGGAAAGGATTTTAGCTTTTCAGCATTGAGTATGATGTTAGCTTTGGGTTTGGCCCTTCTGGCCTTTATTGTGTGGCAATATGTTCCCTCTGTACCCACTTCGTCGAGAGTTTTCATCATAAATGCCAAGAGTTACGAAACCCAGCTGTGATGGATAAAACAGAAGGTAAGAGCCCTCGCTCTGTGGAATGAAGCTGGTGATAGTAATAAAGAGAAGGGCGACTGACTAGATCACACTTAAGGTTATTCCAGTTTTAAATTATTAAGATTCCCTGGCTTTCTGCTTTCTGCAGGACACCTTCTAAACTCCCGGAGCTTGGTATTAAAATATTTCTACAAATTAAATTCCATTTGCTTTTCACGTCTTTACTACAGTTACTGATACGCCACAGAAAAACTCAGCTCAAACTAGTCTGGGTGACTTATCTCTTAGATTTACTCCTGCCACGGTCCCTTTGTTTGTACTGTCTTTATTCTCTAATACTCTTCTTCATTCTCCCCATCTACTGGAAATCCTACTTCATCCTTCATAGATGAGATAAAATCCTACATCATCCATTGTGTTTCTGTGGTCTCTTCAAGCCACAGTGTAATAAATCTCAGTTCCATCACCAACTACCTCTGTGAACCTCAGGTCTTCATTTATAAAGGGGATCACGATCCTTATTTCATAGGATTGCATTGAGGATCACAGATAATACTTTTCAAACAAAACGTAATAGCAAATAGTCCAATACAACTTACTTTGTGCCACACATTGTTCTACAGTCAGAAGATCCAGGATTTAAACCCAGAAAGCTTCAGAGTCCGTTACACTCCCAGCAAATATACGATGTTTCTGAGCAAAAATGGAATCAATTTGATGATTGCTGTTATTTTTACCATGTAGGGCTACAGAATTTCTTATTACTGCATTTTTTGTGTTACTAAAAATATTTTAGCTCTGAAGACGGAGAGATTATCTTGCTTTTTTTTTTTTCCTTCTGCGGTATTGTGTTCGCATTGGAGGCACTTAACTAATATTTGTTGAATAAGTGAATAAATGATTCAACCAATTACAGAGAGATTATTTACCTGATCTTAAAACACTAGGCTTTACCTCTTACCCACATCTTTCTTGGAAAAAATCATAATATTCTGATAGTGCCTATTTCTAGATCAAATACAAACTCTCCCAGAGCTTGAACCATTGTTTCTGTGTACTCCTGGAGACAACATTGCTTCGCATTGTACCAGATTTCACACTCCTGAGTCTTTCCTATCAGGATCTGGGTTTAGTGGTTTCCTGTGGCTGCTGAGAAGTCAAAACCCCAATCCTGACCAGAGCAAGCAGAGATTCTGGGGGAATACAAGGTTTGGATGCCCACAACACATTCTAGACTCTGGATTTGACTGAAGCATGAAGTGCTGAGCCAACAAACAATATGTGAAGCAAAAACTTGCTTCAAACTGACCGTTGGGGATTTTTTTCTTCTTCACATGTGTTGGAATATCTCTAGCCGGCTGGCTATGGCCTCAGTGGACTAGCGGTATGAAGGGACTTCTGTGTAATATTTAGCATTTCCAATGACTTTGGCGTTGAGGCTGGATATTTTGTTTCTTAAGAAACGGTTTTCTTTACCTTCACGTACCTGTTATCCTTGCTTCTCACCTGAAAATTTGTCACTCTGGGCATTGTCAGCCTGTGTCTCTCATTCCCTAAAGTCAGTTATGTGGGGACTTCCCTCTGTTGCTTATTGGACCCAAACCTTAAGTTCAGGGTCACAGGTCCAACCCTCAGGATAATGTCTCTTTCTTCTCTCAGTCTGAGAATGGCATCAAGCCCCACCATTATCTTCTCAGCCTTCGCTCCAAGAGCCAGACCTGTTTCCACACTGTCCTTACATAAGTGTATCACAAATATTCTTCCAAAATAGTGTGTATCTCTATTTTCTCCATAATAGTTAATAACCATACATTTTTTTGCCTTTCGATTTTTAAATTTAAGTATATTTTCGTGTGTGTGTGTGTGTGTGTGTTTTATGATTAAATTTATTGGGATGACAATGGTTAGTAAAGTTACATAGGTTTCAAGTGTACAACTCTGTAATACATCATCTATCTCACATTGTGTGCTCATCTCCCAGACCCAGTTCTCCTTCCGTCCCATATATTTGACCCCATTTACCCTCATCTACCACTCCCCTCCCCCTTTACCCTCTGGTAACCACTAAACTGTTGTCTGTGTCTATGTTTTTTGTTTATTTACTTGTCTTGTTCCTTTGTTGCTTTCAGTTTTATATCCCACATATGAGTGAAGTCAGATGGTTCTTGACTTTTTCTGTCTGACTCATTTCGTGAAATGTGTATATTTTCATACAATAAAATACACAGATCTCGAGTGTTATAGGTAGAAATGAGTTTTTTCTTTTTTGAAATCAGCTTTATTGAGTTATAATGAACAAAATACAATTCAACAATTTAAAGTGTACAGTTCAATGAATTTTGACAAATACATACAAGCATGTAACCATCACAACAATCATAAAACAGAATATTTCCATTACCTCAGAGAGTTCTGTCGTACCCTCTGCCCTCAACTCCCTCCCTGCCAACCCTGGCCTCTGGAAACCACTGATACAGTGTCTGATACCAAATTTCTGCCTTTTATAGAAATTGACATAAATGGAATCATACAGCATTGTATCTGTCTTATTTCATTTATGATTTTGATATTCACCCACATTGTTTTTGAATTGATAATGTATTCCTCGGTACTCCATAGTGTGGATATACTCCATAGTATGTACCTACCAGTTTTTGTTTATTTATTAACTAGGTTAGTTAGACATCTGAGTTGTTTCAAAGTTTTGACTTATGAATAAAGCTGCAATGACTACATAAATGTAAGTCTTTGTGTTAACATATATTTTTATTTTCTCTTGGGTAAATACCTAAGAGTGAAGAGCGTGGTTTGTATGGTAGGTGAATGTTTAACTTTTTAGGTAGTAGGTCATCAAATTGTTTCCCAGTGTGACCGTACCATTCTGTACAATCCCTCCAGAAACATAACAGTTCAAGCTGCTCTACCACCATCTTCAGCAATGTTTGGTATTGCCTATCTTGTTAAGTTTAGCCATTATACTAGGTACATTATTATGATTTTAATTTGCATTACCTTAATAATTAATGATAATAAACATCTTTACATGTGCTTATATACCATTCATACATTTTCTGTCGTAAGTGTACATTCAAAAATCCCTGGCCCATTTTTAAGTTGTTGTTTATCTTATTTAGCTATAAGAATTCTTTATATATTCTGGATACAAGCTAATTATCGGTGTTTGGTTTTTTTGGAAGTATATTTTCCTTCTCTCTGCTTTGTCTTTTCAGTTTATTTACAGTGTCTTTCAAAGAGCAAAAGTTCTAAATTTCGAGGAAATCTAATTCATCAATTTTCTTTTCTTTTATGGTCAGTGTTTTTATGTCATATATAAGAAATCTTTGCCTAACCCAAGGCCACAAAGATTATCTTTTATGTTTGTCGTCTACGCTGTTTCCCTGAAAATAAGACCTACCTGGACCATCAGATCTAATGCATCTTTTGAAGCAAAAATTAATATAAGACCCAGCATTATATTATTTATATTGTATTGTATTGTATTGTATTATACTATACTATACGATATTATACCTGATCTTATAGTAAAATAAGACTGGGTCTTATGTTAAATTTTGCTCCAAAAGACACATTAGAGCTGATTGTCTGGCTAGGGCTTATTTTTGGGGAAACACGGTACAAGTGTTGTGGTTTTAGCTGTTTTCTTCAGATCGTTGATCAATTTTGAGCTTTTTTTTTTTTGTATGTCATACAAGGAAATGGTCTAGGTTTGTGTTTTTGCATATATATATCCACTTATTCCAACAATGGCCTGGATAGCACAGGAAACATCTCTGCTATTCTGTGAGTGGCAACCGTACTTTCTCCAATGAGATCTGAACTCGGGCTCCCTCCAAGTGTGTCCTTACGTAGGAAGTTTCCCTTAGCCCTAGTGTACTGTTTAGCATTCTTTGTATGTCTTATAGTTACTCTTCTCATGGCCTAGTATTTCTTTAAACTAAAGCAATAGACTAAAATCAACCAGGAATTAATTACTCCTATTTTTGTTGGACTATTTTTTTTTTCCGCTGATGAATTGACCTTTGTACCATTATGAAAGATTCCTCTTGTTTCTAGTAATACAATTGTTTCTCAGTGCATTTTGTATGATATTGATATAGCCAGGCCATATTTCTTACGTGTTTTTGATTGCATGATACATCTTCTCCCATTTTATTACTTTTAAACTATCATGCTTTTAAAGTGTCTTATCTCTAAACAGAATATATTTCATATTACTTTCTAATACAGTTATCAGTATGGTTGGTTTTTGTCTGCAATACTGCTATTTGTTTTCTCATTATGGCATTTATTGGTTGCTATTGTTCCCTTTTCTCTCCTTTTCAACCTTTTATATCCTTTTCAATAATCTATGGATTAGGTGTTCTTTTAATATTTAGTGTCTCCTCTACTGGCTTGTTAACTATACCTTTCTGTTTTAGTTTTTAAAGTGATTTCTCTAGGGTTTTGAATGTATCCAAATCTATGAATGAATATTATGTCACTTCATCTATAATGTAAAACCCTTACAATAATATTCTACAATTATCCTTCTCCCATTACTTTTGCTATTCTTATTACACATTTTATTTACAAATGTGCTATAAATGCCACAATACATTATTATTATTTTTTGCTTTAACTGGTCAATGCTCTTTTGAGAAAATAGGAAATGAAAAAAATATGTCTCTTATATTTGCCCACATACGTACCATTCTCAGTATCCTCTGTGGATCTGTGTCCATTTGGTTTCATTTTTCTTCACCCTGAGGAACTTCCATTAATAACTCTACTAACACAGGTCTCCTGGAAATAAAATTCTCTGCTTTGTTTTACCAAAAATGTCTTTATTTCACCTTCATTTTGAGGAAATTTTCAATGGAATTGAATTTTGAGTTGACTCTTTTTTCCTCAGTACTTTTAAAGATCTCGTTCCATTATCTTCCGGCTTCCATAATTTCTGATGAGAAGTTATTAGTAAGTCTTATTGTTCTTCTGTTATATGTGTCTTTTTCTTTGGTTACTTGGAGTACCTTTATCATGATTCAGCGATTTTATAATGTGCTTCTATCTGTGTGTCTGTTTACACTGCTTGGAGTCCAATGAGCTTCTTAAATCCGTGGGTTTATATTTTCGACAAATTTGGAAAATATTCTTACTTTTTAAAAATATTCTTTTCCTGTGTCAATCTCTCCTCTACTTCTGATTCTCTAATTACAAACTTGTTAAACTGTTTCATTTTGCCTCATAAGTCACTAAAGGATCTGTTCATTGTTCATTTTCTTGTGAGGAGTTTTATCCCTAGGTGCTTTGGTTTGCCTGGTTTCCATCTCAGTGTCTTCAAATTCACTAATATTTTCTCCTGTAGTATTGAGTCTGATAGTAGGCCCATTCAGCAAGGTTTTCATTTCAGATATTGTATTTGCCAGTTCTAAAATTTCTGCTTGGTTCAGTTTTTTTTTTTTAGTCTCTCTTTCTCTCTTGAGATTCCCGTAAACTAATAGGAACAACCTATTTATGATCGACTTTTCCCTTTAAATTCATGAGCATATTTATAGTAGATCGTTAGTCTTCATGTGTTAATTCCATCAATTCTTTGTTCCCTTTTCTTTTTCTTCTTGGGAGTGCCAGTTTTAACTCTATTTGTGAAAATCCAAGAAATGGCTGCATCAGACAGGGATAGTTTCACCTCCAGGAAAAACGGGCCTCATTCTCTATGAAATTTCCTGGTATGGGTGGCACTTCTATCTTATTTTCCTGAGGAGAAGGATGAAAGTTTAGATTACCACCCAAGCCCATACGCTCTCTGAGAAAGCTCCTCAAACCTAAACTTTTCTCCATGATAATGAGCTAAAGAAATAACCATTAGTATTATTATACATCATTATATTTGACAGGAATAGGCCTCTTCTTGTTAAATAACTTAAAAATTAGATCTGAAATCCTCCCAATGTCCTTGCAAGATTGGTATCATTACCCTTATTCCATAGAAAATGATCTGAGGCTCATAGAAGTTCCAAACCAGGCCTGTCTCCAAATCTCTCGTATTTGGTATTGTGCACATGGCCTCTTATCTCTGGATGGCTCATCTGAGAACGTTCACTGAAGACCCACTAGACGGTTTTTATGTAATGCATGATCAGTGTCTCTTGTAAGCTTAGGTCTCCCTGGGTCAGATGTATTACCTTAATTCTGTCAGACTTGCCAGGTATCTGATGTAACCCATTCTATTTTTATATAGGTTTTTCTGATCCAGTTTCTGGTAATAATCTCTTCCCTCAACTCCTTTTTTTTTGTTTATTCAGAAATTCTACTGAATTTTTGGGCTTAATTCACCAGACTCTTCACTTTTCCATGGCACTCTTAGAATTAGAAATATGTTCCCTAAAAGTTTCATAATTTGAGAAATAAATTCAGAGATCAAGATATCCACCTCCTTTCTAATTTGGGATAATAAAAACTACCCAAGATGCATTTGGCTTCTGTCAACAACTCTTTCCACACATTCCTACACAGCCAAATAGCCACATTAATCTAGGTCAGTTGTCATATAGTCTTTCTTAATGGAAAAAAAAAAAAGTTAAGTTCCCTAACCTATGAAATACATGTTTCTCTGGAAATGTTTCTGCAGAAGACGGTACTTCTCACAGGGCTCCCACAGGATTAGAGTCTTACTCTGTCTTGTACTGTATATAGATGTACCCAATCCAATCTGATGAGATAAAGCTCAAGTGTCCACCACTCAGAGCTCCAACTACCCCAGAAGGGCTGCAGAAAGTGTACATTTCAAACCATGCTCTTCTTGGCTGTGAAATCTTTTCCCCATGGTTGAGAGATTTTGAAGAAATTTTCACACACATGAATCAGTTGCTGCCTCAACCTTTGCAAGACCTGGAAGATATTAGGGCAGAGTCCATTCTGTGTTAGCTCTTGCTTTGCAATGAGGTTAGGCCGTTAGATATTCTAATGAGGGCCCAACTTGTGCATTCCCATTAGTGATTAATTTGGCTGCCTCACAGCATCTGTGTTCTGCTGACTCCTATCTGTTCCCCAGGCTGCAGGGCCAAACTCATCCATCATCACAGACAGGCACTTGGAAGGCACCCCTTGCTGTTGCTTCCACCACATATCAAAGAATGAGTCAACTCAGGCAGGGAGACTCCTGGAATGGTCTGTCCCAGGGGCTCCCTCTCCTCAGAAACCCTTCCCAGGTCTCCCCACTACTCATATTTTGGGGCTGACTTTTGTGAAGGCTACTACACAGCTGAGTCCTTGAAAGCACAGCAAATGGAGCATGCTGAAAGGTGGCTTTACAGAGGCATTACAGCCCCCCGGGACCTGGAGGCATTGCTGCCATAGCTCCCTACCCAGAATAGCAATGGGTGAAATTTAACCTGAGCGGTGTTGTCGAAAACAAGTGTGAGTATTTCAGTTAATGTTTGGAAGCCACATCTGCGTGCGGGTTCACCCCAAGGCCCAGCGAGGAGTTTCAAGAGCCTGGCTACATCCTGGGCTTCTGTCCTAAAGCTCTCCTTGCTTGTTGACAGAGTGCTGCACTGTAAGCAGGGAACTATTCCAAGTGTGCAGTTAAGAGGGTCTCCCAAGGAGCCGAGAGAAATCCATACTCACTGGCAGTCTTCAAAGCCATAGCTCCACACACTGGGTACGACCCCCACCCCCCAGCCCCAAATAAAGGCTCTTTGCATGAGCACAGACGACTGCCCTGTGTATGTCTTGCATACAGTACCCAGACTTCCAGAGGCATAACCCTGACCTGCCATCAATGATTCGTGTTACAGATAGGGCCCCGGCCACAGGTACAGGCAGCTATGAACCCATCTGCGTGTGTAACGCAAAGATGATGCAGGTAGCTTGGAGAGGTAGGAAGTTTCCTGACACCTGAGGTAGTCAAGCCTTGGCTGGTAGACCCTAGGATGAAGTCAGACAGAAGGTTCATTACAGATGGGTCATTTTAAAAGATGGTCTTTGAGAACTCTTCCAACGCAGAGATTCCATAGTTTATAAATTGTCCAATCAGCCGCATGTACTAAGTCGATATGCACAGACACTTGCTATCTGCAAAGTGTACCTCAAACCATGTACAAGTATTGGCCACATGTATGCTCAGTCTTGGGGCCTCAGTTAAACCACATAAATAAGCACAGCACCTTTGGTGCACGTTTGTGTAAAGGGACTCGTTTGATTACAAAGGTATGGTGCACACAGAGAAGCCAGGATGACTGAGGAAGCTTGAGTTGAAGTGATTTGGTTAATTCCTAAAATTACAAAGCAAAACGTCGTCTCGACAGCCATTTTCCTCCTTCATTTCGTTGAACTGAGTAAATGAAGAGGGAGGACCCCCTAAATAAAATGGTCCTGGCAAACATGAGAGAAAACTTAGATGAAGGCTATGAAAGAAGGTTGAGTAAATGCAGGGCATGGTAGCGCGTGCTTTATTTCTCAGAAACATGTGGACCGTGTGAAAACACAGGCAGAAGGGGAGGGGGCCGAGAGCAAGGAAGCTTTGTCCTGATCACCACTGTCATTAATTCAGAGCAAGGCTATAGAGTTGCCCCATGGATGCAGGCCCTACCTCAGTCCCGTCCTTCTTGCATTGGCCTCTGCTGGGCACCAACTTTATTTACTGCCTCTGACTCTCTGTGAGTGAACCCAGGGGCCTTGGCAACAGCATGGGACAGTTGCATCAGATGGGGAAGAAAGGAGACGAAAGTTATGGGGGAGGAAAGAAGTGAAGCAAATAGGTAGCACAGTGGACGGAAGTGACGTCTCTCTAATACTACCTAGTTAGGAGATAAAAGAAGACAGGATGTCTCTCTTACCCCAGAGGGCTTTTGGGGAAACTAAGGCAGTGTGAATGGGCAGACATCTCTGCAGATTGTGCTGACTCCAGACCTGATTAGAAAGCGTTGTGTCAGCTCCCTCAGATTTTTGCTTATTCCCTACTGTAAAGTGTGTGTTGGGAAGGGGCTGCTCTTAGAGACTCTCCAAAAATTCTCTTGAAATGGGCAAGGAAGACCATAGGCGATCACCTCTCTAACCCACATGTAACAAGTCCCATGTTCTCGTGAAAGCTCAAGGTCACACTTGTCATGTGTGATTTGGGGTTCGGTTTGTCCCCAATACTTAGTGCGTATCAAATACCACTCATCTACTCTTACCTCGTCAGCTTTTAGGAGCATATTCACCAATTATAAAACTCATAATTATCTGAACTATTTTTAATGTTTATTATTTAACTTTTAAAGTGGCTTTTAAAAGCCCTGGTTAATATGCTATCCTGAATAAGTTTAAATGCAGTTGTAATGAGGACCCTGATACAATAAAGTATTTAAAAGTCCAAAATTTACTAATTATTCTGGCCAAATCTATATACTGAATAGTTCTGAACAACAAAATAGCTTCATCCATTGTCCTCAGTTGCCTTGAACAATTATATCAGAGTGCGCTTAATGGCAAATACAATTAATATCAATATTAGTATCTCCCATTTATTTTGGCAGGCATTTTAAAATTACCTCTAAGTCTCACTACAATCCTGCAAATTGTTGTTACCCATTTTACAGAGAAGAATACTGAAACAGAGAGAGGTAAAGTTCCTGGACCAAGGCACGTAGCTAGTAAATTGGGGAGCCATATCCCCTGCTATGGTACACTCCTCACCCCCTACTAAAATTTCTTGAATAAAAACATAATCGAAATAGCATTTGTGCACAAGCGCCATTGGGTACAGGCACATGGTGACCTACCCAAGGTACAAGCTCTAACTAACCTCATCCCCAAGATGATACAGCTGAGAGCTGCTCCATCTTGGCTCAGCAGTAGTGCTGTAGAGAAGGAGGTGGCAACCCTTTGGCGGCTATGACATCCCAATCCCCACGCATGCATGAGTATTCTATCTGCTCTCTCCCCTTAACTCACATGAGCAAAGGCGAGGGAGAAACACACTTACGTTCAAAGGGAAGGGTTTGATAGGCCATGGCTGCTCTTAGAGACTCTCCAAAAATTCTCTTGAAACGGGCGAGGAAGACCACAGGCGATCACCTCTCTAACTTACACGTAATAAGTCCCATGTTCTCGTGAAAGCTCAGGGTCACACTTGTCATGCAGTGTGTGATTTGGGGTTCGGTTCGTCCCCAATGCTTAGCTGTCTAAGACCTTGTCGTTGACAGTGTGCTTTGTGCACCGACAGCCCCCACCTCGCGCGAACTTATTAGAAATGCAAACTCCTAGGTCCTACGCCAGACCTACTGAATAAGAATATATTTTCACAAGACCCCCGGCTTATTTACATGGACCCTAAAGCTGGAGAAGCATTACTCTAAGAGGCAATCCCTACATGAAGTCTGAATGCTGAATTCTGAACTAGACAGGTTGCTTGACAGGAAAGTGCATCTGAAGTGGTTTTTATAGTATATTAAGTACAGGAACTGGTACTTAAAGGGCAGAATTAGCAAATTTAGCCCCTGAAAGATGTCCTGATTCGCATCTTATAAGGAGCAGTACATCTTTCAACGGTGCAGACATCAGAGGCTCTAAATTTTACAGCCTACATGTGGTTTCAGAATGATTTGTAGAGTGCTCACAGATGCGTAGTAGGGCTTGCTTCGTTGGTCCCATGTCTGGCTTTGAGGTTCCTAACTTTCTTGAGATTTCTTGACTTTCTCATGAGCAGTGTCATAGTTAGATATATACTCGTATAAAGGCTTTTGCGTGAGTTTTTCTCAAGGAAGAATAAGTACAGAATTTAACTAGCACAGAGAATCCATGTTCGTATTGAAGGTGATATGCTAACCGGAAAGCTACAAGGTGAACCTCAAGGGGGTAAGAAGGTGAATTCTTTTACAGAATCTACCTGTCTATAAGCATGAAGAGCTGTGAAAAACAATGAGGCTCCTTCACCCATAGAATTAGCCTAGGAATGCCCATTTTGGGGACCTGTAGTGAGGTAACGTGGGGAGCATCAAACAGAAGTACCTGTTCACTAACTGCAGGAGATGAAATCACACAGATGAGTCTTTTGAGAAGAAATTGTGTAAGCAAATAAAAATCTTCACCATATTAGAAAAGGGTGGAAAAAATGTGATGGAAAGATAAGAGGTAGCAAAGAAGGGAAGGAAGTGAAAAGAAAGGAGGGAAAGGAAGAGAAAGGAAGGAGGGAGGGGAAAAACAAAGGAATAAAGATACATGTGACTGCTTTGAACTAGGTCCTACTTTAATACATATTACCTCAAAGAAATATAGGTGATAAAATTGAGGCCTACAGTTTTAATACGTTTCCCAAGGTCAAATAGCTCGTAAGTCTTTGTACAGAATGTTAACCTAGGTTTCCAAAGGCACCTAGGTTCAGTGTTTTCTAAATAAATGTGTGCAGATTATAGAATCACAGGACCACTGCGTTTCCAAACTGAAAAGAACTTTAGAGAAAATCTAGAATTCAAGTGACTGGCGGATTTCAAATGACTAGCTGTCAGGGATTTGTCCGAGACCTCACAGTAGGTAGGCAGCATCAAGGAAAGGAAGCTGTTTTTGATCATGTTACTCTACACAGGAGGAGGATATTTTGCAAAGAGCATAACCATTGAGAAGTATACTTGCCACTCGCCTTCTCTGAGACAGTTTGCTCAGAAGTTCAAAACACTGGTTTCCACACAATAGACACCAACGCAGGATTTGCAAGGGTCCAAAACTTAGCCACTCCTAAAACTTACCCAGTCAAATATGACTTCCTGTTTTTTAAGAAGTAAGGTTTAAACTACTTGTTGAAAATACTCATTGAATGCCTTGGCCAACATAGAGCTTTAAGAAAAAAAAGAAAAGACGGTCTATTTCCATGATATAAGTGTGATTGAATCAGAAGCATATGGACCGCATCCCCCCTTTTAAACGACACATGAATCAGAAATGAAGTGTTCATTCTCCTCAAAGTAATTAATGACTCCGTTGATTAAATACGATACTGGCCTTAATCACCACGCTGAGCTCAACTGGCTCCATTCTGCAGGATTCAGGGCCCTCCGCATCCCAGACTCAGCTCACACACATTCCTGTGTATGTCTTAGGCCAGAGTGCTTTTGTTCCCCCCCACCCGCCCAATGAAACCTTCTCTCTGAGAAGCAGCAGGGGTGGCCTGTTCACAGTGCAATGCCTCTGCTCAAAGCCCCTTTCTTTGAGGTGGGCCCTACAAAGGGACAGGAAGAGCAGACTCCTTCTCTTCTGACTCCTGATTGGGTCGCGTTTTGGGGCCTGAGGCAGAAGGCAGGACTCCGGGAAGTTTTGGGTAGGTGGGCGCAGTCTGACTAAATCCTCTCTCCATTCTTCATTGTTCTTGAAAGTCTCTTTCTCTGCCTGCCTGGCATAATGCATTTCTCAGTCACCTCCCAGCCTGCCTATGTCACCATCTTCCCACTGGACTTGTGACCTGACAGATCTCAGCGAAACAAAAGTGGGTGCTGCTCTTTCAGCACCAATATTTTACATTCAACCACTGCTTCTGATAAGGGTATTTGTTCGTATTTGCTTGGCCGGACTCTGTACAAAGCGTTTCACTCACAGCCACTCTTAGAGGGAAGGTCGGTGTCATTAACCTCGAATAGATGAGGAAACTAAGACTTGAGGAGATGGTGTAAGGTGCCCAGCTGGAAAGTCCCCGAGCTGTGACTCAGACCCAGGTCCCGGCGGCCCTAATGCCCGCTGGCTTTGCACCACACTGCCACCCTCTTTCTTTTAGACACTGATACAAGCCCACATCAGCCTGCCATCCTAAACGGCCGTGAGCTCCAGCCCATCTTCTCTGTCTCTGGTTTAATGTAATGGGGAGCAGAGATGGGCTGGGGCACTCGTGTAGGTGTAGGACACCAGTCATTAGTTCTCACAGACCTCCGTATCCAAACCCCACCCAAAGAATCAAGAAGCAATGGGAAACTGTCTTTTGCCATCTTCTGCAGCTGCTCCAAGTTCTGTGCATGAAACTTTTCTGCAAAATTGACCGTTTTGAAAGATAAAAACTAAAGATTATGCATGAATGATTGTATGGGCTTAATATATTACTAGACATTTGTTCATTTTTAAATCTTTCTTGAGAGAATTACTACATGTTGACATTGAACATAGTGCTAGAATCCTATATGTGCTTGTAAGCATGCTTTCAGAATTTCCAGTGTCCCGCAGACACCCAGCACGCTGGTACACTACCTACGCACACATATGTACGGCACTCTGTTGAACTGTTTGTACACAGGAAAACCACACATTTTTAAACAGCTGAGTCCCTCAAACACTCACATAAACACATGGATACATTATGCTAACACATACAAAGAGATTTGCAAATATACTCACAAATCTGTGAAAAATGGAAAAAAATCACATGCTCACTTACACTTCTCTCCTTTTCCTCCCTCTCTCGTTCCTTCCCTCCTCCTCCTCTTACTACTCCTCTTTCTTCTTCTCCTTCTCCCCCCTTTACACACACACACACACACACACACACACACACACACACGTCAAAACCTTTAAACAGATAACTTTTTCAAATTGAAAAATGAGAAACTCTTGATTCAAAATACGTTCTCTCATAGGCTTGAGGAAGCAGAAGTCTCTTTACAAGTCAGCTTGCTGATGCTTTCATAAGGAAACTCTGTTCAGTCTGACCCTTAAAAAAAGTCCTTCCCAAACTCTCAAACCTGCTACCTGTTCTCCAATGAGACGTTTATTCCAGGGAAAATCTTGCCTTTTTTTTTCTGCTGCTGCTGCTTTCCCTCTTCTCTCCCTACCCCCACCCCCTTTTTCAGTGGTGACTGTGAACAATCACAGAAAAAAAAATTCTAAGGGGACAACTCTTAACATCACTCAAAAAAAAGAACACAACACTTTATGAAGCAAACACTTTCTATAAACCTTGGTGAGAATAAGATATATAACTCTGAATAATAGTTTCAAACTTCAGAAGATAGTGGGAGAAAGAGCAGGATACAATAATTCATTATCATGTAAAGTTCATTTTAGAAGAGTTGTGAATGAAAGGAGAACAAAGAGCAAAGAGAAGGTGTGAACTACCGTGCCTGGGGAGGAAAGACAGTCTTTATAGAATAGATGGCATCTGAACTGAGTCTTAGAGGACCAGCCTCCATTGCTGGGAGATGGGAGTAAGAAGCCCATTGTAAGCAGAAGGAACCACATGGCACAGACAGAGAAGGGAACACAGACTATGCCTGGGACATGCTGAGCACGTTGGTGTGGCTGGGGTTGTGGGGTGAGGATTTCAGGGGGCGTGGCAATCTGATCAGATTTTAGTTTCGGAAAGATAACTCTTCAGTAAAGAAGATGGAGAGACCAAAGACAAAGAGAGCAGTTAGAAGATTAATGTGATGTATCTGACAGTGGAGTGAAGGGATGGTGGCCATCACAAAGAGAAGGTACCTTGAGACGGAAGAACGAGGCAGGCGACTCCACAGATTATAACAGAATTTATTGGAGGTTAAGTTACTTTTACAGGAATAGGATTGGGGTGGACGGTGATCCAGCAGTCTGCACAGCAATCTCTGCTACCAGACAGTTGTCACAATAAATGCTTTATAGTATAGCTAAGGTACTATTGATTGACAAGACAAAGGGACACAAAATGTAGTGTGGACCAGGAATCCTACCTCCTGGTGGTCTTGCGATGGATGAGTGCTTAGAATTGATGACAACACCACTTTGATATTTATCTGTACCATGCTATTCTGGCCTTTGGTGGCAAGAATCTTTATGGCTACATTGCATAAGTTTAAAGAAGCCAGATAATTATTAACTATATGGCATTGGTATGCTGACTGAGAATAGTTAGGTTAGGCAGAGTTCGCAGCATGAAAAACTTGAACAAAAAGAAATCAGGGGGATAAAGATGGAGTCAGTCTTGTTCACATCAACATCTATATACCATGGTACCAGAGAGAAAGATGTGACCCACTTACTTATATGTCCAAGTCAGAAACTCCAGAGTCTCCTCCAAAGTTTTCTATTCATCCCTCCTATGCCCACCATTCCTATCCTATTTATTACCAATGTCTTAATGAGTCTACTTCATAAAGTCCCCTGAAATATGCACATATGTTGCCTCTTTGACATCCTAGACTGTTTCAACATCTGCCCCCCACCCCGCCCATCAATTTCGACTAATTTGGTCAGTTCTGTTCCATGCCTAAAATTATTATATGGTGTCCCTTTGCCTTAAAGTCCAAATAAGTCAACAAGAAAAACAAGACCCCATCTACCTCTCCAGCCCTATTTCTAACTACTTCCCTCCAATGCTGTCAGTCACCTTGCTCTTTCTCACTAATGCCAGGCTGTCTGCTGCTTCATGGTTACCCATCCTGTTTCTTTGGCCTGAAATGGTATCCCTTCAGTTGTCTGTCTGACAAATCCATGCTTTAAGACAGAACATGCATCACCATTTCAGGTTAGTTTGATTCACAAAGATGGACTGAACATTCACAATAATCTGGGATTGCTACCCTCCCCCCCAAAATATATATATATATATTAGAATATTAGACACCCCCTCTTCTGCCCTCCTAGAGCATTCTGTGCATAGCTTTACTCCTGCTGGATTGCAACTGCTATTTATTTGTCCCACACTCCAGACTTACAAGATTATTAGTTTAAAAAAAAGGGGGGGGGGAGCTGGGTTTTATCCAGGCCCTTTGGTGCTCAATTCAACTTTAAGTGATGAATAAAATACAAGAGAAAAATTTCAGAGACATTTCTAAAGTACACTCCATACGTCTTAGGGCCTCAATAGATGGTCTGAAGTGGGGAGAAGAAAGACGTTTCTACCTCTCGAGACGTGGTGTCTACATGACAGACACAGTCTGGGTTGCAAAGGAGCAGATAATAAATTGGTTTTGCACATTTGAATTAACATACTTGCAGGGCACCCAGATGAAAATGTCTGTTGACTTGCTGGCACTCAGCACGCACGCAGCCTGCAGTCGCTGAGCTTGTGAGGCCCTTTGTTCTGTGGGTAAGGGTCCCCGCTCATAAACTCCAAGAGAGGTCCTGATGCTCTTGCTAATGAATTATGCATACTCTCAACAAATCTAAGTTTCCTCATTCACATCTCCCTGTATTCCTTAAAAGGCTGGAGCTGCGTCCATGTTGCGTGTCCCAGCCATCGTTTCTGATGGAAGGCCTCCCGGCTTAGAGCCCACCGGAGTCCTCAGCAATAAATGCCAAAGGCTGGGGGCAGCCATCTTGCCTTCCCATAAGTCTTAGGTTCCTGGGTTCCCGGATGTAAACAGGGCGTGTTCCCAAACGAATAGGGGCGGGGACGTCTGCTTTCTAAACTTTCCAAAAGCATGAAACAGAGGAGGTGACTTAAGAAACTTTGAAAGGTAGGAAGAGTTGAAGCTCTATTCTGAGCTAAGGTAAGGCATCTCTTAAAATATCCAGATAACATCTAAACCTGTTAAGTGCCTAAAATTGGGGCTAGGATTACATAAAGGAGAGAAGTGAGACTGGTGGTTTGGAGAACGAGACTTGCATTTTCAGCACCCCTCCCCACAATCTTCTCTAGGGTAATATATGGAATTCCAGTACCAACTTTGCTTATGTCATTTTTTAAAATTGAAATTTGAAAACTCCAAGGGTGGACCAACATGGTGATGATAACAGAATCACAGGATGTTGGAGACCAGGGTAATGTTTTCTTTTCCTCTTTGTCTCCCTCTTCCCCCGCCCCTTCCCCCCTTTCTAACTTTAGACCCCTTTATTCAAAGTAAAACTTCCTGCTTGAGTTCAGTGTGAGTAAAAGGATGAAAGCAAAGCTGCTCTAGAGTGTAGCAGCACCAAAGAAAAATACCCATGCGGTCCAGGGAGTCCAGTTTTTAAAACCACTATTCTAGTCCAACACACTTCCACAGTAAAAGACGCTTTTTTGCATAACCCCTTTCCCATAGACTTGAATGGGATTAGTGCTGATTGTGCTTCCCAATCAGAATCGAAAAGAGATCTCCCTACCCCTCAACGTCAGGCTTTGTTCCAGTTTGAACCCAGGAGCTGGGATCCCTCATTTAGTCCTTTTCTGTCTCCCACATCATTTTATTTCCTTGCTTTGTTTGTGTACACATATATTTCCCTCACTAGATCATATCTTTATTATCTTTTTGTTTTTATTTTTTTGGGGGGGAAGGGGAATAGGACTTTATTAGGGAATGGTGTGTACTTCCGGAACATTTTTCCAAGTCAAGTTGTTGTCCTTTCAACGTGGAGCGTGCCACACTTTCAGCTTCAAGTTGTTGTCCTTTCAGTCTTAGTTGTGGAGGGCTCAGCTCAGCTCAAGGTGCTGTGTTCAATCTTAGTTGCAGGGGGCAGAGTCCACCATCCCTTGCGGGACTTGAGGAATTGAACTGGCAACGTTGTGGTTGAGAGCCCACTGGCCCATGTGGGAATCGAACCGTCAGCCTTCGGAGTTGGGAGCACGGAGCTCTAACCGCCTGAGCCACCGGGCTGGCCCATATCTTTATTATCTTTATCCCAACTCATTAATTTTGATATCTTATACATAAAGCTCATAATACCACACATAATGTTTTACACAGCTTATGTGTTTAAAAAATGTTGATTTTATAAAATTAAACTCGGGTCCCCAAAAATTAAGCAGTATTCTCTATTTGTGAAATACAAGGGCAAGATTCAGTTCCTGGCACACATTGGATGTCTAATAAATGCATGATATGTGAATATATGATTAGATGAATGAATAAGCGAACCAGATGATAATGTATGTGAATGTACCTTGTAGACCATCAACTACTTCACATATAGGAGTTCCTGTACGGGTTTTGTGGTTATTTTCTAGCTCTCCCAATCTGTTGCACTCTAGCTAAATTTTGGCAAATTCAGGGAAAGCCCCGGAGGAAATCTGTGGTATGTGCCCCAGGGGAGGCTCTGAAGGCAGGCACAGAGAGACCAATGGAAGGGGGTGTCCTGAGCCCTTGGGCCTGGAACAGAGGGCTCCCTGACTGCTAACAATCCAGTTCTCACCCTTGAATTTCCAATCATCAGCAGTAAGCAAACATGAATGTTTTAAGCAGCTCGTAAATCTTTCTGGAGCCTGGGTGCTGAATAAGTCCTAGGAAAGTGGTAATGGTGGAAACAGGATCTCTTCTCTGGAAGTAGTTCCTTTCCGTGCCAGCTTTTGCCCCTGTTAGCTGCTAACACACATGCCCCAGCTGCCTCAGTGAGGCTCATATTCCCATAAAACTGGACAAACGCAGGAAGAGAGACCAGACAAAGCTTCCTGTCATCCCCAACTTTTCCAATTGGGGATCCCTCAGTGGGTGATACCACCCCCCCTTCAAGATTGGCATGTTGGAGTTCTGTCCCTGAGGCCTGGCAACCCACGAGGACGTGGTTACCAGAAGGAAAGAACAGACCAGAATTATTCAGCTTCCGCTCGGGGACCCGAAGTGAAGAAGGGAAGAAACAAACCCACAAAGAAAGGTTACGATGAATTTGGCTGGAATCTAACCTGAGTTCACATGAGGCAGATTTCTTTTGCTGCATTTTGATGGGGGTCGGGGAACCCCAAAATCTTGTTTAAAACATTTCCCTGGTTTGTGGTTGTGCCCACAACGATTCTCAGAGTAGCATAAAGCCAGAGGGTCACAATCTAAGAGCTAGACCTTCTCTTCTCCCGTCGCTGCTTCACACACTGATTTTAGTAGCTATCCATGTATTGTAGTTTTTTTTTATACATGCCAGTCCCAAATAGAAGGGACTCTATTTTGTTTACCCTTTATTGGCCGGATTGCTAGCGAGTAACATACAGTAAGCCTTCAATAAGGACTTTTCCCAATGCATTTTTGATACTGATCCCATTGATTTCTTTAACAGAGTCTGTTGCCAGGATGTGGTTTTTACTCAGTACAGATTTAAGAAACTCTACTTGCTTTGGTTGTACCCAGGGTAGCGTAAGATGAAAAGTGTTCGTAGTAAGTATGGCAGATCCAGTGCACTACAATATTCAATACTCAGCGTTGGACTGGCCCATCTTGAGGCCAATCCCTCCCCAGGCCAGTCATCTGTGGATAGGGGAAAGTGTCAGTTACAAATATGTCTTGAACTGGGAGGTAGGAGTACTTTTCAGAAAAGGGTGATGGAGAGCTCTGTGACAACTCAAATAGTGTTTACTGTAGACCCCACATTTATATGTATATAAAGGTGTTCTTAGGACTTCATGCAATTTGGTTAGCTTGAGATTGTGTGTGTGTGTGTGTGTGTGTGTGTGTCCCTATTTTTTGAGTGCTTTGCTCAAACTCCAAACAGAATCAGCATCTTCTCATTGTTTCTATATTGTCTTGTGTCCACTTTTACTGTAACCATGGGAAATTGCATTGCCAACATTTATTTACAGATTATTCTCCTCCATTAGGCAGTAATCTCAAGAATTATTGCACCTTTGTCTTAAATCCTATACCACTTGTTCCTAGCACAGTGCCTTGGAAATACAATATCAAATAAGACAGGATCCGTTCCTCAGATTGCTTGTAATCTAATGGGGAGGTCAGATTAGTTTAAAAAAAAAAAAGGAAATCTAATCTAAGTGAATTAAAATAAATCGAAGGAAATACAGTGGGATTTCCATAAAGGAGAGTCAGTTCAGACTTGTTCAGCCAAGGAAGGAGCCAGCCTTTAACCTGCATCTGTACGGAAGGGTAGGATTTCAGCAGCCTTGGAGCCCTTTAAGTCTATCCCAAGGTCCATTTATTTTAGCCAAGGAAACAAGCTCTCCGGAGAAGTGTCTGGCCTGCTCTGACGGCTCTTGTGTTGTGGCAGTGTGACCAGTAGGAGAAACTGCCTGTTCATTAAGGGCGAATTAAACCCAGCCACCTTTCCCCGACCCCCTGGTGGGAATCACCTTTATTTGCTGTTGCCATTAAAGCCATCTTGTCAGATTGTTTGGGCCATGAACGTGACTGATCTTTACAGTTGTGATTTTGGGCAGGAAATGGCCAGACCCCACCCTGAGCACTCTGTCTTTTTTAACAAAAAGCAAAATCCATCATTCCAACAATGAATCTCTTTTCTTGGTTTCAAGGAACATTTAAAAACAGAAAATCCCTATAAGAAGCTCAGGGGGAAAAAAGAAAGAAAACACACGCACTCACAAAAACAGGTAGTTGCAAAAATCTGGCTTTTCTGAAAATTCGTCATAAGGAAAAAAGCCCTATTTAACCTTCATTTCTAGAAATTAATGGAAAGCTTTATGTTTATGGATAAGCAAAATTGGGACTATTCCCTGGTCTGTGAAGCTGAATGTAATACTAGAAGCAAAAAGGATTCTTATGCTTTAAGACATGGAGCTTCTGGATTGAAAAGGGAGGAGTTTGGATAAGGCAAGGATTGCTGAAATTTTATGAAGAAAACTAAGTAGAACATTTTTTTATTAATGTAGCTATGTCTCTGTTAGGCATTCCAGCTGGATGTAGGCTGGAAAGTAAGATTACACATTCAGGAAAATAGATTTCTTGCAGGAATTGAGAATATAAGTTATCTGAGAATTTAGCCCCAGTATAACCTGCCCCTTATTTTCCTAAGAACTTTTCTCAGGCTTTGAATAGATTATTCCTCCTTCCCCCATGCCCACCCTCAAGGTCTTAAAGAAAAGAAGAAATAACCAAGTTGCAGGAGAAATATAAAACCCTTCCATGGAGGCACCACAGCTTTAGGAAAATAAAAAATCTCACATCTTAAGAAACTGTGTAATGACATGAGCATATATATCATGATGCAAATTTTGGGTGAAACTGGTCTTCAGATATTGTTTAATCTAGTTTCCTGCCTCCCAATAGTACAGCCTCTAAGGAGACTTAATTGCCTAAATACTTGGACTATTTTATTAACACTGCCTTTGGGAAGAGGTATGTGAATTTAACCACAATTCAAATTAAGAGGAAAAAAAAAAAAACTAGATTTTCTAAGCTACTATGAAAGTTGGCCCAATATAGCCCAATCTTATGGTTTATTTAATTATATAATGTGATTAAAGAGTATTAAAATCAATGAATATGAATGCAGAAAGGTTTTTTTCCCCCTAAGAAATTATATTGAATGCTTTGCAAAGATTCAGTAAATTCATGAGAAAATTGCTGTTGGCAAGACAGCGTGGAAGATGGAGGAAACTTTTAGAAAAACACAGAAGGCTTCTGCACTCCGACTATTTTAAAGTGTCCTTAAATTCTCACTCCATTTTATAGAAACTGTAAATGAAAATGAGAGGTGCTGCCTTTTGGGGACACAGAACTCAAACTCAGGGATCATACTCAAAGAACAGGCCTTGGCCCTACATCAAAAGATTGGCGTATAAATAGTCATTCACATGCTTTAAATTATAATAAAGTGCACAAGGTATGTAGGTATCATTTTTATGATTTCTCACTGGTTTATGTGACCAGCAGATTAACTATGGGTCCTAACTGCATTGAATAAAGGTGACTTTTAGTGAACTACTTTATATAGCACTTAATAAAGTTGGGCTGCTTCTCATTTCTTAAGGTGGTACCGAGCAGACTTTAAAGTATTTGGGAAAAAAAAAATTAGATGATGGACCAAAAGGGCACTCAGAAACAATAAGGTATTTATGCTTTAAGTTTACTATGCTAATACAATCTCTTAGAACTTTTTCTGGACCAAAAAAAACAATACTGAACTGAATGGATCATGTAACACACACCAGCTCTTACCATATCTCAACTCTACTCAAGATAAAAGCATTGCTGCCCTTACCTTTCCTTATTCCCCATCATCTCCCATCTTCTGTCATCTGTGCCCTTTCTTTGTTTCTTTTTGTTTCTTTCTTTGTTTTTTTCTTTGTTTGTTTGTTTCTTTCTCTTTCTCTCTCTCTCTCTCTCTTTCTTCTTCCTTCCTTCCTTCTTCCTTCCTTCCTTCCTTCCTTCCTTCTTTCTTTCTTTCTTTCTTTTTTAAAATTCCATCACCCATTTTAGCCACCCCATATGCCTCTTCTTTTACTTAGAAAAATTGTTAAAATCTTTCCTCTGTAAAGCAGTTCTTAAAGTTGAAAACCAACAAATAATATTATGAGTATGCAACTGACGCTCTCTCCAAACCATGGGGATGCCAGATTTAGCAACTAAAATTACAGATGCCCAGATAAATTTGAATTTCAGACAAACAGCAAATACATTATTTAGCATAAATATGTTCCATGCAATATTTGGAACATACTTATACTAAAAGATGATTGTTTATCTGAAATTCAAATTTAACTGGGTATCTTGTGTTTTATTGGATAACTACCTACAAGGGAATGTCCTGTGTAAGGATTATATTTCTCTGTGGATCTAATGCCATGACCCTTGGGCCACTCAATCCAGGAGAATATTCCTGGATTCAAAGTCAAATAGATAGTCTTTTCTTACACAGCGTCAATTATTTAAATCCCTGTAGAGTTCTTGTTTAAAAACCAAACCAAGGTAACAAACAGTTTTGTTCAGGACTCGGCGTTACCATATTCTCTTCTGCCATTTTGAAATCATTTGATAGGTTTTACTACTCCTCATCTTAAAAATGAAGAGATTAGACATTTGTGTCTTTTCTCTCACACACACATACAAAACATTTTGTTAAATACCTGTTGTCTATTTAATGGTCACTCCTCTCCTTACACTCCTTCTCTGGCTTCCCATTTCACTTCAGACAAAGTTCATAATCCATTAAGTGGTCCACAAGGCTAAACGTGATCTGGCCCCTTTCTCCTTGTTAATCATAGCTGGTGGCACCATTTTCATGCTGTTCCTGTAGCACCAACATAAACAGAGTGTTCCCTCTCCCCAAAATATCACCCTACCTCACTGCTACCCTCCTTCTCTTCACTCCAGTGATTCCCGCTCATCTTTCATCTCTTAGATGAAACGCTGCTACCCCAGAGATCGTTTTTGCTTCATGTGACATATATTTATTGATTTGTGTGATTGTTGACGTCTGTCCTTTCTAGCAGAGATCTTGTAAGTTTTATGAAGCCAAGAATCCTGTCTCCATGGTTCCCTACCATATACCCACCTCTTAGCCTGGTGTCTGGTATATAGTAAATGTTATGTAAATATTTGTTAAATGAATGGGTAGGTGGATGAATAAATAAAGAATGGTTACAGGATAAAGGTAATATTGTTTTCATCATCAGTTTACAAATTAGTAAAACTAACTTTTGGAGAAATTAAAGAACTTGTTTACTTAGCTCATGAGTGGGAGTCAGAATTGAAATTCACATTTGTCCATTATCTTCTTTTCCCGTGACTGCTACTCTCTGAGGTCCCTGTACATTCCAATAGCTCATGCTTATGTGATCTATAATCTTCGTCATAAGACTATAGGAGGGGAAAAGAACAGTATTAGTTGGTTTTCATAGAACTCTTTTTTCCAACATGAAGCTATGTGTCTTGGAGGAGTGGGAATGGCTTGCGGTTTGGTGCAAGGGAGGGGCTGACTGAGCCACACAGCCACCAGAGACAGCACCTGGAACCGAAGAGAGTTTTCTGCCCACACACTGAGTATCTGGCTTCCAGATGGGTCTTGGGCACACATTTGTTTTTGTAATTTCCCCCTTCCTCCTCATCTCTTCCTTTGCCCCGCCCCTTTCAGAGGAATTTAAGGATGGGCTTTGTTCTGCATGGCCTCCTTTTTCCTTCTTCAACCCCACCCTCTCTTTTCTTCCACAAACAGTGACCAATAGTCACAGACCTTTCCTGTGCTTGGAATGAAAGGGAAAATAACAGCAAAGCGATTCACTCAGCAATCACCCTTCAGCCTACACTCCTGGCTGTTTCTGCAGCTTTGGGGGAGAGCCTGGTCTGTCCAGTTGGGACAAGAGGAGCTCCGTTCATCTACTCAGACAAACTAGAAGTTCTGTGTGTCCAAGTGCACTTATCTGTCCAGGGACCTACGTTTTATAGGCACTTTCTGGAGGATGTGATTCTGATCAGTTCTGCCAGGACAGGCCAGGGGACTCCTGTCTTGTTGGCAAAACCATCTTCTAACTTGTAAATCATGTTTCTGGACATTTTGTGGTCTTCTGTTCAGGCTTTTCAAGAGTTAGCGAAATATTTCTATATTTAAAAAAAACAACAAACTTTACTTTCCAGAGCAGTTTTAGATTCACAGCAATATTGAACAGAAGGTACAAGATTTCCCATCGATCCCTGCCCTGCCACATGCACAACCTCCCCCATTATCAGCATGCCTCATCACAGTGGCACATTTGTTGCAATCAGTGAAGCTACACTGACACACCATTGTCACCCAAAGCCCAAACATTACAGTAGGGTTCACTCAGTTGTGTATCTCTAGTTTTTGGCAAACGTATAATAGCATATATCCCCCATTATAATATCATACAGAATTTTACTGCCCTAAAAATCCTGTGTGATCTGCCTATTCATCCTCCCTCCCCAGCTTCTGTTCCCACAGGAAACCTTTTGACGTTTTCCGAAAGTAGGAATTGTCTTCTTTCACTAAGCTGAGGGTGGAGTCTAGCGCGGTCTTGGCAGGGGTCTGTCTTTTATACTTCTTCTTCTTCAGGCCACATACTCACTTAGGTGAGGATAATTCTATAAATGGATTCAGGTACATCAATGAGCACATTCCAGGCTCCAGCTCCATTCCCATTTAGCAGGTGCTTTGAGGAAGACACCTGGCTCCATCTTTCCACATTATGTAGGGGTGTGGGAAGGATGACTTTGGAAGATCAAGGGGAGGTTGCAGCAAAAATGGACTAATATCTAGCCTTTGAACTAATATCTAGCCTTTGTCGTCATCCTAATTGTTTAGGCTAAAAATACCAGAGCTCACATTGTGAGTAGAAGAATGTGGAGTGTGAATTATTGTTCCCATTTGTTTATAAATTAATAGAGGGAGGGATTGCGTCCCTGTCTGCCTTTCAGCTTCCCTGCTGTGATTGGTTGTTATTGTTATAAATACTCAGTGTTTCTCCATGTGAAAGGATGATATGTCCTTGCTGTTGATGTTAGGCTTGGTTATGCTGCTTGCTCTGGTTCAGCAAGAAGAGAGGTGTACTACTTCTGAGAAAAAAATTTAAGAGTCGTAACAGAGTATTCTCTTTTCTCTCTACCTCAGGAGTAGGAATATCCCTGGGAAAGTATCATTCCTTCAGCCTGGGCCCTGGAAAGAAGATGACGTAGAGCAGAGCCATAGGTGATCGATAGTGGGTATAGTTTGAGCAAGAAATAAATGCTTGTTATAAGTCAGTGCGATTTGGGGGGTTGTTTGTCATCACAATCTAATTCAGTCTATATTCCCTCATCCAGCTGACCTCCCTGAGCTTGGTCTAAGCTTAGGTATAATTGTATCAGCCTCCAAAGGAATACACAGCACTACTAGGCATTGAGATCCCAATTCACAGATCCTGAGAGTGGCCCTGCTACTCAGACGAATGACAATATCTGTAGCATTTGAGAGTCCTTAAAAAGTTTCCTGTTTGAGGGCCGAACAGCATGTAACTGGTATGATTTCTAGATCCACCACAAGCTCCTATGCTAACACGTTTCCTTCTTTCATGTATTTCAAGTCGATTTGTCCCATCTAGGTTACTGGGGAGTAGTCCTAACCTCATAGCTTATGAAGGTCTGTCAGGGTCTCAAAAACAGAAACCAGAGTGTGAGTAGGGTCACCCTGGAGTGAGCCTGGGTTGGAATCAGTTACAAAGCTCTCCAGGAATACTGTACCCTCTGGATAGAGGATAATTACAGAATCAGGTAATAGCCAAACTCTGAGAAGTGGGATTTAAGCAGGGACTGGAATATTGAAATGTAGGACAGAAATAGCAAATAAAGTAAAGCAAACGTGTTTCTGTTATATTTCCATTACTGGCCTAAAGCCAGGAGAGATTCAAAGAAATAGAATATGGTCCTGAAAACTGGAGGAGTTCTCAAACCACTTCGGGAGATTTAAACCAAACGGGTAAAAACATACTGAAATGTAATACACATGCAGAGAAATACTAACAAGACCACAGGATGACGATTTTTCACAAACTCAGTACACTTTGGGTGACACTGAACATCATATCGATAAACAGAACATTATACATTCCCTAGAAACCACCCTCGAGATTCTTTCTAACTTGATTCCTAATAGCATAGATTAGTTTTGCCTAGTTTTGAGCCATATGTAAATGGAATCCTACAGTGTGTATTCTTTCGTGTTTGGCTTCTTTGGTTCCATGTTACGTTAGTAAACATTTATATTGTCCTGTGTAGTTGTAGAGTGTTCAGTCTCATGCTGTTCAGTACCCCATCGTGTAAAGATACTGTATTTATTTACCCAATCTACTGTTGATGAGTATTCGGTAATTTTTTGTTTGGGGGCTTTTACAAATAGTGTGGATCTGAAAATTATAGTACGTGTCTTTGGTTAACACACATATGTATTTATGGTGTGTAAAGGCCTAGGATTGCAATCACTGGGTCATAGGGTTGGTAGTGGTTACGTGGGGTCCTCCTGTGTTGAGAAGAACTGTCAGGACATGTCCAAGCTTAGAAAAAAAATGCTAAGATCTTCCATGGGCAAGGACAGAGAGGGAATTCATGCCAAGTGCTCAACATGCCCAGTATTAGACAATCGTTGAGTCAGTTTATCAAACAAGTGGTTATAAGTATAAAGCTAAAGAACTAGACAGAGGCAATACTGGAAGTCGTGGAGCGATAGCCATAAAAAAACTAATGAGGTAGGTAGTCCTGACAGACCTTTCAAATGCAGGTTCTCTCCTCCCCAGTTCTCCCTGAGTTCTTTCTTCTCTTAACAGCAGATGGGCCGTAGGGGTGTTTAGAAAGATTGATAGTGATGGGACATCATTGCCAGTGTAACCCACGTTTCTCCAAGTGACATCGGTCTGGAGTACATGATGTTAATGAAGAGACAGGTTAAAGAGGATAGCTGGGATGAGGACTGCCTCTGGGTCTCATCGGAGTTGGAAGTGGCAAGGTGTGAGTGTGTGTTTTAGACTAAAAAGTACTATATTAAAAGTAAAGAAGAGTACATAATATAAAAACAATGGAGAATAAAAATCAACAAAACAAAAAGGTGGTTCTTTAAAAAGATCAACAAAGTTGACAAATCCTTAGCTAAACTGACCAAGAAGAAAAAGAAGGAAATTACTAAAATAAGGAATGGAAGAAGGAACATCACTACCAACTTGGAAGAAATAAAAAGGATTATAAAGATATACTATGAATAAATGTACGCCGACAAATTATGTAACTTAGATGAAATTCTTAGAACATGAATCACCAAAACTGGCTCAAGAAGAAATAGAAAATATGAACAGATCCATAGAAGCTGAAGAGATTTCATTAGTAATTTAAAAACTTCCCACAAAGAAAACTGAAACCCATATTCACTTCACTGATGAGTTCTGTCAAACATTTAAAGAATTAATACAACCATTCATAAACTCTTCAAAAAAGGAAAGAGAACACTTCCTAACTAACTTTATGAGGCAAGTATTATACTGATACTAAAAACATGCAAAGATATCACCAGAAAAATAAAACTCTACACAAATATTCCTTGTGACTATAGACTCAAATATCCCCCAACAAAATACTAATAAACCAAATCCAGCATCATTCAAAAAACGACTATACACCAGGATTTATTTCAGGAATACAAAAATCAATGAATGAAATACGTCATATTCATGGAAAAAAGGATGAAAACCACATGGTCAACTCAATAGACGCAGAAAAAGCCTTTCACAAACTCCAACACCTTCATTATACAGTCACTTAACAGATTAGGAAGAGAAGGGAACTTCCTCAGCATGATAAAGGGCATCTTGAAAGACACACAGCTAAGATCAGGAACAAGACAAAAAGTCTGTTCTTACCACATCTATTTAACTTTGTACTAGAGATCCTAGTCAGCATAAACAGGTAAGAAAAAGAAATGAAAGGTGTCAGAATGCAAAGGAAAAAGTAAAACTATCTCTGCTTGTAGATGACATGATCATAAGTGGGAAATATCCTAACGCATTCACTAAAAAACCCCACAAACTATTAGAACTAAGAAACCTGTTCAGCAAGATCGCAAGGTACTAGATCATGATACAGAAATCCATTGTATTACCATACAAAAGCAATGAACGATCCAAAAATGAAATTAAGAAAGCAGTTTCATTCACAATAGCACCAAAAGGAAGAAAATACTTAGGAATAAATTTAAGACAGGATGTAAAGTACAGCATAGGGAATATAGTCAATAATATCGTAATAATTATGTATATTGTCAGGTATGTACTAAGCTAATTGTGGGGATCACTTCATAAGTTATATAAATGTCTAACCACTATGCTGTACACCTGAAACTAATATAAAGTAATACTGAATGTCAACTGTAATTGAAATTTTTAAAAAAATATTAAATAAAATGAAAAGGGTATAAAAAATAAATTTAAGGAAAGAAGTTAAAAATTTGTACTCTGGATACTACAAAACATCATTGAAGAAAGCTGAAAAGATCTAAATAAGTGGAAAGACAGCCTTTGTGCATGGTTTGGAAGACCTAATGTTGTGAATCTACAGATTCAATATAAAGTCTATCAAAATCTCAGCTTCCCTATTTGTAGAAACAGGCAAGCTAATCCCAAAATTTGTATGGAAATTCAAGGAACCCGGAATACCCAAAATAGAAAAAGGAAAACAAGGTTGGAGGACTCACACGTTCTGATTTTAAAACTTTTACATAGATGCAGGACCCAGGACAGTCCTGCAGGACAGTGCTACTGGCATAAGGATAGATATATAAACCAGTGCAATAGAATTGAGAGTACAGAAATAAACCCTTCTGTTTATAATCAATTGATTTTCAACAAGGGTATCTGGACAGTCCAATGCGGAAAGAATAGTCTTTTCAACAAATAGTGCTGGGACAGCTAGATTTCCACATGCAAAAGAGTGAGGTTCGACCCCTTTTCAACAGACAAAAAAGAACTCAAAAAGGATTATAGACATAAATTTTAGATTTAAAACTATAAAAATCTTGGAGGAAAATACAAGAATAAGTCTTTATGACTTTGAGTCAGGTCTTCAATGACACCAAAAGCATAAGTGGCAGAAGAAAAAATAGATAAATTGAACTTCATCAAAATTTAAAAACTGAAAGGAGAACTCACAAGAAGGGAAAATTTATTTGCAACTTACGTATTTGATAAATGACTAATGCCCAGAATATGTAAAGAACTCTTATAATTCAATAATGAAAAGACAAGTAACCCAGTTAAAAATAAATAAATAAATAAATAAATAAATAAATAAAACAGGCAATGGATTTGAATAAACATTTCTCCAAAGACATACAAATGGCCAATGAGCACATGAAAAAAAAAATACTCATTAGCCATTAAGGAAAGGCCAGTGAGAGCCACAATGAGACTACCTCACTCCACTAGGACAACTTTGATCACAAAGACAGATAATAAGTGCTGATAAGGTGTGGAGAAATTTGAACCTTCATGCACTGATGGTGGCAGTGTAAAGTGAGAAAAGCAGTTCCTCAGAGTGAACATAGAATTACCAAATGAGCCTGCAGTTGGACTCCCAAAATAAGTGAAAACGTATGTCCACACAAAAACTTGAATGTTCATAGCATTATTTGTAATATCCCCAAAGTGGAAAAACCCCAAATGTCCATCAACTGATGAATGAATACGTAAAATATGGTCTATCCATACTGTGAAACATTACTTGGCCATAAAAAAGAATGAATTTCTGATTGTAGTACAATATGGGTCAACCTTGAAACATTATGCTAATTAAAAGAAGCCTATGACAAAAAACCATATATTATATGATTCAATTATTTGTATTATATGATTCAAATATTTGTATTATATTACTCAATTGCCACAACTTTCTGAATATCCTAAAACCATTGACTCGTACACTTTACATGGGTGAATTTTATGGTGTGTGAATTATATCACAATAATTTGGTTTTTAAAGAGAGAAACGTAATTATCATGGTGATTGAAGAAGCTACCTATGCAGAGGAGAAAAAAGAAAAATGCAATCATAGATAAAGGTGGAAGGAAGCAAGTGCATTCTGTGTTGAAACAGTTAACCTGACTTACTAGGGCCGCATAGTTTCCAACTGCCAGTACAGAAAAGGGATGTCCAGTAATCAGGGGCAAAACGCATAGAAAAGGGTATATTCTTTTTTGCTGAGTACACATCTAATCTTTGTCCTCAGCTCTGAGATTTCTGAAAGTCTTAAGGAGCTAGTCAAGTTGTTTCTTTAAAAATAACTTTTCATAAACAAGCAGTTTGAGCCCCAAATCTGCCAAGGATGCCTGTGTCCAGATGTCCCACAGCAGGCTGGGCTGGGCTGATTCTACAGCCTTTAGAAAGTGCCTTCTTTCTGCCTTCCACCACCTACACATCTGGGAGCTAGCTTCCTGCTGCTCCTGGCCCCACACTGTGGTCTCTATTGACGTCACCCAGGCCCCAACCAGCTTCCCAGTCTGGGCAGACTGGGTTACACTTGGATCTTAATTGGAGAAGGGTTGCAGAGAACCAGGCAAGTCTTCATTCTGGGCCTGCGTTTCCAGAAGACACTGCCTTGAGGACAGCAGGATGAAAATAGGAATGTTTCCACGCTACCCTAAGTAGAAACCTTCTTTCCTCCCCCAGCTCCTTCTCTTTCATTTCCTTTTCCCTTTTCTCTTTCATATTTTGGCCTGAGAGATCCTGTTAATTTTTAAAGATTAGCAGGCTATTTAACACAGGAGAGTGTGGCACAGGTCACAGATGAATAAATTAATACCAAAACTTCACACTAAGACAAAAATCAAAGCTGTCTGTTTTATTGCTTCAAGTATCTGTGAGTACTGGGCTGGAGGAAATTGGTATCTCATTAAAAAATGAATGAGTGAGGTAGAGGAAACTGAAAGCTCGTTAAAAGTGGTGAAAAAGCCGGCTTAATTATGCTTTTCCATTTGCTAACAAGAGGACATTTGTTATGAGTTCAGGACACTTTATCCCAAGCAAAACAAACAGTTAACGACGTTATTTTTGTCTTTTTAGCCAGGGCTGGCTCTGGAGTCCTGTTTCAAAATAAAGGTTTCACTGCAGGAAGTCAATTAGACCAGGGAACGCTGGCAAAGGGTCCAAGATTGATTTGAGAGCTGCTACCCAACCTTTCACCTTGCCCCCAGGTAAGGGGGAAGGTGGGCAAGGGCTCCTTATTAGCGCAGGAATCTGTGTGTCTGGAGAGGCCTTTACAGGCCATGCTGAGAGTCATGCAGTCAGAGACAGTTGTTCAAAGTCTCCTGCCCCCGCAAAGCACCAGTTTTCTCTTCTGGAAAGTGGAGATACTAACAACTTCACGGTTATTGTGGTGATTAAATAACATGTTATATGAGGAAAAAACTCCAAGGAACTTTAAACATACTGGCTACCGCTTGCTGATTATTACTATGCATCTAGTAGTACATTCTCCTACTTAATTTTCACGATAACCATATGTAGTGCTATCGTTTCCACTTTCTGAGTGGAAAAAAAAAATGAGGAAGGTTATATGATTTTGTACAAGGTCAACCAGTAAGTGAGAGAGAGGGATTTGAATCCAGATCTGTTTTACAGTTTCTCCTGGAAGGTCATGGATGAGATATGGCCTCTGACTTCAAGGCCTGTAGAGGAATAGAAACACACTTCGATGATTAATGGCCAGAAGGATTTAATGTGCTAAGGGAATTTAAAGAAAAGAGATTACTTTTGGCTGGAGAGTTATGCCAAGAGTCAGTAGCATGATGTCCAAGAGGATATACAGAATACTTGGTTCAAATCCCAGATTTCTTAGTTTCTAAGCTGTATAACATTGGACATGTTGTTTTTTTCTCTCTAAGCTGCTTTCATCTAAACATGAGAATTGAGATACCACCTCTTTTGGGATATAGAGAAGGTTGGAAAAAGTAATACCTGTTAAAAACTTATCAGTGCCTAATGAATAGCTTTTTTAAGATCAGGGCATATTTCATACAAGAAAGGTAGTAAACGAAAAGATTTGAAGGACAGCAATTAAGTTCAACAGAGACATACAAGTTTGAAAGAATGTCTGGAAAAATCTCCAGTAATACATATGCTGCAATACAATTGTTATTTTACCTACTAAATTTATTTAAAAATCTATTGGAAGCATACAATTTTCTAAGTATGTCAAGCATAAGAGCTGGTTTCAGGTTTGGGTAATGGTGGAGTAGCTTGTATCAGACTAGCCTTCCTGCAAATAACAATTATGAGCTGTGCACAATATAGAAAAATCAACTGTTATGAAGCACTGGAAAGTAACGAAATGTAATCAGAAACTGAAAGGGCTTTGACCTTTGATAGAAGAAGACCACACTGGTTGAGATTCCCATTTATAGGGCCTTTCTACTGAGGGTAATCCCAAATCTGTGTGGTGTCAGGGGGAAAGAACTCAAAGGCTGCAGTGTCAGTGGCCAGAGGATACAGAGAACAGAAAAGCAATCTAAAAAATGATGGTGCCACAGTGGGAGGCGCCTCCAAATCTACAAATTAAGCTCTCTTCAAATCCTTGATGGACTCCTGAATCGTGCAAGTCCGAGTAAGACTACAAAGGACAAAACAATGACTGGAAGGCTGATAGAGCTGAGCAGAGATTTCAGTGGCTCTCTACTTCAGGGATGACCAAAGGTTTACACTTTGAGTCCAGCTAGAGTGGCTTGGACTTTACCTTGGAACCACAGGATGACCATACTTTAGACAGAAAGATTATGTCCCATGACTAAAATGCTGTGTTTCCCTGAAAATAAGACCTAGCCAGACTATCAGCTCTAATGTGTCTTTTGGAGCAAAAGTTAATAGAAGACCTGGTCTTATTTTAATAGAAGACCAGGTATATATAAGATGAGATGAGACGAGATAATGTAATGTAATATAATACCAGATCATATTAATTTTTGCTCCAAAAGATACATTAGAGCTGATGGTCCAGGTAGGTCTTTTTTCGGGGAAACATGGTATTGACCCTAAGACTAAGGGAAAAACTGAAATAGACCAACCTTTATAAAGTCTGAAATGAAGCCATCACAAAATAAAGGTGATCCCCCAGTAATTTAACTGACTTCTAGAACAAAATACACTAATTACGGAAAAAGACCTGAATCCAGTCTGGACAATGTGACACACAATTATTGGTATATAATCAAAAGGACTAGAAATGGGAAGAAATAGGAAGATGTTGTTTCTAATCAATAGAAAACCAGGCAATAGAAACATACCCATGGACAATCCAGATACTGGCATTAGCAGACAAGAATTTAAAATAACTGTGAGAAACTTCCACTACTAGCCATAGGAGAGCAGAATGTCTAGAGTTACTGTCATACCGTAAACAACTAGAAAACTGGACAAAATAGAGCAAACTAATATTAGACATTGGGCAACAGGACCGTGATCACTGAGAAAAGAAAAATAATGAGATGTGTCCTGTCTTCACATAGGCTTTTTGCACATAGTTCCTGGATGGTGCCAGGATTGGACACCCGAGTAGAGTTCAACAATCTCATTGAGTTCAAGAGACAGAGAACAGAGTTCAATGATGTCAGTGAAGCTAGAATTTGGAGCAGAAGGCTCAAGAAGAGGGATCTACTAAGAGAAAAGGTTCCAATACTCTTCACAAGGATTTCTTTGAGTATTTGGCTGAAACCTATCTCTGCTTGCATAGATTGAAATTTCAGGAGGAAAGAACAGCTTCCAAGGAAATAAAAAGTGTCAGATAACTTAAGACTAACAATTCCAGAACTTCCTCAGGTCTGGTAATCTTCTAAGTTCCCTCTAGCCTTTGTGGAAGGTTCTCATTGATTACATAAAACACTCAGTAGATACTGCAGAAAAGCAATGCCTTAGGGGGACTAAGTTACCCCTTGAATAAAGGCCACTCTAGATTTTCTCTAAAAGATCATAAAACTAAACCTTGAAAGGATCAAATTAATTTATTATCCATTTATTTCCTGCTGTATCTGTAATATACCTTTTTTCATCTAAATATGATTTATTTGTGTTTTCTCTCATTTTTCTTTGTCCGTCTGACCAGAGATTTGTATTTTGTTCATCTTTTTAAAGAATCAACTTTGGTTTCATTTACTTTATTTATGGTTTCTTTGTTTTTTGTTCCATTGATTTATGTTCTTTATTAACGCTTCTCTTCTCCTATCTTTCATTCTGTCATCCTTCTTGAACTCTTAAGTTGCATGTTAGCACATTACTTTTCAGTATTTTATTTATTTGTTTTTTAATATAAGTAGTAACATTAAAGCTATAAATTTCCCTCTAACTACTGCTTTAGCTATATTCTAAAAGTTTTGATCTGTAATATTGTCATTTCCCATTTGTTCTACTTATTTTCTAAGTTCTCTCGTGGTATTCTTGACAATCTATCTGTTATATAGAAGTGAGTTTTAATTTTTTTTCTTTTGTCATTGATTTCTGACTTCCTGGAATGGTGGTTAGAGTGTGAAGTCTGTACTACACTCATTCTTGGAAATTATTGAGAGATTTGCTTTATGGACTAGTATATAATCAGTTTTTAAAAAATATTTTGTGTGTGCTTTTAAAAAAATAGAAAATCTACTTATACTTGTATAGACAATCCAACAGTATTTAACCTCTTAACCTAGGGTGGTTGGATAACAAGCTGAGGGCCCACGATTTTAAAACTCAACAGTTTGTAATTTTCGAAAAATTACAAAGTATTGAGTTTTAAATCGTGGTTAATGTTGCATGACACCAACAAATGGGATCCATAGTCAGCAAATCAGACAGGCAGAAATGTGATAAAGAGGCAGACACCCTGACCTGGTGCTCCCTTAAGACAGGATAATGAAAGAACCAGAAGTTGGTGATAGAAATAGCAGAGATAAAGGTGCAGTGCACACTTGTCTGTAGCACTTGCCTGAGGTGTGACCTTCATGTATTATTATAATCAGTGCTTACCTTTCCTCCTTAACAGCAGGTTCTTGATAATTCTATATGCCAGGACTGCCAGCAACTCTCAAGTGCATCTAAAATCTTGATGACAGCAATTAATGTATCCCATCACACCCATGTGTTACATATCGCTGTTTTTGTCTGAAATCTGCCAACTTCCAAGAGTCAGACAACTACTCCCCTCTTCCTAAGCCCCCTGCCGTATCTTTCCTCTCAACCCCCTTCCTCTTTTGTCTGGAATAACTTTCCCGTAATGATTAGTGACTTTATTCAATCCATCAACACTGGTCAGAATTACCTCAGTCTCTTGGGCATTCAGCAAAATCTGACCTGAATGAAAGCAGCCTACCAAAGGAAATTCACAATCTGGGGAGTGGAGAAGGAGACAAAAGGAATGGAACAAAGGACAAATCAAAGGTCAAGGCTGAGGCATAGAAGAATGTTTGGAAGAAGAAACTTTAGATCAATTTCAGCTTATTGTCACGGTATCAAATGGAACTTTTAACACCAAAGGATATGTGATTCAGAGCCAGTTGTCAGAGAAGAAATACTTATTCATTACACAGAGGTTCATATTCTTGGTTTTCGTACTTATTCTTTACCCTTAGTTGATGCTGAAAAGGTTTTTCTTCTATGAGCCAAGGACTCATTTAGGTTCATTTATATATTTTTCTCTTTAGCGTATTTTTTTTACTAGGGATTAAATGATACCTCCAGACACATGGACTTGAAGTGTAAGAGTAGACAGAAACCTCAGTGTTTAATGGGAGTTACTAGAGATCTTTTATCACCCATGGACCTAAGGGCTGGAAAAACAATAAGACGTGATATCTTTCCCAGGTTGGCAACCTTGAGATTTCAGGGAGGGGGAAGAGAACGAGAGGTCAGCATTATCAAGCAGATCCCATCCAGTCTGCATGGAGCTTTTCAAAGAGCCTACAGCGTAGGGAGCCCTACCGGATGTGAGCAAGGACAGACTTGGTTTCCATTTCCTCTGGGCTCCAACTTCATGGAGTATAATTGATCTTTGCCTTTGACCACTATTTCTAATGGGTGTGTCACCCAGCAGGATTGACCCATGTTTGTGTTCATCTCTGTGCTTTGGATGGTGAAGGGTCCACCATCATGATAACTGACTTGACTGCAGATCTTGTCTCCACTGCCTTCGGAAGGCCCAAGTGTATTCTGGAGACGAGGTGGTAGCGAAAACGCCCATCACTGTCGATATATCAAGTTACATCCTGTCACCTAGCAAAGAAACAGAACGCCAAGGAAATGAGAAGCTGGGCTGCTAAGCACTGAAATAGCAGAAAAGGAATGTGGAAGGGGGTTCTTCTAGAACAAAGACTGAGCACGGATAGGTGCTGCCGGTGTGGCAGCAGGTGGCTCTATGGGAGGGCTGAAGAAGACCATTGGGGCCTGGGCTTGGGAGAGGTTGAAGTGAGGTTTAGGGCAGCATGGAAGGCGCACACCTCGCTGACTTCTTAAAAGTTCACTTCTTAAAATTTGGTCAGTGGAAAGAGCTTTAGAGAATGTTGTTTCAGTCCCCATTTCAGTGGGCTTGTGATGGAACTCTCAGTTTTCACATCTGTAAAATTGGGAGAGTAAAATCCACCCATCTTTCCTCACAGGATTGTCTTGAGAGTTCACGAAGATTATGTAAGTAAAGGGACTTTGGACACTGAAAACCTGTGTGCAAGAGGATCATGTTTTTGGGCAGTTGATTTGTGGTTTGTTCCTCAGGCTTTGTTCCTTTTTAAAGGGGTCTCTTTGATAGGGAAATGGTATCTCTTGCACTTTAGGGAGTAAGAAATAATTGAAGAAGAGTTGTGAGACTCAATAAAAAGGTGCAAGCAGGAAGTGATGAAAAAGTGTTCAGTACTAGGGCCATTTTGAATTTATTGAGTTTTGGGCCTAGCATATGATCTACCCTTGGTTCATGTTTCACTTTGTCTTTTTGTCTGTCAATTACCTAGAAAATAGAGCTAAGTTTACTAACTCTAATTGCAGATTTGTCTGTTGTTGCCCTTGATTCCATGCGTTATTGCTACATGCATTTTGTAGCTCTGTAATTACTTGTATACACATTTAGGTTTCTTAGATATTGTTGGTGAATTGACCTTTTTATCGTTATGAATGTTTCCTTTCTTTCAGTAATTCTCTTGTTTGACATCTGCAGTCTCATTTTACTATCGCCGCTCCAGCTTTCTGATGATTAGAATTTGCATTGTGTATATTTTCTATCACTTTTACTTTTAACCTCTGTGTGTCTTTTTTATTTAAAGTGGAACTTTTGTAAATAGCATATAGGTGAGTCTTGCTTTTTTTTATTCAGGCTAACAATCTCTATACCCTTTTATTGGAGTGTATAGTTCACGTTTCATGTGATTATTTCTATTGTTTGATTTAGGTCTACTACTTTTACTGTATTTTATATTTGTCAAATCTCCTCTTTATTTCATTTCTCTATTTTCCTGCCTATTTCCATTAATTGAGAAACTTTTACTACACTATTTTATATCTTATATGGGTTTTGATTTGTACTTCTTTTTATTTTTAAAGCGTAATCTAATATTTACTCTATGTGCCTTTATATAACAGCAGTCTTTTGAATTAATATTATATTATTTAACGTATAATGTAGGACCTACAACAGTACACGTCTTGCTCCCTTTCCATCTTTGTACAATTGCTGTTACGCATGTACTTCTCTATATAGAAAACCCTAGAATGTATTATTATTATGTTTGCTCTAATCAGTCAGTTGTCTTTTAAAGCAGTCAAGAGTGAGAAATATGTTATTTTAAACTTAACTTTGTTTACCATTCGGTAAATCTTCATGTTGTGTGTAGATTTGAGTTTCCATTTAGTATTATTTGCTTCTCCCTGAAGAACTTTTGTATTATTTATTATAGTGTAGAGCTGCTGGCCACAAATTCTCTTAGCGTTTACTTGTCTGAGTATGCTTTGTTCCACCTGCGTTTTTGAAGAATATTTTCACTGGATGTGGAATTCTGGGTTTTTAACCACTTTAAAGACGTGTTCCCATTGCCTTCTGGCTTTCCTTGTTTCTTCTAAGAATTTAGCAGTCATTCCTATTATGGTTCTCCTGTTTTTAAATGTCTCTTTTTTTTGCGGGGTGACGGGGTATGGCTTTTAACATTTTTCTGTTGGTTTTAGCAACTTAACTGTGATGAGTTTCCTTGTATGGTTTTCCTTGCATTTTTGCTGCTTGAGGATTATTAGATTTCTGAGAGTTGTGGTCTTACAGTTCTCATAAAATTTGAAAAGCATTCAGCCATTATTTACTTCAATATTTTTTTTTTTTGCCTCAAACTCTTGTCTTCTTCTGTTTTCACCAGAATAACTAAAATTTTCAGATGGAATAACTGAAAAATCTCTTTATTGATGGTAAGAATGTAAATTGGTACAACCATATAGTCGTATAGGGAAAACTGGTTTTCATTATCTACTAAAGCTCATCCATACCCAGTTCCACAAAAATTACATTCCTGGACATATACCCAACAGTATACGCATATATACACCAGAAGACATGTACAGGAATGTAAAAACCCAAATTTTGAAATAAATGTGTTGTAATCAGTTATTGTACACTAACATCATCATTACATCCAGCAATGAAAATAAACTACGCAGCAATATAAACAAAGGTTAGAAACGTGATGCTGAGCCAAAGAAACCAGAAAGAAAAGAATTCATACACTGTAAATGTGTTTATATATTATGTTGAAGTAGACAAAACTAACCTCTGGTGTTAGAAATTAGGATAGTGGCTACCCTGGGGAGAGGGAGGAGCGGTGACTAAGGCACGCATGAGAGAACTTTCTGACCTTTTCACTTTGTGAAAACTCCTTGAACTATACCCGTTTCTACGTATTGCTGTATGTTTGTGCATGTATGTGCAATCCACTTTTTATATGCATGGTATATAGGTCAATAAAAAAGGTTAATAAAAGAAAATTTGAAAAAAAATTAAGACGTTAAAGAAGAAATGATTGATTTCTGCTGTACTTTGCTAATAAACGCATATTACTTTGGAAATAAGAACTATAAAAATCAGGACGGAGTATTAAATGATTATAATGCATAGTTTGTGCTCCCATCCCCCACCCTGCCCCCCACACAAGTTTTCCTTCACCTAGTCTTTTTGTTTTTGTAATGTAGAAAAGAAAAAAAAAATCCCAAAAGCAAATATTTCATACATTTGGGCACCAAATTCTAGAGTGAGAAGACTCAAAAAAATGTGCTGAACTTTATACTTGGTTTCATCTCTGCATATCTGTAATGGGCTTCTTCCATTCTCCAACTCCAGAGTATTTTCTCTATTTTTTTGAACACAGATGTAAGTGGAATTTTTTTTTTTTTTTAATGCTGAAAAAAGGCCAGGCAGAAGCTCTTCAGACAGTTGGAATGCAGAGGCAAAGCTTTTTTTCTCCCTCCTTCCCCCACCCACCCACTGTCACCCCTCCCCCACCACCATATGTTTCAGAAGGGCCAACGGGGGAATTTGGTGCTGACTGTGGAGAGAGAATGAGAAGGAAATGGAGGGAAAAAAATAGTTTTGCATTTGGTGAACCAAGTGTATGGATAATGGAGATCTTTGATGGAGGGTAAACTAATGAATGCTGTCTGTTTAGACTTTCTAATATCTCTTCACAAGTTTCCATATAGTCACGAAAGCACTTCAAATATGTGCGCAAAATTAATGTTTAAGTGTATTTAACCGACTTTATTCTGGATGATACATGAATACTTTAGAGAATGCATAATAGAGAAAGTTTCTACATTAACTGGAAAGTGATACAAAGGGGTGAACTTTTTTTGTTCAAGACAAAACAAAACTGAGAATTAAAAAGACTATTGTTTCTTACCTTCTGAGCAGAGAAGAAAACTATGAAAAGAACATGCTAAGATTTTTTTCTCACTGAGAGTTTCTCCTTATTAGCTGAGAAAGAGGAAAATGGACAGAAAGAGAAAGCAAGAATACCGAGGAATTTCAGGGTTAAGTATGAATGCTGCCCATGAGACACTTCTCACTAGTGAACCAAAAGCTAACTGCTCTTAGATATTAAAACAACTTTTGATCCAAACTCACCCCAAGCTAATCTAAAGTCCCTAAGATGTAACACACCACAGAAGAGCTGAAACAAGGATTTTATTCAGGTCTATTGTTGGAGCTTTGGAATGACAATTCCTTTATTTCCTCAGCCCCTAAAATCAGTTGTTTATAAGTATAGAACAAATGAGGATCAAAGTGTCAGCTCTAAAAATGGAAGGCAGTGCCCTATAACTTCTGTAGGACAAGATTCCCAGCTAACCCTTACCTGGAGATCAAAGGTACAACCTCGGGACCAAGTGGTTTCCTGCTACTTCCCCAGCTTAGACCTGGGGACTTACCTTGGCATGAGCCAGGTCTGCAAAATGGACCCTGAGTCAAATTATCTGGGAAGATTGTAGACCTGCCTGAAAAAAACCAGTTGCAAGAAGAATGCAGAATGTGTGTGTGTGTGTGTGTGTGTGTGTGTGTGTGTGTGTGAAAGAGAGAAAGAGAGAGAGAGAGAGAGAGAGAGAGAGAGAGAGAGAGAGCTGCTGGCCTCCAGGCAAATGTCGAATGGGTGCATAAGCATGGAGGCAGGAAGCAGACATTGAGATGGAGTTAGGAGCAAAGAAGGTGTATGGGAAAGAAAAACTTCTGAAAGGAAAAAGGAGACAGGATTGGGTGAGGGAATTGTCAAACCACAGTGCAAACCTGACAGAAGTCGATGCCAATCCAACAGGGAGCTGGATGGCAAAGACTGACCATTAGAGAAGTGCTGCTTTGGGCAGAAATGGCCAAGGCCTCGTACTACCAATTTGTTCAGTCATTGGCTGGGCACCACCCCACATATAGCATGTCGTCCGCTCGCAGCGGAGGCACATCTGTCCTAAAGATGGTAAGAGCTGGGAGCTGTCAGCGGCCATGCTCCTGGAAGTTGCTGGTGCTTTCCTGAAGGAGGATGTGAGCAGTGCCTCTCCATTCGTGCTGCAGCCCAGGCTGCACACACAGATCCCCTTGCGGGCAGCTCCTCCAGGGCTCTGAGGCGAAAGTTAGAAGAGGGAGGTCGGCAGAGTGAACTAAAACCCCTTTGTTGCGGTTAGTGCTGGGGCCACAGCGGACACTCAGTGTCTCCCTAGTACACTGTCCATTCACACGCCCTCGCTGCCAGCAGCCACCTCTGTTTACTCGGTGCTTTGACCAAATCCTTCATTTCTAAGGGATCTGAACCAGTGGTAAACACACCCTTCTTAGAATGCTTCATTGCACCTGCCTAATTACGGTTACAACTGAGCACAGGAGTATCCAAAGGTACCCACTGGGTCACCTGCGCGTCTCTCATGTGCCATTGCTTCCTGTCCCATGGTGGAACAGCCATCCTACCTCTTCCTGCTGATTAGGACCCGGGATGCCCGACTCCTCTTCTTGCCTCTTGGTCCCTGAACATAGTTGTAGTTTGCACTTCCTTTGGGGATCGGCACATTTGATCCTGCAGAGCCCAGAGCTGCAGAGGTGGGAAGCACAGAATGGTTCAACGGGTGATGGTAAGTGGGGCCCTGGGTTCATGGACCAACGTACACTTCCCTGCTGGGGACAGAACACCATATAAAAGTGTGTATCCTGAAGGATGGTCCGCTGGCCCATCAGCAGCATCTTTAGCAGGCCATTCCACCGCTCCATCGGGCGGGCTGTTTCTAGGTAGGACAGTATGTGAAAAGGCCCGAACCATGGTCACAGGCCAGGTCAACTCCTTCAATGGAAAGTGTGTTCCCTGGGCGGATGGACTGTGTGGGCCTGCACGCTCATGGGCCAGGCATGTGTAAGCCCCACGCACGGGTGTGCGTCGCACCAGCCAGACTCCCTGGAACCAATGTCTGTTTCTGTTGGCTCTTTTAGGACAGAAGGGGCCTGATTTTTCTTTGCTCAATTTGACAGTCTCGATCCTGACCTATTACTTGAAACTGTTATTTTGGTTTCAACTTGCCGTGAAGTAGGTGGTTGGTTTCCTTGAGCAATAGTGACATTCCGAGGTCTCAGTATTGGTTTCTGTTGTTGACAGGGAGGAAATTCAGAGGCAGATGGAACTAAATTGGCCTTCATAGTGGCTGGTCACACTGATTCACGTATCACCTACATTTTGGCCACCACGGCCACTTCATTTGTGTGCCTGCCATGCTGGCCCTGGGCAGCTGCCGACAAAACCTGTCTCACATCAGCAGAAGTCATTTTGCCTACTTGGTTGTTTAGAGCCTCTTCCCTTGTGGATGCTTTCCGTCGATGCTCATACCTGGTACAGTGGTCCTTACTTACACTCATGTCCATCCATACGCCTCTACCTCAGGCCTCCTTATTTCAATGACCTTCCAGTCTTCTTCCTTTCAGGCCCCTAAACAGCTGGTCAGTCCATGTATATTCTAACTCAGGGACAGTTTTCCTTCCCCCAAAGCAGATGACCAGGTACATCATCTTAAGCTCAGTCTGTTGAGCAGATTTCCTTGTCACTCTCACTCTAACCACTCCTAAGTGAAGCTGGGTGCAGCTATCATCCAGTTTTGCCTTCGACCACCGATCGAGCCATCCATTTATCCATTAACCAAGCTCATGCTTTTTCCTCCTCCTCTTTCAGGCACAGGTGGGGCACCGGTGTACCCATGGTGGGTAACACGGGGGTCTGGGCTTCTTGCTCTCGGAGGTGTCTTGTGTCCTTTAGTCATACTGGTGGTGCTTGATCTGGAATGTACCATCTCCATCTTATGATGGATTGCTGCCGGGCCTGCCTGATTTCCCTTTGCTGCATTTGACAACCTTGATTCCGACCTCCAGTTTGAAATATCCTGTTATCTTAGGGTCTTCCACCCCTCACTTTCCTGGTTCTGCTTTGGTTGTTTGGCTTTGTTTTCTCTGATTCCTTCGTTGCCACCTATTCCTCTTCCCACACTTTAAATGCTGGTGCTTCTCAGGTATGTACCGTTGGTCTACTGGTCCCTTACTCCTTATATCAGCTTGGATGGTTCCTCAGCTCTCTGGGTGTTGCATAAAACATGATCTAGGAATAAAAATGGAGCGTACACTTCAGCTATACCACCTACCTGTTTGACTTTATGTAGGGGTTTGAAGCCCTCTGACCTTCAGTGTAACTATTTTGTAAGTAAGGATCAAATGGGACAATATTGTAAAGCGCTTCACATGAAATTTGCCACAAAGTAAGTACTCTCTGAGGTCAGCTAGTCATTCATTATAGCTGCTTCACTATCATGTCTACCATGTTTCCCCGAAAATAAGACCTAACTGGAAAATAAGCCCTAGCATGATTTTTCAGGAAGACCTCCCCTGAACATAAGCTCTAATGCGTCTTTTGGAGCAAAAATTAATGTAAGACCCAGTCTTATTTTCGGGGAAACACGGTATAATCCGAGCCTATACCTTTGCTTTAGGCCGTAACCTTTGATGGTTGATTGTCTGTATCCGTCTGGATGTCAAGCTGTCCCACAGCCAGTCAATCACAATGTGTCTATGTTTGAACTCACTGTCTTCCTACCTAAACGTACTTGTGTATTCCCTGTTTTGGTGGTCCCACCATCCAAGCAGTGATCAAACTAGCTAGAAATCTTCCATCGTCCCAATCTAGTCAGTTCTTTTTACTTTCTGAATATTTATCCAATCCATCTCCCCTTCTCTGGGGAAGGGAGGTAGTGGTAGAGATAGAATTTTAATTTGCCAACTAAAGGAAATTAGGAAACTGAATCTTCTTTAAGAATATTTTTCTGACTAACTCAGGTTCTTCAAGGAGAAAGTAGCGTTTTGTCTCCACTCCCCCCTCTGCTGGCCAGCATGCACACACATACACGCACATGCTTACATATGGGTTCATACCTCTAGGTGCTTCTCTCTGGCCTTCACTGGTCCCTGATGTTAGCTGGCTGGGTTTGTTTTTACCCTGGGCCTCTTGTGCTGGTCTTTGCTGAGGTGCAACTGGTCGAATCTAACATTTTTTGGAGCGTGATGCTGGGGTCCACAGTGCCTGCCTAGCTTTAGGTAATGAGTTTGCTGTCACGGTCGCCCCCCTCACTCTACCCTCAGCCTCTTCGGATTTGGGGGCACCTTGAGAGGCCTAGGGATTGCAGCTGACTTCGTACACCACGCTTTATTGTGCGGGTCCTTTGAAACTGTCCTGGGCTCACATGCCTGGATGTTTCTCTCACACATTTCTGAGCCACTATATGGCACCACAACTTTCTCTGTGTTACTATGCTAAACACAGTTCTTTGGCACAGGGCTTGCAAAATATTCTCTGCCTGTGCCCTGGGAAGTAGAAAACTGAGCCCTCCTCCCTCTGTCAATCTCTGAGACTTCCCCACAACCCTCTTTGGATGTTTTCCCCGCAACATCCCCAATCAAGGTTCAGCTATGCAGGAAGGGGTAAACCAGTAAGAACCATCTGACTCTTCCTCCTTTCTCTTCTCCAGCCAGCCTTTATTGGAAAACAATTTCCCTTTTTCTTTATATTACTGATAATGGCAAATGTCAACATTCCAACCTCTAGGAGTTATTTTTTAACTACTATACAGGTAGCTTTTGGGATTAAGAATCTCTGTTGTGAAAGCCTGACTCTCAAGATGGTTGACTCCCCATAGACTAGACGAGAGTCAGCTTTGATGTTGGGAGCAGACAGATGACCTATGTCTGGGTGCTTCTCTGCTTTAACAATCTGCTTCTAGCTAGAAAAGGAATTAACCGAATGCAATAAAGTGGGAAAGATAAAAATCACCATAGTTGTGATACTGTGACTTATAAGAAATATATATTCGGTCTTCTTCCATAGTTCCTGGTTTACAGCTCCCAAAACCCTTGGAATTTCATAAGTGTTGAGAGTGATAAACGTGTCCTTTGTTAATGTTAATTAACCCATGGAAATTTGGGGAGAACGTCACATCCAGAAAGGGCCTGGAAGCTCTGCCGCCTTCCCCGTAATTTTCCCCACGCATCTCTTCCATCTGGCTGTTCCTGAGTTATATCTGTTTACAGTAACTAGTGAGTAAAATGTTTCTGTGAGTTCTTTGAACTGCTCTAGCAAATTAACTGAACTCGAGGAGGTCTCGGGAACCTCTGATTTACAGCCAGTCAGTCAGAAGTACAAGTAACAAACTGAACTTGCGACTGGTGTCTGACATTGAGGCGGGGGCTAGGGGCCGTCTTTTAGGACTGAACTGTTAACTTGTGGAATTCGAGGCTGTCTCTGGGAATACAGTATCAAAATTGAGTTGAATTCTCTGACACCAGCATGGAGTCAGAGAATTGCGTATTGGTGTGGGAGGAATGCCCCACATTGCAAACTGAGTCCCAGAATACCAAAAGAATAATATTTTATCCCCCACTTTGTCAGATATTTACACTGTTTCTCTTCTAATGTACAGTTGCTCTACCTGCCTTATTGCTGGGGTATATATGTTCCAAAACCCCCATTGGATAGTACCGAACCCTATTTATACTGTTTTTTCCTATACATACGTATCTATGATAAAGTTTAATTTATAAATTAGGTGCTGTAAGAAATTAACAGCAATAACTAACAATGAAATAGAACAATTATAACTATACTATGATAAAAGTTATGTGAATATGGTCGGTCTCTCTCACTCTAACTTAGCAAACTAGCAGGGATTTCTTTTTCCTTCTTCACAATTTCACGGGGAGAAGATTTATTACCCTAGCTCTTAGCAACCTCAGCATATGATTATTTTTTTCTTATGTCAAGAACTTTCACCTCTTCACTTAAAGGAAGCCCTCTGCAGCTTCTCTTTGGCATATCTTAGTTGCCAGAATCAGTACTCTTGCACTTTGCGGTTGTTATGAAGTAGAATAAGGGTTACTTGAACACAAACACTGTGATACCTGGATAGTTGACCTAATTACCGAGGGCTACGAAGTGACTGATGGGTGGGGAGTGTACACAGCGTGGAGACGCTACACGAGGACGATTCACATCCTGGGTGGGATCATGCAGGATTTCATCACCCTCCTCGGAATGGAATTTAAAACCTAGGAATTGTTTATCTATGGAATTGTCCATTTTACGTTTTCGGACCACGATTGACAGCGGGTAACTGAAAGCTCAGAAAGCGAGACTGCAGATAAGGGGGGTGACTGAATTCTTTATCCTTCTCTGCCCAGCTCTGTACCCCAGAAGAGTGACTTTTGATAATGCCTTGAGATCCTCTACCTTTGTCGTCGGGTTGGGGTCCGCATATGGGAGGCACAGGTAAGAAAGACGTTGTGGAGGTGAATAAACTAGAGGTTCTGTTCTCTCTGCTTCTTAATTCTGTCTCCCGAAGGCCACGGTTCCTAGCCAGCAGCCCTCTCACTCAATCACCGCTCCCTCTTACCGTTCTAGTAACGTCACCCTCCCTTTGTATCTTCAGATCTGGGGATGGTAACATCTCAGAGCTCCTGCTAACTCTCCTGTGTTACCCCATCATGCTTGTTTCCCTTAACGCTTTGGAAATAATTCCCCAATTCAACTCTCCGCACGTACCGCATTAGGTATGACATCTACTTCCCTCAGGTCTGTTACCGATGAGAACTCCTTAAAGGCAGGAGCTGTGATTCTTAAAATTCTGTTATGCTTGACTGTCCCCGAGCATGATGCCCTGCTTACAGGGATGAGCAATAACTGCTTTCTGAAAGTCTTCATTCAGTCATTTAGCTGCTATGTACTGCACACTATTAATATTTTAGGTGCTGAGGTTACCATGGTGAATAAGGTAGAATAATCCTTGTCCTTATGGAGTTTATACTCTCCTGACTCTGTAACAATCCCCTAGTGTAGGTTGCAATTTCTGATGAACAAAGTGTGTACCCATTATTGATTTTCCTGGTCACATCCCTTTCAAAGACGTCTGTCCCACTCACATCCCCGGTGGCTGTGATAAGACAGAGCCATGTATGAGCTGAAATGTGAGGACCCAAAAGCTGTGAAGAAGGAGTGCAAGTTTGTTGGTATAATGAGAGATCAAAGTATAGAAAAAAATAGACATAGAAAGAAATATGAGTGTCTTGATGAATTGAGAGGCCGTTTGCCCTAGTTCTCATTAGGTTTCCCATGAAGCCTTGCTCTACTCCAGTTCCTCTTCTGAGCTTCTCGGAGTTCCTGTAGATTTTTTATAAGAACCACTCAGGGGACTGCTTTCCTTTCCTTAACTGTGTCCAGTGAAGACTGCACTGCTTCTCAGTGCAGGTGTTTAGGCAATCCTGCTTCATGCATTGTAGCCCTGCAGCTTGTTTTTTCTTTCCCTGATCCTCATGCTCCAGTAAAAAAAAAAAAACAAAACAAAACACATATATATATATACACACACACACACACACACACACACACACACACACACACACACACACATATATATACACATACATATACATACATATATAAGTAATTTTTTTCCTCTGGATGATGAAAAACTGACAGGTGGATCTCTTGCTTTCCTTGATGCCTGAATCCTTTGTGCACCTGCTGTTCCTGCCAGTACTTGCCACCGGGATTCCACTGTCTACTGCCAAGGTATCTATGTCACAACAGGGCTTGTTATCACCCAAACTCATTGCGGGTCAGTGTCCTAAAGCGTCACTATTGAAATTGTCCCTAAGAGTCCTGTTAATCTAGGAAACATTTATGGAATCTGTCCCTGACATTTCATTCTTTAAAAAAAAAAAATTCTATTTGGATCTGCCGGTTGCCTTTTGGCCACAATTCACTGGTCTCATCACCGAGAACTCATTTTTGACTTTGTTCTCTGGGACAACCCTTATCAAGGGTAGGGAGACAGGAACTGAGCTCAAGAAATTCAGCCCTACAGCAACCTGGTGGTACCTGCTCTGACCTTCACAGTTTAGTTCTTGCACCTTTAGTTCTCCTGCTTTCCTCTGAGACTCAGTCCCCACCACATGCCCTAATCCTGGGGCAGATAGGTACGCACAGAAACCACATCTGGCTTTGCTGCTATGTGGGGATGGCTGAGAGTGTGTTTGCACTCATTGTATCTCTTGACTCCCAGAACAGTCTCATTGAAATCAACCTCTTTTCCATTTAAAATTGATTTTCAGTGGAGCCAGGACTAGCATAAAGCTCTCATAACTTCAAAATCAGTGCCTTTTATCTTTTATTTATTTATTTATTTTTAATTAATTTTATTGGGGTGACAATTTTATTTTTAAGCAACATTTATTTTCTTTCTTAACATAAACCTGTTCTATAATCTCACTATCCCAATAACAACCATTGCTAACATGTAGGGATTTTTAATTTCTCTATATAATGTTTTACATGTCGAAGTCATTCTCTGTGTCAACCTTTGTAACCTGAAATTTTCCACCCAATAATTTGGAAGCTTTTTTTAAAAATCACATTGTCACATGTTGATTTTTGACCCTCACATTGGTCCCAAATTGGTCCCAAGACGAAGCTATACATCTCAAATCACTTTAAAGCAAAAAAAAAAAAAAAAAAGTAATATAATCCCCCAGGTGTGTTAGAGACAGTCCTGTACGTCTGTAAGGAAACATCCAGGCAGGCTATTCCTGAGCCATATTCCTTGGGTTGTAGGTGGGCACGCAGAAAACAAAATACTCCAATGGCCACCAGGGACTCCTTGGTTTAGGAACTGTCTAATTCCCTCCTTAAACTGTAAAATTTGAATTTCACAGTAGTCAGTGCAGGGAACGGTCTGTAGTGGAACCTAAATGGCTGTTCTGACACAGGGTGTAGTACGGTACATGAAACAGCTCCATAAAGCACAGCGTCCTTCCTGAGCGAGCGCGCCCGTGACAGGGACAGCTAGCTGTCCCTGAGAGCACAGCAGAATTCTGTGTAACCAGCCTCACCCATGTGCTGTGTCAGCAGCCACCTCTGTGGTTTGATGGAAGCGTCCTAGATTCTTCCCCTTCCCCCAAGCCTAAAAGTCTTTACATCCTTTTCCCAGAATTCCTACTGTTGGTCATTCTTTTGGATTAAGGTATTAAAGAACTCTGGTATAATGCAGATGTCTCATTTGCATAAACCACTACTCATTGGAGTTACCAGCTGGAATTACTGCCTAGTGTACAATGAAGATCTAAATCATCAGAGCGGGGCAGGTCTCAGGCTGCAGGACCAGGGCCTGGACGCCCAGAAGTAGAAAGAGGGACAGCACGGACAGAGTGTGGGTACCGCAGGGAGGCCCTATTGGGAAGGCACGACCACATGAACTCACTGGGTACTCAAGAGTGTGAGAGGAGAGGAGGAGTGACTCCAAGAACAGCCTTTAGAGCGAATCCTGAGGAATAAAGGCAGAGCTCACAGACCTGTGACAAACCAGGCTGTTTCATGCTTAGGAAAAACTAACCGAGTAGATACATATTCTCAACCTTGTCACAGTGTCATCTGTGGGCGAAACAGTTTTCCCTGAGAGTGGCAGTAGGATTCGGCCGTGGCCCAGGGCCCAGGGCCCAGACCACTGGGCAGAGGCCCTTCCTGTTGGGAGAAAGAGTCCCATGCCTCTGTGGTCTGTGACGGCCTCAGGACCCACAGGCTGCCTGCGACGTGCAGACTGCATCGTTCAGCACGAAGACTGCCAAACCCCTTTTGGCTTCAGCTGTTTCACTGGTTTTCATTTAGAAACAATTTTGTTTTTTTTTCCGGGACACTTCATGTTTTAATGAAGAAAAATTAGGTGACCTTTGGTCAACTTGGCAAAAGAGAGGGTAGGTGACAGTGGTCCAGCATAGTAATCAGTAGGGCTTACTGTCACCATTAAACACCCCAGAGCCAACATCGGCACTTGATTCTCCTGCGGTTTGAACGAGAAGAACATTTTTTCTTTAGAAATGAGTTATCCATGCTCAAGTTATGAAGCTATGCAGCCATTTGTGACTTTAGAAGCATGGCTTCTGATGGTGACAAAGGGAGGGCATTATCCACTGATGAATGGAGGCCAAAGACCAGGGTTTGGTCCCCCCTCTTGAGCCACAGCTTCCACCACACTCTCGCGGGGGACATACCTCTCGGCGGGAACTGACCACGTAATCAAGGTCACCAATAAACTGTCCATCGACTCAACTTCTCATTACATTGTTGACAAAACCATCACCTTCTGACCACAGATAGTGCTACCCAAACCTCCCACCCGCCATTCTTCTAACACAAAATGTGAACCAGCCTTTTGGGAACATGGCTTCCCAGCCTCACTGATTGATGTTATCTTCATCCTAGAAGTGTCCACTGGGCAACAGAGTTTTCTCAGGCTGGAAACACAACTGTTCTACTCTTGTGATGGGCCTTCCAGCTCCAGGCAATGGCCATGACAAAGTGCCACCCAGCTCTTTGGGAAGATGAGCCTGATCTGGAGTCCAAAGAAAACGTTCAGCCATTTTTCAGTTTTTGTTCCTCAAGACGCCATTGAAAGACATGGTTCCCTGGCCTCTCCATTTGATTCACTGATTGCACACTGGTGTACAGGCTGGTTCCCAGCTCAAGTGAGAATGTGGGGGCCGCTTCGAGGACAGCACCGCTTTTGCTCCCTTCCACACATCTGCCAAAAATGGATATTTTGGCACTTGATGTGTTTTTGCCTCCTACATTCAGTGTGTGTCATTCTGACTCACTTGGCTCTACACTTTGGTCCATTCACTTGGCAGTTTCACTTTAAAGAAACCCACAAAGCTGGGGCTTTTAAGTTTCTTTTACAACTTTGTGTTAATAACCTAGTGTTCTCACCTGCTTTGAAAAGATGCGTGAAGTGTTTTGATCACATGTGGTAGAGCAAAGTATTATTAAAGACTGTGCAGCTATCAAACCCCATATTCTTAGCAGAGGGCGTGGCCTTGACTCTATAGTAAGCATTCAGAAAATGATTGTAATGATTGCATGGTTACCATGACCTAGAAATAAGGTCGTTGAATTAAAAATAGCTTGAGTGTGAAAAAGGTGATGCTATTCAGATAATTATTGTCAGAAACCAAGTATTTCTGGTTCTCCCTTCAAGCATACAGAAAATTTTGACTAGTAAAATTTGAGTAGAAACATGTTACTTCTGGGGAGAATTTCTAAGAGTTGAGTGCGATATACCACCTGTCTTTCCCTCTCTCCTGGGGGAGAGGCATTGATCCAGGCAGGGGTTGCTCCATCATTCTTGTCCTGGAGTGAGTGTGGTGCCCAGAGCACTAGCGAACACATGACAGATGTGCTGTGAGACACAGAGAAACGTTCGTTGTGTTAAGTCATTGGGATTTTGACCTTGTTACTACAGCATGGCCTAGCTTGTCCTGACTGGCATAGCTGCTTAAATTCTATTTTGCAGGAATGAACGTCAAACAGGTAGGAGAAAGGCAGAGCGTCTGGGTGTGGGTGGTTGTTGGAATCTTAAAACAGTGTTCTTGCAATCAAGAACACATGTTGGTCTGCCCACCCCCTCATTGGCTCAGCAGCTAACTCAGAAAACCACTTAGGCTAAGCTGGTTATGACAATGATAGAGGAGGAGTGGTTCCGCAGATTTATTGTTTCCTGGTGTTATTGTTTTGCTCTGATACCAAGTAGCTACATGTGTGGGACAGGAGGAAGGGACAGTATGTTGGATTGTATTTTATTATGAGAAAAACACCATCCTCTATAGCATGAAAAATATTTGTTGAGCATTATGTAAAAGACAATGAAATGATTTTAACTTTTTGTGGGAATGGTAAATACTAATTTAAAGGTTCATATACTGCAGAAGAGTATAAAGAAGAAAATAGCAATTTCTCAGAACCTACCATCCAGAGGTAGCCCTGCTCACATTTCAGCAAACATCCTTTCACACATGTCCGTGCATATATACAGATGTGCCAAGATGTGTTACATAACTGGGAGTATGCTATTCAAATACCATCCATTGAATCAAACCAAATATGCACATGTCTAAGAACTGAGATGTACATATGAGGAAACCCTGTCCTGAAACTCACTGTACGGGTGTAAAGATAGATACTCAACAGGAATTTTCAAGAGCACCGTGTTGTAATAGGGAAAGTCGCGGATGCTGTGTACATTATAAGGAATTTTACTTAACCTAAGGGGTAAGGGATGACTTCCTGAGGAAGCGGTTTTTTTTATAAAATGATTTTTATTTTCCTCAAAATAGCTCTACATTATAATTTTCAGTGGTGGCATATTTCACTGTATGAAATCATGTATATACTCGAATTTATTTGCAATTCTTTATTAGTAGACATTTAGTTTGTGTCGTTTTTTTTTTCCTCCCTTGAGGTGCAGTGCAGCAATGGAAGTCCTTCTGTGTGTGTTTCTTTCCCTTACATTTCTTTAGGATAAAGAGAGAGACATGAGACCATTGGATCAGAAGTTATGCAGATTTTATATGTACACATTATATATGAATTATATACATACATGTGCATATAAATGTTTATATACATGATAGAAATCAAATACAGGTATTGCTGTACTGCTTACAGAAATGTATCAGTTTATAGTCTCACCATTCATGCTTGGGAGTGAAAATTCCCCACATTCTGGGAAACTCAAGAAATGTAATTCATTAAATTGTCTTGTAAACTTCGCCAACGTTGTAGGTGGGAAAACTTTTATTTTGTTTGCATTTCCTTAATCATCACGAAGCTAACTATTGGATGCGGTGAGCAGAATGTAGAAACACTAATGAGACACATGTAAGCCAGAGGGTGGGAGATAACATCATGCAAATTCAGGAGGCTTCTACGGGAGTGCGGTGTTTAGGGGTGCCGTGGTATGAAGCATGCTGACATAGCCTCTCGATGGTAAAGGACAACTTACTGCATGTGAAACCCTCCATTCCTAAGAAAGAGGCGCAGGGTTTGGTGGCCCTCTTTCACATTGGAAGGTAGTATGTATCTCACTTGGGGATAATGTTCTAACGCAGTTATCAGGTGACTCAGAAGGATGTTATTTTCAAGTATGGCCAAGGCTCCATAGCAGGTCTTCTGACTCAGACGGTTGTTATTTTCGAGTATGGCCAAGCTCCATAGAAGCTCGGGCCTTATGACCCCGCATAGACGGTAGGGCCTGTGGTGTTTGAGGTGGCCAGGGTTCTGTAGGAGAACGTTACTATGGAGCCTCCAGCTCTTTGCGGTGGGCACATTCAGGGCAACTGCTAGAATTCAAAACCCAATCGTGTCTCTGCAACAGACATTATCCACTATTTGATCAAAGCTACGGGCCCTGGAAGAGACTGGGAGCCTGACCATAGGACAGCATGTGACTGTGTGACTGGACTCTTTGCTATTCTTACGTAGGTATCTCCGGTTCCAACAAGCTGGTCAAGAGACAGCAGCAGCAATCCAGCTGCCATGGAAACGGAACCTCCAGCATTGGGCCTGAGAAGCTGCCAGTAAACTGTGTGGAACAGATGGTTCAACCCTCCCAAGGACCCCTGGACCCCTGCCCTCCCTCAGCGCTGGCCTTGTGGCAGGGATGATGCAGATCTCTACAACCAATTGAAAAGACAGAAGATCTCCGGCTCAGGTGAGTCGGCATGATAACCAACATGAACGAGTGTCGCACTACGGCGGCACTCAGGGAGTCTCTCAAAAGTAGTAGTGAAGGGAAGTTGTCCGGCGTGCAAAACTGGAAGTGCTATACTTGGTGGTTTCATTTGTGTGGACAGAGAAGTGGCCTGAGGTGCGGCTTTCCTGAGCTCTTGAGCTGTTGACAAGGGACTTCAGTGGTTGGTCCAGAGTCTGGAAGGAGCAAGATTGGAAAATATGAGACCAAGAATTCTGGGAAGGGGCACATGATGGGGCTCATGGGAGTGGGCCCAAGAAGCAATGCTGGGGTGCAGTAAGTAAGTGTCCTAGCGTGCTAACCGTAGCCCTGAAGGTTTGGAGAGACAGAGGTGAAGGAGTGAAAATCTACTACCAGGCTGTCTCACCAGTAGGGGTTTTGACACTGAGCTGAGTTTCCCTGTTGACTCCGGATTGACTGATTCAGAAGGGGTGGGGCAGGCAGTCTCTCAAGGCAGCACTGAAGGGAAGAATCCCTTTGACCTACTCCCAGTGCTCTGTTTTGGCCCCTGTTCCCAAGGCTGCTGTCCCCAGGGCAGCCTCTCCAGGGATTTCTGACAATTTTTAAGTTAGTTGCTAAAATACCTTCCTTATGGTTTCCTGTGATTTCTGGAGGGTTGATTTAGGGGCGGAGAGCAGAGCCTTTTCTAGTAAGCTGCCTACCAGATCACTGTTTTCAGCCTCTTCAACGGTGAGATTGGGGTTAAGGAAAGTACATAGGGAAAAACAAACAAACAAAAAAAACATTAGAGGAAAGAAAGAAACCTGGGAGGGCGATGGGGAAAAGAAAAGGATGCTGAAAGAAGAGAGAAAAATACATGCAGTTCTAGGAATTTTCATATATTTGGGGTTCAAATTCAAGTCATTGCCTGACTTCATTGGAACAAATTAGGTCCAGTTTCCCAAATCCAGTCTCCATGGTCATATGAATGACAAGTAATCGCTGGATCATTTCTTCCACAACCACTGGGGCATTAATCTTGAAATCCTAAGCTGGAGTCAGAAATGTGTGAAATAGTGGGGGCGGCGAGGTTGTCTGCACACTTTCAAGGTCTGAGGTTTCCCAGAAGGTACAGAATGCACTCTTTCTATTATTCCCAGGACACGAAGCTGATATTTTCAGGCGTTTTTTTGATAAACAGAGTGCTGGTTGTTGTCATAAAATTAAATATTTCAAATATTTTGCTTTTCTCTCTCTCCTTCCCGATATGTAGTCATGGAAGTCTCCCTCCAGGCAAATGTTTTGACTTCACTCTTAGTGTGTAGGATTTCATTGTTGTCCTTACTGTGTTTGTCACATTCCTCTGGGTTACGGGCCATTAGCATTCCACCCAAAAAAAAAATATAAAATTTCTGAAATTCAAGGTAAATCAGTGGGCTAGATAGCTCAGAAACCCCTGTCGCCATCCTGGCGTACGTGGGAGGCCTCTCCCATCTGGCTGGACCTAGCAGCTGAAATTCACCCCCAGGCTTCCTAAAACCTGTCAATCACAGCATCCTGCTGCGAAAACGCTGTAGTGATGCCTCTCACATGGGCTCTCAGGCTGGCGGGGCAAGTGAGCACGGGCTCTGCTCCACCCTGCTGAGGCCCGTGAGGTTCCTGGAGATAGCAGTGAGTCAGTGAGCGTCACCACCATAGCATCTCTGCTCCGCCTAGAGTCCTTCATCCCAGAGGGTCCCCAAATAGTGTGCAAGCTGATACCTTGTCAAGCTGTGCATAAGCCTCTCACTGCATCCGCCATTGGAATCCGCACAAGCACCTGGGTGGTGGAACGTAGCAGCTGTTACGCAGCCACAGTACAGCCCCGGGGGCCCCCGTTTGGGCCAGGAAGCCAAGAGGAGCACCATATCCAACTGACGGCACAGGGGGCCATTTCAGGAGGTGAATTTCACTGAGCCAAACTTGGAAGCTGGCCAGGACACCTGGTGACACCCTTCCTGTCCCCAGGGTCCTGGGCACCAGCAGCCTGACTCAAAGCTCCACTGGCTCCCCTCCCTCCCCGATACCAAGCAGTGTCCTCTTAGGACTAAACTCTAAATAACAGGGTATAGCAGTAAAATACTGTACAAACTAAAGGCATCTCATCTCACGCCTGCTGAGCTTAGCTAATGTCACCTTAGAAGGAAGAGAAACAGTACAGAGGTGCACAGCGAAAGTATGAAAGGTGACCTGAGTATCTCGTATTACCTCCTCTGGGACAGGAGAGGGACGTACAAATCTAAGGAAATAGCCAGTGTTTGGAGTTGAGGGTATGGATCGAAGCCTGAAAGGTGGTTACGGGGCTATGATGTCAGCGTTGAAGACTCTGTTTAAATGAGGCATAGTAGTTCACTGAGTGTAAGTAACTCACGAAACCAGTGCTTTTACCCAGAAGCAATGACGTAAGTCGCTATGGGTGATCTGTCTGAAGAAGCGTTCAGTTAAACAGCAGTGGAAGCATTGGAACCGCCGCTGCTGCTGCTCTTGGTAACACTACTGCAACTAATGCTATAGTACCAGCATTAATAGTAGTAATAGCAGTACTAAATAATATTACTGTGTGTGAGGTACTCTACAAAGTACTGCACATGAATTCTCATGTGCTTCTCTAAAATGGCTCTGTAAAATAAGTACTATCATATCCCCATGTCACACGTGAGTAAACTGAAGAACAAAGAAGTTAAATAACATAGTCCGGATCACACAGACAAAAAGTGGTAGCTCCAGGATGGGACCCCAGGCCGTCCAACCACAACCACTATGCCTGCTGTCACCATACCCTGTTCTGCCCTCCCCTCACCACCCCACGTGAATTTTAAAAAGAGCCAGATAATATCACAAGAGTCATGCAGAGAGGCACCACATACAGAATGCAGAAGGTAAAGCCAATTTTAATTGGGAATACAGGGCCAATTACTCCTTCCAGAAACATTTATCGACCATCCATCCACCAAGTACCAGATGCTGTAGATAATGGGGAATAAGACAGACATGGTTCATCCTGGGCTTATTGGCGCTTACAGGTTAGCGGACCCCCGTCACATTCCCCACATCCTTCAGCCACTTTCTTCTGAGGAGCTTTTGAAGCAAGCTTGTAATGATACCGAAAAGCAATATCCAGAATGGAATTTCCAAGTCTGTTTTGAATTGTCAGTTATTCACTTGGGAACCATGAATTACTTTCTCTCAGTCCCAGCTCCTTGCAGTGTACCTGTAGGGCTCCTTTAATGACATCTTTGAGGGAAATAAAAAGTAACCTGAGAAAGTACTTGAGGAGCACTGAGGGCATGGGAACAGTGTAATTTATGTCGAAGATAACATAGCTACTTGAGGGGTTTGTTACCTCTTCCGAATGACACTTGCCTTCTGTGGTGGTTAATTTTATATGTCAGCTTGGGTAGGCCACGGTACCCAGATATTTGGTCAAACATTGTTCTAGATGTCTGTAAAAATGTTTTTAGATGAGATTAACATTTAAATGAGAAGACTTTTGAGTAGAGGAGATTAGTCTCCATAACATGGGAAGGCTTCATTTGAGGGCTTCAATCAGTTGAAGCCCTTAATAGAAGAAGACTGACCTCCCCCCAGGAAAGAAGCAGGTTTGCCAGCAGACCGCTGTGCACTCAAGCTGCCATGTCAGCTCCTCCCGGGGTCTCCAGCCTGCTGGTCTACCTTATGTCTTTGGGGCCACCTGACATGAGCCGGTTCCTTCAAATAAATCTGTCTTTTTCTACACATTGCTCTATTTTTGTCTTTCTGTCTCTGTCCCTCTCTCTATCTCTCCACACACAAACACACAAACACACACACACGTGAGCACACGTGCACACACTTCACCAGTACATCTTTTAGCAGCCACTCACTGCCCTCCTTCTCTCACTCTTCTCCCCGCAAAACACTTGTGTGAGAATTTCAGGCAGCAGAGCAAGCTGACCGAGGACACATCTCCAATTCGGAGGCCTTACTGAATGTCTCTTAAATGATCTAATGGAGGCTACTACGCAGTTCTGTCAGGTCAGCCTTGCAATGCTCTGCGACGAGAGAGAAGGAAGAGGAAGTGTGAGCAATAACAGAAGGATCACTCATTGAAGCAGGGCCCCGGTGAATAGGAATCTTAAGTCTCATTTTGGGACCACCAGCATAGCGGAGACAGGTCCAAATGTGAGTGAGCAGCTGGACATTGGAAATTGGGAATGGGGAACAGGTTGGATATCAGGCCTGTGAGGCTGCCTGTGAAGGTGCCATGAGGAAAAGCAGGCGGGAGCTTTACCGGGTGAACTGGGGAGACCTCAGGCCCTGGGAGCATGAACGCAAGACCTTCTTCTCCTCGTACCTCGCTTCTCTTATTTCTAGCCAGTGGTTTGCAAATGGAGCCATAACTGGGGCCACCATACTTTAGCAGATACTTGATTTTAAGGGATTAAGAGTCAGTGCAAGAGGATTATTGAGCAACTACTGCAGCCATCGAGACAAGAAGGGGTGGGAGCTTGGAACTGGGCGCAAGTGTTTGACGTAGTGAGGAGTGGATTCTGGAAATACACGGAAGGTGAATCAGTCAGACTTGCTGAGGGATTAGAAATGGAATGTGAGTGGAAAGCGGGAATCAGTCTGACTCCTGGGTTCAGGGCCTGAGTGGGTAATGATGCTGTTTATGGAGATGGGAGGCGTTGGGGAAGTTTGAGGGAGAAACCATTCTGACCGACATATTTAAAAGATTCAGTACATGTTAGAATTTATTTACACTGGGAAAGGATCAACCAAGTAACTAAGTACTTTATATTAAATATTTAGACTTGTGAGATGGCTTGTAACTCATAATATCTCTAATATCTAAAGATGACTTTGCTTTTATTTTCCACTTGACAGCGCCTACATCATTTAGAAAGTACTCGTGTTGTAGGGCTGTGGCTTTCTCATTGTGAATCCCAAGGATAGAACTTTGCGTGCCATGAAGCCTTAATACATACAATGGATGATTATGATAAGTTTAGAGATAATAGAACGTTATGGGTAAACACTCAGCCCATATCGGCGTATTCCACTGTCAGCCAGCCCACACTCTGCGTCTCCAGTGGACGATTGCATTTCCTAGCAGTTAGAATTTGTTCTGTTGTCACCACTGGGATTTGTAAAATTTCTACCACAGTGAAATCTTTATGTTTAAACATATTGTTTTCCCTAAACCTGGCAGCTTAATTTACCTATTATGTGCAAGACTGACTGTTTGCTCCTCAAAGCCATCCAACTGCGTGGAGTTACTGAGCAGAGCAGAGCTTCCAGGTTACGTGTGTGCTGACCCATACGTTATCAGCTTCTGTGTGAGTCTCGGTGGGACAGCCACTGAGGAACACTTATGTATATCGAGGCCTGATTTACCGTGAGGCACGGCCAGCTCTCACAGTGCTGTCTGGTCTGGTTTGGCCCTTTAGCGTACCTACTGCTAGGCTGTGTGTGAATGATTGGCTTCAATGGGTAGCCGACCTTTTTAGCTTCTGAACTGGTCCCATTCGTGCATCTTATGGCCATCTCTGTCCCTTGTAGTCCTGCTTTCCTTTCTTACATCTGTTCATTGCTGTCAAACCAGTGTCTCTTGAATGCTGCCATTTTGAAATATTGAGCTTCTGGTACTCCTACCCCATAGTTAAATGTGCACATTTACACAATTTAGATGTTCTTTACCTGTATCTGTCCTGCAAGAAATAACTTGGGTCAAGGCCAGTCCCCAGGGAAGAATCCAAGAAACTTTTCTTCCTATCTATCTACCCATTTATTCATTCATTCATTCATCATACCAGAAATTGGAACAAGGAATACTCTTAGCTGGGAAGTCACCTCGCGTGTATGGTTTCCATACATTCTCCATATCGCAGGAATTCATTCACAAGCATTTTCTGAGTGCCGCCATGTATCAGGTACTGTCAAGACTCAAATTGTGCAAAGATGAATAACATCCCATTTGTGTTCTGAGAAATGTTTGAATTATTGAAGATACGTATATGTATAAAAAAGAACTATACTACAATTGAAAAACATAAACACGTGACTGATTCGCGCTAATTATTTCCTTTGGGGTCTTAAGAAGCTAAGTGTGTATTTGTAAAAGTGGGATCACTGCTGCCCTTATTTGTTTCCATTCTGTACTTAGAATAGTCCCAGGCAGGGCACCGGGGAATGAAGGAAGCAGCCAGACCAGGCGATAGAGTCACCTCATCAACGCTACTGTCCCAAATAAAAGATGGTGCCATTTCCTACTACTTTGCGCAGTCCATGTGTTATCTTAGAAGATGCAAATTGCTGTCTCATTTGCCGTGCGTGCCCCTCTCGCCTCACCCCAGCCCTGCCTCACTTTGTCCAGGTGTTCTTTGTGCTTGATTGTGCCTGCATCACTGCACTTCCCTCGTACAGTTGGAGACCTGTGGTCACGGGTCAGCAGTAGCAACACGGTGGGATCTGCTTTTAGACTTGGTCTAAAAGCAGGGGGAGTTTCTCCCTTTGGTGCCTAAAACTTTCAGGCGGTGGAATTTCTCCCTCCTGTGCCTAAAACTTTCAGGCGGTGGAATTTCTCCCTCCTGTGCCTAAAACTTTCAGGCGGTGGAATTTCTCCCTCCTGTGCCTAAAACTTTCAGGCAGCCCTTAATTAAAAGGCTTGGATAGGGTATCCTTTATGAATCAAGCCTGTTTTAACTCACTTTCAAACGACATCTCCACCAAAACATTTACGATAAAAAGCACCAGGAGCCAGGTGGGTCTGCAGAGATTAATGACAACTCAAAAGTCAATGAAAAGATCACACAAAGCCATGCTGCCAGCTCTGAGGGTACATCCAAACCAGGCACACTAAAGCTAGCACAAAATTATGGGAACACACTCTCTGTCCCTTGGGACTAATGCCAGTTCCTTTTTTGAGAAAGAAGAGTCAACTCTCAAATGCCCTAGCAGCATGAGACGAGTCAGGAAGGTGGAACTGATTTTAGACTGTATTTACCGTATCCAAGAAACTTTCTGCTCCTTGAAAAACATCAGATCCCAAATATTTTAGATTCATCAGCCAAAGTCTTAGGACACCCTAGTACGTGGCGGCCATAATTCCATGGCCAGGTGTATCTTGAAAATCCATGGGTGAGAAAAACATTGGAAAAGGTGCAAAGGAGAAAGCTCATCTTAAAGGAGAGGCACAAAGTAATTTTCAACTTGAATCTCCATTCACAGTGTGCCGACCAGGCTGCCTGGAAGACCTGGTGACATAAATCAGCCCCGCAGTCCATGTGGTCTGACAGAACAGAAAGGGCACTATTGCTCACACAGCAGTTTTCACAGGACCTCAGTTGGAACCCACACAGAATCGTTCAGTCAGGCAAATTCTAGCACAGTGAATATATCCAGTGTTAATCATTTATTTAACGTTTATCGAGCTCCCACAAAGTCCTGTTCACTGTGCTCGAGCAGAATATACTCGGAAGAGACAGAATAGGGAAAACAGGCAGGAAAGCTGACAGTTTGATGCTGCAGGAAAGGTTCTAGGACACAGTTAGGGACTGATGCAGAGGGAACGCAGAGGGAAGGCACAAGTCACACCAGAAGCCCATGGAACAGCTTCCGGGGTGATGTTTCTTGAAATAAACATGGAAGTTTTCAGGAAGATGAAAGAGCATGAAAAGGCTTGGTGTGACTATCTAGTCACCTATAGCACAGAAGTGATGGCAGATACCACAGGACAGATCTTAGGGCAAATCATAAGAAAGAGCTTCTAGTCAACCAGTTTTGACCTTCAATAACTTAGATTCTGACAATGGAAGATCTGCTAGGGCCATGGTGTAAACATTAGATTTTATCCTATGAGAAACAGGGAGCAAACTGAGGTTTTCAGTCAGAATAACATGCATGGAATTCTTTTATAGTAAGATTACTCTGGAGGAAATACTGAGCAGGGATCAGAGTAGGAAGAGGCTGATAGCAAGAAGACCAGTAAGGAGGCTATGCAGACCGTCCAGGCCTGCGGGAGCCTGAACGAGAGGGCAGGAGGGAGATAGAGACGCAGAGAGTCAGTTAATGGGGCTCAAATAACAGTTTCTTCACAATCCTTCATCTGCTCTGCTTTCTAGTAGAAGGAACTGACTTCCTTTCCTGGTCTCCACTGCTGACTAGCTTCCATCTAGGTTCGGCCAACAGGCCCGGGGGAAAGACTGGAGACTGAGAGGAGGGAGGAAACCGGGGTGGTCCCACTGTCCTTCTGGACCTAGAAGTGATAGGGCCCTGCTGCTTGTGCTAAATGTCCCCGTTCTGCTTTTTAGCTCCCACCTCCTTAAACCAATTTCCTGAATGACGGCCCCTCTGTTAGGTACACTTGAAGGGGTGTCTGTTTTCCTCATTGGCCAATGTGAGAATTGAAGAAAAGAGGAAATTAATACAAAGGAGAACGTCCAAGAATTAATGACCATGGAAATGGACCTAAAGGACAGGGTGGCAGTGAAGACAACTCTGAGATTTTGAAGTTGTGAGACTGAGTGAGAAAAGTAGTACTAGCAACAAGTCGCTGAGAGGTGGACTGTCCAGGAACCGTTCTAAATGCTTTCCACAGAGTAATTCACGTAATCCTTACGATACCTAGGAGGTAAAGCTTAATACGTATTATACAATTTTATGGGTCAGAAAAACCAAGGCCTAGAGACTCTCAGTCATGTATTTATGATCTGTAATTAGTAAATGACAAATAGCCTAGGGGCCACTAATCTAGAAAGAGGACGGAGAAAAGGATCAGGCAGTGAGGTCCTATCTGAGCTGGTCGTGTACGAGGTGCTTTGGAAATACAGTCTGTAGTGAAGAGACAGATTAAAGCTGGAGGTGTGAGTCGTTGTATAACTATGTGTTGAAGCGATTGAATGCCAGGTAGAAAAAGACTAAAAAAGGGTTTGAAACTTTTAACAGTGAATATGTTTGTAGAAATGGGGCAGACGAATTGGCCCATTCTCTCAATTGCAGACACTATGGTCAAGATGACCGCCATTAAGATGCTTCCCAAATCACCATGCTATGCTGCTATGATATAATCCCCAAATTTCCCTGTGGCATCACTAACTTGTCACCACGTAATAAATTAGGTTGGGCGTTTCTTGGCAGCACCGACTATATATATTTCTACCAGTCAGTCAAGCAACAAGTATTTACCGAACTCTTGGTCAATGGCTAGCTATATCTGAGATCCTGTGGGGCATTTCAGAGAAACCCAGGGTGCTCCCTCTTCCTTGAAGAAATTCACACCAGCAGATTTGTCACATATTCTGGACCGCTCTCCTATGACTTCACTTGGAAACAGCACACACACACCGATAGGCTTGGCTCGTGTTCACGGTTTTTCAGTGAGAAGGAGGTGCCTGAATTCTCCCACCCTTTTTAAATTCTCTAGTTTGATAATGATTTAGAGTACTTGAAAGATGTCGAAAAGTTCCCATATCGTCTTAAGAAACTTCTTGTTGCTAAAGGGTGTCAGTCCTAAGATGAGGTCATTTATTTAATATTTATTGAGCATTCCCTGCATTAGGACAATGGGACAAACCTTAGGGATAGGAAAAGGGGTGAAACTTAGTTCCTGCCTCATTGATGTCTCCTGAGGATGACCCAGAATAATAGCCATCTTTTCAAGCAGTCTGTGAAGTGCTGCAGTGGGGCTGCTTATCAGCTGCTGCCAGAAGGAATTCAAAAAAAGCACCTAACTCAGGCTGGGGATGGATATTAGGACATGCCTATAAGCAAAGATGGAGCTGCAGCTAAGTGTTGGGAGACAAGGAAGACTTCACTGGAGAAGAGGGGAAGCCATTCTAGACAGAAGCAAGCACGCTCGATGTCATGAAGGTGTCAGAGCGCAAGGGACATTCAGGGACTGTGTGTAAGTCAGAACAGCTAGAAAGAAAGGAGTATGTGGGATGTCACACGTGGTACGTCTGGAAAGTAACAGGGATGTCAGAATGAAGGGCCTTGTTAGTCACATGGAGCATCTTAATCACATTCCCACAGCAGTGAGACGAGCCACTGATTTTAATTGGGGGAATGAGACAATCATCTGTGAGTAAAATCATTTCAGTGGCGTATGGGGAATGTATGAGTTGGTGGCTGTGAGGGGTGGGAGGAAGTGGCGTGTGAGGCTGAGACAGCATTTACTTACGAGGCAGTTGTAGAAATCCAGGCGAGAAATGATGAGGGTAACGTCTTTCTCCCATCAGCCAAGACTCTTGTTCACAATGACCTTTGGTTTGGATGTGTAAACAGTAGGAATTCATTTTCTCTATCTTTCTTTTTTAATGATTATTATTTAATGTAGGTTATAACCCTTCCTGGAACAGTTCCCTAAGACCCCCGGAAAGAGGCAGCCATTAAAATTAAGCTGAGTGAGATGGAAAGTGGGGCCGTAAAAACTCCACCGCAGCCACCTGGAAACAGAAAATGTGAGGTTTGTGAGTCCTGGCAGCCTTCATGGGAGGGAACCCTGTACTTTGAGTAAAAAAGAAGGGACTAGGAGCTGGGTTCTTTTTACTTGGAGTTTTCAATTTTAAGCTTAAAGTGAGGGGAGTTCGGGAGAGTATGGACAGGGTCAACATCTGACTTTCCGAACACCAGGAACGTAAACTTTAAAACTTGTATTCAGTAAAAGCAATGAAAGGTAATGGAGGTGGAGAGAAATTTTCAAAGCTGATAGTGTTAAAATATACTTTTTCAGAAGGTGAAATCATGATTTTCAGGCAAATATAAAATGAACATATGTCGAAGATTGTATTTAACTCATTAATTAATGAGGGAACCAGTAAGGTCGTAAAACTGGTCTTAAGCTTATTTGAGAAGCTGAGGTACATATAGGCAATTTAATAAATTGATGGGTTAGATACAAAATGGGTTAATGTCCAGAAGGTCTATGAAACTTGGGGTTACATAGTCTACCAGACAGTAATTATTTGAAGCTCTACTAGGACAAAAATTTTCATGGTAAATTTGCCCCTAAAGAATTGTAAAAATAGACAATCAGAAGAAAGTCACATCCAGCAGGGCCCCGAAAGAATATCCTGGAATTAGAGGCCTATTTCCAATTGTTGGATATTTTTTCTGACAATAGAGAGAACTGTTGGTGAGAGTGGAACTTTGCATCTAACATGCGGGAAACTACCAAGGCTAACAAAGTCAGATGTGGACATAAAACATAGCAAGACATACCAGTAGAAAAATGGGGTTAAGCACTTGAACTAACAAGTCAAAATAGAAGAGATAAAAATGACAAATAGACATACTAAAAACGTTTACTCTCACAAGGAGTTTTAGAAATGCTCGTTAAAACAATAAGGTATCACATTCCCCAACTTCATAATGCAGGTTTAAATATGATATACAGTGTTAGCAACACCTAGGGAAAAACACACTTCCGCAATCAGCATACGGGAGTACAAACTGGGGGTAGCTCTGGCTTATACTCCAATCCTTAGGCTACCGTCCTATTACTCCCCAGTCTGGGAGACAGAGTGGTCCCCAGAGCGTCCATAGGTGGCTTCCTATAAAGAAAAATCTTTTAGCTGTGGCACTTTGGGGAGCCACTGTTGAAAATGATCCCAGAAATGGGAAGATTGGCCATGCCCGGGAGTCAGGAGGCTGGTGCTGCTGCTTGGTGCCCTTCATTCTGTGTTTTGTGCCCTTTTGCCTTATTGCAGCCCCACTCCCCATTTCTGTCTCCCTTCTCTCCTCACATCTGTCTAACTTCCCTTCTGTCACATCTCTCTCTCCCTGTCCCTCTCACTCTCTCCCTTTCTCCCTCTCTCCCTCACCCCCCCCCCCACATCGGTCACACCCCCCCCACATCGGTCACACCCCACTAGCAACTCTCTCTTCTAGCTAGAAAACAGATCTGGAAAACTCATTCACGTGATGTTTCTTGATTTGTTACTACTTGCAAGGGTGTTTGCATTTCAAACGAAAATTTCTATTTAACACATATTTGGGCAATATGGAACTCAAATCTCTGCTGCTTGAATTCCAAACTTTTTTTGCATCGGGAAGAAAAACAATATCAGCCTGACCGAGGAAGTCAGCACCTTGTAAAGGTCGAACGCATAAGTGATATGTTTGCAAAAACATGGGGTGCAGTTGAAGAATACAACATTGAATTCTTTAGGGTATTTTGCTCCTTGGTTCTAGAAGATAATGTTTTCATGACCAAATTGTGAGAAAGAAAAAAAAAATGTTATGTCAGGCAAACATCATCTGTTAAGCATAGCCGTAGGGAGGGACTATGTCCCATTATCATGTTGAGTACTGAGCATACACAGCTGAGTAAGACATATGGTCCTTTGAACTAAGAATACTATGACATCTAGCGGGATCCGTGAATTTAAAGTCATAATATAAGAAACATAACAAAATAACATTTATTAAATGCTTACTATGTTCTGGATACTGTTCTAAATAATTTACTCATTCCTAGCTTGGACCAAAGAGAAAGAACACTGTAAAGCATATACTATTACTATTCCCATTTTACAGAAGCAAAAACTAAAACAAAGAAACCTTAAGTAACTGCCCCAACGTCGTCACACAGATGGGAAACTGCAACACATTCTGTCATTAATAGAAATCTATCTATAAATGTATCTACCTACCTACCTACCCACCCATCCATTTACCTACCCACCCACCCTGGTCCAACAGGTGGAGGGAGGGGTTCCTGTGTGGGTGGGAGAATCTGCAGGTACCAAGGGTTCACTAATGGTAATACCGGTAGGTAGACTCGTAAGTCAGAAGCATTGCATCTTCATTTTGTCTCCCTTTTACCCAGATGTGTGGCACACTGATGTCGCCATCACTGTATGCAGTGGCGACACATTTGCCAGCAACTGCATTTTGGGGGTGAGTACTTGTCGTTGGAGTGACAGTGCTGAGGGGTACCTTTTGCAGGAGCCCTCCTGGCATCACCTCTGAGCCGCCCGTGCACCTCCCGAGCTCCAGGCATAGCGAAGAGTGCAAATACTGCCAGTTTCGCCACCAGCCTCTGAGAGGTGTGACCCAGTGCTGAGCCCACCTGCCGGCAGACACCCCAGCAATACACCGTGGCCCTCTGAGGGGTCAGCTACCTGACTGTCAGACTGGTGGGGAGTGGCGAGAGACAGATGCTGTTTATTCCTTCAGACTGGCAAGGGGGAACTGATCCATTGGCATACAGGCTTTGGAAAGAGAGGACCAGTTGTGGTGGTCGATGCTTCCTGGTGCTCTGTAGTTGTAAATTGTCCTATTCCTAGAATTAGGACTCTCTTTAAATAACACACACACACACACACACACACACACACACACACACACACACTATCTAGTCATGTGGATTTCAGAGTCCAGAACCCTGGAAGAATAATTTGCACAAGGTGAGCATTGAGCATTGAACCTTGCTTCTCTTCTAGGAAACACACACACACACACACACACACACACACACACACTGGGGGTGCCAAAAAAGTGTAGACAAGTGGACACTTAGGTCAGCGTTGCTCAAGCAGTAGTTCACCATAATCAGAAGTGTCTGGACGCTGATGGGAACCCCTTTGAGCACCTCTTGTCATTGCAGAAGTCAAACGTGACTGGTATTCATCTTTTGTTGTTGGTATATATTGAGTATTACAATTATAGTACTTTTCCTTTCTTAAAATGTGTATATATTTTTGACACTGTGTGTGTGTATGTGTGTGTGTGTGTCTGTGTGCATGCAAATATGAGAATAGCTACTTTAGCGTGTCATCTTTTAATTCTTGAAGGTTTTAATAATGAAGGGACAAGTGAAAGAAAGAGACAGGCAGATAGGGTGGTTTTACAAGTATGTTTTCATGGCTCCCAGGTGTTTCAGAATACAAGAAATTGTTCTACTTTCATAGTGTTTAAACAAATGCAAGTTTAGTTTCTGTGATGACACTGTTCTTTTGTTTGCTTTATCCACCAAGAACTAAAGGTGATCAGAGATAATTAGGATGACAGAGATCCTTGTGAAACAGGGAAAAAAAAAGAAATTCTGATCTGGGAATGGGCCAAAGAAAGAGAATTTAGATTCTTTATCAATTGTCAAGGAGAAGAGTGGATCATGATTTAGACATTCATCTGAATCAGATTTTCTCTTCACATATATCTCAAGGTTTTTATTCTGCAATTCCAAGGCCTCTATTGCCTGTTTGCTTCTCTGTTCTTTCTCTGTAGCAAAGCTTAGTACCTTCTAGTCTTTTGTTCTCATTTCCACATCAAAACTATTGCTCTACAAAACTGAATAATCACACTTCACCAAAGTATTCCTATCCTTTTTTATAATGCATTATCTCCCCGAAGTTTCTTTTTCTCTCCATTTTCTGTGAACTTGCCAGAAAGAAGAAGAAGGAAGCATTGGCTCTCTCTAAGCTTAATATCATGTGAATTCACCTTAATTTAAAACAAAGTGAGCATGATAACTCATATTTTTCATTCTTTGCATTCACCGTCCATTGAAAGAAGAGACCTTGTGTTAGCATGCAACATAAAGCCTTAAGCAATTCTGTCTACTCAAGAAATGCAACTAATGATGATGGCGAACATTCTTAAATAGCTTATGAAAATCAATGCAATCTAAGACCAACATGTCCTGTCTACTAACATTACCATTTAGTATCACTTCCAAAAATCAAAATTTTTACACTAAATGCTCTGTTTTCTGGCGTTAGACAGCAAAGTGTTCCAATTAACTAGATGTTCTGGTTAAAAGAATTTGCATTATACACCATATACTCATGATTTTCAGGAAACTGCAATATAACAGAATGCTCTTACTACTAAAACAGTACTGAAAATTTTAATTTTTGTTCGTCATGGCAAAGGTAGTTTGGGATCTTGTGGTGTGTCAGAGTCTTTCTGATGAATTTGAGTTACCATCTCTCTGGGTGGTAAATAGAACTTCATCTCGTCAGTTACAAAACCAGAGTTTTAGGCCTCAGCTGGCCAGCTGGCAACACAGCCAGGTCAGCCACTCCCCTTCTGAGCCTTCACTCCCTGCGCTGTAAAAACATGTGACTAGACTAGATGGTCCCGCAGGTCCACTCGCAGGGAGTAAATTCTGTGCAACACATAGTATTTACATGAACAACTGAAAATTAGATTTCCTAGAAACCAAGGCAACTAACTGGGTAACCAAGGTAACTAACTGAAGCATGTGAATGAGAGGTGCTGCTGTGATCACCTCTGGAGAAGTCCAAGGTCAGTCTAGACACCCACTCAGACCACTTATGATGTTAAACAAAAGGATGAAGCACGTCAGACTTGAAAAGGAACTTAGGGAACCCCAAACCCAGCCCTGGCTGTAACAGATTTGGTGGCTGAAGTCTAGAAAGATGGAGCTTTCATTCATTTTATTTAATAAGCACATAAATAGGAAGCATCATTCTAGTGCTTTACAAGTACTACATCATTCTTATTCTTACAACAACCCTACACACCGATACTATTCTCTCCTTTGTATGGATGAGACCACTTAGGCACAGAAAGGTTTAGCACCTCGCCAAGGTCACACAGCTCGTAAGTGGCAGAGCTAGGATTTGAACACAGTGTTAGAGTTTAATTTATAACTATGGATAATGAGTTTTGATAGAGGGAACATAGTCTGCAGTAACTTTCCAGTAGCATGTACTTCAATACTAAGAGGCAGTGAAATGCCTTAAGGCCGCTGGTGGCCATGACCTTTGCTGGGGAAGAAACAACAGACATTAGTCAATGCATTGTATGAATTTACTGTTGTTAACTAAAAGACAGAGTGGATAAGTCAAATGGGTACCTCCAATGTCAGGAACGTTATGTATTGAAAATGATCAACTAATTCCAATAATGCAAAAGATAATTTGAAACAATAAGAAGAAATGAGACACACAGAATTGTTCAAGCAAGGTCACGACGAGCAGTATAGACATTATAATATATTTATTCCTTAGAAACTTTTTTTTTTTAAATCCCAGATTTGGTCTGTATAAGAAATAGCACATAAAATGAGGTTAAAGTGATATAAGGTTACACCGGAAAGAGCGCACTGGATGAGAAAAGGTCCACAGAGTGACTTGTACCTCACCCTTCGTGAGGGAGCCCCCTTCTTCAACTCACCTGAGCCCTCCGGACCTCTGTTTTCCCAGCTGTATACTCTGAGGGTAGCGACATTGCAAGATACCAGTGCATACGTAATCTACGTAATCACAGCTGTGTGTCCTGAGGACCATGGTATTTACACTACTTCCATCAGCAGTAGTCTAAAGCTTTTCATCTTCATCCGGAAATGGGATCAGAAATAATGTATAAACTATCTAGCACGTCGACATTTACTCGATAAATACAAGTTTCATACACATATAAGGAGATAATTACGATAACAGAATGATTGAAATCGTTCTCGAATAAGGTGAACAAACACTTTTTTTCTGTTTGCTTTGTTTGGATACCGCTATAATAGTAATCCAAATCATGTCAATATTTTGTGAAAGGACTGTCTTTGGTCTCTTGCCCGCAAACGCACCTTCACCAAGCCATTCTCTTCTTTGCTCAACACTGATAGTCATTTGAATGATAAACTGTTACAATCAGGACAGATAGTCATATTCTTTTGTGAGTACATTATTGAAAGCAGTTGTCTAAAAAGACATACCAATTTCTTCCCGTAGCATATTGATATGATTCCTTACAATGTAAAAAAAACAAAAAACAAAAAACAATACAACGAGAATTTTTGAATACATTTTAATAACACGAGAATTCCACAAAATAGGTGTCATTCACTCAGTTTTAACTTTGAAGAACGAGATTAAGTGATTTATCCAGACTTCTCATCAGTTTGACTGAGATGATACGAAAAATCTCTCCTCCCCCTTCAAACCCATCAAATCTGCTCCCTAAATACAAAGGGACAATTAAATACAGAGCCAAAGTCAAGAAACGAAAATCCCCAGGTGCCAGAAGGATGAGAGAATTTGAGTTTCTTAAATCAAAGAAGTGGTACCAATGTTGAGGGGCTCACAGGGAAATTACGGGGAGCACACACAGAAGAGGAGAGGCCTGGAGTCTGGCCCAGGGAGGGGGTGCGCAGCCAAGACGTTTAGAATCCACTTGGAGCTGGGAATAGAAAATATAAGGGAACTGAAAACCTAGGCTTTTATGGTATGTGGGTATAGGGTTCATGGATGCATGTGGATAGAGTTACTCAAAACAGAAATTAACTTGAAAATTGGAGTGCGTCCAGGGAAATCACAGGGTTTCTAAAGATTAGTATATAGAGTATTACTCATCCGTGGACACACACAACTACCGGAAGAAAGCATTTTATGCTGAAGATGATGTCAAAAATAACAATTACAAATCCTTTGATTAAATGAACCAGCGTTCGGGAGAGACAGCACTACTACAAGAGGGAACATCTGTATTATCTAGAGATAATACAGCAATCTGAATGAAAGTATATATCTAAAATGTTCACAGATGTAAAGGAATGGATGTGTCAAAGTACAAACAGGATATTTAAAAAAGAAAAAAGGTAGATTTGAGAAGTCAGGAGAGTTCTATAAATGGAAAATATAGTCACCGATATGAAAAGCTGAATATACGGCATAAATAACCACTAGATACAACTACAGATAGAATTAGTGAATTAGAAAGCAAATCTGAAATCTAAAGTGAATGGATTACATAGCGACCGAAAGACAAAAGTTATGAAATCAGAAGTCACGCATGGGGGCTGCCTTCGAGGAGGAGGGAAGCGCAGTGCCTGGGAGGGTCACCGAGGAGTGTTAAAGAAAGCCACTAAATGAAATCGATTGTAAGAAACTCGCTAAATGCTGTTTACAAGAGACTCAGCTAAGATTCACAGATGGTTCAAAATGAAGGATGTCGTACGATATACATTTGTTTTCTGTCACTGCTGTAACTAATGACCACTGACCTAGTGGCTTCAGGGACAACCAGTGTATTATCTGACAGTTCTGTCGGCGGGAAGTCCAATGTGGGTCTCACGCAGCTCAAACCACGATGTGGGCAGGGCTGCCTTCCTTTTCTTCTCCAGCTCCTAGAGGCTGCCTGCTTTCCTTGCATTGTGACCTCCACCTTCAAGATCCCTCATGGGTTTGTCGTCCTTAGCGCACACCCTTCTGACATGACTTCTGTCATTGTAGCTGTGTCGCGTCTCTTCTTTGGCTTGCCTCTTTCCTTCTGAGGATCACTGATTACATTCTATCACTGCGGATAATCTCCCCATGTTAAGGTCATCTCATTAGCAACCTCAATTGTCTCTGCTACCCTCAGATCCCTTTGCGGTGTCACATAGGCACTGGTTCCCGGGATTAGGGTGCGGACGTCTTCGGGAGATTATTATTCTGCCTACCGCAGATATATTTGGCAGACACTCAGCAGAGAAAGCTGTGTAGTGATTCGACTATTTGGCATAAAGGGAAAAACTACATAACGATCAAATCTACCAAGAAGACTTACAACTGTGATGGGTCCAGTAAGAATGAAAGCCGAGAACTGGACCCAAATTCGGTGTCTGCCGGTCCAGTGTTCCTACTAACAAAAAGCTCTAAAGCACCCAGAGCAACAGAGGCTTTGACTTGAAACCCACTGTGCAAGTGCTGGTAAATTTCTTGCCCCCAATGAAAATAATAATTACGGTCCAGACCACAGGGCTGTTGTAAGAAATACCTCAGGTTGGAGGCACACTGCAGCTATCATATAAATGTTAAATAAAAATAATATTTCCTGTATCCTTACTAGGGTTGGGTAAATCCAGATGTATATTGTACTTTTCACATATTTCAAAATATTTTCAAATGTTTTGGTTTGGGTTCAATAAAAACCTCAAGTACATTTTGCCAAGTGCTTTTTCCATTAATTATTCAATCCATTTGTATTTCAAGGGAAATTCAGTCCACATGTTTCTAATTCATTTAGCACTAACTCATCAAAATATTGTTTCTCTCAGTGCTATTTTCTGTCCAAAAGGCTTTTCAAGCCTTCTCCTCCTTTTTTATTTCTTAGAAACAAAAAGATGTGGTTTGCCAAAGGCGAACCCGAATAAACTACAAAAAAGGTTTACTAAACACTGTTTCTAGAATTCTCTGAGTTTTGGGGGTCTTCCGTCAGTCTGTCCCATCTGTGTCACTCTCTCAGCTACTCCCTGGCTCCCTTGCTTTTTTTCTCTCTTTTGACTAGGTTGCTTTGGTCGCACCGACCTACTGTGGATTCAGGTTTTCTGGCAGCATGGTCCCCCGGCCTGCAGACACCTCAGCCCTCTCACCAAACCCTTCTCCCTTCATGAAAACCACCCAGGGTTGAGGCCAGTGAAATAACAGATTTGTACCGCCTTCCGAAAAACCCTCCTTGGATCTGTGGCCAGCCTTAAACACAGATACATTAAAAAAAAAAAAAATCTGATCTTGTTAAGTGTGTGCTTTGTGTGTGTGTATGAGCATGTGCATGTGTGATTACAGTTGTCTTAACTCAAGAGTGCCTAAAGGATGAGGAAGCCAATAGCACGCTCGCTGCAAGTGCTCTAAAAACAGCATGCGGTGTCCTGAGAGGGAGTTCCCACATCACTGCGGGAGCATTGGTGCCAAAAGACGTTTAACGTGAATCTAATCATAAGGAGATTGTGAAACATTTCCCAAGACAACGTCTCTGGGCCCAACAAACGTGTCCATGTTACAAAAGACAAAAGCCATCGGGAACTCTTTTAGGTTAAAGGAACTTAAAGACAACAACGAAATGCAACAGGTTATACTTGATCGGATTCTGAAGTTTAGAAAAAGGAATACGAGGACATGATGAGGCAATTGAAGAAGTTTGAATAGGTTACATTTCTTGGTTAAGATAAGGATGTAGTTATATAGAAGTGTTCATGTTTGTGTACATAGGCAGAGAGAGTAAATATAGCAGATATTAACACTCGGTAAAACTATATACACCTACCCACACACACCCACAACTATACACATACACCCCCACATGTACCATATACACTCATATACCCACACACAGAGGAAACCTGTAGGAGACTCCTCTGCAAATCTGTACCAGTTCATCTCAAACCGGAGATCAGTTTGCCCTTTTTAAAATACGTGAACATTCAGATCTTTGAAGCTGTTTCACCACATGATGCAGGTTTAATGGGCATAAATGTTAATTATTGATAATAATATTGCAAGTGAGTATCACTGTTGTTTGTACCAGTAGACGTCGTAGAACAGGCATACGCGATGGTTATGGAGTAACGTGGCTTTTGAACATCTTAGGACCACCTGAAAATGTGTGCACACATTTTTCCTGGGAGATAGTACGTAGTTTTCATCAGATGTACAAAAGAAGCTTAAGAGATTTTCAAACTGCTTTAAGAAGTGTCCGATTGAGTATCCTGTCTATTAAGAGAAACCTCTAATTTGTCATTGCTAGCAATGCCTGTGACACTTTACATCAAGAAATTCACAGTAGCGAGTGGAAGTCCGTCAGTAGAATTGAAGCCTTTTCACCAGTTACACACATTAGGTGTCAACATGTAGACACTGTTCCTTGAGATGCTCAACACATTAGTAAGATATTTAAATAATCACTTTATGAGCCAGAAATAGGAAAGAGAGATAGTGGAGGGCTCATCGGGGATGGTGGCTGTGCTGGTGCGTTTGAAAGATGGCAGCATGCAGCCCCCCAGAGTCAGAAGGGAGAACTGCCTGTGCTTTCTAATTAGCACAGAATGGGCCTCAGCGATGTGACTTTTGTTTTGGAAGGGAATTTGGGACATCACTGGTTTATGGGATGCAATTGTACTCCAGGCGGTCCTAGTTAGGTGAGAGATTTTGTGTAAAAATAATCCCTCTTTGGCTTTATTCAGCACAATAAAACCACTAAGACATTTTCCCATATGAAGTATTTCTACAGACACATACGAAATGTTAATCCTCATTTTTATATGCATTTTTCATGACTCGTACGAAGTTTACCAGGTTGGGAAATTTGCAAAAACTGGTTCCTTGACAAAGTCATGGGATGCTTTTTGCCACAACAGATTCGTTTTGTTTTCGCAGGAGCCCAGAGTACTTCTAGAACATCCCTGACTAGGGACGTCACAGATGGCGTCAAATACGGTTACCCTACGCTTACAGACAAAGGCACGCGTCACACAGTGGCTTTTAAAGGCTATCAAACACCAAGGTCATATTGTGTCTTCATCCAGCATGTTACCTATGCTGAACATTCTTGGTAATACACGTTTCCGTTAGTGAAACCAATCATGGGCAGTTTTATTTTACAGACACAAAATAACACGATGTGAAGACAGCGACAACACAATACCTGGTATTTGGAGCGATCATCTGCGGCTCCCAGCACTTCTGAAATGTCTGCAGTATCTTCCCTGGAAGAGCAAAGCATGACTTCAGGAGGGCTGTCCTCTAGCACAGCGTGGTGTAGTGGAAAGAATGCAGACGTGGATTTGAATTCCGAAGGCATCACTATTATTTATGTGACCTTGAGAAAAGTCATTTAGTCTCTGAGTTTCATCCATTTCCTCACCTGTAAGATGTTCTGCCCTGTGACCCCATTGTTTTTTTTTTATGAGGAATGAGACATCTTTTGGCTGCTCTCGTTTCATTCCAGCACTCAATTCATCTTTTCCTAGCATGCTTCGTAGTGGAGTTCACCTACAGATCCTGGCCATTGAAAACAGAAATATATACTCTCTTCTCTATTTCAAGTGCCAGTCATCCATATGTATATATGTGTGTATTTTAGGTGCAGCCAAAAGAATGAAACTACCGCTTTTGTCCATGTCCTATACCACATTAGTAAAAGTGTCAGGAAACAGTACATATGATTAATGCTGCTGAAATAGGCAGGAAATTATTCAGGTGGATTCAATCAACCCAGCCAAACATATAGGTAGCTTATTAAAATTTAGACAAAAGTCTACAGGCACTTAATACATAACGATGACTCTAGACCTAAATTAAGAGCGTTCCCCTCCCCCATCACCTCAGCCCAGACAACTTACTTGCCTGGAAGCAACCACTCTTCTTACAGCTAGAGTTATTGACCTGCTTTCCAGCTTTTTTCCCCCGGCTCTCAGAAAGACACGTGGCCTTTCTGAGCCCCTAACCCAAAGCCCTTGCTGAAACACTGTGCCTTTGAGTTTGCCCTTGAGGCTGTCTCTTAGCAAAGCAAAGGCTGTGTGAAATTGACACGCTGCTTATTTTCAGCTACACCCTCAGACCTCTGATCTCTTCCACATTGACAGAGGGAGGTTTTGAAGAAAAAGAGGCACAATATGGGGCTGGGAAAGGGTGGTTTTCTAGACAAAGCCTCGTGCACCTGGCTCACTGGGGTGGGGTGGGGAAACTACACCTTAGATATTTAAAGCGGTCCTGTGAGACAACACAAGGTGAAGTCCTTTTCAAAGTGAACCGTATTTGGGTTACTCTGTTTGCAGCAGTAGGCGTGGCCTCTTTCCTTCCCACTCTTTAGGATCACGAGTCACCCATCACCTAAGTTTAGGAGAGAGAGGTTTCCGTCAGTGGTCGTCCCCAGCCCGAAATGCCCTTAATTACCACAAAGGTAATGAATTCCTTTTAAAAATCAGTGCAGACAGACAGTGTAACATGACATTAAAAGTTCTGTTTTAAGTCCCAGTTCTACTATTTACCAGCCATAGGACCTTACTACTAATGAAATGACCAGTCTGTATAAAGCACATGCCATTCAACTATTAACAAATATATTTGTGGTGCGAGCTCACGCGCGCACACACACACGGTGCCAAATACAATGTGCACACATTTTAAGAAAGGAAAAAACTGTATTAAAATTGTAATACTCAATATATACTGATAACAAAAGATGAATACAAGTCACATTTGATCTCTGCAATTACAAGAGGTGCTCAGAGTGGTTACCATCAGCATAATTTTAATACACTTTTTTCCTTTCTTAAAATGTGTATACATTTTTTTGGCACCCTCTGTATATATTTCATTTGAGAATGCCAGAAGACTAGCCATCTTAGCTAGAAAATTAAACACAAGAATAACAGTAGCAGTATTCATTGACACATCTGTTGTAGACCCTGTAACTGTGAGGGATAGACAGAATTGGGTGCCCGGGGCCAGTGCAGTCGAGTTCTAGTCCCCGTTCTTGCAGCCACCAGCTCGGAGCTCTTGGGAAGTTGTTAGAACTCCCGAGGTCTCCATTTCTCTCATGGGTGAAATGAGGATAGCAGACTGGGTCTGCTTTTCCCAGGCTGCGTTCCTTGGCGCATTCTATATGTTTGCTTCCCCTGCCTTTACTTCCACCTTCACACAACAACGATCAGTCTTTGGTGAAATTCATCTGGGAACAGTCTGTGGTACAAATTTATCCTGTGAACACCCCAAAGGGGTATGTATCATTTTGCATTTTCCGAAATTATTTTCCTACAGGTTATTTTCTGAACCACAAGGAAAAACGTATTGCACCAGCAGCGTACCTCTGCCTGCCCTAGAGTGAGACATTTTAAACTTGAGTTTATTGTAGCATTGTTTGGTTGCTAGATGTACTGAGAGCAGAAAATGGGCCGTTTCAGCCTATTGCATTTGTTGTTTTCTCCTCAGTTAACAGCAAGTTCTATTCCTCCGAGCTGCCATTTGGCTTCAGAGGTCTTCCTGAGTCATTCACCAATTGTCTCAGTTAAAAATAGGGTCGTGTCATGTGGAGAGATCACCAACAACAGCAAGCGTGACCTTATTTAACACTACACACTTGCCCCATAAGCTTCTTTCTCCTATGTGTCTTTGGAAAGCCTGGCAAGATCTAGAAATGAATCTGGGTAGCAGAGATATGACTCATTTTCAAGTCAGGCAAGGAAAGGCTTTTCAAAAGAGACAGAAAACACACACACACATACACACACACACACACACGCACACACCTTTCCTGATACAAGGCCTGTAGAAAATGGTGGGGAAGGGCAATAAGGTTGTCTGGGGAATTTGTTCTTGTGAATTTCTGTTTTGCTTTTAAGCTCTGAAGGAGTTTAGGTAGCAAAAACCAAATGCCCTTCTTTCCTCACATAGGGTGGTAGTCCCAGAGGGATGGAGGCGGGGGGTTGCACTCTGCTGGGTATCTAGGTGCTAGCAGTCATTTCACTGACTCATTGGGTGACCATGATCCAGTCACCTGCCTTAGTGTGTGCTTGTGAGTATGTGTGTGTCTTAATTGTAAATTATAAAAGTATCACAAACTTAGCCTATAACCTTTAGGAAGGAAGGGCTCACTCGTCCTGCCACCATCTGAACACTGGAATTATTTCTGTGCATGTCCCTCCAGTCTGTTATGAATAAGCTTATTATAATTTACGTAGTTGTAATTCTAATGTACAAAAAATTCATTTAACTTACTTCATAAGCTTTTCCCCAGGACGGTTCCAAACCTCACATCACTTTTTTAACAGCTTTCTAAAATCTCATCAATGTATTTACTTAACTGTTTCTTTATCGTGGGACTTTATCGTTTAGCTGCTTCAAATTTATAACTTACTCTGCAATAAACATCTTGGTGCAGTTATCTTTTTTTCATATTTTGGATAATTTTTAAAATGTATTCATGGGCATGAAATCACTGAGTCAAACAAAGTGAAGTATTTGGGGATCGTGATATAAAATACCAAATTACTTTCTGAAATGGGTGGGTCACTGTGTTCTCATCACAGCGTTAACAGCACTTAGTAGTTCTTAACATTTAAAAACAGTATTATGAACTTAAAAGTAGCTTTGTTTTTATTTGCATTGCTTTGAATATTAACTTTGGAAATCAGGCCTTCTCCCTCTCACCATAAAAATGGAGTCCTCTGATAATGCCTAGTTTCTCCTTAACAATATCTTAATAATTTGTAAGTGGGTAGACCAGTGCTGTCACCCTCAGGTCAAAGTCGGGCCTCAAGTTACAGGGCAATCAATCAAGGAAAGCTGCAGGCTTCCAGCCCTGCTGCTTGCCAGAACAGAAACAGAAATTGTTCTTTTCAAAGATTGCCCTGGGTTCCCAGCAAGGCGTTATGCAATTATTATTTTCCTAAAATTGGGTGCCTCTCTCTGCACTTTTAATACTTCTCAGTTCTCTGTGCAAAATATTCATGAAACACTTATTTTGGGGACAGATAATGGGATAGGCCCTATAGATTCCAAAACGTGTAAGACCAAGGTTTGCTCAACATGTTTACATCTAGCACAGTGATGTTCAAACCTGGCTGATCATAGAATCATCTGGGGAACTTTCAGAAAAGAAGTTTTCTGTATTCGCCTCAGACCTACCAAAGCCAAAGTTTCAGGCTTCTATAGTATTTTTGACAAACTACGTGAGCTAAGCCGGGCTCAGGAACTAGTGGCCAGTAGCCTAGAGACTGCTTCTCAGTGGTGTTCTCATGATGACAAAGTGACAAAGCAAGAATATAAACCAGCAATTGTCTGTGGGAGGATAAATGAAGTGAAGAAGGGGGAAATGAGCTTAACCCTGGGGGAATGACTGATTCCATGAGAATAAAGAGCAAATTGCACAAAGTCAGACTGTTACCTTCAAAATAGGCCCCTTCACGTCTAAGGTAACTTACTCTGCAGTAGTAGAAAGAGCCTTGGGTTTACCTTTTGCCAGTGTTACTGAAATTGCCTGCCTTTAATGTTTTCCCTCCACCTACAATCCGGCCACCATGTCACTAGAGTAATCCCCTAAAGCATAAATGGGCTCCCCATTGCCAAGCAAATGAACCCCCACCTTCAAGCTGAGAATTTAGGTCCTTCTTCAGCTCTCCTCAGACTGCCTTTCTATCGTACAGTGACCAGATCCGTTGCAGTGTTATTAGATGACACTGTGTGTACCCTCCATTCAGCCCATCCCTTTAAGTCTCGATTTCTGAAGGTGCCCAGCGCACGCTCATCCCCTTCCACACCATTGCCAATGCCATCCTTGCCACCCGGAAGCCCTATCCTCCTCTCTAGTCCAGCTCACATCTCTCCAAAGCCAAGTCCCTCCACACCATCCCCTCTCATTTTCCCATCACTGTTAGCTACCATTTACTGAGTTATTTGTTCTGTGTTGTGCACCCTACTAAGTCTTACACGTACAACTGCACACCAGGAGTTGGTTACTCTCATTTTTCAGATAAGGCACCTATACCATTGAGAGATTAAATAGTACATAAGTTTCCCTAGCTAAGAAGGGACAGAGGGTGGAACCAAATCCAAGTCTAACAACAAAGCCTGAACTATAGCAGTAATTACCCTTTGCCACCCCAACCCCCGAAGACCTGCCATTGCTTCTTATTTATTTGAGAGTCATCACATTCTGCCTTGTGTTACAGCTAAACCTAAATGAATAGGGCTCCATCTCTGGGGAGCAGCGTCTCAACGGCAGAGACCCTAAAAGGCGACTGGTACTTAGTATTCCCTAGAATGCTTACATTTTGCGTTTTAGCAAGTTCTCAGTGAATGTATGTAAAAGCCAACTGAATGTGCTTGTAGTCTCACCGATGAGCCGTTGCTGTGAAATACAGTCATTAACTTCTTTCCTATAGACTCTCATTATTACATGTCTTGTTTCTTACACCGAGTCAGACATTCCAGGCATTTGCCCTCAGCATATAACAAAGCCAAAGGCAGAGTCTGACACCAGAGTCAGCTTGCAAGCGGTTGTTAGTCTTATCCCTCAACACCAGCGTTATAAAAGGTCCCACTGGATTAGCACTTAAAATGTCATGCCTTTAAAGCACTTGAGTAATTTTTTTTAAAAAAGGCCTTGGCTATTGCTACCACATACATTATGATGAATAAATAGGAAAATAACCATGTAAACCACATGTGAATATTACCTACTACGAACCTTGCCATGAAATGTAACAAAATAAATTGCCGTCCTCTCTTCCAAAGGAAGGACCCACATTACATCTTCTGCAGGTTAAAAGTGCCTTTGAAGGTGCAAGGTGATAGAATCCCAGGGCATTTCAGGGTCATCTCATTCTCAGAGCGGTCCCTTACTCTGTTCCCAGGTACAATGCTTTGAAATGCTTTGAAATCTTGTGTGTTCGGAACCTTAAATGTTAGTTTTTCCTTTGGAACACAATGAATTGGAGGGTCCGTTTAAAAAACAAAAGTCAGACCTCAAAGACAAAGAAAATGACAGCAGGACAAGGGTTTCTTTCAAAGGGCATACGGTTGGGGCCAAGAATGGGTTAACCCTGAGTCACTCTGCTCCCAGCTCCTCTCTCAGCCTCCCAGATACCACACAGCTGTTGAAAAGTATCTGTCAACAAAACTATTACTGTCTTTCCTGGGATCAACACTGTGTCCTGGACCCTCAAGGTCAGGGGAGCTGCCTTCAGAGCAAGGAGAGGCGACAGGCAGAAAGCTCGCAAGACCAGTGAGACCCCAGGTGACGCTGGCAGGTGGAGGGCCTTCCCAACTGCTGCACATTCTAGAGGGAAAGGTAGGGGGAAAGGGTCGTGGCAGCCCAGCAGGATCAGGGCATACCCCCTGCCCCCCCAAATCTCTCCTCTGGAGCAGCCCGAGCCCCTGGTCTCCCTTTCTCCCCCTTGCCCTACCTCATGCCTCTATTCATAGTTAGGAAACAGTTATTGTAAAGAGTAAATGACTCGACATAGTATAATAAAATTATTGGCTAATGGTTCAAAACAGTTACTGTGTCGGGGGCTGTGTGAAGCTCTCTGTGTGAATCATCTTCATGGAAAAAAAAAACAAAAAAAACCCTGTGAGGTAGACTCTGTCATTTTACAGATGAGGAAACCAGCTAGGGAGGTGAAGTAAGTCACTTAAAGTTATTGAGCTGATAGACAGTGGAGTCAGAATTTGAAGCAAATTCTAACCCCCACGTCCATGCATTTAGCCAGTATGCTTTCTTCCACTGTGGGAGGAGAGGGTGTCCTGGAGAGGCTGTACCATAGGCACCCTCAATCCCCAGGGATTTCTCGTGTGGCACATGGATTTCACCAGGAAGTCGGGATCAGGAGTGGCCCTTGAAAATCCTGGCCCGACTGCTGGTGGGCAAGCTCTCAGTAGTCATCAAAATCCTGAAAAATGTGGGGCGGTTGGATGGCTCAGTTGGTTAGAGCGTGAGCTCTGAGAAACTGGGTTGCCGGTTCGATTTCTACATGGGCTGGTGAGCTGCGCCCTTCACAGCTGGATTGAAGGCGATGAGCTGCCGCTGAGCTTCTGGAGGGGTGGCCGGATGGCTCAGTTGGTTGGAGCGCAGGCTCTCAACAGGCTTGCCGGTTCGATTCCCACATGGGATGGTGGGCTGCGCTCCCTGCAACTAAAGATTGAAAACTGCAACTGAGCTTGGAGCTGAGCTGCGCCCTCCACAACTAGATTGAAGGACAATGACTTGGAGTTGATGGGCCCTGAGAAACACGCTGTCCCCCAATTAAAAAAAAAATCGTAAAAAATGTGACATCTTTTGACTTCACGACTTATCTAAATGTATTTAGGTAGAGATATTCATTGATGCTGTTTAGAATATCAAAAGTTAGGGGGGACATTCCCTTCTGTTAAACATCAGAGTATTGGTTACATTATAAAATACACTGGAATATGAAAATCTATGGAAAACAAAGTTACAGAATAGGGTGACATGGAAATACACTCATGATATATTGTTGTGATTAAAATAGTTTATAAATAGCATATAACTATGATAATATTTAAATACCGGGGGCGCCAAAAAATGTAGACAAGTGGACACTTTGGTCAGTGTTGCTCAAGCAGTACTTCACCGTCATCAGAAGTGTCTGGACGCTGGTGGGAACCACTTTGAGCACCTCTTGTCATTGCAGAAATCAAACATGACTTCTTTTGTTGTCGGTATATGTTACTACAGTTTTAATACAGTTTTCTTTTCTTAAAATGTGTATACGTACTTTTTTTGCCACCCTCTGTATGTACATATACGTTATGTGCTAGGCGAACAACAAAAATGGGTGGGTGTAGAATATACGACTAGAATCATAAAATCTCCTGGTTAGAAGGGCTCCTAGAAGCATTTTAGCCCAGAGGGACCCATCCAGTCTCCCTAACAGATACGACCCATGGCTTTTACTGTCAGGGAGGTCGCTATCACCTCTTATGCCCAGCTTCAGTAGATGTTTATACAGCACGTGTAGTTTACAGAATCTTCTGTCTACACGGCACAGACCTATGTCAACCAGCTTTCATAGAAAAAGGAGGGGGCAAATGTGATCCTTAGAAATGATTAACTGCTGAGAAGCTATTTTCTTCCATAAATTTCTCTTCAGGGGAAAGATGTCATATAAATCCAACTGAGTTAAGCTTATCAGCTAACTTGGGCGTCTCCCAGTCACTAGCAGTAAAAGCTCTAACATCTATGACCAGCATCAGACTCCGTAACTAGTTCTGATAACTGCCTCCAAAAGGCTTTATTTATTTATATTAGTGGTACTTCTGGAAAATTCTGCCAATGAAAGCCAGGCTCCATAGGAAAAAAAGATGGCAAAAGTGAGAAACTTAAACTGTATTGTATGGAAAACCAAGGGCTGATCTAGTTCCTCAGGGTATGCTTGAATGTTCTTGAATTGTTTAACTCGTGACTTACATTCTATGTATCACTAAACTGTGTGGCAGGGCTCTAGCCAAAGTTAAGAGGATTTTCTAAAACTGGACATGTATGTGATGAGACGGAAAATTCAGAATAGCCAGTTAGTCATAGACTCTGTGTATGCGTGTTGGGGGTAGGGGGCTGTCAGTGCATGTAATCCATCCATCCATCCATCCATCCATCCATCCATCCATCCATCCATCCATCCATGTGCCAGGCATTCAACAGATCACAGGACCAACAGCTCCTTACTGCATGGAGGTTCTCATCTAGCCTGATAAGTGCCATGATGATAAAGGCCTGAGGGTGGAATGATACATCCAGGGTTAAGAGGAGGGTGCGAGTGTTCCAGGAAGAGGAAAGATCGTATGTGGAAGATCAGAAACCCGAAGTAACAGCTGAGTAGCCAGAAGTTCAGTCTTGCTGGGAGAGAGAAGCTAGCCAGCTAAGCAAAGATCAGATCATGAAAATTCTTCTTGGCCAAACTCGACATCTGGATTTTATGTTCAAGCAAGGAGAATTAGTTGGCAAAACAGTGTGGGATAGTGGTTAAGAACCTCAGTTTTAAAATCAATTCCTGGGTTTGAAAACTCTCTCTACCCTTACTATTATCTTGACCCACATACAATTGCCAACATTCAACCACTTTTGACCTTCAAAATGGCAATTTTATATGGTTCAACCTAATAAAAAAATCGAGGAATTGGTTCTTATCTCTGAAGTACTTAGCTGCAGCCTGCCGAGGTCCCAGACGTTCCAGCAGGGAGGGCGAGCGCCCATTAGCAGTCTAGCCAAGGGCTGGCCAGGTCTGCTGACTCTGAGAAGATGACACCTGCCTTAGCTGGCAGCCCAGGGCAGCCCAGGCCCCAGGAAGGCCCCGACCAGGAAGGCCCTGACCCCTGCTTTCCCTCCCTGTCCCCAGGCCCACCCCCTGCAGCGCCTGGCCCTGCCTCTCCTGTCCCTGGTCTAGGTCATGAAATGTATAGCTCGCAGGGCTGCTTACATCATCTCTCAGCTACGTGCCTCTGCGGGAGGGATTCCTGGCAGAGGAGGCCCCGGGCACAGCAAACCTCTCCTTTCCTTTCTCTTGCTCATCCGCTCCCTTTCTTTGGCTCAGGAGTCTGGGAAGGCAGGATGAGCTTTCTGAATTGTGTTTATTTGTTGGCGCTCTGGTGTGAAAGCGTTCCCCGTCAACTGCATATTAATCTTGTCAGCAGTCTGTATCTATTTTCCTCTGCCTCCCTCCCTTGGCCTAATTTATGGCTTTCCTTTCCCTGGCTTCCTATTGTCACAGTGACAGGGATCGCTGTGCTGTGGATTCTCAGGCCTCACACAGGAGCAAGACCCGTCCCTTCCAGGATGAGCTGCAGAATGATGTGAAATCCTGCAATCGGTTTGGCAGGGCTAAGGTTAGAGCAGGCTTTCCCTCGTTTATCGGTGCCCCTCCACGTGCCGCCGACCGCCCTGGGTGCTATCGGCAAATGAAAGGACTCGGGAGGCTGGGGCTGTCTTCTGGCCGAGAGGGCACCTGGGACCGCAGGCCACGCTGCAGCCAGCACGTAGTGAACCACAGATACCAACAGCACAGCCTTGAATTCAGACGAAGTGGGTTTAAATCCCAGTTCAGACACTTTCCATCTGTGTGACCACTTGGGTGTCCATTTGTAACGATCATATTAGTTAATCCTTCTCTAAGCCTAAGTTTCCTCATCTCTTAAACCAGTGAAATAATATGTAGTCCACAGGATAGTTGTGTGAATTTTGTGATTGAGTGTTCTTTAGCTCTTGTGACAATGTGGAGCAAACATAAGCATTCCATTGATGAGGAAGGACATTTTTATGTATTATATTATTCAAAAGGTAAAGGAGGGAGAAGAAGAGGAAGGAAAAGACAGTCATGAAATTCTGAACCGTGTAATTAGGAAAGAGTTCTTACTAACATTTTGGAAGCCCTGTCAATGAACCTTGAACTTTCTGTTGGTACTGGATTTCGTATATATTTCGACCCTTAGCAGCAGCAGGGTGCGTGTTTGAAATCTTGATAAAACCTGAAGTCAGGCCACTTCATCCTGATGCTGCCCCTGGAATTAGACGAGGGCTCACGTCTGAGTCCTCAGGTGTTGTCTTTGAAAACTGTGTCTCCTGGACGGGAATTTCTTTGTAAAGCTAAGTGGCTACAAGGAGCTGTCCTGAGCTACATCTGATTCCATGCCGGAATAGTTGCTGCTCTTACCATCAAGGTCAACCTGTGGCTGCTTCCCTATGACAGAGGTCATAGCCACAGCCCTGCATTAGACTCAGCCTAACAAGCTCCGTGAAGGTTTTGGTTTGATGGCAGCCAAAGAGCGACCCAGTGTGTTACAGAATAAAACCTCAGCACAGCGTCTCTCCCTCAGTGAGCCCTAAGCCCCTTCCAGAAAACAAGTGTTCCATTCCGCGCAAGTAGCAATTCCTAGCTGAGGTTTATAATTTCTCTGTGTAATTTTTCCTTTATCTCCGTGTTTTCGTGAAATTCTTAGAGACCCTAGGAATTCCGATATGCTTTGAGTTCTGATCCTTCTTCGTTTAAACAGTTAAAAGCAAACCAAGCTGTTTAAAAATAGTTTTTGATGATATATAATTATACATAAACATGTGCTAATCTATAAATATATGCATATAAAAGTGTAAATGGATATTCCTGTAAATGTTTAACAGGCTTATGTCTGTTTGGTGAGCTTATACATGGTTTTATTTATTTCTTCTTACTTATCTGATTAAATATATTTTACAATAGAAAATAAAAATTAGAGACAAAAACAACCCCAGTAGACCCTCTGCTGCATGTGTGTACAAGGTGGACAGACAACTGACACAGACCCTTGAGCTTTGCATAGCTTGCCTCTCTCTCTGACCTTGCTCAGACTTTTTCCTCTTGCTTTTTACACTTGCCACCCCCATCTAGCTAATGTTCTCTCATCCTTCAGTTCTCAGCCTCAATGTGTGTCGGTAGAGGAAGCCATCACTGACCACATCTGTCCCTCTGAGTTCCTGCTGCTTTCCCTCATCAGAGCATGCACCACCCTACGTCTCAGTTCCTTCCTTGTCCCTTGCCCCCAGTGACGGCAGGGACCGCGCTGTCAGCGTCATTATTTACTGCCGCTTTAGCCTGCTGCCTGGCTTTTGATGTATATTTGCCGAAGAAAAAAACGGAGAGAGAAGGATTCATTGTTCCTGGACATACAGAGATCTGGCCAGGAAAAAAACAAAGATGACAACTCCTTCAAAGTCTGGGACTGGTACGCTACCACCAAGTGATGGTCCCCTGTATGTCAGAGAAGCACCAGAACCGAAGGGTCCAAAGGGTCTGAGTATGAGCAACCCTGGATATGAAGTGAGGATTCCCAACATTTGTTTGTCCGTTGTGCCTTTGGCATCAATCTCAGGTCACGCCGGATTTACTTAGGAGCTTTCTGTCATCCGGGGACCAGAAGTCTCATTTTGATTTCTAGCAAAAATTTCAGTCCCCCAAATTATCATCATTTTTCGATCCACTTTTCACTTGTGACTAGGACTTACTTTTGACAAAGACAAGAACTAAGATATGTAATTTGGGGGATGTTGTTGGAGAAAAAACATTTGAGAAATAAACCAGTGCCAGGAAGTAGATGCAATTAAGAAACACACTCAAAAGTCAATTTGTCTTTCCCTCACTCACATGCACACAACACACGCGTGCACGCGCACAGACACACACAGAGTAGCAAATTAGAAGCTGAAAGGCATCACAGGAAGGATAGAGGCAGAGGTCTAGTTTCAAACTTACTAATGTTATGCCTCTGGTTAAATGATTTCATCACACTGTGTCTCAATTCCATTGTCTATAAAATTGAGGTAATAATGCCTGTCTGATAGGATTGTTGAGAAGATGAAAAATATTACCTGTAAAGCACCTCACATTTAGTAAGTATTTGATAAAACACGATGATGATGATGGTGATGATGATGATGATGTTTCTGAGACTCGGAGGGGAGTGGAAGGGACACCACATTCCCAGCAAACCAGCTCCCTTGCAGCCTGGAGGGAAGTCCTGAGCTGGAAATGAGGTCAGTGTGAGCTCTGGGTCCCGGGCAGTGCTGTGCACACACCATGGAGACACCAGGTCCCCTGACTTCGCGTTGATTTGTGGGACCCGCAGACTGTGAGAACCCCAGGGCTGTCTGCAGTGCAGGGCATACCTTGCTGAGAGTGTTGGGGGAAACTTCTGGGCACGGTGACGTTTCAGAAGAAAAATCAGCCCTGGATGCTTGCTGCTCATTAAGTGGCAATGCAAACACTCCAGGGCTGGGAGAGGGTCCCAACTCCCACCAAATACTTTGGTCCGCGCCATCTGTCAACCTGTGTATTAAAAACTGGTGGCTTTCATCGTCACACCGAGCCAAAGACGCAGCCACATTTTCTCTTTCCAACTCTCAACGCTGGGATTGTTGGCTGCCTAAGGCCCGGAGCCGTGAAGACACACTCAGCCCAGATTCTCAGCAGGCCAGTCTCTGCATTTGGACACGGCCTTCCTATCCCTACCTCTCTGTACCTTCATCTACGCAGCTCTTCTCTGTCTGGAACACCTTTCCCTCCGCTTTCTATCTACCCCTTCTGCAAGCCCCAACCTGCTTTTTTGTACAAGTTCTCGACTCTCTTTCTACTGTGTTAGTCCTCACCAAGGTCTTGCTTCTTTGCACTCTTATTAAAAGCAGAACATCAAAATTTTGAACCTAGTTGTCCTATGCCGTCTTCATACAGGATTATCTTACCTTGCTCCCTAGCTCCCGAACGCTTAAAGGTAAAGGAGGTTACCTTAACTTTTGAATACATCTCACCGCTGTTGTGGTCTGATAATGTAGCTGGGGAGGCAATAGAATACATTGCAGAGATCAGCTGCACTGATGGGTCTGACTATGCGTGAGGCTAAGGACATATTAATCCAGGGATGTACCAATGGGAAACCAATCCCAGAAGATAAGGAGATGAGACCAAAGAGGAGAGGCAGGAGCTCTGAAAGGCTCTGCAAACAGGGGAGGCAACGGGGTGGCGGTGGGGGGCCATAGGTGAGCAGACAGGCGCAAGTAGAGAGGTTTGGTAGCTGGTCGCAGGAAACAGGAATACACCAAGTATTTCCGTGGTCACGGCCAGTAGGAAGGATCTCCTGATATCAGGCCCTGGGGACCTGATGGATGGGGCAGCATGTGGCCAGGCTGAGAGTGAGTCCAGACACGGCCTGAGAAGTGTCCTGGCTTACTGGGGGCAGAAACCCGCAGCAGCTTTCACGCTAAGGTTCGAGATCCCTTCTCCTTATTTAATGTTAGAAGAGAGAATCACTAAAGTAAGTTCTAGTATCCTGTTCGGCCCAGGCCTGAATTTATCTCAAGTATGGAGCAAGATCTCCATAAATGTAAGTCCTAAGTAGGAAAATTACATTTAGAGAGTTTTCATGGAAGGGAGGCAGGCAGGCATTGTTGCTATTCAAATACTAAGAACTCAATAAGTAATTGTTGCCTGATTAGCAAGGAAAATAAACCAAACAAAAGATTTTGGTATTTTTTTCCTCCTTGGTTTTTTTTTTTTTTTTTTGGTAGTTGTTGTTGTTTACATGATGCTAACAGTTTCTCTAGAGCCCTGAAATAACATCAGAGGAGACAGTTAAGGGAGGAGGCAGGACTAGAGTAGTGGAAAGGATGGTAAAATTCGGCCATGAACCCTAGACACCCACCGCAAAACACAAAAAAGGAATTGCAGAGATAGGAATATGGCAGGCTGGCGTCTGAGATCTCCCAAGAAATTCTATCCTTTGGAATAAGGACCCTAAAATCATGCTGGCATTAATTTGCTAGATTTGAGGCAGTCACGCCAGGCTCCTGTTTCCCCGCCCAGTGTGTTTCTAAACTGACCATAAAGTCCTTGCAGAGGGCACGACGGCCAGGAGATAAACCCAGATGTGTAATCACAAAGCAGGAAAGGACTTCGGAAGAAAGACAACTGATTGGAGAAACACTCAGATGAAACTTGGAATGCCCTGAGCTTACCTCCCTGTTAGAAGAGCCAGGGTCATTTGATGACGGGAAGAGACCCCCAGAATTAAAATCATTAAATAAATAAGTCAGGGGAACTGGAGTCCCCCGCGTGATTTGCTGCCACTGGGGAAGTCCAAGGCAAACGCTGTATGAGCGTTTGGAAACAACGGGGCCACTTAGAGACCATTCCTTGCATTCATTTCAGGTCAGAAGAGGATAAAGATCAGAGTGATCAGGGCTGAAGTTTCAGAACATTATGTGATTACGGCAGTGTCCACCCGTCATGTGCAGCCTTCTCAGCTGGCACTGGGTGTTACGACATTCCCTGTCCCAGGCATGTGGCACCTTCACCACATGAGAGATTGGTGGGGACATCCCCACAGCGTGACCTGTTACTCCACGTTCTCATACAATCAGGATGGAGTTCAGTCAGCCCCTTCCCATCAGCAGAAGGAAAGCCTCCCCCAGCCGCCTGGGGGCTGCAAGGGACTGAATGGGGCAAAATACGAGGTCCCCTGTGTGGTTTAGAATAGCCTGCTATCCGATTCCTTCCACAAATTAGGGGCCGTCTGGCCTGGATCTCTTTCTGCCAGGAGCACCACAGGGAGACAATTAAAAAAACAAAACATGAAGCCTGCTAATAGTGCCCTGTACTGCCCAAGACTGCTGAGGGTTGGGGACACACATGCTCAGCCTCAGAGATACACATGGGTGCATTTCATTAATCCTCTCACTGCCTGTCAGGGATAACTGATCTATGACTAAAAATAGTGCGAGGACAGCAGTACGAGCCATTTGGGGCCGAACTGAGGACACAGTGGAAAACTTGACAGCAGCTTAGTAGAACCTTGCTGGCCCAAGGCCACAGGCTCAAGGGCAAGAGTGTTGGGTTCCTCGGCTGGGGGAGCGTGATTGACAGGCTCAGCTCCCCCGAGTAAGTGTCATCTCACATTATGGGGCACCTCTCGAGTGCAGGGACGTAGTGGTATAAGACGTAGTTTTTCTTCTGGAAAAGGCTTGCCACCGGGCGAGAGTTAAGAGGGATATGAAACACAAAAAACAGTTCTGCTCCGCTTCACTGACTTCAGTCTGGAGTTGTCTCTCAGCACGGACACCAGCAGAGAGAAATCGAGACTGTAGGAGCCGGGGTCCAAGCCCATTCTGAGCTCTGGCGTGATTCTTTGGGTGGGCGGGGGAAGGAGCGAGGCAGAAAGAGGCCTGAAAGGCACACTGACCGATTTATTCAAATTAGTTACATGCAGTGAGTGTCGAGTCTACTGGTAATGCTTTTGTGCTCTAAGGGAATGTCTGCCAGCAAACATTAACTTTTTAAGTTACAGAATCACTGAATCGCGGGGTTTTTCTGCTACATAATTATCGCAGGCCTACTTAATCTAGATAATGTGCAGTGAATCCTCTTAAAGATCGCCTTAAACACTTGTTACAGTGATCTTGCCCCACGTGTGTTGAATAGAAGAGTAGTCCTGAGGACAGTTGTTGGGTATTCTCCAGAAAGCCACATGACACAGGCCATTAGAGCAGCAGTTGCCAACCATAGCACGAGGTTTCATCGAGGCACCCCTTATCTCCTTTAGAGTTTCAGATATGACTGACAGTGTCCAAGGCATTCCTTTCACCTCTTGAAATATGCAATGTTGAATTGCAATAAAGAGGGTGACTCCGTTTTGTGAGTGGAACTACTTACAGCTTGTAAGCCTCAGCCCTACCTCTACCCCGTGTCCCAAATCTGGGCACGGGGAGTAGAAAACCTAGATGCTTCCTCCTTTGGCACCCATGGGAGGTTCAAGACAGGTAGGCTCCCGCCTAAATGCATAAACCCTTATCTGGGCCCCGCTCCCCCATCACCTACTTTTACCTTTGAGAGTTAACCTATGAAAAGCCTTAAGAGAGCAGCTGGCCCATAAGTGCTTATGCAGTTGTTATCAGCACGACTGTGATAGCTAGCATTGCAGTGGATGGTATCATTGCTGAGAAAAGGACTGGGTAGCCCCTTGACCCCCCCACCACACACACACATACACACTTTCAGTTCAGCCCTGTGCCATTCCCAGAAAGGGCCCAGACGACAAATCCCTAAACCTCTTAGAAACAAGGGCCTCACTCACTTCCTATCAATCCCTCAGCAAAACTTTTCCTAATTTGCCTGTGTAGAATTCCGATGTGGTCCCGTGGCCCGACCCCATCAGAGTATCTGCCATCCCGTCCTGCGGTCTTTATGTACTTGTCTGTTGTTCCTACCAACCTGTGAGCTTCTTATGGGCAGGAACTGGGCTGGCTCATTATGCCCTTCCTTTTCTTTTTGTCACTGTGGAGGAAAGTAAAGGAAACAAATAGAAAGTTTTACTTTTATGCATTTTGAAATTGAAAGCTTAAAGATATGTCACACACACACACACACACACACACACACACACACACCCTGATCAGAATATTCATTAGGCAATTGTTAAACCAGACTGGAGTTAGGAGTAAAGGTCAGGGCTAGAAATACACATTTAAGGGTCATTTGTACATAGTGATATTTGAAATGGTCAGAGTGGATAAGGTAAATGAAGGTGAGATTTTAGGGAAAGGAGGAGGAAGGCAAGGAAAGAAACGTGGGCAATCTTGACTTTCCTAATTCTTGCCCTTTATCTCCACAGGTAGAGCCAGTTGCTTCTTTCTCCCATTTCCAACAGGTTCAGTTTTTCTTTAAGCTCTGGGACCAATTTTGACCTTAGGGAAATTTAAGGAGCTCTGGATCTTTTCTAGGCTTTCATTAATCTCTCTGCCCTTAATCCAAGATATAAACCAGGACTGGCAAATGGGTCTCTGCCTTGTTCCTCAAGGCCTCTTCTTATGTGATAATCTCCCCAGAATCTCAGTTCTGCTCTCTCTTGGCCCTGAGGTACACATCAGTCATAATAAGTATGCAGGGTTGAGATAAGAGTGAGTATCACCAGTGATAAACTGATGACCCAAGACACAAACAAAACCTAAACGTTATGTCAAACCTTAATGCGTGATTCAAAAACAAAGCCATGGGTGTGGGAAGCAATGGCTAATGTCAGTTCCTGAGCCATCCCAACAGAAGGAACAAAGCGTACGTTTTAAGAGTGCGTGGGAGCTTTCCAAATCAAGAGCCAACAGAATTTACCAGTATTAATGAAAACCTGAGAAAGCTGGAGCCATTATGCTCTTCTAGAGGAAGTATATCTTGATATCCACCATCTTGAAGGGTATTGGGAAATATATTTTAAAGCGTTAAAGATACATATATATTCCTTGATCCTCTTATTCCACATCTAGTTATTTAATCCAAGGGCATAAAGGATCTCCAGCATGGATATTGAATTCATAGGAATGATGACAGAAGATAAGTTGGAGTGAAAATATAGTCTCCCCATTAATAAGCTTCCAGAATTATATGCACATGTAAATTATGACTCCGAGGCTAAAGTTTTGTTGAAATCTTAGTAAACAACTGTTGGAATTCGGTACAAGAAACTCCCATCAGTCTGTATAGAGACATCCCATGTTGGTTGGCATTGTCTTTTCTTTTATGCCCCCTGTTTGGTGTGGAGGCATGACGAGCTCTGAGGTGGGCGCTGACACCTTTGTTAGAAGGAGAGGTCCATAGGGTCTGGTTGCTCTTGAATGTCTGGCAAACGAATAGATTGCCCTTCCAGAAAGATCAAACCAAGCCCTGGCTGACCCATCCAACTCGAGCATTGAGTGAGTCACATAACCAGACCTTGAACTGTATGTCAGCCATCTCACCAGGAAGCTTAGACCAGCTGTCCAACGATTTGTTGCTCCATGATTGCCCGTCACAGAGGCATTGTAAACCATGTACGACTCGTAATTTACTCACCTGGAGTCAATTAAATCCTGCCACACCATAAGTTTAGTGATAGGTTAAGTTCCCAGGTAAGTGGCATCAATGATACATACTAAAATTTTAGTTTACCTGCTATGCTTTTTAAAATATTGAACACACGGAGGAGCCAAGATAATCAGTTCTATGTGCACATTGCCTGGACGAAAGGGGAATTTTACAGCCCTGAATAATGTCAAATTGTATTTGCCTGTCATCAAAATTGGTCCCAGAGAAAGGCGCATCAGAATGTGTCAGCACTCCTTGTTAGAGGACTGCCAGCTGCCCAGAATGAAGAGAGAGGATGAAAATTTCTCTAAGAAGAGTGCTTTACACCTTCTCTGGTGTTTCCATCTGGAAAATGTCAAAACAGTTGACTAACTTAATTATATATCTATAATTATGTTTTGCACGAGGTTCCTTAGAAAGAAGGAAATGAACATTTATTGAGTGTCTTCCTTATGCCAAACATTGGTAGCTGTTTGACAAATCTGACAGGACGCTAAAATGGAACTTGATGCTGAGACACCAAGAAACAACTGATTCCAATTTGTACAATTTGGCAAAGGAGATTTACAAAACTCATCCAGGACTCAATCACTCACCTACATCAAGGATAGGAGGGTCATGAGGTATACATTTGAAGACATCTTCTTTGGAGAGAGCAGTACTGTGTGTCTCCTACCCTATCCCTCCAAGGGAGAGAGGGTGAAGAGTGCCTCCTCCTAAATCCAAACCCAGAAGAGGGATTTTGAAGAGACCAATATGAGATCGTAATTCAATTTCTATGAACTTTGGGGGACGTAGTAGTTTGGTGTTTGAGCCGCATCTGAGGGATATAAACAAGCAGAAGCTGGCTGAAGCAGCAGAGGTATGGGCGGTGACCACATGCCCAAAGTCAGGACAAAGCCTTTGCTTCGTGTGAACCAGACGGTTGGCGTCAATTTCCTGGAGGGGCAAGAGAACCCCAGCAACAAAGAAGCTGGAGGTAGACTCCTGGATGCCTCCTAGCTATGCAGAAAAATATTAATGCATGAGGAAGAACCTTTAGGTGAGAGAACCCTATGGCTGAGGGTGGGGTCACCAAAGAATTCCCAGAAACAACCAGGAAAGGCAGAATTATTTAAATATCTGCCAGGTCCACAGACTGCGTCCTCTAGACCACCGCAGATTTTCCATTTCCCCTACCCCTGCCTTCTCCCCCCACTCTAATGCGGAGAAATCAGAAGCAGAAAGGAGAAGGCTCCAAAAAGGAAAGGAGCCAACTGTACCGTTATTCCAGGGCTGACCATACGCTTTCTGCTGAAAGAGGCACTGGATGCAGAAGAGTAGAGGCAACAAGTTTATATAAAGTTCAGCTTTGATTATGACATAGAGCTCTACATTTTTAAATTCCTGAATTTAAACTCTATTTGTGACTTTAAAAGATGTGGCACACGTATTATCTGCGAGTGACCAGAAGTGTAATGGGATAGATACTAGCATGAATAACGGCCCATCTGATGATGTCCACTTCTGAATCTCTGGAACCTGTGAATATGTTACCTTAAAAGGGACTCTGTAGATGTGATGAAGAATCTTGAAATGGGGAGGTTATCCTGGAGTTTCCCTGTTGGCCCAATGTAATCAAAAGGGTCACAGACACAGAAGGAAGGAATGCCATTACAGAAGCAGAGGGATAGAGAGAGACCGGGAAATGCTACGCTGCTGGCTTTGAAGATGGAGGATGGGACTGTGAAGCAGGGAATTCAGTCAACCTCTAAAAGCTAGAGAAAGTGAGGAAACAGTTTCCCCTAGAGCTTCCAGAAGGATCACAGCCCTGCTGACCCATTTTAGGCTTCTAACCCCCAGAACTGTAAGGTAATCAGTGTGTGTGTTAAGCCACCAAGCCTGAGGTAATTTGTTACAGCAGCGATAGCAGACTAATGCATGGGATTTGTGCAGGTTTTCATGGAAGAGGCAGGGGGAAACTTTCCTCTCTGATTAAAAGTAACGGGACAGGAAACAAGCAGGAAGTCAGTTGCTTTATGATTTTGTGTCTCACAAGGCAAGCTTGTTCATGGTTACACTGTGGTACCATGATCACTTGTCACAATACCTTTAGGAATAGCTGTTATAATCCCCATCTTAAAGTGAAGAAACAGAAGATCAAAGGTTAAGGAACTTGCCTAAGGTGACACCGTTAGGCACGTGAGGCCAGATGAGGGAAAGGGCTCAAGGTGGTGACAGGCCAGCTGGGTCCAGCCCTCTCATCCAGCTGGCTCCGAGGCCTGTGCCATCTTTATTGTACTACACCGTCTTTTATGGACACCATTCTCATTTTTCAATGGATCATAAACTATGAAACACCTTCCATGCATTGTGTGCCCCCTAAATGCGTGAGCTCCCCCCAGATTCAACGCCTGGCTCATCCTAACTAACCTCCCTGGCACTCTTGAGCGGATGCCCAAGTCAGATTCTTGTTGTGACCTCAAGGACTGCGTTTGCCAGGTGCTTCTCTGATTCAGTCTTTCTGAAAAGAATCTTATCGTGCAGTAGTCAGGTCACCATCTGTACCTGCTTCTTCCGACTTCTGATTTTTCTTGACATGACCACCATTTCCCCTGTCTTCCAGACTGAAAAGGTGGGAATTATCCAAGGCTCATCTGTTCTTCTCATTCTTTAACCCCATGGTTGCCTCAAGTGGTCTCATGTAACCCGTTCTATCTGGAATGAAACCCAGAGGGAATAAAGGTTGGAAAAATGAACAGGAGGATATCAGCAATCTGTAGGACAACTTCAGATGGCTTCAAATGTGTGTAATGAAAACTGTGGGAATGATGGTCAATGAACATGACCTTCACTGCAGGGATGGTTTTATGGGTGTATACATATGTCAGGACTTTAAACATCGAACAGTTTAAATGTATGCCGTTTGTTATGTAAATTATGCCTCAACAAAGCTGAAAAATGAGAAAAGAACTATATCCAAGGGTACATTCCACACTAGGCCCTCTGTTTTCTCCTTTCCTTGCCCTGTAGCCTCTCCCTCCAGCACCCCAACTGTAGGATTGACAGCCCAGGCTGAGCCGTGCGCTGGCTCTTTTCCCAGTCCTTTCCACTGCAGAGGAGCCCTTTAATATGCCCTAGCTCCCTCCAGCTCCAGCAGCAGGGACCTGCCAGGAACAAATTAACAATTCCTCAGCGCGCTGCTATGAATACAAAATAGAAATCAATCAGAACATCTTCACAGAAATTTCCAAAAGCTGTTATGAATTACCGTACACATGATAAATAGTTTTTAAAAGTCAAGTAAATCCAGTTAATTAGCAATTCTGTAAATTAACCATTTGGCAAATTGGTTTTCAGGGAATTGTCTTTTGGGTAAATGACATAGAGCTGCTTGACATCAACTTCTTTCCTTTATGTAGGGAAACAGATGGACTAAAAAGTGTAGTGTTCTTACAAAACGTACAGTAAAAATCTGTACATCCCGTCTAGAAGGCAGACCGTGCATTTGCAAAGCAGAAGGGAACATATAATTGTTTGCAGCATTCTCTCGTTTAGAAATTATGTTTTCTCGATTTTTAAGGTTTCTGTCTTTAAAGTTGTGGCTGGAAAGCCAAAGTACTACAAAAATTCACAATTCGATGGAATTGTATTAGAGTTCTGGCCAATGGTAAATGTAAAGACATTAAAATGCCTTTTATAATTATGTCCAGAACTGGCCAAGGAAATAAAAAGAATGCAGAATTGAAATACACACCAAATCAATGAATTAATTGAAAACAGTATGGGGGCGTAGAGGTAGGGGTGGAATTCTGTCCACCTAAATCAGGTAATAAACTTTGAAAATGGTTGCAGAAGAACTAAGGGAGAAGGGATACAAGTTATGAAATCTGTCCCAACCCAGGATATGCTCTTGGAGTCTCTGAGTTAGGGGTCAGAAAGGAGACCCAGAAGCCCATCAGTGCCTAGGTGCTATCATCTTGCGTGTAGCAGGACAGAGGTCCTATGACCCCGGTCATTTCTGCTTAAAAAGTAACTATCTTGGTCTCTTATTTCCAGCCAATCATTGCCCATCTCTCAAGATGGTGAAATGATACCCTATAGTTTGTTTATGATCGCCTGCAGAGTTATTCTAGATATTTACAGCCCCAAGTCCCATATTCTTTTCTTGGATCTGACCCAAATATGAAATCTCAGCTTGCTTAAGATGGAGAAACTCTACTTCATCATAGTAAAAGAGCCTTTGGAATCCTGGGAATGATTACAATTTCATGTGGAAATGGTGAAGTGAATCAACATACTATACTATAATGCTTTAAATTATGTTTAGGAATAACATTATACATGTTTATTATTTCATACGTCTCTGATGGTCAAGAAAATAATGACATATTAGTCAAAGAAAAATCTGACATGATAAAGTAGTGGTATTTTTATTGATTTATTTGTATTTATTTTTTTAGCAGTGGTATTTTTAATAATCACTGACCACACTGATATAGACAGTTTGCAAAAGCAAACACAAGTCTTGTTTAACTTTTCAGAGAATGGTAGATTAAAGGTAAGTTAGGCTATGCTATTACTTTATTCTTCTACCAGAAGATTTTTGAGTCTCAAACAGCTAACAACATAGTAAGTCTAATAGAAGAACTAGTTACAGAGAGAGAAAATGTCATACAATTGTCATTGAAAATGGAACAATCAGCAGGTTAGCAGTCACAACCATGAGACATTTTATTCACACTCTTGAACAGGGTTTTCAGAAAGAACAGCAGCATAATGTAACGGAATCAGATGAACTCAAAAAGACAAAGGGCCGCAGTTGCCAGCCAGTTGACTCAATAACTTTGTAATATAAAAAAATGCTGAAATAAAATGAAACCACAGCTAATACAAGTTTAAAAGTCTGTTCCAACAACAGCAACAAAAGCCTGAACTTTGTGATTTGTAAATAGCAGTCCTTACGTAGCAGAATTTAGCAAAAGCAATAACTGTTTAAAGGAAGTAGTTTGCTGGAGCCTGTTGCAAAGTAATCAGCTGAAGCACCTTCAGTGTTCAGTATTTCCTTCGTGAATCCCGTGGTAAAGAGCCTTCTGTCACTCAACTACAGCGGCGATTTTACCATTTGTGTGCATGCAGAGAAGGCAGGTGTAGAGGAACAGGCAGGAGCAATTCAGGTACTTAAGATCCAGTGGTTCGGGAGATGAGGGTAAGGGGGATCAAATATATGGTGATGGAAGGAGAACTGACTCTGGGTGGTGAACACACAATGGGATTTATAGATGATGTAATACAGAACTGTACACCTGAAATCTATGTAATTTCACTAACAATTGTCCCCCCAATAAATTTTAAAAAAAGATCCAGTGGTTCCATTGCTGCATGAAAAAAATCAAAAGAAAAAAATCTCAAGCAATTAGGAAAAGCAGTAAGTGAGTGCAAAGAAATCAAATGAGAAATATGAACAAGTGAAGCCTGTTTCTGAAAATATTCAGAAAGTATCTTCAAGCAGCACACAAAGCTTCAATTGAGGTTTGCTTCAACAAGTGTCATAGTTATTAGCCAAATCTTCAAGTCCAGGATATAAAGAAAAGGTAACTCTTCTTCTTAGTTACTGTCAGAAAGCTAGAAAATCTTTCTAACATGAGCTTTCCAGAAAGCACTGACCTGGAGAGAAAGTACTGCAATTCCGGACAGGTACACATAAGAGATGCACTATGTGTGTCTGCAATTGAAAAGAGAAAGTACTGCAATTCAGGACAGGTACACTATGACCTGAGCTAATAGTGGTACCTGCATAGTGTCACAAATGAGCAGCATTTCCTTGGTATTGATCTAACAGCTAACATCTTCAAGAGTGGATTGTACTTACATTATCATGGCAAATTTAAAGTTCACACCACCAACATTTTTTCTTACTATTTAGGATGTGTACTTATTAAAATCAAATCTAGAGTAGTTTACACGTAGTTTTATAACAATCATGCTTGTGTATATGTAAAAAGGAAAACATAAGCAAAATAAATGGTCACCCGTGACTTTCTGAGTCCAACTCCTCTAAATCACTTTTTGTCCACATTTCCCCAGACAATACCATCTTCTGTGCCATCGAGAGTATACGGGTACAGTATTTCTTCAAAGTATGCTCCGTGATGTTCATCTGTTTAGTCAATGGGACCTTTCTGACAAATTGATGTTTGATGCTTTAATGACAGCTTTGCTCCATATAGGAAATGGTCACACCAACCATCACCTCCTTTTGCAAATATCTTTCTGATAGATGTAATGCTTTTGGTGGGTAAGAACCAATGATGTTGGAAATGGTGAATGATAATAATAATTTTTTAAAAAAATGTTCAATCTATTCTTATCCCAAAAGTCAATTTTATGATGGTAACATTTAACTGAAGTCCTGATTTGAACCAGATATTTATTTATCTCCTGACCCTCGGCCATTCTGTCAAAGTGTGTATTTACTACAGCGCTGCCTTTTATGGGCCCTCTTGTTTGCCATCTCAACATCCATTTCTTCACTCCCTTTCTTCCTAAAAATAATATCGCTAGGTTGAGGTCTTTCCCCTCTCTCACGCTGCTAATGAGATTCAGGGGAGGCAGCCCCCACTCTCAGCTTCAAGGTTGAGCCCAACAGGTCTTCAGGAAATCCCATCCCCCAGGCCAGTGATTGATTCAGAAATTAATATATTAACTAATTCTAGCCAATGGGATGTGAGGGAGGGTTTGCTGAAGGTTTGGGGCATTTTTTTCCCCCTCTGTCTTAAAAGCCAATGGAGGTCTTTCTGTTTCTGCTAGTAGATACGAAAAGGAAAATAGATCCAGCTGCTACCAGCAGCCATTATTCCATTGCCATAAAAGAAACTAGACTTAAGATGAAACTGACATGGCCAGTTCGGCAGAAGAGATTGCCCAGAATTCTTGATCACAGCAGGGAGCCATTTAATGAACCAACTAAAAATCTGCCCTGTCATTGCTCTTTCATTAAACAATACGCAGATATCAAGGTACTTGCAGCTGAACACATTCTAGTTGACATAAGCCCATTCGTTTTGGTTAGTCAGAATGAAACTGCAGTCCGAGTAAGCCCTGCATTGATTCCTATACACTGAAAACATTTTGAAATTATCAGCGAGACAAATCAAAAATGTATCTGCTGCTTTCTCTGGTTTTAGCAAGGCGAGATCTAGCGGACATCTGGATTGTTGAATTCTGCCATCAGTATTTTTATCTTGGTTCTGCCAATGAGACGATCCGATTCAATATAGCAAATTAGTCACTCAGGGTGATAGGCGTGGCCTAATAAACATGCTTTGGATTTGGGAACTTGACTTTCTCTTCACCTCGGTGAAGCCGTTGTTTGCACTATACTGCAAGTTGTTGTGGCTCCGACGCCAGCTATGTCTGTGTGCAGCTTAAATAGTTGCGTGAGGTGATACTGGCTTATCAACGTTCACATCCCACATCCTTGTTTTTACTTAGAATGCATGCAACCTCAGCTTTTACTTTCTGATTAAATTTGAAGCGAACATTTTGATGACTGAAAGAATTTGGGATGCTCTTGTGTTTTTTTTTTTTCCCTGTGTTTTGCTTTTTTCTTTTCTCTCGCTAGTTGTTTCATACAGCACATAGTTGCGGATTTTCAAGTATGTGTCAGACGTTCATTCGCGGGGGGAGGAAATTCAAAGACCCATAACCAGCCCTCAGAGCTTCATGCCTAGGGGAGAAGATGTGCCATGTGACAAACACCGTGAAAGGGTGTCAGCCACGTGCTGCAGAGGAGGAGGGGGCAACTAATTCTTCCTGACCCCATGGAAATACACATTCCGTAAGTTCCTTACCTCCTGACTAAGGGTTTATTTAAATATTGTTCATCCTTCCACACCGTTTCCATTAACCAGCGCTTGGTTTCCTTTAGACAATCTCAAAAATTACTCCTGCAAAAATGACACGAACACTTAATAAGGACAGTGATTCTGTCTTGAAAAAGAAGACCTTTCTAGCTCTTTTTGATCTTCTAGAGGTTGGAGGTGAGGGGTTGGTTAGAGAGCAGCAAGTGGGTTGAGAACAGTGAAACTCTGAATCCTTAGTGTTTCATCAACCGTTCTCATAGAAACGTGCCTCTCTGCCTTATGGATATGCCCATGTCCCTTTCCCTTTTTTCCTTCTTGTAGGTGAAAACTAGGAGAGGCCAGTCCCTCCGCTCCCTTAATGTCGGCAAAGACAGTGTCTGATTTTCTTCTGCCCTATTTTCAGAGTTCCAGCCACCAAAATAACGATACAGCCATCTCACGTTCCGCTCTCTGTATAAGAACATGGAAGAACATTATTCTTCCTGGTAAAATCTTATTATTCTGGCAGTCATAATGGAAATGACTCTTATTTTAATAGGGAACATATGTCTTGTCCTAATCAATGGCCTGGCCTCCAGAATCCTGGGAGCTTGAACATGAATTCAGTTTTACTTGCTCTTATAACATGAGTGTGGGGACAAAACCCCAAAAAACAGTTTCCAGGCTCTCGGCCTCACATAGAAAGGTGCTGGCTCGGGTAGTAAATGGCCATCAACTGTGATCAGATGCCAGCAGCTGTGGCTAGTTGGCCGTCAGCTGTAACCCGTAGGCCATTGGCCACTAATATAACGGCTGTGGCTACGCTAGCAGAGATGGAATGGGGGCTAGCAAGAAGATGGTGGCTGGCAAGCACGGACTGCTGTTAGGCAGATTATGTAGATCCTGCTTCCTGTGTCTCCAGCCCAGCCGCCAGCGAGAATATATTGGTTTGATTCCCCTATCTATGGCTCTGTGGGTGTTCCTGTTTGGCCTCACCGTGTCCTGCGTTCTTGGGCGGGGAGTGGGAGCTGAGACCCTGCACGACAAATGGCGCAGCGAGCAGGGTCCCCTGCGTGACACATGGCGTAGTCGGCAGGATACGGTGCTGGCCAAAGCTTTCCGAAGGGCAGTGGAGCAGTTTGTGCATATGAAAGCTCAGTCTCAGGAAGACCAGGAGGAGCAGCTGCCGGAGAGCTCGATTCCCGTGGAGGGGTGGAAAGACGTGGATGGTTCCCCAACCAGCAGAGGCCGGAGAAAGCGGAGAAAGCGAAGGTTGTTGCCGCCCTGTGGGCTGGGAACTGCTTGCTGAGGCAGCCCGGATGCAGGACTTGTCCCAGGAGGAAATGCTTGCTGAGTCCTCCGTGGGAGATGAGGGTGAGGTCAAGGTCGTCCCTCACCCCCAGGACAGCCCTGGCAAATGACTATGGACTATGGGGAATTGCCTTCCATCCCTAATTTAATGGACGCTTGACTGTTTGGGAACATACCACCATGTTGTGGGACTGGCGAGAATGTTTGCTTTTGTGTCTTGACTGGCCGCCATTGATAATATGTAAGCACCTTGATGTGAGCCGCTGTTGTTCCAGCACAGTACCCCGAGAGGCCCAGAGAGAGAGTGGCAGTGCCCTGAGGCCCTGGCTGTGTCCAGGAAGTCTGGCTGTGTCCAGAGAGAGTGGCAGTGCCCTGAGGCCCTGGCTGTGTCCAGGAAGTCTGGCTGTGTCCAGAGAGAGTGGCAGTGCCCTGAGAGGCCCTGGCTGTGTCCAGGAAGTCTGGCTGTGTCCAGAGAGTGGCAGTGCCCTGAGGCCCTGGCTGTGTCCAGGAGGTCTGGCTGTGCCCAGAGAGAGTGGCAATGCCCTGAGAGGCCCTGGCTGAGTCCAGGAAGTCTGGCTGTGTCCAGAGAGAGTGGCAGTGCCCTGAGAAACTCTGGCTGTGCCCGGGGAGACAGGTGGTACCTTAAGAAGCCCAGGAAGTCTGGCTGTGCCCAGAAGTACTGGTGGTGCCCTGAGAAACCCTGGCTGTGCACAGAGAGCCTGGCTGTGTTCAGGATAGTGCATTCACATCCAGGCTCCTCACACAGGGACCCTCGCAGAAGACGCTTGTCGCGTAGATTGTGAGGCGAGACCCTGTAGGGGTGGAGTGTGGGGACAAAACCCCAAAAAACAGTTTCCAGGCTCTCGGCCTCACATAGAAAGGTGCTGGCTCGGGTAGTAAATGGCCATCAACTGTGATCAGATGCCAGCAGCTGTGGCTAGTTGGCCGTCAGCTGTAACCCGTAGGCCATTGGCCACTAATATAACGGCTGTGGCTACGCTAGCAGAGATGGAATGGGGGCTAGCAAGAAGATGGTGGCTGGCAAGCACGGACTGCTGTTAGGCAGATTATGTAGATCCTGCTTCCTGTGTCTCCAGCCCAGCCGCCAGCGAGAATATATTGGTTTGATTCCCCTATCTATGGCTCTGTGGGTGTTCCTGTTTGGCCTCACCGTGTCCTGCGTTCTTGGGCGGGGAGTGGGAGCTGAGACCCTGCACGACAAATGGCGCAGCGAGCAGGGTCCCCTGCGTGACAATGAGTGCTCTGCTTTGGGATGTTGGCTTCCCTTCTCTTTTGTGTACCTGTTCTGAATTGCAGTACTTTCTCTCCAGCTGCCTCACCCAGGTACGAGCAGCCTCCCTCACACACAACCTTTGCTAGTCAGTCATGGTGGTGCCCACCTCCCACAATAGCATCACTCACTCTGGAAAGGTGTGACAATCTGGTGACTGTGGGGACAAAGCCCCAAAAAGCAGTTTCCAGGCTCTCAGCCTCACATAGAAAGGTGCTGGCTCGGGTAGTAAATGGCCATCAACTGTGATCAGATGGCCAGCAGCTGTGGCTAGTTGGCCATCAGCTGTAACCCATAAGCCATTGGCCAATAATATAACTGCCGTGGCTACGCTAGCAAAAAAGGAATGGGGGCTAGCAAGAAGATGGTGGCTGGTAACCTCGGATTGCTGTTAGGACAGCAGGTTGCAGATTATGTAGATCCTGCTTCCTGTGTCTCCAGACTAGCCGCCAGCGAGAATATATTGGTTTGACTCCTCTATCTATGGCTCCGTGGGTGTTCCTTTTTGGCCTCACCATGTCCTGCGTTCTTATGTGGGGAGCGGGAGCAGAGACTCCGCCTGACACCCTGCACGACAAATGGCGCAGCGAGCAGGGTCCCCTGCACGACAGTGACCAAGCCTAAGCATGTGTACAGGAGGCAGGAAGGAGTGACCACGGTTGCACATTGCCCTGGTGGTTTTAGAAGACCAGATTAATACGTCGCTTTGGATGCAGGAGAAGGTGTCATTATAGCTTCTGATCTTGTAGGACTAAGATGACCTTCTGAACTGGTGAGCAAAGCACGAGATCCCCTAACTGCATAGAGAAGGAAAGGGGGGGCAGGAAGAGCACAGCGGACATGAATGAACTCTGTACTATGGGACAAACACAGTGTTAGACATTATCATGTATTGATGATGTCCAAAGGCTCCAGAATGCCTCCTAAGCCAGGGACAGGCAGCCCTGGGAGTTGACCCAAAATCATCTAGCACCCCGCTTCCCTGTCCTTTGGCCTTCGTAAAGCACACCTCTCTCTCTGTGTGTACCCTTTTCCTGAACCTCAGGCAGCCATGTTTATCCAGACCCTGCAAGTGTAAAATTGATGACATAATCATGCGATGGTGTCTGTGGGACTATTACAGGAGGATTAGGCTATTATCAACAAATCGGGACCAGTATTGTTTTATCAGCATGGGAGTGTTTTCAATTAATTTGTAATTAAATAAAGGAAGCAATTTACTGGGTCTTGAAGGAGTCAGGGCAGGGGGAGGCTTATCTCATCCGTCTCAGCTGTGCATTCCTCCGGCAGCGGTTCATTGTTTACATCGCAGTGGTGATATCTGATCTGACCTATAGGAGTAATTCAATAAAATATCAATATTTTCCTTCCTTTAACCCGTGGTGCTGTGAGGAATGGAGAAATCGGCCTGGGATGGCCTCCACCGTGAGCCCATGGAGCTATGCTTTTGGCCTCGCCATTCCCGCCGAAAAGCCCGGCCATGTCCAAAAAGACCAAACTAGTTTTGTCTAGGTGGAAGCGAAGCGGACTTAAATGTCTTTGCATCTAGATTTTCTAGGCACTCTGTTGGCCCCTTTACAGCTGTGGTCTGATAGAATCCCTTCCTGACCATCTTGCAAAGTAAACACTGTTATCGCCATTTTATTGGACGAGCAAATGTAGGTGAGTGGGTGGCTGAGCCAGGAACGGTACCTAATTCTGGAGCAGCCGTAGGGCCCAGAGCTTCACGGTCTACTCCGCTCAGCCCACGTTTCTGCAGACTAGGAAAGTGAAAATGTGGCCAGTCCTGCCACACAGCCAGAGGACACTGTAGTCGTTCTCGATAGGCTTTTATTTGTAGTACTGTAGTCATCCAGATATCCACAGGGCGTGCCACAGATATTTCAGTAAATCTATGCTAAATAGTAATAATCAGTATAACAATGGCAAGAAGGTCCAACACTACCTTGATTGTTTAGCAGGTTCCAGTGTAAACCATAAATGCTGAACTCATTAAAGCCTCATAAAAATGCCGTGAGGTACAAGTCTATTATGATACCTGTGTTATAGGTGACCAATGAGTTCATTAATTTATCTAAGGTTACATTCTTACTTGTGGAGTTGGATCTCAAAACCAGCAAGATAGCATTTGTCTATAGCAGCCGTCTCCAGAGTGGAGTATTACTAGAAGTATTAGAATTTATCATTGCATTTATTATTTATGTAGAAGTTATCATATTGATTATCTTTAAAAATCTACACTAGGAGTTAAGATATTTTTTTGACCTTGGCACCTACTGTTCTGGTACCAGTTCCGATGTGTGAGGGTTTTCCCCCCACGCCAAACAATCCTTCTGACACCGGCTGGGTGTCCTACAATTCAACTCACTTCTAACGCTGTCTGCTGGAGATAGCATACGATCCACAGATTAAGGGCTCACTCAATCCTACAAGACCGCACCCCCTTTTGCCCCCACCTCTGACACCCATCGTAAGTCCACGTTACTACCTGTGCTCTGACCTACTGGCTATAAACTAGAGGTTCCAACTACCCCCACCTTGGGTTTGATAGATTAAGAAATGCCACAGAGGATCACAGAACTCTGAGTAACACCTTACTTACTGGATTATGGTTTATTATAAGAACACATAACTCAGGAACAGCCAGATGGAAGAGCTGCCCAGAGCCAGGTATGGGGAATGGGTGCAGAGTTTCCATGCCCTCTCCTGGCATGCTTCTCCCCCAAAGCTTCCCATGTTCACCAACCTGGAAGCTTCCAGAACCCCATCTTTTTGGGTTTTTATGGAAGCTTCATTACACAGGCGTGATTGATGAAATCATTGGCTATTGGGGATTGAATACCATCTCCAGCCCCTCTTCCTCCCCAGAGGTTGGTAAGAGAGTGGGACTGAAAGTTCCAAACCTCTAATCACATGGTCAACTCCACTGGCAACCAGCCCCCATCCTTTGCCCACTTCAGGATCCAGTTCAAACTCTGAAAAGTTTCTCTGATCTCTCAGCTAAAAGGAACCCTTTTCTCAACTACCATAGGAGTTTGCCTATGCTTCTTTTCGCACTTAACACATTTCATCTTATATTAGGGCTATTTTTGTGTCGGGCTTATGTTGCTTATCTTGAAGACTGTGCATTGCCCATATTTGTATTCCTTAGACTTCCTGGTCCAGTGCCTCATGGTGGGAAGCCAATTTATGAATAAATAAGCCCCAAATGTCTGGAGACCTCCCTTTGCCAAAAAGGTGTCTAAAGCTGATGGCATTTCTGAGCAGAGGTAGTCAGGCTACAGTGTTTTTCTCTCTCCCCAGCTGCTGGCTGCTATGGTACCAAAGTCCCCAGCTGGGGACAGCTGTGCCAGTTGGCACCCGCTGAGCATGTAGCTACAGCCACAGAGTGGAAATGCCCTGGCGGGGGTGGGGCTTGTCTTACTGACTACTAACTCTGCCTTAAGCACTTTAACCCTGGGAAGTCTACCCGTGTTTCTCAGGCTTCTGGGTGGGCTTCTGGGCATTCGCTACAGTCTGTAGAAGGGCTTTGCTTTTGTTTCTTTGTTCCCTCATAAGGGACATCCTGCATCTCTGGGCCCTCGGGTTTTCTGGAAGCTCTGCAGATAGTGGCTGGTGTTGTGATAAGCATAGTGGGAACTCCTGTGACAGCAAAGGATTTTTTTCTGATTTATTTAAACTCTGCCCTATTCTAAAAAGGATTTTAGGAAGACGACCAAATACATGTAGCACGAAGGTGTTTTTCAAGTGAGACAATTAATGCAAAGGAAAAAGATATGTAGAACAACTAAGATTATGTAGAAAATGACCAGTATGGAACATGAAGGTCATAAGATCCTGTGTATTTGCTGTCGATATTCTGCAAACCTGACTCTGAGCTTCCTGGAAAGCAGAGAAAAAGGGGGATAGATAATCAATTACGTGTCTGTAGGATAAGAACAAACCAATTGCTTAAGAGGCAGCTCGAGGGCATCGTGGGTGTCCTAAGACATTTTACTGTGTGTTTTCTATGGAGAAGTATCCGGTGTGAGGAAGGAAGACATGACATCCTTAAGAACATTGAAACACACCAGCAGAAACGGGGCCTGATAACCTGATGGTGGGCAGTATACTTACCTGGTAAGGCCCTGCTGTACAGACCAGTTGTCTTCTCCTGGTCCTTACAGCTTCAGCCCCACAAACTTTCTTGGAGCCACTACTCCATGTCAGCTAGGAGTAAAGGTTTCAAGGAGCTGGACAACAGCAGAATATACTGACCCCTAACAAGTCTCTGGGCTCTGTCCGTCTGATCACTGGAGCCAGAGAGTCAGTGAAAATTCAAATGTACAGCTGGACCAGGTGAGGGGGGAAGTCTTCTAGGAGCTGATTCTTCAACATTGTAGTTAAGGCAGCTTCAGTCTCATTCGTGCTGAGTCCCTTAAAGTTATCTTGGGGACCCGAAGCCACAGCCTTAACAAAGCACTGGGGCCATTGCTCCAGATGGAGCTATATTGTCATCACATAAAGGAAAAGGGGCACCATCTTGGTGCAGTGGAATTAAACTGACCCTGGTTGTTTTTCTTGGAACCATATTCAGTAGTCTCTGAGTGGTAGGATCTGGCGTAAAATTATTAAAAGGAAACTCTATTATGAATTACTTTCCAGGGAGGAACTGGTAGCTCTCTTTAATGATTATAAGAGTGGAGACCACCACGTGGAAAAAAAAAGTACTTAATACATGCTAGCACCTATACAAAGGGTGTGTTGCGCAATCTCAAGAAATGCATGATTCTGGATGGTATGTCTAGAACCATGAGTGGCAGGAAATACGTTTGGGCTTAGTATGAGGGGTAATCATTAAAAAATAATTCGAGCCGTAAAGGGCTGCGTTAGAAGGAGGGGATGTCTAGGCAGAGGCTGGCCAACTACTTGCAAGGAAATCGCGTATCGGTAAAAAAAATTGACCTGGATACCATTTAAATTCTTTTTCAAGTGTGACTTTCAGTGATTCTATGAGAAGTGTAATGCTCCTCCCCAGTTATCAAAGGGAAATTGGTTTCCATCTGTGTTTTCTCTTCCTTAGTGAAATGGGCTTGTGCTAATCCAGTCACACTCCCTTACTCTGACTTCTGAGGCTGATGGGCCCAAGTGGCTGGGGTCCAGAGGACAGGACAGAAATAACTGATGTATGTGTGACTAGAATCTGTATCTATCAAGGGTCATCTCTTTATGTACCAATAACATCATGAAACATTTACTGAGTTCTTGTGTTATACCTAAACTGGGAAGAGGAGGGTCATGGTGGACAAAAGAATTGGACGTGTATCAGTGTTAGAAAGCTCCCAGTCTAGCAGGGGCAGTGGGGAAACTCAGCCAAAGCCATCAGGGCCATCCAGCTGGGTGTGGGGTAAGGCTTTCACACGCCCTAGTCTTCCTGTGCATTCTCAGAAACACATGATGCTCCTCATTCTTGTTAGCAAAACCCACTTCCTCTGTTCACGGAGAAAGAGTAGGAAACGCAGTGGCCCTGGCCTGGTCTTTGTGGCAGGAGCAGAATGCAAGAGGGAGAATGGTAAGAAAGAAATGAGGCCAGAGAGATGGCCGGGCCCGATCACAGGGGCCCTGGAGGACTTCCGTTCTGAATGAGATCGGAAACCACTGAAGGGTTTTGAGTAAAGACAAAATACCCGGATTTTATTACTGAAGGTTGCCTCTGCAGCATCTGAAGCTACTGCTTTGTGGATTCACTGTAAGGGGTAGGGGCAGGAGCAGGGAGGGTGGTTAGCAATGACTTGGAGTAATTCTGCTGAGGCTCAAGAGAGGTGGGTGGCCATGGTAAGGTGCGATGAGGAGGACGAGCACACAGGATTGGGGCATGGAAATGATCAGCATTGGGCTTCAGGAAAATGGTCCGGCAGTAGGGATGCGAGGAGAAATGTCCTCCTCAGTGCACAGCAGGAAAAAGTTGGAAGTCCTGAGAGTGTTTCTTAAAGCTGGGCCTTAAACCACCTGCCCTTGAATCACCGGTGGAGCTTGGTAAAATACAGATTCCTGGGTTCCTGACCTGATCTGCAGAATTAGAATATTGCAGGAACCATTGTGAGGTCCTCAGCAGGCCATTCTTTTGAACGCCCAAGTTTGGGAATCACAAAGGGTAGATAGAAGTCCTTAAGACTGAAAATCAACAGAATGTCTCTTGACGTAAATTTCAAATCCAAAGAAATAGATGAGTATCAGAGCTTTTTTCTTTTCCCTCTGAAATAGTACTATGTAATAGTAATGCTAGACTCTACCATTTTGGTAAGGTGCTATTTAGGTAGATACAGTCCTAAGTAATTTACCTCTGTGTCAGGGAAAATTGTGTCTAAGAAAATGTTTCTCTAGTCACAACCTCCCCCATACTTACGCCTCCCAAGATGAGTGGACCCTAAGAAGAATCCTTAGCTCCCTGCATGGGGCCATGGTTTGGGGTTGCCAATTAGAGGCTGAGAAGGTGAACAACGCTGCATGTAAGAAACGGCTGGAGAGAAACCCTGGGATGGTCCAGGGTAGGGTGGAGCCTCAACTGAGAGCAGGAGCCAGGGAGGAAAGGAGGATGTGGCCTGAGGATGACTGGAGAGAGAGGGAAGATGGATGAAGTGGCCAGGCCCCAGGGGCAGCTCTTGGGAACTGGCTGACATGTTTAAACAGGATTGGATGACGCTTCGTCAACTGGCCTGTGAAGTGAGCTCTCTTCCCCACCACCTCCCCTGGCACATCTTCACCATTATTACCTCTTGGATCTGTTTTGGGGGTGCTGTGATGTGCCAGGTTCTGCCGTGAGGGGGCGGGGCACAGGCCGAGGACAGAGGCCGCCCAGCGGTTTGTGCCCCATCAGCTCATTCAAGCTCACAGCCACGGCGCTGCCAACGTGGCCACACAGGACTGCCCTGCTTGCCTCTGCTCTCTCCCACATGAATCCCTTGGGGCTTTTGCAGAATCTGTGTGGTCATTTTATTTATTGTTTTGGTGTTTTCCAGGCAGAGAATCTGGAATTAGAGCGACCTTTTTCCCACAGCAGCTGCTGATTTATCATAGGATCTGTTAGGGTCCGTCCAGCTGTTGATGTTCTTGACATGAAACCATTTAATTCAAAATTGGCTCAGCTGGAAAATTAGGTTAAGGGTTTTTACAGTCACAGTACAAGGCAGAAATTTTACCCTTTTTTTTTTTTTTTTTTTTTTGGTAAACCCAAGGTGCTAGTGGTACGAACCGCAATTCAAAGAAGTTTCAATTCTATGCAGGGCAGTGTTTACGCTGTCCCTGAGAAAAGCTAAAAGGTGGGAGGAAAATTCAGTTGTTCTTACCTGGGGAGTCACCGCGGGGGCACCAAAAATGGCTGCCAGAAGGCTGTAAAGGGACTACAGATGTGTGGAAGCCTCAGCAGAGCTCAGGGGAGAGAAGGGGGTGCTCCCCCGGCACAAAGAGGGAGTGTATACATTTGCTGCTTACCTCCAGCCTGAGCGCCGGGATCACCGCCTGCCAGGTCAGACTTTCCATCATTAGGTGGTCCGGCATACCTGTCACAGTGCTGTGTAAAAGTTTCAGAGGCCTCACCTTGCCCTGGAGCCCTGCCAGGAGAAGGTGGGTGGTAGTGGCTGCTGCTGTGAGGACCAGTTAACTGCTGGAAGGAGCCAGGACTCAAGTTTTTGTTCGCCGCCCCAAAGTCAGTCCTCTGAGGTGAGGATGAACTGAGAGGTGAAATAGGGTGCAGGGTGGAAGCCATGTCGACCTGGCTTGTGGGGGCCCCCTCCCACCTTGGGGGTGTGCTTCCAGACTCCACACAGAGCCAGGCTCAGGGGAGGGGAGCCTCAGGGGGAATAGCCCTTCTTGTGTTTGGTGCTTTAGGAGAAACACAAACTAGAACACATTCAGGGAAGAACCTCAGACCTCATGATCTGGGGGGACAGGGGCAGAGGTAGCTGGAGGAGAAAAGTCTTGGCTGATATTTCAGGACAGGTGGGTTGTGAGGGGTAAAGGATGTGATCAATTAGTTCAGATACCAGTGCTGTAAAAGGACAGCCTGGATTGTTCTGTGGGGCAAGGGGGAAGTAAAGGTTCAGCAAATGGAAACCACACAGAAGTACATTTTGAGGTAAAATTTTTAAAAAATAATAAGGCCGTTCCCTGCCTGTATAACACCTCAACAAATATGCCAAATTGGGAGCAAGTTTAAGCATCAGATGGGTATTTTCCTTTAAAGAAAAAAAAATGCACAAAAGCTTTAAAGTTCCTCAAATCTATAATCCTGGACTCAGGTCTAGTCTTAAAATGTTTTCTTCCTTTTTCTGTGAAACTGTCTAAACCTCACTCTAGTTGTTTGGTAAATTAAGATGATAAACTCTTTTCACTGGAATACTGAGAGAATGAAAAGGCACCAAGTGTTCACTGTTTCAAATCTTCCAGAATGGTAATTAAAGTCTAAATGCAAAATATGTGTTTTTCATTTAATTATATTAGGGACAAGTTAGGCAAATGAATGCAGACTGAAAGAATTGGATAGCATGGATATTTTGAAATATTTACCACAATTCTACAGCCAAGGAAGATTCAAGTTCCTAATTCTTTCTCCCTTAAATTTTTTGCATCTGGATTTATTTAGGCTGGGATAATGCCCACTTCCTAACCCACAATTCTTCATGGTAACAAGTCCACTGCATGCACCCAGGACAAGCAACTTTACCCCAGCCTTGGTCAGACAAGTGTGAGTCAGAGGTTCTTTTCACACAGGGCTGAATCTACTGGAAACTCCCATTCTTTACAGAGTGCACACAGTCGAGCTGTGTCTTTATTAATTAAAGCATTGAGATGAATATGTTGACGGTGAGGAGAATCACTCATTATCCAGAAGTATTGCCCACACTTGCCAAACATCTGGATTTAGTGGAGAAACGTTTGAGTGGTTCAACTGAATTTTTATTTTTCTTTTGGATGTTTTGGTATCGTGCAGACCCAGATTCAGTCGAGACTTGCAAGAGGGGGAAAAAACTCACAAAAACAAACCAAAAAAAAACACCAAACAGAATGACTTAATGCTAGGATAACAGTCTAAAAATAATAAATATATTTTCATGTATGATCGTTGTGATGCGAGAAGACACTGGGGAACAAAAACATTCTTCTAAGGAAGTCAGTGAGTAACGACGAGGCAACAGAAAATAATGAACTAAATTCTTTGATCTCTCGCACAAATCAGGCAAATGATTGGTAAATTAGGAAGCCATAAAAATGGGTCAGAGTAAGATGAAGTGTAAATAATTTTAGCGGGTATTTGGAAATCCTGAATGCACAAAGATTAGCAGAAAGCAATAAGCTATAATGTGGAACATGAAAAAGTGTATGGAAGGAACCACTTATATTTTTGAAGGCGAACGACGAATGGAGAAGAATCCCAGGAATCTGGCTAACAAGAAATACTATTAGACCAAGCTGGGAAAGGAGGAAGAGGATTTTGAACATTCTTCTTCCTTATTCTTCTCTTTAACTGTTGGGGATGGAGAAGCTCTACCCCTGACCCCCGTGCAGGCTCCTAGAGGCTCATGAAAAGGGAGAGGACCATGCCAATTCGACCATTGGCATGACGAATGCATCCCCGGGTGATTGAGACTTTTAGGGCTGGAGAATTCAATTGGCACCGCGGTTGTGCAGCTCTTCTCAGAGCAAGGAAATGTAGCGTTATTTCACCTCCATTCCTCTCCCTCTCCTTTGCTTTCCCATACCACCTCCAGCTTAGCGAGGTTCTTTATGTACCCTCTCCACTCCTGGTCTGGAAGATGGGAATCTAGTGTCCCCCTTTGTTCAATGCCCTGCCCTACCCACAGCTCACTTAACATCTCTATTTCTTCATCTATAAAATGGGGATATTGAATAATGTTTCTTTAAGGAGAGCATCCAACTATAAGATGTTAAAATCCGAAAGAACTAAGCAATTATTAGTAATAGGAAAGAGACAAGGAGCAAAGGATTAGACCCAATGTTCTTTGACAAAGATTAATGGGACATGCAGATGGTACCAAGCTAGAAGAAGCAGACCCCAGTGTGGGCAGGCAGTTGAACACATGAATGGTATTAAGAGATTATAGAAATATGGGCGGAAAATAATGAAATGGGATTCAACTTTGAAAAATGCAAAGTAATGCATTTGGGAGCACGTAACCAGAACCACATGAGTTTGCAATGTTTTGCGGCAACAGAATTAGCTGGAGAGAGAATCGTCACGCCCATTCAGAGGAGACGGATGATCTCTGTACCCCTAGGGGAAGCCACACGTGGAATTCTGAGTTTAAATATCTCCCTTTGAGGGAAGGGATGAGAAAAAAGAATGAATAAGAGGTCCGAAAAGTGCAAAGCAATTAGGTAATTAAAGGTGGTTGATTTAAAGTGAAGATTTTATAATTTCATAGAATGGGTTGGCTGGTATTAGGCTGTTATGGGAACACAGAACAAAGTGAGTCCCAGTTTCTAAACTGTCATGGAGTCAGAGAATACGAGAGAAGGAGAGTGTCTCAGAATCCTACTTATCCCTCCCCCATTTTTCAAATGAAGCCAAGACTCAAATAGTTCAAAAAAGGGTGTAGTTGATTAAAGTGATGTCTCAAGCAGAAGTAAAGATGACACCGCAGAGCCTATGGGTTTTAAGCCCTTAACCCCGTAATCTCTGAATGTGGCACCACTTTTGATGTCTTCTTGTCTGTGAGCAAACTTCATTCTGTCTTTGTTCTGGCACCTTTTCCCTCACGTCTCTCTCCCCATCTTCCTTTCTCTAATGGGTACCCTCCCCCAGCCCACATTTCCACCTACTATATGTACCCCTCCTTCACCCCACAAGGGAGAGCCAGGAGGAAGCCACCTTCACCTTTAAAAACCTCTTTCCTTTGATCAGAATCAATTTTCCCTTCTGTCTGTTCTTTTGGGTCTTTTCATTTTAAAATTCACTAAGGCAATAATCAATCCCACTGTATTGCAAGCCATGTGCTCAGCTCATGCATCTGAGGGGAGGGGCGGTGTCTTCATCATCTTTGTGTCCCCATGGTTTGTCACAGGGCCTGACAGAAACAGACAGCTTTTCCATGAAAGTTAAATGAATGGAATATTCTGTTTTCTCTCCATCACTCGCTTCCTAAATTTCTATCCGGTTTTCAAGGCAGAGAGATTTGGGGAAGTGACGCATACGGTGTCTTCACACTGTCACTGTTGGTGTCCACGTGTGACATCACTTGCTCCCCTGAGACACTTATCAGAGCAGAGGTCCTTTACAGAAATCAAATCTAACCAGCCCTTCTCCCACTCTCCCACCAGCACCACTGATTGGCTAACTCTATCATTCAGCTTTTGTTCAGATGTGTCCTGTGTCACACTGTGTTTCACAATGTATTTCTCTACTAAAGGAGGATTCCATGATGAAATAAGTGGGAGATGTTTGGTTAAATAAAAGTAACTTGCATTCTTTTACTGTCCTGTGTGTCACGAATCTCGAGGCTGGAATCAACCAATCTGATTTCAAAACTCTTTTCTCAGGAGGCATACTCAGGGAGTCAGTCGTATTTTGTGGAAGACACGCTGAGATACGTGGAGCTTCCTGACAAGTGATCACGCTGTAAACAGCTCAGTGCTTACTGTGGACCAGACACTGTTGCAATGCTCTATATGTAATAACTCATTTAATTCTCACAACTCCGTAAGACAGTTATAATCCCCACTTTACTGATGAGAAAATTGAGGTCTAGAGAGCTTAAGAAATTTGCTTATCGTCGGACAGCTAATGAGTGGCAGAAGCAGAAAGCAGAATTCGGTCCCAAACTTTCCGACGTCAGTGCCCCGTGTATGAGGCTACAACCCCACTCCCTATAGCTGTCACCCCACATTGACCTCTGAGTGCTGCAGAATGAGTCCAAGCCCTTAGAGCACACAAACCCCCTTGAAAACAACTAACATTCTTCTGAGGCCTCTCTTTTCTGAATCTCCCAATTCTTCAACTGTGCTTCAGATGGCAAAGTCGAAAGTTCTTTTCCCTTCTGGTGCTCAGAACTATGGTGATTTTATGTCCCTCGTGGAGTTGAGATCTCAGAATATCCAGCCACCCTCAGGTGGTTCGACCAACACCAAGAAGAGCAAACTCTCACCTCTCTCTAGAAACACATTAGATTTGGGGGGGAAGTTTATTTCTGTGTTTGTTTGAGGTATCCACACTGAGCTATTGGCCCATGGTTAGCTAAATGCTGACTACAATCCAAGCTCTGCAGAGCATGGCTTTGAGGCATATTTCATGAGGTCCTTTCATAAGTGACAAAAGCTAATAAGCAAAGGCTGCCCTCCGCTCAAAATGACCCCACTTAGGCCAGTCTGCAAGGGTCGTGTATGCCACACGTGTTTCCTTCCACCTCCCATTTTCACAATTCTGACCCTTCGGTGACCAGCTGGCAGCTGCAACAGCCTTTTCAGGAGCAAATCACGAGGAGATACAGTGGCAGCCCAGGAAATATGCTTCACTGAGAGGAACTACTTTTAAGGGTGTTCCCATTGACTTAACATTAGAAGCAGGATGGGAGAGAGGACGAGAGAAGGGAAGAGGTGCTTTTTGTAATTATACCAACATGGAGACGTGTGTACAGCCAAACAGACACTTGGAAACATAGGTCTCTCCTTCCATCAGAACCACGGAGGTCAGAGGAGAATGAGTGGCCTATCAGCTGGATAGGGCAGTCAGGCCTCCGCTCGAATGGGAATTTCCTCACTTGACAGATGGGGATTGAGTGTCTGTTCACTAACATTTTCCCTCTAATTACTAATTATACCAGAGAAAGGGGCTTTGTGGCCAGAGTCCTGGAAATGTGAAATTTGATCAGTAGAGATTTGCAGTAAAGATGGGAGATTGATGTGTGACGTCAGACAGCTGGCAAGGAGGCCCATCAGGCCAGGAGGCCAGCAGCTGCTCACAGTGGATTTGAGCGGGTCGGGGGAGGACCCAGGAAAGTGGGGGACCAGATCTGGGAGACGAGAGATAAGGAGAACCATGTTAACAGTTTTGCTTTCCCCTCCTCCTCTTTCTTTCATTTCAGATAAGAACACATTCATCCTCTGAGTTGGAGAGCAGAGCCAACAGGTGGCGAGGCCTATCCCTGCCGAGAAGGCAGCTGCTGGAAGCGAGAAAGGGTGCCGGGAAGAGGGAGTTTCAGGTGGGAATCTGCACAGAGCAATTAACCTTCACCCTGAAGCACAGCCCAGTCCACTCCCAAGCACTCACAAATGAGACCACAGCCCTGAGGGTCATCCGCTCGGAACATTCCCTAGCGCAGTGATGCTAAAAGGGTTGCCGGAGGACCAACTGCAGCGTTATCCGCTGACCTTCTGGTTAACAGTGCACATTCCTGGACCCCACCCCAGGCCGCTGGAGCCTGGATCCCTGTCGTGGGGGAGTCCATCTCCCAGTCACTTTCTCTCGCGTGATCCCATGTGTTGTCTTCTTTGCACATAAACCATTATGACAAATTTATTACCCATCCATCTGTTTTCTGTCTGTCCCATGCTGGCACATGTTCCAAAGGGGCAGGGACTGAGTTCTGAGAACAGTACCTCACACAGGGAAGGCGCTGGATAAATATTTGTTGGAGGAATTGGAGGGCGATAAGGAGAAAGAAAGGAGCCCGGTTCCTATGCTCTGGGAGATTCAGGTAGTATGAGTTGGGGTGGCCGCCAAGGGAGAGGGCCACTGCTCCCCATGGGGGTTACAGCAACAGCAGGGACGCCGGAGGATCTTACACGACCAGGGAGCCCTTCCTGCACTCACACTCAAACGTCTCCTGACGAAACTATCTCACCACAGCCACACAGACCCCACCAGTAGCCAAGCCAGGTGCGTGGACCGCTCCTTTGCACCTTTGCACCCGGAAAAGCCTTACATTCACACCTGGTATCGTTCATCAGTCGTCCCTAAGACAGAAACATGAGGCCAGCACTGCCTCCTCAAATTTGAGGGGCACAGAAATTCAGGCCCTAAGAGTCACAATGTGCTGTAGGTCATGAAACAGTCAGAAAGGGCAGGGGAAAAGGGTAAACCCTGGCCCTCCTGTGTCATATAAACTGGCAATATCTCCCGACCCATCTGCTTCCTGCATTTTCTTTGATGGTTATTCTTGAAGCCACTGGGGGTTTTATACCAGTCAGGAAGGAGGGCGATATTAGCCTTCCACCATTTTGAGCAATACGCATTGCACTTAACCTACCTGGGACTCTTTTTTTCTATTTTTGTACACTAGAGTTTTGAATATTGAGTACTCTGTCTCAATTCTCAATTGAGTACTCTGTCTCATTCTAGGTGACTAGAATGCTCACAAATGCAGCATATTCAATGTAACTAACGCCTTATAGATAATGCTTTCTTAGAACCAATTCTAGTAAATCAGTCTTTAAAATCCCCACTCCCATATAATAACGTGGTCTTTTCCTGGCTTGAGAGTGTTACATACATTGTGAAATGAGGGAATCATGGGCTATCAGACCGAGCTCTGAAGAAACATGTCAGCTAAGTCCTCCCCTCCTTACAAGGTCACAAGTAAGGAAGCAGAGACCCAGGGATTTCACATGGCGTGGGACACAGTGTGGCGAGCTTCCAGTTCGTGCTCACGAGGCTTTTCATGGGAAACCTCGTGCTTGTCCTAACCTTGAGCCCACAGCAGGCCTAGCAGGCATTACGTGATGTTAATCCTTTCTGCTGTTGACTGATTACACACTAAATCCCTGTAACCCTGAGGCTGTGGACAGCCTTAGGAAGGCCTACATGTCCCTTTGCCACTACACCTACGTGCCCTCGATCCTATGCCCATACACAGGCGACGCGTGTCATGGCCGCTACAAGCTCAGAGGACTCTATGGGGACTCTCCCTGGGAATAGTAGTCAGGAGCCCCTGAGCACTGAGCTCACTTCTCCTAGAAGCTGTGTAAGGAAGGCCTCCCATGGTAATGGTGGGGAACGTGGGTCCCCAGCCTCGCCTCTGAGGGGGTGACACTCTCTCCTAGGAGCTGCAGGGGGTCTGTCCTACAGCAGCCCTGAGAGCCATCATGGCCCCCAGATCTGTCAGTCCCAGCGTCAGCCTGAGCTAGGAGAGGATGAGGGAGCCAGTTGGGAACGGCTCTTCTCCCATTTGCCAAAAAAGATGAACAAGCATTCCCAGGCATGGGGCAGAGAAGCCATCTGAAGTTAGTTCTAAGGCTAATGCGACATCATTTTCTGGTGGGGCTTGAGTGCTCTGGCACTCATGGAGGACTTGGACTCCTGAGTCACTGCTCTATGTTTCTGTTCTCTGTATATTTCTGAGAGGTAAATAGAATCAAAGAGTAGTATCCCTTTTCAAGGATAGAACAACTAGGGGTGTCTTTTCCCCTTCTCCATGCAGGGCATTCTTCATTCCTCAGACTTCAGCTCATTGGTGTGTCCCTCGAGGCTGCCTGGTCACATCACCCTCCTAGTCTGCCATCCTTCCTCTGTGCCCCTGCACACCCACCACACCCCTCGGTGACAGTCCTGTCCTGTGGGCTTCTAATGATTGACTTTCAAAGTCTGTTCCTTCAGTAGGCTGTCTCCTCTCCAGAGCAGGGGGTAGGTTTGGGGTTTTGTTTTTTAACTTTCTAGACACTTCTCTTCCCAATTCACCTACTCTCTACCTCACCCTAAGTCCAGTTTTAAAAGCTGGTACATTAAAGATACTGAAAAACCAGAAAAGAAGAAAGCGTAAGGAGGAAAGTTAAGTGGCTTACCCAACGTCACAGAGCGACTTAGCTTTGGAGTTCCGACATTCAGTGCAGTACTCACGTCTAAACTCGGCTGTCATCATGCTTATTTGGTTATCCACAAAGAGTGACACATATTTTTAAGAATGATTTTACTACTAAAGAAATGAAGACCATACAGCACAGGCCTGTTAATTCTTAAGTATGATTAGACGATGGCTTATGGGTTCCATCTATGCTTTAAATCAGGATCATTTTCAGGTCTGATGGAAATTACATGGTGGCTTTGGCTTCACAGGGAAGGAACCTCGAGCTAATCAGCCTTGAGAATGCCACCATCTGAGATACCAAGGCAAAAACAAAAGAATGCGATCGCTTTAGAGTCTCCCTTTAAGAATGTCCCAAGGCTGGGCGGCTACGAGATGAGTTGGGACTGGAATCCTAGCTACTGGCTTAAGTGCTTTGCAAGAGGTCACAGCTGCTGCTGCGGACAACCAGGGTAAAATCCCGTTTTTTTAACTTTCAACTTTCTGCTGACCTTGTGTCTGAGCCATGCCTGTCCCAAATCGTTTCTTCTTTAGTGCCCTGTCTTTGCTCTTCATTCTATCCCCAGCGTTTAAGGTCGTGCCTGGAATTTGGTACTTGCTCCATAAATATCTATGTGCTTAATTAATTAAGCCCCCCAAAGTAGAACTTGCATAGGAAATGATAGTTCTCTGGCACACACAAGAGAAGCCTCTTCCCTTTTTCAACCAAGATTTCACTTGGCCTTTTCACTGGAATGTAAGAACATGGAGAAAGGAGAAATAGTGTGAAAAACATTTTAATTTTGACCAGCCTTTCACTATGCCTGCTCAGATTTTTCCCATTCATACCCTATGACCAAGTCAACTTTTGGGGGGCTTATTTTGTTTTTGCTTCTCTAACGACACCCAAGTCCTGAATAATTAACGACCTGCCACATATCTGCAACCTCTCCTGGCCTTTGAAATAGTGAAAATGACCTAAAGTCTAGCAGAAGAATGGCACCAAACAACTTGGCCGGAAGTTGGGCCCCGGGGGTGAGATCTCAAGAGTTATTGGCTTAAGTGGTGTTAAGCAGCGCCTAAGACTGGAAAATGGAAGGAAATCGAATCCCCTCATAGAATCCGATGTAGCTACGCCTCATCCTGAAATAAATAGGCCTAACAGCATGGGTGGCAATGGCCTAATCCTCAAACCTGTTTCCCCCTTTGATTTCACTGAAGTTTCCAAACATTTGTTGCTACCTTCTCTCTGTAACCTGAGACCCTGACATGTTTTAAAGGCTTTAAGCAATGTAGATTTCTTCACTTTCTTTAGCTTCAGAGAATACATGAGCATTCTGTATGAATTTCATAAATATTCGTGATGAAAATGCCCAGAGTTAAAACGCTGCCACTAACCATCATCAGTCCTCCTTGTCCGTCTACCACATAGAATCGCCTCTAGTGGCCTCTTATTTTCCAAAGCCAAAACCTTCCAGTTGCACGTGCTTTTTTCTTCTTCTTCTTCTTCTTCTTCTTTTTTTTTTTTAACACTTTATTTACTGCAGTCAAGGGGTTACTTTATTCCTTAGAATGTGTTTAGGTTCTTTCCATGTTCCACATCGCATTTTCCCTTCTGAACCTTAGATTGTTTGAAACTTACAGTGTTTCAGGCTAATTAACACTCAACTCATAGGTCACTCAGTAAGTACCAGTTGATGTCCACCAAGCCATTTAATACACCTCATTAGGAGTAATGTGCCTTTTTGCCAGGGATATGCAAACCAGAATACCAGAAGGTTTGAAATTCAAAACGCATGACATCTGAGTGGGTTCCAGACTCTGCGAAATTTGTCTCCTGCTCCCTCCACCCTTCCTCTGTACTTCCAGCAGTAACTCGGAATCATGATGCTGTTTGTTTTGTCCCATCTACCCAAGTTAAAAAACAGGTGTGACAATGCAATATAGTGTTTCCCAGAAAAAAAGACTTAGCCGGACAATTAGCTCAAATGCGTCTTTTGGAACAAAAATTAATATAAGACCCGGTCTTATGTATTATATTATATTATACCCAGTCTTATATAAGACTGGGTCTTATATTATAGTAAAATAAGACTGGGTCTTACATTAATTTCTGTTCCAAAAGACACATCAGAGCTGATTGTCTGGCTAGGTCTTATTTTCAGGGAACCATGGTATATAGATGATGTATTACAGAATTGTTCACTTGAAACCTATCTAATGTTCCTGACGCCAGCAAATTTAATTTTTTTTAAAAAAAAAGGAATGCACAAAGCCCCAAATCAAAAAAAAAAAAAAAAAAGACAGATAGGTGTGATAGTTTAGCCTTGAAACTACCATTCGGAACCTAGAGCCAAGACACAGCTCTAGGTGGGTATCCACCAGGTGTTCTGGAAAATGCATCTGCTCGTTGCCTGGGGTCTGTGTCTTTCTCAGCGAGCAGAAAAGTGCTGGTTCCACAAAACAGTCCAGGGAAATGAGGTTGGAATTGATTGAAGTAAATTACTCCTAAAGCCTTGATTCTCCTCTCCTTTGAAGGCAGGAATAACTTTGGTTTCCTGAATCCAGGTGGTCCTCAGATGTTCTAAATTAAAACATAGTGAGAATGGGTTTTTCATGACTCTGCCCTTCCCAGCCGGCCAGGGTCGCAGGCCCTGCTCTGTGTGTTCCTGTGCAGTCCACACAGCGGAACCAGTCGGGTCGGCAACGCCGAAGCACACAGTTCCTTTCTGCTGGTTGGAAGGAGGCCAAGACTGTGAATGTTAATCACCCAATTCTTGTAAAAGGTGCCTCGGGGCCTTTAATAGGCACGAATGGCCGCAGTCTCAGTTTTACACTTCATCTGTGAGACTTTGTCAGAAGGACATGGCAGCTCTAAACGAGTATTTACCCAGTACCCCAAACCAGAAGGAAGAAGTCAGAGCCCTGCAGTTGATCTCAGAGCCCTGAAACCTGATGAAAGACAGGCTTTGAGGAAGGCTTTTCCATTGCTTTTGAGGTCAAGTCTAAATTCAAGAGATTTCAGGGAGCAGATACCAGTCTTTAAACAGCTTCCCTGCCCCAGTCCACCCTCTTTGCCCTCCAGCTGCTCCCACCCCAAGACTTGGAGTCCCATCTGAACTACTGTCTCAGGGATACAGTCTTCCTTTCCCTTTTGCTTCCTGCCTGCCACGAACCCACTGATGGCAACACAAGCTTACGTCTTGTATCTTAAGTTACTTTACTGTAGGTGGGGAACTTTACTGTAGGTAGGGGTATAACCTCTACCGCTAAACAGAATATGTGTGGATTTGAACTTTGTTTGGCTGAGTCGTGTATCTCCAACAAGCAGCCTACGCCCGCTCAACTTAAGTTTCGTCATCTATAAAATGTATCTAAACTATTCATCATATAATTATTATGGGGACCAACTGACAAAAAGTTACTGATGTGCTTTGTAAATTATAAAGTATTGGATGAATGTAGGCCATATGTTATTATAACCATTTGTTGTTATTTATTATGAAGAGGATTTACAGAAGGGTATGTTTTTTGAGGAATATGTTTCTTTTTCTAAGTTTCTATTGTTACTACGTCCAAGAAAGGGCCACGAACCTCTGTAATTCCTGCAGCACTCGGGCACGAGGTGAAGCCAATCATTTCTTTGCTTCAACGGAGCATTTAGAGGAAGAGATAGAAAATATGCTTCTATTGTGGGTGAAGTGATGGCCAAAAAAAATATGTATGCATTACAGTAAAAATTTAAGGTATTTTTTTAGTCACAAGCAAAAGAGGACCCCAATTTCCAAATTTTTTAAGTGGCAGAAATCCATTAACAACCATGCATAATCAAAGTCATCAGAAATTTTCTTTATGAACCAGAACATTTTCCTACTCTATTGAACTTTAATTGAATTGAGCACATCGGTTAATTCAGTGTTTTTAAAAAAGTACATGCAACCCTAAGGGTTTTTTTTTGTTGTTGTTTTTAAATACAGCTTTATTGAGATATAATTGATAGACCAAAAAAAAAAAAAAAACAAAACCTGTACGTTTTAATATATACAATTTGGTGATTTGGGACATACGACTTTGGAAAATTAAGTGGTCACTAGAAGATATTTTAATTTGATTTTTCAGTGAAAGGCAGTGATTCGTCACGGGGTTAACTCCCTAGGTTTCCATCATTAATGTTTATGAAATGCATTCAGAACATACACTTCTCTAAAGCAAAAGTTGCCAAATGTATATTGATTTTGTTTCCATTAACAGTAGTTTTTGAGGAGGACCTCTTAGAAAATGATATCTAGTTTCCTGAAGAAGTATTTTGCTCCCCCGTAATGAGTAATTTCTTCATTTTGTTAGGAACTCCCTATCTTAAAATGTCCCTACAAGTCACTTCGCAGAGTTTCACCAAACCTGGGAAATGGTGTTCATTCCACTTTGTTTGGGCCTCAATTACATTTATCTGTGCCCCTTCCTCCTACTACTACCAATTTCTGCTTCTTTTTCAAGTTTTTAAAAATTGCAAACCTAATAAAAGCAAGCATCTACCTGCAAAATAGTCCCGATAATCATGCATTCATAAAACAAATTCATGAAGTACCAGAAAGTAGCGTAGAAAACTGAGCAGCAAAATGAAACTGTAGGAGACATTCCCTAATATATTTCCTTTTCACTGTAGACCGAATAAAGGTCTAAATATTTTCAGTGGTTTTCTGAATTTCTGTTTCATTAGGCTTAGCCTGATTTCTGTAACAACAGAAACCTTTAGATTTCAATTCCTTGTCATTCAAGTTGGCGTTAAGTATATGGGACATAAAGAAGGGGCTGTGTCCCCTTTGTATTTCAGAATAAGGTTTTTACCGAAGTTACGGGGAGTGCATCGGGCTATTTTTCCAAGCCACAAAATTATCAAAACTTACTAATTAAGGAAAATGAGATGGCAGAAAAATATCATTGCTTTTATAAAATCATCTGAAATAAGTATACCAAAATTCTTTTCACAAATGTCTCTGTTTTTCTTTTCATTCATTCAAGAAATACATATATAAAAATTTTGATGATGATGAGTCCTATGAAGACAGAGCAGAGCAAAACGGAAGAGATTGAGATAGGTAGATAGGTAGGTAGGTAGGTAGATAGATAGATAGATAGATAGATAGATAGATAGATAGATAGATATTAATAGATAGATAGGGAACTAATTTTAGAAGCAGGATACAGGGAAGATCTGTCTTCCAAAGAGGTAATTGAAAAACAAAGACCTGAGGGTTGTGAGAGAAAGAGCCATGAAGATGATCAGCGAAAGAGCATCAGAGGGAGAAGAACCAGCATCTCCAGAGGCCCTGCTGCAAGGCGGTTTGTGGCGTGTTGTAGGAACAGAGGGAGGTTTGTGCACAGGGCACAGCGCAGGCCAGGGGGAGCGTGAGAGACGGGGAGTCAGACAGGTGTCATGACATCTTTAGGTGATGGGAAAGCTTTTGGATTTTCTCAGTGCTAAGATGCTACTTAAGGATTTGTGGGTACAGGGGGTGGGAGAGACTTGGACTGACAAGTTTTAAAAGTATCGCTATGGCTACAGAATTGATCATTAGGGGCAAGGCTGGAAGCAAAGGCGACTGCACTAATCCAAGCAATGGAGGATGAGGGCTTGAACCAGAGGGGAAGACCATGGAGGTGCTCAGGTGTGATCGGATTCTAACGTATATGTAAAGGAAGAATCTTTAGGGGTTGCTTTGAATTGGATGAGAGATGTGATTGAAAGAGAAGAAATAAACATGACTCCAAGATTTTGTCCTGAGACGCTGGAACACCATTTTTGAGATGAGGAAGAATCTAGCAAGAGCGATGCTGGAGGGAAGTTCAAATATCAAGAGTTCTGTTTTGAGCAAGTCAAGCTCAGAACCTTATTAGCATTCAGACAGAGAAGTCTATAGTTCAGAGAAGAGACTGGCTTAAAGCTACAAATTTGGGAGTCAGCAGCATAGAGATGGCTTTTGTGTCCAAAGCACTAGAATGAGATTTTATTTAAGAGTGATTGTTGTCAGGGAGGAAATCTGAGAGCTGAGCTCTGGAAATCCTAGCATTAAAAAGGGTAGCAAAACTTAAGAGAAATAAGCAAAAAAAAAAAAAAAAAAAAAAAAAAAGGGTGATTAGAAAGAAAGCAGGGTAATCAAACCAAATAACGGAGTCCTAGAAGCCAAGAGAAGACTTTCAAACGAAGCCATGTCAGACACTGATAAGTGAGTAAGATGAGGGTTGAGAAGTGCCCACTTAACCCGGCCATGTGAGGTCACCACTGAACTTAGAAGAGAACTTAGAAGAGGCTTTTAGATGGAGTGGTGTGGCAGAACGCCCAACTAGAGTCGGTTCAGACATATCTGAGAAGAGAATAAATGCAGACGGTAAATAGAGGCGACTCCTTGGAGGAGTTTTCCTGTAAAGGGAGCAGAGCTGGAAGGCGACGTGAGACCAATGCAGGGTTTTCTTTTGTTCTGAACAGCAGAATACTATTCATATATGTAGCTTGTTTGTGTGCTGATGTGAATAGTTTAGCAGGAAGGAAAAGTTTGATGATTTAGGAGAAATATGAAGGATTCAGGAGAGATGCTTCATTAGCTTGCTAAAGCTGCCGTAACAAAGTACCACAGACTGGGTGGCTAAAACAACAGAAAAGTATTAGGTTGGTGCAAAAGTAATTACGGTTTTTACAGTTGTTTTTAACCTTTCAAACTGCAATTACTTTTGCACCAACCTAATATTTCCTTAGTTCTGGAGCCTAGAAGTCTGACACAAGGGTGTTCGCAGGATTGGTTTCTGCTGAGAACCAATCTTCTTGGCGTATACTTGGTCGTCGTCTTCTACTGTCTTCACATGATCTCCCATCTGTACCTGTCTGTGTCCTAATCTCCTCTTATAAGGACACCAGTCACACTAGATGAGGGCCCAGCCATCCGACATCATTTAACCTTAAGAACCTTTTAAAGATCGCATTTCCAAATACAGTCACTGCATCTGAGGTACTGGGGTCAGAACTTGAATATACGAATTTTGGAGGGACACAGTTCACCCCATTCCAGTTGCCCCTGGGGAGGGGAGAGGGAATGAGCAAGTGCCCATGGAGAGGGTTTGGCATATCATCACAAGACGATGGAAGGAAGACCATATGGGAACGGATTCCATCGTTTCCTAGGTTTAATGTTTCCTTCACTAAATAAGAAGCCAGATCAGCGGCTGACAGGAGGAGATGTTGGAGGTTTAAAAAGAAAGGAAAAGAGGTAAAGAGTCATCCGGGAGAGTGGTGGAGTGACTGATGAAAAGGGCTGGAGTAGATTCCTTCCGGGGCAGCCCCAGGGCCCACTCAAAGTGAGTGGTCGTGGCTTGAATGGGAGATCATTCCTTCAGGTTGTATGGTTTGTCTCTCCAGTTATGTTCCGCTGCTTGAGAGTGACAGGAAATCGCCAGAGATTTGGGTTTCATTAGAGTTGTGGTTTTGCTCAATGTCTATGGTGGAGGGAACGAGTTGAGTATGTGTTTAAGGTTGTGATTAGGATGATGAACCTTGGAGTCGAAGGCAGTGGGGGGAAAAAGGAGATGAGGAAGGCTGACTGATGGTGAAAATGGCATAGGATCAGTAGACAGTAGCTTCCTGTGGCGCTGGGAAACTGTTGGAGACAGGAAACTAGAGAGAATGAGTTAGAATGGCCATTAGAGAGAGGAACACTTGAAATGAGATCTGAAGTAGCTGCAATTACTGGTGGTGAGTAAATGGACAGAACAATAAGAATGAGTCATTTAGCAGCAATAGCCAGAGTCAGTGAACACCTCAGGGCATTCTTTGCCCTCAGGGTTTGAAAGTGTCCTGGATTATTATAGAAGTCATTTTAAAGGGTGGGACACGAGCAACTGGCTAAAATACTCAGACCTAGATATCTGTAGTTGACCTTAAACAATGGAGCCTGAGAGCATAAACATGCAATGAGTTGGCTGGGGGGATGGTAGAAAGGGGTCCGGAAGAGCTGCTGAAGAGGAAGGAATGAAGAGGAAGGAAGACACACACCTCAGACGCCCTGGGTGGGAAAGAAACAGACACCGCCTTAGAAGGCACAAAGAAAGCATCTTCAGGGAGGAGCCAGTTTGGGGTGAAGATGAGAGAGAGAAGGGGTTGAGGATCAGAGGTATTTTTGCTGAATACAGATTGTGAGTTCCAGAGGGCACAGCGAATGTGTCTGGTGTTGAAGAGAACTGTACAAACGGGTCACTGTAGGGGACAATGGTCTGGGGACAAGGAATGGCCTGGGGGTTTTGGACCTCCGTCTGACTGAGGTGCAGGGGTGTGGCGAGAGAAGGGATAGATCCTCACAGTCTCCAATACCAAGGGGGTCGTTCGCTTTGGGGTAGAAGGTGACAGCATGCTGAAAAATATTTCTGTAATTTAATCCACTTTGAAGTATTACCTGTCAATAGAGAACCCTTTCTGATTATCTCCCTAAGAAAGGCGTGTAAGTCTACAGAGACAGAAAAGGACCAAAGCAAGTTAATTTCTCCCAACCCCTTGGCTCCCAGACATTCTAGAATCTGCCAGTGGGCAGCCATGGCTGTTACACACCCTGTGCGGTTTCCAAATCACTAATGCATCCCTTTTTGCTTTCAGTGAGCTTCTATTTGAGCAGGATATCTAAGAACACAAAATAAACACCTAAATAACCGCATGCCCCCTTTTGGGGGGTGGGGGGTGTTGGGTGTTGGATGCTGGCGAGGCTGGCAGGATGTAGCTTTGAGTGGGTAGTTGAGTCGAGGACAGTTTAGAGAACTGTAGGTGTGTATTCAAAATTCAGGTATTTGAATGTTTATGTATCGTCTCAAGTGTGCATTTTTAATACTAGACACTCACACATACAAATACACAGTGAACGTGCGTGGGTTTTGTGCCCTCAAAACTGGGAAACACTATTCTGACGTGATCACTCGGCTGCTGTCGCTCTGTGGACACAAAGTCCTGAACTCTCTAGAACTCACTGAGAATATCTCAGTGTCAAAACAGACTCACAATTATGAGCCTTGACTGTTTAGCCACAGTAAGGATGGCTCATCTCTGCCCACACTCTCCCCACCCCAAGCGTGTCCCTGGAAGACGCTGTGTACTGCATGCAAATGTCCTTGTCAGCAGCAGCTCTTCATGGGGCACCCCTGTCTGTCTGAGCAAGGGGCAGGAAGCCTCCCCTCTCCCTCCCAGCAGCATGCCCCCGGCCCTCCTAACAACTGGTGTGGGGCGCCCCCTGGAGGTCTGAGAAAGCCTGTTCCCTGAAAGGCAGTTCAGAGGATCTAACTAGAGGCATTTCAGAGGTGGAAGCCAGAAGAGGTCATCTGACCACAGTCCAGACCCCTTACAAGTGAGGGTATTGAGGCTTGATCACAGGGAATGATTGCAAAGATGCAGTCATTTTCGGACATTCCACAGCAGTGCGAGACCGTGCGATGCGTAGTAAATGCCTCTTCAGGGAACTTACTGCAGCTGTGAAACTGGGTTAAGGGGCTCTAAGTTTATCTGTTCATACTCAGATTGTTCTGGAAGGTCCTTCATTTCCCGATGGCACTTACTGAATGTCTACTGCAGATAAGACAATGAGTTTAGCATTATCCATTAAATAGGAAATAAGGCAGATTACCAAGCCATCTGATAACATTTTAGCAAATAAAATTATGTGTCTACGCCTAAAAAAGCCATTACATATGTTGGGATATTAGTGATTTTTTTCTGGCTGGCAGGATAATGATGGATTTTTATTTTCTCTGAGAAAATCGATTAAGAGTAAGAAAAAAGAAAGTGCAACAGTGTTGGGAATCCTAGGAGGCAGATTCCAGTTCTTCTCAATTGGTGAGTTTGAAACTAAAAGAAGCATTAAAGCAAGGAATAAAAGACGCACTGGCCTGTAACTGGTACGTGTAAGATTCTTGCTCCCCTACAGAGAAAGAAAAAATGACTCAAGATTTGTTATCATTTCTTTTCTAAGCAACAAGCATATTCTTGAAGCACTTTCAAAACAGTTAAAATTCTATTTGTTTTTTAAGATGTAAGTCGCTGGACTGTTTCATATTGACTAAGCTGAAAGTTGTCCAAACTCCTTTGGAGAAGAGATTGAAGGAGGAGGGCCATACCACTTTCAGAGGGAGATTTTTCTTCTCCGTGGAGCTAAGCGGTATTTCCAAACTATCTGGCTGGATCTTAAAAGTCATTCGTGACAGGTGATAATGGATTACACACTGAGTTTTGCCAGAAACTCTAATGTCATTGGCATATAGAGACACACGTTACCACAGTGTGTATGTGCAGAGGACTGGAACACAAATAGAGGGCCTCATAAATTAAATTAAATGTTTCATAGCTCCTTTTAACTAAACAAAGTAGGTGTGGAAATTATTTTAAGTTAAAATTTATTCTGTGCAAAATATAAAACAGTGTCTGGGAGTATAAGTGGGACAGGAAAGCAGATTTTGAAATCATGTGTAGCCCTCAATGAACGTTAAAAGAAAGCAAAGATATTTTCCTGTCAAAAGGAAAAACTCAAAACATTGAAATTTTAAATAATTTCAAGCATAGGCTATATACAAAATAATGACCATAATGCCAACGCCAGCCACACACACACACACACACACACACACACACACACACACCATTGAACAGGAAACTTGTCAGTGGGTAGCTTTTAATTAGATAAATTGATCTGTGCATCTCATTTTAAACTTAACATAGTCATTTCTATTTTATTAAAAGGTCGTATTCTTTCAATTACTGCTAATATGACTGAAGAGAGAAGAAACTGAAAATAGATGAGGAAATTCATTGTGTTCGAGTGAAATTAAATCCTTCCATTCAAGACAATTGCAATTTGTTTACAATGTCTTTAAGTGCATTCTACCTTCTGGAGCAGAAATGACAAACCAACTGACTATTGGTCACATTAGGCCCAGACTAGCTTGATTTGGTCTACACTGTACATTCTGTTTTATTTTGCGTTTGTTTTGCTGTGGTCACTGTCATTCCTATCCCTAAGACTCTTTAAATGCACTTAGAAGAGTCACACACTACATCAGTTTATCCACAGGCTAGCTATTGGCACATCCAGGCAAATTCACACATTTATAGTCACTATTTGGTTTCTATGTGCATTTTTATTCGTCTGGTATTTTGTTTTTGTTTTCATCGCTACTCCGGAGCAGTTTATTTATTAACCCGCCAGTCTCAATTCATTAGAGGCTGTGCAATCTATCGAGTGGGTCTGAGATCAGTGTTGTTTTCCACAAGCTGGAACAGAGTAGAAATCAACAGTGCATCACAAGTATAAAAGTTGGCCTGTATTCTAAAAGGTTCACCTCGTGTGCCTACGTGTGTGTGAGAGATTGCATGCACGTACACACATAGATTACATGCACAAGTTAAAAAGGCATTTCTTACTGTGGTGGTAATCCATAAAAATCTGGAGAACTCTGCTGTAGAGAATATCTCAGAATCATTACAGTCTTCTTTAAGATCACATTCAAATTGTACATTTCACAAACATTGATTCCACAAATTATAGTTTGTTCCACAAATGCAGACTATATTCATGCTACAAATATTTATTTCCTACTGCTACATGTGCCTAGAATTTTTCAAATTCCTCTGCTGTCAAGGAGCTTGCATTCGTAATGTTTAGGATACACTCTTAAAAGCTTTGATTACCTACAAAATCCTTTCCATCTTTTCCCCCATCCAAGCTCTACCCACTTCACCTTCCCCGTCAATTCTTTCTTGATCGCCTGGCAGAAAGTGAATTCCTTCTCTTACTGCTTACCTAGGTGACCCATTTAGCAGTTATTGCGTAGGACTCTGGCTTTTCCTCTATTATTTTCATAAATGACATTTTAATGTTGTTGATGAGCACAAAAACCCCTAAGTGTGGCCAGTATTTTCCTTCGAAAGACTGTCCTTTGTTGCATTGCTATATGAGGTCTGACAATTAACTTCGTGAACTCATCTTAGAAAAAGTGCTACATACCTCACTGCTGAATATCACTATGGTCACCTTTGAAGTACTTCCCTTGGGAAGCTATGCACTGACACCAGAGCCTAGTCCACCCATCAATGCAATTTTGGAACTTTTTCTGGATTGGCCATCAGAGCTGTCGTCATATTACCCTTGATGTCTTGAATGTCATCAAAATGTTTTCCTTGCAATATTTCCTTTATCTCTGGGTAAAGAAAGAAGTCATTGGGGGCCAGATCAGTGAGCAGAGAGGGTGTTCCAATACCATTATTTATTTACTGGCTAAAACCTCCCTCACAGACAGTGCCGTGTGAGCTGGTGCATTGCCGTGACGCAAGAGCCATGAATTGTTGGCGAAAAGTTCAGGTCAGTTTCGTCTAACTTTTTCACGCAGCCTTTTCAGCACTTCCAAGCAGTAAACTTGGTTAACTGTCCAGTTGGTACAAATTCATAATGAATAATCCCTCTGATATCAAAAAAGGTGAGCCACATCATTACAACAAGTTTTCGAACGTAATTGTCAGACTTCGTACTGTTGATCCCGTGTCGGGCTGAGCGCAGACGCAAGCCAAGATGCAGAATGTAAAGAGCAGAGAGAATGCTACAGACCATGCTGTAAGGAAAAGCATCATTAAATCCTGAGAATACAAGTAAACACCCGGAAAGTGGGGGAAATGGGATGAGAAAGGGGGGCTGGTGATGAATTAAATAGGAGAGCCAGCTGAGCTAGAGTTTGGTAGAGAGAAGTAGAGAAGATTTTAAGTTTTCTGAATTTTCAAAACCAGCTCTCCTTTGCTTCCTGTTCAAGACCGTCAGTAAAAATCTTCTGTGTTTCAGAGCTTTATGGAGTCCTATTTGTAGGGCTTGGAGCTGCTGCATTGTGCCTTCAGGGGCCCAAATTCACTTGGATTACAGCTATTATTTACCGTCCTATCCTAGTGCTTAGCCTTCCCAGGTGGATTGTGACTTTGGAAGGAGATGTTTCAGACTCTGTTTACCAATCCCATAACACTCAGCTTGCAGGATTTGCACTGAAGGATTTGCACTCTTTCTAATTCTCAGGCTACTTAAATTTCAGGGTTTGGGCCTTTTGTCACCCTTAAAAATCATTAGAACAAAAGACATCACACCTATGTACTTGTTGCATAACTTGCCTATAAGGATTTCAGAAAGAATCTATAAAAGTCATCAAGAAATTGTTATGAGAAATTTCTTGCAGCAGCAGGCATGCTACCCTTTCCTGTTTTGCAGCGTGTCAAAGAAAACTAATATATTTGGATTTATTTTCAATAAATCTAAAGTCCTGTTATTATTCTGTCCAATTCTCTGACCTCAAACCTCAAGGTCTGTAACTAGACCTTATGTGACATCAGACAGAATCACTCTGGGAATAAAGGCATTCCACTGCTCCCTGCATTAAAAAGTGGTGTGTCCCATGAGCATTCTAACTTCAGTCCCATGGACACATAGTTGATTGTTCACAACAGCATTAAACGTGTCAATTAATCACAACATGTCACCTGTCAGTTCAGGGGCAGGAATCTATGCAGTGTGTGCCGTGCTGTGTGAGAAAGTCTCAGGGAGATGCTCTTATCTCCACATCGAAGGAACCCTGTCCAGTAAACCGCACCCAACACTTGGTATCTGTGTGTCTGAAAGCCATCTTTAATTGATGCCCTTTATCAATACGTGCATTAACTACGTACACTGTCGTCATTTATTGTTTAAATAATGTGTCTTGCTTTTTAGGGTATCTTTTTATATGAACTGACACCTCTGGACAATGAATTTCTATTTCTATAAGTTGTTTGTATTATGTAGCATTCACCAGTCACCGAGATAATAACGGGCTTTTCTTTGATATGCCTCAGTCTACACATCTGCTCCAGCTCTCCTCCCAGATATCCAGATTTATTTCCAAATAGATTCTTTGCTTCAGTTTTTGAGATTCTTTTACTCCAAGGAAGACATATTAGTACAATAAACTATATTATACAGAATGTCAAAATAATTAGTGTGTTCACAGAATTATTAAGCATAACCACCTCAGTCAACTAAAAGTGATGTGATTCTAGAATTTTCCTAAATGCATACCTATAATGAGCTCTTAAGTCCTTTTTTAGTTCATATTTTAGGTCTTGGTGGTATTAGACTACCCATTGGCACAATGCACAGTAGCCTTTTTAAAATCATTTCATTGCTGTCAATTGTCTAATATAATCCACGCAGTTGTATGTATCTGTGATCCTTTAGTGCCTATAAGTATATCTGAATCACCTCTAAAATTATTTCTGCACCGAATAAATAATTCCAATTGTTTATACTGAACCCTTGCTACGTGACAGACACCTGCTGTATACTTTACAAACATCTCATTGAACCCTCACAACCACCCCATGAGGCAGTTGCCCTTGTCGTCCTCATTTTACAGATGAGGAAACTAGGAATCCATGAGGTTGACATCTCTGGTGACTGACAAAGCAAGGAGTCCCGCCTAGAGCTGCCTAGCTCTCTCCTGACTTCTGTGCCACACTCTTCAGTATATCAAAGAGAATGATGTTATCTATCTATCAGGCACGTGTTCATTCACACACTAATCAGGAAAGAAATACCTGCCACACCTCCACATAGGAATTTTTTTTCTATTTTTATTGAGGAATATTGGGGAATAGTAATTTGCTGTGGGTTAATCTGTAGAAATTGGGGTAGCGGGAGGCCAGTTGGGGGGACCTGGATAGGAGCTGTTCCCCCAGGACCCAGCTTCTCAAGCTGGGACATACACACTTTGGGGGCAAAGCAGTGCATCTTCCTAGAATATTCATTTTTCTGCAGTGATGAGTAGTTTAAAACAATAATGTTTATTAAAACAAACATGGATATATTATGAAATGAATAAAAAAAAATCCCTTGAATTTTTAAATGAAAAGTACGATTTCCAGAAGCTTCCCCCTTTCTAGGAGAATTGCTCCAGGTCTTCTGAGAGAGTTGGGCATTTCCTCCATTCAGGGTGCATAGACCCATATCTGTAGGAGCAGAATAGCTTACACAGATTTTGGGGTGGAGGGGTGGTACTTCATTCTGACCACAGAATGGAAAATGGGTGTGAAAGAAACAAGACTAGAGGCAGAGGAAAAATTAGAAAGCCTGATTGATAATAAGGACAAAAACACAGGCAAAGGCTAAAAGGCAACACACTTTCTCTCTCTCTCTCTCTCTCTCTCTCTCTCTCTCTCTCTCTCTCTCTCTCTCTCTCTCTCTCATGCAGACCCTACAAAATGAAGATGTAAAAGATTTAAAGGGCACAGGTCCAAATATCCCCCCCGCCCCAGCCCCTCTCTTCTTCACATTAAACATTGGCCACATGTGTGAGCTTGGCCTGGTTTGCTCTTTCCACCTGCCTTAGACAGCAAAGCGCCTCCAGCAATGACCCTCACTAAACATTTTCACACCCTAGGCAGACTGCCTTGGTCATTTGGCCATAGCCAGTTACGTTTCTGGGCAATTCCTGAAGAGTCTGACGTGTACGCAGAGTGGTGCTCTGTATAGTCCGATAGGGACTCATGTTTGGAGAAAGGATGTCATGGAGGGAAAGAAAGTTTTATTTTTTTCTCCCTTTCAGCTGATGGCTGTTGTTTCAGGATGTAGTGACTTCCATCGGTGAGAGAGATTTATTACTCACTTCCTAGAGAAAGCAATTTTCTCTCAAGTGTGAACATGTAGACAGAGGCATCCAAAAAGGTCACTCATTTTTTGCTTTTGTAACTTCAAGGGGAAGAGAATTTTAAATCTGCCCAGTATCCCCTGTGCTCAGGAGTGAGCATTGATACGCTCTCCCAAATCACAAGACAGAGAAGGGTCCCTGTGCTCCTTCTTTGCAGTGAGAATACAGAGTCACCAGCTGCAACTGTCTCGGTGACCACAAACTAAGACAAATCCTTCAGTGACTTTGGAAATTCATTGCAGCCAAGGCATAAGGACACAAGTGCTTCCATAGCCGACCCTGCATTACACCCCAGTGATGGCTCCATGATGTGCTTTTATTTGTAGTGGTTTCCTGGAGAGGAGCCAGGAGCTCTCAGTACCCCCCAGGCCTTCTTTTCACTCTACCTCCCCTAGCGGGGCGATGTCATCCATTCCCATTGCCCAGATGACCGACCAGTCCATATCCACACCACGTCTCTGCTGAGCACCAACGCACACGGCAGCCACCTGCCACACTTCATATTTAAAACTCCACAAGTCAAATACTGAGCTCATCATCTTCCTTCTCAACGCTGTTCATTCTAGTGTGTTCCGTATTTCAGTCACCATTTTCCGCTTATTTCCTCAAACCAGAAACCCCGAGTATCCTATCATCCTATCTCTCTCTCTCTCTCTCTCTCTCTCTCTCTCTCTCTCTCTCTCTCTCTCTCTCTCTCTCTCTCTCTCAACGCCTGACTTATGCAATTAGTCATCAGTTCCAGTTGCTTCAGACACTTAAACACTTCTAGAAGCTGTTTGGTTTACTTCTTTCCATCCCCACTTCTACCACCACCCAGCTGGACTGTCTGCCCTGGTCTTTTTCCCTATCCAATTCCCTCTGCCCAAATCCACAGTGCTGCCAGAGCGAATATTCTGTAAAGCATGTCTAGTCATACTACGCCTTTAAAAAACAAAAAAAGAAAAAAGAAAAATCCCTGGTAGATACCCACTAACCTAAGGAGGAAGTTCAAATACCATAACGTATTTTACAAGACGCTTCCTGAGCCGGCTGTGTACTGCTCATCTTTTACATCTGGAACCTAACCTCGACTACCACATCCAGCACACTCGGCGTTCACAGTTGCCTGAAGTTCTGTCCCTCGCCCTATGGAGCCTTTGCACATGCTGTCCTTGCCTAGACCAGTGTCTATCGTCTCCCCTATGGCTCCAGTCCAGCAGATTGTTCCATACTCGGGGCCCAGGACTGGGGGAGCCTGGGCCTGACCTGAGAGCGAGCACGCACTCCGCTTTGGCACTGTCAGCGCTTCTGTCACCTCCCCTTAGTTGCAGCCCTCTGGTACTTAATAGTGTCTTCCCTGTCCTGCTATCTTCCTTTGTCACCATGCGTTGAGTGCCTCACCTGTGTTCCCCATTTATGGCCACTATTCCTCTTACTGTAGCATTTAGTCTTCTGTATTATAATTGGCTTTTTACTTGTTTTTGTTCCTCTTTAAACTACAATTTTTTTTGAAAGCGGGAAACTTTTAACTGTCCTCGTCATAGTGCTTGATATCTAGTAAAGGAATTAAGGTGTCTTGCATACATGAGTGGACTTTCAGGTCTGCATGTGTCAGGTATGATGACACACCTGTAGAATCAAAGAAACTTTGACTTGGGAGGGACCCCATAAATCATCAAATCAAACCCCTCATTTTAAAAATGAAGACATTGAGGTCAAGAAGGGTAGGGCCAGACTGTTTCTCAGAATGACGTAAGCTGGAAAAGCATGCTGTATCTTATTTTTAGCAGATATCAGTTGCCAGTGCAATGAAACATAAGCTATTCACCAATGATATTTAATATTCAATCCAAATAATATGTAATATGTCAATCAAAATGATTTTATAACTCCTCATAAAATAAAATAAATCCTTTTCCTGAGATAGTTTCCTTAAGTCAGTATGTAAGCACCTACTACTACTACCAGACCACCCACATTTCACAGTTGAAACAACTGGGAAAATGCCAGAAAGATTAAGTAGAAATGCAACTAGAAAGAAGAGTGTTTATTAATTTGTGATACTCGGTAGCTAAGCAAGACCTTTCCCTCAACTTCTGGAGAAGTGGGGACAGATGGCCCTGCCAGTCTCTCGGTCACTTCTCTGTAAAGTTCCTGGCGCAGGGTTTTTTTTCCGGTTTGTTTGTTTTGTTTTGTTTTGTTTTTTAAGGAGGGCGCAGCTCACAGTGGCCCATGTGGGGATCGAACAGGTAACTTTGGTACTATCAGCACCACGCTCTAACCAACTGAGCTAACTGGCCACCCCCCCCTCTGACCCCGTAAAGTTCTTAAAGCCATCAATACTGTAAGGAGTGGGGATTGTCTCGTGTATGCAGTTACATAAGGAGTTTCTTATAGGGAATGACTTATTTATATATGTGAAAATACAGGTGTTAAGGAATTAAATCTTTCAGCTTTGGGGCCCTCAAGCAAATACACTGAATATCATTAAATGAAAATGAGAATTCATGTGGTTTTAAAATTTACCCAACTCCCAACAAATCAAATTGAAATCTATCCATTTTGTAGTCATGAAGAAGGATAGTGGTGAGAATGGGGAAAGAAATACATGGAAAAAAATCGTTTTTAAAAATAGAATGCTTAAAGGAGTGCCTCCTCCTAGTTACACGCCAGCATGGAGCAAAGCGAAAATAAAACATCCTTATCAGCTGCTTCACTTGAAAATCTGTAAAGCCCAGACACCGTCTAGGTATTGTCGACTAAAAGTAAAAGACGATTGGTATTTTGGTTGTGCAACGGTAATGGCTGAAAAAAAGTGAGATCAGAATTCTGATGTTAGGACATGCTGATAAAAACATTATTTTGTCTGCCTATTACATGATTCGGAGAAACCCGTATCTAGCCGAGCATCTCTTTACCAAATTTTCCCATTACAGAAGGTATGTAACAGTTAAGGAGCTTAGGGCGGTTTTATTTACTGAAGAGCCTTCTGTCCCATTTCCCACTCTCACCTTGTATCTCTCTGTAGAGACTCGAAACCAGTGGTGTGCTGGTAAATATTTAACAACCAGTTTTGCAGGAGAAAGAAAAGTGTCATGATTTTGCAGCATTTGCCAATTTCTGTGGTGTAAATTCTCCTAAAATGGCCAATTACAAGTTACTAAGGCAACGCCACTGAATGCAGAGTTAGGAAAGATGTGCACAATCACCGGTTCAGAGACAGTCTGCGCCAGCTCCAGCATACTGCTGCTTGGAACGCTGCTGCTGTGTGATCTCGAAAGAATTCTTCATCTTCACACGTATGGTGCAGTGATCAGGCATCTACCCATCTATGAAGCGAACTCCTGATAACTCCAGTATCCATCTGGCATCCTATATGATCTTTACTGCGTGCGTGCGTGCGTGCGTGCGTGCGTGCGTGCGTGTGTGTGTGTGTGTGTGTAGTCACGGAATGTAAAATACAGCATAAGGAATATAGTCAGTGGTATTGTAACAGCTATGTACGATGTCAGAGGGGTAGTAGATTGGGAGAAGGGGTTATCACTTTGTGAGGGGTATACATGTCTAATCATTATGTTGTTTTGTACACCTGAAACTAATATAATAATAATACAAATTCTTCAGTGCCAGAGCAGGTCTTCAGGCTCCCCTTGCTCTAACCCAAATTCTGCATTAGTCATGATTAGTTAGGTTATGCTACATAACAAATTAGCCGTGAAGTTTTAGTGGCTTTAAAGGAGCCAGGGTTTATGTTTCATTCATGGTACACGTCTAGCCTGGGTCCATGAGAGGCGGGTATTCTGCTTATCAGAGTCACTCAGGTCCCAGGCTGATGGGAGCTTCACTGTCTGGACAGTGCTCTAGGAGTGAGGGGAGCCTGGAGCTTTGCACATGGTCTTTCACCATCTCAGCTTGCATTTCATTAGTCAGAACATGCCTCATGGCCCCACCTAAAAGCACGGGATTTGGCAAGTATGGCAAGTATGAGGGAGCAGATGGACTGGGTGGTGAGTGGTCTCGTCCTACCCATGATGATTTCAGCAGGCATCTATTCAGGACACAGCACACTCACGGGACCAAGTGGGGTTCAGGGGAGAGAAAGGGCCAGGCCTGAATGCCTTGGGAAAATCAGAAGCTCAGCAAGAATCTTCACATGACTTTTTTTTTTTACTTTTAATAAACATAATGTGCCAGTCATTCCTTGACTAGGAAGGAGACTTCCAGCTTGCCAGAAACCCCAGGAAGGCTTTGCCCTGCTCCTCTTTGCCACACTTGGGAGATGTGGCAAGTTGTTATGAAGTTGCTTGTCTAAACAATAAACCAGCGCTGTGAGGTTTTTCTGCCTGAGTCTGAAACCCAGAGCCCGCTTCCAGGAGCACAGCACGCTCCTGAGAGGAGCGACTCCTCAGAGCCCAAGCGTCCTTGAGACAGGGGACAGCTAAGACTTGGGGGGAGTGTGGGCTCCCAGAGACGCTTGCCTAAAACCACAGCATGTCCGTTCAGGTCAGCAGATGTGTCCCTTGTGCCCAGTGAAGACCAGGTGTGGAGGTTTCCACAGAGGGGAGGGCATCTGGTTCCCCACACTCTTCTGCTTCTTCCTGTGTCTCCTAGTTGATCCAACACAGCATCAATTTAACCACCTCCATGGTGAAAGCAAATAGCTATGAGTCTAGGCCTAGGAAAAGACGCGTACACTGAGATAGGTACCAGAAGAATATGATTGCAGCCCTAGCTCAGCCCCGAATTAATTACAGGCACATGGACAACTGTCTTAATCTCTAACATCTCCATTTCCTCACTTACAAACCGAAGGACTTGGGCTACCATGTTCACACTTTATGAAGCCTTTACAGATGCATTCGCATATGAGGAGAGAAGCTCATGGGCAGGCCTGAGGACCCCTTTCTAACTGCCAACCAGAGCAGATTTTTTTATCTTTTTCTTTTTTTGTGTGTTTGCTATTTTGGAGCAGATTTTTGTTTTTGCTTTTCAGAGAGGGTTGCCTTGCTTCCTAAGGGTTGTTCTTAAGAAAATATTTCTAATACTTTTTTTTTTTTTTTTTTTTTTTTACGTTTAAAAACCCCTAGACTAATCTAACTACCTGAGAGAGCTGGAGACAATCATATGGACTGATAGCACTTGTGTCCCAGCAAAACAGGCTGCCTTGTGGCTCATGTGGCATCATTAGGTCCTTCCCTTCCTCACGTAAACTCTCAGCCAGGCGTCCTGTTCTTCCGCACGGTCCAGGCTTCTCTGCTTGCAGCCTGACTGAAGCCCCTCCATCCAGCCCTGCCTGCATGTTACCAAGAAGCTCCGACTAAGTAAGCGATATGCAGAGCAATGCATAATGGGATGTCCCAGAAATGAAGGGAGAGGACCACAGCCTGCATGGGGAGCATGTGGTTTGGTCTGTTTCCACGAAAGATGAAATCTTACAAGAATTTTCACTCATCTTCATCCTGGAGGTCACAACATGACTTGCCTCTAATGAATTCTTTATATTGGCAGCTCCTCTGTTTTTCTCCCTTCCTCCCCTGATCCCTCATTTCCACCTCGGCCCCCAATCCCCGCCTCGCTGGGAGCGGCCCCCTCGCCTTTGGTCTCTGTGTGGGAACATGTGGTAACACTTTGCCTTGATTTGGGCCTGGAGTTTGGTCTACACCTGGCGAGGCCTTCGAGTAAGGGCTCAGCAGGCGTCGTGGCCGGTGGCTCCGGAAGTGCCCTTTGCACACTTGCTCACACGCCCACTTCCTTCTCCCCGGGCACGCAGGGCACACGTCGCTCCCGATACACAGGCTGGTTTACTCTGCCAGGTTGCAGGGCTGCGATTTTCAGAGCGTGCTTCCTCACCTGCTTCGTGAAGCGGAGGGTAACTTCCCAAAGTCTGTGGGCTCAAAGGGGAAAGAACAAAACAAGAGAAACAGGAAGAACGAACGAGAGAAACAAATAATTTGTACTGGAAACGTTCTCTGTGGTAAGCACTCTCCTGACAGTCTTGTGACATCGATATCGTTTCCATCTTCTAAAGGAGAAGACTACGGCTCAGAGAAGTCGAATGACACACGTGCTCAAGGTCACAGCCAGGAAGTGGCAGAAACAAGATTTTAAAGACAGATCTTGTTTCAAGCCCAATGTTCTCTCTGATTACCAGTTGTAGTAGTTGTTGTTGTTTGTTTGTTTCTGGTACTACCCACCAAGTAGTTAAGTATAACAATAAACCCAGCTACTGTCCTAGGTGCCCCATAGACAGTCGCATACGTAGCTTTTCTTGGTTCCTCAAGCTACTCTTTTAACCCTAACTGCTGTTCCCACTTCCATCTTCGTCTGCCTTTGACTTTCCACAACTCCTCTGGTGGCCCCTTTTCTGGGAAGCACCCCACACCCACATGTCCCACCAGCAGGCGCCTCATCACAAAATCAGTCCTCTTCTCTTGCAGCACCTTCCGGACTCCTGAGGCAAAACTGGGACCACTGGGCAGAGCCGTTGCTATGGAGTTAGCTGCCGCCTTCACCAGACCCTATGCTCCTTGAAGGTACAGACATACTTTATGTAACTTTGGATTCCCAAAGCTTACCATAATACCTAAACCAAGGGAGAGCTCAGAAAGTTTACTGAATGAAAGAATGAAAAAATAAAGAAAGCAAAAGAAAGAAGAGTGACGGTACCGTGTTTCCCTGAAAATAAGACCAAGCAGGACCATCAGCTCTAATGCGTCTTTTGGAGCAAAAATTAATAAAAGATCTGGTATTATGTTATACCGTGTAATGTTATGTTATGTTATGTTGTGATGTTATGTTATGTTATGATACACCAGGTATTATATTATATTAGACCGGGTCTATATTAATTTTTGCTCCAAAAGATGCATGAAAGCTGATGGTCCCGCTAGGTCTTATTTTGGGGGAAACACAGTAGTAAGTTACTGGGGAGAGGTGAAGGATGGAACTCAGGTCTTTCTGATTCCAAAATACACAAGACTTCTGCCATCCCATAGTCCTCCTAAGAGGCTCCCCAGTCTACCGAAGCTGTGACTGGCCTCTCAGTACCTTCCCCCACACCCCTCCGCCCAGTTCACTCAGGTGCTGAGCTCCTCATACTCCGCTTGGCTCTGAAGGCAGCCCACCTGCCTCTGCTCACTCTGCTCATGGCACCAAGTAGCTCCCCTCTCGGATTTTCCAGAGTTCCCTGTGACACTTCTCTCCTCTATGTATTTGTCTCTTCAAACCCTTATAAGTCAATAGAGTTCACTTAACAAAAACAAACAAAAAGTAGAGTCTGAAATTCCTAAGGGGCAATAGCTTACAATGCCCTCTCCAAATAAATATTTAGGATTGAGCAGGATTTCGCATCCAAACAAATGACCTAACAGATCTTTTTGCCCTTGAGATCAACTTATTTGTGAGATACATTTTTACAGTGTATAGAATCTTCCTTACAAAAATAAAAAAACACTCAATGTACTGTACTTTAATTATAAGTGACCCTTTTAAATCACCTTCACTATACGTTTTCATATTATAAAAGTATGTATTTGTTGTAGAAAGTTTATAGATATGAATACACAAAATGAAGGGGAAAATAACCCATAATCATGCCACTGAGAGATAATCACTTTTGTATGTGTCCTTCCCTTGTGTGTGTGCATGTATAATTATATAAGAATAGCTGATGTCTGCTCTGCAAATGCGGTGAGCTTGCATTGTGCTATGATCTTGATGTAGATTAATTGGCACACTTTTTATCTCCACTTGTTACGTGGGGCTGGGATTTGAACCAGGGCAGCCTAACTCCTGAGAATGTGCTTTTATCCCCTAAGATATACTGCTTCCCACATGTACACAAGCTTGAGATCAGGCTGTGTGGACTGTGTTAGTAACTTGTTTTGTTGTGGTAAATATACCTTGTTCTGGAACAATTGTCATGTAATTTAATACTCTCGTGAAACATCATTTTAATAGGTGCGTAATATTTCACTATATTGATGGACCATTATTAACCAATATCCTACTGACAAACATTTAGATTATTTGCCAACCTATAAACACACTGTGATAAACAACATCATAACTGATCTCTGTTTACAATTTATAATTGAAATCACCGGGCCAAAATAAGAAATTTACACGTATCCACCATCTACACTCTCCAGTGTAGCTCAAGCCTAAATGAAATGGATCTCGGTTATTGATCATAGGAGACCTTGAGTAGAATGGCTTGCCCTCTGGGGTCTTTCTGCCATGTTCTTCCCTGTTCTTAGAGGTGATCCTAATAAATGAAAACAAAAAGCCTCCGAAACCAGGCATGTGTTGTTGTCCAGAGATTGTCCAGCGACATCTCCTTGGAACAGCCCACCACCTGCTTCTCGGGTGCGTGCCCCCTCAGCCTTTCTCCACTGTCAAGACCACATCAGCATAGTGTATGTGTTAAAAAGAAGAAGAGAAAGGGGGCAGGTAGGTGGAGACCAGGTTATAAAGGAAGACCTAGAAAGCAAACAGAACCCATCCCTTTAACAAAGATTTGCTGAGTGCCTTGTATGTGCTATGCCTTGGGATAAATGAATGTGAGCGGGGCATGGTACCTGCTCTTCAGAATTTAGTTGCTCTCAGTCTTGGGAACTTGGATTCAGTACTGTAGGCAATAGGAGTTATGAAAGCTTCTTGACTAGGAGGCGACAAAATTAAAATGTATACTTATCTTTAGATAAGTATAAGCTCTTAACCAGCAGACAGAGAAGGAATGGAAAGGCAACAGAAATGTTACAGACCCATCACAGTGGCAGGGTGGCTGTTAGGAAAGTCCATAGGGCAGGCGGTATGTTCAGAAAGAAATCCGTATGAAAGAGTTGTGGTGTGAGTGACAGGAATCCAATGTACAGGGAAATAAAAGGAGGCAGAGAGTGGGGCCGAAGAAGCTGAAGGGGGAGGAAGGATCGCAACACGAGAAGGGGGCATTGTTATCTAGAATCTGGACAAGGAATGGGGAAATAACATAGAAACTCAATATTAATACCAGAATCTGGACACAAGGGCAGGCCTTAGAACCAGAGCCAAGACAAAAGATTGACCCTGGAGTCAGAGTACAAAATCAGTCATCCCAGAAGCATGATTGTCTGCCATGGCTGGAGATTAGGCCAACCTATTGGAAAGCCCAATGGGATTTAAGACTCAAGAGTCAAACCCATCATGTGGCACATCTCTGAAATTGTCTAAAGGGAGACTCTGTAATCTAGCATGATACTGACTACCCTCATTTATATCCTGCCTGACTTTATTTGAACACACTCTCGATTCTAATCACACTGGTCTTGACACTGTCCCCCCTCCCCAGCCTCCCCCTACTGACCCACATAGCACACCACACACACACACCACTGATGGTCCTTTTTGGGGGTTTTCCTGTGCTAACTCTCTCACCTGTAATGCTCTCTCTTTCTCTATCCACATTCCTTCCAGCTCTTCTCTGAAATCGCCAGGGTTTGAGGGTTTCTTTCTCTGAATCAGAAGATAGCTCCACCAGACCCTTCCGTCGGTCAGCTTTTTTATTTGTCGTAGCTTGGAGAATGTTTAATAGGTTTGAATGTTGCTGACTCATTTTGATTACTTCCTCTTCGACTTTGCTTCTAAGGAAAAGTCTTGCTGAATTTCTACTTGGGAGATTTGGAAAATATCCATTCCGTCTCCTTTCCTGGGCTGTTGAAGGGAGGGGACTCTTTCTGTTTCCTAACATTGACAGCATCCGCAGCAGCAGCAGAACATAAAGACTACAGTGGGAGTGGGAGGTGAGTAGAGGAGATAGAATCTGGGAGGTTCTATCTAATGAACCAGAAGAACCAGAAACATTAGTGGTCAGAATAAGGTAACAGGGACAATAGCCATGGGTGTTTCATATGTGTGAGTTGGTGTTTGTCAGCACAAACATGTTTTAAATTACTGATGAAATCTGTTTATAGGGCTAATAATAATAATAATAATAATGATGATGAAAATGAAAACCATAATGGACATCAGTTATTGATGCCTATATGTGCAAAGCGCTGTGATAATGTTGATTTTATGGAGGCTTCTTATACCCTGTGGTTGGTACCATGGAGTACATGGTATTTTTCAGAGTATATGTGAGAATAATTGCAGAAGCAAGAATTAGTCATTTTGACCACTTTTTGGTGACTGTATCCCTCTGCCAACTCACAGAAAAGTGTCCGCACTGTAACTACCAACCTATTGATAGTTGGTAGATGATCAGAATGATTCTTTTCATCAGAATCCTGGTGACAATATGCAGTGGGGAGGGGGTGGTTAACGCTTGATGTCAGAGTCATAGCATTCTGGATTGACTGTTTTAGCGGAATGTAAGGATTCTGAATTTCTGCAAAGCAGAGAGGTGCAGCACGCATATTTATTTCAGCTCGAATCCCAATCAGCACTGATTAAGTTGTATAAAGTACGTGTCATCTTTTCAGAAAAATGTCTATCATAAGGCTCCAGTGAGAATGTACAAGTAAGTTAAGTAAAAAGTAAATTCTACTTCGTGTAAAACTGGGAACATTCTGAATTTTAACTCCAGAGGTTTGGAAAATATTCCTTCTCTTTTCCTGGGCTGCTGAATAGAATTTAATAAGTATGAAACTATTCTTATTAGACTTGTGGTTTTCAAGTAGATTATTTTCGGCACAGAGCCCTTGTACATCGGCATTTCAAGGGGCATTGGAAATGTAACTCATTGAGCAAAGTTGGATATGTTTTGGTAAAGGATGTTTGACAGGAAGTGGAATATAAAGACCTTCCATTATTCCATATCGTCCCTGGGTGTGTATGTTGCAATTATAATAGCGCTCCAAATCGAGCCAAAATGGTTTCCCTGATTGAACCAAAGAAAATCCAAACTAACTCCCAGACGTCTCTCCATCTGGTTGCCACAACTAGTCTTTCTGTTCAGAAAATCTAAGCCCCGGTACCTTCCTCTTCTTGTTCTTCATGCTTCCCTCTTCTGTTCTCTCCCACTTCAAAATGCTCAAGAAACGTAATGCACAGAGTCGTTATACTGCCAGCAACCCACTCCATCTGTTTCCATCCACCACACCCCTCTTAAATTATTTCTTAGTGCATCGTTCATTTCCCAAAGGCAGCACAGGGCCCCCAAATGGCAGGAAAAAGGAGTAAATCCCGGGTGTGGTTCCATTCAAATCTGCATTTTATATCTATGTTGTTCCCCCAGGAAGTGATTCTGTACCGTTTGTTATCTATGAATGTGTGACCTTTGACTGGAGAGTTTCCTGTGCTCCACATATGTGCTCAGTCTCCCTCTCATATGGTAGACAATGTCTTTGATGGCATGGCACGTATTCCGTGCTTGGCAGATTTATTCAGTCTCAGTCTTGGAAGATCCTTCTGGTTCATTTTTGGCTTACACTGATTTTCAAAGTCTTTGGGGGCACGGGGATTAGGGTAAAGGACGTTACTTTCGGCTCTTCCTGAGACTATTCCTAAGGTCATCTTTAAAAGAAATTTTGCCACCTTACATAGGTTCTCTTTCTTACATTCAAGTATGCCTCACATTGGGTAGGTTTAGTTCATTTTTAGTATTTACAGACCACGAATAAATATCACTTGAAAGAAAATAAATTCTTAAAATTGACTCACATAAAAAAAACGATTCTTCCTAAAAGAAATAAATACACAAAAGGCTGCATGTGATGAAAGACAATGACCAGACATCCACCAACTGGTCAGACAGGAATTCTGAAGTTTGGGGATAATTAGTTTAAGAGGAAAGAAGTTCCGTGTTGCGCCATCATCTTGTTTCATTTTGAAAGCTGCTTTGTCTAGGGTAGACATTATCTGAACATAGATTATAATCTGCTTCTGATAGTATAATACACTAAATACAGTGAACAACCTTCCCCTTTAAAAGACTAAAATTCTGACTGAAATTATATTTGAAAATATACCATTCAGCTGACAAGAATGTAAGTGCATCCTCAAAAACGAAAAACAAAGTAAAAGTGGTAAACCAGAAAGGTAAGGAAGCACCAAAGTGACCACGAGCTTCCATTTTAACAATCGTGTTCCTCACATGGAGGCACTACATACCTAGAGCAAGTCATCTATAATAAACCCCCTCATAAAGCTGAGACCCCAAAGAGTGTGAAACAGAGAGCCCAAATGCACACACACATAAATCCCGTTCCACAGAGGGTGACAGCCAAGAAACTTGCTTGTCCTAGCCTGAGGAGAGGGCGAATACAAAATCTCTCCTCAGGTATGATATAAAGATGCCTTCAGTCTAGGCCTTAAATATTTCATTAATATAAATTCAGAGAAAATAATAATAAAATATATAAGGGAACAATGCCCATGAGTGAGACCACAAAGATATTTAGACACACTAACACTTCATTTCAAATGGTAGAATTATCAGGTAAGAATATAAGGTAAATATGTGTATTATGAGAATATCAGGTAAATATGTTTATTATGTTTTAAGAAGTAAAAGAGTATTAAAGAGATCAAGGAATAAGACACTGAAAAAAATAGCAGATTAAAAAAATTACATAGATATGCTAGGGTTGAAATTTTTAAAAAATATTAAATAGTAAGTTAGACATAGATGAAGAGAGAATTAGTGAATTAGAAGATAAATCTCAATGAATTACAAAAAATTTGGTGCAGAGAAACAAAGATATGGAAAATATAGCAAGTAATAAATAAGAGGATAGAATAAGATCAACATACATCTTGGAGTTTTAAATGAAAAAAGTATTTTAAAAATGGATGGAAGGAAATATGTGAAATCATAGCTGCTGAGAAAATTTCCAGAATTTATTATAGATACAAATTGGCAGATTCAGGAAGCAGAATGAATCCCATGCAGGATAAATAAAAAACAATCCATAACTAGATAACATCATGGTGAAACTGTAGGAAACCGAAGACCAGGAAAATATCCTGATAAAACCAGAAAGAAGATAATGGCTACATAAAAAGACACAACAAATAAACTTATTGCTATTTTGTCAGCAACCATGAAAGCCAGAAAATTGAAGAATAATTTCTTCAACAATCTGAAAGAAAGTAATTATCAACTTAGAAGTGTATACCAACTGTAATTATTTTTTCAAGAACTTAATAACACGAAGACTTTTTAATACAAATAAAATCTAAATCATTTTATCTCCAACAGACTATCATTAAAATAAATTATAAGCTTGAACTGCACAAAGATGGAAAATTATACAAGAGGAAAGATCTGAAGTGAAAGAATAAATGATGGTCAAAGAGTAACCCAAATAGTGGGTAAATCCTTGTTTTTTCACGGAGAAGACACTGATCATTTAAGTATGCGAGATACAATTTCTAAGGTAGCCTTTAAAAGAATATAAATGGAGTGTATAACTTTCAGACTAATAGAGAGTAAAAATGAAAAAAATAAAACCCTCAAAAAAAAATCATAAAATGGCAAGGAAGAAGGAGAAAGGGAAGGAGAAGAGGAAAGGGAAGGAGAAAGAGAAGGAAAACGGAGAACTGGAAAAGAAGAACAAAGAGAAAGCACAAAATAACATGGTAAAAATAAATCCAAATATTGGTATTATTAATCAGTGTATATGATCTAAAATTTAAAGACAAACACTTCCAGACTTAATTTTAAAACTGATTATTTGCTATTAAACAAAGGATACAAAAAGGTTGAAAATGAAAAGATTAACCAGGCAAATAATATCCAAAATCAAAGGTTTGAATGGCCTTATTAATATCAGAAATAATAGACTTTAAGGCAAAAATCATTTTTAGATGCATTAGAATCGCTATACAATGATAGAAACATTTTTATCTCTAATAAGATATAATTATAAACTTGTATGAATGAAATGACACAATTTCAACAGATATAAAGCAAAATTTGCTAGAACTTCAAGGATGAATGTATAAATCTGCCTGCAAGGATAGGGATTTTAACACCTTTCTAGATAATTGACAGATTAACCAGGCAAAAATATCTCTAGGAATATTGAAAAAAACTGAATTCAAGCTCAGTCTTATGTATATACCTAAGACATTACTTCTATAAATTGAGGGGTACTCATTCATTTTAAGTAATAAAACATTTACAAAATTTTCACACAGACTTGGTCATAAAATTTGTATCAATAAATTTCAAACAATAGACGTAATTTAGAACAAATTAATAATAATACAATTAAGTTAAAAATGAATATTAAAGAGATAACTAGAAAAAAATCCACACATTTAGAAACATAAAATGACATTTCTAATAACTTATGAGTCAAAAAGAAATTACAGAGAAAATTAGAAAATGTAAAGCAGTAGCAATAATAAATTAATAAAATATCAACATTTGTGATATAAAGCTAAAATAATACAGGGAATATAAGGGCTCAAATGATTATATCAGCAAAGAAAAAGGGCTCAAATTAATGTAGTAAGTATACAACTTTATAAATTTGAGAATAATAATACAACATAGAAAATGGAAGGAAATGAAGGTAAGAGCAAAAAATAACAAAATAGAAAACAGCCATACAATAAAGAGCATCACAAAAGCCCAAAGTTATTCTTAGAAAACACTAATAAAATTGGCAAATCTTTGGAAAAAAGTTACTCAAGCACAAAAGAAAGAAAGCACCCATAAATCATGTTCATAATGAAGGAGGAGATATAATTACATTCCTTCAGTGATAAAAATGATAATAGGAGACCATGATAAAAACTTTATATCATTAATTTTAAAACAAAAGAAATGGAAACATTTTTAGAAAAGTATAACCAATTAAAACTAACTCAAGAATAACTAGAAAATCTAAATAATTGTAAAGCCATTAAGGAAATAAAATCAGTAGTTAAATATTAAACAGAACAAAACAAAACAAGAACAAAAAACAAGGCCCATATAATTTTGTAGGTGATCTCTTCCAGACAATCTAGGAACTGATAATTCCAATTTTAGACAAGCTCCATCAGCAAACAGAAAAAGAAGAAATACTGCCCCATCCATTTTAGAGGCTAGCATAACTTTGTTATCAAAACAAAAGTAGGGACAGTATGAAAAACAAAAGTACAAATGTATTTTTTTCATGGGCAGAGATCATCTTCATTTTCTCCAAGCAGTGAGAAGGACTGAGTTGAATTTAACTTAACCGAATGTAAATATTTAAAAATTCCAAGGAATTTTCTTCTCAATAAGCAGCAAAGAAAAGCACTAAAAGCAGAGGCCCCAGAGCTTTGCATCAGAAGAGGTTCTCTGCCTGCATGGGAGAAGAACTCATGGCCTCCTGTTCCTGAGAGCAGTAGGTGAATAGACGATGTGGGAACTCCACCACTCCACCGTACAAATTCATGTTAGCAGCAATCCTAAGGTGCTCCTATAGACAATGAATGTTAGTAATAATCTTATCATTCTTGAAGGAATTCTAGAATTAAAACTGAGATATGAAAGCGCTCTAGAACCTGCCACACAAACGCAAGGTAGTGATATGCTTATCAAGTGTCCCAGTCACTTTTCTGCTAGAGTGTGTTTTAACGAGAGATGAAAAACCCTGCAGACAAGGATTCAACAGAAGAAAAATAAGGGTAAAGAGGGAATTGGATGATCAACAGAAGGTGGTCCAGTCTTGTAAGCTGGGGGAATGGATATGGTGGGAGAAAAAGGAGAGATGAGAAAATGGACCATTGTGAGTGGTGTCAATCCTTGGTTGTAACAAAGAACTGAAGTGAAAATTTAAACTGTTAACTGAATTCTAAGCCACAGGCGAGAAGAGTAGGCTAGCATCCTCCATATTTTGAGCATAGGGCCTGCTGTAAAATAGATCCTCAGCAAACTTTGTTGAATACATGACGAATGAATATTGGTTCATTTGTTGTGACAAATTTACCATAGTAATGAAAATCGTTAACTGTAGGGGAAACTGGGTATGGGGCATATGGTAACAGCATCCACCATCTTTGCAACTTTTTTGTGAATCTAAAACTACTCTAAAATAAAAAGTTCATTTAAAAAATATTAGCTAACATTTATGAAGGGTATCGTATATGTGGTGAACTATTCTTAGCAATTGTATCTACTGACTTCTTTAATCGTCACAACAACCTTCTACCACAAACATGATTGTCCCCAGTTCATAAAGTAACAGAAGCAAAAAGGGGTTAAGTAACGTGCTCAAGGTTGTCACACAGCTTGCAGGAGGGTAGAGCAGGGAACCAAACCAGGAGAAGGAATTTTGTCCTCTTACTAAAAGCTGGTCTCTGAAAGTGCCTCTCAGCCTTACGATTGGATTCTCTCATTTGTAATAAGTCTCTGTTGTGGTGAGGAAGGAATACTTGGCAAGTTAAACAACTGATATTGAGCTGGGGAAACTATAATAAATAGATTAATAGGGTTTCAAACTTCTACCTGAGTCACAGGGAAGGGAGAAGAGATTATGGGTATAACTGTGAGTAACTTAAGCTTTATAAAAACAATTTCAATAAAACGAGGAATTTACTTAGTGGGATAAATTGGCAATGGTTATTACCCAAAAGTCTAGTAGGGAAAAATGGCCACACTCTAAAGGATTAAGACAGCTGGCTCAGGTGAAGTACATACTGTTATGCAAAAAGAATCATAAAAGTTTTAAAATGTGAATGATTGATGAATTGTATAACTCGATTGTGAACAAAAATAGAAACCTAGAGATTATAGCTACCCGAGGGCGGAGGGGAGGGGATCGGGGGTGAACTACAGGAGAATAAAGAAGGTACTGCCAGGCACAAAAGAAAATGTGAAACACAACAGACAAAGAATGAGGTTTGGTTTTGTTTAATAGAGTAGAGTTGAAATACAGGAAAGAGTCAATGAAGCCATTATTTTCTGGTAGGTGAAGTTAGAAAGGTTGGCTCCCATAAAGGAAATGGTGGAAGAGCTGAATAGATTCATTTAGAAATGGAGGCAGAGAAAGCAGCCTCTAATATGACCTTTAGGAACAGTATTTGTTCTGCTGATTGACTTGTGCATTGGCTAAAATCATTTTATTTTGGAATCTTTTCGTATAATCTTCCTTTTCTTCCTAATGTCTGAGTCCAAATGTTTTGGGTTTTTTTTCCCCTTCATAGTCTTTCCTTGTATCCATTTGTATCAGGCGTAAAGTGGAGCTTTCTTTCATTGGAAGGTTTCTGATAATGTGTATTCCGAAGGTGGCAGACCTGGAGTGTGGGACCTTTTCCTTAATATTAGAAAATTCCTCCTCCTTTTTCAGACTGACATCTTCATAAAACGTAGTTAAAGTAGATTTCAATAAAATGGTTTCCTTCCTATTCTTACTAGAAAGACTCTTTAGGTTTCAATGAATTCCCCTCTTAGATGTTTTAAAAGCATGAAAGAATATTTTCCAGTGTCGTAAATATTCCTTTATACTTCACCCAGAAGCCAATGCTTATCTATATCTAAAAAAAGATGTCAAAAAATGCATACAGTAAAAACTGTATATTGTAACCGATAGGATTTTTCAAAGAGCTTACCGCATATCAAACTATAGAAAATGCAATTTTAAAAAATTCACTGTTAAAGATGAGCATATTAGGGTTCTCCAGAGAAACAGAACCAATAGGATACATATAGGTATGTGGAAAGGGATTTATTAATATGAGGGATTGGCTCATGCGTTTCTAGAGGCCGAGACGTCCCACAACCTGCTGTCTGCAAGCTGGAGTCTCAGGAAAGCCAGTGGTGTAGCTTCAGTCCAAACCCAAAGGCCTGAGAACCAGACAGCCAGTTCTGTAAGACCCAGTCTGAGTCCAAAGGATGGAGAACCTGGAGCTCTGGTGTTCTAGAGTAGAAGATGGATGTCCCAGGTCACGTAGAGGACACCCTTATCCTTCCTCTGCCTTTTTGTCCTGTTGAGGTCCTCCACAGATTGGATGGTGTCCACAGGCATAGCTGGGGGCTCTCTTCTTTACACAGTCTACTGATTCAGAAGCTAATCTCTTCCAGAAAAGTCTCAAAGACACACCCAGAAATAATGTTTTACAGCTCTCTGGCATCCCTTAGCCCAGTCAAGTTGACACATACAACCAAACGTCACGTTTAGTTTGACCCAACAACAGTAAGAAAAATCATGTGCATAGCAACTGCATTCAGATGACCACAGTTCCTGCTTCCCAATATTTGAAAGTGAAGCAGCTAACCACCGCTGACCTCATTGTCCCTGCATCCAGCAAGCATTTTTCAGTCTTTCTTACCTGACTTCACAGTAGCATTCAGGACTGCGGGCCATTCCCTCCTTCTAAAAATACCCTCATCGTTTGGCTCCAGTGACACGACCCCTACTTCTCCCCCTCTGACCACACATTCTCTTCCAGGCCCATCCTCTTCCTCACAGCCTTGGACCGGGTTGGACTCCTCAAGTTCAGCTCTAGGCCCTGCTCTCCTGCTCACTAGGTGGTCTCTCCAGGCATAATTAGCCACTCAGGCTCAGTTGCTCCATAAATGCGAACGACTCACCGGTGTCTACTCCTGCTCTGTGTAGTGGGCCCATATATCCAATCGCCCACTTTACATGTTTGGATGTTTCAAGGGTACACACGCTGAATATATCTAAAACCAAAGTCGTAATTTCCTCATCTACCCGCTCCCAGAGACCCTTCTTCTTTTAGTGTTCCCTACTCCTATAAGTAACACCACCAATCAACCAGTAAAATAAGATGTATTAAATTTATTTAATCAGATGTATTATATTTATTTCCTTTCAGAGAGATGGCTATGGTATAAAATACTACATTTGAAGGGTAGAAGAAACCTAAGAAAGAACATTTAAAAGTTACTGCATAGTTTTCAGTATATAGGTCTTTCACCTCCTTGGTTAAATGTATTCCTAGGTATTTGATTCTTTTTGATGCAGTTGTGAGTGGAATTGTGTCCTTAATTTTTATTTCTGATAGTTCATTATTAGTGTGTAGAAATGCAACCGATTTCTGTATATTTATCTTGTGTTCTGCAATTTTACCAAATTCATTTATCAGTTCTAATAGTTTTTGGTAGAATCTTTAGGATTTTCTACATATACTATCATGTCATCTGCAAACAGTGACAGTTTTACCTCTTTCTTTCCAATGTGGATGCAGTTTATTTCTTTTTCTTTATTTTTTTATTTTTTGCCTAATTGCTGTGACTGGAACTTCTAATACTGTGTTGAATAAAAGTGGAGAGAGTGAGCATTCTTGTCTTGTTCCTGATCTTAGAGGAAAGGCTTTCAGCTTTTCATCATTGAATATGATGTTAGCTGTGGGTTTGTCACCTACGGCCTTTATTAGGTTGAGGTATATTCCCCTTAGACCCACTTTGTTGGAAGTTTTTATCACAAATGGATGTTGAATTTTTCAAATGCTTTTGCTGCCCCTATTGAGATGATCGTGTGGTTGTTATCCTTCGTTTTGTTAATGTGGTGTATCAATGTTGATTGATCTGCAGATGTTGAACCGTGCTTATATCCCTGGATAAATCCCATTTGATATGGTGTATGCTCCTTTTAATATATTGTTGAATTTAGTTTGCTGATATTTTGTTGAGGATTTTTGTATCTATGTTCATTAGGGACATTGGCCTCTAATTTTCTTTTCTTTTTTTTCTTTTTTTTTTTTTTTTGTCTGGTTTTGGTATCAGGGTAATGCTTGCCTCATAAAATGGTTGCGGAAGTGTACCTTTCTCTTCAGTTTGCTTTGAACAATTTGAAAAGGATAGGTATTAAGTCTTCTTTAAATGTTGGTAGAATTCAGCTATGAAGCTATCTGGTCGTGGACTTTTGTATCTTGGGAGTTTCTTGATTACTGATTCCATTTTGTTGCTAGTAATTGATCTCTTCAGATTTCTATTTCTTCATGACTCAGTTTCAGAAGTTTGCATTTTTCTAGAAATGTATTGATTTCTTCTGTTGTCCAATTTGTTGGTGTATAATTGTTCATAGCATTCTCTAATGATCATTTGAATTTCCATGGTATTGGTTGTAACTTCTTCTCTTCCATTTATGATTTTATTTATTTGTGCCCTCTCTAATTTTTTCTTGATGAGTCTGGCTAAGGGATTATCAATTTTCTTTTTTTCTTTTCTTTTCTTTTTTTTTTTTTTTTAGGGAGGGCACAGTGTCCCATGTGGGGATTGAACCAGCAACTTTGGTGTTACTAGCACCATGCTCTAACCACCTGAGCTAACCGGCCACCCCAAGGGATTATCAATTTTGTTTCTCTTTTCAAAGAACCAGATCTTAGTTTAATTGATCTTTTTTATTGTATTTTTGTGTCTGTTTCATTTATTTCTGCTCTGATCCTTATTATTTCCTTCCTTGTACTAACTTTGGCCTTCTACTAACTTCTTTTTCTAGTTCCTTTATGTGTGAAATTACATTATTTATTTGATAATTTTCTTGTTTCTTGAAGTAGCCTTGTATCACTATGAATGTCCCTCGTAGGATTGCTTTTGCTGCATCTCAGAGATGTTGAAACATTGTGTTTCCATTTTCATTTCTTTTAATCTCCTCTTTGATTTCTTTGTTGACCCATTGTTTGTTTAGTAGCACACTGTTTAGTCTCCACATATTTGTGTATTTTCCAGTTTTCTTCTTATAATTGATTTCTAGTTTCATACTGTTGTGGTCAGAAAAAAATGCTTGATATGATTTCAGTTTTCTTAAATTTACTGGTACTTGTTTTGTGACCTAACATGTAGTCAGTCGTGGAAAATGTTGTATGTGCACTTGAAAAGAATATGTATTCTGCTGATTTGGGGTGAAATGTTCTGGAAATATCAAGCCATCTGATCTGATGTGTCATTTAAGTCCACTGTTTCCTTGTTGGTTTTCTGTCTAGATGATGATTGACGTAAGTATTAAAGTCCCCTACAATTATTATATGGCTATCAATTTCTTTTTGTCTGTTAATATTTGCTTTATATATTTAGGTATTCCTATTTGGGTACATAAATATTTACAAATGTTATATCCTCTTGTTGATATTGATAAACAAATAATCTATGGGTTTGAAATATAAGAGGAAGTGAAGCAGATTAGTGCCACTGAATTGATACCCCTTTCCACAAAATGGAACAGTGTGGAACAGAATCCTACAGATGGTCTTAATGTGGGTTCATTTAACACCAGAATCTTACATAAAAATAGAAAGCCAGCAAAAGTAAATTTAATTCATGGAAACATGGATTGACACACATAAGACAGAAAAAGGTAACTATTCATAGTTGTATTTAATATTTACAAGATCATAGTCAGAAACAAACTTCCTTGGAAGTCATTCAGACACCTTGCTAGAGGCACCCTGCATTTTTTAAAGAAATGTTGATGGTCAGAGAGGGTCAGGCTGAGAAAGAGAAAGAGAGGAGTTGAGGGAGGAGGAGTAAGAAGAGTAGCAGACACCACTCTTAGTCTAAACCATTATGTGTAAGGCTACCAGTTCCTCAAAACCCCATTACCAATCATCTTCTCCCCAGAAGATTGCTTCATGGTCTGGGATAATGTGCTTTGGTGTAGGTTCACCTCAGCCATAGCTTTTGAACCTTGTACACAATAAAAAGAAAGTTATTATTTAACATAGCACAATTTTATAAGTAACAGACATCTGATAAAACATTAAAAAATCAAACATTTAGCTAAGCATTTAGAGAAATGACTTACCATGAGTTACGGATTTTAAAATAGTCCCCAAAGGATTTACGGCAAATCCCTTCACTGAAGACATTTAAAATTAGATTCAAAGAAAAACTTGAGTGAGAGAATACTAGAGTCAAAGCTCCCACACTAACAAATCTGAAACAGATGAATTTTAGCTTTTTCTATTTTTAAAATATACAACTGTTATTTTTCTGATTCATTAAAAAGTGGATTTGGTATTCTCAATTCTTGGCCACAAATAACATAAAATAACATAAAAATTAAATCAGCAGCACTTCATAATGGTTCCAGAGACCTACAGGCATATGACAGGACATTCAAGGCCAAAACTATAAACTCCGACTATTGCTTTTATCATTGACAGAAACAGAGGATTCTTAGGGAAGTTCTTCTTTAGAAAGTGATATACTCCCAGGCTCCCCACAATTCACGTGGGATTATGAACGCAAGTCCTGCAGCTGATTTTAATCGCCACGATGATGCTTAGGGAGACATGTGATATCTGGAGTAACTGGATTCTAAACAATGAGGGGCTTTAAAGATTAAAGTCAACACTTTAAATTGCACTCACAACTGAGTAGGGAGCTAATGCTGACCATAGAATGCAGGTGTAATATTCTCCATATGTCTTGGACGTTGTAGCTGAAAGAGATCAAGCCCTCTGCATCACACACAATAAAAACTCAAGGACAGTGCGTAATAACATTCTATGTTGAAGGTTTAAAAGCACAGAGATCATGCTGGTAAATAACACAAACACACAGTGAAAGGTGTTCTGAGAGGTAGGATGCCAGTCTGAAATATCAGGAGACATCTGTGAGGCCTTCTTAGCCGAAGGCAAGCAGATTGCTGCATCTGAATGTACTTTGAATACCTGAAATCATGGCCTGGAAGTGAATCAGTCCCTAGCTCCTGCTGTGACCTAACAACAGTAGAAATCTTAGACCCTTTCAGGTATGGGAAACAATGCCTCAGACATCACACCTGAATAAGTGTTCGCTGAACTCTGTAAGATCAAAGTATAAGCTTGAAAAAAATCACATACTCAGTGACCATAGTATCCTAAAGAAACAGCACATCCCTAAAAGTAGACAATCCATGCTGAGCTAAACAATATTAAATGCAAAATCTTACTGGAAAAACTAAATCGAACAAACCAGGAGTAAGCCTGCCAATGTGAAAGAAAATTCTCCAAATAGTATAGTTTTGTTTAGCCACTGACATATGGGAAAATTTATGTAGTAAAGTATATGCTTATAAAGTTTCAACTTATATTTAGTGGGGGAAACAATTTATTATACAAAAAAAAACCATAAATGTATGACAGATGGTAATGCCTTTTTTTTTTCTAGGCAGGGTCCCTTTCTAGCTGAGTGGCTCTAGCTTCTTAAAACTATGAACATTGTCATTCACACCTATTTTTCTGAAATTAAACAGACCAATTCTATGATGAAACCCCCTATAAATTTGGTTACTGTATAATGTCTTCCCATTTTGTATCATAAATTATCAGGAGTACCACTTTCCCTAGAATAATGAAAAAGGCCAAAACTATGCAAAAACACATTCTGTAATAAAACCTTTATTTTAAGTTCTCTAAATCAATTTTTGAAAACCTTCTATTCTGGAATTTATTCTGGTAGGATTTTACGAAGGAAACTATAAAAGATTAGCCTGGAAACATATTCTTCCATCCTGAAATCTTTATTTTTGGCTTTTAAAATGTTCTATTCCTTGACAATATTTGCTAAATTATAATTTGTGTATACAGATGTCTAGGTGATGGACCTTGTTGGTTCATTTTCTGAAAAATGGGCAGAAATTTTCATTAGCGTACGTGACATAAGCAGACTAGTTTATGGTATTTAATATGCAAAGCACGCCTTTAGAGTAGAGATTCATTTACTTAATAAAGAAGTGAAAGAATGTGCTGTCTAAGCAGGCCGAGTAACGGGTGCCATCAGTTGGCTCATACTGGATACAGTCTCACAAAAGACTCAACAGCTGGGGTTAGATCGGTATTCCTCTCACAGTACCCAGCATTGAGTTCTGCCTACTTGAAAGAAATAAGCTTGTTTTCTCGTGTTTATTCAGCTAATCCTCAAATGAAAATAATCAAAAATTTTGCAGTAGTTAGGGTAACTCTAGCTGCTATAACAACCCCAGTATTTCAGCAGCTTAAGAAAATAGAAGTTTATTTCTCATCCACTTAACATTCCCGAGCAAATGCCTTTGGAACAGAAAGCAGGATGAAGCTCATGGGAAAGGGTCCACCGTGCCACAGCAATCATTCATAGATTCAAGGCTGTCAGGGTCACCCCAATATCTGGGCGGATCGGAGAACAGCATGAACAGTGTGTGGGAGATGTTTTGTGGGCGGGGCTTGGATATGGGGATATAGCATTCTGCTCACGTCCCATTGGCTAGAACTCAGTCACATGTTCACATCTATGGGTGAGGCAGGCTGAAAAATGTCTGACTCTCATAGCAGGAGGAAAGAAAAGGAAATATTTAATGAACAGTTAGTTTTTGCCACAATGAATGCCATGAACATTTTATGGCTACCAAAATTGGGGTTGGACCACTGTCATTCTAAGACATGACTAGCAGGCACTTTCTCTGCAATTTAAAATAACACTTAATTTTACTTTTTTCTCCTTATTCTATTTTGTCTTCTTTGTTTCTCTTTCTTATCTCCAACCTATTTTATTAATCACCTGCTAGTGATTTGGCTAAACTGACTATACATAATATGTTTATTTTGAAATGTACATTCACATTCAAGAAGAAAGTTAGTAACATACATAAACATTTAAATTTTTTATAAAACATAACTGGAAAGCCAACAAATTTTTTACTGCGTTTCTAATAAAAATGTGGGACTTTTTCCCCCAAACAGTTTAAACCTATGAGAACAATTATGATCAAAATTCAGAATGATGTAATCAATGATTGCTTAGATTTTTTTTTTGTAAAGAGATTAATCTTTAAGTTCGAGCCATATCCAAAGACCATTTTCATCTTATAAAGAGCATTTTAGAGAAGAACAAAATCTTGGAGAAAATTCTAGGGTGCTGAATCTAGGTGGTTGCTATGGAGACATTCAGGAAAACCTCTTTCTGGTACGATCCCTCTGGCATCACCATGCATCAGATATTTCATTCTCATGACAAGAAGAGAGGGCTTTGAGATGTGACCTATGGACGAGGCTGCAAGGATCTATTCCCTCCCAGAATATAAAGCATACATAGTACAACAAGAAGTGAACAGTTGACTTTTGTTGCAAATTTCTTGTAAAAAAGACTGTTTCTAGAAATTACGTTTTCTTGTTTTAAAAACTGTATTGAAGAATTAGGGCAGGAAGAGAACCTTTCCCTTCATTGGTCTGAATTATCAACAAGAGTTGAAAAGAAGCATCATCTTTAAACCCGCCGCCCAAATAAAGTAGTGACTGTATATCACTGTCCCCACCATACACAGTTTCTTCCTCAGACAAAGCAATAAAAGGGGTCAGCACACCTCCCCCCTGTGGAAGCTGGCCTGGCAGGTTGTACCCAGTGATGTCAGGATTCAGTCGCAGGCCTCACCGCAGCCATCCCTGGCCCATTGGGGTCATTAAAGCACGGGGCTAGGGGAACAGGTAACCACTGCCATTGACGTGGACTAAAGAGAACAAAATACTCTGGGTTGAGCTTTGCCCTTGGCTGTCCTCATTGCAATAAAAAGTACATAGAAGTTTGTCTAGTCCCCAAAGGGGCATCTCTCATTTTGGCAGGTCTGAAACTGTGGTAGGGAGTAGTGTACAGGTTAAGCACACTGGATTTGGGATTCAGATAATCCTGCAGTCTAATCCTGGTGTCCTTGGTCATACCCTGTGGGACTTGGAAGAAGGTTGTTTCAGAATGTTTAAGAAATAGCTATGTACGAGATGTAACCAGTGCTCAAGAAACAAGTGCTGCTGTTACTAGTATTATTATTATTGCCACCATTGCTATTTTGGGATCTCTTCTGACCAGGCTATTTTAGATACTGGTGAGGGCCAGATGGGAAAAAGGGAAAAAGAATGACTCTACTTACTAGTACAGTACGGCTTACAAAAACTGGATCTGATTAGGCAGGGAATCCCCTCCACAGCTACGTGAAGGATCTCGTGGAGGATGATTGGACCTGTGTCGGGGAGATAAATGTGGCTTCAGGTAGGAAGCATTTGGGGCAGGTGTGAGTGGATGAGAAGATGGCATGGGCCGTTGTCTCCAGGGGGATGAGTTCCCCATACTCCATTACCCAGGAAGGAAGAAATGTTGGTGGAGAAGTCGTGGACGAGATTGCAGGAGTTTTGGGTTTGTAGACAAGGCCTCGGATGAGAAAAGCTATAAGACGGGGTCCAAGTGACTCAAGTAGCCTGACCAGCTCGAGGCCCGCCTCGCCCCCTCCTCCATATGCACAAGTCCTGCTGCAAAACCCTAAGATTCAACCGACGGGACAGGGAGTCCCGCCCCCGCGTTGCTGCCGCCGGGAAACGCGGTTGCTATGGCGACGGAGGCGGTTGACCTGAGGATTGAAAAGAGGTTTGGGGGTGGGGAGCGGAACTCGGTCAGGAACTGGGCGTGGCTTCGGTTCCCATGGCAGCGGGGACGCGTTGTCTGGGCCTGCGCCCAATTTAGAAGCCAGTGCTGCCCCAGTCCTTTGCATGGCACCCAAGAAAGAGAAAGGCGGGACGACGAACGCCAGTTCCAAGATATGGGAACCGTCACTCGTCGCTGCACACTTCAACCAGGTGAGCTGGGAGCCCCGTGAGCCCTCTCTGCCAGCGCCGGGCCAGACTCTCCGGGGGACGCAGCAAGCGCTCCCCTCCCCGAAAACTGCCCCCGTCCCAGGTCTGGTCATTCCGCTGGAGAAACGACCCAGCATCGCAGCCGCAGGGTGTGCTTTACAGAGTGAGCTCTAAGGAAAAAAGAAAGGGGACGCCCGGGGAGTCGGTGCGATTTCAAACGGTGTTGAAACGTGCCTGGTGGGGAGAAGCAGAGGTATCGCTCTGGCGCGTCCGATCTTTTGCAGGGAAGTGGCTCAGATGTCACCCCACAGTTGTCCTGGAGTTGTCTTTGTGAACGGCCCACTTCCTCCTGACATCTCCTGAAGGCCAGAAATCCTATCGAATCACCGGGAGTCTGGCCCACAGTAAGGTTGCAGTGAATGCTGGGTGAAAGCAGACCTAAGATGATAATGTATTTAATACAGGTGTGCCTTCCGCAGGTGGGAAGGATGACTTTCTTGTGTAGTGTCCGGATGCCAGAATATCACAGATGTGATAGAGTCATATAGTTTGAAGGTACTCCAGGAGGTCAGAGTCCTGACGGGTGTGCTGCTAGACTCATCCATACAATGCCGCAGAGGCACCAGGCCGGCCATAAGCACCTGCCATGCATGTGACTTCACGTTGCACCCGCCCACCTCCAGGGAGCTGGGCAGTCCAGTAGCGCTTGTCACCTGCCACTGGAAATACCCTCCAACATTAAGTTGCTTCTAAGACAAGATAACATTAGGAAGGACGAAGGTGATTCCAGCCTGCCATTCTCACATAATCTAAGAACTAGAAAAAAAAATGATTTTTTTTAAATTGTGTGTGTGTGTGTGTGTGTGTGTGTAGAGTGCACTAGAGAGTTTGTACTTAAAGGGAAAATATAGCTCAAGACTTCTGATGCCCTCATGAAAAATTTCTACCTCCCTGTCCTTATTTCCCACTATCATTGTGTTTCTCTCTGAACCGGAATTCTGTCTGATACGGCATTCTGCCTGAGGAAGAATTGTATGAAAATAGTTAAGATAATGCCAATGTCGACGTGACATCATGTCATTTTGGGGTATTTCTGTAACTTTAGGAATGAAGGGTGGCAACGCAGTAATCCCCTGTTCTAGTCTCAACTTCTCAAAGATGTTTTCCAAGATGCTCCGTAAAGGCGCCCTCTTTCTTGCTTTTATAAGTCAGCGCTAGCCAAAATGCTTTCTCTCCATTTTCTCTGAGTTTGTGTCGGCCAAGTGTGGGCCGAGAGAACATTTCTGCTTGAGTTATAAACTGCTGAACAACAGCGTTTGATGGAGGTGCTGACACTGCACCAGCTTTAGTGTTGTAAGTATGAAGCTATAATTTTCCCAGTTGAATGGAAAACCGAAAGGCACTATTTTTCCTTACGACTTGCAAACCTGAAATAATATTCAGCTTTCTTGCTCCTACTCAAACAATATAATTTCAATAAATCTTACATATGAACAGAAAGAATTTGAACTCGAAGTAATAGTAGTTTCAACTACAAAGAGTGAACTTCTTCAGTTTGTTGGAAGACATGGTTTTGTTTTGTTTTTTAATCACAAGAGGTAGACAACTGCCCTCCACCTCCTCTCATATTATTTTCTCATTTTGGTTTCATGTCTGATCCAAGAGGAAAATTCCCAGCTTCACCTAGCAGTCCAGGCCCCAGAGGCATGTCCTAACCACCAATGTAATAGACTGAATTTGGGTTAAAGATGTCTGGAGATGTATGAATTCCTTATTCATGGGGCTTAGCAAAGTGCTTTGCACATAGAATGTTGTTGCTTCAGTTCCCAGAGAGTTTCTTTCCATGCAGTTGCTTCTCATGTGCAAATTTGTGCTCCAGTATGTGTGGATGACTGTGTGTGTGTGTGTGTGTGTGTGTGTGTCTGTGTCTGTGGTATGTAGGGGAGGGCTGGGAGAGAGGGAGGTCCACCTCCCAGTCTCCCATAAGCCTGTTTTTAGAATTAATTGATTAAGTAATCCAAGTCAACAATAGTTTTAAACTCATGTTCACACAGAGCTGTACTAGACTTTAAGCTGTACTAGACAAACAAGTTCACCGTTTTGTTTTAGTGAATTTCCCTCGTATCACTATTTCGGTCATCCGTTCGGGCTGCAATAATTGTCAATGTTTTAGTACATTTTAGTTGATTCTGAAACAAAATGATAGCAAATAAGACAAGGCAGTCTCTTATTGAGCACTAACTGACTAGATAGAGACTAGCGGTTAGGAAGAGGAATGTGGGCTGGGAGAGTCAGGAAATGCTTTATAAAATAGTTCCTTTAGCTGGGCCTTAAGGAATGGGTAGAATTTGAGCAGGTAGAACGAAGGGAATGATTATTTCAGGTAGGGAGAGCCATATGTGCCTTAAATAAATCTGGCACATTTAAATGGAAAGAGAGAAAAATGTAGGTTAGACAGCTTCTGGGTGCACACAGATCCTAAATTAATTCTGTCAATCAAATGGTCAGTGGCTAACTTGGCTATCCATGTATTAAAACCGTTAGCTTATTAACATACGTGAAATATCACACCTCCGATTACATACGAAGAAGATATTTAGGTACATAAGATTACCTATGTGACATGATCTCCAGCAGCATAAGGAGATTAAAGATGCTTGTTTGGTATCATGGAAATTAAAATCTTTTCATGCAATTTTCAGATCAGCCTCTCTATTGGCCACAGTGAGAGGAAGAGGTGTCAGCCTAAGCACTCAGTGACAGAAAGTGCTCTCTGGAGACATTTGGGCCTAAGATTTTTTTACTGTGATAAAATTTACATAATATTATAGAATACCATTTTAGCCATTTTTAAGCGTACCGTTCAGTGACATTAAGTGCTTTTACATTGTTGTACAACCATCATCACCGTCCATCCCCAGAATTCTTTCATTTACCCCAAGTGAAACTGTACCCATTAAATAATGCCCCATACCTCCCTCCCCCAGCCCCTGTCAATCACCATTCTACTTTCTATGTATGAATTTGATTCTTCTGGGTACCTCATGGAAGTGGAATCATACAGTATTCATCGTCTTGTAACTGGCTTATTTCACACAGCATAATGCCCTGAAGGTTTGTTTATTCATGTATGCATTCATACATGTATTCATAGTAGTATGTACTAGGATTTTTTGTTTTTAAGGCTGTATAATATTCCGTTTTATGTATGGACCACCTTTTATTTATTCGTTCATCATCCATCGCTGGACACTTGGGTTGCTGTCAACTCTTGGCCATTGTGTTTTTCTGATGTTTCTGTGGAGAACAGAGGGTCTGGACCTTCCTAATCTGCCATCATGCTATGTCACTCTGGTAGGATTTGCAAATATTTTCTATTCCAGGGGTTGGTTCCCTTTTCACTCCATTGGCAGTATCCTTCGATGTATAAAATTTTTAATTTGGATTAAGTTTAACTTATCTGATTTTTCTTTTATTGCCTGTGTATTTGTCCTACCCAAGAAATTTTTGCCAAACCCACTGTCACGAAGCTTTTCCCCTGTGTTTTATTCTAAGAGTTTTACAGCCTTGTACCTTACATTTACAGTACATCTTTGGTACATTTTGAGTTAATTTTTGTAAATGGTGTGAAGTAAGGGTTCAACCTTAGTTTTGCACGTGAGTATCCAGTTTTCCCAGCACCAGTTGTTGAAAAGACTGTCCACTGAATGGGGCAAAGGAGAGGAAAAGGGGCACAAATTTTCCGACAGTAGTGAATGTGGCTTTTTTGTGATTGGGTATTCACTTGGTTGCCTTAGGTCTTTGGCTGGTTTCAAAACTCCTGTAAAGTTATTTTACTCAGGCTCTTGTTGTGTTTTTAATGTTTCATAGGGGACACGAGGACTATAGTTTCTGGTCTGCCATCTTGCTGATATCACTCTGGTCTAAGAGATTTTGTAATCAGTTGTGATTTTTCCATTTCTTCCAAGTCTGTATACAGCAGGTGATGCTGGGAAAGGGGAGATTAGCAGAAGCTTTGTTCATGATCACTTAAAACATTTTTTTTTTCAGACTTGTTTAAACAGCATGGCTCTTCCCTTTAGGAGCTTATATATTGTTCAAGGCTTATCTCTAGGTATGATGTCACATGGCTTAAAAATGACTGAGGTATATGTATTTCAATTGGGATTTTGTGTTATGGTCAGAGCTTTTGTGTCAACACAGAGGGTGGAGTCGGGGAGGGGTAACCTCACAATGTTATCTGTGTTAAGTGATAATAGCATAGAAAATATTCAGAAGCCAGATACAAATCCTTTTCTTTTTTTCATCGTTAAGATATTACAGACTTTTGCTCCCAAAAGTTGTCTTCAGAATTCCAGGGTTCTCCAAAAGTTTATTTAGGTTGATTTTGTTATAACACAGGTGGAATTTGGTGTGAGGTTTTGATAATTTTGTTAAATACTTTCATATTTTCACATTATCTGAGGATGGTTATTTCTTTTCACGTCTTTTTTTATGCGTAGCAAAATGGCAGCCATAACTTGTGAGACCAACTATTTCATAACAATTATTCCATTTGCTTACTGTGACCCACCACAGAAAACACTAAAAAAAAAAAAAATGTTTGTGGCGACCACACACCTCTTAACCCCACCAGCTTCACTATTTCAATTCACTAATTTCATTTTGTAATGATGATTTCAGGTCCCTAATCCCCAATTTAAGGGACTGGATACTATTTATTCCTTGGTTAAGCCTTCAACTCTTCTTTAATATAAATATCCACATAATTTTAAATATTGTAAAAAGCTGCCATAATGTATTGAGGTCCTTACTGAAACTCATGAGGTCTTGTTTCCAATTTCTATATTTTCATTCTCAATGTCTGTTTCCTCTTTTTCAAAAACGTAGTAACATTTGCATCAAAGACAGATTGATGCTATACATGGCATGCTGTTCTTTACAGCACTCACTCGGGGGTGGAGATTCCCAGAGTATCTGGGCTCACCCCCCCGCCTTTTACAAAACTGAGGATTCAACCATTGAAGGTCTGGTCCAAAAACATGTGGTGATATAGTACACAAGGGACCAGATTGTAGGTTTTTTCACTGGTTCTTCCTTCCTTCTTAACAGAACTATTAAGTTATGATATGATAATCATAGCATTTTATATAAGCCTTGGAATTCAAAACAAAATTTTATGTATTTTATCGTATGTCAAACCCCAAAACACTGTTATAAGGTAAGTGTTATTAGAGTAGAACAAGTTATTTAAGGAATGTCTATTGAAACGTTTGATTAGTACTTAAATTTGAGAGCAAAGTGTTACTTAAAACCAGTAAATAAATATGGAAAGTATACTTACTTTACCTGAAATGAGACTTCATCCTTTATCTCTCATCCTCTTTCATAAACAACATTTAGACAAGAGACAGATGGTAGCATTTTCTTTTTATACTCGACTCTCTGGCTTCTGCCTGAGGCCATTTAAGTAGAAAAATAGAACTATTGGGGGGTCTTGAAAAAATTATTTTCCTCTTTCCAAAAATAGTTGCGAAAAATGACCTCTTCTGCTACCTGGAAGTACACTTCATTTTCTGGTCGTGCCTGCCAAAATTTGGCTCAGCAAAGTCTTACACCACCTCTGTCTCTCAATTATCTAGATTCTGTCGATGGCACTATAATTTTCCCAGTTGCTGGAGCTTACTTGTGAGCCATTAGCCTTATGATTCAGTCTGCCTCGAGTTCACCTTGATTTTCCCTTTAACGTTTCCTCTTCTCCATTCCCATACCTTCATCTTAGCCCAGGCCTGCATCATTTGAGCCCCGAAATTTTGCAAGCGCCCCTTGCCACTACTCACTATAGAAGCACCTATTCCTGTGTATCAAACCTATTACCAATTTATCTTTTCCTAAACACTGCTTCACACCGTGTTCACAGCCAGCTCCAAAACTACCAGTGACCGTCTGTCATCTCCAAATCGAATCATCCTGGCTTCTTCAGCCCCCTTTAACCCGGCCCCATCTTGCCATCCAATTGAATCGCTGCATGCTAACAATCTCCTTGCCGCTCTGTAGACACACGGAGAAGGCAATGAGTTGCTAGAGAAAGTCCAGTTCTGGGACCGGGCCGACTTACGTAGTGACTCCTGATTCTGAAATATGACCTAGGGGAACTTTCTTATCTTGTCTGAGCTGTAGTCTCCTTTTGTCAGGGAGAGATAATAATATCCACCTCACAGGCTTGCTGTAAAGATGAAATGATATTTATTTCATTTCATAAATATTTCTCTAGCACGTGGCATCTAATAACCCGTTAGTAAATGAGGTTCATCCCCCCATCCTGCCCTTTCACTCATTAGTCTCCCTGCTTGGAATGAACTTGCACCTTCCCTCTCCTCTTCACACTCGTTTTTGGGGCTGGGGGCTCCTAATCCATGTCTTGCAGTGAGCTTTCCTAACTCTCCTCTCCCTCACTTATCTCCCCTCACATTTATCTTGCAACCTCTTACTTGGTGGCAGAATGCCTTGAATGGCGTGCTATCATTTCATGTTTTGTAGGGCAGCGGTATAATCTGAGCTGCTTCACAGCAAAATCACACCTTCGACTCCTTGTATCTGCTCCATACTCGCAAGCATGCTTCTAGGCAGGCACGTGGTAGCACACTGAAACTATATATGAAATGAATTCACTGACTGACACATGAAGAAAGCTATATTGTGGAAACCAGGACAGCTACTTAGACCGAGGGGAGGTTTTCCGAGAGGAGATGAAGGGACTGACACATGGCTGACTGTGAGAGAGCCCTGAAAAGAGCTATGCAGACACCATTTCCCTTCTCAGAGGTAGTTTATCTGCCAACCGGAGGCATTCGAGGGAAAGTTCTTTAAAATAGTTAGCAGTCTCTCCTTCTTCTTATAGTTCAGTCGAGGGTAATATTTTTCTGTTAGTAAACATTCATAGCTTAGTGACAGTAGCTGAATTGTACATACTTGCAAAACAGTCAAAGAGTTTCCCTGGAGTTCTTGAACGAAACTTACAATTCTTATAAAGGTTTGGAAACCGGGTAAGGGTTCAAGATGGGTATTGCTAAAAAGTTAATATCCCAAACCTCTTAAATAAAGGTATACAGTATATAGACACTAGGATGATAATAAACTGAGTCTAAGTAGGTTTTTCGGGGGAAAATGTTCATTTGAATTGAAGTGCTTAAACCATTATAAATGCAGTTTATCAAAAAGGGAAATACATTTTATTGGACAGAACCCTTGAACAATTTTTGAGAGGCAGTGAAGGATTTTTCAGCTTTTTTGATCTTAAACAGTAAGCTATTTCTCATGTTAATGTGTATTTAAGACTTACTGGAAATACTTATAATACGAGCTGAAGACTGATGTCTGGCAGCAAGCATATTTCTGAAATTGAGTTGGTTTTTATTACTATATTTTCTGAAATATGCTTTCATTGATATTTACAAAACAAATTGCCAGTTCACACAAAGGTTGTTTTAATAAAAGCCAATGAAAACAGCTGAGTTGCTAGGAAGAATGTTAAGAGGGAAATGGACTTTTCATAACCTCACATTATAATTTCTCTTTTTGGACAAAAGTGTATTATTTGAATGAGCCTGGAACCAAAGGGAATTAGCATGTCAAAATATCTACCTAGATGTTATATGTGATCATTTTTATTGCAAATGAAAAATATTAAATATAAGTAAAATGCAAGCATTGCCAATATAAGTTTGGCAACATCTGAGGAAAATGTTAGCTAAGAAATGGTGAATGTTGACCATGTTTCAGCGCAAGCTGTAGGAACCATCATCGGCCCCCATTTACCCAAGGACAAAATCCAGGATGTTCTGCCTGGCTTCCACGGCCCGGCCTAACTTGGCCTTTTTCTGCTCCTCCATCTTTACCTCCCTTCACTGCAGTCGAATGGTCTCTATGGTACCCTCAGGCTATACCTGGGGTGTACTGACTATACCCACACAGTTTCCTGGCCTGAATGCCATCCAACGCCTCATTAAAACCCTGCCCATAACTTCCCAAGAAGAGCTCAACTCACACCATTCTGGCCTTCGCTGACATTTCTCCTTCCTAACCTACTCAGTGATTCTTACCTTTAATGCTATCCCAGTTGGACCCATGGTCTGACCATTTCAGTGTTACCTACTATATCTCTGCAAATCCCTGAAAGGTAGCAAAAGGGGCATATTTTTAATTCTCTCCCTCAAAGCCACTGCACCTACCCAGTAGTGACAAGCCCATGCGTTACCTTATGGTGGGTTATATTCCCTGACTACATTTTACTGTTTCGGCCTCCTGGCCCGTTTTCTCTTCATGAGCTCCAGAATTCATCGTGACCCCACTGGTCTTCACAACTTAAACTGAAGACCATCGCAAAGCCTTAGTTTTACATCCATAGAACAGGGCCAGCGGCCATACCCTTGCAGATATTAAAAAGATTGTTGAGAGGATATGATGGCATCTAACACATCGGGTCTCATACTTCACACATCCAAACCCAAAGTCCTTTTTCTCCCTTCACCCTGCTCTCCACCCACCCTCCTCCTTCCCCTTGCATGGTGTCACCACTCACCCAGCGAGACACTAGGGCCTACATCATTGCATTCATTGTCTTTTTCCTTTTTTTCTGCACCCCATGATCGATTGTTAGGATTGTTAGTAAATCCTGCCTTTGAAAGGTATGTCCAATCCATGCTCTTGGCACCGCCCTCCTGCCACACCCTAACTCAGGCCACCAGGCTCTCTTACCTGAGCTACCAGTCGCTCAAGAGCTTCGGAACTTAGCCTCTCTCCCACTCTTGCTGCCCTAGAGTCTTGTCACCACACAGCAGCCAGAGTAGTTCTTTGAATGCACAAGACTTGGAGTCAAATCCAAATGTTCTCTCGTGGCCTTTAGGTCTCTAGGTCTTTTACGACCCTGTGTGGCGGCCTCTGCCAACCGCTGTGCCTTTATCTTGTAGCTCCAGCGACTCACCCTCCTGGTCTGTGCTCCGTGACCACTCTGGCCTTTTTGTCCATCTTCAAATCCATCAGAAAGCATATTGGCAACTTAAAGCCTTTGCTCTGGCTGTGCCCCCTGCCCAAAATGACCTGTCCCAAGGTGGTCACTTCCTCCCTTCCCTTAGAATTCTCTTCAGATACCTCCTACCCTGGCCACCTGCTTCAACTACACATAACCCGTAGCCTCTGACCTTGAGTCAGCTCCTGACTTCTGCGTTACATTTATCTCATTATGGCCTGTTCCCCTCCACGTGAATGTAAGCTCCCGGAGGACAGGGCTTTACCGTGACATACGGCCAGCCCCTGACAGATAGAATAGAGGGGCTCAAATAAAGAGCCTTGCTGAATGGAGAAATGGTAGGTGCTTGCTAAGGAGGAGGGAGCTCTTAGTGATTAGTGTTACTAGTTAGGGGTATTACTGTATTTATTGGAGTGGTATGAAAATCAAAGTGTATGAAAGAATGTGGGACACTAGGCGAATAGAAATATTTATACTAATAATAATTATTAGTACTCTCCTATGTGTTTCCATATGGATGTTCCACATGTTCTTTAAATTCACATGTTCAGAACTGGTACTACCTTGTTCATTGAAGTTAGAAATCATCCTTGAACCTTCTCTTCTAATTTCAAATTGGTCAGTGATTCCTGTTGCTTCTACCTCTCTATTTCGGTTCCTTCTTTTTCACCTCCCTTAATTTCTAACACCAATAGCCTTCTAAACAATAGCCTTCTGCCTTCATCCAGGGGTGGGAAATGGTTAGCGGGGAGACTGGGATTCAGTGAAGATATCTATGTATGTGTGAATAGGATACAGAGGAAAGGGGAGGGAAGGGGTTGAAAACTGGAGAGGGAAAGACGGGAGAGCTGAAGGAACAAAATTGTAAAAGAGGTCAATGAAGAGTGGGTCATTTGCTCTAGTACAGAAGAGAAGGGAGCAGCATCCCTTCCTCAGCTCGAGAAAAGGAGCAAGTTCCGGAGATTGGTGAAGGGGGTTTGGGGATGAAAATGTGAAAAGGGGACAAAACCTAAGCAAGAAAGCCTTGCTCTTCCGAGGTGGCGGTGAGGCCACTGTGTGGATAGAAAGGGGACGAGCAGGAGACACAGACACAGGATTCCTTCCACTGTTATTGAAGTGCCATCTGCCCACAAGTCTTTGTTTAAGACACAGGGAGAGATGCAGCCAAATAAAATGCCTGTCACCTGACATTATGGCCGTTTGTACGTCTGTCTCCCCTACTAGACTGCGGGTCTTTGGAGAGCAGAGACTGCTTTCCAGTACTCTTTTAAATGCAGAAAGACACAAAGGATAATATAACAAGCACATCTGTGCCAGCATGAGAACCTGACCATGGCTAATTTTCTTTTTAAAAAATATTTGCAGAACACTTTGTCCATACCCCCACCCCATTCCATTCGTTTCTCTCCCTTCCAGAAGCAAAACACTGTCATGAATTTTATGCATATCCTCTCAGCCTATCTATGTACCTGTTATCTATCGCCGTGAATAATACATAGTTTTGTTTACTGTATGATTTCTAAACTTTACACGAATGGTTCCATGATTATACCTCTCCATTCTGCAATTTGTCTTTTTTTCATTCAGCATTATGTTTTGAAAGTCTGTCCACGTTGAGATATGCAGATTGAGTTCATTTCCTTGAATTGCTCTTATCTCATTCATCTTGACGTCTTCCATGTCTAGCATAGCACATATAACATAGGTACTCAAATAGTAAACTTGAACCATTAGCGAATACATTAGGGTGAACAACGCAATCGTAGAAATGGATACTGTCCCCTGTGCTTTGTAGCTATGAAATACTTTTACCTATAGTCTGTTTTCACCCTTATTTGTGTAGTTCCTTCCCCAGTCTGGTGCTGTTTTAAGGATAGTGATTATGCCTTATGCCTATGCATTCTATTCCTAATGCCCATTTTAATGTTTGGCACATAGTAACTCCTCAGTAAATATTGGTTGAATGAATGAATGACTCTCTGCTGTAAGTATTATTTTGCTATGGTCTAGGTTCTGAATACTTGAGTGTTTTTCCAAGACCATGTGTTTGGAATCAAGACTAATAATCAGGTTTTCTATACTCAATCCAGTGCGCTTTTCATTAGACCGTTGAAAGAGCTATTGTAAGGGTTATATTAGGGAATCAATCGGAGAAGAATAATTATAATGAATTACTGCCCTGATGTAACCAATAAATAGGCTCCGTGTACCTGTGTAATTGGAGAAAATTAATCACCATAACCAGATCGAGGGCTTAAAATTTATCGTAATCATTAACTTGGAATATTTTGTCACATGGTCCTTAACCGAGGTTCACACTGTAAAGGAGATACGTGAATTATGAGGGTGTATAAGATTGCAGGAATGAAAGAAGGAGCAGGAGGCAGTTTCACTCCAATGGAACTGCTCTTGCTAAGGTCACTGGGAACCTTCTAATGGCTTTTGACGACATACACCACTCCTCCCCTCGCCGCAGTGACACCTTCCCTCCTGCTTCTCCTTCACCTCACCTTCTCTCTGCCTCCTAAGAAACCCTTTCCTAAAACAGCGACAGTTGAAAGAAAATCTGAAGAAAATGACAAGCATTCTAGGGAACAGATCTCAGGAACGGCCTCAGGCACCCAGGCACGTGTACATCTGCATGCCCCCCGCCCAGGACTGATTACTTTTGATCAATACGGTTTACCCTTTACTTGTCTACCTTTTCCCTTCCTGGAACAACTCCTGGGCCCTGCACAGCTGAAAAAGTCGGGATCACTGTACAGAGCCAGCTCTGGAGAGCATCGTGTCCTAAGTCCCTTGATGGGCTGGTCAGAGGGACCAATGTTAATAAGTGGCCTGCACAGGAAAAGGTCCTGCACAGGAAAAGGTCCTCAAGGAACTTATTTTGAAATATAAGCATTGTTTGCTCACTTCCAAACTCCTTTAGTTATTTTTGTGTATCCGTTACCATTTGGTACAGCATAGACATTTAATCACAGTAATGTAATAAATGCTTGTTGAGTTAAGATGCTCCTCATCCCCCATTTTTGTTGTCGAATTAAGGCAGGGCACAGATCCCCTTACCACACTTCTTGCTCCAGGTGCATTCTCAGGTTTTCTGCGACACCCCCAGGGAATGTTCGAATAGGTCCCACCATTCCCTACGACCAGGATACAAACTTGAGTATCCAGAGGGTCTGACCCTGCCCCAGGATCATTCCTGGGTGCCCGTTCTTTCCCACCTCCCTGTTTGGAGACTATAGTTTTAGGCCTAAAAATTAGAACAGATGAGACAAAGAATTTTTGTCCCGCTGCCAGGTATTAGAGATAGTAATTTGGTTATCACACTATTGGCATTTCTTGGACATTTTACTGAATTTGGGGAAATTGGAAAGATCCTTGGGTATTCTGCACTCAAGACGGATGTAGACGTTAAACTCTTATCAGTGGCCTTGTGGTAAACAAACGATAAGTGAGGACAGTCGTGTCAACTGCAGGAAGAGGAGTTGTCCATGAAACGTAACGAACCAGGCAGCAGCTTTGGGGATGGACGGTTCATTAGAAAGAGTGTTGGTTGGTTATTGCATTTCCTCTGCGTAGCTAGTAGTGGCAAGACTGCACAAATTCATGGACTACACCACCATTCATAGTGGATAAATGACATTTAAATCAGAGAAAGCAAGGTAGAAAAGAAACAAAACAAAAGGGCTACAATAGGGTAACTACCGATGAGATACTATTACGTCTTGAAAATACATCTTAATTTTAACGTGGAAGGTAGTAACTCGGCACGGAAGGGACTCAAAAAAGGCACAAGAGGGTCTCATGTCTGAGGAAGGAGTTGATGAAAGGTTGTAGACTTTAATACCTGATGATGAAAAGAGCTCCTCTTTCTTCTGGATGAGTCCCCGATTCCAGTTTTACTTCTGTGGAGCAATTAGCAGGACTCCTCTCGGCTCTGCCGGATCTCCTCTGTTAGAAGAATGCCTCTGATATGTAATATTTGTTTGAAAACCCAAAGAAGCTTGTTTCCTTTTGAGGTTTGCCTTACTTTTTATGTTCTGAAGTTCATTTGGACCTCAGATTTTGCTCCAAGCAATAAAACTGGTTGGATTGTACTAACAGAATGCAGCCGTAATGTTGGCTAAGTCGTGGGGGTGGGGAGATAGTTAAGGTGCGTCGTGGTTTCTGTGGTTTTCTCTGTGGAGTAGAATTCCCTGCAAAGCTTTTCCATGTGGTGTTTTAATAGCTGTCTTAAAACTCTCTGATGCGTGGAGCAAAACCGAATTAGGCTTATGTGCTAGATTGGTGGGATGGGCCACGGACCCTGAAAAATGAAAGGAAAACAATCAAACAGCCTAAGCTCAGAGGCCGAACTGTCCAAAGAATATTCTCGGGACTTATCCAACTGCAGAATTACAGAAGTAATCGCCTCTTTTAACCCATGTTGCAGCGCTTTCTAAGGGAAATTAGAGTATTTCCTTTGCACGTATTACTACTTTATCTTCGCATGGCGCTTTCCATTTACAAAATGACTCTAGATATAGTTGTTCACTAGAGCCTTGCAACAATTGTTCGAAGGTTGTATTATTAGATCCATTCTTATAAATGAGGAAACTGAGTCACAAAGATAGATCCAAGGTCATTTGGCTAAAAAACTACGGAGGCAGAATTTGATACCAATTCAGAGCGCTGCCGCTTTGCACCAGAACGTCAATAATGTTAATTAGCCATCACATGTCACGTTGATGAGGACAAAGGAAACCAGCTAGGTAGTGTGTGCATGCACAGTCAAGATGCTTCGAGACTGCTGAGTTCTCATCAGTGAAGATGAGACATGGAGTCGTATAGTCTGAGCTCCAAAGGGATACAACCTTTCTTTAATTCAAATGCTCAAGTCATCCAGATACCTGGTTCCTTCCTAAGCACTGAGTGTAGCTGATGAAATGCCACATACTTTGTTGGCGTTCCCATACTAAGCATGTGTAAAAATTCTCCTTAGTGTGTGGTTTTGGCTGCTAAGTTTAAGAAACATTGAATGCTACCATATGCCAGGTACACGGGCAAAGCAGGAAGTTGTTTAGGTGGTATGATTCTAGGGGAGCCTTTTCCACTGGCCCAGCCCCCTGCCTGAAATACTCCGTTACCAGGCCATCCCTTTGCGTTGGTCCAGGATTCACTGGGATTCCTTTTGCATATAGTTTGGAGAGAGAAAAAAATACTTTTAAAAGTTTTTTTGTGTGTTTGTTTTTTTTTTTTTTTTTTGCTTCACTAAAGCCTTGAGGCATATGTATTTATCCAGTTACCACAGGCAACTATTAAGGCCCTGAGCTGAATAGGAGGCGATACGGGTAAATTTTATTCTACCCAGAAGACGGGGATGGTTGATTCAGAAAAGGCCTGTAGAGGGTCCCAGGGGAGCCGGAATATAGCAACTGGCCAGGGAGCCCATCTTATCTGGAAAGAGGGGTGCACTAAGGCTCTCTATCAAAAATAAATGTCATTCACTTGGTTTTCGTTTATAAGAAGTAGCCCTGCCTGACATCTGTATTTTAGATTTGGAGCCATAAAATTAATCAGATTGATATTTGCAATCCAAATACCAGGCATCGGATCCACATTGTTCTATTTTTGAGCCAAGTGAGCAGGTGCCCATCTCTCATGAAAATCAGTCTGGTGCCCATTCCTCGGCTTGGCTTCCTCAGAGCTCTTCATCTCCTTACAGCCTCTGTACCTCTGATCTCGCTCTAATTGGGGTCTTTCTCACAGTCAGGGACGGGTGGGTGTCTCTGATAGAACTGCACCAGGTGCAAAATGACTTAAAGCTCCTTCCTGCCACATTCTCACATTCTCTGCCCCAGCTCTGAAGGTGACATACCTGTAGAATTTAAAATTTCCTATGTTCATGATTTTTGCCCTCTCTTCCAATGACCTGAAATATTTTAGAAACATATCAAGGTTAACAAGGTCATTGTCATCAAAGGGAAAATTATTTTAGGAATTGACTGTCGTTCGAATGAACATTTGCTTTTTCATGATGCAGCTGGTTGATATGCGCTTTGATTTTTTTTTCTTGGTTCACCCAGAAACTCTCCACACATGATACAGCATGTATAGAATAACCATGTTTGTTCTCATGACTAACAAAAACAGAGGCCCCCGAAAAATAATATCCATGTCGATGACTATGACTTTCGCTAGGGGCTGTGCTCAGAAAGGCTTTCTGTCGGTTTCTCATTCAGTCTTCAAACAATGCCAAGATGTAGGTACTGTCGTTATCCTCATTTACACATGAGGCACAGAGAAGTTAAGTAACTTGCCCAAGGACACACAGCTGGTGCATTGAGATTCGAATCCGGGCGGTCTGTCTCCTGAGCCCAGCTGCTTAATCACTGTGCCACAATGACCTGTGGTTCTCCAAAGGGCCACCAACACATAGGGAGCCTTGTCACCTTTGGGCAAGGGGTGCTTCGGGACCTCCCATGGCAATGGCCCCATCGCTCCGATCCTGAGTGAGGAGGCAGACCCCCAAGATGGTCAGGAGGAAAGGAGAGCCTTGGAGTGCGTTGGCCCTGCTCCTCCCACAGTGGCCTCTCTGCTCCTGTCTCGTCTCCTGCTCTCCTTAGAGTCCATTTTGAAGGACAGTGCTTAGTGCTGGGTCACAGCTGACCCAGCATGAGCAGGCACTAATCATCAATCCGCAGAGCTCACTGCTGCGCCGTGGGTATTCGGGGTGAGGGTGCAGGAGATGGAGAGACTGTGCTGGGCCCTCAGTGTTTTCTCAGAGACAGTCTTGGCCTTTTCAGTCCAAATCATCTCTAAGTCGGCCTTAGACACACAGAGCTCCCAGGACGGGGGCCGCAGGCGGCTGTAAATGTTTAAGAAATAACCTGTTCTCCAGGGGGAGAGCGGTGACTTGTAGCTGTTGCTGTTGCCGTAAATTAAATACTCCCAGCGTGACCTATTTAAAGATATCCCTGTAACCTCCCAGGACAGAGCTGGGAGGGCCAGGTCCAGCACACTCCAGATGGAGGTCAGGAGATGTGTGTGGACGGGCAGGGGTGTTGCTGCCACAGGCGGGGCAGGGTCTCGATTGTGGACCCAGACCAGCATTTATGCGTGGCCCCTCTCTGTCTCCTCCTCTTCCCATCCCACCCTGATACTCATCCACCACAAATGAAGCTTATAAGAATTTCAAAGTCACCTTGAAAGAGAATCGTTGAATGTGCCGCCTGTTGGCAGTAGGTGGAAGGGAGGAGGAAACAGGCCATCAAGGTTCGTCTTGACGGGACATGGGAGAAAGTGGGAAGAAGGAAAGAGAGGGGAGGGATGGTTTTCTAGTCAGTGCCTATGCCTGGTAGAGCTGCCTCCTTCCCCTCGCATCTTGCTTACTTGTCTGAGTCACCCAGGAAATTTGTCCCAGAAGAATGGCTGCAGGCCTCCCTCCCCAGACTCCTGCCACTGACCCCTGGTACAAGCCACCAGCCGCGTTAGATCAGATGCAGTCTGTTTTCCTCCTAAAGGACTTCAGGGCTATGGACTGCATACTCTGCACACTTTTCTGATATGCCACATTCTACCTCTTTATGAGTCCCAGGGTCAAATCCTGTGTCCAAGCATATTCTCTGTTGCTTTAAAATATCAACCAACAGATGTTTGCATAGAGAGCCCAGCTCTATTTCCCAGTCTCTACCGGGCGCCATAAGGTGCAAACGCATATATAAAACATAATTTCTGACCTAAAGAGCTTATAGTCTAGTTGAGAAAATGTGACGACCCTGTGAACCAATTCCTAAATAATGAGTACTTATAAAAAGAGCATGATGATAATATGTCAAACTGCAGCAATCCCCCCTTCTCTGTGGTTTTGCTTTCCTGGGTTTCAGTTACCCACAGTCAACCACAGTCCAAAAATATTAAATGGAAAACTCCGGAAATAAATAATTCATTAAGTTTTAAGTTGCGCACCATTCTGAGTAGCATGATGAAATCTTGCACTGTCCCGCTCCGTGCGGCCCGAGACGTAAATCTTCCCTTTGTCCAACGTCTCCACGCTGTGTACTCTGCCTGCCCGTTAGTCACTTAGTAGCCGTCTAGGGTATCAGATCGACTGTCGAAGTTTCAGGATTCTTGTGTTCGAGTCACCCTTATTTCACGTAATAATGGCCCCAGAGCCATTCACATAACTTGTATTACAGTCTATAGTTATAATTGTTCTCTTTTATTATTAGCTCTTGCTATTAATCTCTGACTGTGCCAGATTTGTAAATTAAACTTTACCACAGGTACATATATATAGGAAAAGCCATTGTGTACATAGCGTTTGGTACTATCCGCGGTTTCAGGCATCCACTGGGAGTCTTGGAACGTCATCTCCCCCGCAGGTAAGTGAGGATTCAAAGGCAGTCTTGTGAGGAACCTCTAATTAGCAAAGCGTCTCTAATAAGCACTAGTTTCGTCAAGACAGTAAAAGGTGTTCAATACCTGCATATCCTGGTCATTTGTATTGTTCTCGTTTATTATATAACCGTGTGTACCTATTTTTTAACCTATATTTCCAACTCACTTTACAGTTAGAATTCCTTTTTAACAAATGCAATTATGGCAGCCAGTTCTATGTAATAAAAATATTTCTTCTGCTGGCCAGCAGCCCATACTAACACTCCTTTGCTGATGGAGATCCAAGACTCCTTTTGAAGGAAAAAACTGTGTATGAGAAAGACATTCACAAATCCATGTCCAGTTGGCAATAAATCTACTTAACCAAAGGCTATCCTTTCAGTAGAGTACTGATATCAAGTACAGGTTTGCCTATCTGCCCAGCGTTAAATAACTCAACGAAACATGACTTTTTCAGGGTTGCACTGATTTTACTTGGGGCTCATATGTTGTCTCCAGATAAAGGTGCTGACCGCCATTGGTTCTCGGAGCTCATCCAGCTCTGGTCAGTGCCGAGGGAGGGTTGTGGGAATCTCATCTCGGGTCTTGCCGGGCCAACGCACCATACCCGCTGATTCTTTGTACTAACAGAAGGAAGCAGTCTTCAATCCCAGAGCCCAAGAGCTACTGTTTTCGGAAGGGTTTTTGGAATGACAGTAGGCTATAGGAATGCCTAAATAACATTTGGGGACTCTGCCATAGATGAAAGAAAAATAGTTATAAATCTACCCCATGTCTCTGGGACAGTACATATAATTATGTGGGACAGCCAGGTTTTCAGCATTTACATGGATGCCTGTTGCTTTAGGAGACCAGGATGAAAGTGTTTGGGTTCAGACGCCCTCCTGCCGGGCTTCAAATTAGGTGAGACTGATAAAGTAAATAAAAGGTAATGGGTTGTGTCCATACATGACTTCATTCCACCCTTTGAATGGCTTGGTCAATAACTACGAGAGGGCAAGACTCAGCAATAGCCCTGCACGGGACGTGCCTCCTGGCAGGAGAGAGCTGACTGCTTCCGGAGGTGTCTGAGGTGTGCCAGACGACATCCCTCGTCGTTCACCACTGGATACGTCCAGTGTAGTTTTCTAAGATGACTCATGTTTTCTTTCTCGAGGCTCATGCTGCTCATTACACCCAAACTTCTTGAACTGCCTTAAACCAATTCACCCAGGGCTAGGTAGGGTCGCCAGGTTGTACCATGGTGCTTTCATCTCTCCCCCATGGCCAGCCTTTGTTTTCTCTGTGCTCAGGTTCTCTCGCTACCTGCTGAATCCAAACTTAAGGACTTTGTGTGACTGTGTGTTGGGTGCAATCTGAGTGGATGGGGTACGTTTAATAGTATTTTGTCAAATCCAATTTGTGGTTGATTTTTTCCCCCAAAAAATCTTCCTCTTTCTAAACCTGCTGCCAGTTAGTAGAAACTTGGAATCTACCTTTATCCTGAACTACGAAGAGAAAGATTCAGGGATGAGATTTGCAGAACATCATGGAATGGTTCCTCCTAATTAGACAGGAGATGCAATGTGCTCTTGATTATCCGGATGACTGTGTATTTCCTGGCATCTGGCTGCCCCCTAGTGCAGTGTGCCTGTGGGTGCACCCTTCTCTGCAGGCAATCTTGCTTTGCAGCACGGCCCTCTGTCAATCCATTTCATGCTTCCTTGGGTGCTGGCGAAGTGGTTGGACACTAATCCGTGACTCCGACAAAGCCCTCTGGGGGCCTGTTTTGCCAAATCCGATTTCTAGAGCAAGAGTTTGGTGGGCTGGAGAGTGTAGATGCAATGCTAACATCAGCGGGACTCTTCAGACCCCTTCCGATGGAGATACATGGCCTAGGTACTCAGCAGGCCTCGTGGAGCACGCGGAACCTGAACAAATCTAGGCCTGCTGTAGCCCAGGTGAACTGCCTCACCTCACAGTGATTGCAGGGTCCCAGAAGTTTCTAGAGTGCCATGAATCAGAGGGGCAGGTCCTGTGTTAACATGTGTTTTAGAGCAAAGTAGCAAAAGCACTGCACTTCGCGAGAGAGGGGGACCTTGGGAAATTCCTTCACCTCTTTGAGTCTTTGTAAAACTATCATTTATTAAAAGGTAATCTTATGGTGTTTTAAGGATTTAATACATAATCTATTTTTGAAGATTTATACACTTTGACGTGTGATATAAATCTCCATCTGTTACGTTTACTGTGGCTGAAGTAGCCATTAGGTGCAATTTTAGGATTATAGAAAGGGATTCTGACCCCAAAGGCTTGCTCTCAAAATTGCTCTGAAATGATCCCCAAATCGCAAGCCAGTATGTGGTCTCCATGCGGTTTGTGCCAAAATGACCGTTAACAAGATTTTTAGCTTGCTAGGCCCTCTGTTTTTCCATCTATAAAGTATTAATGCACCTATTTAAAGAGATTATTTAGGGATTTAATGAGATAACACATGCCTGGCACATGGCGTTTCTCAGTAATTGTTAGTTCCTTCCTCTGTGTTCTTTCTTTTTTTCTGGTCTGAAACAGTCAACATCTGCCTCCGGCAGCAGGTACTAGTGGGTAGACTGGGTGACGGTGCCCTTTTTCTGAATCGTCTCCAAAAGAGCTGAGAGGCCATCCTTTCTTGTCACCATGAGCTTTCAGATATTGGCAGGGACATGCGCAGTAAGGGGCGGGACAAGGGGGAGAAGCGGGCATTCAAATCCTCAGTGTCGGAAAGTGTGCCTGACAGGAACTTCAAAGCATCACCTGTTCACACACTGCTGTTCATGCACCGCGTGTGCTTTATTGTGAGAGTGAAAGAGAACTTCCTCCTTCAATGACGATTCTAGTTGCGTATTTGGCTGAGAAAGCAGACGAGAGAAAAGAAAGGCAGCCAGTGCGGGAAAGGTCATTTTGTGATCTTGGGATTGTTTTCTAACACGTCCATTATACATATCATTCCTTCTTGTCCGAATCAGAATATTTAAAAAAATAGAATAGCAGTCTTAGGCTTACTTAGCAAACGACAACAACAACAAAAAACGGGTTTTAAACTCAGTAGAACAGAGGGAAACACACACAGAGCTGCCTACTTGCATGTACACACAAATACACACAGACATGCTCTTTATAGGTAAAATACACATTTGTGTGCTTCCACGTGTGGTTTTTATTTTGGTGACACCATTGAAAATTGGGCGGGTTTTGTTAGGTTGTACGTCTCCATGGAGAGCAGTAAGAGAAGTTGAACGATAAGCACTGTGTGATGGGAAGGAAGAATTTGAACTGAGTTCTTTTTGTCCCGTCTATGCCCTAGTTCTGTCAGTACCCGGGCAGTGAACTGGACAGAAAACAGAGAAAACCACATAAGATTATGCATTTCATTACGTTTGTGGAAAATATTTCCCAGTCTTCTTAGACATTGTTTTGGAATCCACCAGGGAGGCGTTTTACTCTGTTTGAATCAATTTCTGGAGTGGAGCTAAGAGGGACGTAGGTCTTGTCCTGTCAAACCCCTTTGTTTTATAAATGGAGAACTAAGATCTGGAGATCTCGGATGGCTGGAATGCCCTCCCTTATTATTTATTCTCTCTCTGTCTTAATGTCTTTATCGTGTTTACTTGGCCCATCTGCCCATGAAATCCTTAGTGTTCAAGGATTTGTATGAGTTTGGGTACCTACCACACAGTAGGTAATTCAGTAAGTTCCATTCTTAATCGCCTCCGGAGAATTGCTTCTTAGAAATTATAGTAGAGAGCAAGGGATTGATTCCTGAATAAGAATATTGTCTTTCGTAACATTTCTTTAAATTATATGATGTAAAATTTCATGTCCAAGTTTAATAATGTAAAATTTCATGTCCAGGTTTAATATTTCTTGACGTGGAAAGAACTCATTGGTGAATTAACAGTGAAATTCTTGTGTTATGTTGGGAGGAAAGGATGTGTTCTAGTTCTGTGCTTCACAAAAAGCTCAGGGATTGAATTTTCACCTTACGGAAAAGCCCATTTGTCAACTAATTCAATATTACCCAGCATTCGATAAATATTTATTGAGCTCCTACTCGGTGCCTCGCACTATTTAGCGTCTTAGGATGTGTCTGGGAAGAAAACAAAGATTTCAACTTTTGAGATTGTATGTCAATGTATGTTTTGTAACAAAGGAATGAACGATTGCTTTCCAACACCAGATTATTTGAGCATTCTAGTGAAAGTGTGTCACTTTTTAAAATTGTTTTCCTTACACTATAAGGCCTTTTTTTTTCTCAAGCAAAGTGCGTTTTGGTCAAGTCGCGTGAAATTTGGCACAATACTGCCGCCTGGCGGCCACTTGAATCACGATGCCAGTACACTACCAGGTTGTCTTTCAAACAGGGTGTGCAGGAAAATTCTCCTGTCTTTCAGTGGAAGCCTTTGACACACCATTACCTCGTCAGGAGTGTTTAGAATCTAATTCCTTCCTGGTTTGGTAACAGGACGATTGGAGGGGCTCCATCGCTTTCGTAGTTGGAAACCGGATTGAGGACGATCTTCTCATTCAAGCCCTCACCCTCGCTGTCCAGGTCCCGCAGCGTAAACTCTTCAGTGTGGTGTCGTGGCAAGACATCCTTCAGCAGGTACCCGTCCCTTCCCACTCCCAAGCCCCTCGGAGACTGTCTTTCCTTTAAAATAATAGAATGAAATAATGAAATAAATAAAACTATCATATCCGTGGGCCGTTGGGTAAATTTTGGTGGATTACTTTAAACAAACACGTAGCTAGCATAAGTTGGAATCATTTGATCTGAAGTTATTATTATTAATTATTATGTTTATTATTAGTCCGTGGATGTTGCCCGTTCACCATTCATTCATTTCATAAAAACTTCTGAGGGCATGCCGGACTCCACGCTAGGTTCCGTGAGGAATTATGGAATGAAGGATTCAATAGTAACAGAAGATGAAACTATTTCGTGTTCCAGGCAGCCCATCACTAACTAGAAGAATGGAGCCCACAGAGAATCGTAGGCATCAGAGGCCAGAGGGGACCAGCCAGTCCTGTCAGGTGGCTCATACCCAGGTGGTGACTTCACGGTTTACCACGGTGGCAATAACTATCACCTCCTCCATAAATGGCCCTCCCTTGCTGAGTTCCGCAACCCCTCTAGTCACTTAGCTGTGTGGAAGTTAACGTGTATCTATGTGCTCTCTACGCACGCCTTTCTTTTTCATGTAGCCGAATTAATTTTCTTACAGATCAATGAATCAAATGCACTCTTTGAAACTCCATCTAAAAAGGCAAAGAAGCCTCCAGTCGGTAGTGCTCCCTTGTATTATGAGGTAGGTGAACGTGTTTATTGAAGAGATTTTTGTACATTTTAGAAAATGAGGATTGAAGTGGTCATCTTGCAGTCACTTTTAAAATGTTTAATTCGTTCTTTGAAAGCAAAAGTCATGCTACTCATTGGAGCTGTTTGTTCCTGACTATGGGCCCTTAAAAAAAAAAATCTGTCTCCCTTTTAACTAAATCCCTTTCTAGGAATAACATGGTTCTAGATTGTCTACACCTTCACTGCATCCAATTAAAGAAGATAAATCAGAAATTTTTACATATAAGAGTGTTTGGTCATACTTAGTCATGGCTCTTACTGAGTATGTCAGAGTATGAAAGGAGGTCGTTTTATTCGTGTATTATAAACTGTTCATTTCACCAACGAAATCATGTAAAAATACCCCCAACACTGTTTCCTGCACACGACAGAGCCACAGTTGGAATAATTTCCCATCAGTTTGTTTGTGAACTTTGTGCACATTTTATATCCTACTTGAATCAGTGCGAAAATGACAGTAATCTTCTGACGGGCGGTCCATTCCAGGCCTAGCAGATGCTTCCTCACACGAGTCTGGCTTGGCTGACGAGTGGGTTTGTGCAAAGGACTTACAACTCATGCTAAGTGCAAGGGGATTTCTTCTTACTCTGCCTTGTTCATATCTAACCCACAGCTTGCAAGACACTATAAAATCCAGTGATTAATTAGAATATTACTTAAAATTCATCAGGCACTGTTTTATGGCTGTGCAGACTGAAAGCGTAAGGATTTTTGGATCTTTCGAAGACGAACTTGTTTGCACTTGGTTTCAGTGGTGACTAAGAAAGTTTTTATGTGTCTCAGATCTTGGATGATTTCATAATGGCCCCTGTAGGATTGCCTGAATACCATCTGAATAAGTTTCATTGGATTTATTTACGCCTGACAGGGCTGTGGAATTTATAGCATTAACTCTCGCTCCACTACTCTCACTGTCATGAAAACCTTATTCTGTGCTGTTAGAGTTAAATAACGTACCTACCATCTTTCGTGATAATGTTCTCAATGTGTGTGCTCCAGTTGAAACATTATGTGATACCTGGATTTAAATTATTGGAAAATGTTTTCTGAAGTAGCCATAGAAACCTACTATGTCCAGTTGTGAGGCCTGGGATCAATTAGCCCCCAAAGGACTCTTTCTTCTTCAGAGATGCTTCGTAAAAATCAGGAATGATAGCATTTCGACTTGGATGTGGGGTAGCACAGTGTACAAAGCCACGTTCAGTTAGGAAGGTCTGTCTTTGCAGGATGTGCAGTGACTCTTGGTTGTGTGTCGTTCACTCAGGGGAGGTCCGTTTCACATCTGGCTGTACCACATTCTTCCAGTGAAGCATTTGGGCAAGAAGCCTCCCTCATCCGCTCACATACCCTTTCTGAATGGTTCCAGAAGGAAAGGGAAGGCAGGATGAGAACCACAGGGGTGGGACCTTGGGGGCACCAGACGTGCATTAATATCAATTGCTTTAGCAAAAATGCATAAAGAGCCAAAACCAAATGGCTCCTGGTCAGATCAGCCAAGGATAGAACACACATCTGGAGAAGAGGGGAGTATGTCTCGTCTCCATCCCTCCACACTTAAGACCTGGCCGGGCACTCTCGCCGCCTGGTACCTCATCCGAAGGGAACTAAAAAGCTTCAGGCAGCACCTGCTGAGAGCCCCAAGTTAATTGTGAGTGGTGACCACGAAAAAGGCCCAGAAGCCAAACTTGTGTGAGATCTCTGCACTTTGGAAGGATGTGGACAGCCTGCTCGAGTCTGTTTCTGCCTGAAGTCTTGCACGGTGACATGTAACAGGGGGGCACTTGCCACACTTGTTTAGGAAGTCTTATATTTTCTTTCTCAAAGGAAAACTCTGCAACGGGGAAGAAAAGATCATCTAATAAAATGGCTCACGTTACATGGGAAATTCATAGCGTTCTGTTTCCTTTCAAGACCTCCATTTTGAGGCGAGAACTCAAAATCGATACAAAAGCAATGCGCTTCGGTTGATTTGTATTTGTAGGATACTCTCCTTAGCCTCAAATCAGAGCCTCGCCGTTCTTCCTTTAAACACAGTTCTAACCAATTTGGCTCCCCGGTTTCCTAGCCTGTGGTGCATTAGGAGCACCAAATTAAAGTGAAACTTCGCTTTAGTACAATTCATCCACAAGTAGTAAAATAGTGTCGGAACTGCATCACATATTTCCAATAACGACTTGAAATGTCTGGGCTAGCAAGGACCACATTCCTAAATGATTGGCTCAAGGTCTCATTTGGATGGCTTGGTGTTGTGTACACATAGCCTCCTTTTGAAATTGTGTCATTTCCCCTGAAACTTTAGAATTTCATCTAGCCATGATATTGTATATATGAGAGAGTCTTTACTTATAAACCACAGGTCTTTGAAAACCACCTTAGATTTATGCTAATGTAATTCCACAGAGACATAGTTACAGCCCATTTGTTCATTCACCTCTTTTTGGAAGCTGTGTTTTGCTCTGAAAGGAGCTACCCCATGGACTCATATGGGAATGGGAATAGAATAATCGTCGTTGTGTATAGTCTCAGAAATGTTAGCTATTTTATTATTATTATTATTATTATTTAATAATGAGGATGAAGGTGATAATCTCATGCACTGGCATTACATGTAAGCACAACTTCCAACATGGAGTCCTTTTCGAGGATGTGGACACATATGAAAATGGATACAGATATTGCCTGTTTTATATAGTGATCAGTTTTGCAAAATAGTGGTATTTTACCAAATATTCCTGTTCAAGCACTAGTGTCAAACACTACCTAGAGAATGGAGTGGGGAACATGAATATTATAAAGACTCGAACCTCAAGAAGCTGAGGACTAGTTAAGAAAAACATCGAAAAAAAATAGGAGCCTCACACATAGCACGTGTTCAATATATGTTTGTTGAATGAATAAATAACCCAATGCAGAAAATTGTGAAAGCCTTGAGGGGCAGACGAAGTGTTGTGGGCATTTCAAAGAAGATGAGATTACCATTAGGTAGGGTGGCTGGGGAGAGGTGTGGGATCTAGAGACACTTTGTAGAGATAGTATTGGGAAGGCAAGGAAAAGGGTCCTGATAATTTTGACTTTTTTAAATGTATTATCCCAATTAACCCACATCACAATTCTAAAAGGAAATAGAAACATCCTCGTTTTACATATAGGGAGATGGAAGCAAAGAGAAGGTAGAAAGCCTACTAATTAGAAAATTGAATTTGGATTTAACCATAGTTAAATACATTGCCTCAAGTTTTTCCACTTTACCACAAACTTACTCTTTCACAGGGCTCAGAGCTGTTCATCCTTGGATGGGTAGGTTTTGACATTCCAATGTGGGAAAGGGTACTCTAAAAAAATAGAACAGTTTAAGCAAAGACATAGGAGTGGAAGAAGACCGAATGAATGAATGTGTAGTTACATGGTGCTATATATACTAAATAGAAAGGTAAATCCTGAACCTATTTTAATTATAACTTTAAAATCCTAAAGATGGAAATCTATGAGAAAACACTCTATATCAAACACTGGGAAAAAATCTATGCTTTCAGATTCATACCTGGAACTTAAATTTATTTGCTAAGTCTACACAGATATTTCTCTGTGTGTATATGTTTTTAGTATATGTGCTGCCGAAGCGAGCACATGTGTGTATATGTTTTATGGCCCACATAGAGAATCTGACATGTTCATTTGCAATTATAGTCAGCCCTGGCCAGAATTAAAAAGGAAAATATTAACGATCACTCAAAGCCAACTGAAATGTTCCCTATGAGAAATGTGGATGTGTGCTGTCCATGTAAAGATATTCCCACTTACGATGAAATCTGATACACAGTAAATGAGCCTTATAAGAGAGATGTGCAAATTCTGGACCTTGAACTTGTGGCTTTGATAAATTAAAAAGAAAAAGACCTACCAACGGGGCAGGGATTTATTTATCCAACTTATCTACATCAAAGTCAACTTTCTTCAAAGGGTTAGATTCCACATCATGGTTCTCTTCATTTCATGATGGCGGTCATTGTACCTCGACCTGGATAGCCTCCATCCACACGTAGGCTGTGGTTTACGTGTCTGTCTGTGACTTATTCACAGAAGACAAATTAGGTCACCACAAAACAAAAAAACAAAAGCCTACAGAAACAAAATGGTCTATACAAATAAAGTTTTTTATGCCCTCGTTGGTGGCTCATTCAATAGTCAATTCTAAACAATAAAGGACTCAGACAGTGCTGAAGATGATATGATACAGTGCAATTTTACAAATACAAATAATTATTAATTTTCCTTTCTACTCCTATCAGTAAAAAAAAATAAGGCCTTATTTTTTTCACTGATATATTTTAATTAAAATATCTATATGGACCTTTCTTTTAGGAAATCATTCCGGGAGATTATTACATGTGGAAAGATATTTCTTATATTAGATTTGAAAATAACAGACCAAATGCAGTTAAAAAAAGATATAGGATGCAAATTTTATGTCATCAGATATAATTAGTTTCACCACATTTTTAAGACACTTTGCTAATACATTGGATTAGTATCCCCAGATGTAATAGTTCCTTTTTTTTGCTCCCTACTCATGGGTGTAAGGATATATTTCATAGCTCTTTCCCAAGCATATATTCATAATAACTCAAAAGAACACAGAATCAATTATAACCTGGTTGCCACCCTTTTCCAGAATCCTAATATAAAACTTGTTTCTTAAACAGTGCCTCAAATTAACAATCTATTCAATAGGATTGTAAGCTCTTATTTTGGGGATCAGGGGGGTAGCCCTTGTTGAAATGAAAAATGGGAAACTCTTGCTTCAGAGATAGGAACAAATAATATGTGAAAACATTCAAGGAGGTTTAAAGTTATTAAAATGGCAGATCTACTGGGAACAGAAAGCGCCGTATGTCATGGAAGAAACGAAGGAAAAGGGAGACAGGAAGCATTGTCTGGCCTTTTCGATCCTGCGTTTTAAAACAAAACAAAACAAAACCTTCGGGAAGAATTGGAAGGGAGCCAACCTAATGCCGTTATTTCATAGAGCTTAGGGACACACCAGGAAATTAGAGGCCAGTTAGTTTAACTTCACTTGTGGGGAAAGTATTAAAAACTGCTGCAGGAGATCAAGTGAAAGGATACTTAGAAAAGCACAGCTTGATGAAGGCAAGCCCGGCCAACATGGTTTTCGGAAAGGGAAGGTCATGTCTTCGGAACTTGTTGAAATTCTTTAAAGCTATTATGGCCCAGTACAGCCTTCAAAGAACACAGTGCGGCCCAGGACCTGTGTGTCTCTTCCGTTCCACGTCAGTCCTTTAGGGATGCTTGCAGGACATGGCCCTCATCAGGACCTCAGCACTCCAGGATCAGAAAACCACTATCAAAATAGCAGAAAATAACCTCGGATGGAACATTTTGAAAGCTGGAACCAATTAATACAACCTGATATTTATAAACGTAAAATAATGACTTGGAACAAAATTTAGGAATATAGAGCTATAACAGAGAAGTACTACATTGGGACTATAAAAACAATCTAGAAGTTACTGTGCCAAAAGCTGGGCTTCGGAGGCATTTCTCACCCACAGAAGGGATGATTCGAAATCAGAGCGGTAGGAACAGTTACCGGGGAAAGGGTTATGAAGACTTGCAACCGAACGCATTTTGTCAAGATGGGAAAAAGAGCAGTCAGATGTGTTACCCCCTGAGCCTCCACGGTTCTGAAGGAGGAGGACAGAGCAGCCCGGCAGAGAAAGTCAAGTCCAGGCTAGTCACTGAGCAGAAGATGAGGGTTCTATTGTTTTAGGTATGGCTTCCCGGGGCAGAGGCATGTTTGCCTCTCAGAGTTCTGTTCTCAAAGAAAAGCACAACTCAAGCAAAGGCATTCCAAAACATCCAGCTACCTCCCTAGGCCTTTCCCATCCCGGGGCACGGGCAGCTGGCCAGCCTGTGTGGCCGGTAGTGAACGTCTAGGAGGAGGGGCGTCCAAAACTGAGGAGCTTGGGATTCAGCAGCAGCAAACACACATCACGCAAGGACTGGGGAGCTGGCGAAGACACTGGGTCACTGGGAGAACCACTGGGTGAGGCAAGAAGCTCCTCAAGAATTCCAGGACACAAACCAGTGCAGGAGCAGCCACAAGAATGAAGCAAGTTTCAGCTAAGGGAGAGCAGCCATCACAGCCTTGGCCGCGGGGGGTCCTGGAGCCTGTGTAACGCTCTGCACTTCACGTCCGCCATGATTGGAAGGATGTCAGGGAAGGAATCAGGAAGACCGTATCATACTATTCCTGTATTTAAGACTGTGAATAACTCACCTTTGTATATAGTAATAATAATCGTCCCCACTGATGGAACACTTAGTTTATTCTGAGTCTTGTGCCCTGGCTATATAATAGCCAATTATTAGCCAACCCTATCTTCTTAACAACCTGCCAGGAGATACTTACAAGTAGTGAAAGTGGAGCTCAGACAACGTAAATAACTAGTTGACTCAGAAGCCTCCGTTCCTTCTGCTGGCATCACACAAAAAAATGAAGATAACGTAGTTTAGATTCTGCGAGTGGTTGGGGTGGTTTAACATTCCTTAAAGACAAGCTCTTGTTAGTAATTAGAATTAAGCTTTTTTAAACCTCTTGGTAATTCTGTGATGTTTCCCGACTACTGAGAAAAAGAAAAGAAAAGAAAGGATATCTGTGGATGATTATGCCATCAAATGATTTTAGTCGTTTTTCTTGAGCCACGCGCATGAGTGGCTTCTGCCCAAATGTTTTGATCAATAGGAATTTTTAATTCTTACAGTTAAGGTGTAAATGGTTAAGGTGACTGAATCTTTTCTTTGGGGGAAGGAAGAGAGAAAGATGAGAAATGCGAGGGAATTTAATACGTATTCACCAGAGATGGAGGTGTGGGAAGAGACCTGTCTGAAATCCTACGCTAATCAGTGGGTGCTGAATTCATCTCCAGAATGCCTTCTGCTAGTTTGGTGAGACATATACCAAGTGGTTACATGCACTGCTCCAAATCAGACGCTTGGGCTTTTACCCTCATCCTACTACTTCTTACCTATGTAATCTCGGACAACTTACATAACTGCTCTTGGAAAAGTCAGCATTGATGATAGTATCTACCCCATAAAGCTGTAGTGATGATTGAATGAAAAAGTAAATGTGAAACACTTAGCATGGTACCCGTTGTACTACAGAGTAAGCATCCAGTTAACTTTACCTGTCATTAATGATAATTATTAATATTAATAATTGAATAATTACAATTAAAATAGCGATAATATTATTTTTTAAATTTCTGTTCACAGTCATGGTGAATGGAAGCATGAAAGAACTAGAAACATCTATGAGCAGGGTTTTTTTCATTGGTAATTTTTCATTGTGGAAAAAAACATAACATAAAACTTACCATCTTAACTATTTCTAAGTGTTCAGTTCATAGTGCTAAATCTATTCATATCATTGTGCAACCAATCTCCATAACTTTTTCATCTTATAGAACTGAAACTTTATATTGGAAAACAACTCTCCCTTCTCTCCTCCCCCTAGCCCCTTGCAACCATCATTCTGTCTGTCTCTATGAGTTTAACTACTCGAGGCTCTCATGTAAATGAAATTATACTGTATTTGTCTTTTTGTGACTCACTTATTTCACTCAGCATAATGTCTTCAAGGTTGTAACATGTGTCAGAATTTCCTTCCTTTTCAAGGCTGAATACTACTCATTGCATGAGTACACTACATACAACAGTATTCCATGACACGTACAGACCACATTTCGTTCATGCATTCAGTCACTGATGGCCACTCCGGTTGCTTCCATCGCCTGACTTTGTGAATAATGGTGCCATGAACACGGGTGGGCACATTAGGAGCAGGTTTTTCACTAAGTGGAATATAATTGATGAAAGATAAGCTAACAGTTAAGTGAGTGAGGGAAGAAAAAGAAAAGGTGCGTCAGCTGTCAATGGTATTTGGACTATTCCATTATACTGGTCTTCATGCCCATGGTAGAGACTACTATACAGTCTTCTTATTTGGTGTGTCATGCAATGGGTAAATATGACCACACACACTAAGTAATACACAGTAGTAGTAACCATTTCTAGCATAATTATAATAGTAAAATCTCACATTTGGGCAAAAAGAGAGATTTCACAACCACTCTCTCATGACATCTTTACACTCTCATGTGAGCTGGGCAGAATAGCTGGTAATCTCTCTGTAGTGTAAATGGGGAAATGGAAACCTAGCACCCTCCAATGATTGGTTCGCAGTCACCAGCCAGAGTGGAAATCAGTGTCAGTTCTCCTAACTCAATCCAGGGCGGGCGCTACATTTCAGAAGGCAGGTCTCATTCATTCAAAAGTCGGTCTTCTCCATCTATTCCTTCCCCAGGAGATCATTTTAGAGGGTTTATGGATTAAAAAAAAGTATTTCATTAAATATATATTTATTTTAATGTATATTAAAAAATAAAACTTGAATATTAAGTTGCATTTTCTCCAAATGTGTGGCTTAGGCTAGAGCTAAATTATATTTTAAAACTTGGTTTGCAGTCAGTTTAGAGAAAAACATTAGGTTCATAGTATAGGTGGTACACAGCTTTGGCGAAATCATCAAGTGATACTCAGTCACTAAGGTTTAGGAAATGCTTCATTTCCATGTGTTCCACACATATTTCCAGTGTCTATTATGTACCAAATCTATGGTCGAGTTTATCTTGGTGAATAAAATAGATTTCCTGCTCTCACAGAGTCTGTATTTGAATGGGAAAGGCAGGCATTAAGGAAAAATTAAATATGCAAATCTACATAAAATTATGAAATTGGGATAATGGTTTTAAATCAGAGAGAATTACAGTGGAAAATACTTTAGACTAAGTGTTTGAAGATGAACTGAAAGATAAAATGAGCCAACTTAAAAAAAAAAAAAACATGGGGAAGATATTCAGGCAGAGGTAACGTACAAAGATGAGGCAAGAAAAGAAAGATGTCATCCTGTTAAAAGAATGGAAAAGCCCCGTGTGCCGGCAACATAGAGAGAAAGGTGGGCAGAGGCTTGATCTGCGGGGATGGGTAAATCTTTGTTAAGAAAGAGTTTGCATTTTCACTTCATGGGAAATGGGCAACCATAAAGGGTTTTAAAACATAGAGGGACACAATCTGAGTTCTTTTTAAAAATATTTTCTTGCTGCTGAGTGAAGAATAAGTTGGGATACGGGTGAGCATGGAAGTGAGGAGACCAATGAGGAGGACAGGAGTATCCAGGTAGAGACAGAGCAGAAAGGTTCAAAGTATATTTAGGATGCTAATGGAAGATGTGAGGGGTGAGGGAGAGCAGAAGGTGTCGGGGGCACTCCAAAGTTCTGGCTGAGAAACGGAGTGAAAATATCTTAAGATACAGAGAAACATGGGGATGAAATTTGGGGGAAGTTGGGAAGTATATGCATAGTTTGAGAGAGGTTAAATTTGACATCTGAGAGATACCTGAGAGGAGATATCATAAAGGAAGTCAGATTTTTTTTTTTTAGTCTGTTTCATTTGTTTTGTGTCCTGTGTGCCTAGCTCAGTTGTTGGTACCTCGTAAGTATGGAAGAGGTGTTTGTTGTCTGAAAGAAGTAACTTATTAAGGAAGGACTAGTGAGAGTTACTGGTAACGACCACAAGCCATAGACAGTGGACCATTTCAACAATAGTAGTTCAATACCGTGTTTCCCCAAAAATAAGACCAGGTCTTACATAAAGGTTTGTTCCAAAAGACACATTAGGGTTTATGTTCAGGGAATCATGCCAGGGCTTATTTTCCGGTTAGATCTTATTTTCGGGGAAACACAGTAGTACTTCCTGGGTACTTGTAGTTTCGGTCCCTTCCATTTTCCTCTGTTGGTTCCATATTCTATACAGTGGTTTTCTCACTGTAGGTGAAAACCCATTGATTTATGAAGAAATTTAGTTGGCTGTAGCTATATGTATATGTGTGATCTGTGATGTAAACTTTTGTTGTTGTTGTTGCTATAAATATAGGTCCAAAAGAGTTTGAAAAACCAATGCCCCAGAATCCTCTAAACCTATTTTGTGTTACCTTCCCTTCGCATTCGCCTCTCTTTCAGTCTCTCATCCAACCCTGGGCTAAGGGATCAAGTAGATACTCATCCCAGCCTGCTCTTCACTCAGCAGATACTCACTGAGTTTCTCTTATACACTGGATAAGGGGTACAAAGTTGAGTTAGACCTGGTCTCTGCCCTCAAGAGCTCACAGTCAATAATTTTATAAACAGTATGTTTGTTTCTTGCTATTTCATGACATTTTAATGCCTTATAGCAGTTGTATATTTAATTCCCCATTATAATTGAGTCTGTTCTTCATTGAGCCCTGTGACTGACCTCACTTATTTTTCACAACTTTGAGCCAGAAGGGTAATGGTCCCCAGACAGGGTATGTTGGAAAGAGAGTGGGAGGGGAAGAATACTCACCAAAATAGTCAAGATGCAGCAGAGATATGGAAGGCCTTGTTTCCTTAGAGGGAGAGAAAGTATAGCTGAAATTGAAATATGGTAACAATTTTCCTGCTTCTACATGTTTTTAATGTGACCTCTATTCCTGAAATCCTAACTCTTTCCTCAATCTTTGCTTGCGAGGAAGGGAAGAAGAAATACCGAACTAAACGTAGAAGAATTAACTATTACAGAAAGATTTGTTTATATTTATTGAAAAGTTACTATGCATATTGAATACTCACTGAATATTAATTTGGATGAATGAATTTCAGATAGAAGTTTATGTGTGGAAATCTGTCCCTTCTTCTATTTCACAAACATGACTGAGAAAACAAAAAACAAACAAAAACTCCTTGAACCTTTTAAAATAGCATGATGAAGTAAGCGACTAAAATATGGTCTCTGTAGTGCTTCAAAAAATATATAAAAATATGCTCTTACAAGTTTAGTAGTTTGAAACATGGGAAACCAAGCCGACAAAAATTCTTCCCCAGAAAAAGTGAAATTGCTCAATAACCCCTTCCTTGAACATTTCGTATTTCAAGTTCATAATGATTTGGATTGCAGTGCTCAGAACCATTTGAAACCTCTAGAAAACTCTGGTGGTGAGCAAGGCCAGCAACATGCTGTGTGTGTCCCCAAACCACACCATGGACATCCTTGTTCTAGAAACTAACAAAAGTGTATCGTCATCCTCATTTGCCTTTATCAAGAATTTTTATGAAAACCACAGACTCACTCCAGCTCACTCACTCATTAGGAAATCTTTAATTCCATTATTTCTTCATCAGAAGGAACATGTAAGTATTGTAGTGTTCTCACGTCTTATAATATTACCCTTTCGTTTATGCCTGGAGCTTCAGAGAAACAGAACAGCCTAATAACATTGTCATAGGCCAGCACTGCTGTGTCCCGTGTCCCTTAGGAGGAGATAGTCTTGTATTACATTCTCAAAGATTCATTTTAGGAATATGACTGAGGAAAAAAAAAGAGGATAGATCCTATCTGAATCTAATGCAAGGGGCTAATATATTACTTTTTATAACTAATAAAACTTCAAGGACTGACAGCAAATTTCTGATTTGCTTTTCCCCCAGTAAAATATCTGCTTTGAATTATCCAGCAAGAATTCTTCTTCCTGCCAACTTGTTTCAATTCCCTGTGCAAAACCGTCCACGCAACATTGTCAGGAGTTTCCTATGGAGGTTCCTTTCAGATTCTTCAATCATTGAAGTAATACACCCACCCACACACGTTTCCCCGTTTTTTAGGGCAGGCAAAGGAAAATGGATTGGGTCTGTAAGATTTGTGTATGGTGCTTTCCCTTCCTTTTCCGCTAGCCTAGACAAGTATTAGTCATCAGATGGGGGCAGAGCTTTGGTGTCTCACCCAGGGCTAGTGTCCCTTTGTCTGTACAGCAGGCCTGCCCGGCGGCGTGGAGGTGGAGCCGCAGTCGCCTAGAGAGGAGATTTAGGAGGTGCTGGAAACCCTGCCTGTCCAAAAATAGCCCCCCGCACCCCGCCTACTGGGTTCAGGCACAGCGTCCATAAAACCCTGCTTTACATGAAATGAAACTGCGTTTCAGAATGTTAACCCGTTATCCTCTCCGCATGCATTTATGTATCAGAGGTAAATGCTGAACCTTGAGGGGGTCTCCCTGGGGATAGGGAGAGTACAGGGAGGGGTTCTCAAGGCTGAAGGGGATGATGCCAGTGGCAGGCAGCGGTCCTGATAACCACGAGTTGAGTTTCTTGGAACTGAACCTCTTCCATGTTCATTCATTGCATCTTTTTTTAGATCAGTATTTTATGGAACGTGACATTTCTCAAACAGGCAGTGCTCTTCGCTGTCGCCCTTAAAGAAAACAAGAATAACAACAACTCACATTTCAAAGAAGCTTTCTAGAACACAGAACACTTTCGCATGCAATGTCAGATTTGATCCCCACCACAGCCTTGTGCGGCCAACTTGACCTCTCACTGTTGTCACGTAGCAAAGGAGGATAGCCCCAAAGAGGTTCGCTGCTTGCCCACCTCCGGCAGCTAATAGTGGCCGAGCCTCACGTGGGAACCCAGGCCTTCTGACTCCAAATTCAAGGTTCACTCTGACTTCACGCTCTAGGAGATACAGTCCTTACAGTCTAGGAGCTGACAGTGAAACTGAGCCTGCTTAGCAATTTATCTAAACAAAAGAGCACGTTCCGGGAGTCTCCTCTGGTGGTATTACTGAGGCCGTGTATGCCTTGTCTTCAAGTTTCTAAAAGAATTTGCCAAACACAAGCTTCTGTGGGCACACGTTTTATTTGGCTTCAGAAATTTGAGGTTGGTTTAATCAGTCATTCCCCAGGCCAAAAAAAAAAAAAAAAAATCCACTTAGATTACTGACCACTTTGCACAAAGTGTAAAATACAACAACAATCAACCCACATTTGATGGGAAAAGTAAAAACAATGACTTGGCAGAAAATAACTAAGAATGTTCTGTAGAAGCCCTTGGGAGCTGCCGATATTTGGAGAGTAGGTAGAAAGTGGGGATAGAGCCTTATCCGGGATGAAGAATTGGCCGTGCAGTCCAGGATTTCTCTGTCAGAGAAATCATCCTTGCTTCCTGCCTGAACACACACACTTCCTCCATTGCTTCTGCCATTCCAACGAGCCCCAGTTCTATAGCAACTCTCCCTCACTCTTCCCTTTTTAGCCTTTAGTTCACTTTATACTCCTTCTTCTGCAAGCTCACTGAGTTGAATAGAATTATGTAAAATTTAGACTTAGATGGTTTCACTTATCAGCCAAATAGCCCTGTTCAAATGCCATTTCTTTTATGAAATCTTCCTGGAATTCCCCAGACACAGTTCATCCTGTTGTGTTCTGTTGTGGTGGTTTGTTTGTGCCGACTCCCCCCACTTCATGGTGACTGGCACATGCATCAGAGGCCATGTGTCCTTTGTCACTAGGCCCCAAGGCTCTAGGGTAGCAGTCCCAAGCTGTTGTGATCGCGTATCCCCACAGTTAAAGAAAAAGTGAGCTTTTATTCCGTGTACGTTGTGTGTGTACACAGATAAAAGTGCACAGGAATACAAATGTATTACAAATACTACAGAACGTCCTCAAAAATAAAAATGAAAAAGGATGAAATAAAGATAAATAGGACTGACAATTAAGTTCGAGAACTTGAGACACCGATGTTGCTAACCTTTTTTTGATCTCAGAGGGATTATTCATTATGAAATTGTACCAACTAGACAGTTAACCAAGTTTACTATTTGGAGGTACTGAAAAGGCTGAGTGAAAAAGTTACACGACCTGAACTTTTCACCAACAATTCATGGCTCTTGCATCACGACAATGCACCAGCTCACACGGCACTGTCTGTGGGGGAGTTTTTAGCCAGTAAACAAATAACTGTATTGGAACACCCTCCCTACTTGATCTGGCCCTCAACGACTTCTTTCTTTACCCAAAGATAAAGGAAATATTGAAAGGAAGACATTTTGATGACATTCAGGACATCAAGGGTAATATGACAACAGCTCTGGTGGCCATTCCAGAGAGTTCTAAAATTGCTTTGAAGGGTGGACTAGGCGCTGGCGTCAGTGCATAACTTCCCGAGGGGAGGACTTCGAGGGTGACTATAGTGATATTCAGCAATGAGGCATGTAGCCCTTTTTATAGGATGAGTTCGCGACCTGGTATAATCAGAAGTTCTAATATTCTCCCCCCTCCAGGTGGATAGTCCTATGCATGCCAGAGCTGCATTTAAAGATCAAAGCCACTGATTTCGGAACAAAATAAATGCTTCTGAAGTGGGCAAAAGAATGAATGGACCATTTCCTACACGTGGAGTCTTTCTGGCACACTCAGCACTTGCGATGACACCAGTCACTTTTTTCATTGGCAAGCTGGCGCCATTTGCTTTCCCATCCTTTGCACACACTGGCTTGGTGGGAGTGAGGGCAGGCTGGATGTGGGCTCACCTGCTGGTAGCAGAGTGCCCTTGAAAAGAGTCGGCCCACACAGTGTTTGTGAAGGTCTGTGTGATTTGCACACTAGTTCTCTCATGCAGCACGTATTTCATTGGCTGTTTACCACATGCTAATCACAAAGTTAAATCCAGCCTAGAGCCTGGAAGACTGATAAGGAAATGAATAACTCTCCCACCACAGGAAAACCAGGAATTGTAAAAGGTACAGTGAGCGCACAGAGCCATGCCTAAATTTTTCTAAAGTTTGGAGGGAAAGGTTTTAGGAACACGGGAGGGGGGGTCTAGGCAAAGGACTCAGTCTGTGCAAAATCAGGCAGACATACGATGGCACGGTAGGACCAGGGAACCTCCACCTGGTGGGGATCCCCAATGTGTAGGCGGGAAAGTGGAAGGAACAGCCAGGAGCGAGGCTGCACAGGGCCGTCGGGGCCAGGTCACAAAGGGCGCAGCGTGCCCTGCTAAGGAGTGAACAGTTTGGTCCTTTGGGTGTGGGGGTCACTAAGGAATTCAGAGCTGGAACGTGATGTGAGTGGTACCCCTGTCAGAGTCTGTGTGCAAGAAGAATTCTGTGGGCAGGTGGAGGGGTGGCACTGTTCAGAATAGTTCATTTTAGCTGTTTTATTTAAAACACAATACATATTCATTGTAGAAAATTTGGAAAATAGAGAAAGAGCATAGCCTATAGAGTAGTAGAAACTTAAGTATCTGTGAAGTATTCCACCATTCAGAGATGCATGCTTCTTTTTAAGAAATCATTTTATACGAGGTCAGACAATTAAGTTCATGAACTCTATCCTAGAAAAAGTGCTACATACCTCATTGCTGAATATCACTACAGTCACCTGTGAAGTCCTCCCCTTGGGAAGCTATGCACCAATGCCAGCACCTAGTCCACCCTTCAAAGCAATTTTAGAACTCTCTGGAATGGCCACCAGAGCTGTTGTCATATTACCCTTGATGTCCTGAATGTCATCAAAATGTCTTCCTTTCAATATTTCCTTTATCTTCGGGTAAAGAAAGAAGTCAATGGGAGCCAGATCAGGTGAGTAGGGAGGGTGTTCCAATACAGTTATTTGTTTACTGGCTAAAGGCTTCTTCAAAGACAGTGCCTGTGAGCTGGTACATTGTCGTGATGCAAGAGCCATGAATTGTTGGCGAAAAGTTAAGGTCGTCTAACTTTTCCACGCAGCCCTTTCAGCACTTCCAAATAGTAAACTTGGTTAGCTGTTTGTCCAGTTGGTACAAATTCATAATGAATAATCCCTCTGATATCAAAAAAGTTTAGCAACATCATTGCAACAAGTTTGCGATCGTATATGCTTTCTATCACATCTTTTTCGCATGAGTTAACTTTTTTCTAAATCCATATTCAATTTCTGTGTAATAAAAGGCATGTCTCTATTTAATAATTCATTTAATCACTCCCCCTTTTGCTAAATTTAGACTGTTTACCAATAGTTATGACCCTGATTGTTTCCTCATGAAAAATTTCAAGAAGTGGAATTACTGAGTCAAAGTATATAAATCTTTTTAAAGCTCTTGACACATATTTTCAAAATACATTCAAGGCAATTTGTGCCAATTTGCATCCCTTCTACCAATTCCAATTAACCACGCCCTCTGCAACTTGGTATTTCTGATCTTAGTCAATGTGATAAGCAAAACTTATAAGGTGGAACATTTTATCATATTTTTATTGGCTGTGTTTCATGAGTATGGAATTGATTAAAATGAAATGATTAAGTAATTTTGTTTTCAGATTTCTTCTGATAATGGGAGGGGACCTTCTATTGTCTAAATTCAGAACTGGGAATATTTGCTCTAAGTGATTTCAAACAGATTTTAGGTGATATGAGGGATACAGAACCAAAGCAGCCCGTCATCCAGCCCTGTAGAGGTTCAAGGAGAACTGCAGGAGAAGGACACATGTGGGCCCTCGATGGAAATGTGACAAGGGCCAGGGCTGTGGGACCCGGAAGAGGGATCTCAGATCAGGAAGTCCGGGAAGAGTGGATGCCGGCGGCTTCTTGGCGTGAGCCCTTCAGTTCTAACCTCCTCTTGCCTCCTTGCGACAGTGGCCCTCAAAGTGGAACACCTCAGAATCCCCTGGAAATTCACTAAATACGCCCGTTCCAGACCCCAGCCACCGTAATGGGGGTCAGGGGTGTCTTCCACAGAGTTCTGGGGACACACCTTCTGCAGAAGCACCCAGGTACTTCTGAACCTGCCCTTGGAGAAACACAGCCACACCTGCTGCGCTCCCAGGAAGCTCCCTGATGGCTCCGGAGAAGGACCCATCCCTGTGAATCCTCCACCCGGAACCGGACCATGGCCCCACTTATGCTCGCCCCTCCTCACATTCTCTGTTCTCTAGGGTTCATCCATCCATTCCTTTACTTCACTTTCCAGCACTTGTGCTGGGCACTGTTCTAGGTGCTGGACAGACAGAGGCGAACATGAGGTCAAGGGCCCTGCGCCGGGGAGATTTACACCTCCAATCGGAGGGGTTCTGCCAAAGTAACAGGGATCTGGGGCGAGTCAGAAAATGCTTCCCTCCATCTGCTCTTCAAGGCCTGTCCGCGCGCGCGCGTCTCTGTCTGCGGCTGCAGCAAGTTGGAATTCCTCCGCTAACCATGCAGACCTTTAGGGCTAGGAGCGAATGACAAAGCTGGAGGGGAAGGGACAGGGTGTAAGCACTGAAATACACATTCAGGGGTTTTGAGGTTTGCAAGGGTCACCAAGACACCTAGTAAAGCCTGAGTTGTTGCTGCTGCATATGAAGGGTCACCGAAGCTGAATAATGTGCCAAGACTCGCAAGGAGACCTCTGCACATCTGATCCTGTCTCTTGCCTGCTTTAAACTCTCTCTGTCTCATTACTTTCGAGATAAAAATCTAAATTCCTGTAATATGTCACTCAGGCCCCTGGTGGCCTCAGCCCTGCTTACCTCTCAGTGTCAACTTGCCTCCAGTCCCACCCCTCCTGCCACTCTGTCCCCTACTCCACTGCCCGGCGCCCTGTCACTTTCTAGTTTCCCCAATATGCCACTTTCTGGCCTCAGTCCTTCTGCCTGGGATACTGCCCTTCCTCTCTCTTTTCTCTCCTCCCCATTTCACACCCCCTGGCCTCCATCACATCACGGTCACTGTCGTGGATCCTTCAAGGTCACTTGGGAGTGACACCTGCAGGAAGCCGTTGTCTGGATGAGGTGTCCTGGTGTGGGCTCCGCACCCTCGTCACCTCCGTCACTGGGGGGGCCCGGCTACTGTAGTGCACACGTGGCACATTGTAACTGGCCTGCCCCCGACGACAAGCTCATTGTGGGCAGGAGCTGCTGCTTTGGTCTATGACTCCCTAATGCAAGGAGTGTCGTGGGTGCTCTGGAAAAGGCTGATGCGTAAATGACACGGTGGGACCGTCCAAGTGTGGGCCAAGTTCACGTATAATTGAGAATGGCTCCATGTCAGCACTTGGACGGTGAGAAGTGGCCATCTCCGGGATGCGGCCACAAGAGCGAGTCTCTGGGGAAGGGTGACCAATGGGACAGTGCCTCCTCCATTCACTCAGGTTTGATCCAGGCCCACAAGAAATTCCACGTGTGGGTGAGGGACAACGGTCGGGGCTCCAGGTAGTGGGAAAACTTGTAAGCAGGCAGCATGAAACATGGTTCCCGATGGCCATTTGATTTGCTTCATTCTATAATTATTTACTAAGCGTCTACTAGAGTAAGCCCTCAGTTGGTCACCCTAATGTCAATATGTAAATAACCTTTTCCATAGTTCTTAAACTCAAGGATGTTTAAGAATTCCTGGAGTGCTTGTTAAAATTTCACACCCTGTGGGGACAAAGCCCCAAAAAGCAGTCTCCAGGCTCTCGGCCTCCCATAGAAAGGTGCTGGCTCGGGTAGTAAATGGCCATCAACTGTGATCAGATGGCCATCAGCTGTGGCTAGTTGGCCGTCAACTGTAACCCATAAGCCATTGGCCACTAATATAACTGCCGTGGCTACGCTGCAAAAAGAAAATGGGGGCTAGCAAGAAGATGGTGACTGAGCCAGCAAGCGGAGCAGTGAGGGTTGCAGATTGTGTGGCTCCTGCTTCCTGTGTCTCCAACCCAGCCGCCAGCGAGAACATAGTGGTGTGACTCCCCTACCTATGGCCCCGTGAGTGTTGCTTTTTGGCCTCACCACATCCTGCGTTCTTATGTGGGGAGCGGGAGCTGAGACCCCGCCGGCCACCCCGCACGACACACCCCTAGGCCCTCATCTTCAGAGATTGATTGGGAAGATCTGGGGGTAGATCCCAGGCAACCTGTATCTTTAACTGGGGCCCAGGGATTCTGGGGCAAGTGGCCCATAGTGCCTTATGGTTTCCTCTCCCATCCCAAAGATGTGCAGTTCAGTGAATTAGTGTGTCTAAATTGCCCCAGCCTGAGTGAGTTGGGGGGTGGTGTGTACGTGCACCCCCCGATGGATGGAAGGGTGGCCAATCCAGGGTTGGGCCCCACCTGTTACTCTGAACTGGAATAAGCGGGTTGGAAAATCATGATCTGACTTGTTTATATTCATCTTTTGTAAATGTATGTAGAGCTCCCATTTATTTTGGTGTTTAATAGTAGAAGTATTTGGGGGTCTTTATTTAGAAGTTTGGTGGTGTTTTTGTGACCAGAAATATGTCGTGGGAACTGAAGCGTCGTTTATGTCAATTAGCCTGTGGTAAAATCGGTTTCATTACATGTCGTTTAACTTGGAGTTGCAGTTCCCAAGAATCTACCTCACTGCAGGATATTAGCAGAAATAACTTCGGGAAAAAGAGCTTGGTCTAAAAAAAAAAAAAAAAAGAAAAAAAAAAGAAAGAAAGATTGCCATGATACCAGAATCATGTGTTGCCAATCCACACCTAAAGCTAAAACACATCTGAAATGAAAATGCTGTATCATTTTTCCATACATTATCACGTTCAGCTCACGCGCCTTTATATATTTTGCAGGTATACAAAACCCAAAACACTAACAATAAGAGAAAAGGGAAGCTTTGGTTTTCCCTTCCTTGGAAGAGTAATCCCAACAAGGGTTTCTGTGCTTTTTTTGACACGTGCACGCTAGGTGCACAAAATGCACTTCTCCTTTGGGAAATTCATCACATTTCAAATTACACATGTCTGCTAGCCCATAGATCTGTTCTACCTTCCATGTATTTGTTATTGTTGCTTCTGAAACTTCCTTACAGCCCCAAAGAGGTCTTAATCCCTGTCAAATGTTATTATGTTACCGACTTTTATGTAGTCTTGAAAGGGGTTGTTTATTTAGTTTCCGTGACTCCTTGTTACCGCCAAATATTATTTCATCTCAGCCCAGATGTAAGAGGTCCAGTGACCGGAGTTATTTTACAGCCCTGACATTGTGGAGAGACGGGTATCAGCTTAATTATGGACAGCTGAGAATGATCTAGGAGTCACCTGCTCGGGATATTTATCATCATTACCGACTTCTCACCAGGCTGCGGTCTGAGCACTTTCAGAGCGTTCCATTTGCGTTAGACAGACGGTCTGATCTATGTGGAGCCTGCATCTGCAGTCACCTTTCAGCTCATGTAGAGACGGCTTAATACCGCTTGATTATTTTCTTTTCCTCTGCTCAGTGTGAGGAAATGTGTCTTTCTCTTTCCTCCTTTTTGTGTCTCCATTGCCTGCTCTCACTGCTACCCTTATTCTTCCAGCTGTTTTTCCAATGATGCCTCATTGGAAATTATTCATTACTTAAAGAATGTCAATTGCATAGACTAGACATGTAAGGGATCAAGCAATGCAATGACTCTGGTACAATTGACCCTCAGTAAATGCAGAAGGAATGACGGGGGGAAAGAGGGTGGAGGGAGCAGCAAGGCAGACTGTGGAATTGCGGAACACTCTTCATATAATTCCTGTATCTCACATTTCACAAGAAATTAAGACTAGCACACGTCCTCCTTTTCTCCCCTGCCCCTTATACACAGCGCCATAACAAAATACATGTTTGCACCTTCTCTTTTTATCTCTGCTCTCCCTAAATAGATCCTGACTTGTCCTGTTAGAGTAGAGAAAGGGTTAAAGGAAAGGAGAGGCCATGGGTACCACCACCTGATGATAAATTAGGGTGCCGTCCTGCCTGCCCAAGTGCATTTCACTCCATTCCTTTTCTCTTTCCCCTGACCTGGGCTGTAAGGCCTTCAGGATTTCCGGTCCTGCCCTGGATGTGAAGATGAGAACGGTAGGCGTTCATCTTAGTAAGGATGTACCTACCGTGCACGTATCATTCCCGGCACTGAGTCATTTTATGTTCTTCCACTCAATTCTCAGTGCAGTCCGATGAGATGAGAACTGCTCATGTTCACTTTCTGTAGAGCAGCGGTTCTCATCCAGGGACAGTTTTGTCCCCCAGGAACATTCCGCGCTGTCTGGAGATACCTCTGGTCATACACAGCTGTAGAAAGAAGCCAGGGACGCACGAAACACCCTATAACGCGCTGGAAAACCTCCTCCCACAAAGAATTGCCTAGCTCAGAATGTCAATAGTGCCACTGATGAGAAACCCTGCTGTAGAGTAGAAAGCTTAGGTGGGAAGGGCTTCAGCGGCTCGCCCAAGGCTCCCAGTGGCCTCCGAGAAGCCTGGCCTAGAAGGCGCTGGTGCTTTTCCGGTCTGTGGCACATGGTAGTTCCGGCGACATCAGCTGATGTAGCTGCTCCTGCACCAAAGGAGCTGCGATTCCCAGCACCAGTCTTTCCACGTGAGGGCAGCCCCACGTAAGCGGTCCTTCAATCATTTGCAGATCCCTAGCTCGTCCATCCTTTGTACCAAATATGCAGAATAAGGCTCATCTCAAGCAGCCCTTCACATTCAACAGTGAAAGTTTCGTTAACACACATACGCGCGCACACACATTGGGGCAGTCGTTTCTGTGATTTTTTTTAAAAAGGTATAAGCTAATATAAGAGCAGAACGCATAAGCTAATAAAGACGCTACCCCAGCAGTGAACTTTGACGGTGACACATACAGTCACACGGTTTATAAGGTCTGACAATTAGGTTCGTGAACTTGTTGCAACGCTGTGGCTAACCTTTTTTGGTATCAGAGGGATTATTCATTATGAATTTGTACCAACTGGGCAAACAGTTAACCAGGTTTACTATTGGGAAGTGCTGAAAAGGCTGCACTGTGAAAAAGTGAGACGACCTGAACTTTTCGCCAACAATTCATGGCTCTTGCATCACAACAATGTACCAGCTCACACGGCAGTTTTTCTAGGATGAGTTCGTGAACTTAATTGTCCAACCTCGTACATATTTATGTTTATATATGTATAGGACACTGCAGAAGGATACACAAGAATTAGTTAACAGTGATTACATCTGGAAAGAGGGAATAGTGGAGCGGGTTGGGAAAGCATTTGCTTTTCCCTAATCAGTCATGTATTAAGGAAATGAGTTGCCCCAAAGAATGTGACACCAAATGAAGGGAAAGAGGAAGGAAGAGAGGGAGGGAAGAACGGAGGGAGGGAGAGAGGGAAGGAGGGAAAGAGGAAGGAAGTCTGCTCTTATTCTCTGAGGTCTTCACATATCCAAACAACCCTAAGTCATGGACCCAAGAATAATGGGTTAAATATGAAGTCATAATCTGTGCATTATTACAGCTACTATACTACAAACACCATGACCCTCCAAGGAAGGCCCTGAAACCAAACGATTATTTTTAGGAGAACTGGTGGCTATTTGGTGCTCCTGGAGGGAAAGTCTTCCTTCCGCCCATCCCTCTCCCATCACCCCTCCCTTCTCTACCCCAACACAACCACACCTTTTCCTCTCCTCCATCACCTCCTTCCCATGGCCTATTTCAGGCAAGAAAAATGCAGAGCCAAAATGTTGACCCTTCCTCAGAACTCACCTGGATGGAACATGCAGCAAATTAAGCAGGGATTCAAGTTGCCTCCTTGTAGTCACACCAGGGAAAGCAGGCAGCAGGCCTCATGGAAGCCCGTCCTTCCCTTCCTTCCTCCCTTCCTTCCTTCTTTCTTTCCTTTCTTCCTTCTTTCCTTCCATCTATCCATCTACCTACCTACCTGTCTGGCTACCTAGCTGGCTACCTACCTATTTACCTAGTTAGCTAACTATCACATATATATGCATACAAAGATGTGCATGTATGCATACGTGTTTATATATGTATATGCACACATGCACTCACTGGGTTTCCCGTCGTGGGGTAATTCTAAGTGTTAGTCCAGGCAGATGCTGTGCTTACTACGAATGTGGGGGGGACTCACGGAGAGAAGGGCTGGAGGAGGGGAAGGGACAGCAGTGTCCGTGCGTGGCCTCGCCCCAGGCAAGGAAAGAATTCTGTTTGGCTCTCTGCTATATTTGTGTTGGGTCAGATCATCAGGTAGTAAATATGGCATAAGTCTTCGAGCCAAGTAAGTGATAAAGAGGGAAATATTTTTATTTCTTAGTATGCTCAGAATCACAAACTTTCTAACAGAAAAAGGATATCACCATCAGGATCTTTTTCATGCAATAAGATATAGACATGCCTTCCTGCCTCAGCTGTACTCTTTGAAGCTGAATTTCCTCTTACAGAACACGTCTGGGACCTCAGTCTGGATGCCCCCAGCCCAAGGTCCAGGAGACACATACAGACCTCGCCTGGCAACCGTTTGTCTCCATTTTAATGAGTCTCATTTGCCCATAAGACTCTTTTTTTTTTTAAGTTTCTGACTCATGCCAGGCTCATTTATTTGGTATTTTGGCTTGATGAATACCCAGATTTTAACCCACTTAGGACTGTTTCTCTGCCTAGTTCTAGAAGTCTCTGCGGAGACTTTAGTTGGGTTTTGGTCTGCTTACCGGGGCCCCCACTCTTGACAGCTCACTGCTGCCATTTGCTCTTCTATCCCTTATCTTCCCAACACCTCCAGCCCTCGTCAGCTGGCCTCCCAGCGTGTGTGTGTGTGCACACGTGCGTGTACACACACACACACACACACACACACACACACACATGCATACTCACACACAGACACACAGAGACACGGAGACACACAGACGCAGAGACACACATACCCATTGACTAGATACTGGAGAAGTAACCTTGACAATACTAGAGGTTTGAAGGTTTAATTGTTACTTCAGTTAATACAAGTCAGGCAAGGCAGGGGAGGCCTTTCTGAAATGTTATATGAAAAGTTGCATTTCCACTTAAATTCTGTCTCTTCTGCAGCTTTTTGTTTGTTTGTTTTGTTCCCACAAAGACTTATGCTTCAAACGAAAGTCCTCTAAGCATTTTTTTGCTTTCTCTGAGACCAAACGACTGGCTCCTGAGAAGGTGGACTCATGAACGATGGAGTGTGAGAAGAAAGAATTGTCAGCAGAAATTAATTTGTAAACATCTTTCTTCTTCTGCCTCTCCTGGGGATGGCCCACATACCATAAAATTTTCAGCCTCAGATTTTGAGTTCAGCAGAGACTTTCATTTTCATTAATTAACCCAAAGATTCCCACCATCATCCCTTCGGGGGAAGCACAGAAAGAAAATGGCACATGTGGGAGTCACATTTCCTCCACGCAACCCGACTTTTGCCCTGCTGATGGGGCCACGTGCCCTGATCGAGGCTGTCCCCCAGGGCTTGCCCTGGGCTGCTCCAGGAGTTGAAGTATCCACCAGCCTCCTCAGGCTACCATGTCCTGCTGCCACTGCCCTCACTCCCTGTGTGTCCATGTGTCATGAGAACATGGCTGCCCAGCTATTCCTGTGACACTCCTCATCACTCATCTCCCTATTTCGTAGCAGGATGTCATTGTCACTTTGATGCCATACCTGATTTTTGTTGGAAACCCAGCTCTCTGCACACAGCTTTAGATGGACCAGAAATAACTGCTAGCTGGCGAAACCCCTTTCTCGCAGGGTATTTTGTTGTGCTTTGAGCACATTTTAACACAGTGAGGTAACATTCACAGACTCATAGAGACACTGGGAGAAAAAGCAGTTCCCGAGACATCCCATCCATCACCGTGACGCCAAACAGCTTCACCTAAACCACCCCAGACGTAGGTAAATATCCTGTTTGCACAGGTCATCAGGAAAAGAGACTCCACACCACGCTTGGGTAACCCATTCCAGTGTTGACTTCGCTTCAACACTGTCATTATATTTGTATCGTGGGAACACCACATACTAGACTGCTGTGAGCTTTAACAACCCAAATTTGTGTATTTTGAACCAGATGTCACAAAGCAGCCTGATTGTCAGCACACTGGTTAGCTGGTATTCGGAAATGCCATTTCAAACCAAATACATCTGATTGGGGCTGGACCCAATCAGACAGCTTTCATTTTACAGTAAACATAAGACCATTCAATCCCTTAGGATTGTCTTCCCTCTTGAATCTGGTCACTATTCAGCGGTGAGGTTCTGCAGGTGTACCTTTCTATTTTCCTTCTCCCAGAAATCCCAGCCATCATGTCCCTTTCCCTAAACCGTGTTAGCAGGAGAACTGCTGTGAAAAGCAGGGAGCCCTGTCTCATGGAGGCTGTTTGCTGAGACCCACACAAAGCTTTCTGACACTTGTTCTTTTGCCTGTCAGAAACGGCAGCTTTAAAGGAGTCCTTTTCCTGGCTTTCCCCTCCCGCGATGTAAGGCAGAAAACCCCGATGTGGTCTCTAAGAGGTCCAGTTACATTCTGGCGTATGATAATCCGCAGGGCCTCCGCAATGAGAAGCAAAATCGCCATCTCCCTGTCTTTCAGCTGTTAGCCTGGGCCAAGTGGAAAGTCAGAAGGAACCCGATCGGTCAGGAAAGCCCTGCCCGAGAGCTGGTATGAGCCTCAGACAAGACGCAGCCTGATGAGAAGCCGTGTGCGCCGTCATTGTCTGGGACAGAGGGCCTGAAATTGACACCATATGCGCCCCGGAGGAGTAATTGCTCCAAGGGGGGAGAAAAGCAACATGTCAGAACATTTTAGTAACACCTAATTCATCCCAGGGTTATAAATAAATCTGATGCTTGCTTAAAAACAAAAGTCGAAAAAAAATACTTCGACTAGATTACTTTTGTGACAGTGCTTCCGCCAGAGGTGAACTTTATTAGGGGGGCAACATGAATAAAGAGAAACACATAACAACTTTTTATGGTATATTTTACGTGATGTTATTTTTTTTGCAGTAAATAAAGTGGTTATAGGGCTCCAAGGAAAAGGGCCCAGATGTTAGAGAGTTGTGTGAAATTTAGGGGAAACAAGCTGTAAAAAGCAGAGCCATAAAACAGGCTGTGAGTGCCACACATCTGGACAATACAGCTGTATGTTCCTGGTGGCTGTCGTCACCCAAAGAAAACTCAATAACCTTATTTCACCCCAATTAGGCTGCATACCAACAGGATCAACGTTAAATTGCAAGGTGGGGAGGGGCGCAGCGTCCATGGGTGCCTCTGCGTCGAGTATCTTTTATCTTTCATTCAGATTTGGTCACCAAGAAATCAGTGACTGTCACCATAGCCATTTCCATTAGGATAAAACCCTATTTAATTTACAATGTACTAATAAGTCAAAGTTGGCCAGTTTGGACTCTATGCCGTGCCAAACAATAGTCTTTCTGTAGCGTGAAACTGACCTATCTGTCGTCCTGTCGAGGATCCCTGCCTGTCTTTCTTCTACCCATTTTGGAGAGTTTGAGTCTAGCACCATTGTGGGAAACAGCCCCTGTCTTATTAGGAACAGAAGTTAATTTTCAGGCAACCCAGGCAACCCAATGGCATCAGGGCATTTTTCCTTAATATTTTTAGCCAGCCATGAGGCCCCTTTGCAGTAAGACAAATATTACGAAACCAGAATACCATTTCATCTTTTCATCACTGACAGACTGTGCCAAAGTTTCTGAAATGCCACCTTTCCTAATAATTGCATTTCTTCATAGGTGTTAACGGCAGCAAAAGCAATTATGGACAGTGGAGAGAAATTAACCTTACCACTGATAGGGAAACTCTTGAAATTTCAACTCCTCCAGATTAAACTGAAGGACCAACAGCGACGGGAAAACGAAAAGAAGGTATTGTACAAGGGTGGGTTTTCACAAGACCGCAAGCCCCGAATGAGAAGGACCAGGTTTCTTGAGGGACACTTTCTCTCTTCATAAGCCTACCAATGCCGTATTTAGCTGTTGTCTCAACTTCTTAGGGAAAAGGCTATCCAAAGATGTGTTGGAGAAATTACATTTTCTCAAAGGCACTCCCATTAAAAGTAAGTTCCCTTATGCAGAATTCTGACGGTATCCAGGGCTTGTGCCTGACGTTTGTGTAACAACCAACTAGTCTATTTATGTACTAGTAACAAAGAAGGGAACCCAGGAGAGACAGAGAGTCAGGAGAAGTGAATATAAAAAGCTGAATAAACTCCACAAAGTCAGGGTCTAACTATTTAAAATACTTGATAGGATATTCGATAGGAGCGCCTATTAAAATAATAGGCCACATCTGTGCCATCATAATAATCTGTGATTTCAGCAGCAGTCCATCACTTCAACGCCCATATTGTACGTCTGATTATTTCTTCATATGTAGATTTTTCATTGAATTTGCCTACAGAAATCGATCTGTGTGTCTTCCAAAGATTCATATTTTCATCTGAGAAAGTATTTCAAAATGTTTTTAGCAACGTGATGCCAGGTCCAAATCCATTTGCTATTATCATTACTCGAAATAAGAAACGTTTTCCTTCATTTCCAAATCATGCTGAACTATATTTGGAAGGTCAAGTGGCTCCTGTATGCACAGGTGTAATGTGTGCATGCGTGCACATGTATGTTGGACATGGATTTACATGTAAGTCGTTTCTTGATGCCCCTAAGTGGAAGAGGTAAAATCAGTTCATAGACAAAGAAAGAGAAAAGTGAACATGTTCCAATAATATCTTCTTCACCTTTGTAAGAGCCAAAATCTGGGGTACCTGTTTGCATTGGTCTCTTGACAGAATATTAGTAGAACAAAATAGTAATGCCACCTTACATTTGTAATAGGGGTCTGTATGGTTTTCAAAAAGACTTCCCGTGTAGCAATTTATTAGGGTGGCACATATTGTCCCCAGGAAAATTCTACTCATATGAACAGTCCGTGATATAGTTTTCTTTCCATCTATTGAAGCTCTTTACATCGTGTACAGGAGATTTGTACCTTAAGAAATACTCAGGGACATTAAGACTTGGCAGAAGGAAAACTGGAAAATCTGAAACTATAGAAACATCTTTTCTTGCCTTTTTAAATTCCAATGTCACGTGGGGATTGGAATTGTAAAAAGTGGACTTGGAGGCCTGTGAAAATTCCTGCACCTTCTCTAGCTGCTTTCTCAACAGCACCTACAAATACACCCAACAGGCTAGGGAGTCTGTTCACTTTATTTGCCAGCCAGTATTAGTCAGGAATTGTTTGTAATAGGTTTTCAGGTTTCAGTTAACAAGTTTTAAATGACAATAAGTGGAATATCCTGGAAACTCAGGAAAAAGTTTTTAAAGCTCGCAATAATATAAAAATATTTCTGCACTGTAATTTTGCTCAGCATTTCTTTGAAACGTGAACTATAATAATACAGTTACGAGATTCTGAAGATATGGAAATAATCTTAATTTATGTGTTTAAAATTCAAGAATTGGGGCTTGAATTTTACATTTACATATATATTTTACATTTTTATTTATAAATTTGTGTATATGTACATAAAATTAATAGATACATAAGAGAACTCTGCAATTAGAAGCCAACAATTACATAATCTAATTCGATATCTTCATTAGATTGGGTTACCAAAACACCAGCCCCAAATAGCTGTGTTGCGACCGTATGAGTAAGTGATGAAACCCGACTGGAATGGAGTACTTTCCAGAAAATACTTTTGATAAAGGCAAGATTAGGGAGTTGTTTGTGGGATGATATAATCTACATTCATTTCAACAACACTGCCCAACAGGTCAGCTGGAACAATTGAGGTTAATGCCTGTCAGTCAGGCAGTTTAGCAAAAAGCAAAATAAGAATAAAGTATGTAAAACTGACACCAGACTGTGGATTAGAAAATGAAAAAAAGAAAAGAGGACTTGACCCAGTTTCCTTGTCTTTCCTGAACCCAGGGTAAGGATTCTACAAGGGGAGTGACTGTCTCTTCAGCTTTTTTAATATTAATACGAAATCTAGGTAGATGTTTTCTTTCAAATGCTAATTATATTGCTGACATCTGTACAACACAGAATGTTCTGTGTCTTCTATATTGAATTTTCTGAACTGTATTTTTAAAAAATGAACGCTTAAAAAAATAACTATAGCAGTAATTGTAGAAAATACTAGGGAGAAGGTGTGGACAAAAATTAATATAATTCAGACCCTGTTCTTTTCCCCCAAAGAAACAAATATAACGTGTCACTATATATTTGATCCCATTTTAATCAAAACTTCAGTTCCAATTGCCAAATACACTACAAATGTCATTTTTAAGATTCCACTAATTTTAGTAATTTATAACACTTTAGTCTGGGCTATGTTTAACATTGCATTAGCTTTGCCCGTGAAGAAAGTATGCTGGCTAATTAATATAAAAAATAATACAAGGGAAGATATCTCTTAGAACAATTTAGAAGCCTTTAGCATGTGAATTTCTGCGAGGCAAACGCCTGCCTCTAATTGCAAATATATTTGAAAACTTTATCTATTTGGAAATACCTTATTGATTACTTCCAAATATGCATATCATAAAGAAAATATACTGTATTTTTATAAATATATTTTAGCATTTCAGAACTTCTGAATATGACTCTTTCATGCAATTAATCCAAAATTAGATTTTATTATATCTTAAAATCTGAGTAAGAGTGTTTTGTTTAGAAACAAATTTTCTTTACACACATCATTATCTCCACATTTATTCTGCATTTTCAGTTCCTCAGTATCAATATGTTGTTAATTAGTTAACAGATGTTTATTGAAACAAACATTTTTAGTGGGCACATATATTTTCATGATATTCATTATAATTTTAAAATAAATTGCTTGGTTTCTAATCTAATCCCTGAATTTAGTCATTTTCTGAATATTGTAGTATTCACATTTTCACTTCTTTTTAAGTCCAACTTTCATGTTATATATTAATTATAAACATTGATTTAAAACTGACACTTCATTGTTAATCAAAATATTTAAACTATATTGAGAATTCAACTAAAAGGAAACATTTTAGTCACAAAAATGAAAAATGGCTATAATACAGAAAATTAACAATTTAAGTAATCAGTCAAGCTAAAATGTTTTCTGTGCTTCTGACTTGATCGGGTTTAGAACATTTGAATAGATTTTTAGGAAAAGCTGCAGCTGTATTCTAATTGTGCTTATAATTTGTGAATTCAAATAATCAGTCCATATTTTCTTAGGCATTTTTAGCATCTCTTTTATATACTAGCAGAACAGTTTTTTCTCTTTCTGGCTTATATACTTAGTACACGTTGTCTTATTTTCCGACGTACTAGAATTGAGGAGAAGGAAGCTATGCATCAAAGAACTATGGAGAGATGGTATTGGTAAACTTTTCTTAAAACAACTCAACACTTCATTGTTAATCAAAATATTTAAACTATATTGAGAATTAATCTAGTTTAATTCTATATTAATACATCATATATTAATATAGTCAAAATGAAAAGCACCCTGAATTTGGTAAGACATCGTGATGACACTAAGAAGAACTGCTCTGAGGATACCAGAGCCTGTTCCAAAGGGGCAGCGAAGAGAAGTGAGGGGAACTTTCACAGACGTTTTCCAGCTTACTCCAGTTGAAACCCCGAAACACTGGACTCCAGCCAATGTCATGCCATTTTGTGTGTGTGTTTTGTTTTAAAAGAAAGGCCATAGGGACATACCAGGAAATTACAGGCTGGTTAGTTTTGATTCAGTTGTGGTTAAAATCTTCAGAAACTATTTTAAGAAATCAAACAGAGGAAAAGAGGAACTCAGTTAGAGGGACCCGTGTGGTTGCAGGAAAGGAATAACTTGCCTCACTAACTGGATAGAATGCTTTGAAGCTGGATTATCGAAATGAGGGTACTACCAACAAGACTGTTGCATCTAATGAACTATAAAATTCAACAGTTCAGGGTAAATAATAAATGACTCCCTGCCTGGCAAATCTGTAAAATAAAATAGCGCTTTCCTAATGGGGATACTTTCAATTGATGAAAACTTTTTACACACTTCAGGAAAAATGTGCAGAAACACACGTCTTTAAAATTGGGCGGTGTTTTTAAATACAAATAGCTATAGTTCCAGCAGCTAGTAATAATAAATAGCTGCTGTCATTGACTGTTTGGCACTATACTAAGCTCTTCACACATGTTATACCATTTAATCTTTTAAATAACATTACTAAGTACAGAGTATTATTCCCAAATGCAGATGGGGAAACTGAGGATGTGAAAAGGAACTTTCCCAAGGCTAAAGAGCTACTCAGAGGTGGAGGTTGGATTCAAATCCAAAACTATCAGACTATAACGACCATGTTCTTAACCACTGTACATACTTAATAATTATTCAAAATGGTGCTCTTGGCTCACAATCAATAGCGCGCCTGCCCAAAGATGTTCTCCTGTAAGAGTAGAATCTGTGCCCAGTGATCTCCCAACAGCCATGTATCTGGTTCCACTAAATATGTGGCGTACAAAATCCTGAACTTAAATATGGGGACAGCTCACCAAAGACGAAGGCCACTTAGCTAACCAACCACCAGTTAGTTCCCAAGGAAATCCTGACTCATTCTAGCCTTGCCCTCCTGCCCAGAAATTACCTGGTTCTTGGGGAAATCTCTTAGAACTAGATTTCCTGAGCTCATTCCGAACATCCTCGTGCCTTCTGTCTGCCCTCCGGGGTGTTATGGTTTGGTAGCATTGGCTGATGCAGTGCTCAGGCCTCTGAACCGCATAGGATACTGCAGGAGACAGACATGAGATAGACATAGACCCACCCCCTTACCGGCATCACACCAAAACATGGCTGCGTTGATTCTGTGGATTAGGAATTTGCGCAGTGAAGATGGCAGTGTGGCCCCCCAGGACATTCTGCAGGATTCTAAAGATTGCATCATTTGGTCAAGTGAACCCAATACATTCCTAGGCTTACGTTTTCTACACCACAGCAGCTCTCTGGAAAAGCAAGCCCCTCACTCAACCCCATACATTCTATTTTCTATTTGACAGGGAAGCAGGTAGGAGAGCAGAGAGGAAAAAATAAATATAAAATATAGAAAAGGAAAAACAAAATGTTCATACCGCCCTAACCTTATGACAATTAATGTTAGCAACTTGGTATGTTCCTTTTCTCTTTCTGTGGATTTGTTTCTTTTGTGGAGTTACATAGCTATAATCATTGGGAAGCTTTTTTTAACATTTTCACTGCGACGTTCGTCTACAGTCAAATGATATTTCCATGCCACTAACTGCGGTGTTCGAGTTTATCCCATGAGCTCAGTGCTCCAGAAAGGAAGTTTAGGAAAGCAGATGTCCGTTTTTCTATATTTTTGTGTTTTTCAGGAATGAATAATAGGGAATTTCTATACTTTAAAAGAATCATTTATTTTAATAAAATGTAGCACCTTAACTGTATTTTCTTAAAAATATAAATACTAGAATTATTTTCTGCGGATTTTTGACACATTTTGGAGAACAAACTTGAAATCAATTAATGTGTAAAGGTTAACCAGGTTTTTTCAATGAAAATATATCGTAATTTTTACTCATTACTACAACATCCATATCTATTAATTTATTAGTTATGTGATGTTCTCTTGACGATCATAATTTTCTTAACCATCCCTCTATTATTGAACATGTGTTGTTTCCATATTTTTTCATAATAATGTTGTGATGAACAACTTATAGCATAGAATTCTCCAATTTACATAATTTCCTTAGCATAGGTTTATAGAAATGGATTGATTGGGACCCAAAATCTTCCCATAACTTTGTGTTTCCAAAGTAGGTTCTAGAACAATTTAGACCCTGTTTTCTATTTAAAAAACAAAATGGCCCCCTGGTCAAATGAACTGGAAATCACTGTGTTAAATCTTGGGAATTTAATAGTGCCATTAGCTTATTGTAGATGGAGGAGTTTCGTGAAAATAAGTCTGCTTAATATTGTTTAATCTAGTGTCTCTTAAACTTACTTAACGCCATACATTTCTTCCAGCCCATCCTCTCATCATCTGTGACCAGTAGAGCAGGTTATTCATGAGATAGAGTAATATCTGGAAAAGAACCAGAGTAGCACTCAGAAGACAGACCTAGTTTCTCATAAGCCACATAATAATGGAGTGACTTAATCACATAACCTCCTTGAGCGTGTTTTGTTGCCTATTTGCTTAATAATATTGTTGTGGGAATCTAATGATAGAACAGAAGAAAGAATTATACACAAATATGTAGGTGTGCTTTTAACTCGAAGATGAAGTATCGCTTTTTACCATTTGTCCCACTGATTTCCACCTCCGTGTCATTGTGAGGAATAACAAGGAATGCCTGTCAGGGTATTTGAAGGTATTTCAAAGTATTTGAATTTTGACAGCAAAGAGTCACTTAGAAATAAAAGACAATCTAAGATATTTGAAGTATCAAATAACTAGGCTGTCCTGTTACAGAGAGGGAGAATTTGTAGCTTTCCCTTTAAAAAGTAACAATAACAAGATTAAGTATTCTAGGTAGGTGTCACTTGATACTCCACTGAGTATGTGAAATACTAAGACTTTTTTTAGTTGTTGCTAAGGCAAAAGCCCCACCACATCTGCTGTGTAGCTTAGCTGGTTAAGAAATCTCTATACCTTTCCAAAGCCTTCTCACCATAGTAGGAGGCATCCAGATGCTTTTTGTACACACTATATTTTCAATAAAATATACGCTGTAATGAATTTGACACTTCCTTCAGAAGCTGGGGAACATGTGTTCCCCAAACATGGTGGAAAGAGGGGCCTTTTGGATACACCCCTCCTAAATTTTTGTCTTGAATCAGCAAGTTACCTAGGAGTTCTTCAAGTTGTCAGCAGATGACCCTAGGATGGGAACATACGTGCCATCTTATCCAGAAGTTAAGAAAGGCCACAGAAGAAGTTGGTTTGAACAACTTCTAGTTCAGGATTTAGGAGGTGCCAGCTTTGCTGAATGCTCAGCTTACCAGATTCATTTCGCGCCCCCTCCCACCACCAAGTCCCAAGACATAAACCCATGGGGAGAGGGGCGTATTCAGAAAGTAAGAGAATAGAGGAAAAGGGAAGAAGATAGTTTTTTTTGTGTTGTTTTCTTTTGTTTTGTTTTTGTGATTGGGGCTTGGTAGAAAAGGATGCTGTACCTTTGGACTAAAGTAGGATTCGAGGGGCCAAGCAGTCAATCATTGCATAGAAACAGACAGAGAGACTCTCCGGGTTCCGCTCAGCTATGGAGGGTGGGAAGGAGAGAGGAACAGAAAAGCAGGTGGGCCACCAGAGCCAGCCATGGGAGAGCAGAAGGAACTGGGGGGAGGGAATAAGGGGAGACCAAGAGTATGTTCGGAAATCTGCCAAGGACTTCTCTGCCTAGATCCGGGCAAACCGAGGTGCTTCCTTTTGGTTCTATTTTCTACCGTGGTGTATCTCTGCCCCAGGGAAGGCCATATTTAGTTTCTCTACCTGGGAAATTCTTCACAACATAATACTTCTTGAAATTCTAACAATTAGGGATCCATCATCATTCAATGGAAAACGCAGAACATTAAATGTATAGAGAGACCAATAACAATTCTCTAAAAATGATGGGTAAACCTAATTTGCAAGAATTGTCTCTGGATGGTGGAATTATGGGGATTTTTGTACGTTTTGTGTAGTGGTTTGTTTTTTTTTCCAAATTTTCAGTATGATTATTTTTATAATTAAAAAAAGTTGAAGTGAATCAAGATTTATACATATTTTAAAACTATTTTTGTGAAAGAAGAGAGGTAAATATTGATCATGTCAGAGTTAATGGAAATTAGTTTAAGAGATGTTTTTTCTCCACTCTACGAAGTCTGACCTTACTATGGGAATGAAAAGGGAGAGAGAGAGAATAAGGCATTGAGCAGGAAGAGTAGCTGAGGGAAGGGAAACACTATGGAGAAACTAAGGAGTATCCAGCAAGTACTATTCAGCCCCAAGAAAGACCAGAGGGTAGGAAGACGAGTGTGGGAAAGGTGAGAGGTCATCAGGACTGAGGCCTGAGACTAGCAGGAGAACCGTAGAAATAAAATGAATTTAAGGTTTGCATCAAACCGGCCTGTGTCTCCACCACAGCTGTGTGTCTGAGGGCAAACTGTGCGTCTTCGCTTATACAATGGGAGTAAAATTACCCAGATTGCAGGTTGCTTTGTGAGAACAAATTAAAGATGATGATGTCTGGAAGGCATACTGCATAGCTAGGTCTCTGCTAATTTACTGTTCATTTTGGAAGGTTGGCTGTGATCAGCCTTGCTGTCTCTGTGATCCCAAAGGGAGGAGGGAAACTCTCTGTCTCCTTCTGTGCTCCATGCTCCATGCTGTTTGTTGGGTGCCAAAGCGACATGCGGCTACTCTCCTTGTCTCCAGTGTCTTAGAACAGAGGTTTTTTCGTTTGATTTCATGACCTCAGGAAAATACAGAGTCCCAGATGTTGCTACAACAATTTGTTAAGTTATTTGTGTTTCCAGCTCTGTTGAATGTGGAAAAAAATAAAGAAGAGAAGCATATTCTGGACCTTCCGTACGGCCCCCTTATGACCCAGTCCTCCCGCATTCTGTCAGTGAAAACACCCTGTTTGTATTCATAACACGGGGATTGAAAGCATAATTACATTGTGAAATAATGCACAGAGGTTTCAGCAGTTACTTGAAAAGAGAAAAATAGTGGGGCAGTTGAGTCTTTACATGGTCTTAGGCAATCGAAGCATGCCCCCAGCAGTGTGTGAAGAATTAGCGTTGCCAGCTCATGCTCTGGTGACCCCTCGTTTGAATGTGTCAGATAGCAACTACCGATTATGTCTGCACAGTTTTTAAGTAGCATTAGCATAAAAATAATTTTGTTAGTGCGAGGTTCTCAAAAGCATCTTTTAACCTTTGAAAATAGCCCATACCCTCAACGATGACAAACTTTATGAAGGAGATTTTAAGGAAACTGGTCCTTCTGGTGTTTGGTTTGGTTTGGTTAATAAGCCCACCTCTCTCTAAGGCTCAGAGAGAGCCTAACCTGACCATTAGGCGACGGTCAGGTTATGGATGAACCTAAGCTCCCGCCTTCACGGTGCTCTCAGAACTCTCCGTGTGCCATGCGTGACTCTCCTCTAGGGTGAATTCCCTTCCGTTGGCTGTTGGTGTGAGCAGTCTCCTAGCATCCACCCAACCACAGAGCCATCATAGATGATGTCTCATCACGTAGATGCCTCATCACGGCTTAGGCCTGGGGTCTCCACTGTCCAGGCTTGAAAAATGAATAGACGAGTCAACAAGCAATCGAATGGAATAAGCAGTGACTCCATCTGACAAGCCCCTGCTTGCTCACGGAATGATTCGGAGAAAAAACTGTTCTCTCTTGGCAGGTGATAGAAGACAGACTTAAGATAGAAAAGGAGACAGGGAAAACAAAATCTCCCAAGGAGAAGGCCTCGAACGCCAAAGTTGCCAAAGGAAAGGGAAAGGATCCGCCCGAGGTGAGCAGCACGGCGAAGAAGGTCACACAGCTGAAGCGGAGGGGAGAGGAAGACGGCGCCAGACTCTACATCGGTCAGTACGATGCCCCTTATGTGGTCACCTGTCACCTCTTGCCTCCTCACTTGCAAAGTAACTTGAGAAATCATTCTAATAACTATGCTTAATCTTCCCCAGCCTTTTCACTCTTTATAAAACCAGAAATCACATACTACCCGCGGCGCCCTCATCGAAAACTATTTCCATTTGCAATTCGTTTATGTTTTCAGCAGATATTTATTTAGCACGTGTCTTGCGGTGGCCACATTTACATAGTGCAAATAAAGGATGAAACAGTGAGCCTGTTGTGCCACCAAGGAGCTTACTGTCTTGTGGGAAACCTTGTAAAAAGTCAGACATAATGAGAAGGTCAAGTAAAAAGGGATGATTGTCATGGGTGAAATTCAGTTAGTTTGGTGCTCCTGCAGAGCACATAGCTTCCTGGTTTCAGCGTCCCCCACCCCCCATTTGTCTTAGAGCAGCTGGAATTTTCTTTCATGTTAGATTATCGATATAAAAAAGATTCCAATTAGGCAGCGAGGAGTAATTCAGGGCCACCTTCCCATGGACCCAAATGGGGCTACCTGTTATTATTTGCATGGTATTTAAAGGAGATGGGGAAACTTCACGTCCTCTACCAATTTGACTCCCCTGTATATCTCTGCTCTAAATAAATACACTAGGATTAGAGGCAAGGATTAACATGGAGTCCATGGGCAATGCCAATACTGATTTGTTTAATGATAGCCGAAAAATCACTCCCTGAGAAGTAGAAGTGTGCGCATCTGTTACACTGTGTTTAAATTGACCTTAGAGGGGTTTGGTGGGGTGGAATGTTTTCATGTACCATCTACTCTCCATAGTTGCTACCTGACCCATGCTCAGCATTCACACCCTATTGACATAAATACACAGAATACTTAGGTGGGGAGCATGTCTATATTCACTATTTCCCTCTCCTGTAAACACCTGTACTTATAAAATACCACAAAGCAGCAGCTACTCGTAATTCAAGAGTAAAGCCAGATGTTGCTCAAAAAAGATGAGAAGCAGGAAAAAAAATTACAGTGTGACTTTAAAAAACAACAACAACAAAAAAAACTGCACCTTTTCCATGACCACAGACCCCATGTATGCTTGTCCCCCTATTACGCCTGTGTCTCATTTGCAACAGTGACTTAATATTTTGTAAAATGGCCGCAGCCTTCTCCCTGGAAGGGCAGTAATGAAACCCTGTCAAGATGCCTGCAGTCCCGCCCACGGGACTGCTCTTGGCAAGCCAGAGGGATGATAAACGCATGCGTAGTGTACAGCCCTTGGCCCGGCTCATGCGACCTTTTCTCTTTGAAAATGACGCTGCTCTGCTTTGTGGTGTTTCCAACAGACGATGAGCCAGATGACGGTGACCAACATTACATTATAGTGGTGGGCTTCACCCATCCTCAGCTCTTGGCCATCATGACCGAGCTCGGCATTCCCATCAGCAGCGTGATTAAAATAGCTTCCGAGAACTATGAACCTCTGCAGACGTACCTGGCAGCAGTCAGCCAGCAGCAGGAAGTTTTCCTTCAGCCCGAAGGTACGCCGTCTGCTACCCACCTTACTGGCTCCTTCAGTGTCACCCACTGTCCTTAAAGCACAAATACAACTTGCAGTCCAAAACATGGTCATGCAATACGTCCATTAGTAAATCCTTTCAAGACTTTGATACGCTATTTATTCTGCTTGGCCCCACCAGGTGTTGTAAATTTTGCAAATTAGAATCATATTCTGTGTTCATGTCCCCACGTAGCCACGGAGGATACAGACTGCCGGTCAGAAGATGTGGTTATCTAACTCCATTTCTCAGAAACATGTAATCTGTAACTTTTACCTAAAGCAGGGCATGGGTGAGTCAACGGTAGGAGATCTGTTTTTCCAGAAGCCACAGTCACCCGATGGCCCAAGGGACATCCGAGCCTCGGATTCTCGCTCTTCTTTGCTCCTGGCTTATTGTAACGAATTAGAGAAGGCAGGCGCCTTACCTTCCGGGCCTTCAACTAGGAAGTTGTGGGGTGCAGTCCCAAACACACTACCATCCAGCTTCAAGGTCATCAGCTAAGGGCATTGGGCGAGACTACCTCTGTGAGAAGGGAACAAAATGCAATCATGTGCTTTAGGGGCTAGAACTGGGAGATGGTGTGTGAGCCTGTGTGACCGAGTAGTCCACGCTCTTTCTGCCATAGGCTGTTATCTTTATTGTTATTTATGAATATTATCATTTGTAGTGTAATATGAATATTATGAATATTATCATTTGTACTGTGTTTTGTCACCTGCCCAATCACATCCCAATTTCTATAACACTCCATTTTTAAAATTCCTGTTCCAAGTTAGAAATTGCTGCCACTGATAGTAATACCAGCTTCCGTGTATTGGGGACCTGTCCTGGGACGAGCCTCAATGCTGAGGACTTCCATGTGTGGATTCATGGAGCCTCCACAACCACCCTCGGAAGTATGTTTTACTTCCATTTTACCAAAAAGGTCTCAGCCTACAGGCAGCTGTTAAGTAAGAGCTGAGATTCAAACTCAGATACTTCTATCTGAAAGGATGGTTGTAACATTAAATAACTTGCTGTTGAAGCCAGTGAAAACATGCTGCAGACACTTCATAGTCTCTGTATAAAAAAATGTTACTATATAGAAGTAAAATCATAGCAAAACAGCCTTTACAGCAGAACAGCGAGATCTGAGTATAGAACCTGTTTAGTTACAGATGGAATAAACAACTCTTTCATAATTTCAAGTGTAACTTTATGGAAAACTGTCCTTATTTATCGGTCAGAACACAAATTCCTAGAGAAGCCAGTAGCTATTTTAATGTGACCAAAAGTTAACTGAAGCATAAATCATCGATGCAGTCTGTTTTTAGCCATGTGAGAAGTTGTCTTTCTGCCATGTCAACTGCATTTCTAATCAGTTATGCAGCACGCAGACACTAAGATGGTGAAAAACCGATGGGGCAGAAAAACTGCCACTCTGTAGACAGCAATCAGTCTAAGAGGGATGGAACTATTGAACATATTTACATCCCAGAATATGTGACCTTACCATCATCTTTCTGGGCCTCCACTGTGAAACGAAAGGGATGGGATACATGTGTATTTAATACCAATTTCAGAAGTAAAATCCTCTGATTTCGTAATTGTATAGTCCAGGTCCAAAATCTTCTCACAATTACACTTCTTTATTTGCATTTTCTGGTACTGCGTAAGACATCTTGCAATGCATCTGACTCACCATGTCCACTTAAATTGGGAAGAAGTTCAGCACTCATTTTATAGTATAAGCATGTTTCTATTATTAGATATAGAAGCTGAAAAACTGAAGAAAGAGAATGCCATAAAAGAACTTGACATTTTCTGGAAGTACTTGGAACCAATCCTGAATAACGAGAAACCTGCAACAAATCTCTTTGATGTTGCTCGGCTTGAATACGTGGTCAGAGCACGTAACTTCCCTTCCGATTGGTCAGACAGCGAGTTGCTGGTTAGTACACGCAAGGATGAGAGTGAGTGGTCTGAACATGTCGTGTTGTGCTTCCATTTACCCCATTCATTCCTTCCACCAATGTTTGTTGATCACAGACTGTAGGTAAGTGTTTGTGTTGGGCTCCCTTATCTCCAAGGCAATGATGCCCCTGAATGCCCAGTAATGGTGATGGCCTGATTCTGGAGCTTTTCATGCGTAAATTAATGACAAAGAATAAGATATAGGTGATGATGAAGGATCATCATTCTTTTATTTGGTGACATGTGGCCTTGTTTCATAGCTTAACAACGTTCTAGGCAGTAGAGTCTCAACATATATTAATTGTGAAAACAGTAAATCTTACAGTTTTGTCAAATTACATTGTCTTTCTTTTTTTATATATCAGTTCTAAACATTTCTTCTAGGCCCTTGCTTTTATTGCTACAATTGTGTTTTTAATACATTTGGCCAAAGAGGTGTGTCCTAGCAGGATGGCTGGACGCCAGCCCAACCATCATCAGGCATTTCCTGAGAGCATGTATGGGCCCTGCTGTTGAGATGCTTGCAAGAGGGAAGACCAAAACCGTGAAACAGAGAAGCAGTGTCCAGGGCACTACACATCCGAGAGCTCTGTTAGGGGGAGCACACTCTAAGCTTCCTATTCATTCAGGGAAAGAAGAAATGGGGTGCTTAGGAAAGCAGCAAATGTGGACAAGAGAGTGGAAAGCAGAATGCTGGGAATGGTGCTAGGTCTTACGTAGCTGCAATACTGTGCCCTGGTGTTTTGAACATATGAAGGTGTTTTTTTTCGTTTGTTTGTTGTGTGTTTTTTTTTTTTTTTTTTTAAAAAAGGTGGAGTGACTCCTTATCACGGATGCTGGGGAAGATACCAAAGCATCCCTGTTACAATAAAAACCTCTCAGGACTCTTTCTGGTTGATCCTCTGTCCCAACAAACAGGAGCCCCGGGTGCATTGCCACCCCTGCAGGGCGGTACATTTCAGCATCCAGGGAGCTGAACGGAAAGAACAGTCTGGGGAGGGACCACGTAAAGTGAGAGCTCTGTAGGGAGCTGGGGTGTATGTGTGTGGGGGGAAGATGGCTGGCTGTGGACAGTGACTGAGGATCGCTGCCAAAAAAAAAAACTAACTGAAAGGAGAATGAGATCAAAGCCTAGAACCATTTCTGAGCTACGGGGTAGGCTGCCTGTGGCCTGGGTTGGAGCACGAACCTTTCTCACTATGAGAGTCCCTGATTCTGTTACCTTCAGATAGACGTGCACTTGGTGAAGAAAGTGAAAACGTGGAGGGAGGCTCAGGTTTGAACCTCCAAGGACGGACGGCATTTGAATAAGTAGCAATGCGTGAATCAGTGTGAACTCCAAAGACTGTCAACAAAAGGCATTAGCTGTCACTGTGTAGAAGCAGGACACTTAGGTCTGATACCTGGCCACAGTAAGAGTAAATATTAGCTTGGTGTATATGTGGAAAATTCAGCCGAACACGGAGAAGCTGTGGGTGAGAGGAAAGCTTATTCTAGACAAAACCGGTTACTCCAGACTCCCTTTTCTTTGCTTCTTTCCACCCCTTCATCTAGGTATCTTCATGTTTCCTACTTTGGCTTTTTGTTTTCTGCCCCCTAAACCTAAATTCTCAGGAAGGAATCCACTGCCATCTGTCCTTTAAGGCTTTATGTAAAATCGGGTCAGTATGTTTCCCTATGCCAGTGAGGTTGGCATTCCAAGTATGTGGCACTGAGAATATCCATCCTATTTTACCTATCTAGATCACACCCAGCGAATGGCAGCTATGACTGAGGAAGAGGCCCTTTCCCCAGGATCCCACCTCACAGCTAGCATTCATTCCACTCTTTCTCTCCAACAGACCAGTTCTTCTCCCTAGAACATAAAATCTATGCTGAGCAGAAACCCACATCCACAAATTTGTGTTTTGGGGAAACAGTTCTCCTCTCATTCTGAAGTTCAGAAAATTCATTTTATGCTGAAAAAAAAAAAAAAACAAGTATCCGTTTAGTTAAAATGGTTCTGGTGGAACATTCCTGACCTCAGACCTAGAAGATGGACACCTAGGGTGTCTGGTGGCACCATGAAAGTCAGGAATGAAAATGCTCACCGGTCTCAGGAGCCACTTAGGACCACCTAGGGCTATGCTGCTCAACTGGACACACTAATGTGTCAGTCGGTTTGCAGATATTTACCGGACGTCATCTTCGTGCCTGGGCTTGCTCTGCATTTGGATGCAGCCGTCCCTTAGAGCCCAGGCAGGCTTCTACAAGGTATGGTGTATGAGAGAACAACCCAGCACTGAAGACAATGGTGACGGAGAGCTTTGGAAACCAGTTCAGTAACAGAGCTGGGTTCCAGGAGGAAAGGCCATTGGATTTGATATTGAAGATCAAAGTTCATCTTAAACTTAGGATTATGTAAGGAACCTAAAGTAATAAATCTATTTCTGGTAGAGGTAGACTGGGTACCCGTGTCCCACTCTCAGCTACGTCTGTAAGTTGAAAATGGCCTCATAGCCAAGATGGGAGCCAGCCAAGGAGTCTTTTGCCTCGCTGCTTGGCTGCAAATGCACCAGCTGTATTTCTGCTGAACCAAGGTAACAAAAGCTTAACATCAAATAAATGCCCATCAGGAAGGGCTAACTGCTCTGTGTGACATCTGTGCCATCTCAAGCTAGTCCTCGGTTGCTGAAATAAGTTGCAGGTGTTCAGCATATCGTTTCCTGTTTGATTTAAAAATAAATTAATTTGTTAAGCTAAGGAACCATTGGGCAGCAGTTTTACTATATTTCTCATAACTACAATCAAACAAACTAAGACATGTTTTAGTACCAGAATTTGGGCAAAGAATACCAGCTTGAAGCTTCACTGAAGAACACTCTGTCTTAGAGTGGGCACATGACTCCCAGATTGGTAGCTGGGCTATGAAGATGAGCAGAACTAGGCACGTCCCTGGACTCCTGCCAGGCGGAGATTCACTGGCCCCACCAATAACTACTGTATTTCCCTAAAAATTAAGACCTAGCCGGCCAATCAGCTCTAATGTGTCTTTTGGAGCAAAAATTAATATAAGATCCAGTAGTATATTATTATATTATATTATATTATATTATATTATATTATATTATATTATATTATATTATTATTATATTATATTATGACCCAGTCTTATTTTACTATCAGATACTATAAGATTTGTCTTATATCAATTTTTGCTCCAAAAGATACATTAGAGCTGATTGTCCGGCTAGGTCTTATTTTCAGGGAAGCAGGGTATGTCACTCCACCTTCCCTCTTCAACTCAGATGTAGGATGAGCCTGTTTAGTCCTCCTTTTCTTTTCAACAGACAGACCTAGTAATAAAAGTGCCAGTTACTTCTGGAAATAAAGCCTAGGTAATGGAGGGATCTGGTCTCTCACTTGCCTTCCAGATCATGAAAGTTGTGGGTATTGTAGAAGCAGTAGTCTGTCAGAATATCTTAGGGATTTCTCCCCCCCCCCTTAAGGTAGCACAGGTGAAAAGAAAGAAGAGAGCCAGGGAGGAAAGGAAGAAATGCCGACTGCACACATACTGCAGCGTACTTGAATGGATGATGCTAATCCTGCGCAGCCAAGTAGGAAATCAGCCATAGTTTGTCTTGGGCTGATATCGAAGTTCCCCAACTAATGTGTTGTTTTAGGAAGTGAGATACCTAGAAACAGGCCACACTGTGTAACTAATGAATAGGCTGCTTTTCACTTCGTTGGAGCATTAAGTAGGCTTTTGCAATATGAGGCAGCGGTAAGGCCCTCCAAGGGAGGTGGACAAGAAGGGTTCAGTAAACGAAAACTTGGTCACCAGAGCTGGGATGTTTTGGGGAAGTGCTTGCCTGTGAAAAGTGATTGGTTTAGCTGTTAAGGGAGATGCAAACCATATATCTGATGCCAACAGTACAAAACGAATACCTAATAGTCATGAATTCTCTCACCTGTAGCTGGAATTGGGCACCGACATTTTTGAAAACATTGCCTGTTTGATGTACGACAGCCTGGACTGGAAAAGGCAGCACCAGCATTATTTGAAAAGCATGCAGCTCATTCATGTCCCACAGGTGGTTCGTGAGAAAACTGTCTTAGAAGCCACATCAGTTTCTGAGGTAGGCATGTGCTCGTATGTCTTTAGTGCGTTGAAGGATTAACTGAACAACTTAATTTTCACGTTTATAAAACATGAAGAAAAAAGTTGCATAAGTATTTGTAGCAATACTGCTTGATGGGATTAGATAGGTGAGGGTGGGAACAAGGAAAGGCCCCCAGGGATAGTATTAAAGGGCACCTATGTGGTGGGTGTTTTAGGGGCTTCCCAGCTACCTGCCCCACACAGAGATGCCACAGTATTTTCAGCCAACTGTACAGTAAATAACCTCTGGTACAGGAGGGACATCAGTAAGTTAATCACGATACTTGTTTAGCACCTACGTGTGCTAGCACAGTGCCAGGTCCTGGCAGTGCAGTAATAAATAAGACCCATCCCGTCCTCATTGAGGTTAATTTTCAAGGGGGACAGCAATCAAGCCAGCAGTGGTTTCAACATAGCATGATGAGTGCTGTGAGAACAGTCAAGTGAGACTGCAGTAAAAGTGACAAAATGTAGTGCCTGACCCAACCTGGAGAGGAGTAGGAAGGAGAAAGAGGAGTCAGGAAAACCGTGAGGGTAAGTGATGCCTGAAGGCTGAGTAGGAATTGCCTGGGGGAACGAGCAGAAGGGTGTTCTCAAGAAAGGGGCAAGGATGTACACAAGTATGGAGGTCAAAGAAAAGAAGTATTAGGACACAAGCCCAGACCACAGCATAGGTCCGTTCTCCCACACCCTACGGGGAAAGTCTAACAATGTGAACGAAAGCTGGCGAGATGGGTGCCAGAATGTTCTTTGGTGCTGAGTTAAAAGAGCTTTAGTTTTATCCTGAAGGTGATGGGGAATCACTGAAGAATTCTAAGAGGGGGAAATGGCATGATTCTGAGTCACCCAGGGAAGAAAACCTTTTTGATTGTCAATGCAGCATCTCCCCATCACATTCCTCCAGGTGCTCAGTGAGCTCTGTTAGGAAACACTGCAAAGTGTCTGTACCCATTAACTACTTTCCTTCCTCAGCAAAACCCTTCACTTTGAGCCTAATATCAGCAAAGGATTTTGTGCTGTGAACATAATCTTACCATCTCAGAATCCTGTCAGAGCCCATCAGACAGCATCTCATGAAAGCATCTCCCAACTAGATATCTCAGCCATTTCTTTTTAATTCTTCTTCTTTTAGGCTCCACAATTGGTTGCTCCAGTCGCTGGGAAGAAGAGAGCACAAAATGAAGAACTGCAAGTACCACCATCAGGCATGTATGAAACCTGCTGCTGGACAGTCTCTACAAGCTAGTGTTTAAGGAGAGACGGCTGCTCTCCGTGTTGGTTTCAGCCGTCCCTCCAGCTACAGATCTTACACGTATTAGTGCATGGTCACAGTGTAAAGTGATGGATGAGATTTTGATGGAAGAAATGGAGAACACATCTCAATTGAGCTGTGATGTTTTGTCTGTTCTACAGCGGCTTTCGTCATCACAACTGAAGTAGACATGAGGTATTACAATGATTTGCTCAATCAGATTCCAGAAGAATTTGTTTCTGTGCCTCTGGTGCTGCACTGTATGCTGGAACAGGTAGGTAGATACACTCGGAGGCTTTTGTCCCATATATAATATGTATAATATATATACCTCACTAGGGTAACTGCGGATCAGTCCCTTCATCTCTCTCTGCTTTCGTTTTTATAAAAACTATGTTAAAATTCCATATATAATGCCTGAATGCATTCTCCTGTGCAAAGATTAGAACATTTAGGTAAAGCTCAAGTTCACTTTGGTTATCAGCTTCTGCCCCTTTTTTCTGCTGTGCTCTGGAACAGCCATGTAAGAGTCCCTGAAGTCTTAGCAGATATGTCCTTAAAATTAATTGTCTGCGTCGTTTTAATGGAAGAGGAGTTGGACAGGTGGATGGGGTGGTTAATGGTCTTTAACTATCTTTAAAATATCTTTATTCTTGTATATTCAATCAGATTTTTCTAATTCTGAGGCCAGTTTTAGTCATCAATATTTGTTTTATAAGAATGTTCATTTTATTTGTGTTTTTAATACACAACACTCTTTATTCATTTATATGCATTTCAAAATTACCTCTGTATCCTGTTATGTTCCTTTCCTATAGCTGGTGTTATTAATTGTGCCCTCTCCTTTTTGTTTCATTTTGAATTAATTTGTTTTCTAATTACAATCAACATACAATATTATATTAGTTTGAGATGTACAACGTAGTGATTAGACATTTATATACCTTACAAAGTGATCACCCCAATAAGTCTTGTTCCCATCTGACACCATACATAGTTATTACAATATTGTTGACTATATTCCTTTGCTATACTTTACATCCTGGTGACTATTTGGTAACTACCAGTTATGTGCTCTTTAATCCCTTCCCCTTTTTCACCCAGCTCCTAACACTCCTCCTGAAGGGCCACTGTCAATACGTTTTTTGTATCTCTGAGTTTGTTTCTGTGTTGTTTGTTTGTTTTGTTCTTTAGATTCCACGTATAAGTGAAATCATATAGTATATGTCTTTCTCTGTCTGACTTCACTTAGCATAATGCCTCCGTGTTCCAACCATGTAGTTGCAGATGGCAAGATTTCCTCCTTTTTTATGGCTGAGTAATACTCTGTTGTATATATGTACCATATCTTCTCTATTCAACGTCTATCGATGGACCCTTAAGTTCGTTTCATATCTTGGCTCTTATAAATAATGTTGCAATGAACATAGGGGTGCATGTATCTTTTCAAAATAATGTTTTGGATTTCTTCATACAAATACCCAGACGTGCAGTTGTTGGGTCATATGGTAATTCTGTTTCTAATTTTTTGAGGAATCCCCAAACTGTTTTCCATAGTGGCTGCACCAATTTGCAATTCCTCCAACAGTGCACGACGGTTCCCTTTGCTCCATATCCTCACTAGCACTTTTTGTTTGATGATTTATTGATGATAACAATTCTGACAGGTGTGAGGTGGTATCTCATTGTGCTTTTGATTTTCATTTCCCTAATAACTAATGACGTTGAGCATCTTTTCATATGTCTGTTGGCCATCTGTATATTATCTTTGGAAAAAATGTTCCTTTAGGTCCTCTGACCATTTTGTCAATGGTATATCAATTACACTGGTCTTGTCAAAGAACCAGCATTTAAACAGAATGATCCCATGATCACAATGAAACACATTGATCAGCTCCTTTTTCCTTTGTATTGTTTTACTTTTTTTATTTATCTTCATTATTTCCTTTCTACTTTCTTTGGGTTCATTTTAATTGAAAGCTTACTTGGTTTACTTCAGTCTATTTTGCTTTACTTAAGGCTATACATTTCATTCTGAGTGTTTTTTTTTTGGCTACATCCTGACATGTGTAATGTATTCAGTTCTAAATCTTTTCTTTTTATTCCCACTGTTGATTGTCAATTTCTAATTTTGTGCATCATGGTTAGTAAAGATGGACTGCATGTTAAAAATGTTTTTAATTTCCTGTCTGACCGGATTCACGTGGGCAATTCTTGGGAGTGTTCTATATGTATTTGAAAAGAGTTTGTTAGTAATTAACAAACTCCCAAGAGCAACCCTCTGAAGCAGGAACTATTTTTATTTCCTACTTTACAGGTAAGGAAACTGAGGCATAAAAAGGTCAAGTCACTTATCCAAGTAGTAAGTGGCAGAAATCGCTTTTGAACCTAGTCAGTATGAGTAGGAAAGTATGTTGATGATATTTTGCTTCATTTTCTTCCTTATAAAGTTGATGATGAGAAGTCTAATGTCAGTCTGGTACTTTTGCCCTTGTAGATAACCTGTTTTCCTTTCTGGCAGCTATTAGAATTTTCTCTTTGTAACTGATAACACGGGCTATGTCTAGATATGGCTTTGTTTGTTTTGTCATTGTCATCATGATCTAAAGGATTATAACCTGCTTCCAATCATGTTCTGAGTAAAATTAAAATTCCTTAAAGGCACTAAAAATATGGTTTTGGGTTATATCTGTCATATCATTTCCTACTCCCAACCTTACCTCTTCCCCCAACACATACCGACTATTCATCGTCTGCGTAGGCCTTCTGATTTTTCCTCAAATACACTACTTAATTCCACCATAGCTTTTTACTCCAACTTCTCTTCCTAAAAAGTTTTGCTCCCGCATGTCTGCCTGATGGATACTCCCTGTCATTCAGTCCCCAGTGGACTTGGCATTCCTTAAATGGGCTTTCTCTGATGACCTAATCTAAAGAAGGCTTACAACACACAGCATTCTCTCTACAACATCACCTTGTTTTGTTTTCTGATCAGCAACTACTCTTTTAAAATATATATTTATTTCCTTTGTGTCTTATCTTCCTCCTCTCGCTGGAATGTAAGCTCCATGCAAGCAGGGACTTGGTCTAATCTTGGTCATTGCCGTATGCTCAGCACCCAGTAACCACACCTAACCCATAGTAGACACTGAGGATTGTTTGTTGAGTGCAATTATATCTTCAAATATTATTTATCTTACTGACTTATCCTAGGTATTATTAGGTGGATATTGCAATAGTTTCCTCCTTGTCTTTTAAATTTTCTTTCAATTTTATCCCTGTGGGAATTCCAGCTTAACTTCCAACTAATTCATTCTTCAGTAGAATCCAGTCTGCTATTGAAGTTTTGTTTCAACAAGAACATTTTTAATTTATAAATGCTCTAATTTCTTTTCATAAATGCCTGTTGCTCTTCTTATTTCATGGATGTAACACATTTTTCTATCTCTCTCTTTAGGATCTTTATGGACCAGTGTAAAGAATATTAAAATGTTTAAAGTCCTTTTCAGACACTCATCTCTGTTCCCGCCAGTATACATTTTTATGTTGACTGGTTTAGTTTTCTAACCCATTATGTCAGCACACTCATGATTGCCTTCATTTACCCCGTAAGGTTTTTGGAAGACCAATGATTTTACTATATCAATACATTTGTAAAAGCTTAAAAGCCCTTTAGAGCTTAAAGTATCATCATTTTATTTACCTTAGTCTTTCTTATTTTACTCAACTCAACTCAAAGCAACATTTATTAACCATCTACTATATTCCAGGCACCATAGGGGCAGTTGATGAGCTCAGTGCCTGATACATAAAAGGCACCCAGTAGTAGATACATGTTGGCTGAATAAATGCTTGATACTAAGGGGATGAAACAATTGAAATGTAAGAGGAATAGGATGGGATTTTAATAAACTGGGATATTAGAATTTAACATTTCAGAGATGGAACAGTTTTGAGTGGTCTTTTATGATCGGAGTGGGTCCAAGAGCTGGTCGGAAGGTAGAAAGTGGAGACATGAGTGACCCTAGAAAGTCAGGAGTTGACAAAAGGTAAAGGATGAGGCTGTTTTGTTATCGGTATAGCAGTGGTGCTCAACAGGTGGTGATTTTGCCTCCTAGAGGACATTTGGCAGTGTCTGCAGACATTTTGGTTGTCACCATTTGAGGGGTGTTACTAACATCAAATAGGCAGAGGCCAGGAATGCTGCTAAGCATTCTATAGTGCACAAGATATCCTCTACAAAAATTAAGTACGTAGATCAAAATGTCTTAGATTGCAAGGTTGAAAAACCCTGTGGAGGGATGTGAAATCTCAGGGGATGATCACAGGATTTAAGGTGAAGAGGAAAACTATACATTGGTGCCTATCTTGATTATATTTCAACTTCTTTTTTTTTTTTACCAGGTCAAATGAACAAGGCATTTAATCTTGCTCCACCTCACTTTCTCCACATAAAGGAGACTATTACCCTTTAGTAATCTCACCATCCATAACTTCTCTATCTTGAAGAAAGAATGAGGACTGACCTCATTCCCTCCTCCCACTCAGCTCCTCAGCTCCTCCCACTCAGTAACCTTATGCTTGAGCTAATCAGCTAACTCCGCTCACCCTAGTTTCTTCCTGTGTAAAAGGGGAAATCATGTCTGTGAGGCTCAAAGGAGGTAATGTCTGTGAAGATACACACACAGTCCTTGGCATGTGGTTGGCACTCAGTACTTATTTATAAGGTGTGTGAGCACAGTTTTGAGTGCTTTAAGATTAATAAGAGTAAATCATTAAGAAAAATGTATATTGTTATTTTGATTTCTACCTAGTAAATGTTCTTGTTTACTTTTTGCATTTTGTGTTATCTACTTGAATACATATATTAAAATCATCTACTTGAATGCAGGCATTGTAAACATTTTCCCTTTTATTTTGGTAGTCACTGGTAATTATTAATGCATTGCCTCTCTGTGGAATCATTGTATATTACTGGTGGGAACTGCCTTGCTTTTACTAAGAGCAGTGGAAATACATGAATATCAGTGAAGAGCTGACTATTAAACCGATTCCTCCCAATTCTTTATCTCAACAGGTTGTGGCGACTGAAAAAGACCTCGTCCCACCCAGTCTGGTGGAGCCACCCCCAAGAGCAGACGGGCTGGACCCCAGAATCGCAGCTCACATCGTGTCCATCCTGCCCTCTCTCTGTCTCACCGAGAGGGAGAAAAAGGTCAGAGGGCATGAGATACCAAGTGCTTGCACGGTCTGAAAAAGTATGGCTTCTCTCTCTCAATCAATATTGTTTCCATTTGAATAGAATCTCCGTGAAATATTTATATCTGAAGAAGAGAATGAAAGCAAACCAGTGCCCAAAGGTCCTCTCCTGCTGAACTATCACGACTCACTCGCCCACAAGAAGTATGCACTGAAGGTGATGATAACCGGTTACCCTGCGGCTAACAGATGCAGGAAAGCCTGTTTGTAATTATTCAGTTAAAGAAATCTTAATTTGATAGCATTACCAAAGCTGATTAAAAATACTATACAGAATGGTTACCTGCTTACAATGTGAGATCTCAGAAAATGGAAACGGGTAAGGGAGAAGTTATATCCACAAAGGAAACTTACCCAATTATAGCGGTCCAATTAGCCATTAAATTGATTGTGACGACACCGAATTTGCATTAAAACCTTCTAGTTATTTGCTTTAAATATGTACGAATATGTACAACTAGTGGAGGCCAGAAAAAAATCTCGGGAGGGAAAGATGAATATATATGAGACTTTGGCAGTTTGTCACTGTGAGTGAAGAACCTGTCATTTCTATGCACCAGGAACCACTGGCAAAGGGAGAACCAGCTTTTCGACCCTCAGCAAAATACCAATAGTTTGTCTTCCCCGGTTACCAATGATTTCCCCTGCTCCCAAATAATGAGGGTGAAAGTATCATGTTTTGCCCTTTCCATATGCATAAGGCACTCAACAGCTTACTTTAATGTCTTCTGTCATGTTGCTCCTTTTCATCAGAACCAAAAGAATTTTGACCCAGTTCAAATTGAGCAGGAGATGCAGTCCAAGTTGCCACTGTGGGAATTCCTTCAATTCCCTCTGCCCCCACCATGGAACAGCACCAAACGTCTGGCTACAATTCATGAACTCATGCACTTCTGTACAAACGGTGAGTACATTGCTTTGTCTTGGCTTACCCTCATTCATTTACGGTCACTTGTGCCTCTTAAGAGTACGCCCATTTGCAGAAAGTATTTTGATTGTTGAAAGACCTTTTAGAGAATGAGGGGGCTATTTTGATTGACTACAATTGTCTTATCTTGAAGAATGTCATTAGCATCCGTGATTGCTACAGGGTGTTGTAACATTCTTCAGTTTGATGTACTGGGTTTTCTTTCCACTGTGTTTCCACAACCAAAATGATCTGTTTTTATTTCCTCCTTCTCCGCACCCCTAACCCCACCTCCTCTCATTGACACCATCGGGGATGACGTGGTCAGCCCTATTTTAGTTAAGAGGTGAGGGGCTGAGCGTGTGTTGATTCAAATTAATCTCCTCTCACAACAGGAAGGGCCGTATTATGCTCTCAGAGGATGGTGGAAAGAGGGGGTCATTAAAACTATCTGAAATCAGCTTCCCATTGCAGAGTTCACTGGGATTGGATGATATAGACAATCATTTCCTAAAACAAATGCTGTTTCCACTTGAGGCAATATGCAGATCCGTTCCTACTTATAGGAAGTAATAAGAAGTTACGTAGACATCTTTGACAAGAAAGCATTTGACCTAGAAAAACACGCATGCGGATTCTGCCTTCTCATTTCTTCTCTAACTTGAAGCAAATTACAAAATATTTTTACGTTGATATACATGATTGTTTGTTAATACCTACCTCCCACCCCTCAACCTTAAACTTTTAAAGTGCAAGAACCAAATCTTTTCTTTGAGTCTCAGGTACCTATAACAAAGCCTAATACATAGAAAACAAAAGGGAGTGAGTGAGGGAGTGGATGGATGGATACACTTATGCGTAAAAGGATAAAACGTAAATGAATAGAGCCCATTGAAAGCTGATAGCTTTTGAAGTGCCCAAAATTATGGAAAGAATCTCACCAGTTCAAGGGGGTGGAAAGAGGCCTATCCTGAGTCCTAACAAAGAGGAAAACCTACTGAATATAACAGCATACAAGTAATTTTTCTGTTTTAAATTACAACAGCAGCAACAGTGCTTTTGCTTTAAAAGGATAAATTTTAACCATATTCAACCAATATGGTACCCTGGAAAGTCTATGTGAATTATCTGGACACCTGATATTGACTAAATATGAAGTAATTTGGGAGTATTATCTTGATAAATTATATTCTGATTGTGGGGCTTTCTTATTATTCGATACCTTCCATATGTGTTGCAGAATTGTGGAGCCCGTGTTTAAGGCTAGGTCAACACCCATGGTGGTGTGACTCCCTTGTCATTCATTCTGGTGGATGGTTCCCTGGCTCCCCCTCTGTCAGCCCTGTACCATGTGGTAATAAGAGCATTCCTAACAGCACAGGTCCTATTTTCTTACAGAAACCTTGAGCTGGAATGAAGTAGAACGAGCCTTCAAAGTATTTACTTTTGAGAGCCTAAAACTCTCCGAGGTTGATGAAGAAGGGAAACTAAAGCCTTCTAAAATGATGGATCGGACAGATGCTGAGATGTTCCACATTCCATGGGACAACCCTGCCCAATTTGCTAAGCAGATACGGCAATGGTATATTGCCAAAATGAACACCCAGCAGGCCAGACACCAGACAGGTACACTGCATGGAGGGGACAGAAGGCATTCTTGCATTTTATGCTTGTCGATTTTTCTAGCGTGGTATTTCATGGATCCTCTTTGCACTGATTAGATATTGAAACCAAAGACAGAGGTTTATTTATGGATCAGAATTGGTCAACATCTATGCAAGAGGATGAGCTCGATAAAGAACCTTCAGATCCCAGTCAGCCTGATACCTACAGTATGACTTATTCTCACCCAAATAATGAGAACCCTTTAGAGCCTGATAACAGAGGGCTGTCAGAACAGGAGACCAGTGTGAGGACTCAGCTCCAATCTGACCCTTTGGGTAAGTACGTGTGTGCTCACGCACACGCAGAGGCCGTATTAAGAGTGTATAAACCTAAAAACGGATTCAAGATACATTATTGCTCCCTATTTCAATTGAAAAACTGTGTACTATCTAAGTTATTTGGTTAAACTCTGTTACTGAGGGTTGTTACTCAGCAAGTCATTATTTCAATCCTAAGTTTTCAAAATATCCTACAGCCTTTTCATCCACTCTTACTTTAGTAAATATAGTGCATTGTTTAACTACTTAAAACATATTATTAATTATGCAATTAAAACAATTAAACATAATTAAAATTGTATCATTAATATTTCACAGGGTTATTGTGATTATATGAAAAAATATTTTTAAAATTACGTACAATAACCTAATGAACTGCCAAGTACAGAGCTTTGTACCAAATCAGTGCTCAGGGAACAGCAATGCTTTTCCTCTCCTCTTTATAGCTCAGGTAATTACTCTCATTCTAGAATATAGCCTCATAAATATTTTTAGATTTGGAGGCATAGGAGCATAGAAGAATATTAGCTATATTTTTATTCAGCTGATGTACACACGGCTGTCAGATTAATTACTTGAAACACAGACCTGTTATTTCCTTGTTTATAACCTTCAGTGGCTCCCTACTACCTGTAAAATAGAACCCAGCTCCTTGGCCTGTTGTACCTGCTTCACCAAATTCCTTTCCAAAATGCTTCCCACTTCTCCCCTTTTGCTCACTCATTCCATGCTCTAGTCAAACAGAATTAGGCCCTATTTGCTCTATGCAGCCTGCCCTGCTCTTTTCAATCTCTGTGCCTTTCCCCCATAATACCCTCTGCCTAAAGTTCTCTTTTGAATTATGATTATGTTTAATGGGCACTTCCATGTGGCTCTGTTGGATGTGTCCATCTACAAATGCCTCCCTAGTATCCCCATAGTCATAATGAATCTATGCTTTATGTCATTGGTTATTTTTCCCTGCTACCTAATTACAATAATTCATATGCCTAATTAAAGCCTCCGCAATACTACAGCTGCTTAGATCTTCATAAATATGTGTATCTTAAAAAATATTAACCGTATACTAGAACACAAAACAAGTCTCAACAAATACTCACAGATCAAAAACTGCAGAGTATATTCTGAGACCACATTGAAATTATGGAGGACGTCAATTACAAAAAAATAATGAGAAAAATCCCCCAATTTTTAAATTAAGAAATGTACTTCTATATAATGCATAGGTTGAAGAAAAAGTCACAATAGAAATTGGGAAATATTTTGAACTGAACGATAGTTAAAATGCTGAATATCAAAATTTGTAGAATGCAATGCAGCTACAGCAAGAGATTCTCAGAGAGAAGCTTACAGCTTTAAATAAATACATTTTTTAAAAAATAGCTAAAAATTAGCTAATCAACTTCAAGTAGTTAGATAAAGATGAACAAAATAAATTCAAATAAAGAAAATTAAAATAGGAGTAAATCAATGACATGGAAAATATAGATGCAATAAAGAAGAAAAATAATACAAACGTTTTGTTCTTTGAAAATATTGTTTTAAATGATAAATACTTTACAAAAGGCTGATCACTAAAGAGCGAAGCATAAATAGCCATATTAGGAATAAAACCATGTCAGAAATAAAAAAACAACAGCACAGACTTTCCTTAGACCGCACAGACATTGAAAATATAGTAAGAGAAAACTGAGGGTTGTTAGATGGGCGGGGGGGTGGGGATGAGGGGAACGGTGAGAGGATTAGAAAACAGTCGGTAACCCCAAGATGGCCTCAGGGTTTTTGAAAAATAATTTGGGGAACGTAATCAGTAATGTTGTAAAGATTTTGTAGGGTAACTGATGGGCACAGGTCCATTTGGGAGACCACCTCAGGGAAGATGTAGATGCTTGATCACTGTACTGTACACCTGAAGCTGAACAATAATGAATGCCAACTATAATTTTATATATATAATGTGATGGCTCGGTGCGAGGTCAGAGGGATAGTGGATGGGGGGATGGGGCAGGAGGGGTCCACAGTGTGAGGGATATAAATGATGAGCGTCTAAGTATTACCTTGTCTTGTGCACCTGAAACTAATTAAATAAATAAATAAATAAATAAATGAAAATATAGTAAGAGGACATAAACAACTTTATTCCACCGAATCTAAAAGTGAAATGAGCAAATTACTAAAAAGGTATTTCTTATCAATGACTCAAGAAGAAATAGAAAACCTGAATAGTCTTGTAGCCATTTAAATAACTTAAATCAATAATTAAAATCTTCTCAAATAAGGCCTGTCAAACTCAAATGATCTCATTGACTAATGATAACAAACATTTGAAAGAAACCGAATTCTAATCTTAACAAAAATTATTCCAGGAAATCAAAAAGGGATATACTTCCCTACTCATTTTATGAAGGTAGCATCAACTTTATAATAAAACTGTCAAGGATAGTACAACAAAAAAATAAACTTATTCATGAGCATAGGTGCAAAAATCTTGAATAAACATAAGCAAACTGATCTAGCAATATACAAGATGGTAATAATACATCACACACAAGTTGTTTTTATAACAGCAATAGAAGGGAAAAAATACATTGTAAAAATCAATATAATTTATCAGCACAATAATGAGAAAAATTATAATCATCTCAATAGAAACAGAGAAAGCACTTAAAATTGTGCAGCAATTTATGAACAAAATATCTTAGCAAACTGGCAATAAAAGGAAAATTACCTTGCAAAAGTTATTTTTAAAATTACTACAATAAACAGTATATATGAAGATAAAAAGTTGGAAGATTTTCCTTGAGATCAGGAGGCCATCTACTATCGACGCTTGTATTTAATGTTACATTGGAGATGTTAGCCAACTCAGTAAGGCAAGAAAAAGAGATTAAAGTGTAAGGTTTGGAAAGGAACAAACAAAACCATTATTATTTGTAAATATTGTGTATGTACAAAACCCAAAATAATCCATACAAAAAAATCAGGATCAATATGAAAGTTTAATAAGAAAGTTGTGGTTATGAAAGGATACAATAAGATGTCTGGAGTGCTAGGACTTTGCTTTATCATTATTGATTATATCAAATATCTACGTTCTATGTACTTTTCTGTATGTGTCATATTTTATAATTTTTAAAGCATTAAAAACAAGAAGTGGTCAGTCAGTGCTGCAAAAGAACAGATGTTAAGTCTGTATTGACTAAATGGTCAACTTACCATTTTCATTTATCTAGAATAGGACAGAAGAAGAAATCATTGATGAAGTAAATTTAGGGAAAATCTTCTTGCCTGTTAGTAGGGCTGATAAGTGAGGGTGAGGGCGACAGATAAGGGAAGGAAATAGCATTTATTTAACATTGCCCTGATATGTTTTACATGTATTAACTAATACTTTACATAAACGTCAAGCCTATGGGGAAGAGACTATTATCCCAATTCTAAAGACAAGGAGATAAAAGCTCCGAGGGCTTAAGTAACTTGTTCAAGAACATGGGAACAGAGAGCTATCTTCCACCAAACCAAGGCTTCCTCCATCAACATAATTCCTCTGTCTTATGTCTCCCGAAGTGCCAGAAATTTCTTGAGATGCACCCAGTGTTTTAGCCATATTCCTCGTCTCTTCTTCATGCTGATAGTTGTCCTGATTTGGGGTCTTCCTTCCTTTCTTCCTAGAGTTGATTCCCTATTTCTCTGTTCTAAGGACCCTTACCTATTAGCCTAGCTCACAAAACAAAGGAAGCCAGATCAGTTAACCTGGGATTTTGTGGCACTAGTCCATCCTATGGGAATATAACGTATGACAAAGAAGTCACTTTGAGTTGATATAGAGCCAGGATAAGCTGGGGGAGAGAGAGGACCTGAGGTTTTATTCTTCGTTTTTCGGTTTGGTTTGGTTTGGTTTGGTTTCTTTAAAGCAACTGGTATATAGGTTTCCTCAGGCAACGTTTGCCACCTGGTGGGCGTTCTGGGTCCTGGTGTAAAGTAGATAATTACAGCAACTTTCCAAATTATCAGGACTGAAAATTATCAGTGTATCCTAGAGGCTGAACAGTCTTGAGATCTGAACCCACAGCCTGTCAGGGATTCTCCGTGGTCTGTGTTGGCACACGGCAAGGAACTCTTACATTTGATGGGGGAGGGCCGTGGAGGCTTGGTGCCTCGTGGTGGCTGTTGGGGTACAAAGGAATTTTTCGTTGTTGTTTGTCTTGCATTTTCACCTCACCTCTTGATCACACTTCTGAAGCAGCCACTCTAAATCTCTTTAAACAAAGCAGAAATTGTTCACGTATTTCCTGCACAACCGTCTTAGCATCAAATACATATAAAAGCCTGTTCCTGGACATGAAGGGCTGAATATTTGTGCCTTTCTTAACCAAACACTGGATTTCCATCTGAGACTGTTTTTGAACTTGACAGGCCTATTGGATATTTATGAAAAACCTGAGACTTGATAACCGTGAGGCTATAGGCTTAGATGTGCCCTTTATGCTTGTTGGGTGTTTTTTTAATAAAGTAACTGCTTTGCAGAGGGATCTTGTTATCTCTAAAGTAAAACAGATTAGGAAAGCTGTTTTTCAAAGGGATGAGAACGCATCCATTTCCAGATGTGTCAAAAACTACTGAATCACACTGTCAGAGGGTGATGCGGTGGAAGGCAGAAATCAGAAAGAAAGAAAAAAAATGAGTTTTACTCTACTATTAAATAAAGAGTTCAGAGTAGTTTTCGAATGTCCTCTTCTTTGACAAAATAACTGATGCACCATGTTTTAGAATGTATTTTCTAAACTGGAGACTTTTTCTGCTGGATCTTTAGCTACAGAAGGGAATATCAAATCTCCCGGAAATCTGGCAGACCATAGAGTAGAATAATCTTTATTCCACAGATTTCATATCAATTGCTTCAAGGACACATGGGACATCATGGTCTAGTTAGAGTTATAGTTGGCCTGAGTTTTCTCTCGAGTGGATGTATTTATATAAATACTGAACTGAACTGACTTTATAGTTTTCCTCTAAATCAAAGTGGAACATTCATGCTGTCACCTTCACCAGCCCAAGGCAAAATGGAACGAGTAGTGAAAATGTAAGTAGCTATGCTCCTAAAAGGAAGAAAAACATTGACTCCTCCTTGTTAGACATAATTACTCCCTCTAGAAGCCCAGATATAGTTCTCTTTGCCACATATCTTATGCTGACCCCAAAATAAGCTCTGGTTGTAGGATTTCTTCCACATTTGTGCTCTCTCTACATACATTTCTAATTTCAATGCCCCTTCAATCAAAAACAAATTTACTGAGTTCCTACCATGTTCTGGGTGCTCAGGGTTCAGTTAGGGAAAATAAGATAAAGTTCTTATTCTCTAGGAATTCACTTCGAGATGGAGAGACAGACGTAAACAAACAGTATCAGGTACTGATAAACTCTATGATTAAATGTAAAGCAGGGTCTGAGGCAGAAGGCTATGAGGAAGTAACAGTTATTCAACAATGTGAATGAAGGGTTTGAAACAGGTGAATATCTCAAAGCAAAGCATGCCAGATGGCAAGAAAAGCAAGTGCAAAAACCTCAAGCCACAGCAAGCAGGCCAGTGAGTCTGGAGTGGAATGAGCAAAGGATTGTGGGAGGAGATGCGTTTGGAGAGTTAGGCTGGAGCCATTTCATATATGACTTACACTGTAGGGATTAATCTTCTAGCATTCTAAGGTCAACCAGAAGTCATGTTGGCTCAGTTATTCAGTGACACCACGAATATGTTACAGGGTTCATTTCCTCTTCATTCCATTGGTCAGGTTTAGAACATGCAGTATACTTTATCCATCTCTCTAGTAGAGATTCACAGTCACAAGAGCATATTACAAGTCTGAGAGGTTCACAGTAAAGATGTTTGTTTATCCAGGTTAAACAAACAAACAAACAAACAAACAACCTGTTTTGTCCAGTAACATTTGTTAACAGTAGAACTTACTGAAGCCTGGTGATGCAGAAATCAACAGCATAAACCTGTCTCTCTGTCCATAATACGGCTGTTTGCAGCATAGCCAAGCGTGGTATCTCCGTCCCAATCGGCATATGAGCATACTCATACGGGCCCGTGCCATGGTGCCATGGAGTCCAGCTACCCATTCACTTACTCATCTAACTAACTCTTGTTAAACTCCATCTGTAAATCTACAGATGCTCATTAAATTTTTTTTACATTAACAAATGGTTAATGAGGGGGCGAAGACCTCTGTGGGATGGTAAAATAGTGTCATTGTCTAACAGGAGGTACATTAATTGGGTGGTTCTTTCCATATATCCCCTACCCCTGACGCTGCCTGTCACTCACAGACATGACCCACAGAAGTGTGAAAAGGCTCTGTGACAGTGGCCACCATGACAAGACAGTGTGTACGAAGCAGCTGATACACGTTAATCAGTAAATATTTATAACTTGTAAAGATACGTTGTTAGAAGTGAGCCATGCAGTCTGAAGGCAGAACATCCGATGTGATAGGAAGCTGGGTTCTTTTCAAAGGGTTTAGTATAACTTTTCTAGGTGGACACTGATTTAGAATTATTGACACCGACACCTTTTTCGAGGCATGAAACACGCCTTTCAGGAATTACCTTTTCAGCACAGAAACATAGATCAAATGGGCAACAAAAAGGCAAAGCACTGACACAGGCAAGAACAAAGGCCAAACACAACTGGATGTTGGTGTCTTTGATTTACAGAGCAGACCACGAACAATGAGATCAAAGATGAAGCAGTCACAAGGACTGAGTCTCTTGAAAAGGTAAGAAATGATTTTCCTAAAAGTGTAGATGCGAGTAAGATGATCGGAGGAAACCGTGACCCAGAATAGAAACATTTAAAAAAAAGATGCTGATCAGAAGATTGCAGATGCCAGAGAAGGAAGGAACGGCCTTATTCAGACATCCCTAGGCCAGCTCCAGCTGGAGAGAAAGGAGTTAATTCCACTCGCTGGGTTAAGCAAAACTTCCAAGCTCCGTGCTCCTCTCTAGACAGTGTGGCTTGGCAACCACACAAACACCTGCTGACCATACAGCCATGTAGAGCTAATACTGTCTTGAAGTGAGTTCAGAAAACCTGCCTATAATTGCTAACAGGACTCAGAAGAGTATAACCTAACAATAAAAATATTTAGATTATGTTGCCCATAAAAAAAAAAAAAAAGTCAAAGGCATACTCTTCCTGGCAGCAGTTCTCCTAAAATGTTGCCATATGGATTTATACATATGCAGATTTCCCCAATTAGATGGAGTGTTTGCTGGTTCGTTGATGGAGTGCAAGAGGGCTCTATTTGGACTTATCCAAATTAAAGCTGCAGTTGTATTCCCGTCATTTTGTTAGAAACCCAGGAAGATGCCTGTGGAAGCAGAGTTGGAGGACATCAAGAAAATGCAGCAACGCAGTCTCATGGACTGGAGTTTCACTGAACATTTTAAACCAGAAGTCCTGCTGCAGGTATTAATGGGCTGTGAGCTGGATGGGTCTGGGGTGTCATGGTGTGACATAGAGCAGTTCACTCCTAGGTCACCCTCAGATCTAGTTCAGATCGATATTCCCATTTGCTTCAGCTATAAAATGAATCTATTCCCAGACTCAGCTACGCACGCATGCCCCGGGAATCTCCAAAATAGTTTAAAATGTACTCTCCAAAGGGAGGTTTTTATAAAACCTTTTAAGAAAAAGAGAAAGGCACGTGACTGCTGCACATACTTTCTTTAAAAAAAACACATCAGGCTTTATTGGGAAGCAACCTCATTTTTTTTCCCCATATTGCCTGTCAGTTCTGTTCAGTTTTTACTACACTTCCAAATATTTTCTGATGCAATCAACAAGTCCGTAGAACCTGCGATAGCTAACATTTATTGAGCACCTACCATAAGTTAGGCAACGATTAATATGTATTTCAGCTCATTTAATCCTCTCAATAATCCTTTGAAGTGGAAGCTATTTAAATGGTGGGAAACTGAGGCACTTGAACCAATGGTAACTTGTCCAAGCTCACATGGCTGGTAAGTGAGAGAAGCAGGACGTGCACTCAGGAAATCTGCCCCCCAAATTTGTGCTCCTAACCACTATGCAAAAAAACAAGTCATCCTGAAACTAGCTCCTTTTGTTTATATCTTTTTTTTTTAATTAATTTTATTGGGGTGACAATTGTTAGTAAATTTACATAGATTTCAGGTGTACAATTCTGTATTACATCGTCTATAAATCCCATTGTGTGTTCACCACCCAGAGTCAGTTCTCCTTCCATCACCATATATTTGATCCCCTTTACTCCTTTTGTTTATATCTTATGCAAAAACCTGGACTCTCTTTGTCTTCTTCCTTTCAGTTTTACTTTTATCAAAGTTTTACACCCACATATTTTTAAAGCCAGAAAGTTCTATCAAGAGTCATGAAAAATAGCAACTGCCTCCCACCCCTCCCCCATGCCTAAATTCCCAGAGATAAAAACCCTCCAGTCATTTACCTGTTTCTTTTGTTAACTCAGTTATCTCTAACTAACAAGTATATTTGGTTTCGTTTTTTGTTTTGAACACCATCATCAGTTGACTCCCTCTTGAGAAAACAGCTCTGCCTACCCCATCCCCCACACACGCTCTTACACACTTCCTCTTACACTCCTGTACTGACCCTAGCACTTCGTGCCATTCTCTGACACTGCTTCCTATACCAGGATTTTTGGCCCGATCTATATTCAATATTTATTTCAATTGTATACATATTATTCAGAGCCGAATTGTGTTGTATTGTATGATGACGTTTCCTTTTTTGACCGTTTCTATTTTTCCTGGACTTCATTTTCCCATTTTTTTTATTTGTATAATTTATTGTGCATGTATCATTATTCATCCCCAAACGCTACCAAAGAGTCAAGCTCCTCTTAAAACATCCAAACCTAACAAGTATTCTATCAATTTTATTATCTAAGTGATCTCTCTCCCATGTGCTCTGACTCCTGCTTGCCCTCTGGGCCTGCTGCGCAGCTGTGGTCTAGGGAGCTCCCTTCTGTGTCATCCTGGCCACATCCTTTCCCTCTCCTTCCAGTGAGACACTGTGTTTCCTCAATCCCACGTAGTCTTCTCTCTTGGGTTACTCTCTTTTTCTAGGAGACCACCTCTTCCAGTTGATTCCTGAATTAAGATATATACATAACAGGTGAATTATTGAGGCATTGGATATTTAAAAAGTCTTAATTCTACCCTTATATTTGGCTGATAGTTTGACTTTCTATCAACTGCTAAGTTAAAAAGTATGATCCCTCACAATTTTGAAGGCATTCCTCAATAATCTCGTAGCTTCCCGGATTTGCTTTGAGAAAAATCAATGAAATTCTGATTCGCTATCAGTCGTTTGAGTCTGTGTTTTCCCTTCTCTCTGAAGGGTTTTAAGACCTTTTCTTTGTTTCAGTGGTCAAGATTTTCTGTTGATGTTCTTTGTGGTTCTATAATGTTTCCCAGTATTGTACTCGTGAGCCCAGGAAAATCCAGACTCCTGTCTTTAGATTCAGGGAAGTGTTCGATAATCATTTCTATGACAATCTTATCCCCTTCATTTTTCCTCTTCTTTTTTTCCTGGAACAACTGTCATTCTGGTGTTGGGCTTCCTGGACCAATTTCATTACCTTTTCCCTCCTAGTTTCCAACACTTCGCCTCTTTGTTCTGAAGATAATGGCTCAGCTTTCATCTAATTCTTCTAGTGAGTCTCCTATTTCTATTATTATCGTTTTCATTTTCTAAAGTTCTATTTATAATTTTAAATTACCTTTTTATAGCATCCTGTTCACATTCCCTGATACCATATCTTCTCTTATTTCTAAGAGGATATTAAAGTCCTTTGAAGTCTTAGTGTTTTTTCCCTGCATTATCTCTTTTACCCCAAGTTCTCCCTCTCTTTTTTTTTTTTTGCCATTTCCATTTTTCATATTAGAGAGCAATATTATTTGCCTCTTTGTTCATATTAACAGTGAGACACTAAAAATATCATAGGAAGTGCTTCATGAGTTCAGGGAGTCAGGGCGTTGTCAGTTACTAGACTTCATTTTTGGGTGCTTTGGCTGGATGATTTCCTTGGGAGACACACCAGAGTTGGGATATTAATTAGGTCTATACTCTTTGTCCATCTAGATTCTCCAGAAAGAGAAAAACAAAAACCCTAATCTTTTGTCTGAAAGCTATAACTTGCCTATCAGGGTTTTGGGAGCTGAGTGATGGGGGAAAGGCAGTTAGGCTTCTTATCTTCAGTCTCTAGATCTGCATTACCCAGTGTGGTAGCCACGAGTCACGTGTAACTTCTGAGTACTTGAAATGTAGCTCGTCCAAACTGAGATGTGCTGTCCGTATGCTCGGCATATACTTAGCTCCACCAGTGCTGTGCGCACCAGATTTCAAAAACTTAATATAAAAAGGTAATATATCTCATTAACAATTTTTATATCGATTACATATTGAATGATAATATTGTAAAATATGGCTGCTATAAAATTTAAAATTACACATGTGGCTCACACTTGTGGCTCACCTTATATTTTCGTTGGACAACACTGAATTCAACTTTTGTGCAGTTCCATTTTTTTCCTGTAGTGTATCTCTCCTCAGCAGTGCCAAGGGTCCCTCTCGTTAGAATCCACTGGGTCACCTTCTGGACGGAGGTAATAATCCTCCCTCTTTCTCCTGAGGTGAGAGATGGGCTGTCCCCTGGCTGCTCAGAACTGCCGAGGGGTTCCATGGGCCCTAAAATCTTCTTTAAAAGATTTTAAACCAATCTTCTTATTTTCAATGTCATTTTCGCCCCACTTTCAGAGGTACCTACTACTGCCGTTTTCCGAGCTTTTTTGCATTTCTGCACACAAATAAGGTTGCTTCCGGTCTCCCCTAAAATTAATCTGAGAGTTTGTCTTTCTGTGTTCTGCTATATCAATTACAACGTATCCTTCTGCTTTCTAGCTACTAAAATTCTATTGCCTTTGTCTCCTCTCCCAGGGCCTTCAACTTTGTGATATTAAAAAACAATAATTTTACTGTTTTTTTAGTGATGTCTTAAGGAATGCATGTGGTGAATCTTCCATCATTAACTGGAAGTTCATTTCAGACCTTATTTTATTTTGATTGGGCTCGAAATACATCAAGTCCACTCCATGAAGCTGCCCTTTTCAAGGGTACCAATAATCGTCCTGCCAAATCTATTGGACACTTATCTTTCTTTATTGTCCTTGACCTTTCAACAGCATCACAGAGTAGACCACTTCCTCCTGAAACATTTCTCACTCTTGGTTTCCAAGACACCAAGTTATATTCTTCCTAGGTGCTCCATTTGGAATTCTGTTGAATACTTCTCTTCCACCTAACATCCAAATACAGAGGGTGCCAAAAAAAAGGTATACACATTTTAAGAAAGGAAAAAACTATTACAATTGTATACTCAACATACACCAATAACAAAAGATGAATACACGTCACGCTTGACTTCTGCAATGACAAGAGGTGCTCAAAGGGGTTCCCGTCAGCGTCTAGACACTTCTGATGACGGTGAACTACTGCTTGAGCAACGTTGACCAAAGTGTCCCCTTATACAAATTTTTTTTGGCACCCCTGGTATTGAAGTGCCTCAAGTCTCACCTCTGACCCATCTTCTCTCTTCTGTAAACATTCTTTTAATGATTTCATCTGTTATGTAGGACCTAATACTAATGACTCCGAAAACTTTATCTTCCAAAGTATCTCTCTCTTGAGCTACACAATAGAACACCTTAACTCCAAATTCCACTTGAATTGTTTATAGGAATCTCAGATTTAGTACCCTGCACAAAGGAAGCTCCTAATTTTCCTACCTAAGCATGTTTCTGCCCTCATCCGTCTCAGAAAATGTTACCACCAAACCAAGAGGCTAAGAGTCATCCTTTATCTGAGCCGTTCCTCATCCCACATGTCTGATTCTTCATCGAGTTTTGAGGGGTACACCTGACGGTCTTCACCATTTCCATCATTGAGACTTTAACCCGACTACCATTTTCTTGTTCTGCTGCAGTGTCCCCCTAATCATCAGCCTGCTTCCATTCTTGCCCTCCTCTGATCCATTTTTTACTTCCCAGATGTCCCATCAATTTCATCCTCTTAGACCACCTCATGAAACTCCAGAATGATCTCTCAAAATCTTAATCAGATTTGAGAGGAAAATCTTACCTATCTTGCTCATCTTTGTTTTCCTAGAACCTCCACAGTGCCTGGCACATAGTAGATGTTTCTTTTTAAGGAAAGAATTAGCTAATGAGTTAATGAGACCAACAATATTAATCGGAACAATAGGTAAAAGCCAAGGTATGATAAGGGAGAAGAAAGATATAATATGAAAACTTCTCAAACACCGAGGGCAACATTAGCTCTGAGAAACTTAGTGCTGTGTATCCCAGCAGCCAAAATAAATATGAAAACACAAAGAATGCAGAACTCTGTACTAGAAAGAAGGATACGTGTTCATCATAAATAAATGTATTATTTGATTTTTGGGTTTCAAGTCTGAAAGGAATTTGCCTTTCAAAGTAAAAAAGTGGCCTATTAAAAAAAAAAGATGCAAAATTATTCACCACCTATATGTTTCTTATATTGGTTCTCAGAAAACAGATGTGAAAGTTTAAATGCCACTTCACAAAGACACTCATACAAGTGACTAGATTGGAGAAGTAAATGTATCATTTTGGTTATGCTACCCATGTAAAATTGAAGCAAAAGGAAAACCATCCTTTCCTAACATAATGTGCAATTCCATGCCTTCAGATCATCCAAACGGTAGAGAACTAAAAGCTGCTTACCCCAGGTTGATGCTGAAAATGGAAACAAAAACCAAACCCCATGGTTGTCTAATTTATTTTCCTATGGACATAATTCCTCATGTTGATTGACATGAAAAGAAAACAGGATAGCCAGCTCTCCACTGTGCCCTCTACTGGTGGCTGTTACTTCATGCCATAGGTAGAATGTTCTGGAAACGGCCAAGGTCAGAAGTCATGTGGAAACAACATGTATCCAAAAGCTTGCTCAGCTCATTCCTTTATAATACAGCCTGGTGTTCCAGAGAGCAGTCTGTGTACTCGAACTGGTGACGCTGAGAGTCAGAAAATGGCTATGAGCCTGGGCACCAGAGCATATAAACTGTGTTCTTGGACAGATAGACCTCTTATCTTCTCTCGGCCTCAAATGTATGCTGAAAAAAATGAGGGTTTTCATATTTTGAAATAGGAAAAATAATCGTGTCTATCTATCTTGGGTTTTTAATGATAAAATGAGATGACCTCAATGAAACCATGGAAAATGTTCAATCAATAACTGTTTGCCTTAATTATTATCTCCCAGCCTTAATGAAAAACATTTGAGCAAACGCCTCAATGCCTGGCCTACTATTTGTTTTTCTAGAAGAGTTGGTGAAATGCTCCCAAAAGTATCTCCCACTTACATTCTCGTCTTGACTAACCGTGTGGAGATAGGGGAGGAAGACGGGGGGACAGAGAAATGCTCTAGCAAGAGTCCTCTCTTTTGGGAAAAAGAGATGCAACAATGCAATTATTCTGACTTGCAGGTTCTTCAAGAAGCTAATCAGCAGTACAGGTGCATTGACTCTTACTACCACACTCAAGACAACTCTTTACTGTTGGTGTTTCACAACCCAATGAATGCACAGCGTCTGCACTGTGAAGGTTGGAGTGTGGCCCTTCACTCCAATGTTGGATTCAGGTAACCAGCTTCGTTTAGTTATCTTAGTTTAGTGCGCTTGTTAGTTACTTAGTTTTAGTTCCGTAGCCTAAGCTAGGTGGTTTGACACCATGATGCATTTGCGTGGTACGTACTGTACCTTCGTTCAGCCCAGCGAGCTGAAGGTCTCAGGTGTGCCACCTTCTGGGATGAGCGTTGAAGCTGCATCACAGAAGAAGGCAGACAACATCCCTGGTCCCATGGAGTCTAGTGGACATGTCATTACCTTACATCTGATTTGTTTAGACTCCAGTAAAACTACCTCTGAAAGATTTCACGTAGGCACTACAAAACAGGACATTATGCATGCTGGTTTTGGATAACTCCATTTCATCTGGGGAAGTCTCAAAAGTAGGGCAACACATTCCAGCAATCTGAGAAGTCGGAATCAGTGATTTTCACAGCAAAAAGAGAGAGAGAGAGAGAGAGGAAAGAAAGAAAAGAAAGAAAGGAGAGAGAGAGAGAGAGAGAAGAGAGAGAGAGAGAGAGAGAGAGAGAGAAAGAAAGAAAGAAAGAAAGAAAGAAAGAAAGAAAGAAAGAAAGAAAGAAAGAAAGAAAGAAAGAAAGAAAGAGAAAGAGTACATTTAAGGTATAAGAATTGAAAAGGAAGAGAGGAAAATGTCATTACTGATAGGTGAGGTTATTATCTACACAGGAAAATCCTTTTGCAGAAAATGTTAAAAATTTTAACATATTTTCACCTACTCCCAACAAATCTTCTACCTCCCATTTTGAAATTTTCTAGAAATTTAATTTCTGATTGTAAAGTAATACTTTTAATCACAAATAAGTAGCATAAATAGTTGTTTGTGTATAGTTATAAATTTTGCTCTTTTTTCCTCAACCCTTTTCCTTTTATCCCATGTTGTCTTTTTCCTTGAATTTATTTTTTAATGCAGCTGGAATACATTTGGGAGTCATTCTTTCAGAAAGTGTCTGTGGGTGGCAAACTTGCTAAATCATTGCATGCTGAAGTATTCCTTACTTTCTCATCTCACTTGAATGCTGATTTGGCTGTCTTATATGAGTCTGTGTTCCCCCGTCACAGATCAATAGTAAGGATTCTGGGACACAGTCTGACTTAAGAAAAAAAAGCATCTCTCCAGTTGCTGTGTTGAGAATAGACTACAGGGGTCGAAGGTAGGAATGGGGAGACCAGCAGGAAGGCTATTGTAGCAGTCCTGGCTAGAGGTGGCAGTGGTCAGATTGTGAATATATTTCAAATATATGTATTTTTAGAAATCATTTGGATTCTCTGATAGATTGGACAAGGAGTATGAGGAAACACAACTAGTCAAGGGTAACTTCCTGTTCAACTGGAAGTGGAGACTTGCCATCAGCTAAGCTGAAAAGCTGAGCACTCTGATGGGCAGCTTGGAGTGGAAGATTCGAAGTTCGTTTTGGGGGCATGTTGAGTTTGAGGTGTCTTTGACCTTACAGATGATGATGTTGAGTACCGATAATTCATAGTCTACAATTTTCATTTGATTTCTTTAAAAGGGATCGAGAATTAAAGAGAATTGTGAAGCAATATAAGTATAGAATCCATCTAGCTTTATTTTTTCAAAACTTTAGGCCTCATTTTCACACAATTTAACTATAACTAATCTTTCTTGTCAAACCTAAATATTTCAACTCATTTCCTCAGAAACAACTCTCTCTGGACATTCATATGTTGTAAGTAAACATAACATTTAGTTAAAAATAATTACAACAATCAGCATAAATAGGACGAATGGATTTGGGAACAAATATGATTGACTCCTGGTAAGCAAGATCTCGCTGCGGTGAGCATAAATGCAGGAGCAGCTTAGGGCATAGTATTTAGGGCCAGTAAATTTTATAACAGGACTGGAGCGTTTCCATTAATCCAGTGAGTCAATTAGCTGATCATCGATTGAAAGAGTTTCTATTGTGCTATAAAATTGTCCCCAAAAGAGATTGTACCATACCACTCACCAACTCACAGAGCTGAGAGTGGCTTTCTCCAAACTGGTATCAACTCTTGGTATTATCCAACTTTAATCCTTGGCTTGGATGAAAATATCTCATTTTTAAACTTACATGTCTTTAATTGTGAATGAAGTTGGGCATTTTTCACATGCTCACTGGATATTTGTAGACTACTTTGCACAAAATACATCTAGGACATATCTGAGGTTATTACATTTGTTACATGGGTAACTTAGGATCAATTCATTTTGGAAAGCTCCCTTGCGCAGTCAGTATGTTAAATATTTATTGACTTTAACTAATATTGTCATCTGCTCTTCTTGGCTTTTTAAAAGGAATTATTTGGAACTTGTTACAAAATTCATTCAAGATTGGATCATAAAAGAAGAAGCTATATATCAGGAATCTAAAATGGCTGAGGAAATCGCTAAGACCAAGGCTGAGCTGGAATTGAAATCTTCTGCTAGTGCCAAAATTGTTTCTCCTGGCAAAATTATTTCTTTAAAAAAATCTAAAAGTAAGGAAGCTGCGAAACTTACACAGAAAGTCCAAAGACATTCTCCTGTGTCCTAATTTAATCAAGACTGTGACTACTTCAGGATTAAAAGGAGTTGCCCACAAAATTCCAGGGACACTTCCCTTCCTCTAAAAAACAGAATTGCTGCATTCCAAATATGGCGAGATCGGAGCTGAGTGGGATACTGACCGCACCCCCTGCCAGATCTGGGAGATTCGATCGGTTGTGCAGATCACAAGTAATATCAGGGACGTGCCAGATGGCTGTATTTTGGTAGATTGACAGGTTCAGCGATCTAAGATTTGTTGACAATGTCTGAGGTCAATTCACAGCCAGTCTGTCTCCATTGGAATAATGATGGATTCTAAAAGTGAGATTAAAACATGTCCTTCCTTAGAAGAGCCAACAGAAGGGTCCCAAGACTCACTGCAGGGTAGAAATCTGAAAATAAAGGGAAAGGGGGACCCTTGGGGGCCTGTGGCTTGGCCTTGACAGGATGTTGGATCATATCTTTGTTTTTGTTGTTAATTTCCATGGTTTTGATGCTATCAGGAAAAGGGAGAACAGGATGACAAAGAGAGGAAAGATACTTGATAAGAAAGTGAGACAATGAAGTAATTCATCTGGAAAATAAGGATATTTCACTAGGTTTGTTCAAGTAGAATGGACTCCATGTTAATAACATCCATTATTTCTAATAGCCAAACTTACGAGTGATTTCTCATAAAGAAGCAAAGCTAGATAATTTCCAAAGGTTTTGTAACCTCATCGGTTACCAAAGGAATTTGTGTTTGGCTTCATTCTAAAATAGAACTTAGAAAGCCCAGTTGATGATGAATCATTCCCCGTCCACCAAAATGGTTGTACAGTATAACCTGGTTGTACAATATAACCATCAGCTGGGCGTTCCTCCTAATAGGGGCTCAGCAGGAACCCACTTAGGACCCGGAATAACAGATGGGACTGTATAAACAAGAGGTAGAGCCCCCTCCTCACAGTTGGGTCATGGACACACTTGCCTATTAGCAGGAAAAAAATGTGGTTTGACTGCCTTTTCTTGATTCTGCTTCTGAACAGAACCAAAAGCTTAACAACTGTCTAGGTGCCTGAGGAAATCCAGAAAAAGGTCAGTTTGGGATTGAAATTCACCAAGTAGGTATTGCCTTCAGTTTGAGTCCGCTCAAGTCAGGAAAGATGTAAATCTTCCAAACAGAATGACTACAATGGCAAGAGGAGGGCTTCAGTATGGAAGGAAAAGTTAGGTTTGTTCTGTGTGGTCTTAATGGGGTACATTAGGATGGATTAGGTTAAAGCTCTAAGGAGAGAGTCCAGTTCGACAAAAGCTTCAAAGTCTTAACATGCTGGGAATAGAACACACTGCCTCCATTGGCTGCAAGCTCTTCATACTTGAAGGGGCTCAATTCCACTTCAGATGCCCACTCTGGAGATGACAAGAAAGAATTCAGAGATGATCGAATGGGGAGTTGAACTTAATAGCCTTTGTGATCCCCTACAACCCAGATATTTGGTCTTTCTATGAAACTTTATTTTAGGGCATTGCTAAGAAGTTTAATCTTCTCTGGTTACAGGTAACAAAGGAATGAGCAAAGCAGAGATAACAGATCCAGAAAAAGAAAAAGAGATGGAAAAGATTCCTTTCATTTTAGAAGGCTCTCTCAAGGTAATCCAAGGAAATACAAATGATACCAAGTAATCACAAATACAATATTACTTTGGGATAGAGAGTTTGTGTGGTGTAACAGGAAATGATCTTTTGGTTACAACTGACACACAAGTGTAGTTCCAATACGAATGTTGATTAATATTCTCGTGGACATGAACAAGTAAGACAAAAGTCAAGAACAAAGGAGTATGTCTTACTCATTTTTCAGTGACCTGAACAACTTGTTTGCTGAATTAGGTAATAGTTTTAAATACTGGAAAAATATTTTCTCAAATTTTTTGTGGTAGTTACAATGTAACAGCTCCAAACATGACACACTTTTAAATTTAGTCTGCATTATTAACCTTTTCTCCATCACTTTCGTAAGTCTAGATAATCAATAGTCAACCCCTGATTTGTAGCATTTGCTGATATCTGTAATATAATTACTCCCACATGGCTGATTTCAAGCTACCAATATACGGAGCACCAAATACGGAGTTGGAAGCAAAATACAGTAGCACACCATTGTATTACATTTCTATGGTACAGATACAGTTGACATAACCTAAAGAGCATAGATAATAGTGAAATGTAACAAAATAATTAAGAAGGTGGTAGGTTTTGAGCATTTATTGCCTATGTTTTAAAATGTTATTTAATTGTCCATTTATGTAATTTAATTTTTAATAATAGTGTGGTTAACCAGCTTGCAAAATTCCTAAAAATTTAATAAACTCTTTGCAGTCAATATGAGCTGGGTCCAGCACACCCTTTGCTTCCTGCTTCTGTTTCATTGGCCGTTCTGAATGTTAGAATTAGTGTTTTTCATCAACTCTGGACTTATCTCAGCCATTATCTCTTCAAAAACTGCCTTTTCAAAAGTTCTGTTCAAATTCTAGGAGGGCTTTCAAAATCACCTTGTTATTTTTGATACTCTCTGTTTCTTACTTATACTTTTGATACCTCCTTTATTTAAGCATATTAAAATACTTACATTCTCTATTTGATAATTCCAATATCTGCAGCCTTTGCAGATACAATTTTACAGTCTGTTTCTTTTTCAGGCGGTTGATTTTGACTTACCGCCTCATGTTTTGTGATCTTCATTTGTGAGCTCACACCAACCCACAACATTTTTAGGATAAAGGTTTAGGGTAATGAACATTTTGGCCAGAAATCTATGTAAGGACGGGCTTGTGGTTAGGAGTTCTCAGGGGAGAGTTTTTCCTCCACCCCACCCATTGTAACTCAGGGCCAAGGAAGCAGGCTGGAATCCATGGTCTTCCTCCCTGGGGCAAGATTTTTTTTCTACACTTTCTTCATTACCTTACAGTTTTTAGAGTAGAGGTCTTTCACCTCCTTGGTTAAGTGTTTAATTGGTGCGACTGTGAATGGGATTGTTTTCTTCATTTCTCCTCCTGAGTATTCATTATTAGTGTATAGAAATGCAACAGATTTCTGTTTATCAACTTTGTATCCTACTACTTTAATGAATTATTTTACTAATTAAGTTTTTGGTGGATTCTTCAGAGTTTTCTCTATATAGTAACATGTTATCTGCAAATAGTGGCGGTTTTACTTCTTTCTTTCCTACTTGGATGCCTTTTATTTCTTTTTCTTATCCGACTGCTGTAGCTAGGACTTCCAGTACTGTGTTGAATAATAGTGAGAGTGGGCATCTTTGTCTTGTTCCTGATCTTAGAGGAAAAGCTTTCAGCTTTTCACCATTGAGTATGATGTTAGCTGGGGGCTTGTCAGAGATAGCCTTTATCAAGTTGAGGTACAATCCTTCTGTGCCCACTTTGTTGAGAGTTTTTATCATAAATAGATGTTGAATTTTGTCAAATGCTTTTTCTGCATCTATTGAGGTAACGATAGGATTTTTATCCTTGGTTTTGTTGAGGTGCTGAGTCACATTAATTGTCTGCGGATGTTGAACCACCCTTGTATTTCTGGTATAAATCCCACTTGGTCATGTATTGGCGAGGATGTAGAGGACAGGGAACCTTCATGTACTGTTGGTAAGACTGCAAACTGGTGCAGCCCCTGTGGAAAACAGTATGGAGATTCCTCAAGACACTAAAAAATAGATCTACCTTATGACCCAGCAATTCCACTTCTGGGTATTTATCCAAAGAAGACAAAAAACACTAATTCAAAAAGATAAATGCACCCCTATGTTCATTGCAGCATTATTTGCAGTAGCCAAGATATGGAAGCCACCTAAGTGTCCATCAATAGATGAGTGGATAAAGAAGATGTGGTGTGTGTGTGGGGTGTGTGTGTGTGTGTGGGGGGGGGGGGGTTGGGAGTGTGTGTGTGGTTTAAAAGGTTAAAAATAATTGCAAAAACTGCAATTACTTTTGCACCAACCTAATAGTGAATAATATTTTGATAAGTTTACATGGACAGATGATTACTAGAATTAGTGAGGTGATCACGTTATAAGGTATAGAAATATTGAATCACTGTTTTATACTCGTACACCTGAAACTAATACCGTGTTTCCCCAAAAATAAGACCTAGCCAGACAATCAGCTCTAATGTGTCTTTTGCAGTAAAAATTAATATAAGACCAGGCCTTATTTTAATATAAGACTGGGTATAATATAATATAATTAATATAATATAATATAACAATATAATATTAGTATAATATAATATAATAAATATTATAATATTTATAATATAATAAAAATTAATATTATATTAATTTTTGCTCCAAAAGATGCATTGCATTAGAGCTGATTATCTGGCTAGGTCTTATTTTGGGGGAAACACTGTATGACCAATATAAGATTGTATACCAACTATACTTAAATAAATTTCTCTTTTAATTTAAAAGGGTTTTTTTTCTAGTTCACCAAGTGACGGTGTCATTTTTTTAAATATCTAATCTGTTCAGAGGTCTCTGATTTAATCCCCCTGGCTATGTCTCTAGTCTTCATAAGCCATGAAAACCTAGGTTCTAGGCTACCTGGGATGGGCAGATGCCCCTGGGAAACTGCTGTGTTCAGTGCTCACCTCCTTCACTGAATTAGTGCTTTCTCATATTCTTTACTTGGCTGCTATGCATTACAATGATGATTTCTATACTTTATCCATAATTTTTAAAAAAAATTATGCCAAGGATGTCTCTTTGGACATCTAGGCTACCATATTGCTGATTAACCACGTTTAGGACCTAAATTGGGGATTGGACTAATGTTGTAAAGTATCAAGGAATGGAGACCAGCTAAGAGGCCGATGCAGTAGTTCAAGCTAAAGATAAAAAGACCTGAACTAAAGAAAACTGCTACAGATAGTGAGAGGAAAAGTTGAAGTGAAGAGAGATGTCTGAAGATAAGTGGCAGGTTTAGTATACAGAAGTTGGGTGAGAGAAAGGGGATCAAGGATGACTCCAAGATTTCTAGTTAAGTATTTTGAATTGTCAGATTACATTTCCAAAAATTATGTGACATATTCTCCAAAATGGATTCAAATGGGACATAATTTGTTTCAAAAATCCTGTTACATTTTTAAAATGTGTTTACAGGCCTGGAAAGAAGAACAAGATCGATTAGCAGAAGAGGAACGCTTAAAGGAAGAGAAAAAAGCAGAAAAGAAGAGTAAGGAAGCTGGTAAAAAGAAAGGCAAGGAAAATGGACAGAAAGAAGATAGTAGGACTGTGAGGAACAGGTCTATTTCCAAAGAGAAATCTAAAGAGCAAATCAAGGTCCCAGAAATAGTAGTACCAGAGGAGCCCATCCAGCAACCAGAACCAGAGATAGTTTACCCGGTAAAATCAATTTTCTTGAAAGTTTTCTTGGGTCATTAATAATTGTTTTGGGAAAACACAGCTACTTTGGAAACTTCAGGTCCCAGTCTTCCCTGCCACCACGGATGATCGGATGGTCGTGGGGTTTCTTCTGATTTAGATGACCTCCGACCCATATCCCACCCCCTGATACCAAGTACCTTCTTTGTATCCAATCAGTTTTATTCTTTGTCCTGAGTGCCATGAAGCTAGGTTACCAAGGGTGGTAAGGTGGAAACTTGACACAAAAGCATTTTTAGGTTTATGTAAATAAGCAACTGTGATACGTCAAAGTAGACACAAAGGGTGGCTTGCTCTGTCTCAGATGACAGGACGTGCTGGGTACATTCAGTTTCCTTTTACTACTAGTGTTTTTGCTTGTATGCTTTTGCAAAACCTTCCCTTTGCCGATCTCTCCGTCCAGCAGTTTTATGAGTAAAACCTAATGGGGGAAACATGGAAAGAAATATAACATCCCTTGTCCCTTTTAGCTACTACTCTTAAGCCAGTTGTTCTCAAGTTTAGCATGAGTCAAAACTACAGGAGTTCTATAAGTAACACTTAGTGAAAAACATCTTTCGCATATAATCTAAAGTGTAAGCGTCAATACCATTCAATATATCATCTCACTTTACACTGAAAATGGACAGCCAGTGAAAGACAAATGGATTTTTTCTTGCACTGGGTTGTAAGAGTGCTCCAAGACACTCAGTTTAAAATCATGGACCGCCTTTAATTCTGCCCAGTGCTGCAACTTGACAGGAGGGAGGTGCTAAACATAACAGGGACACTCGTCTCTGAACCTGCAAGTGACAAACCATTTAGCAGAAATTACACTTATGGCAACTTTAATTGGCTCACCGTGATCGGTAGATTTTTGTCAATTGCACTTCCACACTCAAAGTGAAATGTTTTCTCTTCTAGTTTCATGGATACAATATGGGAGATGTACCCATCCAAATCTCAGGAACAAACTACTACCTGTATCCTTCAGATGGAGGGCAGATTGAAGTCGAAAAGACAACGTTTGAAAAAGGTACATTTTGAAAGCAACTGGTTAATGGCTTGGAAGCACTTAACCCATTTCAGGTCACCTTGAGCCCTTGCACTCCTGGGTGTGGGAGGTGGTGAGAGCGGTAACAGACGTGCCCACTGCGATTCATGAATATGCCACATTCCCCATTTTCAGACTTTACGTTCCTCTGTTACAATCAACTCTGCAAGGCCAGCTGAGAGGTTAGCTGGGACACACTAAGACAAGTGTTCCAGTTGTTAAAATACTAACATTTTTCTGTACCATTGGGCAATAGTATAATACACAGGGTGCCCAAAAAGTGTATACACATTTTAAGAAGGGAAAAAAACTGTATTAAAATTACGCTGCTGGTAAGCCCTTTGAGCATCTCTTATAATTGCAGAAGTCAAGCGTGACTTGTATTCCTCTTTTGTTATCGGTATATATATTACCATTTTACTACAGTTTTTTTCCTTTCTTAAAATGTGTATACATTTTTTTGGCACCCTCTGTAGTAACTGCAATGAGCAGATAGTTAATACTATTAATTACAACACATATAGTGTTGTCATGGAAGCCAAGCGCAGACTGTGAGTTTAGAGCACGTATTTCTGGTTTGGGGGCCTGCTGCGGATAGCCAGTTCTGCAGGTCTGGAGAAATTGCCTCTGGATTCAGAAGTCTGTAAGTGGGAAGGGGGCTTGCACATGAGCTGAAGAGGACCTATACTGGAAAACCCCTAAAGGAAGTGCTTAATTATTCCAAGGCGAGAACAGGTCTCTCCTCAGGGAACCTATCAGAGCTGTCTTGCGGGCCCAACTTTTATCAAAGTGCAAATACACAGGGCTTATATTTTTACTGTGTTTTAAAGACCCCTCAGGTGGGTTTAAGCACCGTGATCTCTCAGAGCTGTGAAGAGGTCAGTTTGGAGGGAATGTGAGCAGGACCCTGTTTCATACCCATAAGATTCTGTACCCCAGCAAGGCAACAGGGGCCCCTCCCAGCACCACACCCCACCTACCACACCAGCCCACTCCTTCTCCCTCCCGCCTTCCCCCTCTCTCAATCTTTCTTTCTCCTTCCTCCCTCTTTCTCTCTCTTTCCCCCTCTTTCTTTCATCTAATGACTATCAATTTGGTGAGGAAATCATTGTAAGAGTTAGATGGTATTCCCTACGTGAAATCATGACATCATGAGTTGGTAACTGCCACCAGCAAACAAAGGATCACACCCATAATTTTTAAAATTAAAAATCCGGCAAGTTATTCATATTATTTAAAGAATGGTTTGTGGTACAACATATCAAATGCTATTTCAAAACATAAGAGATTTATATTAATATAAGTATGCATATTTATTTATTTATTTATTTATTTATTTATTTATATGTGTATTCAAATATGAATATGTGTTCGTATTTAGTATTTTGAATATCATCCCTGGGCATAATGTACAATTATTAGCAGTTAAAAATTAAAGTGGAGCTCAAAATCATATAACTGAGTAAAAGCACTGGACTCAAGTTTTGTAATAGTGTTTGTAGTAGTATTTTCAGTAATAATTTCTTGCTCTTATCAAGATTTGCATACGCATATGATATATACAAGTTTCAGGTGGTTCATAGTAAATATAGTCTTTTTATCCTAGCCCTATCAATTTTCAGAGATGATAGTTCAATCAAACTTGAAAAGAAAAAGTTGGATTAAAAAGAGAAGAAGAAAAAAGTTGAGGGAGGAGACAAAAATAGAGTCAGAACACTAAGAAGAGAGAATATATTGTTAGGATAATTCTTACATGTTTCAGTAGAAACTACTACTAACTACTGTGACTAACATTTATGTAATTCTTTGTAAGTTGCAAAACCCTTTCAGGTGAACTACCTCATGTAATCAGGAATAAAGTTGCGTATAGGAACGCGTTAGCCTCAGCCAGCTGATTTTTCTCTTCTGTGATTTGATCTGAGATGTGGGTCGAAAGGCCACCAGCATCTCTCTGCTCCACCTGCCATTTATTCCTGGAATTCCACCATCACTTTGTTCGTGAATTTCCATCCCCTGGCTTGAGTTCTTTGCCGATTATTTAGATGTTTTGTCAACGAGCTTCACTGGGCACCATAATGAGCCTGTCGTCTTCTATCCCACGATTCTTCCCAGGCCCGACTTTCATCAAAGTGAAAGTGCAGAAGGACAAACACAATTTTATAATTCATTTGAAAGACCCTAAGGAACTTGTGAAAAAGGGAAACAAAGAAGAGGATTATGCTTCAGAAGACGAGACAGAAGAAAGAGCAGGAGAACAGAATCTTGAAATGGGTGAGCAGCTGCTTTTCTGTGGTCACGGGGTTAAGGGTTTCGCCTCCTGCCTGTATACATTTTCCCCAACGTAACGTGTATACGCATTGTATGTATCATAACCCATCTACAGGGGGCGGCTTACTTGGTTTTGTCCCCTCTGGGTGCCCCCTCTCGATTCCAGTTGTCATATGGAGTCTACGTAGCCTCCGACCTTTATGTAGCAACACGGAGTCTGCAGTGTCCATTCCGGCCTGAATTTTGTTTTATGCACTTTTGTCAAGTCCCCATTAATTGATTCCCACTGAAGGTTTCGCTTTTCTGCAAATGATGGGGTTTCTTTCTATGCTCTATTACTTGATTCTCCGTGTAGTATCAAATTTCTTAAGTTGCAAGGACAAGATAAATCTTCTCACTTTGGCCACGAGTCTCTCCTGCTTGTTGATGAGATTTCCAAGTGAATGTGCACTGATTAGACACCATGAAACTTCCTGACAACACCGGGTAATGTCTCCAGGCAGCAGCCCCTGGGGAACTGCATTGCTTCTTGCCCAGTGTGATGTTGGTTGTACCTGCACCTGGAGATGAGTTCATAAATAAAATGTTTTGGACTCAGATTAGTATTAATGTCAGTAACTAAATCTCACTAATAAATTCAGTTGTGGTCATAGTGTTTTCCAAACTCAAGACCACAGGGTTTGACAAGTTTGAATATATCCAAGAACTTAACACAGACATTTTTAAATTCATTTTCTTTGTTTTCCCTGATAGAAAAATATATGGTTTATTATAAAATATTAGGAAACATAGGAGCATTTAAAGACGATAACAGTTGCCCGTAATTCTACCACCCCAGCGGTAACCACTATTCATAGTTATTTTCTTTCATGGTTTATCATCATGAGCATTTTCTTATTCATGAAAAACAAAATCTTTGAAAACAAAGCATTTTCAATGATTTCATATTAATTCATTAGTATACATATATATCATAATTTAGTTAAATCGTCGTCATGTTTTTCCATATTTAAGTGATTTCCTCTTTGCACTGACTTTTGCTTACATTTCTTTTTAATAAAATGGAAATGTCCCTGATTCGCTTTTATCTTTCAGAAGAATCAAATGCAAAGAATAAAGCTGTCAGCAAGTTTGGATCTTTTTCTGCCACTTTGGAAAATGGAATCTGCCTCTCAATAAGTTACTATGGGTCAAGTGGAATGGCGCCAGGTGAGATGAACACAACAGAAAGGAAAAGTGTCCCATGATCAAGGGTGTCTGCCCATCCTCAGGCGGCTCACTTGTTGATAAACACGTTCTGATTTAATGCCCCTCATTTCCTGAAGAGTGGGCACATAGGTGTGTGTACATACACGTGTGTGTACGTGTATGTGTGTCTAATCTTTCATACGTAGAAAATAACGGTGCTTTAAAACAGCGGTTTTATAGTCTTATAATCACGTATACCTATAAGATTACAATATCACACACACACACACACACACACACACACACATATTCCAGTTATCTTTGTTAACTATTTCGTGGACATAAGTCTGTGAGTTGGTGCCAAGGAAAGCACGATTTGCCAAGGAATCTTCTTGGTTTTCTACAGAACGCTATTTTTATGAATCCTGTCATTGCAGAACTGCTCAATGAGCTTCAGAACATTAGTCTTAAAGGAGCCATTCACTGGACATCTTGAAGGATTTCTTTATCCCACTTTTAATAAACAAATTCTCCAACTGGAAGCCATTTCCTTACAAACCACAAAATAATAGGTCACTTTACAAGAACTAATTAGGAAATCTTGTGGGTTCCCATGCGTTTTACAGGGATCTGACCACAACAGATTTAAAAAAAGAAAGCTTTACGAACTCAAAAGATGATCCCGATGCTATATAGCCTTAAAACTATGTGTTGATGATGAGACCCGATTATCTGTCTTACTGTGTAGTGCCTTTTCTGGATCAATATCATCTTGTGTATCACCTTGTGCCAAATATTGTAGAAGTCTAGTGAGTTAGAGAGTCCATTAAATTTGTTAATATGTTTGCTTTGTCTGCGGTTTTGTCTTTTAATTTTGTATTTGATTTGTTTTTAAATCAGCACTTGGAGGAGTATTGGGTACCTAACAAATTACATATTAAAATTCATTAAAATTCATTATCACACAGTCTCTAAAAAATCCCATTCCCTCTGATCACAGGTTATCCTTAATTTAGATTAAGATATTTATGATCTACTCTATCAGATATGTAATTGCTGTTTCCTAAGCGATTTCCATATTCTTCGTTTACTCCTTAAGTGAATATGCAATCATTCCATTTAAAACAAATGTTCCTAATTTCAAGTTTTAAGTACTGCATTTGAAGATGTTTAAGAGTGTGGGTAATAAGTAATATTTCACTTCCTGTGTGTTAAAAAAAAAATTGAAAACATGTCTTTGTAAAAAATATCTTATAAATCCCTTAAGGGTGCATATAATACTCATATTTAACAACTTTGTCTGCCAATGGCTGAACAAATTTCCAATCCAATGCTCCCCCTTAATTGCGTACACAGAGCTCTGTAGAGTTTATTCATCCTGCTTAACGGCACCTTTCTGCCCGTTGCTGGTTCACTCCCCATTTCTTTCTCCCCCCAACGCCTGGCAACTGCCATTCCACTCTTTGATTCGATGAATTTGACTGTTTTAGAAAACTCGTACAAGTGGAATCATGTGGTGTCTGTCTTTCTGTGACTGGCTTGCTTCACTTAGTGTGAAGTCGTCAGGGTTCACCAGTGGTTGCACATTGCACAATTTTCTTCTTATTTAAAACTGAGTTGTATTCCATTGTGTGTAGCATATCCCGCATTTTGTTTATTCATTCCTCTGTCAAGGATGTGTAGGTTGTTTCCACATCTCGCTACCCTGGTCTTTTTGTGCCTTTTAGTTCTTCGAATGAACGAGGCTTTCTCTTACCTCTGGCCTCCTGCTCATGCTCTGCCACTTGCTGAGAACCCTTTCTCTGCTACATACACCATTTTCAACAATTCAACTTTCTCCCATCCTTCAGATCTCAGCTTATAGGTTACTCGCTCTGAGAAATGCTTCACAGATCGAGTGGCAGTAGCTTGTGAACTGGATCTTTGAAGGTAAGTGAGACTTACCTAAAGAAAGAATCAAAGGAAGGGAATTCTAGACACCAGGAATTGTGCGTGCAAAAGCTCGGTAGTATAAAGGCATGACACATTTATGGAAAGGCAGCCTGTGCGGTATAGCCAAAGGGTAGGTTGTACGGAGTTACTTTGTATTAGATGATCTTCTTCCGGGTTCCCATAGAGCTCTGTACTTCCCCTATCACAGAATTAACACACGACATTGTACCTGAGGGTTTCTTCATCCAAACTACCCATTATAAATTCCTTGTAGTCTCATTCATCACTGGCTACCCAATTCATGGTGCATAATAGTAGTTACTCAATAAATGTTTCCTGAATAAGTACATGGATGGGGATGAGAGGGAGGAGTTTCTACCTGCCTGTCACTGGTTACCATTCACTTATTTATATACTGTACTTCCTATGGGTCAGGCAACTTGCTTTCACTGAACCACTAAGATGAATAAAACCATGCTACAGATACTCAAAGAACTCGTTGTCTAATAGGAAGAGAAAACATAAATAGAGAAATGACTGCATAAATGCTAGACATTATGTGTAAACAGAGTCCTGGGGCCAGCCAGAAATAACCTCAGAGAGAAGGTCTATAGCATCTGAGATGGGGCTTTAGAGAGGAGTGGGAGCTATCCAAACCACACAGCAAGGAAAGGGAATCCTACACAGTAAGCACCACTTGTATGAGCACACAGTTGTGTAAAAGCATGGCACCTTTATGGGAAGGTGAAAAGTTGAGTATGGCTGGAGTGGAGGAAGGTGAGCGTGGTGTGCCCTCTATGATTAGTGAGCAGCAGAGGTCTTTAAGTAAGGGAAGGGAGAGGACGTGATCTTATTTTAGGATCTCTGGTTTTACTTTAGGAACATAATTTTAGTGGTCATTTGGAAAACACTCCAAAGCCACCGGTGGCATTGGAGAGGTCATGACACGAGTTAGGAAACTGCTGCGAAAAATCAAGCACAAGATAGAGAATCTGTGCTCAGGTGCTAGGAATAGATAGAGGGGCCTGACTTGAGAGAAATTTCTGAGGTCTTGGTGACTGGTTGGATGTACAGGGTGGGTCGAAAGGAGAAAATGCAAATGATCTCAGTGTCTAACTTGGGAAATGAGGTACTTGATTAGTCCTGGCATTAACTGAGATTGAGGACATAGAAGGGTTGCCCTGCTTGGGAGAGGAAAGACTCATTGAGCTTGAAATGTCTCCAGTACCACAACCAGGAGCTATCTAAAAGCAGTTCGGAATATGGACCTGGGGCTGAGAAGGAAGGTCAGGCCTTGCGATGTCAATTTTGGAGTCATTATCATGTAGATGACAGTTGGAGCCCCGGTAGTGAATGAGGTCACTCAGCTCTAATATATCTAATCAAGATACTCAGGCCAGGCTGTGAATCACAATCACATATGATGTTTTGCAGATAGAAATGCTTGGGCCTCATCCCCAGAGAGTCTGATTCAGTAGGTCAAGGTGGGGGCCTGAGTGGATTTGGTTTGTTTGTTTGTTTGTTTTTCCATAAGTGATTATAATGGGAAGCCAGAGCTGAGAACATTTGTTGTGTAATGATAAAGGAAAAACCTCTGGGACCTAACAACATTTAAGGGATTAACAAAAGAGGAAGAATCGGTAAAGGAGATTGAGAAAAAAATTGACTAGAGAGGTAAGAGGAGATGCAGGTGGGAGTGTCATCCTGGAGCCCAGAGGACAATAGAATCCAAGATGGCGGGGGTGCTCAGAAGTTTCCAACATAATTCCTCCACAGATGAGCTCTCCTTTTAGAATTCTGACAATCCTTTAAAACCCAAATAAAATCCATCTTCTACAAGAAAACTTCTTTTGTCATCTCAGCTAGAGGTAATCCCTGTTCTGAATTTCCTTGTTCCTATGCCACATTATGTCCCTACTTAATAAATATGTCTTTGTGTTGAAGCTCTTTGAGTGCAGCTCTTATTTTGATTATTTTGGACTCGCAGGGTCTTTTATATATTTTTTTTCATTATTTCCCACTGCTCCAAACATTTGGCATAGTAGAGCCTCTCAATAAATATGTCTCAATTAAATGAAGACTGTCCTATCGTTAGGAGTTTACAATCTAGATATGGGAGGCAAAAATATATGAAGTAATGATTCCATCAAATATATCATCGTATTAAGTACCTCAAATATTTTATCTACAATCCTGATTTTCAAATCAACTATATTACACCTGAAATCTATCCAACTGATAAATCATATTCAGCAACGTAAAAATTATTGCCAACTTCTATAAATGTTTGAGATGTCAACTTAATTGAACAAATGCATCAAATGTGAATGTCTAATTTACTTGTTTCCTCCTTTTTTTCTCTTTTTCTCCTTACAGAGGATAAGGATCCTAATTTGGAAGCAATGTTGAATATCCCTTCAGTGCATACTCCCACAGTAATTCCTGTTATCGTGCCTGTCCCTCAAGCCAAAAGCAAAGGGAAAACAAAAGGCAAAGAAAAACCCAAAGAATCTCTTAAAGAAGAGGAGCACCCAAAAGAAGAAGAAAGAAAGGTGAGTGGACCTCGCCATGGGTCCCCAAACTCTGCTCCTGCCTCCATGTTAACTTTTTTAAAAAAATTATGACTTATACCCCTGGTGTTATTCCTATGCATACAGTGTAGGTGCATTAACATTCCTTGGAGTTTCAGTTCTGAATGGACGAGAAGAGATTTGCAGACAGGAGTTGGGGTCCCACGCCAGAAGACACATTGTCATATACACACTGTCTCAAGTCATTCATTCTAAACCCACAATGACTAGTTCAACCTTTTTTCCATCCTGGTTCTTGGGTGTCTTTTATTCTGGTTGGTCAACTTCCTGCCATTCCTTATTTCAAATACTTTATTTAGTTCCATTGAGATAAACAACGATTGGAAGAGGAGACTCTCTAAGCAATGGAAACATTCCCATTTGATGGACTTGGACTGAGATATTGATGCTCTAAGAATTCAGCAAGACTGAAAAACAGCCCTCTTCTGGGGAAAGAGTATTCCACCCTCTAGCACCATCTGTTCTTCAAATGCAATCTCTCTCTCTCTCTCTCTCTCTCTCTCTCTCTCTCTCTCTCTCTCTCTCTCTGTCTCTCCCCCTCCATCCCTCCCTCTCTCCCTCCCTCCCTCCCTTTCCTTCTCCCTCTCCTTCTCCCTCTCACCATTTTCCTAATAGAAGAATACAGATCAAAAGAGGTTCAGGAAGAGTCATGATCAAATCTTGACTCCTTTGCTATTTACTAATACAGCTGTACAGTTTTATAATATACAAATACCCAACTATGAGAGGAAAAATAAGTGTTAAAAAGTGATCAGGGCCCTGGATTTCAGACCCTGGCCTCTTGTACATTATGGAGTTGGAATGTTACTCAGCCTCCTCACCACATTTACATAGATGAGTTTTCTCAAGCCAGGACACTTGACCTTTGTTAACTAAAAATGTTCAAGTGTTGCATAGAATAATCCCAGATCATTCATTGATTTGTCCAAAAGCAGTTTCATAGCAAGCTAATCGGTTCACCCAACATCTTTTTAAATTGACAATAATGGAAAGATGGAGCTCATTACTGGTTTTGTGTGTAATGGTAGATTTGTTATGGCAGGTTCAATCTTTAAGCATTATTGTTCATTTTGGAAATTTTCATAAGCTTTCTCCTCTTAGTTTTGCTGTGTGTTTTTAATTGAGGTTCAGCTAACTATTCAGATTTTATTTTCTGTTACAAAGGCAGTGCAACCTAAATGATCCATAATAGAAAATTAGTTAGAATAAACTAAAGATCCAGCAATGGGAGAGCAATTGAAATGATTTCAGTGGCTAACAAAATAACATTTTCAGAGTCAATCAGAAAAACTGAAATGATTATCATTAGGGATTGGTTGGAAGTAACCATATAACTTTCATTCTGAAGTACATGTAACCAAAGGGATTCAGGCATAGTTAGCATAAAATTAATTAGAATTTTTAAGTTGACACACTCAAACCATCAGTGATTTATAAATAATCTTTCAATTGTCTGTCATTTTCTTTTATTGTCTTTATTTAGTACAAAAGGAATGCATGCTCATTATAGAAAAATCAGGACATGTATCTAATAGCATAATGTCCCTACCATCCAAAACTCAAGAATCATACAAAGATGGTAGTGGGGACATTGGTCTGCCTGATACCTACCCACGTAAACAGAGGCATCTTTCAAGGCCTAATTTAAGCCCCAAGTCCATGGTCCTTTCCTCAATATTATCATTAACTCGGACAACTCCCTTTTCTGAGGAACGATGTGCCAGCCGTTTGGTACTACTTCTGAACTGTTTCACATGCCTGTGTACCATTCTACACGCAGGATACAAATCACACAAAGGATACAAATCCTGTGTCCTCTCAGGCTTCCTTACAAGGCCCACTAGTCCTGGGTAAGTCACATCCTAATCACGCAGCAAGTTCTTGCTTTGTCAGAATCCATCAAGAACTCATTTAGAACATGACACCCAATTATTCACGTGTTAAATTATTTACAGGAAGAAGTCGAGCCAGAGCCTGTTTTGCAGGAGACTGTGTATGCCCCCACCTTCCAAAACCTGACTGTGTCCTGCCCGAGTGGGCTCGTAGCGACCTTCATTGGACAGGAGTCTCCAGGTGAGTGCTAGGTGAGACAGGGCCCGCGGGCAAGGGAGAAAAAGTCGTATCAAAAGCAGTCACATCACCATTGACATTGTTTGTTTTCCTGCCAGTAAAACAGACTTGTTGATAATGAACAAGAGACAAATAATAATTATAACAACCATTTTTGGAGCACTGACGACGGGTACACACTATTTAAATACTCACCATACCTGACAAAAAACAACTACTATATGCGAAGGCCTAGCAATTCCATTTTACAAAATAAAGCAGTGGAGGCTTCAGAAGGTTTGGCAACTTGTCCCCAGTCACTCAAGTCCTAAGTGGCAGAGATAAAATGTCATTTGTGGGTCAGGGATGGTAGAGCAAGTGCTCTGAACAACACTGTGTGGCCGTGTCTTCCTACCTTTACAAAGGGCCACAGTTCAGTGCTTTGCTGGTCGCATCAAAACAAAGGGCAGTGAGCATAAAGGAGGTAGACATACGTGCAGGTTAAATGGATGAAGAAATCTGTCTCGTTCCCGGGTATGTCAGTACGTAACTTTATGGAGTCTGTTATTTCTATTGATTCTGTACCTGGCTCCTACCCTAGTAATATAAGTAAATAAGTACAAGTGGGAGACTTCTTTAATTAATCTGATGGGCCATCCACATTGGTGATTGAATTTGAATATTATTTAAATGGACACTCACGATTGAATTAGAATTAGAGAGTTGTAACAAAGTAAGCACTGAACTAGGACTGATCTCTAGCCAGCTCTATGGCCATTTCAATTACTAAGTGTCTCAGGACCATGTTTTTTTATCTGGTAAATGTTCTGTCAGTGGATCCTGATTTTTTTTCACAACCATATATCATCTTTATTATAATTCCCTTATGTACACCATATTTGAAAAGTGTATCAAAGGAAAAGAGTATGCCAAATAAAAGTAATTCAATGTGGTATTTACTTGCCAGCCAAACAAAAGGAAACTAAATGTTGTAGATGATCTCTTTTGTCTGAATTTTGCTTTTCACTAGGCTTTCTGAATTATTCAAATAGACCATGGATCTAGGGTTCTATTTCCAAGGTTTCATAGAGATCCAGGTTCTCCGTGATGGACCCACTGTGTGTGCTGCTAAGACTGATGACCACTAAAGTGTCTTCCAAAGTCTAAGATGCTCTGAGAGTCCTGAAAGGGATATTGTTTTCAAGCTCAGGGACATTTTGTTTGTTTGCTTATTTGCTTGGTCCTTTTATTAAACCCCAGCTTGGTACTTGTTTCACTTGCTATTTCTGTTACTTTCATTATCTAGTCTGATATTTTCATCTTATGTCTGTATGGACCCCTGTCTGTGACTCTACCTGGAACACATTATCTTTTTTAAATCTTCCGTGTATTATGGACATCCTAATTCAAGTCTGAACATAATTACAACATAAATAACAAAGTAGCAGTATCTTCATCAGGGTCAGCCTTGGCCATAGGGAGAGAGGGTCACGTGGTGTAAAAAGAACGAGATTAGACTTGAGTTTTTTTCCTGGGTGACCTTGACAAGTCGTAACCCCTCACCACCTGAATTTCTTCTTTTATGAAATAACGTCATAGACTGAACAGGGTTGTTAAAAGTATTAAATGAGAAAATACTTTCTAATCTGGAACATATTATTCCAATGTTAGGTTTTTTGTTTGTGTGCTTGTTTGTTTGTTTCTTTTGGTCTTTGTAGCAGTAGTTGTTTGTACAGCATAAAAAAAAATGGTTAAGCACAGAGACCTCGTTAAAATCCCAGCTCTGCCACTTATTGGCTGTGTGACCTTGGAGAAGTTAAAACCCTTCCGATACTCCATTTATTCATCTGAGAACTCGGGAAAGCGAGTTGTTGGGATGGGTTAAAGGGTTGCTGAGATGGGCGAAGTAAAAGAAATGCATGTACACAGTATTTAACATATAGAGACATCTCAATAAATGTTTATAATTTTGTCATGATTAGCACTTCTGTCACTTGAGAGGAATCCCTCATTCAAAAATATTTTCCTATCAGCCTGATATAGTCCTTAAAATGGCACCATTACTTGTTAATAGACCACTTTATAAATTGAGAAGGAGAAATTATTCATTTACTAAAAACCTACTGCTGTGTACCTACCAGAAAATCTCAATAATGGTACTTCTTTTGAAGGAATTTCTTATGTGCTTTCCTCCTTGGTTGGAGTTTAGTCTGGATATGGTAAGAGATGAGAGGACTATATTAAGTTTGAAAGATGATGAATGATTTAGGAGGGGCAAGCCTGAGTGAGTGACTTCCCCTGGGGCTCCAGGCAACCAGGGAACCCCAGGGAAGGAAGCACTGTGTACATCCAGGGGTGAGAGCTGCTCAAAGGTGAGAGCAAAGTACCAATGGGGAAAGAAGGGAACATCTAAGACAGCATAATTCTGCTTCCTTCCTAATTTTGCCCTGAGATGTCCTGGACTTTCTATGTACTTACTTTTTACTATGTATAAAGTAAGTACATAGAAAAGGTACTTACTAAGTGCTTGTAGATGACCTTATTTACTACACTGGACTGTAACAAAGGCAGCAAAGAACCAGTACTCTGGGCCATCTGTCATACGTGGAAACGAGCCATTATTCATATGTAGACAAAAGAATGAAAAAAACAATTGGCGAAAAGATAAAATCGCAGCCACATAGCATTGCCCAGTTCAGTTAGGCTGTTTTGTTTTGTGTTGTGTGTTTTTTAAGATAAGTACGTTATGGATGAGGAACCCACCTGGGACATCATGATCCGACAGAGCTACCCCCAGAAGGTGAAGCACCAAGAGTTCTACAGAACGGTGATGACCCCAATGGAGCAGGAGGCATCGAGAGTTATTACCAGTCAAGGAACTGTTGTCAAATACATGCTGGATGGATCCACACAGGTAAAGGTCTGTTAGAGAAATTACTGTCTCCTGCTGCACCGTGAAAGACAAACGAGCCACGGGTGAGGAACAGTGCTGTGACACGGAAGAGGAACAACTCATTTGAAAATGGAATGACACTTTCCAATGACAACGAATCACATACAGTGGTACCTCGGTTTTCGAACGTCTCCATTAACGAACATTTCGGTTTACGAATGTCATAAATTTTATAGATCTATGTTATCATTAGATAGTAAAATTCATGCTAAATTTGCAGTTTTAGGGGTTGATTTTAAAGGTCTGGAACGGATTAATCCATTTTGCATTACTTTCTATGGGGAACCCGTGCCTCGGTTTTCGAATGTTTCAGAACTCAAACGGTCTTCCGGAATAGATTACATTCGAAAACTGAGGTATCACTATAGTTAGAAGAAAATACACTATAAAAATAGACTTGTCATTCTACACAAGAGCCAAGATTACAGGCCGAACACAGTGTTGACCTCTCCTTTCTCTCCAAACATCTTAAAATAATAGAAAAATACTTTTAAATAGTAAATTCATAACAGTACTAGAGAACAACAAATTGTGTCATCCGTGGATCAGAAGACTGGGAGAATTCCTAGAAAATGCAGCTCAAATGGGCTCAGACTGAGGGAGAAAGAAGAACAACATTTAAAACACACACACTAAACCTGCAGCGAAATAAAAAATGAGAGTTCCAATGGAGGTTACCAATGGAGCTCTGGACGCGGATATCAGTGTGGCGGCCCAAGTAACTCACTGCCTGGGGCACTGCCCTGGAGGATGGGAACCAGAAACCATAATCTGCAGGCTGTATGCCCTGCTCTGTCCCTCCCCCATCACAGGAAGGAGCACCATGACCAGACAGCGCACCGCAGGCACCACCGAGAAGTGAAAAGGCATTCTCAGTGAGAAATAGGACCACACACCCAACAGGCATCAACCTTGATGAAGGAAGGACACAGTTCAATGAAGTAAAGAAATAGCCCCTAAAAATCAGCGGAAATCATTCAACTAAAAACCATTGAAAGTGATTAAAAGTAATATAGACAAAAATGTGAGGTTCACAGCCCATAAAACAATTTTTTAAAGTTGCTATGTAAAACAATGAAGAGTTCTTAGATATCAAAATAACAATTGTGAAAGATTGGGGTGGTGACGCGGGGAGGTTATGAGGGAGAGGAACATTAAGAGACCTGGGAAAGGGATCTATAGGACAGAATTTTCAGAAGAACAAAATAGTGACAATGAAGGGGGTAAATAATGAAAGGAATACTGTAGTAAATTTGCCTAGAGTTTAAAAAAACTTCAGATGAAACAGGACAACCAAGTGCCCATCAGGATTGATACTAATTATTTCTAAAAGGTCATTTAGATACATCACAGTGCAATTTTCGGGCTGCACAGGTAGACAATCCCAAAAGCTTCCCAAAGAAACCAGTTACTATGAAAGAATAAGACTGAGATGGACATTAGACATCTTGTCAGCAGCATTGCCAAGCACTGTTCTTGTCAAGTTTACGGGGCGGCTGTCAGTACTGATACTGGACAGATGATGGACCCATACATACTGGATAGATCCCGATGGAAGGTAAACATTTAAATACATGGTCAAGTTTTAAATGTAGTCATTAGAAAAATTGCAACAGTGGATAATTCCCCGACTACATAAGGGAAGGGTAAAAAAAGGAAAGCATAGAACACGTCAACCTAATAAAAGATAGGAACTAAAAAGCAAAAGAAAGTAGAAGGTACATGGAAAACAAAGTGACATAGTTGTGCTGGTTCTCAAGCTGTTGTCGCCGAGCTCCAACTCTCCCCTTGAAGGATGTGCTCTGCGGTGCTGTGTCTGGAAATCCGCAAATAGCGCGTCTCTCGGTTATTTTGAACTTATTTCAGTTTGACACACAATGTTGTTAACCAGTCTCTTCCTTGCTTCCGAGAACGCTAAACTTCTGCTTTTCCTTCAGATTCTCTTTGCCGATGGTGCCGTTAGCACTAGTCCCGATTCCGGGCCTGTGTGTCCACCTGCGGAAGCGCCCACAACCCCTCCTAGTGGGGACCTGCAGGACTCAGCTTCCCAGCAAAAATCCGAAACAGCACAGTCAGATATTATCATCACAAAGAAAGGTAATAACCAAAACCTCTCAATTGATAATGGATTTAATAAGTTCAAATGCTTAATAAATGTTTGATCTCATCATCATTATACTTCTTGTTATGCACATTTATATGTATTCACATGTGCATAGATGAATTTTAATTGGGATCATAGCATTACACACTGTTTCATGAATTGCTTTTGTCTCTTAGTAAGGAACAAGGACCATTTTCATATGTCATTTCATACCGCTACACAGCATTAGCTCTAATGCCTGGGCCATTGTTTTAGGGTTCGTTGAGCTTATCAGTGTCAGGGTTCTGAGCAGGTGTCTTTCTGGTTCTCTTGAAATTTTCCTCAGAGTTCCGAGAAGGCCAGGTCTGCTCCAGGCATGAGGTTCTCTTGGAGTAATTTGCAAAACAGAAAGGAAAGAGGCTGAACACAGAGCTTTGAAGTGTCTTATCAGGAAAGAGAGAATTTTCAGACTCCACTGGGCCCCCCACCCTCACCCCAGCAGACCTCCCCTCGTGTCTCATTGACTAGGCCTGGCCAGGGACTTGGGCTGGGAAAATCGTATCTGATGCTTTTGGCTTTTCTCTCAGGAGATGATTGCTACTAGTGGGGGAAAAGAAGGTGGATAACAGTTGGGTAAGCAGTCAACAGTGTCAGCCATCATCTAAATTACAAACTTTCCGATTTCACCCCTTCAGAGACATTTCCAATGACATCCCTTAGCACAGGGCGAAAATGTCTTCTTCCTCATACCCTGCCATTCTTTTCATCAGACTCACTTTGATAAACAATTAATGCATCCTATTATGTTGATTTGCATTTCTTGGATTCCTGGTGAGATTAAACATTTAAGGATGTATATTGCTTTCCTTTTGTCTTTGTGAGTTTTCTAGTCACATCTTTATTTGGTTGACTATCGGGATGTTTATAATTTCCATATTAATTTTTAAAGCTCTTTATATGTAGGAGATGTGTGTGCCAGTCCCAATTCTAAATACTTTAAAATATTACATCAGCTCATCCTCACAGCAACCCTGTGCGGTATATATATTTTTTAATAATCCCCATTTACAGAGGAGGAAATTGAGACACAGAGAAATTAAGTAACTTCCTCAAGATCTCTCAACTGGTAAGTGGTAGAGCTGGTATTTGAGTCTGGGCAACTAACTCCTACATCACACTGTCTCTCTCTCATTCATTACATTTTTTTCTCAATTTCTCTTAGGGCTTTAATGATTAGAGACTAAGATTTTATCTTTTTTGTCACTTTCACACATCTCATCACAATACTCTATAATATACTCATATGGAGGCAAAGTGAATTCCTTTTTTGGTAACTCAAAATTTAACGAGGTAGATTTTCCTTCGGTGGTAGCAGAAGGTTCCTAGTAGAGGTGAATGGAAGTGTCCCCATAACTTTCCAAACTTCCCAGCTCAAGGGCTCCCTCTCTTGTTGATAAAAAGAGACCTCGATGGACAGGTGGTCTGTGTAGCCACTTCTCTCGTTTCCTAACCTGGTTCCAAAGGGCTTCTGCCTCCAGCATGGTGTGCTCCAGATTTCTTCATAGCCCTTTCAACAAAGGTGACACATTCATGTTTTATTAAACTAATATTTTTTGGGGGGGGCATAATTTTAGTTTTACAAGGAAAAAAAGAGCAGAAAGTACAGAGTTTCCATATACTCCCTCTCTTCCCCGCTCACAGTTTGCCCTTTTTTTCACATCTTGAACGTGTGGTACCTTTGTTACAGTTGATGAAACAGTATTGATAACATTGTTTATTCACTCAAGTCCACAGTTTACATTAAGATTCACTTTTTGTGTTGTACACGCTATGAGTGTTCACAAATGCACATTGTCTTGAGTCCACCAGTACGGTATCATACAAAATAGTTTCACCACCGTGAAAATCCCCTGTGTTTCCCTTATTCATCCTTCTCCTCTCCCCAACCCTGAACTCCTGGCAGCCACTGACCTTTTCGTTGTCCCTCGTTTTGCCCATTCCAGAATGTCACAGAGCTGCAGTCATACTGTAAGTAGCCTTTTCAGATTGGTTTCTTTCATTTAGTAATACACATTTAAGATTCCTCCATGTCTTTTCATGGCTTGATAGCTAATTATCACAGAACAATACTTTGTTGTCTAGCTGTGCAACAGTTTGTTTATCCATTCACCTGTGGAGGCATATGTTGGTCGCTTCCAGGGGTTTTGGCAATTGTGAATAAAGCTGCTTTTAAACAGTTGCTGGCAGGTTTTTGTGTGCACATGTCTTCGACTCACTGAAATAAATACCTGGGAGCATATCCCATGCATATGTTCAGCTTTGTACGAAACTGCCAGACTGTCTTCCCAAGTGGCTCTACCCTGCTGCGTTCCCACCAGCAGTGGATGACAGTTCCTGTTGCCCCACATTCATGTCAGCATTTGGTGTTGTCGGTTTTTTGGATTTTAGCCATTCTAATCCGTGTGTAGTGGTATCTCATTTTCATTCCTAATGATGTATGATATCGAGCATCTTCGCATATGCTTATTTACCAATCGTGTATCTTCTTTGGCGAGGTGTCTGTTGACATCTTTTGCCCATTTAAAAATAGACTTGTTTGCTTAGATGCATTCGCTTTTAGAGGTTGTATTTCGGTGCTTTCTAAACCTGCCATGAAAGGACCACCCCTACCCTTACCTCCGGCATAATCCAGGCTCTTCCTTTCTGTGTCACTCAGGATTCTGCTCTATTCATTTTAGATAACTGCCCACACACGTTTCTCCCAGGATGGGATCCTGTCCTGTTGCAGGATTGACTTAAAAAAATTCTGAGATCTGTGAGCAACTGCACCCTGTTCATTCCAGTAGCTCTTTTAAACCTACCCTCATGGGCTTGCTCTTTGGCTCTGCTTTTGGTAGTTCAATGGGAGTTTGAGGGTTTCCCTGGTTTCCCCACAAATGTAATTTCTGGATGTTTTTTCCATTGTTATTATTGCTTCAGATGATTTCCACAATGAGAAGAGGGACAACTCTCAACTCTGTTGCTGCTACCTACATGACAAAAACAGAAAGACGCCCATGGTTTTTCCGTTTATTTTGCTGTTCTTTCTTATCTACCTAAGGTGCTTCACTAACTTGGAGACTTTCTTCTCTCCTAATATAAGCATTTGTGGCGATACATTTACTTCAAAGCACTGTGCTAGCTTTATTCAATGAGTTTTATTTTAATACCAGGTTTACTGTGATATAATTCACATACCGTAATATTCACCTTTTACAAAGTACACAATTTTAGTATATTCACAGAGTGTGCAACCATCTCCATTATCTAATTCCAGAACATTTTCATCACCCCCCCCCAAACCAGTCCCCATTAGCAGTCACTCCCCATTTCCCCTGCGATCCCATCAGCACCTCGGAGCCACTAATGTACTGTTTCTATGGATTTACATATTCTAGACATTTAATATAAATGGAAACATAAATATGTGGCCTTTGTGACTGGCTTCTTTCATTTAGCATGTTTTCAAGGTTAATCTGTATGGTAACATGTATCGGTACTTCATTTTTATGGTCAAATAATATTCCCTTGTATAGACTGACCACACTTTGTTTATCCATTCATAAATTGATGGACACCTGGGTTGGTTCCACTTTTAGTAACTCTATGTTTAGCATTTCGAGGACCAGACAAACTATTTTCCAAAGCAGCTGCACTATTTTACATTCTTACCAGCAGTGTGTGAGGGGTCCAATTTCTTCATATTTTTGGCAACACTGTTATTGTTTGTCTATATCCATTCTAGTGGATGTGAAGTGTCCTCTCTCTCTCTCTCTCTCTCTCTCTCTCTCTCTCTCTCTCCTCTCCTCTCTCTCTCTCTCTCTCTCTCTCTCTCTCTCTCTCTCTCTATATATATATATATATATATATATATATATATATATATATATATTTTAATTTGCATTTCCTTAATCGTTAGTGATGTTGACCATCTTTTCATGTGCTTAATGGCCATTTGTATATCTTTTCTGAAGAAATGTCTATTCACATATTTTTTCCAATTTTTAATTGGATTGTTTGTCTTTTTACCTTTTGTATATTTGGATACAAGTTTCTTATCAGATATCTGATCTGTGGATATTTTCTCTCATTCTGTGAGTTGTCTTTCTACTTTCTTGATGGTGTCCACTTTGGTAAAGTTCAGTTTATCTGTTTTTCCCCCCTTTGGTTGTTTGAGCTTTTAATATCCTATCTAAGAAAGCATTATATAATCCAAAGCCGCAAAAAGTTGTTCCTATGTTTTCTTCTATGAGTTTTATAGTTTTAGTTCTCACATTTGAGCTTTTGTAGTCTATTTTGATTTAATTTTCGTATATAGTGTGAGATAGGGGTCTGAATTCATTATTTTGCATTTATTAAAATGACGATTTTCCCGATTTAATCGGTTGGCACTCCAGTCAGAAATCATTTGACCATAAATGTAAGCATTTATTTTTGGATTCTTCCAATTTTAGTATATGTGCTGCCCGAAGCGAGCACTATTTTTGGATTCTTAATTCGAGTCCATTGATCTCCAAATATATGTCTATTTATGCCAGCATCTCACTATCCTGATTTTAGTGCTTTGTAGTACATTTGAAATTGGAAAGTGTGAGTCATCCAACTTTGTTTTACTTTTAAAATGTTATTTTGGTTATTCTGAGTCCGTTGCATTACTGTATGAATTTTAGAATCCTCCTGTTAATTGCTGCAAAAGAGCCAGCTGAGATTTTTATAGAGCATCCCTTGGTAAGATAAATTTTGAGAGTTTCTGTCTTTATAATATTAAGTTTCCCAATTTGTGAACATGGGATATCTTTCCATTTATTTACATCTTCTTTAATTTTGTATCCTGCCGTTATTGAGTACAGTTTTCTTCTCTTTATATCTATTAGCTCAAACTTACAAGTTGTATCGTCCACTCTATATTCAAATTCAGCAGACTTTTCTATAAAGGACAAAATAGTAAATAATTTAGATTTTGTGAGCCATGTGGTCTTTGTCACCGCTATTCAACTGTATCGTTGTAGCATGAAAGTAGCCAAAGACAATATATAATCAAATGAGCATGCTGTGTTGTGTTCCAATAAAACTTTATTGATGGACATTAAAATTTGAATTTCATATAATTTTTATGTGTCACAAACTCATATTATTTTTTTTATTTTTTAAATTATGTATTAATAGAAATGTTAACAAAAGAATTGTTGTTACATAGACTATACAAAACTAGGTAGAAGGCCATATCTGCCCCACATATCAAAGTTTCCCATCTCTTATTCTAGACCCCACAGATATTTTTAATCTACTGTATCAATTTATTCAGGAGAAGTATGTTTAAATTTCTTGAAAGGGCAGAATAGTCTATTCAGTGCTGTGCTCCTTATAATTTAATCTTCATTTCTTTATTTCTGAAATAATTATGTTTTTTTAATAGTTCTGTCAGATTTTTCTCTATATATTTTGAGGATATGTTTTTAGCTACTTAAAGTTTAGAATTGTTATATCTTGATGGGGAATGTAACATTTAATCACTATGCAATTGCTTTATATTCTAGGATTCTTTTTTTCTTTTTTTGGCTCTATTTTGCCTATATTATTATAGCTATAACCGCTATTGTTTAGTACTTTCCCAGGATAACTTTTCCCACTATTTATTTTACTTTTTACTTTTTGTGATTTATGTTTAAATGTGTCCCTTGTAAGCAGCATATAGGTGCTTGTCTTAAAAATTCAATATGACAAGTTTTGTCTTTTAACTGGAGGTTTTAGTATGCTTATTGTATAATAGATATTTTCTGAAAATGTCTTTATGTTGTCCTCATTCTTGAAAGATAATTTCACTGGATATAGAATTCTAGATTGATAGGCATTTTCTCTCTGTACATTGAAAACAATTCTCCATTTTCTTCTTGCTTTCAGTGTTGGTGTTGAAAAGATGGCTGTCTGTCTAATTATTCCTTTGAAGATAATCTAACAACCTTTAAAATATTTTTTATTGAAATTTCAATATGATTTAAGTTATGGATTTCTTTTTATTATCCAAGTAAGGATACATTGGGCTTCTTGAATCTGTAGATTATTAATTTTCATTGATTCTGAAAAGTTCTTAATTATATTTCTTCAAATACTGTTTTCAATCCATTTCTTTCTCTTCTAAAATTCCAGTTAAACATATATTAGAGGACTTTAACCTCTCTTTCATTGCTTTTACCACTTTGGCTCTCTGAGCTTCATTCTAAATAATTTCTACAGGTGTATCTTTCTGTTCTCTTTTAATGCTCTATAAATATAAATAGGTCCAAAATGAATCTTAGGTTAATAGAAAGGCTTAGCTTGATGTATCTGTCTTCGTTGGTTCCCACTATTAGTTGAGCCTGTGTTTTAGGCCAAGATCCATGTGTTGTGATACACCTTTCATGGTACAAAACTGAAGGATCTTCCTGGTGAATAATCTTTTTCTATCTTTGCTTGCAGTTTGTGTCTGAGTCTGAGTTTACCTGGATGGAGGCTTGATAACACTGCAAGTCTCATCTATAGATTACTGATTATTATTCATACAAATGAAGTAAATCTACCCTGACAGAGGGTTAGAGATAGTATCCACAGAGTTCCATGTGGGTATCTTCCTGTTCCACGTGGATGGTGGTGGTAGGGATGAGGGAAAGTATGTATTAGGTGATTATGAATGTAGTGATTAAACCGTACAAATCACATCTCCTCCAGTGAGAGGCCAAGGATATGCCTAGTTGATAAGTTTCTTCAGAGTCTGGGCTGAAGAGAAGTATTTCCTATCTACAACTGATAAAATAAACTCAGAGACTGAAAAGTTAAAAATCTAGTAAAATGCTAGAGTCCAGTAAGTCAAAAGGAGTCTGAAAGTTTGACAGATTTATGGGAGGAAAAGGTAGGCTTTAAAAACCATGGTACAGAGCCCAAAAAATTGGATCCATGGAGAAATAAGCAAGACTTAAAAGTGTCCAGAGATTGACCAGAACAGGTATTGTGCCACAGAGAGTGAACGGTATATATGCACGTGTATGTTTGGGAGAAAGGTAACAAGAATCCAGCCAAGTTTCAAGTGCCAAGATTAAGATATTCGTAACCTGATATTTTTACCCATTGAGAAATAATATAATTGATGAGTACTACTTAGAATTTCTATGCCACAGTGTCTTCACACTGTATCAAAACAACGAATGATTTATATAATTGATATCACAGTTATATTGTTGTGTTTGGTTTTACTTGCACTTCCACAGGAAAAAGTCACAAAAATCTATCAACTGTGTCACATAAGAATGAAATCCATGAACCTACCCCAGAAGTGGTTCCAACAGTAACTCCTGTGGAGGTTCATGGAGGCACCTGGTTTACAACCACACCTGAAGGAAATCGGATTGGCACCAAAGGATCAGAAAGAATAGCAGACTTGGCACCATTTTTATCCTTTCAAGCCACAGATCCTGTCAATGGAATGGTATGGCAAACTATTATGTATTATAAAATTTCCTAAATCACTAGGATTCTGAAACAGCTCATAAAAGAGTGCCTGGCAAATAAAGATTCAGTAGCTATTTTTTAAGTAGTAAGTCGTGGATGGATGGATGGATGGATGGATGGATGGATGGATGGATGGATGGATGGATGGTTGGATGGATGGATGGATGGATGGATGGATGGGTGGGTGGGTGGATGGATGGATCTTCCCAAATCTAAAAGCATTGTGTGCTTTATTTGACCAGCATAGTGTATCATGAAACAGTAATTTTCAAAATCAGAGACAGCCCATGAATTTCTATGCCATTTTTGGACACATAAAATTAATGGTATCATACATTTCCTTATGTCGAATGCATTTGTGTATATGTCTTACTTTCTAGACCTGAGAGCCTATGCCTTATTCCTACTTTTTTGTGTGTACCTGACATGAGTGACAGAGAAATATTTGTTCACGATCCTTGACTGCAAGGAATTTATAGTACATTTAAGGAAATGTTCACGTTAAAAACCTCAAGAACCTCACAGCGCAACTGTACAAAAGACACCATTTGCAGCATAAAAATAAGTAGCAATTGAGTGGTATAGAAAATAATGTTTTTGTTTAGGATGTGACACTGAAACTCCTGGCATGAAGAGCAGCACACTCCGTGTGCCAGGCTTTCTGTTAGGGGTTTTGCATACATTAACTTATTAGTCCTCAACCAATGAAGGTTATTAGCCATGTGAGGAAATTGGGCCTCGGCAAGTTACATAATGTGGTCACGAGTACAAATCCAGGAAGTGCGGGATGAGAACCGATTTTTGGTGACTGAAAACTGGGCTCTTCTTTTCCATTCCCCAGCTAGTCTTCTGACATCTTACATGGAGCTTTGCTGCACCCTCTGAATTTGTACAAGAATTCGATGCCTGATCTCTAGTTCCTAGACTTCTACCCTTGTTTATAGCCACGTGTTGCTGGTCAAAAGCAAAATGTCCTCTTGCTATTGAGATGAATTATGTTACCTGATCAAATGTGTCTTCCTTTCTTCCTTAGTCTACTTCTGAAATAATGTTTATAACCTCTCACTTTGTTTGCCAGTTCTCTTTGTTTTGGGGAGATTCAAAGCATGTAACATCTCAAAAGACTTTCTGGTCACTTCAAATAACTCACTTTAATTCAGCTCCTGACGTAGATTGCTTAGCTTAATATACAATTTTTGTTAATATTTCTTCTTTAAGAACTCTCAATTTCCCTTACTGATACCTATCACCATTATGGAGACATGAACCAAGATCCAAGAGCCTAGATTCAAGCATGAATTAATCATCAGACACCAGACAGAAGAATAACAATAATGAAGATATTTATGGAGCACTCACTGTGTCCAGGCCCTGTTGTCACTGCTGTCCACATACTGACTCATTTCGTTCTCACAACAAACTGTTGTTTCCACTTTACAGATGAGGCAGCTAAGTCAGCTACAGAGAGGGTACCTAATTTTCCTAACATCACACAGCACGTGTTAGCGTCAGGATGTGGACCCCAGTGTTTAAACAGCTCTTCAAATAAGGGCCAAGAAACTGACATCATCATATGCAACAAACTTGAAAATGGATGTTGTTCACAACAACACCTGATGTGAAGTGTCAGGATTTAGAGGCACCGACCTCGTGGGAAGCAGACCTGGGTTTGAACCCCAGACACACGTTTTACTGTATGTATGACTTTGGACCTGTTTCAGATCTGGTCTTCTGTGTTCGTAAAACGGAGGTAATCGCCATTACCTGAAAGTGTTGGGAAGATTAATACCAGACCCGGCCCTCTCAGGTGTTCAGTAAGAGTTCCTGCTGTTGTGTTCTTACCACCCGTGAGAATAGTGATTACCCTACTGTGTGGTGCCCAGACAGAGGCACGCGGTGTTGTGAAACATTTGAACAATTCTCAGCAATGTGTCACTCTCCATCCTCGGTGAAGAGCTGGTGTTAATCATTGCTAATCTGACCACCGACTAATGTTGAGCCCTTCACCAGCATTATCTCGTTTACTGCACATGCATTAGTATCCCAAGGAGGATACGAGTGTTGACTCCATTTTGCAGAAGAGGAAACTAGAGCACAGAGAGGTTAAGCAACTTGCCTGATTCACCCAGCCATTCGTGGAACGAGGATTTGAACTGAACTCAGGCAGCGTAAGTCCACAGTTCACACACTCACCTACTACCTTGTAGAGCAGCATGTCTCCTTATACACACCTGCTGAGAGTGCCAGTGATAAGAACCTAAAATAATGATCAGTGTGCATCTCTCCCTGAAATACAGTGATTTCTGCCTGCTGTAAAGAAATAAGAAGGTAATTATCACCTGCTCCCAATAGCCCTAAACCTTTGAGTCAAGACATAGCTAACAAACTTACTCTCACATCCATCGGGACTGTTCAGCAAATATTCTGACCCTTTCAGTTAGGAAAGGACAAGTTAGAAAAGACTCTGTGATGAAACTCTACATTATATAATTTGCAATACTATTGTTGCTGGCTGAGCTCTCCAGAAGCAGATACTGAGATGGAGTTTAGAGTACAAGACATTTATTTGGAAACCATCTGTGAAAGGAAGCAGGTGGAAGCATGAATCGGCAGAGGGAGAAGCTGAGCTGTGGCACCGACCCGGCAAAGCCTGCATCATTGGGCAGGAGCTCAGCAGCCAAGTGTCACATGTCCCAGTGGCCCAAGTCTGGCAGCAGGAACCAGAGTGGTACACCTCTGCCTCACTCGGTCACTGGACACAGCTATCTATCCTGGAACAATGTGTCACTCAAAGAAAGCATCTGTCTGCAGCCGGGGCCACGCTGAAAGAGCTGAGAGCCATGGAGGCTGTTGGCTGACTGCCCCTCACTGTTTGGGAGCAAGGCCTTTCATCAAGCGAGATCCGGGCCATGCAATTTCATGTCTGCCACATTTATGTGCATGTGTGTGCGCACACACACCACCTACCCACCCCCCTACCCTCCCACACACACAGTGGTGGTTTAGAACTTCTCTGGTCAACCATTAAGGTACAGTGTATGAGGGCCTGATCGTCCTTTCAGATAGAAGCATTGGTGTGTAACTCCTAGAGGACGGATTTGAGCTTCAGCCTTGTTCATCATTGTATCCCCAGCATCTGTCACAGTTCGCCACACGCAGCACTCCCTAAATCTGCGTTCCATGGGATTGCATCGGAATAGATCTGGAAAATACTGGGCTGACCAAGTGCCTAGCCTTTGGCTTCCGGTCTTGACCGATACAGCTAGTTTCCAAGGAAGCAAGCAGATCGGGGTCAGGCCAGTCCAGATGTTAATTTTTTTACTCACAGATAGGCGACCGTGGAAGGAATATGAGTTTTGAAGTCAGCCTCAGTGCAACACCAGCGCTGGCATTTGCTGAGTGACTTCTCCAAGCCTAAATTTCCTCGTGTGCAAAATGCGATATCATCATCGCCTGCCTCCCAGGATTGTTGTAAAAGTTAGACCAAGTAGATGGGCTAAAACTTTCACTTATATAAATGTCCAGGATTCTGTGTGGTGTTGAGTGGGGTGGGAAAATAAACGCACTTCCCTGGTCAAAGCACTTCCCTGGTCAAATGATCATGCTATACTACCTTGGTATGTTCAGGTTATGACGACTCGAGAGGACAAAGTGATCATTGTTGAAAAGAAAGACGGGACTCGGATAGTGGATCACGCTGACGGCACCAGAATCACCACCTTTTACCAAGTTTATGAAGATCATATTATTCCTCCAGATGATCAAGAAATAAGTACGTGTTAGTTTCCAAGTATGTGGCAATGTTTTATCAGTCTTTGGGATTAGATAGGGAAAGTGGGACAGCTCTGGTTGGCTGACGGATAGTAAGAGTCCGTTTTCCATTTTCACCACTGAAAACCTGCAGTCTGAATTGGCGGCAACTAAACGTTAATTACCGTGACTCAGCTGTCCTGGACATTAGCTCTCAGAGCTGTTTTCTTTCGATCCTTTACAGAATCAAATGTGCACAAGTAGGTGACCTCAGATAGGTCCTCCTTCGGTTCTGAGCATGTGTCTCATTCTCCGAAAGGTGGTGTGAGAGAAAAACAAGCTGCTGTAGGCTTATAGATTCTTGGAACTGAAACCTGTTCAAAGAATCCGGAAACGTACCACCCTTCCTAACCTAAATTTAAACAAGATTTTTAAAGAAAAATGATTCTGTGAGTCCCTTTTCTTTAATTCCAGAGTTGGTTTGTTTAATGCGTTAAGTGCTTCGTTGCCAAATTAGGTGCCACAAAATTGTCAAGTGAGTGGGAAAAGAGGAGCCTTCATATCCCACTAGTTAGGGTGGTAATGAAGACTCCCTTGGGAGGGCGGTTTAAAAATATCTAGTAAATTGAAAAAAAATTGCCTGTCATATGATACACAAACCTTGCTTCCAGGTGTATAGAGAAAGACACATGCACACATTTTACAAGGAGTCAGGTTACTGGGGTGCTGCTTGCAACACTGAGTGTAATATTCAAGTACTGGGAAAACATAAATGTCCATCAATAATAGAGTAGAAAAAGTATGTACTTATAAAGGAATACTATACAGTGGCTAAAAGGAATAACACACACACACACACACACACCATACACGTACACACACACACACACACACACACACGTATCCAGATAGCTGAAGGTCTCAAAACAATGTTAAGTGAAAAAAGGCGGTACAGAATGATACCGAATAATATATATCTTATGCCAATTTAAAGCACCCAAAATATTATGCATTGTTTTTGATACACACATTTATATAAAAGTATACAAATGGATTGCAAGAGAAGGGAATAAACCCCAGAGATAAGGAGGAAAGTGAACTGGAACTTGTAATTTTTCTCTTATGTATATGTTAAAAGTGTTGAAACAAATATGGCAAAACATTAACAAGTATAAATTGTAGTTGATGAGTATACGAGTCGTTAAATGATCATTTCTGGATGTCTTCAATTTCTCAAAATAAAAAGAGTAGTGAGAGCGAAACAACACACTAAGTAAGAAGATTGTTCTGAAAGAATCGGTCACAGGGAGCAGACGGCACTTGGGGCTCAGTCTTGACCTCTAGTCGAGGAGCCGGGAGACGACTCTAAACCCCCAGCCAGCTTCTTGCCCCACATGTGAATCTTCTCAGATCTACTCACCTGGCATGTGCTTGCCTCCAAAGGTCCTCAGACGGTCACCAGGCAGGTGAAGTGCATGCGGATAGAAAGCTCATACTATGCCACTGTCATTACCAACTGCGAGGACAGTAGCTGCTGCGCCACCTTTGGGGACGGGACATCTGTTATTGCAAAGCCACAGGGGACGTACCAGGTAGGTGTGGGGGGTAGATGAGGAGTGCCAAAGATGAGTGTCCATTGGCCTGAGAAACCCCACTCCTCGGGACATTGCACACTCGTGCCATGGCTGCTGCTGTCTTGTCTCATCCGGTCTTAGAACACACATCTTGATCTCTATTTATTCCCCTTTTGTATGATCCATTCCAGGAAAAAGCACTGTCTTGCTTGTCTTTCAATGCTTTGGCGTTTCCGCAGCAAGGTCAGACGCCAGGATGTATTTGTTGAGGATCCTTTCTGGGGCAAGCAGCCTGCACGTGGGTGACTTGGCCCGTGCCTACCTGCCCATTTTCACCTCCGGCCCCCTCCACCCACATTCTCTCTCTCCCGTCCTTCCCACCTCCAGTCCATCCCCACTCCACCTGACATGCCCAGGAGGGAACAGACGGTCTGTGTGGTCCTGGGAGAGCAGCTGGCCCAGCTGAAGCAAAGCTTTGTCCTTGGAGGGCCTGGGAAAAGCTTATTAGTAACTCCACTACCTCCCTGCGTTCCCCTGTGAAACACAGCCACCTCCTGTCAGTCCCTTGCGTCTTAGAAGGATTTGCCCTCACCTGTCCTCTTGCTGGAGAAGGGCCACATGGAAAGGGTCTCATCTAACGTCACAGGAGACTGAGACTCAAAGCCAGGACACAGTGGGCAAAGGCCTCCGTGACAAACATCGGTTACTACAAAAGCTGCTGAAGCCAGTTTATCCCTCCCATCTCTCCTGATGACGTTGTCCTACCCCCTCTCCATCCAACACAGATCATAATGGGGCAAGGAAGCTGCTGACAGTGAGAAAAGACTGTGAAATGTGCAATCGGAGAAGGGGGTGCAGTTTTTACGTAGCATTCAGAATGGCCGTTTTATAGGCAGATTGGCAGCATCCATATTCCAGTACTATGTTCCTACCAGATGTCATTAGAATTTCCTAAGATTCTGTGACGAGGCCAGCTTTTGCCTTATTTTTATCATCGCCCCAAACGAACGGTTACAACTGTTGGGGCCAAGGAATTTTAGCACCAATGACCACGAGTTACCACTGAAGGAAAAAAACAGAAAATAATTCCAACTTGGAGACATTCAATGTCTGTCACTGCGGTGTGGCCACGAGCTCCTTCCAGGTTTGCCCAGTCTCCCAAGACACAGCCCAAGGAAGGATTGGATGGTTGGTGGCTCCTGGCTGAGAAACACACAGACCTTAGTTCCCAACTGAAAAACAAACAAACAAACAAACAAACAAAAAATTAAGTTTACCGACACCTATTTTATAGTTCTATAGTTTTACAGAACTCAAACATGGTCTTTGAAAATACCTTCTGCTCACCCTCTATTGGTTGGTCTTTGTGTGGACAGTGAGGTGAGTCAGGCTGGATTTGAGGCAATGTATCAAAAAGAGAGGAAAAGCTTGGCCACTGTTGTACTTTGGCAGCATAAGAAAGATGCATCAGAATACCAGTTGTCATTCTCTGTGGTTATAATGTGTCACAAGTGAGGACAAATGAAATGAGGACAAATGAAAGCTCCGAAAAGCGTTCGTCAAATAGCTTTTGACCCTCTTGGAGGCGATTCTCGCCAAGAACACAGAAAGGATCCCAAGCATTTTGAATGGGGCCAAATGTATTTACTTCAGTTAAAATATATTTATTTGTATTATGTTAAATATCAGAAATAGGAAGGCACAAGGCAATAACTTGGAAGAGATATTAATGTGAGTAGATAAAATATGAAGAAAGTGTATCCCAGTTACTCAGTTTGCCTTTTTATCAAACCTTAAGTTCCCTCTGGGGTTTTCTTCCTGGAAGAAAAGTTTGTGGCTGGGATCTATGGATATTTTTTTTTCCTAAAATGATTTCCCAAATCCTTTCAATTGAACAAGAGATTTTTAATAATTTCTCTCTTTCTGTTACCCTTCCAGGTCTTACCTCCAAACACAGGCTGTCTTCATATTGATAGGGATTGTTCGGCTATATATTGCCACGAACCGAGCAGTGATATGTACCATCCCTTTCAAAAACGTGAGCAGCTGAGAGTTAGCAGGTACATCATGAAGCACACCTCAGAGGTTCTCTGTGAGGTCCTGGATCCTGAGGGAAACACCTTCAAGGTAAGGTGCCTCGTTAGTGTGGCGAGACAGGCTGTGGCTTTGCTTTTCCGCTATTTCACACGAGAGAACCTCCGTGTAGCTTTTTACCTTCGCTTCCTTGGGAGGAGTTATCTGCTTCTTGCCAACACTTTGGGAAAGCATTCGTAAATGTCTGTTATCAAAGATCTTGGATTGCAATCATCAGAACCTTTGGTTCTCAAGTGTGCTTCCACAGGGGCTAGCAAGCCCAATGTTAAAGCCAAATACATAATGAGAGCCGAAGGGAAGAAACATTACTAAGCATCTAAAAATGATGCCAACAAAAAGGAATGAGCAAAGAATGGTCTGTATCCGGGTTAAAATAAGAACGAAGACCTGGGGCAGCAGGCCAGTGTGTCTGACATGGCAGACGCTCCGGGGTGACAGTATCAGCGGGGGAGGGTTCTAATAGGGCTGGACATTGGGAGGTGGGCGGCCTGGAGAGGAGCGTGTCTATTCATGGTAGAGCTCTAGCTTCTATTTCTCCGTCCTTCAATACCACAACTACCCTCTTCCCTCTAGGCCAAGCTTTGGCAAGCCGTGGCCACTTGTTTACATAGGCCCAATAGCGAAAAAGGGTTTTGGTATTTTTAAATAGTTGGGAAAAAGTCCAAAGGAGAAGAATACTTCATGATACATAAAAAGTATAGGAAATTTGAATTTCAGTGTCATGCTATAAAGTTTTGTTGGAACGCAGCCATGCTTCTTTGTTTGCATATTGTCCATGGCTTTTGGCATGGAACAGCGCAGTTGAGTAGTTGTAACAGACTGTATGGCCCACAAACCCTGAAATATTTGCTCCCTGGCCCCTGACAGTAAAAGTTTGCCAGCCTCTCCTCTAAGCTCTTAAGTCTTTTTTTCGCTCCTCATCCAACAGTAGAATTTCATGTATTGAATGGTGGGTGGTGAAGTTATCTTTTAGATCTGGAACCATACCCTAAAATCCCCAACTTTGTTTTGGTTTGCAGGCAAGCCTTGATCCAGCTTATTTTTTCTGTACTAAGTAAATGAACTATTTGCAGTATGAGTTCAGGCTGCTAATAAACTTCAATTTACAATGAATTGAAATTCAAAGCCCCAAACCCTCTAGGTTGAAACACGTGAGTCATCGAGGCCAACCATTCTTCTAGGCTTTCATCATCTTCCCAGCGCCCCCTTCAGTGATTTTTCAGCCTGAACCACACTTCTTCTTGGAGAGAACCCTGCCATATCTAGACATTTCTAGATGGTAGTCATGGCAAAACATTCTTCTCCTGTTGCTTCTAAATCTGTTTCTCTGTATAATCTCTCCATGAGTCCTAATTCTGTGCTTGGGATTGCGGAATGTAAACCTTTTTCCATGCGATCACTTTTTTAATGTTTCAAGATGAGTATCTCCTGAGTAGGCTTTTCTCCATGTTTAAATTCCCACTTCCTTGAACTAAATCCTCAGAAGATAAGGATTTGAGTCCCCTGCCATCTAGTGACCTTCCTCTCTGTATTCTTGTTTGTCGTCCAGTTTGTTTTCACAGTCTGCGCCTGGTTTGTGGGTGGAGATGTGGTACTAGGGTTTCCCTTTAATTCATGCAGTCTATACACAGAAATAGCCCTGATTTTCCAAGAAAACAAGAAGCTCACCTGCTTTCTCAAATGAGAGGTCAGCAGAAAGGTAAGCTTTATGGCACTTTTTCTCTTTCGGTTGCTTATATGCTTTGTCCCTTAGGTCATGGCTGATGGTAGTACATCGACCAGACTACTTGAAAACCATCTGGAAGATTATTTAAAGGCAGAACCTGAAGGCTATGAGAGTTTATCATCTACTCACTTTCATAAGAATCACTTGCAAGTCTATGGTGAACATGTTCCCAGGTAATGCGGTAAAAGTGACACCAGGACTTCTTGTTTTTAATTCCAAGTTCAAGGAGCATTTTAACCGAGTACATCAAGTGATTCGATGGTTATTCCTTCATAGGTTTTTTGTTATCTATGCCGATGGGTCAGGAGTGGAACTCCTTCGAGACAGTGACATAGAAGAATACCTGTCCTTGGCATATGGAGAACCCACCACCGCCGTTCTTCAAGACCCCGTACAGGAGCAGCCGGGTAGGACCGGGGATTCCGGGATGCACAGAGTCCCTTCACCAGCTCGCCTCTCTTCATCCAGTCCGCCCATCCCCCAACCCCACCCCTGCCCTGTCCTCTCTGCTTTTTTCCCTTTGCTCACTTTTCTACTCTCCTTTCCACCGGGCCATGTCTGCCTATTTATACAGTTTTTTAAAAATTCACATCAAGCTTTATCTGAGCATTAGCCTATGTAAACTCTGGCTCAGTCCTTCTTCTACCTAGAAGCAGATTCACAGTTGTGTTTCGATATGTTAGGTATGTATCTAGGTTCCCATGTATGTGTTCTTTTCATGTTGGTAGGAAAAAAACAAAGACAAGTGAGGTAGGTCTTGTAAGTTCATTTTTGTCATTTTAAAGGTATTGCCTTGATGAACTTAATATAATAGGAATAGAAAATACATTTGATGTGTGAGTTAGAAAGCCAACCTGAAATATAGGATAAGTTACATGATCTATTCGTTGGGCATTTATATTATTTTCATCAATTTCAAAGAAATCAGTGTGCAACTAAAGGTTGGAAACATATATTGCATTAAGTCAGAACCAGCAGTCAGAACCATATGTGGATTGAAACATAAATACACACTTGCATATTAGCTGTGTACTGACCTCATGTGCTGTGTCTGAGTTTATGTGTGTGTTCTTGTCATCTTCGCTCCGGTTGGTAGGATGTATTATGTGCTCCTTTCTGAACATGCCTTGTGCACTTGTATCTTAGTGTGTCAGTGCACACGTGCATGACATCATACACCTGATCTTTGTGCATATAAAGGGCAGAGCGCTCCGACTGATGGTGCAGTGTACGTGCAGAACTATATGAGCATGAGAACTCATCTCAAGGTGCCTTGCTAGTCAGCCATTTAATTCACATCCCCTTGATGACCCACCACGTGCCAAACACTGGCCGGGTATCAGGGATGCAATGGTGAGCTAAGACAGTGTGGACTCTGCTTTCATAGAGCTTAAAGCTTAATGAGACAGATAGGCGTTAATTATGTAGTCACACAGGTAACTGTATGATTCTATTGGGATAAGGTCATGAAGGAAAGGAATCCAGTTCTATGAGTGCATCTAACAGCAACCTGACGCAGTCTAGAAGGCTTCCCCGAAGACATTGGAGCCAACAGAGGTGGATGAGTAGGAGTTAATTAAGAGAAGAAGAGACAGTACAAACAGGAAGCACAAAACATTGGAGAAGACGGGGGAACAGGCCAAAGTAACCAAAACACAAAAGGAAAAATAGTGCAAGTTGAGGCAGGGATGAGAAAACATTAAGGACTCAGTTTTCTCCTGGGAGCAGTGGGAATCTAAGAAGACTTTAAATCGTGGTCCAGCATAACCAGTCACCAGGACTGCTGGGGGGAGTCCCCTCACAGAGCCCGTGTGGGTAGGAAAGCTAGTCATTACTGTGGTCCAGAGCAGGACGTCTCTGAGGCAAATGATGTGAGATGCAGACAGGGGGAAGGGACAAAGTGGGTGAACTCAGGGAATGTTTAGTGGTACAACTGACAGGACTCGGATGTGGAGTTTGAAGGACAGAGAGGTGTCACTGAATACTTCCGGGTAATCTACATCCAGTCGCAAGGTGTTACAGAGACTAAACGCCTCACCTTTTGTGTTAGGTTATAAGGCCCTTAAGTATCATAGCTGTGTCTCACTTAACCAAAAATTGTTGAATTTAGTGAATAGCTATTGGATTTTTCGGAGTATTTTTCATAAGGAAATGACCGACCCTCTGGTAACTCTCTTTGAACTAGGGACCCTCAGCATCACTGTCCTTCGTCCCTTCCACGAATCGTCACCATGGCTAATGAAGAAAGAACTAGATACAATTGTCCCTCCTAATCTCCAGTCAAGGTCATGGGAGACATTTCCCTCAATTGAGGTATAAATTTGATTGTAAAAACTCGCTATATTTGCTTATCCATCCATTAATGAACCAGAGTCTATGGTCTTCTCCCACATATTCATATGTTTTTATTCTTGTGTAAATTGTGAACAGGCTTAAGGAGCTTTATATTTGAAGATTTTACCATTTGTAAATTTTAGATATACCTGACTGACTAAGCTGTTTTATTTCTTTTATCCAATATTTCAGGCTTGAACATCTTCCTGTAATACAAAAATAGCCACTCTGAGTCACCCATTACACCTCCCCTCTCATGGAATTGCTGATACGATCCAATACAGAAATAATTCCCTCTTCTGCTTCCTTATCTCAGTTGTTACACACAATTTTAGGTCTTTCACTCTCCCTTCTTCCTTAACTTACTAATGCACAAACTGAATAGGTAAGAATAATGTGAAGGATTATATACAGGAATTTGCAACTCTCATGTTAAAAGGTCAACATAATTAGGTCACATTAGTGGAGTCCCACCCAAAGTTCTCTTCAAGAATGAAAGGACATACCTTGAGCAGGAATCGTGAAATCCTGCCTCTTGCAAGACGTGCCATTTCATTTTGCAAGCAACGTATGTGGTACGTCCGGCATACTGTCAGATGCTAAGGGATTAAGTCGGTAAAGACTTTGACCGTGCGATCACAGAGAGATCCTGGCGTTGAGGAGGATAGTGTTTTGAGTTATGAGGACTTCTGCTTCCCGACACTATTTTGTAACAGCAGGGACACAGATGATGAACACTTAGGATAACAAAGATCTAGCACTTGTGTTTTAATTTGGTGACCAGAATCAACATCGTGAATGATGATGGTCTAAATTCTAGTCCTGACTCTACCAGTTATTAATGTGGGACTTGGGACAAGTCACCCGGGACCTTTACCTCCTTATCTAAAAAAATGAAAAGGCCACACCAGGTGACTCAGTAAGGCTGTCTCCAAGTTGAAAGTACTACATGATGACAAATAACATGGCGCATCTGAGATTAATGAAGGAAATTCATTCGCTCCCTCTGTAACTCCTACAGCTATGACCTTCTGCGACCGTGGCCTAGCCCAGGCAAGATCCTAAGTGGTTATCACCGACCAGGCATGGGACACCGAATAGCAATTTAAAACGAAGCACATCACACACACTTGGGGATACAGGGCATCACTCCTGAAAATCATTTACAAGGATAACATAGAGATGGGAGTCCACTCAAAGGCAGACATCTCTGCTTAAGAGGTCCCAGAAAGACTCTGGAGGCATGCTTTATCTAAAGAGAGCTCAAAGACCACCCAGATCTATGGGTTGATTTCTCTCTCAAAGAATCTCTACATCAAAATGAACCTGGCACCAGGAAGTTAAACACTGTTTCATTCCCAGTGTCTTCGGCCAGCTGTGGGCATTAAAGACTAGTCACATGCTTTTGACATGAGCCAGGCTGCAGCTGCATTGTCAGGGCCCAGCATGGCTTAGCACTCCCCTCGGTGCTAGCCAGTGGGACATCATGCAACAGAATTTTAAAGCATCCAGATTATTGGTAGCACATATAAAGAGGAACGCTTGCCCAGTTCTGTTACCGAATTTTCTTACAGTATTTCCGAAACTTTCAGAGGGCAGGAATCTTCCCCCCCCCCACCATTCTATTCCCCAACAAGTGGTTCCTAGTGCAGTGTCTACATAATAAATACTCAGTTAAAAAACAAATTCGAATGTTAAGGCATTCTGATTGCTTTGGTGGTGGTTTTGCTTTGTTTTGTTAACAGAAAAAAACTCCAGGACCCCCTTTTGGCACTCAGAATTGGAAGAACCTTATCACTGGGGCCAAACAGCTCGTGGGGGCCCCAGCCCCGATACTCAAGAGTCCCAAGGTGCTGCAGATACGCCAGTTCATCCAGCACGAGGTCATAACGGATGAGGTGAAACTGAAGCTGCAGCTGTCCCTTAAGGTAATGGAATCCAGGTCACTTGACCCAAAAGAATCAGGAACAAGCCAATCACTCCTCCTGGTTTCCTGAGGAACCTGAAATTATGTAATCCTACCAATATATATGTAATGCCGCATATGAATGTCAATCTTCTACAGAGTAGGAGGTTGAGAGGTAGAAAATACTTAACGATTCCCATAAAGTATAGGAAGTATTGGGGCCCCCAAGACATTGAGAAGATAAGTACCTTGTGTGTGTGATTGCTGTACAGAGTTCTCCTTCTTTCTCATTATATGGAAAACTAGCTTAGTGACCTCTGGAAAAGGGCAGAACTGCGTATTAATCTGATGTCTATCCATGGAAAAAAAGGACAAGTTTAGTTTGGGGAAATGGCCTAAGAATTTGTAAAAGTATCGGTCATTGTATAAGCACATCTATGATATCTCACAGTCTAGCTTGTTAACTCTCTCAGGACAGGGATCATATGTGTATTGATTATGCCTAATGTCTAGCACCTGGCATAGAGCAGGGGACCGTTATTTGTGGAAGTAGATCAAATATTTATGGAAAAGTAAAGTATATTTCTCTTGGACGCAAAGGCATGGGCTAGCAACTAACTTAACACTCATAGGTAGAATCATAAAGACTATCCCTGGAGAACACTCTAGGACTCATCTAACCCAACTCTGTCCCTTGTATTGGCAAAGACACTGGAGCACACAGTTAGAAGTCAGGCCTCTCTCAACTCTTGGTACAGTTCTAATATCCTCTGGCCCTCAAAGTTTGGCTGTTGAATTTTTCAGGTCTTTGCTTACTAACGTATTAGAGAAAAGACTTTCCAGATTGCTTGAGTAGTAACTAACTCATGGTTGAGTGTTGTGAACTTACCTACTCTTAATCTTTTTGTAATATTTCAAGTTGATGTTGATTATTTTGGTGTGTGTCTCTCTCTCTCGCTACCTTATTTCTGGTTCTTAAGGATTTACTTTGTTCTGCTGACTTAGGATTATATAAACCATATTCTAAAGAAAGAAGATGAGCTCCAGGAAATGACAGTTAAAGATTCCAGAACTGAGGAGGAAAGAGGCAATGCTGCAGATCTCCTCAAGTTGGTTATGGTGAGTACGAAATGTTTCATATCCTGATGTTTATACTATTGTCTCAATAGTAGATGCTTCAAGATACAATATTATAAGTGATAGCTCTTTCTGCCACTATCTATGAAGCATTTGCTTCCTCCTTATAGTTTCTTATTTCTGTGGAAATATGATTCCTTATATATTGAATTTTCCCAATGCTTTTTAAATTCTCCCTTAAATCATAGATAACTCAGAAGGTTTTTAAATAAAAGTTTTCATTGTCTTCAGAGAAACTGACATTCATTGGAATGTTGAATTAATAATGAATGAAATAGGAAGGAGGAAGAAAAAAGGAATTTCTACAACTTAAAATGATTTCCATTTTTAACAATTTGTTAAGTAAAAGGAATGACTTAAAAAATCAAATAAGTGTTATATTGGCATTAAAAATAATTTGTTTTATGGCAATTTTTCTATAAGATCAAGTTGGGCAAATAAAGAATGCTTCAAAACAAAGTAAATTTTGTATGTAACATAATCATCATTATGTTGAATCATTATGGAATTCTGTCTTCATTTCAGTCTTTCCCTAAAATGGAGGAAACTACAACAAGTCATGTTACCGAAGGTAAGTGCACTTAACATTTTTCTGCAAAATATTTACAGATTTCAAAGGAACGATCTTAAATACACTTCCTAGTCTTTCTCGCATCTGAGAGCAAAGTACTGTGTACACATTTCGGTTGTCGTGTTGGCCATGTTGTATTGTAATTATTTATTTATATATGTATTTTTTCTGCCTAAATTGTGAGATTCTTGAAAACTGTGATTGCCTCTACTTCATCTTTAACTTTCATCTGTTGAATTTTTTAAAAAGTTGATATTTGACTTTTATGATAACCTAAACTTGTATTGAGAACATAACTAAGAAACAGGAAGGCAACAATCAACCAACCAACCTTCTCCCTACAACACAAACACACACACACACACACACACACACACACACACTTTTGAGTAACTACAGTTTTCCCCAAAACCTTACACTGTTTTATACTATGTAGCCCAAGCAGTCTGCTCTTAGGGAATATCCTCATTCAAAGTATATTTATTTTCAGATATACCCCGTTTACCCGAAAATAAGATCTCGCCAGACAATCAGCTCCAATGCATCTTTTGTAGCAAAAATTAATATAAGACCTGCCTTAGTCTTACATTAATTTTTGCTCCAAAAGACGCATTAGAGCTGATTGTCTGGTGAGGTCTTATTTTCGGGGAAACACAGTATACAGCCCCAACAAACTGTGGTTTGTTAGTTCACAGCAGACAAGCAGTGGAGAATATGGTGGTCTCGGGTTTTCTTTTCTATTCTGGCCGTTTGACAAAGGTCAGAAACCAGCAGCCATCACCTTCATTCAGCCCACTGATGTGCTTTGTGTGTCCCCTCACAATGTTGGCTCACACAGTTCTTTTTGTTTAGCTGGATTTTTCTTTTCTTGGAATGTCACATTATCGCATAATGTCATGTGGCTGAAGACGAATAGCAGCTGCCCCTTTGCAGTGACCGTGAACGAAAGAAGCCATCCCACCCCCGTGTCTCCGTCCTCCTACTCTGTTGTCACTCTTTTACCGAAGCAGCCCCTTATATCAAGGTTGCCAGAGTTAGCAAATAAAAATACAGAAGGTCCAGTTAAATTTGAATTTCAGATAAGCGGCAATTAATATTTGACTCTAAGTATGCGCCATGTTGTATTCACCGTATACTTTATCTGCTAACCCTACGGTGTAGCATTTGAGTTTGTCTGCCATGAGGGACAGTCACCATAGCAGGAGATGGAGATTGCTCGATAGTGAAGGACAAACTAAACATGTATGTCAAACAAATAAACAGATGCCGGCGTCAATCCAGGTCTTACATACCTGCAGCTGCCGGTGACTTGCTCATAACGGTGATCCTAAGTCAATACTCCCCAAAGTATTTCCTAAGACACTAGTCTCTGAAATGAGTTTTATGATGTTTGGAAAATGCTGTGTATTGCCTTATTTTCCTAAAGAGCCACACGTGCAGGAACGAATTCAGGGTGCAAACGAGTCCTACAGCAATGGCACATGCTTAACCTTGTATGAGTTAGTGTTTCCCAAGCTTGTGGAACCTTTTTATTTTTACCATCCCATTGAAACCAGGTTCTGTGGAATAATATTATCAAACAGCCATTGTAGTTTATTCATCTCCTTAGATGTAGGTCCTTAGATTTTGTTTTTGTTTTTGTCTTTAAACAATTTCAATAAAATGGGTGCTTCCAAAAACGAAGAAATTTAGGTAGGTAGAATGCTGATTCCCCTAATGATGGGTGACTGTGGTTTACGTTTTGACTCTTAAGATGTGTGTTGTTTAGTAAGGTATTTCATAAAAGGGGTCCGGTTTACTGTTATATTTCAGCTTGGTCATGAAAATTCTGGTAAAGACTTGATAGATTTAACATAGGCTCTTAGAAAGTATCTCAAACGAGTAATTGGATATTGCTTGTGCATTTTGCTGTGCAGAGAATAAAAGTTAAATGCATCTATTTTTAAGTTGCAGCCCACCTATCGGATTTATTCATGCAATCTTTGGCTCCTGCTGCCGAAAACCTACCAGACATCTTTACTACTGATTTCTTTGAAAAGAAATGGAAGTAAGCTGATCCAATAATGTGTTCCAATTAGTATTAAGCATACAATGACTGAGGAAATGGAGAGATGTGGGTGGGTGTCATATTCACAGGTGACCACATCAGTGGTCACCTGCCTTTCATCAGCCTTTCATCTCCCACACTGTTAACAATTTAGCATACAATGGTGGTTCTTCTTTTATCATTTGTTCATCATACTTTTCTTTCCTTTCACTTAGGCACACAACCACAGCAAAGCATTGGAAAGAACAGATAGCCCACAAGAGGTAATTCTATCCTGAAGTATACCTAAGCATGTGAAAAAGCCCAGTTTTGTAAAGTCATAGAATCTTAGAGTAGGGTAGGTGGCAATAGGTGGAAAGGTCCAACCGTCCAGCCTCCCTGCTCTTCTCTGAATCTCTTCTATGTTCAGCTTTTGCGTGATGATGTTCTTACCTCTTGAGGAAGCCCACTGGGCCGTTTAGTAGGTCCTGTCCTTCTCAGAGGCAAGAAAGCTCTCAGGTACTCTCCGCGCTTTGGTCATTCTAACATACTAATAAATATTCTAGAACTTAATGCAGACCATTAAAGGATTCTTGTAATTCCTATGAGGAACATGCTGTAAGCATTCTGTGCTTTGGTTTCCTTTCAATCCCAGCCAAGGGTCACAACCCCAGCTCTCTTGCCACAAAAAAAGGAAGGCAAACAGATTTATTGAGTATATAGAAGTATATGTGGTACCATTGTACACATTTGCAGAATGACTCCCAGGATGAATGTGCTTCTGAATAAAAATGTCTGGGTTACCTTGTGGAATGTGTGGGAGGAGGGTTGAGATCAGACCTTCGGTCTCATGGGCTGCCCCTCTATACAAGGTCACGCTATATACTGCCTCATAGAATATCTCTGAAACGCTTTCTAAGAGATGTGATGGTGGTTCTCTGTGGGGAGGAGATTGAGAGTTTAGGGGATAGTGTGGGTTGGAGACTTCCTTTTTATTACGTACGCTTTAATACTTTTTGAATTATGTACATGTTCATGTGTTATCCAGTCACGTTTTTTTTTAGAATTTTGAAACACTGACAATTTCAAATTTTGACCAATAGGTAGGTCATGGCAAGCCGATGAAAGTTTTTGAATAAGAAAGTGAAACACATCATTAGATACGCGTCCTAGAAAGACAAGTATTGGCAACATGGGAAATGGATTGGGGAGAAGGTTAAGGAAGGAGAAAATTTCAAGGAAATGGAAGGTGGTTGACAAAAGTCAGATGCTATGGAAGAATCAGAGAGGAGGATGTAAAGAAGAATCTGGGTTTATCAGTTGGAAGGTTTATTGATTTCTTTAGTGAGAACAGTTTAAGGGAGTGGGAGGCAATAGCCAGACTGCCATCGGTTGATGAATGAATCCAGTGAGGCAGTAGAGGGAAGACATTTTATCGGAAAATTAAACTTGTTTAAATAAGGTGACATGTTGTCTCAGCCAGTATTTCCGGAGAGGCCTGCTAATATGAGAAAGAGCAGTAGTCTAAGAGCCAGCAGACCTCGAGTCTGTTGCAATTTGGTTACTTACAGACTGGGTGATGCTGGTGGGTTTTACTTCAGTAAAATTTACTCCAGGAATTCAGTTTGCCTATCTATAGAATGAGGATGGTTGGACCACCTAATAGCTAAGGTCAGCACATACACTGGGTCACCAAAAGCTGACTGGCAAGGGCACTTACCACGATCACGGACTTGGTGGCAGGCAACCTGGGTTTTAATTCAAACTTCACCCCTTACTAGTTAGTGCAGTAGGGTAGGTGACTTAACTTGTCTACGCCTTGATTTTTTTTGACCAATAAAATGGCAGTAACAGTAATAACTCAGAATTATTGAAAGCTTAAATGTAAAGTACTTTGCAAAATTTCTAGCATGCAGTAAGCACTTACAATTGAAAACTATTTCAACTATATTCACCAGACAACCCCCAAATCAGTGCTTTCACAAGAAAGTTTCTTTTTTCCTCATATAAAAGAGAAGTCAGACGTGGGCCGTCCATGGTAGGCAGTGCCACGTCATCAGGAACTCAGATTTCTGCTTTGTATCTGTTCCATCAATATTAGCACATGATTTCCATCCTCAGGGTTGCTTCATGGTTGCAAAATGACTGCTGCAGCTACAGCCATTTCATCCATATTTCAGGAAGTAGGAAAAGAGGTGAGGCAAGGACAAAGGGAAACTTTCCCAGCTGAGTTAGCCGTCTTTAAAAGCTATCTGAAGTCTTGCCCAATGACTGTAGTTAACTTCTCATTGAACATCCCTATGTATAAAGAAAGCTGGGAAGTATAGAATTAGCTGGTATATTGCCTCCCCAACATAGTATTCTAATAATGGAAAGACAACCAGCAGGATTATCATGATTGCTTACATTTTACTTTGTAATCACTGATCACATTATTCATAAACCGTTACTCAGGTTTTAGTTTTTGTTTTTATTTCCAGTGCTACTGAAATTATGCAAAGTAGTAGACTCTAGCTGGCTTTTATACCTCAGAAAATTGAAAGCCAGGTGAAAAGGTCAACCATGTGGTTTTTTTAGTCTTTGAGACCAACGATAAAACCAAACTACCACCTCAGATCATTGTTTCACATCTTATATGAAAGTCTGATTTCTAAGTAGGAAAGATGACTGATTCTAGAAGAAGCAGACAACGAACCAAAACAAATTGACAAAAATAAAATGTCTGATGAGTTCACTCTTATCAGTTTTACTGTTAATGGTACCATTTTCTGTGGGATTTAGAGCTAAGACAGAAGCAAATAACATTTTGAAATATTCTATGTCTTCTTTTTTTGTCACTACGGAAATACCAACCAGGAAGGAAATCGAAAACACACGCCGTTATTTAATGGAACTTAAGAACAGAATAATATCACCCTACTGCAGATCTGAACTGAGCATGTTACGTCAGTCTCAGGTAATTGAATGTAATTGACAACTATTGGATAGAGTCCTTTTAAAAATTGTGCATATGTTATTCTGTAATGCACATTTCCCATCATTATTTCTTTCCTACATGAAACCCACTGACTAATCCATGCCTTCAAATCCATCTCCCATGAGCATTTGAGAGGAAGACTAATTTCAGTCTTGCCCCTAAGTAGAAGTTCTCTGCCAGTGTCTTGCTGCCCTTTCATCTCCCTGCCTTACATTGTCACTGTTAATTGCCCTGCCCCATCTATTTCAAACCCTTTTTAGGGTCAAATTCTCCCTATTGATGATTATCCAATGGTAAATCCCATGTTGAAGTTTTTATCCCATGAAGATTTCCTTGGCCATCAGCTGCTACGATAGCACTAAGACACTATACATTCCTGGAAGCCCGTGGAGGCATCGCGCTCCTCTCCTCTTCTATGGAATGTTGAAACGCTCAAGCGAAGTCGGTATTTACATGCGTTCAGAACTCCTTGTGAAAACTCCAGATGCTACTGTTAACCAGAGGCTGCCTGAGAAGATAGTATAGGAAATTAGGACTCATTCACAAAACTTTTTTTCCAGGCCCTTAAAAAAAAGAGAGACTTTCATCGTTGCTCATCAATTTAACATGCTCGTGGCATGGCCTTTCCGCCATGTGTAAGTCTAAAACCAAACTTTTTGGTTTTTCCTTTAAGTTTAATTATCTGGACAGCCTTTCGAAAAACGTGCCTCCTTTTACGAAGAAAGATGAAAAGGCAAAGAAAAGAGCTGTTCATCATCCACCTGACCTTCATCCAGGTAATGTGCTCTGGGTGGTGCTTATTCCTGAGACCGCTTACATGAGGAACACTCAGCAGTGGCCCCTGCGACCACAACTATAATATAATACTTCCTCCCACGTTATGTCTCAGTAATAGCTAATGATAAAACCTACTGTGACCTGTATATTACAGACTTGGCCGAGTTATATGAAGAAACCAAGATGTAAATAAAATTTAGTTGTCATCCTGTATGCTTAAAATTGACCTAAATGCGTTAAGAAAACCTGACTAATTTAAAAATCAAGGGAGGAATGAAAGATTGTTGTCAAGCAGGGTATTCACGTAGTCCAAAAGCATGCTGCTCCTATTACATACTAATTATAAAGAGGAAAATGTACCTTTACAATGGAAGGAGGGCATTTTCCACCTGAACCAAGTGATCAAACTTGAGCTAGTTGTGAGAAACCTAGCATTAGGTGCTTTCTCATAGACTGCAATACCAAGTGCATTATACTGTGTTTCCCCGAAAATAAGACCTAGCTGGACCATCAGCTCTAATGCGTCTTTTGGAACAAAACTTAATATAAGACCCGGTCTTTTTAATATAATATCATACCGGGTATAATATAATATAATATAATATAATATAATATGATATAATATGATATAATACAGTATAATATAATATAATATAACATGATATAAAATACCGAGTCTTAATATTTAATTTTTGCTCCAAAAGATGCATTAGAGCTGATGGTCTGGCTAGGTCTTATTTTCGGGGAAACATGGTATGAAATATATGAAGTAGAATTTTTGCCAAAAATCCTTAACCTGAAATTGATCAAGAGGAAACAATCAGCCAGATCCAGGATGTTGACAGAATGTTGACATTTTATAAGACAACGGGCCTGGACACTTCAAAAAAATAGTCAATATTATTAACAAGGGAAAACATGGGGTAATTGTCCTATATTTAAAAAGAGACATGAAAACTGCATGCAGTACATGACGTTTGGATGCTGGATTGAGAAAAAGCAGCTATCAAAGATATTTTGGAGCAACTGTACAGGTCTGAATAGGGGGTATATATTAGTGGGTGTTTTGGCGTTACTGAGTTTCATGGGGTGTAATGCTGGTGTTAGGACATGTAGGAGAATGTCTTCATTTCAGGAGATGCCTGTTGGAGAATTTAGGGATGAAATGAAATGTAGCGCTTCTCTTTAATACACTGGGTCGTTAAAACAGCCAGATAGAGAAATTTTCTACTGGACAATACAATACCAAAAGTTCAGGCGCCTGGAATGAACACAGCCAAAGAAAACAGCTGATTATCACGTAGTTTGCAAAGCACAGATGAAGGCTGGAACAATGACATGTACATGCGATGGGGAGAGGTCAGGGATGAGGGTCGATGGTACTTATGCCATCCCCTGCTCCTGGGCAGACAGCACTAATCAATCAAGCCTACTCGACCCATAAAGGGGGCGAGGCTTTGGTTTTTCCAGCTCAGTCCTCCAGGCAGCCACCACCATTCAATGAGGGTTGGCAAACACACACAGCTGAAATGAATCTGCATCCCCGGCCCTTATTTATTTTAAATTTCCTTTCACATGACACTGATTTCTTAGATCCATTTTAATAAAGAACTACATTTTCACAGTAATGGATGGATTTAGATGGGCAATGTTTTTCTAAAGCATATCTTAGTTGCTTTTGCTGGGTAAAAGTAGGCCAAATTACTGGGTCTCTGCTTTATAACCCGACCAGATAACCCCTCCTGTGTGGTCATAGGCCCAGAAAGAACCAGCCAGCTCCCAGTGAGTGGGGGCCTTGCTGATACCGTCCTGTTTGATACTGGCCAACACTGTATCATATAAAGAGGAATCGCCACTTCTTAATGGCTTTCCTCTATTTAGTCTTTCTCAAGGGGGTGTGGGAGGTACCTTGTTCACTGTAAAGAAAAACACAAACATGAGTGGTCATTGTAGCATTGATGGAATATCACTTTATAGTATTTGTTTTTGGGTTTTCTAGACTTCCAGCCAAATGAGCTTTTAGAACAGGAATCCTCAGATACGCTTAATCTTCCAAAAGTGGAGAGTTGTGTGGATATCAAGGAATCTGCCAACCTGGGCCAGACTGAAAATGTAACAAAATCTACAGCAGGTATGGCAGTCATTTGCTTAATTTTATCATTTCTCAAAACGGAGCATTATATCTTTTTGGAGTATAGGAGACGACACTGAGGCTGAAGGTGTGGTTGGTTGTTGCAGAAAAAAAGTCTAGGGTGTGATGGATGCTGGAGCCATGGAACTTTGAAAGGCTTCTTATCACATGAAAGTATCTAAAACAGATATTTTGAGAATGAATACAACTCCCAGACTGAAGGAAAGAAGTGACAAATACATTTTATCTTATTTTATTCTTTTATTTTAATTAATTTTATTACATTGTACTATTTATTTTATCCCCATGGTTCTAAGAGCTTGTGTGATTTACTGAAGATCAGGAACGTGGTGGCTTTTTTGAGCAGCCAGTAGTTTAGTAGGTGGACTTAGATCTACCTCTTATTTCAGTACTTTCTTAGCCTGCAGGTGCTAGAAAAGAAACATAAGGTGTAATCTGTGTCTCACCCAGCACATCATCTCATTAGGGTAACAGAAACTGAAGTACCGTGTTTCCCCGAAAATAAAACCTAACTGGAAAATAAGCCCTAGCATGATTTTTCAGGATGACATAAGCCCTAATGCATTTTTTGGAACAAAAATTAATACAAGATCCGGTCTTATTTTCGGGGAAACACGGTATGGAGTAACACAGAATGATATCTAGTTACAATGGAGTCACATTATGGTGATTTCACTGAAGTTAATCAACCATTCATAGGATCGCCAGGATTCAGAGCTGCGTCAACAGCCAAAGAAAACAGCTGATTGCCACATAGTTTGCAAAGCACAGACGAAGGCTAGAACAATGACATGTACATGCGATGGGGAGAGAACACACATAATACAGAGACTGGTCTAATGCATTCTTGTAAAACAGTAACACACATGGCAAGAATGTAAACGGAGACATACATCAAGGCATTAGAATGGTTGCCTGTTAGGAAATGGTGACCGAGGGGAATAAATACATTCACTGAGCTCCACCGCCAGCGATGCCGACTGTGTTTGGTCTGAAATAAGACCTGCTGTGGCATATGGCCTGGGAGTCTATTTTTCCAGAATCAACCCAGGGCATTACGATACACAGATGAATTTGGAACACACTGGAAAGTTGTCTATGAAACACTCAGTACTCCTACACAACACTTTTGCGACCAGATGGGTGTGAGCTTGTCCCACACCAAGCAATTCTGACACCAGTGGGGTGTCCTACAATTCAGTTCAGTTCAATTCTGACACTAAGCAGTGTTAGCATAGATGGAACAGGTGAAGGGCTCCGTCTCACAAGACTGTCCCCTCACTGCAGATGCCAATCTCAAGTCCAGGTTGTCAACTGTGCTTCTGACTAACCAACTATAAATTGGGGTTCCCATGACCCCCTTGTAGAGTTTGCTAATTTGCTAGAACAGCTGACAGAACTCGTTATTATTATATAAGAAGGGATATGATAACGGGCACAGATGAACAGCCAGATGAAGAGGTACACTGGGTGAGGTCGGAAAGTGTCCGGCACAGCAGCTTCTGTCTCCATGGAGTTTGGGTGTCCCCGTTCCAGCATGTGGGTATGTTCACCCCAGAAGCTCTCCAAACCCTAAACCATAGGGATTTTTGTGGAGACTTCATCAGGTAGGCGTGATCCATCATTAATTCAATCTCCATCTCCTCTTCCCTTCCCAGAGGATGGGGGTGGGGCTGAAAGTTCCAAGTTTCTAATCATGGCTTGGTCTTTCTGGTGACATGCGCCCACCTTGAAGCTATCGCAGGAGCCCAAGTCACCTCCTGAGATGAAAATACACTACTATCACCCAGGAGCTCTGTGGCAGGAACCTGGGTCAATGACCAAATATTACAACAAAAGATGCTCCTAGTACTCTTATCACTTAGGAAATCACAAGGGTTTTAGGAGCTCTGTGCCAGGAACTGGGAAGAGAGACCAATACATATATATTTTTTTTTCTACTGTCTCACACTACGTAGTAAAAGGAGTAGAACCTGACACACTTAGGTTCTTTCAGTTTCTTGGACCAGTTATTTAACTTCCATTTTCTCACCTGTGAAAAAAAGATACTTCTGTTACATTAGTCAGGACTCGCAGTTTGTGACTGAGAGAACTAAACTCAAGCTCACTGAACAACAAAAAGGTGAGGGGGATTTACTACTCAAAAGCAAACCCCAGAAACGTGGATGCAATGCCAGCCCGGGGATGCCTGGGTCTGGGCCCTTCCAGAGTGTCTGTGTCTGATCACCCATCTCTCTGGTCATCCTCCCTACCCCGTCCCTACTCGTCCCTGTTTGTTTTCAGCCCCTCCTACAAAGGACAGGCTACGTCCCTGATGGTCGAGGTCCAAGATTCTGATTCTTCCAGATCCATAACCCAGTCGGCAAGATGGGATTATTTGCTTCAGTGAAAATATTCCGGTGAAGGGCCTGTGTTGGCCTTGTTTTGGTCACGTACCGTCTCAATGGCTGGGGCCAGGGATGTTGTGGCTCCAGACATATGTGTGATGGGAGTGGTGTGGAGGTAGATGATGGCGAACGTGCCGCGCTTACAAAGACTATGATTATAACCTTTAGCTCAGGAGTTTGCACGAACTGAGATGCAATGTGTAAAAACACATGTCCTTGCCTGCAGATAGCAGATGCTCAAATACTGGTTCCCTTCCCTTTCCTCTCTCGATGATTTGAATGCAAGAAACGATATTTCAATATGATCATCTAAAACACAATGTTTATTTCAACCCCCTAGATATTTGAAGAAATCCATACAGCGGGAGCTGTGTGGATTATCTACCCTTGCTTATTCCTCACCAGATTTAGTGATCTGAGGATTTCATTCCCTGGCTCCATTTACCGACAACTTCTACCACTTCTAAGAACTATAGATGTAGTTGTTTAAATGAAGAAATTCATACAATGTTTGTCCTCATTCGTTTTAAGAAATCTTGCAGAATCAATGTTCTATCATGTGGTACCTTGTTGGTTTAACGGAAAGAGCTCTGTAGACCTCGGCATGAGTTCACTTCATCAAGGAGAAGTCACCCAACTTCTCAGAATCTGATTCTTCTCATGTATTTAAACAAGATGATGCTGATAGCATCTGCCCTGCCCACCTCACAGGGTTGTCGTGAGGACCAGTATTAGGTAAAATCTCTTCAGTACTTCTTTTAAGTAAGTTCTTTAAAAAGGAATGAAGGAAAGTTTCCCAAGTTGGTTTGTTCTTACATACTCCAGGATGACCTCGAATGTCTTGGAATGAAATGTCCACGTGCCATAATTTCAACTTTCTCTACAACAGAACCAGAACCTTGGGTGCCTGTGAAAATTCCAACCCAGTCATTGCTGCAGGATGTGGCAGGACAAGCAAGGAAAGAGAAAGTGAGGTTGCCTCACTATTTGCTGAGTTCCAAGCCCAAGTCTCAACCTCCCACAAAGGTAAAAGGGACATGGGGACACGTTTCCCAGAGGCAACCAGCGTTTTACGTAATCCTGGCTCATTGAAGTGATTGCCAGCCATTGTACTGCTATTTACTGTACTCTGAACCATCTCAGAGTACAGTAAATGAAGGCCTTGGGTCAGGTCACACACAGAGAAACTGAGGCAGTCCTTTGCTGGAGCCAGCACATACAGGCTCATTGGAAGCGTTTTATGAGCCAGCCTTTAAACTCTTGGTAGCTTGAGCTCAGCCCTGTGGGGACTTCTGACACTGTAGAAATGGGCATATGCTACCAGTCAAGGTCCTTTTCAGACAGCCAGTGTACCAGCACACTGCTGGATAAGGGGACCACTGGCCACCCTTTTCAAGCCTCTTAGGTCAAAATCCAGATGACCTGGCATGACTGCAAGGATGGCCCCCGTTTGCTTCTTGCCTCAACCTGCCCCCAACACAACTCTACTTGAGCCATGTTGGGCTGTTAGTTCTTAGCTCTTTAAAAGCACCTCTGAGATTAAGATTCCATCTCAGCTCTGCTGGGAAGCCTTCCTTGAACCCACCACTCAAGTTTGGATGTTCTCCTTTGATGTTTTCATGACACAATGTTCACTGCAATCACAGAATTGATGCAGTGCGTATAACTGAGAAGGGATAGGATTGCTTCTCAAATTTTTATGCGCACGTGAATGACTTCGTTATCTTGTGAAAATACAGATTGACTCACTGGGTCTGGTGCAGGGCCTGACATTCTGCAGTTCTAACAAGTTCCCGGGTAAGATCAGTACTATGGATCTGGAGAAGAACGAGCGCCTAGGGTAGTGGTTCTGAAAGTGTGATTACCTGACCTGCAGCTTTGGCAACACACGGGAACTTGTCATAAATGCAGATCCATGGGCTTCATCCCACGTGAACTGATGGAGAAATTCTGGGACATGTCTTAACATGTCCTCCCGGTGACTCTGATGGGACCAAACGTCTGATCATCACTGACCCAGACAGAGTGCCTCTTTCTCAGTCATTCTGCCCATTCCGTTTAAACCATGCACAAGTCTAATTTTTCTGGTATTGTAAGCAAAAATAGCCCTGGCATTGGAACAGTATGTGGCTTTATGTCACTTACTTCATGTAACAACCATGAGACCAGTCATGTGTGTCAACAGAGTGAAACGTCCAGCTATGGGAACATTTCTGACGCTCACCTCACTTGTCCCAATTACAGTTATGTATACGTTGTATGAAAACTATCTTTGTGAAAATTAAATATGATTTAACATGCACTTGAAAAGCTGATTCCCTAAAGATATCCTGTAACAAATCCTTCTGCAAAGCGAAAAATCCTTTGGAAAACTAAATATCCCATTCTTTATATATTTATGTAAATCTGGATTGTTCTCTTGGCTCTTGCCAGAGAATACCATTTAATGGCATTCTAAGAAAGAGTGGGTAGTATATTACATTCACCAGCTGCCGCGTTTCTCCAAAGATCTTTGACAATACCCATTTTAAAATGTGAACCTGTTCTGACTTTATTTGATACATTCCCCAAAATGGGGTGTTTAGCATAAAATCTGTATACTGCCACGTTAGCATCAGGCACACTTGAGTTTGAAACTTGACTCTGCCACTTACCACTTGTGCAAATTATGTCTCTCGATTTTCTGAACTTGAGCGTCCCAATGCGTAAAGCACAGCCTAACCTACTTCGTTACAGTGCTATTGTCGGATTATGTGACACCCTCAATGTTCACTGCCAGACGAACAGTTTATTTTCCTCTGGTGACAGAGCCTTTTTCTCCTCTGGGGAACACAACACAGAACTCTTGTATTTGATGCCTTTTTCCTTCACGTAAAGGTGCAAGATTCTGTTGGAGGAAGCGTGAAAACATCGTCTGTTGCTTTCCGTGCCATTAATAACGCACACTCACCCCCTTTTGGATTCCATCTTCTCCCACCGTCAGTGAAGTTCGGGGTGCTTGAAGAAGGACACACCTATGCAACCACGGTCAAACTCATGAACGTCGGTGTGGATTTCTGCAGGTGAGGTCGAGCCCCCCAATATCTGCTCAGCTCACCTTCGCCTACTTGTGACTCGTCGTTGGTTGCCCGTGTCAGTGAATGTTTATTGAACTGAACTGGAATGACACCTCGACTCTTGAATTTTCCCATCGTTCGTTCACTCATTCGCTTACTTGCTAATTCATCCTTGCTTCATGCATGCACTCATTCTTCAACAAATTGATATTTACCGAGCGTCAACTTGTTAAGGAGGTACTTCTCTTCCCTCGCATGAATCAACGTTCATACTCTAGTGGCATCAACCCCAGGCCTGAACTTCACTAGCCAGAAAATGAACAGGGAGCTGTACCTGTGTTTCAATAACACACGTGACTCGAAAGTCTATTTCTTAGGTCTACCACGAACTGTAATACTAGCTGACATTTGGTTGTACTTTCTGATTTAAGAGTGATTTTAATGATATTATTTTTACATAATTGTGACCCAGAAACAAGGGAGTAGGGGGTGGGAATTAACCTGAATCATTAGGGTCATTTTGGCTCTGAAGAGCTGACGTGGAATTGATCACACATACCTTACATCTCACAGTCTGAACTCCCCATTGAAACTACACCGTGTCTGGCACTCAGTGACAAGGAAAAGTCAGTCCTTCATTTCCAGATCATGACCCATCACTAGAATTGTAGAGCTTGTAGGGGCTGTTACGAGCTGACTCTTGTAGGCTGGAGCGAGGCGTGTCCTCAGATCTCCTGAGCATCAACCAGTTCCCTGGTGGCAGCTCACTGATAACACAGCCGTGGGCACTGCTTCGTGTGGGAGCTCAGGCCTCCCCATGGGGCCCACATACCGTGGGTCTACACCAAGACAACCCGCAGTTACAATCTCTATGCTGTATTGACTTAAACTTAAGCATAATGTGGGGGTTTTCCCCCCATAAAGATAGAATAAATGTTTATTTCAGTTGCAGAATTAGTGTAAGTGGCAGATCCTTCATGAATGGTTGTGCTTCTGGACTCGGGACTGGAAATCAGAGGGAGCAAAGCCACAGGAGCATTCGGCCAAAAGCTCAGTGTCCCATTCTAGTTGAGGCCAACGCCCCACTTCAGGAATCGTGTTTGCTTCCTCACGATGAGGGACCCCGGCCCCCAGATCCCATTACTGTGTTTTTTAAGGCTGTTGCCAACAAGTGGATCGGGAGAAAGAAAGTGCAACCTCAAACTCATAAAACTTACCCGTGCAGACTCTGTCTACCCAGTATAGAGTGTTGGTTTTGGAAATTTTGCTCCTCAGCTTGTTCAGTGTAGCCACTGTAGGGCAGACAGCAAAATCGATGGTGGCAGGCGTGGCGTGGGGCCAACACACAGGTAGGTATTCCTTGGCATTTTAATTTTCTCCAGGTCTCCCGCCTTCAGGCAGAACCCACAAACCACAAGAAGGGAGAGGTCAGTAAGCACCAGGTGTGAGCCCGGGCCTCTGCAAGCTCTCCCACGTTTCCTGAGCTTTCTCTGTTGCGCTTCTCCCCAAACATGCAAACCCCAGACCACGACAGAGTGAGGCTGGCTCCATGCTCCACTGCTCTCCAAAAGAGCCTTTATTCTTCCACTTAATGATCTGGCAGTCAGCATTTGCGTCCACGCTGGCGGCCACGCTGCGATGCACACACCAGCCAAACATTCCCAACGCCGCCCGGGGCCCAAATGCGCGTCAGCGTCCAGTAACAAAGGGCTGACACTCGCGTTGGAGTCTGTGTGACGGTGATGAAAACTGTTGGAAAGGCGGTTGTAACATGGGCCCAGAGTCTTCTCCCGATTGAATAGGAGGTTGTTTTTCCAATGGTACGGACCCCCTGTTCTTGTGGATGGAATATTAACACCTTCCTGGTTTTGATGCTATCCCAGTTCGTTCCCTGCCTGTGGTGCTCCTTACGGCATAACTTTATTCCCACCGTTTTGCCTGGTAGGTTTCGAGTGAAGCAGCCCCCGCCCAGCACAGGCCTGAAAGTGATCTACACACCTGGGCCCGTGAGTCCTTCATGTTGTGTGTTGTGTGTTGTGTGTGTGTGTCTGTGGGTGCCCCTGTGCGCACGTGTACGTCTCCAGGAAAGCGGGCTTTTCAGTCATTCTGCCCATTCCGTTTACACCAGGCACAAGTCTAATTTTTCTGGTATCGTGAGCAAAAAATTCCTGGCATTGGTACAGTACGTAGTTTGATGTCACTTACTTCATGTAACAACCATGAGACCAGGCATGTGTGTCAACAGAGTGAAACATCCGGCTATGGAAACACTTCTGACGCTCACCTCACTTGTCCCCATTACAGTTATGTATACGTTGTATGAAAACTACCTTTGTGAAAATTAAACATGATTTAACATGCACTTGCAAAGCTGATTCCCTAAAGATATCCTGTAACAAATCCTTCTGCAAAGCGAAACATCCTTTGGAAAACTAAATACCCCATTCTTTATATGTTTATGTAAATCTGGATTGTTCTCTTGGCTCTTGCCAGAGAATACCATTTAATGGCATTCTAAGAAAGAGTGGGTAGTATATTACATTCACCAGCTGCCTCTTTTCTCCCAAGATCTCTGACAATACACATTTTAAAACGTGAACCTGTTCTGACTTTATTTGATACATTCCCCAAAATGGGGTGTTTAGCATAAAATCTGTATATTGCCACTTCCTTTAAGTGATAATTTCAGAAACATAGTGCGATGTAAACAAAAATTTGCCTCAAGCTCTCGTAAAAACACGTGTGTAAATCTCAGCATTGATTTCTCAGTCAGTGCATGATCTGCTGCTTCAATACTCCTTTCATTTCACTCAGCAAACTTGGAGCTCTTCCCACACGCCACTGAGAGTGCCACGGTGCAGGGGACTTAAAAATGAGTAAGACACCTAGGAGCTTCCGGAGCGGAGCACGGGGTGGGCGCTCGAGAGATGTGTGAGAGGGCAGAACGAAGTGAGGAAGTCAGACGTCCCAGTCCCATCACCAGCACACGTGCTCCCTGACTCCCTGGGTCTGAAAGCAGCCGTGGTTGTTACACGTTGACACCGGAGGGGTGGCTCGGCGCACTACTTCAGTGGGCTTCTCGTCACGGCGGTGCCACCAAGCAGCCCAGTGATGGAGCTTCCTTAGTCATCTGCCCCTTGTTTCCTCATCTGTAAAAGGAGCTTGGGCCAGATCATTTCTTAGCCCTCTTCCAAATCTAGTATCTTAGCATCTATAAACAGGAGTACGCAGAACGCAATTCCCAACAGAAATAGGTCTAGGGATTAGGTCCACTGATTCATGAGTCCCTCTCTGAAACAATTCATCATTGTACTGTGTCAAGATTTTCGGATCTTCACAATGTAAAGCAGAACCAAAAAATCAAAACGAGCTCTTCTTCCCCTGTTCTGAGGAGTTAGCACATCTTTTCCATTTAAACTAGGGATTATGCCAGAAGCCAAAGTGACTGTTGGATCAGCCTTTTATAGGTGCTAAAAACCCAGTGTGTATTCTTTGAAGCTTAGGCTATACTATTAGGGGTATTTTTTTGGGGGGGGAAGGGGTTGGTTTTTGTTTTGGTTTGTTTTTGTTTTTGTTGTCTGACGTTAGGGTTTGGCTCTGGCAAAAAATAGAATCTCCAGACTTCTCCATATGTAAATCTAACCACTATTCAGCTTGGTTGATTGCCAGCACTAAATGAATATGCTCCAAGCCTGGGTAAACCTGTGTGGTGGCAGCACTCCAGGTCCCCTCCCGCAGGATGTCGTCACCCCCCAGCCCTGCTCTGATTGTTGGGCTTGGAGGGCGCAGGGTCCGATTCTCAGAAACAGCTGCTGGCTACCCTCCAGGGTGCACACGTCCATAAACACACTGTTGAAAAACTTGAAACATTGTATCATTTATACAACTGTATTGAAGAAAACAGTTCTTTCTCTCTAATTGCTTTCCATGTGGTAGTTTCTGATTTATTTTTTCCAGATAACTGTTCTCAAGCCTGCTTTTTAACCCACCTCCTGGAGAGGCAGCTCAGACCCATAAACAGCTCTTTCTTTCCTGGCGAGTGTTCCCCTCAAGAGGGGAACGAGGAGAGAAGCCCACTCCTTGCTGCGTTTCTTCTTCATCCTATATCGGGTTTCTTCTTTGTTGGTACAAACTTCTTCCCTGTAGCTTTCAGACCATGGCCGCTTGGCCTTCAAACCAATTCTGTCTCCCTCTGCTGGCTTTGTCACAGCACAGGTCTGACATTAGGAATAGTAGAAATTGGGGGCAGGGCGGTTGTAGGAGCCGCACACTCGCTTAGATTAAATTTATCTTTATCTACAAGGATGCCAACTGATAGAAACTCACCCCTAGCACAATTATGGGCACTGTAAAAGCTTACCTTCAGTGCCACCTCCATGCCCTGGCACTTCATTTCCTTTTGCTTTTTCCTACATAGCACCAGGTCTTCTCCTTCAGTATTTTACTTGGGTCCCACTTACTCAATGGAATGCTATCTGACTAATTTACAAGGTAATTCTTCTAAATGTTGTAAGAACACTCATTCATCCGTGCCCAATCTGTTTAATCTCTGACCGATTAGAGAGCTTAATAACTGATCCAGACTCGTGTTAAAAGCAGGGTTTGAACTCAGCTCTGTGTGGGTGGAAAGCTGCATTGTGTCTTCCAGGTGGCCGCTGGTTTGCAGACAGACCTGAGGGTGGAGTTCTTTGCCATGGCGCCTGGAGAGGACAGCGCCGAGGCGTCGGTGCACGTCTCTCACCAGATTGAGATCCTGACTGAGCACGATGTCCTGTTCTTACCTGTGGAAGCGAATATCCTTTCGAGTTCAATTTGAATATAGTCGTGTGTGGCACACAAATTACCTCTGAGCAAGGAGAGCCTGGACGTCAAAATGTGAGCGTCGTAGCCCCTCACACCTGCACTCCATCCACCTGCTTCGGGAGTTCTGTTTCTAAAAGCATAGAGTTACATTTCTTGGGACAAAGACTGTGCCTTCATCCATCTTTGTAAGCATCTAACCAAGTACCTGACGCCCAGAACCTGTGCCATAACAGCACGTTGAATTGATGGCCGTGTTATGGGCTCTCTGGGGCCTGTCAGACAATCAGGATTTTTTTTTTTTTAAAGCAAGCCTTTGTAATCTTATTGGGGGATATGTGATACTTTCTTATTATAAAGGCTGGATGGATATTCACTGAATTATGCATACATACCTTCTTATTGGTGTCTCTTGCATATACCATGTTTCCACGAAAAGAAGACCTAGCCGGACAGTCAGCTCTAATGCATCTTTTGGAGCAAAAATTAATATAAGGTTACATTATATTACATAAGACCCGGTATTATATTATATTATGTTACATTACATTACATTACATTACATTATATTATAAAGATCTGGTCTTATAGTAAAATAAGACCGGGTCTTATATTAATTTTTGCTCCAAAAGACGCATTAGAGCTGATGGTCCAGCGAGGTCTGATTTTCGGGGAAACACAGTACCTCAGGAAGGCAATAGAGCACAGGAGATGTTTTCAGTTCAGTGTAGACTTCCGTTTGTAGGCTGAGGAGAATGGGTCAGAGAAGCATTAACATGTAAGCACCAGTATCCAAGTGACAGCAAGAGAATAATCAAGAACAGAGCTGAAGGGTTGGTCTTAGCAAGGGGCAGGGTGAAGATGGCCAAGGATCCAGCCATTCATTCTAAGGTGAAGGAAACATGAAGGGGAACTTGTGTCAGATGACCTTGACTGCAATAGAAATGGAGTCGAACTCCTTTGTTCATTCATTCTTTCACAGATTATAAGGTGTCTCTGATGTCAGGCACTGTTCTAGGCCCAGGGATACAACGAACAGGACACAAAAATCCCTGCCCTTATGTGGCTTACATTCCAGTGGAAAGACAAACAGTACACAAATGAACAAAATATGGACTTTAATGGTGATTAAGTGTAGAAAAATACAAAGTCGGAAAGGGGAGTGTAGGGAATGTTAAGAAGGATTGTAATTTAAAGTGGAATCGTTGGGAAAGACTTCACTGGGTTGTGTGTGTGTGTGTGTGTGTGTGTGTGTGTGTGTGTGTGTGTATTGATGACAGGGTTCTTCTCTAGTGACAGAAGGAAACTAACCAAAGAACCAGCCTTTTCCCTCTGGAAATTAAATCAGGTCCTCTTACATCCTCTTCACACAGGTTATTATTGGATGCTGATCAGCCCCTGAATTAGTTTGCATTTATGCTCATCAAATTTCCGTTTCTGTAAAGACCGCCTGTCAGTTAGGTAAATAGATGAGGGACAGTATTATTACTTTTTTTTTTTATCTACTTCCAATGTCGATAATGATGGTTCATAGTCCATTTCATAAGACCTACAGCTCTGCACATCAAGAAGCTGTAAAATCTGGATGTTGGTATGGTTTGGGGCCTGGTTCTGGTGACCGATGGCTCCTATAGAAAGGCAGGGAAACGTATGCCAGGTGGAGCAGAATTCCAGAGATCAGTGTCCATCTCTCATCCCCCTCAGCCTGAGGACTCAAAATTTGCATTAGACAGAAAAGAATCTAAAATTGAGCTCATGATGCAAATTCTGAAATGTTGTCTGAGTGTGTGTATACAAGTCATTTGGTCATGAACACCAGTCCTTAACGAGTCTTTTACCAGTTTTAACAAGCAGCAGTTATGCTAAGAGACCAAAAGGTTTTCCCCAGGAAGGAGAAAACCCCATGGTCCACAGGACGTCTGCAGTGCCTTCCTCTGCTCTCGGATTCTTCGTGTCCCAGGAAGTCTCTCCACATTAGGCCCAGTAAGTACTAAATGGGAATCGGATTGTCAGCCATTCACATTGGAGGCCTTCGACCTCATGGCTGTTCTCTTCTTACAGCCAGAAACCAAGGAGCCACTTAGGGTGGAATGAAAACACTGGTTTTTAGTAACTACATTAGCTACTCCTTTAAACATTATCACATCTAACGCTCATACTACCTACGAGGTATTATTTCCCCCACTTTCTAAATCAGGAAGTGAGGCTCAGGGAATATTAAGCAGGTGTAAAAATTGGACCTATTGCTTTCCGTGTTGAGCCGACTTCCCTAAGAGCAGGAGCCTGAACACAAACACCAGGGCGCCCTTTGACTTGAAAATTCACAGGTAAGCCAGGATTCGCCACTGTTCTGGACACGTGACACCTTATATATTCTTAAGTCACTGAGGATCCCAAAGAGCTTTTTGTTACGTGGGTCATATCTAGCACATTTACCAAGTTAGAATTAAAACAGGGACATTTTTTAAGTTTATGTAAAAATAGTAAACCCAGTATATTAACATATATAGATTTTTAATGAAAAGCAAGATCTCTTTTTCTTTGCACATCTCTTTCATGTCTGCCTTGATAGAACCTAGCTGGAATTTCACATCTGCTCTATATTCAGTGTCACTGTATCACACAGCAGGCAGCCTCTAGAAAATTCCACCGTATGCTTATGAGAGCAAAAGGTAAACAGCATCTTCTATTGTTCCCTAGGTCGGGCTGCTATAAGAAACCTGTGTTAGTTTCTTGGGGCTGTCACAACAAACTATACCACAAACCAGGTGGCTTAAGAGAACAGATAATTATTCTCTCACAGTTCAGAACCAGAGGTCTGAAATCAAGGTGTCTGTAGGGCAGGTTCCTTCTGAGGACCGAGTGAGAATTGGTTCTGCACATCTCTCCCGATGTCCGAGGTTGCCAGCAATCCTCGGGCTCCATGGCTGACAGCCGTGTCCTCCAGGCTCTGCCACTGTCTCGGGGCCTTCTCTTCTCTTTGTGTGTTTCTCTGTGACTGTCCTTGTAAGAACACTACCCATTGGATGCAGGGCCCACCCTAGTCCTGAGTGACTTCATCTTAACTGGATTACATCTATAAAGACTCTAATTCGGTCACATCTACAGGTTCTGGCAGACGTGACTTGTATGGGGATAAACCCAGTACAATGTATCCACTAGTTCCCCCAAACGCACACCCATCCCAAGTGCAAAACACATTTACCCCATCCCAGCATTCCCGTCTTCACACATCCCAGCATGAACTCCACATCCCAAATCTCATCTAAGTAGCATCGACTCAAACCTCCCACATATCATCTCAGTGAGACACGGGAGGTGCAGGTATGACCCATCCAGGTTCCCTCTCCACCTGGGGCCTGTGATACTAGAAAACAAGTGTTCAGCTTGTAAAATACAAGCACAGAAAAGACAGCCCCATTCCCTGGTGTAGAGCAAGTCTGCAACCCAGCAGGGCGATTTCCTGAGGTTTCAAGGCCTGAGAACAACCCTGTGCTTGATCTATCTGCCTGGGTCCAGAGGCTTCACCGGCCCCAGCCTCTAGAGGCCATGTCGGTCCCCACCTCCCCATCCTCAACCTCAGAGACAGTCTTACCCTCTGGGCAGCCCGTATCCCACATCCAGAATCTATGGCAGCCATCCTTCCTTTTGTCCTGTCTCTGTCCCCATCAGGCCAGGCTGGCAGTGTTTCTGCTGATACAACATTCCCCCAAAACTGTCAGGCCTTCCGTGGACGTCCAAGAGAGGGTTCTTCACAGTTCCTTACTGGCTAAGCGCATCTGTGTTCCTGGCTTCTGCTGAAATGGTTGATTGTATCCACGGTCACAAACCTAATCTCTCCGGCAGGTTTTTCCGCCCCATGGTGATCTCTCCACAGACCCAAAGATGCCTTATCATCTTTTGCAACAAGGACAGGCTGTGAATTTTCCAAATTATGTGCTGGTTCCTTTTTGCTAACCAGTTCCTTCCTCAATTTCTCCATTTCCTCTTGTATTTTACTATAAGCAGCAAGAAACCAGACCACATCTTCCATATTTTGCTTGGAAACCTCAGCACGGTTTATAAGTTTCACCCAAAAGGAGAACACCATTCAGCCAAGTTTTCGGCCACTTTATAACAGGATCGATTTTCCTCCAGAATCAATCCCATGTTCTTCATTTCTGTCTGAGGTCTCACCAGAAGCACCTTTAATATTCATGTTTCTATCAACACTCTGTTCACGATATAGAAATTCTTTTAAGACGATAGAACCCTTCTCACCGTACCCATTGCTTCCTTCTGAGCCTTCACCAAAATTGCTTTCGATGTCCATATGTCTACCAATAGTCTCTTCAAGATACTCTAGAATTACTCTATCACGCGGCCCAAAATTCTAGCTTTTACCCATCACCAAATTCCAGAGCCACTTCCACATTTTCAGGTATTTCTTACAGCAGCACCCTACTTCAAAATGTTAGTTTCTGGGACTACCGTAACAAATGACCACAAAATGGGTGGCTTAAAACTAAAGATAGTTATTCTTTTGCAGTTCAGGAAGCCAGAGGTCTGAAACCACGGCATTAGAGGGCTGGTTCCTTCTGGAGGCCAAGGAGAATTTGTTCAGGTCTCTCCGTGGCTTCCGTTGGCAGCAGGAATCCCTGGTGCTCCTTGGCTCATATTTGGTGGGTACAAAAGTCATTGCAGTTTTTGCAGTTAGTTTTAACCTTTTAAACCGCAATTCCTTTTGCACCAACCTAATAGTTGCATCGCTCTAATCCCAGCCTCGTGTCCTCACATGGCATTGTTCTAAGGGCAACAGGCATTGGATTTAGGGTCCACCCTAGTTCAGTGTGGCCCCACCTTGTCTGTTTTCTGGAGACAGCCCTCAGTTCCTTGCCACCTGGGCCTCTCCTTAGGGAATCTCTCAACATGGTGACTTGATCCATGAGCGCAAGCCAGGAGAGCCAGGGGGTGTGAGCGTGGCAACATTCATGGTGTTTCATCCTTACCTTGGGGAGACACGTACATTTGCTGTATTCTGTTCTTCAGAAGCCAGTCGCCGGGTCCAGCCCACACTTCAGGGGCAGCCAGAGCTGGGCTCCGCCGAGGCTTGGGCCAGGGCCTATTGGGCCAGGCGTGCTCTGTCCTAAAACACGAGAGCTGCTGGGACCCCACAACACCCCAGAAATAATGTGACAGGGCTTAGGACAAAAGGGGATGCTGCCCTTGGGAACCTGGGTCTCATCTCAAAACTTAGGATCTTCCATTATGAGGGAAGGGGACGGATTGTGGACAGTGTGTAGGCCAGCTGGCTTCTGCCTCGGCTCCCGCTGGTGTGGCCCGGGAAGGCAGCTCTGAGCAGGCTCACGGGTTATAGCTGATAGGTGAGGGATACGCTAGTTACAGTCCTGTACCCAGGGACAGACACCACTGCCTCCTTGGTCACTGTCCTACACCCTCTGATTCACTGGATTTCTTTGGGACGAGATATGACTTACGACACTTGCTACTGAGAAAGAATTTAATATCAAATACACGAAGCATTTAATTTCCAGCCAATGAATCTCAAAATTGTTAAGCATATCTTCTTTACCTGGACACACACACACACACACACACTCACACTCTCTTTTAAATAAGCTTAGACGTCATCCTTGTAATAAACCACTCACGAAGCTTTCCTCCATGGTATTACATAATAAGCGGTTCCTGAGTTACTTTGAAGTTGACACCAACCCTACCACTACTGAGTCAGAAGTCCTTTTAAGGAAAATGTAGACAAAGGCACTACATTTCAGTTCTAAGTCAATGTTAAAATTAGCTTCTCCCTCTTTTTCCTCTTCCTCTTCTTCTCTTCCAACTGGCTGGTAGCATCAGCAAAAAACATAACTTCGCTTCTTGCCTCACATTCCCTCTTGAGATAATCGAGACCCGCCATGTTGAAGCCGATGACATCCTGGGGAGGAATACGAGAAAGATTCAACAAACCTTCCCTCACTTGAGCTCAATGTCGCGGCATGTGTGAGTCAGGAGAAGCAACGCTTCCCGTGTTAGTCCTCCTTCCTCCCCGTCTACGGCCTTCCCTTGTCTTCCTGTTCCTCTCAGTTCCAGTGAAACCTTCCCTAACATACGGACGTCGGTCTGGTCAACCCGCCCGGGATAAGGCCCGGCACCCTCGGCTGCGCCCAAGTCTCGTTCACGTGGGATTCTCCCCGCTGTTGTTATGTCCACCAGCACACTTACCCGGACTTGGCCGACTTTCGAAAGCGTCGTCTCCTTCAATTTCTCAATCACTGGCACGAGCATCTGGTTGCTAGTGATTTGCCCGAAGTGAATCCTCAGAAAAACAAAACAGAGTCGTGTTACAAAGGCGTAGTGGTCTGGCTCCTCTTACCCTTCTAGAAATAGCAAATAGACCCATCAAAGCAAAAAATAATAATAGTAGAAAGATTTTACTGTATCATTGGAGTCTAGAAATGCTTCTAGCAAAAAAAAAACCTAGTTTCTTCCCTCCTATTCAGTTCCAGCTGATGACAATTTAAAAAATACTGTCCTAAACCTTATCACTTGCTCAAACTCTGCCCTAAAGTACCAGGACGCCATTGATGAATCCATGCGCCTTTAACTTTCATTCACCTTCACTCTCAGTTGTGATCTGCCGTATCTACCTGCGAGGTAGTACCCATCTCTCCCCGTGATACGCTACAAGTACTCGTGGTGCTTCTCTTAGAATCAGTAACCCGGATTCAACAGCACATATGCCGTAGCAACAGGATTATTAGGAATACTGCTGAATATGAGTTTATGTCTTCACAACTTGCCCCCAGTTCTGAATATGGCAACAGAATAATACAAACATCATTTCCGATGATATAAAATATGAACATATCAGTTGTTCCTCTTTTGCTACTATCTTGACAGAACACAAGGAATGGCGAGTTAAGATCATGAAAACAATTCACTAAATGATTTTTCTTGTGTTTTTTTTTTTTTTTTTAAACCATTTGGCATTGGCTGACCAGTTTTTGTTTTGTACTCATAACAGCCTTGTAACGAATACTCAGTTTGTCTCTATTGCTGTTCTCCACTGTAACAGCTCAGGCTGAAGGGCAGAGCGGGAGACAAGAAGAATCTACTCTTGACCCTTTGGACACATATTCTCCGCAATTACAGAGTAAGGAGATTTCTTGCTTCTTAGGAATATAATCTGATATCTTCTTTATGTTTCTTAGTTCCCTCTATGTATGCCCCTACTTTTCCATTTGTACCTGTAGAGACCTGGACGATAAACTGCCGATTCCTTAATATGCCGTTATGAGAACAAAACAAAACCATTAGCTTAAACTAAACAGTTAAAATGCAACACCAGATGAGGCACACTGGCGTTCAGTCATGGGCTGCCAGCAGACTGACTAGACCCAGAGCGTCTGTGTCCCACGCAGCCTGGAGGCCTCCACGGGTTCGGCACCCCTGAGCGATCTATTATCCTGCCTCACAGCATCTCATGTTACTTCAAGAGGCTTCGCGAGCCGTGTTTTAAGGATAAGACTGATTCCAAAGGATGAGAAATAATTGTGTCAAGCAGCGCCGAAATTCTGTCACACTCGGTGACACTGCAGCCTCAGAGTTTTTAATTCCAAAGCGTTGGCAGCTTCAGGTAAGGGTAATGCCCAGTAGACACAGTATTTTTGGAAAAGGGTGTTACCTGAGGAGGAAAAAGAGGCACCTACACAGAAGTTCAATATCAGAGCCCAGCTGGATGAATTCATTGAAGAGTTTAAGAACGTCTGGGACGTAAGAGAAAGGTAACACAAGCAGGGATTCCTCCAGCTCACTGAAGAAGAAAACACACACATTAAAAATGCCACATTTCTTAACATGGTCAATTTTTCAGTCTTTTTCCCTACTATTTTTCCTGCTTCGTTTCTTCAATGGCTCTTACCTATTCAGAATTAAATTAAATATTCACCTATATTCTAGATGGTTCTCTCTTTTCAGTGTTTTGGTTTTTGTATTTTAATCTAGTGCATGCATTTTGGTCCATGGCATTGTGTTCTTTCAGATGCCCAATTTCTCCAAAGCCTTTTGTTGACTATTCCATCTTTATGTGATGCTTCTTTGATCATTTATGGAGTCCTTACATTTCGTCGAGTCTGTTCCAGGGCTTCTGAGACGGTTTAGAATGATCAATTGATTGTGACAACAATCCTGTACTATTTTATTTTTGCTAATTTTACAGTTTTTAAATCTAGAATAGATTCTGGTTTTGGTTTGTTTTACTTTTGCTAATTTTACAGTTTTTAAATCTAGAATAGATTCTGGTTTTGGTTTGTTTTACTTTTTTGGAACTAGCTCTAGTCTCATTGCATCAACCCCAATTAGAAATCTCAAGAGGATTTCAATTGGAATCAAAACCTATAAATTCATTTAAGAAAAACTGAATCTTTAAAACACAGAATCTTCCCACTTGGGAATGCACTGTACCTCCATGAATCTAAATTTTCTTTCCCATTTCTCTAGTGAGGTGTTCCACCATTGTCCTCAGACAAGTCCTGTTCATTTCTTGTGTGGGACACATACTTACATATTGTGATTTGTTATGAAAAGTGATAACTTTCAGTAGGTCAAACTCACAAATAAAATCAAAGGGAAAATCACAAACAAGAAACATTATTTCAAAAGTAGATGACAAGATAATTAAAAATCAGTAAGAGAAACTACTAAAAAGCACAAGAAAGGGAAAGTAACGAAACGTTCACAGGAAAAAATTAAAATGGCTAACAACTATGATAAAATTTTAACTCTCTTAATAATGAAAAGAACTAAAAAGAATACAGTGCAATTTTTTGCCTCTCAAACTGGCAAGAATTTTTTAAAGCCTGGTAAAATCCAGTACGACAAGCACTCTGGAAAGTAATTCAGCACTATAACCTTTAAAAAGTTTGTGCCCATTGATCTGTTATTAGACTGCTAGATCTTAAGAAAAATAATTAACGATGACAAAGATTTCATGTAAAGGTATTCACTGCAGTTGTATTGACAATAGCCAAAACAAATGCAACATCCAATAGTCATTTGTTCAATGGAGTATTTTGAATCAATTCAATGACGTGTTTTTGAAGACTATTAATAACATAAGCAAATTCTCAGGAAATATTCTGTGAAAAAGGACAGGATACAAAATCGTATACAGTATGATTCCAATTGTGTATGTACACAGAAAATAAGCCAGAGGAAATAAAACTACAAAAATGTCAACAGTTGGTACCTCCAACTAAATTATAGAGTATTTCATTGCCTACAATGCAAAGTAGCATTTCCCTTCCTTTGTGCTTGAAAGTATCTCCCTTCATATTTCGGGAGGAGCCTCCTAGTTCTACTTCAAATAGAACATTATAATGAATTACTTTCCAGAAAAATTTTGACATAGTTAAACCTAGAGGGATGATAACCATCAGTTATAATTTCTATTTATCTCATGTTTAGATAGGTAATTTGATAGATTTTGTTAGCTGACAAATTGTAATAATTGTGCCCTGGCACTCACCTTGACCTGATTCCTTTAAAAATCTCCAACACATAAGCTGAAGGCTACAAAGGAAGGATAACAGCATTAGTGAGCCCCTTGACTGGTTTCTACTGAAGCTAATTTCCATCTCCTAAAATCCACGATGCCTCTCATACGAGACACGGTGTCCTAAAATGGTGCAACACACATGGAATTTCAGTCGTCAGATCTGGGTCCACAACCCAGCTTTGCCACTTAGCAGCTGTTACCTTCTATCTACAAGTCCTGCCGTATCTATAAAAGGAAGACACCCCGATTCACACCATTACTGTGATCAGTAAGACATCCAAGTACGGTGAAGTCATTAGGGATTGCTAGACAAGCACACATTCCCCCGTCACTCCCTCTCTCTCCTTCTTTATCTGACTATGCCAACTTTTCTTCCCAAACCTTCAATTTCAGTGTTCCCTGAGATGAACAGACTCTTCAGAGGGCCTTGCAGACTGACCGCAAATGCACACTAGGGAATACAAGACAGCCAGGCCAGCCCAACCAAAAAGGATGACTTGGGCATTACACTGAAATAGTCATTTGAAATATTAATACAAAATACCCCAGAGGATTCCAGTATCCAAGAGAGGTTTGTAACGACAAAGTAATCCCCAGTACATCTATCTCAAAGCAGAAAGTCTCTTCACCTCCTCTTACCCCTGAGAATAACTTGTGAATAAAGAAGGGAAGTCTGGTAGACATTCTACTCACGGAGATATTGCCGTAAGCCATCAGGATGGGGTTGGTGGGAAGTGGAACCTACGAAAAATGATTGAATCAAATCGTTAAAAAAACGAGACTCAGATAGTGCCTTTTCACAGGCAGGGTGATAATAATATTTTACATTTCGAAAGGGAAACGAGGGACCCTAAAAACTGTAAAAGTATAAAAGAATTATCAGGCCTTTTGGTTTCCATAGCGCTTTTTTTTTTATATGAATCCGTTTGGGCAAAACATCTCATCTAGAAATCTGAGATGGTTACCCAGCCTCCCAAATCAAACTAGGAGCCTGAGTTTCTACTTATTGCAACCATCATCTCGGTCCACAGTTTCCTGCCCGCCCCTTTTTATTAAGACCCAGCTTCCTCTCTCCAGTTCCTCAATTCCTTCTAATGTTTGAATCAGAAAAAAACTCTGACATTTATCTCGTTTCCTGATCTGAGTTAATAATAAATTCCAAAATGGTGGTTTTCTTCTCAGGAACTGTCTCTGTTTAAAGGGTCTCCCAGAGTATAGCTTAACGTGCTATCTTACCTCTTTCCCTGCTGCTTTACAAATGGCTCTGTGTTCTTTCATTTTTGCAGTTTCCTCTCGGTATAGCTCAATAGCCTCCATGATCCTCTCAGCCTACACAGATGACGACAAAGGACAGAAATCACCACAACACATTCCATCATCCCAGGACACTGCAACTGAAGGCCTGATTAGAAAATTACCGAATCGCTTGACTCATTTTAATAAAGATGGCTGACAGAGTGCCAAACAGCACTGAGACATCTTTGGTTTTTCTTTTTTCTCTTCTTTCTAATTTACAGGGAGGAGACGAAGTGTTGTGGATTCAGGTAAAAACGTCTATGGACACCTGAGTAGGGCAGCTTCCAGAACATCTGGAAACTGCTTTCCGGAGATCAAGCTTTCCTTTCTACAAACCACGCGCTGATCAAACAGGTCAGCAACACTCTGTCCTTGGTTTCAAGGAAGGAAATCAGGTTTTGATCTCCATCTATCAATTTAATCAACTGTGCCACAAAAGGACTGTTGGGTTGATAAGACTTTTACTGAAAAGTTCAGATCCAATTTAAAAAAAGAAAAATGAGAAACTGCATTCTGTATCAACTTACTGCTTTGACTGTTTCAATCGTTTTCTTGCCAGTAAAGTAATTTTCACCTTGAGTCTCTCCCGGAACCTGCCAGAAACAGAGAGATCCTTGAACAATATCGGTGACAAGCATTAAAGAGCCGCTGCATTAACTGTATATTCATAAAAGAACAGGCATTATTATTTTAGGATCATGACAGTAGCACTGTTACCAGCTACCATTAACTGAGTGTACTTAGTAAATGCCAGACACCCTTGTGTTATAAGTATTTTGTATGTGTTGTAAGAATGTCCTGCTCTACAAATGTTTAAAGATAATGCCCAATTTCTCAATTTTTTTTCCTAATTTTTATTTTTGTTCTACAGTGAAATAATTCCCTGAAGCCTCCTTATAAAAAACAAACAACAAAAAACGGCCAGAATGACAGTCATTCAATACCAAATCTGGTCAATTGTTTGTCCCACAAAATCAGGATATATATAGCGGAATAAAAAGGGACCACACAGCTTCTTTCCCATTTCAGCTGGTGATGACTTCAGCGTCTGGCCCCAACTCAAATTCCATTAGAAATTCTTCAGATTACAGTAAATGCCGGCCACATTGTGACAGGGCACAATCTCAGGGCCCGAGAGATTGACTTACTGCTGGTTGGTCTTCTTTGGCCACACTCTCCTCATATTCTGCTTCCCTTTGCTGCCAAGAGATAAGATAGAAATTAATTGGAAAGAAAGAAACATGGCCCCTATGCGCAGTGAAATGAGACAGAAATTGCTTCTTTCCAAATGCAACCCCCTAATGGCGTCTGCCTCTGCCTAATGGCGCCAGCATCTCGTGAAGGTCCTGGAACTTGCACTGACTGAGGCGTAACTGCACTAAAAAGGAAACATCAGCTGGGACAGCGTGTCTGATACCCACCAGCATTTGTAAGCAAGGCTCAAATCCTTACCATCTCCCTTTCTTCCTCAAGAATAAGAGGCTCCCTTGTTCTCTCCCAAAGTCTCAGAGATTTGTCATGGGATGAGGACACCACGTAGTCTCCATTGGGGCTGACAGCCAAGCACCATATTTCCTGGTGATGCCCCTGGAGAGAGAGAACCAACCAAAACGTTCCCAGACTGATGCGTGCTACATTAGTGCGAGACCCACACTGTGTTCAAAGTGGCTCCCTGGTGCGGAGCAGACAGAGCAGGACAGGGTTACCTCCAGAGTCTGGATGTGTTCAAATCGGTCCGCATCCCACTGCTTGATCTTCCGGTCTTTCCCAGCAGTGAAGAAGAGGTGAGACTTAGGTACAAACTGTAGGTACATCACACTGAAAAGTGCGAGAAGCATGCACATGTCATCAAGAGCCACGTGATTCAAAAGTCTCACACAGAGCTTTGCATCGCTACTTCGAGAGTGTCTCTATAGTTGACACTTTTAAATGGATGACTGTCTGAGAACTCTACGTAACAGACAGATTCTCAAGCAAAATGGTACCTACAGGTGACTCAAAGGGAACGGACTGCACTACCTGTCGTCGTGTGCAAAGAGGGACTTGTGGCAGTCCCCAAAGTCCAGACCCCAGATTTTCACATTCCTGTCAGCAGAGCCAGTCGCTATCAGGGCTCCGTCCTACGAGGGAGAGAATGAATCACTGATTTTCTGAAACTCTGTAAATTAGATAAAGAAAAGCTAACCAGCATATTCCGCCCATTTCTTCCAAAACCATTAAAGTCAAAGCCACAAAGGAACAGCTCCTCCCAAGAGCACCTACTTCTTTGCTTTTACCTACAGACTGACTTAAAAGCTTGTTAAGGGAAAACAAGAACTCTGTGGCTTAACTGTTCTCGTACTGCTGCAGGGCAAGTTGTGCCTTGACGGAGGTGATCTACTTACTCAGTCACACAGACAGGAAAAAGAATCTCTGATCTGTCATAGGGTTTCCCAGGAGAGAGCAAGACGAAAAGTGAAGGAAAGAATGAGGCTGGGAAAGAATCGACTAGAATGTTAGGTCCGAGCCTTTTATCTCATGTTACCTATCACTGTTTCTCTTATTCTTCCTGTTTCAGTGGTTAGCTAATTCAAATGGTTAGCTACATAACAGGAAAATAAGAAATATTTTAAACACCAACTTATTCTGTTAATGCTCTGATCACAGATAGCTGGGGCACTGGTGTCACCATGTCACACAGACTCGACATTGTTTTTGAATATATATAGTCACCCCTAATCAAAACTAGACAGCGCAAAAATATGATTTTGGTCAAAAGACTAAAAGTATACAGTATGCAAAATACTGTAAATATCCAAATATAAAGCTAAGTTCCTTCTTCCTCACCAATATCATCTTTCAGAACAAAGGGGGGTGCCTTTTTCAAAGTCTTTCATATTGTAGGGTACTCTACCAATTACAGTATTTTAGCCAACAAAATACTATTTGGAAATGCCACAACAGGGAGTTGGTTATGAGGACTAATTCAGGTATTTGTGAAAATATTCTGAAGGCATTAAAGTAGCATATTTGAGGAATGATTACAATGTATATTGGTTTATGATTTTGGGGGCAGAAAGTCATGTACAACCGAAAGAAAAGATAAATATTCTAAAATGAAGATATTAAACCAAGACCTAAGAAAACGCTTTAGGAAAAAACAACAACTTGTTACCGAGACACTATTTATACTTTACTTACATATGAGATGTCCATGCATATAACAGGCAGTTTGTGTCCATACAGTGAGAGAAAAAACTAAATGTGAAAAAAAGAATACAAATAATTCGTGTGTGTCTATAAAACACAGGCATCACTTACTACATGTGGATCGAAACTACAACTTTAAAATACAGGGCTAAAACCTGTTCTGGATTGTTCTCTATCTTTATCTTCAAAGAAGACGACGACACCACTGGAGGCGGCTCGTACAGACCCTGCGTGCCCTAACCAGACCCTGGCAACACAGTGGGACCAGAAGCCTCCTGCCTCAGTCAGACATGGCGCAGATGTTTGCTGGATCTCTCAGCTGAAAAGACCCTGCAGCACCGGTTTCCCACTGTTCCCAGCCCTAGCAACTCTCTGGGCGTAGGGCCCAGTAATCTGTATTTTAAAAACAACCCAAACAATCCAGAGATAGAGCGAAATGTGGAATCACTGCCCAGGACACCTAGCGATGCCCCTAAAACTACTGGCTACGGACAGGTTGTCTGAACATACGGACTATCACCTGTTTTAAGCAAAAGCTAGGAACCAAAGGATTCTTTTGAAACTTGAGCTTTCCTAGTGCAGCTATAATGTTTTGATTCACATGCCAACTGTGAGAAAGACACTACTGGTTGGCACAGTCAAGGTCCCTTTATAGTGTCAACCCAAGGCCAGTCAGAAGAAAGAAAACTGCCCCCGGAGTAACCACTACACCTTTAAAGTGTCAACGTAGAAAATGTTCACAGTACAGTCCAGCAGAGACACGGCCAACAGCTTCTGATTGGGGGAGTAACTGACACACAGCACATCTTCATCCAGCTGCAAGATTCGGGTTTGCTTCACAGAAAGTCTAGCACCACAGAAAGCATCAAGAAAAAAGATGAAAAATGAGTCCTCCACAAAGGCAGGCAGGATCCCCAAAACTCGGGAGCTCAACAGAAACCCACAAGAGTCCATTAGGGGTTCCTCGTTTTCCGTGCACGAAATGAACACAAATCAGCAATGCCTGCTCACCTCTTCTGGGTACTATTGTCATCTTTCACCAACTCAAAATCCCAGAACTTGACCAATTTATCTGCACCACCTGTCACAAAGCCACGCTGAAAATCAAATGGCATTCCATTAAAGAATATTTCAGTACAGAAACTTTTATAAGAAGACACATCAGAATAGTGTAACAGCATTTGTGTTTAATGGCATGGGATAAGATTTAAGAAAAAAGTGGTTTCTCTCTAACCCTTCTTATGTCCCTCTGGGGCTGTTGCCACGGGCCTTATTTGAGAATTCTTACTTGACACTAATGGAGGCAGGTGACAACTAGCATCAAGTTCTAGTTATACTTGTAAAGTTCTAGTTATACTTTTGTTGCTGTATCAGAAAGAAAGACTGGAGCATTCTGGGGTTTTGCTGCACCTAAGAAGGCAACAGTCAAAAGAATTTGCTACTAAGTTGTAAATATACAGAGTGGACCGTCTAAATAAGTTTGTTCAAAGTATCTACCTCAGAAGGGTAGAAATGTATTCCGGCAATGTGTCTGCTTAAAATATGTTTGAAACTGTTTTCCAATATCAAGAAAATTAGTCTCATCACTGTGTAGTGTTAGTATGAAGCCTACGAACAGTCAGAAAACTAGGTCTCCAGTGTCTAGCTGCCATTTCAGAGGTTTGTAACATAGGAAAAAACCTTACAATGATTGTTAGTGTAGCTGTAGTAACAAAGACTACTTAGTTTATAAAATCATTGTAAAAATAACTATAAATGACATAATGATGGATGTGAAAATACTTTGGAAAAAACCACTCTATAAATGCAAGATGTTACTACTATTTGAATTTTAAATGCTGTCCCATTCTGACCCCAATGGCATTACCCACTCTAAATTCCAGATTCGTTTTTTTCCAAAAATAATGTCTATTTTCAATGGATGAAGGTTTGCACCCCGGAGAATATTCAAATAAATGGACCAAAATCTCTTAAGGTATTTTCACAAAATATCTCAAAATGTTCTGAGCAATTGCACCATTACTATTCATGTTAAGATGATATGTGACATGGCATCATATGAAATCTCAAAACGAGACAAAACGCGGGCTTTCTGTGAAGAAACCCCGAGAGAAATCTGTTAGGCAGCAGTAAAACCTGTTATGAGAAGTGAGAGTGGTTACCAGAGAGGACGGGGGTGGAGAGAGGAGAAAGAGGGTAAAAGGGGTCGAATATATGGTGACGAGGGGGAGACTCGATTCTGGGTGGTGACCACACAACGCAACGTACAGATGATGTGTTATAGAATTGTACGCTTGATACTTACATAATGTGATTAACCAATGTGACCCCCGCCCCAATCAATTTAATTTTAAAAAGAAGAAGAAATGAGAAACGCAGCCAGAGTCCTAGAGCCCCGACCTTCACATGGGGTTAGTTACCTGATCTGGAGACAGAGACATGGACCACAAAGCCCCGTCGTGCGCATGGACCGTCTCCAGCAGATTTCCTGAGGCCAAGTCATAAAGCTGCAGCTTCCCTGTCTGGGGAGGACACAAACGAGCACAGGCCTAAGCAGCACACCGACAGCCGCCATGATTCATGCCGACACCCGTCAGAAAAGATTTCATAAACTCGCAGCAACGACATGGCCAACTGCTTGGGAACTGGCCCCCCACGTTCCCTGCTCGGTACTTCCTACCAGAATAAATGCTGTTAAGCCCCCTACTGACATGCTAACTGTGGCAGGGTTGCCACGCCGTACAGCTATGGACTAGTACGACCCTGGAGTTCAGGAGCCTTGTCACTTTCATTGGTTCCCCAAACTCAAGAGGGAACTAGCATGCCGACAGGCAAATCAGAATAAACACAACAGCCAATGGGAAACCTGAAAACCTTGAAAAGTTAATCGATACTTTAAGTGGACTATCTTCTATGGGAATTGGCTTAACCACCTCTTCTCCATCTAGCTTTGGTTTCCTCCTCTACGATACACGGACAGAAATACCAATGTACCTATAATGCTAGGGAGGGCAATGAACCTCAAAAAAGAAAAACAAATCCCAGTCGCTTAGAAAGCGTCGGCCTTGCTTCCGCTTAGAAGTCTGTATATGTCGTGGCCACAGTGTAGCGTAGCACACACACAGTGGCAGAGCCTGCTCTTTGCACATGTACTGGAAAGAGTGCAAGGTGAAAGACATGAGTCCCCGAGTTGCCTCTCTGCAACTCAGCGACTGTTGGGGAATTCACCTTTATGAGCCTGCTTTTTGATTTGTAAGATGGACTTTGTATCACAACCTCTAAGTTGTTGTGAGGATTCAATGAGATCATGGACATTAACTTCTTAGCGCAGAGGCTGGGGTTGTATTCTAGTCATACAGGAAGTCCTTGGAGCAACCTGCAAACTGCTTTCCCAACAGTACATAAGGGATGTTTGTTGAAAGAATTAACGAAAAATGAGGAAAACTGTTCACTGAAATTTAATGCTCTTTTCTTGACATTGACCCTAAGATCTATCCAACTGTTTTTACACTTCGTGCCGGGCAAACAGCATCCACTGTGATACATACATTTTCCAATAAAACAGTCATGTACAGAGGGCATTGGTTTAGGGGGATAACAATGACAGAAGCGTGCGAAGCACTTCTCAAAACATTCTACAGATCTATTCCATTTGATTCTCACTGCCACTTAAGCTACCACCTTACTTATTAGTAATTTGCTGTAAGTTAGTCTCTGTGCTAAGTGCTTTGATACTGGGAGGTAGGATTTTACATCATTTTACATGAGAAAAAAATGGCTTCCCGAGTGAAGTAACTTGCCCAGAGGTCTCACAATTCGTGAGTAGAAGGAAAAGCTGGGATTCAAACGTAGGCCCATCTTGTGAGAAAGCCGCTGTCAAAAAGCAGGATTAGCCCATCACAGAGATAAGGAAACACATGAAAGAAGTAATGTGACTTGCTCCAAATTACCCATTTTGTAAAAGGGACACTCTGAATCCAAATCCATGTCTGCTTATTCCCTCCTGCTTATCTCCCAAGCTGACCAGCAGCTGGGAATAAGACTTGGTCAGTTTCTTTGGTGAATGCTTCTACCTGCCAAGCATGATGCTATGTTACTTCTCATCCATCTTCTCAAAACACAACTACATATGTGCTCAGACATAATGCACTAAAGACTGACCACCAAAACGTTAATGACAGCTCGTGGTCAGGACTTTAATTTTCTAGGGGTTTCTGACATGAGGTTTGATTTTTTTTAAAAAAACAAAGAAAACAAAACTTAAAAAGGCAATGAACAAACTCCCTCTCATATTACGCAGCTTTAATACATTTTCCGTATGCTAAGAAAGAACCCAGATTTCCCAAACAACTTTAAGAATGCTGAATAGAAAAGACCCCAAAATCCAAGAAAACGTCTCGGTTTACCTTTGTCCCTATGACCACCTGCCTATCGCCAGGTACAAAGAATGAGCAAAGTGCATATTCACAGGTCATCGTGCGAATACACTGCAGGGTGGACCTGTGAGGAGGAACAAACACGTCAGAGCCTGCTTCCCCATGACAGAGGTGAGCATGTGTGCTCAGTACACACTTAGCCACGTGAAGTGATTAGTATCACAGAGGAGGAAGCGTGAGTAACCCTCAGCTCAGACCCAAGGACAATCCAGGGAGAAAATATGAAATGGCACCTAACTTTGTTCTCTTTGTAGGAGCCTCCCAATCCTAAGGAATGGAGATGTTACAGAAGCGAGGCAGAGAAAAGCACCGGCTGGGCTCGAGAGTACCCATCTGCCACTACAAGGAAGGGTGAGAGTCCACAGGACTGCAGGTTGGATTAGCCTACTATTATGTCTCTACAAGGCAAGTTCATTTTCTTGAACCATACATAGTCATCCATTCATCAAATATAAATCAAATGCCCACTTCATCCCACAAACATTTCCTGAACACCATTCCTAACATCTTTAGGAATGAGATCGATGTTGGTACATCACGTGATAGCAGGTGCCATAGAGAAACACATGGTGGGGGAGGGGGTGAGGAGGGCGAGGGTGGGAGGACAGCAGGACTGTCGTGTGATGATGAGGAGACAGAAGAAGCCCGGAGCTGAGTGATTCCAGGTAGAAAGAGCAGGGAGCAGAGGCCATGACCCAGGCACTTCCTTGTGTGCAGGGGTGACAGGTTAGTGTGGCTCCCGTGCAGCAGAGGGGATGGCAGAAAGAGATGAAGGTCTGGAAGGACTTTGGTTTTTACTTAGAGCGAGATGGAGTTTTTAGAAGTGATATAAATTCCATCGGAAAATGACAGTGGCTGCTATGTTAAGAGACTACAGAGGGGCAAAGAAGGATGCAGGGAATCCAGTCGGGAGCTCCCAGGACAATCCAGATGAACAGGGTGATGGCAATGCCGGTGAGGAGATGTGGTGGGATTCCGGATTAGTTTTGAAGGTAAAGCTGACAGGATTTGCTAATGGCTTGGACATTGGACACGAGATTCAAGAATGGCGACAGGATTTGGGCTAGAATAACCAGAAGGAAGTAATTATTTACAAAGACGGGCAAGTCTGTTGGAAAAGCAAGTGGGAAAATTGTTGAAGAAGTGAGAATCACAGGTATGGTTTGGGACATGTAACTGTTTGAGATGCCTAATTAGATATCCAAGTGACGATACAAACAAAGGATTTGGACAAATGAGCCTGATGTTCAAGGAAAGGCTAAGGACAGAGATATAAATGTATGTGCCATCAGCACAGAGAAAGCCCCGTGTAGATACCACATAGAGTGAGAGCAGACAGAGAAAAGGTGCAGACTCTTCCCTGAAGCATTCCAACATTTAGAGGTCAAAAAGGTAAGAAGGAGCCAGAAAAAGACTGAGAAAAATTAGTCAGAAAAGGAAATTATGAAAATCAAAGAAAGTGTTTCCAGAAGGAAACACAAATTGTTATGAACTGGTCAGGAGCCCATGTGCAGCCATACGAGGCAAGACAGATGACGTGGGTACAGATGCAGCTAAATTGGCAGATATAATAGGGGCACATGTATGTTTTCTCGATAATTCCATTTCTTCAGTGAACTAAGAAGCAAGATCATCAGCTTAAAGGGGCTAGAGGTGTTTGAGGTTTGGGAAGATAATGGTGTGAAATAGTTATCTAGGAAAGGAAGGAATGAGAAATCACAATAAAATTACTTGAATTTAAAGAGCAGGCAGGATGCATTTTGAGGGAATTGTACGTAAGGCCTTCAGAAACTAGTAACTAGCCATCAAGAGTATTAAACATGAATTCAAAGGGAAGAAACTACTACTGGGTAAAACTACGGAAAGTATCACTTCACACACCTGTTCCAAATCTTAATGGAATCAGCTGCTGCTGAAAGGACAGCAATATTGTCCGAGCTGAAAGCCAAAGTCCGCACGTCACTGCGATGACCCCCCAGGGTAACTCTGCTGGTCCTCACAGGCTGGGGAGCAGGCGCGGACGGAGTCAGTGAATATAATTCCACCATATTGTTTTGAAGCAGGAAGACCGCCTTCAGCTCCCCTTGAGGTGAATGGATCAGGTCAAAGGATCTGCAAGAGAAAATACTCATAAAGGTTCCAGCTACCATCTTAGCTCTGAAGATTAAGATTGTCTAGGCGAGAGGCCTTCTGTGTCCTCAATCTATAGGAAGTATGAACAAGTATAAAGAATTTTACATAGAGTGCTGAGTATTGAACAGCAGTTGACTGTAGGCTTTTAAGTCAAAGAAACCCAGGCTTAGATACTGGATCTGACACAGATCTTGGTTTTTCTGTTTGTTTGTTTTTCCTGTTATTCCTACCCTGCCATCTTGGACCTAAATCTATCTTGGGTTTTGTTTTTTGTTTTGTTTTTGTGGGCTGTTCTTTTTTTTTTTTTTGTATTTTTTATAAGTGACCTTAAATCCTTTCAGAATATGGGGTATCCATTTCTTTTTAATTGGCAGTAGGAAAGAATCGTAAACAAGTCCATGAAAGGTTATTACAATAAAACAAATATGAGATGATGAGTCAGTGGGGCCCCGGGAGTCCCACAGTCACTGTTTCCAATGAGAGATTCACATAGACATTTACAAACAGTGTGAACAAGCCAGTACACTTCGTAGCTTACTATTTCTGTAACACTTCAGATACTTCACTTACTACACTTTTACTCACTTGATTTTGGCAGAGGTTTTGATATTTGTCACTCGTTGGATTTCATCTTGCAGCGTCATTTCAACATGGACTTCGAGTTCTTCCTCCTCCCCTTTGGAAGAATTTAATCTGGAGGAAAAGAACGTCTATCATGCTATCACCTTTCCATCAGAAGCTGTGCTATTACTTCAGTCAAGTTCTGGCTCTGAGACCAACCTGTGTCCTCATGGGAGAGTCTCTTACACACACAGGATCACCACGAGAATTAAACAACGGAGTGTATGTAGAAATGCTTTGTGAACTAGTGGCCAAAGAATTATTTCATTTAATGGGTTCCCTCAGTAAACGGATTCTGAATGCAAAAGCCCATAAAATTTCCGGGGACAACGTCTTTGAAATTCAAACTATTCCACTGAAATGTTCTTGGTAAATTTTTCTAACATCAGGACTTTTTAGAAAATCCATTAGCCTCCACTTATCAGCCCAACCACGTCAAATAAACCAGAGGTCTCAAAAGATATGCCAAGTCAGACGACTTTTTAATTCTTTGAGACTTGATAAATTTCAACCATTAAGGAAACGACTTCTATTATAATGATCTATTTCAAGGTTATATTGCCCCCAAACTTCAATTATATAACTGTTCGACCAGTCTTTTTACTGCCAGTCCCAAAGGTTAGCATTATGCAACCCACCTTCCTTCTGTATAAGCTACTGTGGTTGGAGATACTGCTAGCCTCTGAGAATTAAATCCTTTTTTTAAAAAATCTGTACAGTGTTTCTAGTTCTGTATGGCTCTGAGTTTAAGACGCAGAAACTTGCTAATTATGAAGCTGTACAAATGAGTAGAAATTTAAAACTCAGACGACTGGCAAGGCACAAAATCTCCTCTGGCTTTTAACGGTAATTGGTGATGGAGTATTTCCTTAAAGAAGCTGTAGTTTCTCTAGAGTACCACGTGGCCCACCCAGGATACTTGACTAGTAGTAAACACTAAGAAAACACACTTTGCTTTCTTCCTAGCTTTCTTCATCTTCTTATCCATTTTCTTCTGAATTTCCTCTTTGGAAAGAATACAAAACACTTCTAGCACCGAATCAGTTCCCTAGAAACACAAAAGGTTGATGTAAGTTCAGGGCGGGCAATTTGTAAGTTAGCTTTTTCTCAGTGAGGACTAAATCCTAACACTTCTTTTTCTTCCCTTGGCCAACTTCATCTCTCTGGGTTTACTGTCTCATCTGGGAAGTGGAGAGCCCACGTCCTACTTACAGCATTGCTCCGAAGAATAAATTAGAGTTTATAAAGCTTTCAAATTGCTTAGAAAGCAAGCATTTAATAAATGGCTGCTGATAATAAGAACAATAGTAATTATTATTGTTATGCTAATGGAAATGGAGGATTGGAGGTCCCCGCAGTACCACAGAAGGAATTCTTAACAGGACCAAAGAAAAACTCATCTCTGTACTATGACAGAGCGTGTCTGTGGAAGGCACAGCCTCGACCCTGATATTTCCGCCTGGCTGGTACTCACATGGCAAGCAAGCATTCTGCCTGTCCTGTCCACGGCAAGATTCACAACTCTGTCCCTTCCTTCCCGCATCATGGAACCAGCTTTTCTGCATGTCAGGATGCGCTACAGAAGCAGCAGGAGAGAAGATGAAGGTTAGTTAAATGTAAGTTTAATCATACCTGAGAAGGTACGATGCCAAGAAATGCAGGTGACAAAGATGGTCCCCAAAGTGATGACGAGAATTGCAAATTTAGCTGCAATTCTCATTTTCCCCACCACTCAACTCAGTGAAAGATAAGAAACACAAATTAATCACATCCTCGGGAGTTTCGTCCGTCTCGAGGCGGCCCTCCTCAGCTTCACGTGTGTCCTGTATTCCAGGGGAAGAGCCTTTGATTTTCTTGGTCTCTGGTTCCTCTAGGTCTTCAATCTGTTTTGTGAAAAAATGGAAAAGGAAAAGCTGAAATAATGTGTACCAGGAGGTGACTTTTAGCCCCAATGTCTTAGAAACCTGTCCTTAGGGCCACTAATTAACTTCCATTTAATGATCTCTCTGATCGAAGCTCTTCAGTGGTGGGATATTTATCAGAATGTATTAAAAATGGGCTATATCAAACGCAAACGAAACATTGTCCACTATATTAGCTCAAATAACTTCCCACAGCATGACGACTACTGTTTAGTGACAAGATGACAAAATAATGACTGACTCTTCATTGACTTTAAAACCTTATTTTAGAGGCAAAGATTCAAATTGGCATGAAGAATTGCAAAGGCGTGGCAAGAAAGGTTACATTTTCTCCTTAAATAAAGGGAAGATAATCCCTAGATTTGCTGGTGTATCAGTAGCCAGTTTGATGATTTTATAGATAGGTTTATAGAACCCATCAAACTGGCTACTTACTGGTACACCAGCAAATCTCCAGCTAAACCTGAGGTCCGTAACCCTTTGTCCTCACAAAAGGAAAAGGGGAATCTGAGAAAGTTAATCATCTCAGAATACACATATTTATAAACACACAAATTTTACATAGATTTTTCTTTGAGGGGAAAGGGCCACAGATATTCTGAAGTCCAATCATGAACACCCAAAGGTCCAGGAGTATCAGGCTAAGAATCCCACAGACTAGAACACTGGCATTAGCGGAAGCTGTAAGTCTAAAGCCATCCTGCTTCCAAGCTCAAATCAATGAGGACAACAGAGAAAAACAATTTGTTTAGACGTAGCAGGTTATCAATGTGATCAAATGCCTTCTATTCTATGTGAAATACTCAATAATCACATGTGATTCTAAATTCAATCAGCCTACAAAGCTGATGGTAACAGTTTTTGCCCAAAACTGACAGGTAATTGGGCACATGATCAGAAGAAAGTAATTACCTCTTGCAGGTAGGCAATGTCCCAAGCCCTCAGTTCACTGTCTGAAGCCCCAGTGATGAGTCGCTTTTCTTCTGACACCAGAACCAACCCCCACACCTACAGAGTATAAAAAGATTCAAACAATAGGAGTTTTAAGAGACTCCAGGATGTATGACGTGACATTCCAGTATGCTGTGGTGAAATCTCTTTGGCATTTGCAAAATCTAATACGAAGGCAACCCTTTCAACACACAATTAAGAGAAGTCCCGCTTTCAGAAAGAAAAAATGCCTGCGGTAGAACTGTTGTTTATGCGATAACCAGAAGTTTCTCTGCAATTTCATATCCTTGCATTTAGAGAATAGCTGTTCAGCATAAATCCTACCTAGAATCCATTCAAATGATGACTTTAAGTCTGACACTTCTTTGCCTCACAAATCAAAGGTGCTCCATTCATGTCTACTGCCTAATTTTCAGCTTCATACACCTAAGAACTAAACAATAAAAATAGCAGTACTGTTGCAAATCCATAGTCAAAGAATCTAATTTGCTTTTCCTCCTCATTAACTCCAGGTACGTGCTTCTGAAAGCCTGGTATGAACAAAGCACAGAGGGTGCAAAGTTAACAGCATCCCCTGGAGTCTACTGAACAGATCTACGCTCAGGTAACTGATGTAATGGCTAGAATCTGCTGTTTACGTGTCACTGACCAGGCACGGTACACACACTATGGGAGGGTACACTCCCTCCAATCAAAAAGGTGAACACTTATGATTTTAAAATGATGACGCTCATATTCACAGATTGAAAACTTATCCAAGACCCATTTTTACTAAAAGCTAGAGCAGCTCTATCTGCTCCGATGGCTGCCACTTCTTCCAGCACATCAGCCGCTCTGTCTCCTGAGGCAGCATAAGATGATTATCGTGGGCAGTAAAAGCAAAGAGCCACAAAAGGGCCAGGGGAGAAAACCTTCTCCTTTCGCCTTGCTGTTCCTTCCCTGGGCCCACGAGCCTACACGTACCTCTGTCCTGTGGCCAACCACTGTTTTGAAGCAGTGCTGGGTATCAAGGTCCCACCATTTTACCATGGTGTCTTTCCCACTGAAAGAAGAAAGAGGGGGAAAGAAATATTAGGAAGAATCACTAACCAGGGAGATAAAGTCTCATTTGGTACCTTAAAAAGATAACATACAGCAAGAATGTCTAATGCTACTATCCTCCTGACCTTTCTTTTAGAAAGCAAAGGTCCTGAACACTCTCTCCGTGGTTATTCTTAGGTTGAAAAATAAAATGTTTCACCTGTAAGCACCAAAATAACTTTGACTTCAGAGTGAGAAAGAACACAGAACTTGACCTGTCGCCATCATTTCCATCATCGAAGCACCAGCATTCTCTCACACCGTCTAACACAGAAACTTCTCAGACCTCTCCTGGGCCGTCTCCCATGTCCTCCTAGTCCCTATGTCCTCTGCTAAGTTGCTAAGCCTTGTCCTTTCATTTCTGTACATAAACCTGAATTTCAGTCCTACTGCCTGAACTATTTTAAGAGCTTCTCATCTGGTCTCTTTGTCTACTCCTGCTCCCTCACCATTCCATTACACTACTGTCAGATAATCTCAATTTTCTGAGTTCATACTGTCAGATAATCTCAATTTTCTAAATTCACACTGTCAGATAATGTCAATTTTCTGAGTTCACACTAGCTCAAGGTTCTCTACAGAATCAAAGTCGGGTTCTTCGGCACCGTTCTCAAAATGTCCCACTAACTGGTTCTTAGTCTCCTACTAATAGGCTCTGCTCTCCCTTCTCAATGCCCCTTCCCTGCTTCTTCACATATGTAAACCTAATGCAATCCTCCTTCATGACCACAGTGGAAGCAAACAACAAAAACCATTTTTCAAGTCTTTCCTACGTAATCGTACCTCCTGGAGTTACTCCCTTTCCAACATATTCCCTAAACTACAATGTGTATATCTGAGTAGAACTGTAGAGTCATTCTCACAAAATCTGTGTCATCCGAACAAGATACACTTACGTCCCTGCATCCTCTCCCCAGGAACAAACCCCCCACTGGCACAGCATTAGCGTTCCTGCAGAACTTGACTGATTACCGTGGTCCTTCTGATTACTGCCCAGCAAACCTTAGGATCCCAAACTTTTCTGGGTGGCCATTCCTTCGGATGGTGATTATTATATTAGGTTGAACCATAAGAAATTGCTGAAATATGGCCTATCATCTTTGACATACACAAATGGAAATTTCCAACGACTCAACCTACTAGGTGTTCAGGAAGGCCTAAATGTGGAGCACGTCGGCTCTCAAAAGGCGGGCTAAATCAAACACATGATACTCACTTCTCCCACTGCTTCATATTCTGCTTTCCTGACTTTCTAGGGAACCAGAAACTGGACAACTCATTCTATAGAAGGCAAGTCAGGAGGTTAAGGAACATGAAAAAGCTGATATCAGGGGAAAAGAATGACAAGTCAGAAAACAGAATATTAAAAATGCTATAAATAACTCTGGATAGCTTCCATGATAGTGTTTGGGAGGAGAGGGAAGGAGAGAGGAAAGCAGCGAGCAGAAGAGGAAACTAGCGCGTGAGCTTGAGTATAGTATGGAAAAATGAGTAAGGAATGAAGCAAATTCCCTTTAAAACCCTCCCCGAGGAATCCACCTAGAAAAGAACTGGAAACAAAACTGTTACTTCTTTACCTACTAACTAGCAGATTCTTTTCTCGTAGAAACAATGCTTGTGTGATGGCGTCCTTGTGTCCCTTTAGACGGTAGAGGCCACTTTCATTGATCACATCCCACACAATAATATCTGTGTCCTAAAGGGATCATATAATACAGAAGGTTTTCTTTACCACATAAGGCCTAACTTGACAAACAATAGAATATAATATTTTTATTACAAAGGTGACAGATACATGGTCCTTGGAGAAACTTTGGAAAGTGTACAGAAAAGTACAGAAGAGATAAACACCAGTTAATTCTGTCATCCAGATATAATCACCATAATCACATATCTTGTTTTGTAATGTCCCAGTAGTTATATATATATCCAGGTTAATATTTTCCTATTAAAAAACTGAGACGATGCCATTCAGATCATTTTAAAACCCTCCCCCCTTTTCTTCATTTAATGCATTTGTATTTTTCTATGTCCTCCCAGGTTATTCTCATTTTCAATGGTCATATAATAATCATTCCTAAGGATACACTGTAATTTTTTTTTCTATTTTAGCCATTTATGTACTTTCCAATTTTCTATTATACATATGTGGAAATGAACATTCTTGGACATAAATCTTTGTATATATCTCAGAATAAACACTAAAAAGGAAAATTCTTGGGTTAAAAGGTATTTCTATTTTTAAAGATTGCAATTCACACCATCAAGGTGATGTCCAAAAAGACGACACCCATCTATAGGTGCAGCAGGGTATGTAGGACAAGGCCCGTTTGCTCGTCCGCTCAGCTCCGGGTATTACCAGTTCCTCAAACACCACTGCCAATTTCACAAGTTCAAAATGCTGTCGCAATATTTATTTGATTTCCATTTCTGAATGCCAGTGAGAAATTCTATCCATGCTGTATGGCGATTACTGGCCTTCTGTACCTCTTTTGAACTGCCAGGTAATGTCTTTCATCCACCTCTGGGTTGTTTACTTGATTGTAAGTTATTTAAAGATGAATGATAGTAATCCTTCTTTTTGATATTGAACATATTAAATATTTTCCCTTTTCATTGTCCTTTAACTTGTTGGGTTTTTTTTCTGTTTTATGGAGAAATAATTGACACACACGACTGTAAGTTTCAAGCATACAGCATGATGGTTTGATGGCCATACATTGTCAAATGATTACCATCTTCTCATACAGATACAATAAAAAGGAAAAAAAGGAAAACATTTTTCTTTTTGTGATCAGCACTCTTAGCATTTACTCTCTTAACTTTTATTATATATTTTTTTCATGTGCAAGTGTTTTAAATTTAAGTATTCAAATCTATTGACCTTTTTTTCCTTTATAGTTTCTGTCTTTGCTGATATGCTTGAAGTACTTTTCCACCTTGATATCAGGTAAGTTTTTATTTACATTATCTTCTGGTTTACTTAAAACATCACTCTAATTTTAAGTGTAATCTGGGCTCATTTTAGTATATGGCGTGAGGTAAAGCTTTAACTTAATTTAAGACTTCTTCCCACATAGTTAGCTAACAGTCTAAGTACCATTTTGTAAGTAATCCATCATTTTTCTACTCATTGGAAATATCATCTCTAAAACATACTGATTAAGAAACTGGAAGTGAATTTGTTTCTGGGACTCTCATTAATAGGTTGCAATAATCTATCTGACTATTTTGTTTTGATACCAGATGAATAGAACGTGTCTTAAATTCTGACTTCAAAATGCATTTTAATATCTGAAACTTCTTAAAAAATTCTAACTCTGAAAATATAAAATTGAAACCCTCTTTCATTACTCTTCTTTACCAAAATTCTGGTGGTTTTTTTATTCATTTGTTTTTCCATACAGGCTTTTAAATTATTTGATCATGATCTGAAAAGAAATAACAAAAAAACCTTTGGGATATTATTTAAATTGCTTTTAATATATAAATTAATTAGCATCTTTTCAATACGTGTTCATTCCAGAACATGGTTTGTGTCTCTATTCAAGTCGTCCATTAACATTCTTCAGTAAAGTTTCACAGTATTTTTCTATTACTTAACACGCTCTTGTAAATGGAATCTTTTACATTGTATTTTCTGATGACTTTGATACAGGAAAGCCAAACTCAGTAGCAAAGCTTTATCACTTTGTCTCTCCTTTTCCATTCTGTTTTTCCCCTGGTATTCCGGTTTGGGTAGCGATTCCCCCATGATGCTATGTAACAGTCATGATGGGCGGCATCATGGTGTTCCTACATGTAACAGGCTTTCCTCAGAGAATACGACAGGAAACAGAACGAGCCTCCCAATTCAGACCCATCCTTCTCACTCTGTTTCTACCATCTGTACAGTTTTGTACGCCAAGTGTCCATTGTTTCCCCCAACAATTTTTTGAACATCCCACTTATGCACTGGCCTTCCGCTCCTTAACTACATCAAAAAGTCTGGGCACCCGACTAAAGGTCTCACCTTGGACCCAGATGCCAGCCTGCCTCCCAGCTGATCATACTTCAGGGAAGTGATGGCTGCTTTATGTCCGTTGAAGGTCACATTTCCTTCCCCACTCAGGAGACTGAAGATTCGGACTGACCCATCCTCATAACCAATGGCTAAGTGCAGCCCATCTGGGGAGGGGCACAAACAAGTGACTTCTTGTTTAAGCCCCTTAAGGATGAGGATCTGAAATCATAAGAATCAAAAACAATGTAGAGAACTTGTCTTGTCCTCCAGGGAAAAGTGTGGGAATAATCTCACGTGAAACTCTGCAATCCACATCAAGTTCTTTAACATGGGAAATTATTATTTATCCGGGGCAATGAAACATTCAAGAAAGGGTAAAATTATTTTTTCCAAAACCTCTACAATAGCATAATACATGCAAAACTTTCCCAGGCTCTGGAATACACACTAAGTCCTCATCAGTATCCTATGTCAACACCAAATGATTTTCCAGAAAGGGTTATAAACACATTCTTGCTTTAATTGAGCCCCATCTTAGAAGAAATCAACCTCCATGGCACCAGAGTGCTACCGTGGTTTATTCCCCAGGGGACTCTGGGTGGCAACAAGGGTCAAAGTATTAACCTCTTGGAAATCACATAGTGAGTGGACAAGACCAAAATGCCTGTATTTGCTATGGCAGAAGTGGTAGGCTTAGGGGATCTAGAGTTATACAACGTATCAAAGCCTAGTTTAACAACCCAGTGGCCTCATCTGTGTAAGTGAAAAAAAGATTCATTCAACATAGCATACCACTAGTACAACATAGAGTACTATGCCTTTTTAAATGCCTAGTATTTTTTATCTGGTTGTGAGGGCAAGTAGAAGAACTTGAAAAATAGGGAAGAATGTCGGGAATAACGATTACAAATAATTACCTGTAAATATCACTACAAATAGGTACCTACGAGGTAAGCGCCTATTTGGTCGTGGTTTTCAGAATTTAGTGTAGAACACAACAGAAGCTGATGTTTGGCTCTCTAGTCCCAAAGATAAAAGAGGTCTTTTCAGGGGGCACACACTTAGAAGATCTGTGCATGATAAATGGAGCTTTCTCACCTCTGCCTCTCCACCCTCACATACCCACAAATCAGTATCAACCTGAATGATTCCTGGCTTACCTTCTCTCCTTTTCTTAAGTCCCAGATGAAAACGTGTTCACAGGCTGGTACTGCCACATAGCGTCCTTTTTCCCCACGAAGTGTCACAAAGACGATATTGCCTTTCTGGCTGCCGATAAGTCCAAAGACTGCACTGGCAACGTAGCGTAGGTACTGCTTGGTGAGCCCCATGCTGTCACGCCTGGAACCACGAGAGGCAGCTGCACATGCAAACAAAGAAAACTCACATCTTCAGGTACCTTGGTTCTGCTAGGCCAGCGAACACCAACTGTTTCTCATGTGGTTAAAAGCATACAGCTTGTGGCTTCTTAGCCTCTGTTTACTCTGAATAAACCACTGACACAAAATACTTCAACATCTTCATGTTTAATTCACTGCTGATTCAACATGTAACCCCTCATTCATCAAGTGGCAGATTGGTCACATTGTCATGCCCCTCTCACAAATATCTGACCTATGACTTCAGGTCAGCCAAACAATTAGCTTCTGCCCATTCAACCACCGTCTAAGTTTTGACACTGGGATGGGCAGCCTGAGACTGAAAATATTTATCAACAAACGTTTATTACAAGTCTACTCGTTAGACAGGTGCTGTTCTAGAAGCTAGAAATGTGGTGTTGAGTAAAACAAAACCCTTGACTTTCTAGCACAGCGGTTCTCAAACCCTAGTAAATGTCCAAATCACCTGAGGGCTTATGAAAACAGATCTCTGGGAACCACCTTCACCTCCCCTCCCCAAGTGCCCATTTCCAATTCAGTAGGTCTGGGTTGGGGCCCAAGATTCGTCTTTTCTAACAAGTTCCCAAGTGAGGCTGCCACCACGGGCGTTCCTTGCTTTGACAGCTATCATCCTAGTATAGACAAGTCTGTTCTTGATTTCCAAATCAGGGCAGCCACCTCCCCTTGGCACAGGAAACATGGGACAGCAACGTGGCCCGCCATTTTTAAAAGATACCATAGTTCCCGCACTAAATCAAATTCACTGAAAACACTGGTTATGGATAAAAGAGACAACAGGTGAAGGAGACAAAAAGTTAAACCTGCCTGCTTTGGTATGGAAGAGTGAAAAGTATGCCCCCAAAACACCCATGCAACTTAAAAAACACAAGAATACTAAACAGAAGTGACAGCCTTTTTTTGGAGCTGTGTTTTTGTTGTTCACTTGTTCCGTTTAACTCTTTGGTGTCTCTGTTAAAATCGGTTTTAGTCTACTTAAACAGAAAAATATTCAATGTCAACTCTGCTCACATTTTCTTTTAATAATCATTTACTGGCCTCTTTTTATTTTCATAGAAACTAACACAAAGCCAGTTAATCAAGGAAAAATGATATTAACGTGGAGAGCATGACCTTAGGCTAGGCCATATGATCAATTCTTCCCCAAATGGCATCTTAGCCCGTCTTCACTATAGCGGTTCTTCATGGTCGTCCTTGGCCCTCTTCCAACTCTTCCCACAGTATTTTCCTTGGAGACGACATACAGCCTGCCTTGGCCCAGGGACCATCATATGTCTATTTCCAGTCACGTATTCCATTCACATACGTGAATAATTAGATATCCCATACAAATACCTTATAGCAGCATGTTTAACATGTCTAACACCAAACCTACCTTGCTTTCTGAACACCTCTTATTTTTTTCTGACTCTAAGACACACAAACCTAGCCATGTGGGCTCAAGACCCTTTTATTAAGGAACCTTGGGCTCCTTAATAAAAAATATTATTATAGCAGCCAAGCCTTAAAGAGTGCTTACGACTGATGCTTCTTGACTTAATTACTAAGGGGTGACGTCCCAATAAACCCATCAGAAGCTGAAAATACCGTACATCGAAAATGCATTTACTACACCTAAGTTACCCAACATCACAGCTTAGCCTAGCCTACCGTAAATGTGCTCAGAGTAAGTCGGGACCGGCTGTATATGGCAACTGGTATATTAAATGTGTATCATTGAGTAAACATGCAGTTGAGTTACACACAGCAACTGTGAGAATTAAACGGGTTCATAGACGTAGAGCACTTAGAAAAGAATCTAGTATCTTGTCAAGAACACAAACATTCTTCCCAATCACCCTACAAGGTAGGTACCATTCTTACCCCTGTTTTACAGACTAGGAAACTAGGCAGGGAGGTGTGAACCAGCTCACCCAAAGGTGCTTAGCCGGCTCTCAGCCAGAGCCAGTTTCCAGCTCCAAACTGTCCTTTAACCACTAAGCTAACCCGCGTCTCCTCCACTCTTTCCTCCCAAACGTCCACCTCGGTGACGGCCGGTTTCTCTAAGGCAGGCTCTTTTCTCTCTGCACTTTCCGTCCCAGCTCTTTCTGCCTGGGTTCCTGGACCGGCCGTCTGTCTAACGCCTCCGCCTGCATGCTGTGTATTCTTTGCCTTCAAAGTGGTAAAACCACCGCACTCGTCTCTGCACGCGCACGGTCCCCACTGCAAAGCCCTCCAAGGGGCCACGTTGCTGGCCGTTTCCAAGAGCGCGTCCCCCCCTCTGTGTGTCTCGCGTCGCCTCTCTGGTCAGGCTCGTGGCTTTCCCTCGTCGTCTGGCCAGCTCCCCTCCGTCCCCGGACCCGTCACCTCGAGGGACAGGCCTGCTCCTCTTGGGGCCCCCTTCCCGCGGGGCTGCCGCGCTTCCTGCAGCCTGTCCATTGCCTCAATCCTCACGCTACCTTCCCTGCCAGTCGGCAACCGTCGCTTGCGTGTCGTGGGCACGGATGTCAGCGCCTTTGGGAGAGCGCTCACGACCGGGCCTTCCTCCGCGCCCCCCCCCCGAAACACGCGGCCCCTGCGATGCACTGAAGGGCTGGGACGAGCCAACAGCCCCGGCAGACGTCCCTAAACCGCGTCTTCAGGGCAGGGGAGGGTGCGAGGGGCTCCGCACACCGACCCCACTGCCGGAGCATCCCCAGGCGACATGGGGCACGCGCCACCCGGGTGTGTGCCGGCGGGGGGGGGGGCGCCCTCATGCCCGTTTTCCCTCCATCCTAGCGACCCGCCCCTAATCCCTCCGCCTCATCTGCTGCTGACACCCCGAGGGCCTCGGCCAGGACCAGGCAAACCCGAGTTAGCGAAGCAAAAGCGTGGGCCCCGCGGCGCACCTACAGCACCCACCTCCGCCTCCACGAGGATCCAGGCCGCTTTGGCCCCGCCCACGGGACCCGCCCCTTCCGGGTCCGCTCCGGGACCCTCTTCCGCCCGACGTGCCCCGTGCCTTCCAGGAGGAAATGACGCACGGGCCGCGCGCGCTCTGATTGGTGGGCGCCGGCCGGGCTCGGAAGTCTGCGTCTCACAGGCCCACCGCTGGGGCCGCGGGTCGCTCCGGCTTCCCGGGACTTGGGCTCCGTTTGCTCGCCGAGCTTCTAGAAGCGTCGTCGGGGGATGCCGCTCGACCGCCTTGGACGAGGAGCTTAAGCCGCTCCGCCTGCCGCCCGGATGGGAGCCGCCGAGTGCTGTGAGAGGCGGGGCAGAGGCCGGGCGGGAAGGCGGAGCCGAGCGGGCGCGGGCCGGGGGCGCGGCGGGAGGCGCGCGGGACCCGGGGACGGCGGACGGGCGGCTGTGTCGCTCGTCCCCCGCCGGGGGGTGGGTGTCTCTCGTCCGAGGTGCCGTCGGGGACGAGTCACCGAGCGGAGCGGGGGAGTCAGGCGCGCGCCCTGGGCGCGGGTGGAGTGGGGCGGCCCGGGCCCGTCGGCGTCGCCGCGCGTGTGGACGGGACGTTGCACGAACCGAGAGCCGCGCGAGGCAGCGCCGCGTGGGCGCTGCGCCCGGGACGCGGAGCTGGCTGGGTCCCCCGGTCCCCGGGAGTGGCATCGCTCTGGCTTTTGTGTCGCGTCCGCTCCCTGGCGGCGCGAGGGGGAAGGGACCGGAGCCGACGCCGCCCCGCTGGGTGGTCGAGGCGCAGGTGCGCCGTCGCCCGGTGGGAATCAGCGTGTCTCCCTTGCAGCTCTGCCCGCTGTGATTCCCGGGCTGCAGAGAAGGGTGCAGAAAGGAGGCCTGGGTGTCTGTGGCTGTGGGCGAGGACAGCTGACGGGGAGCTCGCTCCCCACGCGAGACACAAGCCCCCCCGGTTTGCGCTCGTGGAGCAAGAGCTCTGCAGCCAGCCTGGAGATCAGGCTTTGCTCCGCGTTGTCTGGTTGCCTTCAGACGTCGCTTGAGTCGTTGAGACACGCTCGGCGGGTCCTCCGTACTCCAGCCCTTTGCAGCGGGAGACGATGCAGGTGATGGGCGCGTAGACAGATGAGGACACGAGGTTCCCTGCCGCGGGTTGGAGGCGTGAGAAGGAAGGACGTTGTGTCAAACTGCTATTATTTCAGCAAGTCTGATAGGGAGGGGAGCGTTTAGGTAGGTTTGGATGGTTAAGGTCTGATCCTCGAGGTGACGTGCATTATAGTATTACAGGGGGGACACGTGGGCTTCAGTAGAAACCCTAATAGGCTACAAAGTATCTAGATGACACCCCTTGGTCTGTCTGACTCTAAGAAAGCTATTGTACAGCTGTGTAAACTGGGGATCATTAACGTCAATGCTAAATAATTTTTATCTGGAGACATGCAAATTCTGTCTTTAGAGGCCCAGTGGAAGTTTTACTTTCTTGTACATTCGTTTCAATTTCCGGATCTATTAAGGTACCCAATGTAGAGATTCCTTTTATCTGCCATTTGCCTGGTTCTCCTGTGAGTTAAATAAAATCTTGAATACGTGTTCGTTTTTATATTTGAATGAATCATGATTTTACCTTTTTAAAAAAAATCTTTTAACACTATTAAGCGTTATGGGAAGGGACAACCACAAGTGGGAAAAACACTTCTAATATTGTGTTAAGAGGAACTGCGATTGAGTGCTAAGACAATGCATCTCATAAAATTCCCAATGCATACACCTGCAAGAGTATAACCCTTGATTCTTCTTTAAGCTTCAAACTGCTCAGTGTATTAATACTTATAATTGAAAATAGTAAACTTTCTTTTAATATGAGGGAAGTACTACTAACGCTGTTACAGCTTGTGCTTTGAATGGCTTTGAATGATGTCGTTTGACCTTGGTCGTTAACACAGCTTAGAAATATTTTTGTGTTCATTGTGTTAAATACTGTGTTTATTGTGGACAGGTTTGGCCCCTTGTGTTTGTTTTCCCATCTAAATAACTTTTTTAAAAGTGTCGTTCTTTCCATTGGCGTGGAATGTCTCTAAAATACAATAGATTTGACGTTGAGACGGGTTTTGTATGCAAATATCTGATGTATCTTGAAGTTTTAAATATTGAAACGCAAAGACATAAAGCATGGTAAACCTGTAATATATGCAAAAACAGTGAAATAGAGCAGGTCAAAAATGGAGGTTAAAAGGGTGGAGTCGCTCTCTTTCTTTGTAATTTTATCCAGTCCTGTCTAATCAACATAAGCATTTTGAAGAACAAGTAAACAGCTTTAAAGTTCTTGTTTGCAAATTCAGAATGATGCCATTTTCTTTTCCTCCAGACAACAGTCAGGGCTTTTCTTTGAGACAGTGATCCAAGGTGTTCTGCCTGATTCTGCCCAGTCTTAATAAAAATCTAATTCCTTAGCCAATGCATTTATTCCTATAAAGTACTATTTAGAGAACTCCTTAAACTAAAAGATGACAAGATTTGTTTTTGTAAACCATGAGGACTTAAAAGACTTGAGGAAAAAGACAAGCTACTATGTAATGAGAACCATTTGCACTCATTATGCATTTGAATTATAGAGTATACTGTGAAGTGGGTTCTCTTTTGTCTTTAGGTCCTCATCGAGGAAGGTATCTCTTGTGATTCTCAAAGGGGTCTGTTACGCCAAGAATGTTAATTTAAAAAAAAAAACAAAAAAACAAGAAACAGAAAACACCGTTCCTTAAGAATCAGGGATCAGATTTTCCTGCCTTGCTTGGTTTTGTGGCTCCATTTGCTTTGTTGCCAAGGTATGTGTGTTAGGGGAGAGGGAGATGTAAATCTCTTTTCAGTGAGAAAAATAAATTTCTGTTTAGAGATGGAAAAGAATCATCTTTTGTTAACTGTCGTGACACTTCCCATAGAGTGCCATTAAACTCTGCCCCACAATAAGAGCTCTGAACATTACTTATTACTCATTTAACACCCCATGTCTTGTAGGTCACAATGATTTTTAAGATCTGGGAAAAAGAACCAACAAACTACTGGCAAGATATGACTGGAGATACAGGAGAACCACTCGTGTGTATTGTCTACGAAGATAATAGAGTTTCAGGGAGGGAATAATCACTAGTAAATGGAGCTATATAAGTTGATTAGCTCTTGGATTTGACATTTGGGGAGTTATTGTTGACCTTGAAAGAGCAGTTTTAGTATTGCTATAGAGATGGAAGCAAAACTGCAGTAGGTTGAGTAAATGGAAGAAAAGGAAGTAGAGCTGCAAAACAAATTATTCTTAAAAAGTTAAGTGGTGAAAAGAGTTTACTTGGTCTTCTGAAGAAGAAATGGGGTAGGAACATTTTTGGGACTAAGGACTGATGGGAAGGAGCGATCAGCATGTGGTGAAGGGAGAGTGGGTGACACTCCATTCTCTTAGAGAACTAGTCAAGTGGAAAATGAGTAGTCTCCATTTGTCCTTCGTCACCTTGTGCAGTTCAAGTCTGAATATTTGTGAACAAATCTGCAGCCTTGTGGTTGCCTCTAGTTTCAAAGGCCGACTGGACTAACTAAACACCAACTTCTAGATAAAGTTAGTTTCTTTATTTCAAAATAGTTTCAAAGGAGTACAAGTATCAAAGAAGAATAATCTCATAAAGCTTTATCATGGTATAATCTACAAGGCCTGTCTGAAATTGTTACGGAAATGATCGCATTTCCTACCACACAGTGTTGGTACAGGAATTAGCATATTGTGTCAGATCCGTGGTTCATTCCAATTAGTATCTCTCCAGTTAGCATCTTGTGTCTTCAGCAAGAAACACCAAGGAGTTAGGTGTAAAAGGGGATGCTTGTTCTTCTTGACTCTTAACAAATGTTAGGATCATACAGAGAAATTTCTCAGGAAGTTCACACGGCTGCCTTTATTCCCTGATCGTCTCTCATGTTCAGTGTTACCAGCGATCTTCAACTTCCCAAACCCACTCATCAGTTGTTAGTCCTATTACTCAACCTTTCAGTAGCATTGAACCCTAGCTGATCCTTCCAGATCTTTTCTTCTTGAATCACTTTTTTCACTTGGCTGTTATGCTCCCGTACTTTGCTGGTGTTCCTTCCATTCTTATCAATCCTTCTCTATTTCATTTTTTGACTTGTCCTCTTTGCAACTTCTAAATTCTGCCTTCGGACTCGGTCCTTGGATCTCTTATCTCAGTTTGCATTTTGTCTCAGTGATCTTGTCAGTTCCCGTAGCTTTAAATACCATCCATATGATGAGACTTCCAATTTTTATCTTTAGCCTGACCTTTACTCTGAGCCCTAGCCTCATATAGCCAGTTGTATGTTTAACATAAATAGTTGGACACATCAAGGCCATCTCAAACTTAGTACAAGCAAAACATACCCCTCTACCCCACAACCTACTCTAGTCTTCCCCTTCTCTGTAAATATCTTTACCATCTACTCAATTGCGCAAGCAAGAAACCTAGGAGCTATCTTTGATTCTGCTCTTTTCCCTCAGCCTTCGTATTCATTTAGCGTTTTGTTGCCTCTATCTTTCAGATATATTCCAAATCTAACCATTTCTCACCACCTGCATCACCCTCTCACCTAGATTACTGCAATCATTTTCTATTGCTCTCTGCTTTTCCTCTTGCCCATCCCTCAATTTCACTGTAGCTTCAGAGTACTCTTTTCACAGGTTTTGTCAAGTTATTATTTCTATCAAGATCCTTTCCTGGCTTCCCCTCATATTTACAGTACGGTCTAAACTTCTTCTATGGCATACACACTGCATCCCTTGGTCTTTCCGTCTCTCACCAGCCTCCTCATCTTCCTACCACTCGTTACCTCGCTCGTTCTCCTGTAGCAGACCGACCTCCTGGCTCTTCCTGGAAGAGGCCAAGTTCCTCCCTGCCCTTTTGGCTTTTGCACTTGCTATTTCCTTTGCCCAAAACACCCTCCAGAGCTTCACGTGGCCTGCTCTCTTCACTTAATTATCTCTCTGCTCAGATTATCACCCTTTCTCTCATAATACTCCTTGCCTCCTGTCATCCTGTTAGAGACCCACTTGCTTGCTCGTTTAGCACCTCTTCTCTAGGAAGGATAAGCTCTGTAAGGTCAGGGACTTGCTCTGTCGTATACCTGACACACTAAAGATGCTTACAAGATTTATCAAATGAATGAATCTACCATTTTACTGAAGCTGTCTGATGTAATGGCACATTAAGTATCCTTTTCTCCTATTAGTGAAATTTCCCTTGGCCTCTCTGTAGTACTTGACACTGTGTGTTTTCCTATCACCATGCTCTTCTAATTTCTACATTTCTGTACAACCAGTCTACTATCTGAGTGTCTCATACACCATATCCTACGAATTGTCAAGTCCTGTGAATTCTTTCTTTGTATTGTCTCTCAGATCTCTGGCTTCTCTGTGCCCTTCTCTACTTGGTTCAAGCCTTTATTATCTCTTACTACTTGATTGCAGTCATCTCCCTGCTTCTCATTTGGCCTTACTCCCACATCCTCCCTGTTATTAGACCGAACTCTTTACATTGTATGTATTTTTTGTCTTTGTATCTCTTGCAGCACCTAGCACTTTTTCTTTTCTCGAGTAGCAGACATTCGATGAGTGTGGAATTAATAGTCCTGTGTTTCTGGAAAGTAGAACTAGTGAGCCATGTGATTATTTTAATGGCTGTAGTTCTCTGAAAAGAATCCGTGCTTAAATAATCCCCCTTTCTTCCTGTTTTAGAAAAGCTGGGAACTTTTTAGAAAGAAACAAAATGAGCAGTTCTTTGTTTTGCATTGATTTTTTATGGACTCTTTACGTGACTATAATCACGCAGTGTACTGTTGGAGCCCTTCGCGGTGGAGTTTTGTTATTTGCTCTAATAGAAATGAAGTAATAGTTGTTCTCTATTAAAACAGCTCTTTCTTTTCTCTCCAGCTAAGGTCTCCAGTGAATGCTGAATTGCTCAGGAATTTGGGGAAAGATAAGCTGAAGTGCCCAGTCCATGGATCCCTTAGGTGCACCCTCCCAGTTTGTGGATGTGGACATACTTCCCAGCTGGGGTGACTCGTGTGAAGATGAATTAAATGCCTCTGATACTGCAGCTGAAACTTTTCAGAAAGACACGATCAGATCTCCTTTCCTTTATAATAAGGATATCAATGCAAAAGTGGTTCTTTGGTAATTTATTGATTAAATTACATCATGATATGATCATGCTTTCTCATGATTTCTTCTAAATTCTTTTTTCTCAGAATCTCTTCGAAACATTTTTGTAGACCCTAGCATTGTTGAAATACTGTTTTGCATATACATACCAGCTTTATTGAGGTATAATTGGCACACAGTAAACTGCACATATTTAAAGTGTTCAGTTTGGTGAGTTTTGACATATGTATATACCCGTGAACCGATCACCACAATCAAGATAGTGTATAATGTGTTTATCACCCCCCCCGAAAGTTTTTTTTGTGTCCCTTTGTAATCCATCCCTTCTGCCCCCCCCCCCCCCATTTCCACGTCCCCAAGCAGCCATTGAATCTTTTGTCACTATAGATTAGTTTGCATTTTCTAGAGTTTCGTGTAAATGAAATCATACTCTTTTTTGTCTGGCCTCTTTCATTCATGATAATTATTTGAAAGTTCATCTCTGTTGTTGCATGTTGTAGTAGTAACATTACTCCTTTATAAAAAGCTTTATTGAGATATAATTCACCAATTTAAAGTCAGTGGCTTTTTGTAACCATCACCACAATCAATTTTAGAACATTTTTGTCAACCCAAAGTTCTGTACCCATTAGCACCCCCCATCACCTCCTCCCCGCCACACACACCTACACACACACACGCACACACACACACAGTCTCTCAGCTCCAACCAACCACTAATCAATCTACAGTCTTTCTATTTGGAATTGCGTATTCTGGCCGTTTCATATAAATGGAATCAGCTGTGACTTAGCATAATGTTTTTAAGATTTATCCGTGTTGTGTATGCATGAGCACTTCATTCCTTTTTATGGCCAAAGGATGTTTCATTGTATGGATAGACCACGTTTCGCCTCTCAGTTATTAGTTGATGGACATTTGGGTTGTTTCTACTTTTGGGCCATTGTGCGTAATGCTGCTATGTCTAAACTCTTTAAACCCACCACTTCTAGCTCCATGAGCATTCTGTAAATGAAAGAAATAGGACAGCAGCCAAGGAATAACATGGTTTTGTGAATTTCGGGGTTGTAGCGATTGCACTGAGGATCTAAGATGCCAGATAAGCCTTTCTGAGTCAGGAACTACTTTTCTACTGTTGCTTGAGCTTCTGAGCTGGCCAAACCGTTGCTGTGAGGGAGTACAGATAGACTGTGTTGAAAGAACATTCTTTTCTCCCTCTTTCCCACACTTGCTCTTTCTTTGTGTTTCCTCAGGAAAGGAGATGTGGCGTTACTGAACTGTACAGCGATTGTGAACACCAGCAATGAAAGTCTCACAGATAAGAATCCCGTGTCAGAAAGTATCTTTATGCTTGCAGGGCCTGATTTGAAGGAGGACCTGCAGAAACTTCAAGGTGAGGGAACTTTCTTAGGTGTGTTATTGCTTAGGAAGCATTTGTCTTGATATTTGAAGAAGCATGTTTTGCATTTATGTGAGAAATTTATGCCGAGGTATCTGTTTTGTTGTTCTTGTCAAAACTAAATCAGAACAGCTTTTGGAAACTCCCCATTGTGTTAGAAGCTGAACACGGAGACGTGACTCTCAGTAAAACGCCTCTGTCAAGTTCTTCAATTTTGAAATGACAATCTCCGCAGCCAGTTAGATCTTTGGTAGCAGTTTCCTGGCTGTATATTTTCTTGCACTGATAAGCCTTGTAGAACAACTATCCTTTGTCTAAACTGAAAATGTTTTATTGGATTTAATACTGATAGAGAATTTCCTGGACCTAGAATATTGCACTTTTGAAATGAAATTGACTTATTGATAAACCCAAAGTGTATCATCACAAGAGCAAACATATTCTCGATTAATTTTCTACTTTGTGCTGTTTTCTTTACCCGAGCATTCTTCTGGGAATATTTCTTTGGAAATGGGAGCAGGAGGAGTCCCGTTTGTTCAGAATTATTTTTACCTTAATTTACGTTCGTTTTCTTAAACTCTCAACCTGGCAACCTTTTGTTACTGTCATTGAAACCCAAGTGGAATATTGTGTAATTCAATTATACCATTTTATAAAAAGTATTTGTGAAATACAATTGTTCTCAAAATGCAAACAGCAGGTCCCTCCTGGGTAAAATCTTGATTTCTTTGATCTTTGTCATTTAACACTGACAACTGGTTTCTAACCTAATAAAGATACTTGAATTTGCATAGGAATACTTATTATGTTGGCTCCAGGAAAGCAGGGATAGAGAGAGAATGGCATTATCTGATCAGGAAACGGAACTTGGACTGTGAGGGCAGAAGAGGAAAAAAGTCTTCAATTAAACTGAAGACATGATACCATGAAGGGCATGTAGAAATTAGCAAATGCATTAGAGATAATACTGAGAAGGTTTTTGATGAAAGGAACAGAGGAGCTGGTCTGGAAAAATTCCTAATTCGGGGTGGGTGGGTGGGTGGGTGTGTGTGTGTGTGTTCTCACCAATACCTTAGAGCCGGACTTAATACTTAAAAAAGAAAATAATACAATGTAATATAGGTGTAAAAATAAGATGTCAGTATTTAACAGCATGTGTTTGAGAGTCTCCAAACTGGAGTTCATTTGATAACTGTGCCCTTTATTAACTATGTAACTTAAGGCAGTTACTTTATCTCTGAGTCTGAGATTGCTTGTCTCTAAAACAAGGGTGGCGATAATAGTCTCAGCCTCAGTTCCTGACACATAACCAGCCCAGTGAGTATTTGGGGATGGAACAAATTAGTATCACGAAGACTAATGTAAAAGACATTGAATGCTGGGCACATCTTCCTCTCAGTAGAGTCAGGCACTTGTGTTTATCTTTCATCTCCGTTTTTTTTCTTGGTACGTTTCCTCCTGGAACCTTCCCGTCCTGTCCTTCCTCCCTAGAGTGCTCTCCATGCCTGCTGCTCAGTTATCATCCTGGGCAATCATTTTTTCTATTTAACGGATTGGATACTCCCCTTCCCCCCAGTTTCCTAGATCTCTTGCCTTTCTCTTCTTTGATGTACGTCTTCATTTTTGTGAGTAAATCTTCCAGAAGGTTTCTGAGAAAGATGGAAGGGGGCAAAATTACTGAGATCTTGCTTCTGCCCTCACTCAATAGGTAGTTTGGTTGGAAATAGAATTCTTGGTTAGATACCATTTTCCCGATTTTTAAGGGCATTGCTCTATTATTTTGTATTTTTATTATTGCCCTTGAAAAATCAGATACTGTTCTTATTCCTGATCCTTTGTTATCTTACTCATTTATTCTCCAGAAACTTTATGATCTCATCTTTATTTCTGATGTTTTTTTAATTTCACAGTGATGTGCCTTGTGTGTGGTTTGAGTATTACATGGGCTCTGTGAATCTAGAAACTCTTATCTTTCAGTTCTGGAAGATCTCCTTAGCTTTAGCTTTAACCTGGCTATTGAACTTTTTCTGCTGTCCTATTTTTCGCTTAGCTATCACAATTATGTAAGTGCTTTTTCCTATTCTCCGAATGTTCCTTTTTTATAACGTTCTGGTTTTGTTTCTCTGAGAGTAGTAATTATGATGTTGGGAGTTTTTTTGGTGTGTTTTAAAGTTTTCTTCTCTGCATTGTCTTATTTTTTTAGCATTTGTTTTGCCCCCCTCTTATTAAATGCTTTCCTCACTTCCTGGTGATCCTTGAGTGTCAGCTGTATGTAAGAGGGAGGAGCTGAGAAGCTGATGAGAAGCTGCGTGTGCATGGGCAAGGGTTAATGCTCGGTGGTCTGGAAGTAGATGACAAACAAGAGCCATGTTGTTTTGTTGGAAACCTCTCTCAGTATCAGAATCTGGAGGTCCTTTGGTTTGGGTCTCTTAGTTTTCTGGAAAGGACTCTTCCAGAGTGTCTGTGTTGGGGAAGCCAGTTAGGAGCAGAGACCTAGAGCTATCGCACTTGAGTATTACATTTGAACTAAGTCACATCGTCAGCTGTGCCTGGGCTTCTGGAGTCCAGAAACTCCCTAGTTCAGCATCTCCAGACAGCAAACCTTTCTGCTGCTGTGATGCTAAAGAAAGCATCACCTCGCTCTGCTGGCTATGGAGGGCTTGTTGCAGATTGGACTATTCTCATGCAAACATTTAACTCTGCCTCTTTTCAGTCCCACTTCCCCTCATAGCCTTTAGAAACACTTAAAACCTCCCACTTCTGAGCCATTTTAGTGTTCAGCAATAATAACAATAGGGGCGGATGGGTGGCTCAGTTGGTTAGAGCATGAGCTCTGGGCAACAGGGCTGCCAGTTCGATTCCCACATGGGCCAGCGAGCTGCACCTCCTGCAACTAAGACTGAACATGTCACCGTGAGCTGAGCTGCCGCCAAGCTTCCAGATGGCTTAGTTGGTTGGAGCGCGTCCTCTCAACCACAGGGTTGCCGGTTCGATTCCCGCAGAGGGGAGGGATGGTGGGCTGCGCCCTCCACAACTAAGACTGAAAGACAGCAACTTGAAGCTGAACGGCACCCTCCACAACTAAGATTGAAGGGACAACAACTTGACTTGGATGGATCTGATGAGTCCTGGGAAAAACATACCACTGTTCCCCAATAAAAAGTCCTGGAAATACACACTGTTCCCCAATAAAGTCCTGTTCCCCTTCCCCAATAAAATCTTAAAAATAATAATAATAATAACAACAATAATAGCTAATGTGGGTATGCTCTTTGCATGTATTAACTCATTTAATCCTGGGACGTTAATACTACTAATGTCCCATAAATAGGAAACTGAGGCATGGAGAGGCCAAGTACCTGCCCAGAGTGGCACAGCAGGAACGTGGTAGACGCAAGGTTTGAACTGAAGCTGTCTGTCTTGAGTTTAGCACACCCTGGCAGTACAGAGCACCCTGTTTCACATTGGTTACCCCGTTTCTGCAAGCACTTAGGCTTTCCTGCATCACTAAGTCAGTTACTTCAGCGACTTTCTACCTTCCAAAATTTTGATAATGCTTATCTGCTTCACTTTCCCTTTCATTCTCTTTATCTCTGTTTTTATACCTACTGTATTGCTTCAGTGTCATTTTGGGAACAGAGATAAATGTTTGTGTTCAATCTGTATTTTTAACTGAAATTTCTCGAAGTTCTTAATATTCTCTGTTTTATGCATTGTTTTGTTGTGTTTTTTGTTTTTTTTCCTCCCCTAATACCTCCGTGACTTCTGAATGTTCCATGGTTCCTAGGTTGCCGGACAGGTGAAGCAAAATTGACAAAAGGATTTCACCTGGCTGCCCGGTTCATCATTCACACTGTGGGACCTAAGTATAAGAGCCGCTATCGCACAGCTGCCGAGAGCTCCCTGTACAGCTGCTACCGAAACGTCCTGCAGTTGGCAAAGTACGGCGGGCTCGTTTCCTGGGCACGGCATGCCCTGTGTTGTTAAAGGCCCTGGTCTTAAAATGAAACCCTGCTCTGGAAGTCAAAGTTGAAAGGATTTAGATAATTCTGGGGGACCCCGAATTAGCAGGGTGAAAGAGATGCCTTTGGGTAACTTGGGAATGTAACCTGTTCCTATTTCACTTAGTCTTTAATTGGAATATATTTCTTCCAAATGGTGCGATTCAGTTATGTTATTAATTACAATTATTAAATAGTACAGTTGGGTTAACTATTATAATAGCTTTGTTCAATGGACAGGGAAGGGGAAGTTGAGCTGCATTTTCAAATTAGTCATGTATTATGTATGTATTATGAATGTTGATAGTATAACTTTAGTGTTTTTGATTGCAGAGAGCAGTCAATGTCTTCTGTTGGATTCTGTGTCATTAATTCTGCAAAACGAGGCTATCCTTTAGAAGATGCAACGCACATCGCACTTCGTAAGTAATATGGAGACTTTACGTGAATTGCCTTGGCCCTTCATACGTGGGATTGAGGATGCTGTACATAAATTGAGTCTTAAAAATGTTTGTATCACTAATTAAATCATTATAGCCAAAGGTTTGTTAACCGATCGGGGCATCCTGGAAGAAAGCTCATATTGACAAGTTGTAGAGCTCTCAATTTAATTTTTATGTCGGCATTTTTATCCATTAAATAAAGGCTTAGAAGACTTGCCTATTAAATTTGAACACGATACCAAGCGAGGAAGTATGGCCAGTGCGTTGGCCATTTGAATCATAATTCAGAATAATCGTAATAGGCTGCAACAGTGAAATCAAAACAGATTTTATAATGTCAGATTCATACAGCACCTTGCAGTTTAAAGCACAGCAGCTTTCACTTGTGCTCTTTGACTATAAAACTTTGCATTTTGATTTTTAAAAGACTGAGCTCCATCACTATGAGCCAGAAGGTCACATATGTAATATAAAAATGTGATGTTCAGCTCAAGAGTCCATGATCTCACTGTGTTATATGGACCTTCAGACTCCATGTGGACTCTGGTGGTTCTGGGTTCCCAGTCATGAGACACTGACAGACTGGGGGCACACCGTTGGAAACAGTCGTGGTATTTCTGCAAAAGGAGAGCGTCCTTTTAGCATACCTAGTGCCCATCTTCAGATACCTGAAGGAGTCTTGTTAGGGACAGAGTCTATACTGCATGTGTAGAGCTACGGTCCTAACCTCTCATCAAAGTCACCCTGAACATCGGATGAAAGGAAGCCGTGGACCCTTTCTTCAGAGGAATGTACATCTGTGTGGAGTTGACCTGCTATTTCAGGAAGTTTGCAGATCTTTGTGCGGCTTGTAGATAAAACCTCCAACTATAGAAGGCAGGTCTAAGCCAAGGGACAAGGCAGGAGATCGGTCCCATGTGACCAATCTGTAGGATGGTCTGTATTAGAAAGGTAGCTTAAGTGAACGTCTTGTCACTGGGACTGTTCCTACAGAAGCTACATGACCATCTGTCGCAGATACTCCTTTGGGAGGGAAACCGTACTGGACAATCTTTAAGACCTCTTTCTATCTCTAGAATTTAAAGATGAGGAGTTAAACTTCCATCCACTAAAAAAAATTACAGCTATTTTAATGTATAAAATTATTACTACTTAGCCTAGAATTTTGGGTGAGGACGTTCAGGCTTAAATAGTCTTATTTAATAATGAGCTATTTTTAAAACTAAGGTCTTTATCACACAAGGATTTTATAGTAACTATATATTTTAGAGTTAGAGTTTATAGACACTATATTAGACTGAGCTTCTTGAGGGGGAGAGATCTTATCTTTTCATCTTTGTATCTATAATTCTCCCATGTAGCAAGAATGCTTTGTATACGATACTTGCTCAAAAAATATGTATTTTAGAAAGGGATGAAGGAATTTTCTTTTACTGCCTCAACAGCCCTGTGCTTTAGGTAGTGTGGTATCTGTCTTACAAATGAAAGAGCCTCAGAACTTGATCATGTTCTCCGGGTTCTGAAGACTTGGAACATCTCCCTAGGCCTCTGACCCCCAGGTTTAGTAACGTGTTCATTGTGCTTGAGTTAGAAATGCTTCAGTGGGAAGCTGCTATGTTACAGCTAACCTGCGTGCACGCTGAAGGATACCTTACCAGAGCGGGTTCCTGCCTTTATATAACGCTTCCTGGCAAGGCTCCTGGCAGGTCCCAACATTCCCTGATTCTCTTTAGCCCTTGCCCTGCCATCTCATCACAGCTTGAGCTCAACCTTCGTTTATGTTTCTACTTCTCATTAAAGTAATCATATGAATTAGATAAAGAAGCAGCATCATTTTAAAAAAAAGGGGAGGGGGCTCGAAAAGGAAGTCAAGAAGACTGATTTTGGTCCTGATTCTACTAGTCTAACTAACTCTAGCTCTTTGGCCCCAGATAAGTGACTTCATAAAGTACCATAGAGGTATCAACTTTGAGCAGGAACTGTAGTTAACAGCAGGTAAAGATCAACAGTAGCTAGAAGGGACTTTGGTGAAACAATTTCTAGGAATTTAACTAGCACAAAGGAAATGTAAAGCTATAAGATGGGCATGTTAACATATTTTCTAAGGCCTGTTTGACTTATCACACCTTAAATCTAGTAGCAAAAGTATAGCATCTCATTAAAGCACAGACGCAGCCAGTTGTGCCCTTGGCTTGTATACTTTCTGAGCATTTGGAATATACACGGCTCATATACTTTTGTAGCAACAGATGCCAAGACTGAATCTAATGATGTAGCTCTAAGTCGTTAGTACCCAAGCTTTTCTTATTAAACTATTACCATAATGTATTTCGTTTGAAACCTAAGTAATACCTTCTTGATAAATGTCTCAAGACTATTGAACTTGCAGTTCAATTCCTTTCCAGAAGAAGATTAAAAAAACATCTGCATTGAAATAAATGTATTCAGTTATTTATTCATTCAGCAAAACTTTGAGTGCCTACTATGTGCTTGGCCCCTTGCTATATAGAAGAGAATATGGTAGTGAGAAAAAAGACTACAGTTTGTTCTCGTTGTGTTTTCCAGGTTAGGAAGCGAATGTCCCACATGTCATTCTCACTGTTGAAGGGTTTTCCGTAACAGTTAGGCATGTGACATCCTGGTTGGCTGCAGAGAGAAATGCACAGATGCAGCTTTTGGAAGGAAAAGTTTGGAGTGGCAGTTAGTACTGAAACCTTCTAACCATGATATCACTCTTTTCTTTTTGCCTTGTTTTTGCAGAATTACTTTTCTGAATGAACTCTGCTGAGGGAATTCAATTTGAGTACTATTTGGCATTGTATTTTGTCTTCCAAAGGCAGTCCCACAATTATATGCTGGGAAACTTTATGTGTGAACATTAGAACTTGGTGTCAGACTAAATAGGATAGAAGAAAATCCCTTTTTGAAAGTTCATTTTCTAAAAAATTAAATAGGGACTAAAGGGAGAAATGAAAAATGAATTTGTCAGCTAACAGGGAGAATTAGGAATATTTGTGCAGTCCACCAGCAAATGGATCTCTCTATGAGGTCCCCAAGGTACAGTAGTGAACATGCAGCCGTCAAAAAACTTAGTCTGGCTATAAAGTGCCAAGAGAAGTTCACAAGTGCTGTTCGAAAGGTTATAGGAGCACAAGAGGGACGAGATGGCTTTTGACTGGGTCTTGAAAATCGAATGGGATTTTAAGAGAACATCTTAAGAGATGTTTTAAGAGAACATTTAAGAATGGGATAAGAGAACATCATGGCGGATGAGTGGCGTCCTAGTCAGAGGTGACCACAAGAGCAGAGGTAGGGTAGCATATAAGTAAGTGGCACATTCTGAGTACAGCACATCCGCCGACTTGGCTAAACCGTAAGCTATGTGGGAGGTATAACTGGAAATAGGACAAAGGGGCATGGGTGGAGGGGTGATTAGTGGAGGTCAGAGTGTGAAGAACATGTTAGGGATTGGATCTTAATCTGTAAGCAGTGCAGAGCCATCAGAAGTGTTTAGTAAGGAGGATAAAACTCAGGCAGCAGTGAATTTGTAGACTTGGAAAAGAGAGAAACAGGCGAGCAGTTGAGGGCTTGTTGCCAAAGTCTTTGTAAGCACTGAGAGCCTGAGAGCAGCTGGAAGATAGGTGGAATGGATGTTAGAAGTAGCAGCAACAGAATTCCAAGGACATGATAACCTATTGAAAATGCAGGGTGAAAGAAGTGTCAAAACCAGGATTCTAGCTTGGGTGATGGCTGGATGTTGTTTTGTAACTGAAATAAGGAACACAGGTGACAGGGCAGGTTTTGTGGGGAAAGATGGAGGTCAGGTTTGGACCTGTTGGAGTCAAGTTTGCACATGTTGAGTTTCAGGTCTGGGTTATGTAGATAAATATGCCAAGTAGCAGTAGGGAATTCAAGTCTTTTGTTCAGAAAACAGAATATGAAGATTTGAGTGCCATCAGCATTTGGAGTAGTACCTAACCAGAAAATCAGTAAGCTAAAGAAAATATATGTATCAAGAAAATTAAAAATGTGGAGGACAAAACTTTGGAAGACAACAACTTTAGAAGGTAGGCGTGGGTGTTTAGAACTAAGCTAGAGAGATCTCTAGTAAGTTAAGGACCGAGAAAAAGGCTATTAGTTCTCATTATTAGAAAGGTGACAGAGTAGAATCTGGATAACCTAGAAATTAAGGAAAAAATCATTAGCTTTGGTTTGATGGAATTTTGACAGGTATGATGCGCTAAGTAGGACATCTCATACTATAATGGAATGAATGGAAAGACACTTGTGCTACTATATCACTCTGGTCAGAAAGAGAGGCCACAGGGAACAAAAAGAATACACTCGATATGGGAGAGTTGTCTGGGGTCAGCATCTTCTAGAGCCAGGCACTGTTCTAGACGCTGGCAATGAAACAGTAAATCAATAAAGCTCTTGCTGTTATGGAACGTTCATCCTAGTGGATTGGGGGGTGGGGTCAGGGAGGGTATGTAATAACAAGAAACTTCCCAAAATGTCTACACTAGTTGCTCTGGAAGAAAACAAATCAGGGAAGACTTTTTAAATACGGTATCTGGGCAGGCTTTGCTGATTAATCAGGTGTCACTGAGCAGAGACCTTAATGAAATGAGGAATACTCCATAGCCAAAATGGGAAGTTTGATTTTTTTTCATATGTCAGTAACTTCTTTTTTATTGAATAATCTTTCTGTTCCTTTCCGTAGGCACTGTAAGGAGATTCCTAGAGATTCATGGAGAGACCATTGAAAAAGTAGTATTTGCTGTCTCTGAACTTGAAGAGGTACTTGGCTAATTATGTTGCACTGTTTAAATATTACATATATCCTCTATGAATAGAGATGCAAAAATACTTAGCAAAATAATTAGCAAACTGAATCCAGCAAAAAGGATTATCTACCATCCATTAGTGGATCTACCATCCATTAATGAGAACTAAAAGGATTATCTACCATCACTAAGTGGGATTTATCTTAGGAATGTAAAGTTGGTTCAACAGACAAAAATCAGTCAATGTGTAATATGCCATGTTAATAGAATAATAACAGAGTAAAGGATAAAACCGCATGATCATCTCAGTAGATGCAGAAAAACATTGGACAAAATCCAACACCCTCTCGTGATAAAAACACTCAACAAACTAGGAATCAAAGGGAACTTCCTAGACCTGATACAGGGCACGTATGAAAATCCCATGGCTAACAGTATACTTAACGGTGAAATACTAAAAGCTGTCTGCATAAGATCAGGAACAAGATAAGAATGTCCACTCTCACCAATTCTATTCAGCATTGTTCTGGAGGATCTAGCCAGGGCATTGAGCAACAAGAAGAAATAAAAAGCACCCAGACTGGAAAGAAAGAAAGAAAAAACTATTCACAGGTGATGTCATCTTGTATATAAAAATCTTAAGAGGCTCCCCAAAATATTATTAGAAATAATAGAGTTCAACAGCGTTACAGGCCACAGATCAATATAAAAAATAAATTGCGTTTCTACGCACTAGCAATGAGTAATCTGAAAATGAAGTTAAGAAAACAATTCCATTAATTTACGAGAGCATCAGAAAGATCAAATATTTAAGAGTAACCTTAACAAAAGAAGTGTAAGACTTGTACATTGAAAACTACACAATGTCTTTGAAAGAAATTTTAAGACCTAAATAAGTGGAAAGATATCCCTGCTCATAAATTGGGAGATTTCCTGTTGTTAAGATGGCAGCATTCCCCAAATTGTTATGTAGATTCAGCAAAATCTTTATAAAAGTTCCAGCTGACTTTTTTATAGAAATTAACCATTTGATCCTAAATTTCACGTGGATATGCAAGGGACCCAGAATAGTCAAAACAAGCTTGGAAAAAAAAACACAATTGGAAGGTTCACACTTAACCTATTTCAAAACTTAAAAGTACAGTAATCAAGACTGTGTGGTACTTGCATAAGAATAAGCATAGATCAGTGGAATAGAATTTTTGACAAGACAATTCAATTCAGAAGAGTCTTATCGACAAATAGTATTGGAGCAATTGGATAGTCACATTCAAAAGACAGAAAGTGGACCACTACCTCACATCATCTACAAAAATTAGCTCAAAATGGATATAGGACCTAAGTAAGGGAGTTAAAACTGTAAAACTTTTAGAAGAAAACATAGATATAAATCTTCATGACTGTGGATTAGGCAATGGTTTCTTACATATGACATCAAAAGTACAAGATGTCAAAATAAAAATAGACCAATTGGTCACTCTTATAATTCAGCAATAAAAAGACAAATAATGGACAAAAGTTGGTATTTACCCAAAGGAGTTCAAAATTTATGTCCTCACAAAAAACTTACAAATGCTGTTTATAGCAGCTTTGTTCATATTTGCCAGAACTTGGAAACAACCAACATGTCCTTCATCTTGGGTGAATAGATAAATAAATTGTGGTCCATCCAGACAGTGGAACATTTTTCCGTGCTAAAAATAAGTGAGCTATTAAGCTGTAAAAAGATGTAGAAGAAACTGAAATGCATATTACTAAGTGAAAAAAGCCAACCTGAAAAGGCTACTTACTGTATGATTCCAACCGTATGACATTCTGGAAAAGGCAAAACTGTGAAGACAGTACAAAAATCAGGGATTGGGCTGTGGAGTGGGGGGGGGATGAATAGACAGCACGGAGGATTTTTAGGGCAGTGAGTCCTCTGTATGATACTGTAATGGTGGGTCCGTGTCATTATACACTTGTGCCAACCTACAGAATATACACACCAAGGGTGAATTCTGCTGTAACCTGGGTGATGAGAGGCGTCCTTGTATGTTCATCAGTTGTAACAAACGTACCACTCTGGTGGGGGTTGTCAATAATGAGGGAGACTATGCATGTGGGGGGGTCGGGGGGCATGGGAAATCTGTACCTTCTCTAAGGTACTAAGAGATGGTGTCTTCAGTCTTCTGTATCCATCGACCTTACATACTTTATACATGAAAGATGATACAATATTGCAGTTGACACAGTAAGAAAGCTGACAGATAATGGTTTCTTGAATGCTCTCATTGTTCTAAGAAATTCCATCATTCTTTGGTTTCCTGTTCTGTTTTAGTCTTTTTCAGTGTAGTTGGCAGTAATTGATGGCTAATGATAAAATAATTCCCAGCATGATGAAAAAGCGAAATGCTTCAAGATACAGGAAAATCAAGAGCACTTAACGCCTATAATGTATCATAGATTTGTAAATGAGTCCAATGGTCTAACCCAAATGGAGATTATAAAATAGAATGAGTTTCGTTCCAGTTTATTTTTAAAATAGCACAATGTATCTTTGTTTTTTGGGAAACCTCTAAAGTAAAGAATAAAATCCATCACAAGCAGTTAGTACTGTTAAAAAAAGAAAATCTCAAAAACTAAACCGGGTCCGCATCCCCTGATAGCATATTGAGGACTGCGGCGGCAGCAGCTGAGCTGAATCTTGAAAGACCAAGACCGTGAAGTAGGATGAAGGAAGAGGACGGTGACAGGAGTGGCAGGACTTAGGCGTTCCAGATTCATTGACCTGGAATTACCGGGCTGGCGGCCATGTTTAACCAGCTCATGACGTCCTGATCTTGAACACAGAACGGACAGAGGGTCCCAGACAGCGTCTAGCCTGAGCTCCCAAGTGGGAAGCTCTTTCTCTGTGACGCGGGCTGTCTCACTGTGTGTGGCTCAGCACTAAGCTCCGTGGATGCGGCGTCATTACTCCATGATTTTAACATCTCACTTTTCTGACACAGGCTACTTACCAAAAGCTGCTACCTCTGTACTTCCCAAGGTCCTTAAAGGAGGAGACTCGGTCATTGCCGTACCTGCCTGCAGATATTGGAAATGCAGAAGGGGAGCCTGTGGTCCCTGAACGGCAGATTCGAATAAGTGAGAAACCTGGTGCCCCAGAGGGTAAGTTCCACCTTAATTTCCCCTTAAGGAAGCAAAGGGACTGACCACCAAAGAAGTGGGACGTTTAGTTTGACCTTGGTCAAGCGCTCTATAAGTGTGACATTCAGATTAAGACCAACTTAGATGTTTTCTGAGTCTTGCTCTTGATAAGACTTACTCTTTAAATTTAAAAAACAAAATTATTTAATGTCAAGTTTGTGTTAGGCAATAGAAAGTCAGTGGTAGATATAACAACATTCTGACCCTCATGAAATTTATAGTTTCACTCGAGACATTGTTGAGACAGCAGTCAAGTACTTTATCATCTAATATTTTCAGTGGCTTTAAGAATGTCTTCTAAAAGCCATACCTAACATTAAACACAAAGACGAGAATACTGCAGCCATTCGTTTGTTTCTTTAGGGACTTCCTCCTGTAGATTGAAGCACTGGCAGAGTAGAGCACTGAGGGGGAGCCTCTCGAATGTTCTATAAGACAGCTCGTGCTGATCTGCGTGCATATGTGTTCAGGGTTATCTCCCTGCTGTGGAGTCACGCCTCGCACACTCCAGAGCTGGAACTTGATCGCAAAATACAGCTGCTTAGGAATTACCGTGCAATTCCTACTGAGAACAATTTGAATTGAGCACCAAGTTAAACCCTGTAGAAGGCCACTCATGTCCTTTTAAACACCAGGGTGTAGACTTAACTCAAACAGAGGGAACTGGAAATGGTGTGGCATCAGGAAATGTCTCTGCATCGAGCTTTGCTGGCAGAGTACCCTCCAGTGCAGGACACCCTTGAATTGTGTACTCATTTGGAGTCATTTGAAAATCCTCAGAATTGTGACCACCACTATAGAATGTAATTTTTCCTAAATGCATAAAATGTATTTTATGTAACAAGGAGTAATAAATAGCAAAACTAATAAAATGAGATCGTAATACTGGGCAGTAGATGAGACTAACTCATTAATTAGCCAAAGGTTCCCTTCTCAGAGTGCCTGATTTGCATCTATCTCAGAAAACATTGTTACCTATAGGTAAAAGCCCTAGTGTTTGTAAATACTTTCAATTCAAATGTTAAATATGTTAAAGTAGATGTAAAAGTCAACTTCACTTGAAGGATTGAAAGAAGATTCATTCATGGGTTTTGGGTTTTTATTTTCAATAAAAGCAGACTCTTCTAAGCTGTGACCTGTCACACTTTGAGGGGCCGTGAAGTAGATGTGAGGAAATCCCACCTGGATGACCCACCGGGCTGGGCTTCAAGTGCCGACATTGCTTTGGGAAGCTCCCCCTGGTCCAGGGGTTGTTTGTTTTTAATTTTTTAAATAGATCTGCTAAGGCAGTGGGGAACACCCTAACAGATGATCATATGGAGAAATCAGCAAGTTAACTTATTAATTTATAGTCAGAACTGTAATTCTTATAGATGAGAATGGTTGTGTAGATGTGCCCAGTGTAGCAAACCAGTATGCTAAATTAGAATCAAAACATACCCTGCAATCCTGATCTATCCATCGTCCTTCGGGGGTTACCGGACAAGGACTGAAGTTTACGTGCCAACCAATCAAGTGCTCCCTCCTTAAACAATTCTGGATAAATGACCCCCAAACATTTGTTTTTTATATTCTTCTTTTGTTAGATGCTGTGCTACAATCCATCTTTAAACCCACATGCAGTATAATTACTTCCATCTTTTGCTTATGATTACATTCTACTGTTTTCCTTCCAAAGGTTATACCCAGGTCACCTTGATTTGATTTCATATATTCCTAAAATACTTGTGTCACACATGGATGAGTAGTTTCCTTCTTTGTTGCAGTTCTTCAGATACCTAAATCTGATTTCAGTTTTATTCTCCAAAGTTAACCTCCTAAACCCATTTCGCTAGCGGTCATCCCTATTGCAACATTCACAATCTGTTTGCAGCATTTACTGTCAAGTATTGTCGGAAGCTCTGTATTGACAGGATTTTTGTTGCAGACAGTCCAGAAGAGGAGGATGAAGGCTTGGGAGTTGATCTCTCTTTCATTGGCTCTCATGCTTTTGCTCGAATGGAAGGAGATATTGATAAGCAAAGAAGACTGATCCTTCAGGGGCAGTTATCAGAGGCGGCCCTGCAGAAGCAGCATCAGAGAAAGTAAGGCAAAGCCCTGTGGACTGACAGACATGTAAGACATGAGAAACAAGAAAGGGCCTTCCATCCGCTGAATGATCTAATGTACTGTACTCTCATTTATTTATTCCTCATGACAGTCCGGGGGGAGGACACTGTCCCCACTTTGTAGATGCAGAAATTCAAAGTTAATTTATCAGTGGTTGGAATTAATCGGTGATGAAACCACTGCTCAGCTGCGTGTCTGACTTCAGAGCTCCTGCTCATTCTGCTGTAACTGGTGCTTCTGGGTGAGGTTATGTCGTAAAAGTAAACCAGGGAAAGGGAAAGGAGACTTACAAAATTTATACCTGACTTTACTATGTTTATAATTAAAACATAATCTACAGTTTTATTACATCTAAAAGCACTTCGTTTCTCCCTGATTTATCCCCAGGGACTTTATAAAGCCGTTCCTTTTCTTTCAAGTATTTTCCAAAGCAATTCTGAATAAATCCTTTTTAAAATATAAAGAGAAGCAGCTTTGGTACTTCTGAGTAAGTTTTTCCAAGGATTAACAGTCCTTGGAATGCTAGCTGCTTTTCAGAAAATTTCAAAGCAAAGAAAAAATCGTAAACTATAAATGATTAATATCATCCATTACCTTCTAGGGTTGGTTAAGGGGGTAACATCTCCTAAGACTAACGAACGTAGCACGGCTACTGCTACTTGGCAAGCTCTGCACATCGGTCACTCAGTGTTCTCTTCAGTACTGAGCAAACCATGGTCTGTTTTACCTTTGAGCTTTGGCACTTGCCCTCCCTTTGGACTGCAATAGTTTGTCCTTCAATTCCTTCCCATTCTGCAGGTTTCAGCTTAGAAGCGATGGCCTCTGGAAATGCATCTCGCTGGAGATAAGTTGGAATAGGTGGAACAGACGTCTGGGATAGAGGCCTCGTCCTGTATGCTTTGTTCCACACTTGGTGCTTAATCAAAGCCTGGCGTAGTGTCTGTCACACTCGGTTGTAATGATGGGTGGTTGCTGGCAGTCTCCGTCTATAAAGTGGGAGTTGGACTAGATGATCTGGAGTCCCTGACAGAATTAGAATTTTGTGTCTCCCTAGTTCCTGGTCTTCACTTTATTCTACTTTCATAAACAGGAGCCAGTAGGGGGCACCAATAAATAACTTTTCCAAAAGCAGTAACAATCAAATGATCGTTTCAGTGGTTTCTAAACTTGGCCATGTGTAAGAATCATCTGACAAACACTTTTCTTTCAATACAGTGACTGGGCTGTCCCCCACATGAATGGAACTTTGGCATCTATATGTATTTTTAAACTTCTTCACATCGTGATTGATATGCTCCTAGATTGGGTGCCTCTTTTGGTCTAGGGCAGTGGTTCTCAAGCCCCCTTGCATTCTTAAAAATTGTTAAGGACCCCAGAAAGCTTTCGTTTAAATGAGTTATATCTACCAATATATATATGAGAAATTATTTATTCATTTTAAAAATAACCTATGATGTTTTCATGAAAAATAACTTTTTTTTAAATTAGAAGAATGGCACTATTTTACATTTTTGCAAATCTCTTAATGTTTGGCTTAGGAAAAGACAGCTGGATTCTCATAATCAGCATTCAAACTATTTCAATAAATTGTTTTAGGTGAAGTATATAAAGAAAATCTGACCTCAGATATATAATTGGAAAAGGTAGGCGTATTTTAATACTTTTTTTCACGTAATTGAGGATGTTATTCTTTGATACTACACTATAACTCAATGTACTTTTTTAAAGTTTAGTTGTAATGTGAAATCTCAAACCATAACCATGAATTTTTGTATTCTGTTATATTAAAATACATTGTTCTATCCTACACTTTGAATGGATTTTAATAGGGATTTAGAGCATGAAATTTATAATACGATGCATTGGTCTTCTGAAAAATACTGAATCACTGAATTTTTCATATCTTCCAAATACGCATTTTACTACACAATATGAAAAGATTATATTTGTTAATATCACCACTGATATCATCAGAAAAATCTTTAAGTATTAGAAACTGTAAGCCTCTGATGGATACAAACTTTCCAAAATTGTATATATTTTTTTAAAACTCAAGTTTTATCATTGGCAAAAAATGTTCTTGGTTGTTTTTCTTGAAATTACAGGGTGGTTTTCTTCATTTTTGAGAAAACATCTGCCAGCTATTCATGTTGAATAACCATAGTTTATCTGCCAGTCATTATTTGAAGAAAAATGGTGTTCCATGAAAAAAAGCACCTAGTTCAGCTTTCAAGTGCAACACATAGTGCTTTTCTTCAAGACAACCTCATACTTCAGTATGCAGAAGTGCTTTATGTGTTTTTCCCATTCTGTGACACATCGATATTAAACAGATGTATTCCCAAGGCTTGATTTAATAAAATTAATAATTTTACTTCCTCATCAAAGACATTCTTAAATGAAACTGCCTTTTTTCCCCCCCGTGAGTATTTTGGCAGTTGAAGAATACGGTGACAACAGATGCAGTCTGGTGCCTCCTCCTTGATTTATGCTAAGGCACCAAGATTTTACCCAGCAGTGGCTTTTGCGCCATCGGTGCAAGCGTCAGCACAGTCAGAAGGGCAGATGATGTGCCAGTGTCATTATGAAAATCGTTTTCACCTGGCAAACCCCTTGAAAAAGTCTCCGGGCTGTGGACCCCACTTTGAGAACCACTGGTCTACGGTCTTGGGAACTTGGCAACCATCTGATCCTGTTCTCTAAAGTGGGAGATACAGTGTGTAAGCATTCAAATCGCCAGGGCTGCTCGCTGAATATTTGTAGACCTCACGAAACTTCCTGACTCAGAACCTCTGGGGGTTCCTTAGATGATTCTTGCCTGAAATCACTGACAGAGTTACAGCTGATTAAGGAGGAGCCTTTGAAGTGGCTACTGCAACATATCTCCCTTCTCTACCACCATCTTCAGCCCACTTACACAGACCAGCTCTGGAGAAGCTGGAAAGCACTGAAAATATTTTGTATTTGTATACAAAGAACTGTGTTACCACCTTTCTGAAATCAGTCAACCTCTTCTCTCTCTCTCTCTCTCTCTTTTTCACACACACACACACACACACGGCCCCCAACTACCTTTTTCATTTCTCCATGCGTGGTGCAGATATTCTGGAATGTTTGTAAGTTTTTGTTTGGACTGGATACTGTCTTGTTTCTTTTTCCAATGAGGCGATTTGTTTCACTTAACAAGTTCAAGCCAGTACTAAAATGAACCTGTATTCACTGAGTGCATGCTTGCAGCAAAGGGATGGGTTCTAGGACAGACTACAACAGCAGCATGTGAAGTATTGTCCTTCTTGATAGAAGGCCTTGATCTTGAGGTTCACGTTCATAACAACAGTTTGCATTCACTTCAGAAAGCACTGGATATTTACTCTGTACAAGACAATATTCTGGATACTGAAGTATACAAAGATAACCAAGGTAGTCCCTCTCTTCTGGAAATTCATGAGTGAGCCACACTACCTTCAGGTGTCAGGGGTACCTCCTAAACAGTGGTCAGGCTGTGCACACATCCAGTCAGCATAGTTTCCGGCTTGGAAAAGAGCACAGACCATGGCTACCACGGTCTGAACCAAGAAACAAGGGCTTGGTACCTCTGCCACTCAGTTGCCTTGAGTGATAAGCTACATTTGAATCAAAAGATTTTCGGATTTCCCATTTACGTGGCAGTGTCTATGCTGATTAAAGGTCTTGTATCTATATTGCAGAATTCGTCAGAGTAGTAACAGCAGCTCAAAAGTGTGGACCAGGGACCCTGAGACCCATTCAGGAAGTCTGCGAGACCAAAACTACTTTTTAATGTTACTAAGACTTTCTTGTCCTTTTCATTTTCATTCTTCTAGTGTTCAGTGGAGTTTTCCAGAAGCTGCTTAACGTGTGATACTGCAGTAGATTAAATGCAGAAGCAAATATGAGAATCCAGTAGGAATTAAGGAGATTTGCAAAAATGTAAAACAGTATAACTCTTCTCCCTGAATACAGATTTTTTGTGTGTGAAAACTTACTGTTTTTAAGTTAATAATTTTTTTAATTTCTGTTTTTATTTCTGATTCAGTAAATATTGGTGGGTATCACTGACATAAACATAAATGGATCCAGAGACCAAAAAGTGTGAGAATGAGAATTGTTCAGCAGTTTAGGATATCACTGAGCTATACGTCATCTGTTTGCATACTGGACCACATGCTAAATGTTTAAGATGGCCAGCTGTAGTGTTTAAAACTTATTTCTCTTAGATTTTTAAAATCAGGCTTTTATTTACATAAAAACGTCTTGTTTCTGTTGGTAATGTTAGTAGATCAGGTTGAGCAAATGCTAAATTTTTCTGAGGAAGTAGGTCTTTAGTTAGTAATATCTTTTTGAAAGCCTTCAATTCTTCCGTCAGTAACAAAACTAAAGGTCGTGGATTGGCTAAGTTAGAGCATTCTTTCACAGCATTGCCTTGCCACTTCAATATCTCTGTAATGATTCTTTTTAATATCTGAAAAAAATATACATATTATTTATTTCTTGATTAATATTTCCAGGTCTCCTACCCAGTTGTGACACCGATTCGGGTGTCATAAGATAGAAATTGGAAGCAATCTATTTGTTCAAAGATACAGCTTTTAAAACTCTTAAAATTATTTTTACCGTCACTTTTTTTCTTTCTCAAGCATTCCTTAGTTGGCTTAAGTTCCAGTTGCCTGTAATTCTTATGTCACTTCTCACAGTAAAAACTCTACCTCATTCATTACTAAATATTTATTGAGCTCTTACTATGTGCCAAGTGTTGTGCAAGAAATGTGATCAAGTGGCATGCAGGACAGATACAGCCCCAGCCCTCATGGAGTTTGGGGTCTTGCAGAGGGAGAAATGTTACACTGATTATTATGAATGCTTTATTTAAACTACAGGGTGCAATAAGAGTTCATAACAAGGGTCTTAACCAAGTCCAGTGTGGGACAACTGCATGAGATCAGGAAAAGCTAATTCATTCCAAAGCTAAATGTTTACCTGTTCTATGGGTGTACACCAATGAGTGAGTTACTCCTCTTTTAAGAGTAACTTAGCTTAAATTTTCTTCATCGTTCAGCCTTTGGTTGTGCAGGTGGATGGTAATTGATTAACTGGAAGAAATTGCCTTGTATTAGCCTTGTGAGGACAGCAGCCAACCTTACCTGAGTGTAGCCCATTGAGAAACGATCCACTCAGCGTTTCTCCCTTTACAGCATGTGGGTGGCCACTTAGCTGCCATTTTGACATATTTTGTGTGACTGTTCACCCATGATTATATTCAGCCATTAATTTAATAGAAATTTGTTTGGAATAAGCTCTAGGAAAACAAACTATTTTGAGTTATTTTCTTTTTTTGGCTTTTGTTTTGACTGTTGGGTTGGGAGCAAAGATTGCATGTGTTTATTGAAAGAAAACACAGAAACTACAGCAAACAATGAGGTGCCGTTCACGAAAGATAATAAGGGAAAATTTTGATTTATCTTTGAATAGATTTTTAAAAAAACAAAGAAAGCATTGTTTCTCTGTTGGATGAAGAGATAAAGCTAACATCTTTTGCTTTTATTCCCTCCTCCCGAATACTGATTTAAAAGAAAAGGTAACCAAATCAAATTTTCGATAGTGGAAATGGAGATTTAATTAGAATAAAGGAGAAAGCAGGTGAAGATTGCTTTCGTGTATTGTTTATATTGGAATTCATGTCAAGGTCCTTAGAAACTGAAACAGCCCCCATTGTCTCAGCAGTGATTCTAAATTTTTTTGAATCATGAAGCCTTTGAGAATCTTACGTAAGCTATAAACCTTCTCCCCATAAAATGTTCACAGGGATTTTGCCAACCAGTGTCCATCCTAGGAACTCAAGTCAGGAATCACAGATCAAGGTTAAAAACATTTTAGAGTTTATACTATTTTGGAGTTCACGTGGACAAAAATCAATTTTAGATGGATTAAGGACTTAAAAAAATTAAAACTCATGGAAGGAGTTATAAGTTAGTACTTTCATATCTTGAGAAGAGGGCAGGTTTCATAAACAAGCTATAAAAAGCACAATGAAAGAAAATAGTTTTGACTGTATTAAAATTAAGAGCTTCAGAAAGTAGAGCCATGAAGCTTAAAGAAAGTCAAGAACAAGTTACAGAATGGGAATATTCACAGTATACCCAACTGGCAAATGCTTACCGTGTTTCCCCCAAAATAAGACCTAGCCAGACCATCAGCTCTAGTGTGTCTTTTGGAGCACAAATTAATATAGACCTGTCCTTTTATAATATATTATATTTATTATATTATACTGGGTCTTATATTAATTTTTGCTCCAAAAGACGAGTTAGAGCTGATGGTCCGGCTAGGTCTTATTTTGGGAGAAACACGGTTGTATTAAGAATATACTATAAAAAAACTCCCATGAATAAGTGAGAAAAGAATAAACAGCCTTGTAGAAAAAAGGACAAACAATATGAAGGCATCTCACAGAAGAGGGAAACATGGCCATTGAACGTGGCCAGGGCCTCAGCATCACTAGTAACCAGGAAAATGAGGCCCCATTTCAAACATAACTGATTGGCAGAATTCAAGCATCTGCCAATACCAGGTGTTGAAGAGGACATGGACCCACAGGGTCTTGTGTTCGTTGCTTGTAGATGTATAAATTGGTGCAGCACTTTGGGAAGGAGATTTGGCCGTAGCTCCTAAAACTGAACATATCTTACTACCTGGCCCTCCCACTCCTACGTGGCTCCCCAGGAGAAGTCATGCGTGTGGGTACCAGGAGCCGTGTGAAATAAGTCAACATAGCGCTGTTCTCAGTAGCAAAAACCTGGGAACAGCCCAATGCCCATCAGTAGGAGCATGGATTTATAGACACTGTAGTTTTTATGCTGTGTGAATACATTGTATAGAGGAGTCAAAATGAATGAAGACCATTGACACCCAACAGTATACATAAAACTTGGTAATATAACAAGTCAAGAAAGTAAGACCCAAAAATTACATAAAGCCTGATCGGCTTTTTTTCTCCTTTAAATAGTTAAAAAACAAAATTTTTTTTAGGAATGCATACCGGGAGTGCCAAAAAAATGTATACGCGTGACTTGTATTCATCTTTTGTTTTGGTATATATTGAGTATTATAATTTTAATAGTTTCCTCCTCTCTTAAAATGTGTATACATTTTTTTGGCACCCTCTGTATAGATGAATTACGATGATAGAAAAAGGAGAGCAATAAAATGATGAGATTACCGTGAGGTTGCTAACTTTTGTTCTGGGTGGTAGGCTTTGGAGAGTTTATTACTTAATTTAAAATAACTAATTAAGTAACCAGTAAAAGCAAACCATGTATGTACCAGTGATAAGTATTTTGAACCAAAGGTAATTAATTCATTTTGTGTACCTGAGTTCCAGTTAAAAAAATTTTTTTTTTCACAGCTCGTTGAACACATAGTTACTCAGTGTCAGGAACTACCCTAGAGATTTGCTGAAAATACGGGGACAAGTAAGATATATTCCCTGTTTGTGGTCTAATAGAGAGAAGCAAATGTTACAATAAACGGGTGAAGCCCTGTGCTTATCTTTGTGATACAAAGAAGGGAGCAGCTAGTCTACAGCCTGGACATTACCTCCATTCCACCCCCCTTCACTCCGCCCCCACCCCTAGCCCAGCCACCCCTCTCTCAGCATCCATGCTCAGTTGATATTTAGACATCTGTTGGGTTGCTTGTCTCATTACAAAGTTCAATTTTCTTTGTAATATGTCTATCTCATATATTCAATTTTAAACTCTTGGAAGCCAAGGACGTTTTGTTATTACTCTCAGACCCCCAAAATGCCTTGAATAGTATTCATGTCTGTTATTCCATTCAGCAAAGATGTGAGTCCCTACTATGATGTAGACATTGCATTTATGCAATAAACCTCTGAAAAATCAGTTCATGAATGTTTAGAGTATAGAAATTAACAGGTATTTACCGAATTCCTGTTAACATGGTTTGTGCTTATAAGATATATTATTCTGTCTGTGGAGATGACTTAATCAGAAAACAATTAGAAAACAGTACAATTGGGGATTTAGAGTAAATAACCTAGAAAATGACTCTGTGTGGAAATATGGAATAGTGCATATACTTAGGAGAACGACGATACATGTAGGTCTTTTCTTGACTAGCAAATTACATCTTAAACCAAAATTAAAAGCTGTTACTTCTTTGACTTTTCAGTTGGTGTAAGTGGACAAGTTTCCAAATTTAAAAAGGCATAAGCTATAGAACTATATAATACCAAGTGTGTTTTATGCAAGCAGTAACAATTTCTGTGAAACTAGCGGGCGTATCACTTGTTGATTGCAATCCATGTGTAAGAGACTTCCCATTAAATATCCTTAGTGTGTGATTGTACTTACAGCAAAGGGTGCCCTCCATACACACCATTTTGCAGCTGAGGAATCAACTAAGAGGCACTTTGAATTTTAAGAAAGCAGTAGGAAATAGTAGAAAAAGTACTAACCTTTCCAGAAATCTGGAGACCTGAGTGCAACTTCAGTTTCAACCATCGATTGGCTGGTAACTCTAAGATTAACTCGACCCTTTTGCAGGTCATTTCTCCTCTTTGAGATCTTTAATGTGTCTTCCGGCTTTAATATCCTCCTAGCCAAAGCCAAACTGCGGTCCTTGTGATCTGGTGTAGCGGGTATCTGTACACCTAGTTTGATTAACACATCATTAAAGAAAGCTGGACATCCCAGATAAAATTACCTAGTTCCTTTGTGACCCCATATAACATGTACAACACTTAACCTGTTTTCCTTCTGCAAAGTAATCTCCTCGAGGGCACTGACCATGTTTACTCACTGTAGTACCCTCAGTACCTATCGTACAGTAAGCACTCAATACTTTGTTGAATGAGTGAATGCCTATTTTGGAGAACGGCTATTGCTTTAGGCTTTCTCCCTTTGCTTTTTTATTTTTTATTTTATTTTATTTTGTTTTTAGTAAAGGAAAATAACAGTATTTAAAAACAAGTTAGTTCTAGAACTTGGTATCTGAGCCATTTATATGAGTAGTCTTCATGTGAGAAAGGAGTTTTCTAAATTGAGTATGAACGCCTTCCTTTCTCAGTAATCATTTGTATTTATTTTACCAAAGCACATAGCAGGGATTCTGCATATTACGATGGCCTCTTTAACTCCTTCATGGTAAAACATCATTCTTTAGGAATGGAAAGATAAAAACAGGTCCTATTTGAAAATTTAATTTTAAGGGTTTATTCTACTAATTACATCTTTTATTTCTCTAGTTACAACCGCTGGTTATGTCAAGCACGATCTGAGGATCTGTCTGACATCGCGTCTCTCAAAGCCTTATACCAAACAGGTGAGCTTGTGGCTATGGCAACTGATTTCTTTTACTAAGGAAGGAACCTACCTAGGATGCTGTTAGAGATTTTATTTTGCTCTGCTTTAGTCAAGTTTATCTGTAAACAGAATGTACCAATGAAGATAGCTTTTGCTCATCATCACGATCTTAAAAATAACATCTCAACCGATAAATTTTTCAACTTGTAGTTCTACTTGACCAACTTCATTTTTTCTTATTGTCCTTTTTGTTACCTTTCCATTTTTTTTTCTGCTTTCAAAAGTACCATGTACTTTCTATACAAAATTTGAACAAATCTTACATGAATGTATAATGGAGGCAGTGAAAGTTCTCAGATTCCTGCTCTTTCTTGTATTTCTTTTTCAGACAGTTCTTGTTAATTTTCAGATTTGAGTTTTCCTGGATCACTGATTTTGTTAAAAGTTGTTGTGAGCCTAAACAGGAAGCCATTTCTAAAAAGATCTTTGCCTTGTGACCTTACCTTTTACTGTCCCTGATTTCAAACCTATACGAGGCCTTATCTCAAAAGTCAGGGCCATCGTGGAAACCTCAAGAAGCAAAAAATAAATAAATAAAAAGGAGCTGTTTTCCACATAGTGAGAGAAATTTGCAAATGAAATTTGAAAAACTTCTCCTGGTTTTCAATCTTTTACATTTGTGTAGACTGTTTTTATAAAGTCAGCTCCCAGGACAAGTGATACTTTGGGCATACATGTCTGGATACTCATTGCATTTCCTGTTTGTAGGTGTTGATCATTGCGGTCGCACAGTGATGGTGGTTGTTGGAAGAAATATTCCTGTCACATTAATAGATATGGACAAGGTAAGCCCGAAAAGGCTCCGTTTAACAAATAATGTTGGTTTAAAACTAAGGAGGATATGAATTTGGAATCAGCTTAGAATATGAGATGAGGCAGAATTGTGTATCTCAGGCAGAGTAATAGCCCTGGTCGTGCAAGTCTGTGCGTACCATTTCAGTAAGTTGGGGGTTTGGTTTTGCTCTGTAGGAACAAATACTGGAATGCCATGATGTGACCTCCGAAACGCAGCTGCTTTGTTTTGGATATGACATACCTAGCAGGGTTTTGATTGGAATCATTCTGTATTATAATTGTACTAACAATCAAAGTCTGCGTTTCTTTAAAAAAGAAAAATTGTGTATCTATCTGAAGAGAAGAAACCAGAGATGTAATCAGCCCAATGTGTCATAATTCCATAATCCCTTCATTGGGAGGCAAAGGACAGAAATAGATGACTCATAAAAGAAATGGTATCACTGGTAAATAAAAACAAAAGATGGTCAATCTGACTAGTAGTCTAAAAAAAGTGAATTAAAATGAGAAATCTCTTTTCACCTTCAAAATTAACCAGAACTTTTAAGTCATCGTGATCAAAGAAAAATTGAAACTGTAAAAGTGGTCACAGCCATTGACCTAGTACGTAATTCCATTCCTGAGAATTTGTACTAAGGAAATAATCCTAAGTGTGGAAGTAGCTGTAGGCCCTGAAACCACCCAAATTGGAATACTTAGGCAAGGAACAATTGAATTCACAGGATAAATATATAGATCTTAAAACAGTTTTAGTGGAAACTCACTGCAAAGGAGAATCACTTTAACGTATAATTCTTAGCCATAGGAAAAAAAATTATGTACTTAAAAATGTAAAAATATTACACACAATTTTGAGATAAAACACAGTTGTGCAAAAGCAGGCAATTGCTTCTGTTTAAGCCCTTAGATTCCTGGTCACTGGTGTTTGGGTTAAAAAAAAGGGTGAAAGCACTGAACCTGACATGTTACTCACAGGCTAATTTATAACACAAAATCATAACCTGAATTCCTAACAGGTGGTTATTGTTCATCCACAGATGGAATGTTCTGTGACTCTTAAAAATTATGGTTATAGAGGGTGGGGTTTGGGGAGAAGGTGAAGGGATTAAAAGTACAAATTAGTAGTCACAATATAGCCACCGGGATATGAAATATAGTTTGGGGAATATAATCAATAATGGTGTAAAGATTATGTAGGGTGCCAGATGGGGACTGGACTTATCAGGGGGATCACGTCATAGACTGGGGAGATGCCTGACCTCTGTGCTATATACCTAAAGCTGAAGCTGAATAATACTGGATAGCAACTATAATTTTATATATATATATACATATACATGTGTATATATATACACATACATAGACATGCACACGTATGGTCATGGGATGAGGCGCACAGCATAGGGAGCATAATCAGTGGAATTGTAATAGCTGTATACGATGTCAGAGGGTAGGAGATTGGGGGGATTATCACTGTGAGGGGTGTAAATGTCTAACTGTTACATTGCTTGTATACCTGAAACTAATGAAAACAAATTTCATTGAAATGCTTACATTAAATAGTCTTAAAATACTATTCTCTGACAAAAAATTATAGTTATAGAGGCAAGTACTACAGAGGAATGTTTGTAATAGAATATCAACAGTAGAAAAATTATATATACACTGACTTTTAAGCATTAATGGTGAAAATTGGAAAAAAATCTCAAAATGGATTTCATGGTTTGAAGGAGAATTTGCTTTATACATTTTTTTTGTGTTATGTGGCTACACTTCTTTATAATGAAAAAAAATTAAGTTAAAGATGGGAATTTGAAGCTAAAAATGAGTATCTTAATTCCCTAAGGACAGGATAGAGAGTGGACAGAAAGGACCAGAAGCAATCTGATAAGAGCAAAATTAATAATAATATAATAAAATATAAAATAATGAAAATACACACACACACAAAGGAAAAACTCAACTGAGTTATGTTTCTATATCACATATATAATATAATGCAAATTATATGATCAGTAAGTGTCTGCTTGTGGTCATTTGTATCAATCAGCATGACGTTTATTCTCACCATTAGTAATGAGATTGATGCCTATAAAAACAGAAAGCCCTGCACCTGACTTGAGTGTGCACTTGAGCGTTCTGGATATTCATGATGTATCATTTCATATAAAACAATGAGCTAAATTGTGAGGTCAAACCAGGTACCAACTGGAAAGATACCGTGTTTCCTTCGTGCTCCCCTCTGTCTGCTCGGGTATCAGTTGGACTCTAATCCATGTTAATCCACCTCTGGGGGTGCCAAGGCCTCCCTGTGCAGAATGGGGAAATAGCCTGTTTGATAGTAATCCTTCGGTTGTTACCTCTTAGCTTCCCCCTTGTCAGTTTATAGCCACACCACTGGCTCTTACTGGCCCTGCCCATATTGTATATCTGCTTTGTGTTTGTTTCGCTTACATTTCATTCTTCTTGTGACGGAATATGTCTCGAACCGATCTGGGTCACATTCAGTTTGAGTCTTTCAGAGCTCTAGAAATGCTGCCCCGCCCATTGCCCTCTACTTGCTAAAGCTGTTCTCATTTTCCTTATTCAGATCCTCATTAAAGGGACTGAGAAAATTAGCCCTCAAAGCGAGACATGTGAGGCATCACTTAGCATGTCCTTTTATAGCAGTTGATGGTTACATGAGCCATGAATCTGTAGCTCAGTAGAGACCGCAAAGACTTTCATTGAATTCAAGCACAAACTAAAAGAATGATTAAAAGTCTAGAAATTCTACTTCTGCTGAATTTGATATCATTATCCTAGAGAGGGAAAACCTGGTAATTGACCGAAGAACTCTTTCGAGTTACGAAGTTATTTGAGAGGAGGGAGACCAATTGTTCTCCTCCGTCACTCAGAATAAGACAACACGGGATCGTACTGTACCACGTATGAGAATTACCAAACACCAGCCTGACCGACTCTCCTGCAGAACCTTCTAAAGGGAACTGATACTCGTCAGTCTGAGACGTCACCTGCAACGCCTGGGGCATGGATTAGTCATCTCCTGGGTTTCTCCTCTTTCTCGGCCTCTGGGAAATAGACTACTGTGCAAAATGACCTTTACTCCTCTTTCTCCCTAGGCTCTCTTATATTTTATCCATGTAATGGATCACATTGCTGTGAAGGAATATGTACTAGTGTATTTTCACACCCTAACCAGCGAGTACAATCATCTGGATTCCGACTTCCTGAAGAAGCTCTACGATGTCGTTGATGTCAAGTTAGTTACTTTTGCACATTATGAGGGGAAACAGCTGCTTTCTGTCCTAATATGAACCAGCAGCAAACCTCGCTGTGTATTCTGTGCAAGTGTATTTCATATAACAATGTATCATGTATTATTCATGTATCATTCCTATATTAGATAGTTTAATAATAAGGGGCCCTCTTTACCTCCAGCTTATCACATTTCAGTAAACTCATGTGTAACCTTTTGCCAAAATGGCTCTTAAACACCTTGAAAAAGGTTTGGGGTCATTACCAATATTTGTTTATAAAGTAACAGAAATACTACCGTCTGTTTATAAGGTGTGTTATACTTATCAAAATACATTTATAAACATTATTTGATTTGATCCAGTGACCCATGAGTTTGTTAATTCATAATCTGATCCCAGAAATTCTAGTGTCATATAAAAAATAGCGCACAATAAACTTGTTTGTTAAATATGAATTTACATTGTCCTACCTATCGGTCAATAAATATAGATATTATCTACATTTGAAAGATGGGAAAATATAGTCATTCTGAAAGGCGAAGTATGTTGCCCAAGGATTCACACCAGCAAATGCGAAATTTGGACTTGAACCTGGGCCACTGACTTGGAGCCAGAAAATTATTTTCCTTAAACCATATTTCCTTTGAAGTGATAATGGAAATTTTAACCAGAATATATAGACTACCCCACTGCAACAGAGATAAAATGTTCTGCTTTAATTTTTTTTTCTCATTAATAGATTTCCTAAATAAAAATAGCACTCTACCCTCCTGGTAGTTGCTTTGTTATTGGGAGCTGTTTTTTTATTTATCACTGTTTTTATGGATTGCATTGAAAAATCCCTATTACAGTTAGTGTACAAAGAAGGCAAATTACTGTCAGTTTCCAACTGTCTTATTCCTCCCATTAAATCTCATCGTAATTAGGAATATTAAAGCTTTCATTGCCTAACTTACCTTTTTAGTTTTCTCTGAATGTGGGAGCTTCACTCCACTGTAATTCTGCCTCTTCCACTAACCAGCTCTTTACTTTGATCGGGCCTCAGCTGTGAATTGAAGAGTTTGCATTACTTCTCTGGAGTCCCCTTTAATGAACCTTATGTGACCCAATGGTGATTAGTAGGCTGTTGAAATAATTTCCAGCACGCCTGGAGAGACTAGAGAGACTAGTGAATAAGAGCATGATTCTGGAGCCATACTGCCTGGGTTCAATTTCTGGCTCTGTCACTTGATGGTTGGGTGGCTTTTGGAGGGTTAGAGTAGAGACAATTATTAGTACTCAGCTCATAGAATTGTTATAAGAATTAAGTATAAAGCCTTTGTATAATTTCTGGGGCATAGTCAACTCCCTATATTTATTGCTGTAATATAACCAATGAAACTTTTAATTTCTAATTTTTGCGAATAATTTAAGTGGTTTTACTGTTGTTTAATTTATAACCTGATCCCAGAGAATCTAGCACCACATAAAAAAAGGGCACCCAATAAAAGTTTGTAAAACACGATTTTCCTTTGTCCTACCTTAGGTGGCTCTATTACAGCCAAGAAAATAGCTTCTATAAAACAGATACTTTAAATAATGACATGTTCTATGAATTGTTTTTGACATTTTAGCTAAAATTCAATAGGCTAGACCTGTTTAAAAATATAGTATTTTCTTCTCTGGATACTCAAGCAAAGAGTTAATGGTCCATAGTGGTGACTTGTTTTAGGCATGACTTATACTGACCCTTTTTTTCTTATTTTGAATCAGGTACAAGAGGAATTTGAAGGCTGTTTATTTTGTTCATCCAACATTTCGTTCAAAGGTACAGTATTTTTTTTTTTAGATAAATCTTAAATTTAAGTGTACCGCCTGCCAGCATGGTAAGACAGATTTCAACATCTAATTCTCACTATGACCATTGTGGCTGCGAATTTCTTTGTTCACCCTTCCTTTTTAAGCGCCCTCAAGCTGCGGTCCTAATGTTTTGGTCTCATGTAACTCCAGGGGCTTTGCATGCGGCCCTCAGTATCTGTTAGCCTCTCAGTCCTGGACTGTCTGTGCTTTGCCATCCAGGCTTTGCTCATGTTGGTACAGAATACACTTGCCCTCCTCTGCTCATGGCTGACTCCTGTTTGACCTTCCGATCTCAGCTCAACAATTACTTTCTGTAGAAAACCTTCTCCGACCAATCGTGCAGCTAGTAGGTACTGCCGCACTGTACCCCTTAAGATTTGACAGTCTTGTATTATCGTGATGTTTTTAATTCAAATGAGTTGTTTAATTTTCTACCTTGTACGCTAGCCTGCAAGATCCATGAGAGCTTTCTTCTCTAGCTGTCTTACTCATGGTTAAATCTCTGATATCTAATCCTACATCTCAACTTCATCAAGACACCTAGTCCTTTGGTCCTTTTACTTTTTCTGAAAACATCATCTCTATTTTGTGTTCATATTCTTCCCTGCCCAGCCTAAAATCCAAGTTCCATCACTCCAGCCACTCTTGTCAATGTCTACACTAATCTATGACCTCTAAGCCTTTCATCACACTTGCCCATCAAAACCTGATCTTGAGATATTCCCTCCTTCTGCTTTCTTCACTCCTCTGGATTGCTGAGATGGAGAAATCGAGCTGTGTGAATTGGGGCTGCTCAGCCAACTCACAGGGCTGCACCACTAAGAAGTCCTTCGATGTTTCACTTGACAGTGACCCACGAGGCTCTCTGCTTTCCTCAAACCCTGTTCTACCAGCGGTTCCTCCCTCCAACAGGTGGGCTCACCTTGTTCTTCACCAAGAACATGGAAAACATCAGTAAGGAGCTCCATCTTCTCTTTCCCACCCCAGAGTTACCTGCCATCTATTCCTATCATTGCCTCCTTCTTTGTCTCAAAAATGTGTTTCTTCTGAATGAAGGGTGGTCCCTCTACCTGTGCTCTGGATCCTGTAGTAATAACAATAGCTAATGTTTTCTAAGTACTTCTCTGTGTCAGTTCTTCCCATACATTGTCTCATTTAAACCTTATAATGTATCCACAAAACAGATGGTAGTAATATTCCCACTTTACAGGCACGGATTTGGTGCTTAGAGAGGTTACATAACTTTTCCAAGGTCATCAGCTACTAAGCAGCAAAGGCTGCATTTGAATTTAGACATTTTAATTCCAGAGCGTACACTCATAACTACACAGTGTATTTCCATTTCCTCAGGGATCTCTCTTCAGTAATTACCCTCTTTCTCCTCTCCCATTGTTCTGCATCTAACTCACAAACTTCTAAACCTGCTCAAGCCTCCACTTATCTCTCTTCCTCTTTACAACCAAAGTTTTTCAGTGTAGTCTATATTCTGTGCTCATCTTCATTTTCAATGCACTTTAAATTGCTCTAGTCTGTTTCGAATTGCCACTATCGCAGCTAAAGCTGCTGAGACCAAAATCATTGGTGATGTCTGTTACTAAATTCAGCAGATGCTTTTCTGTCTTTCTCTTACTTGTTTCCCTGTAGCCTTAAACACAGTTGATCACTTCTTCCTCGAAACACTTTGTAGTGGCTTCTTTGAAACTTACCTTGCCTAGTTTTTCTACTTCTAGCTAGTTGTTCTCAGTCTCCTTTGCTGCCCCCTCTTACTTTACTCATCCTTTGAGAGTTAGCATTCCCAAATCTTCTGCCCTCTCCTTTCATTCTGTACCTTTTTGTATTCCTGTGTCTCCAACAACCCTCCAAAACACGTGCAAGTCCCAAATATGTGTCTGGGGAGGCAGTGAAGCCTGATGTGTAAAGCATGGGTTTGAGATTCAGGTAGTGAAGGTTCTAATCCCAGCGCTACCAATTACCAACTTATCTCAGGCAAGTTATGTGACCTCTCTGTGCTTTAATTTCGTCTTCTATAAAATGGGAATGATAATAGTACCTACCTGGTAGGGTTTTGGGAAGGATGAAATTGGTTAATACACGTAAAATGCTTAAAACATTGCCTGACATATAGTGAGCACTCGGTCAGCGTTAGCTGTCATTACCATCAGCATCATCCTCACCAATCATCCCTGTGCCTGTTGAACTGCTGATTGGATATCTTCACTTAGATGTCTTACCAGGGTCCTGAAGTTCAACATTTTAAAAGCAGAGCTACTCATGTCGTCCTCCTTCACTTACTCCCTGCCTTAGTAAATGGGAGCACTGCCCACCCAGGTGCCTGAGCCAGAAACCGGGGAGAACCCGTGGTTCTTCCCCTACCTCCCATCTCACCAGTTTGCTCCAGTTCTGTGTGCATGCCCTTGTCCATGCCCGTCTTTATTCCCACTGCCTCTACTTCAGTTCATCCCAGTGTCATTCTTACCTGAAAGGAGACAGCAACCTCCTAATCAGTATTCGTGTTGTCCTGCCTCCAGTGTGGTCCCATCCCAAGTGCTGGAGGCCTGCCTAGTGCAATTTTCTTATAAAGTGAATAATATATGAAGCCACAAGTGTTTACTATAGGGCCGTCTGCAAAAGTTTGTCAAGAGTGGTCTCTGGCAAAAAAATAAAATTTAAAAAAAACATATATCAATGGGATTTGGAGAAAAGATGACCCAGATTTAGTGATTTATTGGATGAGTAGGAGTGAAAGAAAGGACTGTCATCCATGGTTCCCAGGTGTCATCAGATGTAGAGATCATGGATTGGGATATAAATTTGAGTCACCGTCAAGTAAATAGAGTTTTACCTCTTTAAAAGTGTCAATGAATAAAATCACAGAGAGACTTAGAACAAAGAGAACAACTAAAGACAGAGCCCTGGCATCAAAGGAAGGAAACCAAGAAGAAGGAATCTAAAAATCAACAGGAAAACCAAGATTGACTAATGCTTTGAGAGGTGGCGGCGGATGGGAAAAGCATCAAAGACGGTAGAAATAGTCATTATTTTAAAGCACTGTGAAGAAATTAAGATATGTAGTGAAAAGTCCTCATTATATTTCATAATTAAGAGATGAGTGTAGACTTCAGTGAGAGAATGTTTTCCACCGTGGGGTTTCTCATGGTTTACAAAATTGTTGTTTCTCATCCAACTACCATCTTTAGAATTTGCATGAAGTATTTTAAGTAATTATTTTAAAAACTATAAATTTCCTTTTAGAACAGCACAATAAGTGCTAATTAAATGCTTGTGGGAACACTGCTTGGTCAGGCTGAAAAAAGAAAAAGTATAGTTTGTAAACAGTCAGTTAATGAAGGGCTTTTCCTACTCTTCTGATTACATGGTCTTATCAGCTATGGTGTTAGTTAATATGTATGTTATTAACTTTCCCACTATTTTGTTACACTCAGTGGGTGGTTAATTTTTTTCTTTTATAACACTTAAGGAAATAGTGCTTGAGTATTTCCCAAAATCTTATCATTTATTTTTTGTTCATCTACTGAAATTTTTTCTTTAATGGAGACAAAAGATTAGCTTGGTCTTTAGTATGTCTTTGAAACAAGTCTTCTCTCCCTACGTCTATTTAATATTGTACTGGACATCCTAGCCAGTATAATATGGCAAGAAAAAGAAAATGCATCTAGATTTAGAAGGAATAAATAAAACTCTTTATTCACAGATGATATTATCATCTATGTAGAAAACCCTGTGTATCCTCAGAAAAGTTACTAGAACTAATGAGTAAGTTTTATCAAGGTTTTAGGATTTAATAGCAATATTCAAAAATTGATTATATATATTAACAACAATCAAATTTAAAAGGCAGTATCACTTACACTAGTATCAAAAATATTAAGTACTTAGGGGTAAACATGACAAAAGATGTGAAGGACTTGTACACTGTACAGGTTATATATACTGCAAAACACTGATGCAAGAAATAAAAGGAGACCTAAGTCAGTGAAGACATATTCTACGTGTGTGGATTGGAAGGTTTAATAGTGTTAAATTGTCAATTCTTGCTAAATCTGTAGATGCAATTCAGCCCCAACCAAAATTTCAGCAAGCTTTTTTGTAGAAATTGACCAATCAAAATGCAAAGTATCTAAAATAGCCAAAACAACTTTGGAGAAGAAGAACAGAGTTGGAGGGGAAATACTACCTGCTTTCAAAGCTCATTCTAAAGCTACAGTGTTTAAGACATTGAGGTACTGGCATAAAGATAGACAAATAAATCAATGGAGCAGAATAGAGAATCCAGAAATAGACTCATGTATATATGGGTAATTAATTTTCTATAAAAGCACAAAATCAAATCAGTGGGAAAAGGATGGTCTGTTCAATAAACAATGCTGGAACAATTGGATATCCATATGCAAAAAAAAAATGAACGATTCATATCTTGCATCATATACAAAACTTAAGTGAAAATGGATCAAAGACCTAAATGTACAAAACTGAAACGTACAGAAGAAAATATAGGGGAGTGAGTTTTGTGACCTTTAGTGAAGCAAAGATTTTTTTTTAGATACAATACCAAGAGCATGATCCATAAACGAAATTGTACTTCATCAAAACGAAAAACTTCTGCCCTTTTAAAGATAGTTATAAGAATGAAAAGATAAGCCACAGCCCAAGAGAAAAATCTTTATGAAGCATTTATCTGATAGAGGACTTATTTTTAGAATATGTGAAGGAATCTTAAAATTCAATAATAAGGAACAGCTCAACTTAGAAATGGGCAAAAGATTTGTACAAACACTTCAACAAAGAAGATACACAAATGGCAAATGAGCACACGAAAAGATGTTCAACATAATTAGTCCTTAGGAAAGTGCACATTAAACCCAAATGAGATACCCATTATATTCCTATTAGAATGGCTAAATTTTAAAAGACTAACCATACCAAATTGGTGAGAGTGTGGAGGAGTTGACACTGTCAGACTGCTGATCAGAATATAAAATGTTACAAAAACTTTGGGACGCAATTTGGCAATTTATTTAAAGAGTTAAATATGTTCCTACTTTCCAGTGATCTAACCTGTCCACGCCTAGGTATTACCCAAGACAAGTGAAAACATGTCCATACAAAGACTTGTACACAAATGCTCCTAGCAGCTTTAAGATAGCCAAAAACTGGAAGCAACCCACATGCCCATCACTTGGAGAACTAATCACCAAACTGTGGTCTATCTATATAGTAGAATACTACTCAGCAGTGAAAAAGAATGAACGATTTATATATGCAACAACTTGAATGAATCTCAAATAACTATGCCAAGTAAAACAAGCCTGAGAAACAAGTTTACGTACTGTTTGCTTCCGCTCATATAAAATTCTGAGGAATGCAAACTAATGTATAATAATCACAGGAAGCAGAGCCATGGTTACCTGTGGACAGGGAGAAGGGGCAGGAGAGAGGAGTTCCAAAGGACCCTGGGAACCCTTGATAGTGATGGGTCTATTCATTTTCTTGATTGTGGTGATGGTTTCATGGGTAGATACGTATGTCAAAACTTAAAGTGTATACTTTAAATATGTGCAGTTTAGTGTATGTCAATTGTATCTCAATAGCTGTTTTTAATAATACTGCAGTGAGGTGCCACTGCACTGTCCCCAGATTGACTAAAATTTTAAAGACCAACGATACCAAAATTGCCTATGATGTGGAGCCACTGGAATTCTTCCACATTATAAGTGGGATTTGGAAATTGTGCAACCACTTTGAAAAAAAGTTATGACAATTTCTTATAGATAATATACTTGTATACCTAGTCTGTGACCCAGCAATTTTGCTGCCAAGTATTTATTCAAGTGAAATGAAAACATAGCATAAAAAGACTTCTGCGGGAATGTCTGTCCAGCTTTAGTGTCCAACAGCCCAAGGGTCCATCAGTAGGATTGTAAATAATTAAACTCTGATATATTCTTGTAATGGAATATTTCTTGGCAATAAAAAAGAATGTACTACTGATACACGGCATGGAAGAATCTTAAACATCACGCTGAGTAACAGAAGCCTTACATGAAAGATTCATACTGTGATTCCATTTATATAAGAATCTAGAGTGGGCAAAAGTAATCCATGGTAGAAAAAATATCAGAACTGTTTGCCTCTGGGGAGAAGGGCTTAAAGGAACTTTCTGGGGGGATGAGAATGTTTAATATCTTAATAGGAGTTTTGCTTATACAGCGTGTGCATTGGCCTAAGCAGCAAAAGTACACTTAAAACCTGTGTTCGTCGAATCTAAATTTTATAGCAAAGAAAATGAACAAATATTGAACTCTTTAAAAATATGAAGGCCATATTTGGAGAACCTTTACTGATGTGTGCAATTTACTTTGAAATGCAGCAAAACAGTGGGATGGCTCAACAGATCGATAGAGGAATGGATAGACACGTGATAAAGAAAATAAAAGGAAATGTTAACAATAGAGTGGTGGTTATTCCGTCAACTTTAGTGAACACTTTCATATTTTTTTTAGTGGAAAACTTGTTTTACTTCTCTCGCAAATTCCAACTTACCAAAAGAGTGGTCTTTCGTACCAGACTTATGAAAATATGTAGCCACTGTTTACTAAGATCTGACTTTAACCCTTCCTCCCGTAACACTAGAAAGTCAGTAAATAATTATCCCTCTTCATGTGACATTAGTTGATAGACATTATCAAAAATTTCAGTGTTAGAGTCACTAGCCTTGGTTGTCACACCATTGCAGTTGCTTCGGATGGGAGTCAGTGCTAATGGCCGGTCCAGCAGATCTATGACGTGAAAGCCATCGTGTTACCTCTCCGTGATATTTGGGGTTGGAGAAAAGGAGGGAGGATTGAGAGAATAACACCATCATTTTATACTAAGTCAAGAACTATAAGTGGAGTGTTTGTAATTATAAAATAATGAGATGAAATCAAGGGATAATAAAACCATCGAGTCATGCTGTTCTGATTTTCATATTCCTCAGATCTTTTCCAGGCCACTCCACCCAAAGTGATAATTGACTGCTCATATAAATCACTACTCTTTTCTTCTTTGAAATTTACTAATAGGATGCAAGCTAATAGAATTCAAACCCACTGTTATTTCTGGCTCTGGTGGATTGAGTACACACGTGTGTGAACCATCTTTTCCTAGTTTATATTGTTTTGTGGTCCTGTGTTCTTGGCATTGCATTTGTGAATAATTAATTGGGTGAAGGAATCTCTAGCATGCACAAAATATCACAGCAGTCCTTTTAAGTAATGCAATTTACCTAAATAAGTATATATTTATAATATAAATAATTGAAAATTAAAAGCCCGACTATATAAAACTAAAATGAAAAAAAAAAAAAATAGAACACGATGCTCTTGGGTCTTCCTGAACAGAAAACTTTAACTAAGTTTCCGCGTCTGTCTCCTTGGAGTAATTTTCTCTTGCTAATACTTGAAGGATGTGAAGGAGGTAATGAGAGAAAAGGTGACAGAAAAATGTGTTTCTCTTTCAAAGATTGTATGCCTAAGATCACCACCTGTTCTTCCCTGACCAAAACTTCTTGAATTCACCACCACCCCACCATGTTGTCTGTATGGGACAACATAGTCAAGAATCATTTCATAGAACTGTGTAAGGGAGACCTTCCAAATCGTTTCGGTCTACTTTGCTCATTTTATAGATGAAGAAACTGAGTCTCAGAATGAAGTACAATTTATTTTTATTGTGGAATGAAGGAAAATTAGACCATCCCTAAATAGTAAGTCCAGAAACTCTTATTCCTCCGTTTTAATTCTTTCAACACATATTGAATTCCTCACTTTTTGTATTCGGCATTCATTAGCCCCTGTGAATATGGTATTGACAAGACATATCGGGGAGTTTACCATCTATTTAGAGACTCAGATAATACAATACAGAATGTTAATTATGCAATACTGTGAGTAAACACAGTATTACTGGAACACTTAAAGGAAGGTCCTTTTCCAGTTTGGGGTAGAGTGGTCAAGAAAGCTTCCTCACTGAGGTGAATTCTGACCTGAGCTCTGAAGGACAGTTAGCCAGGTAAAGGATCGAGCAGGTATCAGAACTAAAAGAGCAGCATGTAAAAAGAAACAGTGGTAAGAGGCTGGTACAGAAATTCCCTGTATAGTCTCTTCTAGCTCTGTAATCATACCTTTTTCCAGGCAGCACAGTTCCTTGCGTATACTCGGGAGTCACGGTTTTCTTTGGGCCAGTCATTGCATTCAGTACATTTTACCTCAGGTAGTTACTCTTCACACTTATAGTCTAGCACTCCTACTACTAGAACGTATGCGCCCTGTAGAGGAATGTCCATGTCCCATTATCCTGTATCACCCACAATCCTGCACAGCGGATTATGCTAACTCCTCGCATAACTCTTCTAACACATCCTGGAGGTTCTCTGTTCGGAGTCTACAATCTTATTTCTAAGCTCTTTCTAGAATCTCTAAAATCGCCGTGGTCTCTCCCTAGCTCTTTGAGGTTTATCAGCCATCTCTGTAACTGGTTGTGGAGCTCCTAACCCGGAATTTTCACTAATCCAGTTTGCATAACTTTGTATTAATTGGGTATATAACAGCATGTGCTTTCAATACAACTGGTGTAAAAAAACAAAACAAAAACCTGATTTTTGGTATACAGTTAAGTGACTTTAATTTTATTTAAATTAACTCGGTTCCAGCAAGGCCAAGTGCCTCCCTGCCCCCCATATCCTTCCAAATAAACTTGGTAAGATGGGTGGGGTGAGGGGAATGTTTTACTGGAGGCCTTATACCAGTCATTGATAACATAGCCAAAATAGAATAGTGACCCAGGCCATAAAAATCATTGTAAGCTAGGCCTTCATTCTTTTCTTTATCAAATACTTAAGAATGTAGGGTTCTATCTGTGCCTTATAAAACTTTAGACTGTTCTATAATTGTCCGCCAGGTAGTACTAGGGAGATTATAGAAACGAATGTAAGTAACCGAAATACCAGGAAGTAGAAATAAGTGCTGTAAATGAGATCTAAACATAAGGTGGTATGAATTCAATAGAGAGGATAATGTGTTTGGAACTGGAAGGGAGAAATGGCGGGGATGAATCTGTAAGTTTGGAGAGCGTTCTGATAGAGATTAGTTCTGTGTTGTCTGTTATCCCCTGCCTTTTCTCATAAGCAGCCGGGAAGGAAGTTTGTTTATTAGGGGCTTGGAATAGATGGAAGGTTTGGAACAACCACTGAAGAACGTGACATGAGGTCAAAAGAAATTAACAAAATTATTAGCATCAGTGGCAGGTGCCCCAAATGGCTTGTATTTATAATGTACACAGTTATCCATTTGGAGTGTTATTATGCCAGTGCACTGAAAATTGATATACATGTTGCCTTCCTTTATATAAACATTAAATTCCCTATTTAGTACATAATGTATGTGCACACGTTACTATGATCTGACTCGTGCATAAAGATTGCCTCCTCCTATCCTCTATACCTCTTGTATATTCTACATGTATAAATACTGATTTATGTAAAATGAGGGTAACAGCGTTATCATAGCTACCTCAGAACTGGTGTGTAAGCTGTTGGTAAAAATGACCAATTAGAATTGCTAGTTTAGGTACAATAATAATTTGTAAATTCTAGCTATTACCAAGTTTATGTCAGTACCGTCTGCTGTCAAGAATTCTCTGATTTTGGAACCAACAACTTTTGCAGACTAGCTTGTATAGAGGGATTGCGTGTTGCAAAGTGAAATGAGCAAAGGTGGTGCCCCACACCCAGGAGATTCACCATCATTAACTAAGAGACTGTGTGTTGAGTGTTAACTGAAAAATAAATGTCTTAAATTTGGGCAGAGATTTCCTTTTCAATCTCATTTGAAAAAATGAGAAGAGTTTGTGAAATTTGGAGATAGCGACCATTTTCAGAGTCCCTGTGAATCAATTCTACCAAATATGCAAGCGGTTTTGAGCACACGCACACTGAGAAGTGTATGTCGGCATCACCACACACAACACGCACAGCACACAGACGTATAACGGAAACACACACTCCAGGAAACAAAGCCCATCCTGCTACACTCCGTAGTAATTGTTACTCTAGTATGTCCCTTTTTTTAAATGCCACTTACCATCTACTGAGCGAATTACATAATTCATTGATGAACTGAAACCTGGACTTTGAAAAACACTATTTAATACAAGATTTTTCTGACATCAGTTTCGATTTCTAAATAGTTTTTATCTAGCATAAATTCTCAAAATCAAGTTTGTATTTCTTACTCTGGCATATTTTCTCTTCTATTACTCAGGTATCAACATGGTTTTTTACCACCTTTTCTGTCTCAGGACTGAAGGACAAAATCCACCACGTGGACAGCCTCCACCAGCTCTTCTCTGCCATATCCCCAGAGCAGATCGATTTTCCTCCTTTTGTCCTTGAATACGATGCCAGGGTAAGTACCAGCAGTCGTCCCTTCCCTGGAGCAGTATCTTAACATTCTGTCGGGCAGTGCTTGTGAGTACAACATCGCTTCATTGTAAGATGGTGTGAACGCAGTTAGTGCGTTTTAGTGAACTGGATGGTGTCATTTAGCATGCTTTTCTTACAGTAACTTCAGGAAAACACTTTGTCCTCAGAGAGGGTTTTTTCCCCAGTCAACCTTGCGATGGGAGATTTTCCTGCTGTAGGTTTGAAGCTAATCCTTGGTTGTATGATCAGTTTTCTGCCACCTTTGAGACATACCTCTGCCTAATTTCCTTAAGAGTGAATGGCTTTTCCTCTACAGAAATAAAACCTGGAGAATTTATTAGTGTCCGTTTTCAGTATTAATTGTAAACCAGGTAGCCTATCTTAGGATCTACTAGAAGTTTCATTTTGCTAAAAGTTGGAATCATGTTTTCAGGCACATCAACCACTAATATTAGTCTTATTGCTTATAGATGCATTTATGAATCTATTACTTAAACACTAATAAAGGGCTACTCTTGAAGGGCATCAAAGCTCTTTCCCATTGTGTTTATTCACACAATCTTTAGTAGACACACACACACACACACAAAGCGAGTGACATGCTTGGCCAGAAGATCATCCGTCTCCTCATTTAATTGTTGCTGATTACATGTCTTTCTGCATGAATCAGGGACTTTATTTGAAGGTTATCTGAAGTTTGGAATGAATTATTGTACCACATGGATACAGTAAAATAAATATCCCACAACACATTTTCTCTCTTAACATTTCTGTTCTCCTTTCTGTGAAGAGCAAAGTATTTCATGTGTTCTGTGGCTAATAAAGTTTTCATGTTTGGCTTTTGCACAGAGAGGACTTGGAAGTGGAGCAGACTGGATCATAAACACAAAGATTGTTGACTATATGGGAGGGGGAAAAGAACATCAGTTCTATCCTTACTGCAGATTGCCCGAGTAGAAAATGGCCTTCCTGTTACTCTTTTGAACTCTATCCATCACTTTTCTTAATATTTTTAAAAAATGGATAGCAGAAAATGTGAAAGTCACTAAAAGACATCTTGACACCAAAAATTTGGAGTGACAATTCAAATTCTGGTGTCTGGCTTTATAATTTATTTTCTGGGGTAGAAATATACAAGTTTGGTTGCATTGGTTAGAAAACCCAAAGGGCTGTTTTTCAAGCCAATACATTGTCTATGTACTTAGAAGCCTAGCAAGCAGGATTTCGTTAATATCAACTCCACACTCAAGCCTGGTTTTATTTTTTGTTTTAATTTTTTGTTATATTTTATATATCAAATGCAGGCCTCATTAATAACACGATTAATCAAAATTAAATAACCTATAATCTAACATTTGGGTCGTTGGCTCATCTCTCTGTACCTGTACTAGAGCTTTCTAAAACTGAGATATTAGGCCATCTGTGTCTAAAAGCCAAAGGGAGGAATAAAAAGGGGAAAGAAAGAAAAGAAGGTGTCAGGACATGACGTGGAAAAGCACAGGGCACATCACTAGATACTAGAGCTTACATATTATCTGCAGTACATTGACCCTTGAACGATACTGGAGTTTGGGGCGCCAACCCCCCCGCCCACACACATACGTTGCAAATCGTGTATAAATTTTGATTTCCCCCAAAACTCAACTACTAATAACTCACTGTTTATTGGAAGCCTTACAGATCACATAGTCGATTAAGAAATATTTTAAATATGTACTATATACTCTAGTCTTACAATAAAGTAAGCTGGAAGGAAGAAAGTGTTAAGAAAATCCTAAGGAAGAGAAAATACATTTACAATACTGTAATTATCAATACCATAAGTATACATTGTCTGTTTACAAGATGAATCATGTCAGTAGCTACAATCAATATTGTCTTATATGATACAAAACACTGTAGATGTTATACGTGTTACTAACACTAGACATCAAAATGAAAAGATAATGTGAAAAAGAAATTTATATTTTTTTACAGGTATAACGATTCATGCATTGATAACAAAGAAGCAGCAGTGTGATTGCGTTCTGTTAGCCTAGTGTCTCGATACTATTGCTTCACGGTAGCCTAGCCTACACACTAATGAATGGTTATAAAAATTGTGTGGCATACATATTCGTAATGCAGTATTGGAAACATTGTTACATCTTTTTAAAAACCACCTACCTGTGATTGTAGTCTGATACGCAGTTTCTCCAGTTACGAGAGAGGCGTACCTTATGGTAATATAATTCTTTGACAGCAAAGTTATAAAACCGAAAACTAACACATGGTTAATTTTGTGTTAGCTGTCACTTACCTTATACCTATGTAAGGACAGGCTATCCACTCCCATACAAGTCCTGCTCATGATGGTTTGTGTTTTTTTTTGGTGTTTTTTTTTTTGCACAACGTTCTATACAGTGAATGCTTAGGCGACGATGATGATGACAAAAACATGTCATACAGTTCTTGCTGCACAATTATTCGATTTTCACATGAAGACACGCCACAGATGAGTTTATTAACTGTGCGGCATGAGTATTTACTGTTAGTTAAGTAGAAGTGGATCATTGTAAGAGTTCCTCCTCAGTGTCTTCATGAAGCACAGGCTGAGAAGTTGGAGGAAGAAGATGGGTTGGTCTCGCTGTCTCCGGGGTGACGGCGAAAAGTGGAGGGGGCGGGCGGGGAAGCCAGAGAGTCAGCTCCTCCCGGTGTAACTTTACAGAAATACACTGCAATTTCTGTCTGACTGTTGGCTTTTTCGTTTATCTACAACTGTTCCCAAACGGTACCACCATTTGCTTTAGTTTCAGTGCCCATGTCATTGAAGGGTCCGTGTCATAAAAAGTCAAATCAGCCTAAGTCATCGGAACCCTGCTACCAGATGGTCTCACGTCCACTTGTTTTTTGGCCCTGCTTCCTCTGTATCTTCTTCCTCACCGTCTGGCACTGGTTCCGAAGCACTCATTTCTATCAAGTCATCCTGTCAACTCCCCTGGTGTGAAATTCTCCAAGATCCGTCTTTGAAACCGTCCACCCCCAACCCTGTTCTGCTCTCGCCACACTCTCTTTCATGGTTTCCTTGATTGGCTCTGTCGTGAACCCTGTGCAGTCATGCACAGCATCTGGACACAGTTTTCTGCAGCAGGAATTCATTGTTTTGGGCGTGATGGCTTTCACAGCTTTTTCTGTAACAACGATGGCATCTTCAGTGGTGTCATCCTGCCAGGCTTTCATGATGCCCTCTCTGTTAGGGTTCTCTTGCATCATGTTGACAGTCCTTTCCGTAGATACCATTGGTGAGGAGCCTTACAGTCCCTTCTGCCCCCTGCTCTAGAGGCTGAAGAGGAGATGTTGTGTTTGGGGGCAAATAGACCATTAGCACACCTTCGGTGTTGAGCTCCTGGGGTGCTGGGTGGCCAGGACCATTGTCCGATAGCAAAAGAACTTCCAAAGACACTGCATGACTGGCCAGGTACTCTCTGGCTTCAGGGACGAGGAAATGAACCAATTAAGAAAAAGGGTCCTCGTGTTCTACGTGGGGCCTTCTTGTCGTACAACCCAAAGCCTGGCAGCTGGTGTTTATCTTCTCCCTTCACGGCTCGGGGGTTAGCAGCTTTATAGATGAGGGCAGGCCTGACGCTCAGCCTGACAGCATTTGCACAAAACGGTAGAGTCAGCCCATCTCTTCCTGCTGGACGTCCTGGTGCTCGATTCTCTTACTCACTAATAAGTGTCCTTTGTGTCATTTTGTTTTCCAGAATAGGGCACTTCCATCTGCATTAGAAACCTGGTCAGGCAGGTATCCTTTCTCCTCGGTGATTTGCTCTAGTGTCTGGAAACTCGTCTGTTCCCTCGTGGTGGACAGAAGCTGCCTCTCCTGTCATCTTGACATTTTTTTTAAGCCAAACCTCTTTCTAAAATTATCAAACTGTTCTTTGCTGCCATTAAATTCCCCCAGCTTCCCCTTCCTTTGGCTTTAAGTTGTCCTGTGATGATTTTGCTTTTCTCGAATCCTCTTAGTGTCTGTGGGTGTGTATGCCTTCCTTGTAGCAATCCTGCACCCACACAAGAGCTGCATTTCCAATAGAGATTAAAGGTATTTTTCAACAAGTGCAGTTTTCTCACCTGCTGGTGTAACGTCAGCAACCATGTCATGAATTTTCTTTTTGCCCAGCGGTCCTTAAACTGGCTTCATTTATCTTGAAATAGTGGGCAACTGCCGACCTCAATCTAATGGTGCATATCAAGCAATTCGGCTTTTTCTTATAATGTCATGACTTTTCTCTGCTTCTTGGGAGCACTTCCAATATCTCTAGTAGCACTTTATATGGGTCCCATGTTATTTAAGATTTACAGTACTGTACTAAACACATGAAAAATGCACAAGAACCATAAAAAATCAAGTTTTACTGCAACATATTGGAGAGAGGCTACTCTCACAGAGATGCTTCGTGTCACACAGTTTTAAGCAAATATTCACAATCTTGAGATCACTGCAATAGCAATAGGAGATGGCTACAAAATTATAGTAGTGTAGTATGGACTATAGTTAATTTGATGCAGTTATGATTTAATACTGCATGTTTACTTTTGGGTACATTTCTCTCAATTGCATATGCGGTCACCTATAGTCTGTAAGCATGTATGTAAGTTTCAATGAATTTTAACATTTTATAATAGATTTGTATGTACTTTAGGGTAGTGAATGATAAAGTAGACAGGTATCTACATATATTTTATGCATTCATGACATACCTAACTTTTTCATAATTTTTTTTCGATATTTCTAGGCTTACTTGGTTCATCTGCGAGTTTTTCAAATTATCGCAAATTTCAAAAACTTTTTCTAATATATTTTTTTAATTAAAATTTATTGGGGGTGACAGTGGTTGCTAAAATTACATAGGTTTCAAGTGTACAGTTCTATAATACATCATCTGTATATCACATTGTGTGCTCACCACCCAGAGTCAGTTCTCCTTCCATCACCATATATTTGAGCCCATTTACCCTCATCTACCCTTACCCTCTGCTAACCACTAAACTATTGTCTGTGTCTATGAGTTTTTGTTTCATTTGTTTGTCTTGTTCATTTGGTGCTCTCAGTTTATGTTTCCCAGTATTTTCATTGAAAAACAATTTGCGTTTTAAGTGGATCCATGAAGTTCAAACCCGTGTTGTTCAACAGTCAGCTGTTCTTTGGCTTTATAGTTGGTGGGGCGAGTTCTCCAAGAGAGAACTGCCATTATACTCCTCCTTGGAAAGATGGCTACAGAAACAGCATAGAGAAAGATGGGAGAAGTAAGATGCTATTAGAGAAGACAGGAAGAGAAATGAGATGAGAGGCCGGCAGTGATAGTGGTAATGGCAAGGATTGGAGGTTCTTAGGGATATTGAGAAGTAGACATTTTAAGAAGTCAAATCCACAGCGTTTGGTGACAAAAGTAGCCATTGGGGAGATGAAGAAGGAAAGAGGCCTGCAGTGACTGTAAAGTTTCTGCTTTGGGAGCCTTGGTGGTGGTGGTGGTGTCAGTTTGGAGGAAGAGCATTGGCGGGGCATGGAGGGGAGAGATCCGTGGTGTGTGCAGGTGGTGGGTGACACATTAGGTTGTGTCGACCTTGGGGCATTGTGATGGAAGTCCAGTAAGTGGCTGGGGATTACCTTGTAAGGGAACCTTTTCCTTTGTTAGGAAGATTAAAAACTAGGATTAGAGAAAGGAAATGAGTATCGAGTTGGTTAATTTTATTACCTTGTTCAGTTGTGCCTTCCACCATAGTAGGACCTTTATTTGATCCTACTATGGCGTGACCTGGTGTTGATTGTTTGCAAGTTTCAGTGGGCTTTTGTTTATCTGGATCTTACATGACCTCGAATAGTGACATAAGGTTTTTTTTTGTTTGTTTGGAATTAAAAAGAAGCTTTGGAGGCAATTAGAAGGTAATTTTATCTAGATCAAAATGGAACAGATCATTTCAGAAAGGGAGCTAAAGTCAGCATTCTTACTGTTTCCAGAAATAGGGAAAATATTCAATTGCCTAGCAGTCTCTTGCACAGTTTGAGACTAATAAAAGGCTCTGTTTCCAAGTATATAGGATAGCTTTACCCTTCTTCCTTTATCACAATTTAATGTAGATATGAGAAACCTAGAAAAATAAGGTAGTGAAATGGAATGGAGAAATCTTAAAGGTGGATAGTGAGTCATTTCTTTTTAGATGAACTCCAAAACAGATGTATCTCTTCAGCATGTTTCTCAAGCATACCTGCCAGGCATAGTGGATACAGGAGTGGTTAGTATTAACAGAGCTTGACAGGAAATCTAAAATACAAAAAAAAAAAAAAAAAGTTTTCATTAAGTTTTTTCAAGTATTCTCAAATGTAACCAATCCTAGGTTTTGTTTTTACCTAAAATTTTTAAAAAATCTTTTTGATGCCTGGTCAGACTTATCATCAGAAAGTAAGTTTTCCCAGCTATCCTCGTTTTCCTGGTTATGGTCCCAGGATCAGGTCCCACCCCAGAGCATCTGCTCTGCAGAAAAGCAGAGGCTTTGATTCACTTAGTCACTCCAATCACATTTAATTGCCTACTGTGTTCAAGACTGGATAGATGAAGGCTCCGTAACAGCTATCAGATAAATATACCATAAACCAACGCTATCTTTATCCTACCTCTCATTCTCCATCCTTAATTGTTATCTTACATTAATGCTACACATTTTCTGTTTAAGATGTACTGAAGACCAGGTTATTTTCCAGAGCAGTATTTCCCTTAGAGATGAGAAATGAATCCTCGGTCTCATAAATGTAATCTAGGGTCCATCTAGCATAAAGTTAACTGTCTTGATTTTTATTAAGATAGAATTAGCCAAAACAATAATTTCCCCTTACGCTGATTTGGTGCCGTCTACATTTGACATTAAAGTTCTGGCATTTAATTCTCCATCTTGATCTTGAACTAAAGGTCCTGAGAACTAGAATGGGGATAAGCCTTGCCACTCACGCATGTTATGGAGAAGACTTATTTCTGCCAAAACAGTTACAGTTATTAAATTCCTCTATGATCATTCATTTTGTTTCATAATTCTGTATTAAGATTCAGCACACAGTGAGACCACATAATCAAACAGAAAAGAATCTGGGCATCATGTTCACATAGATGTGGATTTAAATTCAGGCTCTTCTGGTTACTAGCTAGGAGACTTTGGATGAGGTATACAATCTGTATGAGCCTCAGTTTCCTCTTCTGTAAAACACACAGGATGTTACCTGTTTCATGGCATATTATGTAAGGACATAAAGGGAAAAGAAAGAATAAGGCTGATAAAGTTTCTGGCATATAAAATACTCAATAAGTAGTAATGTTATTAAAAAACAACATCATCCTGATTACCTCTGCCTGCTCTCCACCAGCTCTGACTGACTCCAGTGGAACTGCTCTGGTGGCCGAGGGCCTACCCGGGACAAGGCACTGTGCTGAGCATTTTACATATGCTAAGTCATTAACTGAATCCCTTTCTTTCATATTCCCAGTGCAACTAACCGTCTGACTTAGTGTTCTTGTCTTTGTTTTCTTTCCATAGGAAAATGGGCCTTACTATACATCTTATCCCCCATCACCAGATTTGTGACCTGCCGTCTTTGAGCACTACTGGTTTCCAAGGACGCCTCTTTCTCCACGAATCACTCCCTACTGAAGCGATCTTCATTTTTGCTGTACAGATACAGAGAGCCTTTTGTCCCCACCTCTCTGGTATTTTTTTATTGACTGTATATTTTCTGGCACATAAACAATCCGAAAATGGTAGGCCATTCTGAACTGCACTCTTATTTTAAATTTGTATATTTGTATCAAATGAAAATGTGGATTTTTAGAGGATTGTTAATAGAAATCGGGGAGCAACTTTTGAGTGTTTTCAGTTTCCTGGAAGGACGCTGGATTCCCTATTAGACAAGCCACCAATATTGTTCCCATCATCTCTTTAACATTGCACGCTTCCTTTGTGTACTTCAGTATTTCTCAAAATATATAGAACCAATGTATGCTGACCGGATGCATTATTTGCTTCAGATCCTGGCATTACATTTTATACAGATAATTTGGTTATGATAACAGAATTGCCTGGGACCAAGAATGTGGAAATGTATCTGATCAAAAACATCAAAATCATTAGCAAAATACAGGTCTTAGAATGTTACTGCACCAGTTAAGACAAAGATGTAAGAACTAAAGTTCCTGGGAGCATAGGATATGTTAAGATTGTTCTAGTCTCAACAGTGGGGAAAAATAAGAAGATGGTGCCTGCAGCCTTTTTCCTATAATCATGGGTGATGCGGTCTCCTTATCCCAAAGGGCTGTGCAGGTTAGTTCTCTGAAATGAAGGGTGTCTCCTGAGCCTCCATCAGTGAGCCCTCTGAGGCTGTGCTATCTTCCCAGAACCATCAGTGATTTTGTTTGGCTCTCAGTGCCAGTCCCTCTAGCGGTGTCTCTTGAGTTGCCTAGTCAGTATGGAAGGAGTGTGTTGCAGTGCACCCAGTTCCAGACCACTTTTGTCACTCAGGCTCGATTTGTGCCTTAGCTTGCTTGTGAATAAAAATTAGAAGTCTGTTACCTACCTCACAGAGGTATCATGAGGATAACTTTTAGAAATGGCTTTTGATGTCTTTGGATGCAAAAAATGCTAGGGGAGTTGGCATGGTGCAGTGTCTTCAATTAGTTTTTAAATGATAGTAAATAGACTGGAGGGAGGGCTGCAAACCACTCCTCTTGTCCTTGGCACCTTTTTGAGTGATTTTCCTCTTCTTGGGACAAGAGTTGCTAGTTTAAAATCCCAACCCTGAGGACCTCCTTCCCTCTTTGTCCAAAATTCTTGCGACCTACTCCTCCCCCTGTGCTACACTTTAACAAAAGGCATCTGTTAGCCATTTTAAACATTTCTTCTTGAGTTAAGATCAAACCATTATCATTTCCATCTGGGTGTCTTCATACTCCTTTGGATTCCTGCATCCCATCCCACCCCCCCATCTCCCTCACCCCATCGTGTACATTGGCATTTTGGACAAGAAAAGGTAGAACTCTCTATTCTGAAGCACTCGGGATTGGTGCTTCTAAGGTCCCAAATGCTCACATTACTTCTTCAGTGGACGTAAAACACACATACTTCTCTTTCTTGATGATAGACAGATCCCCCTATTATTGTGGTAAGCCCATCTTATATTTTCCCATAGAAACAAGAAGGGGCTTTACCTTTCTTAGATAAGCTCTCATCTTTTGCATGTAATGGGCACGTTTGCTTTCTGTGGGAAATCAAAAACCCTTGTTCCTTAGACGTACTTATTTGTTAAGGATTTCCTGTTACGTTCCCTAGATCATCTGGTCCAGACAGCCAATCAGATGTCTGGTATTAAGCTTCCTCTCAAATAGGAATCCATTAACCCCTTGAGCCTTAAAAATCTGAAAAATTAGCTTCATCTTCTCTTGTCAATTGTGTAGATCATGTTTGAGGCATCTTTTCACTAGAATCAGTGTTAAAAAAAAAATATGCCAACTTTTCTTTGTCCAAGCTGGACTTGGCTACCTCAGATTGGTGTCTGGCCTGAATCATTTCCTCTATAGATAACCAAGGCTGCAAGTTACTTTGCCATTTGGAAGGAAGCAAATTTATATGTACAATTTCTTAAAGGCAATAATTTTGAAAGGATGTCCCTTTGCTGTATGTGTACCAGCATATTAATATTTAGTGACACAAGCAAGATTCTGCATATACTGAGATTCTAGTTCAGTAGGTGTCCTAGGGTACAAAGGTGGCATAGGGACTACATACATATCTACTGCATCTCATAATTTAATAGAGACTGAAGATAAGGGCTGCTCTTGTCATTGAAACTGAATTTGGTACAGGACCAAGTTCATGCTTTTATAGCTGTCTAAAGTGTTACATACATAAGTTGTTTCTCAACATACTAAATCCAAGGAGTGGAGCATGGTGACCATGATATTCAATTGATTAAAGTTTAGTACACATCTGCCTTTGTCAAGGATAGCCTAGGAAACACATGCTATTTTCAAGGATGCATTAGAGAATGAAAGGGTGCTGGGTGGAAATGACCACTAGCATCTGATGTTAATTAGAAGCACTACCAAGACCTTATTCAATTAAACTTTGTTCATGCCAAATGCTAGTTGAACGAGGCAGAAACAACTTAAAAATATTAAGTTAATTCACTATTTCGTGCAAGGCATAATGTGATTTTTAAAACAAGTACGTTTCCTGCTTCAACATATATTTGGATTCTTAACTCATCTACATCCAAGTTTCTTGATGGCAAAAATAACCTCTTGAAAAAAGCTCAGTCTCTATTAGACTCTTAAGGTTTAGAGGCCAAAAAAGTAGATAGTTTAAAAGATTTTTTTATATATATATATTGCATTTCATTGGCTGGTGCTCTGTTATATTTATTTTTTTAAGGAATCCAAATATAGTAGTTTGAGAGTAATCAACAGGATTTTCAGAGTATTTTTGGTAGGAAAAATGGATGTAGATTTCTTTTATCAAATATCTGAAGTGTAAATGGATTAAAATATTTCCTATTTCTAAAGAGGGATGAGAATGATCCCTTTAGTAAAAAGAAAAAAACAGTTAGCCTATTTCTACCTGTTTTCTATTTGTTTACATGTTATTTAATGAATTTAAACTGTAGGTCGTGGTTTAATCTTTTCTTTGCAACGGTTAAGAAGAGATAAAATGTAGTTTCAGTAGAAACCAAAAGCCACTTTTTGTATTTCCCTTGATATATTGTGCATATATGTATATAGAGTTTAAATCGCTTAATATAGAACATAAATGATTAGAATTTGGAGTACTGGAAAGAGAAGAATTGTGTGATTCTAGGAATAGTGGATTGATTGTGTTAAGGATCAAAAGGACTACAAGGTAGCATGTCAACCTCTAAAATTGGAGTTAGCTGGTGAATTTCAGATTATGGTTCTCTTAAATTGTGGTCATAATAATTAACAGGCACTGGAGTGTTTTAGCCGTACTAGCATTGATATACCTTATGGTATATGATCGACTCTTTGTTTGCGATTGCCTGAGACCATGAAGAATGAAGAAAGGTTCTTCCTGTAACCTAGGTCATATCAAAAACCCAGAGATTATAAGGATTGCCTAGTAGGGAAGCCTAAGCAGTCATACATACATATGCATGCGTACATACACACACACACACACACACACACACACACACACGCATGCATGCATGCACACACTATGTTTTGCTTTCCATTCTCTGAATGTGATTTCTATGGCCTACATGCGGAGAAAATAGAACATAGTTCAACCTTTGATTCTACCAAAACAGCCCTTTAATATATGGTACCAAGGTCATTTTAGATATTAGTGGATCTCTTGGATATTAGTTGCTAACTATGTTTTGTATGCTTCCAAGAACAGTATCTTTAAATCTTAAGTACAGTACACCTTAAATGTATAGGGCCACTGATTTCAAGAAGAAAGGGTAGATATCCTCTAGGTTAATTACACTAACAAAATCATAACTGCTGAATGTGATCTAATGTTTTTGCTTAACAGTTAAAACTAATACCTTTTAGGTACACACACACATTTTTTTGTAATGTTTCATTAGTGGAAGCACACAGTCAAAATCTGAACCAGGACTTTGTCAGAACAGACAAAATATTTAAATAAGAGCTTACTAGATGTAAGTGATTTCAGTTGTTCTTGGGCAAAGGAAACCGAAAAATGTTTTGATCAACATGATCTTAAGATTTATTTATTCAAAATTCCGAGAGCTTTTATGAATATCTCACATTTGAAAATATACGTTAGTCTTTCTGAACTGAAAGATCCCTTTTTGAAGAGCGTCCCACTCTGTACAAAGACAGCCTTTGAAGAACCAATAGTAAAATGGCCATGTGTGTATGAAATCCTAAGGGAGGATGGTCGTTTTTGGCCATTTATGCCTGGCATTTCTCTAGCCACCAAAGTTAACCTACAGAGTAGTAAAAAAGTTCAGTGACTTTTACTGTCAATCTTCTCTATGAAGATGTAGACTAGTGCTTCTCAAAGTTGAATATGTCAGCTGGGAATATGTTACAATGCAGATTCCGACATAGTAGGTCTGGGGTGCGGCCTGGGATGGTCAGTTTCCAACAAGCTCTTGGATGAAATCAATACTCCTGGTCCCAAGACCACACGTAGAGTACAAGAGCCTAGATTGTATTTAGGTTCCGTGTTTTCCATTTCAGAAAAAGGAGACAGATCTATCATTGTACTTCCTTCTGTGGCCTGGACATTCGTCATCTCATTTAATCCTCCTGCAAATCCTGTGAGGTCGGTGGTGATGGAGAGAGGTTGAGTGACCTGCCGAAGCCCCACACACGCAGTGTATAGTATAGGGCAGTGTTTCTCAGACTTCCATAATGCACATCCCCTTTCAATAAGGAAAAATTTTCTTAGCTCCTCCGTTCTTACTTTATTTATTATAATGTTATCTAAGCATGTATAAACATAAAGCCATGTATAAATGCCTTCTGCTTGTAGCTTTTGCTTATACAAAACCCCAAGTTGACAGTTCAGACACAAGCAAAACTATAAAACTAATAAAACATTAAATGACATTAATTAAATATGATGGATGATGGATGATATTTTGCTGTCACTTATAATGTGATTATGGAACTGAGTGCTTTAGTACAAGTTCTTTTGAGTTCAGCACGCACGTACCACCATGGTGACTCAATTCTCCCACTACTTTCCTCTGTTCAGACTGTGACTTTCATTTGTTTAGCACAGAGTGATGTTATTTGGTCTTCATCTAGCTTCAGTGCATCACTTTCCTATGAAGTCAGCCTCTGTTCTCCATAAGCCTTCACCAAGTAAAGCAGAATCCAGCTCTCACATGCAAGTAAATACAAATGCGGACCTAGCCACTGAAATGTTCTGTTAATACTTGGTTTTAAGGCAGTTATCCAGATAATTCAGAACATGAATATTAATTATTTAAAAAATTTTTACTAACATGAAAAATGTCTAATTCTCATAATAAACTCATAGATTCCCCTCTCCCCAAACATACACACACACACATACACACTCGCCTACTCTGTCCATCCATTGATCCTTCCCTCTCTCCCCACCTCCCTCTCTCCCTCTCTATCTCACCACAGGAATTTTTAATGGTAGTAGCATTGGTGCTTTGGCTTCTGACACACCTGGGTTCAGACCTTGGACATGTCTCAACCTTTTCTGAAACTCAGTGTTTTCATATGTTAAGCAGGAATAATAATACTCATTGAATAATTAAGAGAAATAAATGCAATAAATAATGTTCATAAAGTATGCATAGTGTTTATACATAAAAGCCACCATTGCTTTGATTGGAAATAACGAACATTTGAAGACTGTGTGCCTTTGACATTGCTAAGCTCCTTAGAGACCATATCTTATATATTGAGCCTTAGAATCAAGATTCAAATCCAAGTCTGACTCCAAAGCTCATGCTCATGAAAAGGAATTTCATATAGACTGTCATTGTACATTGCTTATAAGTTTTCTGATCTTAAATTATATTTCTCAGAATTATTTGTTACAAAATTAATGTTTCTCTGGAAGAGGAATGGCTGAGGTTTCTTTTAACAATTGTGTGATGTGCTAATAATCAGACTGACACAAAATAAATATAAATTTAATTTAAAGGTTGTCATGCTAGCTTGGGGTCCAGTAAAGGGATATTAGGGCTACTAGACTCAGCTTGTACGTTGTCTTGAATATTTACGATCTGTAACTAACGATAACACAAGTTTCTCCCTGAATCTTGGTATAGCTTTTTTTGCAGAAAAGGAATATCCCCCCTCCTAGTATTATCCTGGTATTCCTGGGCAGTTTTGAGAAATAATATGCAAACATCTTAATTTTAACCTGTGAAACATATTTGAAAAAACTGAATTCTTTGTTTTAACTACATTTGCATAGTTGCTTGACTCTGAATTCCCTCTGATACCTTCTAAAGAAGGTTTGTTGTTCTTTTTTAAAAAAATTCTTTATCATTTATTCTTTATCATTTATTTTTTTAAGTTGCACTTGCTCAGCCAAGTTCCAAGGGAGGATCAGAGTTCAGGAATTAGCAGCAGAGGGTGTCAGTCATCCTTCAGGGACTGTGAAAATATTTGGCATGCGAGGTCAATGTGAATTCAGAGTGAAAGGTTTCAGGGGTTTTTTTTTTATACCCAGCTATTCATTCACTGCCCCACCTCTTAAATAAAAATTTCTCCTTTCAGCCACGCTGAACAAGAAGGCAGCACCTAAAACCACCTTCCTGGAAACTGAATGACACAGGGAAGACGCTGATGTTAATACGATGAACTCCCCCCGCCTGAAAGCTGCACAGACTTTGGCAGTGCTGTGCTGTGTGCCCAGAGTGTGCCAGGGTAGGCGCTGGGTGGGAATCCCGGAGGTTCCTGCAGGAGAAGCTAAATTCTTACCCATGAGCTCATTTTTCTGACCATTACTTTCATTGCACAGAAATTTTCTCCTTATCAGTGAGGAGAGCACAGTGTAAAGAAAGTCCACACTTCTTCCGCTCCTTTGGTAAGTAGTCACTGAGGATCTGTGTACAGTGGTTAGTTAAAGGGATGCTAGCTGCCGTAACAAATAAACTGAAAAGGCAAAATGGCTTCAACGCCACGGAAACTGATTCCTCACATGAAGTCTAAACAGAAGCCACTGATGAGCCAGAAGCTCATCTCCAAGCCCTGATTCAGAGACCTAAGTGCCTTCAGTTTCGTGGCTCCACCATCTTGTGGCTTCGGAAGGATGTGTGCTTTTCTGCTTTAAGCTGGCAAATGGGGAGAGAGCATGGAGGACTGCACACAGTTTTTATGCCAGTGTGACTACCACATGATTGGTGCACATGCCACTCCCACTGATTCCACTATTTGGAACTCAACCATCGGATGCCCCTAACTACAAGGCTGGGAGGCCAGGGTATGTGGTCTAACCGCGGGCCCAGGAAGGGAAGGATGGGAATTTGGTGCCCAGCTTTCTGGAATGAACCAGGCAGTCTACCAGGTGCTGGAAACAAAATTATAAAAGACAGTTTCCAGCAAAGTAGAAAGAAATGACTGTATAATGAAAGAAATGTTCCACAAGAGATAACATCAAACGTCAGAGGGGCATTGGCATGAGCACAGCATTGCCAGGAGCAAAACCCCAGGGGTGAGCCTGGGACATGCCTGTAAACTGGAGCCACTGGTCTCCAGAAACCCTCTCAGTGGATGTGCACGTGCTCTAAAGCAGGGAGCACAGAGGATATCTAAGTGCCCTTGACTTGTGATACCTTACTACGTAAAGTCAAGTCTGTGGATCAAGAGTACTGACCAGCTAGAAATGCAGGCTCCCAGGACCCACCCCAGAACCACAGACTCAGCCTGCGTTTTATCAAGGTCCCTCCCACCTGACTGGCATCCATAAGGCTTGAGAGTCACTGCTGTAATCCTGGAGCTGACAATGACAAGTGCGATGCGAGCCAGATTGCACAATCTTTCTGTCCCTTCACTTCTTCGTCTGCAAAATCGGGAAGGCGGGGTATTGGATATCGGGGTATCTCTCTAGAGATAATGTACACAAAAGGTAAATAACATCTGGCGCTTGGTAAGCACTGGCTATTGTCACATGCTAAGTATTTACTTTTAAAACTAGGAAAATACAGCCTTTTAAACTGTAACTATGTGAACTCGTCCTCTTTCAGCCCTTATTTATGTCACATGAAGGACTTTCAGCCCTTTGAAATGGTGGGTTTTTTATTCAAATGGCTGAAGTCTCTGTTCCTTAGAAATGAGTAAGCACAGCAGAATAAACTTCACCAAAGCCAATGAATGGTGTTTGTCCTAGTAAGACCCAATATAGACAGCAGCCATCGTGTCAATCAGGGAATTATCAAGTTATGAACATAAAAGTATACACGGAAACAATCCTCTGATTTGCTGAACCCTGAGAGACACTAACTACTCAGGGGACTTCAGTTATAGCATATGGTAACCCTATATTAAATGAAATAGCCGAAACGAGATAGTTTAGATCAAATGATTTTTGTCCAACCAGAAAATAACCTGGTCTTCCACCTTTGGGGAGGTGTGTTTTAGTGCTATCATCTCTGCCTCATTCAGTGAGTATAATATATGCACATTAAAGTTACTTTTTGGTTTACGTAAAGGTTTATGTGAATCATTCGGTGCCTCCTACTTGTCCTTTTCACACTGTTTCTCTTCGTCCTATGTGGTTGGTATAGAAAGTTCTCAGAGGTGCGTCTGACTCTGTCCTGTCCTACGATGCAATCCAGGGCTTCAGAGTATCTTTAAGGCAGTTGAGTTGTTAGTATCAGCTTACTTGCCTTTTGCCTCTTTCTCTTAAATTGTAATTTTAGATTTCCAGTTGAATGAAGATGTCCCGGGTGGTTTACTTCAGGCTCATCCAATTCTTTCAAATTGGGAAAGAAATTGAAAGGCCTTATTCTTGTGGCCTTCCTTCAAGGAAAGGGGCAAATCCAGCATCCTTCGCATCTGAGTTCGAGGAAGAAGAAGGCACAGACTGGAGCCTGAATTGTTCAGTTATACCATCGGCTGGTTAGAATCGTGAATCAGCGGGAGCTTTTCCAACTGAGGGAACGCTTTTCTATTTCCATCTAAGTCAAACTTTGTATACTCACCTATGCGTCAGACCCTGCTTCCCAATCTGCAGAGAAGTCAGCTGAGTGTCAGACGGTGAAGCCCAGACATGCCTCACAGGTGTTTTCTTTGGATCGCAGTTTAGTACAAGACCGGAAGTCAGGGGTGCTGACAGTTTCCTGCTGAATCCATCTGGGTGGTATGGAAAAAGGCATCCTAGCAAATGCAGTTTGAAGCCTCACATAAGCCCCATGAGAGTTACACACAAGTGGGAAAAGGCAAGAATCCCATTTTTGAGTTCACAATAGTAGACTGGCACAGTGTAATGTAAGACAACTCTGCATCTCGGGTTTACTTGTTTTGTTTTTATGCTTCTAAGAATTTATCATGACTTGTACCCAAATCAAATTACCATCCTACATTATGTTCTTTTCAATATAAACACTCCTGACATATGCCTATTTCTATTCTTAATCTTGCGGAGTATAATTCTCTTTGCGGGTATTCATTTTGATTTTCCATTTGCGTAGCGGCTTTGTTGAGATTTCAGTTACATGTCATAAAAATCCATCCAGTGTTTGTAGTATACACACAGAGTTGTACAACCATCACCACTGTCTACTTTTAGGACCTTTCAACAGGAAACACCATTCCCAGTAACAGTCACTCCCCTTCCCGCCTCTCCTCCCTCCCTCCTCTGTTTGGGTTTCCCTGCAGTGTGTCTTCCCTCGAAGACACTTCTCCACCTTGCACTCACTGGTAAAACAGTGTGTCAATAAGTATTTATTGACTAAGTTAATACCCACATAAGCCACTAGCCATGGGTGGCAGCTGAGAGTAATTCAGAGGGCAGTGGAAAGGTGTCAAAAGCATGGCTTCGTATCCTGACAGATGCTCACTGGCAGTGCTGCTCTGGGTTCAGAACCTCTTAGCCTCCTATGCTTCCATTTTTCACATTGATAAAACATGGGCAGCAATATTTACTTCACAGGATGGCTGCGAACATCACTCGAGAAAATAAGGCCGCAGCACGTGGCATGGTGCCCAGCCCAAACTGGGACAGGAATGAATACCTGTTCATCAGGAACAACAAACCCTGAGGCATTTTCCGTGGTCACCAACCTAGGGCTTCCGAGTAGCTGCAGAGTACTTTCCTGTGCCCCCATCTCCCCAACTGCCTTCCTGCAAAAAAGAGAATTCTGGAGTATAATTTCTAACTACTTCCTTTCCCTTCCATCACAGCTGCCTCTCCTGTCCCTGCGCCGTAGCCGTTTCTTCTCACTTTGATGTTGATTCTCCCTGCAGGGCCCACACTTGGTGCAAAAGCCAGTGCTGTCCACCAGCTGTCAAGAACTGACTTTCTAGGGCAGATTACCAACCCCTCGTCCCAACTGCAGCAGCGTTTATCACGCCTTCCCTTCACCAAAGGTGCAGAAACCCTCTCCAGGAGGAGAAGCTGCCTCATTTAGGCAACAGGCAGCCTGGGGCTGATGGCTAGGCCTTTCAGGAACTCGGGGACATATTTAACTGTCTTTTTCTCTCCTGTAGCTGTCACCTCCCCTGTCCCAGTTGCCTTAGCAGATGTGCCATGCAGACATCTTATGAAAATGTTTCCTACGAAATAGTAATGAAGCAATAGCAACTATTGTACAGGATACTGGGCATTGTGAAGATAGTATCTCTATTCCTTACGATAACTTTGCAAGCTAGGTATTTTCCTCACTTTACAGAAGGAAAAAAGGAATCTCAGAGAAGAAACTAACCATCAGGTGGTATCAGAAAATAGGCTTTGGAAAGGCAGAGAAGCTTGGGTAAATCTACTTAATGCAAAGCTTCTTACCTGACCGTTGGGTTACCCATTCTATAGCCTTGAACTTGTATATAGAAGCACGGGCTTCGATTCAAATCACAGTTCAGCCATTTACTAGCTTTGTGACCTTGGACACATTTAAACTTAGACGAATTTCAGTTCTCTTATACCATGTTTCCTCAAAAATAAGACCTAGCCAGACAATCACCTCTAATGCGTCTTTTGAAGCAAAACTTAATATAAGACCCAGTCTTATTTTACTTATGGTAAAATAAGTAAAATAAGGTCATATAATATATAATATAATAATATAATATCGAGTCATATTAATTTTTGCTCCAAAAGACACATTAGAACTGATTGTCCAGCTAGGTCTTATTTTCAGGGAAAGAGAGTAGATGAAGAGTGTTTACCTCTTAGAGTTGTGGGGATCAAATGACTTAATACTTCTAAAAGCCTTGTAAATATTGGCTATTGTCTTATTTAAATATGCTAGTTATTATGATCAAAGTGTCTCACTTTGCAGGCTTATCAGATTTTAAATGAGCAATATCAGATTTTAAATGATGACATACTACCAACTCAGAAGATGTATGATTGTATTCAGTATGTCTTTCCTTCAAGAGAAAATCACATTTTGGATCAGGGGTGGCAAATTTTTTTGGTTGCGGGACAGATAGTAAATATTTTAGGCTTTTCAGGCCATATGGTCTCTTGTCACAAGTAGCAAACTACACTGCAGCAGCCATAGGCAATGCTCGAGCAAATGGGTGTGCCTGTGTTCCAATAAGACTTGATCTAAGGAGACTGGAATTTAAATTTCAAATAGTTTTCAAGGATAACAGAACACTTTCTCTGTTTCCAGCTGTCTCCAAATGTAGAACCGCACTAAGCTCGAGGGCCACATAAAAACAGGCCGAGGGCCGTCGTTTGCCAACTCCCGGTTTTAAATAATTCATCAGTTCTGTAAGGCCGATAAATCCAACACAGTCCTAATGAGAGGAGGAAAATCAAGAGCCAGTCCCTCTGTCAACTGGCGATCGCAGATCAAAGCCTTAGTAATCCCTTGCCTAACACAATTTACGCAACCCCTTTGGGCGTAACCTTTTTACTCTGTAAAAATGAAGTTGTCATGTCTTTCTGATCTATACCTACTTCCCCCTGGTGACAGAAGTGTAATAGTAATTGTCACCATTGAATTCATACCTCTGTGCTAGATATTTGAATCATTTTAGTTCTAATCCTCCTACTATCTCACTTTACAGATGAAGAAATGGAGACTCAGGGAGGAAAATAACCTGTTTGAGGTTACACTGCCGATATCTAACCCCAGGGGTCTGATTCGTACTTCCATAAACCCTCCAATTGTCTCTACGGAACATAAAGCCCATGACGGCTTATTCAGTGCGATAGCCCCGGTGCCTAGACTAGTACCTGCTATATAATAGGCATGGAATAAATGCTTGTGGAACAAAGGAACGAATGGACTTTTCCATTAGACCAGTGCATCTCAATGTTTCCTTAGGGCAGAGACGCCTTTGAGAAACAGTTTAAAATTCCGGACTCTCTCTGCAACTCAAACCAAATCTCAACCCGAGAAACGTTGCATTCGCTATTTGGCAAACTATTGAAAAGAAGATGCGCTGAATAATATCAATTAGAATTCTTTTTATGAGCATAGAGACAGAATTCGGAGATGTCTCTTTCCTTTCCTTGCGGTCGTGGTAAAAAGGGCATTACGCAAAGCCTAAAATGTTTTCTTCTTTACAGTCGCTCATAGCTCCCGGGCATAATGTTTTAAAACTCTTGATTCCCTTAAAAGCCAGTTTCTCAAAAATCACTACTTAAAAAATGACCTTCTTAAATCCAAGTTGCTTCCACATGAAAAGTGAGGAGCCTCCGCCCATGGAGATGAATGTGTAATTTTTTCTTCAGAAATACGGCTGTAAGAGAAATACTGCTCTCTGCGGCCCAAAGGCCAACCCAATGAACCAGTACGGGCCCCCCAACACTCCCCCTGCTGCTTCTGCTGCTTCTCATTTCCTAACAACTTGACTTTCTACCCCAGGGCCTCCTGTGAAGTCAACGAGCAGGCGGTTATTAATATTCAGATATGATTAAATTCCGATGCTATTCATTTTTAGTCTTTCCTCCTGTAACACATCTGTTGTTTACATGCCCTTTCCATTGACATCAGAACCTTGATGATTCACCAGGTAAATAGTAAGATTAAGGATATTTTATTTTCACAGAATGCTAGAAAGACAACTATCTGTGGCTTAGGGAGCCGTAGAAAACATGAACGTACTTCATTCACCTTCTACTCCCCACTTTTTTTCACTGCATCTTCCCAACCTCCCCACAAAAGTCCCATTCTAAAACCTGAGTGTTCTCTTTCCCTGCTGCTGGGATACGTCACGTGTTGACCATGTCATTATCATTTAGTTTTTTTCTCCGTGGCGCTAATACCAGGGCTGATATTCAGCCACATCAATTGTTAGAAGTACTGAAGTACTTCCATGTGAGTAGGTAAATAACTGCTCTGAGAGCTCCAAATGTCCTTTGCTCCCTTCCCAACCCCCAGATTCTCTGGAACTCTCTATAATCCAGCAACTGAAGGGGTGCAGCTCCCTGCCTTTCCAGGACCCCACTCCAAGTGTATGGTCACCACCCTTTCTGCCTGGTCAGTGCCAGTGCCATAGCAGTTTAAAAAACGTACCTATTTATTACCGTGTGTATATATAGATATGAATGACCAGACCTTTCTGTTTGGTTCATTGCAGTTCCCAATGTTCCCTTGAACAGTCGCTGGCTAGTAGTAGTCTTCTAAACAACTGCTACAAGGGAAAATGAAGTGTGGTTGTGTTTATGGTGTCAAAGAAGTAAGATCAAAAGCAGAGAAGCATTTGATCAAAGGATGTGGAGACGACTTGCGTCCTTGAAAAGTCCTAGGAGTTAAGGGGCTCCCCATATCACATGTTTGCATAGTCAGCCCAATGACCTTTCCTTCCGTTAACAGCGTTGCTTCACAAAATGAACTCAATAATGTGCTTTTTTTCCAGGAAAGGTAGATGGATATAAGTTAGGGCTGGGTTTCGGGTGCCAGTTGCCTCATTCATGACCAAGTATTAGACCAGAGGCAGAAGCTAACGTCTTACATGAAAGCCACCAAGGCTTGGAAGTCTGCGAGATGGCGCTGAGGTGATGAGACAGCTTGCTAAGGAGTTCTGTTAGGTCTCATGCGATGGTGGAGGCTGAGTCACCCAGAATAACTAAAATGAGCCGAAGGCCAGAGCTGTTAGTGCCATTCCTGACAGCTGTGTCTCTACGCATAGATGAGAGAAAGAGTGAGCTCCAACAGAGGCTTACTAGTATCTACCAAGAGAGCTAATCATGGTAAATCTCACCTTCACAAACCTGGGCATCGACATGTCTCCCTTGTGAGGCCAGGAAACAGAGAAGACACGCGTGCATTTCCCATCACCTTAGCAGAATCCCCACATTTAGAGGGGGATTAATCCGCACATTAAGAACACTTCTTGCCTTTCCTTAATGTTCCTCTGAAGCTGTTTCCAGACTACGAGATCCCACAGTTAAGTGTGCGAACTTGTTGCAACGATATTGCTAACTTTTTTTGCTATCAGAGGGATTCTTCATTATGAATTTGTACCAACTGGACAAACAGTTAACCAAGTTTACTATATAGAAGTGCTGAAAAGGCTGCGTGAAAAAGCTAGACGACCTGAACTTTTCCCCAAAATTCAAGGCTCTTGCATCACGACAATGCACCAGTTCACATGGCCCTTCTGTGAGGGAGTTTTTAGCCAGTAAACAAATAACTGTATTGGAACACCCTCCCTACTCACCTGATCTGGCCCCCAATGACTTCTTTCTTTACCGAAAGATAAAGGAAATATTGAAGACATTTTTATGACATTCAGGACATCGTGGGTAATACGACAGCGCTGATGGCCATTCCAGAAAGAGTTCCAAAATTGCTTTGAAGGGTGCACTAGGCACTGGCGTCAGTGCACAGCTTCCCAAGGGGAGTGCTTCGAAGGTGACCGTAGTGATATTCAGCAGTGAGGTATGTAGCATTTTTTCTAGGATAAGTTCTCAAACTTAACTGTCAGACCTTTGTGTGCCATCTCTCACTTCTTTTTATTTACCCTGTGATGTAGAATCTTCTATTTGTTCTAAATTTGCCTTTTTCAAGGCTCAAGGAGTGTGTGCAACCACAGCATTTTACAATTTGGTGATCGTTTAGTACCCCACTCACCTTCCTACTGTCTCCTATCTTGAAAGGAACCATCTGCAGAAGAAAATCGCTCTTCTTAGGCCCCACGTTCTGGAGGAACTGCCGGGCACTCGGGTGGTAACCATGAAAAGCCTTTTCGGGTCCATTACTCTTCTCATCCCACCAGGGAGGCCCTGTATTTCCTTCCTCTGGACAGCACAATAATTGAGATGGAACAAGGTGACGTGAGTTCAGTGTCAGCGAACCAACAATGCATATTACATACGGGATCTTTAAACAGCAACCATATTAAGGTATGGATGGATCAGATGAAACTGTTGGAAACTCATCTTGCCTTTCTCCTGGGAGAAATGTTTCAGTAAGCACTAACTTAGTGTTTTTAGCCACTTTATAAGCCTCACTACTGCGAATAATAAGGATCGGTCGGAGTCGTGAGTCACTGAACCCACACGGCTGTGTTTGTCCTACGAAAAGAGTTAATAAGACATGAGTTTCCTCGGAAAATACTTGTCAAGCAGCTTCTATGCACTGGGCCCCAGAGATAGTCTTGCACAAGAGGTCGTAGCCCTTTACTTCGTGCATCTGGAATAGTCTGGTAGGGATATTACATTTTTCAAATTTCTTGCAAAAATGCAGAGCAAGTGTGAAACTGATATTAATGGCCAGTTCTTCCACAAGGCATGGACAAAATCTTCAGCCAGGAGGAACTAGGGAAATGTCTACTCCGCCAGTGCTTGCCCACCTCAGCCCTTCTCCCATCCGCACTAACGTGTGATCTGCAAACTGCAAGCTCCCCTTCCCTCGGTCCTGTGTCCAGGGAGAAACTTGACAGGCCGCAGTCGGTAGGTCCTGCCCCACTCATGAGAGACGTCCGGAAAAAAAGCCTAGTCCAAGTGTTGCGGAAAGGTTATGTTTTGGAGACGGACTCTGACCACAACTGCTTGGATCCCTGTAATGAGAAGGACTGTGACCCCCTCCTGCTCAGCAGCAGCTGCAGTAGTAACCACTGTGGGCCAGGTATTTGGCGAATTCTTTCTCCGTGGCTGACCTATATCTGATATTTGAATGTCTGGAAACACATTGAATCATTGATCTACTTCCCGTATGGTGATATATATATAGATAGATAGGTATGCGGTGATTAGATAGATAGATAGATAAGAGAGATAGATAGATGGTGATATATCTATATATGTCACCATATATATATACATGTCACCATATATACGTATATATGTGCTATATATATACACATACACATATATATGTAATAACCCTATATATGAGAGAGCGAGATGGAGATAGAGAGAGAGAGAGAGAGAGAGAGAGAGAGAGAGAGAGAGAGAGAGAGAGAGAGACTTCCTATTTAATCAGGGCTAGCCCATGATTCTGGACTCTTTGCTGCACATCTCACTATTTTTCATATGGTTCTGAGACTCTCCTGTGTCACACTCTGCAATCTTTCACTAAATACTGACAGCTGCCCTTTGACCTTGTGTTGGGACCACACACCCATCCTCAGAAGGGGAGCCTCCAATTTCCCACTTGTCCCAGTGCCCGTTCAGCCCCTGCCAAGCCCTCCCAGCAGCCTGTCACCACCAGGAGGCTAAGCCCTGCTTTGTGAGAGCCTTGTTTGCATCTAAATACTTTCTCCTCATGCTCCTCTGTGTCATTCATCTGCTGTGTGATCCAGGTTAGAGCGGGACCCCTGTGGACTGCTGGAGACTGGTGACCTTTCTACAACTAATTGCAGAGAATCATTTTGTCACCGGGAGCAGTTGCTCCAAGTTTATGCTTCCAAGTGTGGAGTCTTTAGCTGCTGCATTTCTATGGCTGCAGCCATCTCTCTGTTTGCTACCTGAGAAATCCTTGTGGTGTTCAGATGCCAATCTTTACCAATTCTGCAAATAGGCCTTCTGGGCGCTGCCTGGGACAAAGCATTTCTTCACAGTGCTGCAGGAAGAAGAGGAGTTTTATTAACTTCTGGGGGGGGGGGGATTTCGTGGAAAACAACAAGGTCCATCCCAGGCTGGACAGTCCAGCAGGGCAAACCACACAGTGTCTGATTTTAGACCACAGTATCCACAGTGCTGAGCACACCTGCCCTCCACATGTGTGTGTGTGCCACCTTGGGCTCTCACAGTAACTGGAAATTTACTGCCCTTGATAGTTCCTTCCGGACGTGACATAAATTTGTACTCTTTGACTACACTGCATTGTATAAATTGCCGACTTCTTGCTGGGAGCCTGGACAGTATTGAACTGTTTCACACCCGTTTTTATGTTTTTCTTGACTTTCTATTGTAATAATATCATGGACAACAATTAGACATGTATTACAAAGCCCTGCATGATAACTGAGAGTGGGGAAGGTAGGAAGAAAATGAGGAAGGAAAATGAATGTCTTGCCCCGTTTAAACATCTAAGTATCAAAATGATTTTTGGTATTGAGTGAGTTATTCATAAAGACAATATAAGGATGGATATATATGTGTGTATATATATATATATATATATGTATATATGTATGTATATGTGTGTGTGTGTGTGTGTGTGTATATATATATATGTATATATTTAACAAAAATGCATTTCTTGGCAAAGGAAAGAGTGCCTGGCCCAGTTTAGAAAGAAAGGCTTACTCGTGTGCTATGTGTTAAGGGTTGAAGATTCATTTTCTCCTTATCGTCTGTGTTTAAAGCACTAAACTTGGTAGAGTGTTGCAAGAAGAACACAAGCTCTAAAGTTAGAAGACCCAGCTTTGAACCCCAGCTTCTCAGTTTTCTGACCTATCTGGCCTTTCTCTCTAGGCCTCATTCTCTTCTTCTGATTATACCTTATCACTGACACTGTAGGTAAAGGTAGATTGGAAGCTGTAAAGCCCAATATCTAACTCCTGAAGGGTCACCATCATCACCTCCATCATAAACCAAGATAAGCAGTCCCTGGACTCTGGATATCCTAAGGATTTACCAGAAGGACATGTTTTTACGATTGGCTTCTGCCTGCCCAAGTCTAATAGAAGAAATGCAAGGACTTTGCCAAGGCAAATTCCTGAAAAGAACACAATGCAACAGAAGCAGTCCACCAAGTTCTGTGCGTTTGGGTCAGCGATTACATCCTGTTGCAGTGTTCGCAAGGATTGGCAACCAACCTGAAGATAGAGAAGAGAAGCGATGAAAATGTCAAGATTCCTCCCACAGATGTGTCATGGAAGGAGTTGGAGCAGATCAGGACATTATGTTCAGCAGCCAAGGCCAGGAGATCGGGCCACCTCCGCACCAAATTATTATTACTCTCTCATTTAAAGAATCTCACTTTGCTGTCAAGCGTTGAGAACAAACGCATTCTAGCCCAGGATCGTTAGGCCTGACTTTTCCTCTGAGGGGACCTATGGTCAGCAATCCTAGCAATCCTATACTGTCCTTTCCTGTTCTAAAGTTTTAACACTTCAAAAAATAATAATAAACATGTAGAACATGTCGTATGACCGTTGCACGTGAGCATTTAAGGAGACTAGGACTTGAATTGGAGACTCTTCCAGAGAGACAGCCTGGTAATCACCCCACACAGGGTGCTTTGATTTGGTCATGGGTCTGGCGAGGTGTGCCCTGGTGGAAATGTTCCAGAGAGAATCAGATTCGGGAGTATGCTGAACTCGACTGAATTTTTTAATATTTCTAAGAGCATTCCAGTGGGGAATCCTGAGCTAGATTGTTAACGCTCTTGGCTCCAGGTGTGAGAAAGGCACACAGGAATAGAGAATGCATGTTCTCCATGTTTTCCACAGGAAATGTTGTTGACGAAAATCTCCTGAGTCCTGCCCACTACTTTGGTTCCCAAAGCACTGTCTCCCACTGGCTGAACCAAGAGTCCTCTCCCTCATTTCTCAGCCTCTTACGAGAGACACTGATATTCTGACCCACGTAATTGGCCATTGACCTTTGGCACGTTTGCCCGGTCATCTGATGATACACATAAGCACACTTGAAAAGTGGTCTATCGACAGAGGAAAGAAACAAAAAACGGGTATCCATGAACCAACCAGAGATAAAAGGGTGAAGGAATTAACCAGAAATCGAAGAAGGCAGGTGGAAGGGATAAGCTGGTGTGTGGGAGTATGAGTGTCCTCAAGAGCTTCCTGTATCGGAATGACTATGGTCCCCTAAAGACAAATTCTGACCAAACTTCTCTCTTCCTTCCCAGGGGTCCCTGATCATAGCATACAGTCTGTGAGTCTGGGAGAAGACGTGGTGGTATAAGCACATTTCTGATCACTCCAAATTCTGTTTCACTCTCCTTTGAGTTTCCCGAAACAATGTTCCCGCTTTGCGTGTCTAAAATCATTAGTAAGCAGTGATAACCTCAGGGAGAGGTTGAAATATTCAGTATGTACAATCCCTTAGCACGTGCCAGGCAGTATTCTAAATATAGGAGCACATTTGATTCTCCCCAAAGTCCTGTGAGGCTCGAACTTTTATTATCCCCACTTTACAGATGAGAACATAGAGGCACATAGAGAATCGAGGCCCGGAGGTTCATTAGTAGTAACTGGGCCAGGATCTGAACCTGGCACGGAAGTCCCTAGGCCTCCAGTTTACCAACCAATAGTGAGAGGCAGTTACTTCCCTCAGGGTACCCTGTGAATTTGTTGGGGGGAATTCAGGCTCTCCGACTCCCCACACAGCTTTATAGCACCAAAGCAGGGAACGACGTTGTTGCATGTTGAGCTTTATACAGAGCAACCAAGAATGTGCTAGCAATTAAATGGGAATGTTTAACGAGTTTGTCCTATCACTTAACGTTTGCCCTTCTTCTGACAAGATGGTCTTGACCACCCCCCCCAAAATAACTGCATGTCCCAGTAGGAAACAAGAAACAGGCACTCTCCTGTGGTAACTTGGGAAAGAATGTTGTTTTTTTAAATTAATTCTTTTTAAATTATACTCCACCAGGAAGGTATGAGAATTCTAGTCTCCACATCTTTGCCAGTGTTTGGTCTTAATTGGTCTTTTTAATTTTGGTGGTAGTGTGGTGGTATCACATTATGGTTTTAATTTGCATTTTTCTGATCAAATGACACTGAGCACCTTTTCATGTGCTTGTTGGTCATTTGAATATCCTCTTTTGTTAAGTGCCTGTTTCAAGTGTTTTCCCACTTTTGTACTAGATTCTTAGCCTTTTTCTTTTGATTTGTAGTTCCTGATATATTCTGGGTGAATCCCTTGTCATGGGGGAGGGAGAGACAGAGTTATCTTCTTCCAGTCTGCCACTTGCCTTTTCACTTTTTTAATACTGTCTTTTGGTGAATGGTTCTTAATTTTAATGAAATCCAGTTTCTCTTATTTAGTGGTTTTTATATCTTGTTTTAATTTTTCTTTCCTTTTTTTTTTTTTTTTTTTTTTTGCTTACCTGAAATCATACAGATATTTTCCGGGTTTTTTTTTTTTTTTTTTTTTCCCTAGAAGCTTATCATTTTCGCGTTCCTATACAGGCCTATGGGCCATCACAGTTTTTTTTTTTTTTTTAGTATGGTATGAAATAGAGAGTCAATGCTTCTTTTTATTTCAGTGGATTCCAATTGACCCAACACTGTTTGTTGAAAAGACCATCCTTTCCTGCACTGACTTGCAGAGCCATCTGTCACAGCTCAGACAACCACATAAAAACCACTTCTTACGCTTTGCTTGTAGATTGATTCTGCCACGTTTACAGGCTTTGTATCAAGATTGTGCTAATCTCATAAAATCAAGAAGACCACAGTGTCTCTTTTCTATGCTCTAAAAAATACGTACCTTGCAAATTATTTGTTCCGAGTTACATATGCTTGGAAATACTTGATCTGTAAAGCCATCTCTATGCCAGCATCCAATCAAGAAAACAGATAACACTTGGAATATTTTAAAAGCAGGCAGTTCATTCCACAGGTGATAGAAGGAGATAAAAAGGCAAACAAGTGAAATTAACAGTAGTAGGAAACACCTGTGACCCCCTAATCTGGAAGGCGCAAAGGGAGGAGGAGGAGTTAGTTACTGGAGTCCAAAGGCAGAAGTCAGAGGTGGAAGCTGGAATCATGCTGGTGTAACTGAGGGGACCTTGCGCTACAGAAACGAGGTAACCCGTGTGGGAGACTCTGAGAGGGGCAACGCAGGACAGGACAAAACCTTGGCTTTCCTCCCCCTCCCTCCAGCCTCCTTCCTGCCTCCCAACACCTCCCACGGCCCGAACCACTCAGAGAAGCCAGCGGCCGTGGGAGCTGGAATGACACTGCTTGGCAGGGAAAGGGGGTGAAGGGGATCTGAGGGCAGAAGGCCCAGAGCCCAGACCACCTTCTTAGGGTTAATCATCAGTTTTTCTTCTAATTCTTGGGACAATTGGGTTATCTGTATTTAAAAAAAAAAAAAAAATCTCTTTCACTGAGGTTTTCAAATTATGAGCATAATATCATGTGTCATATAGTTCATCATGGAAAATCTTTTCTATATTTATAGTTAATTCTCCTTTCTTAGTCCTGATTTTGTGTGTGCCTGAGGTTAAGTGTTTTTCTGCATTTGTGACTGTTGCCTAGGGCCAGGCAATGTCATTTAGCATGACATTTAGCTCCTCTGATCCCTGTGTATCCTTTCATTGATGAGTAGGTCTACGAGCTCATCCAATTTAGGACCAGTTGTTTTTGGCATGAGTCCTTCACAGGCAGTGGGGTGTGCTTCCATCAGGGATCATGTAAATATCAGTATTCTTTGTGGTGTTAACAGCTGTTGTTCCACTGACACAATAGGGGTTGCAAATGCTGATGAAATGTATCACTTTGTTTACCAGCTGGGAAACTTCTACAAAGACAAGCCCCCCTCGCTATTTGCTTTTTGGTCACTCTTGGGTAACTTTTGACTTTTCATCTTTCATCCTTTCAGGTACCTGGTTTCCTTCACTGAGACGGTGATATTTAAGGTACAGACCTCAGAATTTTTGCAGAGATGCTCATTTAAGTTTTAATTTAATCTTTTTGGTATAGAATACAACCTTCAAAAGGGGCAAAAGAGCACAGGACCAGAAGTAGACCTTCCTCTCCCACTTCTGGTGGCTCAGCTCCCTCCCTGGAGGCAGCTATTGTTGCTAGTTTCTTATGATACTTTCAGAAACCCTAAAACTATGTATATATAAATGATAAAGCAAATGGGGTAAGATGGTAATAATAGATGACTGTGGGTAAAGGGTGTGAATAGGTGTTCTTTACACGGTTTTTATTTTTACAGCTTTTGTAAGTTCTAAAGTCTTTCTAAGTTAAAAGGAATATGCAGATTCTATAACATATATATTCCTTTTGTTTAATAATTTAAACGGCACTGTATACACCATCTTGCCCCTCTCTTTTTTCGTTAAACAATGAACCTTGAAGATCTGTCTTTGTTCGTACTTGTAGAGATGCCTTATTCTTTTTAAAGGTTGGTACCATTGCTTTGTGTGGGAATAGGTATGCCATAATTTACTTAAATAACTATATATAGATGGGCATTTAAGTTGTTTTAAGTCTATTAGTCCTACAACAATGCCACAGTGAGTGTTCTTTACACTGGTGGTTTCTCGTGTGTGTGTGTGTGTGTGTGTGTGTGTGTGTGTGTGTGTGAAACTACGATAATCACCCAGGAGTGGAACTGCCACTCAAAGGCTATGGGAACTTTTCATTGTAATAGGAATCACCAGGTTGTCCTATCTAGAGGATAGTCCAACATAAACTGCCACTCCTTTGGGGAAGCGCTGGCTTCCTCACATGCTTAGCAACACAATGTGTTATGGAACTCTGATTATTTTCAATCTGATCGTTCAAAACATTGAATTCAAAACATTGAATTTCTTTGTAGTGTCAACTTGCATTGCTCTTTTTTGTTTAAAAGTTCCCTGTATTTTCTTTTTTGTGGACTCTCTGTTTATGTTCTGCACCCTCTCTTTTGGGTTACTGTTGTTTGTTTGTTTGTTTGTTTTGGGGGGTTCGTTGATTTGTAAGAAGTCTTTGTATGTTCAGAAAGTATTAGCCTCTTGTTGGTGATATAACATTTTTGAGCTGGAAATAATCACCTGACAATAATCTGGTTCAGTGCAATCATGTTACAAATTAATAAACTGGCTTAAGGAGCTTAACTGCCTTGCAAATCAGCAGCCAGGGGACAGACCTCCCTTCCCAACTTCATTTGTACTTTCTGGATCCCCCAGACTTGTCTTCATCAAACGTCTTACTCTCCGTAAGCAAAATGACTTCTTGACTTTTCCCACAAATTCTCATTCTGGAGTCAGTCCTTGAACCGGGACTTGGAGCTCCTGTTAAATGAAGATCTCTGCATTGAGCAAGACCAAAGAAGAAAGAAATGGGAAATTCAATCCCTGCCTGGTGAACAGTCATTTGAGGAGAGAAAGCAAACACTGGATTTATTTGAAAATGAGCTCATACGGACTTGCTAATGCTCCAGGGGTACAAATCAAGCAGGTGATTCAATGGGTTTGTATCAGAAAAGATTCCTGCAAGTTATGTGTTTACTTCAGCTCTGGAAAGAAGTGACGTATGTAGATTACACTACCAACTAACGTAGACGGTGATTTTCAGTCCTCACAAAGCATCCAGCCATCCTGTCTTCTCCTCTCAATGGTGGTATTTTGTCTTCATTTTATACACGAATAAACTGTAGAATAACAGAGAGATCAAATAACCTGTTCAGCCTGGAGGGGACCGTGGGCTTCTCCCTGCAGGCCCTGTCTGTCCCCTATACCACACTGCTTCCATTTGGTGAGGACGAGAAAGGAGTGGCGAGGGGCTGTGGACTGAGTCACAGATTTGACTTCTTTTATGAGGCCCTGTGGTATAGTGAGAAGGCTGTCACTTTGGAATCACAGTAGATCTGAATCTGTCTTGCTAGTTACACGTTGTGACCTTGGCAAGTTACGTATCCTCCAAACCTCCATTTTCTCAATGGCACAATGGCGTTTATAATACCTCCTCTTTAAGGTTGCCTGACATACAGTAGGTGTCTGCTAAATGGTAGCTCCTTTAGCTCCTGGTGGGCTAGAGTGAGGGCCTGGATCCATTTTCCTCTGGCATGTGTTGTTCATTCCCTTGGTTGAAGCAGAGAGGGTGTGGGCAAGAGACTCAAAATGAAAAGGACATCGAGTGCTAGGGAGAAACACTACACTTGTTCCTTCTTGCCCACTGTCCTCACAGGAAGATTTGTGTTAATGTAGGGAAGAACTTCCAGAGAGAATTGCTGAGAAATTCGTCACTCTCTGGATGCACTCCTACTTGGCATAGCACAGGAGAGAAGGAGCACACCAAGTGCGCCGGAAATGGTTCGAGCAAGCTCTAGACTTGGTGGGAGAGGGGGCTTCACTTTGCCTCTGCCCCTTTCCAGGTCTGGGTTCCTAAATTAATCAATTCACATCCTTGCTCCAGAGACACCTATGCAGTGGGGCTAGTAATCCCTACATCACAGGATTTCCAAGGCTCACATTAGATAATTCAGTTAACCAACACTTAGAAAATACCTACAGTGATGGTTAATTTGATGGGCCAGCATGAAATTTGAGAGGTTGGGGGAGGGTGTTTAGGAGTGAGAGTAACATTTAAATTGGTGAACTTTGAGTAAGCAGATTTTGCTCCATGATGTGGTGGGCCTCATGCAATCAGTTGAAAGCCCAAATAGAACAAAAGGATCAGCCTTCTCTAGTAAAGGGAATCTCCCAGCAGACTGTCTCCAGACTTTATCTGCACCATTGACTCTCCTGGGTCTCCAGCCTGCTGGCCCACATGGCAGATTTTGGTCAGCCAGCCTCCATAGTCAGGGAAGCCAATCCCTTAAAACAAGTCTATATATAAGAACAAATATTCCTGTGAGGTGGGCATCAGACAAAGAAGGCTATGTCAGGTAGTGATATGAATAAAAGGTGAAAAAGGGCTGCTACTGACTGAGTGGGGCTCCTTTGGGTTGGGTGGGTCTGGGTGAAGCATATGGTAGACGGGAAGACAGAGGTTCTGAGGAATTAGCTCAGTGTGCTTGGCAGAAGGCACGTCACCGTACCTGGGAACAGAGCAGGTGAGCTAATGAGTGGCAGGAGATGAGGCAGGCAAGGTGGCGAGGCCCATCAGGTACACCTACTATTCTCATGGTGAAAAATCTGAATTTTATTCCAGGTGCCATGGGAAACCATTGGAAGGTTTTTGTGCTAGGGCATGATATATTCTGATGTTTACACACACACATTTTTTCAATTGAGGTGAAATTCATATCACATGAAATTAACCATTCGAAAGTGACCATTTCAGTGGCAGTTAGTACATTCACAGTGTTGTGCCATCACCACCAATTTATATTTTTAAAAGATGATTCTGGTCACTGTGGTGGAAAATGGATGGTGGGGGAGTAAGAGTGCCCAAGAAGAAACTTGTCTGGAGGCTGACCCTGAAAGGATGACGGGGGCAGAAAAGATGGGGAGAGCAGACAAATCTATGGGACATCGTTTTGAGGAAGAGTCAACAGGGCTTTCTAACGGATTCAAGGGAGTATGTGAGGAAAAAGGGTAACATATATAGAAGCACATCGTACACTTTGTCGACTGTAAAATGCTATCATTACCCAGAACCAGACTTTGTGATTGTTAAAGAGAAAAGAGCTGAACTGGATGGTCTCTGAAGGTCCCTCAGACTCCTGGGATCCTCTGATGCTTTCAAGATGGGTCGACTGCCTTTGAGGAAGGAGGGAAGATTTATTTGAAGATTTTCCGGATCCCATGCAGTGCCCGAGCACTTCCAGAGGACAGTTGCAGGGCATCGTCCCACCAAAGAGTCAGAAAGAACAGGCAAAGCCAGCAGCTACGTCATGGCCTGCGGCGTGTCTGGGAACTGGCAGATCTGAGCTCAGCAACCCAGACACTACACTCGCCAGAAGGAAGTGCCCCGACGCCTGGGCTCTCAGACCTCCAAGATGTCCAGTGAAAACAGACTGGGTGGTGAGGCCTCGGGCCAGAGGAAAGAGAGCGTTTCCAGCAGTGCGTCCCTCTGAGGATGAGTGTTGCTGGCGTGGGCCACGCCTCGGAAGGTTACAGCACTTTCCCCAGAATCCCTGGGGGCCAGAGTCTCAGCGCCTGACCTGTTGGCATCCCAGAGCGTGTTCAGATGGTCACGGTTTTCAAGAAAGACCCTCTCCGAAAGGCACTTTCTTCCCTCCCTCCTTTCTTCTGCTTACAGGGGCTTGCCATAACTCCAAACCCATTTGGTTTATATTCTTCATAGTCTCCTTGGGTTGGGGAGAGGGGGGAAGTGACCTCTTTTTCACCCAAGATTTAGCTTTAGATAATCAGGCCTTGAATGGGCTGGAATCGCTCTTCCTTAACAGAGAGCTTCTCACGAAGCAAATAAGAAGCTGAATTAACTCTTTCAAGTAACCCCGAGTCAGCATGCCTCTGAGGGATCATTTGTGAAATGGTTCTGTTTCCATCTGAAAGAACAAGCAATGTTTAGGCACCACTGTAGCTGCCGTTCTCAAAGCGTGGACCCAGCATCTGCCCTGGAACATGTCAGCAATGCACATTCTCGGGCCCCACCCCTGACCTACAGAATGAGAAACAGGGGGAGTGGGGCCCGGCCATCTGTGCTTTAACAAGTCCTTCGAGAGTTTCTGAGGCAAACTGCCTTAGAGAAACAGAGAAACGTAGAACCATAGAAAGTCTGAGCTGAGCAACCAGGTGGTCCCCTGGTCATATGATGGATGGAGGAAGAGACAGAAAAGGTGACTAATCCTAGCAGATGCGGAGGACAGACAACCTTTTGGTCTCTCTGGGTTCTGCCTCCTGGGAAACTCAGGTTGGTCTTTTGAATTCTTACCTTTTCCCAGAAGTTCTAGCGGCTCGCTAGTCTTCACATTGTCAAGTAACTTTTTAACTATGTGCTCTGTGTGCTTATATAAACCCGGTCATTTTATCCAGTAAAAGGTATATGACAGGAAGGGCATGAGATGCTAACGAGACCTCAAAGAGAGCGTAGCTTCTATTGGGTTCCCTGGAAGCAGATTTGGTGACAGAATTGCAAGCAGAAGTTTCCTTGGGTGCACACCTTCCGGACGTATTCCTCTAAGGATTGGAAAAAGAGACAAAGCGACCCCGAATATGGCTGTAACGGAGGCCTTAGACAATCCCACAGGAAGCTTCCAGAGCTGGGACGACCTTCCAGAATGATTTCCAGTTGAAGCAAGGGGTCCTGACCCTTATATCACTGCATTAGCCAGCCACTGGCTAGGAGCCACCTCGGGGAGGGGCCTTATTCTTGGCCCAGGCCCTTCTCTGCCAAGGGCACTCCCCAGCAACGGACACAGCTGTGAGCCATTGGTGAGCTGCGTGCACCAGCCCCAAAGATGGGGTTTGGAAACAACAAAACAGGATTCTCTACAGAAGGCATTCCAGATTTGGGAGGGGGTGGCAGGGTAGAAAAATTCACCTGCTGAACATAAAACCGAAACACCCCAAGACTCACCATCAAAAGAGTCACATCCTAAAAGAAGGCGTGTTGCTGATGAAACTAGAGCACTTACCATCTCCACTAAATACTCCCAGAGCTAGTGAAGGAGATCGTGGTATGTGCCAGAGCGTCCCAGCAGGTGTGCTAAGGCCCACGGATGGGCAACACACATCACACCTCCCCAACACAGATGGGGGGTGTTTATTTCCTTTAACCTTAGGGGGCAGAACAGGATGTGGGAGGGCTGCAGTCCCTCCATCCGCTCACCCCCGTGTGCCCCGCGGACACTGCTGTTGTATATGGACGCATGCTGTACAGAAAGTAGGGAAGCACTCGCCTATAAAGAAAGTTGTTATCTGTTCAGTTGTACCACGTCATGTCTGAGGCGATGCTGGCACCACAGATGGAAGTGGTCTGCGTGTCCACAAATCGTCACCTGGGAAGCTACCCATCAAATACCTGATTGTGATTGACAGGAGCAAGAAATGAACCTATTCTCGTTATGGTACTGAGAGTTGGAAGATTTGCTTTTTGTAGAAGCTAGTTTTGCCATAACTAGTATACCCGACCAGCCCACAGAAAACAGACTCATTCTCAGAAGCTCTCAGAGGGAGACTGGTTGTAAATGTCATCCTTTCTATAGATTTTTCTGTCACATTTCTATTACTCTTACACCCCTATTTTATTTAAGACTGAGACTTGCAGGGATAATATTCAAACCCTTTCCTGACAAAGACAGATATTGAGTTGCTCCCCCAACCTGGGGGAGTGCTTCCGGTAGAAGTGTCTTCCACCAGGTGGTCCCACGAACTGGAAGCCAGAGGCAGTTAGCGGGCATTTACCGCCCAAGGGGAAGCCCCAGAACCACATGCAGGAAGATGGCAGGAGATAGGAGCTGCCTCGGGCACAGATGCCTTCGTATTGACTCCAGCAGTAACAAAGCTGCTGAATAGAGAGGCGGGACCTACTGGCACTGTCTGTCTTGGGCCTGGGAAGGCCTCACACTCACGAAGATAGTGGATGGGCAGGAAAGACATGGCGCCTGCCAGGTGAAGGTCTGAAAAGGCAGAGGCTCAAAGGCCATCCATGGAAACCTGTCCGGGTCCACACCTCCGGTGGTCATAGCAGCAGGTGGGGGCGAGGCCCAGCTTCCTCTTCCTTACATACCCCACACACCCCGGGGCCCTGTGTGTGACGTCTTTTCATCTTCCAAGGCTGCCTTCATGTCCCTATTTCATCGTAACATTGGGTGGTGGGAAAGGGCCTGGTGTGTGAGCAGGCAGAGACACTGCCAAGAATGGGGATGTCAGTACCCCATCTCCCACAGTCGGCTGTGGGATTAGATACTGTAGCACAGCCCCCCCCTCTCAATTGATCAATGGTATCAGGGCTTCCGTAAATATTTATAAACACGCTTACTCGTGCATGTATTTAGCTGTTCACCTACCAGACATTTTCTGAGACTTTGTAAAGAGGTGCTGTATCCAGTGCCATGGGACTCGGAAAAATGAAAAGGGCGTCATTATTTCTGTCCTCAAAAAGGAGAACACAGAGACAGAGAAATGAGAGCAACAGCTTGGGATAGAGTCAGTGTCAAGGTCTGGATGTTTCCGGATACACGGTGCTGGTTCTCAGAATTCAAGGGCACTCAGGCGCGGGAATTGAGAAGCACCAACCAGGTTTTGCATAAATTCACACAGACCACCTCCATCGGTGATGGAGCAATCCTCGAGCAGTGAGGCAGGGAGGCCTGGGGATTTGGTGGGACCTGGAGAGCTGGAGGCCGCTGGACGCTTTAGGCCTTTGGCTGCATCTCCTAGCAGGACTTGGGTGGAGCCGATTGGCGTTGTGTTAAAGCACAATGAGAAGGACACACCAGAGTTCAGCTGGCTGCTCCCAAACAGTAGGGAGTGGGCTCTGGCAGTCTCCAGAAATGACACCTCTCTCCCTGCACTTGGCTGACACAGTCCCAGAGAGCAGCAGAAAACCTTCCTTGGAGACAGGCACTCTGGTTGTCTACTTCCAGAATTCCAGGCGAACTGGATTTCAGTGGTCAGGCCCGGCTCTCTCCTTTCTGCTTCTCTAACCCTCAGCTCACTGGCCCCTAAACCAACAGTGCAGGTGAAACATATGTCAGACCTGCCCAGACCTGCTCTGTCAGAAAAACCTACATGTTGTCGCCTGAGAGGAAGCTGGTGCCCCTTTCTGTGGTGTTAGAGTGTTGGGGGCAATGGGGGGTCCCTTGCCAACGAGCAGGAAGCCTCTGGCACATGTGCTAGCCTTTCAGGCCGCTGCTACCTGTCCCCTCCCTCCTCTGAGAGGAAATCCAGAGGATGATATTTCGTAAAGCCCAGTGGGTAGGCAAAGCCAGCTTCAAATCTACCTGAGATCTGATCCCGGGTTCGGGTCAAAGCTCACAACCCCACATGGGAAACACCCAATGTTTCTTTCCTACAAAAAGGTGAGGGGTGGAATGAGCAGGTTCTAGCTAGTGCCTCCCTTCGTCTGCCCTTATGACCGGAGATTACAGGGCATGTCAGCCACATACCTTGGGCAACATACTGTAGCACGGACTCACATATCCCCTCTGGGAGCCAGCCCAAGGCTCACAGATGGGATGTCAGTCATCAAGCCTTCTCAAACTCGTGTTCATCCTTCTGGGTTCTAGGCAGAGAGCACAGCCCAGAATTCTTATGTGTACCGTGATAAAATAGTGCTTCTCCGATGGCCAGCCCCTCGAGTGGGGGATGTTTTCTTGGTGTACTCAAAGGATACTGCTGACAAACATCATTGCCCAGGGTCTCCATCCCGGGTCACCACCATCAAGGCTGGCCCCGAGCTTTGCCGTTGCGAGAATTTAATCCCATGGGCTCCTTGTAGATAAAAAGGCTGTGGAGAACCAGTTCTCTGAAGGAGAGACTGAATGACTGAATGATTACAAGGGGGATCTTATCAAGGAGGGGTAACAGGTAGGATGTTCGCTGCCCAGCCTCTTCTCAGCTCTTGAGGGTATAATCCCACTGGTGACACTAAAACATAAAGCAGATATTCCCAATGGGGACAAAAACAGAGCATGCTTCAAGTGGTCTTGTTCTTAAGAGGTGTTTCATCATTCCAGAGTAGCTGGACGAACTGCCCTCTGCACTCAGGAGACATTTCTGGACAAACAGTGCTGGTTCTCAGACATCAAGGGCACCCAGCAGTTTTGAGTAAATTCACACGGACCACTTCCATCTGTGGTGCCAGCATCGCCTCAGACATGACGGGGTACAACTGAACAGATAACAACTTTCTGTATAGGCGAGTGCTTCCCTACTTTCTGTACAGCATGCGTCCATACACAACAGCAGTGTCCGCGGGGCACACGGGGGTGAGCGGATGGAGGGACTGCAGCCCTCCCACGTCCTGTTCTGCCCCCTAAGGTTCAAAGGAAATGAACACCCCCCATCTGTGTTGGGGAGGTGTGATGTGTGTTGCCCATCCGTGGGCCTTAGCACACCTGCTGGGACGCTCTGGCACATACCACGATCTCCTTCATTAGACCTGGGAGTATTTAGTGGAGATGGTAAGTGCTCTAGTTTCATCAACAACACCTTCTTTTAGAATCTGACTCTTTTGATGGTGAGTCTTGGGGTGTTTCGGTTTTATGTTCAGCAGGTGAATTTTTCTGACCCTAACACCCCCTCCCAAATCTGGAATGCCTTCTGTAGAGAATCCTGTTTTGTTGTTTCCAAACCCCATCTTTGGGGCTGGTGACGCAGCTCGCCAATGGCTCACAGCTGTGTCCGTTGCTGGGGAGTGCCCTTGGCAGAGAAGGGCCTGGGCCAAGAATAAGGCCCCTCCCCAGGGGGGCTCCTAGCCAGTGGCTGGCTAATGTAGTGATATAAAGGTCAGGACCCCTTGCTTCAATTGGAAATCATTCTGGAAGGTCGTCCCAGCTCTGGAAGCTTCCTGTGGGATTGTCTAAGGCCTCCGTTACAGCCATATTCGGGGTCGCTTTGTCTCTTTTTCCAATCCTTGGAGGTGTACGCCTGGAAGGTGTGCACCCAAGGAAACTTCTGCTTGCAATTCTGTCACCAAATCTGCTTCCAGGGAACCCAATGGAAGCCACGCTCTCTTTGAGGTCTCGTTAGCATTTCATGCTCTTCCTGTCATATACCTTTTACTGGATAAAATGACCGGGTTTATATAAGCACACAGAGCACATAGTTAAAAAGTTACTTGATAATGTGAAGACTAGCGAGCCGCTAGAACTTCTGGGAAAAGGTAAGAATTCAAAAGACCAACCTGAGTTTCCCAGGAGGCAGAAGCCAGAGAGACCAAAAGGTTGTCCGTCCTCCGCATCTGCTAGGATTAGTCACCTTTTCTGTCTCTTCCTCCATCCATCATATGACCAGGGGACCACCTGGTTGCTCAGCTCAGACTTTTTATGGTTCTACGTTTCTCTGTTTCTCTAAGGCAGTTTGCCTCAGAAACTCTCAAAGGACTTGTTAAAGCACAGATGGCCGGGCCCCACTCCCCCTGTTTCTCATTCTGTAGGTCAGGGGTGGGGCCCGAGAATGTGCATTGCTGACATGTTCCAGGGCAGATGTTGGGTCCACGCTTTGAGGACCACAGCTCGCTCAGTTGCACAGTGTCTGTGAATGCTTTGTGCTTTGGTGGCAGAGTTGAGCAGTTGTGACAGAGACTACAAGGTCGACAAAAAGTCTAAAATACTCACTCTCTGGCTATTTACAGAAACAATTTGCCAGCCTCTGACCTAGAATATCCCCTGCCTAGTGTGACGCCTTGTTCGAATAAGGTCCCATGATTGTTTCTACTACATGGAAGTGGTTTCTGGGTGTTTTCTTCAGAAGTGGCTTGAGCTTTTGAAAGACATTAGAGAGTGGCCTGCCACAGAGAGCTGGTGACAAAAGAGGGCTTGATGACCCACTTTCACCCACAGAGCAGCAGTCACCCCCACAGCTCTAGGAGAGAGAGCCGGAGCTGAGCAGAGCAACAATTCCGCAGGAGGAAGCCCTCCGAGTTCCTCACCACTCCTCTCAGTGGGCGCCACTTGGTACCACAGGGATAGAAGGTGATCAGTCATCAATTAACACAAAGATGTGACTTATATCTAAAGTGAGGCATCTTGACGGGCATAATAGTAGATTTCCACGGCCCTGGGACAAGGCTTCGTGACTTCCACTTGCTCTCTGTTCTTTTCATCTCACAGGGAAACTACTTGAGCCTTAAAGAGTCAACCCCTCCACCCACAGACAACTGGCCATTGAGTGTGAGGGTCATTTTAATTTGGGACTTGATAGTACTATTAATGACATAATGGCCACTGCTAGTCTCCTATGGGGCTTACTCTGCCAGAAATTAGGCGCTTTAACTCATATACGGCAACTGGGCTGACTCAGAATAGTGCCAGATGCCGTCCATATCGTTTTCACGTCAAGGCCCCCCGCCCTAGCGATATTCCCACTGTTGTTTGGACGCCGCCCTGGATCTGGCAACAGAATACAGGTCAGGTGGGGCTTCTACGAGTCCTGCTCTGGAAGCATCTCTGAGGCACTGGAGTGTTCCAATGTTTCGGGGGCCTCTCCCAGTGCCACGTCGTAACTTAGAACAGGCTTTCGTTACCATCGCTCTGGAAGTTGCGTCTGAACTGCCACCCTGCTCGGCATGTTCAGTTCTAAGAGCATGATGGTCACCCCCCCATCCCTGGGCCCCACTCTCTTTTCCATTCTTGACCTTGATGGGAACCGTTGGCCTTGGGGTCCCTGGAGAAGTGTGAGTCACTACTTCTTTCGGTGACATACTGCCTTTCGAATGCTATGCTACTCCTCAGACTCCCAGGATGCCATTTCTTTATTTGTTTATTTGGTTAACAGTGCTGAGCGCCTCCTGTGGGGACAGAGGACAAGACACAGTCCTGACCTCAGAGGAGGCTGCAGGCTGGATGGGGGAGAGACAAAAACACATGACAGGCATCGCTTGCAGGGTGCTGGGGGAACTTGAAAATGATGGTTCAGAACACTTCCTAGAAGGGCAGCATCGAGATGCATTTTAAAGGATAAGTAGGAGCCAAGCAAAGGGATCTAGGATAGGGGTCAAGTGATGGGCAGGAGTGCAACCATGACCCGAGGCATAGGAGAGTTAGAGGTTTGAAAAACGTATGTCTCTGTCTTTCTTGACGTACGGGTCCTGCAGATGTACCTACAGTACCCAAGGTTCCTGGCCCTACCTGAAGCCTAGCATTACGGGTGATGGTTCTTTCCCCATGGGAGCTCAGAGCAGACCCTGCCTGAGAAAGCAGATCCTTAGTGCTGTGCCACTGTGTCCCTATTCCCTCCTCTTCCTAAGGCCCCTGACACAGGCTGTGGGTCCCGCTAACCCTGGCATGGGTGGGCCCTTCCAGTAACTGAGGGATGTTGTTCTACACCACTCTGATGGATTTCATTATCTTAAGGTAAGGAAACTAGTGTCAGGATGCCTTTTGTCACCTCTTTGTCACTGTGCTGAACTAGAATGAGCCACACCCCTCAGCACCATGTATGGAACCCATGGTGACATTCACTAGGCTCTCCTAGGCCCTGTACTATTGTTACACACTCATGATTACCATCTGGTTAAAACTTGGTGACTTTTCCATGTCCCCGCCTAGCTTTCACTTGGGAGAGGTATAAAGAAGATCCAGCCCCCTGTCCCAGTTCTCAGAGACAGAGAAAACATCTAAAGCAGTTAATCTGGGGTTTGTACTTGGCTTTATGGTTTCCATGAGGTTTGTTCCACGGATGCCAGCAACATCTGGAACTTGGTTGGGCTTCCCTGCAGGAAGAAGCCCAGGAGATGGAGTGCCAGAGGGTACAAGGATGTCGGAGGCAGAGGGAGTAGGCAAGGCCTATGGGTTTTACCTAAGGAGGGCTCACCTTTCCATCTGCTCAAGGCAGGACCCAACAAGTAGAAAAACACCACCAAAAACAGGTCCCTTGCCCCCTAACCAGCCAGTTCCTTTCTTCCTTCAGCCCCCCCCCCTTCACTTCTAGACTTTTAGAGCAATTCTGCTCTGAGCCAGCCTGCTAACTCTTAACTCTAAATCTATCCCCCCAACTTTCTCCCATCAAAAGATTTCTGACTACCACTATGTTTTATTTATATATATGTATATATATATATACATATAAATAAATAAATAAATAAATATATATATATAAAAGCCCAGTGTGCAGAGGGACAAATGCTGGAACTGTCAAAGTGAAATCAGTTTTAAGACAATAGGGCAAGGGTGACTTCTTTCCCTGCCATAAAAATCCCATGTTTTGTTAGCATGGGATTTTATTTCTTTCTCTTTCCCTCCAAAGTTCTCAGTCCCCTATTTTGCCAATCTGATAAATTAGGTTAGGGTTGTATGTTATTGTTTAAAGCTTACTCCTCCCAGAAGCAACTGCACTTGTAAGATGGATTCTTGGAGTCAACTGAGAGCCAAATAGAGTTTCTCCAGTATCATGTCGGTAGCATAGTTGAGAGTTTTGGGGAAAGGAAGGGTAGGTATGGAATCCCTGAACCTTAACAGCTGGTAAAGATCTTGATGGTCACCTGGTAAAACCTCCCACCCAGGGGCAGAATTCTCCCAACTGCTCCCTCACTTCCGGTTTTGGAAATTCACTTCCATAAGACGTGACGATTCAGCCAGTGGATGGTTTTGTTAGAAACTTCTCAATTGCTGAAAGAAAAATCTGCCTTCCCCAAAATTCCTTTCACCAAACCAAGTTAGATCCTCTGGAGCCTAAATAAGTCTAATCCCTTTCCCCACATGATAGTAGATGAAATATTTGAAAGTATTAACATATTTAAAAATATTTAAATCTTGTCACACCCCAAGATTTTTCCTCTCTGAGCAAAACAACAAAAAAAATATCTTAAAATCCTTTCAACCTTTTCTGGTGTGGCTCGCACACAACCAATCTTCCCTCCCTAGGATTCTCTCCAGTGGATCAACAGCCCTCTTAAAACATGGTGCCCCAAATCGGGCCCAAACCCCAGACTTGTTCTAACCATTTGCAAAATAGTGTGAGTCTTCAGCTCTTTCAGCAGCCCTAGCAGGTCATTTCCTCATGTTGAATTTGGGGTAAATACTCCTTTCTTCCTCCTGACTCTGCCTCTCCCCATCCTTTTATCAGACAAACTGCTGCTAAGCTCTTCCTCAAAACCATGTTTTTCCAAGTACATTTTCAGTCTCAACTGAGGGCTCTGTTTTTATTCTATGTTCCCGGTATCTTGTTCCGGTCTTTCTCAGTCTTGGTCCTGGCACCCTTGGTCCTGGCTCTTCCTCCATATTTCAGATCTGCAAATCTGGGGGCCAGGGACAGAGCCCTTTTGTACCTCCATTCAGACTGATAACTGACCAATATCCTTCGTATTGTTCAAACAGCAACAAATCCCCACAATTCTACTATTTTTAATCCATGGCTCTCTATCTTGTCTGCAAGAACAAATGAGTTATTTCACCAAAAGCCTTGCTAAGATCATATGTACTTTCCCTTCCTTTGTGTCTTCCCTAATCATGTTACAAGTCCAATTGCCCAATAACAGAAGGAAATCACCTTTGTCAGTGACTCATGAAGCTCCTGAAAGGCACATGAGTCTTTTCTAAATGGCAACACATCATCTATTAACAACTGAACAGGAATCAACATTAAGTTTATCATCATTATTTTTACAAATCTACCTTTCCCAGCTTCTAAAATATCAGGACATCATATATCAATGTTCCATGTATGTGGAAGATTATTTCTATTTTTATCTATTAATCAATTTATCTATTTGTCTATTTCAGTAATTTTGTAATGAGTCATGATAACTGGTAGGGCAAGGATCCCAATTTAAATTTCTACAGCCAAGTCTTACACATTTTTTACTAGGTTTATTTTTATGTACCTCGTTTTTTTATATTCCTATTACAAATGATTTGCTTTTTAAAATTGTTTATCTTTTTATCTTGCTCTTTTAGCCTGTCACTTTGCTAAATTCTATTATTGTTTATAATTCTGTTGTTTGGGATTTTCAGTGTAGACAAACATATTATCTGGAAATATCAATTTTGTTTCTACATTTCCCCTTATTTTTATGTCTCTAGTTGTCTTTGCTTTCTTACCATGCTGGCTAGAATTTTTGTACAGTGTTGAATAGAAGTCTTAATCGTGGACATATTTGTCTTCTCTCTAATTTTAAAGATGAAGCTTCTAACATTCCTTATTAAGAATGATGCTTGATGTAAATTTTTGGTAGATAGTCATTGTCAGACTAAGAATGTTTCCTTTTATTCATGTAATTTACTAAGAATTTTTATCATGAAATAGGTGTGGAATTCTATAAAACCTTTTTTAAAAAGGGCTTATTGAGTATAATTTACATACAATAAAATTCACATTTTAGAGTGTATAGTTCAATGAATTGTAACAAATATATGCAGTCATATAACCACTATTATAGCCAACATATAGATCATTTCTATCACCCTAAAAATTCGCTCATGCCCTTCTGACGTCAATCCTCTTGTATTCTCTTTTTCAAAAACTGATCGATTTAGTTTGCTAATATTTTATTTAAGATTTTTGTGTATAAATTCATAAGTTGTTTTGTCTTGTCATTTTACTATCTTTGTCTGGTTTTGGTACTGAGATTATTCTGGCCTCATAAAATTTACTGGGGAATATTCCTTTTTTTTTTTTTTTTCCTATTTTGCACAGGAGCTTATATAAGATTGGAATGCTTTGTCCCTTGAAAATTTGGTGGAATTCACTTGTACAACTCCAGGCTGTGCTGTTTTCTTTATTGAGATAATTTCAAATACTGCTTCAATTTATGTTATAAAGATTGGACTATTTAAGCCTTTCTATTTCTTTTAGAGTTATTTTAAGTTCTAGGATTGTTCTCTTTGTCAACATTTCAAATTTGTTGGCATAAAGTTTTTGACAGTATCTTTTCTTTTTAATCATTGCCGTATGTAATATTGCTTAATTGTGCATTTCTTTTTTCTTTTTTATCAGTATTGACAGAGGTTTAGCAATGTTTTTAGCCTTTCCAAAGCTTTAACTTTTGGTTTTCTCGATGCTCTCTAATGTTTCTTGTTTCCTCTTTTATTGGTTTCTACTCTTATCTTCATTATTTCTTCCCTTCCATTGTGTTTATTTTTTTGTCCTTTTTCTAATTCTTTAAACTCATTACATTTCTCCTTTTCCAAAATAAACATTTGAAGCTATAAATTACCCTCCAAGTTCTGCTTTAACCACAAGTTTTGATATGTATTATTTTCATTATTACTTAGATCTAAGTAAATTAAGATTTGTTCTTTGACCCATGATTTATTTAGAAGGGTTTTTAAATTTTCAAATATATGAGTATTTTTAATCTTTTTAAGTCTAGCTGTTACACTCTTGGCAAAGAATGTGGTCTTTATGTACCAATTTTGAAATTTATTGTATCTTGCTTTGCATAATTATGATCAGTTTTTGGGAATGTTGAAAAGAAGGTGATTCTCTAGTCGAGATATATATATTTCTCTGGAGGATACTGACTAATGCAGATTGCTAGTAGTCATAATTCCAGAAGCAAACGTCTCTGAAATGATTTCTTAACCATTTCAACCCAGTTATTTGGAGCATTTTCTTAAGAAAAGGATGAAATCAATAAAAGTGCATCTATTATGTTTGCTCTGTAATCATGTTGACTAAATAGGTTGTAGATTTGGGTTATGAGGTATTTGTGTAGCCCCCAGCACCATTTGCTAATTATTTTTCCATCCCCAATTGAGTTCCTCTCAAATTTCTACGACAGCTGTTGTGTCAACTTTTCTCTGGTTCCTTTAACACCCCAGGCTCCTTTCACCCAGGTGATAGTCTCACCATCTACTTTACATTCAAACAACAAAGTTTCCTTCATTCCTCTCCCAGACTGCTCTCCTCTCTCATAGGAAAATGTGTTTTTTCTCCTTTCCAGTGCTAACTCCACTTGCGTTCTTGATCTCACCCATCCCTGTTTTCTCCTGCCTATGCTCTCTTAGTTACCCCTTCTTCAACCACTGTCTTTCTGATACTTTCTTCCCTTCAGTTCGCAAACATTGTCATATAATCTTAATCCTATAACCATCCAACTTTTATGTGCTCTGTTACCTCCTTTACCCTTCAAATGTAGGTTTCTCATTTTTATTAGACTCTGGGTGACTTCACGTTCCTTCTTGGTTTCTTCAACCCTGCCTACACCTCTGGAAGTGGCCTATTCATTAAAAATCTCTTTCACTTGAACATCTGACTGAGATTCTCTGTTCTGTTAGGACGCTGCCTGGCACAAGAGCTGGAGACCTTGGATAAGTTGCTCTACTACTCAGAATACCAGACTCGATCTGTAAAATGAATATAATTTTATAGGGTTTCTTGTGACGGTTAAGTACAAAGAGACAAGTAAGACTATAGCTCAGTAATATCTCATGATGATTATTACATCTTATAATCTATACCCTACCTCTTCTCCTGAAATTGCACTTTCAAAGGTCACTATTCATCAAATCCATTAACATGCCTACTTAGGTCGGGAACCAATTTAGGAAGCTATTGAAAAATTATGAATAACAGACAATGAGCACCTGAACTAGTAAAATTATTAGAAGTGGATTCAAGAACAGAAATTGTGTACAAAACAGAATATTAGTATTAAATAATTCACACTAGTCGTACCCATTTAGTACAGGAGCCCCATGTGGGTTTTCTCTGTACCTTCTCTGACCAGGTGAAAAAAATGGGCTCATCCTCCTGATCCCATATGGAGTTACTGGTTTTCTTTTCTTTTTTTAAAGAAAAGTTTTATTGAGGTATGTCTGGTATGCCATAAACAGCACTTAGATACAATATGCAGTTTGATATATTAAAATTTTTTAATTGTGGTAAAATATACACAACATAAAATTTATCCTTTTAGCCATTTCAAATGTACAGTTCAGATGGGTTATGTGTATTCACGTGTAGGTGCAACCAGTCTCCAGAACTGTTTTCATCTTGAAAAACAGAAACTCTAAAGCCACGAAACAACAACTCCATGTCTTAGTCCATTCAGGCTGCTATAACAAAACCACTATACACTGGGTGGGAGCGGATCAAACACCACACATTTATTTCTCTCAGTTCTGGAGGCTGGGAAGTCCCAGATCAAGGTGCCAGTGGATTTGATGTCTGGTGAGAGCCCACTTCCGGTTTATAGATGGCTGTCTTGTCACTGTGTCCTCACCTGTTGGAAGGGGAGAGAGCTCTCTGAAGTCTCATATAAGGGCACTAATCCCATCCATCAGGGCTCCACTCTGATGTCCTAATCACCTCCTGAAGGCCCCACTTCCTAACACCATCGCTTTGAAGGGTTAGGATTCCAACATAGGAAGTTTGACATATGAAGTTTGGAGGGACACATTCAGTTTATAGCACTCCACTTCTTTTTTCCCACAACACCTGTCAACAACCATTCTACTTTCTGTCTCTATGGATTTGACTACTCTAGATACCTAATAGAAATAGAATCATACAGTATTTGTCTCTTTTTTTTTTTAAGATTTTATTGGGGAAGGGGAACAGGACTTTATTGGGGAACAGTGTATACTTCCAGTACTTTTTTCTAAGTCAATTTGTTGTCCTTTCAGTCTTAGTTGTGGAGGGCGCAGCTCAGCTCCAGGTCCAGTTGCTGTTGCTAGTTGCAGGGGGCGCAGCCCACCATCCCTTGTAGGAGTCAATCCGGCAACCTTGTGGTTGAGAAGACACATTCCAACCAACTGAGTCATCTGGGAGCTCAGTGACAGCTCAGCTCAAGGTGCCGTGTTCAATTTTATTTGCAGGGGGCACTGCCCACCATCCCTTGCGGGAGTCGAGGAATTGAACTGACACCCTTGTGGTTGAGAGCCCACTGGCCCATGTGGGAATCGAACCAGCAGCCTTCGGTGTTAGGAGCACGGAGCTCTAACCGGCCTGAGCCACCGGGCTGGCCCAGTATTTGTCTTTTTGTTTGATTGGCTGATTTCAGTTAGCATAATGTCCTCAAGGTTCATCCATGTTATAGCATGTGTCAGAATTCCTTCCTTTTTTTTTTTTCAAGGAGGGCGCAACTCACAGTGGCTCCTGCGGTGATCGAACTGGCAACCTTGGTGCTACCAGCACCACGCTCTAACCAACTGAGCTAATCGGCCACCCCAGAATTCCTTCCTTCTTAAAGCTGAATTTTATTCCATTGTATGTATATACCGATTCCTGTTTATCCATTCATCCATCAATATACACCTGAGTTGTGTTTTCACCTTCTGGATAAAGTTTGAGTTAGTACATATTTGCCCCAGTCCTTAATCTAGCTTGGTCTTTGTCAACAAAACATAGCACATGGCATCCAACAGACCCTTGGTAAGAATTGACTAAAATATTGTGTTCATCTCTTACTGCCTACTTACTGTGCTCATTTGCGAAATCTCAGTGGGTATGTCGATCCTCAGTAATCTTGAATTCTCTCAGCACGGTGGGTCTCACTGTCTTCAGCAGGATGGTGCTGGCCTCAGGAAACCTCTCTGACAGCATTCTCACCTGAACTCTTGCCTTTCTATACCCATTTCTTTGAAGTCTGACAATAGCTCAGCAGTGGTAAACGCTTTTCTGATTAGGCCTTTCTGGGTCAAATTAATCCCCCTGTCCACTGAGACTTGTCAGATTGTGTTATAGTTCAGAGTAGGAATGCTATGTATTTCTTGCCAAAGTGATGTATGTCTTAACACATTTCCTTTTCGTTAATAATGACTTGGGATATTTTTATTCCTCTGGATGAATCCCTCCCATCAAGAGTTGTGATGATTCACTTGGGAAAGCCAACTGAAAATGTATGTAGCTCGTAAATGTTCGAAAAGAAGCCACTGCGTCCTCCAGGGTAGGACATCATAGGCTTTCCATGTGGATGGTCTATTTGAGGCCTCTAGGTTTTGACATAAATATATATCCAGCTTGGCATCTGGGTGAGGAGCATTTTGCATGCATGCCACCAGGTAAGACCACATATGAGCTCATCCCTGCAAAACCCTGCTGGCCACTCCTGGCTGGACCGGTGGCCTTTATTAGAATCACATGACCACCCCAAGCAGGCCAAGTTGGTTTTGCTTTTTAGTTCTCCACTTTTTTGTGGCTGATGCCATTCAACAAGAATCCAAATTCTATGACAACGGAAGCTCATATAATGCCAAACACGAGAGCACATTTCATATTTCACTGGTCTAAGTTGAATTTGAGTACCTAGTAATTTTAAATTATATGACTAACCCACATGTCCTGCTGTGAACCTACCCCTTGCAGCCCTTTGTGTGGGTGGAGGGCATGAGTTTCCTTCTTGAGTGGGAGGAGACACAGATGTCCTGGAGGAAGCAAGGACTTTTTACAAATAGAGGGAAACAAAAGGAAGAATTGTACAAGTCTCCTCAAGAGGACTCAGATGAACAGGAAAGTCTGGGAATGCCTGAAGTGACCATCACTGAAAAGCAAAAGCAAAAATGAAATTTTATTGCAAGTCTCTGAAGGTCTTGACTTAGAAACTTGCTAAAACCTCAGAACTGATGTAATGGGGCCAAGACTTCAACCTCTTGGGTTGAAGCCTTGACATATAAAGAATGTGGTGAGGCTGCTTTGCCCACCACTGCAGCTGGCTTGGATGTCACTGGTGAAAGTCTCCTTTCTAAAGACTTAAAAGTCTCCTGTGCATATACCATCTTTAGAAAGTTTGCCAAGGTGTGTGGATTGCCTCTTGGTGTTCCCAATTGCTTAATCATTTGATTCCCACTCTCGCTGAGAAGAGAGGCGTTCTCTTTGTCCTCTTACAAAGGATCTGTTGATAAATTAGGTCCAGCCTTGTCTGCTTCATTCTTGGGCAGCCTCTCTCACTTCCTGGTTTAACAAGAATATCGGGAAGCCAAAGGAAAAATAAACTGGAAACTCTTCCTGAATGCGCTAACTGGTAAAAGAGAACAAGGTAGAGTGTTTCCCCCCGCTTGACCCAAGAACTGATTAAATTTAAATCTTATTGTACACTTCTTGTTGCCTCCAAAATATTTGGGTGTAATAAATACTTTTAAGAGGTCACAGGTCTGGTTTCGCAGCCAGTAGTAAGAACATATTTAGGGTAATGGTCCAAAGCATAGTTCTGGATGAAAGGGGTTCTGGAAAAACAGATCCAAGTTTATGCCTGGGAGGCCTGTTTTTCTCAGCTCTGAAGTTCTAGGATCATTGCCGTGACTCACGAACATTTCTTTATGTAGATGGCTTTCTTAAAATATTAAATAATCAGAACATATTTTGCCACTAGCACTACTCAAAATTTGTATTAACTGGTGGGCTCTGATTCTTGCCAGTTAGTTTACTTAACTCCACAGGTGTGAATCCGATTCTCCGAAACAAAGGCATAATCTATGGCACTTTCAAAACTGGATGACCTTCTGGAGATCATTAGCTCGTCTCACATTTCAAATAAGTGTCATGCAAGTTTGTTCTTTAACAAATCGTAGGTCTTGATTTATCAATGTGGTATTTTGCAAGGGGAGCTGAATCTATTAAAAAGTAATAGAAGACTGTCTCCAGGCCACCATCAGCCATTGCCTTCAACACCACGACAATTCTACTCACCACACAGCAACCAGAGTTGATTTCTCTACAACTCACGTCTGATTATGTCATTCCTCTTCTTAAAATCATTCAGTGTTTCCCACTGCCCTCAGGATAAATTCCAAACTCTTTAATATGCGGTTGCAGAAGAACAATTGGACCAGCTTTGCCCAATATCATTTTGACTACTCACAAATTTCAGATGAACTAACCATTCTGGAGGCCACACACTCCAAAGAAGGAGGTGATTTACTTATGATTTACTTACGGGATTGTTGGGTGGTATTCATCCAAGAGAAGGACGTGGCACATTCCTCATTACCCCCATTCCCTCTCCCACAGTGCCAGGGCAGAGTGCCCTTAAGGTCTGGACATCCTTTCAATACATGCTCTATCGATGGCTCCTCCCAGACAGTGGGTCAGCTGCAGGGTCCCCCACGTCCATCCTGGGAGTACTAGGGAAGTGGGGTTGAGTCCGAGCATAATCCAAATAGGATGTATGTGATACTAATAAGCACGAGCTTCAGACTTGCATCACGTCCCCCCTTCCTCCCTATTTCAACTGTCCTCCAGCAAGGCTATCTTCTCTGAGCCTTCTTCTCTGAGGCTAAACCCTCACAAGTGGGCTGTATCTCTCACTGGCTTCTTTGCTCCTGAGATCCAGCCAGGCCAGCGGGGGTCTAATTACGATTGGCTCAAATATTAGGAAGTCAGCCTTAGTAATTACATTCTTCGGGCCAGGTCTTATTGACTCATATAAAGTGTTCTCTGCTTCGTTGTATATTTTATACCAGAACTTTTTCACCTGCTGGACCTAAATGTGGTCAGACTGACTTTTATAACATTTCCCCTGTTTTACTTGAGCTAGTTGGAGTTGGGCTTCTGTCAATTACAACCAGAGTCCTGACAGGTTATAAATATGTAAAACAACTTTTGGATGACCTTGATATTGGCACACTGCCTCTGAGAGTATGTGAATATGTGTTCTCTTTTATAACAGGCCTCTGCAGACCATTGGGTATTTTATTTAACTATTGCTAGAAAATAACAACTATTTTTAAATTGTGATCACTGTTTTGAACAGACGGGCTCCAAATGTTAATTGGTTCATCCTGTAGGAAGCATGACATTTATATGACACCAAATAAAACTATAATTGATTACCTAAGCACATAATTTGTTACTAGTTCATCCTGATGGCTTCCCTGTAAAACTATATCCTCCCAACTAGTCCTTCTACTGCAGTGTTTTTGGAATTTTTCTACATCCTTTTCTGGGTCAGCTCTGTAGGAGAAGATATGGTTATCCCTCCCCATTGAAATCTTAGCTACTTTGTTTTGCAGAATATAATCTTCTGAGGCTCTGATTCTCAAATCTTAGCCTGCATTGGAACACGAGGTGGGCTTAGTAAATCACCGATTCCCGGGGCTTTCTACACCTGAGTTTCAGTCGGTCTGGGGTGGGCTCCAGGAATTTGCATTTCTCACGAGTTCCAGGTGACCTGATGCTGCTTTTCTGGGGACCACACTTCCCCAGAAGTCACAGACGACTACCCACGCTAGAGTAGACCCTCAATAGCCACAATGTGTCTTCTGCTGCAGTCTTCACAGAGGCCTTGTTGGGAGAGGTGCTCTACGTGGAGGACTGTGGAGTAGCATAGCTCACCCACTCTGCTAGGTTAGCAGAAGCCCAACTCCCCAAATCATGTGCATGCTGGGGCCAGAGAGATAGCTTAAGGGAATGTGGGTTGTGGGGCGGGGGAAGACAGAAGAAAGGATATGTGTGTGCTGTGTAAACGGTGAGAACTGTGGCAAACTGGTGAGTGGGTGCCCCACCTAAAGGAACAGCATGGTGCTTGAGATCAGACCGCAGAGCAGTCTCTACCCCGACCAGCCATGAGACCGACCAGCTGAGGCAAGTTCCCTAACCGCTCCATGGCTCAGTTTCCTCATCCGTAAAATCTAGCTAATAATAGAACCTACTTCGTGGGATTTTTATGAGGATTTGGTAAGTGAACACATACAAAGAATTTAGAAGAAAGGGTAATAAGTACTATATCACAATAACAGTAAATGCTTATATAATACTATTTACCAGGCGCTCACTGAAGCACAATACATTTAATTTCATTAATCTTTAGAATACCCTATGAGATAGGAGTTCAGCTTTACCTGTTCATTTAAAAAAATGATTTGTCTTTTAAGAGAAACTAGAAATCTAAAATTTTTGTGTTGTTTTAGCATGCTCAGTTTTTTGTTTTCTTTTTAAATCACTGGATGGGTCAAAGAGAACACATCTCTGGGCCCCTTTTGGCCTGCAGGCCACATGCTCACAAGCTCTCCATTGATCCGGGAGGTGAGGGGAGGATAGAGTGGTGGCCGGTTATCGTGCTGGACTTGGCTGGGGCGGAATCCGCTCTTCTGCCTGCCAGGTGTTGTGCCTGACTGTGGCAGGCAGTTCATTTCCTGGCTCTTTACAGCTCTCCTCCCCCAGCAGCTTCTCCTGTGGGGCGGTAGTCTTCCAGCCCTTCTCATTCTTTCCTCTCCTAGGTTTTCTCTGAGCAGGACCATAGAAATTCCTCACTTGCCTAGGTTCCCTGCTGAAACGCTGATCCCCACCCCCACCCCCACCCCCTCCCCCACCCCAGGATAGAGAAGTAGGTGCAAGAGAGGAATGCCAGTAAATACTATTGCCCTGAAACCCATCATTTGCCACTGCTAAAACATTCCTTTGATCCTGGTATCTTTTTATGTAAAATAAACAGCCCTTCCTAAATTGCCAGTAGTTGAAACTTGAAGTTCTTGATAATGCCGTTATTTAACGCAAGGCACACCTGAAGAGTACGTCCACAAAACCCAGATGAATCCATCTTCCAGCAGAACAGCGGGGGCTGCGGCTTGAATTACAGCTCGCATAGCTAGCCTGTCCTATCAGAAACACAAAAGTTAGATATGTGTCATGATGACATAATATTATTTTCCCAAAATAAACAGAGGCTATTGGTTCCAGCTGGATCTTATTAGTGGTTTTTCTATTTTGCTCTTGGTCAGCCCCCCCCAGGCTTCCCTCCTAGGCCGAGCTTCTTATAAGGCCAAGAAAGGCTTTTTCATGCACTGACCCTGCATACACACACACAACACACACACACACACACACACACACTTTTGCACTCTCTTTCTCTCTACAGGTCCAAATGTCTATACTAGTGAATTCTATTAAACACCTAAGGCAGAAATAATACCAATTCTATGCAAAATCTTACAGAAAATAGGAGAGAATGTTTCCCAACTCATGTTATAAGGTCAGTATTACTCTAATCCAAAACCAGTAAAAGACATTTTAACAAGACCACATGCCGTGTTTCCCTGAAATTAAGACCTAGCTGAACAATCAGCTCTAATGTGTCTTTTGGAGCAAAAATTAATATAAGACCCCATATTATATTATACCCGGTCTTATACTAAAATAAGACCAGGTCTTATATTAATTTTTGCTCCAAAAGATGCATTAGAGCTGATTGTCTGGCTAGGTTTTATTTTCGGGCAAACACGGTACCAATATTCCTTATGAACACAGATGGAAAATTCTTAACAAAATTTTAGCAACAGTATACAAAATCATAATATAACATGAACATGTGAGGTTTGTCCCAGGATTGAAAGGTTGATTTAACATTTGAAAATCAATCATACAATTCACCATATTAAGAGACTAAAGCAAATCCATGTTTTTATCTCAATAAGTGCAGAAGATGCAGTTGAAAAATTTTAGCATCCACTAAGACTAAAACTCTCAGCAAATTAGAAATACAAGGGAACATTTTCATCCTGATAAGGGGCATCTACAGAAAATTACAGCAAAATATCATCCTTCATGGTGAAAGACTGAGTGCTTTTCTTTTGAAATTGGGGAGAAGGCAAGACTGTTTATTCTCACTTCTTTTCTCCAACATTGTAGCAAAGATTCTAGCCAGGGCAATAATAGAAGAAAAATAAATGAAAAGGCATAGAGTTGGAAAGACAGGTATAAAACCATCTTTATTCACTGATTACATGATAATTCATGTATATTAATCCTAAGGAGTCTACAAAAAAGCTACTGGAACAAATAATTGAATTTAGCAGATTTTTAGGATAGGATTTTTAATTTATAAAAATCAGTTGTATTTCCAAATACTATAAGCAAAAATTGAATTGAAATTAAAATACCATTTATAATAGCATCAAAATAGGAAATCCTTAGGAATAAATCTGACAAAAAATGTGTAGACGACAAAACATTACTGAGCAAAATTAAAACCTAAATGAAAAGATATACCATGTTCATGGATGAGAAGACTCAATATTGTGAAAATGTCAGTTTTCCCCAAATTGATCTGTAAGAGTCAACACCAACTCAAACAAAATCCCGGCAGGATTTGTTGTACAAATTGACAACTGCTTCCAAAATTGATATAAATGTATCAAATCAAAACATTGTATACTTTAAGCTTACACAATGTCATATGACAATTACATTGCAATAAAACAAATTAAAAATTGATATGCAACATTTTTCTCCTCCTTATCCTTAACCCCTAACTGGAACCATAAGTTTGTCGCTTTTATTTTTTTCCTTTCATTTTTATTTTCACTTCTCTAGGGAGTCCCATGGCATCTTATCATCCTTCTTTCTAAGATAGCATTTGGCCCCCTCCTTTCCCTAGAACCATAATGGTGGCTGCAATGAAGCTTCATATAATCAAGTATGAAGCATGGTTGGAAATGAAAAATACATAAATTTATCAGTTTCAAAATATTTTCCCCATGAGAAAGAATTTGTAAAAACATAGGATGGGCTGCTTTGGAAGAGACTGAACTCTCAGTCTCTGGAAACATTCAAGAGAGACTGAACTATCTTCATTCAAAACTCACTCACAGAACACCTACCATGAACCAGACACCAGGAATACAAAGTGGTAAATAAGGAAGATATTGTCTCCATCCTCTTGGGTCTTAAAATCTAGAAGCATGTTCAGGATCCTGGGGATTTCTGCATAGAATAGAGATTTGAACTAGGTGACCCCAGAGTTATTTCCTAGAGGTCTATAAAGCTATATTTCGGGGGTAAAAAATACAACAAAACAGGCCATTGTATTCTAATAAGACAAAGGCTTCTCTCATGTCCTCTCTGGGGCTTGACCATGGTGGACTGAGTGCAAAGGAATAAAGAACCCCAACACCTATGAAAGAACCCCTCTCACCGAAAACAAAAGAATTTGCCTGGCTCCCTCATTAATCAAATCCATCTTGGACATGAGAGCTCCTGTGGATCTCTGCCAGAGCAAAAAAGCAAACACATGGTCTCAGGCCATTCTCACCCTGGGAAAGCTTGGAAGGGACTCTGTCAGGAAATGCAAACCCATTTCCAGGAAAATCCACCTTCTGGCAGCCCCTTCCCCTGGCTGCCGATGCTGCTTCTGGGACTCTCTGCTTCGGGAAAGTGAGGCAGCCGGGAGCCAAACCCAGCCAGCGTGAGCAGATGGCCTGGCATTCTGGAAACATTCTAGGCATATTCCTCCAAGAATTCCACAGAACGAGGGATCGTTCCAGGAAAACAAGGAATTGTAACTAGTCTCAGGGTTTAGGCTCTCGAGGCTAGCAAAGAGCTCCCAAGAGCAGACTTGCTGGAGTCAGGCTGGAGGAGACAGTTGGCTTCTCCTGCAAACAAATCAGTTTGATTCTCCCCGCCTTGTTGGACACAATCACTGCACTCTCCCCATGGCATCTGTTGGGTCTGCAGGCCAAGGTCCAGTTGCAGCTCGAATATCTGGGAGCAGGCTGGAAGTGTTTCAGAAAAAGGAAGTGAATGGACACCAAATCATCACCCCATTAACAGTTTCACCCAAAATGCGCTTTCTGAGCCTCCATATTTTCTTTCATGCTTTGTCTTCTTCCCAGGATGCTCTCTGCCTTATGGCCTATTGAAGACGTGCTATTCTTTCCAAGGTTATTTCAAGGGCTACTCTTTCAAAGAGCATTCCTGGATGCTTTCAGCTCCAAATAACCTCTCTTCTCATAGCATTCTAAATGCTCTTACAGCAAATATTATACCTTAGTGTGCAGAATTTTGCAAAAATAAAATGTTCAATTAAAAGTTAAATTCCAAGTACTGTATGGACAGAGGTCATATCTTCTCCTTTTACATCTCATCCTGCCCCTAACGCAGGATGTGTTTTTCCCCCAACCACCCTGCATGTGCACCTGGTAGGATGAAGAAAAGCTTGGGGGATAGAATTGAGAAAACGGTCCTTGTGGCAATCAGTGGTAGGTCAGGACCCTCGCGTCCTGTAAAAGCCAACACCGAGCCTCTCCCATCATCTCTAGGAGATCAGCCATGGCCCTTTAATCTCAAACATTAGAAAACTATGTTCACACTCGATGACGCCTACTTCACCCGGAATTGTTGGGAAATAAGCATTTCCACCTTAGTGAATTTTCCAGGTCACTAGAGCTTGTTTATTAGAATCCAAAAAATTTTTAAATGATTTACAAAACATGCTTTTCTAAAGGCATTTAGAATATCTCTGGAGAAGTCCAAAAGAGGTTGGTCGTAGGGGTTGTGACAGTGCTTGTATCCATGTAGATAACCTGGACATTAGAAAATAGAGCTGGCAGGAAACCTTTTGAATTTTGAATGATGTGCTATTATCTATTAACTATTACCTATTAACTTATAACTAATGACACACTTCCTTAATTCCTTAAATATAGTCGCTGAACCTAATTTAACTTTTCTTTCCGAATCAAAGTCATCATTATAAATACCATTTATTTTCTTGTTCCTAAACAGCGTTACTCCAACAAAGGCTCTTACTGTTAGAAGGAATCATTTGCCCCATTGTTCGCTCCCAAACATCGATGCCTCCAGAGGTTGGGGGTCCCGTTTACTTTTCCGATTTCCTCTCTCTTCCCTGGCAGCTGTCACTTTTTGTTGCCATTATAGTGATTGCTCAGAGCAACCACTGTCATCCCACTGATTTGCTCATTTGTTCTGATGTGATGTGGACGTCAGATGATCTCAGATGAGAAATAGGACTCATTAAGTGGAGATGGGAAGGAGAGAATTCCAGGACTTAAAAAAAAAAAATGCTATTAGCTACGTGGGCTATGGTTCTAGTAGAGTTGCCTGGTTTGAAGGGTGTTCAGATCTGACACCAAAATCCCTTCTCTCTCCAGTCACACGGTGCTGAGCCCTCAGATGGCAAGGCTGACGTACATACACCCAAGTATCTGCCTGCGAGGGGCAATGCCTGCAAAACCAGAGGGAGCCCCTGTGTCAGTGCCCACAGAGACACAGCAAAACTACTGAGATAAAACCTAGGAGCTCCGAGAGTGATGAAGATTCGTGCCTTTCCATCTGTGGACTTCATGACTTCTTTTTGGGGCTCTCTATGGCTTTTCTGCTTACTTTTGGTTTTGTTTTAGATTTTTTTTTTTAACATATGTTTTGCTCTGCTTTTTGCTCTATTCTTAGATACCTGAGTGACTGGATAAGTGGCTTCTAGATAAATAGAGTTACTATGAATAGCATCGTTACAATCATTCTTTTCTCTTTTTATCTGAATGGGGTTGAAAAAAATCCCGGGCAATTAACCTGGATTGACATGGACTGAAGCAACAAGAGCTCCAAAGTCAGAATAAGCTACGACTCCGTGAATGCTCAAATCTGTCACCAGTAACGGCGACGCGAGTGTCATTCTCCCGGGTTAAGGTCTAAAACGTTTGAAAAATTATTGGAGAACTAAAAAGAGAATTAAACATCAAAGTCAGAGAAGGAGAAGAGGTCATAAATACGGTGTGAATGTTCAGAAAAGAAAGCTAATTGTGGAAATCACTGGCCAGTACATTGGAGAGTCATAGTAATAAAACAGATGTTAACAGTGAAAATCCATCAACATCTGGAAAGGATAAAGTCACAAAGGGTTTATGGAAAGGAGTGAGTTCAAGAGACTCGACAGAAGAGAAAACCAGAGCGAGGCCAGGTCCTTCGCAAAGGACTTGGAACCGGGAGAGGGTTTTGCTCGGCCTGCCACGCCGTTTCTACTGCAAGCCCAGTTCAGATTGCTTTGGATGGTCACAGGGGCTCAACAGTTGGCTGGGAGATAAATGAGGGATAATCATATAAATACCCAGAAACAGCTCCAGTGAGGGGGCTGGGAGGCGGGGGGCCGAGGGCACTTCCCTAGAGATGGGATCAGGTCTGGTTCGATTTAACATCTTCGCTAATGATTTAAAAGCAGGAACAAACAAATGTCAAGGAAATGTGAACAGCACGTCAACTGTAGATAAGGAGCAGCACCAGCAAGGAGTTTACCCGACAGGCCTGAGAGCAATTACCAAAGGGAGGTGGAAATCACCTAGTCGGAGCTGCCTAGGAAAGTGATCTGAATAAAACCCAATCCCTCTTGGAGGTGAGATGGGGAAGAGTGGGTGGGGAGTTGCAGGGGCAGGAAGGAAGGGTGGCCAAAAGCAGTCCCAGGGGACCGATAACATTTAACAACATAACACAGGAATGAGGGAACCCAACAGAACAGAGATCCAGTGTTGAGGCTTATAGATTATGGCTGTGGACCAGCGAATGTGAAATGATAACTGACCCAGGTATTCAGGGGTAGAGGAGAGAGAAAGACGGGAGGAGTGTGTGGATTGGATTTTAGACATTTACCCAGACCGTGTGAGTCCTAAGAGTGCACATCTGTGCACCTCTGGGTCAGATTTCCAGGATGTTTAAAGTCCCCTGACCTGTCAGAGACCCTGACACTTGGTAGCTGCTCTGTGACTGGGGGACAAATGCAGGAAGCCCTGTAGAATATCTGTGATCACTGAGTGAACGTGGGATGGAGGTTGCCACGTAAGGCCCTTCCAGCTTTGAGATTTAGGAACTTGGTGATTGGAAGAAAAAGAGCCAGAAATAGACAGGTGTTTAAGCAAATAGTGATGGCTGTCCCAGCTTCTGCTCTGGGGCCCTGGCCTGCCCCCTTCCTGCCTGTGAAAATAGGACATCCACGACTCCTCCTGATCCTGCCACTCCTGCCTCTGACCTAGTTACTCGTCACCTATGACCAAATCTTACTTTCTTGTGTACCTGTCCCCACAGCGTTCTAGCTCTACCCAGGAAGGACCCCGCTTGGACTCACGAGGCCTCTCTTTGCTTTCCCCGACTGTTAATACTCCAAGCTGGCAGCTCCGAGGAAAGAACCTAGCCCCCTGTCCTGCCATGGACCACTACACCTCAAACGCCTATTGTGTAGCTCTCTCTAGACTGCAGACCAGAGAGCCTCAAACTTCAGTGTGCACAGAATCCCCTGGGAGGGGAGGCATTTCTAACCAGCCCCCAATGTTTGTCCACAGACCAAACATTTAAAAAGCAAGGCTCCAGAGCAGTGGTGTCCAGTAGAACTTTCTGCAGTGATAGAAATGCTCTTTATCTGTGCGGCCCAATACAGAAGCCACTATCAACCTGTGGTTGTGAATACGAGCACGACTTAGAGACTGACTTTTCAACTTTATTGAATTATAATTAATTTAAATGTAAATAGCTGCATGTGGCTAATGGCTCCTAGAGTGACAGCATGGATCTCAAGCAATTCAGATGTGCACTCAATTTTGAGAAGCACCAGGTTTGGAGAATGCCAGGTCATTCCTTTCCTTCCCACAACAAACCAGCAGGCGTGCAGGCCTGTGGGCTACCGTACACTCGGCAGGCCTGACAACCAGCTTGACTGGAAGTAAGTGTTTAGTTTATATGGCGGTTATTTTTATTAAAAACATTGTACTCCACTTACAGAAATCAAAAAGAAAGATGATAAGACACTTACATGAAGAAATTAAGAAAATTTGGTACATTAGAATTTTGTTAAACAGCGTAATGGAGTTGCAATTGTCATCCAATAAGCTGCATGTGTTGAAAGTTAAAATTTGATGATTTGGGCATATCCCATCACTACAGTCAAGACAACGAAAATATCTATTCCCCCCCCCCCCACCAAAGCATTCTTACACCCTTTGGAACTTCTCCATTCTCCACTACCCTCCTCTCGCTCATCAACAAGCAACCCCTGGTCTCCTGTGACTACACATGAGTTTGCACTTCCTACAATTTTAAATAAATGAAATCATGCAGCATGCATGATTTCGTTTGCCTGGCTTCTTTACTCAGCGTAATTATTTTCAGTTTCCTCCATACTGTCATGAGCATTGGTGGTTCATGCCTTCTTATGTGCAGAGTCGTATACCACAATTTGTGTATCCATTTACCTGTCCGTGGGCCTTTTGCTCGTCTTTAGTTTTTGGCTGTTACAAACAGTGCTGTTATGAACTTTTGTCAACAAGTCTGTGTGGACATGTGCCCTGAAGTTGAAGCTTCATGAGCCTTATGGTAAATCTGTCTTGCCTGGCTCATTACAATTGCTTCCTGACAGGCCTTCCCACTTTTTCTGATCTCTCCCAACCCATTTCCACATAGCAGCCAGAGACGTACTAAAAGATAAACCTGATTGTGTCTGTCCTTTGCATAGACTTCCTCATTGGCTTCCCATTGCACTTAGAAGCAAAAAGGAAAACAAAAACACAAAAAGCACCCAATTTCTTATAATGGCTTAGAATGTTGTTTGAGGTCGTTCCCCTCCAGCCTCTTCTCACGCACCGAGCCAGACACACAGATCTTTTTTCAATCTCTCTAGGGTGCTAAGAACTTCCTTTCATAGGGATTTTGTCTGTGGCACTTCCCTTTCCAGAATGCTCTAATCCCATGTAGCAGATATTGTAGGAGTCTCTTCAAGGTCCTTTGTCCCCTTTCCCAAGTGGGTGGCAGTCCTACGTATAAGCGGGAGCTCTATTCGGTTTAAGACATCGGGCTCAACCCGTCCTTATTGCTACCAAGAGGCCCACCACATGGGGCATCATGATATTCTTTTGGCCACAGAGTTTGGTTGGTTCAGGAACAGTCCAGTTAGTGCCAAACTCAGGACTTTCACTCAATGTTTGTGGAGATGTGCCTTGTCTCTCCCCCTGGATGTGACAAAAGAAGCACAGAGCCCAGTGACTGCTAGTGGACAGCTTGCAACCATTCTGCTGTCAAAGCAAACAGATGGAAGGGGCGGAGCCAAGGGTATGACAGAGCCTATGGACCGGGAGCCCTAATCAAATTGATCTTGAAGTCGTAATCCTTGGGGGTGTTCAGTTATGTGCACAAAAAAATTTCCCTTTATTGTTTAAGCCAGTTTGAGTTCATTTTGACGTGATCAATGAGGTGCTTTTGCAAAATTTCAATCATCGCTGACCACATGCCTATGTTCATTACAGCTATGGTGTCGGCTTTTCTGCACCGAGCATGCCTTTATTACTGCTGTATTACGTCTACTACTTTTCTCTATTCAGACTAGGGTGGAATCTCGGTTCTTACAGTGGAATTCAGTTTTCCGTGACATGACTTCATTCTCTTTCCTCCTCATTAGCAATTCAAGGTGAGCTCCCTGGTGTCTCTGATTTGTGTGTAAATACAGACCCAGAGGTAAGCCCCCCAAAATCCTGCATGTACTTGGCCATCAGGACTCATCAGGGTGACCCAGAATATGGCTATATTAGTTTGTTAAAGTAACAACAAAATAAACACATTTGAAAATGCTCATGGAGAACTCCTGTACCGTCAAGAGCACTCCAGGGGTCCTCACGCCGAAAACCACTGAGGTGGTGGGAAGCTCTCAGGATTCTGAGTCATGGGCCCAGGTTTGAGTCCTGGCCCCTTCCTTCCTACTCTTGATCTTGGGCAGAGATTTATTTACTCTGGAGCCTCAGTTTCCGTGTCTCTCTCAGGAAGATTGATTCACCTGGAAAACTTTCATTAAGGATTTGCTGTGGGCCAGGGTTACAATGCTTTCCTTCCCAACTTGAGAGTTGTTTTGAGGAATCAATGAGATCATTCAGGCAGAAGCGTCATACAAAACAAAAACTACTAGAGTTGATTCTAATTTTTTCTTGCATTTCTCTCTCCCCTTCTGAACCAGACGAACTCCTCTGCACCTTTGAAGATCTGTCTCAGAGGTCGTTCTCACGTCTCTCCTCTGTGATCTCCTAGCACCCTCTCTACAAACCTCGCAGGTCCTCTCACTGTCTGTTTACCTGACTGTCGCTCCTCCCTGGCCAAGATACGGACCAAATCAGGGTTGGCGCTGAACACAGGGCCTGGTCAGCAGGGGGTAAACCAAGTGTTTACCAATGAACGTGTTTGCTAATGAATGGACCAGAAGGCTGTAGGTGAGGAAAATGAAGCCCGAGAAGACAGGACAAGGAAGCCAGCCATTCCTTCCCCACTTGATGGTTTTATCTGAACCTGGCTCTGTTGGCACCTCCCATCGCTGGCCACTACCACAGCCCACGTCCATCCGCTTAAAAACACAATAACAGCAACAGGAAGACATGAGCTTATTCTGTAATCCGTGACTGAGTCAGGGCTTCATTCCTCCAAGAACTTCCCTAGGAGTGACGGGAAAAGTTGATGTTGCTTTCATCTTTGGGGCCACCAGGCCTGTCCCGAGGTCCAGGACACTGACAGGGTGGCTCCCTGGCTGTTTTAAGGCCCACTGAAAGTGTGTGCTCCTAGGTTGGCTTTCTCTACAGAGAGGAGGAGGGCTGGAGGACTGGGTTAGCAGCAGCCGTGCCAGGAAAAGGGGAAGGGTGGGAGGTGGGGAAAGGGCTAGATTTTCTGAATCTCACTGGCCTGGTCCCTGAGCGGGGGTGGAGTAGGGTGGAGAGAGAGCAGCCAGTCCACACTTTGCTGAGCCCAGATGGTGGGTCCGTGAGAACCCTTTAATTGTCCACAGAGAAGACATCTCACTTTGGCAGAAGACGTAGGCTAATCAGAAGCAGCCCGCAGCCTCTCCCTCTGTGAATTTGGTTTGATGGGTACAGGGAGAGGTTCCAGGACCCTGATGATTGGCCCGTGCCATCCAGCCTCAAGGATGGGACATTCAGAAACAACTCAAGGAGTTTTTGATTGGGAGTGGGGAGGGGCGTGCCTCTGTGAGCCCACCTTGGCCAGGACTCTCCCACAAGCTATCAGCAAGCCCAGCTCTTCCTACTCCCAGCCAGAAAACTTGCTCTCTTTGTGCCAGAAGCCTTCATGCTGGGGAGGCTTAGAAGGAATGGAGAGGGAGTAGAGACAGCTCAGAGTTTTTAGAGGTAAACCGATTAGGATACCAGTGAAATAATGTAGGGCTCTCCCGTTTCACAGAGTGACTCTGGGGTGTGCTAGCTGCATGACCTCAGCCAAGTCACGTACACCCTGTGAGCCTTAGCTCACGCCTCCACAAAATGAAGATGGAGAGACCTACCTGACGTTATGTTATGCGACAATGTATGAAATGCTGACACTCGTTTAGGGCTCAGCAGTGGTCATTCTTTTCTCTCCCAGGTTGATGAGACGATCAGACCAAAGCTTAAGTTCAACCTCGTAGTCCTTTGCCCAAAGCTGTTATTGTTTCATATACAGATCTTCTCCTCCCACATCCTTTACTGTCCAGTTTCTATTTTCTTTTGACTGTGTCAATCATATTGGTCTTATTGTTTCTATGATTTTTATTAAAAAGTCTTCAAAATCCATTCTGCATTCATGCTGGGTATAAAACAATCACAGACATGTGTTTATATATTTGTTTGTATATATGTATGCGCATATATGTATATATATTTGCAAAATATAAAGTATACGGAAGCACAATGCAGAATGTCCACACACATACACTTGACAGAACATAATGTTTAATTAGGATACTTGCTTGCATAGTAGAGGGTGTCACAATACAGGTGGGAACCGCAGTAGGTTTTGTAACCCCAGATGGGTTTCTGAAACACAATGACATGGAAATAGTCATCTTGAACAGAGAATCCTATTCGAATGTGCTTTTTTTTTTTTGACATTCAGCAGCTGGCAGGTGTTTTCAGAGACCTCTCACCCTGTTCCTGGACTATTCTCCTTTGCCTGTGGCCATGGGGCTCCCCACCTCCGTCCAGTTCACAGAAAGGATGGGGCCAGAGAACCCTCTCCCCAGCTCTCTTTGAAGTATCCAGTCTCTATCCATCCCCAGAACATCACTGGTCACATCTTCTCATTGCTCAGAGACAGGTTTGAAGGCTGGACCAGTAGGGTGGGGTGGAGAGAATACAGCTCCTTCTGTTCTCTCTGGCTCTGCCACTGACTCCCGTATAAAGTATCCCCATCCCAGGATGAGGGTTTTAAGTACATTCCAGAGGCGGCTACCAAGTTGAGTCTCACTTGGCTGTCAGCAGAAACCTGCCAGAGCCCGTGTGGCTGGGCTCAGCAAAGTGTGGACTGGCTGCTCTCTCTCCACTACTCCATTGTCCTGGAGACGCAAGAGCTAGGTTCTATGCCAGCCCCAGCTCTCACAAACTATGCGCCCCGGGAGAAGTCACTTGTCACTGTGAGGTGCCCACTGCTCCTCAGCTCTAAAATCAGTGAGAAGACTAAGGTGACTGCTAGTTGGCATCCTAGTTCAAGATTCTTCAGGGAAACGTGGGCCTGGAGCATGACCACTAGGTGGCAGTACTCGGAAAGACACAGAGCCCGAGCCCCTAATGGACAGGAGGGCCTCTGAGACGTCCAGGTGCAGCCCCAAGAGGAAGCCGCCAAGATCACTCACTCAGCGGGTCCCCACACATTTCCTGAGCACATGCATTTGCTCATCTTCTCCTGCCTTTGCCTCCCTGCACCACCTGCTCCGCCATAGGAAAAGGTGCACACCCCTTTCCCTCCCTCTCCTGGCAAACCCCTCCACACCTTTTAGGACTCAGCTCCAACAGGTCTCTTGTGAAGCTTCTCCCCTCCTTCTCAAAGTTTGATCATGACACTTACCACCCTAGGGAGTGAGCATTCCCGTGTCTATCTCCATTACGCACTTATGAAGTCCTGAGGACCAACGCCAGGTTTTATTCACCTCTATGTCCCCAGTGCCCAAGATGGGCCTGGTACAACGCCTGCTGCCATATATTTCTTTTTCAGATGAATCAATTCATGGATAGAGTTTGAAATGACCAAATTAACCCCTTTATTCAATGCTTTTGATCTGCTTTGTTGGTAATTCTTAGTAGTGACAGTTATGCCTTTCCTGATTTTTTGATCCACAAGCATTACTGTGATGGGTTTTAAGCTTCTCTTAGCAAAGGAACTCTTGGTTCAGACAAAAACCTATGACAACTCGAATATATAAAACAAATGAAAGTAGAGCTATTTGAGTTGAAGCTGGAAAGGTGAGGCCTGGAGACTATCCTTCTCCTACCTCCACCCACTTCCTTGGTCAGGGAGCACCTCCTTAAGATCTGAGGGCTTTGTAAACATTGTTTGATAAACATTCCTTTGATTGTTATATTAATGTCTCTTCTTTTATCTCCAGTTCACAGAAAAGTTGAATGGCTGGGAAAGCACTGCATTTCTTGGGGCAGGAAGCCCGTTCCTATCATCACACAACCTTGGCTAACAGTACACATTCAATGGATGCTTGATTCATTGAGTAGAGTTGAATTGAATTAAAACGACAGGTAGATTTTGAAGCCAAATATTACTTTAGAAGTTGAAGAGAAGTGGCCTTGCCTGGCTTTACCCCAAGGTCGACGTGGGAAGATGGCTCAGGAGATGGCTGGCCTGACGATCACCTCTATCCTGAATTAATCCATTGTGGTCTCTGAGTCAGAGGGGTCTGGGGGCTGCCAGTAGGACTAGGTGGCCCTACAGCTGAACTGAATGATCGAATCCATCATGTAGCTTCAATCTATCTGAATGTCCCACCTGGGTCAGTGTATGGCAATATAAATACAAAAAGAGCGATAAATCACTGTCACCCTGAAGAATCTAAGGGTTAGAAGGTATCATTGGGTTCAGTGAGGCTGATCAAAGTAAGGGCCCTTCCTCTAGTGTCCCTGACAACGGGTCTGCTCTAATATGACAGGGAGCTCGTTCCTTTGAGGAGCCTCATGGTTACCGCGGGAGAGGGTTCCTTTATATCTGTCCTCTATCTTCAACCTCTCCTGTTCTGACAGCTGGCTCCTCCCCTCTCCATATAAATGTGTTCAGATCTCTCAAATTTTTAAATTATTTAAAATAATTCCTCCCTTAACCCAGCATCTCTTTAAATGTGTCCTTTCTGTCTCTACTTCCTTACCCCGCAGCCCGCTGAATTGGGCTTAGGTCGCTAGTTCAAAAACTGCCTTTTTATCACTAAGTCCAATACTTAGACACTGTTGGCTTCCTACTTGAAACCCTGCCTTTCTTGATGGTTCGTGACCACGTTGTCTCCTGGTTGCTTCTTACTTCTCTGGCTACGTCTTCTCCACTCCCTCCTTGGTTTGCTTTCAGCCAGTTCTCCAGCTTCTTTACATCTTACCCCGCCTACTCTCCCTGGGCTGTCTCCTCTAGTTT